>NC_089507.1:109742062-112242062 GCF_036850995.1 Saccopteryx leptura | reverse complement strand
GAAAATATTTTATATGTTTGTAAGGCCAGGGGCCACCACGGTCGTGGTATTTACATGCAGTTTTTCATTGAATGTGGACAAATGGTAAAGAAACAGTGGAGCCAAATATGGCAGGCCATTCCCTTATTAAAGTCTTGCACTGGCTGACAAGAAATCAGGCAGGGAAAATATTTCCCTTTCACTATGGGCTCCCAAAGCCACTGACACATTGTCCCGTTCCACCACTCGGAGAATCTTCTCCGGTTTCTCCTAGAATCAAAGGCCCCACCAGTCTTAGCAGAGCTTGCAAAGCCCCTCAGCTCTGGTTCCCCATCTGCATACCTTCTCTCTCTCTGCACAAACTGGCTTCTTCTTCAGCACTCTGTTTTCTCTTCTCTCACTCTGAAAATATGGCTTCTTTCTCAGCCTCCTCTCATTCTCCCTCTTTTCAAAACTTTCTGCCTTGAAAACCTCTCCTCCAGAAAAAAATTAGCAAAACAATGGCCCTTCCCAAACAGGAAGGTAATTTGCAATTTCACAGACCACATATACCTAGCGCTGCCCAGCCTCCAATGCAAACTATAAGCGAGCAAACATAAAAATCATATTTTACAAACTTATTTGACCAATAATGTTCCTTCCGCATGTATTTACCTGGGCATTTTAAAATTTATTTTGAGTTCAGTTTAAGTTAATATAAAAATTTTGAGACTAGTTGTAAAGCCAGAAGCCACGGCCACCATCACAGCAGCCTGGCCCATGCAGGTTCGCACTGGATTCGAACAGTCGGTGAAGAAACAATGGAGCCAAAAACTGGTGGGCCATCATCTTTAATCCTAGCTTGCACCCAGCGGGCAAGTAAAAACACACACTGGGCTCCAAAACCCACTCACATTCAGTGCTCACAAAGCTACTGACTTATCCGAGTTTCCTAGAATCAAAGTTTTCTAGCTCACCAGACTTATTCACCTCTGTTTCCCATCTCCTTCATTCTCCCTGCACAAACTCTGCACAAAATGGCCTCTCACTCAACACTCTGCCATCTTGGCTGCTTCTCCTGGCCTCTTCCACGTGGCCTCTCTCTACTCTCTGCTCTCTAATGCTAATCTCAGGAACCAAGAGAGCAAGCTCCCGTTCTGCCCCATTTTATAGTGTAGAAATCAAATTCTTTAATCCAATATGCAAAATAGGGAAGTCTGTAATACAAAGTCACTTATCTGGGGTATGATGGGATTGTACCACCCCACATCAAAAAGGGTGGGAAAGGCTTAGTCCTAAAACCAAGCCCCAGGATACAAGGATCCTGCCTGCCCACAGCCCGCCCCCAACACACATTAATATCACCTGGGCAACGGGCTTCCATGTGGGCAGTGCCATCTTTAACAAAGTGAGCATAATATATTTTATCTGCCCAACACTGGTCTTGATTCAGCACCTTCTAAAACTATTGCTGGTTAACATATGTGTAAAATAAAAGTAAAAATTATTTCTAGTGCAAATTGAATCTACTGCAACAAATAATTAGTGGCTGATTTTGCCAAAAGAAACAGGGTTAGATGATAATATCCCAAAAATGCCTTTCTCTTACCCAGCTTGTATTTCCTCAACTTGTTTACCAGCTTCATTTATAACCATACTTTTTCTCACAATGTGATGTTAGAAATTGAATGACTCTACTATCTCTCAAATATCAGTGAAGGATGTGTGTTGATACAAATAAGTAAGAGCCAAGTGAATATAATTAATTACTATTGTCCTATGGCTCTTTTCAATTAATATCTTAAATTATTCATCAATATTTAAACCAAAATTATTTAAAAAATAGTAAAATTAGCTGATTTGATTTTTCCCCAGTGTTAAAAATGTGATAGATAAAAAAATAAATAAAACTCAAAAGATAGGTAGCAATAAGAAAGAGAAGAAGCAGTTGGAACTCCGGATTACACATGTGGATTAAGTGCCTGCATTGGTCTGTTGTGTGTGCAACCTACACAAAAATAAATTAAAACTAAGAATTGTCTTTCTCATAAAAATTTTTTACACAGACCAAGAACAGCATGTATTTTAGGAAATTGAAAAAAAGGGATAAAATGACTAATAAAAAAGACTATTTTGGGGGTGAAAAAGAAAGAGGATATAAAGTAGTTTTTGGCAACACTACTTTGATCATTTATGAACAACCTCATTAAATATCAGGGCTCTAGACAACTGAGCTACCTAGCTGTTGGACAGATAAAATATATTATGCCCCCTTTGTTAAAGATGGCACTACCGACATGGAAGCCCGTTGCCCAGGTGACTGCTTGGGATGGGCATGATTGTATTAATGTGTGTTGGGGGAGGGCTGTGGGCAGGCAGGATCCTTGTATCCTGGGGCTTGGTTTTAGGACTAAGCCTTTCCCACCCTTTTTGATGTGGGGTGGTGCACTCTCATGAGGAATCCCATTATGCCTCAGATAAGTGACTTTTTATCAGACTTCCTTGTTTGTATATTGGATTAAAGGTTTTGAATCTACACTATAAAGTGGGGCAGACTGGGAGCTTGCTCTCTCTGGTTCCTGAGGTTAGCATTAGAGCAGAGAGCAGGGAGGAGAACAGAGTAAGGCCATGTGGAGGAAAGGAGAGGCAGCCAAGATGATGGAGTGCTGAAAGAGAAGCCAGTTAGTGCAGAGTTTGTGCAGAGAGAAGATGGGGAACAAAGTAGAATGAGGTTAGTGAGCTAGAAACCTTTGATTCTAGGAAACTCGGATAAGTCAGTAGCTTTGTGAGAGCTGAATGAGTGGGTTTTGGAGCCCAGTGGGTGTTTTTACTTGCCTGCTGGGTGCAACCTAGGATTAAAGATAATTGCCTATCAGTTTGTGGCTCTATTGTTTCATTACTGACTGTCTGAATCCAATGTGAACGTGCATGGGCCAGGCGGCTATGATGGTGGTGTTAATCCTAATCTGAGGGACCCAAAACATTGAAGACACGAACAAAGTCCATCGATTACACATCAAAGCTTTATTGTCTAGCTTGGCCAAGCAGCGGCTCCTCCAGCAATGGTCTGAGGGAGCACGCGCCGGCCCTTTATTCTACTTAGTTTTTATAGTTTTGTACGTGGGAAGTACAGAAGCAAAAATTGTAATTAGGAGCCCCTTACCACTATTGGTTATAGTCATATGTTCTTTAACATGATAGGACCACATTCAATTTGCAAGCCATACATTATTTGGAGAAAACAAAATTTACAAGTCAACACAATGGCAGAAAGGTATCTTTTTACATATTAAAAGGCATTCCCATATTATCTAGTGTTCGTCTGCTATCTCTCTGTCCAGAGTCACATGTGTTAACTACACGCATTTACATAGGAGAGGTAGTTTTGGTGGGGACAAATGCCTGCAAATGGTTCATTGCTATAAGAAAAGGTTTATTTTGGCTTTTCTCTCCCTGCACCTGGCTAGCCATTCACCCCTTTCCCCACAGGCGTGGTGGAATGTCTGGGGATCCATGTTTTCCTCCCCTTTGCATTTACAATACAATGCCAAGGGCCATCCTGGTTATGCCAATCACACAGTACAGAGACTATCCTCACAATTTCTCTGCACACCTTAAGCCAAATTAATAAAATGTTCTCCAAGCCTCTTAAAATATTAATATTAATTCTGTAGTTTTTGGTACCTTACAACACCTGCGGGTGAAGTGGCTCAGTGGCTCCTCAGTGGCCCTGGCTCTGGCTTTACACTAGCCAAGGCTGAACTCTCTTCCTTCTTTTTTTTAAAAAAATTATTGCTTTTAGAGAGAGCAGAAGAGAGAGAGAGAAACATTGATTTGTTGGTTCACTTATTTATGCATTCATTGGTTGTCTTGTATGTACCCTGACTGGAAGTCAAAACTGTTAACATGGAGAACACTAAACAACTGATATATCTGGACAGGGCTGAACTCTGTACTTTCTTAAAATAGATTTAGGTACTACCAAGACTCTCATTTCCTCAGTTGGTGCTTTCTTGACCAATATACTGTACCTTTTCTTATTCCAAACTCTCGCTATTTTGAGTTTTGCCCATTCAAAGCACTGAACACACAGATTTTGGACTGGTAACAATTTGGGAAGCCAGCCAAGAGCTTGTGTCTGTGGTAGACCAGTCCCAGATGGGGTTCTCCTCCATGAGTCAATAAGCAGCTGCCCCTTGGCCCACAGCTCATTTGGAAGAAGGAAATGTTTTAAAATCAGTCTTTCAGGATTTGTTTGTAGGGTAAGTTGTTCTGGTGTGTGCAGGTGGTTACCCTTCCTCTCTACACTTTGTCTTTCAGTCTGCATGGGGGAGGGGCTTGATCTGAGAGTAGGATGGGGATTATTTGATTCTTATTTAGCAGGTTTTTCTCTCCCTGGGAGAAAATCACTTGCCTTGGGGGGGGGGGCTGTCTGAGTTATCAGAGTTGTGGGACTGTACCCATCTGTTTGCCATGTCTCCCTGCATGGGCTCAGTTTGAGAGTTAGGTCAGTGGTCCTGCAACATACAACCAGGAACTTCTCTCCTCTTCTGGTACAGTTTTCCTAGTTAGGCATTTGTTTAGGAGTACCTTGTTCAAGAGGAGAATAGTTGTAGGGCTTATGCCCAATTTTTACAGCAGTTTGTTTGCATTTGTTTGGCTATCTGAATTTGAAACTTGTAACTTGCTTCATGCATCTGAGGTTTGGTTAGGAGATTTGGCAGTTTATCATCTAGTGTGTCTAAAGCTTTTTACCTCCCCCTCATCTTTTTTACTCCAGACATGTGGCCACCACCCTCCTGTTCTCAGGCACCATCCCAGTTCCACATTGCTCTAGGAAAACCGGCCACTTTAAATGCAGGTCACTTGAAGCTTTCCAACCTGACTGTGTACACTCACTTCTGATGTTTGTGTTTGTCCACAAGTTCACTTTGAGTGATACCTTCAAAGGAGTGAATCTCAGACCTCTTGAAGACAATGGAAATGCATGTTTTGATTGATTATAAAATAATTTTAAGATGGCTTTATAAAGATTTTTACAGTAGGTACAGCTTTGGTCACCTGAGCCAAATACCTCTTGAGTTCTGTATTGTGCCTGAGACAAAAAGAGCTAGTGTTTTAAAATGAAAGATATTATTCTATATTTATCTGTATGTTTATGTATGTCTATGTATATGTTTAACATATTCTTACCACTAAATGGTATCGCTAATTTGTAATATTACATTGGTTTAAACAAATGAGTGCTTTTATGAGAACTTTGAGAAAAATATAATAGAAACTAACCCAAATACTTTCAGAATCATATGATCTGTTTAAATGTTTGATATAAAAGCTGGTTTTGAGTTTGGTTTGGTTAAATAAGGATATCTTTATAATCATCAATGCTAAATAATATTTTTATTCTACCTATGTTTATTAGTCAAATAAGTTCATGTTATCTCTGCTGCAAATTTTGTCAGCAAGAAATATAACTTGTGCCCTGGCCGAATAGTTCAGTTGGTTAGAGCATTGTCCCAAAGTTCAGAGGCTGCTGGTTTGATCCCCGGTCAGGGCACAGACAAGAACAGATAGACGTTCCTCTCTCTTTCTTTCTCTCTCTCCCTCACTTTTCTCTTCGTTTGCTAAAATCAATTCAATAAGCAGTTGTTGTTGTTTTTTAAAGAAAAATAATTTGGTAAATAAATTTTTTATAGATAATCTAAACTTAATTTTTAAGAGCAAGTAAATTAAATAAATGTAAATAGGATAAAAAGTTTCTTTTAAGTTTCCTTTGGTAACTTGGAACTTTAAAGTTAAGTTAGCTAAATTAAATGATGAATGTGAATTGAAATCAAAGCCATTATCATATAAGAATCCTGATAAAGTTTTATGTGTGGTCAAGCTTATTAAGATTAAAATAAATTTATTCAAGTAAGTTAATTTAAATATCACTGTGAGCAGGATCCTTTGTAGTTTGCACACTTTCAGAATCATCGGCCTGTATTCACAAAACAGCTCTATTTTATGATGACTTAGTATTTATGAAATTGCTACTAATTTTGTAGCCAGTTTTAAGAGTTAAAAAAAAGTTTGCAATTTGGAGCCATTTGAAATGCAGTCTTAAATTAGCTGACAGATTTTTTTATTAATAAAACAAGGATGATAAAATAAATTATGCCAAATGTTCATGAGATTGTTAGTAATTTATATGACGCTCCTTACACATGCCTGGCTTTTGGTAGGTGCTGAACTAATGATGCTGCCTCTCCTACTCCTGCCACGCCTGCTGCTGCTGTTACCTCTCTCATAATCCTGGACAAGAGGATGCGAGTTATATAGGCTACACTTGAAAAAACACATCTCACCTACGTATTTAAACCTGTAACAGTAACTGCAAAAGTATCTCAAGAACATACTTCATGCATTTTTGTTTACAAATGGGATCTGAAGTCAGCACTTAGAATACAAACTGAACCCAACAGCCTGCTCGGATGGCGATGGTGGGAGGATGAATGCCTGTGTCTTCTCTTGTGTAATCACTTGGTGTGAGGTCTGTATGCTGAGGCTCCCTTTACCCTGAACATTACACTTTCCACTTGAACATTCCCCAGGGGAAGAGGCTGGGTTTCATTCTTGCACAAGCAGCTGAGTAGTGGTCTCAGTTTGAAGTCTGAAATGAGTGCATTTGGATCCATTTAGATTAATTTATAGGAAAGTGGAGTGAACTGGATCTAATCATTATACAGAAGGGTAAAGGTCAATTCTCCATGAGAGGTTATCCTCAGTGGAGATCAGCCTGATTTTTATCTACCCTGAAACTTATCTGTTTTATCTGTGGATAATCCTGCTGCCCCAGGGGTCATGGAATGTAGATGTTGTACACCAACTAAAAGGGAAAGCAAAAATGTAGTAAACCAGAAATTCCTGTGAAAACCAGTTTGTGAGATCTGTGAGTGATGACACATGACAAAACTGTGGGAAATACATAAGAAGTATAATGTTTTATGGAAAAGTCAGCAAAAGTAAACATATTTCAAAATAGTCTTATGAGTCTAAATTATAAATCTAGCATAATTTATTTCCATTCATGTCCATTACATTGTAAATATATATTATATTTAATCTTTAAAATGTATCTCTGTCTTTGTACTTTCATAATAGGATTATTCCATTGTGTTTAATGTGCTATTTATTTATTTTTTAATTTCTTTAGCTTTCATATTTTTCAAATAATTTGTGCATTTCACCTGTTTGTGTAAGGGATAGTCTGAGAAATCTGTAGAACAGGAAGTTATTTTCTTTATTTATAGACAAAATAGACAACTCCCATAGTTCACCAGCTCACATGTGACTGAAGAGGGGCCTAACACAGTTGTCAGGACTACCCACTTAAAAGATGTTTCTTTCCACCCCGTGTGCCTCTGAAAGATTCTGGAGAATTCAAAGTAAGTTCTGGAAACAGATTCTGTTGATGTTCACAGGGGGTAGGGCACACATTTCCACACCACTGGATGTTGTATTCCAATACAGCGGCACACCAATGAAAAGTCACTGACAACATTATTACTTCAAGAGGTGTGCAAAATTCTCTGTAGATACAGGAGTATGACACACCTTGGGTACCCAGCACCTTCAGTTAATGACCTAAACACTGTGGACATTGTCCCAGCACTGACTGTTCTCTTGGATTCTGAGTCTTGGTCAATTCCTCAAAAACCTGCTGGACTAGGACCAGAGTCTGGGCATGTGAACCAAGGGCCCTCTTGGTCTTGATATGTGTGCTAGTCACCAGGAGCCTAGCAGTCCTCTGAGCAAAGGGTCTGAGGACACATATACCCTACAGTCCTACTGTGATTCATCAACCAACTGTTGAGACATTTACCTAAAATACTGTCCTTGGAAAGCTTGGGTATATGTATTCAGGCATGACCCAAGGTGTTACTTCCTGTCCTTTAGAATTCAGAGACCATAACTAAATTCACCAGCTAAACTAAAATTGAACTGTCCCTAATTTGGATTTCCTTATTTGTATTCCTAAAGACCCCTGTGGCAGCACCTGCCTCAAGGCTGTGGACACCTCAGAGCCTTCCCTTCCAGGCTGTGGACACCTCAGAGCCTTCCCTTCCATTCTTTGTGGAGGTTCTAGGGTTTCACATGATTCATATCAGAGTGGTGTGTTTTCATTCTCTGAAGCAGAACAGCTTAATATACATTTATGAAACCCATTTGTTTCTTGAAATTTTGGCTTAAGAGGATTTTAATAATCCCTCTGGATAACGGCTTAAAAATCCAAGCATCTGTGCATCAGCAATCCAGAGAGCAAGGCAGAGAGGAGGAAAGACATGTTGGAAAACAGATAGAGTTTTCTCTATTTGGGGGGGCTCTCTTCAAACAGCTGCTCAGTGTCAAATGTACCTCTCCCATGTTTTTTGGTGAGAAATAAGAATTACTAGATTTGCAGCAGAGAGAATGCATAAAAATGGGGTGATAGAGTGAGAATTTGCTAACTCCCAGTTGTTTAGTACATATGTGTAGTGAGGTACCGAGGAGAACATGTTCCCACAGGTTTCTTCTTCAGAGAACAGGCTTTGTAGGAAATTTGCATGGGAGTTGGGTGGGAGGCAAGGATGAGAAGAAGGGAAATAACAAAATACAAGCAGGGAGTCCTTTAAATGTCATTCTCAAATTCCTACATCACTTTGACAAGTTGAAGCTGTGGGATACATAGGAGAACCTACATACTACTGTCAATACCTTCTTATTAACTGAAAGAAAATGCCATGCAACTTAACATCCAATATGTGTCATGTTGATAACCACTAAATTTTAATTAGGCACATAATTTGATTAATAAATTTTCTGATTTGTGGGAAAATTATTACAACCTTGTGTATAAATAAACCATCTTTTGTTATACACTACATGTATTACCTTTAAAAAGAAATCAAAACAATATTTCTTTAAATTGAGACTGTTCCCTAAAGTTAATCATGAACTTTAATATGAGAAGATTATACAAGGCACATGCTGTAGTAACTTTAAATAAAACCAGACATTATGAATTCTACTGACTCTATAGAATGGGGCAAAAAAGTAAACATTGAGTTTGTTATTATATATTTTTTAATTTTTATTTTTATTGATTTCAGTGAGACAAAAAAAAAAAAAGAGACAGGAACATTGAGCTGTTCTTGTATGTGCTTGAATCGAGGATCGAACCGGCAACCTCAATTTGGAATGATGCTCTAAACAACTGAGCTATCCGAACAGCTCACTATTATTATTAACTATTGCATTATTTTCCATATAAACAATGGTAAACCTACTTTTGCCCCTCCATGTATTAAGCTTCATTACAATTTCTAGATTTTATGTGTAGTCTCTTCTTGATGGTTAGAGAAAGAATGGGGTAGAAAGAGGATAAGGTAGTAGAGACATACTAAACAGTGAATGTGTGATGGGTCTTTTGTTTTAAGAGACAGGTCTGGGTGGTCTAGATGCTAGATCAGCACATTAAACAGCCTGGAAACATGGGGCTCACTTATTTCCTTGGCCTCCATTGTTCTACTTGGGAATGAGAGGATTGGCTGTGTCTATCCCAACTTCTTCCTTCACTCTCCTATGGTTTTGTGACTCACCTCACATTTTGAATGTAAGGGACCCCTATCTTTCACAGCTAACCACCATGTGCATCACTTCATAGATCTGACTGTTATTGTTCAGACCCCCAAACAGGTCATCATAATGGGTAAGTCTCCTAGAGCAGTGTTTTTCAACCAGTGTGCCATGGCACACTAGTGTGCTGTGAGATATGGTCAGGTGTGCCATGGGGAAATTAAACATGGGTCCCCAAACTAAGGCCCATGTGCTGGATATGGCCCACGGAGGTTATTTATCCAGCCTGCCGCCAGCCGCCTCCATCTGAACATAAACATTCCCCTCACAATCCCTCCAGCTATCAGCGACAGGAAGAGTAGAGGCACAGGGAATGCTCACTGACCAATCATCTTCTAGGATTCATCCCAACCACTAGCGATGAACCAATAGTAGGCTGCCTCTCATCTACACCCAGGAAGGTCTCTGCTCGGGCTGCTGCACACTTGTCATTGTGTGGCCATGGCAAGTAGTTGAAGCTGCTACTCCTCCCCATGGTCCCGATTTCTAATCCTGGTCAGGACTGGAGGTAAATGTTGCCACCACTAGATGAAGCCTCAGCCTCAGCTGGTTATGTCTATCCTGATGGTTTATATAGATATTTGACCTTTTTCTTTTTAAAAGAGGTCCCCGCTGAGGGTGATATATAATGCATCACAATGTTATCTATATTGTATATGGCCTCCTGAAGGGTCATCTTCTTAAAGAGCTCAAATCTCTATATATACCATCAAAATAGACAGAACCAAGGCCCCTGCACCCAGCTGACCATGGGATTTGAACCCACAACCTCAGGGAGAACTCTAGTATTTATCAGAATCCTTACCTAGAAAGCAAACTTCTCAATCTGACAGTACAGATGCTCTGAGGACTTATGATGTTACACAAGTACCCAACATTTTCTAAGGTTGGTTTTGTCCAGTCTCTATATAGAGAGAGTATTTGCCAAGTTGATTTGAACCCACAACCTTGATGAATGCTCCAGTATCTATTAGTGGGACTATATATATGAGGGGATACATGGGACTGTATGTATGAGGGGTTACATGGGACTGTATATGAGGAGATGTTACGTGGGACTGTATATGAGGGAAAGTTACATGGGACTGTATTTATAAGGGGATGTTAAGTGGGACTGTATATATGAGGGATGTTACATGGGACTGTATATATGAGGAATGTTACATGAGACTGTATATATGAGGGGGTTATCCTTTTTTAACATTTTTTTAATAAATGTAATTTATTTAAAGGACCTCTGCCAGGCATATTTCAGTCTGTGACAGTTTGGGATCTCAGCAAGATGAGTAAGTGACAGTGATGGAGAAGTTTTTGAGAAGGGAAAATGCAAATGCCTAACAGGGCCCTGGACAAAATTCTGACCCAGATGAAGGCCCTAGTATGAGTGATCGACAAAAGAAAAAAGACAAGACGGTGAGCTCGAGGCAATACAGGGAAAGCTATCTTTCATTTGGATTTACTTTCACCGGGGATGAGACAGCACTGACTCCGTTGTGCTTGATGTGTGGTGAGAAGCTATCCAATAGCACCATGGTGCCAAGCAAGCTTACACGCCATCTCCAAACAAAACACCTTTCCGTTCAAAACAAGCCAATGGACTATTTTGTATGCTTACATACAAACAATGAGAAACGGGCAACTTTTTTGAGAAAACCCACAAAGGTAAGCGAGAGAGCCCTCAAAGCTAGCTATCTTGTTGCTGAACTTGTAGCTAAATAAAAAAAGCCCCACACTGTGGCAGAAACATTAATATTGCCAGCTTGTAAAGCCATTGTAAATGAGATGCTTAGCCCTACCACAGCCAAAGAGGTAGCTAAAGTGCCTCTCTCAGATAACGCAATTGCCAGACGTATTGATATCATGTCTGCGGACATTGAAACTGTTGTTTTGGAAAAGGTGTGCATCAGTAAGAAATTTGCCTTGCAACTTGATGAGTCGACGGATATAAGTGGACATTGTCAGCTCTTGGCCAACATGCGTTTTGTGGATGGAGAAGCCATTAGAGAAAACTTCCTATTTTGCAAGGCACTGCCAGAAAAATCAACAGGAGAGGAAATTTTTCGAGTCACGTTGGAATATCTTGATAAAAGCGGGCTTACATGGGAAAACTGCACAGGTGTCTGCACTGATGGAGCCGCAGCCATGGTTGGGTGCATCAAAGGCTTTGTAACTAGGGTCAAAGAAAGAAACCCAGATGTTACTGTTATGCACTATTTTTTGCCCTGTGAGGCCCTCATTGTAAAGACCTTACCAGCAGATCTAGCTCCTGTGTTGGATGATGTTGTGAGCATAGTGAACTTTGTAAAGATGCGACCTTTGAGATGTCGCTTATTTGCATCTTTGTGTAAAGAAATGGGAGCGTAACATAAAATCTTTTTTTTTTAATAATTTTATTTTTAATGGGGTGACATCAATAAATCAGGATACATATATTCAAAGATAACAACTCCAGGTTATCTTGTCGTTCACTTATGTTGCATACCCATCACCCAAAGTCAGATTTTCCTCTGTCACCTTCTATCTAGTTTTTTTTGTGCCCCGTAACCACCACACTCTTATCAATGTCTCTTAGTTTCACTTTTATGTCCCACCTACATATGGAATAATGCAGTTCCTGGTTTTTTCTGATTTACTTATTTCACTTCATATAATGTTATCAAGATCCCACTATTTTGCTATAAATGATCCGATGTCATCATTTCTTAGGAACATAAAATCTTATTGCCCCACATGGAGGTCTGGTGGCTGTCACGTGGCAAAGTGCTGGCCCGTGTGAATAAGTTGCGAGAGGAACATAAAGTATTTCTGACAAGCCCTTCACGGTGGTAGAGCCAAGGCTAGCAGCTGTTCCTTGAGTGGGATCATCCTGCAAAGGCAGGGCGAAAGCTCGGAAACAGGCAGAGACCCGCAGCTGAGCAAAGGTGCTCACCAGTGCCCTCAGGACCGAGCATAACGTCACACACAGGGGCGGGGCAAAGGCCAAGGCCACCAACCCTTGTGCACCCGAGCATGTGATCACAGCCACACCCGTGAAGAGAAAATGCGGAGGCAGAGAAATACAACACAAATAAACCAAGAGAAATCCCCAGAAAAGGACCTAAGTGAATCAGATATAACCAAATTACCAGATGCAGAGTTTAAAATAATGATTGTTAGGATGCTCAAAGATATTAGAACAACCATAGATGGCCATTACGAAAACATAAATAAAGAGATAACATATATAAAAAGGGACATTGAAATAATAAAAAAGAATCAGACAGAAATGACAAATACAATATCTGAAATAAAGAATACAATGGAAGGAATTAAAAGCAGGATGGATGAAGCAGAGAATCGAATCAGTGAGTTAGAGGACACAATAAATAAAGGCACGGAAGCAGAGCAGAAAAAAGAAAAGAGACTCAAAAAGTCTGAGGAAACTCTAAGAGAGCTCTGTGACAACATGAAGAGAAATAACATCCGAATCATAGGGGTTCCTGAAGAAGAAGAGAAAGAACAAGGGATAGAGACTTTGTTCAAACATATTATAGCAGAAAACTTCCCACAATTAAGGCAGGAAAACATTTCACATGTTCAGGAAGCACAGAGAACTCCATTAAGGAGAAACCCAAAGAAACCAACACCAAGACACATCATAATTAAATTACCAAAGCTAAATGATAAAGAGAAAATATTAAAAGCTGCTAGAGAAAAAAGACTATCACCTACAAAGGAGCCCCCATAAGGATGACTTCTGACTTCTCAACAGAAACACTTGAGGCCAGAAGGGAATGGCAAGAAATATTCAAAGTAATGCAGAACAAGAACCTACAACCAAGACTACTTTATCCAGCAAGGCTATCATTTAAAATTGAAGGAGAAATAAAAAGCTTTACAGACAAAAAAAACCTCAAGGATTTCACTGCAACCAAACCAAGGCTGCAAGAAATGCTAAGGGACCTGCTGTAAACAGATCAAAGGAAAAAAAATATATAGCAAAAGAGAAAAACAGTTTTAAAGAAAAAAAATGGCAATAAACAATTACATATCAGTAATAACCTTAAATGTTAATGGATTAAATGATCCAATAAAGAGACATAGGGTGGCTGCATGGATAAGAAAACAGGACCCATACATATGCTGTCTACAAGAGACACACCTTAAATCAAAAGATGCACACAGACTGAAGATAAAAGGATGAAAAAAATATTTCAAGCAAATGGAAATGAAAAAAAAGCTGGGGTAGCAATACTTATATCAGACAAAATGGACTTTAAAACAAAAACCATAGTTAGAGATAAAGAAGGTCACTACATAATGATAAAGGGAGCAATCCAAAAGGAAGATATAACCATTATAAATATCTACGCACCTAATATAAGAGCACCTAAATATATAAAGCAGACTTTGATAGACTTAAAGGACGAGATCAACAGCAATACTATAATAATAGGGGATTTCAATACCCCATTAACATTATTAGATAGATCCTCAAGAAAGAAAATTAACAAAGAAACAGCAGACTTAAAGGACATATTAGATCAACTCGATTTAATAGATATCTTCAGAACCTTTCACCCTAAAACAGCAGAATATACATTCTTTTCAAGCGCTCATGGTACATTCTCTAGAATAGACCACATGTTAGGGCACAAAAGTGGGCTCAACAAATTTAAGAAGATTGAAATCATATCGAGCACTTTCTCTGATCACAATGGCATTAAACTAGAAATCAACCACAATAGAAAAATTGAAAAACATTCAAACACTTGGAAACTAAATAGCACGTTATTAAACAATGAATGGGTTAACATTGAGATCAAAGAAGAAATTAAAAAATTCCTAGAAACAAACAATAATGAGCATACATCAACTCAAAATTTATGGGACACAGCAAAAGCAGTCCTGAGAGGGAAGTTTATAGCATTACAGGCATAACTCAAGAAGCTAGAAAAATCTCAAATAAACAACTTAACCCTGCATCTAAAAGAACTAGAAAAAGAACAGCAAGTAAAGCCCAGAGCTAGTAGAAGGAAGGAAATAATAAAAAGCAGAGGAGAAATAAATGACATAGGGGCTAAAGAAACAATACAGAGGATCAACAAAACCAGGAGCTGGTTCTTTGAAAAGGTAAACAAGATCAATGAACCTTTAACAAGACTCAACAAGAAAAAAAGAGAGAGGACTCAAATAAATAAAATTAGAAATGAGAGTGGAGAAATAACAACTGACACAACAGAAATACAAAATATTGTAAGAAAATACTATGAAGAACTGTACACCAAAAAACTAGACAACCTAGATGAAATGGACAAATTCCTTGAATCATATAATCTTCCAGAAATCAATCTGGAAGAATCAGAAAACGTAAACAGACCAATTACAACAAATGAGATTAAAACAGCTATCAAAAAACTCCCAAAAAAGAAAAGGCCTGGGCCTGATGGCTTCACAAGTGAATTCTACCAGATATTCAAAGAAGAACTAACTCCTATCCTTCCCAAGCTATTTCAAAAAATTCAAGAGGAAGGAAGAATCCAAACTCCTTTTATGAGGCCAGCATAATTCTGATTCCAAAACCAGGCAAAGACAACACAAACAAAGAAAATTATAGGCCAATGTCCCTGATGAACTTAGATGCAAAAATCCTCAACAAAATATTAGCAAACCGGATCCAGCAATACATGGAAAAAATCATACACCATGATCAAGTAGGATTTATTCTTGGGAGGCAAGGCTGGTACAATATTCGCAAATCAATCAATGTGATTCATCACATAAACAAAAGAAAGGAGAAAAACCACATGATAATTTCAATAGATGCAGAAAAAGCATTGGATAAAGTCCAGCACCCATTCATGATCAAAACTCTCAGCAAAGTGGGAATACAGGGAACATACCTCAACATGATAAAGGCCATCTATGAAAAACCCACAGCCAACATCATACTCAATGGGCAAAAATTAAAAGCAATCCCCTTAAGATCAGGAACAAGGCAGGGGTGCTCCCTTTCACCACTCTTATTCAACATAGTTCTGGAAGTCCTAGCCACAGCAATCAGACAAGAAAAAGAAATAAAAGGCATCCAAATTGGAAAAGAAGAAGTAAAACTATCATTATTTGCAGATGACATGATATTGTATATAGAAAACCCTAAAGTCTCAGTCAAAAAACTACTAGACCTGATAAATGAATTTGGCAAGGTGGCAGGATATAAAATCAATACTCAGAAATCAGAGGCATTTTTATACACTAATAATGAACTGTCAGAAAGAGAAATCAGGGAATCAATCCCCTTTACCATTGCAACCAAAAAAATAAAGTACCTAGGAATAAATCTAACCAAGGAGATTAAAGACTTGTACTCGGAAAATCATAAAACATTGATAAAAGAAATCAGGGAAGATACGCATAAGTGGAGGCATATCCCGTGCTCATGGTTAGGAAGAATAAACATCATTAAAATGTCTATATTACCCAAAGCAATTTATAAATTCAATGCAATACCGATTAAAATACCAATGACTTACTTCAAAGACAAAGAACACATATTCCAAAAATTTATATGGAACCAAAAAAGAACACGAATAGCCTCAGCAATCCTGAAAAGGAAGAAAAAAGCGGGAGGTATCACACTTCCAGATATCAATTTATATTATAAGGCCATTGTACTCAAAACATCATGGTACTGGCATAAGAACAGGCACATAGATCAATGGAACAGAACAGAGAACTCAGAAATAAACCCACAGCTCTATGGTCAACTGATATTTGATAAAGGAGGTAAGACAATACAATGGAGTAAAGACAGCCTCTTCAACAAATGGTGTTGGGAAAACTGGACAGCTACCTGCAAAAAAATGAAACTAGACCACCAACTTACACCACTCACAAAAATAAACTCAAAATGGATAAAAGACTTGAATGTAAGCCGTGAAACCATAAGCATCTTAGAAGAAAACATAGGCAGTAAGCTCTCTGACATCTCTCACAGCAATATATTTGCTGATTTGTCTCCACAGGCAAGTGAAATAAAAGACAGGATCAACAAATGGGACTTTATCAAACTAAAAAGCTTCTGCACAGCTAAAGACAGTAAGAACAGAATAAAAAGACAAACTACACAATGGGAGAATATATTTGACATAGCGTCTGATAAGGGGTTAATAACCAAAATTTATAAAGAACTTGTAAAACTTAATACCAGGAAGACAAACAATCCAATCCAAAAATGGGCAAAAGAAATGAATAGACACTTCTCCAAAGAGGACACACAGATGGACAACAGGCATATGAAAAAATGTTCAACATCACTAATGATTAGAGAAATGCAAATTAAAACCACAATGAGATATCACCTCACACCAGTCAGAATGGCGCTCATCAATAAAACAACACAGAATAAGTGCTGGCGAGGATGTGGAGAAAAGGGAACCCTTTTGCACTGCTGGTGGGAATGCAGACTGGTGCAGCCACTGTGGAAAACAGTATGGAGATTCCTCAAGAAATTAAAAATCAAACTTTGCCTTTTGACCCAGCTATACCACTGTTAGGAATATACCCCAAGAACACCATAGCACTGTTTGAAAAAAAGAAATGCACCCCCATGTTTATGGCAGCATTGTTCACAATAGCAAAGATTTGGAAACAGCCCAAGTGTCCATCAGAGGACAAGTGGATTAAAAAGCTTTGGTATATATATATACTATGGAATACTACTCAGCCATAAGAAATGATGACATAGGATCTTTTACAACAACATGGATGGGCCTTGATAACATTATAATGAGTGAAAGAAGTAAATCAGAAAAAACTAAGAACTATATGTTTCCATACATAGGTGGGACATAAAGATGAGACTCAGAGACATGAACAATAGTGTTGGGGTTACAGGGTGGGGGGAGGAGAGAGAGGAGGTTGGGGGAGGGGAGGGGCACAAAGATCATGGCTTTTCAGCATTTGCCATATTCCCCCTTTAATCTATAGACAGACAGCAAATATTTACGTATGGTGTTCCCACTATAAAGACTGCTGTCTTAGGGACAAATGCTGATAAACTATTTCAGCAGTTCCTCTTTCTTCAAAGACTTATCTGTCAACATAGAGCTCCATGTTTCATAGGACATACTCAAACTCACTCCATGCTCCCTGGAGCTTTAGCACAAGGGAATGCCCCCCCTCTTTTTTTTTTTTTTTAGTATTTTTTTCTTTTATTTATTTATTTTTTGTATCTTTCTGAGAATGGGGATGGGGAGGCAGTCAGACAGACTCCTGCATGCGCTTGACTGGGATCCACCTGGCATGCCTACCAGGGGGGAATGCTCTGCCCATCCGGGGTGTTGCTCTGTTGCGACCGGAGCCATTCTAGCGACTGGGACAGAGGCCATGGGGCCATCCTTAGTGCCCGGGGTGGCTTTGCTCCAGTGGAGCCTTGGCTGCGGGTGGGAGGAGAGAGAAGAAGAGGAAG
Organism: Saccopteryx leptura; assembly: GCF_036850995.1. NCBI lineage: Eukaryota > Metazoa > Chordata > Mammalia > Chiroptera > Emballonuridae > Saccopteryx > Saccopteryx leptura. The sequence continues at coordinate 112,223,998 of NC_089507.1, read as the reverse complement.
GAGAGGGGGAGGGGTGGAGAGGTAGATGGGCACTTCTCCTGTGTGCTCTGGCCAGGAATCTAACCCGGGAATCCTGCACACCAGGCCAATGACTCCGACGGGTCTACCATATCATGCTTTTTACTTAAAAAAAAAAAAAAAATTACATTTCTTTTGAATGCTGATGAACAGGAGACACCAAATCTTTTTCGCCTGCAAACTACTACTTTCTTTATTAGATCTAGTTAATAACACTGTTCTGTCTTTTTTCCAAATAGCTCCAGATATATGGAAAAGATTTATATAGGCGGATGGGGATCCTAAAACCCCTCAGCGAGATCTTCTGAGAATGGTTTTTAAGATACCTAGAGGCAGAAAAAGCCCAGTAGAGATCAGGGGAACTACCAGCTTTTAGGATACACCCTTAAAGGCTCCAACGCCCCAAAGGGGTCTCATAGAACGCCATCTGGGTCCTGCTTCAATAGTGGAAAGGAAGGTCATTGAGCTAAAGCCTGCCAGGCTTACATGCCTCTGCTGTGAGGAAACAGGGACACTGGAAGGTGGGCTTCCCCCTCGCTCCTCTAAGGGAGGGTTCAATCTCTTCCAGCCCTGCTCCAGCCACCTATGACCTAACCTTGCCCAGAAAGCTGGGGTTTGCCACTGAAGGCTGAAGGTGCCCAAGGCTGTCGGCCCCATCTATGACACTGTGGATGAGCCTAGGGTATTTCTTCCAAGAAGCAGGTAAACTGATCTCATTCACACAAGGGCCACTTAACTATGTTTTGCCTGAATAGTCAGGTTTTTTATTCTTCCCTCAAAGATCTCTGTTGTGGGTGTTGATAGTCCTATTTTCTGCTGCTTTGCTTAATATATAGTGTTTCCTTTATCCCTCCTACCTCAATGCCCCACTCATATTTCAGGCTGGGACCTACTCCTAATTTAGAGCTCTCTTTCCTCCTTTTGCCAACTTGTATTATGAATTTACCTTTGCCACCCAGCTTAGTGTATCCCAAGGTTCTCTTTACCAGGCCACAGTCACAGATCTCCAGGGTAAAGCAACCTGGTCTCAACTCTCCAGGCAGAGGAGAACAGAAGCTCCATATCCACGCATGCTGCAAATGGCTTTTTCCAGTCTACCTGAATCATTACCAGGTAGAAGCAGTGGTCATTGGGACTTGGACATGAGCTGCAAAGTATAGAATGGTGACAACCATTCCAGTGCCATGCGGACTTTTCCTGTAGGGAAATTTCCTGGACTCCTGCTCCCTGTGACAGCTCCTAACAGACTGAACTGTGGTTGGGTTGCATTTTTCAGGGATTTGGCATGGTGATGGGCCCAACTTGGACTTGGTGAACATGTTAAGGACAGTACTCTTTTAGGGATTCTTGCTGTATTGGCCAAGAGTTTGCTTAAAGGCTTTTAATCACTGTAAAAAAAAATAGAGGACTGGATGAAGAAGATGGGGCACATATACACCATGGTATACTATTCAGCTAGGAGAAATGATGACATCGGATCACTTGCAGCGGAATGGTGGAGTCTTGGTAGTATTGTGTGGGGTGAAATGGGCGAATCAGAAAAAAAAAAAACAGGAACTGCAGGATTCCATACATTGGTGGGACATAGAAGTGAGACTAAGAGGCATGGATGGGAGTGTGGTGGTTACAGGGGGGTGGGGGGAGGGAAGGAGGGAGAGGGGGAGGGGGAGGGGTACAGAGAGAACTGGATGGAGGGTGGCGGAGGACGATCTCTCTTCGGGTGATGGGTATGCAACAGAACTAAATGACAAGATAACCTGGAAATGTTTTCTTTGAATGTATGTACCCTGATTTATTGATGTCACCCTATTAAAATAAAAATTTATTTTAAAAAAAAAGTATTTCTGATAAACAAGAGGTCTGATTACTCAAAGATGCTTGCAAGTGATGAGTGGTGTGCAAAGCTGGCATACCTGGATGATATATTTAATTATCGAAATGAACTGAACACACAGATGCAAGGCCGAAATGTAAACCTGCTTATAAGCACTGATAAGATGAACAGATTCTGTTTAAAGGTGCAGCTCTGGCAACAACATGTGCAGCATGGCAACCTTGAGATGTTCCCACTCACCGAGAAACAGCATGATGGCAACACTGCTGCAATGTGTGAGGTGATTGGCAGACATTTGAAAACTCTTGAGAAGACGTTGTCATTTTATTTCTCTTCAGCCTTCACAGAATGCCTTGACTGGGTTAGGGACCCATACAGCTCAGTATCCATTGCTGGAAAGAACATGACTTAAAGGAGCAAGAGGAACTCATTGAACTGAAACAAGATCGTGGTTTAAAGCTAAAGTTTGCTGATCTTCCTTGGACAGTTTTTGGTTATCTGTTGCCAAGGAGTTCCCCATTCTGGCCAACAAAGCTATTTTGACATTGCTCCCATTTTCAACCACATATCTATGTGAGCTGAGCTTCTCAAGCTTGACTGCTATAAAAACTAAAAACAGAGAGAGACAGAACTGTTGAGGAAGAGCTTTGTGTGTGTCTTTCTACCATTCCTGCCAGGATATCCCTTTTGTGTTCATCGAAACAGGCCCAGGTTTCACACTAAGTGATTATAAATACATTTAGAACCTATATTATTAACTATATGTATAAAATGTACTGTGTTAGAGTGTCATTTTGGTAGGTGGTGTGCCCTAGGATTTTGTAAATGTAAAAAATGTGCTGCGGCTCAAAAAAGGTTGAAAATCACTGACCTAGAGAAACCATCCCACCATATGTTTCCTCGGAGTTAGTTTTATTATCCAGATGGAAGTGTGTAAAAAAAAAAAACAGATAAAAGGTAATGCAAGGTAATTATACTGTCAACAAAGGCAGGATTATTTATAAAATCTTATTAAATTTTAGTAAAAAATACCTTTTACTGCCTGATCAGTAAATGTGCAGTGGATTGAGTATTGGCCTGGGACACTGAGGGCCCAGGTTCAAAACCCTGAGATCTCTTGCTTGAGTAAGGGATCGTTGCATAATCCCATGGTCACTGGCTAGAGACCAAATGTTTCTGGCTTGAAGCCCAAGGTCATTGGCTTGAGTCCAAGGTCACTGGCTTGAGCAAGGGGTCACTGGCTCAGCTGTAGTCCCCAGTCAAGACACATAAGAGAATCAATGAATGAACAACTGACATGAAGAAACTATGAGTTAATGCTTCTCATCTCTCTCTCTCTTCCACTCTGTCTCTCCCTTCTTGTCTCTCTCTCAAAGGAAAATAAAAATCATGTACTCTCTTATCTAAAGATCTTTTTATTACAACTAAGCAGAAAAATTTCTATTTGTGTTTAAATTCATGGAAAATGTGGTTTTTGCAGACAAATGTGCATGTATTTATCTGTCAGGAAGTAAAACCTATGAGATGTGATATGTTTCCCCTATCACTTAGTAGCCAGGAAATTGAAAGCTAGGTTCAGTAATAAACTGTGTTAATCTGGCCATCTTGAGTGTCTAGTAGTATCTTTCCTCTTTGTTTCCTTTAAGCTACATTAATCTATTTTTTCCTAATTGCTCTAATTTTTTATTATATTTAATTTCATTTATTTCAATAAATTTGGAAAAACACAAACTCAAATTGTAAGTATAATAAAAAATAATATAACTAGTTGAACAAATTACATACAGGTAGTCAAAATTTCCAGTAAACTTACATATAACACTGCTTAATATTCTGAATATTTAAAATATCATGCCATTGTAAACAAAGAAAACCCTGAGAAACTTAAATTCTATTTTGCTGAATATCAGTAAACCATAATGATCAGAAAATAAGAATCAGAGTCACATTTAGATTTAAGTCTAAGGTACAAGACGCTTTAAGTCACTTTAGAACAACACTGAACTTGGAACATGTCAGGAACTCTGAAAGGTTGCACCTCAGTTTCAGCCAAGAAAGAACACCCTAAGTACAGGTAGGGACAATTCAGCCATGTGACTTGTTGGTGATGCAGAAAGTCTAAAAGCCCTGGAGTTTTCCAGACATCATGTGCCTAATGCAGAATTCCATGTGATTCAGATTCATTGTGACCTTAGTTAGGGTGGTAGGTAGGGATCAAAAGTGATGGCTGACCCTTAGCCTGAGAATAACAGGGCTGCAGTTATTTTTGTATGAAAAACACCTTAAGGAGTGAATAGCACAGTATAAATGACTGATTTAAGGAAAATAAGAAATTATATTTTTTGTATTTGATAAATTATTTTATTAATGTAAAATGTACATCATATAAAATTTATCTTTTTAATAATTTTTAGCTTGACATTTCAGTGAAATAAAGAACACTTATATTAGGACAAGGGTGCCAAGGTCTGGGTGGTTCTTAGTAAATCTCTTCTTGCTAAGTGTTAGAATATAGTACAATATTTTGCAGATACAGCTATAAACAGATGAGCTTGATTGGAATCCAATGGAAAAATGAAGCAAACATGTAATTGACCAAGTACAGACAGTCCCTAGGTTACCTACGAGTTAGGTTCTGTAAGTTTGAAAATGTGTAAGTATTTATATGCACAGAAAAGTAAAAATAAATGCTATGTTAAGACAAACATCTGTCTAAGTTTTATTTAATAGGTAAATATACCTGTTCCAAATCTCATACAAATTCAACTTAACAACAAACCTGGTCCTGGCTGCTTGGCTCAGTGGTAGAGCATGTGGAAGTCCCAGGTTCGATTCCCAGTCAGGGCACACTGGAGAAGAATCCATCTGCTTCTCCACCCCTCCCCTTCTTTTTTCTCTCTGTCTCTCTCTTCCCCCCTCATAGCCAACGCTTCACTGGAGCAAAGTTGGCCCGAGAGCTGAGGATGGCTTCATGGCCTCTGCCTCAGGCACTAGAATGGCTCCAGTTGCAATAGAGCAATGTCCCAGATGGGCAGAGCATCAGCCTCTAGTGAGCATGTTGGCTGGATCCCGGTTGGGGGCATGCGGTAGTCTGTCTCTCTGCCTCCCCATTTCCAACTTCAGAAAAATACAAAAACAACAACAACAAAAAAGAACAAACTTATAGAACCTATCTCATTTGTAAGCCAGGGACTGTGTGTAGTGGATGTAAGCAACGGCTAAGCCCCTCTTAATGGATGTTACTGAAGGCAGGTTTGGTTGCCTGGTGTGACAAAAGCCAATACTCATGAGAGGCAAGTGCTGGTACAAAGGAAAGAGGTTTATTAAAAAATCCACAACCTGGCAAGATGGGGGGATTCTTGTCCTGAAAAGCCCATCTTAATATTTTAGTGTAGGCAGGGGTTTTTTATAAGAAAGAAGTAGAAGAAATGAACAAAAAATAGAACAAAGGAATTGAAAGGAGGGGTTTAGGAGTTCTTTGCTAAGGAGATTAAGTGCAATCCAGTTTGCAGTGCAGTTGGTTTGAAGGTGAGCAAATCTCCAGGAGCTGGTATATCTGAAGGTTGGAGTCTGCTTTTTTGGTTGTTATAAAAACTGAAGTTAGAAAGTAGCCATAAACTAGGGTTATTGTTCTTTGCAACATGTGCCCACACATTCCTGCATCCGGTTGTCCTATTTGCCTTGAGCAAGAATCAGAACTGCAAGCCTCAGCATGGTAGGAATGAAGGGAAGGGAGACTGAGGTAGAGTCATGTATGTCCCACTTATGATTTGAACCCTTGATGTGTATCAACCAGAGGGCTACAGGCCTTTCAACTGAGGCAAAGACTTGGCCAGAGTTGAAAGCATAGGAGAGATTATATACTTCTGATTTGTTACAGAATACCTAACTTTAATCACTCAGTAGCATTGAATCATGGTTATAAGAGTAACAAATTGGATTGTTAATACATTCTTATTTAGCTTCTTTCTATGGCTAGTCAGACTAATATCAGAGATGTAAGATATTCCTGGTGACATGGAGATAGAGGTTTGGATGTGAACCTTCTTTACTTGATGGAAGTAAATAAAACTACCTAAACACCTCTCCTTCATAAGTAGAACACCCAAAGTGACAAACTCCTTGAGTTTGTTAACACATTTGTGCACAACTGTAACTACTACTTAATATATCTGTAAAGAGTCAGTTATTATCCTATAGTAAAATTATAGTAAATGTTATTTTTTAATTATTTCACTGAATCTAGATCCTGATCTTTTGCAACCACAATGGTTTCAATATTTTAGAAGTAAATATTTTACTCATGGTCAAGAGTTATTCTAAATGATAAATTACTAGATTAGGGTATATACGTTTTATTTATTCATCCATTTATTAATTAATTCATTTATTTTTTCATTGTGTGCCCATTACCCAAAGGCAGGTAATTTTCCATCACCATATATTTATACCTCCTTACTTCTCCCCCCCTTCCCCTCCTTATTGTAACCACTTCAGTTGTATGTTCATGAGTCTCAGTTTTATATCCCACCTATACCTGAAATCGTAATTCTTAGTTTTTTCTGATTTACCTATTTTACTTAGTATAATGTTCTCAAAGCCCATCCATGTTGTTGTAAATGGCATTATGTCATAGTTTCTTATGGCTGAGTAGTATTCCATTATATTATGAAATGTGGTATATGTACCACTTCTTTTTTATCCAGTCTTCTATTGAAGGGCATTTTGGTTGTTTGCATGTCTTGGTCACCATGAATAATGCTGTGATGAACACGAGGATGCATGTTTTTTTGCATACTAATGTTTTTTGGGTAGATATCCATTAGAGGGGTTGCTGGGTCATATGGTAATTATATTCTTAATTTTTGAGGTACTACCATACTGTCTTCCATAATGGAACCAGTTTACATTTCTACTGTCTTCCATAATGAACCAGTTTATATTCCTACTAGCAGTGAATGAGGCTCCTTTTTTCTACACAGCCTCTGCAACACTTGTTATTACCTGTCTTGTTGACAAGAGCCAATCTAACAGGCATGAGGTGGTGTCTCATTGCAGTTTTGATTTGTTTTTCTAATAACTAGTGAGGATGAGCATCTTTTCATATATCTGTTGGCCATTTGTATTTCTTCTTGGGAGAAGTGTTGGTTCAGGTCCTCTTCCCATTTTTAATTGGATTGTTTGTTTGTTTGTTGCTGGGCTTCGTGAGTTCTTTATATATTTTTTGTTTTTGTTTTTTATTTATTTACTTTTTTAGATTTTATTTATTCATTTTTATTAGAGAGAGAGGGAGAGATAGAGAGAGAACAGGGGGAGGAGCAGGAAGCATCAACTCCCATATGTGCCTTGACCAGGCAAGTCCAGGGTTTTGAACTGGCGACCTCAGCATTCCAGGTTGACGCTTTATCCACTGCGCCACCACAGGTCAGGCCAAAAAAAAAATCTTTATATATTTTGGATAATACCCTGCATCAAAGTTGTTTGTGAATATCATCTCCCATTTGGTTGGCTGGGCATATACATTTTAAGTAAATATATTTATATTATATATTTAAAAAAACTGTTTTGACAAAGTGTTATTTGGTTGGCCACATCCATTAACATGGACTATGTTGGCCAAATAGTGCTCATTTTTCTACTGTTTTTCTTTTCTTTAATTTCTAATAAGATCTTAAAGTTGTGTTGTTTCAAATATTTCAAGATAATTTTAAAAAGGTGTCTGTCATATTAACATTATAGAATTTACTTTAAATGATTTTAGAATAAATAATTTTTGCTTTTACAAAAACCCCAGGGAAGTTAACATTAAAAAAGAATTAATAAGCGTAAAAATTATATTTACTTTTTAAAATATACCTGGTAAGTAATCTCAGTTAATTTTACTTCATTTTTATTTTTATGTTGATTTTTAATTTTTATTAGTCAAATAAATTGGCATAGGTTAAAAAAAGAGTCAAATAGATAGAAAAATGCTTAGTTCATAAAAGAAAAATTCCTATCAATCTTATACAATCTATCATTCTCTAGTTTATTCATCTAGAGGAAGACATTTTCAGAACTTTAGACAATTTCTTGTGGTCCAAATTTACAATTAGTTCCATTCTGACATTCTCTCCACCTTACTTAATCATTGCTCCACTATTTTTTATTTGTCTGCCTTATTTGCACAAGATTGCTATGTGAACCCCAGTGATCTAACATATTGAATATCTATCAAATGCTGAGGCACAGCAAACAATCCATCATATTCTTCTTCCTCCCCCCCTTCTTTTTATACCTGTGCCCAGTAAAGCCAAGATGGCTTTTGCTTTTCTTTTTTTGAATTCCCTATTTCTTGCATTCTTTATTTTTCTTAAGCATGTTGCCTAGCAACTCTCCAAAAAAGGATTTTAAGTCTTTTCATGTTACAAATATATCACTAATCTAGCCCACTCCTAATTAAGTATAAAATGCAAATGTTTGCCTTAACATGATATTTATTTTTACCTTTCTGAGCATATAAATACTTAAACATTTTCAAATACAACCTTAAAGAACATTGGATGATGCAGAAAATGATGGACTTGTTGGAGAGGATGGGATTGATGTTAGAGTCAGAGTTTGATTTGGCTGCTGGAGTCAGTTTCTTGAAGTAGGTGCCAAGGGAGGTTTGGACAGAGCTTTTCTTTTTCTCATCATAGATGGCCCTGTAGCCTCTCAGGCCTTTGATTACTGTACAGTAAACTTTGGTGAACCTCTCTGGATCAGGATCTTGCTCTTCTAACTTTGCCATTCATGCTTCAATGAGACAAAAAGCATCAGCTAACTCTTTTGTAGATAGCTTTTTCAGTTCTAGAATTTTCTTCTCTAAATGCTATCTTCTGCTGCTCTAGTTCCATAAGATCTTCATTGGTTAGTTCTTTCCCATGGGAGTTGAGTAACTCTACGACAGTGGTTCTCAAAGTGTGCACCAGGGTGCACTGATGTGCCCTAGAAGATTTCCAGGTGCGCCCTATGGTATTCCAGAGAAATATGTCCCTATTGGGGACCAAAAAACCAAGAAGGTTAGATTTTTGGGTGAAAGAGGTGTGGGTAATTGGCTATAAGCTGTCTGCCCAACTCCCCACCTCACTTGCCTGATTAGGTTGCAAAAGGCAAAAGGCTGAAGTGCTGGATTGTTTACACTAACCCCCATGTTCCCTGGAAAGACTGGAGGCAAGTTTCTTCTATCCTTTGTTTGGTGTAAAGTTAAGATGATATGTATGGTGGGGGCTTTCTGCACTCAACACAATTAAGAGTAAAAAGAGAGGAATTCTTCAATGTATTGACAAGGAAATGAGAGTTTGCCTTTCAAATATATGCCCAAACATTGAAGAAATCTCTAGGACACATCAGGCTCATGTTTCTCATAAACACAAAAATAAAAAAACTTAACACATTTGCACTGAGACCTGCTGAATTTACTAACTCTTACTAAGAATGTATCAATATATATAAAAAGAAAACATTTTTGCCATTTTTAAAAATTTTTTAATCCCTCTTTTTTATGAATTCTAAAAAGCATAACTCAAAAAATGTAACATAAAAATGTTTTTTAATGTCAAAATAAATTTAATTTTGTCATATTTATTTTGTTTAATTATCATAAAAGCACGCTTGGACTTTATATTTTTTCTTTAATATTTGACTTAATCATTATAACATATTTCTCAGAAATTTGTATATAGTGTGCCTACAATTATTTGTAGGGTTTTAAATGTGCCCTGACTTCAAAAAATTTGACAACCATTGCTCTATGATATCATTTTCACTGATGTCCAACTGCAGTTGGTTATCAATAGCCCTCATGGTGCTCTGTTTATAAGTATGGGTTGTGTGTAAGTTGAACGTTTGTAACTTGAGGACTTACTGTATTACTTAGTAACAATTTTTTCTTGTTTCAAGGGCATCTTTTTTTATAATATTTTCAATCATTTTTTGTTTTATTTTTCTATTCTTTCTGTAAGCTGTTTTCTTTTTCCCTCCCTCTCCCCTCTTTCTCTTCTTTAGATTTATTTAAGTTTATTCTTTCCAGTTTGAGGCTCCCCTAAAATGTCTTGTGATATAAGCTGTCTTTTCATATTGAAGAGTGAAGCAATGGGAACTGGTCTGAAGTCCTGTGGACAAGTAGAAAATATTGGATGGAAGTTACTGTATAGGACAATCAAGGAAGACAACAGTAGTCTTCTCAAAGAGGGGAACCCTAATACCTATGTTAAGAGTTTATGTGTTGTGTGTTTAAACACTTTATTTCTTCAGGGTGAGACTTTCTAGTTGTCTGGGAGGCAGAGTTTTAAGTCTCCATGAGAAGAGGCCACTCTTTTTTATTCCTTTATTTTTAGCACCTCCCAGCCTCCTTGCCTTTCTTGGCTGGAGCCTCCCTAGCTTGGTTCCTGATGAGAGGGACGGCAGGCTCAGGCAGCAGTCAGGCAGGTCTCTTGTCCCCTTCTTGGAGGACAAGAGAAAGGACTTGGGGACAGAATTTAGGCAATTCCCTGTTTACCGCTGCCTTTGTGGGGTCTGCACCTCAGAATAATTATCCTCTCAGTGGTTCTGTGGAGCAAATTTACCTCTAAAAACTTTTAAGATATACTCTTTATAATTTCTTCTGCTTTAAGGCACATATCACTCCTCCAATTCTGTCTTTTCCAGATTAATGTAAATGTTTTGTCTGCTGAAGTCTCTTCTTTGTCTTAACAGGTTAACATTTATTTTTTTCCTATTTTTCTTGAATTTATTGGAATAATATTGGTTAATATATTTATGTAGGTCTCAAGGGTACAATTTATAGTACAACATCTGTATATTATATTGTGTGTTCATCATCCCAAGTCAAGTATTCTATTATCATTTAGATAATATCTCTTTCACCCTCTCCTACCTCCTACCACCAACCTTTCCCTCTGGTAACCACCATAGTGTTGTCTGGGTCTAAAATTTTTCTTTTTCCTTTTCTCTTTTTTTTCTTTCTTTCTTTCTTTCTTTCTTTCTTTCTTTCTTTCTTTCTTTCTTTCTTTCTTTCTTTCTTTCTCTCTTTCTTTCTCTCTTTCTTTCTTTTTCTCTTTCTTTCTCTTTCTTTCTTTCTCTTTCTTTCTTTCTTTCTTTCTTTCTTTCTTTCTTTCTTTCTTCCTTCCTTCCTTCCTTCCTTCCTTCCTTCCTTTCTTTCTTTCTTTCTTTCTTTCTTTCTTTCTTTCTTTCTTTCTTTCTTTCTTTCTTTCTTTCTTTCTTTCTTTCTTTCTTCTTTATTTATTTCTGCTTAATCTTTTCACAGTTTTCACCCAGCCCCTCAAACCCCCACCCTCTGACAGCTGTCAGTCTATTCTCTGTATCTATGTGTCTTTCCATTTTGTTTGTTTGGTTCTACATATAATTGAAAACACATAGTATTTTTCTATTCTGACTGGCTTATTTCACTTAGCCTGGCTGCACTGTATTTCTACCATCTGAGCCAGCCTTTATAAAAATACTTCTGGAATTTTATTTCAGCCATTAAGACTGGGGATTTTCCCATTCAATCAGAGCTGCACAGCTCAGACCAACCAGAGCAGCTTTATTCTGATTAATCAGGACAATGTCTTTTGGACCAATCAAACTGTGAGGATTTAGAGTTGTCATTTGCATAAGGATAGACCAACAGAGATCCTGGGGCATGTTCTTTTGTCTATATTATCCTGTTCCCCTCTGGCTCTAAATTCCCACTTTGCTTTCTGCTTAAGACTCTATTTCCCTGGCTGAGCTAAAACACCAAAGATGTCTCACTGAAGCAAAGCAGAGCAGCGCAGACAGTCCAGAGCCAACTGGTGCAGAATAGAGCAGACCAGACCAAACAGAAGCAGGCCAGTGCAGCACAAAGAAAACCAGGAGAACAGTGAGGGTCAGAGCAGAGCTGCCTATCCCGAGAGGGGTGTGGTCTGAGGGCTGCCTCACAGCTGTGGTGTATCACAATTGAGGTTTTTGTTTTTGTTTTATTTTTATTTTTTTTGTCAAATAAAGTTTTCTTCTTCACCACATCCCAAAACAGAAATTCTTGTTGTTAAATTGGTGCCAATGACCATTGGTTGACCGATGTTAATTCAGTTAACCTCGTAAGAAAATGTAATGTCGTGGTGTATTTGTGTTTCAGTTCATGAAGACAAATCTTAAATAAGAGATATGCATACATTGAGTATCTACATTCATGAATGTTACACATAACATGTCTTCTTTACACAAATTTAGGAGGTAAAATGTGATCTCTTTTTATTAATCTCTGATTTTATATATATGTCAATTATCTGTGTTAGATGGATGGATGATAGATGACAGATATATAGATGATATGTAGATAGATAGTTAGATAGATAGATAGATAGATAGATAGATAGACAGACAGATAGACAGATAGAATATGTGTGTTGTATATCTCACCACTGCTGAGATTTTTTACAACGTGGCAGCGCTATGATTAAAGGACATAAATCAAAATGCAAACAGGAGAAGAAGCTCTTGTTATCGATATCACCTCTCGTTAGTATGTAGTAAGTGTAGCTTAAAAATTAAGTTGTCAGGAAACACATTTCTCTTTATGAGTTAAATAAAAAACAACAGACTGTCATAAAATAGAAATAGGAAATGACATCCAGTGTGCTCTGAACCTGGCAGGATCCTTGCGTGTGTTGTGGACAAGTTTCATTCTAAACCTAGGACATGGATACACCATTATGTTTGCATTTTACTCCTTTTTACTTGCATTCTTTTACTTGGCTTCAAAGTATGTAAAAGTTACAAGGTCTTTCACCTTTTATTTATTTATGACATTCAAAGTTGGCTGAGTTTGTAGATTGAAGACTAGAGACCTAATCCTAGAGTAACTGAGCTATTGAACATCCTTTTATTAGACTATAAAGGGTTCTAGCCTACCCATCAAAACAGATATTAGGTACATTCTTTGAATTATAGCATATCATTTAGCAAGGAAGCACAATTAGAAATCAAATGTATTGATCTTCTTACAAAAGCAATGATTACCCCACCACAAGATATTTTATGTTATTCATGCTTAAAGCAATTTTCCAAGGAAGAATCCAATGAAAGTATAGGGTAAAATTCAGATAAATTAACACCCATGATACCTCCATAAAATAATGGGGCTTCCTTCTCAGTACTAAATAGTCATCAGCTCAGCTTAAAGTTATCTAGAAACTGTAGTAAATGGAGAAGATTAAGTTACTCTCCCAGACCACTGTGTTAGAGCTTGAGATAAGATAAAATCAAAAGTTCATTTTTTAAATGGACACGTTCTTTTTTAATTCATTAAACAGATACACTGAAGTTTTGTGTTGATGTTGAAATATATTCCACAGCCCATCTTGAAGTGCTATTTACTCTCAGATCAGATCAGCTCAGCTCAGAACATTATGATGGTGCTTTGCACATAAACACCTTCCCTGGTCTTGACAGTTCAAATAGCCCTGTACAGTATGAGAATGGAAATTTTCCTCTAAGACTTTTGGATAAGCTAATCCTTCCATGTCATCTAAGAGCTATGTCTCTGAAGTTAAAGGAGAAGGTAGCCTTTCTTGAAAATGTTCGTCAGACATTAATTAAGTTCAAGCTTATGTGACAATTTTTCTTTCTCTAATGTCATAGTTTTCTTTTTAAAAAATTAAACAGCACATGCCACTAAAAGCAAACAAAAATCTGAGAACCTCGATCTAGTGTTTGTATTTTCCACTTCAAACTATTTTTCATAATAAATTCTACTAAATTCAAGTAAGTGTGGAGAAAGATCAGAGCTACAGAAGAAAATTTTCAAAACTGAAAAATAACTTTTAAAACATATATAAATGTTAAAGCAATTTAAATAGTTAACATATAGCTTTCAACTTCTTGGGAAATACATGAAAATGTTCTTATTTTATCCATATTAGTTTCCAGAAACCAAGTGATGGAAATATAAGAGCCTTGCACTATTATTCTATATGTGAGCCAGGAAGTTCACAAGAAATGTGTGGGACAGCTAGCAATCCTCAGTGTTAACTTTGGGCTCTAAAGTACCCTACCCTAAGCCTGAAGCAGATGGTCTTATCAAGACCCACCCAAGTTATTTTCACTAATGATTGCACAAGTCTAAAAGGATGAAAGCAATGGCATTGTATGTACACCTCTTTTCAAACACTGTAAGGTTTCTGAGTGAGCACAGTGCTGGTCCTAGTTTGTAAACTAAGAAAACCGGATGATGTCATACATTGTTCACTCTAGCCAATATTCTTTGAATTGATTTCAATTATATTTCCTCAATCCTGCTGAGTAAGCCAAACTCTGTGAAAGTAATGTCTATGTAAAATAAGTTCAAAACCACTAAAAAATTAATAGCACTTAATATTTATTCATGTTAAATCATTGTTCCTATGTTGAAATAAATGAGTCAGCTACAAAAAAGATATCAACATTTATTTTCTCTGGGTCCCCAGTTAGGCTGCATCTCAAATCTCAGTTCTGTTTCTCACAAACTAAATAATCTGAACATGTTTTCCCCCCTCAAAAGAATGTCACTAAAAATCTGCATGGAAAATAAACAGAGGAAATAATAATAAAAAAAAGTGTATAGGCCCTGGCCGGTTGGCTCAGTGGTAGAGCGTTGGCCTGGCGTGCAAGGGGTCCTGGGTTCGATTCCCGGCCAGGGCACATAGGAGAAGCGCCCAACTGCTTCTCCACCCCTGCCCCTCTCCTTCCTCTCTGTCTCTCTCTTCCCCTCCCGCAGCCGAGGCTCCATTGGAGCAAAGATGGCCCGGGCGCTGGGGATGGCTCCTTGGCCTCTGCCCCAGGCGCTAAAGTGGCTCTGGTCGTGGCAGAGCGACGCCCCGGAGGGGCAGAGCATCGCCCCCTGGTGGGCGTGCCGGGTGGATCCAGGTCGGGCGCATGCGGGAGTCTGTCTGACTGTCTCTCCCATTTCCAGCTTTGGAAAAATACAAAAAAAAAAAAAAGTGTATAGGGAAACTTTGGAAAGAATGCCCCTTCCATGCATGGGTTTAAGAAGAGTTGATTGACTTCAGGACATGGGTGTCTGAGGAGCCCAGACTCCCCCTCTCACTCCAGCCTGGAGAGGAAGCCACACATCCTTACTTTAAGGAGGGGGCTGTGGTACAATGGCAAGTCAAGAGACTTGATCCTCCTGTGCGATGCTGAACCAGCAGGCGCCATCATTACTGGCCTGAGGCTCTGGTATGAAACAATGTCTACCATTTTGACCTCGAGCCTCAAAGCCAGCTTCACCCAGACCTCAGATTCCAGAAATGTCTCCGCAAATGTTCTGTGACCCTGAGGACCACTCAGCTCCCACTCTGAAGATGCCAATTCACAGCCCATTAGCAAAGCACAGGTGCTACCAGCTGAGTGCACAGGTTCCTCTTAGATGGCAGCTGCGCGTCAAGGTTTACACACATTATTTCACATTCAACCTTGAAGCAGCCCTGAGATCAGCATGTCCCATCACCATCGCCATCAAATCAATGATGTGAGCCGTGCCCCAAGTTTGATAGCTCCGAAAGGGAGGTGTGTACTGTACTCACACCTCAGTGTTGGACCCACTGCTTCTCAATCTGGCTGCAGAGAAGAAATACTGAAGGAGGCTTCAAAATATACTGATTCCTGGGTCCCTATCCCAGACCTTCTGATTCCATTGGTCTGCGTGGGCCAGAGCCTTAGTATTGTATTGTATTATTTTTTTATCTTATTATTTTTTATTGCCTTGATCCACTGAGAAAAAAAAATTCCACTTTTATGGCCATGTTGCTGAGCTTCACAGCAGTGACATGGCCCATCCACAGAAGTCGTATCATCGGGATTCAAATGCAGCTCCATCTGACGTTTCTGTCAGCTTCCCGGTTACTCCACTGCCTCTTATACTCATTTATAAGCTTTGAGGAGAAAAAGAACGGTATCTTTGTGTCACCACCTGGCTTAGCAAAGTGTTTGCACACATAGTGAGCACAAATGCATGTTTATTTAAAAAAATATATAGTTTACATATATATTTTTTAAAGAGGAGATACTCAGTTATAATACATTGGGAGAGAATCTCTGGGTGTCTTTCCTAATTTGTCTAGGGTACAGTTTCCTAGAAAGTGGGAAGTAAACCTAATACCTACATTAACGGGTTACTAAGGGAACCAAATGAAATACTACATTAGAAGGATCCTTAATTAGTATCACTCTTACATAAACTGAGTACTTACTGAGTCATACAAAAGAAGTGAGTTTAGCGAGGTCCCTTTTCTTTTTCAGAATCCGTCCATTTTTTCTGTCCCTCCTTTTTTTTCTTTCCTTTTTTTTATTGAGTGAGAGGCAGGGAGGCAGAGAGACAGATTCCAGTATGTGGCCCTAGTGAATCCACCTGACAAGCCCACTAGGGGGGATGCTCTGCCCATCTAGGGTGTTGCTCTATTGCTCGACAACTGAGCTATTTTAGCCCCTGAGGGAGGGCTATAGAGCCATCCCCAATGCCCAGGGCAACCTGCTTGAACCATTTGAGCCATGGCTATAGGAGGGGAAGAGAGAGAGAGAGAGATAGAGATAAAGAGACAGAGAGAGAGAAAGAGAGAGAAGGGGGAGAGGGAGGGTGGAGAAGCAGATGGTAACCTCTCCTGTGACTTACCTGCTCTGAAAATTCCTCTTCATCCTTCAAAACACAATGTGAATCATACCTTCCTTCTAAAATATTTTACCAGGAGCTAGGACAGGTTAATCAGTTTCTCCACTGTGTTTCCTAACCCCATTTTTATGTATTTTAAACTCATAGTATTTATCGTGGTATCAGTTTACACATGTCTCTCCCCCATTAAACAAAAGGTCAGGGGCTGTTTGACTCTTCCTTGTCACTTTTTAGGTGCTTGGCCATGGCTTACAGTCCAGTTGGTCTCTTGTAGGTGTTAGGTGGATGAATGTTATTGATTATTCTCTTCTAAATTCTGTGACATTGGCTGTGGCCTTAGTAAAGTATTTTCTTTAATTTTTTTTTTTTTGTACTTTTCTGAAGTTGGAAACGGGGATGCAGTCAAACAGACTACCGCATGCGCCAGACCGGGATCCACCCGGCATGCCCACCAGGGGGCGATGCTCTGCCCATCTGTGGCGTCGCTCTGCCGCAATCAGAGCCATTCTAGCGCCTGAGGTAGAGGCCACAGAGCCATCCTCAGCGCCCGGGCAAACTTTGCTCCAATGGAGCCTTGGCTGCGGGAGGGGAAGAGAGAGACAGAGAGGAAGGACAGGGGGAGGGGTGGAGAAGCAGATGGGTGCTTCTCCTGTGTGCCCTGGCCGGGAATCGAACCCAGGACTCCCACACGCCAGGCCAACGCTCTACCACTGAGCCAACTGGCCAGGGCCAGTAAAGTATTTTCAAGCAGAATATTCTTTCCTCACCTTTGTGAAAATGGCTGAAAATGCACCTGAAACCTTCTGATCTGTGGAACAGAGAGGTATGCCTATGGTTCCATCCTCCTTTGAAGATACCATGGAGGAGCAGTCATAAAGAGGGTGGGATAGAGTCTCTGAAGTAGGGATGACTGGGTGTGTCACCCCCAACTCCTCACCTAGATTGCTGGGGAGCCTTGCACACAGCACCTTTCTTGCCGAGCCTCTGTTTCCTCTTCCGTAACACAGAGAGATGTTGTGAGCACTAACTGCGAGGACACAGCAAAGAGCTAAGCAAACCCATGGCAGGTGACAAGGCTAAGTGAGTGAGGAACTGCTGTTGAGACCCTCCTCCACATGGGGCTGGGAAGTGGGAAGCCTGGTGTGGGGAGGAGTGCGGGGACTTGTGTCCCACCTACAAGGAAGGGAACCCAGGTTTGCACATGGACACTAATGACAAGAAAGCTACACCCAAGGATCTCATTTTGGTGATCAGATTCAAAGGTAATTACCGAGCAGCTACACATTGATGGCACTCGGTGATGTGTTGTTGTGTGTGTGTTACTTTATTTTATTTTGTTTAGTATCCAAAAGAAGAATCTTCCCTTTATCTCTGTATGTATTTTAATAGTTTTTGGCTCGCCAGTTTTTTGTTTGTTTGTTTGTTTTTTACAGAGACAGAAAGAGAATCAGAGGAAGGGACAGATAAGAACAGACAGACATGAAGGGAGAGGGAGAGGTGAGAAGCATCAATTCTTTGTTGCAGCACCTTAATTGTTCATTGATTGCTTTCTCATATGTGCCTTGACCAAGGGGCTACAGCAGGGCAAGTGACCCCTCTCTCAAGCCAGAGACCATGGGGTCATATCTACGATCCCACGCTTAAACCAGGGACCCTGTGCTCAAGCTGGTAAACCTGTGCCCAAGCTAGATGACCTCACACTCAAGCCAGCGACCTTGGGGTTTCAAACCTAGGTCTTCTGCATCCTAGCTCAACACTCTATCCACTGTGCCACCACCTGGTCAGGCTTGGCTCGCCAGTTTTGAGAAAGACATAGCACAGTAATATATTTTATCTGACTTTACCAACAACCAAATTTTTAAACAATGCAATTGTATACCATTTGATAAGCTTATTATGATAAAGAACATTTTGAAAATAAATGTTCACCATTCAGCAAACAGACTTTCTCTTAGTCATCACACATAGCCACCAGTATTTTGTTCTGCTGTCGGTACCAATTGGTGACTTGATGATGTCTCCCTGAGAATCCCTAACAATCATCAGGCACAGGTTAACCTTGGAGGATAGGGATGCTTACAGAAGAACAGTCCCCTGTGTGAACTGTTTTACGCCCTCCTCTTTACACATCGGCCTCTGTTCAGTAGAATAATCTTTTCTGGGCCCACTTCACAGCCAGGGAGTGAGGAAAGCGTGATGTGATTCCCCTAGCAGCCAGCTGGCTGTGTCCTACCATATAGGCAGACAACCCCGTGTGTGGCCTGGAGAAGGGACCTGCTGTTGTCCATGCAGGTTCTCCCCATAGGAAGAGCCACTCAAAAATATGCATTAGTAATGGACATGTGGGAGGGTAAATTTCAAAATATAGACCAACACAAATATTAACATTCATTGATTGCACTGGTCATCATCAAATATTCGACTTGCAGAATTTATCCCCTGGCAGGAAACACACACACACACACACACACACACACACACACACACACACACACACACTCACACACTCACACACACACACATGCTGAAAATATGCCAAAGTTTGTCAGACAACTATAAAGATAAAAATTCTACTCAGAGATATCTCTTAACATTCATCAAAGGTTCCTGTCTTCCTTTTCTCTCAGACTTAGTAGAAGGTGATTTCCATTAGACTGCATGGAAGAACATTCACTTCATTGATCATGAGACTCTTTTAATGACCGTACTTTTCCTCATTTCACGATAACACGCCAGGGTTTATGCATTGGTTAGCATGTTTCATTGAGCGATAGTGCAGTTACTGTTAGGATTATTACCTCTAGCTCACTTAGTGGTCAGTGGTGTGTGTGTGTCTAAGTGTGTGTGTAATCATTTGTTCATGTAGTCAGTCAACTGATCCACACATTTGTTAAGCATCTGTGATGAGCCTCGCTCTCTTCCAGGGGCTAGCCCTTTAGAGGGACTCTTCTCCAACTTTAGTGATAATCTTGGTAAAACATTCTGATTCAGAAAATCAGAAATGAAGCCCTCCACCCTTTATGATCCTGTATCTCCAAGATGCGATGTTAATAGTGCCGGTCTATGGACCTCCTAATTTGTTATACGAATTTAAAAGAAGATGGCTTATGAGTGATTGAGTTTCAATTAAGTGTTCATGAGGAAACAGAGCAAATTTAAACAGGGTAAGATTTTTTCAACTAAAGTTTAGATTTTCTATGGTTACTTAACTGACTTAATGTAATTATTAGAAAACAAAACAAAAAAAAATAGACCAGATTAAATTAGTGAAAAAGTCCAAAAAACATTTTAATTGTTTAGGCCACACCTGCACAGAATCATCACATGACAACAAGACCAAAAAAGTTTTCTTATCTTCGACTATATGAAAAGATAAGATACACTTTTTACCCCATGATTAATTATCTTTATTCAACTTTAATTTTAAACTGACAAAAATTTGAATAGTGCTTAATACCCTAAAATTGTGCTTTCTTTCTAAAAATTGCATTCAGTTATTAAAAGCTTTATTTTCTTCCCCTATTTGCATACTTGGGGAAAAGAATAACACCGTATTTCCTGAGCGATCATTTTGAAAGCATAGACCCCTACCAGAAGTTTCACAAATAGGTTTTTCCATCTGGAAGGTGAATTCTGAGAAGCAAAACAGAAGAGAAGATAGCCTGGTATGATTCAATGCATTCCTAATGTTTTATTTAAATTTCCATACCTGGTAAAAAAAAATATTTCTTTTTTTTTTTTTTTTTAGCATTTTACAACTCTAAAACGAATGTTGAGTAAGGTACATTTGTTTTCAGTTATTTGGACACTCAAGATAGAGTCCTGTGTCACAATAGCCAAGTTCTTTTCCATTTGATGCAAAATTTCCTTTTTTTTTAACATCAAACACTGTTTTCTAGTTCCTAAAATACACATTTTTCACAAGTCTTATATGGTAAAGCAAAACTCAAGAGGACACTAGATAATCTGTCCCTGAGATTAAATACAGAATATCTCTAAATTTAGATTTTTCTCTAAAGCTGCAAAATACTATAAATTATTTTTCTTTCCTTTTTTCTCAAAATTTTATTGAATTTATTGGGGTGACATAATTTAATTAAGTTAGATGTCTTTCAAGTATACAATTCTATAATCCAGGCATCCCCAAACTACGGCCCGCGGGTCGCAATGCGGCCCCCTGAGGCCATTTATCCAGCCCCCACTGCACTTCTGGAAGGGGCACCTCTTTCATTTGTGGTCAGTGAGAGGACCACTGTATTTGGCAGCCCTCCAATGGTCTGAGGGACAGTGAACTGGCCCCCTGTGTAAAAAGTTTGGAGACCCCTGCCCATCACCTGTATATTGAATTGTGTGTTCCCCACCTCAAATCAAGTCTCCTTCCATCACCACTTGTCCCCCTTTACCCTATTTTCCTTCTGGTAATCACCATACTATTTTCTGACTCAATGAGTTTTTTCCCCCTTAATCCTTTCTTTCACCTTTTTCACTCTGCCTCCTGCCAGCTGTCAGCCTGCTTTCTATCTATGAGTCTGTTGCTATTTTGTTAGTTTATCTTATTTATTAGATTCCACGTATAAGTGAAATCACATGGTACTTGTCTTTTTCTGACTTAGTTCACTTAGTATAATGCTGTCCAGGTCCATCCATGCTGTTGCAAAAGTAAGATTTCTTTCTCCTTTTTTGTGGCTCTGTAGTATTCCATTGTGTAAATGTACCACAGTTTTTTTTTTACCACTCATCTACTGATGGGCACCTAGACTGTTTCTAGATCTTGGTTTTTGTAAATAATTCTTTAGTTAACTATGGGTGCGTATGTTCTTTTTAATTAATGTTTCATGTTTCTTTGGATATATTAACAGAAGTGGAATTGCTAGGTCATAAGGTAGTTCCGTTTTTCACTTTTGTGTGTGTGTGTGTGTGGCGGAGACAGAGAGTCAGAGAGAGAGAGAGAGATAGGGACAGACAGGAAGGGAGGGAGATGAAAAGCATCAATTCTTTGTTGCAGCACCTTAGTTGTTCATTGATTGATTTCTCATATGTGCCTTGACCATGGGGGACTACAGCAGACTGAGTGACCCCTTGCTCGAGCCAGCCACCTTGGGCTCAAGCTGGTGAGCCTTGCTCAAACCTGACAAGCCTGCACTCAAGCTGGCAACCTCAGGGTTTCGAACCTCGGTCCTTTACGTCCCAGTCCAATGCTCTATCCACTGTGCCACTGCCTGGTCAGGCCGTTTTTCACTTTTGAGGAAACTCCGTACTGCTTCAGAGTGGCTGCACCAATCTGTGTTCCCACCAACGGAGCACAAGATTTTCCTTTTCTCCACACCCTCGCCTGCACTTATTGGGTGTTGATTTGTTAATGAGAGCCATTTGGATAGGTGTGAGGTAATATGTCATTTTGATTTTAATTTGCATTTCTCTAATGATTGGTGACATTGAACATTCTTTCATATGCCTATTGGCCATCTGTATGTATTCTTTGGAGAAGTATTTGTTCAAGTCCTTTGCCTATTTATAAATTGGACATTTTGTGTGTGTGTGTGTGTGTTTCTGTGTGTGTTGAGTTATATAAGTTCTTTATAAATTTTGGATATTAACCCCTTACCAGATGTATCATTGGCAAATATGTTCTCCCATTCAGTGGGTTGTCTTTTTTATTTTTTTGATTGTTTCATTTGCTGTGCAAAAACTTTTAAGTTTGTTTTCCAAGCAATGTCCAAAATTTTACAGCCTATGCTTTCCTCTAGGATTTTTATGGTTTTGAGGTTTTTTGGGTTTTTTTGTTTGTTTGTTTGGTATTTTTCTGAAGTGAGAAGCGGGGAGGCAGAAAGACAGACTCCCTCACGCGCCTGACCGGGATCCATGCAGCATGCCCACTAGGGGGTGATGCTCTGCCCATCTGGGCCATTTTAGCACCTGCGGCAGAGGCTACGGAGCCATCCTCAGTGCCTTGGGCCAACTCTGCTCCAGGGGAAGAAAGAGACAGAGAGAAAGCAGAGGGGGAAGGGTGGAGAAGCAGATGAGTGCTTCTCCTGTGTGCCCTGGCTAAAAATCAAACCTGGAACTTCCACACGCTGGGCTGATGCTCTACCTCTGAGTCAACTGGTCAGGGCTGGTTTTGAGTTGTTTATTTAAATCTTTAATCCATTTTGATTTTTTTCTTGTGCATGGTGCAAGGTGTCTAGTTTCTTTTTCTTTTTTTTTTGATGTATGCATCCAATTTTCTCAACACCATTTATTACCTCATTATATTTTTTTGCTTCCGTTATCAAATATTAAGTGATCATAAAGGTGCAGGTTTATTTCTGGGCTCTCTGTTCATCCCACTGATCTTTATCTCTGTCTTTATACCAGTACCATGGTGTTTTAATTACTGTGGACTAGTAGTATAGTTTGATATCTCGTAGCATGATTCTTCCAGCTTTGTTGTTAGTCCATAAGCCTTTTCTCAGTGAGTCTCTACACTTGTAACCTAAACCAGTGATTGGATACTCTTAGATTTCCTACATACTTTTGCTTCAAATATGATCTAGAAGTTTATAGCAGTCCCCAAATTTTGAATTGTACTTTTTAAGTTTTAAGCCCACAGGTGATTACTAAAGAAGAAGTTACCCTTTCTCTTCCTTAAATTTCATGCTTTGTGCATTGAGCCATAGTTTTAAAGCATGCATCTTTCACCCTAAAATTATGTTCTTATATAGCACAGCCTCTTTTGTTAGCTACCAAAGTGAAAGAATAAAGGCTGCTCCTAGCAAATATACATGTTAACACATAGCCATACTTGCTGTTCCTCTAAAAAATGTTTGTAAAAATCAGCTACTGTCTGAGATCAATTTTAAAATATGCTAAAAATGATTTTCCCACATTATTTCTGTGTTCATTCTTCTAAGACAAAAAGGAGCTGAACATTCTCAGCCAGCATCTTCAATGTTGCTGTGATAATTTCCTTCTGCTCTGGGTTCACTCAAAGCCAGGAATATCACTTTACACAACTTTTCATTTTCTTCAAGGGAAGTTTATGGAAATATCCAGAAATACACAGAAATGAAAACCTATTCCCCTGCCAAATGGCATCTTTATCTACTATTCTAACATTTCTTTTCCTTTTTGTACTTAATGCATTCTGTTAGCATTCAGACATTTCTCTAAAACTAATTTCTAACACATATGGTATAAGAATTATATCTCAAACAAGATTAAAAACTGATAGTGATCTAGTGTGGCTATGGGCTGGATGCCTTTCTAAATGTGTTATATTTATTAGATGTAAATGTTTTCTTTTTTTTCTGAAGCTGGAAATGGGGAGAGACAGTCAGACAGACTCCCGCATGCGCCCGACCGGGATCCATCCGGCACGCCCACCAGGGGCGATGCTCTGCCCCTCCAGGGCGTCACTCTCCCGTGACCAGAGCCACTCCAGCGCCTGGGGCAGAGGCCAAGGAGCCATCCCCAGTGCCCGGGCCATCTTTGCTCCAATGGAGCCTCGGCTGCAGGAGGGGAAGAGAGAGACAGAGAGGAAGGAGAGGGGGAGGGGTGGAGAAGCAAATTGGCGCCTCTCCTGTGTGCCCTGGCCGGGAATCGAACCCGAGACTTCTGCACGCCAGGCCAACGTTCTACCACTGAGCCAACCGGCCAGAGCCGTAAATGTTTTCTTAAAAAGTTTTACATAGATTAACTCATTTAATCTTCACAATCACCCAGAAGGTGGGTACTGCTGGTATCTCCATTTCACAGATGAGAACATTGGAGCATGAAGGAGTGAAAGAATTTTCATAAGGTCACCCAGCACGTTGGTTGCAGACATGCACTTGGAGCCCAGGTCAACCTGTGGCAGCATCCTGGCTGCCTCAGCACAAGCTAGACTATCCATGACAATTTCCCTTTGTCCACAAAAACTGAATGAATCAGAAAGGACTCTTGGGAAAAAAAGAAGATGGACTATTTCACACTTGATTTATTTTATGTTTCTTGAGTCTTACCCTACAAAGTTTTAAGCAATTATTATGCATTTTTTCAAAGGTGGATGTTTCATTACATTTTTGATTTATAGAATATGACTAAAATAGCACAGACAACAAAATGACTTTTATAAATAAAAACAATGTAACATTTAGCTGGATATCCTTTGCCTTATAATTGTAATAATTTTCTTTAAAAAGTTGGGTGGCGTGGGTTTAAATAAATTTAAAAAATTTTTTTGAAGATTTTATTTATTCATTTTAGAGAAGTGAGAGAGAGAGAGAGAGAGAGAGAGAGAGAGAGAGAGAGAGAGAAGGGGAGGAAGAGCAGGAAGCATTAACTCCCATATGTGCCTTGACCAGTTATAATGCTGAAGGCTGAGGCCAGGCAGGTCCACATCGGATTCAGAAAGATGATAGAAAAACTGCAGAGCCAGAAAGTGTTGGGCCATTTTGTTTAATAAAGTCTCACAAGGAGTATAAGCACACAGGCAGGGGAAGCCACCTCTCAGGTAAACAAACCGCAAAATTGCCCCCTCACAGTGGCGGACAGGCAATCTGTGCATCCGTAATCCCCCATCTCTCTTGAACACAAGCATGCATAGCCTTATAAAGGCCATACACACGTGGCACTGCTATGTCCTCATGCAGTAATCAGGCAAAGAGCTTGTGGCCGGTAAACCAGCAAATAAGCCTAACACAGCTGCCCCACACCAGGCAAGCCTGGGATTTGAACTGGCAAACTCATTTCAGTGTTTCAGGTTGGTGCTTTGTCCAATGCGCCACCACAGGTCAGTAGAAATAAATTTTTAAGGAACAAAAATAAAAATAAAAGAGAGAACAAAGGAATTGAAAGTCAAATTATTTTTTGAAAATTCTGATTCATGTGAACGTATACCATTGGAAATGCCTGTGCAATGCTTACTGTGGGGCACTCACTCATAAAACTGATCTTAGATGCGGGAATGCTCATGAAGTTCCTGAGCCTTCTAGGTTTGATAGAAAACACAAAAACAGAAATATACCCCATATATGATCTTTTCTTTGAGGGTTTAGTTTAGTTGAACAGAAGATTCACAGTAAAATATTCCTGAGTAGTATTCCCAGTCCTGACACTGACTCATTCAGTGACATTGACAATCTGCCAGGCCACTATAATTTCATTTCCTGCTCTGAAAAAATAGCAGAATGGTTACCTACATCCCAGATGCTGGAAAACTAAATTAACATTAACATCAACATTTATGTAAAAATAAAATGCCGTTTACCCAATAAATGTCAAGTAATCCAGATTTTTGACTTCCACTCTTGGCAAGCACCATATAGTAAAGAAGAAAAAAAATCAACTTACTAAAATAGTTGATAATATCAGGGATTGTTGAACCTTTCTTTGCAGTGTGTTAAAATTGGGCAGTATGCCTTAACAATAGTAATTGTCAAACATTATATCCCCATGTATAAGACGTACCATTTTTGGAAAAATTTGGAGTCCAAAAACTGGGTGCGTCTTATACAGTGGTAGTAGAAATATGGCATTTTATTTATTTTGGGGTTTTTTTTTTTGAGTAGGTAATATTTATTTATTTATTTTTATTTCATTAATTGTGTTTACATAGATTCTCGGGTCACCCAAAATGCCTCCCCCCTCCACCCTATTCCCCTCCTGAAAGCACCCTACCCCCTTCCCTTCAGGTTTATCCCATCCTATCATCCCCTTTCCCTCTATCCTCTTTTCCTCTGGTCCCTTTGATCCCTCCTCTGTCTCAATTACGTTCCTCAGTTCTCATTATTCCTTGGATTCCTCAAATGAGTGAGGTCATATGATATTTTTTTTTCTCTGCCTGGCTTATTTTACTCAACATAATAGTTTCCAAGTCCCTCCATATTGTTAGAAAAGGTAATATTTTGTTCTTTTTCACAGCCCCATAGTATTTTATTCTATATATGTACCAACACTTTTTAATCTACTTGTCCACTGATGGACACTTGGGCTGTTTCCAGATCTTGGCTATTGTAAACAATGCTGCCATAAACATGAAGGTGCATTTCTTTTTTTCACTTGGTGATATGGTGTCCTTGGGATATATTCCTATAAGTGGAATGGCAGGGTCAAAGGGCAGTTCCATTTCTAATTTTTTGATGAATCTCCATACTGTTTTCCACAGTGGCTGCACCAGTCTGCATTCCCACCAGCAGTGCAGGAGGGTTCCCCTTTCTCCACACCCTCGCCAGCACCTATTGTGTGTTGTTCTGTCAATGAGCACCATTCTGACTGGTGTGAGGTGGTATCTCATTGTGGTTTTAATTTGCATTTCTCTAATGATTAGTGATGTTGAACATTTTTTTGTGTATTGGCTATCTGTATGTCCTCTTTGGAGAAGTGTCTATTCATTTCTTTTGCTCATTTTTTGATTGGATTGTTTATCTTCCTGGTGTTGAGTTTTACAAGTTCTTTATAAATTTTGGTTATTAATCCCTTATCAGATGTATTGTCAAATATGTTCTCCCATTGTGTGGTTTGTCTTTTTATTCTGTTCATATTATCCTTAGCTGTGCAAAACTTTTTAGTTTGATATAGTCCCATTTGTTTATCCTGTCTTTTATTTCACATGCCTATTGAGATAAATCAGCAAATATATTGCTGCGAGAGATGTCGAAGAGATTACTGCTTATGTTTTCTTTTAAGATGTTTATGATATCATGGCTTACATTTAAGTCTTTTGTCCATTTTGAGTTTATTTTTGTGAATGGTGTAAGTTGGTGGTCTAGTTTTATTTTTTTGCAGGTAGCTGTCCAGTTTTCCCAACACCATTTGTTGAAGAGGCTGTCTTTACTTCATTGTATGCTCTTACCTCCTTTGTCAACTATCAATTGTCCATAAAGATGTGGGTTTATTTCTGAGTTCCTGTTATCTTCCATTGATCTATATATCTGTTCTTATGCCAGTACCAAGCTGTTTTGAGTACAATGGCCCTGTAGTATAACTTGATATCAGGAAGTATGATACCTTCCACTTTATTCTTACTTTTCAAGATTGCTGAGCCTATTCGTGTTCTTTTTAGGTTCTATATAAATTTTTGGAATATGTGTTCTATATCTTTGAAGTATATCATTGGTATTTTAATTTGTATTGCATTGAATTTATAGATTGCTTTGGGTAATATAGACATTTTAATGATGTTTACTCTTCCTAACCATGAGCATGGTATCTGCCTCCAATTGTTTGTGTCTTCCTTGATTTTTTTTTATCAATGTTTTATAATTTTCTGAGTACAAGTCTTTAACTTCCTTGGTAAAATTTACTCCTAGGTACTTTATTATTTTTTTTTGCAGTAGTGAAGGGGATTGTTTCCTTAATTTCTCTTTCTGACAGTTCATTGTTCATGTATAAAATGCTTCTAATTTCTGTGTATTAATTTTATATCATGCCACCTTGCTGAATTTGTTTATTATGTCCAGTAGTTTTTTGACTGAGACATTAGGATTTTCTATATACAATATTATATCATCTTCAAATGATAGTTTTCCTGTTTCTTTTCCAATTTGGATGTCTTTTATATCTTCTCTTGTCTGATTGCTGTAGCTAGGACTTCCAGGACTATGTTGAATAAGAGTGGTGAAAGGGGGCAGCCCTGCCTTGTTCCTGATTTTAGGGGAATTGCTTTTAACTTTTGTCCATTAATTAAGATGTTGCCTGTGGGTTTGTCATAGATGGCCTTTTTCATGTTGAGGTATGTTCCCTGTATTCCCACTTTGCTAAGAGTTTTGATCATAAATGGGTGCTGGATTTTATCAAATGCTTTTTCTGCATCTATTGAAATTATCATGTGGTTTTTCTCCTTCCTTTTGTTTATGTGGTGAATCACATTAATTGATTTACAAATGTTGTACTATCCTTGCTTCCCCAGAATAAATCCCACTTGATCATGATGTATGATTTTTTCATGTATTGTTAGATCCAGTTTGCTAATATTTTGTTGAGGATTTTAGAGTCTAAATTCATCAGAGATATTGGCCTATAATTTTCTTTCTTTGTGTTGTTTTTGCCTGGTTTTGGAATTAGAATTATGCTCACCTCATAAAAGGAACTTGGAAGTCTTCCTTCCTCCTGAATTACTTGAAATAACCTGAGAAGGATAGGAGTTAGTTCTTCTTTGAATGTTTGATAGAATTCACCAGTGAAGCCATCGGGCTCAGGAGTTTTGTTTTTTTGGAAACTTTTTGATAACTGTTTTGATCTCTTTTGTTGTAATTGGTCTGTTTAGGTGTTCTGATTCTTCCAGATAGATTTTTGGAAGATTATATCTTTCAAGAAATTTGTCCATTTCACCTAGGTTGTTTAATATTTTTGGCATAATTTCTTCAGAGTATATTTTTACCTTTTTTTTGTATTTCTATTGTGTCAGTTGTTATTTCTCCACTCTCATTTCTAATTTTTTTATTTGAGTCCTCTGTCTTCTTTTCTTCATGAGTCTTGTTAAAGGTTCATCAATCTTGTTTACCATTTCAAAGAGCCAGCTCTTGGTTTCATTGATCCTCTGTATTGTTTTGTTAGCTTCTTTGTCATTTATTTCCTCTCTGATCTTTATTATTTCATTCCTTCTACTACCTCTGGGCCTTACTTGCTGTTCTTTTTCTAATTCTTTTAGATGAAGAGTTAGGTTGTTTATTTGAACTTTTTCAAGCTTCTTAAGGAATGCCTGTAGTGCTATCAACTTCTCTCTCAGGACTGCTTTTGCTGTGTCCCATAAATTTTGACTTGTTGTTTGCTCATTATCATTTGTTTCTAGGAATTTTTTAATTTCTTCTTTGATTTCATTGTTAACCCATTCGTTATTTAATAACACGCTATTTAGTTTCTATGTGTTTGAGTATTTTTCAGTTGTTCTGTTGTGGTTGATTTCTAGTTTCATGCCATTGTAATCAGAGAAAATGCTTGATATGATTTCAATCTTCTTAAATTTGTTAAGACTGCTTTTGTGTCCTAACATGTGGTCTATTTTAAAGAATGTACCATGAGCACTTGAAAAGAATGAATATTCTGCTGCCTTAGGGTGAAAGGTTCTAAAGTATCTATTAAATCAAGATAATCTAGTGTGTCCATTAAGTCTGTTGTTTCTTTGTTAATTTACTTTGTTGAGGATCTATCTAGTGATATTAGTGGGGTATTGAAATCTCCTACTATTATAGTATTGCTGTTGATCTCATCCTTTATATTCATCAAAGTCTGCTTTACATATTTAGGTGCTCCTATATTAGGTGTGTAGATATTTATGATTGTTATATCTTCCTGTTGGGTTGCTCCCTTTATTATGTAGTGACCTTCTTTATCTCTTACTATATCCTTTGTTTTAAAGTCCATTTTGTCTGATATAAGTAATGCTACCTCAGCTTTTTTTTCATTTCCATTTGCATGAAATATTTTTTTCCATCCTTTTACCTTCAGTCTATGTGCATCTTTTGTTTTAAGGTGTGTCTCTTATAGAGCATATGTACAGCATATGTACGGGTCCTGTTTTTTTTATACAAGCAGCTACTATATGTCTTTTGACTGGATCATTTAATCCATTTACATTTAAAGTTATTATTGATATGTAGTTGTTTATTGCCATTTTATTTTTTGAAGCTGTATTCCTCTTTTGGTATATCCTTTTCCCACTTTGATCTGTTTACGACAGGTCCCTTAACATTTCCTGCAGCATTGGTTTGGTTGTAATGAATTCCTTGAGTTTTTTTTTGTCTGGGCGCTTTTTATTTCTCCTTCAATTTTAAATGATAGCCTTGCCGGATAAAGTAGTTTTGGTTGTAGGCTCTTTTTCTGCATTACTTTGAATATTTGTTGCCATTCCCTTCTGGCCTCCAATGTTTCTGTTGAAAAGTCAGATGTCATCTTTATTGTGGCTCCTTTGTAGGTCATAGCTTTCTTTTCTATAGCAGCTTTTAATATTTTCTCTTTATCGCTTAGCTTTGGTATTTTAATTATGATGTGTTTTGGTGTTGGTCATTTTGGGTTTCTCTTTAATGGAGTTCGCTGTGCTTCTCAAACTTGTGAGACCCTTCCTTGCATCAATTTAGGAAAGTTTTCAGCTATAATTTGATTGAATAAAGTTTCTATCTCTTGTTCTTTCTCTTTTTCTTCAGGAACCCCTATGATGCAGATGTTATTTCTCTTCATGTTGTCACAGAGCTCTCTCAGATTTTCCTCAGACTTTTTGAGTCTCTTTTCTTTTTTCTGCTCTGCTTTTGTGTCTTTGTTTATCTTGTCCTCCAACTCGCTGATTCAATCCTCAACTTCATCCATCCTGCTTTTAATTCCTTCCATTGTCGTCTACATTCCTGGTATTGTATTTGTCACCTCTGACTGATTCTTTTTTAATATTTTAATGTCCTTTTTTCATACTTGTTATCTCTTTGTTTAGGTGTTTGTAATGACCATCCATTGTTGTTCTAAGATCCCTATGAATTCTAACAATCATTATTCTAAACTCTGTATTTGGCAATTTGGTTATTTCCATATCACTCAGTTCCTTCTCTGGAGATTTCTCTTGTGGTTTCTTTTGGATTGCACTTCTCTATCTTCTCATTGTGTCTGTGTGTTTGGGTGTGTTGTTTGTAGGGCTGGTTGAGTCTAGGTTTGGTGTTGTCTGCCTCCAATTTTCAGTTGTATTATTTCTATGTTCAGTAAAGCTATGTTTTTATATTGACATGTATGTTGCTACCTAACTTTTGTCCTAAAATATTTACCAAATAAAATAAAATATTTTTTTTGATCCTAGTATATTTGTATTTATTTCTACCATCTAATTTTTTTTTTATATATAATTTTATTTTTTAATGGGGTGACATCAATAAATCAGGATACATATATTCAAAGATAACAAGTCCAGGTTATCTTGTCTTTCAATTATGTTGCATACCCACCACCCAAAGTCAGATTGTCCTCTGTCACCTTCTATCTTGTTTAAAATAAAATATTTAACCAAATTATCCTTTTTTAGAAAATAAAGAAAATCTGGTTTGTATTTTACATACCAACTAAAATGATAGCGAGTTATTTTTTTAAGCAAGAAATAGACAGAGAGACAGAGACAGACTGGAAAGGATAGATATGAGAAACATCAATTTGTAGTTGTCACTTTAGTTGTTCATTGATTGCTTCTCATATGTGCCTTAACCCGGGTGCTTCAGCCAATCCAGTGACCCTTTGCTCAAGCCAGCAACCATAGGATCATGTCTATGATCCCATGCTCAAGCTGGTGAGCTGCACTCAAGCCAGCAAGCTCTGGGTTCTGAACCTAAGACCTCAGTCTCCCTGGCCGACACTCTATCCACTGCACCTTCACCTGATCAAGCTATTTGTAATTTTTTTTAATTTATTTTAGAAAGGATAGAGAGAGAGAAAGGGGGAGGAGCAGGAAGCATCCACTCCCATATGTGCCTCGACCAGGCAAGCCCAGGGTTTCGAACCGGCGACCTCAGCATTTCCAGGTCGACGCTTTATCCACTGCGCCACCACAGGTCAGGCTATTTGTAAATTCTTAATAATTTTATTACTATTAGAAGAAACTGAGTACCTAGTTGTATACAGATATTAACTCATAACTAATAATCATCGACTTTACTAAAATCAAAGAATTATATGGAATTACATTATTTTCATGTCATAATCTTACCATTTATTTTTGTTATTAAATTAATATTTTTACATTAAAAGTGATTAAGATACCTAGATCATAACTATATATTAAACACTAAAAATATTTTTATTGATGATGTCTTGAGTAGAGACTATAACTAACAAAAGCTATAGCTATTGACATCATTACACTAATTAATCAAAACTGGTCTCAAAGCTTCTTTTTCTTTCCTTTTCTTCTTTTGAGCTTATATAGTTTTAAAATATGCTCTCTGTTTTCAGGCTTGTTTGACTAACCATTTTAAAAATGATGTTTTACAGAAAATAATTGATTCATATTACCCTCAAACAAAACCAATCCTATTTATAATAATTTATCAAAACCATTTTTAATTAAGAAGCTGATAGAATACTTAGACTTTAGGAGGAGTTCTAGGAGAAGTTATATTTTATAAATTTACTTTACTGTATAAGAAAAAAATTTAAGCATTGACTTAAGATATTAAATCAAAATTAGCATAAAATTTTAATATATATTTTGATCTTCAAATGTTATAGTATCTTAAACTTTACCATGCTTTCTTTTAATGTTTATTGTTCTATTTGTCTTATTTAAATTTTTGTATCATAGGTCAAAATTGAAAAATTTTGTAAGAACTATAAAACAACAGCTAATGATATGTTGTTAAATTTATAATAATAAAATGTATATAGATAGATCCCCTGGAAGGCCTAGAATCCAACAAGTGAGGACAAAAAGATGAGATTGAACATTTATAGGTTTATTACTGAATCCCTCACTCTTTGAGACTAAGACTGGTTGCCAAAAATCAAAATGTGTCCATTTAACTTGAAACGGAATTTGATTAAAGATCCAAACTGTGTTAATTATGTGTTGAAAGTTTGTCTTGCAGGTGCATTGTTCACAGTGGCCAGGACATGGAAACAACCAAAAATCCCATCAATAGATGACTGGATAAAGAAGATGTGGCACATATACACTATGGAATACTACTCAGCCATAAGAAATGATGACATCGGAACATTTACAGCAAAATGGTGGGATCTTGATAACATGATACGAAGCGAAATAAGTAAATCAGAAAAAACCAGGAACTGCATTATTCCATACGTAGGTGGGACATAAAAGTGAAACTAAGAGACATTGATAAGAGTGTGGTGGTTACGGGGGGAAGGGGGGAATGGGAGAGGGAGAGGGGAAGGGGGAGGGGCACAAAGAAAACAAGATAGAAGGTGACAGAGGACAATCTGACTTTGGGTGATGGGTATGCAACATAATTGAACGACAAGATAACCTGGACTTGTTATCTTCGAATATATGTATCCTGATTTATTGATGTCGCCCCATTAAAAAAATAAAATTATTAAAAAAAAAATAGAAAGTTTGTCTTGCAGGGTAGTTAACTATTTATATTTTCAATATTAGCTTTTACATTTCTGTTTATCTCCTCTTTTTGGTGTGTAATTGTTTAACAATTTGCTTCAATAATATATAAGGCTTGAATGTAGTTGTTCCCACCTTATACTATTTTGAGACTATAAGAAGCTCAATAACTATGTTTTCTTTCCCTCTCTTTAGCTAAAGAAAAAAAATGAGAGAGAAAGAGATATACACATCAATATTAGATGGGTAAAATATAAATTTAAAATTTTTGAGATTGGACAATAAAGCTCTTTCTGTTGCAATAATGGACTTCTCAACCATTTAAACACCCAAACTGAACTTAATCATCTATAACAGGCAATACTGAGGCGTCACAGTGTTCTCTTCACCTGCTTAAGGCATAAAAGCACAGCTGATTGGCCTCAAGACATAGGAATAGAAGGAACAAAATTGTGCTATCCAGTTTCTTTTTCCAAGGTCACTACCCTTGTCCCCACTCTCTTTCCTTGTTCCATGTAAGGGTAGAGCAAAAGACCAGGAGTGTTCAGGAAAAAAAAGTCTTACTTAACCAATGGTGCAGGGAAGAAATAATTCTAAGAGCATACTTTAATTACTTTCTTCCAGTGGGAGCAATATGTATGAAAAAACTCTTTTCTACCAAAGGAACACCATTTATAAAGTAGGAAGTATAATTTAGGGGTTTTGATAAACCAAGGCATATTTAACTGCCAACAAGAAAGAATGGGCAACAGGTGACCAGAGCTTCCACATATGACTTAATAATATTTCAAACATAAACAAAGAAAGTTGGTGTATTATTTAGTTTCTGAAAAAGTATCTTTTTTTAAGTATCTTTTAAAAATTTTAAATATTTTATCAAGGTCTGTGATAATAATAAATACATTTGGAGTTCCCAAGGGATCAAAGTATTATGGATTGAAAACCACATTTCTTTATCTTCTATGACTGTGAGCTATTTCTTGTCCCTTTTACTCAGGCAATTAATTACCTTAAATGTTAATGCAAAATGCAGAACCCCTCATTCTGCAACTTTCATAAAAAAGTCACATTCCTGGTAATTAGCCATCAACCATACCACCCTCTGAGTTCTTGTTTCAAGAGTATTCTATAACTAATAACAATACTAATAAATATTTTCTGTGACCCCACTATGTGGAAAACACTACACTGGATTTTTAATATTCAGTAAGTAATTTACTTCTCCAACTAAATAAAATGCCCATGGACACATAGTTTATAAGTAATATAACCAGGATTTTAATCCTAGTCTGTTTTGTTCCAAAACATTGGGTGTTTTAACTATACCACTACAAGGAAAATAAAGACAGCTATTTCTGAATAAACTTTTATGCTAATATAGCAAAGAAAAGACAAATTTTATTTTTCTTCTAGGAAAGATTAAGAATTTTTGGTCCTGGCCGGTTGGCTCAGCGGTAGAGCGTCGGCCTGGCGTGCGGGGGACCTGGGTTCGATTCCCGGCCAGGGCACATAGGAGAAGCGCCCATTTGCTTCTCCACCCCCCCCCTTCCTCTCTGTCTCTTTCTTCCCCTCCCGCAGCCAAGGCTCCATTGGAGCAAAGATGGCCCGGGTGCTGGGGATGGCTCCTTGGCCTCTGCCCCAGGCGCTAGAGTGGCTCTGGTCGCAACAGAGCGACGCCCCGGAGGGGCAGAGCATCACCCCCTGGTGGGCAGAGCGTCGCCCCTGGTGGGCGTGCCAAGTGGATCCCGGTCGGGCGCATGCGGGAGTCTGTCTGACTGTCTCTCCCCGTTTCCAGCTTCAGAAAAAAAAAAAAAAATAGAATTTTTAATTCATTATAAGTAAATTTTCTTTCCTTTCTTATGGCTTATTCTTCCTTTCAATTTTTGTTAATACTATATTTTTACTACATCTATTAACAGTAACATTTGAAATTATAAATATCACTTTTGAACTTGTTTTTTTCTTGACCTATCAAATTTAGATAATATTTCACAGTGCCACTTCATATATGTGTCATGGTTTGCTAGACAGATTTTTTGTTTACCTGGTGTTTTCAGTTGCCTTTCTTTTTTCTTAGTGTTAAAGACTATGACTTCATTGTATTGTTTTTTCCCATCATCATTGTGTGAGACCAATAGTTTTCTTCTATCTTTTCCTGGTGACTCTCCTGGCTTTTCTCTTCTTTCTTTCCCTTCTTTCTTTCAACTTCTTTTGTGTGCCTCTCTTCCTAATTTATTGAATATTAATGTTTCTCAGTCTCTTACTAGTACCTTACACTCCTCACACTGTACATATATCCCATGTGCAATGTCATTCTCACCTTATGTTTACTTCCAATCTATATGTTAAAGACAACTAGGCCCTGGCCGGTTGGCTCGGTGGTGGAGCGTCGGCCTGGCTTGTAGGAGTCCCAGGTTCGATTCCCGGCCGGGGCACACAGGAGAAGCACCCATTTGCTTCTCCACCCCTCCCCCTTTCCTTCTTCTCTGTCTCTCTCTTCCCCTCCCACAGCCGAAGCTCCATTGGAGCAAGGATGGCCCGGGCGCTGGGGATGGCTCCTTGGCCTCTGCCCCAGGCGCTAGAGTGGCTCTGGTCGCGGCAGAGCGAAGCCCCAGAGGGGCAGAGCATCGCCTCCTGGTGGGCAGAGCGTCGCCCCCTGGTGGGCGTGATGGGTGGATCCCCGTCGGGCGCATGCGGGAGTCTGTCTGACTGTCTCTCCCAGTTTCTAGCTTCAGAAAAATACAAAAAAAAAAAAAAAAAAAGACAACTAAGTTTTTTTTTTAATTTTATTCATTGATTTTTTTGTGGTGATACTGATTAGTAAAATTATGCAGGTTCAGGTGGAAAATTCTATAATACTTTATCTGTATATTGCATTGTGTGTTCACCACCCCAAGAGATGTCTCCTTCTATCACCATTTACCTTCTTCTGTTTCTTCCACTACCCTGGCCCTCTGGTGATCTCACAGATGGCCAGTGGACAGATGAAAAGATGTTCAACATCAGCAATCATCAGAGAAATGCAAATTAAAACCATATGACATATTATCTCACACCTGTCTGAATAGCTACTCATCAATAAATCAACAAACAACAAGTACTGACAAAGATGTAGAGAAAAGGGAACCTTGTGCACTATTGATGGGAATGCAGATTGGTGCAGCCACTGTGGAAGACAGTATGGAGTTTCCTAAAAAGTTAAAAATGGAACTGCCTAATGACACAGTGATTTTACTGCTGGAAATATATCCAAAGAAATGTAAAACACTAATTTGAAAGAATATATGCACCCCTAAGTATGTTGCAGAGTTATTTACAATAACCAAGAGTTGGAAAGAGCCCAAGTGCCCATCAGTGGATTAGTGAATAAAAAAGCTGTGATACATATACACAATGGAATACTATTCAGCCTTTAAAAAAAATAAAGAAGGAAAGAAATTTTACCTTTTGTGACAGCATAGATAGACTTGGAGAATCTTATGCTAAGTGAAATAAGCCAGTCAGAGCAAAATAATTACCATATGGTATCATATGTGTAACCTAATGAACAAAACAAACAAACAAATAAACAGACTCTTAGATATAGAGAACAGACTGACAGCTGTCCCAGGAAAGGGGCTGGGTAAATAAGGTGAAAGGATTAAACAAACAAACAAAAAACACTCTCACAGATAAATCCTTCTTAGTTTTTATTTCCAGCCATAATGCTCTGTAAACCATGTTAACTTACTTCTCAAATATCTTCACTAAGGTGTCTCTCAGGCATTTCAAACAGGATGAATCTAAAGCTAAATTCATCTTTCCTCTGATGTCAAGGTTTACTTCACACCTTATGATGGTTCTAGACTAGAGAGGAGTCCTTGAATTCTACTTACCCATATCAGCCCCTTTCTTTCACTTTCCCACCAACACACTCAATTACCTTCTGTGTTCAGCTAGTTCCGTTTTCCAAATTGCTCTTGTTTCTCTATACTCTCTCTATGCCGCAACCCTTACCCAACCCATCCTAACTTTGTGAAGTCAATGGGCACCCCTGATCCTTTCTTCTCATCCAGTCTCCAAATTTCAATTAAAGAGACTTAAAAATAAATCTAGTTATTTTACATACTTACATGAAATATTTTAATAATGTCCCAATTTCTTAAGTTAAAATGTGTCTCTGTCCTCACATTACTTCAGTGTGAGCTCTAGCCACACTGAACTTTATGTTTTCACTCACTTTCATGGTGTATTGTGCATGTTCCTCTCTCTCCCTGAATCATACTCCACTATCAAGTTGCAAGTAAGTGTCATCACCTTACAAAGACATTCCCTGATTTCTACAAAATGGTAGGTCTCCCTGAACTTCCCTCCTTGTGTTGATTTAGCATTTGATTACAAACACTTGCTTAATGTCTACATTTTGTTTTAGAGTATGTTTTACAACACCAAGGACTATTTGTATATTTCTCACCAATATGTTCCTTGTCCTCACTGAGCACAGTGTCATGTACACAGTAGGCAATCAATAAATGCCTATGTGAATATATAAATGACCAGACACTTCCTGGCTCATCTTGATGGATACAAGATTGTGAGGCAAAAGTAATATGAGAACAGAAAATTAAGCTGTTTTCTCAGAATTGTGGATGGAGTCATACCGGTCTATTGATTTCTTTTTCTCTCTGTGATTCACTGCGTGCATTTCCAGGATGCCTGGTTGATACTATAAAGAGACTGTGAGCTTACCAAATAATGGTACAGCAGCCTCATGGCAGCTAGAACCCATGGCCTCATCCTCATCAGGATGACAGTGTAAGACCAGTATGAATTCACAACTGTAATTTTTTCAACTTTATTGAAGTATAATTGACATATTTGACTCTACATTTTCACCTAGTACTACTTATATGAAATATGGTGAACTATATGCAGAAAATCATTACTATGAGAGGGGTTACTATATTTACCCATGTATAAGACACTCCCATTTATAAGACGTACCTTAATTTTGGGGCTCAAAATTTGAAAAAAAATGTATTATATAAAGTTATTAAACTCAAGTTTTATTCATCATAAAATTCATACAACTCCTCCTCACTGTCAAAAATCCCATCCATTAGCTTGTCCTCATCTGTGTCTGATGATGAATCACTGTCTTCATATATTGCCTCATTCTCTGTTTCATCTAATGTATTCAAGTCTCCTAGACAAAGATTCTGAGGTTGAAAGTATCTTAGTTTGCTTCTAGATAATGTAAAAAAACATTCTATTTAGAAGTCAACAATTCCAGAGCACTCTTTGGTCACATATTAGCAAACAATGAGATTTAAACTATAACTAGTCAAATTATTTTGTACTTAAAAAATATCAGAATTTAAGAATACTTTCAATTATCAGAATTTGAAAATATAAAGGCCTCCTTTAAGATAGTAAA
Source organism: Saccopteryx leptura (assembly GCF_036850995.1). Classification (NCBI taxonomy): domain Eukaryota; kingdom Metazoa; phylum Chordata; class Mammalia; order Chiroptera; family Emballonuridae; genus Saccopteryx; species Saccopteryx leptura. The sequence goes on along the minus strand of NC_089507.1, from coordinate 112,185,081 downwards.
TCAATGATAACATTTTAAAATTACTTGTCAATTATTCTACTTTAATATCGAATGTTATTTAAGGGCATTTTAATGATAAAAACCAGCCACTTGCATTTTTTTATTTAGTTTATTTTAAATACCTTAGTAGCATAAAAGAAAACTAGGCATTTAGAATAGCATAATTCTTTTGGAATAAGTGAAATGAAACACAGTTTAACTGGGAAAGATGGACAAAGTTCAGATTCAATTCTGTTTACATTTCTACTATTTAGATATATAACAATAATAAAAAATGATAATGAATTTTAAACACAATTTTTTATAGCAGCTTCTAATCTACCTAGATATATGTTGCCAGGCATTCATTGGGGATTAAGTGTAAATGTATTACCTCCAAGTCCACAGGACCAGACCCCATTTATAAACACAGGAGGCCCACACAAACACAATGTGACATACCTAGTTTTTGTTGCACATCATAAATCATATTAATTTTATTTCAATTTTAGAAAGAGATCTTGTCAGTTTAAAAACTCTCAGGGAAACAAATCAATAAGTCTTTGGACTCAGAATGCTCAGCCGTTAAAAACATTCTAAAGTCTATAAAGTGCAAAAATAAAGTCAAACAAATTATTTACCTAAAATATTTAAAGTGGGAACTATGCCACTACTGTCTGGAAAATATAGTCTAATTACAAAAACACAAAGTGGATATTTGAACCTATTATACCAAGCAAGGAAAGAAAGAAAATAAATAATATTGTGAAAAAAAGAAATTGAATTCAATAAAACAACTAATAAATCACTGGTTTAATTTGATTTTTTACTTTTTTAATGGTTGTGTTAGCATCATATAGACAAAGACCATATGTATGTGACAAGTATATGACTTATAGAGGGCTACAAAATGTTTTTAATGTAAAAGTTAAAAAAGTTGTGTTTTTTATAGTGTCTCAAGTTTCCTGAGAGGCAGACTAACAGTGAATTACTAGTTTGTGCAAAATAGTACTATGAAAAAAAGTTTCCCCAGAAAGTTAAAAATAGAACTAGGTTCCTCAAAATATTAAGTATAGAACTGCCACATGACCCAGTAATTTTACTTCTGGGTGTTTATCTAAAGAAAAGTAAAATGTTGACTCAAAAAGATACATGGGTCCACCCCCCCCCCCATGTTCATTGAGCATTATTTATGATAGCCATCACATGAAAGCAATCTGATTGTTCACTGATTGATGAATGAATTAGGGTGATGGGGAATATTATTCAGCCATAAAAAACAATAAAATCTTGCCATTTGCAATAACATGGATAGATCTTATGTGATGGTGGTGTAATGTGCAGTATGGTGGTAATAGTTAACAATATTGTTTGCATATTAAAACATTACTAACGTATTTCTCTCTATATAAAAATATACTTATTATCATATATTTATAATATTACATATTATTATATTTATAGTATTTATTTTCATAAAATAAAATACTATGTTGTAATTATAAATGAGGTAAGGCTGTGTATGTAAGTATTAAAAATTCTCTAAGATTTATTATTTAATATTTAAAAAACTCAAGGTGCATTTTGGGATAAGTAGTATAACTTTATTTGTAAATATACAAAAGATATTACTTCTACAGGTTCATATAAAATATTTTTCATAAGGATATGCATAAAATTGTTAAATGTGATAATATTTAGTGAAAATATTAGAGGATTAGAGACAGAGACTTTCACTTTTCATTTGATATCTCTGTTATATTATGTGCCACACAAATACATTTAATACATAGGTATTGAGGATCACTAAATTTGAACTTACAACAGATGCTCAATAAATGCCCATTCCCTTTACCTTACATGCATGTTAGTCACTAATTCAAATTTTTTGCAGAAAATATTTATTCCAAAGTATAAAATGCATGAACTGTCATAAATAACCATCCAAACTGTAGTGTTATTTTATTTACTTAATTTACAAACCTAGATTTTTCACTACCTGTGCACACAATTTATTGTTTTATTTCCTACATTGCTTTGAGATGACAAAATAAGTTGTATCTGTATTTCAATGTTTTCTCTTAGAGAATCTTCTAGTTTAAAATGTATCATATCTTTAGACCCTGGAAAATTTTAAAATAGTCTTATTGATATTATTTCTTTGGGTAAAATTATTTTTCTTAATTTAAGACCAGAAACCTGAGTTATATGAAGCTGATTCTGCTTGAATAATGGGAAAATAATATTTTGTCTCATATCTTAATGGCCTGCTTTTCCAAAATTAAAATATCCTTACCAAGCCCACATGAAAGAGAACAAAAGGAAAGAAAATGGGGAAAGCAAAATAAAACAAGGAAAGAACAACTCTCTCATCTTGGGAGGCCAGCATGACATAGACCAGAACACAAATCAGGAGTATATTAGAGAACTGCATTGACTCTTGTTATATTTGAATCATTATCTTTCTACTCTGTAAGATATTTTTAATTATTTAGCCTCATTTTGGTCACCTGCCAAAAATCATGACCTAAGCTCAGCATATTTCCATGGCAATCACTGAAAACCAATTATTTAGCCTTAAGTTATTCCAAAGTGCTAAGAAGAGACTTAGACCCAGGAGATACTGATCAAGCTGTCCACAGGCATTGTGAGAACAACACAGGTTTTTAAGAGCTTGTATAATGCTTTTCTGAAATAAAGGTGGACCAATCCTAGAAAATATACAAGGCTTTATCAAGCTAAGTTTATGCATAAGGCATATTTAGGGTAAGAAAAACATTTAAAACATAATAATATGTTGAAATCCTTTTAAAAAAGGGCAAAAAGTGATATGGTAATGTTATAGAAACTTACTTGCATAATGTTAGAACTGAACTAAAAAAAAAGAAAGGAAGAAAGAAAAAAATAAAAAAGGTCTACAGAAGGAATTTCTAACATGGCTTGTATTTAAGGATAAAAAAACAGAGAACTTTTCTGATTTGACTTAGTAGATACAACAAATTAATATCATATCTAAAAAGAGAATCTAAAAACACTGCATGAAATGAAGGACAGGTTATCATCAGAGAATACATTTCTCTTTAACCACCCTTGATAAAAGCCATCATGGCAGACTTGGAATAATTTAGTCTAGGACAAGTTCTAAAACTTGTCTGGGCCAATTTGACTCCATCTCTCAAGAGCCATTTATTAAAGCCAAACACACTAATCCAAATTGACCCTTTTTATATCCTTTGTGGATTCAGCAAATCCTTACATAGTAGAGAACATTTCAAACTCTAGAAAGTCAAAGCATAATAGACACATTTGCCTACCATGAGTGGCAACTGTTAGACATATCAGTAGAGTACTATGTGTAGTACAGGGGTTGGAAACCATTTTGTCTGAGAGAGCTGTGAACGCCACATATTTTAAAATGTAATTCCCTGAGAGCCATACAATATGTTTAACACTAACATACAAGTAAACGTGTGTATTTTATATAAGATTAACACATTTAAAGTACAATAAGTCTCTGAATTCTTTTTAATAACATGGTTATGCTGTTGCTAACCAATGATGAATAAAGTACTTCTTACCATTAATGTGACTTCCAGTGCTGCATGGTTTTGCTGATGGCTTTGAAGTTTGGTTGATACCTGGTTAGGTTAACCTTCACGCAGGCATTGAGACTCCCATCTGTTAAACATGATCGTAGGTTGGTCTCAATATTCTATAGATGTGAGAAAGACTGCTCACGTGCATATGTAGAGCTAAACATTGTCAGTACAGCAATACTCACATGCTGCAGTGTGTGGTATGTGACAGAAAGCACGTTCCAAGTTTTGACAATCAGCTGGTCCGCAGTTTGAAGTTTTTTCATTTCTCCCCACTTGTGTTGGCTCGCCAACTCTGCTTCCTATTGTGCAAGTCTTTCCAAATCTTCATTCAGTGATTTGAACTTATTCACCCACATGTCTGAGGCCTTCAGGTCAGCAGCTTGTAGCTCAAAATCTCTGACAGAGACACCGGGGATGTAACTCAGGTTAGCACTGTCCTGCACACTTGTGTGGATGGGTGATGAACTTAAAAAGATGAGTGTGGTCACAAAATTCTCCAAAGCGTACTTTGAATGACTACAGGAGATTAGATGTGAAGCCCGCTAGCTGCTGGAGATCAAGATGTTGAGCAGGGTCGGGAGATCTGAAGAGGTCAGCAGAGTAGGCAGACACACAGACTCCCAGCTCACACCACCGAACTGGATTATAAACTAATATATAAACAATCAGCATGAAAAACCAAATCTGGACTACAAGAACAGCTTTCAAAAATCAAGGAGCAAAGAAGAAGCCACAACAAACCTGGAAGGGAGCACCTGAATCTCCCCTGCTTACAGGAATGGGGGGGGGGTAAGGCTGGGCTCTCAATTCCAAGGAAAAGAGCAGTAAATACTGCTCACAGCTACTTACCTGGTGACCAGGGAACGAGGTGTGTTGAAAGGGCCCACTTGTCTTCCAAAAAGAAAGGAGAAAGAGAGAGATGGATGGTGAGGGGGAGAGGAATATAGGTGATGACATAAAAAGCTGACTCATTCAGTGCTGCGTGTGGCCATAACTGGGGAAGGGACTGATCCTTCCACAAAGCAAAATACAAAAGTACTTCCAGGTCACAGAGATACAGACATCTCTCCAGCTCCAATCAGTGCAACAAGACACAGCTGAAAACAGGAAGTGAGGAGGAGTGGCAGTAACTCAGGTCTCCTTGGAGATCTGAGATACACCTCCTCCTACTAAAGCTGAGACAGAAACCTGCCCCCAGGGAGATTAACTGGCAGAAGAGGACTTCAGAGCCTCAGGTCACACCCACTGCATTCCTGGATACAGTTTCAAATAAGCTCCCTGCTGAGATCAGCAAACAAGACAATCACCTGTTAAGAAAACAAACAAATCAAGACTTCAAAGCGGCCCAAATCCTAAAGTGGATTACAAATAATAGCTGATGCCAACCCCAGAAGACTTAGAAACAGCACAAGTAAAAACTGGAAGCAGACAACAGCAAGCCTAGACTCAACCTGCTCTACAAACAAAACACCCAGACACCCAGGCACAATGAGAAGACAAAGAAGTACAATCAAATGAAACCACAAGAGAGACCTTCAGGAGATGAACTGACTGATATGGAAATAATCAAACTTCTGGATGCAGAGTTTAAAATAATGATTGTAAGGATGCTTAGGGATCTTAGAACAACAATAGATGGTCATCACGAACACCTAAATAAAGAAATAGCAAGTATAAAAAACAATATTGAAATATTAAAAAAGAATCAGTCGGAGATGACAAATGCAATATCAGAAATGAAGACCACAATGGAAGGAATTAAAAACAGGATGGATAGAGCTGAGGATCGAATCAGCGAGGTGGAGGACAACTGGAATGAAGGCATGAAAGCAGAGAAGAGAAAAGAAAAGAGACTCAAAAAGCCTGAGGAAACTCTTAGAGAGCTCTGTGACAACATAAAGACAAATAACATCCGTATCATAGGGGTCCTGAAGAAGAGAAAGAACAAGGGATAGAGGCTTTGTTCAATCATATCATAGCTGAAAAGTTCCCTAAATTAATGCAGGAGAAACTCTCACAAATTCAAGAAGCACAGAGAACTCCACTAAAAAGAAACCCAAAGAAACTTACAACAAGACACATCATAATTAAAATACCAAAGCTAAGTGATAAAGAGAAAATATTAAAAGCTGTGAGAGAAAAAAAGGCTATCACCTACAAAGAAGCCCCCATAAGGATGACATCAGACTTCTCAACAGAAACACCTGAAGCCAGAAGGGAATGGCAAGTAATATTCAAAGTAATGCAGAACAAGAACCTACAACCAAGACTACTTTATCAAGCAAGACTATCATTTAAAATTGAAGGAAAAATACAAAGTTTCCCAGACAAAAACAAACTCAAGAAATTTATTACAACCAAACCAATGCTGCAGGAAATGTTAAGGGGCATGGTGTAAACAGATCAAAGTGGGAAAAGAATATAGCAAAAGAGGAATACAGCTTTAAAAAATAAAATGGAAATAAACAAATACATGTCAATAATAACCCTAAATGTAAATGGATTAAATGATCCAATCAAAAGACATAGGGTAGCTGCATGGATAAGAAAACAGGACCCGTACATATGCTGTCTACAAGAGACACACATTAAAACAAAAGATGCACATAGGTTGAAGGTAAAAGGATGGAAAAAAACATTTCATGCAAATGGAAATGAAAAAAAAAGCTGGGGTAGCAATACTTATATCAGACAAGATGGACTTTAAAACAAAGAATATATTAAGAGATAAAGAAGGCCACTACATAATGATAAAGGGAGCAATCCAACAGGAAGATATAACTATTATAAATATATATGCACCTAATATAGGAGCACCTAAATATGTAAAGCAGACTTTGATGGAGATAAAGAGCGAGGTCAACAGCAACACTATAATAGTAGGGGATTTTAATACCCCACTAACATCACTAGATAGATCCTCAAGAAAGAAAATTAACAAAGAAACAGCAGACTTAAAGGACACACTAGATCAACTCGATTTAATAGATATCTACAGAAGCTTTCACCCTAAAGCAGCAGAAAATACATTTTTTTCAAGTGCTCATGGTACATTCTCTAAGATAGACCACATGTTAGGGCACAAAAGTGGTCTCAGCAAATTTAAGAAGATTGAAATCATATCAAACACTTTCTCAGATCACAATGACATAAAACTAGTAATTAACCACAACAGAAAAGCTCAAAAATTCTAAAAAAAATGGAAACTAAATAGCAGGTTGTTACATAACGAATGAATTAAGAATGAGATCAAAGAAGAAATAAAAAAATTTCTAGAAATGAATGATAACGCACATACAACAACTGAAAATTTATGGGACACAGCAAAGGCAGTACTGAGAGGGAAGTTCATAGCACTACAGGCACACTTTAAGAAGCTAGAAAAAGCTCAAATAAACAACTTAACCCTGCATCTAAATAAACTAGAAAAAGAACAGCAAGTAAAGCCTAAATGTAGTAGAAGGAAGGAAATAATAAAGATCAGAGAAGAAATAAATGACATAGAGGTTAAAAAAACAATACAGAGGATCAATGAAAATAGGAGCTGGTTCTTTGAAAAGGTAAACAAGATTGATTAACCTTTAACTAGACTCACCAAGAAAAAGAGAGAGAGGACTCAAATAAATAAAATCAGAAATGACAGGGGAGAAATAACAACTGACACAACAGAAATACAAAGGATCATAAGAAAATACTATGAAGAACTGTATGCCAAAAAACTAGACAACCTAGATGAAATGGACAAATTCCTTGAAATATACAATCTTCCAAAAATCAGTCTAGAAGAATCAGAAAACCTAAACAGACCAATTACACCAAATGACATCAAAACAGTTATCAAAAAACTTCCAACAAAGAAAAGTCCTGGGCCAGATGGCTTCACAACTGAATTCTACCAAATATTCAAAGAAGAACTAACTCCTATCCTGCTCAAGCTATTTCAAAAAGTTCAAGAGGAAGGAAGACTTCCAAGCTCCTTTTATGAGGCAAGCATAATTCTGATTCCAAAACCAGGCATAGATAACACAAAGAAAGAAAATTATAGGTCAATATCCCTGATGAATATACATGCTAAAATACTCAACAAAATATTAGCAAACCGGATCCAACAATATATGGAAAAAATCATACACCATGATCAAGTGGGATTTATTCTTGGGAGGCAAGTCTGGTACAGTATTCATAAATCTATCAATATTATTCATCACATAAACAAAAGGAAGGAGAAAAACCACATGATAATTTCAATAGATGCAGAAAAAACATTTATAAAATCCAGCACCCATTCATGATCAAAACTCTCAGCAAAGTGGGAATACAGGGAACATACCTCAACATGATAAAAGCCATCTATGACAAACCCACAGCCAACATCATACTCAATGGGCAAAAATTAACAGCAATCCCCTTAAGATCAGGAACAAGGCAGGGGTGCCCCCTTTCACCACTCTTATTCAATATAGTCCTGGAAGTCCTAGCCACAGCAATTAGACAAGAAGAAGAAATAAAAGGTATTCAAGTTGGAAAAGAAGAAGTAAAGTTATCATTATTTGCAGATGATATGATATTATATATAGAAAATCTTAAAGTCTCAGTCAAAAATTACTGGACCTGATAAATGAATTCAGCAAGGTGGCAGGATATAAAATGAATACTCAGAAATTAGAGGCATTTTTATACACCAACAATGAACAATCAGAAAGAGAAATTAAGAAACAATCTCCTTCACTATTGCAACCAAAAAAATAAAGTACCTAGGAGTACATTTAACCAAGGAGACTAAAGACTTGTACTCGGAAAATTATAAAACATTGATAAAAGAAATCAAGGAAGATACAAACAAGTGGAAGCATATATCATGCTCATGGTTAGGAAGAATAAACATCATTAAAATGTCTATATTACCCAAAGTAATTTATAAATTCAATGCAATACCAATTAAAATACCAGTGACATACTTTAAAGATATAGATCACATATTCCAAAAATTTATATGGAACCAAAAGAGAACACGAATAGCCTCAGCAATCTTAAAAAAGAATAAAGTGGGAGGTATCACACTTCCTGATATCAAGCTATACTACAAGGCCATTGTACTCAAAACAGCCTGGTACTGGCATAAGAACAGGCACATAGATCAATGGAACAGAACAGAGAACCCAGAAATAAACCCACAGCTCTATGGACAACTGATATTTGACTAAGACAGTAAGGAAATACAATGGAGTAAAGACAGCCTCTTCAACAAATGGTGTTGGGAAAATTGGACAGCAACCTGCAAAAAAATGAAACTAGACCACCAACTTACACCATTCACAAAAATAAACTCAAAATGGATAAAAGACTTAAATGTAAGGCGTGAAACCATAAGCATCTTAGAAGAAAACATAGGCAGTAAGCTCTCTGATATCTCTCACAGTGATATATTTGCTGATTTATCTCCATGGACAAGGGAAATAAAAGACCAAATAAACAAATGGGACTATATCAAACTGCAAAGCTTTTGCACGGCCAAAGACAATAAGAACAGAATAAAAAGACAAACTACACAATGGGAGAACATATTTGACAATACATCTGATAAGGGGTTAATAACCAAAATTTATAAAGAACTTGTAAATCTCAACACCAGAAAGACAAACAATCCAATCAAAAATGAGCAAAAGAAATGAATAGATATTTCTCCAAAGAGCATATACAGATGGCCAATAGGCATATGAAAAAATGCTCAACATTATTAATCATTAGAGAAATGCAAATTAAAACCACAATGAGATATCACCTCACACTGGTTAGAATGGCGCTCATCAACAAAACAACACAGAATAAGTGCTGGTGAGGATGTGGAGAAAAGGGAACCCTCCTGCATTGCTGGTGGAAATGCAGACTGGTGCAGCCTCTGTGAAAATAGTATGGAGATTCCTCCAATAATTGAAAATCGAACTCCCTTTTGACCCAACCATCCCACTTTTAGGCATGTACCCCAAGGACACCATAGAATGGTTCCAGAAGGAGAAATGCACCCCCATGTTTATAGCAGCATTGTTCATAATAGCGAAGATCTGGAAACAGCCCAAGTGTCCGTCAGAGGATGAGTGGATTAAAAAGCTTTGGTACATATATACTATGGAATACTACTCAGCCATAAAAAATGATGACATTGGATCATTTACAATAACATGGATGGACCTTGATAACATTATACGGAGTGAAATAAGTAAATCAGAAAAAAACTAAGAAGTATATAAACCAATGCATAGATGGGACATAAAAATGAGACTCAGAGACATGGACAAGAATGTGATTGTAGCAGGAAGTGTGGTGGAGGAGTGGGGAGGGGGCGAGAAAGGAGAAGGAGGGAGTGGGGGGAGGGTAAAAGCACAAAGAAAACCAGATAGAAGGTGACGGAGGACGATTTGACTTTGAGTGAGGGGTATGTAGCATAATCAAAGGTCAAAATAATATGGAGATGTTTTTTCGGAACATATGTACCCTGATTTATCAATGTCACTGCATTAAAATTAATAAAAATAAGATTAAAAAAAAAAGATGTTGAGCAGGGTCACTTGCTGTGCATGTATCTTTAAACTCTCCCAGTTTTTCAACAGGTGTAGTAAACAACCTTTTTCAGTGTTGGCAATCAAGAGTTTCAGCTTGTTTTCAAAAGCAAACACTGCTTGTTGAAGGGATAAGACAATTTCCAACACCTTGCATTTTCACATTGAGTGGGTTCAGACTGATCATGTGCACAAGATAGTAGAACTTAAGGAGCCACTCAGTGTTAGTTAACTCAGAATGCTCGACATTTTTCATTTCAAGAGAAGTTTGGATTTTGCTCAGAAAAGCCGCAAAACAGCTGAGCACCTTCCCTCTTGACAACCAATGTACATTGCTGTGCAGAAGCAGACTAGGATAATTATTTCCAACTTCACCCAGCAGTGTTTTAAACTGGCAATCATTTAAAGCTTGAGCAACACCCAAATGACCAGCGACACCACCTCACTAAGCTGTTCGCCACATATCTGAGCACAAAGCATCCCTGATGTAGGATGCAGTGAAAACTTAGGATGGGTTTCTTTTCATGTTCATAAAGAAGCGCTATGAATCATCTGTTTTCCCCCACCATGCACAGAGCACCATCAGTACACACCAAAATAAGTTTATCCATTGGTAGATTTTTTTTTTCTTTAGCGAACTCAGTGAAGACTTGAGTAAATCCTCCCCTCTTGTTATCTCTTTCGTAGGCAAAACAACAAGACTGTTCTCATGTAGTGTGTCACTGACAGCATACCTTGCAATCATGCTGAACTGGGATAAATGGCTACGTTTGTTGACTCATCCAAAGTGAGAGAAAAGAATGGTGTTGCATTTATGTCCTTCATTTGTGTTGCCTCAATTTGATTTGCCATCATGATGGTACGATCATGAACAGTTCTTGCCAACAGAGGCATGTCTTTTATTTGTTTGATTATCTTGTCTTTATCCAAAACGTCATCAAAAAGTTCATTGGCAACATCAAGTATGAATGTTTTCGCATACTCCTCATCTGTGAATGTCTTTTCATTTCTCACAATTGCTAAAGCACAGCCAAGCTAGCTGAATTTCAGTCACCTTGTTGGTTTCAAACACAGAGTTGCTGCTGACTAGCTTGCACTCTGCACAGTAGCTCTTGACATGCTTTCTTCCTGCTGTCCCCTGCTGGATGTTTTGATGCAAGTGTAGTATGGTGTGTGTCGAAGTGCCGCTTTATATTTGACTGTTTCATCGATGCAATTTTATCATTGCATATTAGACACACTGCAGAACCTGCTCTCTCCACAAAGGAGAATTTCTCTGTCCATTCCTGCTGAAAAGTACAATACTCCTCATCATTTTTTCTTTTAGCCATCTTTTTTGTCAAAAAGGGTTTGTGCAATTAGCTAGCTGACTACTTGATTAAAAGGAAGGAAGTTTACTTCTTGACCTCACAATGACCTGTGTACATTATACATTATCCAATAAAAATTTGGTGTTGTCCCAGAGGACAACTGTGATTGGCTCCAGTCACCCACAACCATGAACATGAGCGGTAGGAACTGAATGGATTGTAATACATGAGAATGTTTTATATTTTCAACATTATTTTTTTAATAAAGATTTGTCTGTGGGCCAGATGCAACCATCGAAAGAGCTATATCTGGCTCATGAGCCATAGGTTCCTGACCCTTTTATTTTATTTTTTCAAATATTTAAAAATGTTCATTCTTACTTTTAGAAAAACACTAAGTTAGATAAGGCCATTGCAAAGGCTTTTTAAGAGGGACACTTCAATATATTTTGAAGAGCAAGTTGGAGAGAGTCATATATACAAGGTAGAGAAGATAGCATGTGCAAGGATCCAGAGGCATGTGAGTTTACAATACAGCACAATTGAAAAAGAATAATATTAGTGAGCTTAGAAAAGTAGGTACACAATAATCCACAGTTTCAGTTGTGGTGGTGAGTTTCAACTTGATCTGAATGTTGACCTGAGACTTTGAAACACTCAATAGCTGTACAAAAGATATGGTAAAAGAAGTTACAAAGATATCTTTTCATAGACGACCAAAGTCAAGTGAGGTCAGTACATAATCTAAGGGCAAGTGAATGTGACTGGAGAGTTTTGAGAAACTAAAAAAAAAAAATAGCAATCAGGTTTTTTTGATGTGGGAAATGAATTTATAAAGTGGAACACATATAATGACTATGGATAAACTGCCATGTTCTGTTCTGACTCTGTTCACATTTGTGGTATAGAATTGGAAGAGTTGTTTAACCAAGGTAATTTTCTCAGTCCATACACATCTACCCTGTGATGTTTACTCAGAGTTTTAAATGCTTTGTAATTTTGTGTTTTAACACCTTCACATGGTTTTTAAAGGAAACTCTTGGGAAAGGTAACTATCAATTGTTATCTGTCATTTTGATGTGAAAGTTATCATTTATCCTTTTCTTATCCTTATTACCTACCTATCAAACCAGATATTTTTTATTATTAAATTTAATGCAGTGACATTGATAAATCAGGGTACATAGTTGAGATAAAACATCTCCAGATTATTTTGACATTTGATTATGCTGTATACCCCTCACCTAAAGTCAAATTGTCTTCCATCACCTTCTATCTGGTTTTCTCTGGGTCACTCCCCTCCCCCACACCCTCCTTTCACTCCTCACCCCATCCCCCCTAAACCCCCCTTACCATCACATTCTTATCCATGTCTCTGAGTCTCATTTTTATGTCCCATCTATGTACGGATTCATATAGTTCTTAGTTTTTTCTGATTTACTTATTTCACTCCGTATAATGTTATCAAGTTCCATCCATGTTATTGTAAATGATCTGATGTCATCATTTCTTATGGCTGAGTAGTATTCCATAGTATATATGCACCAAAGCTTTTTAAGCCACTCGTCCTCTGATGGACACTTGGGCTGTTTCCAGATCTTCGCTATTGTGAACAATGCTGCCACAAACATGGAGGTGCATTTCTCCTTTTGGAGCAGATCTATGGTGTTCTTGGGGTATATTCCTATAAGTGAAATAGCTGGGTCAAAAGGCAGTTCGATTTTCAATTTTTGGAGGAATCTCCATACTGTTTTCACAGAGGATGCACCAGTCTGCATTCCACCAGCAGTGCAGGAGGGTTCCCTTTTCTCCACATCCTTGCTAGCACTTATTCTGTGTTGTTTTGTTGATGAGCTCCATTCTGACCGGTGTGAGGTGATATCTCATTGTGGTTTTAATTTGCATTTCTCTAATGATTAATTATGTTGAGCATTTTTTATATGCCTATTGGCCATCTGTATGTCCTCTTTGGAGAAGTGTCTATTCATTTCTTTTGCTCATTTTTGATTGGATTGTCTGTCTTCCTGGTGTTGAGATTTACAAGTTCTTTATAAATTTTGGTTAGATGTATTGTCAAATTGTTCTCCCATTGTGTAGTTTGTCTTTTTATTCTGTTCTTATTGTCTTTAATTGTGCAAAAGCTTTTTAGTTTGATATATTCCCATTTGTTTATCCTGTCTTTTATTTCACTTCCCCGTGGAGATAAATCAGCAAATATGTTGCTCTGAGAGATGTCAGAGAGCTTACTGCCTATGTTTTCTTCTAAGATGCTTATGGTTTCACAGCTTACATTTAAGTTTTTATCCATTTTGAGTTTATTTTTGTGAATGGTGTAAGTTCGTGTTCTAGTTTCATTTTTTTCCAGGTAGCTGTCCAATTTTCCCAACACCATTTGTTGAAGAGGCTGTCTTTACTCCATTTTATTTCCTTACCACCTTTGTCAAATATCAGTTGTCCATAGAACTGTGGGTTTATTTCTGGGTTCTCTATTCTGTTCCATTGATCTATATGCCAGTTCTTATGCTAGTACCAGGCTGTTTTGAGTACAATGGCCTTGTAGTACAACTTGATATCAGGAAGTGTGATACCTCCCACTTTATTCTTTTTAAAGATTGCTGAGGCTATTCGTGTTCTTTTTTGGTTCCATATAAATTTTTGGAATATGTGATCTATATCTTTGAAGTATGTCACTGGTATTTTAATTGGTATTGCATTGAATTTCTAGATTGCTTTGGGTAATATGGACATTTTAATGATGTTTATTTTTTCTAACCATGAGCACGGTATATGCTTCCACTTGTTTGTATCTTCCTTGATTTCTTTTATCAATGTTTTATAATTTTCTGAGTACAAGTCTTTAGTCTCCTTGGTTAAATGTACTCCTAGGTACTTTATTTTTTTGGTTGCAATAGTGAAGGAGATTGTTTCCTTAATTTCTCTTTCTGACTGTTCATTGTTGGTGTATAAAAATGCTTCTAATGTCTGAGTATTGATTTTATATCCTGCCACTTTGCTGAATCCTTTTATCAGGTCCATTAGTTTTTTGACTGAGACTTTAGGGTTTTCTATATACAATATCATATCATCTGCAAATAATGATAGTTTTACTTCTTCTTTTCCAACTTGAATGCCTTTTATTTCTTCTTCTTGTCTGATTGCTGTGGTTAGGACTTACAGAGCTATGTTGAATAAGAGTGGTGAAAAGGAGCACCCTTCCCTTGTTCCTGATCTTAAGGGGATTCCTTTTAATTTTTGCCCATTGAGTATGATGTTGGCTGTGGGTTTGTCATAGATGGCTTTTATCATGTTGAGATATGTTCCCTGTATTCCCACTTTGCTAAAGTTTTTATCATAAATGGGTCAAATATTTTTCCTGCATCTATTGAAATTATCATGTGATTTTTCTTCTTCCTTTTGTTTATGTGATGAATCACATTGATTGATTTGCGAATATTGTACCAGCCTTGCCTCCACAGAATAAATCCCACTTGATCATGGTGAATGATTTTTTTCATATATTGCTGGATCCAGTTTGCTAATATTTTGTTGAGGATTTTAGCATCTATATTCATTAGAGATATTGGCCTATAATTTTTTTTCTTTGTGTTGTCTTTGCCTGGTTTTGGAATCAGAATTATGCTTGCCTCATAGAAGGAGTTTGGAAGTCTTCCTTCTTCCTGAATTTTTTGAAATAGCTTAAGAAAAATAGGAGTTAGTTCTTCTTTGATTATTTAGTAGAATTCACTTGTGAAGCCGTCTGGCCCCGGACTTTTCCTTGTTGGGAGCTTTTTGATAACTGTTTCGATCTCATTTGGTTTAATTGGTCTGTTTAGGTTTCCTTATTCTTCCAGATTGATTTTTGAAAGATTGTATGTTTCCAGAAATTTTTCCATTTCATCTAGGTTGTCTAGTTTTTTGGCATACAGTTCTTTATAGCATTTTCTTACAATATTTTGTATTTCTGTTGTGTCAGTTGTTATTTCTCCACTCTCATTTCTAATTTTATTTATTTGAGTTCTCTCTTTTTTTTTTTTGATGAGTCTAGTTGAAGGTTCATCAATCTTGTTTACTCTTCAAAGAACCAGCTCCTAGTTTCATTGATCCTCCGTATTGTTTCATTAGCCTCTATGTCATTTATTTCTGCTCTGATCTTTATTATTTCCTTCTGTTTACTACATTTGGGCTTTACTTGCTATTCTTTTTCTAGTTCTTTTAGATGCAGGGTTAAGTTGTTTATTTGAGCTTTTTCTAGTTTCTTAAAGTTTTCCTGTAGTGCTATGAACTTCCCTCTCAGTACTACTTTTGCTGTGTCCCATAAATTTTGTGTTGTTGTATGCTCATTGTCATTCTTTTGAAGGAATTTTTTTTTCTTCTTTGATCTCATTCTTATTCCATTCATTATTTAAAAACCTGCTATTTAGTTTCCATGTGTTTGAGAATTTTTGAGCTTTTCTCTTGTGGTTCATTTCTAGTTTCATGCGATTATGCTCAGAGAAAGTGCATGATATGATTTCAATCTTCTTAAATTTGCTGAGACCACTTTTGTGCCCTAACATGTGGTCTACCCTAGAGAATGTACCATGAGCACTTGAAAAGAATGTATATTCTGCTGCTTTACGGTGAAAGGTTCTGAAGATATCTATTAAATCAAGTTGATCTAGTTTTTCCTTTAAGTCTGCTCTTTCTTTTTTAATTTTTCTTCTTGAGTATCTATCTAGTGCTGTTAGTGGGTTACTGAAATCCCCTACTATTATATTATTGTTGTTGTTCTCATCCTTTATATCCATCAATATCTGCTTTATATATTTAGGTGCTCCTATATTAGGTGCATATATATTTATAATAGTTATATCTTCCTGTTGGATTGCTCTCTTTATCATTATGTAGTGGCCTTCTTTATCTCTTAATATATTCTTTGTTTTAAAGTCCATTTTGTGTGATATAAATATTGTTACCCCAGCTTTCTATTCATTTCCATTTGCATGAAATGTTTTTTTCCATCCATTTACCTTCAATCTATGTACATCTTTTGTTTTAATGTGTGTCTCTTGCAGACAGCATATGTACGGGTCCTGTTTTCTTATCCATGCAGCTACCCTATGTCTTTTGATTGGATCATTTAATCCATTTACATTTAAAATTATTATTGATATATACTTTTTTATTGCCATTTTATTCTTTAAAGCTGTATTCTTTTTTTGCTATATTTTTTTTCCCACTTTGATTTGTGTACAACAGGCCCTTTAATATTTCCTGTAGCTTTGGTTTGGTTGTAATGAATTCCTTGAGTTTTTTTGTCTGGGAAGCTTTTTATTTCTTCTTTGATTTTAAATGGTAGCCTTGCTTGGTAAAGTAGTCTTGGTTGTAGGTTCTTGTTCTGCATTACTTTGAATATTTCTTGCCATTCCCTTCTGGCCTCATGTGTTTCTGTTGAGAATTCAGATGTCATCCTTATGGGGCTCCTTTGTAGGTGATAGAGGTGTTTTTTTTCTTGCAGATTTTAATATTTTCTCTTTTTCATTTATCTTTGGTATTTTAATTATGATGTGTTTTGTTGTAGGTTTATTTGGGTTTCTCTTTAATGGAGTTCTCCGTGCTTTTTGAACTTGTGAGAGTTTCTCCTGCATTAATTTAGGGAACTTTTCAGCTATGATATGATTGAACAAAGTCTCTATCCCTTGTTCTTTCTCTTCTTCTTCAGCATCCCCTATGATGTGGATGTTATTTCTCTTCATGTTTTCACAGAGCTCTCTAAGAGTTTCCTCAGACTTTTTGGGTCTCTTTTCTTTTTTCTTCTCTGCTTTCATGCTTTCATTCCAGTTGTCCTCCACCTTGCTGATTCGATCCTCAGCTCTATCTACCCTGTTTTTAATTCCTTCCATTGTGGTCTTCATTTCTGATATTGTATTTTGTCATCTCCAACTGATTCTTTTTTAATATTTCAATATCATGTTTTATATTTGCTATTTCTTTATTTAGGTGTTTATGATGACCATCCATTGTTGTTTTAAGATTCCTAAGCATTCTTACCATCACTATTTTGAACTCCACATCCAGAAGTTTGATTACTTCCATATCACTCAGTTCATCTCCTGAAGGTTTTCTTGTGCTTTCCTTTGCATTGCACTTTTTTGTCTTCTCATTGCATCTATGTGTTTGGGTGTTTTGTTTGTAAGCTGGTTGAGTCTAGCCTTGGTGTTGTCTCCCTCCAGTTTTTAATTGTGTTGTTTTTAGGTCTTCTTGGGTTGGCATCAGCTATTATTTGAAATTCACTTTCAGATTTAGGCCGCTTTGAAGTCTTGATTTATTTTCTTTACAGGTGATAGTCTTGTTTACTGATCTCAATAGGGGGCTTCCTGGAAACTATATCCAGAAATGTAGTGGGTGTAACCTGAGACTCTGAAGGCCTCTTCTAACTTCTAGTTAATCTGCCTTGGGGCAGCATGTTATCTCAGCTTCAGTAGGGGTAGTTGTATCTCAGATCTCCATGGAGACCTGAGTTACTGCCCCTCCTCCCCACCTCTTGTTTTCAGCTGTTTCTTATTGTGCTAATTGGAACTGGAGAAATGTCTTGAGATTTGTGATCCAGAAGCAATTCGGTCTTGTTTTGTGGAGGGATCAGTCCCTCCCCTAGCTATGGCCACCTCTAGCACTGAATGAGGCAGCTTTTTAGGTCGTTCCCTGAGTTCCTCTGTCCCTCACCATCTGTCCCTCTCTCTCCCCTTTCCACTTGGAAGATAAGCCGGTTTTTCAACACACCTCACTTCCTGGTCACCAGGCAAGTGGCTGTGAGCAGTATTTTCTGCTCTTTTCCCTGGAGTGAGGACCCTTCTGGGATCTCAGCCTCACCACTCCCTCCATTCCTGTAAGCAGTAGAGATTTAGGTGCTCCCTACCAGGTTTGTGGTGGCTTCTTCCTTGCTCCTTGGTTTTTCAAAGCTGTTCTTGTAGTCCAGAGTTGGTTTTTCATGCTGATTGTTCCTAAATTGATTTGTATTCCAGTTTTCTGGTGAGAGCTGAGCTTCTGTGAGTCTGCCTACTCCGCTGCCATCTTCAGGTCTCTCATTAAAGATTTTTTAAAAAGTTTCTTTGACAGGTTGATTCAGTTCAGTGACCACTGCCCAACATGGAACTCAGCTGACCTTGCAGGCTGGCAGATCAGGAAAAGTCTCTGGATAAAGAAAATTCCTGCAAAGACCGATCACTAGCTACTCATCCAAACCTTATTGTTTCTCAAACCAGATTTTAAATTTCTATTTTATAGTAAAATAATTACATAAGTTTATATTTCTAGTGTATCACCTTAGATAATATATGGGGGTCCTTGGGTTACAACACAGTTCTGTTCGTATGACAATGATGTAACCCTGAATGCCGGTGGCTGAGGCCAGGCAGGTTTACATTGGATTCAGGCAAATGATAGAGAAACTGTGGAGCCAGAAAATGTTGGGCCATTCCCACTTATTGGAGGCTATGCCTCTGTCATATGCTCATGCACTAATCCAGCAAAGTGCTTGCAGCTGGTAAACCCGCGAGTAAGCCTAACATAGCTGCCTCAGAAACCCGAATATAGGTGTAAGTCGAAATACACTCTAGCTTACCACAAGTGGAACAATTGCACTTTTAACAGTCCAAAATGACATAGATAAGCATACTGGGGGATGCCAACTCCCTCACTCATATACTCTGTTACTGTGTATTCTTCCAGCATGAGCAACCAAATTAGTTCACCCACATAGTCCATAAGTATGATGCTGATTTTGTAAGCCAAAACACTCACATCTCAATTTTTAAAAGTTGTTATGGGAGTGAGTGTCATAAACTCAAAATGTATGTCAAGACTCTAACCTGAGGATCCCCTGTATAGAAAATTAAACACTTTTAAAAAAAATTTAGCTATATTTTGGGCAATGAAGATCAATGAAATATTTTTTTCCAAACTTCTTAGAAAAACAGTTCCATGTCATGATTTAAAGCATGAAAGTAGTTTTGTACTTCTTAGATGTTTTCTTACTACAAGTCATTCGGAAGCCTAAAGCAGTGATGGGGTATACATTTTTTACTGTGCCAAGCATCTGCATGTATTAACTTTCACACTAATTGATTCTCATTATCTTTCACTTATGTTCATTCAAATTAAAAGAAAAATCTCATTTTTTAAAAATTGTCTCAAAACTTTTATGAAAACAGTGGGTATAATTTATAAGATATCCTCTACATATTATAACATTCAATAGATATTCTTGGTCAGTGATTATAGAATATGGAGTAGGCAAAAGTAGGTTTACAATTGTAATATAAATAAATAATACAGGCTCAGGCTGGATGATAGCTCAGTTCATTAGAATAGCCTCCAGATATAAAAGGTTGTAATTTAACCCCTAGTCAGGCATATATAAGAGTAAACCAATGAATGCATAAATAAGTGGAACAACTAATTAATAATGTTTCTCTCCCTCCCTCTGTCTCTCTCTCTCTTTCAAAAATAAAT
This sequence comes from Saccopteryx leptura, assembly GCF_036850995.1. NCBI lineage: Eukaryota > Metazoa > Chordata > Mammalia > Chiroptera > Emballonuridae > Saccopteryx > Saccopteryx leptura. The sequence goes on along the minus strand of NC_089507.1, from coordinate 112,165,146 downwards.
AATACAATAATTAATTAGTAATAATAAAAAAATAAACTGTGTTCCACATACTCATAACTTTAAAACTACTTTTGCCCACCCCATATGTAGACCAGTGTTTTCAACATCTGTTGTGCAGACCAGTGCTGGTCCAGCAGAAATTTTGCTGGCCCCAAATTATAGGCAGACTGACAGACCAGCACCTGTCCATGGACCTGTGGCTGAAAAACACTAGTGTAGATAACACCAAATCAGAAAAATAAGGATTTTGACATGTTCCTTCACTGCACTATTTATTCAAGAAACAATTTCTTCCCATCTTGCTTCACAGAGATAATGACATACTGATATTAGACTTTCTTCCAAAGAAATTTCTTGGGCAAAGGTGTATAATAAACTAAGTTTGCTGAGGTGATCCAGGCTTTGATAAAAAGAAATTCCTGAACATCTAAACTTCTTTCAGTTTAATGGAGTTTTACATGTTAATATGAGCCTTCCTTTTTGGGTTCATATAAAAATAAAATTTAATCCTCTTCTATATTGGAGTGTAAATAACTAATCTTTATGCAGCTTCAAGACTAAATGAGGCAGAAGAGATGAGAGGGAAGATCACATTGCACTTTTCAGAAAATGGAATTACTTTTAAAATCAGCATATTTGGCCACTGAATGACAGACTCCTGGCTGAAGAGCCTTTTCAGATTAGGCAAGCTCTACTTTTGATATGAAACAATTAACTGGAGTTTTTCCTCCACCCCTTGTTTTTTTACTGCTTTCTTACCTATAACAGACCACCTTAATGGGTGATCTGGTCAGCCAACAAGGTCCCCCTTGCTGAACTGAGGCATTCACCCCCCCCACCAGCTACTTGGACTACTGGGGCTGACAGCTATCACTAAGTCTTTGTTGAGAAATCAATTTCTGCTGAAGATATCTTACAGGCAACAGAAGGCAGAAGAAGTGGGACAATATGTTCAAGTGCTAAAAATAAATAACTACCATTCTGAAATCCCACAGTTTGCTAGATGATCACTCAAGAGGAGGGCCAGGCAAAACCGTTCAGACAAGTGGAAACTGAGAGCATGTACATTTCATTGCTCCTCACTGAAAAAGCTGCAGAAGGACAGGCACCAAAGAAACTGAAGTTGAAGTCAGAAAAAGGAGTGAGATATAAGGAGTGATGAAGCTAAACACATTAGTGAATCGTCCTACTGCACTCTGGTCAAAATGACTAGTTACAATGCTGAGAAACACAGTAGAAGTAAAGGCTGAACAATATCACATTAGATGATAGCAGGTTATCTGATTGAAACTATTCTTGGGTTCTTATGTTAACTGGGAATTGGAAAGTGATAGTTCTTAACTTCAAAGACAAATAAGTCAATCATGTATATTAAAATATAAGACTATCCATGAAAAATATTGAATGTATAACATCCTAACTAGTCATGGGAAATAAAGTAGAAAGGCAGAATTGATTACCCATCAGAAAGTATAAAAGGAAAGGAGAAGACACAGACAGTAAGAGGTACTATTTTGGCTCCTGTGGGAGCCTCCTTTGGGACTGAGGTATTCATTCCCTCAGAGGCCAGAAGTGCTGATTGTTGATACCCATCCTTGCATAAGTTTCCACGTTTTCTCTGGTGACAGCCCGCATCCAGTGGCACCTGGCCAAAGCCAGGACATAAATGTCCAACTTACTTGCCTCGAGATAAAATGAATCCTAGGACCCATCTTACATCCAGAGCTCCCTGTAAGATGAGCTGAAGTTTTTGCAACAGTGTATCACAGTTCAGTTTTTCACTCCTTCTGGCTTCTTTCCCTTACATGTGTTGATCATAAAAGCTGTCCCCAATAAACCACCAATGTACAAGTCTTTATCTTAGATTCCTTTACCTGACAACCTAGCTTATAGCAATGACCTCCTTTGTGTTAGACACCTGGCTACAAAGATGACTAGAAGACAGGGAGTGCCAAAGGAGTTACAAAGTTAATTTATCAAAATAGGCTATGGTTCTGGAATTGGCTTGCCACTTATTCCCTGCATGACCATGAATAAACTCTTTGAGCCTCAGTTTCCTCACAATAGGTAAAATAAGGTTGTTCTGTAACATGGATAGAATATTTTTGTCTCCTCAAATTTAGATTGATGTTCTAATCCCCAGTGTGGAACTATTTGGAGATGAAGCATTTGGGAGTTAATTAGGTCATGAGGGTAAAGCCCATATGAGTGTTCTTGTAAAAGATGCAAGAGAGCTGGCTCTGTCTCTGAACCCAAAAAAGAGGTCGTGTGAGCTTACAGTGCAGTGACAGCCACCTACAAGCCAGGAGAAGGGGCCTCAGGATGAAACCTACTTGGTTGACACCTTTATCTTGGAATTTCCACTCCTCCAGGACTATGAGAAATACATTTCTTTTGTTTAAACCATGGAGTCTGTGATATTTTGTTATAGCAGCCTGAGTTGACTAAGACACTGTGGTAGTTAAATAAGAAGTGATTGCTAGAGATAGATAATATCTCACTGTATATATAAATATCATATTGAGAGTGTTAATAGAAAAAGAAATAAAAGTAAACTAGCTTTCCTTTGACTCAAAGAAAACTTGGAAAAAGGGTGAGATGGAAGTTTAAACTTAAAAGGCAGTGTAAATAAGGGAAGAAGTGAGATGTAATGCCAAGCAGAAGAAGAAACATAAGCCAAATTATAAATGCATGGTAAATTGCAAGTGTTCTTTTTTTTTTTTTTTTTTTTTTTTTTTTATTTTTCTCAAGTTGGAAAAGGGGAGGCAGTCAGACAGACTCCCGCATGCACCCCACTGGGATCCACTTGGCATGCCCACCAGGGGACGATGCTCTGCCCATCTGGGGTGTTGCTCTGTTGCAACCAGAGCCATTCTAGTGCCTGAGGCAGAGGCCGTAGAGCCATCCTCAGCTCCTGGGCAAACTTTGCTCCAATGGAGCCTTGGCTGCAGGAGGGGAAGAGAGAGACAGAAAGGAAGGAGAGGGGGAGGGATGAAGAAGCAGATGGGTACCTCTCCTGTGTGCCCTGGCCGGAAATTGAACCTGGGACTCCTGCACACCACGCCAACGCTATACTACTGAGCCAACCAACTAGGGCCGCAACAGTGTTCTTGGGATGCTGTATAGATGGAAGAAAGTCTGAAGCTAGCCTATGCTGCTTGGATTTTGCTCAGCACTAGGCAATAAAAAGTTCCAATGTCTTTATCAATGAATGTGTGACATGCTTAGATTTGTGGTTTTTAAAGGTAACAACCTAACCATGGTGGCAAGGATATATTGAAAAAGGAGGCTCTGGAAACCAGGAGACATACCAAAAGCCAAGTGCATTAGTCCAAGCAAACTATGAGAACAGTGACAAATGAAATCTATACTAAGGGGCAAATTTAAAACACTTTGGAGGCAAAGTCAAAAGGATTTAAGATGCATAGGTGAAAAGAGATGAAGAAAGAGTAGTTAGTCCAAGCCAGTCTCTTGAGAATTCAAACTTAAAAGTTAGAGGCTGAGAAATGGGAGAGACAAAATTTATCTCAAATATGATCCATTTAAGATATTAGATTAGCAAAGGATTATAGGGGGACTACAGTGAACTATAGTTAACTATAACTCAGAACAATACTGGAACAGAGGTGTTATTGTGCTTGGGGAAACTGTTTTCACATGTCAGGGTGTGTGTAAAATAATTTTCTACCTGGTTAGATTAGCATGTGGAAAATATGGGTTTCTTTTCCCATGGAAAAAGAACATAAATGCATGACATGTCTTAGTGCTTCATTCTGAATACCTAAAGTGGATTTTCAAGGAACAATTCAGATTGCATTGCGGCACTGTTCACCTATAGTTTATAACACACATAAATGGTTTTCTTTCTTAGATTTATATCCATGCATTTAAATTAACACTGACTTAGTCTGATGCCTCGGAGTCTAGCTGAAAATATGCCAAAAGTTTGGCTTTTAGGTTTTCGAGTTTTGGGAGGAGATTAATCTGTCTACCAGAGCACGATAATTCCACATATACACATTAAGATGTGCTTCTGATTTCTGAAAGAACTAATGGTGACACTATGCCTGCCGACTTTTTAACGCAAATCCAGTAAAAGGCAGACCACAGTTCAAAGCCAAATTGGGATTCATTTACACACACACACACATTTTTGTCGTTATTTGGCTGGGCCCTGTGGAAACTATCGAAGTCATTTATAGGAAGCGCTTTTCAGAATTCTCAGCTTTATGAAGCACCAATTTAAAAGCCTTGTTTTGCTTTCCCTGATCATAACCAACCGACTGCCTTCGTGTAATTGTGTCTCTGAAGGCTTGTCAGCAGGACAACCGCAAAACCATCATTACATCTAGTGAAAGCAGGAAGCCTTGAGACAAAATTTATCACTTGAGCTTCCCAGCTCAAAGGGCTCTATTGTAAGAGAAGGCAGATGAGAATGAAATTAGGAAATTTCATCTGGACATAAAGCCATTTATTCTTAAGGCCTTGAGATGACTGCCTAGGAGAAATTTTGCAGTTAAAATTTTTCTAATAATACTCTCAGAGATCTCATAGTTGTAGTGACAAGTCTGCAGAAAATTTTATAAGTATTTGATCTGACAAAAGGTGAGTGTTGCCATCAAAGCGTTGTATTTTTTGCTTTTCCCCACAGGTTCAGAAAAGGGGTCTCCTTCTTGAAAGAGATCACACTATGTTTGTGTGTATTGATAGTTCTCTAGCCAACCAGCTAACATTAATTGAGGTGTTAGAAATGCTGAATGTTTTGGTAAAATGAAAGTAAAATATTTTTACAAGTGTATAAAAATTTGTTATATTTTAAGACAAACAGACTCTGTCATATAAAGACAAAAAGAGGGGAAGAGAACTCCACTAAAAAGGGAAGCTAGGTAGCATTATGTACATCAATCTTTGCATACCTTGCCCAAAGTGAGCCTCCAGGACCATTATGTCAAATAACCAATGTTGCTTTTAGCAATTCTAATTACCCTTTTAAACTTCTTTGCTCTATTTTTCCCTGATTTTCAAAGTCTAGAATAAACATTACCATGTCAGTACATCTGTGGAGATTGAAAAATATGTTCTCCCAGTTCTTTGACTTTCCTCTCATTGAAACGTGGAATCAAAGACCTCTCCTAATATTTGGGCTCTGGCTGCTTGACCAATGCAATCCAAGTGGACATGATGCTGTTTGTTTGGGGCTCAGACCTTAAGAAGCTGGGAACTTCTACTTTCTATGTGTTGGCATCCTCTCACTTTGAATTCATAAATAATGCTCTGAAAAAGTCAAACTGCACTGTGGAGATAGTTATGTGGAAAAAAATCTGCAACCAGAAAAAGAAGAGAAGATACTGCACTGTCACCCTTCTGAGTCTACCCAATTAGTATTAGATGAGATGGAGATGAAATATCCCCAGTGAGTCTTGCTCAGACTGAAGGGTCGTGAATAAAAGTCTATCAAAATATCAAAATTACTAGAAACATCAAACCAAGGAGAATGTCTAGAAATTATATATCTATAATATAAATGCATGCAAACCTATATATATACATATGTATACACATCATATATATGTATTGTATATATATACATACACAGACACACAGTAAAATTTAAAGCCCAATTAAAGTTAAATAGCTGATTAGCTACCATTGAAGAGATGTTTAATAAGCAAGAAGTTAAATATTGGGAAATTATATCAAATTGACACAAAAAGCAAAAAGAAAAGGTAAAGAAAGTGGAGCTTTGTGATGAAGAATGAGGAATAAGCACTATTTGAATGACTAGTGGATGAAATATATCTAGAATTTAATAAGGACATGTATTCTCTATTTAAATGTTCAAAGTATTAAAAGCAGAATAAATAGAAATAAACTTCCAGAATTTTTTAGTATAAGTAAAAACTATAAATGACAAAAATAAAAATTTTAAAGTATTTTCCCATGAGTAAGACACACTGTTTTAAAAAAATTGGAGGTCTAAAAACTGGGTGCCTCTTGTACAGTGGTTGTAGATTTTTTACTTGCATTTCCCACTTTTCTGTGCTTGTTTTTGCACTCATTGTTGAAGACAGTGATTTGTCATCAGACACAGATGAGAACAAGCTAATGGATGGGAGTTTTGACAGTGAGGTGGAGTTGTATGAATTTTATGATGAATAAAACTTGAGTTCAATAACTTTACATAATCCTTTTTTTTTTTCTAATTTCAAGCCCCAAAGTTAAGGTGTGTCTCATACATGAGGAAATATGCTATATTAAACTGGGGAAAAAATTGATAGCCTACTTCTTAACAGAAGTACCTAAAGACAAGAATAGGAAAATACCTGTCTAACCATCAATCTAGAGTCGCCTTTTGAGTTGGAAGTCCAAGTGATAATAAATTCAAACGAAGGCAAGAGAAAAAAATAAGCATAAAAAAGGACCAAGTAAAAAAAAATGCAAAGTAAATGTTGGGATGCATGTTCAAGTGTAAACTTAATTATACCTCAACTACCATAACAAAATGAACTAGAAATCAATTACAAAAAAATTTCAGATATTCTTTTTTATATATAAATTTTTATTAATTTTAATGAGGTGACATCAATAAATCAGGGAACATATGTTCAAAGAAAATATCTCCAGGTTATCTTGTCATTCAATTATGTTGCATAGCCATAGCCATCACCCAGAGTCAGATTGTCCTCTGTCACCTTCTATCTGGTTTTCTTTAGCCCCTCTCCTCCCCCTTTTCCTCTCCCTCCCTCTCCCCCCACCTCCTGTAATCACCACACTCTTGTCCATGTCTCTTAGTCTCACTTTTATGTCCCACCTAAGTATGGAATCATGCAGTTCTCAGTTTTTTTCTGATTTACTTATTTCACTCCGTATAATGTTATCAAGATCCAACCATTTTGTTGTAAATGATCCAATGTCATCATTTCCTATGGCCGAGTAGTACTCTACTATAGTTTATATGTACCACATCTTCTTTATCCAGTCTTCTATTGAAGGGCGTTTTGGTTGTTTCCATGTATTGGCCACTGTGAACAATGCTGAAATGAACATGGGGCTACATGTGTCTTTATGTCTCTGAGTTTTGGGGGTATATACCCAGTAGAGAGATTGCTGGGTCATAAGGTAGTTCGATTTTCAGTTTTTTGAGGAACCACCATACTTTCTTCCATAATGGTTGTATTACTTTACATTGCCACCAACAGTGTATGAGGGTACCTTCTTCACCACAGCCTCTCCAGCATTTGCTATTACCTGTCTTGTTGATAATAGCTAATCTAACAGGGGTGAGGTAGTATCTCATTGTAGTTTTGATTTGCATTTCTCTAATAAGTAATGAAGATGAGCATCTTTTCATATATCTGTTGGCCATTTGTATTTCTTCCTGGAAGAAGTGTCTGTTCATGTCCTCTTCCCATTTTTTATTGGATTGTTTGTTTGTTTGTTGTTGAGTTTTATGAGTTCTTTGTATATTTTGGATATTAGGCCCTTATCTGAGCTGTTGTTTGAAAATATCATTTCCCATTTAGTTGGCTGTCTGTTTATTTTGTTGTCAGTTTCTCTTGCTGTGCAAAAACTTCTTAGTTTAATGCAGTCCCATTCATTTATCTTTGCCTTCACTTTTCTTGCCTTTGTAGTCAAATTCATAAAATGCTCTTTAAAACCAAGGTCCATGAGTTTAGAACCTATGTTTTCTTCTATGTAATTTATTGTTTCAGGTTTTATATTTAGGTCTTTGATACATTTTGAATTAATTTTAGTACAAGGGGATAAACTGTTGTCCAATTTCATTCTTTTGGTTATGGCTTTCCAGTTTTCCAAGCATCATTTGTTGAAGAGGCTTTCTTTTCTCCATTGTGTGTTGTTGGTTTCTTTATTGAAAATTATTTGACCACATACATATGTGGTTTTATTTCTGGACTTTCTATTCTGTTCCATTGGTCTCAGTGTCTATTTTTCTGCCAACACCATGCTGTTTTGATTGTCGTGGCTCTATAATATAGTTTGAAGTCAATGTATTGTAATGCCCCCAACTTCATTCTTTTTCCTTAGGATTGCTTTGGCTATTCAAGGTTTTTTATACTTCCATATAAATCTGATGATTTTTGCTTCCATTTATTTAAAAAATATCATTGGAATTTTGATAGGAATTGCATTAAATTTTTATATTGCTTTGGGTAATATGGCCATTTTGATTATATTTATTCTTCCTATCCAAGAACAAGGAATATTTTTCCATTTCATTGTATCTTTTTCGATTTCCCTTAACAATGCTTGGTAGTTTTTGTTATATAGGTCCTTTACATTCTTTGTTATGTTTATTCCTAGGTATTTTATTTTTTCTGTTGCAATCGTGAAGGGGAATATTTTTTTGAGTTTGTTTTCTAATGATTCATTGTTGGCATATAGAAAGGCTATGGACTTTTGTATATTAATTTTGTATCCTGCGACCTTACTGTATTGGTTTATTGTTTCTAGTAATCTTTTTGTGCAGTCTTTGGGGGGTTTGATGTATAGGATCATATTATCTGCAAAAAGTGATATCTTTACTTCTTTTTTCTGATATGGATGCCTTTTATTTCTTTGTCTTGTCTGATTGCTTGGGTTAGAACCTCTAGCACCACATTAAATAAGAGGGGAGAGAGTGGATAACCCTGTCTTGTTCCTGATTTAAGGGGGAAAGTCCTCAGTTTTGTGCCATTTAATATGATGTTAGCTGATGGTTTATCATGTATGGCCTTTATCATGTTGAGATATTTTCCTTCTATACCCATTTTGTTGAGTGTCTTAAACATAAAGTTGTATTGTATTTTATGAAATGCCTTGTCTGCACCTATTGATAAGATCATATGGTTTTTATTCTTTGTTTTGTTGATATGGTGTATTACATTAACTGTTTTACATATGTTGAACCATCCTTGAGATTTTGAGATGAATCCCACTTGATCATGATGTATTATTTTTTAATATGTTGTTGTATTCAATTTTCTTGTATTTTGTTTAGTATTTTAGCATCTGTATTTATTAGAGATATTGGTCTGTAGTTTTCTTTTTTTGTGTGCCATCCTTGCCAGGTATGAGTGTTATGTTGGCCTCATAAAATGTGTTTGGAAGTATTGCTTCTTCTTCAATTTTTTGGAAGACTTTGAGTAGAATAGGAACCAAGTCTTCTTTGAATGTTTGATAGAATTCACTAGTATAACCATTTGGGCCTGGACTTTTATTTTTGGCGAGGTTTTTAATAGTTTATATTATTTCCTCCCTGCTAATTGGTCTATTTAGGCTTTCTGCTTCTTCATGACTCAGTCTAGGAAGGTTGTATTGTTCTAGGAATTTATCCATTTCTTTTAGATTGTTGAATTTGGTGGCATATAGGTTTTCATAGTATTCTACAATATTCTTTAAATATCTATGATGTCTGTGGTGATTTCTTCTCTTTCATTTTGGATTTTGTTTATATTGGTCTTTTTTCTTTTTTTGGGGTGAGTCTTCCCAAGGATTTGTCATTTTTGTTGATCTTTTCAAAGAACCAGCTCCTTGTTTTATTAATTATTTCTATAGGTTTTATGTTCTCTATTTCTGCTCTGATTTTTATTATTTCTTTTTTTCGGCTTGTTTTGGGTTGTTTTTGTTCTTCTTTTTCTTGTTACTTAAGGTGTGAAGTTAAGTGATTTACTTGGGCTCTCTCTTGTTTGTTCATATAGGCCTGAAGTGATATAAACTTCCCTCTTATTACTGCTTTGGCTGCATCCCAGAGATTCTGATATGTCATATTGTCATTTTCATTTTTCTCTATATATCTGTTGATCGCTGTGTTTATTTCTTCTTTGACCCATTCATCTTTTTAAAAGTATGTTGTTTAGTTTCCACATTTTTTGTTTTTTTCTCTCTCTTTTTTGCAGTTGAATTCTAGTTTCAAGGCTTTATGATCAGAAAATATGCTTGGTACAATTTCAATTTTTCTGAATTTGCTGATGCTATTTTTGTGGCCCAACATATGGTCAGTTCTTGAGAATGTTCCATGTACACTAGAGAAAAATGTACACTCTGTCACTTTGGGATGATATGTCCTATAGAAGTCTATCATATCTAATTGCTCTAGTGTTTTGTTTAAGGCCAATATATCTTTATTGATTTTCTATTTGGACAAATGATCTAGAGCTGTCAGTGGTGTATTGAGGTTTCCAAGTATGATTGTATTTTTATCAGTTTTTGTTTTTAGGTCAATAAGTAACTGTCTTATATATTTTGGTGCTCCTTGGTTTGGTGCATATATATTAAGAGTTGTTATGTCTCCTTGATTCAGTGTCCCCTTAATCATTATAAAATGACCACTTTTGTCTCTGATTACGTTTGCTGTCTTGTAGTCAGCATTATTAGATATGAGTATTGCTACACCTGCTTTTTTTTGGATGTTATTTGCTTGGAGAATTGTTTTCCAGCCTTTCACTTTGAATTTGTTTTTTTCCTTGTTGCTTAGATGTGTTTCTTGTAGGCAGCATACAGTTTAATTTTCTTTTTTAATCCATTCTGCTACTCTGTGTCTTTTTATTGATGAGTTTAATCCATTTACATTTGGTGTAATTATTGACACTTGTGGGTTCCCTATTGCCGTTTTATTTTATTTTTTTATTTTTTTTGTTTTTGTTTTTGTATTTTTCTGAAGCTGGAAACGGGGAGAGACAGCCAGACAGAGTCCCGCATGCGCCCGACCGGGATCCACCTGGCACACCCACGAGGGGCGACGCTCTGCCCACCAGGGGGCGATGCTCTGCCCCTCCAGGGCATCGCTCTGCCATGACTAGAGCCACTCTAGCGCCTGGGGCAGAGGCCAAGGAGCCATCCCCAGCGCCCAGGCCATCTTTGCTCCAATGGAGCCTCGGCTGCGGGAGGGGAAGAGAGAGACAGAGAGGAAGGAGGGGTGGGGGTGGAGAAGCAAATGGGCACTTCTCCTATGTGCCCTGGCCGGGAATCAAACCTGGGTCCCCCGCACGCCAGGCCGATGCTCTACTGCTGAGCCAACCGACCAGGGCCCCTATTGCCATTTTATAAACTACTTTCTGTTAGTTTTGTATCTTGTTTGATTCTTCTTTTTTGTTTTTCTATCATTTGTTTTTGTTTGGTTGTAATCCATACTTCTGTCCTCTGTTACTACCCTTTTTAAGTCATGTACTTCTGTGGTGGTTTTTTGAGGGGTGGTGACCATTAAGTAATGAAAAGGGTACCTACCATGTTAATTGTAGTATACTATCTTATGAGTGCTTCTACACTCCATTGTCTTTTGCTACTGTTAGTCTCTGTCCTCTCCTCCTTTTTTTTTTTTTTTTCTGTCACGGTTTAAATTTAGTTTTATTGTGTTCTTGGTGGAGCTTTTACTTGTGGTTTTGTTTTGTTCTTTGTATCTGGTTGGAAAACCCCCTTTAGTGTTTCCTGGAGTGGAGATTTTCTGATGATAAATTTCCTCATCTTTTCTGTATCTGTGAATGTTTTTATTTCTCCTTAGTATTTGAAGGATATCTTTGATGGGTACAGTATTCTTGGCTGAAAGTTCCTCTCTTTCAGAACTTTAAATATTGGGGACTACTTTCTTCTAGCTTGTAGAGTTTCTGCTGAGAATTCCAATGATAATCTAATAGGCCTTCCTTTATATGTTGTATTCTTCTTTTCTCTGTCTGCCTTGAGAATTTTTTCTTTGTCGTTGGTTTGTTCCAATTGCATTATGATGTGCCTTGGAGTAGGTTTGTTGGGGTTAAGAAAACTCAGTGTTCTGTTTGCCTCTTGAATTTGAGGCTTTAGTTCTTTCCACAGGCTTGTGAAGTTCTCTTCTATTATTTGTTTGAATATGTTCTCCATTCCATTTTTCTCTCTTCTCCTTCTGATATACCTATTATTCTTATGTTAGTCTTTTTGATGGAATCAGACTTTCTCAATATTTTTTAATTTTTGAGTCTATCTCTTCTTATCTCTGTTGTGCCTCAAGTTGCTTTCTTCTATGTTACTAATCCTACCTTCTATCTGGCCTGTTCTATTAGCTAAGCTTATTACCTCGTTTTTCAGTTCATAAATTGAGTTTTTCATCTTTGTTTGATTTGTTTTTATAGTTTCAATTTCTTTGGTGATATATTCTTTTTGTTTGTTGAGTTGTTTTTTGAGCTCCCTAAACTGCCTTTTTGTGTTTTCTTGTATATCTCTGAGTATTTTTAGAATTTCTATTTTAAATTCTCTGTCATTTAGCTCCAAGTTTTCCAATATATTAAATTTTTTCTCCATAGATTTTTCTTCATCTATCTGTGCTACATCTCTGTCCTTTGTATACATGATATTCGATTTTCTTTTCCTTAATGGCATCTGAGGGTGGTTTTGTTGATAACACTAATGAGAATTAATAAAGGATAAAAAGTAAAAAATAAAAAAAATGAAAAAAAAAGAAAATTTATAATTTATTGTTTTTTCTTTTCCTCTCCTTTCCCCTTCTCTTTGTGAAAATATCGAGATAAACTGTGAATTATGTTGTGCTAAATGGAACAAAAGTTCCCTATAACTTAGGGCCTGAGTTGGGAAGAAGTGATAAAGAAGTAAAAAAAAGAGGTAGGAACCCACAAAATGCAAAAAAGGAAAAAATTTGAGTCAATAAAATGATTTGCTTATAAGTGATGGCTGACTGAGAGATATAATGAGAGGGAATCAAATTTATAAAATATTCTTTATGATCAATCTCCATAAGTATAATACCTATGTGATTTACTGTTTCAGAGCTTGCATTTTGGTCTTTGACCCATTTTGAATTAATTTTTGTACATAGAGACAAACTGTAGTCTGGTTCCATTCATTTGTGTATGGCTTTCCAGTTTTCCCAGCACCTTTTTTGAAGAGGTTTTCTTTTCTCCATTGTGTGTTTTTGGATCTTTGTAAAGAATTATTTGCTCATAAATATGTGATTTTATTTCTGAGCTCTCAATTCTGTTCCATTGGTCTGTGTGGCTGTTTTTATGTCAATATCATGCTGTTTTGATTATTGTGGCTTTGTAGCATAATTTGAAGTTAGATAGTGTGATATCTTTGGCTTCATTCTTTTTTTCTCAGGATTGCTTTGGCTATTTGGGTATTTTTTGATTACCTACAAATCTGATGGGGTTTTTTTTGTTCTAATTCTTTAAAAAATGAGATTGGGATTTTAATGGAGATTCCTTTAAATCTGTATATTGCTTTGGGTAATATGGCAAATTCAACTATGTTGTTCTTCCAATCCATTAACATAGAATATCTTTCCATTTCATTGTGTATTTTTCAATCTCTTTCACATCCTTTGTTAAATTTATACCTAGGTTTTTTATTGCAATTGTAAAGGAGTTGTTCCTTTTATTTTATTTTCTGAAGCTTCATTGTTAGTCTACAGGAAAGCAGTAAATTTTGTATACTACTTTTGTATCTTGTGACAAGACTTTGCTATATGTCTTTAAATATGTCAAAAATTTGCCTTCCTGAAGATTAGTTTTGTTACAGTAATTCATTAGATTTATCCTCAAAATATTGCTGCAAATAGTAGTTTTGACAATGCACTGAGAGATCTCCCCTACCTTTTTGAGAAATGTCTCAGAAAAAAGTCAGAAAACATTAAGTTTCTGATTAGGACAAGATTCTGTTATGCCATCTCATCGTTCCTTCATGGAAAAACAGGTGACAAAGTGTCTTGAAGAAAAGATGTCAAGTTTATCCCTAGACATATCATGAGAATTATGGTTCTGAGCTACACTGCATATGCTAACTACAGATACCAGTAAAATACAATAAAATTCCTCTGTGACATTTCCTATTTTACTTCTTTAGTGCATTAAAAAGTTATTACCCTCTTTTTCAAAATTGGGTATATCCATAGCTTAGTTTTCAAAATTAATAATAAAACATCTCAAAAAAGGTTTGTGTGATATATTATAGTTAAAAAAGTGCATTGGAGAATATCTGTAGCATTTAATTATTATATTAGAAAAGAAAAGTCTCAAATTAACTAGCTTCAATTTTAGAAAACTAGAAAAAGAACAGTAACTCTAAAGATAAAAATAAGAAAATAATGCAAAATATCACATAAACTAATAAAGTTAAAAAACATTAAAATGAAATCAAAATCTGGTTGTTTGGAAATATTTATTAAAAAGCTAAACTCCTAAGCATACTAATCAAGGAAAAAGAAAGAAGATACAACTTACCAATATAAAAAGTAGAAGTGGTAATATCACTACAGACATTATAGACAAAAATAACAAGAGAATGTTAAGAACAACTCCATTCCCAGGTATTAGATGATTAAGCAATTTAAATGAAATGGATGAGTTCTTTTGTTGTTCTCGAATGAGTTCAAAGATATAAACTACCAAAATTCACCTAAGAAGAAACAGGCAATATGAAATAGACATTATATAAATTGGAATTGTAGTTAAAACTTTTTCCACAGGAAAAATAAATAACATTAAAAAACCTTTCAATGGTGTCACTGGTAAGTTCTACAAAAAAAAAATTAAGGCAGTAATAATAAAAATTTTACAGCCCCTGAATAAAGCTCTTTTCTTTTGCAACAATACTTGCCTCACAATTTTTACGTTTGTTGTGGCAGGCAGAGGAACCAGCATTTGATTTTTTTATCACAATTTTTGGCAACTCTTCTGGGACAACATGGACCTGGGTAAGTCCCAGGCAGCCTGAGCTAGGATCTCAGCTGCCTGTGGCAGGTTGACCCTGGGTGCAGGACTGTGAGGACTTCCCCACAGCTGCTCAAAACTTTCCTCGGAAATTTCCCCTCACTCCTCCTTATATCTCAGCCACCTGAAACACTTGGCTGGTGAAAGTAAGTGGGTTTCTGGGGAGTAGACCACTCCAAGACTGGGTGAGTCAAATCGAGTGCATCCTGGGTAGGATTCTCTATCCCTGCCACTTAGGCTTTATGCCACTTGGGTCCAGTTAGAAACATTAGCAGTACAGGTTGGCAGGCTCTTCCTGACACTTGGGTTTTGTGCCACTTGGGCTTCATGTCACCTGGGCTTTGTGCCCTTTAGGTCCAGCCAAGACTATGTACAGTATCAGTTGGCAGGAGATAAGAGCTAGGACTTGCTTGTGAGTGTGTATTTGAAAAAATGGGATTATGGACCCATGTTTTGTTTATATGTTCCAGCTCTGTCTGGGGTCTTTCTATGGGTTTGTACTTGCAGTGCCATCAGGGGTGGTTCTGTTTTGACTCCTAAAGGGAGCTCACTGGATTAAATTTCAGCAGACTGGTTCATTTATAGCTATGATCCAATGACTAAAAAGGAATTGGTTTTCTATTATAACATTGGTTGGCTTGTGTATACTGTAGTCTATGAGGGGAAAATGGCCCTTAAATGGTTCCCAAAATTGCTACACCATCACAGAGTTGGAATTGTTTGGCCAATGGTCAGGAAAATGAGACAAAATTCCTGAAGTTCAGGCATTTATGTCTTTATACAATCAAGATTTGGTAAAGAAAGGAAACAACATAATGATACAGAGAAGGGAATTGTTTCAAAACTCCTCCCTAATAGTAAGACATAGGGAGAAAAGGAAACTGAGGAGATGACACTCTAATGCCCTAAACTTGGGGGGACACAAGATTAGAAGCAACAAGTTTTCCCCTACCTCTACCTCCACTGCCAGATACCCCTATAATGAAGAAACGGTCTCCCCCTTGAAGACCTGGCAGGGAAACTTTGTCCAGGGAGTATCCCTATTTGGAGTGGGACAATTCCCTTAAGACAACACCCTATAAGCAGAATAAATCAGGAATACCAACTTGTTGGCTACTATTGAGCCCATAATCCATTTTCCACTTCAGATTTTACTGAGTTGGAAGAATTTCAACCCTTCATACAAGGAGGACCCTCAGAAAATGGCAGACCTTATCATCTCGATTTTTTCTACTCACTGTTCAAACTGGGAAGATGTGCAGGCTCTCCTTAACATCCTGCTAATTGTAGATAAAAGGTGTCTAGTAATAGGTAAAATTAATGAAGAGGCTCATTGCCTCCATCAGAAAATTCCAATGGGACCCTCCCCCCCATCCCAGCTAGGGTAATTCCCTTGACAGAGTACAACTGGGTTCTGGATGGTGAAAACCTAGAACCTTCCTAGAACATTACAAAAGGTCCTTTTTGGAAGGGTTTACCAAAGGGGTGTCTGAACAAAAGAGCCTCAATATGATACAGGAAATTTATCTGAATTTTTAGAAAAGATTTATCAGACCTATCAAAAGCACACTGATGCTGACTCACAAGTTCCAGAAAATGTCTGGATGGTAATGATAACTTTTATCAGGCAGACTGCCCTGGACATCAGAAGGAAGCTCCAGGGTTTAGACGGTGCATAGGGAGTGAATTGTACCCAGGTGGTAGACCTAGCCTTTAAAGTCTACCATCGCCGGGAAAAAAGGAAATTAAAGCATGTCACCAGTTTCTTAGAAACAGTGTGGGAAAACCAGAAGGAGAGGCGGGACCCCAAAGGAAGGGGGAAAGAGGCACTAGGTGTCACTCATGCCCTGTTGTAAAGAGGAAGGCTGTTGGAGAAAAAGCTGTTTGGAATTCAACAGAAAAATAAAAAGGATAAACACCCTTGCCTAGAAATGTTAGAAAGAAATGACAAGAAATGACAAATCTGATGATGAATGAGAAGGCCTAGGGGCTCCTCTAGACATCTCCCAACTTATTACTGTTTCTCTACAGGAGCCCCAGGTACAACTGACAGTGGGGAGCAAGCTAATTGACTTCCTTGTAGATATGGGAACACATAGTCGGTGCTAAGTACAAAAGTAACCAAGAAAAGTTTAACTGTAGTGTTGGTTAATGGAGTCACCAGACAATTACAAAAACAGGCCTTCATTCAACCTCTAGCATGCCAATCTGAGGTAGTAAAACTTCTGCTAAAAGAAATAATCCCTAGGTTTGGATGTCCTTGCAACGTTCAAAGTGACAACAGACTTCAGAAATCTCTCAGGAGATAGGATAGGCACTGCAGATTCAATGGAAACTACATGTATCTTCAAGAACCCAATCTACAGGAAAGACTGAGAAAACGAACCACACAATAAAGAAGACCCTGGTGAAAATATGCCAGGAAACCCTTTTTTAAACAAGACCAGGCACTCATTCCCTATTGCCTTGCTCTGGATTAAGGTAGTGACCCAAAGAGGGCTTAAATTAAGCCCTTTTAAAATAGTTTACAGGAGACCCAAGTTTATGTTTTAGAAACACTCCATTTATATTTAAAACATGAATCAAAATCAAACAACATATACAACATTTAAGGCAAACTCTTACAACTTTGCATGCTTGATTATTGCAGGTCTATTTCCTTGTCTGAGGAGCCCTTGTATTAATTCCAGGTGGAGACTTTGAAGTTCCTGAACAGCAGTTAGATGAGCCATGGACTGGTCCTTATGATGTCCTACCGACAACACATTCTTTCCAAAAGCTGACAGGAAATAAGCCTAAGATCCATCACACACAGGTAAAGCTGGGGCTGCTCAAAGAAGACATGGGTCTTGCTGCTGTTGTAGATACTACAGGGGAAGCTGGCCCTGCAGTCCTGAAGGAGGTTTAAAATTCCTCTTTTGGAAAGGGATAGTGCCTCCCAAAACTAAACAACAAAGCAACATTTTATTTTATTATTATTTTTGACAGTTGATACACTTCATGCCCATGTTTGGGCTAATAACACCTTTGTCAGCATTTTCCAGACTGGCTTCTTTCATAAAATTATCCCACTTTCAGGTGTGCCATCCAAGGTCTCGCTCAGAATTTTAGATCAGGTGGATCATTTAGTCTCTCCAGTTTCTGATTTTACCACACAATTCACCTGCATTGCTAAGCATACCCCTCACTAAATACTTGATTGTTCATCTGCACAATAGGTCTCCCTCTGGAAGCCCACCTCAACACCACCTCTTGACATATGAAGTAGTTCACCTGCTTCCTTTGTTCAGCAGTGCCATCTTCCAAACACCGTGTATGCCACATTCCAAAGACAGCAGTCCTTCTCCCTCACATAAAGGCTTTCCTCTATTTTTGACTTTCTTCTTCCTTTAGTAGACAATGAGAATCTCTGGATTAGGGGATGGGTAAGACTACATTCTGGACAGCAGAAGGAAACTACAGGAGATGAGACCTCTATTCATTTACTCTTGAAAAATTACAAAGATCCTAAGTTTTGAAGGGGGAATTTGTTACTCTAAACAGTCAGGGAACGCGTGGAAGTCTCTCCTTTGACCAAGATGGTGCAAGTGGAGGTCCTTCCATGTAGTGTGTTAAAGCTAGAGAGATGAATGTGCAGGGCCCAGCATATCAAAAACTAGCAATATATTGGATCTTTTAAAAAAAAAACTCTCCTCTCCCTACCCTTAAGAATAGCAGTCTTGAGAAGAAAGAGAAGATGATGTTTGAGACAGGGATCCATCATCTTCCTAGATCTCAGCCCCTGAATAAACCTCTGTCCTTTTGCACCAGTAGTTGCCACAGAATTTTCACTTTTATTCTCTGACAGGTAACCATACACAAAATTTGCAATCTTTTTTTCCATATGCATAGTTTAAAATCTAATGCCTGAGGGTTTGACTTCTAATTAATCAAACACCTTGGGGACCAGGTAAAGCAGCCAACACTTCCCCACCTTTTCCTCTAGCTGATGCAAATTTTCAGTCTCCCTGGAATGAGCTTGTACATATGCCTGGTGTTCTAGCCTTTGCCACTGCCACCCAAAGGAGGGGCATTGAATTGCCTGGCTGTGATTGCCAATAAGACTTTTCCATTTCTGGGTCCCGCAGGACAGCAGCAAACAAAAAAAAATTCTTACTGGACATCAGCACTCACCATGGTTGTTTTCCCAGGGCTCAGTAAAAAGGGAGTAAGCAAAAATGCATATCTCCCAGAATTCTCCTGAAAGAAATCCATTTGCATATGTTAAAAGATGCTATTTGAGGGTCAGGTTTCTTTCTATGAGCTGACTGAGATCCTCTCTAGAGGACAGAAAACCATGTGGCCACATCCTCACTCTTCTCTCTCTGGCCAGAGCTGAATCAAAAATATCTTTTGAAGCTGTTTCCTTAGGAACATACCCCAAGGTAGCCTGGCATTGATAACACAAGTGGATAGCAGTAGAATTTATCTATTTAGAAGTAAATAATAATAATAATTAGTAATAATAATAATAAAGCTTACAAGGCTTATGAAATACCATCAAATGTGCCAAAATATGCATTATAGAAATTCCAGAGAAAAAAGAGTAAGACAAAGGAACAGATACTTATTCAAGGATATAATGGCTAAAAACTTCCTTAACCTATTGGAAGAAACAGATATTTCAATCCATGAAGCCCACAGACTACCAAATATGATAAATAAAGAGAGACCCACACCAAGATACATTATAATTAGATGGTCAAAAGTGAAAGACAAGGAGATGATTTTACACAAAGCAACAGAAAAGTAATTTGTTACTTACTAGGGAACCCCCAACAGATAGATCATCAGCAGATATTTCAGCAGAAACTCTGAGGACCAGAGGGAGTAAGATGATACATGCCAAGCAATGAAATAAATACCTGACAACAAAGAACACATAGCAAAGTTGTCCTCCAGAACTGAAGGACAGTTTTCCAGACAAACAACAGCAGAAAGAATTTATCATCATTGGAAGAGCCATACAATAAATGTTAAAGGGAGATCTTCAAGCTGAAATAAAAGGACACAAACAACAACAAAAACATATAAGAGTATAAGACTCACTGGTAAAAGTCAATACATAGTAAATGCAGAATACTCTAATGTTGTGGTGGTTCACAATTCACTTATAACTAGTATAAAGATTAAAAGGCAAATACACTAAAAAAAGACATAAGTTCAATAATTTGTTGCTAGGTACACGCAACATAAAAATATAAATCTTGACATCAAAACAAAAAAGTTTAAAAAAAGTAGGTATTTAGTATGAGTTTAAAGTTAAGTTATAATCAACTTTAAAGAGCTCATTAATATAATAAGTGTTGTGTCAGACTCATGTTTACCACAAAATGCAAACTTATAATAAATACATAAAAGAAAGGGAAGGAAATTAGAGCATATCACTATAGAAAATCACCAAAGCACAAAGAAAGAGAGCAAGAAAGGAGTAGAGAAATTACAAAGCAACCATAAAACAATTAACATGATGGCAATACTAACTACATACCTATCAACAATAGCTTTAAATGTAACTGGACCATCCTCAGATAAAAAGACATAGAGTGATTGAATGTTTTTTTTAAAAAGCCCCCAAACCAAGACCTAACTATATGCATCCTATAAGAGACACACTTTACTTTAAGGGCACACATAGACTGAAAATGAATAAAAAATATTCTGTATAAATAGAAACCAAAATAAAGCAGGTTTATCCATACTTATACCAGATAAAACAGATTTTTAGCCAAGGCTGTAAAAAGAGACAAAAATGTCATTACATAATGATGAAGGAATCAATTTATCAAGAGAATATATCATTAGTAAATATTTATACATCCAATAAAGGATCACCTGATATATAATGTGAATGACATAAGATCTAAAAGAAGTAAATATCAGAATAATAATATTAGGATATTACAACACTCCACTTTCAACAATGAATAGATCATCCAGACTAAAAATTAAAAAAAGAAACATTGTATTTAAAATACAGGTTAGATCTGATTGACCTAACAGACATATATATTACATTCTAGCTAATAACAGAAGATAACACATTCTTTTCAAGCACAAATAGAGTATTCTCCAGAATTGTTCATATGTGAAGCCACAATAATGTCAAAAAATATGAAAATTGAAATTATAGCAATCTTATTTTTCAACCCACCACAATGTTATAAAACTACAAATCAAATTACAAGAAGAAAACTGAAAATTCAAAAATATGTGAAGAGCCTGACCAGGCAGTGGCGCAGTGGATAGAGCATTGGACTGGGATGCGGAGGACTCAGGCTTGAGACCCCGAGGGGTCACCAGCTTGAGCACGTGCTCATCTGGTTTGAGCAAAGCTCACCAGCTTGGACCCAAGATCACTGGCTCAATCAAGCAAGGGGTTACTCAGTCTGCTGAAGGTCCCTGGTCAAGGCACATATGAGAAAGCAATCAATGAACAACTAAGGTGTTGCAACAAAAAACTGATGATTGATGCTTCTCATTTCTCTCCGTTCCTGTCTGACTGTCCCTACCTATCCCTCTCTCTGACTCTCTCTCTGTCTCTGGAAAAAAAAAGTGAAGATTAAACAAGATGCTACTGAACAACCAACGCTTAGAAGAAGAAATAAAGAGAGAATTATAAAAAATAGTTTGAAAAAATGAAGATATAAACAAACATAAGAAAACATACAAGATGCAACAAAAGTTTTAATAGAAATGTTCATAGTGATTAAAGCCTACATTAAAAAAGAAAGATATTAAATAAATAACCTAACTTTACCTTTAAGGAACTAGAAAAATAAGGATTAATCTAAAGCCTAATAAAAAGAATAAAATAAACAGCAGAAAATAATAAAGAGACTAAAAAGAACATAGAAAAATTTCAGTGAAACTAAAAATTTTTTTGAAAAGATAACAATGTAGACAAACTTTCAGCTAGATTTAGAAAAAAGAAAGACCCAAATCAACAAAATTATAAATTATTAATAAATAGAGGACATTATTATTGTCATCACAGAAATACAAAGGATCATAAAAGACTATCATGATCTATTATGCATCAACAAATTGGACAACCTAAAGTAAATGGAAAAATTCCTCAGAACAAATAATTTACCAAGACTGAATCATGAAGAAATAAAAGATATGAACTGACCAATTACTAGTAAGGAGATTGATTCAGTCATCAAATCCCTCTCAACAAACCAATGTCCAGGACAAAGTAACTTCCCTGGTGCATTCAACCAAACATTTAAAGTAGTTAATATAATTTTTTGCAAACTCTTTCAAAGAAGAGGAGAGAAAATTTGCAAACAAATTAATCTTCATACCAAAGGATACCAAAATAAAAAAAATTACAAGCCAATATCCCTGATAAATAGTGACACAAACATTCTTAACAAAATACTAGCACAGGGGCCAGGAACCTTTTTGGCTGAGAGAGCCATGAATGCCACATATTTTAAAATGTAATTCCCTGAGAGCCATACAATATGTTTAACACTAAATACAAGTAAATGTGTGCATTTTATGTAAGACCAACATTTTTTTTTTTTTTTTGTATTTTTCTGAAGCTGGAAACGGGGAGAGACAGTCAGACAGACTCCCGCATGCACCCGACCAGGATTCACCCGGCAAGCCCACCAGGGGTGATGCTCTGCCCACCAGGGGGCAATGCTCTGCCCCTCCAGGTCGTCGCTCTGCCCTGACCAGAGCCACTCTAGCGCCTGGGGCAGAGGCCAAGGAGCCATCCCCAGCGCCCGGGCCATCTTTGCTCCAATGGAGCCTTGGCTGCGGGAGGGGAAGAGAGAGACAGAGAGGAAGGAGGGGGTGGAGGGGGGGTGGAGAAGCAAATGGGTGCTTCTCCTATGTGCCCTGGCCGGGAATCGAACCCGGGTCCCCCGCACGCCAGGCTGACGCTCTACCGCTGAGCCAACTGGCCAGGGCAAGACCAACATTTTTAAAGTACAATAAGTCTCTGAATTCTTTTTAATAACATTATTATGCTGTTGCTAACCAATGATGAATAAAGTACTTCTTACCATTAATGTGACTTCTGGTGCTGCATGGTTTTGCTGATGGCTTAGTCTGGTTGATTTGTAGTGAGATTAAGCTTCATGCAGGTGTTGAGACTTCCATCCATTAAACGTGATTGTAGGTTGGTCTTAACGTTATTTAGATGTGAGAAAGACTGCTCACATGCATACGTAGAGCCAAACATTGTCAGTACAGCAATACTCACATGCTGCAGTGTGTGGTATGTGACGGGAAGCACGTTCCAAGTTTTGACAATCAGCTGGTCTGCAGTTTGAAGTTTTTTCATTTCTCCCCACTTGTGTTGGCTCACCAACTCTGCTTGCTGTCATGCAAGTCTTTCCAAATCTTCATTCAGTGACTTGAACTTATTCACCCACATGTCTGAGGCCTTCAGGTCATCAGCTTGTAGCTCAAAATCTCTGACAGAGACACCGGGGATGTAACTCAGGTTAGCGCTGTCCACTGCACACTTGTGTGGATGGGTGATGAACTTAAAAAGATGAGTGCGCTCACAAAATTCTCCAAAGCACACTTTTAATGACAGCAGGAGATTAGATGTGAAGCCCGCTAGCTGCTGGAGATCAAAATGTTGAGCAGGGTCACTTGCTGTGCATGCATCTTTAAACTCTCCCAGTTTTTCAAAGTGTAGTAAACAACCTGTTTCAATGTCGGTGATCAGGAGTTCCAGCTTGTTTTCAAATGCAAACACTGCTTGTTGAAGGGATAAGACTGTATTTCCAACGTCTTGCATTTTCACATTGAGTTGGTTCAGATGTTCAGTCATATACACGAGATAGTAGAACTTCAGGAGCCACTCAGTGTTAGCTGACTCAGGATGCTCGACGTTTTTCATTTCAAGAAAAGTTGGGATTTCGCTCAGACAAGCCGTGAAATGGCTGTGCACTTTCCCTCTTGACAACCAAAGCACGTTGCTATGCAGAAGCAGACTAGGATAATCATTCCCAACTTCATCCAGCAGTGTGTTAAACTGGCGATAATTTAAAGCCCGGGCAACACCTGAATGACCAGCGACATCACCTCACCAAGCTGTTTGCCACATATCTGAGCACAAAGCGCCTCCTGATGTAGGATGCAGTGAAAACTTAGGATGGGTCTCTTTTCATGTTCATGAAGAAGTGTTATGAATCTTTTGTTTTCCCCCACCATGCACGGAGCACCATCAGTACACACCGAAATAAGTTTATCCATCAGTAGATTATTTCTTTAGCGAACTCATTGAAAGACTTGAAAAAATCCTCCCCTATTGTTGCCTATTGTTGTCTCTTTGTTGTTGTCTCTTTCGTAGGCAAAACAGGAAGACTTTTTTCATGTAGTGTGTCACTGACAGCATACCTTGCAATCACGCTGAACTGGGATGAATGACTATGTCTGTTGACTCATCCAAAGCGAGAGAAAAGAATGGTGCTACATTTATGTCCTTCACTTGTGTTGCCTCAATTTGATTTGCCATCATGATCATGAACAGTTCTTGCCAACAGAGGCATATCTTTTATCTTGTCTTTATCTGAAAAATAGTCAAAAAGTTCATTGGCAGCAACAAGCATGAATGTTTTGACATACTCCCCATCTGTGAATGGTTTTGCATTTCTCACAATTGCTAAAGCACCAGCAAAGCTGGCCAAATTCCAGTCACCTTGTTGGGTCCAAATACGGAGTTACTGCTGACTAGCTTGCACTCTGCACAGTAGTTCTTGAAATGCTTTCTTCCTGCTATCCCCTGCTGGATATTTTGATGCAAATGTAATATGGCGTGTGTTGAAGTGCCGCTTTATATTTGACTGTTTCATTGATGCAATTTTATCATTGCATATTAGACACACTGCAGAACCTGCTCTCACCACAAAGGAAAATTTCTCTGTTCATTCCTGCTAAAAAGTACGATACTCCTCATCTTTTTTTCTTTTAGCCATCTTCTTTGTCAAAAGAGTTTGTGCAATTAGCTAGCTGACTACTTGATTAAAAGGAGGGAAGTTTACTTCCTGACCTCACAATGACCCATGTATGTTATGCATTATCCAATAAAAATTTGATGTTTTCCCAGAGGACAGCTGTGATTGGCTCCAGCCACCTGCAACCATAAACATGAGTGGTAGGAAATGAATGGATTGTAGTACATGAGAATGTTTTATATTTTTAACGTTATTATTATTTTTATTAAAGATTTGTCTGCAAACCTGATGCAGCCATCAAAAGAGCCACATCTGGTTCATGAGCCATAGGTTCCTGACCCTTGTACTAACAAATCAAATGCAACAGTACATTAAAAATTTTGTATACAATGATCAAATATGATTTATTCATGGGATGCAACAATGTTCAATATATGAGAGTCAATAAATGGTATAAACTACATTAACAAATAAAGAGTAAGAAACTGTATACTAATAAAAAAAAGATGTATAAAAACTATTTGACAAAATTCAACATCCTTTTGTAATAAAACCTCTTGTCTCAACCTGATAGAAGAACTGAACCTAAACATACCAATAGCTATATATGAGAAGCCAACTGCTAACATCATACTCAATGGCAAAAAAATGAAAGCTTTTTCTCTAAGATCAGGAACTAGATAAGGATTCCCATTTTCACCACTTTTATTCAACATATTACTGAAAATTGTGGCCAGAGTAATTAAGCAAGAAAAGAAATAAAAGTCATTCAAATCAGAAAGGAGGAAGTAAAATTGTCTTTATTTGCAAATGACATGATATTATATGTAGAGAACCCTAAAAGACTCCACCTCAAAACTGTTAGAATTATAAATGAATTTAGTAGTGTGGCAGGGTGAAGAATCAATGAACAAAAATATGTTGTGCTGTATACACTAACAATTAACTCTCAGAAGGAGAAATTAAAAACAATCTTATTTACAGAAACTTTAAAAACAATAAAACGATAAGGAATAAATTTAACAATGGAGTGGATAAATGTATATAATAAAAACTGTAACCCATTGATGAAAAAAATTCAGAAAGGCACAAAGGTAATAAAAAGATAATTTAGGCTCACTGATGAGAAGTATTAGTATTGATAAATTGTCCATATTCCTTAAGCCATCTATAAATGTAATGCATCCCTAATAAAATCCAATACATTTTTCACAGAAATGAATAAAGAAATCTTACAATTCATATGGGACCATAAAATCCTTTGAGTAGTCAAAGAAATCTTGAGAAACAGGAGCAAAAACTTCAAACTGTATTACAAAACTCTAGTAATCAAAACAATATGTTATTTGCATAAAACAGACATATAAATCAATGGAACACAATCAAGGGTACAGAAATAAGTCTTTATATATATAAATCCATATATATATTAACTGACTATATATAATATTCAACAAAGAAGCCAAAACTATACAATGAGAAAGGGGTAGTAGTATTGTCAATAAAAATTGCAAAATAATAAACTGATTTCCTGTCTTACAACTTACATGAAAAACATCTTAAAATGGGTTAACCTTTTAAATATAACACCTGAAACCATTTGATAAATATTTAAATGATAACTATGAAAGACAAAGTACAGAATAGCCTCCAGTTAGATAATCCTCTTTGACTGGTAAAATAATAACTTTATTAATCCATTCATGCCCCACAAATATACCCAGAAAAGTAAAGTCTGAACATAGTATGTGCTTCATAAATCTTTATTTAAAAATAATTGTTTAGCCTTTTGTTCGTTGATATGTATTTGAAAAGGTATACAATGATGATCTTCATGTGTGCAGATAAGATGTGGCTTTGGTTTTACTATAGTTGGATGGTGACCTGAAATCCACAGAAAGGAGACAGGGGGGCCAGAAGTTCCAGGCTTACTAATATTTCACCTACTCTGCAAACCTCTCCAGGAACACACTCTGTTAACATGCCCCCCCTCAAGGTACCCTTTCCCAAGACCACACTCCATGAGAGCAATGGTTAGGATTTCTTTTCCTCTTTCTTCTTTTCCTCCCCTTGTAACCAAAGCATACAGTCATCCCTCGCCATATCACGGTTCACTTTTTGTGGTCTCACTGTATTGCAGACTTTTCGCTATATTGACAGATTTTGTAGTATATAGGTATTTTTATATATTTATTATTTTAATTATTTTTGCAGCAAAATAAGTCTAGGAAAGGTTAATAACAGTGTGGGAAATGTTTATAAGAGTGTGGGAAGAATTTATAAAGCCTTAATATATATATATTACATATTAATATACATATATAATATATATTAAAATAAATATAAGGTCACTACTTCACGGATTTTTGCCTATCATGGGTGGTTCTGGAACCTAACCCCCACAATAGATGAGGGACCACTGTATTCCAAACCCTCCCAGGAAAGCTTTTCAGGTATGTTGTCCAACTTTTGTTATACTCTGCCTCAGAGCACTGACTTTGATTTTACATTTCACTAAGTGAAGTTGACGTTTTTCACTGTGAGCTTCCGTCATTTACGGAATACTCAATTATGTTGCAATGCCTGTTTTGCAATAAGATAATTATTCCTGTTTTCCCCCTTTAGGGGAACAAATTCTGCAAGGTTTTTAGAACCCAGTTTTCTTACATTTGCTTCCTTTTATTACCCTTATCCTGTAACCATATTTTTACTGTACCACTCAGCATCATAACACTGTGGGACAAGGTAAATAAAGAACACCAGCATATCCAACAACTCCAACTTAACAGCTATACAGCCACTGAATTAGAGAAATGCTATTTACCAGATTCAATAGTTCTTTCTCTTTTTTCTTTCTTTCCTTCTTTCATTTTCTTTCTTTCTTTCTTTATTTCTCTCTCTCTTTCTTTCTTTCTCTCTCTCTTTAATTCTTTCTTTTAATTTCTTTCTTTCTTTCAATTTATCTCTTTCTTTCTTTCTTTCTTTCTTTCTCTCTCTCTCTCTTTCTTTCTTTCTCTTTCTTTCTTTCTTTCTTTCTTTCTTTCTTTCTTTCTTTCTTTCTTCTCTCCTTCCTTTTTCTCTCTTCATCTTTCTCCCTCCCTCCCTCCCTCCCTCCCTCCCTCCCTCCCTCCCTCCCTTCCTTCCTTTCTTCCTCTTTTTTCTTTCTCTTCTTTCTCTCTCTCTCTCTCTCTTTCTCTCTCTCTCATCTCAATGTCCTTGGCAGTTCAGTGTGGAAAAGGAAAAGTTCTTTACCTAAAAAGCATTTAGAAATTTTAAGCTCAGCCGTTCAGACGGTCTCAGGAAATGGAGCAGAGGTGGGGAGGGGAGGAGGGGCTCTACTCAAGCTGTTAGAAACCATCTCAGCTTGGAGAAGAATGTCTAATCCAACCACAGCTCCCTGGAAATGATAGAACTGTTAGTACCCATGGAGTAACTGCACAGAAGGCCAAACTCCCAACTGCACGGGATTAATCATGAACAATTCTCGTTGTTGTTGTGAGTTTCCTTCAGTAGGGACTGGGATTCACACAACATGGGAGTCCACAACAGCCTCACCTGCCTCTTCCAATTACCTTCTGTCCTGCCCGCAGCCCCTAGCACTCAGCTGGGCTCCTATGTTTCCAACCTCAAACCTGGACACCCACAGAAAGCCATGTTACATGAGCCTTTCTAGATGGAGGCAGATCGCTTTATGGTCACTTCTCTTTTTTCCAATTCTGGGCAGGATACTCATTCTGGAAGGCAGATTTGATCTTCAATCACTCTGACCACATTGGACTCAAGTCCCAAAAGATCTTCTTTTTAAAAAACAGCACAAGCTTTGGGAAAATTATCAGCGTCAGGGTGAGGCCCTGGTGTCGGTTGGTGCTTATTTTTTCTTGATGCATGAACCGCTATCGGGGCTCTTGCGTGCCTGGAGCTGCCCGGCTGGTGCGGGCGTCCCTGCCAGGCCCTGCGGGTTACATGTGACAACTGTTACTTTCAGCTCTCCTTTAAAAAAATAATGAAATCGCGAAGTTAGATTCTGTCTGGGGCTTTGAGGTCTGCATTGTCTGCACTCTGCTTCTTCTCACACTTATTTTCACTCTCACACCTGCAGTGGCCAACATCGCAGCTGGGAGTCTCCTGGGCCCCTGCTGAGCAACCAGAGGAAGAGCAGTTTGCAGGAGGCCCCCGGGTCTTCCCGGGGAGATGCCCCACGCAGCCAGGGTCACCACATCCAGCTACAGATGGGAAACGCATCTCTCGGCTCCCGGGACCCCAGAAGCACAGCGATCTCACACACCAGATTGTGCTATCTTGCAGCCCAGCTGCCTGTGCACACACGGGTAACATGAGACCAGGTCTTGCTTTTGCATCTTCACCTTACGTCTCTCAAAGGGGAGAAACTCCTCATCCGCCAGGCTGCAGGACGCAAAAAAAGAAAAAAAAAGGAAAAAAAAAATAGCAGTCCTTTATCTGGTAGATCCTGCTGCAGTCCTACTGCTGCCCACTCGGAGATCTCTGGGAGAGTGAGGAAGGTGAGCAGGTAGTGCACCGAGCACCGGTTGTTTACGCATCAGTCATTGGGTAGATGCTTTCTGCAACTGAGACAGTGGTCTCTGGCGCTGTTGCTAAGACATCGTGCGTATTTTATGAACTCTTCAAGTAACACTATATTCTTGTCTTAGCGCAGGACTGATTGTTGCCTCCATCTCTACCGGTGAGAGGAGGGAGGCTCTCCCACCACGCAGCCACTGTGGGACAGAGCAAGGACCTGAAGGCAGGTGTGATGTGAGCTGCGAGTTTTTTCTGTACAGTTTCCAGCTCCCCGGGGGCTCTCGAAGGGCCACACCACAGAATGAGAGGTGGAGGTGGCCAGTGTCCCCAAGAGGGAAGCAAGCTATGCACCAAAAGCATGATGGTGACACAATCCAAAGAAAAGCTTCTTGTTGGGATCATGGAGATTCATCTGTACAATGATTATCTTTCTGCTACTAAATAGTAAAAAAAAAAGAAAAGAAAGAGGTGCTAATAATGTTTGGCCTGAATCTGCTCTGTGCAGAAAAGAGTGTTGCAATAAACCATCTGGGTGCTACCAGAATCAACCATGAAGAATCAGGCCAAAATTGCATCATCACAGTGCCAATCAAATCCATATCTTGACTTTTTTGGATAAATAAAGTCTAAATATTTCTAACCCTAGGTGTAGTTAATTATGAAATCTTGATACTTAATGTAAAAATTTTTAATGGATGAAGACATAAAATATTTATTTAATCAACCAAAAACTAAATGAGAATGTTTCATGTCAAGAATTATGGTTGGCCCTGAACATATGGAGACTGAATATACCCTTTTCCTCCTCAGGAATTAGAACTTACAAAAGGTTTAAGAATAAATTTGTTTTAAATGGTCTCTAGTAAGTATGATTAGTTGGCTTTTGGTTTGTCAAAAGTACTTTGATCCTTGGCAAATCAATGCAGCATGGTGGAAAGGCTGTCAAATTCGGGTGTTGAGGCCCGACCTCAATTTTCACTAGCCTTCAGTAAATGGTGACTAGTCTAATCTCTAAAAGCAAGTCATTTTTATCTGGATCACAGTTTTTGTTGTTGTTTGTAAATTGAGAGATTTGGGAGATTTGGTTGGTAGAAATGATCTCTTGGGCTCTGATATCAATAATTCTTTAAACCTAGGCTTGAAAAGTCAGCTTCATGCATAGGAGATATTAGAGACTGTTACAGTCACTACAGTCAGGAAAAGAAAAATGACTTAAGACTGAATTTTCTACCACAGCTATAATTTCTACTAAATTATATATATATATAATTTCTTCTAAATTATACATATATATATATAATCATTCCCTCTTCTCTGCCCATCATAGCTCCATGTGGCTATTAAGCAGATTTCAATTTGACAGTTTTAAAATTCCATCTTGTTTCCTGTCACCTTTTTAGCTCAAGGAGATAATGAGCAGAAAAATGACCAGAAGCTGAGAAAGAGGATTAAAAAAAAAAAAAAAAACAACCCAAAAATCAAAATACTAGGATGATAACAAAGAATGTGACAGTTGATAACAGTCATTTGTTGATGGTCTTAGGAGCTTCTTGAATAAATACATGTGGTTTAATTATTTTTCAAAACTTTTTCCCACCAAGATAGGAGAAAAAAACAGGTAAAGGTACAATGTGATCATTTATTATAATGGTGTCAGGCATTCAAAATCAGAAGGAAGATGAAACATGAGAAAAAAATCAGGGCACATTATTGAAAGACAACAAATAGTAAAGAATTGAAGACCTTTAAGTCACAAGGGTCTCCTGGCCATAAGCTTAATCTGCTGTCCTCTGTAGCAGTGTCAGTTCCAGCCTTCAAAGTGGTTCTTGTCTGTGTCACTCAGAAGCACCTGTAGGTGGCTACATGGTCCTCAATAGAGCCTCCCTACAGCTCTCAGTAGCTTCACGTAGCGCACTTACATGATGGCACTCTCTTGGGAGCCATCAGCAGCTCTCCAAGCACCCATTCTTCACTCTTACTGTCATTTGGTCAGTAACTCTGCACAGTACAATTCTCCATGCTTCTGCATCACCGCTATAGGATGGCTCATTCAAAGAAACCAGAGAATGAGAATGCTAATCCTGGAAAGAGACCAGAGAGCTTGCTCCTCACACCCTTCCTCTACCCCAACACACACATATACTTTTTTCATGAGGAAGCCAAGGTTCAGAGACATTCAATGCCTTGACTCAGTGCTCGCCATCAGTGAAAACACGTGGTGCCGCACAGAGCACACACTTTGTCCCTGCTCTCTCCCCAGTTCACTTTCATTTTGCAAAAACGAAACAGCACCCTCACACCTGCCACAGGAAGTTTTCAAGGACATGCCATATGTATTTTATCACTTCCTAATGGCTGTGTCTAAGCTTGGGCACCGAAGGACAATGACACATAGTGATAGAAAGACCATAGTGCTTGGCAGCAGCAGGTTCTGTCATTACCACTTACTAATTTTATAACTTTAGACAAGTCACGTCAACATCTTCATGTTTTAAGGTTGAGCCTGGTATATTAATATCGCTTGTAAACAGGGAACATGCTAGAAATAGGGGATTAAGCAAAAGCCTCACTTTTCTTTTTGCACAGAACTCCTCCCAAGGAGGAGCAAAAAGCAGATGTGGAAACAAGTTCAAGGTATAGTCCTGAGTTCTACCATCCCCAACCTCATTATGCAAACTGAGCTCCAAAGGGACCCTGCGTTTTTTTAATTGATTTTAATTTATTGTGTTTACATAGATTTTAGTGTCATCCCAAATTCGTCCCCCCTTCCCCATATTCCCCTCAACATCTCCCTTGTACCCCTCCCTCTAGCACCCTCCCTCTTCCCTTTAGGTTTATCCCATCCTATCATCCCCTTTCCCTCTGTCTGCTTTTCCTCTGGGTCCTTGCATTCTTTAAAGTCTTGTTTTAAATCATAGCAGTTCTGCAAAAGCACAGTAAACATCATTTGAATTTGAACACCTTACAAAAGGTCTTTATATATATATATATATATATATATATATATATATATATATATATATATATATATATATATATAATGTATATTGCATTGATTTTGGAGAGAGAGAGAGAGGGAGAGAGTAAGGGAGAGAGAGGCAGGAACATCGATCTGTTCCAGTAAGTACCCTGACTGGGGATCAAACTGGCAACCTCTGGGCTTCGGGACAGTGGTTTAACCAACTAGGCAATCTGGCTAGGGCAAGAGCATTTTTAAAAATTATTTTTATTTTAAAAAGAATTGCAGTCACAGTGTTAAAAAAAAAAAAGCAGTGAATCTGGGCTTGAACCCAGATCTTCCAGCTCTTGTTTTAGTTTCCTTATCAGTTTATCAGTATCTAAAAAGTATGTGGTGAATCTGAAACTCATTCTAAAACAGAAAGAGTGCCCATGTGAATTGAGGATTAAAGTGCTTTTGAGTAGATGAAACCAAGAAGCATGTTAATGGCTGAAGGCATTTTACAGGAGTATAAGGAAGCCAATACCATGCTTTATCTTTATTATATGCAGCTTAAGTGTCTGTTTGTCGCCGATAGCTTATTGGTTGCTTGCATAACTGTACTAGCCAATGGGGTGAAGTTGCCACAGCTGAACGCAAATTGAACGGGTCAGGGGGAAGGTGAACATTTGTTTGCATTGGCAATCATCTGTTTTACATAAAAACTACGTCTTAACGTAATTTCTTTTAAGAATGCCTCCTAGAAAATACAGCACTGAAGAGGAGAAGAAAGGAGCTAAAGCTGCACAAAAACGGCTTTCTCGACAAAAAGAAACCACTGAGCAGAGAAAGACAAGGCTTGCTTCAGTCCCAGAGCAAATGCGTCTTTCTCGGCAAAATGAGACTGATGAGCATAGAGAAACAAGGCTTGCCTCAGATGCAAGACAAAAAAGCCTGTCTCGACAAAATGAGTCACTTGAACAAAGGCAGGAGAGAAATGCAAAAAAATGACAGAGTAATGCTGACCGAAACGCAAAAAGGATTAAAACAGTTTCAAACGGAGAAACTTTAATTTTTGAGCATTTGTGAACACTGTCAGTCCTTAAATTTCACGTTAGAAACTAATCGATTTGACCGTGGCAAGAAAGGATTTTCTCAATGTTGCAAGTACGGAAACATTGTAGTTCCACTAATTGAGAATTATCTACGTAGACAATTTTCTGTAAAACTTGCCTTTGCTATGACCATCAATAAGTCTCAGGGCCAAACGGTTAAGTGTGTTGGCATTTTTTTACCTGAGCCTGCATTTGGACACGGTCAACTTTATGTTGCCTGTTCAAGAGTTCGTGAAAGAATGGATGTAAAATTAAAAATAATTGATGGTCCTCTGCAAGGTGAGCTTAAAAATGATGGAAAGATCTACACAAGAAATGTTGTGTACTAAGAGATCTTTGACATGTGAATTAACATTTTATTATTTAAATCACCTTTATTTATTGAGCTCCCGGTGGCTCTTAAGAAATGTACCTCCAGTGGTTTCCTTCATTGCACTCTATTTTAAGCAATTAAGCAAGTAGAAGGGGGAAACCCCGTGGGGCACTAAGCAAAGGGGCGTCCTCGCTGCCTGCCCTGGGTAATTCAGTTTGAATTAGCAGACACCTTTGCACAAATCATTTTAATTACAATTTATAATATCTAGAACAGCGGTCATTTCGTATGACTTCCGGGCTTTCTAGTACAGAGATAAATGGAATCCTGCAAGGGAAAGAGACTTTCTTAAATTCATGAGACCATCTGATGTCACATACTTAGCTGGAAGTTTAGCTGTCCAGATGCCCATGCTTCATCTACCCAGGGCACATGTTAGCACAGTAGGTCCCTGATTTATCAGACACAGGTCTCTCCAGACAGGCAGAGCCATGCTGGCCAGCTCACCTGAGACTCCCATTCTCCTTACCAACAACAAACAAGGTCATTGGCATGTGATCTAATTCAGGCCAAGAAGGAGGGAAAGGAGGTATGGTGATGGGTTTTCAGAACAAGTTCCCTCTCAAGGACATTAACCAGAGTCACAAGATAGAAGCAGGGTGCTTCTGCATCTGGGTGCTGTTGTGTGGATGAGATGTCTTAAACAACTACAGCTTGATTTAAATCCTGAGCAACCAGCTTCAGGATGAACTCAACTTAGAAAATGAATTAATCAAACCTGCAATATTTAAATACGGAGCTTTGTCTAAGGAACATAATACACATTTATCGTATTACTTTGAGTTGCAGTGCCAAGGTATTGTATTTAAATAATGTCTAGAAGAATAAGATGTCAGGATGGATAGATGGCTATGTGGATTAATATAAGTACATAACTATAACCATCTATTATTTAATACTTCTACAATCAGAGCAGACATTCTTATGTTTATATCACAGAAAAGGGAACTTAGGCTCCAAGAAGTTCAATGGTTTGCTCGAGACCATGCAGCTATTGAGTGACATAAGGGATT
Source organism: Saccopteryx leptura (assembly GCF_036850995.1). Taxonomy (NCBI): domain Eukaryota; kingdom Metazoa; phylum Chordata; class Mammalia; order Chiroptera; family Emballonuridae; genus Saccopteryx; species Saccopteryx leptura. Next base: position 112,130,516 of record NC_089507.1, on the reverse strand, counting down.
CAGCCTCATTTTACCTGACACAAAACCCATGTATTATTTTATGGATTTCCTAATACCATTTAGACATTGGGAAATACCTCAAACTGTTTCCATTAATGTAAAAAATAACTACTGAATAACAAAAGCAGAAAATGATTTTGTGAACTCTCTAAACAAAATTAGAACTAATTTTTCTATTCATTGAGTAGTACTCAACAGTTCAACCAGAGCAATTGCTAGGAGAGCTAGCTGCCCCTTCTATTGTTTAATTTAGAGCAATTTTGAGGGTGAAAAGACAGGCAGTTGATAATCAAGGCATCACAATAGGCATAAACCAAGAATGCTCTGGGTTAATTGGGATATATGGTCAACTAGAGGTCAAAGGGTGTTCCCAGATATCCCTCTCGATTAGAAACATTTCGGGGGGGGGGGATGAAATGATGAAAACAGTCTCATCCTTCTGTATAACCAAGTTACTCTATTTCTGTACTCTTACAAGGTATATCTAGTAATGAACAGCTTGTTCTGAAATTAAGAGGGGGAAATACCATTGCAAAGTTTGGAGGTGACTTGGGGGTTAGAAGCAAATATAGTGCTACAAAATTAGGGGATATTTCAAAATGAATATGAAATGATAAAATATCCCCTAATGTTTGTGAGCAGTATAGCTCCAGATAGACCTCCAGCTAGAGCAGCCATAATAATGATACTTATCATGCTACTAGCTGACAGGTAGGGAAGAACAAGGTGGCAGGGGACAGAAAAACGGTGCCATGAAAAAGACTGAAATTAAAAAAAAGAAAACAAAATAGAGAGAAAATATAAATGAGCTGGTCCTGAAAGAGAGCTGGTATTCTGGTGTGTATTTTACTGGCCCTATTTTACCACAACCCTAGGATACTTTTAATTAGTTGGCTGTTTTACAAATACCTCTTGACTAGTTGGTCAGAGGGTCAAGAATAGCAGCAGGACCTGTCCTTTGCTTGTGTTTGAAGGTACACTAACCGCTATACTTTCAGGGATATCCAACTTGGAACAACTCAGCAAGAGGGACACACATTTTTCCTGAGCTATCCCCCTCCCCCCCAAAAAAACGCCTCTTCCAGAGACCAGGCTTGTTATGCTTGTGAGAAGTGGGCATGGTCAGACACTGTCTAGTAACCCACAGTAAGATTCAGTCTGAGATGCAGCAAATGCTGTGTCGAGCTCCTGTTTACTACTCACACTGAGATGTGACCAGACAATGGAATTAGAGGACACATAAAAAAAAACCAATAAATAAAATATGATAAGAAAAAACTGATTTTGATTTAAAATAAAGAAAACTGAGAAAAATAAGGCATGATTTTTTAAATCTTTTGTCTTTTTCTTTCCCAGCTCAGAAAATGTGTCCCTTTTCATAAATGACATTAGGTACATTTTGCTCACTACTACCTATTAAACTATTCACTTCATAAGTGCCAATAAGATTTGATCTAGGAATTTTTACACTAGAGTGAATTAAAATAATGCTTGCATAGAAAAATTCAGCCTGTTTCTACGTAACAAAAAGTGAAAATTCTGTCCACAACAGGGTTAAATAAAGAGCATCATCTTCACATTTGCTACTTCTTTAAATTTTTTTTCATATTCTTAACTGTAAATCTTTAAGATTTTGTAACCTCAATTAAGAAAAATAAAAATCAAATTGAAAGCCGGGACTTACAGAAAAATACTCTTGGCTAAGGCCCCAGATAGTTTTGTGTCTCCTGTGAATTGCTGTAAAATTCCAGGAAGTCTGGAGAGACTGCATTGACATCACTCAGCAAACCTTGGAAGCGCCTCACCCGGGGGAAGGACTGGCAGCCAAACAGACCAGACTGTCTCAAGTCATTTCTGTGCTCTCTTAATGCTGATGAATTTTGAAGAAATCTCAATTCCTTCCTTCCTTCTTACATATCTATATTCTTTATTGAGAAATAATTTAATAATTTAACCACATTTTGTTCTATCTTTGTTATAGGCTTTCCACCTTCTCAGAGCCTCCTTGTTTATCATTGTTAAAATAGTTTTGTGCTATAATAGGGAAAAGAAAGAAATTACATTTTAGGTTTATTTTACTTTACATTAAAAATGTATACTGTCAGCCAACAAAATTGATAGTATAATATGAATTTGTTTTATATTTAAAATGATTATGATTTAGGAACTTTGCCTACTTTAATTTAAAAATACATTATTTTGAATCACCCTTTAAACCTGGTGAGTTTTTCTCTTCTATATTTTTATTTAAACAAGCACAGATTAATCTCATATTTACCAAGAAACCTTTTAGAATTTTATAATAATCTTATAGATTAATTCAAATTGATAGGATAATAGAATAGTAGATTGAATTACAGAAAGATATATTAGTGAAATAGGGAAGAAAAGATTGTTCAAACTCAATGGTTTTTATTGTATGTGCACATATACACAGATATGTGCAGCCATCATCACAGCCAAATTTTTATTACCTTAAGAAGCAACTTCACACCTTTAGTTATGGCCCCCATCCCTCTTCTTCCTTTTCCATCCCTGGTCCTAGGCAACCGGTAATCCATATTCTGTCTCCATAGAGGTTTGCCTATTCTGGAAAGTTCCAAAAATTAGAATCAGGTAATGTGTGGTCTTTATTGATTGGCTATTTTTAAAATTAGTTTATATTTGATATAATTTTATATTTAGTTTCAGATGTACAGCATAGTGATTAGAAAATCATGTACCTTACAGAGTGTTCCTCCTGATATTTCAATTACCCAACTGGTCCAATACACAGTTATTATAATATTATTAAGCATGTTCCCTATGCTGTAATTTTCATCTCTTGATTATCTTGTAATTACCAATTTGTACTTCTTAATCCTTTCACTATTTTCTCTCTCCTTCTGTTCTTTGCAAAAAAAAAAAAAAAAAGAAAAGAAAAGAAAAGAAAAGAAAAAAGAAAGAAGAAAGAAAGAAAGAAAGAAAGAAAAAATAAAAAGAAATATTTCATGATCCAGTTCAAATATCGCACCTTTAGAGAAATCTCTTGTGGGTTACCTACCAAATTAATTGTGTACTCTTTGGGGTGCTTTGTTCATGTCACTCATACCAGACTGTGTTATATGTATTAATATTTGTATTTGTGTCTCTCCCAAAACTACCCTGCAAGCATTGGAGAATACTTAATTCACATGTGACCTCAGCAATGACACAGCACTCAATTAATAGTTCTAAATAAATAAACAAGTAAAAACAAAAGGCCTATTATGTTTTATGTCAGCAGCTCAAAGAACATATTTGGTGTTCTTATTCTACTTCTGTAACATGTCACCTTAATCAGCTCATTCCCATTTCATTCTTGGAATTCTGTATTTCTAAATACAGCACAGCCTATTTAAAAACATCATCAGAGCCCATCCTTACTTTAAGTTTCTTTAAGTCACCTCTGTAAGAGATTTATGCCATAACATTTGATGTCATGGAGCAATGGGTGATCACATTTGTGCATTGTGAAAATGAAGCTCTTCACACATGTCCAGGCAAGCCATGATTCATTTACAATAACTCCTGGTCCTCTCTGGAGAAGGAGTCAGTTGGTAAATATTTAGCGATAAGAGGATTAGTAAAGAAGAAATGCAACCTCCGTCGTTAAAGCCAAGGAAAACAATGAGGGGAGGGTGTCTGTTCCTTTCTGGGGAGTCAAATGCTCAGCATAGGATTGGTGGACATGCTAGTGACTCACGACTGTAGAGAAAAACTCTCACCTAAGGTGAATAACTCTTTAAGACCCATCATTCTACTTTGTCTCTATGGAAAGTGTATTAGTCAAAATGCATTTTTCATAAGTCATGAATATAGTAGAAAACAAAAATCTGGGGCAAAGTATGTATTTTCAGATCTCAAGCTGGTTTCTCCTGTGGGCCTGGGTAACCATAGCTTTTCTGTAGTGCTCTCTCATTATAGTCATTTGCCTGGATGCTCTTATCAATCCTGTGGAACATATCTGCACATTATACCTCCAAAAGTAACTGCTACCCAAATATCTTGCACCACCCAGCTCATCCTGTCAACATATCAACAGAACTGGAATTGGTTGTCTCAGCAAGTAAAACAAGATACTGGGTTTTATTTGTTTTCTTTTCTATTTTTACTTTTTTTCTCTCCCAACCCTTCATCAAATACCTGGAGCAAAAAGATTATTCAGTAAATGGTGAGGAGATGGATGAGTGAGGAATGTTTAATAATCCAAAGCTTTGTGTTGAGCTTTGTTGGGGATTCAAAGTGTTTCTTAAGTCCCTCAGGAATATTACAGTCTATTTGAGGAGGTGTGACATGCACACACATAATCAAATACTAACTTTGTGTGTGCATCTCTCTTCACTATCTTATGAATACTTGAATGGGTCATATTGTTTCAATACAGTTTTAATAAGGAGATAATAATAACATATTGTTAAGATTTAGGAGATATATAGACTTGTTTGGTCCTAAAACTGTAATAAAAATCTGCAGACTGTGCCTAATTGTATAAATTAATTATTTAACTGAACTCACTTTATTTTTTAAATTAAATTTATTAGGGTGGCATTGGTTAATAACATTATATAGGTTTCAAGTGTACAATTCTATGATGCATCATAGAGTGTACATCACCCAAAGTAAAAATCTTCTTCCATCACCATATATTTGACCCTCTTTACCTTTTACTACTCCCACCCCCTTCCCTCTGGTAACCACCATACTGTTACTATGTCTATGGGTCTTTGCTTTCTATTTTTCTTGTTTGTTCATTTGTTGGTTTTAGTTTTATAGCTCACATATGAGTGAGATCATATGGTTTTTGGCCTTTTCTGACAGACTTACTTTGCTTAGCATAGTATTCTCAGGATCCACCCATGTTGTCACAAATGGCTTTATTTCATCTTCCTTATGGCTGAGTAGTATTTCATTGTATGTATGTACCACATCTTCCTTATCCAATCATTTATTGAGGGACACTTCAATTGTTTCCATGTCTTGGCCACCATGAATAATGCTACAATGAATATAAAAGAACCATATATTTTTTATAATAAATGTTTTTAATTTTTGGGGGGTAGATATACAGAAGATGGGTTGCTGAGTCATATGGTAACTCTATTTCTAATTTTTTAAAGAAGATTCCATACTGTTTCCATATTGACTGTTTATATTTCTACCAGCAGTGAATGAGGGTCCTTTTCTTCCACAATCTCTACAAAACTTGTTATTACCTGTCTCATTAATAATAGCCATTCTAACAGGTGTGAGGTGGTATCTCATTGATGACTTGACTTGCAATTTCCTAATCAATAGTTGAGCATCTTTTCATATACCTATCGGCCATTAATATGTATTCTTGGGAAAAGTGTCTGTTCAAGTCCTCTGCCCAGTTTTTAATTAGATTTTTTTTTTGGTGTTAAGCTGTATAAATTTATTACATATATATTTGGATACTAATTCTTTGTCAAGAATTTTTTTGCAAATATTTTCTCCCATTTCATTGGGTTTTTTTGTTGTTTGTTTTATTGTCAGTTTGTTTTGCTGTGCAGAAGAATTTTAGTTTGATACAGTCCCATTCACTTATTTTTGCCTTTACTTCCCTTGCCTTTAGGGTCAGATTCATAAAAAAATTCTAAGACCAAAGTTTCATAAAATTCTAAGATCAAAGTTCATAAGTTTAGTGCCCATGTATTCTTCCCTGTGATTTATTGTTTCAGATATATTTAGGCCTTTGATCCATTTTGATTAAATTATTGTTTATTGGAACAAACAGTAGTCTAGTTTCTTTCTTTTGCGTGTGGCTCCTTGCACCATGTATTGAAGAGGCTTTCTTTTCTGCATTGTATAATTTTGGTTCCTTTGTTGAAAATTACTTCCCCACAAACAAGTAGATTTATTTCTGGGCTCTGAATTCTGTTCCATTGGTCTTTGTGTCTGTTTTTCTGCCAATACCATGCTGTTTTGATTATCATAGCTCTGTAGTATAATTTGAAGTCACAGAGAGCATTACCTTCAGCTTTATTTTTAAAATTTTCCTCATGATTCCTTTTGCTATTCAGGGTCTTTTGTGGTTTTATACAAATCAGATTATTTTTTGTTCTATTTTAAAAAAAAAATGAAATAGGAATTTTGATGTGGATTGCATTAAATCTGTATATTGATATGTATAATATAGACATTTTAACTATGTTGAGTCATCTAATCCATGAACATAGAATATTTTCTCATTTCATTTTGTCTTTTTAATTTCTTTAATAATGCTTTTTAGTTTTCAACATATAGGTCTTTCACGTCCTTTGTTAAGTTTATTCCTAAGTATTTTATTCTTTTCTGCAATTGCAACAGCAATTGTTTTTCTATTTCTTTTTCTGAAATTTCATTTTTAGTATATAGGAATGCAATAGATTTCTGTACATTGATTTGGTATCCTGCAACTTTATTGAATTTGTTGTTTTTTCTTTTTTTAAATTACATTTTAATTTATTGTGTTAATATGGATTCAAGTATACCACTCAATATAACACCCTCACTGCCAACCATGTGCCCCCCATTACACCACCTTTGCCCCTGCTCCCTAACTCCCTCCTGCCATTCTACCCTCTGGGATTTGCTGTCCTGTTAACTGTATCTATGTATTATGTATATATAATTTCACTAATCCCTTCACTTTCTCTGATCATGTCCTCTCATCCCCTTTCCCTCTGACAGCTGTCCCTCTGCTCCCTGTGACCCTGCCTCTGCCTATATTCAGTTCTTCAGTTCACCTTGTTCATTAGACTCTACATATGAAATCATATGATATTTTTATTTCTCTGCATGGCTTATTTCACTTAGCATAATGATCTCCAGGTCTACCCATGCCATTGCAAAAGGTGAGATTTCCTTCACTTTCATGGCTGCATAGTATTCTATTGTATGTATGTACCACAGCTTTTAATTCACTTGTCCACTGATGGACATTGGACTGTTTCCAGATCTTGGCTATTTTAAACAATGTTGCAATAAACATGGTACTGTATATGTTCTTATGTTCTTCTGAATAAGTGTTTTGGGATTCTTAGGATATACTCCTAAAAGCAGGAGCTTTTTAGTTTGATATAGTCCCATCAAAGAGTTTACTAACTATATTTTCTTCCAAGATGTTTATGGTTTTGTGACTTAAATTTAAGCCCATTTTGAGCTTCTTTTTATGAATGGTATAAGTTGGTAGTCTACTTTCATTTTTTTGTATGTACCTGTCTTATTATCCCAACACCATTTATAAAAGAGACTGTCTTTACTCCATTATATACTTTTATATCCTTTGTCAAATATCAATTGACCATAAAGGTGTGGGTTTATTTCTCTGTTCTCTGTTCTATTCCATTGATCTGCATGTCTGTTCTTATGTCAGTACCAAGCTGTTTTGATTACAATGGCTTTGTAGTATAACTTGATATCAGGGAGTCTGATACCTCCAACTTTATTATTCATTCTCAAGATTGCTGAGGATATTTGGGTTCTTTTTTGGTTCAATATAAATTTTTGGAATATTTGTTCTATATCTTTGAAGTATGCCATTGATATTTTAAATAGGAATTGCATTAAATCTATAGATTACTTTTAGTAGTATAGATATTTTGATGATATTTACTTTCCTACCCATGAACACAGTATATGCTTCCACTTGTTTGTATCTTTCGTGTTTTTTTTTTCAATGTTTTATAATTTTTGAGTTCAAGGCTTTTACTTTCTTGGTTAAATTTATTGCTAGGTACTTTATTTTTTTTTTGTTGCAACAGTGAAAGGGATCGTTTCCTTAATTTATCTTTTTGACAGTTTATTATTGGTGTATAATAATGCCACTGATTTCTGATATTAATTTTATATCCTGCCACTTTGTCAAATTCATTTATCAGGTCTAATAGTTTTATGACAGAGACTTTAGGGGTTTTTTTGTACAGTATCATATCATCAGCAAATAATGATAGATTTACTTCTTTTTAAATTTGGATGCTTTTTATTTTTTCTTGTCTAATTGTTGTGGCTAGAACTTCCAGAACTATGTTGAATACAAGTAGTGAAAGGAGGCACCCTTGCCTGTTTCTGATCTTAAGGGTATTGCTTTTAATTTTTGCCCATTGATTATGATGGCTGTGGGCTTTTCATAGATGGCCTTTATCATGTTGAGGTATATTCCCTGTATTCTCACTTCGCTGAGAGTTTTGATCATACATAAATGGTTGCTAGATTTTATAAAATGCTTGTTCTGCATCTATTGATATTATCATGTGATTTTTATCCTTCCTTTTGTTTATATGATGAATCATATATATTGATTTTTTTAATTTGTTGTGTTTACATAGATACAAATGTACTCCTGAATATATCTCCCTCCCTCCACCCCTGTGTTCTTCTTGACACCCTCTTTGTCCCCTCCTCCTCCCACTGCCTTCCCTGCTTTCCTCCTTCCCTCCATGATTTATTATCCTGCCCTCTAACTCTCTGTGTTATGTATGATATATATATTTTCATTAGTGTCTTTCCTTTCTTTGATCCCCTCTTCTCATCCCCTTTCCCTCTGCCTGCTTTCTCTCTGGACTCTTTGAACCCTTCTCTGCCTCTCTTTCCTTCCTCAGTTCACATTGTTCACTGGATTTCTCATATGACTGAGGTCATATGATATTTCTCTTTCTCTGCCTGGCTTATTTCACTTAGCATAATAGTCTCCAGGTCCATCCATGTTGTCGCAAAGGGTAAGATTTCCTTCTTTTTCACAGCCACATAGTATTCAATTGTTTATATGAACCACTGCTTTTTAATTCACTCATCTACTGATGGATACTTGGACTGTTTCCAGATCTTGGCTATTGTAAACAATGCTGCAATAAACAAGGAGGTTCATTTCTTCTTTTGAATCAGTGATTTGGTATTCTTAGGATATATTCCTAGAAGTGGATAGCTGGGTCAAAAGACAGCTCGATATTTAATTTTTTGAGGAATCTCCATATTGTTTTCCACAGAGGCTGCAAGAGTCTGCTTTCCCACCAGCAGTGTAGGAGGGTTCCCTTTTCTCCACATCCTCACCAGCACTTATTCTGTGTTGTTTTGTTGATGAGAGCCATTATGCCAGGTGTGAAGTGTTATCTTATTGTGGTTTTAATTTGCATTTCTCTAATGATTAGTGATGTTGAACATTTTTTTATATGCCCATTGGCCATCTGTATGTCTTCTTTGGAGAAGTGTTTATTCAGTTATTTTGCCAATTTTTGATTGGATTGTTTACTTTCCTGGTGTTGAGTTTTACAAGTTCTTTGTAGATTTTGGTCACTAAGCCCTTTTTGGACTTGTTGGCAAATATGGTCTCCCACTGTGTGGGTTGTTTTTTTGTTTTGTTCATATTGTCTTTTGCTGTGCAAAAGCTTTCTAGTTTGATATAGTCCAATTTGTTCATCCTATCCTTTATTTCACTTGCCCATGGGATTAAATCAGCCAATATATTGCTGCAAGAGGTGTCGAAGAGTTTATTGCTTTGCTTATGTTTTCTTCTAAAATGATCATGGTTTCATGACTTACATTCAAGTCTTTTATTAATTTTGAGTTTATTTTTCTGAATGGTGTAAGTTGGCAGTCTAGTTTCATTTTTTTGCAGGTAGCTGTCCAATTTTCCCAACACCATTTGTTAAAGAGACTGTCTTTACTCCATTGTATGCTCTTACCTCTTTTGTCAAATATCAATTGTTCATAAAGTTGTAAATTTATTTCTGTGTTCTTTGTTCTGTTCCATTGACCTATATGCCTGTTCTCATGCTAGTATCAACCTCTTTTTGAGTACAATGGCCTTGTAGTATAACTTGATATCAGGAAGTGTGATACCATCAACTTTATTCTTCTTTTTCAAGATTGCTGAGGCTATTCGTGATCTTTTTTGGTTCCATATAAATTTTTGAAATATTTGTTCTATATATTTGAAGTATGACATTGATATTTTATTTGAAATTGCATTAAATTTATATATTGCTTTGGGTAGTATAGACATTTTAATGTTTATTCTTCATATCTATGAATACAATATATTCTTCCACTTGTTTGTGTCTTCCTTAATTACTTTTATCAATGTTTTATAATTTTCTGAGTACAAGTCTTTTACCTCCTTGGTAAAATTTATTCCTAGGTATTTTATTTTATTTTTTTGCAATAGTAAAGGGGATTGTTTCCTTAATTTCTCTTTCTGAGAGTTTATTGTTGTATATAAATGCCACTGATTTCTGAATTATCAGTTCCAGTAATTTTTTTACTGAGATTTTAAGGTTTTCTATGTATAGTATCATGTTATCAGCAAATAATGAAAGTTTTACTTCTTCTTTAAAAATTTGGATGCATTTTATTTCTTTTTGTCTGACTACTGTAGCTAGGACTTCCAGAACTGTTGAATAAGAGTGGTGAAAGGGGGCACCCCTGTCTTGTTTCTGTTCTTAAGAGGATTATTTTTAATTTTTTCCCATTGAGTATGATGTTGGCTGTGGGTTTCTCATAGATGGCCTTTATCATGTTGAGGTATGTTTCCTGTATTCCCACTTTGCTGAGAGTTTTGATTATAAATGGTTGCTAGATTTATCAAATGCTTTTTCTGCATCTCTTGATATTATCATGTGTTTTTTGTCCTTTCTTTGTTTATGTGATGAATCATGTTGATTGATTTGCAAATATAGTACCAGCCTTGCCTCCCCAGAATATACCCTACTTGATCATGACGTATGATGTTTTTCATGTATTGCTGGATCTGATTTCCTAATATTTTGTTGAGAATTTTAGCATCTACGTTTATCAGATATATTGTCCTATCATTTTCTTTTTTGTAGGGTCTTTGCTTGGTTTTGGAATGAGGATTATGTTTGCCTCATAAGAGGAGCTTAAAAGTTTTCTCTCCTCTTGAATTTTTTGAAATAGCTTTAAAAGGATAGGAGTCTGTTCTTTGAATATTTGATAAAATTTGCCTGTGAAGCCTTCAGGCCCAGGACTTTTGTTTTGGGGGAGTTTTTTGTTATCTATGTCAATCTCTCTTAGTGTAATCAGTCTATTTAAGTTTTCTGATTCTTCCAGATTAATATTTGAATGATTATATTTTTTAAGAAATTTATTCATTTTATGTAGGTTGTGCCATTTTTTGGCATACAGTTCTTCATAGTATTTTCTTACAACTCTTTGAATTTCTGCTCTGTCAGTTGTTACTTCTCCACACTCATTTCTAATTTTATTTATTTTTTTTTATTTTTATTTTTTTTGGAATTATTTTTTCTGAAGCTGGAAACGGGGAGAGACAGTCAGACAGACTCCCGCATGCACCCGACCGGGATCCACCCGGCACGCCCACCAGGGGCGATGCTCTGCCCACCAGGGGGCGATGCTCTGCCCCTCCGGGGCGTCGCTCTGCCGCAACCAGAGCCACTCCAGCGCCTGGGGCAGAGGCCAAGGAGCCATTCCCAGCGCCCGGGCCATCTTTGCTCCAATGGAGCCTTGGCTACGGGAGGGGAAGAGAGAGACAGAGAGGAAGGAGGGGGGCGGGGTGGAGAAGCAGATGGGCGCTTCCCCTATGTGCCCTGGCCGGGAATCGAACCCGGGTCCCCCGCACGCCAGGCCGACGCTCTACCGCTGAGCCAACTGGCCAGGGCCTCTAATTTTATTTATTTGAGCCCTCTCTCATTTCTTCTTGGTTAGTCTGGTTAAAGTTTAATCAATTATGTTTACCTTTTCAAAGAATCAACTCCTGGTTTCATTGATCTTCTTTTTTTTTTTTTTTTTTGCCTCTATGCCATTTATTTCTGCTCTCTTATTTATTATTTTCTTCCTTCTACTTCCTCTGGGCTTTACTAGCTGTTCTTTTCCTAGTTCTCCTAAATGCAGGGTTATGTTGTTAATTTGAGCTTTTTCCTGCTTCTTAAGGTATGCCTGTAATGCTCTAAACTTCCTTCTCAGGACTGCTTTTTCTGTATCCCATAAATTTTGAGTTCTTGTATGTTCATTTTCACTTGTTTTAAGGAAATTTTTTATTTCTTCCTTGATCTCATTGTTAACCCATTTATTATTTAATAGCATGCTATTTAGTCTCCAAGTGTTTGAATGTTTTTTAGTTTTTCTATTGTAGTTGATTTCTAATTTTATGCAGTTGTATTCAGAGAAGGTGCTTGATATAATTTCAATCTTCTTAAATTTATTAAGACTTGTTTTGTGTCCTATCATGTTGGTCTATCCTAGATAATTTACCATGAGCACTTGAAAAGAATGTATATTCTGCTGCTTTGGGGTAAAAGGTTCTGAAGGTATCTATTAATTCCAGTTGATCCAGTGTGCTATCTAAGGCTGCTGTTTCTTTGTTAACTTTCTGTCTGGAGGTTTTATCATTGATGTTAGTGGGGTATTAAAATTCCCTAATATTAAAGTATTGCTGTTGATCTCGTCCTTTTTTCATCAAAATCTGTTTTAGATATTTAGGTGCTCCTATATTAGGTGCATATTTATTTATAATGTTATATCTTTCTGTGGTAATACTCCTTTTATCATCATGTAGTGACATTCTTTATCTCTTACTATAACCTTTGTTTTAAAGTTTATTTTGTCAGATATTAGTGTTGCTACCCCAGCTTTTTCATTTCTGTTTGCATGAAATATATATATTTTTCCATCCGTTTACTCTTGGTCTATGTGTATCTTTTGTTTTGAGGTGGGTCTCCTGTAGACAGCATATGTATGGGTCTTGTTTTCTTATCCATGCAGCTACTCTAAGCCTTTTGATTGGCCATTTAAACCATTTACATTTAAGGTTATTACTGATATGTAGTTGTTTATTGCCATTTTATTCTTTAAATCTATAATCCTCTTTTTCTCAATTTTTTTTTCTTTGCTCTTTTTATAGAAAGCCCCTTAACATTTCCTGCAGTACTGGTTTGATGTAATGTATTTTTTGAGGGTTTTTTTTTTTTTGGTCTGGGAAGCTTTGTATTTCTTCTTCAATTTTAAACAATAATCTCTTTGGTAAAGAAGTCTTGGTTGTAGGCTCTTATTTTGCATTACTTTGAATATTTCTTGCCATTCCCTTCTGGCCTGAAGTGTTTCATCTTTATGGAGACTTCTCTATAGATAGTGACTTCTCTTCTCTTGCTGCTTTTAGTAATTTTTGTTTATCACTTAACTTTAGTATTTTAATTATGATGTGTCTTGAGGTATGCCTCATTGTGTTCTTTTTACCAGGACTCTCTGTGCTTACTAGAACCTGTGTGACTATTTCCTTCATCAATTTAGGAAAGTTTTCAGCTATGATTTCTTCAAACAGTTTCTCTATCCCTGTTCTTTCTCTTCTCCTTCAGGAACCCCTATGATGCGGATGTAGTTTCCTCAGACTCTTTGATCCTCTTTTCTTTCTGCTGCTCTGTTTCTCTGTTTTTATTTATTTTGTCCTCTAATTTATTGATTTGATCCTCTGCTTCATCCAGCCTACTGTTGATTCCTTCTAGCATAGTCTTCATTTCTGATATTGTAACTGTCACTTCTAATTGATTCTTTTTTATAATTTCAGTGTCCTTTTTGATGCTTGCAATTTCTTTATTTAGGTGCTCATTAAATCCATCCATTGTAGCTCTGAGATCCTTAAGCATTGTAACAATTATTATTTTATACTCTGCATCCGGTAATTTGTTTTTTTTCAACTCATTCAGTTCTTTTTCTGGAGATTTCTGTTGTTGGTTTATATACATTACATTTCTCTGTCTTCCCATTTTTTCTGTGTGCTGTTTGCAAGCTTGTTAGAGTTGTGGGTCTGAGGTTGGTATATCACATGTGGCTTCTCCTCCATGGAGAAGCCTTGGTGGGTTTTTAAATTTTAATTCTCCTTAACTAGTAGAGCCATATAAAAGTCTTAATTTCCCTGCTGTTTGTTTTCTCTGAGTCTAGCAAGGAGCTTCTGTGTTTGTTGAGTCCAGCAGGGAGTTTCTGTATTTAGGTCAGAAGGAGTGGGCATATCTTATTCTTTGGTTTCAGTTGAAACTCTGTCCAGGAATGTGGTGGGTGTGACCTCTGAGAGCCAGAAGGTGTGATCTGCCCAATTACTCTCTGGGGCAGGGAATGTTCTTCATATCAGGAGGGGAAGATGTAGCTCAGGTCTCCTTGGTAACCTGAGTCACTGCCCCTCCCCTTTACTTCCTCCTTTCTAAACAGCCTTTCAACTGATCTAGCTGGAGAGATTTTGAAGGTGGCTCAACTGGCTCCATGCTAGGCTTGTGCTGGATGGAGGGAGCAACTGCCCCACCCAGCTATGGCTGCCTCAGCACTGAAGAATTACTTAGCTCAAGTATTCTCGCCATCACTCTTTGTGTCCTGTGCCTTGATCTCCTCACTCTCCTCATGTAAGACCAGTCCTGTCAGCCTTTCTGGCCCTTGGAGCACCAGGCAAGTGGCTGTGAGCAATATTTTCTGTGCTGGCCCTTTAAGGCTGCCACTTCTTTGCAAGTCGTTTCCCACAGACAGAAATCCCACTCTTCTCCCCACTCAATGCTGTCAGGCTATCTCCTCCAGTCTCTTTCTAGTCTGGGGCTCCAGTCTTGGGACTGAGGACCCCTGACTCTCAGGGTCTATCTTCTCACAATGAGAAACCCTCTGAACCCTCAATCTCCTCATATCCTGGGAGCAGGGAATCCCCCACTGCATCCCAGCACTTCCTACAAGGCTCAGTGTGGTTTCTTTGGTGCTCCTTGTTCTTTTAGTTCTTGTTCAAGTCCCTGTTCTTTTAGGCCAAAGTTGGTTTTTCACAATGATTGTTTTCAAATCCAGTTTGGTCCCAAGAGGTGGCAGTCTGTGCATCTGCCTACTCCTCTGTCATCTTGAAATCCTCTGATTTGTAAATATTATATGGGCCTTGCCTCACAAAAATAAATTCCACTTAATCATGATGTATGATCTTTTTGATGTATTGCTGAATCTGGTTTGCCAATATTTTGTTGAGAATTTTAGCATCTAAATTCATCAGGGATATTGGCTTATAGTTTTCTTTCTTTGTAGTGTCTTTACCTGGTTTTGGAAAGAGGATTGTGCTTGCCTCATAAAAGGAGTTTGGAAATCTTCTCTCCTCTTAAATTTTTTTAAATAGCTTGAGAAGGATAGGTGTTAGTTCTTCTTTGAATGTTTGGTAAAATTCAGCTGTGGAGCTATTCGGTCCAAGACTTGTGTTTTCTAAGAGTTTTTTGATAATGGTTTCAATTTCATTTGTTTTAATTGTCTGTTTAGGTTTTCTGATTCTTCCAGAGTGAGTCTTGGAAAAATGTATGTTTCTTGGAATTTATCCATTTCACCTAGGTTGTCCAATTTTTTGGCAGATAGATCTTCATAGTATTTTCTTACAATCCTTTGTATTTCTGTTGTGTTAGTTGGTACTTCTCCACTTTTGTTTTTAGTTTTATTTTTTTGAATCCTCTCTGTTTTTTCTTGATGAATCTAATTAAAGGTTGGTCAATCTTATTTACCTTTTCAAAGAACCAGCTCTTGGTTTCATTGATCTTGTGTATTATTTTTTTAGATTTATGTAATTTATTTCCACTTTGATCTTTATTATTTCCTTTTTTAACCTTTTTTAGAGCTTTATTTGTTTTTCTTTTTCTAGTTCTTTTAGTTGCAGGAATAGGTTGCTTATTTGAGCTTTTTCTTGCTTCTTAAAGTATGCCTGTAATGCCATGACCTTTCCTCTCAGGACTGTTTTTGCTGTGTCCCATAGATTTTGAGTTGTCGTATATTCATTTTCATTTGTTTCAAGGAAATTTTTTATTTCTTCTTTGATCTCAATTTAAACTCATTTATTATTTAATAACATGCTATTTAGCCTCCAAGTGTTCAAATGTTTTTCAGTTTTTCTATTATAGTTGATTCCTGGTTTAATGCCATTGTGATCACAGAAGATGCTTGATATGATTTCAAACTTCTTAAATTTATTGAGACTTGTTTTGTGTCCTATCATGTATTCTATCCTAAAAAATGTACCACAAGCACTTGAAAAGAATGTATATTCTGCTGCTTTGGAGTAAAAAGTTATGAAAAAATAAATTAAATCCAGTAGATCTAGTGTGTCATTTATGGCAGCTGTTAGTTAATTTTTTGCCTGGATGATCTATCCATTGATGTTAGTTAGGTATTAAAATCCCCTACTATTATAGTATTGCTGTTGACCTTGTTCTTTATGTCCATTAAATTCTGCATTATATATTTAGGTGCTCTTATATTAGGTGTAAAATTTTTACAATGATTATATCCTTCTGTTGGATTGCTCCTTTTATCATTATGTAGTGACCTTCTTTATTCCTTACTACAGCCTTTGTTTTAAAGGCTATTTTGTTAGATATAAATATTGTTACCCCAGCTTTTTTCATTTCCATTTGCATGAAATAATTTTTCTATCCCTTCACTTTCAGTCTATGTGTATCTTTTGTTCTGAGGTGGGTCTCTGTAGACAGCATATGTACAAGTCCTGTTCTATTATTCATGCAGCTACCCTTTGTGTTTTGATTGTAGCATTTAATCTATTTACCTTTAAAGTTATTATTCATATGTACTTATTTATTGCCATTTTAGTCTTTAAATCTACAATGCTCTTTCTCTCAATTTTATTTTTTCTTTGATTTTTTTTTATAGCATGCCCCTTAAACATTTCATGCAGTACTGGTTTGGTTGTAATAAGTTCCTTGAGTCTTTTTTTTTTTTTTTTTTGTCTGGGAATTTTTCTATTTCTTCTTCAATTTTAAGTGATAGTCTTGCTAGAGTAAGTAGTCTTTGTTCTACGTCCTTGTTTGCATTACTTTGATTATTTCTTGCCAATCCCTTCTCCCCTCAAGTGTTTCTGTTGAGAAATCAGATGTCATCCTTATGGGGGCTCCTAGGTAGGTAATTAGCTGCTTTTCTTTTACAGTTTTTAGTATTCTTTCTTTTTCTTTTAACTTAGGTATTTTAATTATGATATGTTTTGGTGTAGGCCTCCTTGGGTTATTCTTTAATAAGACTCTCTGTGCTTCTTGTACCTGTGTGCCTCTTTCTTTTATCAATTTAGGGAAATTTTCAGCTATGATTTTTTCAAACAAGTTCTCTATCTCTTGTTTGTTGTCTTCTCTTTCAGGAACCCCTTTGATGGGGATGTTTTTTCTCTTCATGGTGTTATAGAGGTCTTGTGGAGTTTTCTCAGCTTTGTTGAGCCTCTTTTTGTTTTGCTGCTCTGCTTCTGTGGTTTCATTCATTTTGACCTTTAAATCACTGATTTGATCTTCTTTATTCAGATTGCTGTTAATTCTTTCAAGTGCAGTCTTCACTTCTGATATTGTATTTGTTGTTTTTGACTAATTCTTTTTTATTATTTCCAAGTCATTTTTTACACTTGTTATCTCTTTATTTAGGTATTCATTGTGACCATTCATTGTTGCTCTAAGATCCTTGATCATCTTAGAAAACATTATTTTAAAGTCTGCATCTGGTAGTTTGGTTATTTTCATTTCATTTAGTTCTTTATTTGGGAGTTTTTCTCTTTGATTCATTTGGGTCTTACTTCTTTTATTGCCCATTTTGTCTCTGTGTTAGGTAGCTCTGCTCTAACTGTAATTTGTTGTGGTGTCTTTATGAAGAAGATAGTATCAGTGTTATTGACCTTCAGGCCATGTGTTTTCCTTTACGAATACTTTTTAAGGGTATTATTTTCCCTTCTGTTGTATGTGAGTGTTGAATGCAATTGGTTCTTTCGTGGGTGTGGTTATCCCTTTGTGCTGGATGGGTCTAAGGGTCAATGTTGATCATGTGTATTAGACCCTGTGCAGTGTTTGTTCTGTTCAGTGTATTTATTCTCCACAGTTTCTGTACTTGCTGGACTCCTCCTTTGTGTGTACTGCTTGTGTAGTTAGCTGAGTCTGCGGTTGCTGTTTTCACTCACTACTGGTTGTGTTGATTCTAGGTCTTGTACTGGCTCAGCCATTGTTTGTTACATGCTATGGGCTACCTTTTGGAGCTACTACTCTATCTGTTGCTTGTCTCTATGTTTCCTGTGCCTGGGTAGTGTTTTGAGGAGCCAATTTATGTATAAGGATGAGTTTCCTCAGAGATGACAGAAGCACCATGAATTCCCCAAGCTTTGTAAGATTTGCCTCCACTTTTTTTTTTTTACAGGGACAGAGAGAGTCAGAGAAAGGGATAGATAGGGATAGACAGACAGAAACAGAGAGAGATGAGAAGCATCAATCATCAGTTTTTCATTGCAACACCTTAGTTGTTGATTGATTGCTTTTTCATATGTGCCTTGACCATGGGCCTTCAGCAGACCAAGTAACCCCTTGCTTGAGCTAGTGACCTTAGGTCCAAGCTGGTGAGCTTTTTTGCTCATGCCAGATGAGCCTGCACTCAAACTGGCAACCTTGGGGTCTCGAACCTGGGTCCTCCGCATCCCAGTCCGACACTCTATCCACTGCGCCACCACCTGGTCAGGCTGCCTCCACTTTTGAGCTGCTCCACCTCTTCTTGCAGCTGCCTGGTCCTCCCACTGAGTTCTGTAGAAAGATTATAGTGTGGGTTCAGACTGGCCTCACCCAACCAACCCCTCTACAGATTGCAAACTTGGTGGGTTAGGGCAGCTGAGGTTGGAAATACAGCATTAGTGGGATTCCCTATTTCAGGAGCCTCTTGGTCTGGAACTCAGTATGGGTAATGTGGCCCCCTACTCCAAGCCTAATTTCTCAGCCACTACTGAATAGTCAAATTTTATTTCTCCACAGCAAGGTAGTAGCAGATTCTGATTGATTAGAGCTGACAGTTCCCTCTGCAGAAGTTATTCCAGCTGGTGAGACACTGGTCTCATGGAGGAAGACTGAGAGTGTCTCTCCTGTGGCAGACTGTGCCTTTCCCCCAACAAGTGTCTAAGTCCCTCTACTGACCCAATAAAAGAATCTCAGGGGCTCACACGTTAAATGTCTATGCTCCAAGCCTCTCTCCCTTCCTTCTACAAATCTAGCTCAGTGGGGCAGAATCCAGCACCCAGGTTGGCCGACTGTGAAGCTCCACTCTATCCAAGTCACATGAGCTGCTGTGCTGGTGCTGATCACAGAGAGTGGAACTCACAACATCTGGGCCACGTATGAGGAAACCTTCCATAGGATACTCCACTACAAAGGTTGTCAGGTCCTGAACTGATGTTCTTTGCTTCTGGCCAAAGGATGTGTCAGCCCTGGGCCTCCTTGGCAGAAACCCAGCACAGACCAGTGAGATACACTGCCTGTGACTGGCTCTCAGCAACCTTCTTGGAGTTACAAGCAATCCAGAGTTTATGGCTGCCTCTGTTGGGCCCAGGAGCACATGGAAATACCAAGCTGCACACCTAACCTGGCTTTTACCCACACTGGGTCTGGGGAAAGGTCCACTTAAAAGGCCAAGGTTCTCTGAGCCCCATCTCCTGTAGCCTTTGTTTGCTGGTTGCTCGTTGGGCTCGGCCCCTGAAATAAAACCTCTGGTAGAGTTAGGTCCTGCAGCAATTCAGGAAATAAGAAGGGTGATGGGTGTGGCTCTGCCCCTCAGTCCCAAGTGTCAGTCTGTCCAGACTTTTTTCATAGACCTCAGTAGGGTATGGCTCCAGGAGTCTGGGGGTTCTGGCCTCTGAGACCCAGAAGTTTGGTCTGCCCGTAATTCAGACAGTTTCTACTGAATCTTCCATGAGACAGAATCACTAGTCTTGGACTCAGGAACTTGTGGGAGAAATCTTCAGCCTTAACACCAGAAAATTGAGTCACTGAAGCACCCTCTGCTTCCTGGCCTCTCAGAATGACCCATTGCCATGACTGGGGTAGGAGAGACTCCTGGGGGTGGAGCAGTTGCTTTTCCCCAGGTTGATGCTGCTCAGAGGGGACTGCTTTTCCCAAGAAAGATGGCACCTGCAGTATTGGAAAATGTCTCAGCACAGACATTCCGGTGGCCGTCCCTCACTGGAGAGCTCTGGTTCTCCAACTTATCTCTCCTCATGCAACTCTATTTCTCTCAGCTCTCCCTCCACCATAGCCCTGGGTAAGTAGGTTTGAACAAATTTTCTGCTTGGGCTTTTTAAGAAGGATCCTGCATCTCTGAGAGCTCTGTCTTTTTCTCCCAGACAGAAACCTGGCTTTTTTCATCTCCAAATGCTGTGTGGACAGCTCTTCTAGACTCTGGTGGTCTATCCTGAGGCTTCAGGCCTGGGTATGAGGACCCACACCTCTCAGGGTGACCCTCCCCGCAGTGAGAGTCCCTCTGGACCCTCAGCAGCAGCTTACTCCTGGGAGCAGGGCAGCCCTTTCCGCATCTCAGCCCTTCCTACCAGTCTCGGTGTGGCTTCTTCTGTGATCCTTGGTTATAGACTCCTCTTCGTTTAGTTTAAAGCTGGTTTTTCAAGATGATTGTTCTTAAATTATGCTGTTACCCAATTTGGTCCTGGGAGGTGGCAGTTGGGACATCTGCCTACTCTGTCTCCTTCTTGGAATCCTTTTACTTATTTTTTAATTGGGCTTTTTTTTTCTCTGTTGGGTTGTAGGAGTTCTTTTTATATTCTGGATGATAATATCATATCAGAGATGTGATTGACATGCATTTTCTACCATTCTATGAGCTGGTGTTTTACCCTTTATTAGTGACCTTTGATGAATACAATTTTTAATTTTGATGAAATCCAATTTAGCTATTTTTTCCTTTGTTGCTTATGCTCTTAATTTTATATCCAATGAATCTTTGTCAAACCCAGTGTCCTAAAGATTTTCCCCTGTGATTTATTTTAAGAGCTTTATAACTTTTGCTCTTATATTTATATTTTTGATCCATTTTTAGTTAATTTTTGTATGTAATATAAGGTAAAGTTTCAACTTCATTCTATTGTATGTAGATAACCAACTCTCTTCTACCATTTGTTGAGAAGACTGTTCTTTGCTCATTGAATGATCAGTTGTGGCACCTTTATTGAGCATCACTGGACAAAATATGCAAGATTTTATTTTGGGGCTTTCTATACTACCTGTATTTTTTTACTATTTTCTCTATACCCAAAAACTACATATGCAGATAATCCATGCACTGTAAAAAAGAGAAAATCAAGTAGAGAATTATTAGAACCTTGGAAAATTCAGTCTTGGTAAACTTGTGAGAAGAGGGTATCTGTTACTACTTGCTGAGTAAAACACCTGGAATAGTATCAGTGTAAAATGCACAGATGGACAGTAGAGAGAGGACTTTTACTTCATTTGAATGATTCTACAAGACTCTGTTAGGAGTTTCCAAGGATCTAACCTTTGATGTGAAGAGTAAATTTATTGCTCTTTCTATATTAATTCTTTATGGATTATAATCTATCCAAAAATTATTCTCTCTTACTCTTCCATACCATTTACTTACTATATTGTTCTGCCTTATAATGCATCTTTATTGATTAATTATGAATATCTTAAATAAAAATAAAATTTCCATGGAAGGAATTGCACAAAAATTGAAACTATCTTGATATGTTTTCATTTCTCTTTTTACCAACAAATTTTCATTCCACGTATAACTTAAGCAGTTAGAAATGTGGAAGCAAGCAAGGACACATTTTATTTAGCCTTATTTAGAACATTATTTATTCAGAACTACAGCTTCTTTTGCTGTATAATCAAAGTTATAACTTGAAAAGAAGACTGAATCTTTGGCAGAGGAGTTATGACCCTTACGGTATTTATTGATATCCTCTCCAACCAACTACTCAGATTGGCAACCACAGTCTGGTTGACAGAGCCAGCCCTGGTAGATTTCTGAATCCTCTCTCAATTTCCTAAATGTTGTGCACTCATCACCATTTAACTAAATAATCAGCACTTGTTGAACATTAATATTCTCTTCCTATTCCATTCATTCATTCGTGCGCACACTTCATAACAGTTGCTAACCTTCTAGCCTTACCGTCTGTTTTTACATCTCAGAAGAATTTCTCCATCATTTCCCCACCGAAGCCATTGTTCAAAACTCACAGGTGGCTTGGCATTTACCACGCAGTGAAATTCTGAAATCTTTAGCTCACTTCCTTCCCTTGAGTGCACTCTTGACCCAGTCCTGGGCAGAAAGCACCTCAAGGCAGGGATTGTATTCCTCTCTGGAACAATTTCATGCATTGTGCTCAGCCCTGATGTCTCTGCCCTTAGATAAATACAAAATAATGATAAGACAAAGATCATTCTTTTCTCTGGAAGGAAGGGGATGTTTCCACTATTTGCTCTCTCCTTCCTCTCTTTTCATTTACACATTTCAACTGAAACATTTAGTTTTAAAAATAACCAAAAAACACCATGCACCAATGAAATCTACTTTTCTGCACATTGTTACAGTGCCTTGAAGACAAATTCTAAATTGCTGTTACACTCTGGCCAATTATCATCATCATGCTTTGGAAACTAAAAATAATAATAATTCTAATAATTGGGAGGAAAACAGTAAAGAAAAAAAATATTTTTTAAAACTGAAGTTTGTTGTAACACAGTCCAAGAGCACTGCATACATTCTCATCAGCCCTGTTGCACATAGGCTGTTACAGGTTGGTGTAAAAGTAAAATTCGAAATGTAGTGCTGGTTTATTTATTTTTTATTTATTTAGTTTTTTGCTTTTGTTGTTGTTTCTACTAACGACCAAGGAAAGAAAGCAAGTCCCACACTCGGGGAAGTGAAAATAGGAGCATTGTGAAATGCCCTGTCTTCCTGCCCCTGAGAGATGTATTTATGGGGAATTAGACCGCGAAGAAAATGTCTAGATCCCTAGATCCATGCAGTTGCTGGTGGTGATGTCACGTGGGAGCGAGCTGCAGAATGTACCCATGAGTTTGCAGTCCTGTAGACGGAACTGTCAAGCCCCTGTTGTTGTGAAGCAGGAAGCAGGCAGCTCCCCTGACAACCCCCGGCCCCAGCTTCCAGCCGGATTCACGGACCAGCTCGAGACACAGGAAGCCTGCGTCCGCCGTTATCTAAACTCCATGCACAGGGAGCGTAGAAAGCAGCCTAGAAAGGTAAAAAAAAAAGCTAAACACCATAACTCAGACAAGAACCATGCAACCCACCCTGGAGGAGGGAACAAGGGGGTCTGGGGAATCTAGAACAAGCTTTTGCATCGTGAGAGGACACACAGGACCCGCTGCAGAAGTGGCCAGCTCCCCCATCCCCCAATGCAAAGTGGAAATGAAGGGCCCCTTGTTCAAGAATTATGAAGAATCTCAAGACAGAACACAAAAGAACATGAAATACAAGGGACTCTTAAAGGCAGGGCGCTGCTTGAACGCACAGATCAGAGACCCATGAAGCTGGCCCGCTTGTAAACAACTCAAGAGTGAAGAAGTCATAACATGTCATTGCTCCAGATGAGTGGTGACTACGTCCCTCATCTGCATTTGTCTATAACAGTTTAGTTCATTTATTTAAAATGTAAATACATAAAGCTATGCATTCTCTACATTCAAAGTTGTGTGTGTGTGTGTTTCCAGGGTGTAATAGCAAATGCTTAGGTATAGCAAATGCTTACTACTGGTGTAATTCTTTCCACATTTTTCAACTCAGACACGGTAACGTGAACTGTATATCAATTCAACAGCAGTAAAAGCTGGATTTACTGTTTAGATGGGAATCAAAATAGTGTTTCCCTGCTCCATGAACAGCCTCTGGGGAAAAGGGAATATTTAAAATACAACACTATAAATCTGTTTCATTGTTTGTTTTTTCTGTAAGTAGGGAGTTTCAGTGTTCCTACCCTAAAGAGAGCTAGCCTGTACTACACAGAGTGGAGCAAAAGTTGGTTACCGTTCATGTGGGAAATAATACAATAATCAATGAATAATAATACAAGAATAGACTCTAGTGTTTCTGTTTCCTGTACTCACAACTGTAAACCTACTTTTGCCCACCCTGTATTTTCCTAGAACAAAAAACAAAAAGGGTATATTTAGCAGTCCACACTCTTGAC
The DNA here is from genome assembly GCF_036850995.1 of Saccopteryx leptura. Classification (NCBI taxonomy): domain Eukaryota; kingdom Metazoa; phylum Chordata; class Mammalia; order Chiroptera; family Emballonuridae; genus Saccopteryx; species Saccopteryx leptura. The sequence goes on along the minus strand of NC_089507.1, from coordinate 112,106,539 downwards.
TTAAGAGGAGATCACATTTACTCATTATAGAAAAGGTGCACAATTTTGTGTTGAACCAAAAACAAGGGTTGACAAAAGAGAAAAGCAGGAGATTAGAGAGACAGCAGGCGGGTGCACAAGTCTGATCAACAAAGCATCGTTTTTTGTTGTTTTGTGTTTTTTGCAAAAAGATGCATGTTTGTAGGAGACCCTGAGCCGAGGCAGCAGAACAGAGAGACATGGGTGCCATCAAGAAGCTCACTGGCACAGTAAAGGCATCAGGAAGCTCACTGGCACAGTAACGTTATCTGCTGTAATATACCACACCAGGGGCCCTGTCAACAGGCAGTGGTAGGCCGTTACGCTCCAGCTGAAGTAATTAAATCTCTCTGTGCTCATAAAAGTAGAATAAAATAAAAATGTAATTGCCCACTGCTGGTCAGTGGAATTACACCAAGTGGAGGAGGTAAGTTTCAGTTTCAAGGTGTGAGGGTTAAATTCTTGCCCTGTAAACCAGCTGCCAATTCTGCCTGAAATTTCACCACATTTCAATAATTCATTCCCTGTTTGGGATGGGAAGAGACTTAGAAATAGCACATATGTTGTGATTTTAAAGGAGATTTTTTGTGTGGCTGGGGCCCTGCACATTGCAATAACATAACCACATTGAGGTTCTCTAGTTGGACCAAGAGGAAACTGTCATTTCTTTAAAAATCTGGGGATCTTAACCAAGTGTTTAAATTTGAAGTGTTTAAATCACTTGGAATGATTTTGATAGTATCTGCTCTTTTTCAAGATTTCAATTTAATTTTAAAACTGTATGTTTTATAAGTGTGCACCTCCGTTAATAACCAAAGATAGTTAACGATCAGTTTTTTTATTACATTGTGAAATTTCAGGAAAACTGTCATTTATAAGTAATTTTATGTGAGTTTTTTTAAAAACAAATTTAAATGTAACCTTAACAAAACTCCCGCTCTCTGCAACAACACAGAGCCATGTAAATATCAACAAGAAAATTATCACTGCCCATTCCATACATAAAAAGCTGAACATTTTTAAAAAGTCATTTTTAAAACATTAATAAAAGTCAACCAGGTTCTTTCTGATGAGCACTGAGTCTCAAATTAGTTTCAAATAGCATAATCTCATAATATTTTTGTCTATCTTTATCCAACTAGGGAAATAAAATGGTTAAATAACTTTAAATAAAAAAAAAATGCTTGAGTTTGTTTTCATCAATATTTTATATCTTGCCAAGCACTGAGTGCTGTGCTCAAAATCAGTGCTTCAATACATCCCTTGTAGTTCAATTGACTTGCTGCTTTCAGACATTCTGCATAGCGACTAATAAAAAATGGAAAGAAAATAGGATGCTGAGCAGCGAAAACTGAATAATCCAGATATGGTTTACCCTACAATCCAGGGTATCTGAAAATATTGCTCAGGAAGTGAGTCAGCCTTACTTCTTCCATATGTGATTGACCTGTTGAATTCCAAATTTTTTTATCTGAGCAAAAGTAGCATTTTCCACCTGACTCATATTGGAGAGGTCCAGCCAAATTAATAATTCTTTACAGACAGAAGAATGCATATTAATCAAGGATAGCATGGTACCCAGGCTTAATAATATAAATAAGTCTAGAGTAAAAACCCAGGTAACTAGAACTGAATTTATAGAATCTTAGTAATTGGAGTAAGAAGAAAAGTATTCTACGTATCAATAGTAGGGGTGATAGGTAATAGCTGGTAAATCAATTCAGGGTAAAATTTTCTCAACTGTACAATAACTTTATTTGGCAGAGTGTCACATGTTCATGCAAGTAATGATAACCTGTGCTAACTTCAGGTTTTGAAACTATATCTTCGCAGAAGCTCCCATTTTTCATATATTCATTTTAATTGTCCTTGTTTACTGTGTTATCTTCATTGTCCTTGATTTCAAAAAATTCAAGAATGGAAGCTTAGAATGATCACGGTCCTAAATCTAATTTAGATTCCTTAATTCCTTAGAGCAAATAATCTTCTTTCTTCACAAATATAATGAGAGCTACAAAATATAAATGCAAACACATGTTTATATACAGGTATATGTATATTTATATCTATGTAACTATATAGGCAAATGTGTGCAGAAATGTATATTTATTTATATAGTGTAAATACATATTCATTAAACATCCACTAAGGCAACCAATTTAAAAATCATAGATCCAAAAGAGACTCCCAGAAGTACTTGAACCTCTCTCTGTAAGTAGGTCACTTTCTTGAGTCATTTCAACTGAGATGGTGGACATTGAAAAAATACCAGTCATTTCCCAAATTGATGATGTACTAGGGATGAATTGCTCTTTCTTTTGTGCACAATAAAACATTCAGTATAAGGAATAGCAAGATATGTTGTTAGCATAGTTTTTCTCTCTTTTTTGTTATGTTATGTTTTGCTTTTGCTGTTTTTCTTCATTTAACATAAAGATATGCTATAATTTACATATCACAAAGAACTCTGCTAATTAAACTATTGAATGCTCTCTTTTACCTCGATATTTTATTTTATTTGACTTGAATTATATTTTATTAGAAATTATTTTAAGGTAATTTGACATTGTTTATTATATAACAATGAGACATACAAAAAGAAACCCCAGAAAGAATGGTAACAGTATTTCAAAAAAGAGGTTACCTCCTGCTCTAATTAATAATTGTTGATGCCTGTACTTTTACAGTTTCAAACTCCATCCCATGAAGAACATTGATGCTGCAATATTTCTTGGGAGTCCTCTTCCGCTGTTATCTCTAGAATTTTCTTCCCAGCTGCTGACACCTATTCTGCAAGTTTTTGCACATGAATCTGTGTGTATGTTTTACATATACAGTATTTTTTTCCCAGAGCTTTTTATATTGAAATTATCAAGCATACAAGAAAGTTAAACAAATTATGCAATGAATACCTGTGAACCCTGATATATCATATATATTACACAGTTGCTTTATCTCTCTCCATTTTGATGGACCATTTGAAAATAAGTTATAAACATCATTACATGTCACTTCTAAAAATTTTAGTGAGCATCTGTTATAATGAACCACACTATTATAATATTATCTAAGAAAATTTACATTTAAATCAGTAACACGTGCAATCCATATTTAAGCTCCCCTGATTTCCTCAAATGATCTTTTGTAACCTTTTGATCCCCTGATTCAAGATTCAATCAAGTTTGTATTGATATCTGTGAATCTTTCTTAATTTTGGATAGTTCTTCACATGTGTATGTGTGTACATGTGTGTGTTCACATGTGTGTGACATCGAATTGACTCTGTTGGAACATAAAGGCCTGTTTTCTTACAGAATGGCTCACATTCCAGTTTTGTTTCATGGGTTACTCATTAAAATATGTAGGTTGAACATTTTTGGTAAAATGCTTCATAGGTAATATTGTATATGTCTAATATCACATCAAAGAGACCAAGTGTCCATTTCTCCCACTACTGCAATGGGCTAAGCTAATTTACTTGATTAATCAGATAACTACTATCATCCTTTTATAAAGATGATATTCTCCTTAAAAATTAATAACAATCTATTGCTAGATACTCTAAAACCTTGTCAAAATCCCATTGTCTCAAAAATCTACTACATAATGTTTTTACTATTCATTATTATCCCCTGTCTAAATCAGTTATAAAATTAGAAGTTAAAAATCATTCTGCAAGCTTTGATGCTGGTTGTTTTTTGATATTATGAAAAAAATCAAAGGGATATAGTCAACAGTTAACATTAGTTCAAATAGACTCTAAATAGTATAACAACAAAATATTGTTTTCAATTGTCTAGTCTGTAATCAAAAACAACTCAACATCAAATAAAATAATAAAATAAAATAACACTTAAAAACGGGCAAAGAAAAAAAGAATGGGCAAAGGACCTGAATAGACACTTCTCCAAAGAGGATATGCAGATGGCCAATAGACATATGAAAAGATGTTCAATGTCACTAATCATCAGAGAAATGTTAATTAAAACCACAAAGATATATCATCTCACACTTGTCAGAAAAGTTATCATCAATAAATCAACAAACAAAAAGTATTGAGGGTGTGGAGAAAAGGAAATCCTTGTGCACTGCTGGTGATGCAGACATTGTGGAAAGCAGTATAAAGTTACCCCAAAAATTAAAAATAGGACTGCTTTATGACCTTTATGACCACTTCTGGGAATATATTTGAAGAAACCTAAAACACTAATTTGAAAGATTATATGCACTCCTAGGTTCATTGCAGCATTATTTGCAATAACCAAGATCTGGAAACAGCCTAAGTGTCCATCAGTAGATAAGAAGATAAAGAAAAAGCTGTGGTACATTTACAGAATGAATACTATGCAGCAGTAAAAAAAAAGAAGGAAATCTTACCCTCTGTGACAGCATGGATAGACCTGGAGAGCATTTTGCTAAGTGAAATAAGCCAGTCAGAGAAAGACAAGTGCCATATGATTTCACTTATATGTGGAATATAATGAACAAAATAAACTTAAAAACAAATAAAAACATACTCATAGACACAAAGAACATCTGACAGCTGTCAGAGGGAAGGGGGTGGGGGACTGGGTAAAAAAAGTGAAAGAATTAAACAAAAAGAAAAAACTCATAGACACAGATTAACAGAGTTTAAAGGGGTTAAGGCAGGCGTCGAGAACCTATGGCTCGTGAGCCAGATGTGGCTCTTTTGATGGCTGCATCTGGCTCGCAGACAAATCTTTAATAAGAATAATAACATTAAAAATATAAAACATTCTCATGTATTACAATCCATTCATTTCCTACTGCTCATGTTCATGGTTGCAGGTGGCTGGAGCCAATCACAGCTGTCCTCCGGGACAACACCAAATTTTTATTGGATAATGCTTAACATACACGGTTGTTGTATGGCTTTCACAGAATTACATTTTAAAATATGTGGTGTTCATGGCTCTCTCAGCCAAAAAGGTTCCTGACCCCTGGGTTAAGGTGACATAGAAGAGGGCAAAGGGGAAAATATGATGAAGGAAGGAGAACTTGACTTAGACTGGTGAACACACAGTATAATCAATATACAGATGGTATATTATAGAATTTTACACTGGAACCTATATAATTTTATTAACCAATGACACCCTAATAAGTTCAACAAAAATAAATAAATAAATAATAAGGATAGCAACCAAGTTTGCACTTTCACAGGTAGTGACAACTATCGTATGAGTTTGGTCAACAGAGATGATAAATCGCTATCAACTGTAAGAAGCATTCTCACTTGCAAAGATGGTATAATGTGGAAACATAAAAGAAAGCTGCTCTCGGAATGAATAAAACAAGGTAATTCTGATTTTAGCCACACATTATGTGGTTTTCTAAATACTTTTAGAAATGTCTCAAAAGGTAACATCATGAAAAATAGATGAATTAGTGAATTCATAAATTAGATGGATTAGTGAATAAGTGATGAAGTTGTGTGCTCAAACAAGTGCATACGTAACATAGAAAGTTGTTATTATGGAAATGTAAATGCAATAATGATTTGAGGATTTCACATGTGGAGTGAGAAAGGCTTTCCAAGAAGACAAGATAAAGATAGGGATTAGCATGCGGGAAGTTTATGAGAAAGGGTTTTTAGGATCAACATCTATGGGGTAGAGAAGATACCACAGGAGATTGGGCCGACCTGGGTTGCATGGCAGTCACAAATAGAACCCTCTGGGTTCTCTGAAGCTGGAATGTTCCTTCAGAACTGAGCTGAATTGCAAGGAGGATGCTGAGACATTCTATCCCTTACTTGACCAGTCACTGAAGGCAGAGTACCTCCTGGAAGGAGGCATGACCTTGTGGAAAGTAACTTTCAGCCCTGGCCAGTTGGCTCAGTGGTAGAGCATCGGCCTGGCGTGCAGGAGTCCCGGGTTCGATTCCCGGCCAGGGCACATAGGAGAAGCGCCCATCTGCTTCTCCACCCCTCCCCCTCTCCTTCCTCTCTGTCTCTCTCTTCCCCTCCCGCAGCCGAGGCTCCATTGGAGCAAAAGATGGCCCAGACGCTGGGGATGGCTCCTTGGCCTCTGTCCCAGGCGCTAGAGTGGCTCTGGTTGCAACAGAGCGACGCCTCGGATGGGCAGAGCATTACCCCCTGGTGGGCGTGCCGGGTGGATCCCGGTCGGTGGGCACATGCGGGAGTCTGTCTGACTGCCTCCTGGTTTCCAGCTTCAGAAAAATACAAAAAAAAAAAGAAAAGAAAAGAGGAAAGTAACTTTCTTCTGCACAAGGCAAATCTTTTAGAGGTCTGACAGCCAAGGAGATCAGTGTTTTCATTCTGAAGGGGATCTGGGTCCATCACCACATCCCTGACAATATGTTTGGATACTGCAGGTAAATAAATTTAACTTGCACATTAACATATATAATAAAGACTTAATGTGGAGTAGACTGCTTATAGGAGACTATTGCAAAATGTCGATTTTAAATAGATTATTTCAAAAGATGTAACAAGTGGAACCATGTTATATAAAATCAAACTTTAAGTTTTTATCCAATAGTTTTGGTACCCATTATAAAATACTGATATTACCATTTGTATTATGGATAAATTAACATACCACTTTATCTAATATTATGATATATATAACAGAAAATCTTTTACAGTGTATTTGTTGGGCTGTTAGTCAATTTCTTTCAAATTTGGACTCCTGATACCTACTTCGTCAGTTTGTTTGCTTAATTGGTTTGTTAAATTAAAAGTGTCATACACCGTGGATTAATAATACCTAGTTACTATGAAGTCTTAAAACCCATATTAGGCATGTTTGCAAAACTAAGTTTTGTATAATTTTAGTAAGTGTTCACACTAATTTTCATCAACCTTAAGAACAGAAAAGTACAAAAGCATAATGATATTAAGTTGTAGGTATAGAGAGTTTCCAAATTAATTTGGTCATCTGGAGTGCATTTATTTATTTAATAAATATTTTTCTCTAAATAGTCTATGGCCAGATGCTAGGGAGTAAATATGTAATGAGAACTATGTTTAGAGACATTGAAATTAACAGTAAAGTAACAATGAAAAAACAAAAGTAGACCAGTACCTTAGCAAGGGGGCTTGTAAAAACACAAAATAAGGCATCAAAATCAGTATAAACAGGGTTGAATGAAGGCTTCCCAAGGTGTTACCATCTTCAAAGAGTTTTGAAAGAGAATAAGAGCTAGTTCTTCAATGAAGGGGTGGGAAAGTAGGGGGGGAGAGGGAGAGGGAAGAACTTATACAGATAATAGACATTTATTAAGCATTTATATCAGAAGCCTATCTAAATATTTTACATGTATTATTTCATTAATCATCAAAACAACTCTATTGGTCATATGTAATGATGACACTTATTTTAAAACATAAAGCTACTGAGACTTAGAGAAGGTGAGGAACCAGCCTGTGGGCACAAACAAATCAGACACAGAGCTAGGATTTGACCTGTGGAGAGGTAAAGAGGTGTAAAACAATTTCATCAAGAGAACTGTCAACTTTTTAAGTGTGGGAGCACAGGAAATTGTGCGATTTCAGAAATAAAATCCAAGAGGCAATTTGAAGCCAAATTATGAAGTCACTATACTGAGTTAATGACTTTGAACTTCATCCTGTGAGAAGTGTGACAGACTTAGATTGTATTCTAGACAGACTGCTCTGCTCTGACATCACAGTCAAGAACACATTGAAGTGGTTGTGTCTATTGCAGAATTCTAAGCTCTAAGCAATGAGCACTGGAATTAGGCAGTCAGCAGAGGGAAAAAGAGAGGAGACAGATTTAAATAGAATTAAGTTGTAAAACCGACAGCATGTGGCAAAAGAGAGCAAGTTAAATGGTAGAGTGTACCTGATTCCCAGGTGTTTGGCTTGGGAAATTGGATGGATAGATAGACTCACTAGATAAACCTAAACACTAATAGAGTTTGCAAGGAAAATTGTTCTCAAAAAATTTAAATACTATATTCTAAAAATAACAGTATTTTGCTTAGAATACCAATGTTAGTACTCCTTTAGCTCATTTGACATGATTTCGGTGTACATCACTCCATTTCTTTTCATGCTTTTATTTGTTGTAGACCTTTCTTCTTTGTTTTCTTCCAGTATCCTTCTCTTTTCTATGATATTCAAGAGTCGGATGATTTCTGACACATCATCTTTCCTCAGGTATTAGTGATCTATTATAGGGAAATAAATTATACAGAAATCAAAAGTTGTCATGACAATGGACAATTCTTTTTCTCAGTTTCTGTGACATATGAAGTTGGAAGCAACTTAGATAAATGGTCTGTCTTGGCATCTCCCATTAGGTTACTATCAAAATGTTGGCCAGGGCTATAGTCATTGAAAGGCTTAACTAGAGCTGGAGGATCAACTTCCAAGGGGGCTCACTCATACGGCTCTTAGCAGGAGGCCTTACTTCCTTGCACTAGAAGTCTCTATAGGGCTGCTTGACCTGGTGTCTTTGTGACCTGAAAGTTGGTTTCTCTTAGAACAAGTGTTCCAAGAGAATAATCATAGAGGAAGTTGCAATACCTTTTATAACCCAGAGTTGTAAGTCACACACTAATACGTCCATTACACCACTCTTTAGAAGTAAACCACTATGTGCAGTCCATACTCAATAGGAATAGATGTTATATAGTTAATAATAATATATTAATATTGGTTCATGGACACTAATGTTAAATATAGGGGAAATTTAAGACAAAAGAGAAAAATTATGAAGAGGCTAATTTTTCCTCAATTTTTCCCCTTAAAAAATAAAGTCTAGAGGATGACGTCACAGTGATGGCGCGGTAGGAAGCGATACCGAAAATCTCCCCAGAAACTCAACAAGTTCTTCAACCAGAAACAGAAAAACCTATCCTTGGAGTCTTCAGATGCTTCGCAACTCACCCGAAGGTAGGATCGAGCGAAGGATTGGCTAAATATATGGTCAAACCCCGGGGGAAATAAGGAGTAAGAAATGCTCCGCCTTCCTCTCTAATCCAAACAGGATGGCTTTCACTGAGAACTGAGAATATAGAAGCTGAGGCGGGCATAGGGAGTAAATAGGTCCAGACTGCAGTACAGACAGCCAAACCAGGCTGTGGCACGGAGATCCAAGCCGTGGAAAAACCTGGGCAATTCAAGCTAACGCGCGCGCCAAACCCAGACAAAGAAAGACAAGTGGGACAGCCATTTTCCACATCTCCTGGCTGGCGCGCGCGGGGTTGGTGGGCAAGAGATTCCCGCGAACACTTCGGGGGTGGGCGCAGCCCGTGCTAACCCACAGAGAAGCAGAGTCAGAGACCTCTGTGAGAAAAAAAAAAAAAAAAAAAAAGCAGCATCTCCTAGGAGCCCCAGCGCCCTGAGGGGACCGGGCACGGGGAGGGAGCTGGAGCCAACTCCAAAAGCGAAACTTTTCTGTGTGGGAGGAGGGATTTCTCCGTCCCGCCTGAGACTCAGAATCGGGTCAGCGCCCACGCACGGAGAGTGTGCAGGAGATTCCTCCGAACTCCTCAGGGGTGGGCGCCCGTGTTTTCCCTCAGAGGAGCAGAGTCAGAGGCCAGTAAGCGGGCCAGGAGCGGAAGCCCCAGCGCCTTGGGAAAGCCGCACGGGGCCAGAGCGAAAGCCAATTCCAACCCAGTAACTTTTCTGTGTGGGAGGAGGGCTTTCTCGGAGTGAAAGACGTCCCGTCTGAGACTCAGAATTGGGTCAGTGCCCACGCACGGAGAGTGTGCAGGAAATTCCTCCAAACTCCTCAGGGGTGGGCGCCCGTGTTTTCCCTCAGAGGAGCAGAATCAGAGGTCTGCGAGCGGGCCAGGAGCGGAAGCCCCAGCGCCTTGGGAAAGCCGCACGGGGCCAGAGCGAAAGCCAATTCCAAACCAGTAACTTTTCTGTGTGGGAGGAGGGCTTTCTCAGAGTGAAAGACGTCCCATCTGAGACTCAGAATCAGGGTCAGCGCCCACGCACGGAGAGTGTGCAGGAGATTCCTCCGAACTCCTCAGGGGTGGGCGCCCGTGTTTTCCCTCAGAGGAGCAGAGTCAGAGGTCTGTGAGCGGGCCAGGAACGGAATCTCAGGCAGCCCTAGCCCCCTGGGAAAGCCGCACGGGGATAGAGCGAAAGCCAATTCCAAAGCTCGATCTTCTCCCTGTGGGTAGGGATTTCACTCGAAGTATGACCTGTCTGGTCTGACATCCTGGTGGGTGCGCACGGAGAGTGGGCAAGAGATTCCACCGAACGCCTCAGGAGTGGGCACTCGAGTTATCCCACAGAGGGGCAGAACCAGAGGTCTTTGAGTGGGAGGAAGCCACGCCTGATTATGCTAGCAGCTCTGACTGACTGAGCCTTACTCAGAGCCTTACTCAGAGCCCTGTGCTGAGTGGGAATAGAGTGGGGAGTTGCCCGCTCTTTGAGACTCTTACTATCCAGGCAGAGGCAGCAGCAACCCCATAGCTGGAGTACCAGGCTTCTAATTGTGGAAGGAAAAGTCTAGAAGAGAGGCTCCAGGAACACTCTCACAGTGAGAGATCCTCTCACTGTTGGAGCCTATAAACACTAATAAGCCTCGACTGCCAACGAGACTGAAGCCCAATACATGACATCACCATAGAGAATTACCAACTGCAAACCTCTTCCAGAGCGTGCCACAGGGGCAGAACCCGGGGTACAAAGTCACCGACCAGAAAGACAGAAAAGAAAAAGCAAGACGACAACCTCTCAAAATCAAGAATAATCTGCAGACTTTATAACCTATCCCAGTTTATTATATTTGTTCGTCTGTGTCTCTTTTCTTTATACTTGATTTCTTTTTTTTATTCCAATTTGGTCATTTAATTCTCTTTCAGTCTTACTCTCGCCTCTCTTTGAACTACACTACCCATAAGTGTTACATCTCCCATTATCTTTTCTTTCCTTCTCCTTCCTCTCTATGAGGGTTGCAATCCAAAACCCCTAACTCTCTCTCTTTCTCTCTCCTCCTTTTTCTTTTTTCTTCTTTAAGTGGTTCCATCTTTTCTCTCTCTCTCTCTCTCTCTCTTTTCTCCCTCTATATTAGCCTCTTCCTCTCTCCTTTACATCTTCTCTCATTCAAACCTCAATAACGAACAAATTATCTTATCTGGGACTCAAACTTAAGTTTGTGACATTTTGGATGGTTTTTACTTCACCTTTTTAACACATTAGAAGTGCTACCATCCCTGGCTCTCCATTTTATCTAGTTCTTGTTCCACTAAATACAATAGTAATTTTTTAATTTTCCACCCCTTTTTCCTGTTTCCCTCTTATTCCTCTCATCATAACTCTGAGTCAGCCAACACCTAAAAGCAAAGCATTTTATTCTTGACCCAAATTTTTTCCCAATTTGCTTTTTGTGGGTCTATACTGCTCCCCCCCTTTTTTATATATAAATATTTTTTTCTTTTATTTTATTTTTTTTTCTTTTTTGTCTTTTTCCTTTACCCCTATATTACTTCTCCCCAATTCAGGCCCTCCGCCACAGGTATTGTTTGTTCTATCTAGTACAATATAATTCACAGTTCATCACAAGATTTTCTCAAAAAAGAGGGGAGAGGAGAGGAGAGGAAAAAAAGGAGGGGAAGGAATTATTCCTTTGTTTTTTCCTCAAATTTTTATCTTATTTTATTTTTCTTTATTTAAAGATTAATTTAAAAAAAAAACACGCAATTTTTTATTTTTATTTTTATTTTTATTTTTATTTTTTTATCCTTTTATTCCTTTTAAAATCTCATTAATACTATCAAGAAAACCACCCTCAGATGCCATTAAAGAAGAGAAAATCGATTATCATGGATACAAAAGAAAGAGAGGTAACACAGAGAGATGAAGAAAAATCTATGGAGAAAAAATTTAAGATATTGGAAACCTTGGAGTTAAACGACAGAGAATTTAAAATAGAAATCCTAAAAATACTCAGAGATATACAAGAAAACACAGAAAGGCAATTTAGGGAGCTCAGAAAACAACTCGATGAACACAAAGAGTATATCTCCAAGGAAATTGAAACTATAAAAACAAATCAATCAGAGATGAAAAACTCAATTCAAGAGCTGAAAAATGAGGTAACAAGCTTAGCTAATAGAACAGGCCAGATAGAAGAGAGGATTAGCGAAATAGAAGACAAGCAACTTGAGGCTCAACAAAGAGAAGAAGAAAGAGATTTAAAAATTAAAAAAAATGAGATAGCCCTACAGGAATTATCTGACTCCATCAAAAAGAATAACATAAGAATAATAGGTATATCAGAGGGAGAAGAGAGAGAAAATGGAATGGAGAACATACTCAAACAAATAATAGATGAGAACTTCCCAAGCCTGTGGAAAGAACTAAAACCTCAAATTCTAGAAGCAAACAGAACTCCAAGTTTTCTTAACCCCAACAAACCTACTTCAAGGCACATCATAATAAAATTGGCACAAACCAACTGCAAAGAAAAAATTCTCAAGGCAGCCAGGGAAAAGAAGAATACAACATATAAAGGAAGGCCCATTAGATTATCATCAGATTTCTCAACAGAAACTCTACAAGCTAGAAGAGAGTGGACCCCAATATTTAAAGTCTTGAAAGAGAGGAACTTTCAGCCACGAATACTATACCCATCAAAGTTATCCTTCAAATATGAAGGAGAAATAAAAACATTCACAGATATAGAAAAGATGAGAGAATTTATCACCAGAAAACCCCCACTCCAGGAAATACTAAAGGGGGTTCTCCAATCAGATACAAAGAATAAAAAAACAACAACAACAAAGCCACAAGTAAAAGCTCCAAGAAGAACATAACAAAACCAACTTTAAACTGTGACAACAATAAGAAAGGGGGGAGAGGATGAAGATTAACAGTAGCAAAGGGCGATGGAGCGCAAAAGTACTCACAAAATAGTGCACTACAATGAACAGGGTAGGAACCCTTTTCAGTACTTAAGGGTAACCATCATTGAAAAAACCACCACAGAAGCACATGATTTAAAAAAGATAGCAACAGAGGAAAGATGTATGGAACACAACCAAGTAAAAACAAAAGATAAAAAAATGAAAGAGAAGAATCAAACAAGGCACAAAACTAACAGAAAGCAATCTATAAAATGGCAATGAGGAACTCACAAGTGTCAATAATTACACTAAATGTAAACGGATTAAACTCACCAATAAAAAGGCACAGAGTAGCCGAATGGATCAAAAAAGAAAATCCAACTGTATGCTGCCTACAAGAAACTCATCTAAGTAACAAGGATAAAAACAAATTCAAAGTGAAAGGCTGGAAAACAATACTCCAAGCAAATAACATCCACAAAAAAGCAGGCGTAGCAATACTCATATCTGATAAAGCTGACTACAAGACAGCAAAAGTACTCAGAGACAAAAATGGCCATTTCATAATGGCTAAGGGGACACTGAATCAAGAAGACATAACAATTCTTAATATATATGCACCAAACCAAGGAGCACCAAAATATATAAGACAGCCACTTATTGACCTTAAAACAAAAACTGACAAAAATACAATCATACTTGGAGACCTCAATACACCGCTGACGGCTCTAGATCGGTCATCCAAACAGAGAATCAACAAAGACATAGTGGCCTTAAACAAAACACTAGAGCACCTGGATATGATAGACATCTACAGGACATTTCATCCCAAAGTGACTGAGTATACATTTTTCTCCAGTGTACATGGATCATTCTCAAGAATTGACCATATGTTGGGCCACAAAAACAACATCAGCAAATTCAGAAAAATTGAAGTTGTACCAAGCATATTTTCTGATCATAAAGCCTTGAAACTAGAATTCAACAGCAAAAAAGAGGGAAAAAATCCCACAAAAATGTGGAAACTAAACAACATACTTTTAAAGAATGAATGGGTCAAAGAAGAAATAAGTGCAGAGATCAAAAGATATATATAGACAAATGAAAATGATAATACGACATATCAGAATCTATGGGACGCAGCAAAAGCTGTGATAAGAGGGAAGTTCATATCACTTCAGGCATATATGAACAAACAAGAGAGAGCCGAAGTAAACCACTTAACTTCACACCTTAAGGAACTAGAAAATGAAGAACAAAGACAACCCAAAACCAGCCGAAGAAAAGAGATAATAAAAATCAGAGCAGAAATAAATGAAATAGAGAACAGGAAAACTATTGAAAAAATTAATAGAACAAGGAGCTGGTTCTTTGAAAAAATCAACAAAATTGACAAACCCTTGGCAAGACTTACCAAGGAAAAAAGAGAAAGAACTCATATAAACAAAATCCAAAATGAAAGAGGAGAAATCACCACAGACATCGTAGATATACAAAGAATTATTGTAGAATACTATGAAAAACTTTATGCCACTAAATTCAACAACCTAGAAGAAATGGATAAATTCCTAGAACAATACAACCTTCCTAGACTGAGTCATGAAGAAGCAGAAAGCCTAAACAGACCTATTAGTAGAGAAGAAATAGAAAAAACCATTAAAAACCTCCCCAAAAATAAAAGTCCAGGCCCAGACGGCTATACCAGCGAATTTTATCAAACCTTCAAAGAAGACTTGGTTCCTATTCTACAGAAAGTCTTCCAAAAAATTGAAGAAGAAGCAGTACTTCCAAACACATTTTATGAGGCAAACATAACCCTTATACCAAAACCAGGCAAGGATGGCACAAAAAAAGAAAACTACAGACCAATATCTCTAATGAATACAGATGCTAAAATACTAAACAAAATACTAGCAAATCGAATACAACAACATATTAAAAAAATAATACATCATGATCAAGTGGGATTCATCCCAGAATCTCAAGGATGGTTCAACATACGTAAAACGGTCAACATAATACACCATATCAACAAAACAAAGAACAAGAATCACATGATATTATCAATAGATGCAGAAAAGGCTTTTGATAAAATACAACACAATTTTATGTTTAAGACTCTCAACAAAATGGGTATAGAAGGAAAATATCTCAACATGATAAAGGCCATATATGATAAACCATCAGCTAACATCATACTAAATGGCACAAAACTGAAGGCTTTCCCCCTTAAATCAGGAACAAGACAGGGTTGTTCACTCTCTCCACTCTTATTTAATGTGGTACTAGAGGTTCTTGCCACAGCAATCAGACAAGACAAAGAAATAAAAGGCATCCATATCGGAAAAGAAGAAGTAAAGTTATCACTTTTTGCAGATGATATGATCCTATACATCGAAAACCCCAAAGAATCCACAAAAATACTTCTAGAAAAAATAAGCCAATACAGTAAGGTCGCAGGATACAAAATCAACATACAGAAGTCAACAGCCTTTCTATATGCCAACAATGAAACATTTGAGAATGAACTCAAAAGAATAATCCCCTTCACGATTGCAACAAAAAAAATAAAATACCTAGGAATAAACATAACAAAGAATGTAAAAGACTTATACAATGAAAACTATAAACCATTGTTAAGGGAAATCGAAAAAGACATTATGAGATGGAAGAATATTCCTTGTTCTTGGTTAGGTAGAATAAATATAATTAAGATGGCCATATTACCCAAAGCGATATACAAATTTAATGCAATTCCCATCAAAATTCCAATGACATTTTTTAAAGAAATGGAGCAAAAAATCATCAGATTTATATGGAACTATAAAAAGCCCCGAATAGCCAAAGCAATCCTAAAGAAAAAGAACGAAGCTGGGGGCATTACAATACCTGACTTCAAACTCTATTATAGGGCCACGACAATCAAAACAGCATGGTATTGGCATAAAAATAGACACTCGGACCAATGGAACAGAATAGAAAGCCCAGAAATAAAATCACATATATATAGTCAAATAATTTTTGACAAAGGGGCCAACAACACACAATGGAGAAAAGAAAGCCTCTTCAACAAATGGTGCTGGGAAAACTGGAAAGCCACATGCAAAAGAATGAAGCTGGACTACAGTTTGTCCCCCTGTACTAAAATTAACTCAAAATGGATCAAAGATCTAAACATAAGACCTGAAACAATAAAGTACATAGAAGAAGACATAGGTACCAAACTCATGGACCTGGGCTTTAAAGAGCATTTTATGAATTTGACTCCACAGGCAAGAGAAGTGAAAGCAAAAATTAATGAATGGGACTACATCAGACTAAGAAGTTTTTGTTCAGCAAGAGAAATTGATAACAAGATAAACAGACAGCCAACTAATTGGGAAATGATATTTTTAAACACCTGCTCAGATAAGGGCCTAATATCCAAAATATACAAAGAACTCATAAAACTCAACGACAAACAAACAAATAATCCAATAAAAAAATGGGAAGAGGATATGAACAGACACTTCTCCCAGGAAGAAATACAGATGGCCAACAGATATATGAAAAGATGCTCATCTTCTTTAGTTATTAGAGAAATGCAAATCAAAACTGCAATGAGATACAACCTCACACCTGTTAGATTAGCTATTATTAACAAGACAGGTAATAGCAAATGTTGGAGAGGTTGTGGAGAAAAAGGAACCCTCATCCACTGTTGGTGGGAATGTAAAGTAGTACAACCATTATGGAAGAAAGTATGGTGGTTCCTCAAAAAACTGAAAATAGAACTACCTTATGACCCAGCAATCCCTCTACTGGGTATATACCCCAAAAACTCAGAAACATTGACTTGTAAAGACACATGCAGCCCCATGTTCATTGCAGCATTGTTCACAGTGGCCAGGACATGGAATCAACCAAAAAGCCCATCAATAGATGACTGGATAAAGAAGATGTGGCACATATACACCATGGAATACTACTCAGCCATAAGAAATGATGACATCGGATCATTTATAGCAAAATGGTGGGACCTTGACAACATTATACGGAGTGAAATAAGTAAATCAGAAAAAACCAGGAACTGCATTTTTCCATACATAGATGGGACATAAAAGTGAAACCAAGAGACATTGATAAGAGTGTGGTGGTTACGGGGGGGAGGGAGGAGAGGGAGAGGGAAGGGGGAGGGGGAGGGGCACAGAGAGAACTAGATAGAGGGTGACAGGTCAATCTGACTTTGGGTGATGGGTATGCAACATAATTGAACTTTAAGATAACCTGGACATGTTGTCTTTGAATATATGTATCTTGATTTACTGATGTCACCCCATTAAAAATAAATAAAAAAAAAAAAAAAAAAAAAAAAATAAAGTCTAAAAATACCAAAATATAAATAAAATCTAATACTTTTTAAAAGAAAATTAGAGATACTGGTAAAATGGACAATTCAACATGTAGAGCAAATGAGTAAAATTCAAATATAAAAAAATAGAAGGAGTGAGGGAAGGAAACAATGAAGGAAGAAAGGAAGAAAGGAAGGAAGGAAGGAAGGAAGGAAAAAGAGAAGGAAGGAACAAAAGAAAGAAGGAAGGAAAGGAGAGAGAGAAAGGAAGAGAGAAGGAGGGAGAGAGGAATTATAGTTACCTTCTAAAAATTTAGTATTTTAGCACCTGTATTCATTAGAGATATTGCTCTGTAGTTTTCTTTTTTTGTGCCATCCTTGCCTGGTTTTGGTATGAGGGTTATGTTGGCCTCATAAAATGTGTTTGGAAGTATTGCTTCTTCTTCAATTTTTTGGAAGACTTTGAGTAGAATAGGAACCAAGTCTTCTTTGAATGTTTGATAAAATTCGCTGGTATAGCAGTCAGGGCCTGGACTTTTATTTTTGGGGAGATTTTTAATGTTTTTTTCTATTTCTTCTCTACTAATAGGCCTGTTTAGGCTTTCTGCTTCTTGACTCAGTCTAGGAAGGTTGTATTGTTCTAGGAATTTATCCATTTCTTCTAGGTTGTTGAATTTAGTGGCATAAAGATTTTCATAGTATTCTACAATACTTCTTTGTATATCTATGGTGTCTGTGGTGATTTCTCCTCTTTCATTTTGGATTTTGTTTATATGAGTTCTTTCTCTTTTTTCCTTGGTAAGTCTTGCCAAGGGTTTGTCAATTTTGTTGATCTTTTCAAAGAACCAGCTCCTTGTTCTATTAATTTTTTCTATAGTTTTTCTGTTCTCTATTTCATTTATTTCTACTCTGATTTTTATTATCTCCTTTCTTTGGCTGGTTTTGGGTTGTCTTTGTTCTTCTTTTTCTAGTTCCTTAAGGTGGGAAGTTAAGTGGTTCACTTGGGCTCTCTCTTGTTTGTTCATATATGCCTGAAGTGATATGAACTTCCCTCTTATCACTGCATTTGCTGCATCCCATAGATTCTGATATGTCGTATTGTCATTTTCATTAGTCTGTATATATCTTTTGATCTCTGCACTTATTTCTTCTTTGACCCATTCATTTTTTAAAAGTATGTTGTTTAATTTCCACATTTTTGTGGGATTTTTTTCCTTTTTTTTGCAGTTGAATTCTAGTTTCAAGGCTTTATGATCAGAAAATATGCTTGGTACAACTTCGATTTTTCTGAATTTGCTGATGTTGTTTTTGTGGCCCAACATATGGTCAATTCTTGAGAATGATCCATGTACACTGGGAAAAATGTATACTCAGTCACGTTGGAATGAAATGTCCTGTAGATGTCTATCATATCCAGGTACTCTAGTGCTTTGTTTAAGGCCACTATATCTTTATTGATTCTCTGTTTGGATGACCAATCTAGAGCCGTCAGCGGTGTATTGAGGTCTCCAAGTATGATTGTATTTTTGTCATTTTTTGTTTTAAGGTCAATAAGTAGCTGTCTTATATATTTTGGTGCTCCTTGGTTTGGTGCATATATATTAAGAATTGTTATGTCTTCTTGATTCAGTGTCCCCTTAGCCATTATAAAATGGCCATTTTTGTCTCAGTACTTTTGCTGTCTTGTAGTCAGCATTATCAGATATGAATATTGCTATGCTTGCTTTTTTTTGGATGTTATTTGCTTGGAGTATTGTTTTCTAGCCTTTCACTTTGAATTTGTTTTTATCCTTGTTACTTAGATGAGTTTCTTGTAGGCAGCATACAGTTGGATTTTCTTTTTTAATCCATTCTGCTACTCTGTGCCTTTTTATTGGTGAGTTTAATCCGTTTACATTTAGTGTAATTATTGATACTTGTGAGTTCCCTATTGCCATTTTATATCTTGCTTTCTGTTAGTTTTGTGTCTTGTTTGATCCTTCTCTTTCGTTTTTCTATCTTTTGTTTTTATTTGGTTGTAGTCCATACATCTTTCCTCTGTTGCTATCTTTTTTATTTCATGCGCTTCTGTGGTGGTTTTTTCAATGGTGGTTACCTTTAAGTAATGAAAAGGGTTCCTACCCTTTTCATTGTAGAGCACTATTTTGTGAGTACTTTTGCACTCCATCGTCCTTTGCTACTGTTAATCTCCATCCTCTTCCCCCTTTCTTTTTGTTGTTGTCACAGTTTAAATTTGGTTTTACTGTGTTCTTCTTGGAGCTTTTACTTGTGGCTTTGTTTTTGTTTTTTTTTTTTTGTTCTTTGT
Organism: Saccopteryx leptura; assembly: GCF_036850995.1. Taxonomy (NCBI): domain Eukaryota; kingdom Metazoa; phylum Chordata; class Mammalia; order Chiroptera; family Emballonuridae; genus Saccopteryx; species Saccopteryx leptura. The sequence goes on along the minus strand of NC_089507.1, from coordinate 112,087,070 downwards.
ATCTGATTGGAGAACCCCCTTTAGTAATTCCTGGAGTGGGGGTTTTCTGATGATAAATTCCTCATCTTTTCTGTATCTGTGAATCTTTTTATTTCTCCTTCATATTTAAAGTATAGCTTTGATGGTATTCATGGCTGGAAGTTCCTCTCTTTCAGGACTTTAAATATTGGGGTCCACTCTCTTCTAGCTTGTAGAGTTTCTGCTGAGAAATCTGATGATAATCTAATGGGCCTTCCTTTATATGTTGTATTCTTCTTTTTCCTGGCTGCCTTGAGAATTTTTTCTTTGCCGTTGGTTTGTGCCAATTTTATTATGATATGCCTTGGAGTAGGTTTGTTGGGGTTAAGAAAACTCAGAGTTCTGTTTGCTTCTTGAATTTGAGGCTTTAGTTCTTTCCACATGCTTGGGAAGTTCTCATCTATTATTTGTTTGAGTATGTTCTCCATTCCATTTTCTCTCTCTTCTCCCTCTGATATACCTATTATTCTTATGTTATTCTTTTTGATGGAGTCAGATAATTCTTGTAGGGCTATCTCATTTTTTTTAATTTTTGAGTCTCTTTCTTCTTCTCTCTGTTGTGCCTCAAGTTGTTTGTCTTCTATTTCACTAATCCTCTCTTCTATCTGGCCTGTTCTATTATCTAAGCTTGTTACCTCGTTTTTCAGCTCGTGAATTGAGTTTTTCATCTCTGTTTGATTTGTTTTTATAGTTTCAATTTCCTTGGAAATATATTCTTTGTGTTCATTGAGTTATTTTCTGAGCTTCCTAAATTGCCTTTCTGTGTTTTCTTGTATATCTCGGAGGATTTTTAGGGTTTCTATCTTAAATTCTCTGTCATTTAGCTCCAAGATTTCCAATATGTTAAATTTTTTCTCCATAGATTTTTCCTTATCTAGCTGTGTTACCTCTCTTTCTTTAGTATCCATGATATTCGATTTTCTCTTCCTTAATGGCATCTGAGGGTGGTTTTGTTGATAGTATTAATGAGATTTAATAAAGAATAAAAAGTTAAAAAAAATAAAAAATCAAAGAGTTGTTTTTTTTTAAAAAAATTAATAATGAAATAAAGAAAAATAAAATAAAAATTAAAAAAAAAAAGGAAATTATTCCCCCCATCCTTTTTTGCTCTCCTCTCCTCTCCCCTCTTTCTTGAGAAAATCTTGTGGTGAACTGTGAATTATATTGTACTAAATAGAACAAACAATGCCTGTAATGGAGGGCCTGAATTGGGGAGAAGTAATAAAGGGGCAAAAAAGAAAAAAAAGGGCATATGGACCCACAAAAAGCAAATAATAAAAAAAATTGGGTCAAGAATAAAATGATTTTCTTTTAGGTGTTGGTTGACTAAGAGTTATGATGAGAGGAATAAGAAAATGGGGGGACAAATTATAAGTTACTATTGTATTCAGTGGAACAAGAACTAGATAAAATGGAGAGCCAGTGATGGGAGCACTGCTAGTGTGTTAAAAAGGTGAAGTAAAAAAAACCCAAAATGCCACAAACATAAGTTTGAGTCCCAGATAAGATATTGTTCATTATTGAGGTTTGAATGAGAGGAGATGTAAAGAAGAAATGAAGATACTAATATAGAGGGAGAAAAGAAAGAGAGAGAGAGAAAAAAGAAAAAAGAGGAGAGAGAGAGAGAGAGATTTAAGGGTTTTGAGGTGCAACCCTCATAGAGAGAAAGGAAGAGGAAAGAAAAGATAGTGGGAGATATAACACTTATGGGTAGTGTAGTTCAAGAAAAGGAAAGAGTAAGACCTGCAGAGAGTTAAATGACCAAATTGGAGGAGGAATAAAAAATATCAAGAATAAAGAGAAACAAACGAACAAATCTAATAAAATGGGATAGGCTATAAAGTCTGCGTATTATTCTTGATTTTGAGAGGTTATCTTCTTGCTTTTTCTTTTCTCTCTCTCTTCCTGGTCGGTAACTCTGTACCTCGGTTTCTGCCCCTTTGGCACGCTCAGGTAGAGGTTTGCAGTTGATAAGTCTCTATGGCGATGTCATGTATTGTGCTTCGGTCTCGTTGGCAGTCGAGGTTCATTAGCATTTATAGGCTCCACCAGTGAGAGAGTCCATGTTCCTGAAGCCTTTCTCCTAGTCTTTCCTTCCTCGATTAGTAGCCTGATAATCCAGCTATGGGGTTGCTGCTGCCTCTGCCTGGATAGTAAGAGGCTCAAAGAGCTGTCAACTCCCCACTCTATTCCCACTCAGCACAGGGCTCTGGGTAAGGCTCAGTCAGTCAGAACTGCTAGCATAATCAGGCGGGGCTTCCGCCCACTCAAAGACCTCTGGCTCTGCCACTCTGTGGAATAACATGGGGGCGCACTGCCGAGGCATTTGGTGGAATCTCTTGCCCACTATCTGCGCATGCAGATCAGGATATCAGGCCAGAAGTCTCACCTGAGTGAAACCTCCACCCACACGGAAAAGTTCCGGCTTTGGAATTGGCTCTCGCTCCGTCCCCGTGCGCGGCTTTCCCAGGGCCCTAGGGCAGCCTGGAGATTCCATTTTCAGCCCATACTGAGGCCTCTGACTCTGCCCCTCTGGGGGGTAACATGGGTGCCCACTCCTGAGGTGCTGGGAGGAATCTCTCGCTCACTCTCCATGTGCTCCGACCAGGATATCAGGCCAGCCGCCTCACCCGCTGAGTGAATTGCCCTCCCGCATGGAAAAATTCCAGTTTTGGAATTAGTTCTCACTCCCTCTCCATGCGTGGCTTTCCCAGGGCGCTGGGGTGGCCTGGAGATTCCGCTTTCAACCCACACAAAGACCTCTGACTCTGCCTCTCTGTGGGACAACACGGGGGCCCAGTCTCGGGGCTTTGGAAGGAATCTCTCGCCCACTATCTGTGCCCGCCGACCAGGAGATTGGGAAAAATGGCTGCCCTGCTTGTCTTTCTTTGTCTGGGTTTGGTGCGAGTGTTAGCTTGTATTGCCCGGGTTGCCACAGGAACAGTTTTTTCTCGGCCTGGATCTCTGTGCCACAGCCTGGTTCGGCCGTTTGTGCCATGGCCTGGATCTATTCACCCCCTTTCCCCACCTCAGTTTCTATATTCTCAGTTCCCAGTGAAAGCCGCCCTGTTTAGGTTAGTGAGGAAGGCGAAGCATTTCTTACTCCCTATTTCCTTCGGGGTTTGATTATATATTTAGCCAATTTTTCACTCGACCATACCTTTGGGTGTATTGTGAAACATCTGGAGGCTCCAGGATAGGTTTTTCTGTTTCTGGTTGAAGATCTTGTTGAGTTTTGGGGGAGATTTATCGGTATCGCTTCCTACTGCGCCATTACTCTGATGTCATCTCCACCTTCTAAAAATTTAAGAAATATTTTCCTCTTGGCTAATTTCTGAACCATCAATACAAGATTGTGATAATACCATAACTTGATATATTTCACCCAATTATTATTTTAGAAGACTTAAGGTATATGGTGAAGAGCTCTGAGGTGTAAAAGAGATTCTAATACATATGGGAACAGATTGATGTTTCTGTCTCTCTCTCCTTTTCTCTCTAAAATTAATGAAATTTTTTTAAATAAAAGAGATTCTAAATAAACCAGAGGGTCTACTCACTGTTTTCATGACTCATGGCCTTGAGTAGCTTTCTATCTCCCATTACTTGATAATAAAAAAAAAAATCATACAACTTGGTAGTTAACAAAGCTCTGAATTTAGACTAAACAATTTCATACCTGGTTCTATCACTAACTAACTGTCAGGAGATTAATCTAGTCACATAGTGAGCATTTTGAATTACCTACAACAGCGTTTTACCTTTAAACCATGACATTAACTAATTGAATACAAAAAATCCAATTTAGATTTTCCAACCATGTCTTTTCTATGATATCTGTAATGGAATTCTTTTCATGAATATAGTTCCCATTGAAAAAAACCTCTCTTAACTTAAAACTAAAGTGTTCCACTTCCTATCTCCCAGTTCTTAATGAAGAAGGTACAGGTAGTTTAGGGTATTTCTGGGTTTGTTTTTTTTTTGTATTTTTCTGAAGTTGGAAACGAGGAGGCAGTCAGACAGACTCCCACATGTGCCCAACTGGGATCCACCCACCAGGGGGCGATGCTCTGCCCCTCTGGGGCATTGCTCTGTTGCAACCAGAGCTATTCCAGCGCCTGAGGCAGAGGCCATGGAGCCATTCTCAGCGCCTGGGCCAACTTTGCTCCAATGGAGCCTTGGCTGCAGGAGGGAAAGAGAGAGACAGAGAGGAAGGAGAGGGGGAGGGGTGGAGAAGCAGATAGGTGCTTCTCCTGTGTGCCCTGGCCAGTAATCAAACCCGGGACTCCTGCACACCAGGCCAATGCTCTACCACTAAGCCAACCAGCCAGGGCCGGTAGTTTAGTTTTTAATCCTTGTCTTGCTTCTTTCTTGCATAACATAAAAATTGGAAATATCTACTTTTCCTTAATTATGGCAAACATGGGAAGCAAATTCAGTTCAGTAGGATCCTTGGGAATGAACCCTTTGACCGCAAACCCAATAAACACTGCACCATAAAACTACCAAGACAATGACCTCGACAAAACTACCCCCTAGACAGGTGGTGGGAAATCAAACAAATTATGATCATATTTGAGGAAATATGACTTTTCAGAACACCAGTACCTGCAATCACATATGGTCCAAGAGAAGTTTCCCTCATTTGAGGAAATACTCAGCTCACATACTTGAGGACTCTGGCGATGAGAACAACCCATGTCCCCAGCCTGAGGTCTTTCTATCTCAGTTTTCTAATGTGTCAAGCAACCTCAGTCCCCACATTTAAAGATGTATATTATGTGATACATGACATTAGCTGTAGTCATTCTGCTTTTCACTGGCACTGAAACTTAAGATTTTTGGCTTTTATTACCTAATCTAATATATATATATATATATATATATATATATATATATATATAGAGAGAGAGAGAGAGAGAGAGAGAGAGAGAAAGAGAGAGAGAGAGCTTAAATTATTGAACCAAAAAAGGAGAAGATAATTTTCTGTCTAGTAACATTTAGGATTCTAAGTCCAAAGACAATAATTTTTTTTTTTTTAGATATAATGTACTGAAAACCCAGGCACTGTTCATTGATAATGTCTCTGTCTGTCTCCCATAAACCTAATTTGCTTCTATTAACTACTTTCACTAATGACAAAAAATGTGAAGACCATTTATCCCTTCTTCTGTAATACAAATGACTAGAATTCTATCGCTGCAAGACATTTTTTTTTTAATACCGGTTGTGCCCCTTACTTTTCTGGAACACTGAAAAGATCTTAAGAATTTTCTGCAAACTGAGTTGCCAAAGCTGCACCAGAATTTTGATGTTTCCATTAATAAAAGATATATGCCTGCAGGAGGTACAGATTTGTGATCTCAGGATTCAGAGTTTAGGGACAAATGTGAACGGTTTACATCTGTACAATAATCCTATGCAGGTTCAGAGAAAGGAACATTAAAGTGTCTACACAAATCTAACAAGACCTATGAGGACCCAGGGCTCGCCAGAAGGATGTTTTAATGGCTTTATCCCTGTCGGATGCTGAAGCTCTGACCATTCTCACTCGTTAACAGGTCATGGTAGCTTCAGAGCTGGAAACGAGGGGGATGATGGGACACATGAGGCAAAACTGAAGGTCAGGAAATCATTGCACCAAACCCCCACACACCTTGATTGATCAAAATGCAATGCCACAAAGAAAAACACAAACTGAATGCCAGAAAAAATCACAATGGCAACATACAAGCCCACAAATTAAATCTAGAGCTAGGGAAACCTGATGCTGTTCCCAAGAAAAATAAGTTGATGTACTTTAGAATCAAAAGTTAGTCCTGTATTTAATAGGCTGAAAATGTATGACTAGCATCTGGGGAGGCTATGCCTTCATAAAGGTCTGTTGTGTATTTCAGAGTCATTAAAAAAAGAAAAACCTGTCAGTTAATACAATCTAATCTTTGTTTTAGTCAATAAATATTTATACTGCCTTTTATATGGATAAGGCACTACACTAGATATTTTAAGAGAAAAACAAAAATCAATTGAGTACTCAGTTTTCTCCTCCTTCCCTCCCTCCCTCCCTCCCTCCCTTCCTTCCCTCCCTCCTCCTTCTTCTTTCTTTCTTTCTTTCTTTCTTTCTTTCTTTCTTTCTTTCTTTCTTTCTTTCTTTCTTTCTTTCTTTCTCTTTTTCTTTCTCTCTCTCTCTCTCTCTCTTTTTCTTTCCTTCCTTCCTTCATTCCTTCTTTCTTTTTGGAGAAAGGAAGAGAGAGACAGGAACATCGAGTTGCTCCTGTAGGTACCCTGACCAGAGAATCGAACAGGCAACCTCTGCACTCTGAGACAACACTCCAACCAACAGAGCTATCCATCTAGCTTATTTTTTTAAATTGACTGATTTTTAGAGAGACAGAGAGAGGAAGGGAGAGAGAAGGGAGTGGGAAGGGAAACATTCACTTGTTGTTCCACTCAGTCGTGTATTCTTTGGTTGCTTCCCATGTGTGCCCTGACCAGGGATTGAACCTGCAACCTTGTCATTTCTGGACAACACTCTTTCTTTTTTTCAAATAGAAGTGGATTTAATTTTCTTTTAATAAAAATAGATGTTAATTATAAATATCTAGCAAGAATACATTAGAAAATAAAATTACTGTCTAGAACTAAACCACTATTGACATTGTATTATTCTAGACTTCAAAATATGTACACAAACATTCTATCTGTGTCTATATATAAGCATATATAACATATATTTTATATACTTATAATTTATATATACTATTCATGTTATATTCTTCCTATATATTGTTTCAGTCCTTTTAAAATTAAATTGTTCTATGTTCTGGAATGGATTCTGATTAGTGAAAATTTTTATTCACACAGACTTTTAGGGCCTTGGCCAGTTGGCTCAGTGCATAGATCGTAGGCCCAGCATATGGACATCCTGGATTTAACTCCTGGTCAGGGCACACAAGAGAAGTGACCCTCTGCTTCTTTGCCAGCCCTCTCCCCAAAGATTGGGATATGGGTCTAGTTTTCCTTATCACCAATTTTTCTAGATGTTTCATAAATACATCTTCTTACTATGAGATTTTGTAGTTTTTCCTTATATTTCTATATATTTTTTCCTTCAAATATGGCATATGCTTATTCCTTTAAATACAGTGTACTGGTCCAGGTTCATAGTGGTATATGTCTGCCTATCCTCATGGCAAATCATACCTTCTATCTTAAGATAACATTTTTTCCTCCCATTTCAGATGTGTTTATTTTTAATTCTCCTTTGTGTGATGTTGATATTGCTTATCTGCCTTTTGTTAGTTTTTATTTACATGGTATAGCATAGCCGGTCCTGCATTTTTTATAATTAAATGTATTGGGGTGACATTGGTGAAGAAAATTATATAGGTTTCAAATTTCCATGATACATCCTGTGTAAATTGCATTATATGCCCACCACACAAGGCCATCACTAAACTTTCATTTTGTTTGAAGAGCCATGTCTGAGAAATAATATATCTGAACTCTTTTCTATTAATATAAAGGTCCTTGTCTTTTAACAGAGTAATGTACTCTACTTACATTTATTCTAATAATTGTTTTTTTATGTCTTTCCAAGTTTTTCTTTATTAAAATGTCTTGTTGACTCTCTTGTGTTTTTTATATTCATTCATTAGATCATTCATAATATTTATTAAGCAGCTATGTGCCACGCACTATGATTCTTGCCCAATCAATTGATCTTTCCCTTAATGATAACTGCAGCAGTAATAGTCAATATTCAGGAAAGAATTTCAATAAGATAGGTACAGTACTGAACGTTTTACAGACATCAACACATTTAATAGTTACCTACAAGTTGGTATCATAATTACAGCCATTTTAAAGAGAAAACTGATGTACAAAAGCAATTCATAGTCCACCCAAAGTGAGCAGTTCCTAAGTGGTGGAGTCAGGAAAAGGAACTGCAGGCTGTAACTCAAAAGGTCTCTGACTTGGACGTTCTATTTTCTATTTTTATTCTATGACTTTTATATCTTTAAACCTATTTGCACTTACATTTAGCAACATAAAAATGAAAACAGAGTCCGTGTTTGTTATTTCCTAGTTTCCATCTCTCTGTATTTTTTGTGAGTGTTGGGGTGGTCTGGAGCCAGTTGCTTCTATAGATTCTCAACTCCATGTTGTGTCTCTTCCAGCACACAACTGCACACATTAACTAATTGTGCATATTGTGTGTATGGATAGCCATTGGATTTACTTACCTGGTTTTCTGAGATACCCAACTTGTTCTTTATAGCTTCTGTTGAGTTACTTAGCTCCTTGAATATTTTTTCGTCTTCGATTACACTTTCCTTTGTTCAGGTCACTCTATTTTGTTATAGTTAAAACCGTAATTTAAATCTCAATATTTTCCCCTTTCCTGCAGTAAGTAGCTATGTTTTTGCTTTCCTTAATAGTCCTACTTTTTAAGATAAATCTTCTCCTAACAATCCAAGGACAGAATATCTCATGATTTAAAATTGTGTGATTTTGATACATATTTGAACATATTTTTTTGTTATTCAAAAATGACTTTAATTGGATGAATTACAGCTGGAAGATCTAAACAAATTATTTTTAACCAATAGTTCTCACTAAAATATGTATAATTTCATGAAAAGATGTTACATAATTCCCACAAAACCACCTAAGTGTACCAAAGATGCCACAAACATATTTTATCCCTTAGATATTCTCTAGTCCATATCTTTAGATAATTTCATTGTACATGTAAGAAAATATGGAAAAGAGAACCAAATAATTAATTGGTTCAAATGCAAGAACTGAGAACTGCCTCCTGCAGTCAGCAGTCTCACACCATCACAATCTGTCTCAATGCATACATTCTAGGTACAGTCTCCTCACCTCGTGCATGCATACACACTCAGTGTTGCTATTGTACACACCAGGACAATATCCTTGTCTGTGTCCACCCAGCGCACCACCAAGAACATTAATTAGCTCATTTTCTCCTCTCAATGACATGTCATTTTATCTTTTTCTAATTGTTCCATGTGACCTTTAGGAACTCCATATTTGCCAGAATATTTTTGTTAATGGGACAAAGAATACAGCCCTTTTCAAATTGCAGGTTAAGTGTTCTGTTTAGGGTGGGATTGGAGCGGACAGGCAGGGAAAAACCTTCTTGGCTATAGGAAAGAATTCAGTGCATATTGTGAAAGCAATTATTCATTCCCTTTGCTGTAGAGTGCAGAGAAAAAAGTGAGAAGGCAAAGAATGACTAAAAAAGGGATTTGCTGCCTCAGTGACCCTGTTAGATACCTGTTAAGATCTTTACTTCCATTACTGTTTCTAAGTCTCAGCAAAGGGAAGAGAGTGAAATCTAAAGTAATGGTGGGAATTATGTAAGAACTGAGCATTGTTTCCTTCAATGTCACTGTAGCCATTATTTCCTGGCAGCTTAATTGTAACTAATTAGAATCTAGTTAAGCACAGAGACAGAAGTAAAACCCTTTGCATATGGTTTCTCCCTTGATTGTCAGTTTATGCTTGTGTCTGTTCAGAGGAAGGGAAGTTTTGCTTCTACAGTCACTTTTCAAGTTTTGTTTTATCTTTATTATTATTATTTTCTTCCAAGTAATTTCCATAGACTTTGACATGATGCTGAGGACCATGGAAACCACCTTGAAGACCTACTGTTAGTTTCACCACCAAATCCACTCAAGACAGGATAAAGCCAACTATACGAATTTAATTTGTTTTGTAACCGAGCTCGTAAGTCAGTCAACTCATATATCAAACTGCCAATACTGGACCCGTGTGCCAATGCACCAACTAGCGGCAGCTGTCTGAATCATGACTCATATCTCAGAATTTCGCTTGGATCTCGAACAAAAATATGGACTGAGTGGCAGCTCATACCTTAAAAATATTTGTATGTCGGTCTATTTGTATCTCAAAGTACCACTGTACTGGCCCCAGTCACCCTAACTGCAGGATACCCAGAGGGTATCCATTTGGTCTGTAATTAGGTAATTTCTCTCTCATCCCTGGCAAGTGGGTATAATTATAAATTAATTAAAAAATCCCACTGTGAGGAAAGAAACTCACTATAATAGAAAGGGAAAGACAAAGGCTGCAGGAAGTACATCCTTAGAAACATTTGATTGGCTTTTCCTTCAAAACTGATCCTCCAAATTAGTTTTCCATTTGGCTAGTCATTCCCTTAGATAGGCATTTCATTGCCATATATTTAAATTCTGCATCAATATAAAGTTATACTGCAGTCTCCGGGTTTTGATACTTCCTACATTAGCAGATCAAACTCATCTTTAGGGAAAGAAAACCCATTGAGAGGCCAGATTTTTTTTTTTTAACTTTTTTATTTATTCATTTTAGAGAGGAGAGGGAGAGACAGAGGGAGAGAAGGGGGAGGAGCTGGAAGCATCAACTCCCATATGTGCCTTGACCAGGCAAGCCCAGGGTTTTGAACCGGCGACCTCAGCATTTCCAGGTTGATGCTTTATCCACTGTGCCACCACAGGTCAGGCCGAGAGGCCAGATTTTTGAGTGAGGCTTTGAAAGTGTGGCTCTGTGTAGACTACAGTGAGAAGACTTGATGGTAAACATATTTTATTCTTTCCAGGTGCCACACCATGGCCTTTTTAATGCTTTCTTTTCTTTGTTTTCACAATAAAGGTGTTATGTTTTTACTATGTGAGACAGAACATTGGAAGGGTGGGGAAAGAAAACCACCTGGTTTCCTGTGTGTACTGCAGTGGTGGTTCCTTTCATGTGTTTGACTGAATTGCTGTTCTAGTGTACTCACATCATCCCGCACTGGTTAAATGTGTTACCTTGCATATGTTCAGAAAGATGGAACAGGTAAGAACGTGTACATCTGATAAAAGGATTATCTTAACCAAGTTTCTGAGACAATGTTTTGACTTGCTAAATTTCCCTTTTCTGTAGGGTAATCAATCTCTTGTCAATTTAAGAAAAATAAGCCAGGTGTTGCCTAAGTGAAAGATAGCATATCTAAGACTTAAAGTACATACATGATCTTTTTTTTTAATTTCTTCAACACTGAGAAACAAAAGTGAGAGATAGAAAATTGTTCACCCATCAAATAAGAGGTGTTGTATTACTTTGCAATACCTTACTTGCTTCAACATTCCTTTTAGAGCTGTGGTCCCCAACCCCTGGTCCGTGGGCCATTTGGTACTGGTCTGCAGAGAAAGAATAAATAACTTACATTATTTCCATTTTATTTATATTTAAGTCTGAATGATGTTTTATTTTTTAAAAATGACCAGATTCCCTGTTACATCCATCTAAGACTCACTCTTGACGCTTGTCTCGGTCATGTGATACATTTATCCGTCCCACCGTAAAGGCCGGTCCGTGAAAATATTTTCTGACATTAAACTGGTCCGTGGCCCAAAAAAGGTTGGGGACCACTGATTTAGAGGATAGTAATATTTCACACTTAGAATGTTTTAGGCATTGTTCTAAGTTCTTTGCATTCATCTTATGTGGTGGAAACAATGATTTATTTATGAAAAGGAGAAAAGTGAGGCACAAGATATTAAGTTCTATGATTAAGGTCCCCCAGAGACCATAGGAGCTCAGGTCTTGCAGTCTGAGAGTGCTGCTGTGACTTTTCCATGTCCTGCAGGGTCAAAGGAATATCATCTATTCCGCCAGATGTCACATCCTATTGACCTGGGAACCTCACAGGGCAGGAAAGGCTTTGACTAACACTCTGCAAGTGCTCACCAGCTACTTTCTGAACTGATTGAGCACTAGTTTCTTAAATCCAGGGATCAAATTTGATCAAGTTTGCTGTTTAAAAGGGTATCTCTAGCCACAGGATCTCAAAAGGGATTTTATACCAGCAGGGTATCATTACATAGTGAAGTGCTTCAGAATCTACTTCTGGTTAACTAAGTCTGATTCTTGATCTTGGTTGATTTAACAACCAAATAAAAGAAAGAAATGCAAGGCTATCAATATCATTCTCAACATCAAAGGCCTTAAGCCAGCAGCAAGATACCCCGTCATGAAAAGCCACGATAAAACTTTAGCATGCATAGATGAGAAAAAGCCTATAAAACATCAAATTCTGGGGAAAAATGCATAACTATTAATTTTCTATTTTATAAGCCATAATTCCCACTTACATTATTTAAGAGTTTACAGAAATTTGAATTCAATTAATAAATAACACTGAATGTTATATTGTATGAGAAGCACATAAACCTAATCTACTTCCTTGAAGTCATCAACATTTAGGAGTCAACAGATATTTTCTGTAAATGGACAGATGGTAGATATTTTAGGCTTTGTGAGTCACATAGTTTCTGCCCTGCCTACTCTGTGCATGCAGCACAAAAGGTCACATAGATGATATGAGTGGGTCTGTGTTTCAATAAAACTTTATTTTTACAAAAAGAGTTGGTGGAGAGACAGTATGGAAGTTTCTCAAAATATTAAGAATAGAGCTACTATCTTACTAGCTGATAATCCCTACTGAGTATTTACCCACTAAACCCAACAACATTGGTATGCAAAGACACATGCAACCCCACGTTCATTGTAGCATTATTCACAGTGGCCAAGACATAGACACAACCAAAGTATTTTTTGATAGAGAACTGGATAAAAAGATGTGGTACATATATATATGTACAATGGAATTCTACTAAGCCATAAGAAATAATGACCTATTGCCCTTCACGACAACATAGATAGACCTTGAGAAGATTATGCTAAGTGAAATAAGTAAATCAGAAAAGGCTAAGAACTGTATGATTGCACACATAGGTGGGATGTATAACTGAGACTCATGGACACAGACAAAAGTGAAGCAGTTACCAGGGAGGAGGTAAAGAGGGACAAATATATAGTGAAGGAAAATGATTTGACTTTGGGTGATGGGCACACAATGCAATCAACAGTTCAAATACTATAAAGATGTTTACCTGAAAAAGAAAGAAAAAAAAGAGATGTTTACCTGAAACTTATGTACTCTTATTGACCAATGTCACCCCATTATATTTCATTTTTAAATTTAAAAAAAAATTTTGGAAAAGAAAAAGAGATGTTGGGCCACATTCAGTGTATATGACATTGTTTGTCAACCGTCCACCATAGAAAAATTATGTATAGTTTTTACCTCTTTTCTAGGACATAAACATATATTTGTATATCAACTTTTTTTTCAAAATAATAAATTTACAAGACTATTATGTGAAAAACTTCCAGAGTCTACCCAATACTATAACAGTTCTGCATTTCCTTCTACTTCTTATGTAATCACCCTGGATTATATATTTTATTTTCAATAGGTAGAAATTCAGACCCAATCAAAGTTCCAGAAAAGGAAAGGGACTCTCTAGTCTTCTCCAGGGCTGTGCAATCTAAGTCCATCCTAAATGCTTCATTTGATTTCTGGAGTGTTTCATTAAGTAGCCCACAAGTCCACTGATCATCAAATAGTTAGACAAGGTTACATACAGCCTCTGCATCCCTGTTCATTTGCCTGCACCCGCCCTGATCAAATATAGCTACTGATAATATCCATGTCAAGTTTTAGGACAAACTTAATTAAACAGGTTAACTTAAGCAAATACTTTATTTATTTATTTATTTTTATTATTATTTTTTTCATTTTCCCGAAGCCGGAAATGGGGAGGCAGTCAGACAGACTCCCGCATGCGCCCAACTAGGATCCACACAGCATGCCCACCAGGGGGCAATGCTCTGCCCCTCTGGGGCGTAGCTCTGTTGCATCCAGAGCCATTCTAGCGCCTGAGGCAGAGGCCATCTTTGCTCCAATGGAGCCTCGGCTGCAGGAGGGGAAGAGAGAGACAGAGAGGAAGGAGAGGGGGAGGGGTGGAGAAGCAGATGGGCGCCTCTCCTGTGTGCCCTGGCCGGGAATCAAAGCCGGGACTCCCGCACACCAGGCCGACGTTCTACCACTGAGCCAACCAGCCAGGGCCAAGCAAATACTTTTTATTAAATTCTGTTCAGACAGATAATAAAAAGGAGTGAGATGGTCAAATATCTTTGTCCTCTGTTTCTAATCAGCTTCAGAGTTGAGGCACCCATATGAATGATTAAGAATTTAATGACTTTTTATCTATGAATCTGTCTCTATTTTGCTTATTAGAAAGCAAGGTGTGACCCTGGCCAGTTGTTTCAGTGGATAGAGTGTAGACCTGGTGTGCAGATGTCCCAGGTTTGATCCTAGTCAGGGCACACAGAAGAAGTGACCATCTGTTTCTTTTCAAGTTTCCCTTTCCCCCATTCTCTCTCTTTCCCTTCTGCAGCCAGTGGCTCAATTAGTCTGAGCATCAGCCCAGGGCACTGAATAGAGCCCAAGGATCAGCCTCAGATGAGGGGTTGCCAGGTGGGTCCCAGTCAGGGCATGCGGGAGTCTGTCTCTCTATCTCCTCTTGCTGGAAGGAAGGAAGGAAGGAAGGAAGGAAGGAAGGAAGGAAGGAAGGAAGGAAGGAAGGAAGGAGGGGAGGGTGGAGGGGAGAGGGGGGGAGGAAGGGAGGGATGGAGGGAGGGAGGAAGGAAGGAAGGAAGGAAGGAAGGAAGGAAGGAAGGAAGGAGAAAAGAAAGAAGGCAGGCAAGCTGACAGCTGGATGAGGGAACTGGTTAGGTGGATAGAGAAATTGGAAAAGGGAAAAAAAGAAAAAAATCTCATCAGCACAGACAACAGTGTAGTGATTGTCAGGGGAGGGTGAGTGGAAGGAGGTAGCAGAAGATATAGGGGAGATAAATGAAGATGGACACAGATTTGACTTAGTGGAGGTAACACACAGTACAGTGTACAGATGTGTTGAGGAATTGTGTACCTGAAACCTGTATAATTTTGTTTACCAATAGATTCAATAAAAAATAAAAATATTACTTGAAATTAAAAAAATTTAATGACCTCTTAATAAAAGAATGTCTCAGAGATTCTATTTTCAACAAATTTATTGTACAAATCTCAGCTTTATGTATAAGATAAAATGACTTTAAGTAAAATTCTCATACACACTGGGAAAATTCACAGGTGGCTGTTTAAAAATGTAATCACAATGGAAAATCCTTTTTAGAATCATTGACAGAAAGGCTTCAGTGTTCTAACGAGATGCATTATGAAAATATTTCTGAATATATACTATTCTAGGTATATAATGTGTCCAATAAAAGTGAAAAAACTGGTTCTAAAATTGGTTGCTTGACCTTAGGATCATAGATTTTTTTTCTCTTTTCTCTCATGTAGATAGAATGCCATGTTCCAATGGACACCTCTAGAAGAGTCTATCACAAAATTCTTGAAATAAAATCACTAGGTTTTTTTAAATTATATAATTAGTACTTTTAGGGCAGTACAAATAATTTTAAAACAGGCATACATGATGGCAAATTCCAAATGGGTAGGAATGATGTCTACATATCTTTTGTGATTTCCTCCTGGTGCTGTTTAACCCCCATGTACCCTCAGATTTGGAGCAGTCCTCTCTGGTCTGAAGAATCTAGGCCAAGATTACCTGTTAACATGAAGGTATCTGCTTCAGTCCCCCTTTGTCTCTCTGCCCTGATAAGTTGACATCATGGCAGCTCAAGAAAAGCCAACAGGCCTGACAGTTTTGCAAACACAGCTAGGTGTTCCTTCTTCTTGTTGGTCATGGAACAGAAATCTGGAAAGAGGGCCTAAGAATTCATTAGTCGGGCAACACAGCAAAGCCCATCGGAGCCTGGGAGAGTGAGTAGATTTTAGAGCAAGAGGTTAATTTCTCCAGGACTTGACGCAGTCTCCTGCTAGATTAGCTGTTAATTAATTTTCTCTTCTTCATTTTTACCTAGGCAGCCAGTGAACCTGGGTCTGTTACTCACATTCTGCTTTGCCTCCTCTAACCATCAGCAATTTCAGCTCCATTAATTAGCACACTCCCTTCTTGAGTAGTTCTCTTCTGAAGGCTGGTTGCCTAGGTGATCTTAGTGTCTCAAACTTGGGATGGTCTTAGGCAAAAGGACCTGGAAACAAGCAGCAATCATTTAACAACAACAGAACAGGACCAAGATAATGAATAAAGCTGTTTTTTCTTTAACTCGACTTAATTTTTGATTTCTCCCATAAAGAAAAAAAAATTATGTTTCATAAGTTATATTTTTATCTATATTTGAAAAGTTTATGTAGGAACCATGCTGGTCAAAGAAGTAAACACTTGTGATGAACCACACAGAAGGTATAGATCACATTGAACAGCTAGAGGAAGAAAGGAGAATTGTAATACCATTCATTTAGATTTTCTTGAACCAAATAGTAACTCCCTTAAATAGATAAAAAAATAATGCCAGCTTGAATTACATGCACTATCTAGTACTTCTAGAGAGTTGCTATTTGTTAAAATAACAATAACCATGGCATAACTTGTCCTTACAGAATTATAGCAAGGCCAGTCTGGTAGCACCAAATAGCAGTTTTCTCTAAAGTAAAGAAAAGTTCATTGACAGGTTTGTTTCAACAAGCATATTTATACACTGTGCCTTATGTTTGCTTGGCTTAATTGTGAGTTAACTTAAATAAGTGCTCACATATATGAACTTTCTGATGAAAATAATATGGATTTGAATACAAGCTTTACTAAATTCACTTCCCAGAGCCAAAGCCTGCGAATCAACTACTGGTATGTATCAAGCGTGAATCTGAGACTAGAATGAATTAGGAAATGGATCAAGAAATTAATTAAGGCAGCAAAAAATATAGAGAGAAAAACAAGATTATGTTCTTAAATTCCTAAGTATTAAATACGGCCTTTAGAAATAAGGTCTACAAATACCAACAGCGGTTCCTTCCTAATGAGAATGAAACCATCAGACCCAATGGCTCTCTGCAGATCATTAATTCTTCCTTCCTGTCCCAGAAGAACAAGTGGCTGGAGACTTATCACTCTGCCTAAAAGATAAAGCCCAGTAGGGAAGGGAGACATTATCATGGGTTTGCCACAGGTCACTTATCTGGGCTTATCTAGTACACATTGGCTATTTCAGCTGCCATGAATGTCCTATTCACCACTTTTCTCTCTTAGACTCTTTAAGAACTGTTTGCAAAAATAACAAGAAAGCAGTTATGACTACTGGACTGAAAATTGAAAACATGGTTTAGAATTCGCATCCCTATGTTATGTTATCTGCACCAATAGAAATGCCTTCCTTCTATTAGTATAACTGTTCCCTTTCTTTTGCTCCAAAATGCCCATTCATTGCCTTTGTCTCCTAATCAGAGCATTATTTGGGCTTCTGCCTGAATCAATGAATCCCAAATATACTGCTCACAAAAACTAGGGAATATTTCAAAATGAATAAGAAGCTATAAAATATCCCCTAATTCTTGTGAACAGTATAGTCTTATTGATTTTAAGGAAACACTTGTAGCCTCTTACTTTGAAAGGCCACCTTTATTTTTAAGTTAACGTAGCTTGTCTCATGAACAGGATCTAAAGTGGCCTCACCTTTATGGACTGGCATCCCCTGGAACTGGGTGTGTGGTACCAACAGAGCGTTGTTGTGCTCACCTTGTTCATGGTCTGCTGTCTCTTTTACTGTGAAGCCATCTTAGGTCCACAATCTCGCTCCTTGTGTTGTTGTTGTTTTTTATATTAGTAGTTATAGATTTAATACTTTTACCTGTTTTTTTAAGTATAATGGATTTGTGGCATAGATACAACTGTTGCTCTGACAACTAGAAATATAAAAAAGAAAATTCTTAAAAAAGTAAAGTATACTCTTTCATAGCAAAAAAAAGTTTTGTAGATGTCAAGTGTCTTTATCTGAGACTGAGAGAGGTTTCTCCCTCAGAGGAGGTGATGTCTCTGATGCCATCAGGTGTTGAAATGCCTCAGGAGCAACTGGAGGCTGTTTTCTTTTTTTTTTTTTTTTTTTTTTTTTGAAGATACTTGTTATATATTAACTTATATATATATTCTATTTTTAATAACAAGTTTATACTCTTTTTGGTATTATTTTATGGAATCTTACATCATGACAGACTGAATTTTTATAAAACAAATTCTTCATATACTTGATAAACAGAATTGTAGTGACTCACTTTTCCACCTATATTTTACTGAACAGAATTTCCTGTTTCTTGGAATTATTGTGTCTTCAGAAAATTACTATTATGATTTTATTCCAATAGGAGGCATACTTACTTGGAACTTATGGCCTACTACCAAAAGAAACTTATTCTTATTCTTTTTTTTTTTTTTTTTTTTTTTTCCCCCTCCCCCTAACTCTCCCCCTGTCCTCCCTCCCCCCACCCCTGGTAACCACCACACTCTTGTCCATGTCTCTTAGTCTCATTTTTATGTTCCACCAATGTATGGAATCATGTAGTTCTTGTTTTTTTCTGATTTACTTATTTCACTCCTTATAATGTTATCAAGATCCCACCATTTTGCTGTAAATGATCTGATGTCATCGTTTCTTATGGCTGAGTAGTATTCCATAGTGTATATGTGCCACATCTTCTTTATCCAGTCTTCTATTGAAGGGCTTTTTGGTTGTTTCCATGTCTTGGCCACTGTGAACAGTGCTGCAATGAACATGGGGCTACATGTGTCTTCACGTATCAATGTTTCTGAGTTTTGGGGGTATATACCCAGTAGAGGGATTGCTGGGTCATAAGGTAGTTCTATTTGCAGTTTTTTGAGGAACCACCATACTTTCCTCCATAATGGTTGTACTACCTTACAGTCCCACCAACAGTGAATGAGGGTTCCTTTTTCTCCACAGCCTCTCCAACATTTGCTATTACCCGTCTTGGAGGCTGTTTTCTAATGAATAATTACTCATTCACTCGCCCTCTTTGTGCTTTTTAGTTGATAAACTAATGTTTCTAAATGACAAAATTATTTCTAAATGAATCCAAAAACAAACTGACCTTCTGAACAGGTGTGTTGAAATTTCTTATGGTTTTTCCTGTCTGACACTTAGCAATATCTGTCAAAGAAGTAGTCCCAGTAGAGTCTGAGCTCTACGTAGATCAGGAGTCCCTGATTTGACTTCTCCATGCAGTGGGACACTCCTGCTTATCAGCAGAGCTGGCAGCTTCTTCAAGACAACTCTTGAGGTGGCTATGAAGATGCTACTGATAAGTGCTGACACCAACTGCCACCGGAGGAAGGAACGACCAACACAGAGTTAGTTGCAAGAATCATACAGGCAGTTTATTACTCACAAATCCTTTGGGCATGACTTGGTACAGCTTAAGGGGGCTCGGTGGCGTGCTCCTCTCGGTTGTCTTAGATCAGAGCAATGTGGAGACAGTTCACATTCATGTTGGAGTCTGGGCGACTACTGTTGCAGAGGGGCTGTAAAGCCAGTAGCCACGGCCACCATCACAGCCACCTGACCCATGCAGGTTCACATCTGATTCGGACAGATGGTAATGAAACAATGGAGACAAGAACTGGTGGGCCATTACCTTTAATCCTAGCTTGCATCCAGAGGGCAAGAAATACACACAGTGGGAAAGCACTTCCCTTTCTATTCAGGGCTCCCAAAGCCACTGACTTATCTGAGTTTCCTAGAATCAAAGTTTCTACCTCACCAGCCTTATTCACCTCTGTTCCCCATCTCCTTCTCTCTGCAAAAATTCTGCACAAACTGGCTTCTCCTTCAGTACTCTGCCATCTTGGCTGCTTCTCCTTTCTTCCACAGGGCCTTTCTCTGCTCTCCTCTCTAATGATAATCTCAGGAACCAAGAGAGAGCAAGCTCCCAGTCTGCCCCATTTATAGTGTAGAAATCAAAACCTTTAATCCAATATACAAACAAGGAAGTCTTTGATACAAAGTCACTTAGGGTGGGAAAGGCTTAGTCTTAAAACTAAGCCTTAGGGTATAACAACCCTGCCTACTTACAGTCTGTCCCCCACACCCAATGCAAACTATAAGCGAGCAAACATATATATCATATTTACAAACTTATTTGACCAACAGGGGCCCTTAGCTTTAGTACCTTTTCTGGCCAACACCTTCTAACAGGTGTCAATCTACAGGATTATCACCTCAAACCACCTACTATTGTTTGGGAGTTCCTCTCAGGGAGCCCTTTTTATGTTAATATACTGAAATGTTACATCAAGCACTTTTAAGATGTTCCTAGGGCTGTCTACATCAACCCACAGAGTTATGACATCAAACCACTTCTTATCTATATGTAATTTCACACACACACATTAACTGATCCCTGCGTGAAAGGCAGAGTCTGTTTATCATACCTGTACATGCTACATTAATTCCTATCCAGATGACATAACTTTATTTAATTTTCTTAATTGCTTTTAATATTATATATGAATTATTTTTATATATCTTCCATATTTTTCTATAGTTCTATATATTTAATTACTATAACCTTATATTTCTGCAACAGAAATTAATCACTTTCGGTTCAGAAATTTGTCAAAATCAGAAGTCTAATAGGGTTTTTGTTTTTTTTTAATAATTTTATTTTTTTAATGGGGTGACATCAATAAATCAGGATACATATATTCAAAGATAACATGTCCAGGTTATCTTGTCGTTCAATTATGTTGCATACCCACCACCCAAAGTCAGATTGTCCTCTGTCACCTTCTATCTTGTTTGCTTTGTGCCCCTCCCCACCCCCTTTCCCTCTCCCATTCCCCCCTCCCCCCGTAACCACCACACTCTTATCAATGTCTCTTAGTTTCACTATTATGTCCCACCTACGTATGGAATAATACAGTTCCTGGTTTTTTCTGATTTACTTATTTCGCTTCGTATCATGTTATCAAGATCCCACCATTTTGCTGTAAATGTTCCGATGTCATCATTTCTTATGGCTGAGTAGTATTCCATAGTGTATATGTGCCACATCTTCTTTATCCAGTCATCTATTGACGGGCTTTTTGGTTGTTTCCATGTCCTGGCCACTGTGAACAATGCTGCAATAAACATGGGGCTGCATGTGTCTTTACATATCAATGTTTCTGAGTTTTTGGGATATATACCCAGTAGAGGGATTGCTGGGTCATAAGGTAGTTCTATTTTCAGTTTTTTGAGGAACCACCATACTTTCTTCCATAATGGTTGTACTACTTTACATTCCCACCAACAGTGTATGAGGGTTCCTTTTTCTCCACAGCCTCTCCAACATTTGCTATTACCTGTCTTGCTAATAACAGCTAATCGAACAAGTGTGAGGTGGTATCTCATTGCCGTTTAGATTTGCATTTCTCTAATACCTAAAGAATTTGAGCATCTTTTCATATATCTGTTGGCCATTTGTATTTCTTCCTGGGAGAAGTGTCTATTTATATCCTCTTCCCATTTTTTTATTGGATTGTTTGTTTGTTGTTGAGTTTTATGAGTTCTTTGTATATTTTGGATATTAGGCCCTTATCTGAGCTGTTGTTTGAAAATATCATTTCCCATTTAGTTGGCTTTCTGTTTATTTTGTTATCAGTTTCTCTTGCTGAGCAAAAACTTCTTAGTCTGATGTAGTCCCATTCATTAATTTTTGCCTTCACTTCTCTTGACTTTGGAGTCAAATTCATAAAATGCTCTTTAAAACCCAGGTCCATGAGTTGAGTATCTATGTCTTCTTCTATGTACTTAATTGTTTCAGGTCTTATGTTTAGATCTTTGATCCATTTTGAGTTAATTTTTGTACAGGGGGAGAGACTGTAGTCCAGTTTCATTCTTTTGCATGTGGCTTTCCAGTTTTCCCAGCACCATTTATTGAAGAGGCTTTCTTTTCTCCATTCTGTGTTGTTGGCCCCTTTATCAAAAATTATTTGACTATATATATGTGGTTTTATTTCTGGACTTTCTATTCTGTTCCATTGGTCTGAGTGTCTATTTTTCTGCCAATACCATGCTGTTTTGATTGTCGTGGCCCTATAATAGAGTTTGAAGTCAGGTATTGTAATGCCCCCAGCTTCATTCTTTTTCTTTAGGATTGCTTTGGCTATTCGGGGTTTTTTATAGTTCCATATAAATCTGATGATTTTTTGCTCTATTTCTTTAAAAAGTGTCATTGGAAGTTTGATGGGAATTGCATTAAATTTGTATATTGCTTTGGGTAATATAGCCATCTTGATTATATTTATTCTTCCTAGCCAAGAACAAGGTATATTCTTCCATCTCATTATATCTTTTTCGATTTCCCTTAACAATGGTTTATAGTTTTCATTATATAAGTCCTTTACATTTTTTGTTATGTTTATTCCTAAGTATTTTATTTTTTTTGTTGCAATCGTGAAGGGGATTATTCTTTTGAGTTCCTTCTCAGTTGTTTCATTGTTGGCATATAGAAAGGCTATTGACTTCTGTATGTTAATTTTGTATCCTGCGACCTTACTGTATTGGCTTATTGTTTCTAGTAGTCTTTTTGTGGATTCTTTGGGGTTTTCGATGTATAGGATCATATCATCTGCAAAAAGTGATACCTTTACTTCTTCTTTTCCTGATATGGATGCCTTTTATTTCTTTGTCTTGTCTGATTGCTCTGGCTAGAACCTCTAGTACCACATTAAATAAGAGTGGAGAGAGTGGACAACCCTGTCTTGTTCCTGATTTAAGGGGGAAAGCCTTCAGTTTAGTGCCATTTAATATGATGTTAGCTGATGGTTTATCATATATGGCCTTTATCATGTTGAGATATTTTCCTTCTATACCCATTTTGTTGAGAGTCTTAAACATAAAATTATGTTGTATTTTATCGAAAGCCTTTTCTGCATCTATTGATAAGATCATGTGGTTTTTGTTCTTTGTTTTGTTGATATGGTGTATTACGTTAACCGTTTTACGTATGTTGAACCATCCTTGAGATTCTGGGATGAATCCCACTTGATCATGATGTATTATTTTTTTAATATGTTGTTGTATTCGATTTGCCAGTATTTTGTTTAGTATTTTAGCATCTGTATTTATTAGAGATATTGGTCTGTAGTTTTCTTTTTTTGTGCCATCCTTGCCTGGTTTTGGTATGAGGGTTATGTTGGCCTCATAAAATGTGTTTGGAAGTATTGCTTCTTCTTCAATTTTTTGGAATACTGTCAGTAGAATAGGAACCAAGTCTTCTTTGAATGTTTGATAAAATTCGCTGGTATAGCCGTCAGGGCCTGGACTTTTATTTTTGGGGAGGTTTTTAATGGTTTTTTCTATTTCTTCTCTACTGATAGGTCTGTTTAGGCTTTCTGCTTCTTCTTGACTCAGTCTAGGAAGGTTGTATTGTTCTAGGAATTTATCCATTTCTTCTAGGTTGTTGAATTTAGTGGCATAAAGTTTTTCATAGTATTCTACAATAATTCTTTGTATATCTACTGTGTCCGTGGTGATTTCTCCTCTTTCATTTTGGATTTTGTTTATATGAATTCTTTCTCTTTTTTCCTTGGTAAGTCTTGCCAAGGGTTTGTCAATTTTGTTGATCTTTTCAAAGAACCAGCTCCTTGTTCTATTAATTTTTTCTATAGTTTTTCTGTTCTCTAATTCATTTATTTCTGCTCTGATTTTTATTATCTCCTTTCTTCGGCTGGTTTTAGGTTGTCTTTGTTCTTCTTTTTCTAGTTCCTTAAGGTGGGAAGTTAAGTGGTTCACTTGGGCTCTCTCTTGTTTGTTCATATATGCCCGAAGTGATATGAACTTCCCTCTTATTACTGCTTTTGCTGCATCCCATAGATTCTGATATGTCGTATTGTCATTTTCATTAGTCTGTATATATCTTTTGATCTCTGCACTTATTTCTTCTTTGACCCATTCATTTTTTAAAAGTATGTTGTTTATTTTCCACATTTTTGTGGGATTTTTTTTCTCTTTTTTGCAGTTGAATTCTAGTTTCAAGGCTTTATGATCAGAAAATATGCTTGGTACAACTTCAATTTTTCTGAATTTGCTGATGTTATTTTTGTGGCCCAACATATAGTCAATTCTTGAGAATGATCCATGTACACTGGAGAAAAATGTATACTCAGTCACTTTGGGATGAAATGTCCTGTAGATGTCTATCATATCCAGGTGCTCTAGTGTTTTGTTTAAGGCCACTATGTCTTTGTTGATTCTCTGTTGAGATGACCAATCTAGAGCCGTCAGCGGTGTATTGAGGTCTCCAAGTATGATTGTGTTTTTGTCAGTTTTTGTTTTAAGGTCAATAAGTAGCTGTCTTATATATTTTGGTGCTCCTTGGTTTGGTGCATATATATTAAGAATTGTTATGTCTTCTTGATTCAGTGTCCCCTTAGCCATTATGAAATGGCCATTTTTGTCTCTGAGTACTTTTCCTGTCTTGTAGTCAGCATTATCCGATATGAGTATTGCTACACCTGCTTTTTTTTTGGATGTTATTTGCTTGGAGTATTGTTTTCCAGCCTTTCACTTTGAATTTGTTTTTATCCTTGTTACTTAGATGAGTTTCCTATAGGCAGCATACAGTTGGATTTTCTTTTTTAATCCATTCTGCTACTCTATGCCTTTTTATTGGTGAGTTTAATCCGTTTACATTTAGTGTAATTATTGATACTTGTGAGTTCCCTATTGCCATTTTATATCTTGCTTTCTGTTAGTTTTGTGTCTTGTTTGATCCTTCTCTTTCGTTTTTCTATCTTTTGTTTTTATTTGGTTGTATTCCATACATCTTTCCTCTGTTGCTATCTTTTTTATCTCATGTGCTTCTGTGGTGGTTTTTTCAATGGTGGTTACCTTTGAGTTATGAAAAGGGTCCCTACCCTGTTCATTGTAGCGAACTATTTTGTGAGTACTTTTGCACTCCATCGTCATTTGCTACTGTTAATCTCCATCTTCTCCCCTTCTTTTTGTTGTTGTCAGAGTTTAAATTTGGTTTTATTGTGTTCTTCTTGGAGCTTTTACTTGTGGCTCTGTTTTTTTTTTTTGTTCTTTGTATCTGATTGGAGAACCCCGTTTAGTAATTCCTGGAGTGGGGGTTTTCTGATGATAAATTCCCTCATCTTTTCTGTATCTGTGAATGTTTTTATTTCTCCTTCATATTTGAAGGATAGCTTTGATGGGTATAGTATTCGTGGCTGAAAGTTCCTCTCTTTCAGGACTTTAAATATTGGGGTCCACTCTCTTCTAGCTTGTAGAGTTTCTGCTGAGAAATCTGATGATAATCTAATGGGCCTTGCTTTATATGTTGTATTCTTCTTTTCCCTGGCTGCCTTGAGAATTTTTTCTTTGCTGTTGGTTTGTGTCAATTTCATTATGATATGCCTTGGAGCAGGTTTGTTGGGGTTAAGAAAACTCGGAGTTCTGTTTGCTTCTTGAACTTGAGGCTTTAGTTCTTTCCACAGGCTTGGGAAGTTCTCATCTATTATTTGTTTGAGTATGTTCTCCATTCCATTTTCTCTCTCTTCTCCCTCTGATATACCTATTATTCTTATGTTATTCTTTTTGATGGAGTCAGATAATTCTTGTAGGGCTATCTCATTTTTTTTTAATTTTTGAGTCTCTTTCTTCTTCTCTCTGTTGTGCCTCAAGTTGCTTGTCTTCTATTTCACTAATCCTCTCTTCTATCTGACCTGTTCTATTAGCTAAGCTTGTTACTTCGTTTTTCAGCTCGTGAATTGAGTTTTTCATCTCTGTTTGATTTGTTTTTATAGTTTCAATTTCCTTGGACATATATTCTTTGTGTTCATTGAGTTGTTTTCTGAGCTCCCTAAATTGCCTTTCTGTGTTTCCTTGTATATCTCGGAGGATTTTTAGGATTTCTATCTTGAATTCTCTGTCATTTAGCTCCAAGGTTTCCAATATATTAAATTTTTTCTCCATAGATTTTTCCTCATCTATCTGTGTTACCTCTCTTTCTTTTGTATCCATGATATTCGATTTTCTCTTCCTTAATGGCATCTGAGGGTGGTTTTGTTGATAGTATTAATGAGATTTAATAAAGAATAAAAAGTTAAAAAAAAATAATAAAAAAATAAAAAATCGAAAAGAGTTGTTTTTCTTTTAAAAATTAATAATGAAATAAAGAAAAATAAAATAAAATAAAAATTTTTAAAAAGGAAATTATTTCCCCCCTCCTTTTTTCCTCTCCTCTCCTCTCCCTTCTGTCTTGAGAAAATCTTGTGCTGAACTGTGAATTATAACAAACAATGCCTGTGATGGAAGGCCTGAATTGGGGAAAAGTAAAAAAGGGGAAAAAAAAAAGATAAAAAAAAAGAAAAAAGAAAAAAAAAAGAAAGAAAAAGAGTGTATGGACCCACAAAAAGCAAATAAGGAAAAAATTTGGGTCAAGAATAAAATGATTTGCTTTTAGTTGTTGGTTGTCTAAGAGTTATGATGAGAGGAATAAGAGGAAAACGGAAAAATGGGGGGACAAATTAAAAAATTACTATTGTATTTCGTGGAACAAGAACTAGATAAAATGGAGAGCCAGGGATGGGAGCACTGCTAGTGAGTTAAAAAGGTGAAGTAAAAAACCCCCAAAATGCCACAAACATAAGTTTGAGTCCCAGATAAGATAATTTGTTTGTTATTGAGGTTTGAAGGAGAGGAGATGTAAAGGAGAAAGGAAGAAACTAATATAGAGGGAGAAAAGAAAGAGAGAGAGAGAAAAAAAGAGGGAACCACTAAAAGAAGAAAAAAGAAAAAGAGGAGAGAGAGAGAGAGAATTAAGGGTTTTGGAGTGCAACCCTCATAGCGAGAAAGGAAGAGAAGAGAAAAGATAATGGGAGATGTAACACTTATGGGTAGTGTAGTTCAAGGAGAGGAGAGAGTAAGACCGGCAGAGAGTTAATCGGCCAAATTGGAGGAGGAAAAAAAGTATCAAGAATGAAGATAAGAGAAACAAATGAACAAATATAATAAAATGGGATAGGTTATAAAGTCTGCAGATTATTCTTGATTTTGAGAGGTTATCTTCTTGCTTTTTCTTTTCTCTCCCTCTTCCTGGTCGGTGACTCTGTAACCCGGGTTTTGCCCCTTTGGCATGCTCAGGTAGAGGTTTGCAGTTAATAAGTCTCTATGGCAATGTCATGTATTGTGCTTTAGTCTCGTTGGCCATCGAGGCTCATTGTCATTTATAGGCTCTGACAGTGAGAGAGTCCGTGTTCCTGGAGCCTTTCTCCTAGTCTTTCCTTCCTCAATTAGTAGTCTGATAATCCAGCTATGGGGTTGCTGCTGCCTCTGCCTGGATAGTAAGAGGCTCAAAGAGCTGGCAACTCCCCACTCTATTTCCACTCAGCACAGGGCTCTGGGTAAGGCTTAGTCAGTCAGAGCTGCTAGCATAATCAGGAGGGCTTTCTGCCCACTCAAAGACCTCTGGCTCTGTCTGCCACTCTGTCCGGTAACACAGGCGGGCGCCCACTTCCGGGGCGCTTGGAGGAAACTCTCACTCACTGGCTGCACGCACAGACCAGGATATCTGGCCAGCAGTCTCACGCTCTGAGTGAAACCTCCAACTGCAGGGAAAAGTTGCAGCGTTGGAATTGAGACCCGTTCCGTCCCGTGCGCGGCTTTTGCAAGGCGCTGGGGCGGCCTGAGATTCCGCTTTGGCCCACACAAAGGCCCCTGACTCTGCCCCTCTGTGTGATAACACGGGCGCGCACTGCCGAGGCACTTGGAGGAATCTCTCATTCACTATCTGCGCGCGCAAACCAGGATATGAGGCCGGCCGCATTTTCCTCTGAGTGAAATCCCCTCCAGCACGGAAAATCTCCACCGTTGGAATTAGTTCTCACTCCCTCCCGTGCGTGGCTTTCCCAGGGCGCTGGGGCTGCCCAGAGACTCTGCCCTCGGCCCACAGAAAGGCCTCTGACCCTGCCTCTCCGTGGGGCAACACGGGCACCCACTCTCGGGGCCTAGGAAGAAATCTCTCGCCTACTAACTGCGTGCACGCTGACCAGGAGACCGGGTAAAATGGCCGCCCCGCTTGTCTTTCTTTGTTTGGGTTTGGCGCGAGTGTTAGCTTGTATTGCCCGGGTTGCCACAGGATCAGTTTTTCCTCGGCTTGGATCTCCGTGCCACAGCCTGGTTCGGCCGTTTTTACCTCGGCCTGGATCTATTCACCCCCTTTGCTCGCCTCAGTTTATATTCACAGTTACCAGAGAAAGCCGCCCTGTTCAGGTTAGTGAGGAAGGCGGAGCATTTCTTACTCCCTATTTCCTTCGGGGTTTGGTTATATATTTAGCCAATTTTTCACTCGACCATACCTTTGGGTGTATTGTGAAGCATCTGGAGGCTCCAAGTATAGGTTTTTCTGTTTCTGGTTGAAGATCTTGTTGAGTTTTGGGTGAGATTTATCGGTATCGCTTCCTACCCTGCCATTACTTTGACGTCATCTCTAATAGGGTTTTTTTAATGATCTTATGGTAGCTTTCAAGGTCTTTCTGTTGATTCATAGAAGTGTAAACACAGCTTGAGACTATAAAACCAAAAGAAAAGGTGCAGGGAAGGAAATTAAAAGTCTTAAAAGTAAAGAGCAGCTGAAAAGTTTCCCTTTCTTAGGAAAGCCTCCCCATTTCCTTAAAAATTGTTTATCAGGACAAATAAAAATCATAAAAGCATAGCCATCTGAACAAATAAACTTCACTTATTTCAACCATTATATATTAATGGATTTTTCTTATCAGTTTTTCTCAAATTTTAATAGGAAATTTTCAAGTCTCTGGTTATGTCTCTCTATATATGCACATGCGTGTCAACCTCTAGATAAAATTAGTAAAACTGATTAATGAAAAAGCAATTCCCTTAAAGAATTAAGCATTTAGCCTGAGCAGGCAGTAGCAGAGTGGATAGAGTGTTGGCCGGGGACACTGAGGACCCAGATTCGAAACTCCGAGGTCGCTGGCTTATTGGCTTGAGCGTGAAATTATAGACATGATCCCATGGTTGTTAGCTTGAGCCCAAAGGTTGCTGGCTATTTCAGATCAGAAAAAAAGAAAGAGAAAATTTACCTCTTTTATTTTATTTGGCTAAAGTTAATATGCTATTATAAAAGTTTTTAAAAATTAAATTAAGCTTTAATATGAATGGTAAGTTTATGTAAAAACAACAAGATAATGCTATTTCTCTGCTAAAAGAACAAAATTTTCCTGTACTATTAGTATGCTCTAAATAAGCAATTATAAGGGAAAACAAAGATTTTAAGTTTTATATAAATAATTTTCTGTGCTCTTTATCAGGTCATTAATTGTTTAAACAAAGCAAGTTTACCTAACAATGGAAATGCTAAAATTTTGTTTACAAACATACAACCTTTGATATTTGTCTTTAAAATTTTTATAATCACTTGTATTAAATGAATAACAAGTATTGTTCCACAATAACCAATGATTCTATTCAAAATGAAACGTTTTAAAACTTTTGATATGCTTGACAAACTTCCAAGAATCAAATAAACAAGTGAAATAGAATCATTTTATTGACTTCTGAGATTTTAGCACCTTTGCAATTTTTTTTTTTTTACAGAGACAGAGAGAGAGTCAGAGAGAGGGATAGACAGGGACAGACAGACAGAAATGAAGAGAGATGAGAAGCATCAATCATCAGTTGTTCATTGATTGCTTTCTCATATGCGCCTTGACCACGGGCCTTCAGCAGACCAAGTAACTCCTTGCTCAAGCCAGTGACCTTGGGTCCAAGCTGGTGAGCTTTTGCTCAAATCAGATGGGCCTGCGCTCAAGCTGTCAACCTTGGGGTTTCGAACCTGGGTCCTCTGCATCCCAGTCTGATGCTCTATCCTCTGCACCACGGCTTGGTCAAGTAGCACCTTTGCAATTTTTAAGAAGGACCCTCGAAATGCCTTGAGGAACAATTGATTTTATAAAAAGGGAAGAAATGAAACTAATTAGGCTTGTTTGGTATGTTAAATTACATGGGAAGCATTGTCAAATAATGCTAAAAAACACAGTCCTCTATCTTGAAAAGTTGTGATTCTTATCATGTCTTTGAAATGTATACACTGCGGAACTAACCAAAACATTGCCCACAAAGACTGAAGGAATAAAAAAGTGGGTCTTTTAAAAATACAGAGTGCTATAAACTTCCCTTGACAATACTGATTTATAAAAGAGGTAAGGTTTTCACAAAACTACTGGAAAATAATTAAGATAAACTAAAATGATTATATATGGGAAAGAGGATGTGTGTTTTTGCTGGCAGAAGGTATGGAGTTGCTTTTTTAAAGGAAAAGAACAGAATGTGTTTTCTGCATATACAAGGACACAAAGGACTTGTGTTGCTTTTGGTTTGTTTTGTTTGCAAAGAAAGAAAAAAAGAAAGTAATTTTGTTCTAAAATAAAATAGCTGTTTCAAAATAAGAAGGAAAAGATAGGACAAAAACTAACAGGTATATTTAAGTTGCAGAGGTTTGTGTATGTTACAGGTTTTTGGATATTGCAGGTTAGTGGAGGAGGGATCTTGTGGAAACAGTTTTATATATGGTCCAACTAACTTCGAATGGATAATAAAGTCAATAGCATTATTTCTAGGTATGTATATATGTGTGAACTCCCACCAGATCTCTAATCATGGCCATTTTTTAAGTATTTTGTCATTTATGGAATATTATTGATTAACTCTGATGCTTTCATAAAAAAAGTTTTTAAAGATATGTTTTTTTATTTAATTAATTATTTACATAGGTTCTAGGGTCACCTTGAATGCATCCCCCCTCCCCCATATTTCCCTCAACATCTCCCTTGCCCCCTTCCCTATAGTGCCCTCCCCCCTTCCCTTCAGGTTTATCCCATCTTCTTTTCCTCTGGTCCCTTTGATCCCTCCTCTGTCTCAATTCCATCCCTCAATTCTCATTATTCCTTGGATTACTCAAATGAGTGAGGTCATATGATATGTTTCTTTCTCTGTCTGGCTTATTTCATTCAACATAATAATTTCCAAGTCCCTCCATATTGTTGCAAAAGGTAATATTTCCTTCTTTTTCATAGCCCCATAGTATTCCATTGTATATATGTACCAGTGCTTTTTAATCCACTGCTACACTGACAGACACTTGGGCTGTTTCCAGATATTCGCTATTGTGAACAATGCTGCCATAAACATGGGGGTGCATTTCTTTTTTTTAGTCGGTGATATGGTGTCCTTGGAATATATTCCTATAAGTGGAATGGCTGGGTCAAAGGGCAGTTCCATTTCTAATTTTTTGAGGAATCTCCATATGTTTTCCACAGTTATTGTACTAGTCTGCAATCCCACCAGCAGTACAGGAGGGTTCTCGTTTCTTCACACCCTCGCAAGCACCTATCCTGTGTTGTTTTGTTAATGAGCACCATTCTGACTGGTGTCAGGTGATATCTCATTGTGGTTTTAATTTGCATTTCTCTAATGATTAATGATGTTGAACAGTTTTTCATCTGTCTATTGGCCATCTGTATGTCCTCTTTGGAGAAATGTCTATTCATTTCTTGTGCCCATTTTTGGATTGGATTGTTTGTCTTCCTAGTGTTGAGTTTTACAAGTTCTTTATAAATTTTGGTTATTAACGCCTTATCAGATGTATTATCAAATATGTTTGCCCATTCTGTGGTTTGTCTTTTTATTCTGTTCATATTGACTTTAGCTGTGCAAAAGCTTTTTAGTTTGATATAGTCCCATTTGTTTATCCTGTCTTTATTTCATTTGCCTGTGGGGATAAATCAGCAAATATATTGCTGCAATAGATGTCAGTGAGCTTACTGCCTATGTTTTCTTCTAGGATGCTTATGGTTTCATGACTTACATTTAAGTCCTTTATTCATTTTGAGTTTATTTTTATGCATGGTGTAAGTTGGTGGTCTAGTTTCATTTTTTTTGCAGGTAGCTGTCCAGTTTTCTCAACACCATTTGTTAAAGAAACTGTCTTTATTCTGCTGTATGCTCTTACCTCCTTTGTCAAATATCAATTGTCCATAAAGATGTGGGTTTATTTCTGGGTTCTCTGTTCTGTTCCATTGATCTATATGACTGTTCTATGCCAGTACCAAGCTGTTTCAGTACAATGGCCTTGTAGTATAACTTGATATCAGGAAGTGTGATGCCTCCCACTTTATTCTTCTTTTTCAAGATTTTGGTTCCATAAAAAGTTTTGGAATATGTGTTCTATACCTTTGAAGCATGTCATTGGTATTTTAATTGGTATTGCATTGAATTTATAAATTGCTTTGGGTAATATAGATTTTAATAATATTTATTTTTTCTAACCATGAGCATGGTATATGCTTCCACTTGTAAGTGTCTTCCTTGATTTCTTCTATCAATGTTTTATAATATTCTGAGTACAGGTCCTTAACTTCCTTGATTAAATTTACTCCTTGATACCTTATTTTTTTATTGCAAGAGTAAATGGGATTGTTTCCTTAATTTCTCTTTCTGACAGTTCATTGTTCATGTATAATAATGCCTCTGATTTCTGTGTATTAATTTTATATCCTGCCACCTTGATGAATTCATTTATCAGGTACAGAAGTTTTTTGACTGAGACTTTAGGGTTTTCTACATGCAGTATCATATCATCTGCAAATAATGATAGTTTTACTTATTTTTTTCCAATATGAATGCCTTTTATTTCTTCTTCTTGTCTGATTGCTGTAGCTAGAATTTCCAGTACTACGTTGAATAAGAGTGGTGAAAGGGGGCACCCCTTCCTTGTTCCTGATTTTAGGGAAATTGCTTTTAATTTTTGTTTATTAATTATGATGTTGGCTGTGGGTTTGTCATAAATGGCCTTTATCTTGTTGAGGTATGTTCCCTGTATTCTCACTTTGATAAGAGTTTTGATCATAAATGGGTGCTGGATTTTATCAAATGCTTTTTCTGCATCTATTGAAATTATCATGTGGTTTTTCTCCTTCCTTTTGTTTATGTGATGAATCACATTGATTGATTTACAAATGTTGTACCATCCTTGCTTCCCCAGAATAAATCCCATTTGAATCATGATGTATGATTTTTTTCATGTATTGCTGGATCCTGTTTGCTAATATTCTCTTGAGGATTTTAGTGTTTAAGTTCATCAGGGATATTGGCCTATAATTTTCTTTCTTTGTGTTGTCTTTGCCTGGTTTTGGAATCAGAATTATGCTCGCCTCATAAAAGGAACTTAAAAGTGTTCCTTCCTCTTGAATTTTTTGAAATAGCTTGAGAAGGATAGAAGTTAGTTCTTCTTTGAATATTTAATAGAATTCACCAGTGAGGCCATCGGGCCTAGCGGTTTTGTTTTTTGGGAGCTTTTTGATAACTGTTTCGATCTCTTTTGTTGCAATCAGTCTGTATAGGTTTTCTGATTCTTTCAAATTGATTTTTGGAAGAATATATGTTTAAAGAAATTTGTCCATTTCACTTAGATTAATTTTTGGGCATACAGTTCTTTATGGTATTTTCTTACAATATTTTGTATTTCTGTTTTGTCAGTTGTTATTTCTCCACTCTCATTTCTAATTTTATTTATTTGAGTCCTTTTCTTTTCTTGGTGAGTCTCATTAAAGGTTCATAGATCTTGTTTACCCTTTCATAGAACCAGCTCTTGGTTTCATTGATCCTCTGTATTGTTTCTTTAGCCTCCATGTCATTTATTTCTGCTCTGATCTTTATCATTTCCTTCCTTCTACTACCTCTGTGCCTTACTTGCTGTTCTTTTTCTAATTCTTTTAGATGAAGGGTTAGGTTGTTTATTTGAGCTTTTTCAAGCTTCTTAAGGAATGCCTGTAGTGCATAAACTTCCCTTTCAGGACTGCTTTTGCTGTGTCCCATAAATTTTGAGTTGTTGTATGTTCATTATCATTCATTTCTAAGAATTTTTTTATTTCTTCTTTGATTTCATTGTGAACCCATTCATTATTTAATAACATGCTATTTAGTTTCTATGTGTTTGAGTATTTTTCAGTTTTTCTGTTGTGGTTGATTTCTAGTTTCATGTCATTGTGATCAGAGAAAATGTTAGATATGATTTTAACCTTTTTAAATTTGGTGAGACTGCTTTTGTGTCCTAACATGTGGTCTGTCCTAGAAAATGTACCATGAGCACTTCAAAAAAAATGTATATTCTGGTGAATTAGGGTGAAAGGTTCTAAAGATATCTAGTAAATCGAGTTAATCCTTTAAATCTGCTGTTTCTTTGTTAATGTTCTTTTTGAGGATGTATCTAGTGATGTTAGTGGGGCAATGAAATCTCCTACTATTATGGTATTGCTGTTGATCTCGCCCTTTATATCCATCAAAGTCTGCTTTATATATTTAGGTGCTCCTATATTAGGTGTGTCGATATTTATGATAGTTATATCTTACTGTTGGATTGATCCCTTTATCATTATGTAGTGGCTTTCTTTATCTCTTACTATAGTCTTGGTTTTAAAGTCCATTTTGTCTGATATAAGTATTGCTACCCCAGCTTTTTTTCATTTCCATTTGCATGAAATATTTCTTCCATCCTTTTATCTTCAGTCTATGTGCATCTTTTGTTTTAATGTGTGTCTCTTGTAGACAGCATATGTATGGGTCCAGTTTTCTTATCCAAGCAGCTAACCTATGTCTTTTGATGGATCATTTAATCCATTTACTTTTAATGTTATTATTGATATGTAGTTGTTTATTGCCATTTTATTATTTAAAGCTGTATTCTTCTTTTGCTATATTCTTTTCCCACTTTGATCTGTTTACAACAGGCCCCTTAACATTTCCTGCAGCATTGGTTTGGTTGTAATAAATTTCTTTAGTATTTTTTTGTCTTGGAAGCTTGTTATTTTTTCTTCAATTTTAAATGTTAACTTTGCTGGATAAACTAGTCTTGGTTGTAGGTTCTTGTTCTGCATTACTTTGAATATTTCTTGCCATTCCCTTCTGGCCTCAAGTGTTTCTGTTGAGAGGTTAGATGTCATCCTTATGGGGGCTCCTTTTTAGGTGATAGCTTTTTTTCACTAGCAGCTTTTGATATTTTTCTTTATCTCTTAGCTTTGGTATTTTAATTATGATGTGTCTTGGTGTGAATTTCTTTGGGTTTCTCTTTACTGGAGTTCTCTGTGCTTCTTGAACTTGTGAGACCCTTCCTTGCATCAATTTAGGGAAGTTTTCAGCTATGATTTGATTGAATAAGGTTTCTATCCCTTTTTCCTTATCTTCTTCTTCAGGAACCCATATGATGCAGATGTTATTTCTCTTCATGTTGTCACAAAGCTCTCTTAGAATTTTCTCAGACTTTTTGAGTCTCTTTTTTTCTTCTGCTCTGCTTCCATGGCTTCATTCATCTTGTCCTCCAGCTCACTGAATCGATCCTTACTTCATCCATCCTGCTTTTAATTCCTTCCATTGTGTTCTTCATTTCTGATATTGTATTTGTCATCTCTGACTGATTCTTTTTTAATATTTCAATGTCCTTTTTTATACTTGCTATCTCTTTATTTAGGTATTTGTAATGACCATCCATTATTGTTCTAAGATTCCCTAAGCATCCTAACAATTATTATTTTAAACTCTGCATCTAGTAGTTTGGTTATTTTGATATCACTCAGTTCCTTTTCTGGAGGTTTCTCTTGTGGTTTCATATGGATTGCACTTCTTTGTCTTCTCATTATGTCTGTGTGTTTAGATGTGTTGTCTGTAGAGCTGGTTGATTCCAGGCTTGGTGTTATCTGCCTTCAATTTTCAGTTGTGTTATTTCTAGGTCGTTTTGGGTTGGCATCTGCTGTTGTTTTAATCCACTGTCAGATTTGGCTTTTCTAGTAGAGCCTCTTTGAAGTCTTGATTTGTTTGTTTTCTTCTCAGTTATCTTATCTCGGTGGTAGTCTTGTCTACTGATCTCAGCAGGGGGCTTATTTGAAACTATATCCATGAATGTGGTAGATATAACCTGAGACTCTGAAGGCCTGATCTGCCAGTTATTTTCTCTGAGGGCAGGGTGCTTTCTCTGCTTCAGTAGGGGGAGGTGTATCTCAGATCTCCATGGAGACCTGAGTTACTGCCCCACTTCCTGTTCAGCTGTGTATTGTTGTGCTGATTGAAGCTGGAGAGATATCTTGAGATGGGTGACTCAGATCCACTTTAGTCTTGTGTTTTGTGGAAAGATCAACCCCTCCCCCAGCTATGGCCACCTTCAGCACTAGATGAATCAGCTTCTCAGTTCCTCCCATGCATTCCTCTGCCTGTCATTGTCTGTCTCTCTCTTCCCCCTTTCCTTTTGGAAGGTAAGCCAGCCCTTTCAATACACTTTGTTCCCAGGGCCCCAGCCAAGTGACTGTGAGCAATATTTTCTACTCTTTTCCTTGGAATGAGAGCCCTTCTGGGCTCTCAGCCTCACTTCCCTCCCTTTGTTCCTGTAAGCAGGGGAGACCCACTGCTCCTCAGCACTCTCTGCCAGATTTGGTGTGGCTTTTCTTTGCTCCTTGAGAAAGAGAAGCTATTCTTGCAGTCCAGAGTTGGTTTTTCTTGCAGCGCAGAGTTGGTTTTTCACAGATTGTTCCTAAATTAATTTGTAATCTACTTTAGTGGTGTGAGCTGGGAGTCTGTGCATCTGCCTACTCCCTAAAGATATGTTTTATCTTCAGAGAAATTCATGGAGAAGATGACACTGTAACATAGATGTTTCTAATTAACTTTCAGGTTATACCACTTAACTGGGTAAAGATGTACCAAACTCTAAGGTAAAACTGGACTCATAAAACTGCTAACAAAAAGATAAAAATTTATAAGAATTAATAACATGGAAGTAGATTAACTGATAAGGATGATTATAATTTTATAAGTTTTTATGTAAATATTGCTTTTTTTATTTTTTATTTTTAGACATAAGACTTTTTTTTGTACTAAGCTAACCATGAGCTATAGAAATTTGGTAAATTATACTTTTGTAAACAAATTTAAAATATTTGTCTTTTCCTTCTACCTGATCTTCCTAAAATATTAGATACATTTTTAAAAACATTTTATTTATTTAAGAGAGGAGAGAGAGAAAGAATGAGAAAGAAGAGGGGAGGAGCAGGAAGAACAACTCCCACATGTGCCGACCAGGCAAGCCCAGAATCTCAAACTGGTACCTCAGTGTTTCAGGTTGATGCTTTATCCACTGTGCCACCACAGCTCAGGCTAAAATTTAGGTACTTTTAACAAATTTATACATTACAAAATTTAGATGTTTTCACTCTTGGATTTATATTTCCTAATTTAAAAAGAAATTTTTTACATGTAAATGGAATCTTCCACCAACAGAGGATTTGAAATTAAAATTACTAGGAAGTGAGGTTGGTGATATCTGTTGTAAACATCTAACCCAAACTTCAGAACTAATGTACATTTCATTTTACTTTTTTTCTTCTTTTTCTTACTTTAGTTACTTCCTATCCCCCACAAAAAAATATAAGGGACTAAGCACTCACTTAATAATTATTGCTCCATTTCCCTCTTAGTATCTGAGTGAGAAGATGACTCCATATTGGGTTTTATCTTTAAACCTCTTCACAGGTCAAAACATGTAACTTCTTAGACACGTGGTCGAGGATGCTGAATGTCTGGTGATGTCAGCCTCAGTGAAGGCAACAGATTGGGTGGAATACTTTCTCCTCAGGCAGGTATTGCAATAACTGCCACAGCAATGGCCAACCAGGAAGATCATTACATTCCCTTGATTAGTTACATTAGACAATACAATTGCTTTTGAACACTTCCTAGCCAAGCAATGCTAGGCCTGCTCTATGGTTACCTTGGATTAAACATCTCTGGTACAATAGCAATGGGACTAGATAAATCTGGTCACAAGACAAATGTTGAAATGCAGTTCCCACTGACACCTCATGGTTCTTCAGTACCTTCAGCTGACGGCTCCCAGGTATTGCCTTCTGGTTCTGATCTATTCTTCAACTTCAAATTGGACTTTTTGTTTTATTATTATATATAAAAAGTTTTGCTGTTATAAAGCTTTGTTTATTTATATAGTTTGACATTATAAAGACACAACTCCAATTATGGTTGCTTCATATGTTGGGAAGATTACTAAGTAAGTCCTATGAGACTACAGATGTCACTTTAAAAAAATATAACATTAAACCTTCCCCTTTCTGCATCTTTGTTGCTCATATGTGACCTAAGAGTACTAAAATATCACATTACCTCCTTTATGGAAAATGACATACCAGAATGAGTCACCGGACAATGGAGATGCTTTTAATAACTGATTAGTGCTACTTTCCAATGATTGATCAGCAATGTTTTTAAAAAATTATTTTTATTTAAAAAAAGGGAAATGTAAACAAGTAATATAAATGGAAAACTCTGAAATGGAAGCAGAGCTGTCCTACATGAGGACTTGCATTGCATGTCTTATACTTAAAATGTTAAAATCTTAGAATGTTAAAAACAGGGCAAAAATATCTTTGTACTGGAATTAGGGCAATATTGTGTTCCAGAGAACTGTTTTACAGAGATAAAAAACAACAACAAAAAAAAAACAAAAAGAAAAACAAAACAAGACAAAAAAACAGTTATTATGACTATTGGACTAAAATTTTAAAACAGTTTTTAATTAACATTACTCTGCCATGTTATTGGCACTAATAGAACTACCATCCTACTATTGATGTAATTCTTCCCTTCTCTTTCTTATGAATA
This sequence comes from Saccopteryx leptura, assembly GCF_036850995.1. Classification (NCBI taxonomy): domain Eukaryota; kingdom Metazoa; phylum Chordata; class Mammalia; order Chiroptera; family Emballonuridae; genus Saccopteryx; species Saccopteryx leptura. Next base: position 112,048,490 of record NC_089507.1, on the reverse strand, counting down.
CACATTGCCTTTTTCACCTAATTAGAATATTATTTGAGCTTCTGCCGGAATCAATGATACCTGAATAGCTATTCTTATTGATCTCAAACATTTGTTGACTTTCTCTCTCTTTGAAAGACCTTTTTATTTTTAAGTTAACCATAGGACACAACATGAATATAATGTCATAAAAATTTTAATAACCAAAATTTTTGAACCAAATAGGTTCAAGAATTATTTTCAGTATATTTCTATAAATCCCTATGTTTTTAAACAGATCTTTCCTTTGTAGCTCTAATCCTTCCCATTCCAGGGATGCTAACCTATCCTGTAAGTAGAATAGAAGCCATCTCCTGTGTCATGTCATGAAAAAAAACATTTTTCTTAGAAAGATCTTGCTTTTTTGTCTAACACTCTCTCCTAATGTTAAACTTTTGAAGTGCCTTCTTAAGGCTACTATTAAAGCATTAATTTATCTGCAAGGTATTACACATTAAACCATTATAGGCATTTTCTTGCCGAAGTATTAGAGTTAAGGGAATGGATATGGAAGGAAAGAAATAAAGAGGAAGGAAGGAAGGAAGGAAGGAAGGAAGGAAGGAAGGAAGGAAGGAAGGAAGGAAGGAAGGAAGGAAGGAAGGAAGGAAAGAAGAAAGAAAGAAAAAATTGGATTAAGTTCTTTTGGAGAAATTCTGCTCATAAGCACAGAGTTGCTGAGGGGAAGGGAGGGGCAGTGTATAACATGGCCAGAAGGTCCTGAATAAAACCTAGCATACTTCACATTTTAGTCTTGGGTCAAAAGTGGATCTCTTGGTTATCCTTCCTTCCTGCTTACCACAGTATACCCTTTAATTCATACAGCCAGCTTTTCTCTGGTGAGTGGGGGATATGCATACTCTCTGTTTATGTTTCCTTTACCAACACTCATCTCACAGCTAGATGCTAAGGCTAATAATTTTTTTAAAGCCACAAATCCTAACAGTTGCTACAGAGTTAACACCATTGAAAAACAGAACCATTTAGCTGTAAGAAATGTATAACTGTAGTCTGTGCTCAGCCTACAGGCAATAAGAGTCCACTAACAGCTGTAGAGTCAAACTTCTTATGGGGCCACAAGTAAGGAGCTTTCAAAACAATCTTCTCTTCTCATTGTTTAATTGCCTTATTACCAGGAAAACATTTTTACAAAAAATAATCCAACTTCCCATTGTCTGTAGGTCAAATTGCTTGAGAAAATATATATACTTTACATACTTTTATTAGAGTGTTTGCAGAGTTGGGAAGCTCCTTAGAGATCATTTAGTTCATTGCTCTCAATTTACAGCTGGGTATTCAATGGCTGAGATTTACACTGTCTTGACCAAATTCACACAGTCGGTTACCTCATAGACCCCCATTGAGCTTTATTCTTATGCAATGTAAGTAATTCTCAATCATTAATTCCTGGGATTATAAAGTTTGCCTGAGAAGAAACTCAAACAATACAAGCAGGGTTAGTGAAGAGTCAGACCACTTTGGGTTCTAATCCTGGCTCTGCCACTGACTGTTGTGGCTTTGGGCATGTTACCTCATCTGCTCTTCTGTATAATGTCCTGTAAGGTTTGCAAGCTGACAGTGTTTTGATGAGGACTCAGTGAGGTCACACCCAAGAGTATCTCATGTGCTTTTATGGATCCAGCACTAATAGAAGTGCTCTGGGTATATTAACTTAATTTGCACACAGAATCTTTGAAATAAACACTACTGTTCTTGTTTTATATATATCAATACTGAGGTATTTACAAAAGGTTCAGACATATACTGAGGAATCAATAAACTTTAGTTTCTGGTATCATCATCATTATCATTATTAATTGGTAATTTATACAAAAATTAGCTTCTAAAAGTTTTTTTAAGTTGATTAGGTTGCCCCAGTGCTGTTTCCAATTTAGGGCAGTTGCCAAGCTCAGAAAACGAAAACATTTCTTAAAAAAATATAAGAAAGAGAGAGAGAAAGAAAGAAAGGGGGCAAAAGAAAGGAAGAAAGGAAGGAAGGGAGGGAAGGAAGGAGAGAGGGAAGGGAGGGAGGGAGGGAGGGAGGGAGGGAGGGAGGGAGGGAGGGAGGAAAAAAGGAAAAAGAAATCAAACCAGTAAAAATATCTGCCCTCAATTTGTAGGTAGTAGGAGCCCAATGCCCAATGACAACCATGAACATCATTCCAAAGCAAAATGAAAATAATACAAACATTGTTGATTTTTTGGAATCATCTCTATGTTGTTCCCTTTGTATGGATAATGAAGAACACAAGAAAAAAAGCACATTTTTTTTCACTTGCTAATGAAAACCGCTAACATTTCGATATGCTGCAACCATGTTAAGTTTTATAACACAGCTGAAATTCACATATCTTTCCTTTTCTCCTGAAATGTTCTTGTGACTTTGACAGCTTGTTAAGGATTGCTGCAAGCCCAAATTGGGATGACACGTGCTGGTAACTGGCCGATTCCACTCTTCAAAACACAGAGGCCACAGGCACAGACTGGCCAGGCAGAAAGGAGGGCAGATCAGAAGGAGAGTATGTTTAGTAAGACTTTTCAGCCTTTCCCGCTGACTTTTATTTTGACATACAGGGCTGTAACCATAAGTGCACAAGGATTAGAGATGTCATTTTATGTCAGCTGTAAGACAGGATGCAACAAAACATACAAGCATAGATACCATCATTTGTCTGTTGTGACTCTTCCAGAAAGGGAAGATGATACCATGGTCAAATCAAACAGCCGCCTTTGCAGGTAGGGTTCCTCTCTGCCCACGCAAGCTGTCAGCAGTACTCACAGGGGAATTCTACAAGCTGAAAAACTTAACTTCTTGCAAGAGGATTATTCTATTTTCCCACCAACTTGTAACTGCAGCTGTGAAGTGGTGGGATTCGCTTAGAAAATGTTGGAATCCCAGGAAAAGAAAGTGACCAGTTCAACATTTGATGTCATGCATTGCCAAATGGTTATACTTAACCTAGCATTTAATGGGGTAATCTAAAACAGCACAACTAAATTTAATTTTTCAAAAACCTGGTCAATGTCAAATAATTTTAGAGATGAAGAGTACATAATGAAAATGCACACAGTAATTAGCAGGGTTTTTAAAAATAGCTTCTCCCAGAACACATAAATTTTATAGCAATGATTGCTTACATTTATAGGGCAATTGCTCTATATATTATACACATTGTCCCCTTCAGTCCTTGAAAATAAAAAAGGACATTAGGCTCAGAGAACTCAAGTATGTTACCTGCAATTCTATAACAAGAAAGTGGCATAGCCAGCATTCAAACTTTTCTCAATTGGTTCTAAAAGTCATATTCACCCCTTACACTTATTCTCTCAATATGGGGTACACATTCTCAGCAGTATCTTATCTGTTTGTGAGATTATAATTTGTAATAAATATGCATATATTTTTCCTCATCCCCATTTCTGGCACAAGGATCCAAACCCCTTGGAATTTCCTAAGGAGACTAATAAAGGTGTCTTTTAGGTTAATGAGGTGACTCTGGTATGGCACATTAGGATGAGGGCTCATTGCCAGGGGACACAACCTGAGATTAGAGGTTTGGAACCTTCAGCCCCACTCTCCACTCCCACCTCTGTGAAGAGGAGACAGCCTGGAAATAGAGTTCAATCACCAATGAGCAATGATTGAATTAGTGCCAGTGTAATGAAGCCCCCATAAAAACCTAGAAGGGCTAGGTTCAAAGAGCTCCCTGGTTGGTGAACATGCACAGGTATGAAAAGAGTGGTGCACCTGGGAAGGGCACTGAAGCTTGTTGCCCTTTCCCACACAATGCCCTACACACCTCTTGCATTTGACTCTTCCTGAGTTATATTCTTTAATAATAAACCTGAATAATCTAGTAAGTAAATGTTTCTGTGAGCCACTAAAGCAAATTCATGGAACCCAAAGAGGGGATAAGAGTGACCTCTCATTTATTTGGTCAGAAGCACTGGTAACCACAACCTATAAAATGAAGAGTGGTTTTATGGAAAGAAGCTCTAACCTGTGGGATCTGATGCATTCTCCAAGTGGACAGTGTCAGAATTGAGTTGAATTGTAAGACAATCAGCTGGTGTTACAGAGAATTTCTTATTGGTGTGATAAATGTTCCCCTCCCCACACACGGAATAAGGTGCAAACCATTTTACTGTTCATAGGTTAGTGTAAATGCCTAACAGGCTGAAATATAGTGCAATTTACTGACATTTTACTGTGGTTATGGAGGAGCAACATTGTGTTTGAAATTTGGAACTACTCTGTCAAATGTATTTCTTCAAAATTTTCATTTCTTAGTTACATTCAACTTACATGTTTGTAGCCCTGCCTGAATTGCTTGGTTAGTTGAGTATTGTTTCAGTATACCAAGATTGCCAGTTTGATCCCCAGTCAGGGCACATATAGGAACAGATTGATGTTCTTATCTCTCTCTCTCTCTTTCTCTCCCCCTTCCTCTCTCTTCACTAAAATAAATAAATAAAAATAAAAGAGCACAAAACAAACTAAAAATGTTTAAATGCTTGAGATTTGTTTGATAACCAATTTCAGAATCACCTTGAAAGATTATGCTTATGAAAAAAGAGAAAATTTTAAAAAGTCTTATTCTTCAGATATGGAAATATAATCTCTTTTTGATGAAAAAAGACAACACAACTGAAGAAATAAAAATTACTGACACAACATTGCCAAATAATACGTTTTCAAGGGCCCTCAAAACAAAAGAAAATTGGTTAAAAGATTTCAGGTTCTTAGAGAATTAATTCATATTATATTTTGGATTATTTTCTCTATATTTATACTGACTTTATTTATGAAGATATGGTTATTGACTATTTTTATAATTTTTCTCTATTTTAACAGGAAACATACTACGTGAATTATTTGTCAGTCTAGTGCTATGCTCTTGAAGAAGGAGAGATGTCCACATGGACAGAGAGAAATCAACAAGTGGTTAAAATTACACGAATCATTGTTCACACCAATGCCATGGGAAGTCCTGTATTTGCCAATAACTGCATCACACAGAAAGAACATCTCTCTCAAATAGTTTCATTCATGATATTCTTCAATCTATTCATTCAAGTGATAAAAGTCTTAAATGTTTTTCTTTTAAATATTTTATTTATTGATTTTAGAGAGTGGAGAGAGAGAGAGAGAGAAAGCAGGGTGGTGGTGAGTGGAAGTATCAACCTATAGTAGTTTCTTCTTGTATGTGCCTAAACCAAGCAACCCAAGCTTTTGAACCGGCGATGTCAGCATACCAGGTTGACCCTTCATCCACTGTGCCATCACAGGTCAGGCAAAATGCTAAATGTTTTTAAACCCACACAAGATACTTGCTTATATATTTGTTCTTCATAAAATCTGAATTAAAATTGAATGTCCTTCAGAAGCTTGTACTGATACATAGATATATTCAGGGATAGTCTGGACTTGGTAATGCTGAAAAAAAATTTTACTCTCATATCCCATTGTTACTTTTCTCTATGAGATTGTAAGAAAGACAATTAAGCTTAAAAGAATAATCAAATTTTGGCAAATATATTTGCTTGTTTACCAGATACATTCTTAAGACTGAATTTGACTTTGGGTGGTGAGCAAACAATTCGGTACACAGGTCATGTGTTATAGAATTGTACACCTGAAACCTATATAATCTTATTAAGTAATATTACCCCAATAAATTTAAATAAAAATAAAAAATAAATTAAAAATGAGAAAACCAGACTAAATGTACTAAATCAAGGCAAACCTATATGTTTCAACCGACTGTGAAGAGTACTGTAAGAAAGATAAATTTGGTGGAGAAATCTAACTTTGGAGATTATAAAACATTAGAAACTTTTGATTTAATGCACACTAAAGTGTCTATAGTAAAATAAAAACCAAACACCATCTTTTATTAATGGAAAGACTCTAATCGAGAATTTCCCAAACATAGTAATAGAATCTGATCAAGGTATCACAGACCCTTGAAGTAAAGACCTAAGAGATACAGTTAATTAAATTTCTCAGCAGTAGCCTGAAACACCAAAAACTACAAAAGCTCAAATCCCCTCAGGATAATATAAATTAGCAAGCTTTAGGAGGAAAGAGAGTACCCCATCTAAGGTTTTGACTCTTAAAAAAGTTTTCTGGCTGAAGAGAGACAGACCCCACCAAGATTGGGCATATTTTAGAGACAGCAGAGGTCTTGTCTGGGACCAAATCTTTTATATACAAACCAATCAATCCAAGTATATGGACCTACTACCCCCTTATCTAACCCTCAAACGCCAAGTTCTCAGTCATTCTTGGATCGGTTATCGCCAACTAGATACTAACCCTAAATTTCCTGATGATTTAATCCTCAATTTTTTACTCTGAATTGGCTTGATTTTCTCATGGAAATCCCAATAAAGGATCTAGCTTAGATTTTCTCCTCATTCCTGTCTTCCACCATCTGACCAAAACCTGGTGGCCATGTATAGTTTTCAGGGACTCTCTTTGGAACCCATAATATAACTTTTCCCTTTTATGCTTAGTTCTCATTTCCTGCTGGCTACAATGACTTTACCAAACCATATCCAACATTTACATTCTTAGCACAGATGTCAAGTAAATATGTCTATAGTCTTGCATTTCATAAAAAAATAAATAAAAATTCTTGAAACCTCAATGTCTCATTTGTAGCTTCTATGCAGTGTCAGTATTTTGAGCATTGTGCATATTATGTGCAAAGGCTTTTTTTTTACATTAGAATGAAAATAGTATATATGGGGGTTTTTTTGTTTGTTTTTTTGTTTTGTTGTTTTAGAGACAGAGAGAGAGTCAGAGAGAGGGATAGATAGGGACAGACAAGAACAAAGAGAGATGAGAAGAATTAATCATTAGTTTTTTGTTGCGACACCTTAGTTGTTCATTGATTTCTTTCTCATATGTGCCCTGACCATGGGGCTACAGCAGACCAAATAACCCCTTGCTCAAGCCAGCGGTCTTGGGTTCAAGCTGGTGAGCCTTGCTCAAACCAGATGAGCCCACGCTCAAGCTGGTGACCTTGGGGTCTTGAACCTGGGTCCTCCGTATCCCAGTTCAATGCTCTATCCACTGCCCCACCACCTGGTCAGGCAGTATATATGTTTTAATGTAAGTCCAACATTTTAGCTAGTTTTTCTTATTGATACTTAACTTTTTCCACATTGAGCCAGACTATTTAAACCTGCAACATTTGAGGTTATCCAGTTCTGTCCATGGGTCAAAGTTTCAACAGAGAGAAACTAAGCCTTTCTAAGGAAATTTATGGGTTTTGTCAAACTTGTTCTAGAAGCCAATAGATTGTAAAATCAGTCGGGAATTATTTTCAGCTTGACTGAGAAGCAACTTGTTAACTTGGTGGACCCTAAATCAATGTCATTTTGTTGGAACAAAGGCAATGGCAGTGGGAAGAGTGGAGGCAAGGGCAAACATTTTTCTCAAAGCTTTGACTTTGTTTTACCAAAATAATGTTAAGGAATGATTGGTGACTTAGTTTATTTTAATAAACTCTTGGAGAGATTTTCTAATATGGTTTCTGAACTGATTTGATTGTGTCTGGGAAACTCTTACTATCTTTCCACATAAAAATTACATCCAAGTTGCTGGGATGTCTCTGCTGACTGATTTGGCAGCAAGTAGTTGCTGTGGCCTCAGACATCAACCAATGAGAGGGCTGTCTGGGTTTGCACATACCTGAGAGGTGTCTTTCAAGACAGCCTCTTTGACAAGTAGAGTTATCACAGTACATCTTTATAGGGAGAAAGTGCTGTTGTAGAAAATAATATGTGGCCCTGCCTGGTTGTTGGCTCAGTGGATAGAGCATCAGCCCTATGTATATACATCCTGGATTTGATTCCCAGTCAAGGCACACAGAAGAAGCAGTCATCTGCTTCTCCTCATCCTTCCTCTCATCCTTCTCTCTCTCTTCCCCTTCCACAGCTAGTGGCTTGGTTGGTTCGAGTTTGTTCTCGAGTGCTAAGGCTATCTCTATTAGAGCACATTGTATTCAGGTGCTAAAAATAGCTCAGTTGTTTTGAACAACAGCCCCAGATCAGATTGCTGGGTTGATCCCAGTTGGGGTGCATGTGGGAAATCTCCCTCACTATCTTCCTTCTCATTTAAAAAATAAAAATTAAAAATAATAATATGTAAATATTTGACTTAGGGCTACTATGGGATCGAAGATTAATTTTAAATACTCAATTACCTAAATACAATGTAATAAAGAGCCACAGTTCACTTTTTAGGATAGTCAATACCTGACTAGTAAGGGAAACATTTTTGTTTTGATCTGTGTGATATTAAAGCACGTATTATCACAACACTTCAAAGCTATATCAAATATCACATTTTAAAAACAGGGACTCATACCTAAAACACACTAAGAAGGGTATATAACTTGAACTATCAATCATTTAAAAACTCAAATCTGAAACTTCAGGGCCAATAAGGCATTGTTTACAAAGAATACCAGAACCAGGGTTTTGTGAGAGCTGAAGGGAAGAGAGGAATCTGCACCTTTCCTTTTTCCCACTCCCAGCCCTTGCCCTTGGCCACGAATCATAGAAAAGTAGCTATACTGAGTCTCCAGCAAAAGTGAGCTCTGGTTTTCACTCACAGGGAGAATTCTTCTCCAGGACCGACAGAGCAAGAGTGTAAGGCTAACTGCAACTCAGGTTTACGAATGTAAGCCAAGTATCTGGTGCATTTGGTCAAGATTCAAGTTCATTCTGAAGCATTAAATCAAAGTGTTACCGGTCGGGTTCCAACATTTTAGAATGCCTTGAGTAGTGAATTACAAATCCATCACCATCCTCCTCACCCTGCAATCAATCTAGTCTAGGCGGCAGAAGCTAAGTAGCACCAAGACCTGACCCAGATGGCAAAAAGAAGCTCGAGAATTGAAATACTAAATTTTATTGCTAACAGCAATTCTGGGCGGAGAGGAGGGATCAAAGAAGGCAAGGGAGTAATCCAAGAAATAAGACACTTGCAAGAGAAAGGAAATCTTCCATTCAGTGCAGCATTGGAAAGAGCAGGAATAGGAAAGGGAAGAAATAAAAAAAAATCTTAACACACCCCAGGGTTAGGCTCCATTGTAAGAGACATTTGATAGAGGAGTCTGAACTTGAAAAAACATAATGGAAGAGAAGCAACCACTGAGCAGAGAGGTACGTGGCCCCAGATACCAGAAGTAAGGCTGCAGCAGAAATCTGTGAAAAGGTGGGAGATGCCTTGCATGCGGGGACTGTGGCAGGAATGACAGCTGAGACCTTAACTCTTGTGTTTTCAAACATAAAAAATAAGGACATGTGACTTGGAGGAAAAAAAAAAAAGAAAAAAAAATATATATATATTCACCAGAGAGAACAGTGAAATATATCCAGGAGAAATAAATGTAAATTATCCTTTCCAGATCAAGATAATTTTGATAGGCAGAATTACAAACCCTAGCACATCACTGACAGAAACAGGAGAACAGTCCATGAAATCTGAAAATATTTATTCCAAAGAAGGCAGATGGGAGAGACATCTAATAAACAAATGCGCTACACTTTTTTTTGCAACACATACATTGGAGTGTCTTGATTCATAGTGACACCAGCTTCCACTTGGGGCCTGCAAAGGGAGAGTCCTTCATACTGATGATAAATGGGCCTAAGAAACAGGGAGGGAACAAAAATTAAATAAGCCTTTTCCCCATTTTCTTCATGTAAAAGTCCATATTACTATTAATAAAGGCTGAAAGCTTTTATTTATTGTTTTTGACAGATTTTTCTGTTCTTGTAGAAAAAAACTCAAGGAACTCCACAGCCTTCTCCACAGATGCTACATAATCATGACTACAGATTATCTTCCAGCAGCTGTGAGGGACACAAAGCTTTTCCTGGAATATGGGAGGAGAGGGGATTAGAAGCAGACTAAAAGCAGTTTTCCCCCAGCCAACTGGTCTGGAAAATGTTGAAATATATTTAGGAAAGGTAAACACTGCCAACATCAACATGTTCCTTCCTTAGGGGGCTGTAGAGAAATTTGGTCTACAGATAAGACAGTTTAGACAATTTATGTTGGAGTACAAGAGAACCTCCTTGGCACCCAAGTTTTTACCTTGGAACCATATTAGAAAGCAGCTAATTCTCTGTTGGTGAAATTACAAACTGTGTGTACATACTCTAAAGGTAAAGAAAATTAAAATTGATCCATTATTAAATATCTTAGACAAAATTAATTTTTTTTTTAAATGAGTAAGTGGGCCAGGAGGCTTAGTAAATCAGATTAAATGCCCCAGCCACACTGGCTAGATTGCTTGTTCTTTGTGACTTATCTGTGATTAGACCTATATATAATGGTTTCATAGGAAACTGGTTATAAGTCAACAAAAATACTTCAGTTAAAATGGAACAGCTAAACATTTTCTGCATGCCCTGTAGTTAGGGCTGCCAAAAAATATTTCAGGGCATTAGGTCCATTTGAACTTCAGAAAAACAACAAACAAGTTTTCTAAATAAGTGTGTCCTAAATGTTGCATGTGACTTATTCTAAAAAGTCCTATTTGTTGTTTATCCAAAATTCAATGTAACTGTTCATTCTCTATTTTTATTTTCTAAACCTGGAAAATTTCCCTGTAATACATATAAAATAAAGCATGTATGTTTTATACACTGTATTTCCATCCCCAAAAGCACACTGAACTCATATTTAAATATATATAGCCAATACATACAAGTGTTATATATGAAATGAAAATCCAGGCAGAGTTTTCTCAGAAGTTAATTATAAGAGTTATTTTTGGGGAATTGACTCTATCCTGAGTTTTCTTCTAGGTCTCAATTTATAACTATCTGGGGAGTTTTTAAAAGCCTTGTCTCTCCAGGTTGCAGCTCAGACCAGTTAAACCAGAACATCTGGGTGGTACTTAACCATCAGTACTTTTTTAAGCTTCTTGGTAATACCAGTGCGCTGCCAATGTGAGAATCCTTGTGCCCGACTGATTGGTACAAACCTGCCAACCTGTGATTGCAAACACAGAAGATGAAAAGCTTGCTAATGCCATCGGTGCTAAAAGGTCATTTCAGTTAGCCAAAATTTTGCCTGTTTTTGTTCCTACCCAGTTTGGAATTTATAAAAATATACATAACTACTAATGGGAGCTAAATAAAGGGGCAAGAAATAGAAATAGTAAAGAAATAGAAGATATATTTAAAATTCTAAAATAGATCTTCAAATATAGCAGGCTTATGAAATTTATCCTGCTGGGCTTCCTGGGCACAACTATTAAGTGAAGTTAAATGCCCATAAATCTATACTTTTATTAATGGATTAAAACTATGTAGAGACAACTATATTTACAGTACATAAATAGAAGTCACAAAATATATATTTTAAATACATATTTTCCTGTAATTTTATTTTTTCTCCAAAAACATTATTTATGTGTTAACTATAGAATGCTGAAAAGTTACAAAAAGACCCAATTAAATTCACTACTTTTTATTCACATTATGGCTTCCTTTTCATCCCAACATGCTCTTAAAATGACTGAGTGTTGTGAAGATCACTAAGGTTAGTTTCTCTCAACAAATGGTGACTGAGAACTGGGCAAATGTATTGCCCGAAGATTAACAAAAAAATTCTTTCTGTGTTTTTTCTGGTGGTTGACTTTGATAAGCCTGCTACAGTGCTGCGTGTCTGCAAGTATTCCTTGTCAGACAGCCCAAAGAATTGTTATGTTATTCAGACCCTAATCTTAACGCTTACAAGGGGCGTTTCAAAGCAAGCATCCATATGTTATCACATACCAGCAGCTCCACAGTGCATGGTGACACAGAGTAGATTTACTTTGGGCACTGACAACATTCTCATTGCTCTACTCACTCACTCTAAATTCTTTCGACTTGAAGAATCGCATGTTCACTCTATATCAAGTCTGTTGTAATTTCAACCTTCTAAAGGATAAAGAGTTCACTAAATCTTTCATTAAAATGGAGGACTGTTAGTCTGTATATGCATGCTGATAAAATTTTTAGTTTGTCCGGCACAAGAAATGAAGAAATAAGAGAAATCAAAATGATTTCATGTTTGAGGTCATCGCAAGTCCCTTATGAATACTAAGCACAATTATGTTTGAATGCAAAATGTTCTACTTTGATGGAATTGTATCTTATATATTAAGGGGTTCACATTGAGTAAGTAAAAGGAGAAGTCACCCGTCACCGGATTTATCACAAAATGTACATGATCACTATGATTCTGTCATCCATCCCTTTCACTTTTTCCTCCATATGGTCATAAGTCTTTAATCACCTCCAATGTGTTCAGTACCCTCAAATGTGTATTTCCATCTCTAAATTCACTCCTAAGTTACAATTTCACTTTTCCAATTTTTCATACAAAATATCTTAGTTTTTTAGGCTCAAAGTCTTGAGGAAACTTTTTGACAGATCAAGCTTCACATAATCAACAAGTTGACTCACCCTTTCTTTATTTTTATAGAGAAAATTTCAAGGGTTTCCTTATATGTACTTTCATATATATTCCTCCTGCCAACTCCCTGCATTTGGCTTATTAGCTCATACCCAAACTATTACTGTAAACTCTTAATTGGGTTCCCTTTATCTACCCCATATGTAGTTCTGATAAGACACTCCCAAGGGAAAAGAATTTTTAAAAAATTTAGAGTTATCTCATTTTCTACTATCTAAATAGCGCTAAAGATACAGAAATTGGAGTCTGGGGATTAGTGGAAAAAGACCCTAGTAAATACTTCTGGACCTCAGTGCACATCATGGAGGCCTATCTCTTAGGAATATGGAAAAACTAGAGATGAACTTAGTTGTACACAAACTGCAACCCAGCCTTAAAGAAGTTCAATTCATGATTAGATTAATGTTGTCTGACCCTATGTTATTGTTTGTACTGGCTAGGATAAATCTTCATGGAAAAAGAGATAATCAGACCAATGCCTACAAAATAATTGTCATTAAATAGAAATTTACTAGGCATACTAAGAGAGAACACTAGAAATAGTCTCTCACTTAAACCAAGTTATTAAAATTATTAAATATGGACTTTAAAACAGCAATATTTAATATTTTCAAGAAAAATAAAATACAAATTAGAGTATTTTATTAGAGAATTGGAATCTATTAAAAAGAATAAACATTCTAGAGTTGAAAATATGATAAACTGGTTTAGATTTTGATGATCTTAATAGTAGATTGATGCATTGTAAAAAAGGAAAGGTTAGTGAATTTGCCAAGAGGAAATAATAAAATAAATAAATAAAGGCTGAAGCATAGAGACCAAAACAAAAGAAAGAATAATACAATATATATATATATATATATATATATATATATATATATATATATATATATGCATTCAGGTCTCAAATGCATATGTATACATCTTTATATATATATACATGTAAATATGTTTATATGAAAGAGAAAAAGGCTCAGAAAAGAAGAGAAACAATAGAATAGAAGAGAAACAATATTTAAAGAGACAATGGAATTTTAAAAACTGACAACAAACCGACATACAGATCTTATAAAAACTAGATCACATGCAGAATAAACACACACACACACACACACACACACACACACACACAAAGAGCCTTCATTGGGTCACATTATAGAGAACTCTTGAATGTCAGATACAAAAGCGAATACTAAAAATATTCAGAGAAAAACATTATGTTAAAAAGAACAACTGACTTACAAGTACTGTTTCATTGGAGTGATGGAATCAAGAAAGCAGTAGAATATGTTTAAGGAGATAGACAAAACAACTGCTAAACCAGACTTCTATACCTAGAAAAAATGGCTTACAAGAGTGAAAGTTAAATAATGATATTTCCACACCTACAAAAATTAGGAAAATCTGTTGCCAGCAGACTGAAACTAAATGAAATAAATATTATTCTTCAGATAGAAGAATAATGATCCCAGGTAGCAACAAAAAAAATGAGAAAAGATATTTAAAACAACAGAGTATATTTGAGTGATTGAAATGTAGTCTGATTGAATTTTATGACCAAATAGAAATTAATAGCTCTTCATTATGAGTGTTCTGGTATTAGTCACCTCAGTTAGTGTTGTACCCATGAGGCAAGGACTTAGTCTTACTCTGTGTTGTATCACTGTGACTAAAATAGTGACTGGCATATAGTAAGTGCTCAAAAACATTTGTTGTTTTAATGACTAAATGAATACTTTCTACAACTTTGCACCATATTATCGGGCAATAAAAGACATGACTTTAGCTACCTGGATACAATGTTAAGAAAATTATAAACTGAGATGAAAATCCATGTTTATTTGGGGGAAAGTAAAGAAGGAATGAAGGAAAGAGATGAATCCTTGCATAACATTGTGAAGCTAACCCAAGAAAACACAAGGATGAAAGTTTCACCCCACCGCACTCATGCATTGAGAAGAAAATTTTGTTACTGTGATGCAGAAAAGAAAGTCAGGTTTGCCTTTGGGAATATTTAGCCAGTTTTCATTTGTGAATCAATACTGTTTCAAAGGTCATTGTAACAATAAGGCTAATAATGCCCAAAATAGGTATCACTGTCAAGAAACAGAATAAAAGAATGTGTGTATGTTAGCAGGTTTATCATCAGTGAGATTTGCTGCTGTTCTACCGCAGGGCACCATCATCAGGAACTCATGCAATTTTCTTCTGCAAGTTTAGGGAGAGGCGTGTTGCTGTCATAATTGGGTAATAGAAGGCAGGTGTTGATGTATTACACAGGCAGGCAGAGAAAAAAAGAAACACTCCTGGATCTCTCAAAAAACTAACCACAGCCCCAATTATGTTTTAAAACTAAGTAGTTGGTGAATAAGAGATTGTTGGGCCTTGTGTACTTCTCCTGGTGTTTAGGTAAAGATGAAAGAGTATATAAATTACACATAAGACATATTCCCTTTCCCCCACTGAACTTTTAGGTATTTGGTGTTTATTATCTAAATGCATCAATTGTGTATCATAAAAAGCAAATACCTAACTCAGGGGTCCCCAAATTTTTTATAGAGGGGGCCAGTTCATTGTCCCACAGACCATTGGAGGGCCAGACTATAAAAAAAATATGAACAGGCCCTGGCCGGTTGACTCAGTGGTAGAGCATCGGCCTGGCATGCAGGAGTCCTGGGTTCGATTTCCGGCCAGGGCACACAGGAGAAGTGCCCATCTGCTTCTCTACCCCTCCCCCTCTCCTTCCTCTCTATCTCTCTCTTCCCCTCCGCAGCCAAGGCTTCATTGGAGCAAAGTTGGCCTGGGCACTGAGGATGGCTCTGTGGCCTCTGCCTCAGTTGCTAGAATGGCTCTGGTTGCAACAGAGCAATGCCCCAGATGGGCAGAGCATTGCCCCCTGGTGGGTGTTCCGGGTGGATCCCAGTCGGGTGCATGTGGGAGTCTGTCTGACTGCCTCCCCGTTTCCAACTTCATAAAAATACAAAAAAACAACAACCCAAAAAACTATGAACAAATCCCTATGCACATTGCACATATCTTATTTTAAAGTAAAAAAACAAAATGGGAACAAATACAATATTTAAAATAAAGAACAAGTAAATTTAAATCAACAAACTGACCAATATTTCAATGGGAACTATGGGCCTGCTTTTGGCTAATGAGATGGTCAATGTCCAGTAACATATTTGTCACTGCTAGCCATAAACAAGTGATATGACGTGCTTCTGGAGCCATGACGCATGCATCCAGCATCACTGGAAGTAGTACTGTATATGAGCACACCGTGCTTTGCAGCACCACCACATACAGTACTCGCTGACCACCAATGAAAGAGGTGCCCCTTCCGGAAGTGTGATGAGGGATGCATAAATGGCCTCAGGGGGCCGCATGCAGCCCACGGGCCATATTTTGGGGACCCCTGACCTAACTGATGCCAATATTTATGGCATAAGTCTGAGTTGTTTGAGAATATCACATTAGTCTAGCATTAATTAAGCTCAGTAGCAGTAAATTATTTTTAAAATTTTTATTATTTGCTCTACATTTTTGTAAACAAATTTTGAAAGTATGTGTACACACACACACACACACACACACACAGACGCATACTTGATCCTATATAAAATCCCTATCTGGAATCTTCTTCATTAGTAGTTGGCAAGCCTTCATAATTCTTTCTAAACCAGTGAGCTTTGTAGATTAGTCACTTTAGACTCACTTTTGTCCTTGTTTGTCAATCTACGTCACAAGGGTGTTGGAAAAATTAATTAGTTAACATGCAAGATTCTTTGAAGATGAAAAGCACTCTTGAAATTGCTAAGTGATGCTAGCAATTCTCCATAGTACCTATTTTCCTTTTATATTTGTAAAACTTCATCTACCTCCTGTTAACCCTTTTTTGCTAACATTATACACTGAATTTATTTTTTAAAAATTAACCAGCCTTATCTTTTCCTTCACAGAACTCAAAATATTAATTTACCCAGGTCTTCATGTCTTTCCTGCTCAGTTTTCACTCCCTCCATCTTCTCCCCCCACAACAACCACACTCTTGTCCATGTCTCTTAGTCTCATTTTTGTGTCCCACCTATGTATGGAATCATGCAGTTCTTAGTTTTTTCTGATTTACTTATTTCACTCCGTATAATGTTATCAAGATCCATCCTTTTGTTGTAAATTATTCAATGTCATCATTTCTTATGGCTGAGTAGTATTCCATAGTGTATATGTACCATATCTTCTTTACAGGAAGTAAATCTTAATGCTCATATTACATCCACTGTCACGGAAAGCCAACAGCATCCTTTGAACCAGAAGTTTATAGTTTTCTGCTTTTTTGTTGCCAAGGAAGTTCTTTGTAACTGCCACAAAAGACTGCCATGCTGCTTTCTCCTCCTTATTCATCTTCCTGGCAAATTCTTCATCACGTATGAGGGCTCAACTTTGAGGTCCATGAATACACCTGCTTTTATTTTCTTAAAAGATAAGGCAGGAAAAGCAGAAATAATATGTTGAAAGCATTCACTTTCTCCATTCAAAGCCTGAACAAACTGCTTCATTAAGCCAAGTTTGACATGAAGTGGGGGAAAAATGATCCTGTCTCAATTAACTTCAGGTTCATTCACAATATTTTTCATCCCTACTTCCAGAGCTTCACATTTCAGCCACTCCTATGTGTCCAGTGTTTCTCCCGAGCTCGGCTGTCCCACAAACACAGAAAGCAAAGATACTTCATGAAACCTTTCTGTTGTCCTAGTAGGAAATTTACCATTTTAGGATCCACACAAATGATCCAGTTATGCTCCTCATACTTCAGAAAATAGAGGACACTTTTTATGTCATTCTTACTAAGTCATTCAATTTGGGTTGGCTAAACTGCTGAGGGGTTAATAACTGCTTGGCATCAGAAGAAGACCCTTTAGATAAGCGGTTCTCAACCTGTGGATCACGACCCCAGCGGGGGTCAAACGACCAAAACACAGGGGTTGCCTAAAGCCATAAAGCCATCAGAAATTACATATTTATTATACAATACATTTTTAAATAAAATATGTATTTTCCGATGGCTTTAGGCAACCCCTGTGTTTTGGTCGTTCGACCCCCACCGGAGTTGCGACCCACAGGTTGAGAACCGCTGTTTTAGATTCTACAACCATTTCCTCATGCATCTTATCAAAATACACTTGATCACCATGTTCACTTTCTTCATTCTTAGAAGAAATAAAACCATTGAAAACTGGAACCGGGAGTATCTCAGAGTGTGGGATAGGTTGTATTGCTGAAGGAATATTAGGATATGTGATCATATGCCATTTTTTCTTGCTGATGCCCTCTGTATGGATCAGACAGAAATAATGCTCACTGCTGTGGTGCTTAGGTTCATGTCAAACCATGGGAATACCAAAAGGCATTCCTTTGCATTTTTCTTTTGTCCAGTCATGAAGCGTTTTTTCACAATTATGACACACAATATGAGGAGCCCAATTCTTGTCTTGATCACCAAGGGGAACTTGAAAATAGGCAATATATGCACGTGTCACAAATGATGAAATATTGCGCCTTTGACGTTGAAGTGTGTAACAGCCACATATATAACAGAAGGTGTCAGGACTATTCTTACATTTATGCCTACTTGAAGAAGCCATGATTCAATCTTAAAACAAAATAATAGTGTTTTTATCAGATAATAATTTTTTACATTTCAAAATGACTACAATTATGTAAAAGTGATGTTTGTAAATCTTTGATTGCCTTGTGGTTATGTTCAATCCAAGAGTTGTTGCCTTTTGACTCCAACTTAAAAACCAATGCATGCCATTAACTGTAAAAAAATTAATTAAAATTTTATAAAAACTAGAGCATGCACTAAAAAATGGATTTCAGATTTGGAATCAGTGATGCAGAAATATATTAAAACAGTTCTAAAACCTCTTGCAACAGAAAATGAAAAAAATTGTTTCTCAGTGTTATCTAAAATTATCACAATTATTTTATCTACTTAAAGTTATAAAGCAGAGGTATGCACTTAGGATGAATTTCAGATTTTTTTTTCTTTCTTTTTTTCCCCAGAGCTGCAGCTATGAAGAACTCAGACATTATATTTTCACCACTTTTAGGGCATTTTCCATTTGATTGTATGTGGGATCATAAACTGTTAAATGCACAAAAGGTATTTAACTGTATGAGCTTTTAAAAAGAAGTATTCTTCATGTTATTCCTAAGGAATTTTCTCCCCCAAGAGATTATGGCACTGAACAATATTTTTATCATAAGTAGCAGTTACAAAACTCAGCTATATGCAAATGGTTTTGTCTTTGTATTGTAAACTTAGTTCAACTAATATTGAAACAAACTGATATAATATATTTTTATGTGTCCTTTCTCAAATAAAATAAGCAGAAACAGATGAGACACGTACAAAAATTAAAAGTAATCTTGATGCAATATATTTATCATTGTATGCAACAGTAAATTATATTATTTTGTATACATACATACAGCTATTAATTATAACACTACTATAGAAAAACGTATTTTTTTTAAACTATCATTTTTTTTTTTTTTAAATAAATTTTTATTGATGTTAATGGGATGACATTAATAATTCAGGGTACATATATTCAAATAAAATATGTCTAGGTTATTTTGTCATTAAATTATGTTGCATACCCCTCACCCAGAGTCAGATTGTCCTCCGTCATCCTCTGTCTAGTTTTCTCTGTGCCCCTCCCCCTCCCCCTAACTCTCCCTCCCTCCCTCCTGCGTCCTCCCTCCCCCCACCCCTGGTAACCACCACTCTCTTGTCCATGTCTCTTAGTCTCGTTTTTATGTTCCACCAATGTATGGAATCATGTAGTTCTTGTTTTTTTCTGATTTACTTATTTCACTCCGTATAATGTTATCAAGATCCCACCATTTTGCTGTAAATGATCTGATGTCATTGTTTCTTATGGCTGAGTAGTATTCCATAGTGTATATGTGCCACATCTTCTTTATCCAGTCTTCTATTGAAGGGCTTTTTGGTTGTTTCCATGTCTTGGCCACTGTGAACAGTGCTGCAATGAACATGGGGCTACATGTGTCTTTACGTATCAATGATTCTGAGGTTTTGGGGTATATACCCAGTAGAGGGATTGCTGGGTCATAAGGTAGTTCTATTTGCAGTTTTTTGAGGAACCACCATACTTTCCTCCATAATGGTTGTACTACTTTACAGTCCCACCAACAGTGGATGAGGGTTCCTTTTTCTCCACAGCCTCTCCAACATTTGCTATTGCCCGTCTTGTTGATAATAGCTAATCTAACAGGGGTGAGGTGGTATCTCATTGTAGTTTTGATTTGCATTTCTCTAATAACTAATGAAGCTGAGCATCTTTTCATATATCTGTTGGCCATTTGTATTTCTTCCTGGGAGAAGTGTCTGTTCATGTCTTCTTCCCATTTTTTTATTGGATTGTTTTAAACTATCATTTTTTTTTACAAATAAAAGTTGAACCTTATATGCTCATTGAAGGATGTATTATAGAATGGTACACCTGACACTTATGTAATGTTATTAACCAATTTCACCCCAATAAATTCAATTTACAAAAATTGATTATGTGTGATTATGATGTGACAATGTAGGCTCATCAAATGAAATAAAGCTACTACATTGGTACCTTGAGATACGAGCAGACCAACATACAATTTTTGTTTTAAGATACGAGCTGTGACTTGGTTCGTACTTTTGTTCGAGATCTGAGCGAAATTCCAAGATATGAGTCGTGATTCAGAAAGCTGCCACTAGTTGGTGCATTGGTGCATAGGTCCAGTTTCAGCAGCACAACACTAGCATCTCGTTCTTTCTCATGTGTTACCTGCAGAATCAAGTCTAATCTCATGCGCTGTACTCGTTCTTGCATCATTTTTGCATTTTTTAATAACTTTTTTTGTGTGCTATCTATCATGGGGCTGAAGAAAGAGAGTATAAAGGACAGTGGTGAGAAGAAGAGAATGATGTTGATAGCAGTAAAGCAAGAAATAATAGAAAAACATGAGCATGGTGTATGAGTGATTGAACTGGCAAAGCTGTATGACTGCAATACATCTATAATTTGTACCATCCTTAAACAAAAGGATGCCATGAAAAGTGCAAATCTAGCAAAAGGAACTACAATTCTGTCCCAATTAAGGACAAATATTCATGAAGAAATGGAAAAGCTTCTGCTGTTGGGGTGAAAGAGAAAGAGCTGGCAGGAGATACAGTGACAGAGACTGTAATATGCGAAAAGGCCTGTATTATTTACAGCAACTTGAAGAAGAAAGAACCATCAACCTCAAAAGAGGCAGCAGAAGATATCTTTAAGGCAAGTCATGGCTGGTTTGAAAATTTCAAGAAGAGATCTGGCATTCAGGAATAAATTCAACTTCATCCTGGTATGTAATCTTGTAAATATATGGCTGAATTTAGTTTGCTAATATTTTGTTGAGAATTTTTACATCTATGTGCATCAGGGATGTTGGTCTGTACTGTTTTTGTAGTATCATTCTTTGATTTTGGAATCAAGGTAAATCTGGCATCATAAAATAAATTTGGGTGTCTTCTTTCTTCAATTTTTTGAAATAGTTTTAGAAAATAGGTATTAATTATTTTTTGAAAGTTTGGTAAATTTTACCTGTGACACCATCTGGTTCTGGATTGTTTTTTTGGGAGTTTTTTACTTGCTGATTCAATTTTGTGAGTAGTTATTAATCTGATCAGGTTCTCTGTTTATTCTTGATTCAGTCTTGAAAGATTGTATATGTCTAGGATTTTTTTTTTTTTTTTTTTTTTTTTTTTTTGCTTCTTCTAAATGGTCCAATTTGTTAGCATATGATTGCTCATAGCTTTTTTTTTTTTGTAATACTTATTCTACTGTGTCAGTTTTCAATTGTTTCACTTCTGATTTTATTTATTTGTGTTTTCTCTTTTTTTCTTGATGAATCTGACTAAAAGAGTATTGATTTGTTTATTTTTTTGAAACAATTTATTGGTTTCACTGACTTTTTAATTTTTTTTACTATTTCTTTTATTTCTGGTAATTATTATTTTCTTCTACTTAGTTTAGGCTTTGTTTGTTCTTTTGTTACTTATAGTTGTAAGGATAGATTTTTTTTTTGAGATTTTTCTTTCTTGATGTAAGCCTGTATTGCTTTGATTTTTCCTCATTGAAATGTTTTGGCTGTGTCCCATAGATTTTTGGATGTTGTAGGGTTTTTTTATATCCTCATTTCTTTATTTCTTCTTGATCTTATCATTAGCCCATTTATTGCTTAGTAGCATATTGTTTAGCCTCAACATGTCTGTGTGATTTTCAGTTTTCTTCTTGTAAATGACTTTCACTATTATACCGTTGTGATCATATAAAATACTCAATATTTAATTTCAATGTTCTATATTGTGGTCAAACATGTGCACTTGAAAAGAATGTATATTCTGCTGGTTTTGTGTGAAATGTTCTGCATATATCTATTAACTTTGCCTGATCTAATGTCATTTAAGGCCACTATTTCCTTATGATTTTCTGTATGGATGATTTATCTACTAAAGTTAATATGGTGTTAAAATCCCCTAATATGATTTTTTTTATTGTCATTATCACCATTTATGTCCATCTATATTTGCCTTATTATATATTTAGGTACTCCTACATTGGGTGTGTCAATCAATATTGGTCACTTTATAAAATGATCTTTATATCTCTTATTTTAAAGTCTTATTTTAAGTCTTTGTTTTAAAGTCTATTTTGTTTAATATAAGTATTGCTACTTGAGCTATTTATTTTTTCATTTCTATGTGCATAAAACACCTTTTCCATCTCTTTGTTTTAAATCTGTGTGTATCTTTTGATTTGAAGTGGGCTGCTTATAAGCAACATATGTTTCTTTATCCATTCAGACACCCACTATATTTAATTGAAACTTTTATTCCATTTACCTTTAAACTAAATTATCCTAAGCATGTAGTTATTTCTATTTAATTGTTTTCTGATTGTATGGGCATCCTTCTCTGCTTTTTTATTCCCTTGTTTCCTTCCATTTTTTGAAATTCATTCTCTTTATTTCTTGTATATCTCACAGATTTCTGGTTTTTGGTTATCACATACCTCAGATATACAAAACTATGTTTATAACAATCTATGTTGAGTTGATGTTTGCTTAAGTTTGAACACATTCTAAAATCACTACCATTTTTATGCACACTATCTAAGTTTATGTTTGGTCATAATTTTTATTTGTTTTTGCATGTGTGTTTATGTGTATTTCTTAACTTGTAATTTCACATGGTCTTCCTATTTTTTATTTTAACCTTGAACTAACTTTTATTAAACACATTTTTTGTTAGTGAATATTTTGTCTATCTTCTATTACCTTGTTAATATTTTTATCTTTTTTTTCTACTTTAACATTTCTTGTAATAATGATGTTTTTGTGATAGCTTGTTTAGCTATTTTTTTTCTGGAAAACGATTTCTCTTTGGCTCCAAAATTTCTCCTTGCTTGGTGGTGTGGGCCTCTTTGGGTTTATCTTATTTGAGACTCTCTGTGCTCCCTGGACTAGTATGACTGTTTTCTTTTCCCACTTAAGGAAGTTTTTAGTCACTATATATTTTTTAAAATAATCCCTTCCTCCATTCTCCATCTGTTATCCCTCTGAAGTGAATGTTGTTACACTTGATGTTGTTCCAGGAGTCCCTTAAACTTTATTTATTTATTTTTCTTTTTGCTGCTATGATTGAGTATTCTGATATCTTTTTTTTTTTCTCTGATGGAGGACCACAACTTGAAGACTATGTTTGACATTGTTCCATCACTATGTGGTTATCCTCTTCCTGATGGTGAGCTTTTTCTGGTGACTTTTAAAATAAAGATACATATGTTCAGCTATCTTGACTTCCAGATCACTGGCTCAATTTTTTGCCTCATTTAATCTGCTTTTGGGTCCTTCCAGTGTATTCTTTATTTCAATTATTGTGTTATTTAATTCTCACTGGTTCTTTTTTATGCTTTCACTATTCTTTTCTATGTTTTTGAATCTCTTTGTTGAAGTTATCACTGAGTTTATTTATTTTCCCTGTAAGTTTAATGAGCAGTATTTTGCACTATGCATCTTGTAAATTGCTTGTCTTCATTTTGTTTATAACCTGTTCTGGTGTTTTCTTCTGTGGTATATCCATTGTTATGATGTTTTCTCCCAAATGTCTCATTGATACATTTTGGATGTGTCTCTTTGTTTTCTCATTTTTGCTGACTTTCTGTGTTTGTTTCTATGTATTAAAGCTGTTATATTTTCTGATCTTGACATAGTGGTATTATATAAAAGGTGCCCCATGACATCTAGTGGTGCAGTCTCCCTAGTCACCTGAGCCATATACTCCAAAATTGTCCCCTATGTGGTTAGGACTTGATTCCTGCTGGTACATCAGTGGGAGGGGCTGACCCTCAGGCTGATCTGCTGTGAGTGTTGTTTGTGACTACTATGTTTTTCAGGGGCTGACCCCAGAGCAGGACTCTCGTTACAGCAGAGGTTGTCCTTTCAATATGTTGTATGTGGGGTTCATCGGGTGGGGCTCTGGTGTGGTCTAAAGCTGACCATTTGATGTTCTGGGTTTAGAGCTTCTTGGGAGGCACACTGGTACAGGCTAACATTAGCCATTGTTTGTTCCTGGCTTAGGGTTACTTGGTAAGGGTTCAAAGTGATCCTCCCTGGTTGCTTCTTGTGGTGGGCTTGAGCCCACTTAGTTGGAGCTATGTTTACAAGCCATGACTGACTGTTCATGTCAAATTTGGAGTTACCTAATAAGAGTTGCAATGTAAGTTGAGACCAGTCACTGTGTGTGCTGGGCTTGAGGCCAGTTGGCAGGAGCTGCCATGTATACCGAGGTTGGCTATTGCTTATGTGGGGTTTTCAGACCTTTGGAAAAGTGTGCAGCTCAAGCCTAGGTCAGCCAACACTAATGTGAAGTTTGCAGTCCTTGGGGTGAGTCTGCAGGCTAAGCCAAGTCTAGCCACTTATATGAAGGAGCCACTGAAAGAAGTTCAAGCCAGACAAGCAAGTTGGGTGGGGCATGGTCTCAGGAAATCACCAGGGCAGGGTGAACAGTGTTAGCCAGGTTAATGAAAAGCATAGATGTGGTGGTGCAGGTTTGTGCCAGACCAGCTGGGTGGCAGGAATGGTCAACATAGGAACAATGACTTTGTCAGAGCTTCTATTTTCAGAGAGAGTCACCAGACACCTGTCCCTCTAGCCCTCACACTGAATTTAGTTGATTTAGTTCCTCCATGCTTGTCCCTGTTGTTTTTTAGGCTGCTGTCCCTGTCCTGGAACTTAGAACAAGGGGATTTTTGAGTCCTGAGTCTATACGTGGGTCCTAAAGATGGTCAGTTTTTATTTTTCTCAGACACAATACCCACTGGTTTCCAGTCAGCTATCATGGGGACTCCTTGTCTCATCACTGGCACATTTAACTGGGGAACTTGATGTGGGGCTGGAACCCCTTGCTCCTCAGGGGAAATCTATACCTCCAAGATAAGCTTTCCCATTTCTAACTGCCACGCTGCAGGTGCAGGACCTGCCATTTCCATATCTCTGCTTCTCCTACTAGTCTTGCATGGCTTTTTCTTAATTTTTTTTAGTTATAGTAATTCTGTTCAGCTAGTCTCCAGGTTACTCTCAGTGATGGTTGCTCTAAAATTTAGTTGTGATTTTGATGTGATTATGAGAGGAAGCAAGTACAAAGTTTACTTAATCGGCTGTTTTAGCCAGAAGTCTTGTCTCTGTTTACATGCTTTTTAATAAGAGACATGTGCTGTATAAAAGTTTTCTATAAACATAATGTCAATAAATGCTCTGTCTGGTTACTTCAGTTGGTTAGAGCATCCTCCAGAAATGCTGAGGTTGCAGGTTTGATCCCCAGTCAGGGCATATATGAGAAGTGGCCAGTGAATGCACAACTAAGTTGAACAACAAATAAATCCTTCTCTGTCTCTCTAAAACAAATCAACATAAAAAAATAAATAAGCATAATGCCAATAGGCAAATCTACAAATATGTAGCAAATTTAATTTGCATACCATAATCATATAAACGTTTCTTGACCAAATCTAGGTTTTCCCAGAAAATTCCAGAGTGACTGACAAGCCTGGAAAAGTCTTTAGGATGCTATCTCCTAGGGCTGAATTCATTTGCAAATTGTTTTCTCTCTTTGTAGTGTGAATGAGCTGAGGTGTGAAGTCATCCTTATATTTTGGTACATGACCAAGGTGCTTGGATGACATAGTCCTTTGAAAAATAAGCAAATAAAATTAAAGCCAAGGGAAAGCTCGTGGTACAGTTGGAAATAGCAGTCTCTGATGAGCAAACCAACCCAATCACCAAACTAAATAATGGCCTGAAAAATGCTTGTGTGGCTCAAACTTTGTTGTGCTACTTCTCTGATGTACCCTTGCTAGGTCAGAGCCAAAGTATACTTAAATCTTAGGAATACTGCCTTTCAAAACTCACATGGAGCCTAATTTAAAATTAGATGCCCACTTGCAAAGAAAATTAAGAGGCAGCCTGAAACACACTACATGAGGATATTATTTATGTGACTGTTTATAACTAAAGCTCCAACCATTTTATTCTCAAAACCATATTGCATAACCAAACATAGTTCTGTGAACATACCTGCAATAAGGAGTGATGCTTTTTGTGTTAATCCATGATAAATGACTATGCTGCAAATATCTCAAAAGGGCAAGCAGAAACCAAGACTTAATAAGCTTTTAACCAAAAATAGTTTTGCCTACCAATGCTTCACAGATTTTTATAATGACACTAACTCTTTATAAATCTCAAAATGGGTCCATACATACTGTCAACTAAATGGTTGTTGGCACCAATTCAACACCAATAAGCATTCTCAGATTTTTTTTTCCTTTCCAAGTGAGAGGAGGGGAGATAGACAGACTCCCTCATGCAGCCCACCAGGATCTACCCATCAAACCCTGTCTGGGGCCATGCTCTGAACCAAGCTATTTTTATAACCTGAGGCAGAGGTTCTACAGATTGCCCAGGGTGATGTACTTGAATCAACTGGGCCATGGCTATAGGAGGAGAAGAGAGAGAGAAAGAGAATGGAGAGAAAAAAGGGTGGAGAAGCAGATGATCGCTTCTTCTGTGTGCCCTCACAGGGAATCAAACCCAGGACATCTACATGCCAGACTGATGTTCTACCACTGAATCAACTGGCCCAAATCCAGGCATCCTCAACTTTAATGCAGTAATAAAAAGGAACACTTTTTTTTTCAGTGCAAACAACTCAACTGTAAGCTATAGGAGAGCAAGGTTGTAAGGTAGTACAGTGTGACATGGCTCTTTTATGATGAAGCATGGCTGTGAGGTAACCCTGGGGTGAGGTGGCCCTGGAACAAGGCATTTTGGGGCAAGGCAGCTCTGGGGAGAAGTGGCTCTGGTGTTGCCCCCCAGTACATCAATAAGACAGCTCCAGCTTGTGTGACAGCACCAGCCAAGAAAATACAGTCCTCAGTGGAAACTGAAAATGTGGTCCATATAACAAAGGAGAGTAGATTTATAAAGAGAAATTCCCACGTGTGGTCCCTGGCCCCTGTTAGGTCCATTCCCATGCAAATGAGGATTCCAAATCATCAGTGTGATCCAACAATCACTCTCCTGATTGGTCAGAATGGAGCTTCTCTGATTGGTTGGTGAAGATGTTAATTAGTACAAAGCTGCACAAAGAAAGTTTCAATCTTATTGGTTGAAGTACAATTTTAAGAACACCTTTTTAAGAATTGGCTCAAACAGCAGGAACACAGTGCAGGCAGGCAGTTCAGTGCAGGATTCTCCCTGACATGCAGTTTGCATGAGAGGTCCCTGTGCAGAAATGGCTGCTGAGCTCTGGTTTTAAATGTGAGCCCAGTTAGCCACCAGGAGTGCTTCTCAACAGGTACCACAATTGTCAAGATTAGAAATTCCATAAAGAATACATTTCCTTATTTTCTATGAGATGCACATCTTTCTTCAACTAAGGACCCTGTGGAACCTGTCAGCTCTTATATAACCTCTCAGTGTTTGATAGCTTTATTTAGAATTAACCAACCATAAGGTACAGAGAATGAGAAAGGCCCCTAGTTGAAGCAAAGAGTTACAAATGTTCACAATCTCTGCATAAAAAAGTGGCGAGCACAGGAAATGCAACATATGTAGTAGGTTATAGACAATGTAACACTCGAGCAACACTGAATATTATGGAGGTGAGAAAAGCTCTCTTGGTACTAACATAATATTATGATTTGGTAAATAGTATGTTTTCAGTTATAACACGTGTGATGATAAAAGAAAAAATATAACTTTTCATGGAAATTTATTTTTCTATTTTTAATATTCAAAAATATGTCCTCCTTTTACTATAATACCCCAACCATTTTCCTAGAACTTCCCTCAGCATTTTGTGCCAGAATGGGGGCCAGGCTGCATTATCTGCAGTACCCTTCCTCAAAGTGAGGAAAGCAGTGACAGATTTTTCACTGAATTCTGGCCTGTGCAAGGAGGGAGGGTGGTCCGCTCACAAATATCCACTGGTGAAGTCTTGTGCTCCAGCATTGAATGCAATGATGAAGCTTTGTGCTGTTGACTATACACCAAAGTTGTACTCGGGGGCACAGACCAGATTGAGACCAGATGTTCCTGTTCTCCAGAATGTAAGTTTTATTTTTTCTGGCATAGCAGAACTCTGAACCCAAATACAAACTGACAATCATTGCCAAACTGAGGTAACTGACAAAAACCTCTCAGAAAGGCTGTGAAATCATGACAATGTAACAGAAACATGAAAACGTGTTTGCATGTGTAAAAGCTAGTGTAGAAGCAAAGGTAGAGGATATCATGGGACATTCCTTAACTCCTTAATACTGTTAAGTTATTCAATTTTGACTAGAAGTTTAAGTAAAATCCTAAAATCTTTTAATAATTTATATTTAATTATTTTTACAGACCATCATTGAAATTATAAGTTCAAAAATTATCAAATACAAATGAATAGCACTTTACTATGTGTGAAAACATACAGTCTTCTCCTGAAATAAAAATATTCACAATCATTCTTTGTCACAGAATTGGTTTCTGAGCGGAAAGTTAGTCCTGGCCAAGATGACAGAGCAAAATGGGCAAAGACATTGGTGAAGTCCAGGAGAGTCAGGAAACCAGTTTGCTCTTGCTGGCCAGAAACACCTGCAAATGTCCTGCAGTGCACTGATCCTACTTCTCAGACACTGGTTTTCCTCCTTGTAATTTAAGAATGCATATGACCTGGTTAAGCAAACACTCGTTTGGAGGATAACCTATAGTTCATGATGAAACACAGAGGAAAATAATGCACAACTTGTCTCTCTATGACTAATGCAAAAATCTGATCACTCATTCCATTTCATGGCTTACATGGCATTTAAACAGCTAGAGCCTTCCAGGTTAAAAACAAAAAACAAAACAAAAAACATAACCCCTCTTGAGAAGAAATTTTCTTTCTTTTTATTTATAATTTTAATTTGTGTTTACATAGATTCAAGTGTCCCACCAAATATATCTCCCCCCCACCCCCTTATTCCCCTTGGCCCCACCTATGCCCCCTCCCCTCAATGCCTTCCCCCCTTCCCTCCAAGATTTGCTGTCCTGCTCTCTATAATGCTGTGTTATGTATATATAATTTCACTAATCTCTTTCCCTTCTCTGATCCCATCTTCTCTTCTAATTTCCCTCTGACCACTTTCCCTCTGGTCCCTTTGATCCCGCCTCTGCCTCTGTTCCATTCCTCAGTTCACATTGTTCATTGGATTCCTCAAATGAGTGAGGTCCTATGATATTTCTCTTTCTCTGCCTGACTTATTTCACTTAGCATGATAGTTTCCAGGTCCATCCATGTTGTTGTGAAAGGTAAGATTTCCTTCTTCTTCATGGCCATGCAGTATTCCATTGTGTATATGTACCACTGCTTTTTAATCCACTCGTCCACTCACGGACACTTGGGCTGTTTCCAAATCTTGGCTATTGTAAATAATGCTGCAATAAACATGGAGGTGCATTTCTTCTTTTGAATCAGTGATTTGGTATTCATAGGATATATTCCTAAAAGTAGGATAGCTGGGTCAAAAGGCAGTGCCATTTTTAATTTTTTGAGGAAGCTCCATATTGTTTTCCACAGTGGCTGCACCAGTCTGCATTCTCATCAGCAATGCAGGAGGGTTCCCTTTTCTCCACATCCTCGCCAGTGTTACATCCCAGGAGACAGACCACAGCAGACACAAAGTGAATTTTATAAGTTTTATTGCAAACCTGCGCAGGGACTGCAGGCAACCCATGCAAGGGAGCACTGCAGCCCCGCAAACCTGTGCAGGGACTGCAGGTAACCCACACAGGGGAACACTGCAGCCCCGAGCTTCTAAAATGGCTCCTTTTTATAGGGTGGCTATCTAGGTTGAGCAAGCATTATACAAAAGCTGATGTGGATGTTAGCTATTGGCTAGGGAGGTTGTGTGCCGTTACGGGGGGGGGGGTATTGCTCAGTGGAGAATTTCAAACATAAACTTCTGATAAGGGTCTCTGACTCATAAAATGCAGGATGTTGCTGAACTCTTTGTTCTCGGCCTCACAGGGGCCCTATCAGTACTTCCTGTTCCTTCAATAGTTATACTCTTGGCAGCCCCAGCATATCAGCACTCCCTGGATCTAACATTCCCCCATCTCTTTGGGGCATAAATCAAACCCTTGATTCTTCATCAGTGGGGAGAATTTTCTACTTTAGCTGTAGCTATAAGCTAATTGGGTCAGGGGTCCTCCCTAGTGTGTGTTGGCATGCTGATGGCGTGCCCTTAGTACTACAAGCTTTACGGACTAATTTCTTTCTGCCTTGCATTTTTCTTCTCTGTACTAACTTCTTACAACCTGCACAAACCTTCTGCAACTTACATAAACCTTCAACTTTTATGCACTTTCTTATCCAGAAATAACTGGCCTTCATAACAACATGCTTTTCCTTTTTCTTTCAAAAGTATTTCTATACCTTATACCTTCTATTATCAAAACCATGCAATTCCTTTCTAGTCAGAACTCTTGATTTAAAAATCTTTAACCTTTAGTGACAATTAAGTTGACTTTCTTTTACCTTAGTTTCCCTCCCTCCTAAAGTCTAATTAGAAGGAGTCCTTAGTTTTTTCTCTAGGCATTAGCCATGTGTGGACCAGTTAACTTCTGGTTTGTGGCTGAAGCAGGGCATGCTGTCCTTCTCAGGGTCAGCTTACAAGTGTTGGCAGGGTCAGTCTTCACTTTCCACAAAGGTGTCTCTGCTGGAACTGCAAACTTCAGCCGGCTGCAGTGGACCCAGATGGGTATGCCTTCTACCTTGGCAGTAGTGGGGGTGGTCAGGATCATGGTGTGTGGACTCGTCTACATGGGAGTCAGTCCTTGGGTGGTGTACTGCTAGAAGTGCCTCTTGGACAGTCTTTGAACAGTTTGCTGAGTAACCTATAAAACCTGTAAGTACTTAGGGAAAGGGTGTTACATTTCTACACTTTGCAGTTGAGTTTAAGTCCTAGTGACCACTGCTTCTAGCTGGAATTAGCAGCAGGTCCCAGCCTATAATAGGCATGGGGCATTGAGATAAGAGAAATAAAGGAGATACTAAACATTAAATAAAGCAATAAAATCAGACTGTCAATACCCACAGTAGAGATCTTTGAGGGATAAATAAAACTTAAATATTCAAGCAAGGCATAGTAGATGGCCCTTGTGTTTACAAGAAATGAGATCAGTTTATCTGCTACTTGGAAGAAATACCTTAGGCTCATGAACGATGTCCTTGGGCCTTCAGTGGCAATTCCCAGCATGCTGGGCAAGGTCAGGTCACAGGTAGCTGGAGCAGGGCTAGAAGAGACTGAACCCTCCCTCCATGGAGCAAGGGGGCAGCTCACTTTCTCATGTCCCTCATGTGTTAACCAGTGGGGCCGGGAAACCCGGCAGGCTTCAATTCAATGACCTTTCTTTCCATTCTGGAGCAGGGCCTTGATGAAAGCTATGAAGCCCCTTAGGGCGCTGGAGCCAAAAGTTGGTATTTCCTGACTTCTTTTGGGCCTTATTTGCCTTTTCTGTTACTTCCTTGGTCATTATAGACTTTAAAAGCCATGCTCAGAAGATCTCACTGAGGGGCTTGACTAAGAGAACAAAATTGGGAATCCTGTATTTAAAGAAGCCTATTAGACCGAGGAAAGAAAAGATTTGATCTGTGGTGGAAGGTGGTTGGAGACTGTGGAGGGTCTGAAATCAGGTGGAGGTTCAGGATTATGTCTCTAGAGTTCTCCTTTCTACCTATTATGTTTGACCTAACATTGAACAATTAATGCAAAGCCAGTATCCAGGGCCGCCACTCTCACAGCCACCTGCCCCATGCAGGTTCACATTGGATTCGGACAGTCGGCAAAGAAACAACAGAGCCAAAAACTGGTGGGCCATAGTCTTTAATCCTAACTTGCACCCGGTGGGCAAGCAAAAAACACACACTGGGCTCCAAAACCCACTCACATTCAGTGCTCACAAAGCTACTGACTTATCTGAGTTTCCTAGAATCCAAGGTTTCTAGCTCACCAGCCTTATTTACCTCTGTTCCCCATATCCTTCATTCTCCCTGCACAAACTCTGCACAAACTGGCTTCTCACTCAACACTCTACCATCTTGGCTGCTTCTCCTGGCCACATGGCCTCTTTCTGCTCTCCTGTCTGCTCTCTCCTCTAATGATAATCTCAGGAACCAAGAGCGCAAGCTCCTGTTCTGCCTCTATTTTATAGTGTAGAAATCCAAACCTTTAATCAAATATATAAAATAGGGAAGTCTCTAATACAAAGTCACTTCTCTGAAGCATGATTGGATTGTACCACCCCGCATCAAAAAGGGTGGGAAAGGCTTAATCCCAAAACCAAGCCCCAGGCTACAACGATCCTGCCTGCCCACAGCCCGCCCCCAACACACATTAATATCATCTGGGCAACAGCCTCCACATGGGCAGCACCATCTTTTTTTTTTTAAATAAATTTTTATTAATATTAATGGGGTGACATCAATAAATCAGGGTACATATATTCAAAGAAAACATGTCCAGGTTATCTTGTCATTCAATTATATTGCATACCCATCACCCAAAGTCAGATTGTCCTCTGTCACCCTCTATCTAGTTTTCTTTGTGCCCCTCCCCCTCCCCCTTCCCCTCTCCCTCCTTCCCTCCCACGTCCTCCCTCCCCCCACCCCTGGTAACCACCACACTCTTGTCCATGTCTTTTAGTCTCATTTTTATGTCCCACCAATGTATGGAATCATGGGTATATACCCCCAAAACTCAGAAACATTGATACATAAAGATACATGTAGTCCCATGTTCATTGCAGCATTGTTCACAGTGGCCAAGACATGGAAACAACCAAAAAGCCCTTCAATAGAAGACTGGATAAAGAAGATGTGGCACATATACACTATGGAATACTACTCAGCCATAAGAAATGATGACATCAGATCATTTACAACAAAATGGTGGGGATCTTGATAACATTATACGGAGTGAAATAAGTAAATAAGAAAGCAGTGCCATCTTTAACAAAGTGAGCATAATATATTTTACCTGCCCAACAATTAACAATTACTGAATTATTATATATCCCCTAATATTTAAAATAAAATTTTAACATCACAGGCTCTGAAATAGCAAATGAAAAGGAGAATTAACAAAGGACTGTTGAAATAACATATACATTTCTAACATAGAAAATGGTTTTTTTTTACAACAAATCCTTGGTACAAAAAGGAAGTCTTTGTATTTGACAGACTATACAATTCTATTATGGCTAAAGCAGTGTGTTTAGAAGGGGCCGTATTCCCTAAATCTTCTCCTCGGGTCTGGCTCCAGATAGGAGGTGGGGATTCACCAGAGCCAAAGCAGAGAAGGGCAGAGGGCTGTAGCAAGGTGATGATAACCTCTAGCTTACTGCACTGTTATCTTTTGCCTGACTAAGCAGTGGCGCAGCCCTTGATCCGGTGCCCAAGGGGGAGGGGCAAGTGCCAAAAACTGTGAGGGGAGTCTGTCACTTCTCCTGCAGCCAGCTGCAGCCTGGCTGCCTTTTCTTTCTCTACCTCTGCTGCTATACTGGGCAGCATACTGACCATGCCACCTGCCTGCAGGTGGGTGCTGGTGATAGTACACTAAACTCTCTATGTTTTCTATGGGTCTAGCAATCCTTGGTTTGGCCAGTCTGCTCTTAAGTTGGCCATTCTAGTTCACAAAGAGTCCGCAACGTGGCGGAATCAACAGGAGTCCCATAGTCTTGTGCCCTGCGAGAGAAATCAGAAAAGTTATCAAGCAAGCACTGAAGAGGCATTAGGGCAGCAGATTGCCCCTGACCCATGGTCCTTGACTCTCGAAGGAATCCTGTGAGGAAGCAACGGGCGAAGCAGACAAACAAACCAAATATGCACACAAAACAAACAAAACTTCTAAACCAAAACCAAAGGGAGAAGGCAGCGCCCTGCGTTCCCTGACTGACCAGGTGGGGAGAAATCAGGTGGTGTCCCGCCTGCTCCACTACACCCTTTTCTAACCAGAGTTCTGTTTCCAAATATTCAAAGAGGAAGCTTCCTTACCAAACAGTCTCGAGACTCCACATGTTTCGAATCAGCCAAATTCAGTTTCCAAACGGCAACTGCCAGAGGCTGGCCAGCTACCAACGTCTGCTGCAGCCCACTCCATGAGGAAGGGTCTTACACGGTCTATCTCGCTGGGGCCTCCATGTGTTACATCCCAGCATGAGAGGCCACAGCAAACACACAGGGGAACACTGCAGCCCCCCAAACTTGCGCAGGGACTGCAGGTAACCCACACAGGGGAACACTGCAGCCCCCTAAACCTGCGCAGGGACTGCAGGTAACCCACACAGGGGAACACTGCAGCCCCGAGCTTCTAAAATGGCTCCTTTTTATAGGGTGGCTATCTAGGTTGAGCAAGCATTATACAAAAGCTGATGTGGCTGTTAGCTATTGGCTAGGGAGGTTGTGCTCAGTTATGGGGGGGTATTGCTCAGTGAAGAATTTCAAACATAAACTTCTGATAAGGGTCTCTGACTCATAAAATGCAGGATGTTGCTGAACTCTTTGTTCTCGGCCTCACAGGGGCCCTATCAGCATTCCCTGTTCCTTCAATAGTTACACTCTTGGCAGCCCCAGCATATCAGCACTCCCTGGATCTAACAGCCAGCACTTATTCTGTGTTCTTTTGTTGATGAGCACCATTCTGACAGGTGTGAGGTGGTATCTCATTGTGGTTTTAATTTTCATTTCACTTGAGAAGAAATTTAACTGCTAGAGCAGACTGAGGCAAAATGGAAGTTCTGTGTCTGTCTTCAGTCCAGCCATTTTTCTCTTTTAACCTTACTCTTCCATCTAAATCAGAATGAAAACTTGGATCTTTGCCTTGTGCTAATTTTCCTTCCAAGCCTGAAATTCAGGAACCCTGTTTAATTGCAGAGGAGAGCTATCCTTGTGACAACTCTAGAATGAGTCAAGTCCACTGCTGAAGAGCAGAGCAGGGTTAAGGTGACGTTCCAGCTCCTGTCACACATGCTCCGTTATGAAAACCCCTGTGCCTGTTTTCCGCATTCAGCACAACCCTGATGGATGAATTAACATTGCAAAGTTAACATGGCCTAAACAGCTCAGTGGTAGAAGGAAAAATACTCAGTATCAGCAAGAAGAACACTAAGGGAAGGTGTTCCTGATATTGAATTCAATCAATTGATCAGAAAGAATTTTCTTCTACTGAGATGACTTGTTTTTACAAAATGACAGTTAGGTTACACAGTATAGAAGAGTAAGTATACTAGGAATGTTTAACCTGTCATACCAACAGAGCTGGGAAAACAGAAGCTGCTTCAAGCAGGAATGCCATATACTTCAAATTATTCTTATCTGAAGGTCAGTAATTTACACGAATAGATATTTCTTGACTTGCTTAATGTCATCAGTCAATTCCTAGAGCATCAAAATGGTTAATTTAACTGTTTTGTCTAACTTTACAGTTTTTTGGGGGGAGGGGGAGAGCATTTACTAAATTCTTTTCTTTATCATGCCAAAAGCAAATCTCCAAAATTTATTTTTCAATTTCATTGTTTTTAGAATCTTTTCTGATGCTCAAGATAACAAAGAGTTGTCATTTCATTTAGTTTCTCAAGGACATATTATAGTAGTCCAAAAATTAGGGCAAATTACATTTTTGTTTGGTTTTATTGATCAAGGGAACAGAATAGAAAGGCCAGAAATAAACCTATGCCTTTATAGTAATTAATATTTGACAATGGAGGCAAAAACATACCATGGGGTAAAGATAGTCTATTTAATAAATTGTATTGGGACTATCTTAAACTCTGTTTTAAAATTTATTTTATGGCCTGACTTGGGGTGGTGCAGTGGATAAAGCATTGACTTGGAACACTAAGGTCGCCAGTTCAAAACCCTGCACTGTCTGGTCAAGGCACATATAGGAGTTGATGCTTCCTGCTCCTCCCCCACCCTTTTCTCTCTCTTCCTCTCACTCTCTTTCCTCTCTAAAATGAATAAATTTTAAAAAATATATTTTATAAATATTTTAATATTATGCTAAATAAGTTTATATTACTTATTTTAAGGATTCAGTCACAATGACTAATCATATTTCTCCCAACTCTTTAGGAAATCATTTTTAAAAAATCATTTTAAATGCAAATACCACATATCTCAGGGGTCAGCCTCACTCCTATAAATGTAAGAAGCTGTGTAAGAGCAGCCATATACAACAAAGAATATTCTTGTGGTTTGGGCTGAATTTACTTCCCATGTTCTAATGCAGTTTTGTATTATGCTTTGTAAATATAAATGTCAAAATAACATAAAATAGAGTAAAATAAAATATCAGAAACCTAAGTAGATCTTTGAATTTATTAAGTTAATTTTGTCAGACAAGACCACGTCTAATATACTAGCAAGTAGATGATGGGCTATGCTATTTTTGTTTAAACTCTAGAGAAGACATTCTTATCCTCTTCTACATATTTAATAATCCATCTGTCAAGGTCCTTTTTTAAGACTGAATTTAATGCTTTATGCTGTTTCTCAACTCTATTTATTTATTTTTTATTTTTTTTAATACAGAAAAACAGTTCCTGGCCATTTCCTATGTAGTAATCATGCTGCCTATATAAAGATTGCTATTAAATCACCATTTTTTCAGGTTAAATGAGTATAGTCCTTTTAATCTTTTCAATTTAAAACCAAGCCTGTTGTTCTCTTGTGGGTGGTTATTATCTGATCACTTTTTTAATTTGCTACAATCTTGTTTTTAGTCCAGCATGAAAGAATTTAAACTTGACATCTACAATGATATATTTGAAAAATCCCCATGTGATTCTGGAAGAAAAATAAACCATAAAAACAATAAGGGGACCTGGCCAGCTGGCTCAGTGGCAGAGTATCAGCCTGGCATGTGGAAGTCCCAGGTTCAATTCCTGGTCAGGGCACAAAGAAGAAGCGACCGTCTGCTTCTCCACCTTCTTCCTCCTCCTCCTCCTCCTCCTCCTCCTCCTCCTCCTCCTTCTTCTTCTTCTTCTTCTTCTTCTTCTTCTTCTTCTTCTTCTTCTTCTTCTCCTTCTTCTTCTCTCTCTCTTTCTCTCTCTCTCTTCCTCTCCTGCAGCCATGGCTTGATTGATTTGAGCACATTGGCTCTGGGCACTGAAGATGGCTCCATGGAGCCTTCATCTCAGGTGCTAAAAATAGCTGGATTGTGAGCATGGCCCCAGATGGCAGAGCATAGGCCATAGACAGGGCTTGCTGGGTGGATCCCAGTTGCAGTGTATGTGGGAGTCTGTCTCTCTATCTCCCCTCCTCTCACTTGGGAAAGAAAAGAAAAATAAAACAATAATGATACCTAATTTTATCATTGAAAATGAATCTTACTGAAAACCTTTCCAATTATAATTTCAACCTCCTTTTTGTGAACTTTAATACAAAAATGAAACATTAAATCTGATAGAATAAAAAAAATCCGACAGAATATAACTCTGTAAATAACTTCTTCTCTATGTGATTACTAAAACACAGGTTATTTGTTGGGACACAAGTGTGACAGACTGGTTAGCAAATTTATTCTGATATATAAAGCAATAATAGAAAGAAATACCAAATATTGTTCTATTCTTGGCAACTGTCATTCCAGGTAGCTAAGTTCCCTGAGCTGTGAAAAGGCTTTCTTCCCACTCACAGTACCTGTAGCCACATAGCTTTGGGACAAAATGTATTGCTTTTTCCAAATAAGCTTAAGGAGTCATATGTCATTTTCCTCTGAGTTCTGTAGGAGATCTTCCATTAAAAGGCTTTGTCATTTGGGTCTACATGAGTGGGATTAACCAATGGCTTTTATAAACACAAGGAGTTACTTATGCGATTACAAAGAAAAAAATATGTGTACAGCACTTAGCACAAGACTGGTATCAACTAAGGACTTAGAAAAATATTTTAAATTCTTTTTTTAAAAAAAGGATATTGTCAATTACAAATTGGAGGCTTTGTAACCATGGAGGATTTGTAAATGAGGATTTTTTATGATACTCTGTTTGCTTAGTTATTTGGAATTTATTTCAATTGCCTGTAAGACTCATATCCTTAAAGTTTTATCAGAAATGACATTGCCATTCAATTTTAGCTCAAAATGGTGCTATACCCTTAACTGTTTTTGCAAAACCAAAGTTTAACCTGATACTTTGACCTTTGATTACCCATTTGCCTCCCTGCCTCTCCAAAGTCTCAGCTCCTTGAAGCTCCTACCTGTTAGCTCTTTGCCAAAGGTTACGGCTTCACTCTTCTGTTCCTATCTCTATTTCCTACCTCTTCTCATTTCACAAGCTGTGGAAAAAATTTCTCACATACTTTTTGCACCCACGGCAATGTAGCAACCTCACCCTGCTAGCATAATATATTCCCACCTGGTGAATAATTTCCTGAAATACTAACATAACACCCACCAATACCAGAGCAGCCCATATTGTGATTTGTCTATGAATGTTCAAAAGAGACAAATAATATTGGACATGTAGATATAATACAATGTTCCCGTGGGGGTAGGGTGCCCTCCCAAACACACAAAATGAGAATGTTGATCAACCTATTCTTGAGCTCAGGTAACATGCCCTTTAAGACATGACTCCTGGCCTAACCCGTGGTGGCACAGTGAATAAAGCATTAGCCTGGAACACTGAGGTCACTGGTTCAAAACCCTGGGCTTGCCTGGTCAAGGCACATAGAGAAAGCAACTACTATGAGATTATGCTTTCCGCTTCTCCTCTCTCTTTCTCTCTCTCTCTCTCTTCCCTCTCTCTAAAAATGAATAAATAAAAAAAATCTAAAAAGAAACACAAATAACTCTATTTTTTAAATCTATGTGGACAATCATATAATATGACTTTTATATCATCTGCAAGGATGATAATGTCCAGGCTGCAATTTTCAGGGCTACTTATTGTAAGGCTGATGACATCTAATAGTGTTGGGGATTGAGAAAATATTTCTTATTTATAGAAAAGGCCGTACTTTAGGTCTTTGTTTATTAATATTAATCTGTGAACAATATGATGTTGCAGTAATGATTTCAGATCCACAAAACACTTCTGGATAACTTATCTAGTTAAATGTCTCATGAGACATCTGGATGACTAAACTTATAAGGCCTCACTAAACAATGTCCTCCTTAGGGATTTTTTTTTAAGAATGGTTATAGTAATACTTTTAAACCTCATATCCCCCAACTGCTTTCTTACACTTGGACATGATCAAGCCCATGCCTGTTGCTAAGTAACAATCCTGTATTGAAAATACTTTAAAAAAACATATTTATGCTTCTTTAAAGATACATTCGGAGTTTAATTTTGGATTTTCAGCATATCTGAATCCTCTTGTTGAAAGGCATATATATCCCAAGATATGGCTTAGTCACAAGATTCTCAATAAGCCAGCCCATGAGGGGAGTCATTCAAAAAGCACAAAACAGCTAAAGCACAAGGAGCTCACATCTCCATGTTTAGAGCTGGCAGGTAGCTTTCATCTCACACCTTGAGAAGCCTCACCAATAGAAAGAATCCCACTATGACACCTATCAGGAGTTGTTCAAAACTATGGTGTGCTTTACAAGGATCCCACTTTAGCAATGTGACCAACTTCTGCCCCAACCAACACATCAAAAAAACCCAAAATGATACACCTAGAGAGCACTATCCTGAATCAAATTTATGTCCTTGTACAGAGAGATTGCATTTTTAAATTGTGATAAAAGGACACCTGCCTTTCTTTACTTTGCACTTGCCTCTCATAGAGGGTCATTGGATTCAAGAAAGAAAAGATTTTTATTTCATAATTAGAAAGGGCACTACAAATACACTTGCCTTGAGGAAAATTTTAATGAGCTAAATAAACCTGAACATTGGTAAAGTGTCAGTCAAAATATGTTCGTCATTGTCAGATTGAATCAGTCATGTGATGTTTCAAAGCTAAGAACAGCTTGAGGCTGTCGTTAAATTGTATTATGGAAGATGTCTTCCTGCTCAGGGTTTGTATTTCCAAGGAAGAAACAGGGTGGATTTCCCTACTCTGTAAAGCTACCTAGAGGAAAGCCTTCTTGTGTGTGCTATTCCAGTTACAGTCATCTCCCTCTCCTTACCTCACCACTACTGCCACCAGGACTCTACTACTCCATGAGTTGAAAACACAGTGGTACTACATCTGGAGCCAAACTGGGAAGGAGAATTCTGTCCTGTCCAGGGTGAAGGCAGTGTAGAGCGAGGTGCCTCAGGATGAGATCCTACAGAAACTTAGTAATCAGCATCAGAGGGTGCCCTTTTTCTGGAGGCGTGGTTATCGAACAGAAAGAGTTCATCAATGGGTGTTAGCAGAGCCAGACACTAGGCACAGAGGAGAGCAGTGCAGAAATATTGAAAATTTTATTATAAATGTTGCAGCCCAAGAGAATGAGAAGCTAATACTCAAAAGTCCAAACTCCCTGATGGCATGTAGATGACAGGTTATGTAGCACAATATCACAAGACACCAGGAGTTAGGGAATCAGGGCTGTGCTGGGAGATGAGGTAAAAATGATACATCATTTCTTCAGGTCTTGCATTCTGAGGTCTTTTCCAGCATCTCTCTGTTAGGGCTAAAGGGAAAGTAGCCCCAGGGGTCATTCCACCTTAGGATTGAGGTGGTGAAATATAACTTAGGTCAAGATGCTATCTTTAACCTGACCAGGCAGTGGCACAGTGGATAGAACATCAGACTGGGACACAGAGGACTCAGGTTTGAAACCCCAAGGTCTCCAGATTGAGCGTGGGCTTATCTGCTTTGAGCAAGGCTCACCAGCTTGAGTCAAAGGTCATTGGCTAGAGCAAGGGGTCACTTGGTCTGCTGTAGCCCCTGGTCAAGGCACATA
This sequence comes from Saccopteryx leptura, assembly GCF_036850995.1. NCBI lineage: Eukaryota > Metazoa > Chordata > Mammalia > Chiroptera > Emballonuridae > Saccopteryx > Saccopteryx leptura. Next base: position 112,007,429 of record NC_089507.1, on the reverse strand, counting down.
TGAGAAAGCAATCAATGAAGAACTAAGGTGCCACAACAAAGAATTAATGCTTCTCATTTTTCTCCCTTCCTATGTTTGTCCCTATCTGTCCTTCTCTCTGTCACACACACACATACAAAGATGTTATCTTTAGCTTGCCCAAGGTCCAGAGCTTCTGATGATGAGTTAAGTCCCAGCTACTCTCTTCTGCTGCCTCAGGGATTGCCAATTATCAGGAGAAAGAAGGTCTCTGAGGTGTGGATGGATGGATGGATGGACGGATGGATGATAGTTAGATAGATAGATAGATGATAGATAGATAGATAGATGATAGATAGATAGATTGATAATAGATAGGGAATGATTTCTAGGCTAGGTTTTAAAGCTAAATTTAACCAAAGTCATTTGGACCCTAGGTTACTCTTATGGAGTTAAACTTTGGCATGACAACCTTAAGGCAGCCACATGAACCATGGCAAATGTTGAGTGAATCCCTACAGCTCTCTACAGAACCTGACACATTGTTTATTAAATATGTGGTTTATAATAAATTTATGAACATTTATATTTAAAATTAATAATAGCATATTTGTTTATCTGATACTATAGTAGTAGTAGATATAAAAGTATATATATATTTTTAATAGTCACTGACAGAGCTTATTTTATTGTTTACACAAATGAGCTAAAGACAGCAATTTTCTCCTCAAAGCCTAAACATGTGTATTCCTGGGTGACCAGGAAAGATTTCTACCATTGGGCAAAGTAGCTCTGTTCCCAGTGGAACTGAAAATATGTCAGTGAAATCTCACACACTCAAGAAATAGAATAGCATATACTTTCACTATAAGTGATTTTATCTTTGGAGAAAAGAATTTTTTTTTATTTAGAATGAATTAAGTTGCATAGCACAGACTAGCCTGCCCCTGAAAAAATACAATTTGAAAACTGTCAATTAGATTAGTTTTTTAACATTTATATAATCTTAGTTCACTCTCCAGTAATATGAGTAATTGTGACAATTAACAATTAGTTGCAATTAGAGCTTTAGCAAGACCTTTCTACAATTAAATATTATTTTTTAACTTAATTTAAAATTCATGTGGATAAAAAAGAATAATGCCAGGGTTAGGTTTATCCATTCTTTTCCTCAGAGTTCTTCCACATATTTTTTTGTCTTGTTTTGTGGATTTTTTTTTTGCTTTATATATTTTTATTGAATTTATTGGGGTGACATTTGTTAATAAAATTATATAAGTTGCAGGTGTACAATTCTATAACACATCACCTGTATATTGTATTGTGTGTTCACCACCCAAAGTCAAGTCTCCTTCCATCACCGTTTATCTCCTTTTTACCCTCTTTAGCCTCCACTCACCCCCTCTCCTTTTCCTCTGGTAACCACCATACAGTTGTCTATGAGGTTGTTACTTCTTTGCTTAATCCCTTTACCTTTTCCATGCAGCCTCCCAACCCTTTCCCTTCTGACAGTTGTCAGTCTGTTCTCTGCATCGGTGAGTCTGTTTCTATTTTGTTTGTTAGTTTATTTTATTCATTAGATACATCTAATAAGAGGGTAATATCCAAAATTTATAAAGAACTTATGCAACTCAATATCAAAAAACACAAACAATCCAATTTAAAAATAGGCAGGAAACCTGAAAAGACACTTCTCCAAAGAGGGCATACAGATGGCCAATAGACATGTGAAAAGATGTTCAATGTCACTAATCATCAGAGAAATGCAAATTAAAACCACTATGAGAAATCACCTCACACCTGTTAGAGTGGCTATCATTAACAACTTAACAAACAAGTGTTGGTGAGGTTGTGGGAAAAAGAGAATCTCCCACATTTTCTAAAGTTCAGTCAATAAAAATGCTTTCTTCCTAGGAATGTGGCATTTTGTTCATAAAACAAGTGCAGTACTATTATTTATCCCTTCAGATAAACTGGAAAAACTCAAAACACACACATATACACACACAAAAGGACACAGACATCATATACATGTACACATAGTCAGTGATCAAGAGATCAATGTTGGCCAGGTCTTAAAATGGAAGAGCAGATGCTGCTGTTTACCAGAATTAAACTAGGCCAGGTCTGACCTGGTCCCAGTCAATAGCTGTGGACAGAGGTTTTGAAGAGGTTCTACTAGATTTTATCTCAAATTAGTCTCAGCCCCAGCAAAGGGGCATTTAAAGAGCCCTTGAATTTAAAAGACATTTTTCTGATAACCTAAATTTTTTTTCAGGGCAGGAGCACTCATTACTTTGGCCTTAACAACCCTCTGCAACATCCCAACTCAGTAGTGGTATTTGTTTCCGGTATCTAAATGGCTTAACAAATCCTGTTAAACTTGATGGCTTACAGCAACTATTATCACTTCCTATCTCTCAGTTTCTGGAGGCCAGCCCTTTGGAGTAGCTTGGTTCTTCGGTTCCAGTTCAGGTGCCCTCATGATGGAACAGTCAGATGGCAGCTCAGACTGGGACATGGCCAGCCATCTTCTCTCCTCTGTTGGGTATGAGGTCTGGGAAGACTCAGAGAGCAGAGCTGGGTTCCTTGGGAATTTCCGAGTTCTGTGCATCTCTTGGTAGGCTCTCCCTCCAGCATGGCATCTTCAAGGAGCAAGACTTCTCATAAGCTGGCTCAGACCTTCCAGCTTGTACATTCCCATGAAAGCAAGAACTCCAAGGCCATCGAGCACGATCTCCACAATGTTCTTGTCATGAAAAGTCCATCATTCATTTGGCCCTCATTAGGAGAAAACTGCTAAGATACCATCTTTTTAAAGGAGGCATTCAAAAAATTTTCAGATGTACTTTAAAACCATGTCAATGGTAATGCCTAATAACTACTTATTTTCATAAGTACTAGGTGGGTTTTACCCAACAAAATAGCTGGCATAGTCCTTTCTTTATTAAAAAATAATTTAAGTTTTAAATATGTCAGATTTCTTTCTTTTTTTTTCTGAAGTGAGAAGCAGGAAGGCTGAGAGACAGACTCCCGCATGCACCTGACTGGGATCCACCCAGCATTCCCACTAGAAGGTGATGCACTGCCCATCTGGAGCATTGCTGCATTGCAACTGGAGCCATGCTAGTGCCTATGGTGGAGGCCATGGAGCCATTCTCAGTGCCCAGGCCAACTTTGCTCCAATGAAACCTTGGCTACGGTAAGGAAAGAGAGAAATAGAGAGAATGGAGAAAAATAAGGGTGGAGAGCAGATGGAAGCTTCTCCTGTGTGCCCTGACTGGGAATCAAACCCAGGACTTCCACATGCTGGGCCAATGCTCTACAGCTGAGCCAACTGGCAAGGGGAGATTTCTTTATTTTTTACTGTACACTGAAATAATTCTTAAGCACATCCTTTGTAAAATAAGAGCTATAAATAAATAGAATCAATACAATTAACACATATATATCCAGATGAAACATTAATAAAGACATTAGGGGAATGTTTAGCAGACCCATATGTCACTCTTGACTATTCCTCTGGATGCTATCTGTCAGAAAAGATAGAGGTTGGTGCTTTAAGCAAATAACATTCACTATTTTAAACATAAGTAGTAACAATGAATGTGGCAAATAAACGCCCATCTATAATGTCTTAGAAAATTATTGCCCCAAAAGCACTGATAATCTTTTCTGGACAGTTTGACTTAGAAAATAATTTTAATTTAAAGCTGGTGGAAAATGGAGTAAGTATTCATTCAAATTCAATTTGTCATAATTAATTTTTGCCTTCTTGTTTATGCCTCCTGAAATATGTCTGTAATCAACTGATACGCTGTCACCTAGATTAACGCTAGATGTCTGCTTGGTATTTGACAGGTGTTAACACTGACTAGAAATTGGAGCCTTTATAAAAAAAAGTAATATAATTTTTAAATTTTTTATTAATTTTAATTTATTTTGTTTACATGGATTTAACTGTCTCATTCAATATAACTCCCTGACTCCCTTGATCCTCATTACCCCCCTTTGCATCTCTCCCTCTAACTCCCTCCCTCCTTCCCTTTGGGATTTGCTGTCTTGTTATCTGTATCTCTGTGTTATGTATATATAATTCACTAATCCCTTCACCTTCTCTGATCTCATTCCTTCATCCCCCTTCCCTCTGACAGCTGTTTCTCTGCTCCCTGTGACCCCACCTCTGCCTCTATTCCATTCCTCAGTTCACTTTTTTCATTAGATTCCACATATAAATGAGATCACATGATATTTTTCATTCTCTGCCTGGCTTATTTTACTTAGCATAATAAACTCCAGGTACATTTATGTCATAACAAAAGGTAAAATTTCCTTATTTTTCATGGATGCGTAGTATTCCATTATGTGTGTGTGTGTGTGTGTGTGTGTGTGTGTGTGTGTGTGTGTGTGTGTGTGTGTATAAAGAGAGAGAGAGAGAGAGAGAGAGCACTGCTTTTTGATACACTCATCCACTGGTAGGCACTTGGGCTGTTTCCAAATCTTGGCTATTGTAAACAATGCTGCAAGAAACATGGGAATGCATATCTTCTTTTGAATCAGTGATTTGGCATTCGAAGGATATATTCCTAAAGGTGGGAGAGTTATGTAAAAAGGCAATTCCATCTTTAATTTTTTGAGGAAACACCATATTGTTTTCGCAAAGTGTCTGCACTAGTCTGCATTCCTACCAGCATTGAAAAAGGGTTCCCTTTTCTCCACACCCTCGCCAGCACTTACTGTGTGTTGATCTGTTAATGAGCGTCATTATGACAGGTGTGAGGTGGTATCTTATTGTGGTTTTAATTTACATTTCTCTGATGATTAATGACGTTGAGCATTTTTTCATATGCCTATTGGCCATCTATATATCCTCTTTGGAGAAGTGTCTCTTCAATTATTTTACCCATTTTTAATTGGATTGTTTACCTTCCTGGTGTTGAGTTTTACAAGTTCTTTATAAATTTTGGTTATTAACCCCTTATCAGAAGACTAGCGCACATGTTCTCCCATTGTGTGGGTTGTCTTTTTATTTTATTCATGGTGTCTTTTGCTGTGCAAAAGCTTTTTAGTTTGATATAGTCTCATTTGTTTACTTTGTCCTTTTTTTCACTTGCCTTAGAGATAAATTGGAAAAAATATTGCTATGAGAAATATCAGAGAGTTTACAGTCTATATTTTCTTCCAAGATGTTTATGGTTTTATGACTTATATTTAAGTATTTTATCCATTTTGAGTTTATTTTTGTGAATGGTATAAATTGGTGGTCTAGTTTCATTTTTTGCATGTACTTGTCCAATTTTCCCAACACTATTTATTGAAGAGACTGTCTTTTTTTTTTTTTTTTATAGAGACAAAGAGAGTCAGAGAGAGGGATAGATAGGGACAGACAGACAGGAATGAAGAGAAATGAGAAGTATCAATCATCAGTTTTTTGTTGGGACACTTTAGGTGTTCATTGATTGCTTTCTAATATGTGCCTTGACCGTGGGGCTACAGCAGACCAAGTAACCCCTTAATCAAGCCAGCGACCTTGGGTCAAAGCTGGTGAGCTTTGCTCAAAGCAGATGAGCCCATGCCAAGCTAGTGACCTCGGCTTTTGAACCTGGGTCCTCCGTATCCCAGTCCGATGCTCTATCCACTGTGCCACCACCTGGTTAGGCTAAAGAGACTGTCTTTACACCATTGTATGCTCTTACCTCCTTTGTCAAATATCAATTGACCATAAAGGTGTGGGATTATTTCTGGGTTCTCTGATGTGTTCCATTGATCTGTATGCCTGTTCTTATGCTAGTACAAAGCTGTTTTGCTTACTATGCCTTTGTAGTATAACTTGATATCAGGAAGTGTGATAATTCCCACTTTATTCTTTATTTTCAAGATTGCTGAGGCTATTTGTGTTCTTTTTGGTTCCATATAAATTTTTGAATTATGTTTTCTATATTTTTGAAGTATGCCATTGGTATTTTAATAGGAATAGTATTGCATCTATAGATTGCCTTGGGTAATATAGACATTTTAATGGTGTTTATTCTTCCTATTCATGAATACAGTATATGCTTCCACTTGTTTGTATCTTTCTAGCTATCTTTTTTCAATATCTTATAATTTTCTGAGTACAAGTCTTTTACCTCTTTGGTTAAATTTACTCCTAGGTACTTTATTTTTTATTGTTGCAATAGAGAAGGGAACTGATTTCTTAATTTCTTTTTCAGACAGTTTATGGTTGGTATATAAAAATGCCACTGATTTCTGAATATTAATTTTATATACTGCCACTTTGCCAAATTCATTTCTCAGGTCTAATAGTATTTTGCTGACACTTTAGGATTTTCTATGTACAGTATTATGTCTTCATCAAATAATGATAGTTTTAATTCTTCTTTTCCAATTTTGATGCTTTTTATTTCTTCTTCTTGTCTGATTGCTGTGGCTAAGACTTCCAGAACTATGTTGAATAAAAGTGGTAAAAAAAAAAAAAAAAAAAAGGGCACAACTACCTTGTTCCTGACATCAATGGATTGGTTTTAATTTTCATGCATTGATTATGATGTTGGCTGTCTGTTTGTCATAGATGACCTTTATTATCTTGAGGTTAGTTTCCTGTATTCCCACTTCACTGAGAGTTTTGATCATAAATGGGTGCTGGATTTTATCAAATGCTTTTTCTGCATCTATTGATATAATCATGTAATTTTTATCCATCCATTTATTTATGTGATGAATCATATTGATTGATTTGCTAATATTGTACCAGCCCTGTGTTCCTGGAATAAATCCCACTTGGTCATGATGTATGACTTTATTAATGTATTGCTGGATCTGGTGTAATAATATTTTATTGAAAATTTTAGGATCTCTGTTCATCAGAGATATTGGCTTTTAGTTCTCTTTCTTTGTAGTGTCCTTACCTGGTTTTGGAATGAGGATAATTTTTGCCTCATAAAAGGAGTTTGGAAATCTTCCCTCCTCTTGAATTTTTTGAAATAGCTTGAGAAGGATAGGTGTTAGTTCTTCTCTGAATATTTGGTAAAATTAGCCTGTGAACCCATCTGGTCCAGGACTTTTGTTTGTTGGGAGTTTTTGATAACTGTTTCAATTTCATTTATTGTAAAAGGTTGGTTTAGGTGTTCTGATTTATCCAGATTGAATTTTGGAATATTATGTGTTTCTAGGAATTTATCCATTTCACCTAGGTTGTCCAATTTTTTGGCATAAAGATATTCATAGTATTTTCTTACAACACTTTATATTTCTGCAGGGTCGGTTGTTGTTACTTCTCCACTCTCATTTTTTATTTTATTTATTTGAGTCCTCTCTGTTTTTTCTTGATGAGTCTGATAAAGGGTTTGTCAGACTGTTTACCTTTTTAAAGAACCAAGTGTTGGTTTCATTATTCTTTGTATTGTGTTTCTAGACTCTATGTCATGTATTTCTACTCTGATCATAATTATTTCCTTTCTTCTACTTCCTCTTGGCTTTATTTGTTGTTCTTTTTCTAGTTCTTTTTGATACAGGCTTAAGTTGTTTATTTGAGATTTTTCTTGCTTCTTAATGTATGCCTGTTATGATATCTATGAACTTTCCTCTCAGTACTGCTTTTGCTGTGTCCCACAAATTTTGAGTTGTTGTATGCTCATTATTCATTTCTAGGAATTTTTAAATTTCTTCTTTGATCTCATTGTTAACCCATTTGTTATTTAATATCATGTTATTTAGTTTCCGTGTGTTTGAATATTTTTCAGTTTCTCTGTTGTGGTTGATTTCTAGTTTCATGCCATTGTGATCAGAGAAAATGCTTGATATGATTTCAATATTCTTAAATTAGTTGAGACCTCTTTTATGCCCTAACATGTGGTCTATCCTAAAGAATGTACCATGAGCATTTGAAAAGAATGTATATTCTGCTGCTCTGAGGTGAAAGGTTCTGATGATATTAATTAAACCCAGTTGATCTAGTGTGTCATTTAATGTGACTGTTTCATTGTTAATTTTCTGTATGGAGGATTTATCTATTGATATTAGTGAGCTATTAAAATCCCCTAGTATTACAGTATTGCTGTTGATCTTGACTATTATGTTTATCAAAATCTGTTATATATATTTAGATGCTCCTATATTAGGTTCATAAATATTTACAATGGTTATATCTTCCTGTTGAATTTCTCCCCTTATCATTATATAGTGACCTTCTTTATCCCTTACTATAGCTTTTGTTTTAAAGTCTATTTTGTCAGATAAAAATATTGCTATGCCATCTTTTTTTTTATTTCCATTTGCATGAAATATTTTTTGTCCATTCCATCACTGTCAGTCTATGTGTATCATTTGTTCTGAGGTGGGACTCCTGTACACAGCATATGTACGGATCCTGTCTTCTTATCCATGCAGCTACCCTATGTCTTTTGATTGGAGCATTTATTAATGAATATTTAAGGTTATTATTGACATGTACTTATTTATTGCCTTTTTATTCTTTAAATCTACAATTCTCTTTTTTTAGCTTTTTTTTTCATTAGCTCTTTTTACAGCAGGCTTCTTAACATATCTTGCAGTACTGGTTTGATTGTAATGAATTCCTTCATGTTTTTGTTTTTGTTTTCTTTTTTTTGTCTAGGAAGCTTTTTATTTCTCCTTTAATTTTGCTGGATAAAGAAGGCTTGGTTGTGGGTTCTTGTTTTGCATGACTTTGAATATTTCTTGATAATCACTTCTGGCCTCAAGTGTTTATATTGAGAAGTTGGATGTCATCTTTATGTGGACTTCTCTGTAGGTAATGAACTGCTTTTCTCTTGCAGCTTTTAGTATTCTTCTTTAATCTCTTAACTTTGCATTTTAATTATGATGTGTCTTGGTGCAAGCCTCCTTGGGTTCCTTTTCTTTAATATTATTTTTATTAATTTTAATGCAGTGACATTGATAAATCAGGGTACATATGTTCCGAGAAAACATCTCCAAATTATTTTCACTTTGATTATGCTGCATACCCCTCACCCAAAGTCAAATTGTCTTCTGTCGCCTTCTATTTGGTTTTTTTTGTGCCCGTCCCCTCAACCCACCCCACCCTCATTCCTTGCCCCCTCCCCACCACCCCACCCCACCCCCTGTTACCATCACATTCTTGTCCATGTCTCTGACTCTCATTTTTATGTCCCATCTATGTATGGGTTAATATAGTTCTTAGTTTTTTCTGATTTACTAATTTCACTCTGTATAATGTTATCAAGGTCCATCCATGTTATTGTAAATGATCTGATGTCATCATTTCTTATGGCTGAGTAGTATTCCATAGTATATATGTACCAAAGCTTTTTAATCCACTCGTCCTCTGACAGACACTTGGGCTGTTTCCAGATATTTGCTATTGTGAATAATGCTGCCATAAACATGGGGATCCATTTCTCCTTCTGGAAAAGTGCTATGGAGTTCTTGGGGTATATTCCTAAAAGAGGGATAGCTGGGCCAAAAGGCAGTTCAATTTTCAATTTTTTGAGGAATCTCCATACTGTTTTCCACAGAGGCTGCACCAGTCTGCATTCCCACGAACAGTGTAGGAGGGTTCCCTTTTCTTCACATCCTTGCCAGCACTTATTCTGTGCTGTTTTGTTGATGAGCGCCATTCTGACTGGTGTGAGGTAATATCTCATTGTGGTTGTAATTTGCATTTCTCTAAAGATTAGTGATGTCTTGAGCATCTTTTCATATGCCTATTGGCCATCTGTATATACTCTTTGAAGAAATGTCCATTTCTTTTGCCCATTTTTGATTGGATTGTTTGTCTTTCTGGTGTTGAGATATACAAATTCTTTATAAATTTTGGTTATTAACCCCTTATCAGACGTACTGTCAAATATGTTCTCCCACTGTGTAGCTTGTCTTTTTATTATGTATTTATTGTCTTTGGCTATGCAAAAGCTTTTTAGTTTGATATAGTTCCATTTGTTTATCCTGTCTTTTATTTCACTTGCCTGTGGAGATAAATCAGCAAATATATCACTGCGAGAGATGTCGGAAAGCTTAATGCCTATGTTTTCTTCTAAAATGCTTATGGTATCATGGATTATATTTAAGTCTTTTATCCATTTAGAGTTTATTTTTGTGAATGGTGTAAGTTGGTGGTTTAGTTTTATTTTTTTGCAGGTAGCTGTCCAATTATCCCAACACCATTTTTTAAAGAGGCTGTCTTTACTCCATTGTATGCCCTCACCTCCTTTGTCAAATATCAGTTGTACATGGAGCTGTGGGTTTATTTCTGGGTTCTCAGTTCTGTTCCATTGATCTATGTGCCTGTTCTTATGTCAGTACCAAGCTGTTTGAGTAGAATGGCCTTGTAGTATAACTTGATATCAGGAAGTGTAATAACTCCCCCTTTATTCTTCTTTTTTAGGATTGCTGAGGCTATTCATGTTCTCTTTTGGTTCCATATAAATTTTTGGAATATATGATCTATATCTTTAAACTATTTCATTGGTGTTTTAATTAGTATTTCATTAAATTTATAAATTGCTTTGGGTAATATAGACATTTTAATGATGTTTATTTTTCCTGACAATGAGCACGGTATATGCTTCCACTTGTTTGTATCTTCCTTCATTTTTTTTATCAATGTTTTATAATTTTCTGAGTACAAGTCTAGTCTCCTTGGTTAAATGTACTCCTAGGTACTTATTTTTTGGTTGTAATAGTGAAGGGGATTGTTTCATTCATTTCTCTTTCTGATTGTTCATTGCTTGTGTATACAAATGCCTCTGATTTCTGAGTATTAATTTTATATCCTGCCAATTCGCTGAATTCATCTATCAGGTACAGTAGTTTTTTGACTGGGACTTTAGGGTTTTCTATATACAATATCATATCATCTGCAAATAATGATACCTTTACTTCTTCCTTTCCAACTTGAATGCCTTTTATTTCTTCTTATTGTCTGATTGCTGTGGCTAGGACTTCCAGGACTATGTTGAATAAGAGTGGTGAAAAGGGCTACTCCTGCCTTGTTCCTGATCTTAAGTGGATTGCTTTTAATTTTTTCCCCATTGAGTATGATGTTGTCTGTGGGTTTGTCATAGATGGCTTTTATCATGTTGAGGTATGTACCCTGTATTCCCACTTTGTTGAGAGTTTTGATCATGAATGGGTGCTGGATTTTATCAAATGCTTTTTCTGAATCTATTGAAATTATCATGTGGTTTTTCTCCTTCCTTTTGTTTATGTGATGAATCACATTGGTTGATTTGTGAATATTGTACCAGCCTTGCCTCCACAGAATAAATCCCACTTGATCATGGTGTATGATTTTTTTTTTCTTCATATATTGCTGGATCTGGTTTGCTAATATTTTGTTGAGGATTTTAGCATCTATATTCGTTATGGATATTGGCCTATAATTTTCTTTTTTTGTGTTGTCTTTGCCTGGTTTTGGAATCAGAATTATGCTCACCTCATAAAAGGAGCTTGGAATTCTTCCTTCCTCTTGAATTCTTTGAAATAGCTTGAGAAGGATATGAGTTAGTTCTTCTTTGAATATTTGGTAGAATATACTTGTGAAGCTATCTGGCCCAGGACTTTTCTTTGTTGGATGTTTTTGATAAATGTTTATTATTTCATTTGATGTAATCGGTTTGTTTAGGTTTTCTGATTCTTTCAGATTGAGTTTTGGAAGATTGTGTGTTGCAAGGATTTGTGCATTGTCCATTGTGATTTGTTGTGATTTGTCCATTTCATCGAGGTTGTCTAGTTTTTTGGCATACAGTTCTTCAAAATATTTTCTTACAATATTTTGAATTTCTGTTGTGTCAGTTGTTATTTCTTTACTCTCATTTCTAATTTTATTTATTTGAGTCCTTTTTTTTTTTTTTTTTGGTGAGTCTAGCTACAGGTTCATTGATTTGTTTACCTTTTCAAAGAACCAGCTCCTAGTTTCATTGATCCTCGGTATTGTTTCTTTAGCCTTTATGTCATTTATTTCTGCTCTGATCTTTATTATTTCCTTCCTTCTACTACATTTAGGCTTTACTTGCTGTTTTTTTTTTCTAGTTCTTTTAGATGCAGAATTAAGTTGTTTGTTTGTTTTTTCAGCTTTTTCTGGCTTCTTAAAGTGTGCCTGTAGTGCTATGAACTTCCCTCTCAGTACTGCTTTCACTGTGTCCCATAAATTTTGAGTTGCTGTATGCTCATTATCATTCATTTCTAAGAATTTTTTTTTATTTCTTCTTTGATCTCATTCTTAATCCATTCGTTATTTAACAACCTGCTATTTAGTTTCCGTGTGTTTGAGAATTTTTGAGCTTTTCTGTTGTGGTTGATTTTTAGTTTCATGACATTGTGATTAGAGAAAGTGCTTGATATGATTTCAATCTTCTTAAATTTGTTGAGACCACTTTTGTGCCCTAACATGTGGTCTATCCTAGAGAATGTACCATGAGCACTTGAAAAGAATCTATATTCTGCTGCTTTAGGGTGAAAGGTTCTGTAGATATCTATTAAATCGAGTTGATCTAGTGTGTCCTTTAAGTCTGCTGTTTCTTAGTTAATTTTCTTTCTTGAGGATCTATCTAGTGATGTTAGTGGGGTATTAAAATCCCCTACTATCATAGTATTGCTGTTGATCTCACCCTTTATATCCATCAATGTTTGCTTTATATATTTAGGTGCTCCTATATTAGGTGCGTAGATATTTGTAATAGTTATATCTTCCTGTTGGATTGCTGCCTTTATCATTATGTAATGGCCTTCTTTATCTCTTACTATATTCTTTGTTTTAAAGTCCATTTTGTCTGATATAAGTATTGCTACTTCAGCTTTTTTTTTATTTCCATTTGCATGAAATGTTTTTTTCTATTCTTTTACCTTCAGTCTATGTGCATCTTTTGTTTTAATGTGTGTCTCTTGTAGACAGCATATGTACGGGTCTTGTTTTTTTAGTCCATGCAGCTACCCTATGTATTTTGATTGGGTCATTTCGTCCATTTACCTTTAAGGTTATTGATATGTAGTTTTTTATTACCATTTTATTCTTTAAAGCTGTATTTCTCTTTGCTCTATATTTTTCCCACTTTTATCTGTTTACACCATGCTCCTTAACATTTCGTACAGCGTTGGTTTTGTTGTAATAAATTCCTTGAGATTTTTTTTTTTTTTTTTTTTGTCTGGGAAGCTTTTTATTTCTTCTTCAATTTTAAATGACAGTCTTGCTGGATAAAGTAGTCTTGGTTGTGGGTTCTTGTTCTGCATTACTTTGAATATTTCTTGCCATTCCCTTCTGGCCTCAAGTGTTGAGAAGTCGGACGTCATCCTTATGGGAGCTCCTTTGTAGGTGATGGCCTTTTTTCTCTAGCTGCATTTAATATTTTCCCTTTATCACTTAGCTTTGGTATTTTAATTATGATGTGTCTTGGTGTAGGTTATTTTGGGTTTCTATTTAATGGAGTTCTCTGTGCTTCTTGAACTTGTGAGAATTTCTTCTGAATTAATTTAGGGAAGTTTTCAGCTATCATATGATTGAACAAAGTCTCTATCCCTTGTTCTTTCTCTTCTTCTTCAGGAACCCTTATAATTCAGATGTTATTTCTCTTTATGTTGTCACAGAGCTCTCTAAGAGTTTCCTCAGACTTTTTTAGTCTTTTTTCTTTTTTCTTCTCTGCTTTCATGCCATCATTCCAGTTGTCCTCCAACTCGCTGATTTGATCCTCAGCTTCATCCATCCTGTTTTTAATTCTTTCCATTGTGGTTTCATTTCTGATATTGTATTTTCATCCCCAACTAATTCTTTTTTAATATTTCAATATCCTTTTTTATACTTGCTATTTCTTTATTTAGGTGTTTGTAATGACCATCCATTGTTGTTCTTAGATCCCTAAGCATCCTTACAATTATTTTGAACTTTGCATCCAGAAGTTTGGTTATTTCCATATCACTCAGTTCATTTCCTGGGTGTTTCTCTTGTGGTTTCATTTGAATTGCACTCTCTGTCTTCTCATTATATCTGTGTATTTGGATGTTTTGTTTGTAAAGCTAGTTGAGTCTAGGCTTGGTGTTGTCTGCCTCCAGTTTTCAATTGTGTTATTTCTATGTCTTCTTGGGTTGACTTCAGCTATTATTTGTAATCCACTTTCAGATTTGGGCCACTTTAAAGTCTTGATTTGTTTGTTTTCTTAACAGGTTATTGTCTTGTTTGCTGTTCTCAGCAGGGGGCTTATTTGAAACTGTATCCAGGAATGCAGTGGGTGTAACCTGAGGCTCTGAAGTCCTCTTCTGCCAGTTAATCTCTCTAGGGGCGGGTTACTTTCTCAGCTTCAGTAGGGGGAGGTGTATCTCAGATCTCCATGGAGACCTGAGTTACTGTCCCTCCTCTCCACTTCTTATTTTCAGCTGTGTCTTGTTGCACTGACTGGAGCTGGAGAGATGTCTCGAGATCTGTAACCTGGAAGCACTTTGTATTTCACTTTGTGGAAGAATCAGATCCTCCCCCAGCTATGGCCGCCTCCAGCATGGAATGAGTCAGCTATTCAGGTCATCCCCTGCATTTCTTTGGCCCTCACCATCTGTCTCTCTCTCCCCTCTCTTTTTGGAAGACAAGCCAGCCCTTTCAACACACCTCATTCCTTGGTTGCCAGGCAAGTGGCTGTGAGCAATATTTACTGCTCTTTTCCTTAGAGTGAAATTCCTTCTGGGCTCTCAGCCTCACCCCCCCCGTTTCTGTTAGCAGGGGAGATTTAGGCACTCCCTACCAAGTTTGTTGTGGCTTCTTCTTTGCTCCTTGGTTTTTGAGACCTGTTCTTGTATTCCAGATTTGGTTTTTCATGCTGATTATTCATAAATTAGTTTATAATTCAGTTCAGTGGTGTGAGCTGGGAGTCTGTACATCTGTCTACTCCGTTGCCATCTTCAGGTCTCTGGTTCTTTTTTAATGAAACTCTGTGATTCTTGAATTTGTGTGACTTTTTTTCATCAATTTATGAAAGTTTTCAGGTATGATCTCTTCAAACAGGTTCTCTATTTCTTGTTTATTCTATTCTCCTTCAGAAACTCCTATAATGTGGATGTTATTTCTCTTCATGTTATCACAGAGCTCTCTTAGAGTTTCCTGAGTCTTTTTGAGTCACTTTTCTTTTTGCTGCTCTGCTTCTGTGCTTTCTTTTACCTTGTTCTTTAAATCACTGATTCGATACTCATCTTCATCAAGCCTGCTATTGATTTCTTCTAGTGTAGTCTTCATTTCTGATATTGTATTTGTCATTTCTGAGTTGTTCTTTTTTATGATTTCAATGTCCTTTTTGATTCTTGTGATCTATGTAGGTGCTTATTATGTCAATCCATTGTTTCTCTAAGATCCTTGAGCATCCTAAAAATCGTTATTTTAAACTCTGCATCTGGTAGTTTGGTTACTTTTATTTCATTTAGTTCCTTTTCTGGGGATTTCTCTTGTTGAGTCATTTGAGTTGCATTTCTTTTTCTGTCCATTTTGTCTGTACATTAGGTAGCACCGTCTGACTTTGATATTTTTGTGGGATCTTTATGAAGAAGATGGGCTCAGTGGTTCTGACGTCCAAGCCACCTGTTTTTCTTGTTCTAAGAATGGTTCTTGAGATTACTATTTTCTCTCTTATTGTATGTGAGTATTAAATGTAGTTGGACCTTTTGTGGGTACCGTTATCACTTCAGGCTGGCTATGTCAACCTTAATCATGTGTATTACACACTGTGCTATGTCTGTCTTCTTGGGTGTATGTAGGTAGAGTGCAGAGCGCATTCCTAGCAGCTGTGGCTGATGCAATGTTGTGAGAACACTCCAGCACCTGAAACCCTCCTAGGCACACCCAGGAGGGAGCTTGCCTGCTATAAGTAAATTAGTTTATAATTTACTCAGTACCAACCAGGCAGCTCCCTGATCTTTTTAGACATTGGCTTTGAAGAACACGCTGTAACACCCTATAGGCTGAACCTGTTTATATAAACTAGCTTTCTCCCTGAATAAAGCAGATCTGCATCACTAAACCTGGTCCCTGGAGTCAAGTCTTTGTGTCTTCATCATCTTCACCCCCAGCAGGCCTTGTCCACAGGTGTATTTATTGCACATGGTGTCTGGTGCCTGCTAGATTCCGTTTGTCATGCTGCTTGTGTAAGTAGGTGAGTCTAGGGTTGGTGCCATCTGCCACCCACTACCTGTTGTGTTTGGTTCTAGCTCTTCTTGGGTTGGTATCAGCTGAAGTTTGTAACCTGCTGTGGGCTACCTGTGTGTAGCTGCTGAACTTTTTGCTGTTGCTGTCTGTGTTTTCTGCACCTGGGTAGTATGGGAGGGGACAACATTTGTATTAGGATTAGCTTCCTCCTTCTTAGATATGTCAGAAGTTTTGTAAAAGCCTAAGCTTTGTAAGATTTGTCACAATTTTCAGCTCCTTCTTCTCCTCTTGCAGCTGCCTACTCTTCCTACAGAGTCTTCTGTAGTAAGATTATAGTGTAAGCTCAGACTGGCCTCACCCAACAAACTCCTCTACAGGTTGCATGCTTGGTGGGTGAGGGTAGCTGAGGTTATGAATACAACATTTTTAGGACCCACTACTTCAGGGGTCTTTTCGTTAGGAGCTTAGTACAGGGATTGTGGCCCCTACTGCAGAGCTTAATTCCTCAGGCTCTGCTGGGTACTCAAATTTTATTTCTCCCCAACAAGGTGAGCAGCAAGTTCAAACTGAGTGTGGGAGACAGTCCCCTCTGCAGAAGTTCTTTTGGCTAGTGAGACCCTAATATTAGGGAGGAAGTCTGAGACAATATTCCTCTGGGGTGACTGTGCTGTCCCCCCTGAAGGTGTCTAAGCCCCTCAATCAAATCCAATAATAGACTTACAGGAACCCACATGTTAAATTTCCATTCTCCAAGCCTCTCTCCCTTCTCCTTGTGGAATATAGCCCTGCAGGGCAGAATATCCAGCACCTAGGCCAGCTAACTCTTTGGTTCCACCCTATTCAATGCACACGAGCCACTGTGTTGATGCTGATCACAGAGAGTGGAACTTGCCTCAGCTGGGCCAGGTGTGAGGAGCCTTTCCTTAGTATACTACTCTAGCAAGGGTTGTTAGGTTTTGAACCAATGCTTTCTGCAGCTGACCCTTGGATGTACCAGCCAAGGGTCTCCCTGGCAGGAACCAGGTTCAGACCAATGGGAGACACTGCACATGACTGTCCTTCAGCAACCTTCTTAGACTTAAAAGAAATCTAGAGTTTGTGGCTGCCTCTTCTGGGCTCAGGTACACACAGAAATACCAAGCTGAACTCCTAGACTGGATTTTACCCACGCTGGGCATGGAAAAAGGTTTGCTTAAAAGAACAAGTTTCCCTGGGTCCTGCCTCCTGCAGCCTCTGTCTGCTGGCTGCTTGATGGTTTTGGCTACTTAAAGAACCTCTGCTAGAGCGTGACCAGGTGGTGGTGCAGTGGATAGAGCATTAGACTGGGATTCAAAGAACCCAGGTTCGAGAGTCTGAGGTTGCCAGCTTGGGCGCAGGCTCATCTGGTTTCAGCATAGCTCACCAGCTTGAGCTCAGGGTCGCTAGCTTGAGCAAGGGGTTACTCAATCTGCTGAAGGCCCGTGGTCAGAGCACATATGAGAAAGCAATCAATGAACATCTAAGGTGTCGCAATAAAAAACTGATAATTGATGCTTCTCATCTCTCTCCATTCCTGTCTGTCTGTCCCTATCTATTCCTCTCTCTGACTCTCTCTCTCTCTCTCTCTCTCTCTCTGTCTCTGTAAAAAAAACAACAACAACAAACAAAACCCTCTGCTAGAGTCTAGAGCCTGTGCTGTGGCAATTTAGGGATTAGAAAAAGTGGTGGGTGTGGTTCCACCCTTTGGCCCCAGGTGTCAGTCTATCCTGAATTTTTTTACAGACCTCGGTAGGGTGTGGAACCAGGAGTCTGGTGGCTGTGAGCTCTGAGACCAGAGGTGTGGTCTTCCTACACTCCAGACAGTTTCTACTGAGTCTCCCGTGAGG
Organism: Saccopteryx leptura; assembly: GCF_036850995.1. Lineage (NCBI taxonomy): Eukaryota > Metazoa > Chordata > Mammalia > Chiroptera > Emballonuridae > Saccopteryx > Saccopteryx leptura. The sequence continues at coordinate 111,989,492 of NC_089507.1, read as the reverse complement.
TGGAAGTACCAGTCTTAAACTCAGAAACGTGTAGGGGAATGCTCTGGTCTCAACACCAGAAAATTGAGTCACTGAAAGCGCCCCTGCATTGTAACCTCTCAAAATGACTCATTGCCATGACTGGGGAAGAAGAGAGTCCTGAGGGTGGAGCAGTTTGCTTTTCCCCAGTCTGATGCTGCACAGAGGGGATGCTCTGCCCAAGAAAGATGGTGACTGCAGTATTAGAGAATAACTCAGCACAAGGATTCTGTTTGCCATCCCCTACAGTGTCTCTCCCTGGCCAGCATCCTGGAAAGTTATCAAAGAGAAAAATAAGATCTGTACAAAAGATAGAGTACCTGCCATGCAAGTGTACTTTCAAAGCAAGTCCCATAATTTTTACTTCCGACCAATTAATCATGCCATTTGCACTATTTCTAAATAAAAATGAGAAAGGGAAAAAGAAAGAAAAAGGAATATCGATCTGTTCCTGTATGTGCTGTGACCAGGGATCAAACCAGCAATCTTTGTGTTTTGGGGAGATGCTCTAACCCACCTAGCTATCTGGCCATGGCAATGGTCACTTTTTTAAAAGACCATTGTTTAATTGGTTAGTGACTGAGCAATTTGCAATTCAGGACATGTATAAATTAGCTTGAACTAGCATGCATTAAAAACAGTGAAAAGTATACTGAGGGTTTTACTTGAAACTAAAAATTGAGCCTGTAAAGAAGATTTATAAAACCAGAAAATGGGTTTAGAATAACATATATATAAAAAAAAAATGTGTCAATGTTTGTCACTCTATCAACTTTCCACAGAGATGCCCTGCTTCCAAATAGAAACTGCCCAAATTATAAACACTTTCTAAATGATCTATCCCATCAGACCATATTAGATGAACAGGTAAAATCTGTAACAGTCTGTGTAAAATGAGGAAGAATAATTCTGTTAATGCTCTAGTTTTTACTGTGCATAACCCATGAACCTGCAGACTTTATTCAAATTGTTATTTTAAGTTTTATGTTTATATTTTCCTTCCATCTTTGGTAAATCTCCACAGAAGATTTCAGGGGACCCTGATAGCAGGGCCTAACTCTGGGAAGGAGGAAGAGTGGAGCTAAGATAGAGAGACCTAGACTGGGGAGGTGGGCAGTGAACCATCAGGACAAGCCATGGGAGACCCCATTCTCCTTTGAGATTTTGTCCTGTGGACCATGGAAAGCCACTGTAATGTTCCCAGAAGGAGAATAGTGGTAGGAAAGCATTATTAATTAGTGTCATTACACTATCTTTCAGGCCTCATCATGAAGGCTACACCAGGTTAAATATTTGGACAGATCATCGAGCTGTTGCATGATGCAGGTGTTGCACAGGCCACAGTGGTGGCTTGAACTTGACGATGAGCAAGGAAGACAGGGGTAATTCAAGAGGAGCTTTGACAGAAGAGTCAATAGACTTGTGAATAGCTCTATCTGTGGGCATGAAAGTCTGCATTTTTAAACATAACCTCACAGTCCCTTGCCCTTCAGAAATCTGTTTCATTCCACAGTCACTTCTCTGTAGAAAGAGGTGGTCATTCTAATGTTGGAGATGAAGGTACCATTTTCATCCTTCCCCTATGTATTGCCTTGAAATAATTATCACCTCTTATGAACTCAAGTTCAAATTGGGCACAACATTGAATTATTCTTATATTTGAAAGAAAACAAAAAAAATTTACAACCAGAAAGTCCTTAGTTTTCATCTCCTTTCCCTTTGTTACTCAGTGGGATTTAAAACTGAAATTTCAAAATACCCTAAGAAATAAGAAACTTCTTATGTTTCTGACCACAAGGAAGTAAAATAATAAGACAGACTGAGAATAATCATATTTACAGACCAATTCTTAAAATAAATTTTACAAAAACTTAAGCATTTGGTATTTTTTAATCCCTTTTCAAACTGTACCACATTACCTCAATTTTCAAAATCATAAACTTACACAATTTTTTAGTTATTGTTGGCATTACGCGAGTGTATGTTTTATAAGCAGCTCTCTCTGAGGGTCTCTTTAAAAAGTGACTATTGCCATGGCCAGATAACTAGGTTGGTTAGAGCATCTCCCCAAAATGCAAAGATTGCTGGTTTGATCCCTCCCTGGTCACGGCACATACAGGAACAGATCAATGTTCCGGTCTTCCTCTCTTTCCCTTTCTCATTTTTGTTTTTTTCATGGTTCCAGGCCACAGTGAAAATAGTTTGGGCTTTGACAATACAGTACACAAATGTCTGTGAAAATCATCTCAGGAAAGTGTTTTTTTTTTTCATCATTGCTCTGTGCCATTAATGTCTTCCGTTAAATTTTACATTCAGAATGTATTTACTTCCATAAAGAATGTAAATAATACTAATAGCTCTTAAGTAATATGAGGATGAGTTTTTGGTGAAATAGTTCTAAAAAATGACTAAATTCTCTTGGCATAAATTCCTGGAAACTGACAAAGTACAAGAGATGTAGATTCTCACGGTGTCAAAGAATTATTCTCAAATAGCCTAATAATGTGAAGTGGAAATGGCAAAACAGTCAACACATCCAGTCTTCCTAAGAGAAAAATCTCAAGAGGTCATTCTCCAAAGGCTCTTTTCATAAAAATTATTTAAATTGGTTTCTAAACAAATACATATTCACACCCAAAAGAAAAGAAAAAGAAAACAAAGTGCATGACAGTAGGATTAAGAACATAGGCAACATGTACTGCAAAAAACTCCAGGGAGAGGCTGTCAAGGTCCCCTCATAGTTTCCTTTTCCTTCCTGGTCTGCAGAAGATGCTGTTCATAGCCCCAGAGGTACACAGTATGGGCCAAGGGAGTGTTGGGGAAAGTCACATGGGACACTTCAGAGTGGAAGCAATGAAGAACCTCTATATCAGTGGTCCCCAACCTTTTTTGGGCCATGGACCAGTTTAATGTCAGAAAATATTTTCACAGGCCGGCCTTTAGGGTAGGATAGATAAATGTATCATGTGACCAAGACAAGCATCAAGAGTGAGTCTTAGACAAATGTAACAGAGGGAATCTGGTCATTTTAAAAAAATAAAACATCATCAGACTTAAATATAAATAAAATGGAAATAATGTAAGTTATTTATTCTTTCTCTGCAGACCAGTACCAAATGGCCCACGGACTGGTACTGGCCTGCAGCCTGGTGGTTGGGGACCACTGCTCTATATGACCCTCTACTTTTTCCCTCCCTGATACTTCAGCTAGGATGGCTATGTGTTGGTCAAATAAGTTTGTAAATATGATACATAGGTTTGCTCACTTATAGTTTGCATTGGGTGTGGGGGACAGGCTGTAAGCAGGCAGGGTTGTTATACTCTAAGGCTTAGTTTTAAGACTAAGCCTTTCCACCCTAAGTGACTTTGTATCAGAGACTTCCTTGTTTGTATATTGGATTAAAGGTTTTGATTTCTACACTATAAATAGGGCAGAGGAGCCCATGCTGGAGAAGAGCAAAGAAAGGCCACGTGGAGGAGAGGAGAAGCAGCCAAGATGGCAGAGTGCTAAAGGAGAAGCCAGTTTGTGTAGAGTTTGTGCAGAGAGAAGGAGATGGGAACAGAGGTGAATAAGGCTGGTGAAGTAGATACCTTTGATTCTAGGAAACTTGGATAAGTCAGTGGCTTTAGGAGCCCTGAATAGAAAGGGAAGTGTTTTCCTACTGGTGTATTTCTTGCCCGCTGGGTGAAAGCTAGGATTAAAGCTAATGGCCCACCAGTTCTTGGCTCTGTTGTTTCATTACCATCTGTCCAAATCAAATGTGAACCTGCATGGGCCAAGTGGCTGTGATAGTGGCTATGGCTAATGGCTTTCCACTGCGTATTCTCAAGAACAAAGGTTGGAGACCACCTCCACTTGGCCAGGGAGCAGACTCTCAGAATGGAATCAAGCTGCAGGACATTTGTTTATCCTGTGAAGCTATGGAAATTTGAGGGTGTTTTGTCACCACATAACCTAGCCTATCTTGAGAAATACTGTTAGGTATTATGTTGAAAAAAAAAGAAAAAAGAGAAAAATTCACTATCTGTCATGGATAAAAGAGATTATAAGTGTACAAGGAAGCCTAAACTGAGTCATTATTTATAAAATGTTATTAAAATATTAAGTCATCTTTTCTTTTCTTTTTTGAGTAGTTGTTATCTGTTAAAAACTCTGTGGGCATCAGATTCTCACTTAGTCCAGATGTGGGAAATGGAGTTCGAAGGGATTAAGTAATTTGCATAATTTCTAAGAAACCAAGCAGGACTCCAGCTGAGAGGTCTGGCTCTAGAGTTATGCTGGGTCTGTGATCCCCATGGAGAAAGTCTGCCCTGGGTGTCACCTGATAAAAACACCATGACTCAGTAGGAGAAAATGTTTCTTAGTTTCAAGTAAACTGGAACTTAGCATATGAATTGTTATATAAGGAATATACTTTATTTCATAGCAAAAATTTTATTTTTAAAATAGATGGCTATGGGCTCAGCAGACTTAGATTTGGATTCTAGAGTGACCACACCCTTTCATTCAAGTAAACAGGGTATTGCTGGAAAGCTGATGCTTTCTGAGAGAAAGGCTACCTCATCTTTATTTTTAACTTTTAATTTCAAGTAGTAGTTTAAATATTTCCGATATTACTTTTCCAAAGTAACTTCAAATTTAGTTGAAAAATGGCATTCACTGAGATTTATCAATTGTTGGCATGTCACACACTTCTTCCCTTTCTCCCTCTAACAAACACATACACATGCTCACTATTGGTTTGTTGTGAACTATTTAAGAGTTAGTTGCAGTTTCCATTTCCTCCCCTCCCCCGCCAAATTACAATTGCACTATTGCAGGAAAGCAACCCAGTGGAGGATTGACACTCAGATAACTATAAGAGGAAAAGAGAATTTATTAATAAAAGCCAGCAGAGCACGTGGAGCCAGTCGCTTCAAAGACACAGGCTCCCCAAAATTAGATTTCTTACATCTTATATACCCTTTACAGAACACAAGTTTACATACATGGATTTTGTGATTCCTTTGTAGAGGTACATACATCAATCGCACGATTTCAGGATGGGAGGGGGCTTACATGATGTTGGAGGATAAGTGTTTATAAATCGCCCATTAAGGAGAAAGAAAGGAGAGAAGAAAGGGCTACTCAAATCTCCCTTCCCCCTCCCGCATTCCTGGCTGTCTACCTTCCTCCTCACAGGTATGGAGAAGGGAGGGGGTTTGAGTCTCCTTCTTCTCAAAACCTTCTACTACTAAAACCTCTCTATTTACAGTATAGTCACCCCTCCTAAGCAGGAATGCGATCAGCCATCTTGAGCTGGTGTAAATCACACATAAGTATAAAAATCATATTTATAAAATCTGTCTGAACACTTGACCTAAATCATAAAATGCCTTTTAAGCCTCTTAGTAAAAGGGGGTTTCTTATCTCAGTGCATCTAACCATGAATAGACACAGCTCTTGAAAGAGCTCAGAAGTCCATTTGATAAATATTGGCACCACAGAGAAACAGAAATCCTGAGAACAACTGCACAGAAAGAAGAGGGAGACAGTTTCCCTGTCTGCATCACTTCAATCTCTAAGCCAGCACTCAGAGAAAACTTCTTAGCCAAAGATCAGTCCCTGTTGGGCAAATAAAATATATTATGCTCACTTTGTTAAAGAAGCCCATCACCCAGGTGATAATATTAGTTGCCCTTCTTGCTTGGGATGGGCATGATTATATTCATGTGTGTTGGGGAGGGCTTTCATGCCAAAAGGTTTTAAAAGGAGAGATCATGTTGTTCCGGGGAAAAGTGATTACGTTCTAGGAAGAGCCCATGGAAGGAGAGTGGAGAAAGGCCATGTGGAGGGGAGGAAAAGCAGCCAAGATGGCGGAGTGCTGAAAGAGAAGCCAGTTTGAGCAGAGTTTGTGCAGAGAGAAGGAGATGGGGAACAGAGGTGAATAAGGCTGGTGAGTTAGAAACCTTTGATTTTAGGAAACACGGATAAGTCAGTGGCTTTGGGAGCCCTGAATGGAAAGGAAAGTGTTTTCCCACTGTGTGTATTTCTTGCCTGCTGGGTGCAAGCTAGGATTAAAGCTAATGGCCCACTAGTTCTTGGCTCCATTGTTTCATTACTGTCTGTGTGAATCAAATGCAAACCTGCATGGGCCAGGTGGCTGTAATGGTGGCTGTGGCTACTGGCTTTACAGTCCCTCTGTCAAAAAAGGCAGAGCAGGGTGAGCGGCCAGCTTGTGCAGCACTTTGGGCCACCACACAAAGGTCCTGCTTCTGTTTGCCCTGACCCAGATGAGCAAAGTGGAGACATAGGGAGATGACTAGAGATAACGAAGAAAAGCAGGTGGGAATGTGAAGAAAAGGGAACCCTGATGTACGGTGATGGGAGGACAGATTGGTTCAACTACTATGAGAAAGATTGTTAAGTTTTCTCAAAAAAAAAATAAAAAATAGAACTTCTTTATAACCCAGCCATTCCACTTTTGGGCATATATCTGAAGAAACCCAAAACAGTAATTAGAAAGAAACTTTTGCACCCCTATGTTCACTCAAGCATTATTTACAATAGCCAAGATATGGAAGCAAGTGTCTATCAACAGACGAGTGTATAAAAGAGTTGTGGTATATATATGCAATGGAATTCTACATAGCCATAAAACTAAAGCTTACTTTCTGTGACAGCATAGATGAACTAGAAGGTATTATGCTAAGTGAAACAAGTCAGAGAAAGTCAAATACCTGATGATTTTAGTTATACATGGAACTTAAAAAAGAAAATTTTTTTTTAAATTAGAAATAGATTTATAGATAAAGAGAACAAACTGATGGTTGCCTGAATGGTGGGGAGGGGTTCAGGACCTGGGAAAAAAAAAGTGAAGAGGTTGATCAGTACAAATTGATAGTTACAGAACAGTCAGGGATTTAAATTACAGTTGAGCAAATATAGCCAATAATAACTACATGTATGTGGCTCGGTTTATACTTGAATTCTGGGAGATTACTTTGTGAAGTATATGATTGTCTAAACACTATGCTGTACACCTGAAACTAATAAAAAATACTGTTGAATGGAAACAATAATTGAAAATAAAACATAAGTTAAATAAAAATAAAATTTAAAAAGGACATAAAGACAGAGCAACAAAATTGCTAAAGGGGGTTCATGACAAAGAGTTTGCAATGAGGTCACTTCAGAGTTTGTTTGGCTTTTTTCCTGTCTCGTTGTTGTGCATTTTTTTTATGTTTTTTTCTTTTTAAATTAATTTTAATTTATTGTGTTTATATGGACTCAAATGTCCCACTGAATATAATTTGTTCACCCTCAGCCATGTGTCCTCTTTTATATCCCCATTGTCCTCCACCCCCTCACTACCTCCCCCCTTTCCTTTAGGATTTGCTGTCCTGCTATGTATCTCTGTGTTATGTATATATAATTCCACTAATCCCTTCCACTTCTCTGATCGCATTTCTTCATCCCCCTTCCCTATGACAGCTGTCCCTCTGGCCGTTGTGACCCCGTCTCTGCCTCTATGCCATTCCTCAGTTCACTTTTTTTATTAGATTCCACATATAAGTGAGATGATACTTTTTTTCTCTGCCTAGCTTATTTCACTTAATGTAATAATCTCCAGGTCCATTCATGCTGTAGCAAAAGGTAAAATTTCCTTATTTTTCAAGGCTGCATAGAATTCTGTTGTGTATATGTACCATTGATTTTTAGTTCACTTGTCCACTGATGGACACATGGGTTGTTTCCAGATCTTCGCTACTGTAAACTATGCTGCAATAAACATGGGGGTGCATTTCTTTTTTTGAATCAGTGAATTGGTATTCTTAGGATATATTCCTAAAGGTGGGATAGTTAGGTCAAAAGGCAGTTCCATTTTTAATTTTTTGAGGAAACCCCATTCAGTTATCCACAGTGGCTGCACCAGTCTGCATTCCCACCAGCAGTGCAGGAGTGTTTATTTTTCTCCACATCCTCATCAGCACTTAAGGTGTGTTGATTTTTTAATGACCGTCATTCTGACAGGTGTGAGGTGATATCTCTTTGTGGTTTTAATTTGCATTTCTCTGATGATTAGTGATGTTGAACATTTTTTTCATATGCCTATTGGTCATCTGTATGTCCTCTTTGGAGAAGTGTCTATTCAGTTCTTTTGCCCATTTTTTAATTGGATTGTTTACCTTCCTGGTGTTGAGTTTTACAAGTTCTTTATAAATTTTGGTTATTAACCTCTTATCAGACATATTGTCTAATATGTTCTCCAATTGTGTAGTTTGTCTTTTTATTCTGTTCATATTGTCTTTAGCTGTGTAAAAGCTTTTTAGTTTGATATAGTCCCATTTGTTTATCCTGTCCTTTATTTCAATTGCCCGTGGAGATTAATCAGCAAAAATATTGCTCCGAGAGATATCAGAAAATTTATTGCCTATGTTTTCTTCCAAGATGTTTATGGTTTTACATATTACATTTCAGTCTGTTATATATTTTAAGTTTATTTTTTTGAATGCTGTAAATTGGTGGTTTAGTTTTGTTTTTTGCATGTACCTGTCCAATTTTCTCTACATCATTTATTAAAGAAACTGTCTTTACTCCATTGTATGCTCTTACATCCTTTGTCAAATATCAATTGACCATAAAGGTGGGTTTATTTCTGAGTTCTCTGTTCTGTCCCATTCATCTATATGCCTGTTCTTATGCCAGTACCAAGCTGTTTTGAGTACAATGGCCTTGTAGTATAACTTGATATCAGGAAGTATGATGCCTCCCATTTTATTCTTCTTTTTCAAGATTGCTGAGGCTATTCATGTTCTTTTTTGGTTCCATATAAATTTTTGGAATATTTGTTCTCTATCTTTGAGGTATACTCTTTGTATTTTAATAGGAATTGCAATAAATTTATAGATTGCTTTGGGTAATACAGACATTTTAATAATGTTTATTCTTCCTCTCCGTGAACATGGTTTATGATTCTACTTGTTTGTATCTTCCTTGATTTCTTTTATCAATGTTTTATAATTTTCTGAGTACAAGTCTCTTACCTCTTTGTTTAAATTTTCTCGCAGGTACTGCATTTTTTGTTGTTGTCACAATAGTGTGGAGATTGTTTCCTTAATTTCTCTTTCAGATAGTTTATTGTTGGTGTATAAAAATGCCACTGATTTCTGAAAATTAATTTTTTATCCTACCAACTTGCCAAATTCATTTATCATGTCTAGTAGTTTTTTTACTGAGAATTTAGAATTTTCTAAGTACACTCTTATGTCTTCAGCAAATAATGATAGTTTTAATTCTTCTTTTCCAATTTGGATGTCTTTTATTTTGTTTTGTTTGATTGCTCTGGCTAGGACTTCCAGAACTATGTTGAATAAAAGTAATGAAAGGGGGCACCACTGCCTTGTACCTGATCTTAAGGGGATTGCTTTTAATTTGTACCCATTGAATATGATGTTGGCTATGGGTTTGTGATAGATAGTCTTTATCATTTTGAGGTTAGTTCCCCATATTGCCACTTTGATGAGAGTTTTGATCATACATAAATGGGTGCTGAATTTTATCCAATGCTCTTTCTGCATCAATGGATACTATCATGTAATTTTTATCCTTCCTTTTGTTTATGTGATGAATCACATTGATTTAATTGCGAATATTGTACCAGCCTTGCCTCTCCAGAATAAACTTGCACTTGGTCATGATGAATTATTTTTTTCATGTATTACTGGATCTGGTGTGCTAATGTTTTGTTGAGAATTTTAGCATCAAAGTTCATCAGGGATATTGGCCTATAATTTTCTCTCTTTGTAGTGTCTTTACCTGGTTTTGGAATAAGGATTATGTTTGCCTCATAAAAGAAGCTTGGAAGTCTTTCTTCCTCTTGAATTTTTTGAAATAGCTTGAGGAGAAGTATAAATTTTTTTTGAATATTTGGTAAAGTTTACCTGTGAAATCATCTGGCCCAGCATTTTTGTTTGCTGGGAGTTTTTTGATAATTATTTTAATTTCATTTGTTGTAATTGGTGTGTTTAAATTTTCTGATTCTTCCAGAATGAGTTTGGAAGATTATATGTTTCTAGGAATTTATCTATTTGATCTAGGTTGTCCATACAGATCTTTTTTGGCATACAGATCTTCATATTATTTTCTTACAATCTTTTGTATTTCTGCAGTGTCAGTTTTACTTCACCACTTTCATTTCTAATTTTGTTTGAGTCCTCTCTGTTTTTTTCTTGATGAGTCTGGTTAAAGGTTCATCAATCTGTTTACCTTTTCAGACAACCGGTTCTTGGTTTCATTGATCTTCTGTATTTTTTTTAGCTCTATGTCATTTATCTCCACTATAATCATTATTATTTCCTTCCTTCTGTTTTCTCTGGACTATATTTGTTGTATTTTTCTAGTTTTTTTTAGGTATAGCTGTAATGCTATGAACTTCCCTCTCAGGACTGCTTTTACTGAATCCCATACATTTTGAGTTCTATGTTAATTTTCATTTATTTCAAGAAAATTTTTCATTTCTTCCTTGATCTCATTGGTAACCCATTTGTTATTTAATAACATGCTATTTAGCATCCAAGTATTTTAATGTTTTTTAGTTTTTCTATTGTAGTTGATTTCTAGTTTCATGTCATTGTGACCAGAGAAGATGCTTGATATGACTTCAATCTTCTTAAATTTACTGAGACTCATTTTGTGCCCTAACATGTTGTCTACCCTAGAGAATATACCATGAGAACTTGAAAAGAATGTATATTCTGTTGCTTTGGCCATAAAGGTTCTGAAGATATTTATTAAATACAGTTGTTCTATTCTGTTATTTAAGGCTGCTGTTTCTTTGTTAATTTTCTGTCTGTAGGATCTATCCATTGATGTTAGTGGGGTATTAAAATCCCCTACTATTATAGTATTGCTGTTGATCTTGCCTTTTATGTCCATCAAAATCTGCTTTATATATTTAGGTGCTCCTATATTAGGTACATAGATATTATATTTACAATGGTTATATTCTCCTTTTGGATTGCTCCCTTTATCATTATAAAGTGACCTTCTTGTTTTAAAGTCTATTTTGTCAGAATAACTATTGCTACCCCAGATTTTTTTTTCTTCATTTTCATTTGCATGAAATACTTTTTTCCATTCCTTCACTTTCAATTCATGTGTTTCTTTTGTTTTGAGGTGGGTCTCTTATAGACAGCATATGTACAGGTCCTGTTTTTGTATCCACACAGCTACCCTATGTATTTTGATTGGAACATGTATTTTCCGATGGCTTTATGGCTTTAGGTGACCCCTGTGTTTTGGTCGTTCGACCCCCGCTGGGGTCGCGACCCACAGGTTGAGAACCGCTGATTTAATCCATTTACATTTAAGTTTATTATTGATATGTAGTTGCTTATTGCCATTTTATTCTTTAAATCTACAATCTTCTCGATTTTTTTTTTTGCTCTTTTTACAGCAGCCCCCTTAACATTTCCTGCAGTACTCATTTGGTTGTAATAAATTCCTTGAGGTTTTTTTTTTTGTTTTTTTTTTGGTCTGGGAAGCTATGTATTTCTTCAATTTTTTTTTTATTTACAGAGACAGAGAGAGAGTCAGAGAGAGGGATAGATAGGGACAGACAGGAACGAAAAGAGATGAGAAGCATCAATCAACAGTTTTTTGTTGCAACACCTTAGTTGTTCATTGATTGCTTTCTCATATGTGCCTTGACTGTGGACCTTCAGCAGACCAAGTAACCCATGCTGAAGCCAGCGACCTTAGGTCCAAGCTGGTGAGCTCTGCTCAAACCAGATGAGCCAGCACTCAATCCTGGTGACCTCGGGGTCTCAAACTTGGGTCCTTCGCATCCCAGTCCGATGCTCCATCCACTGCACCACTGCCTGGTCAGGCTTTTCTTGAATTTTAAATGATAATCTTGCTGGTTAAAGAAGTCTTGTTTGTAGGTTCTTGGTTTGCATCACTTTGAATATTTCTTATCAATCCCTTCTGGCCTCAAGTGTTTCTGTTGAGAAGGTGGATGTCATCCTTATGGGGGCTCCTCTGTAGTAATTGACTGCTTTTCTCTTGAAGTTTAAGTATTTTTTCTTTCAGCTGCTCCTCCACCTGTTGCATCTGCCTGGTCTTTCCATAGAGTCTTTTGTAGTAAGACTGTAGTGGGGACTCAGATTAACCTTACCCAACCAACCGCTCTAAAGGCTGTATGTTTGGTGGGTGAGGGCAGCTGAGGTTGTGAAAACATTTGTGGGACCCTCTACCTCAAGGGTTTCTTGGTCTGGAGCTCAGTATGGGGACTGTGGCCTATATACTTCAGAGCTTGATCCCTCAGCCACTGCTGGATACTCAGATTTTATTTCTCCCCAACAAGGTGAGCAGCAGATTCATACCAAGTATGGCCGACAGTCCCCTCTGCAGAAGTTTTTTCAGCTGATGAGACCCTAGTCTCAGGGAGGAGGACTGAGAGAGTCCTCTCCTGGGGGTTACTGTGCCCCTCCCAAAGGTGGTTAAGCCCCTAGACCAGATCCAACAATAGACTCACAGTGTGTTAAATGTCCATCCTCAAAGCCTCTCTCCCTTCCCCCTGTGGAATCTAGCTTAGTAGGACAGATTATCCAGCACCCAGGTTGGCTCTTTGTGAAGTTCTACTCTATCCAATTCACATGAGGCACTGTGCCACTGCTGATCACAGAGAGAGGAACTTGCCTCTGCTGGGCCAGTTGTGAGGAGCTTTTCCTTAGGACCACTCTAGCAAGGGTTGTTAGGGTTTGAACCTATGCTCTCTGCTGCTGGCCACTGGATATGCCAGCCCTGGGACTTCCTAGCCTGAACCCAGTGCAGACCAGTGGGAGACAATGCCTGTGACTGGCCCTCAGCAACCTTCTTAGAGCTACAAGCAACTAAAGTTTGTGTTTGCCTCTGCTAGACCAGGGGTCGGGAGCCTTTTTGGCTGAGATAGCCATGAATGCCACATATTTTAAAATGTAATTCTATGAGAGCCATAAAATGACCATGTACATTACGCTTTATCCAAAAAAAATTTGTTGTTGTCCAGGAGGACAGTTGTGATTGGCTCCAGCCACCCACAACCATGAACATGAGCTCTAAGAAATGAATGGATTTTAATACATGAGAACGTTTTATATTTTTAATGTTATTATTTTTTTATTAAAGATCTGTCTGCGAGCCAGATGCAGCCATCAAAAAGGCCACATCTGGCTCACGAGCCATAGGTTCCCAACGCCTGTGCTAGACCCAGGTGTACATGGAAATACCAAGCTGCACTCCTAGGCTGGCTTTTACTCACACTTGGCCTGTGGCAAGGTCTACTCAAACTGCCAAATTTTTCTGAGTCCAGCCTCTTAAGCCTCTGTCTGGTGGTTGCTTGTTGGGTTCAATCACTAAAAAAACTCCTTTAGAGTCTAAAGCCTGTGACAATTCAAGGATTATGAAGGGTGGTGAGACTGACACCCTTTGGCCCTAGGTGTCAGTCTGTTCAGACATTTTTTTACAGACCTCAGTAGAGTGTAACCCCAGGAGTCAGGTGCATGTTGCCTTGGAGACAAAGAGGTGTGGTTTGCCTGTACTCTGGACCATTTCAATTGAGTCTCTGGTGGGGTGGAAATACCAGTCTTAGAATCAGGGGCTTGTGGAGGAGTGCTCTAGTCTCAACACCAGAAAACTGATTCACTGATGCGCACCCAGCTTCCTGGTTTCTGAACGACCTATCACCATTCCTGGGGCAGGATAGATTCCCGAGGGTGGAGCTCCTGCTTTTCCCCAAGCTGATGCCACTCAGAGAGGATTGCTCCACCCAAGAAAGATGCTGAGAATGACTTAGCACAGAGGTTCTGGTGATCATCACCCACAGTGTCTCTCTCTGGGCCTCCAACTTTCCACTCTCCTCTTGCAACTCCAGTCCTCTCAGCTCTCCCCTGCCAGAGCCCCGGGTAAGTGGCTGTGAATGCGGTTTTCTGTGCAAGCCCTTTAAATGGAGTCTGTATCTGAGAGCTTGTCTCTTTCTTACAAACAGAAACTCAGCTCTTTTCACAGCTAAATGCTGTATGGGAACATCTTCTAGGCTCTGGGGTTCTCAGCTGGGGCTCCAGGCCTCGGGCTGCACACCCACACCTCTCAGAGTGACCCTCCCCACAGTGAGCATCCCTCTGAACCCTCAGCCACCACTCGCTTTTGGAAGTGGGGAAGCCCGTTCTACATCTCCGCCCTTCCTACCAGTCTTGGTATGGCTTTTTCTGTGATCCTTGGTTATAGACTCCTCTTTGTTTAATCCAAAGTTAGTTTTTCAAAATGATTGTTTTTAAATTAATTTTTAATCCAATTTGCTCCTGGGAGGTGGCAGTTGAAACATCTGCCTACTCCGATGCTATCTTTGTTCCTATGGCTCTTGTGTTTTGATTTTTTTTTATTATATTGCATTCTTTGGAGGCTTTCAGAAGGTGAAAGGAATAGCAAAGATATATGAATACACCTCATTCATAGAGAAAACAAAAACTACTAATATGCCTGATATATTTGAGAATAAGCCAGCTGCAGGTAATGACAATTAATCTTCAACCACTATTACCCTGTAAGATGGAGATCTCCTAATTAAAAAAAACTTTGCATAGGGCAGCAAGATGGTGATGGAGTAGGTGGATGTACCAACTTTCACCACCCAAAACCAAAGGAGACTACAACTTAATTTTAAGAACCATCATCTGGAAAAACAAACTTTGGACCAAACTAAGAGAATTCTTTAACAAAGAAACACTGAAGAAGCCACACTGAGACTGGTAGAAAACGCAGAACCTGAGAGGGCTGCCCAGCTACCAGGTGCAATCGTCAGCCTAGAGGGACTCACATGGTGGGAAGTGAGTTTAGCAGAGAGGGGAGGGTTCTGGGCCCCAGGACCAAAGCCCCAGCCTGCAGCCCCAGAGAAGAGAAGAGGCATATGGACAGTATTTAGCTGCAAAACAAGTCAGGATACTGTTTGTGAGAAAGAGAGAGATTTCTCAGACCCATGATTCATCTTAATGGGTCTGATCAGAAAACCTCTTTCACAGCCACTCACCCAGGACTCTGGGGGATGGGGAGAGATGAGAGGACTGGAGTAGCAGGAAGAGAGTGTAATCTCAGAGGCACAGGGAGAAACATTTTGAGGGACCGCCACCCTAAACCCTGGGTTGAGTCACTCCCTAAATCTAAGGTAAATTATTTCCCCTGGAACCAGCAATAACAGCAAAAGGAAGCAGGACACCAGCCAAACAAGCTCTCCCATGGCACTCAGAGCAGAGTTGCTTAGAAGGAGGGAACCATCAGGAATACAGCATTGAGTGCTAGGACCTGAGCTATAGTGCTCCTACCCACATGGCTGAGGGCTCACCGGAGAGTGGGTAGTGACGGGACTTGGAATTGCAGTCCAGGTGGTGGGGGCGGAAGTTGAGCTGACCAAAACTGAGGCTCAGCATGAGCTCAGCCCTGCCCTACCAGAGCAGAAGGTGCTCAGGAAAGCAGTCTGACTTGGCTATGGGCTGGTGAGCAAGAGCGGTCTTGCCTGCAATCCTGCCCATAGAGGAAAGGCAAAAGCCATAAACAGGCAGAGACCCCTGGCTGAGCATAAATGTGCAGCCCCACCCTCGGTGCCAAGGCTTGTGGCCCCAGCTTGGAGCACAGCCCCACATGAGGGGGCAGGGCAAAGGCTGAGGTCCACCAAGGCTTGTAGCCTGGGAAAATAAACACAGCCCTTCCTGTGGAGGAGAGGTGGAAACTGCAGTGACTGTCTCATTGGGCCGGTGCAGCAATGCCCATACCCAAATGCCTGAGGCAGTGTCAGAGGGAGTGGTGGGCCTGCAGACAGACCACACCTAGGGAACACAGAGGCCACACCCACTGGACTCATGTGGCCACACCCTTCTTATACACAGACAGAATGGGAAGGCAGAGAAATGAAACCCAAATAAATCAAGAGAAATCCCCAGAAAAAAACTTGAATGAGTCAGATATAAACAAATTACCAGATGCAGAGTTTAAAATAATGATTGTTAGGATGCTCAAAGATCTTAGAACAGTAATAGATAGACATAATTAGCACCTAAATAAAGAGATAACAAATATTAAAAAAGGACATTAAAATATTTTAAAAGAATCATTCAGAAATGACAAATATAATATCAAAAATGAAGACCACAATGGAAGAAATTAAAAGCAGGATGGATAAAGCTGAGGATCAAATCAGTGACTTAGAGGCCAAGATGAATGAAGACATGAAAGCAGACTAGAAAAAAGAAAAGAGACTCAAAAAGTTTGAGAAAACTCTAAAAGAGCTCTGTGACAACATGAAGAGAAATAACATCTGCATCATAGGGGTTCTGGAAGAAGAGAAAAAACAAGGGATAGAAACATTATTCAATCAAATCATAGCTGATAACTTTCCTAAATTGATGCAAGAAGGGTCTCACAAAGTTAAGAAGCACAGAGAACTCCATTAAAGAGAAACCCAAAGAAATCCACACCAAGACACATCATAATTAAAATACCAAAGCTATGAGATAAAGAGAAATTATTAATAGCTGCGAGAGAAAAAAAGACTGTCATGTACAAAGGAGCCCCCATAAGGATGACATCTGACTTCTCAACAGAAACACTTGAGGCCAAAGGGAATGGCAAGAAATATTCAAAGTAATGCAGAACAAGAACATAAAGCCAAGACTACTTTATCCAGTAAGTCTATCATTTAAAATTGAAGGAGAGGACGGCAAGATGGTGATGGAGTAAGCAGATGTACCAACTTCCACCTCCCAGAACCAAAGTGGTTTACAACTTAATTTTAAGAACCATCATCTGGAAAATACAACTCTGGACTAAACTAAGAGGACTCTTCAACCAAAGAACACTGAAGAAGCCACACTGAGACTGGTAAGAAAAGCAAAAATGTGGAGAGGGCTGCTCAGCTTCCCAGAGCAAATGGCAGCCCATAGAAACTCGCATGGTGGAAAGTGAGTTTAGCAGAGAGGGGAGGGTCATGAGCACCAGGAAAAAAAGCCCCAGCCTGCAGCCCCAGAGCCTAGATAAGGTTTATGGACAGTATTTAGCTGTGAAAAAAGTCAGGATACTGTTTGTGAGAAAGAGACAGATTTCTCAGACCCGAAATTCTTCTTAAAGGAACTGCACAGAAAACCTCTTTCACAACCACTTACCCAGGGCTCTGGGGAATGGGGAGAGAGGAAAGGACTGGAGCAACAGGAAAAGAATGTAATCTAGGAGGCACAGGGACAAACACTTTAAGGAACAGCCACCCTAACCCTTGGACTGAGTCACTCCCCAAATCTGAAGTGAATATTACCTCTAGAAAGAGCAAAACCAGAAAAAGGAAGCAGGACACCAGCCAAAGAAGCTCTCTCCTGGCATTTAGAGCAGAGTCGCTTAGAAACAGGGAGCTTTTGGAACTACAGTGTTAGGGTCTGAGCTGCAGCTCCCCAACCACATGGCTGAGGGCTCGCAGGAAGGAGAGCGATGGCATGTCGTGGAAGCACGGTTCTGTCAGCAAGGGCAGAAGTTGGCTGGCCACAACTGAGGCCCTGGTGTAACCTCAGTCTTGCCCGGCAGGGGTAAAGGGGATGTGTGATAGTGGTTCAGTTTGGCTGCAGGCCTACCTGCAGGGATGGGGTGGAAGCCCAGGAACAGGAAAAGACCTGTCACTGAGAGCAGGTATGCAGCCCCAACTGGCCTGCAGAGCCTAGTCTTGCAGCCCAATGGGTGAGCTGGCTCATCCTGCAGGGGTGAGGTGGGAGCCAGGGAATAAGCAGAGACCCACAGCTAAGCAAAGGTGCTCACACCTGCCTGCAATGCCAAGGCTTGTAGACCAGGCACAGCACATAACCCCACCCATGGGGGTGGGGTAAAGGCCGAGTTCAGCTGAGACCTGTACACCCAGGCACATGAACACAGCCCCTCCCATGAAGGAGAGGCAAAAACTTCAGCGACATCTGCAGCAGGCCAGTGCTGGCAATGCCAATATATGAACACCCTAGGCAGCAGCAGAGGATGTGGCAAATCTGCAGACAGAACACACCAAGGGAACACAGAAGCCACACCCATTGCACTCTGGTGGCCAAAACCTTTTTATACAGACAAAATGAAAAGGTAGAAAAATGCAACCCAAATGAATCAAGAGAAATCCCCAGAAAAGGACCAGAATGAGTCAGATATAATCAAATTACTGGATGCAGAGTTTAAAATAACAATTGTTACGATTCTCAAAGATCTTAGAACAACAATAGATGGTCATAACAAACACTTAAATAAAGATATAGCAAATATAAAAAAGAACATTGAAATAATTCAAAAAAATCAATCAGAAATCACAAATACAATATCAGAAATGAAGACCACAATGGAAGGAATTAAAAGGAGGATGAATGAAAGTAAGGATCGAATCAGCAAGTTAGAGGACAAGATAAATGAAGGCATAGAAACAGCAGAAAAAAGAAAAGAGACTCAAAAAGTTTGAAGAAACTCTAAGACAGCTCTGTGACAACATAAAGAGAAATAACATCCACATCATAGGGGTTCCTGAAGAAGAAGAGAAAAAAGGGATAGAGACTTTGTTCAATCAAATCATAGCTAAAAACTTTTCTAAATTGATGCAGAAAAAATTTCACAAGTTCAAGAAGCACAGAGAACTTTATTAAAGAGAAATTCAAAGAAATCTATATCAAGACACATCATAATTGACACATCAAAGATAAGTGATAAAGAGAAAATATTAAAAGCTGCTAGAAAGAAAAGGCTATCACCTACAAAGGAGCCCCCAAAGGATGGCATCCAACTCAACAGAAACACTGGATGCCAGAAGAAAATGGCAAGAAAAAATTCAAAGTAATGCAGAACAAGAACCTACAACCAAGACTACTCTATCCAGCAAGGCTATCATTTAAAATTGAAGGAGAAATAAAACACTTCACAGACAAAAAAAACTCAAGGAATTTACTTGAACCAAGCCAATGCTGCAAGAAATGTTAAAGGCCCTGTTGTAAACAGATAAAGGGGAAAAAATATAGCAAAAGCAAAATACATCTTTAAAGAATAAAATGGCAATAAACAACTACATATCAATAATAACCTTAAATGTAAATGGATTAAATGATCCAATCAAAAGACAGAGGGTAGCAGCATGAATAAGAAAACAAGACCCATACATATTCTGCCTACAAGAGATACACCTTAAAACAAAAGATGCACATAGACTGAAGGTAAAAGGATGGAAAAAACCATTTCATTCAAATGGAAATGAAAAAAAAGCTGGAGTAGCAATACTCATATCAGAAAAAATGGACTTTAAAACAAAAGCTATAGTAAAAGATAAGGAAGGTCACTACATAATGGTACAAGGAGCAATCCAACAGGAACATATAACCATTATAAATATCTATGCACTTAATATAGGAACACCTAAATATATAATATAAAGCAAACTTTGATGGATCTAAAGAGTGAGATCAACAGCAATACTATAATAATAGGGGATTTCAATACCCCACTAACATCACTAGATAGATGCTCCAGAAAAAAAATTAACAAAGAAACAGCTAACTTAAAGAACACACTAGATCAACTGTATTTAATAAATATCTTCAGAACCTTTCACCCTAAAGCAGCAGAATATACATTCTTTTCAAGTGCTCATGGTACATTCTCTAGGATAGACCACATGTTTGGGCACAAAAACAGTCTTAACAAATTTAAGAAGATTGAAATAATATCAAGCATCTTCTTGGATCACAATGGAATGAAACTAGAAATCAACCACAACAAAAAAACTGAAAAATACTCAAACATTTGGAAACTAAATAGCATGTTATTAAGTAATGAATGGGTTAACAATGAGATCAAAGAAGAAATGAAAAAATTTCTAGAAACGAATGATAATGAGCATACAACAACTCAAAATTCATAGGAAAAAGCAAAAGCTTTTCCTAAGAAGAAAGGGAGAAGAGGGGAAGAGAAGAAAGAAAAGGGGGGGCAATAATAAATTATTATTGGTTTTATTTCTGGGGTTTTTTTCCAATTTTTTTACTTTTTTTTACTTTTTATTCTTTATTAATTCTCATTAGTGCTATCAACAAGACCACCCTCAGATGCCATTAAGAAAAAGGAAATTGTATATCATGACTACAAAAGATAGAGAAGTAACACAGATAGATGTGAAAAAATCTATGGAGATAAAATTTAATATATTGGAAACCTTGGAGCTAAATGACAGAGAATTTAAAATAGAAATTCTAAAAATACTCAGAGATATACAAGAAAACACAGAAAGGCAATTTAGGGAGCTCAGAAAACAATTCAACGAACACAAAAAATATATTACCAAGGAAATTGAAACTATAAAAATAAATCAAACAGAGATGAAAAACTCTATTCATGAACTGAAAAAACGAGGTAACAAGCTTAGCTAATAGAATAGCCAGATAGAAGGTAGGATTAGTGACATAGAAGACAAGCAACTTCAGGCAAAAGAGAGAGAAGAAGAGTGAGACTCAAAATTTAAAGAAAATGAGAAAACACCTACAGGAATTGTCTGACTCCATCAAAAAGAAAACATAAGAATAATAGGTATATCAGAGGGAGAAGAGAGAGAAAATGGAATGGAGAATATATTCAAACAAATAATAGACAAGAACTTCCCAAGCCTGTGGAAAGAACTAAAGCCTCAAATTCAAGAAGCAAACAGAACACCAAGTTTTCTTAACCACAACAAACCTATTCCAAGGCACATCATAATGAAAATGGCACAAACCAATGGCAAAGAAAAAAATTTCAAGGCAGCCAGGGAAAAGAAGAATACAACATATAAAAAAAGGCCTATTAGATTATAATCAGAATTCTCAGCAGAAACTCTACAAGCTAGAAGAGAGTGGACCCCAATATTTAAAGCCCTGAAAGAGAGGAATTTTCAGTCAAGAATACTGTACCCCTCAAAACTATCCTTCAAGTACAAAAGAGAAATAAAAACATTCACAGATACAGAAAAGATGAGGAAATTTATCATCAGAAAACTCCCACTCCAGGGATTACTGAATGGGGTTTTCCAACCAGATTCACAGAACAAAATAAAACAAAACCAGAAGTAAAAGCTCCACCAAGAACATAATAAAACCAAATTTAACTGTGACAACAAAAGCAAAAAAAAAGGGGAGAGGACAGAGATTAACAGTAGCAAAGGAAGATGACGTGCAGAAACACTCATAAGATAGGGTACTACAATGAATATGGTAGGTACCCTTTTCATTACTTAATGGTAACCACCCTTGAAAAAACCACCACAGAAGCACATGATTTAAAAAAAGTAGCAACAGAGAAATGAAGTATAAAATACAAACAAAAAAAAAACCAAATGATAGAAAAACAAAAGAGAAGAATCAAACAAGATACAAAACTAACAGAAAGCAATTTATAAAATGGCAATAGGGAACCAACAAGTATCAGTAATTACAATAGATGTAAATGGATTAAACTCACCAATAAAAAGACACAGAGTAGCAGAATGGATTAAAAAAGAAAATCCAACTGTATGCTGCCTATAAGAAACACATCTAAGCAAAAAGGATAAAAACAAATTCAAAGTGAAAGGCTAGAAAACAATACTCCAAGCAAATAACATCCAAAAAAAAAACAGGTGTAGCAATACTCATATCTAATAATGCTGATTACAAGACAGAAAAAGTACTGAGAGACAAAAATGGTCATTTCATAATGATTAAGGGGACACTGAATCAAGAAAACATAACAATTTTTAATATATATGCACCAAACCAAGAAGCACCAAAATATATAAGACAGTTACTTATTGACCTAAAAACAAAAACTGACAAAAATAAAATCATACTTGGAGACCTAAATACACCACTGATGGCTCTAGATTGGTCATCCAAACAGAGAATCAATAAAGATATATTGGCCTTAAACAAAACACTAGAGCACCTAGATATGATAGACATCTACAGGACACTTCATCCCAAAATGACAGAGTATACATTTTTCTCTAGTGTACATGGAAAATTCTCAAGAATTGACCATATCTTGAGCCACATAAATAACATCAGCAAATTCAGAAAAATTGAAGTTGTACCAAGCATATTTTCTTATCATAAAGCCTTGAAACTGAAATTCAACTTCAAAAAAGAAAGAAAAAACCCACAAAAATTTGGAAACTAAACAACATACTTTTAAAAAATGAATGAGTCAAAGAAGAAATAAGTGCAGAGATCAAAAGATATATACATACTAATGAAAATGACAATACAACATATCAGAATCTATGGGATGCGGCAAAAGCAGTGATAAGAGGGAAGTTCATATTGCTTCAGGCCTATATGAACAAACAAGAGAGAGCCCAAGTGAACCACTTAACTTCATAACTTAAGGAACTAGAAAAAGAACAAAGAAAACCCAAAACCAGCAGAAGAATGGAAATAATAAAAATCAGAGCAGAAATAAATGAAATAGAGAACAGAAAAACTAAAGAAAAAATTAATAGAACAAGGAGCTGGTTCTTTGAAAAGATCAACAAAATTGACAATCCCTTGGCAAGACTTACCAAAAACAAAGAGAAAGGACTCATATAAACAAAATCCAAAATGATAGATGAGAAATCACCACAGACATAATGGATATAAAAGAATTATTGTAGAATACTATGAAAAGCTATATGCCACCAAATTCAACAATTTAGAAGAAATGGATAAATTCCTAGAACAATACAACCTTCCTAGACTGAGTCATGAAGAAGCAGAAAGCCAAAACAGACCAATTAGCAAGGAAGAAATAGAAAAAACTATTAAAAACCTCCCCAAAAATAAAGGTCCAGGCCCAGATGGTTATACTAGTGAATTCTATCAAACATTCAAAGAAGACTTAGTTCCTTTTCTACTCAAAGTCTTCCAAAAAATTGAAGAAGCAATACTTCCAAACACATTTTATGAGACCCACATAACCCTCATACCGAAACCTGGCAAGGACGGCACAAAAAAAGAAAACTACAGACCAATATCTCTAATGAATACAGATGCTAAAATACTAAACAAAATACTGGCAAATAGAATTCAACAACATATTAAAAAATAATACATCATTATCAAGTGGGATTCATTCCAGAATCTCAAGGATGGTTCAACATATGTAAAACGATTAATGTAATACACCACATGAACAAAACAAAACAAAAAAATCACATGACCTTATCAATAGATGCAGAAAAGGTATTTGATAAAATACAACACCATTTTATGTTTAAGACACTCAACAAAATGGGTATAGAAGGAAAATATCTGAACATGATAAAGGCCATATATGATAAACCATCAGCCAACATCATATTAAATGACATAAAAGTGAGGACTTTCCACCTTAAATCAGGAACAAGACAGGGTTGTCCACTC
The DNA here is from genome assembly GCF_036850995.1 of Saccopteryx leptura. Taxonomy (NCBI): domain Eukaryota; kingdom Metazoa; phylum Chordata; class Mammalia; order Chiroptera; family Emballonuridae; genus Saccopteryx; species Saccopteryx leptura. Next base: position 111,966,059 of record NC_089507.1, on the reverse strand, counting down.
TCTCCACTCTTATTGAACATGGTGCTAGAAGTTCCAGCTAGAGCAATCAAACAAGAGAAAGAAATAAAGGGCATCTATATTGGAAAAGAAGAAGTAAAGGTATCACTTTTTGCAGATGATATGATCCTATACATCAAAAACCCCAAAGACTCCACAAAAAGATTACTAGAAACAATAAACCAATATAGAAGGTAGCTGGATACAAAATTAACATACAAAAGTTTATAGCCTTTCTATATGCCAACAACAAAATATTAGAAAACAAACTCAAAAAAATAATCCCCTTCAAGATTGCAACAAAAAAAAATAAAATACCTAGAAATAAACATAACAAAGAATGTAAAGGACCTATATAATGAAAACTACAAAGCATTCTTAAGGGAAACCAAAAAAGATATAATGAGATGGAAGAATATTCCTTTTTCTTGGTTAGGAAGAATAAATATAATCAAGATGGCCATATTACCGAAAGCAATTTATAAATTTAATGCAATTCCCATCAAAAATCTTATGACACCTTTTAAAAAAATGGAAAAAAAAATCATCAGATTTATATGGAAGTATAAAAAACCTTAAATAGCAAAAGCAATCCTAAGGAAAAAGAATGAAGCTGGAGGCATTACAATACCTGACTTCAAACTATATTATAGGGCCATGACAATCAAAACAGCATGGTATTGGTAGAAAAATAGACACTCAGACCAATGGAACAGAATAGAAAGTCCAGAAATAAAACCACATGTATATGGTCAAATAATTTTTGATAAAAGAGCCAACAACACACAATGGAGAAAAGAAAGCCTCTTCAACAAATGGTGCTGGGAAAACTAGAAAGCCACATGCAAAAGAATGAAACTCGACTACAGTTTGTCCCCTTGTACTAAAATTAATTCAAAATGGATCAAAGACATAAATAGAAGACCTGAAACAATAAAGTACATAGAAGAAGACACAGGTTCTAAACTCATGGAACTTGGTTTTAAAGAGCATTTTATGAATTTGACTCCAAAGGCAAGGAAAGTGAAGGCAAAAATAAATTAATGGGACTACATCAGAGTAAGAAGTTTTTACTCAGCAAGAAAAACTGACAACAAAATAAACAGACAGCCAACTAAATGGGAAATGATATTTTCAAACAACAGCTCAGATAAGGTCCTAATATCCAAAATTTATAAAGAACTCATAGAACTCAACAACAAACAAACAAACAATCCAATAAAAAAATGAGAAGAGGACATGAACAGACACTTCTCTCAGGAAGAAATATAAATGTCCAACAGATATATGAAAAAATGTTCATCTTCATTAGTTATTAGAGAAATGCAAGTCAAAACTGCAGTGAAATACCACCTCACACCTGTTAGATTAGCTATGATTAACAAGACAGGTAATAGCAAATGTTGGAGAGGCTGTGGAAAAAAAGGAACCCTCATTTACTGTTGGTGGAAATGTAAAGTAGTACAACCATTATGGAAGAAAGTATGGTGGTTCCTCAAATATCTGAAAATAGAACTACCTATGATCCAGCAATCCCTCTACTGGGTATCTACCTAAAAACTCAGAAACATTGATACGTAAAGACACATGTAGCCCCATGTTCATTGCAGCATTGTTCACAGTGGTCAAGACATGGAAACAACCAAAAAGCCCTTCAATAGAAGACTGGATAAAAAAGATGTGGCAATATACACTATGGAATACTACTCAGCCATAAGAAATGATGACATCGGATCATTACAACAAAATGGTGGGATCTTGATATACATTATATGAAGTGAAATAAGTAAATCAGAAAAAAAAAGAACTGTATTATTCCATACATAGGTGGGACATAAAAACGAGACTAAGAGACATTGATAAGAGTCTAGTGGTTACGAAAGGGGGGGGAGGGAGAGGAAAAAGGGCAGGGTGAGGGGCACAAAGAAAACTAGATAGAAGGTGACAGAGGACAATCTGACTTTGGGTGATGGGTATGCAACTTAATTGATTGACAAGATAACCTGGACATGTTTTCTTTGAACATATGTACTCTGATATATTGATGTCACCCTATTAAAATTAATAAAAAATAAAATTAAAAAAAAGAAAGTAACAAACAAACAAAAAAGAAAACCCTAAAGTCTCAGTCAAAAAACTTCTGTACCTGAATAATGAATTCAGCAAGGTGGCAGGGTATAAAATTAATACATAGAAATCAGAGGCATTTTTTATCACCAAAAATGAACTTTCAAAAAGAGAAATTAAGGAAACAATCCCTTTCACTATTGCAACAAAAAAATATAAAGTACCTTGGAGTAACTTTATCCAAGAAGGTTAAAGACTTGTACTCGGAAAACTACAAAACATTGATAAAAAAAAATGAAGAAAGTTACAAACAAGTGGAAGCATAAACCATGTTCATGAATAGAAAGAATAAACATCATTAAAATGTCTATATTACCCAAAGCAATTTATAAATTCAATGCAATACGAATTAAATTACCAATGACATATTTCAAAGATATAGAACACATATTCAAAAAATGTATATGGAACCATAAAAAAACACGAATAACCTCAGCAATCTTGAAAAAGAAGAATAAAGTGGGAGTCATCACACTTCCTGATATCAAGTTATACTACAAGGCCATTGTACTCAAAACAGCTTGGTACTGGCATAAGAACTGGCATATTAATCAATGGAAAAGAACAGAGAACCCAGATATAAACCCATTCCTTTATGGACAATTGATATTTGACAAAGGAGGTAAGAGCATACAATGGAGTAAAGATAGTCTCTTTATCAAATAATGTTGGGAAAATTGGACAGCTTCCTACAAAGAAATAAAACTAGACCACCAACTTACACCATTCACAAAAATAAACACTAAATGGATAAAATACTTAAATGAAATCATAAGCATCTTAGAAGAAAACATAGGCAGTAAGCTCTCTGACATCTCTCGCAGCAATATATTTGCTGATTTATCTCCACGGGGTAGTGAAATAAAAGACAGGATAAACAAATGGGACTATATCAAACTAAAAAGCTTTTGCACAGCTAAAGACAATAAGAACAGAATAAAAAAAACAAACTACACAATGGGAGATCATTTCGACAATACATCTGTAAGGGGTTAATAACCAAAATTTATAAAGAACTTGTAAAACTCAACACCAGAAAGACAAACAATCCAATCACAAACTGGGCAAAAGAAATGAATAGACACTCCTCCAAAGAAGGCATACAGATGGCCAATAGATAGATGAAAAAATATTCAACATCACTAATCGTTAGAGAAATGCAAATTAAAACCACAATGAGATACCACCTCACACCAGTCAGAATGGCACTCATTAACAAAAGCAATGCATGATAGGTGCTTGTGAGGATGTGGGAAAAGGGGAACCCTCTTGCAATGCTGGTGGGAATGCAGACTGGTGCAGCCTCTGTTGAAAACAGTATGGAGATTCCTCAAAATATTAAAAATGGAACTGCCTTTTCATCCAGCCATCCCACTTTTAGGAATATATCCATAGGATACCATATCACTGACTTAAAAAAAGAAATGTGCCCCCATGTTTATGGCAGCATTGTTCACAATAGTGAAGATCTGGAAACAGCCCAAGTGTCCATCAGTGGACTAGTGGATTAAAAAGCAGTGGTACATATATATATTGGAATATGATGGAGCCATGAAAAAGAAGGAAATATTACCTTTTGCAACAACATGGTTGGACCTGGAAACTATTATGATAAGTGAAATAAGCCAGGCAGAGAAAGAAAAATATCATATGACCTCACTCATTTGAGGAATCCAAGGAACAATGTGAAATGAGAAATGGAATTAAACCTGAAGGAAAGGGTGGAGGGAGCTTTTGGGAGGGGGGCAAGGGATATGTTGAGGGGAATATGGGGGAGGGGGGATGCAATTGAGGCAACATTAGAATCTATGTAAACACAATAAATTAAATTAAAATAAGAAAAAATAGCCACATTTAAATATATATATATTCATATATATATAAGATAAAATATTCAGATATATGTATATTCTATTATTAACTCAAGGGAAATAACTTGATCATGTGTTACCAAAAATAAATAAATAAATAAAAATAAAAACATAAAATAAAAAATACTTTGAATCAAATGAGAATATTTTAATGTTAAAATTCATGGACACTTGAAGGTTGCCATCAATGAGCCATAGATGCCCTCAAATTGCAAAAAAAAAAGCATACACGTTTGAAGAGAGGCTCCATAGCATTTAGTAAACTTGTGAAATAACCCCATTTGTATAAAATCCACTTCAGTGACCTATTGTGATTGCAAGGGTTATGGCCAACCTCCCTCTTTAACAAGGATTGGTCTGTTTGTGCTTCTCTGACAGAGGAACTCTTAAATCTACCTGACTCTTTGTTTATGCCTGATCCCCTCTGTGTGTCCAGTCTATGGCTGTAGCATACGCTTCACCCTTGTCTTGTCTTTGCCTGGACGCTGTGCTCTAAAAGCTGAGCCTTCCATTGTGACTTTACATACTACACTCTGACCAGCCATACCTACATAACACTGGCAAATTCTACCCTACTTCAAGAAGTTTCCTGTTCTGTGAGTTGTTTAAAATGGTTGTGATAGTTTTTCTTTTTGTTTTTTGCAATATGTATGCATCACCAATGTTAATAGATGCTTTATGAATTACTTATATAAAATCTTGAAATACATTTAAACAATATTTTAGAAAATAGATTATAATTTTTTAAAATCTCTAAACACATATACATTAAAAATAAAATTAAGATACTTGCTCTGATATTTAATTGGGTAATATCAAAATAAATACACTCTTAGATAGTTTCTATAGTTGGCTGAGTCAAACATCTATATAGTTTTCAAATAATAAATAATTATTGTGTATGTATAAATTTTATGATAGTGCGGGTTAAGTACTGATATGATGAAGGACAAAACAATAAAACTTACTTGGTTCTTCTAAAATCTCTTTGAGAAGATTAATGTTTGATTTAATTAAAAATGCTAAGCCAAAGAGAAGTGGAAATTCAAAGATTTACCAACAGATGGTATTTTCCATGAAAGATCAAAAATTATGTAACAATTAAAATATGCTAGTAAGAGGAAGGTACATGTTCTAATAACCTGCCTAGAGTCACAATTATGACTGCAGGCTTCAGTCACACAAACAACTGACTCATCCAGTAGCTGTTACTGCTAGGAACACACACACAAAAATCTTAATTTGATTTTTTACTATTTTCAGCATCAGCACTCCCCAGCAAGCATTAGAACATTTGCCCACAGACCTGTACTGTTTGGAGAAATACAAAGGGTCAATGACGAGCTCCAATGGAGCCTCGGCTGTGGAAGAGGAAGACAGAGACAGAGAGGAAGGAGAGGGGGAGGGGTGGAGAAACAGATGGGCGCCTCTCCTATGTGCCCTGGCGGGGAATCGAACCCGGGATTTCCGCACGCCAGGCCGACGCTCTACCACTGAGCCAACCGGCCAGGGCCACTCAATGCATTCTGCTGGAAGAGAAGTGGGGTAGAACAAGCCATGGAAAAGATGATCAGCAGAATAAGAACATCTTGCATTTCTGTACACTTTTGCTTCATAAAGGACTTTGGTATAGATCAGGGGTCCCCAAACTATGGCCCCGCGGGCCGCATGCGGCCCCCTGAGGCCATTTATCCGGCCCCCGCCACACTTCTGGAAGGGGCACCTCTTTCATTGGTGGTCAGTGAGAGGAGCATAGTTCCCATTGAAATACTGGTCAGTTTGTTGATTTAAATTTACTTGTTTTTTATTTTAAATATTGTATTTATTTCAGTTTTGTCTTTTTACTTTAAAATAAGATATGTGCAGTGTGCATAGGAATTTGTTCATAGTTTTTTTTTATAGTCCGGCCCTCCAACGGTCTGAGGCACAGTGAACTGACCCCCTGTGAAAAAAGTTTGGGGACCCCTGGTATAGATGATCTCACTTGGTACTCCCATCCATTCTGTAAAGAGTCAAATGTTTTCATCCCTTTTTGACAGGTTGCAATGGGTTCCTTAACTAGCAAATGAGGAAGAACATCAGGCAGCAAAGGGTTTGGGTGTTATGTGATAACCCTGTGTGACATGGAGTGAGCTTGACAGACAATCTCTCTGATCTCATTTCCACATCTCCTAACCACCGCTGAGATGAGAAGGAATTTGAAGGATGTTACGTTACTTAGATGGCCATTTTTGTTAACATTTCTGAGTATGCCTATTGTGGAAGTTTCCCTTCCTTATTTCCTGCCTCACATCCTCAGCTGACTTTCCATAATTGCCACATTTTTGGCCCTCAGCTTGACTTTCCTTACCAGCTTCTTTTTAAAGCTTACCATCTGGGAAAGGACCTGTTTCCAAGTCACAGATATGGGCAGACTTTGCCACTGTCATTCCTCATCTGGTCCTGCAGCTGTGAGAAAGAGCATGAGGGAATGCAAAGAGGAGCAACTATAGATGCTGTCTGTGCTTATCTTTCTGGAACTTGGTTTCCTTGCCTTTAATATGAGGAGGGACAAAGACAAAATAACTCTCTAAGATTATGCCAATTCAAACATAAATGGTTTTCAGTTTGGTAAAACTATTTGTAAGTCGATCATTCTTACAAAACGTACTTCTAGGGCTACTGGAGAGTCTTCAGAAGTTCTATTAATTTATATTTCCATAGCTAATGAGCATTCCTATCAAAATGCACAACTCAACAATTCCAGAAGTATGATCACAATGTTATCAAGGGCATCTGCAAAGCTCATAGAAAAAATACCACCCACAGATGACTCAGGAGTATGAGCAGCATGTGTAAATGCCCCTTCCTTTTTTCTCTTCTCACCTCTGGAACCCCCAGTGATACTGAAAAAAAAAGGCATTGTGGGTAGGCCAAAAGCTTTAGAGAAATTAGAGGTTCCTAAATAAAGAAATGACAGATATTGTGAAAAAGAAAATGCAGCATTGAGCTGACCAGGGACAGGTGCACAAAACAAACTGACCTTCAGCAACCCCAAAATATCTGTCCCCTGTTGTGCCCACAGTTTTTACTTCATTTTGGCATGCTGGCTGACATGCTTTCTGAATCGTAACCTTTTTTTTTTTAATGCAACTAACTCTAGGAGGGTTCAGAATATCAAATTCTTCATGCATATAATATGTGATCTAGTTCAGTTTGATTGCTTTTTTTCCTTAACCCTCAGCTATCAACAATTCTGAACTGAATAGAGTTTTAAAAGCTGAAAAGCAAAAGTGGGTAATTTTTGTGAAACATAATTTGCAAGAGTAGGCTAGTTTGAAGAGTAGTCTAAACAGAGGAGGGAAGAAGTCTATAAATTATGGCATGAGAACATGTAGGACTTGTAGAAAGTTTCTACCCAAGCAAAGAGCTGCTAGACACATTACCAGATGCTTCATAGTTTTGAAAAGTTAGGTAGTTTTATGTCTTTAGCAGATAAAGAAACAGAGGCTCAGAGTGATCAAGGAAAGTGCCCAGGGTCAGAGTCAGGCCATGCTACTGCCACAATTTCATGCAGCCCTCACTCTATTCTCTCTGTCTCGCTCTCCCTCTCTCTCTCCCTCTTTTTTTAAGTGAGAGGAGGAGAGATAAAGAGACAAAGTCCCGCATACACTCCAACTTGGATCCACCCCATCTGGGGCCAATGCTCAAATCAACCAAGCTATTCTCAGCACCTGTGGCTGACATGCTCAGACCAACTGAGCTATCCTCAATGCCCATGGGTTGACACTCAAAGCAATTAAACTACAGGCTATGAGAAGAAAAGAGAGAAAAAAGGGGGAGAGGGAGGGGAAGAGAAGCAGCTGGTCACTTTTCAGGTGTGCCCTGATCAGGAATCAAACCTGGGACTTCCTCATGTCAGACCGATGCTCTGTCTTCTGAGCCAACTGGACAGGACCTATATTCTCTTTTTTACCCTCCTCCTTTCTGTTCTCCTACAGTCCTCCTTTTCACTGCTACCAGAATGAAAACACAGATAAAAGTGGCATCAGCGGTGATCTGTAATCTAATCTGAAAGTAAATATGGCTGGGGTTTCATACAGCCAGTTTATAAATGAACAATTAAGATACTTAATTGTTCTTAAGTTGGATGGCTTGTACTCTTTGTTTATTCTCAGCTACATACATAAATTGATAAAGAGTGTAGAAATAATTCTTAATTTGTAATCTTCTCCATTTATTATATCCCATTAAGGTTAATGTTGCCTTGTGGTTCTGCTGGATGACAAACACTTCAAGCAAGGACTCCATACTAGAAATTTAGTAAATGTAGTGAATGAAAGAATAAATAAATATGAATGAATAAAATATAATCAAAATGACTCACTCAACAGTAGAGTTGTATTCACTTATTTTTCACACTAAAGAGAGCAGGAAACCCTAAGCTACCTCTGGCTCTGTCCCCCAATAAATGATCCATCAAAAACAACAACTGGCATCATAATTTATTGGGTTTAGAATGAACAATCTGGACATAGATATGCTTAATATCTTTCTGAATTTTTATCTCTGCTTTTGTTTTTTTAGTCTTTATATTTTTAAGAATTTATTTTGGTTGTAGAGTTGAGAAGAATGAAATAATCCTGGGACCAAAAATGAAGCGTTAAAGTTGAAATTTTAAGAGCATAGGTAATTTCAGTGTTTTCTTTCAGTCAAGATGACAGAATAGGCAAACACTGTGCTTGCCTCCTTCAATGATCACATAAAAATTACAACTAAACTACAAAATAGTCACCCTTAAAAACCACCTGAAGATGAACTGAACAGAATTCCTATAACTAAAGATATAAAGAAGATGTCACATTAAGACTGGTAAGGAGGGGCAGAAATACAAAAGTGGCTGGTTCCACATCTAAGTGTGGTGGTTAAGAAATCAGGAGGAATATCTCAGCTGTAGAGGTCTCCCCTGAGGAGTGAGGGACCCCAGCCCCAGACCAGACTCCTCATCCTGGACCACCAGTACTGAGGAGTCCACACAACATCTGGTTGTGAAGGTCAGCAAGAATTCTGTTCAAGTGAGATGGAGGGCTTCTAGAGTCCCAGGCATTCCTTATAAAGGGCATTCACATGGACTCACTTGCTGACAGACTCGCTCCCTCTGAACTCCAGCAATGCAGCAGTAGCTCCAAAAGCACGAAGAACATATGAGGAGGAATTTAACCCTTTGAGTAGTACGAACATTCATGTACATCCTCGTGCCTCCTGACTATCCAGAGTACAATCATACATGTGTAAGGCAACATTAAAAAAAAGTAAATGTATGTTCTTCTTGTTTCTATAAATTGGATATCAAATAAACATGATTTTAAGTTAATAAAACTGAAACTGTAACTAATTTCATTTTTTGAAAAAAACTCACTCCTAGGGTTAGCTAGCATGAAAAAACAAAAAAAAAAACAAAAAAAACTTAGTATTCAAAGAGTTAATTGTCTGGTTACAAGTAAGACCTGGAGGGGCAGCTTTCTCTCGAACTATGCTGCTGGCAGGTGCTATTGTTCCTTTTTAGAATTCTCCCTCCACCCAGACTGCATATGTAGGTGGGTACCAAATCTGAGTCTCTATCACACTCACCCCACCCTAGTAATTCCCTGAGAACCCGCCCCACCCAACCCAGGCACTAACTCCAACCCTTTTAAGTGGGTTTTTCTCACAAGCTGCAAGCCTTGACCCATGCTGTGGGCTTTCCTAAAATCTCTCAAAAGTCCACAAACTCCAAACAAGCAGCTGCTGACCTCAGCATGTCCTGTACCTCTTGCTAAGTGGCTCTGGCACTGGCAGCAGCTGCCCTCAGTTTGCAGCCTTGCCTCTCCCAGATGCCTCCAAACCCATTACAGAGAGCTACAAACTACAGATAACTTGTAACTCCTACCAGGTGGCCCTGGGCAGGGCAAAGGAAGCAGCTGACCTGGGCCTGCACTTCAGCCCCTCCCAGGAAGCTCCAGCTTTAGCCCACACTAGTATATCACCCAACTACCTCCACAAACAACCCAAATGGCAGACTCAACAGGCACCAGAGCTCTGCTATAGCAATACCTGTACTACAGCTTGTCCACTGAGATTACAGTCCTCAGTCAGTCAGCTTAAATGTCAATCTCATCCCCTGATATGCCGACAGAAATCAAGACTCAATTGCAACAGGAGGGGTCACACAATGACCCAAAGGACATCCTTGGATCACTTAGCATAGGTGACCAGAACACTGTGTCACTGGAGCTCACACAACACCTACTACAATGAGCCACCCTGCCAAGACTGGGAGATGTAGCAGATCTACCTAGACACAGAAACACACAGAGGGAGGATTCCAAAATGAGGAAAGTAAGAAACACATCCCAAATGACAGACTAAAATAAAATTTTTGAGAAAGAACTAAAAATAAAAATGAAGGCAAGCAATCTGCCAGTTACAGAGTTGAGATACTGGTTATAAAGCTGTGTGATGAACTGAGGGAAAGAATGAATGAAATCAGTGAAAACTTACACAAAGAGATGGAAGCCATAAAACACAACCAGGAAGGCATGAAGACTACAATAACTGAAATAAAGACTACATTAAAAAGAATCAACCACAGAGTGGATGAAGCAGAGAATCAAAAGAGTGATTCAGAAGACAAAGTAGCAGAGACCACCCAATTGGAAGAGCAAAAAAATAATTTTAATGAACGTAGTTTTAGGCACCTCTGGGACAACTCCAAGCCTAACAACATTCACATCATAGAAATATCAGAAAAAGAAAAAAGCAAGAAAGTAATTGAAAACCTATTTGAAGAAGTAATAATGAAAAACTTTCCTATTCTGATGAAGGAAACTGACATACAAATCCATAAAGAGCAGAGAGTCCCAAACAAGATAAACCCAAAGAGGCCCACACCAGGGCACAGCATAGTTAAAATGCCAGAGGTTAAAAATAAAGAGAGAATCTTAAATACAGCAAGAGAAGTGCAGTTAGTTACCTACAAGGAAGCTCCCATAAAACTGTCAGGTGATTTTTCTAAAAAGACAGTGCATGCCAGAATGGATTGGCAAAAATATATATATATATATTTAAAGTGATGAAAAGCAAGAACCTACAATCAAGACTATTCTACACAGCAAAGCTATCATTTAGAAACAAAGAACAGATAAAGAGCTTCCCAGACAAGAAAAAGCTAAAGGAGTTCATTACCAACAAACCACTATTACGAGAAATGTTAAAGGAAATAGAAGAAGAAAAAGGATAAAAAATACAAATAATAAAATAGCAATAATTACATACCTATCAATCAGGATTAGTATAATTTATAAATGTTTATTTAAATGTGAATAAAATAAGTGATCCAATCAAAAAACATAGGGTAGCTAAATGGATAAGAAAATAAGACCCTGGCCTGACCTGTGGTGGCACAGTAGATAAAGTGTTGACCTGGAATGCTGAGGTCGTTGGTTCAAAACCCTGGGCTTGCCTGGTCAAGGCACATACAGGAGTTGATGCTTCCTGCTTTCCTGCTGCTCCCTTTTCTATCTCTTTTTCTCTATTCTCTCTCTAAAAAGAAATAAATAAAATCTAAAAAAAAGAAAATAAGATCCTTACATATGCTGTCTTAAAGAGACCCACTTCAGATGGAAAGACACACACAGACTAAAAGTAAAAGGATGGAAAAAGATATTTCATGTAAATGGGGAAAAAACAAAAAGCTGGGATAACAATACTTATACCAGACAAAATAGACTTTTAAAAAAACGTATAACAAGACAATAAGGGCATTTCATCTACAGTAGTCAAGATAGGGAAGCAACTTTAGTGCTCATTAATAGATGAGTGAATAAAGAAAAAGTAGTACATATACACAATGAAATACTACTTGGGCATAAAAAAAGAAAGAAATCTTACCATTTACAACAACACAGTTAGACCTAGAAGGTATTATGCTAAATGAAATAAGTCAGAAAGAGAAAGAAAAATACAATGTGATTCCATTTATATGTGCAATCTAAAAAACAAAATAAGTAAGCAATCAATGCAAAGGAAACTCATAGACACAGAGAACAAACTGACAGTTGACAGATGGGAGGCAGTTAAGGGGCTGGATGAAAAAAGTGAAGGAATTATAAAGTACATATTTGTAGTTATGAAATAGTTACAGGGATGTAAAGCACAGGGAATATAGTCAATAATATTGTAATAAATATGTATGATGTCAGGTGGGTATTAGACTTTCCGGGGGATCATTTCATAAGTTATATAAATGTCTAACTACTATGGTACACACTTGAAACTAATATAACATTCAGTGTCAACTGTAATTAAAAAAAATTTTAAAAACTATAAAAAGGAATACAGAAATGATAGGAAAAAAGTTGCAAAAATACACAGTCAAATTCAAAAACAGTATAGGAAATTTCAGGTTCAGAGGAACATACAGAAGTGCATAATACCATAAATCAGCAATTAACAAAATACAGTCACATGCAGTCAAGTAACCCAGGGGTAATAAAGCAGTATCATATAAAATATCTCAGGAGCAAAAGCTTAAACCTCCTCTTATTTCCGTAGTAAATCTTTGGTCCAGTATTTGCATGCCCAGTCTAAGGGGAGAAGACTAAGCATTAGTTAAGGGGAGGAGTTCTGCCAATGTAGCTGACCCAGCAGTCCAAACGGTTACTTGTTAAGGAAATGCCTGCCATGGAATCAGTATCTCTAGGGCATGATGTACATGTGAGAGAATAAAACAAGTGCAATTTGAATCATGACCTCCCTGCCTATGGAAAGGATAAAGATGTCCTTTCAGAAAATAGGAACAGGGTTAGGTGAAAGGATTTAGGACACCTGGCCATTCTCCACGCACTTCGAAGCTCTTTGCAGTAAAATGGCCCAGGTTTAAACCCTAGGCTGCTCACATCTTACCTGTGCAGCCTAGGACAAGTTACTTAAACTCCTTTCATTTCCAAGGAAGGGGTGGGAGGAGCCTATATAATATGCAGCATATAGAAGAATCCTGAGATGTACAGTAATTCATATGTCTAAAAGCACTTACAAAAGTGCAGGGCACAGGGTAAGCCTTCTATTAATGTGAACTTTTCAACCACAACTTAGGGTACCGAAACCTTTGTGATCTCATTTGTCCCATCAGGTTCACACAGGGAGTCAGCACCAAGCCAAAGTCATTGCTCTCCAAACCACATTTGTCATCTTCACTGGCAGTGAGCGGTCACCTCTGTATTTCTCATGGCCACTGTGAAGGTTACAGCAAGCCATTCTCTGTTAAGACAAAAGGTTTCAGAGCAGCTGCCTCCATTCAATCCCAAGAGACCCACTACAACTCATAGCCAGACTGCTTCCTCATCTCGATAATGTGAAGAGTGTTAGCCCAAGATTGCCTCTGGAATGGGAAGTTTAAATTTTTTTCTACAAAAAAGTTCCCAAATGAAGTCATTTAAATCACACCCTCAGCTACTTTATTGCGATGGCAGACATGTGATTGTTATTTTTCACTTATGATTTATGACTCAGTGCACCTACTGCAAGTTACTCTGATCTCAAAATTGCTTATGCCTTTAAGGTTCCAAATTTAATCTTCTCTGTCCTTGCATGTCCTTTCCTGAAAGCATTCCATTCCATGTTGTGACCTCCAGTCACAACCCGCTGACCTTACAGTCACTCCCAAGCCTGAGTGTGTCAGAGCCTCTCTGCATATGACTCTCCTGTCATCGTTTTGGCCCAGAAAATTCCAGTCACAACTGTTTTTCAGGGATCTAAATCAGGTTATGGTAATGTGACAGCTCGTTCAATGTTGCGTAACCCTCCAGCTGCTGCCATCAGCTCTCATTCACAAATTCATATATTAGAGAAACACTTTAAATGAAAGCTTAGATTAGGGTAAAAATTATACAGTTTGGTCCAGAGAACTGCTGAGATTCAGTCTTCATGGGGAAATTTGACTGAATTCTAAACAGCCATAGAACATATTCAATACTAGTTAAAAGTGAATTTCTCGGAAAGAGCAACCCGAGTGAATACTAGAGACAGGGGTCTGAAACTTGAAAGAAGCATCCAAGTGTCAGACTGCTAACAATATGGCTTTGGTCCACAAGGAAAATGGCTAAGTGAAGACCATGTTCAAGTAGATCATGATTTTGATAATGTTGGGATATTTGGCCATGAAAGGAGCACAGTTCATGAACAGACAGCCCAGTGAACATCAGAAGCTTGAACAAGTGAGCTTTGCCTCTAAATCACTCAAATGGCTATGTCAGTGGTTCTCAAAGTGTGCGCCAGGGCACACTGGTGCACCCTAGAAGATTTCCAAGTGTGTCTTATGGTATTCCAGAGAAATATGTGCCTGTTGGGGACCAAAAAACAACAGGGTTTTTGGAGTTTAGATTTTTGAGGGACAGAGGGATGGGAAATTGACTGTAAGCTGACAGTCTGCCCAACCCCCCACCTCACTTGCCTGATTAGGTTGCAAAAGGCTGTTAAGCTGTGGTGCTGAATTGTTTACACTATCCTCATGTTTCCAGGAAAGACTGGAGGCATGTTTCTTCTATCCTTTGTTTGGTGTAAAGTTAAGATGATATGTATGGTGGGGGTTTTCTGCACTTGGTAAAATTCTTGGGTTGCCTTGTAAACATGATCAGAGATCTCATTAATTTTCTAATGGCCCACTTTGCCCTATAAATAAAGCAAGATGTAATTTTTGGGCATGCTTTTTTCTTGCCAGCAGCAATTACAGGGCCCTCCTGACCCCATATTTTCTTAATTCCACGTATTTTCTTAATTCCACATCGTTCCCACTTGGGACCTGGAATTACTAGCTGTGCTGGTTCACAGCATGTGCCCAGATATAAAAATAAATATAGTTACTCTATTATACCATTTCATTACAGAAATACTGCTCTTTTTGCTAACATCATTATTATATTTATTATTAACACATCATTATATTATTTTTAGATAAATACACCCAAGTAAAATGGATAGATTTCTCAAAAAGAAGCATGATACTGAAAAATCCAATTCTGGAAGTGAGCAAAAAAAAGTTAAGTGTAAATAAAATAGGACTTGAAGGCTGACAAGCAGAATTTAATTTATAGCATTTTCCATCACTTAACACTGAACAATACGATTGGATTAGAAACCCATTCATGGAAGCTTCAAGTGATTTTGGTTTAACATTAACAGAAGAAGAAGAACTGACAGCTATATCCACTGATCGTGGATTGATGATTAAACATAAGGAATTGTCTCTTGAAGCCTTTTGGATTTCTATAAAAAAAGAATATGTGGCAATATCTAAAAGAACTTTGAACATTTTGCTACAATTTTCAACATCCTATTTATGTGAATTAGGATTTTCTACCCTCAACACAATTAAGAGTAAAAAGAGAGGAATTCTTCAATGTATTGACAAGGAAATGAGAGTTTGCCTTTCAACTATATGCCCAAACATTGAAGAAATTGCTAGGACATATCAGGCTTATGTTTCTCATAAATACAAAAATGAAAAAACTTAACACATTCATGCTGAGATCTGCCGAATATACTAAATCTTACTAAGAATGTATCTATACATATAAAAAAATAACTTTTTGTCATTTTTAAATTTTTTAACCCCTCTTTTTTATGAATTCTAAAAAGCATAACTCAAAAAATGTAACATAAAAATGTTTTTTAATGTCAGAATAAATTTAATTTTGTTGTATTTATTTTGTTTAATTACCATAAAAGCACGCTTGGACCTTATATTTCTTTTCTTTAATATTTGACTTAATTATTATAATATATTTCTCAGAAATTTGTTTATAGTGCACTTACAATTATTTGTAGGATTTCAAATGTGCCTCAACTTCAAAATTTTGAGAACCACTGGGCTATGTGGTCATGAGCAAGTCATAAGTCTTGTAGCATTCACTATTCTCATGTATGAAATCAGGGTTATGGCAATGTGACTGTGAAGCCCACTCCACAATCCCAGACTCAAAGGCTTTGTGAAATATATTCAGTGGCCACACCCAATTTCTGAAGGCAAGTTCTGAAGAGTCAGAGTAGAAATTTAACTCATAGTGAAAGAGGCTCACATGGACAATTCTGTATTTTTGTACTCTCTCTGAAAGTATATTTAAAGGATCCTATTATTGTCTTCCTTCTCTTAATACAAAATTAATAAAAATTATTATTCCATTTTCCCTTTTATAACAAGATAGGGTTCAAGTGTTGGAAATATGTTTATAGCTCATATCTGAATGTAAACTTACTAGTTGTGTTAAAAGCAAGATTTCTTTTGCCTCAATAGAACGTATCTTAAACATTTTTCATACCACATTGGAAATTACTGTTTTACGTAGGAAGACATCAAATAAAGAAGACACAAACATGCTAAAAGGAGAACAGGCAAAACACTAGAAAATTGAGTTCTAGTTCCATATCCTAAATAAGTGGCCTCATGTATGGTGTTACTCAGATTCTCAATAATACATAGAGGGGTAAACAATCTTTTTTAATGTGTACATTCTTGTTCTAAAATTCTGTTGCTCTGGAAAATTAAACTCCCCTCAGCCCAGCCTTGATTCTCAGAAATCAAGGTGAAAATGAGCATCATGTTTACCACAAGTAGAGTCATAAATAGAACAGATGAAGCCGAGGTACCTGCCAAATTCTACTGTGCCCAAATTCACTTTAAGCAGTGATGGAGAGAACAAGATTTCAGAGGGGAATACGCATATGCAATTGCTTTTTCCAATGGCTTCTTAACCCTTCACTTATAAATCCACATTTCAGAGAAGCACACACAAGCCTGGATGGCTTGCACACTATGTTTGCAGGTAAACAATATTTTTTTGATAACTATATCATGCTTTTCTTTGAGGTTTGCAAATGCTACAAATGCATATACTCTCAGGTATGGCTCAAAGACTCAATAACAGGTACTGTTTAAATATAGGGTTGTTCAAGAAACTGTCCAAATCAAGACTGAAGCCTTTGAAATTTCAGGCTATTCCTGAACTGATACTTTGTACATTCTATTTAAAAGCTAATGTTTCCCAAAATACTAAAAGCTGTTGTGTTATCAGGGGAGAGATGACCACAGGCTTTGTGACCTTGGACAAGTCACTTAGTTTCTTATTTATGAAACTAGATATCTCTTCCAAATTTAAATTTCTATACCTCTAAAATTAATGCTTTCTTTTTCTTCTCTCTTTTTCTTTACATTTTTATTTTATATCAATGGTATCCTCGATGTTTCCAGTACCCATCGCAATACTATGGACTATACTATTCCCTATGCTTCACTTACACTCCCGTGATGATTTTGTAACCACCAGTTTGTACTTCTTCCTGCAGGTGACGCTGACTCCCAGCACAGACTGGCTTTTCATAGCCGCTAACAGTGCAGTGTAAATTCACCCAAACAAATTCCCACCCCCAACAACACATTAATTTACATGGAATTAGGTCTAGCCTCAGGTTTTAGCATTATTACAAGTTTCCCCCTGGGGTGTCCTGGCTTATCCTCTTCCCTGTTCAACGGTGCAGTTAATCCTCAGGACGTGAAATCAGAACTTGTTTGGATAAAGACATGAATCAATGTGAAGGGAGAGTAGTAAATCATCAACTTTCCTCTTCTTGGTCTCTTCTCCCTGCTAAATTCTTATGGAAACAAATAACCAAACAAACAAAAAAATGGCAGAAGAAAAAAGGAAAGCAGAAAATATTTTTGGCCCATTCCTGTTATTTGTTTGACCAAAGTTGACCTACATTTTGATCAGCATGGCCTCTACCTGCCCTCCCACCTAGCAGAACTATTCTCAACACATAGGCCAACATTTATTTTTGTAGATGGATTAAGCCACAATTCTGTTAGGCAGGTTTTTGTTTTTTGGTTTTTTTCTTTTTTTTTAGAGAAGTCATTCCTTAAGCACATCCAGCTGTTTTCTCAAGTGTACCTTTAGGAATAAGGGGACAGGAAGCCTGAGAACACATAGCTAGCTTAGCACTACCCCTCACAGCTACAACAATAACAAAAATCTCAAAGGAACTTACCTTGTGAGTAGCAAGCAGCACTTCCTTGTATAAAAGACAGTCATCTCCTTTCTTTACTGGCCATTATAGATTCCTGTATAATTATTTTCTCATTCTAATTTAATTTGCATTAAGCCCAGTGTGTTTATTTTTTTGAGACCTAACACTCAAATCCGGCAGACACTAGCCTGTGGTTAGGAATGCAGGCTTCTGGGAAAACATCTGGTCTCATTCTGAATAAATGCCTGAAATCACTTTATTCTCATCAAAAACCTCACTAAATGTTTTTCCTAATGAAGTATATGTTTCACATACATTATTTTTAAGTAAAAATGGATTGACAAATGACCATTAAGAGGACAATGAATAACGTGTGATATATGACCATGAGTTGATCATTAAAATGATTTCTAAAATTATCCTATTATTTTCTTATTATTTCAAAGAACTACATGCCAACTTAGGCATTTCAATTTGACAAATGAATTTTGAATGGACTGCAGACATTTTTAGCTTTTTTCTTTATTTTCACATTTTGTCCTTTAACTTTATAGCACCTCTGCTAGAACTGCAGAGTGGCAAGTGCAGAATGATCTTTTTATAGATAAGACTTATCATGTGGTTACTAAAAGTGATAAAACATAACAAAAAATTATGGGAATATTTTAACTATAAATTAACCAACAGCCATTTAATAGATGCTTTTGGCTTTTCACTACCAAATGTGCACACATTCACAAGTGTACGTAAGTATATACACACAGGTCTTTCTGTACATGTTGTGCAATAAACTAGAAATGCTTCTGTTTTAATTTATGAGTTATGTTTGAGAAAAACTCATTTCTCCAAACAAATATTATACATCTCTAACTATAGCTACAGGAATACTATGTATCTGCCTTCTTTATTCTGTACAGTTAGTGTGGGGTGGTCAGCAATGGGGGATGGTCACATGAGACACAAGACCCAGGAATTTGGCTAGAGCTGCCCACAGCCAAGCACGCCAAAAGAAACTTCCCAGGAGTCCTTTGGAAAAAAATGACTGTCTGCCAGCCAGTGAGATTTCGCTATGTCATATTAGCTCAACCACCCTAGGGATCCTTTAAATATCTCCCACATGGGTCACACTCTGCGACTTCCCTAGCCTCTGTCCCCAGGGCTAGGGAACCTCATCAGACGAGATGCTCTGTAATCAATAAAGCTTTTATTATTCCACACTTCATGGCTCTGACCCCTTCCTTCTTCCTCGGCAGGGAAAAATACCTTATATTTTAGTGCCAAAACCTGGGAGGAGTCAGAAGTCTGCAAGGACTGCTCCCTCTCCTTCCTTTCCTAGAAAGAACCAGGACCTTTGACCTTCCACCCACTTTGGTGCATGGTACGGTAAGTCCCCTGCCTCTAGCCTCATCTCAGTTCTTTCCATCGAGACTCCCTGTTCGAAACCGCAGCTGCGTCAAGGACATCTTTCCATTCTGAGTGTGTGTGTGTCCATGGAGATGTCCTGAGCACATCCACTTTCCCTATCCATCCCGTGGCCAGAGCTTGAGTTGCAGGATGCCAGTGCTCAACTCTGACCACTCTGAGGACTGAGGGTGGCCGTGGGGGCACAGGATTCTAAACCTAATCCAAAAACACTCCTGGAGTTGCCTTATCTGAAATCTCTCCCTCCCAAAAAAAGAAGAAACTGTTCTTCTTCTCTGATGTGGCCAGGCCACGGAACCCACTGGATTATCAAACCAGGTAGCATCCTGAAGGAATTTTCGGTTTTAACACCCTCACCAATTTAACTATTGCCAAAAGTACTGGGAACTGGTTGGAGATCACTTACATTCAGGGCTTCTAGTTATTTGTGCTCCCATTCTAATCTCTGTGCCGCCTGTTACACCGTGCTGGCCTTTTTCTGGCCAGAAAAACATCACCTAAAACCTCCATTCCTAATCCTCCTGACTGACCTTCGGGGGCGCCCCTCTCTTGAGACCCCTCTCTGATCCTTCTGCAGACCTCTTTCACTTTGGTCTCTTCCCTCCAAGATCCCCCTCCCCTCCCTTTGCTGGATCCTGTTTCTCATTCACCTGCAAATATCAATCTCTCTTTCTCTTCCCCTGCCAGTCAGGGGCCCCTCCCTTTTCCACTGTGTTCTTAAAGCCCTCCTCCACCAAGTCACCCTCCTCCAGCTATTGGCCCTGTCCTGCCTCTGGCTCCAGAGTTTTCTGCCAGATCTGCAGTCCGGGCTCCCCAGGAACCCACTTCCTCTTATTCTCAACCCCCAAGCCCCTATCCGAGACCTCTGAACATGGGATTTAAAGTTTTTAATGGTCCCAAATAGTAGAAACAGGTCAAGGCTGTTTGCCAGGCCCACATGAAGCAGAAGGTAACACTCAAAACACAGACTCCTGTGGCAGCCCTGAGGCTGGCAGAGCAACAGGGGCAAGGCACAGGAAGTGCCCAACCCAAGTCCAAACCACAAAAATGAATCCCACCAACAACTTGCTTTAAGGTCACTGGTCCTGGCAGGGTCCCTGACCACAGCTTCCCACTGAGCCCTGCCCTGACTGCAAGTAGCCCAGTCACTGGCAGAGTGATTGCCCCCTTTTGGCAATAGGCTTTTCCTCAACATCTCTATGTGGAGGACAAGCCAGCCAGGTGGGCCCAGCACGTGAACTCTTAGACCTCATGGATGGCTGACACGGCCTGGACTAAGAGACCCCCCACACACACACCATCATCCTCACCAAACCCCAGGGTAATGCCACAGAAATGAGTAAGTCCATCTCATTTCTTGTGGACATGGGGACTACCTTCTCTGTTTTGCCATCACACTCTGGACCTCTAGTTGCCTCATGGGTCTTGGTTAGGGGAATGGATGGGACCCCTTCCTTTCCCTTTTGTATGCCACTCCTGACATGCAGTTTTGCCTCAAGCTTGCCTCCATGCAAGAACACTGGCAGTCGGAACCACTGGACTCTACCCATTTCCAGCTCACCAAAAGGCTGGGCACTGTAGATCCCCATATTACTCTTCTTTTCTTTTTTTTCTTTTTTATTTTTTTATTTAAATAATTTTATTTTTTTAATGGGGCGACATCAATAAATCAGGATACATATATTCAAAGATAACAAGTCCAAGTTATCTTGTCGTTCAATTACAATATGTTGCATACCCATCACCCAAAGTCAGATTGTCCTCTGTCACCTTCTATCTAGTTTTCTTTGTGCCCTTCCCCCTCCCTCTTTCCCTCTCCCTTTGCCCTCTCCCCCCGTAAACACCAAACTCTTATCAATGTCTCTTAGTTTCACTTTTATGTCCCACCTACATATGGAATAATGCAGTTCCTGGGTTTTTTTTATTTACTTATTTCACTTCGTATCATGATATCAAGATACCACCATTTTGCTGTAAATGATCCGATGTCATCATTTCTTATGGCTGAGTAGTATTCCATAGTGTATATGTGCCACATTTTCTTTATCCAGTCATCTATTGATGGGCTTTTTGGTAGTTTCCATGTCCTGGCCACTGTGAACAATGCTGCAATGAACATGGGGCTGAATGTGTCTTTACGTATCAATGTTTCTGAGTTTTGAGGGTATATACCCAGTAGAGGGATTGCTGGGTCATAAGGAAGTTCTATTTTCAGATTTTTGAGGAACCCCCATACTTTCTTCCATAATGGTTGTACTACTTTACATTCCCACCAACAGTGTATGAGGGTTCCTTTTTCTCCACAACCTCTCCAACATTTGCTATTACCTGTCTTGTTAATAATAGCTAATCGTGTGAGGTGGTATCTCATTGCAGTTTTGATTTGCATTTCTCTAATAGCTGAAGAAGATGAGCATCTTTTCATATATCTGTTGGCCATTTGTATTTCTTCCTGGGAGAAGTGTCTGTTCATGTCCTCGTCCCATTTTTTTATTGGATTGTTTGTTTGGTTGTTGTTGAGTTTTATGAGTTATTCGTATATTTTGGATATTAGGACCTTATCTGAGCTGTTGTTTGAAAATATCATTTCCCATTTAGTTGGCTTTCTGTTTATTTTGTTATCAGTTTCTCTTGCTGAGCAAAAACTTCTTAGTCTGATGTAGTCCCATTCATTAATTTTTGCCTTCACTTCTCTTGACTTTGGAGTCAAATTCATAAAATGCTCTTTAAAACCCAGGTCCATGAGTTGAGTACCTATGTCTTCTTCTATGTACTTAATTGTTTCAGGTCTTATGTTTAAATCTTTGATCCATTTTGAGTTAATTTTTGTACAGGGGGAGAGACTGTAGTCTAGTTTCATTCTTTTGATGTGGCTTTCCAGTTTTCCCAGCACCATTTATTGAGAGGCTTTCTTTTCTCCATTGTGTGTTGTTGGCCCCTTTATCAAAAATTATTTGACCATATCTATGTGGTCTTATTTCTGGACTTTCTATTCTGTTCCATTGGTCTGAGTGTCTATTTTTCTGCCAATACCATGCTGTTTTGATTGTCGTGGCCTTATAATATAGTTTGAAGTCAGGAATTGTAATGCCCCCAGCTTCATTCTCTTTCTTTAGGATTGCTTTGGCTATTCGGGGTTTTTTATAGTTCCATATAAATCTGATGATTTTTTGTTACATTTCTTTAAAAAATGTCATTGGAAGTTTGATGAGAATTGCATTAAATTTGTATATTGCTTTGGGTAATATGGCCATCTTGATTATATTTATTCTTCCTAACCAAGAACAAGGTATATTCTTCCATCTCATTATATCTTTTTTGATTTCCCTTAACAATGGTTTATAGTTTTCATTATATAAGTCCTTTACATTCTTTGTTATGTTTATTCCTAAGTATTTTATTTTTTTGTTGCAATCGTGAAGGGGATTATTCTTTTGAGTTCGTTCTCAATTGTTTCATTGTTGGCATATAGAAAGGCTATTGACTTCTGTATGTTAATTTTGTATCTGGAGACTTTACTGTATTGGCTTATTGTTTCTAGTAGTCTTTTTGTGGATTCTTTGGAGTTTTTGATGTATAGGATCATATCATCTGCAAAAAGGGATACCTTTATTTCTTCTTTTCCGATATGGATGCCTTTTATTTCTTTGTCTTGTCTGATTGCTCTGGTTAGAAACTCTAGTACCACATTAAATAAGAGTGGAGAGAGTGGACAACCCTGTCTTGTTCCTAATTTAAGGAGGAAAGCCTTCAGTTTAGTGCCATTTAATATGATGTTAGCTGATGGTTTATCATATATGGCCTTTATCATGTTGAGATATGTTCCTTCTATACCCATTTTGTTGAGAGTCTTAAACATAAAATTGTGTTGTATTTTATCAAAAGCCTTTTCTGCATCTATGGATAAGATCATGTGGTTTTTGTTCTTTGTTTGTTGATATGGTGTATTACGTTAACCGTTTTACGTATGTTGAACATCCTTGAGATTCTGGAATGAACCCCACTTGATCATGATGTATTATTTTTTTAATATGTTGTTGTATTCGATTTGCCAGTATTTTGTTTAGTATTTTAGCATCTGTTTTCAATAGAGATATTGGTCTGTAGTTTTCTTTCTTTGTGCCATCCTTGCCTGGTTTTGGTTATGAGGGTTATGTTGGCCTCATAAAATGTGTTTGGAAGTATTGCTTCTTCTTCAGTTTTTTGGAAGACTTTCAGTAGAATAGGAACCAAGTCTTCTTTGAATGTTTGATAAAATTCGCTGATATAGCCGTCGGGGCCTGGACTTCTATTTTTCGGGAGGTTTTTAATGGTTTTTTCTATTTCATCTCTATTAATAGGTCTGTTTAGGCTTTCTGCTTCTTCCTGACTCAGTCTAGGAAGGTTGTATTGTTCTAGGAATTTATCCATTTCTTCTAGGTTGTTGAATTTAGTAGCATAAAGTTTTTCATAGTATTCTACAATAATTCTTTGTATATCTACAGTGTCCATGGTGATTTCTCCTCTTTCATTTTGGATTTTGTTCATATGAGTTCTTTCTCTTTTTTCCTTGGTAAGTCTTGCCAAGGGTTTGTCAATTGTGTTGATCTTTTCAAAGAACCAGCTCCTTGTTCTATTAATTTTTTCTATAGTTTTTCTGTTCTCTAATTCATTTATTTCTGCTCTGATTTTTATTATCTCCTTTCTTCGGCTGGTTTTGGGTTGTCTTTGTTCTTCTTTTTCTAGTTCCTTAAGGTGGGAAGTTAAGTGGTTCACTTGGGCTCTCTCTTGTTTGTTCATATATGCCCGAAGTGATATGAACTTCCCTCTTATTACTGCTTTTGCTGCATCCCATAGATTCTGATATGTCGTATTGTCATTTTCATTAGTCTGTATATATCTTTCGATCTCTGCACTTATTTCTTCTTTGACCCATTCATTTTTTAAAAGTATGTTGTTTAGTTTCCACATTTTGGTGGGATTTTTTTCCTCTTTTTTGCAGTTGAATTCTAGTTTCAAGGTTTTATGATCAGAAAATATGCTTGAAACAACTTCAATTTTTCTGAATTTGCTGATGTTGTTTTTGTGGCCCAACATATGGTCAATTCTTGAGAATGATCCACGTACACTGGAAAAAAAAGTATACTCAGTCACCTTGGGATGAAATGTCCTGTAGATGTCTATCATATCCAGGTGTTCTAGTGTTTTGTTCAAGGCCACTATATCTTTGTTGATTCTCTGTTTGGATGACCGATCCAGAGCCGTCAGCGGTGTATTGAGGTCTCCAAGTATGATTGTATTTTTGTCAGTTTTTGTTTTAAGGTCAATAAGTAGCTGTCTTATATATTTTGGTGCTCCTTGGTTTGGTGCATATATATTAAGAATTGTTATGTCTTCTTGATTCGGTGTCCCCTTAGCCATTATGAACTGGCCATTTTTGTCTCTGAGTACTTTTGCTCTTTTGTAGTCAGCATTATCAGATATGAGTATTGCTATGCCTGCTTTTTTTTTGGATGTTATTTGCTTGGAGTATTGTTTTCCAGCATTTCACTTTGAATTAGTTTTTGTCCTTGTTACTTAAATGAGTTTTCTGTAGGCAGCATACAGTTGGATTTTCTTTTTTAATCCATTCTGCTACTCTGTACCTTTTTATTGGTGAGTTTATTCCGTTTACATTTAGTATAATTATTGACACTTGTGAGTTCCCTATTGCCATTTTCTATCTTGCTTTCTGTAAGTTTTGTGTCTTGTTTGATCCTTCTCTTTCATTTTTCTATCTTTTGTTTTTATTTGGTTGTATTTCATACATCTTTCCTCTGTTGCTATCTTTTTATTTCATGTGCTTCTGTGGTGGTTTTTTCAATGGTGGTTATCTTTAATTAATGAAAAGGGTTCCTACCCTTTTCATTGTAGTGCACTATTTTGTGAGTACTTTTGCACTCCATCATCCTTTGTTACTGTTAATCTCCATCCTCTCCCCCCCTTTCTTTTTGTTGTTGTCACAGTTTAAATTTGGTTTTATTGTGTTCTTCTTTGAGCTTTTACTTGTGGCTTTGTTTTTTTTGTTGTTGTTGTTCTTTGTATCTGATTGGAGAACCCCCTTTAGTAATTCCTGGAGTGGGGGTTTTCTGATGATAAATTCCCTCATCTTTTCTGTATCTGTGAATGTTTTTATTTCTCCTTCATATTTGAAGGATAGCTTTGATGGGTATAGTATTCGTGGCTGAAAGTTCCTCTCTTTCAGGACTTTAAATATTGGGGTCCACTCTCTTCTAGCTTGTAGAGTTTCTGCTGAGAAATCTGATGATAATCTAATGGGCCTTCCTTTATATGTTGTATTCTTCTTTTCCCTGGCTGCCTTGAGAATTTTTTCTTTGCCGTTGGTTTGTGCCAATTTTATTATGATATGCCTTGGAGTAGGTTTGTTGGGGTTAAGAAAACTTGGAATTCTTTTTGCTTCTTGACTTTGTGGCTTTAGTTCTTTCCACAGGCATTTGAAGTTATCATCTATTATTTGTTCGAGTATGTTCTCCATTCCATTTTCTCTCTCTTCTCCCTCTCATATACCTATTATTCTTATGTTATTCTTTTTGATGGAGTCAGACAATTCTTGTAGGGCTATCTCAGTTTTTTTAATTTTTGAGTCTCTTTCTTCTTCTCTCTGTTGTGCCTCAAGTTGCTTGTCTTCTGTTTCACTAATCCTCTCTTCTATGTGGCCTGTTGTATTGCTAAGCTTGTTACCTCATTTTTCAGCTGCTGAATTGAGTTTTTCATCTCTGTTTTATTTGTTTTTATAGATTCAATTTCCTTGGAAATATATTCTTTGTGTTCATTGAGTTGTTTTCGGAGCTCCCTAAATTGCCGTTCTGTATTTTCTTGTATATCTCAGAGGTTTTTAGGATTCCTATCTTGAATTCTCTGTCATTTAGCTCCAAGGTATCCAATATATTAAATTTTTTCTCCATAGATTTTTCCTCATCTGTGTTACCTCTCTTTCTTTTGTATCCATGATATTCGATTTTCTCTTCCTTAATGACATCTGAGGGTGGTTTTGTTGATAGTATTAATGAGATTTAATAAAGAATAAAAAGTTAAAAAAATAAAAAATTGAAGAGTTTTTTTTTAAAAAAATTAATAATTAAATAAAAATAAAATAAAATAAAAATTAAGAAAAAGGAAATTATTCCCCCCCCTCCTTTTTTCCTCTCCTCTCCTCTCCCCTCTTTCTTGAGAAAATCTTGTGGTGAACTGTGAATTATAAAAAACAATGCCTGTAATGGCGGGCCTGAATTGGGGAAAAGTAATAAAGGGGCCAAAAAAAAAAAAAAAAAAAGAAAGAAAAAAGATGGGGGTATGGACCCACAAAAAGCAAATAAAAAGAAAATTTGGGTCAAGAATAAAATGATTTGCTTTTAGGTGTTGGTTAACTAAGAGTTATGATGAGAGGAATAAGAGGGAAACAGGAAAATGGGGGGACAAATTAAAAAATACTATTGTATTTAGTGGAACAAGAACTAGATAAAATGGAGAGCCAGGGATGGGAGCACTGCTAGTGAGTTAAAAAGGTGAAGTAAAACCCCCCCAAAATGCCACAAACATAAGTTTGAGTCCCAGAGAAGATAATTTGTTTGTTATTGAGGTTTGAATGAGAGGAGATGTAAAGGAGAAAGGAAGAAACTAATATAGAGGGAGAAAAGAAAGAGAGAGAGAGAAAAAAAGAGGGAACCACTAAAAGAAGAAAAAAGAAAAAAGAGGAGAGAGAGAGAGAGACAGAGAGAGTTATGGGTTTTGGAGTGCAACCCTCATAGAGAGAAAGGAAGAGGAAAGAAAAGATAATGGGAGATGTAACACTTATGTTCAAGGAGAGGAGAGAGTAAGACTGGCAGAGAGTTAATCGGCCAAATTGGAGGAGGAAAAAAAATATCAAGAATGAAGATAAGAGAAACAAATGAACAAATATAATAAAATGGGATAGGTTATAAAGTCTGCGGATTATTCTTGATTTTGAGAGGTTATCTTCTTGATTTTTCTTTTCTCTCACTCTTCCTGGTCGGTGACTCTGTACCCTGGGTTCTGCCCCTTTGGCATGCTCAGGTAGAGGTTTGCAGTTGATAAGTCTCTATGGCAATGTCATGTGTTGTGCTTTAGTCTCGTTGGCAGTCAAGGCTCATTAGCACTTATAGGCTCCGACAGTGAGAGAGTCCTTGTTCCTGGAGCCTTTCTCCTAGTCTTTCCTTCCTCAATTAGTAGCCTGATAATCCAGCTATGGGGTTGCTGCTGCCTCTGCCTGGATAGTAAGAGGCTCAAAGAGCTGGCAACTCCCCACTCTATTCCCACTCAGCACAGGGCTCTGGGTAAGGCTCAGTCAGTCAAAGCTGCTAGCATAATCAGGTGGGGCTTCCACCCACTCAAAGACCTCTGACTCTGCCACTCTGTCCGGTAACACGGGTGGGTGCCCACTCCCCGGGCGCTTGGAGAAAACTCTTGCTCACTATCTGCATGCACAGACCAGGATATCAGGCCAGCAGTCTCACACTCTGAGTGAAACCCCCACCCGCATGGAAAAGTTCCAGCATTGGAATTGGCTCTCGCTCCATCCCCATGCGCGGCTTTTTCAAGGCACTGGGGTGACCTGAGATTCCGCTTTTGGCCCACACAAAGGCCCCTGACTCTGCTCCTCTGTGGGATAACATGGGCGCACACTGCCGAGGCACTCGGAGGAATCTCTTGCTCACTATCTGCGCACGCAGACCAGAATATCAGGCCGGTCGCCTCACCCTCTGAGTGAAACCCCCACCCACACGGAAAAGTTCCAGCATTGGAATTAATTCTCGCTCCCTCCCCGTGCGCAGCTTTCGCAGGGTGCTGCGGCGGCCCGGAGATTCCGCTTCCGGCCCACACAAAGGCCTCTGACTCTGCCTCTCTGTGGGGTAACACGGGCACCCACTCCCAGGGCTTTGGAAGGAATCTCTCGCCCACTATCTGCATGCCGACCGGGGGATCGGGGAAAATGGCTGCCCCACTTGTCTTTCTTTGTCTGGGTTTGGCACGAGTGTTAGCTTGTATTGCCTGGGTTGCCACAGGATCAGTTTTTCCTCGGCTTGGATCTCCGTGCCACAGCCTGGTTCGGCCGTTTGTGCTGCGGCCTGGATCTACTCACCCCCTTTGCCTGCCTTAGTTTCTATATTCTCAGTTCCCAGTGAAAGTTGCCCTGTTTAGTTTAGTGAAGAAGGCGGAGCATTTCTTACTCCCTATTTCCTTCGGGGTTTGCTTATATATTTAGCCAATTTTTCACTCGACCATACCTTCGGGTGTATTGCGAAACATCTGGAGGCTCCAAGGATAGGTTTTTCTGCTTCTGGTTGAAGATCTTGTTGAGTTTTGGGGGAGATTTATCTGTATCGCTTCCTACCCCACCATTACTCTGATGTCATCCAACTCCTCTTTTTTAAAAATCTTTATAGGACCAAATCTGCGAAGTTTCTCCAGTCATGGCCAAACAGATGTTCCTCCTGACACCCCTCAAAGCCACCACCTTCTGATCTCCCCTTCCCCATGATGCCCCTAATCAGCAAGAAATAGCCACATGAATAAGTGGTGCCCCTAATTAACACAAAAGATTGGAATGTGTGGTGGTCAGCAATGGGGGATGGTCACGTGAGAAACACAGACCCAGGAACTTTGGCTAGAGCCATCCACAACCATGCACACCAAAAGAAACTTCCCAGGAGTCCTTTGGAAAAAAGTGACTGTCTGCCAGCCAGTGAGAGTTTGTTACATCACATTAGCTCGACCACCCTACAGACCCTTTAAATATCTCTCACATGTGTTACCCTATGCGACTTCCCTAGCCTCTGTCCCTGGTGCTAGGGAACCTTGTCAGAGGGGATGCTCTGTACTTAATAAAGCTTTTATTTTTCCACACTTCATGAATATGACCCCTTCCTTCTTCCTCAGCAGGAGAAAATACCTTACAGTTAGAACCTCAAGAAAACATTTATCTAGTGCTAAGTATTTATCTTTTTTGATGCTGGAAAGCTAATGAGGCACACTTAATGTGGATAAAATGTTGCTGAAGCATTATGTAACATAGGTGGACAAGGAATTTGCTTAAATTTAATAGAATAGGAATGGCACAATACCTGGACTTTCTCGTTTTCTCCTTCGGGAGTCAGGAGGCCTGACTCTCAAAACCACGCTCTGAATTGTGAGAAAATACAAATGCCTCAAAGCAGCATGTGTCAAACTCAAGTCCTCAGACTCTTGGCTGTAGTCAGTTATTTTCTCACTTCACATTGGCAACTGACAGCTACCTTTTTTTTTTTTTTTTGCAATACATAGAGTAATATTATTTCACTGTATCATATCTTTTAGGAACATTTATAGCAAGTAGTCCTATGGATTACTGACATAATAAAAGTGATAGTCTCCTGTGTTCATCCTCCTGGAAATATTTAAAATTTTTAAAAAGCTATATTCAATAAAAAGTCTTATTCATAGAAGACCCAAGATACCACTACCTTCTAATATTTGGTGTGGTCTGCAAAAAGATCACTGAAAATTCCTTGGTTACATTACCTCACAATAGTCATTCTGCATCACCATACATGAACTCAGAGTTGTGTGATGCTGGGACTCAAGCCTTAGTTTCCTCATTTTCTCAGACAGTCTTGGGTTCCTGTGACTGATCCTCCTTAAAAGATATGCTAACCATGCCATTTGCACATGTTCCCAATCCTTTCCCTCCCCACTGAAATTTAGAGGCTGCCAAAAATATCCTCCCTCTTGAATATATCTATAACATGGTTAATCTGTTGGTTCCCCTGCCACCATTTCAATGCTAGCGGCTCTTTGACTCGATCATGGGTTTTTCTGTCCTCAACATTTTGACACAAATTAAAAGATAAAATATTATTAGGTAAGCTTTTGTGCAAAGTAACTTCTGTGCAAAGACTTACTGTCCTTGAACCTTACTCTTTCAGATCTCCAACCTGTAAGGTGGGCCTAAGCAAAGCGATGCAATTCAAGGGTGCAGAACCAGTGATGGGACAGGAGTTGGGCAGAGAAACTGCAGATCCTTGAGAGCCATGTGCAACCATAACTTCCCACCCACAAAACAGACCCACCAGCTGCTCTGAGAAAACTTTCTGCCTTTTCTCTGAGACAGCATTAATATTTTGAAAACTCCACATTCATAACTAGAGGAAATTATTAAGAAAAAACCATGTCATTTAGGCTGCATAAGAAATCTGCAATTATATGATATTTATCTCAGTAAATGTAGTTTATATGCAGAATATCTTAGGCTTTGGAATACAGAACTAATAACCATTCTGAAGGCAAATCAACTATTAAAATGAGATTCCACTTCTAGTATGACAGTATGCAGAGTTCCACAGAACCACTCCCTGAGGCAGCGGGAGGGAACTGAGAGTGTCCTGTGTCAGCAATCAAAAAGGCTTGTGGCTACTGCCCCCTTCCCTCACTGAGCACTAAGCTCCTAATCTGCAGCATCACACAAAAAAGAAGCATAACACTGTCTCATCTCCAGCTCCTGAGCCATGGCTCAGAGACATTGGTCAAAGAAGAGAAGCAGGTCATAAAAAGTCTCTATTCTTTTCCCAAAGAACTAGCATCATTGCAATAGAATGCAGAGATGTTCAAGCCTAATGACACCCTCAAAAGCAGTGGAGGCTGTGGTGGAGAGGCAATGGGAAGGAGGTTAAGAAATTCACTGGAGATAAAGGTTCAACTATAGACTCAGTAGTTTGCAGAAGAAAACTGCGGAAAGAAACAGTGTGGAGGAGCCTGTGGGAAGTCAGAATAGATCTCAAATACTGACAAAAGAGTTAGGTCTGACTGTTGACATATCTAAGGCTGTGCCCAATGAAAAGCTATATCAGTGACTTCAAGATGTGGAAGTGGGGAGTGAGACAGCAAAGACTTCCCCACAGTAATCCAGCCAGTCACTGCACAAATGAACAGGTAAATAAAATTAACAAGTCTGCAAAGCCACAAGGGAGTGGGCAATCAGTGCTAAGAATTGCTATAATATATATCTAAAATTTCCAAATGTGTTAAGAAACTGGTAAGAATAATCTATAAGTTGGGGGCAGGGGGCAGAGAAGCAGACAACAGAAATAGTCTGTGAGAGAAACAAGATGCCATACTGAACAAAGATTTCAAATTAAAAATTTATAAATATGCCCAAAGAACTAAAAGAAACAACGATTAAAGAAAGTTTGGTGACAAATAGAGACTATCAATAAATATATAAAAATTATTCTAAAAGTACCAATGCAAATTCTGAAGTTGAAAAAATAATAACTGAAATGAAAAAAATTATTAGGAGAGTTTTGCAGTATATTTGAATTAGCAGAATAAAGAATTCACAAACTTGAAGATAAATGTATAAAGATTATGTCATCTGAGATGACGTCAGAGTAATGGCGGGGTAGGAAGCGATACCGATAAATCTCTCCCAAAACTCAACAAGATCTTCAATCAGAAACAGAAAAACCTATACTTGGAGCCTCCAGATGCTTCGCAATACACCCGAAGGTATGGTCGAGTGAAAAATTGGCTAAATATATAACCAAACCCCGAAGGAAATAGGGAGTAAGAAATGCTCCGCCTTCCACACTAACCTAAACAGGGCGGCTTTCTCTGGTAATTGTGAATATAGAAACTGAGGCAGGCAAAGGGGGTGAATAGATCCAGGCCGCGGCACAAACGGCCAAACCAGGCTGTGGCACGGAGATCCAAGCCGAGGAAAAACTGATCCTGTGGCAACCCGGGCAATACAAGCTAACACTTGCGCCAAACCCAAACAAAGAAAGACAAGCGGGGCAGCCATTTTACCCGATATCCTGGTCGGTGCGCAGTTAGTGGGTGAGAGATTTCTTCCTAAGCCCCGGGAGTGGGTGCCCGTGTTACCCCACAGAGAGGCAGAGTCAGAGGCCTTTCTATGGGCTGAAAGCAGAATCTCTGGGCAGCCCCAGCGCCCTGGGAAAGCCACGCACAGGAGGGAGCGAGAACTAATTCCAACGGTGGAAATTTTCCATGCTGGTGGGGGTTTCACTCAGAGGGAAACACGGCCGGCCTCATATCCAGGTCTGCGAGTGCAGATAGGGAGTGAGAGATTCCTCCGAGTGCCTCGGCAGTGCGCGCCTGTGTTATCGCACAAAGGGGCAGAGTCAGGGGCCTTTGTGTGGGCCAAAGCGGAATCTCGGGCTGCCCCAGCGCCTTGCAAAAGCCCCGAACGGGGACGGAGTGAGAGCCAATTCCAACGCTGCAACTTTTCCATGCGGTTGGGGGTTTCACTCAGAGCATGAGACTGCTGGCCGGATATCCTGGTCTGCAAACGCAGACAGTGAACGAGAGTTTCCTCCAAGTGCCCCGGAAGAGGGCGCCCGCCTGTGTTACCGGACAGAGTGGCAGAGTCAGAGGTCTTTGAGTGGGCGGAAGCCCCGCCTGATTATGCTAGCAGCTCTGACTGACTGAGCCTTACCCAGAGCCCTGTGCTGAGTGGAAATAGAGTGGGGAGTTGCCAGCTCTTTGAGCCTCTTACTATCCAGGCAGAGGCAGCAGCAACCCCATAGCTGGATTATCAGGCTACTAATTGAGGAAGGAAAGACTAGGAGAAAGGCTCCAGGAACACGGACTCTCTCACTGTCGGAGCCTATAAGTGCTAATGAGCCTCGACTGCCAACGAGACTAAAGCACAACACATGACATTGCCATAGAGACTTATCAACTACAAACCTCTACCTGAGCGTGCCAAAGGGACAGAACCTGGGGTACAAAGTCACCGACCAGGAAGAGTGAGAGAAAAGAAAAAGCAAGAAGATAACCTCTCAAAATCAAGAATAATCCTCAGACTTTATAACCTATCCCATTTTATTATATTTGTTCGTTTGTTTCTCTTATCTTCATTCTTGATACTTTTTTTCCTCCTTCAATTTGGCCGATTAACTCTCTGCCGGTCTTACTCTCTCCTCTCCTTGAACTACACTACCCATAAGTGTTACATCTCCCATTATCTTTTCTTTCCTCTTCCTTTCTCTCTATGAGGGTTGCATTCCAAAACCCTTAACTCCCTCCCTCCCCCCCTCTCTCTCTCTCTCTCTCTCCTCTTTTTCCTTTTTTCTTCTTTTAGTGGTTCCCTCTTTTTTTCTCTCTCTCTCTTTCTTTTCTCCCTCTATATTAGTTTCTTCCTTTCTCCTTTACATCTCCTCTCATTCAAACCTCAATAACAAACAAATTATCTTATCTAGGACTCAAACTTATGTTTGTGGCATTTTGGGGGGTTTTTACTTAACCTTTTTAACTCACTAGCAGTGCTCCCATCCCTGGCTCTCCATTTTATCTAGTTCTTGTTCCACTAAATACAATAGTAATTTTTTAATTTGTCCCCCCATTTTTCTGTTTTCCTCTTATTCCTCTCATCATAACTCTTAGACAAGCAACACCTAAAAGCAAATCATTTTATTCTTGACCGAAATTTTTTCCTTATTTGCTTTTTGTGGGTCCATACCCCCCCTTTTTTTTTCTTTTTTTTTTTTTTTGCCCTTTATTACTTTTCCCAAATTCAGGCCCTCCATCACAGGCATTGTTTGTTATAATTCACAGTTCACCACAAGATTTTCTCAAGAAAGAGGGGAGAGGAGAGGAGAGGAAAAAAGGAGGGGGGGAATAATTTCCTTTTTTTAAAATTTTTATTTTATTTTATTTTTCTTTATTTCATTATTAATTTTTTTTTTAAAAAAAAGACAACTCTTTTCGATTTTTGATTTTTCTATTTTTTTAACTTTTTTTTCTTTATTAAATCTCATTAATACTATCAACAAAACCACCCTCAGATGCCATTAAGGAAGAGAAAATCAAATATCATGGATACAAAAGAAAGAGAGGTAACACAGCTAGATGAGGAAAAATCTATGGAGAAAAAATTTAATATATTGGAAACCTTGGAGCTAAATGACAGAGAATTCAAGATAGAAATCCTAAAAATCATCTGAGATATACAAGAAAACACAGAAAGGCAATATAGGGAGCTCAGAAAACAACTCAATGAACACAAAGAATATATGTCCAAGGAAATTGAAACTATAAAAACAAATAAAACAGAGATGAAAAACTCAATTTACGAGCTGAAAAACGAAGTAACAAGCTTAGCTAATAGAACAGGTCAGATAGAAGAGAGGATTAGTGAAATAGAAGACAAGCAACTTGAGGCACAACAGAGAGAAGAAGAAAGAGAATCAAAAATTAAAAAACTGAGATAGCCCTACAAGAATTGTCTGACTCCATCAAAAAGAATAACATAAGAATAATAGGTATATGAGAGGGAGAAGAGAGAGAAAATGGAATGGAGAACATACTCAAACAAATAATAGATGAGAACTTCCCAAGCCTGTGGAAAGAACTAAAGCCTCAAGTTCACGAAGCAAACAGAACTCCGAGTTTTCTTAACCCCAACAAACCTACTCCAAGGCATATCATAATGAAATTGACACAAACCAACAGCAAAGAAAAAATTCTCAAGGCAGCCAGGGAAAAGAAGAATACAACATATAAAGGAAGGCCCATTAGATTATCATCAGATTTCTCAGCAGAAACTCTACAAGCTAGAAGAGAGTGGACCCCAATATTTAAAGTCCTGAAAGAGAGGAACTTTCAGCCACGAATACTATACCCATCAAAGCTATCCTTCAAATATGAAGGAGAAATAAAAACATTCACAGATACAGAAAAGATGAGGGAATTTATCATCAGAAAACCCCCACTCCAGGAATTACTAAAGGGGGTTCTCCAATCAGATACAAAGAACAAAAAAAAAACAGAGCCACAAGTAAAAGCTCAAAGAAGAACACAATAAAACCAAATTTAAACTGTGACAACAACAAAAAGAAAGGGGGGGAGAAGATGGAGATTAACAGTAGCAAAGGACGATGGAGTGCAAAAGTACTTACAAAATAGTTCGCTACAATGAACAGGGTAGGGACCCTTTTCATTACTCAAAGGTAACCACCATTGAAAAAACCACCACAGAAGCACATGAGATCAAAGAGATAGCAACAGAGGAAAGATGTATGAAATACAACCAAATAAAAACAAATATAGAAAAACAAAAGATAAGGATCAAACAAGACACAAAACTAACAGAAAGCAAGATATAAAATGGCAATAGGGAACTCACAAGTGTCAATAATTACACTAAATATAAATGGAATAAACTCACCAATAAAAAGGTACAGAGTAGCAGAATGGATTAAAAAAGAAAATCCAACTGTATGCTGCCTACAGGAAACTCATCTAAGTAACAAGGATAAAAACAAATTTAAAGTGAAAGGCTGGAAAACAATACTCCAAGCAAATAACATCCAAAAAAAAGCAGGTGTAGCAACACTCATATTGGATAATGCTGACTACAAGACAGGAAAAGTACTCAGAGACAAAAATGGCCATTTCATAATGGCTAAGGGGACACTGAATCAAGAAGACATAACAATTCTTAATATATATGCACCAAACCAAGGAGCACCAAAATATATAAGACAGCTACTTATTGATCTTAAAACAAAAACTGACAAAAATACAATCATACTTGGAGACCTCAATACACCGCTGACGGCTCTAGATCGGTCATCTAAACAGAGAATCAACAAAGACATAGTGGCCTTAAACAAAACACTGGAGCACCTGGATATGATAGACATCTATAGGACATTTCATCGCAAAGTGACTGAGTATACATTTTTCTCCAGTGTACATGGATCATTCTCAGGAATTGACCATATGTTGGGCCACAAAAACAACATCAGCAAATTCAGAAAAATTGAAGTTGTACCAAGCATATTTTCTGATCATAAAGCCTTGAAACTAGAATTCAACTGCAAAAAAGAGGAAAAAAATCCCACAAAAATGTGGAAACTAAATAACATACTTTTAAAAAATGAATGGGTCAAAGAAGAAATAAGTGCAGAGATCAAAAGATATATACATACTAATGAAAATGACAATACAACATATCAGAATCTATGGGATGCGGCAAAAGCAGTGATAAGAGGGAAGATCATATCACTTCAGTCATATATGAACAAACAAGAGAGAGCTCAAGTGAACCACTTAACTTCCCACCTTAAGGAACTAGAAAAAGAAGAACAAAGACAACCCAAAACCAGCCAAAGAAAGGAGATAATAAAAATCAGAGCAGAAATAAATGAATTAGAGAACAGAAAAACTATAGAAAAAATTAATAGAACAAGGAGCTGGTTCTTTGAAAAGATCAACACAATTGACAAACCCTTGGCAAGACTTACCAAGGAAAAATGAGAAAGAACTCATATAAACAAAATCCAAAATGAAAGAGGAGAAATCACCACGGACATCGTAGATATATAAAGAATTATTGTAGAATACTATGAAAAACTTTATGCTACTAAATTCAACAACCTAGAAGAAATGGATAAATTCCTAGAACAATACACCCTTCCTAGACTGAGTCAGGAAGAAGCAGAAAGCCTAAACAGACCTATTAATAGAGAAGAAATAGAAAAAAACATTAAAAACCTCCCGAAAAATAAAAGTCCAGGTCTGACGGCTATATCAGCGAATTTTATCAAACATTCAAAGAAGACTTGGTTCCTATTCTACTGAAAGTCTTCCAAAAAACTGAAGAAGAAGCAATACTTCCAAACACATTTTATGAGGCCAACATAACCCTCATAACCAAAACCAGGCAAGGATGGCACAAAGAAAGAAAACTACAGACCAATATCTCTATTGAAAACAGATGCTAAAATACTAAACAAAATACTGGCAAATCGAATACAACAACATATTAAAAAAATAATACATCATGATCAAGTGGGGTTCATTCCAGAATCTCAAGGATGGTTCAACATACGTAAAATGGTTAACGTAATACACCATATCAACAAAACAAAGAACAAAAACCACATGATCTTATCAATAGCTGCAGAAAAGGCTTTTGATAAAATACAACACAATTTTATGTTTAAGACTCTCAACAAAATGGGTATAGAAGGAAAATATCTCAACATGATAAAGGCCATATATGATAAACCATCAGCTAACATCATATTAAATGGCACTAAACTGAAGGCTTTCCCCCTTAAATCGGGAACAAAACAGAGTTGTCCACTCTCTCCACTCTTATTTAATGTGGTACTAGAGGTTCTAGCCAGAGCAATCAGACAAGACATAGAAATAAAAGGCATCCATATTAGAAAAGAAGAAGTAAAGGTATCCCTTTTTGCAGATGATATGATCCTATACATTGAAAACCCCAAAGAATCCACAAAAAGACTACTAGAATCAATACGCCAATACAGTAAGTTCGCAGGATACAAAATTAACATACAGAAGTCAATAGGCTTTCTATATGCCAACAATGAAACAATTGAGAGCGAACTCAAAAAAATAATCCCCTTCACGATTGCAACAAAAAAAATAAAATACTTAGGAATAAACATAACAAAGAATGTAAAGGACTTATATAATGAAAACTATAAACCATTGTTAAGGGAAATTGAAAAAGATATAATGAGATGGAAGAATATTCCTTGTTCTTGGCTAGGAAGAATAAATATAATCAAGATGGCTATATTACCCAAAGCAATATACAAATTTAATGCAATTCCCATCAAACTTCCAATGACGTTTTTTAAAGAAATAGAGCAAAAAATCATCAGATTTATATGGAACTATAAAAAACCCCGAATAGCCAAAGCAATCCTAAATAAAAGGAATGAAGCTGGGGGCATTACAATACCTGACTTCAAACTATATTATAGGGCCACGACAATCAAAACAGCATGGTATTGGCAGAAAAATAGACACTCAGACCAATGGAACAGAATAGAAAGTCCAGAAATAAAACCACATATATATGGTCAAATAATTTTTGATAAAGGGCCAACAACACACAATGGAGAAAAGAAAGCCTCTCAATAAATGGTGCTGGGAAAACTGGAAAGCCACATGCAAAAGAATGAAAGTGGACTACAGTCTCTCCCCCTGTACAAAGATTAACTCAAAATGGATCAAAGATCTAAACATAAGACCTGAAACAATTAAGTACATAGAAGAAGACATAGGTACTCAACTCATGGACCTGGGTTTTAAAGAGCATTTTATGAATTTGACTCCACAGGCAAGAGAAGTGAAGGCAAAAATTAATGAATGGGACTACATCAGACTAAGAAGTTTTTGCTCAGCAAGAGAAACTGATAGCAAAATAAACAGAAAGCCAACTAAATCGGAAATGATATTTTCAAACAACAGCTCAGATAAGGGCCTAATATCCAAAATATACAAAGAACTCATAAAACTCAACAACAAACAAACAAACAATCCAATAAAAAAATGGGAAGAGGATATGAACAGACACTTCTCCCAGGAAGAAATACAAATGGCCAACAGATATATGAAAAGATGCTCATCTTCTTTAGCTATTAGAGAAATGCAAATCAAAACGACAATGAGATACCATCTCACACCTGTTCGATTAGCTATTATTAGCAAGACAGGTAATAGCAAATGTTGGAGAGGCTATGGAAAAAAAGGAACCCTCATACACTGTTGGTAGGAATGTAAAGTAGTACAACTATTATGGAAGAAAGTATGGTGGTTCCTCAAAAAACTGAAAATAGAACTACCTTATGACCCAGCAATCCCTCTACTGGGTATATACCCCCAAAACTCAGAAACATTGATACGTAAAGACACATGCAGCCCCATGTTTATTGCAGCATTGTTCACAGTGGCCAGGACATGGAAACAACCAAAAAGCCCGTCAATAGATGACTGGATAAAGAAGATGTGGCGCATATACACTATGGAATACTACTCAGCCATAAGAAATGATGACATCGGAACATTTACAGCAAAATGGTGGGATCTTGATAACATGTTAGGAAGCGAAATAAGTTAATCAGAAAAAACCAGGAACTGCATTATTCCATACGTAGGTGGGACATAAAAGTGAAACTAAGAGACATTGATAAGAGTGTGGTGGTTACGGGGGAAGGGGGGAATGGGAGAGGGAGAGGGGAAGGGGGAGGGGCACAAAGAAAACAAGATAGAAGGTGACAGAGGACAATCTGACTTTGGGTGATGGGTATGCAACATAATTGAACGACAAGATAACCTGGACTTGTTATCTTCGAATATATGTATCCTGATTTATTGATGTCGCCTCATTAAAAAAATAAAATTAAAAAAAAAAAGAATAAATGAACATTTAACATGGCAAAAAAAAAAAAAAAAGATTATGTCATCTAATAAGAGAAAGAAAAAGGAGTGGAATAAAACCGAACAAGGCCTTGAGACAATGTGGGTCATTATTACGTGCACCAAGATGCATTTGATGAGAGGACCAGAAAGAGAGGAGAGAGAGATAAACAGACACATACAGGGATGGACTAAAGTAGGTTCACAGTTGTGAGTATGCAAAACAGTTTATCCTTGTATTATAATTAATCATTGTATTAATTATTTGTATTACAACTGCAAATCTACTTTTTCCCAACCCTGTATTCAAAGAAAAACATAATTGTGCACATATGGGAAGCTCAACAAACTCCAAACAGGGTAAACAAAAGAGTTTCACATCTATAAATACTACAGTAACTTTGCTCAATACCAAAGACAAGAAAAAATTCTGAACACAACCAGAGAACATTGACTCATACCTAACTAGCTAGCAGGCTTGCCTTACAAAAAATAGTAAAGAAAGTTCTTTAGACTGAAAACAAGCAGTCCCACAGGGTAAAGTTATTTTTTTAAAAAAAAGTGCTGAGGAAAGTTACTGTGTGATTATAAAACATAGCATACATGCATATGTCTTCTCTTTCCTTCTTTCAACATAAAAGACAATTCTATAAAACACAATGCATATAATATAGTTTAAAGCCTAAAATAAACACATAGAAATATATTTGTAATTACAAGCATAGAAGAGGTAGGAAGGAGTAGAGCTGTACTGGGCTAATGAGATCCCTCCAGGTGGTTATTTAAACTTATGGGAACAGAACAAATCAAAAGATCCAATAATGATAAGAAGGTTAATATAACAACGGATATAAATATATATTGCTGTCCTTTCTTTTCTGTTTCTTTAAAAAACATAAATCTATACAAAGTCATAATGATAACAATGTAATATTGGGTTTGTAACATTTTTAGTGTAATACATTGAAATTTTAAAAGATAGAAACAAATGAAGAAATCAACTCATATTCAAAGATTGGAAAATTCGATTTTAAGATAGCAATATTCTTCAAATTCGGTGCAGTCCCATTCAGAATCTCAGCTGGTTTCTTTGTAAAAATTGGCAAGATAATTCTAAAATTCATATAGCATTGCTAGTTACCTAGAATAGACAAAACAGTCTTGAAAATTATGAAGTTGGAAGACTTGCATATCTTAATTTTAGTGGTGGTAATAATATGGTGGAGTCATTTTCAGAAGTAGTCTGGTAGTGGCTAAACAGAGTCACCACGTGACGTAGATATATAACCAATAAAGTAAAGTATGTCAAACAAAAACTTACACACAGGCCCTGGCCAGTTGGCTCAGTGGTAGAGCATCGGCCTGGTGTGCAGAAGTCCTGGGCTTGATTCCTGGCCAGGGCACACAGGAGAAGCGCCCATCTGCTTCTCCACCCCTTCCCCTCTCCTTCCTCTCTGTCTCTCTCTTCCCCTCCCGCAGCGAGGCTCCATTGGAGCAAAGATGGCCTGGGCGCTGGGGATGGCTCCTTGGCCTCTGCCCCAGGCGCTAGAGTGGCCCTGGTCGCAACAGAGCGACGCCCCGGAGGGGCAGAGCATCGCCCCCTGGTGGGCAGAGCGTCGCCTCCTGGTGGGCGTGCCGGGTGGATCCTGGTCGGGCGCATGCGGGAGTCTGTCTGACTGTCTCTCCCCATTTCTAGCTTCAGAAAAAAACACACACACACAAAAAAACAACTTAAACACAAATATACATAATAGTGTTATTCTAATAGCCAAAATATGAATCCAAATAATGTCCATCACCTAAAGGATAGACAAAATGTGATATACTCATACTATGGTATACTATTTGACCATGAAAAGGAATTACAACATGGATAAATCTTTAAAATGTTAGTCTAAATAAACAAAGCTAGTTCCAACAGCCCTCATAATATACAATTCCACTATAAAATTTCCAAAATAGAAAAATATATTGAGAGAAGAAGTCGATTTGAGGGTGCGTAGGGCTTAAAAGGATGATGAAGAAAGAAACATAGCTGAAAATTATAGGGTTTCTTTTTTTGAGCTAACAAAAATTTTCTAAAATTTACTATGACAACAAATGAGCATGTTTGTAAATATATAGAATTGTACATTTTAAGTCAGTGAATTTTATGGTAAGTTATATCTCAATAAAACTTAAAAATTAACAATACTAAATCGATTTAAAATTTTTTTATTGTAAAAGTATATAATTCAGTAGTGGTAATGATAATAAAATGAGTTTTAAATATATTTAAAATAAAATCTAGTTAAACTAAAAGGAACAAAAATAATAACTATCTACAAAAATATGAATAATACAAAAATGAATAAAAAGACCAAACAGATTTTGTAGGTTAGGGTAGACTAAGGTGCAGGGATATAACT
The DNA here is from genome assembly GCF_036850995.1 of Saccopteryx leptura. NCBI lineage: Eukaryota > Metazoa > Chordata > Mammalia > Chiroptera > Emballonuridae > Saccopteryx > Saccopteryx leptura. Next base: position 111,923,962 of record NC_089507.1, on the reverse strand, counting down.
TTATAAAATGACTTGACATTTTGATGGAGTCATGGTCATACAGTTTTGCTGAAATTGATTTTTTTTCTTCTTTTCCAAGTGAGAAGAGGGAAGATAGAGAGACAGACTCTCTCATGCACCTCAACTGGGATCCACCCAGCAACCTCCATCTGGGGCCAATGCTTTGCCAATCTGGGGCCATGCTTACAACCCAGTTATTTTTAGGACCTGAGGGAGAGGCTCCATGGAGCCATCCTCAGCACTCAGGGCAATGCACTTGAACCAATTAAGCCATGGCTGTGGGAGAGGAAAAGAGAGAGAATGAGAGAGAGAAGGGGTGGAGAAGCAGATGGTCACTTCTCCTGTGTACCCTGACTGGGGATTGAATCCAAGACAACACACGCCAGCTGACATTTTACCACTGAGCCAACCAGCTAGGGCCTAAAACTGATTATTTAAAATGTCTTTGTCACAGCATCCCACAGGTGCTGTGGCGCTGCCCTCTTGGCTGTATCAATTCATCCCCCATATTTTTTATCTGCTAGCAGCTATTGTTGCCACTTTCTAGGAACCCACAGCCCATCCTTGCATTTCAAGCCATTATATCCACCTTTTTAAAATCCATAGGTCAGTACCATGATTTAAACTTCCACTGATTTTATTGAGAAAAGAGTTTAATGTCTTACCTTAAAAACTAATCATTCTCTCTCCACTTGACCTTTTTTTTCTGCCCAAAGACTCATACCCTGCTTGCTTTGAGTTCCTCTTCCTTAGTCAGTCCTTCAGGGCCCTCTGTCCATAATTTCCCCATTCTGTTTCTCTCTCTAATGTAAATGTTTACACATATTTTTTTTTACATAAAATGTTAACATTTTAACATCTTTATTAAATAATAGCAGACATATGTCTATAAAATTGTTATATAATTTTATTTAGGAAAGGCAATGTAGTTACTTCTTAGTGTTATATATTAAAATAGAGCCCTAGATGAAAAGAAAAGCTTAAATTAAAAGAGACAGAAAAATAAGACCATAAATCCAAAATGTCAAATAGTGTGTCTTTTTAAAACCTAGGTGCAAGCCCAGTGTGCATACGTTCCAGGTTCAATCCCCGGTCAGAGCACACGTGATAAGTGGCCATCTGCTTCTTTTGCCCTCTCTCTCCCTCTTTCCGCTCTCTTCCACTTCTGCAGCCAGTGGCTTGACTTGCCTGAGGTGTCCACCCCCAGGCACTGAGTATAGCAGGGTTGGTCTCAGCGTTGGCCTCAATTGGGAGTTGCTAGGTAGATCCTGGTTGTGGCACATGTGGGAGTCTGTCTCTCCATCTTTCCTTCTCTCACTTAAAAAAAAATTGGGAAAGAGCTAATTCTAAGTCGGCCTTGAAAACTCTATCTGTTACACAGCTATTTACAAGGTAGACTGCTCCATATTTTGGACATTATCAAGACTTATTCAACAAGCCACTGCTAATCATGTTCTTAGCTACTGAGAGGGTTGCCTTTGGGATTATTCTTGGCTATATTTGTTGTTGTTATTTTTTTTCCAGCCATAAAAAAGTACATTCATTGTCTGATTCTTAAGATTCAAAGTTACTAAGCTTGTTTTGGTTCTACTGGCAGAAGGTCTGATGATTTAAAAAAAAAAAAAAAAAAAAAAAAAGAACATGCTAAGCATTACTCTGACTAAAATCTCATCACTGCAGCCAACTCAAGATGATCTCAGAGCTCACATGACTCAAAAAATAAATGGTCAAAAAAGCATATAGAACAGAAAGAAACCCAACAGATGTTTCAAATAAAAATACTTTAATGAAGGAGTTATGAAGAAGGTTGTGAAAAATGTTAAGGTAGCTAGCAAAAACTCCTGAGACATCCAGACATGGAACAATGAGGAACCGTTTCCAGCAGAAGGGCTGAAGGGGCAGGGAGATGAACGGCTGTTACAGAAATCCTTGAAGCAGGAGAACCATCACTGACACACACACACACACACACACACACACACACACACACAGGCATAACATGAGAAAGAGTGCGGATGTGGTCTCTATTTATTTTATTTTTTATTTTTCCAAAGTTAGAAGCAGGGAAGCAGTCAGACAGACTCCTGCATATGCCCGACCGGGATCCACCCGGCATGCCCACTAGGGGGCGATGCTCGGCCCATCTGGGGCATTGTTCTGCTGCAATTGGAACCATTCTAGCACCTGAGGCAGAGGCCATGAAGCCATCCTAGTGCCTGGGCCAACTTTGCCCCATTGGAGCCTTGGCTACAGGAGGGGAAGAGAGAGATAGAGAAGAAGGAAAGGAGGAAGGGTGGAGAATCAGATGGGTGCTTTTCCTGTGTGCCCTGGCTGGGAATCAAACTCAGTACTTCCACACACCAGGCTGATGCTCTACTGCTGAGCGAACCAGCTAGGGCCTACTCTGTAATTTCTAACCGGTGTCTCCCATTGGCCAAATCTCATACTTCCAGCCAGGGAGCTCAGAGGACAAAGCCTCAAGGGGTAAGCTATTTTTGCCTAGGGAGGTGATATATATCTCAGAGACAAATGCAGACTAAGCTAGCCCAGGTAGTACAGAAAAGGAGCTCAGGAATCTTCAGAGATGTACCTGCACTAAATATTCGATACCCAGATGTAACTGCCCAATTTTTAGCTCTCTTGTAAAAACAGTATAGTTTTAAAGAGGCATTTCTATTGATGAATAGAATCATTATTTCCAGTCTGGCTGGTTAGCTCTGTGGTTAAGAGAGTCATCCCAAAACTACACAGTTGCAGGTTCAACCTCCAGTCAGGCCACACACGGGAAGCAGCCAACAAGCGCACAACTGAGGTGAACAACAACTGAATGCTCCTGTTCTGCCTCCCCCTCTCTCCTTTCCTTTCTCTGTCTCTCTAAAATTCAATCAATAATTGATACTAGGGACATTTTTTTTTTCATTTTCTGTTGCATGAGGTTTTAAATCTGTTTCTATATATTTCTGCATTGCTGATTCCAAATATGAAATCAGTTTTTTGGTGCATGCTCTAGTTTTTATGCAATTTTAATTTATTTTTGTTACAGTTAATGGCATGCATTGGTTTTTAAATTAGAGTTAAAGGGCAACGACTCTTGGATTGAATATAACCACAAGGCAACTAATGTTTTACAAACATCACTTTTACATAATTGTAGTTGTTTTTAAATGTAAAAAATTATTATCTGATAAAATCACCCTCTTATTTTAAGATTGAATCATGGCTTCTTAAAGTAGGCATAAATGTAATAGTTCTGACACCTGTTATATATTGGCTGTTACATACTTCAACGTCAAAGGCACAATATTTCATCATTTGTGACACATGCATATATTGCCTATTTTCATGTTCCCCTTGGTGATCAAGAAAAGAATTGGGCTCCTCATATTGTGTGTCATAATTGTGAGGAAATGCTTCATGACTGGACAAAAGGAAAATGCAAAGGAATGCCTTTTGGTATTTCCATGGTTTGGCGTGAACCTAAGGACCACAGCAGCGACTGTTATTTCTGTCTGATTCATACAAAGGGCATCGGCAAGAAAAAATGGCATATGATCATATGTCCTAACATTCCTTTAACAATACGAACTATCCTACACTCTGAAACACTCCTGGTTCCAGTTTTCAATGGTTTTATTTTTTCTAAGGATGAAGAACGTGAACATGGTGATCAAGTGTATTTTGATAAGATGTATGAGGAAATGGTTGTAGAATCTGAAGGGTCTTCATCTGATGCCAAGCAGTCACTAACCCCTTAGCAGTTTAGCCAACCCAAACTGAATGACTTGGGCCTATCAAAGAAAGCAGCTGAGTTATTAGACTCCAGGCTTCAGGAAAAAATGTACTTTACCAGTCAGTTAATGTATTCCATTTCAGGAAGCATGAACAAATTTTTGTGGACTTTTTTCCAAACACAAACACTTTGTTTACTGTCATGATATCAGTAGTCTTCTCAGCCAGCTAGGTGTTACCACTAACAGTCCAACAGAATGGTGGCTATTTCTTGACAGCTCTAAACGGAGTCTGAAATGTGTTCTCCTACACAATGGTAATGTTTATGCAGCGGTTTCATTTGGTTATTCAACTCATCTGTGAGAACATTATAATGACATAAAAATTGTCCTCCATTTTCTGAAGTATGAGGAGCATAACTGGATCATTTGTGTGGATCTTAAAATGGTAAATTTCCTCCTAGGACAACAGAGAGGTTTCACGAAGTATCCTTGCTTTCTGTGTTTGTGGGACAGCCGAGCTCGGGGGAAACACTGGACACAGAAGGAGTGGCCGAAACTTGAAGCTCTGGAAGTAGGGATGCAAAATATTGTGAATGAACCTGTAGTTGATCAAGACAGGATCATTTTCCCCCCACTTCATGTCAAACTTGGCTTAATGAAGCAGTTTGTTCAGGCTTTGAATAGAGAAAGTGAATGCTTTCAACATATTATTTCTGCTTTTCCTGCCTTGTCTTTCGAGAAGATAAAAGCAGGTGTATTCGATAGACTTCAAATTCAAACTCTCATATGTGAAGAAGAATTTGCCAGAAAGATAAATAAGGAGGAGAAAGCAGCATGGCAGTCTTTTGTGGCTGTTACAAAGAAGTTCCTTGGCAACAAAAAAGCAGAAAACTATAAACTTCTGGTTCAAAGGATGCTGTTGGCTTTCCGTGACATTGGATGTAACATGAGCATTAAGATTCACTTCCTGAATAGTCACCTTGATAAATTTCCCAAAAATCTTGGAGCTGTTAGTGATGAGCAGACTACTAAACTAAGCATCAAAGGAGATTGTCCTCAACAGGTACACAAACACAAGAGCTACAAACACAAATTTTTGCCATAATAGAATTTAAATAAGTTTTGCGCAAATTTTTTGATTAAAATAAGTGTTCTAATGTGTTCTATTTCGAAATTGTAGACAAATTCTTTTTTTTTTATATATATAATTTTATTTTTTTAATGGGGTGACATCAATAAATCAGGATACATATATTCAAAGATAACAAGTCCAGGTTATCTTGTCGTTCAATTATGTTGCATACCCACCACCCAAAGTCAGATTGTCCTCTGTCACCTTCTATCTTGTTTTCTTTGTGCCCCTCCCCACCCCCTATCCCTCTCCCATTCCCCCCTCCCCCCCGTAACCACCACACTCTTATAAATGTCTCTTAGTTTCACTATTATGTCCCACCTACGTATGGAATAATACAGTTCCTGTTTTTTCTGATTTACTTATTTCGCTTTGTATCATGTTATCAAGATCCCACCATTTTGCTGTAAATGTTCCGATGTCATCATTTCTTATGGCTGAGTAGTATTCCATAGTGTATATGTGCCACATCTTCTTTATCCAGTCATCTATTGATGGGCTTTTTGGTTGTTTCCATGTCCTGGCCACTGTGAACAATGCTGCAATAAACATGGGGCTGCATGTGTCTTTACGTATCAATGTTTCTGAGTTTTTGGGATATATACCCAGTAGAGGGATTGCTGGGTCATAAGGTAGTTCTATTTTCAGTTTTTTCAGGAACCACCATACTTTCTTCCATAATGGTTGTACTACTTTACATTCCCACCAACAGTGTATGAGGGTTCCTTTTTCTCCACAGCCTCTCCAACATTTGCTGTTACCTGACTTGCTAATAACAGCTAATCGAACAGGTGTGAGGTGGTATCTCATTGCCGTTTTGATTTGCATTTCTCTAATAGCTAAAGAAGATGAGCATCTTTTCATATATCTGTTGGCCATTTGTATTTCTTCCTGGGAGAAGTGTGTAGACAAATTCTGATGCAAGCATATCTTTTAGTGTTCTAGTGTATTTACTGCATTATATAAATTATTATATTTTCAAAAAGATGATGCCCAAGAAGACATTCTATTTCATTAGGTTAAACTAAATGTTGAAAATTTTACAATAAGATGAAAACCTAAAATTTTGAATTGCAAAAAACTGTAGCTTACAGAGAAAAACTAATGTTAGATTTGAGATCAGCATACTCGAATTAGGTAAAAACAAGTGTTTTTGTGGATGCAACAAAAATTTTGTTTCCCAGTGTAGGTTGAAGCATCATCCTGGAGTACAGAAATTTCCAGTTCAAGTCCCTGGTTAGCTCACATACAGGTGGAGTTCAATGTTCCTATCTTCTTCTCTCAAATAAATAAATAAATAAATAAATAAATAATCATCAACATTTTCTTTTGCTAGCTTTTCCTGATTTCATACCTTGTATAGAACTTTCTTTCACAGTTATCTCTAGTTAACTAAACTGTGCATTAACATTTTCCCTAGAAAGATATTCATAAATAAGAATAGACAAATTGGCATTCCTTTCACGGGGCCTGGGTTGAATACTGGTCTGCACAATCAGTCTAGAGGTCACAGCCCCTCTTTTCTTGAGGCTCCTGACTATATGTGGTATAATTGTCTGTAGTATCCTTATTCAATTTGGTCTTAAAATGCAGGACTACCTGCCCATTCTCAGGTAATTCTTATAATAACTAAAGCTCTATTTTTGAGTGGTGCCAACATCCTCAGAGAACAGATTCAAATCTCTTCAGTACTTACAGCCATGATGATGATGAAAGCACTTGTGAAATCTTGCTGCTTGGTCTGTCGTGTAACATCAGCATCATTGTGCCAATGTTGGTAGTCATGGTCCCAGCAGGAAAAGAATTCCACTCTAATGCATCAGGTGAAGAGATTTTGATGGAACAATGTTAGAGGTGTGAGGGGGTTCAGGATATCTATAAAGGATGTTGAGGTGCTCATAAATTTTCAGCTACAGGATGCTATTACCACCCGTAGGGCAGAAAGGACAAAGGCAGGTGATGGGCAATGTGGGCAGGTCCCTGAGAGAGCTGGAACTCCAGAAGAGGAGCAGAGGAAAGCTGCAGACATGGAGAGCACAAGTGCTTCTGAACAAGAAACATGGAAACAGGGAGGAAAGGGGAAGGAGAACCTCCACTTTTCGCTCTTTCTGCCTCTAGTATCTGGTTGAAGCTCCACTAGACACACTGCACTGCTTGGATGGAGGTGTAGTCCATGGGAGTCAGCCTTCCTGGGACAAACTTAGTACATAGAGACTAGCAGGTGGAAGCAGAGGAGGGTGTCCAATGGGAAACAGCCAGAGCAGCACCATCCATAACAGCTCACATAAACTACTATATAGCACACAAAATTGAGGGAAGCTGAGATGTGAGTCCTTTCCAAGGGGGCTCAATTTTCAGTGTCACAAATCTTGCTAGTTACATAACAAATGCCTAGTCAAATCTGAAAACAGCAATAGGGTTTGTATTTTAAGACAAACACTGTGGTTCAGGCACTGAAACACTAAGAATCCAATCCATTTGGTGGAATTTTTTACATTAAATGTATACATATATATTTATATAGCAAATATATATTATTTTATATGAATTTATATTATATATTTTATCTATATATGAATTTATATTATGTATTTAATATTTTTATTAGTTATAGTAAAATAGTATTTTGTTTTTTATTTATAACAAATAATAACTAATAAATAAATACAACATAAACTTATTACAGATAGATATATACAATATATACATATTATGCATTATATTTTATTAAGATATTTATATTTATGTATTATATATGAAAATAAATATATTATTTATGTTAGGTATATTTGTAAACATATATGTTTATATGTATATAAATGTATAGGGTAAAGCAAAAGTTTATATTTGTGACTACACAAAAACAGAGTTTATTCTTGTATTATTATTTATTAGTTATGTATTATTTTTCATACAAAGAAACTGTAAACCTACTTTTCTTTAACCCTATATATTTTACATAGATATATGTTCCACTTGTATAAGTGACCCCTTTCAAAAATTCTTAGGGAGTAATTGAACTTATTCCCTAAATCAACTCAAGTATTGTATGTTACTTTGAAAGAGTATGATTGGTACTTATAGAAATTATTGATATGTTGACTATTATCTTGAGTACTGTGATTTAGCATGAAAGCTCAGTGGCTTGGGATTTCCTATGAAACCTATTTTTTCCTGCTCAGTATGCACAAGGCTCTGTCTCCTTTCCACCTTAGATTGATTACATGTGTCACATCACAAACAATTTGATCGATCAGAGTGTCTCCGTGGTCAAATACATTGTTTTCCGAAATTTGATAATTTAACTGCTTTCTCATTTTATAGCCAGAGCAGTAAAATTGGTTATACACCCCCAAAATAAGCCATATTAGTACACTATTCTGAGAAGAAACATCACTGCTAATAAAAATCCCACCAATACAGGTAACATCACTGAACTGTCATCTTTAGAAGGACAGAACACTCTAGTTTGATCTTCAGATTCAGTGTTGCCATAACATTGTTCTCCTGCTGTTAAAGCTGTTATTTAATAAGGTGAGCTCTTCTTCTGATTTTATTTGAAGCCAACTATGTACACAGTTGTAGCTGCAATGGCTCCAGAGACTTTAAGGGTCTTGATATTTTTATGAACATTATAACATCTGGGACTTAAAGTTTATTTTACATCTTAAATATTTACTAAGATCTTTTATGATTGGTAATTTTATAGTCTCATGTATTTTTAGAGTTCTTTTCAAATAAGTAGTAATGTAACTATACCTTTTTTTGAAGCACTATAAAATTTTTGAATGGCTCCAACTTCAAGTAAGTCCACATTCACCTTTCCACTTATCCCAAATCTCATTGAACGGTACCTCTCATATCATGTGTAAGTGTGCACACCGAAACACACACACACACACACAAACACACACACACACATCCATTACTGCACTGGAAAAAAAATAGGTGGGATGAGATCATATAGATGATCCAGAAACTATATAATTTCTGAAAAATAAACACAAAGAAGATCATTTTGCCCAAACACCTAATTATAGATGAGTGGCTATGATTCAGGTCACTTCTAGATAAGATACATGAAAATGCATTATCGTAACAAAATTCCAGAAAAACCTCCCATGTGGAGAACACTGTGGAGCATTCTGCAAGCCTATTGAAAGTCTTGGGGACTGGGCTCATGCTATGTTCTGTGCAAACAGAACGGAGCAGTGGTGTGTCACATTTCTACAAGCAAAACAGCTTCTCTCTGTAAAATGAGAGACTATCACAGTGGAACCTAATATGCACATAAAGCAAGAGACACACAAGGTAGTCCTTCATCCAACATCAGATTTTTCATACCCTTACCCCTAAAGGAGCAATAACTTGACCATGATGGCAAAGAAATGTCCCATGTACTCCACTTATAGAATCATCTTTTCCTACTCCCTGATTTGAGGGGGTCCACAGACTCACACACCCCAAACAAAAGCACAGCAACCACAAGGTCCAGAAAAAGCCACTTGCAAACTTGCAGACATCTTTGGGCATCTTCCTCATTCACACGTACTTTTTTGATGTGTTTATGATATCAAAAAAAATAATAAATAGAACCACTTTAAAATCGAGCTGGAGCTGCCATGCTAGAGAAATGGCCTTGCATGTCTCCTGTCTTAAACCTTTGGAATGTTAAAAACAGGGCAAAATAAAATTTGGACTGAGCCTACAGGAGCATTATGTCTATATGAACTATTTGCAAAGATAACAAGAAAGCAGTTTTTAAGACTACTGGACTGATGACTTCTGGACGAAAAATTAAAAATCATTATTTAGAATTTGCATCACTATGTTATGTTAGCTGACAATAAAAATGCCTACCTTCAATGAATGTAATTATCTCTTTTTTCTGCTAAATACCCATCACCTTTGTTTCTTAATCGAAACACTATTTGGGCTTCTACCTGAGTCTGGGTACCCTGAAGAGTTATTCTTAATAATTGCAAATACATGCTTATTGCCTCTCTTTTTGAAACACCTTTTTAGTTTAAAGTTGACATAGCTTGTCTCATGAACAGACTCTAAGGTGGCCTCACCTTTATGGACTGATATCCCCTAGAACTGGGTGTGTGGTACCCACAGAGCCTGTGGTATGCTCACCTTGTTCATGGTCTGCTGTCTCCTGGACTGTGAGGCCCTCTTACTTTGGTAGACATCAAATGCCACTATCTGAGATCTAGAGAGGTTCTTCCCCAAGATATGGGTGACTTCCCCTGGTGCTGGTATGACATTGGATTCTGCAGAATCGGTGATTATTCATTTAATGGTGCTTCTATAAAAATGCAGTCTTTAAATGATAAATAGAAGTTTCTAAAAGACTAAATAATTTCAAATTAATCCTAAAAGAAATGCTAGCAATCTGATCAGAAGCTTTAAAATGTCTTGCAGTTTGTCCTACCTAAAATCTGACAAGATATTTCAAAGAATCTAATCACTTTATGTTCACAAATTTTACAAAATTAGAAGTCTAATGGTATTGTCTAAGCCTCAGTCACTTTAAAGGTCTTTCAACTGAAAACCAGAGGGGCAAACACAGCCCATAGCTACCTGAGACTAAACAAATCAATTGTCAGAAAAACATGGGACAATAAAACCCTTAAAAAAATACACACACAAGCAGCTGAAAAAGCTCCCTAGCATGAGCTGTCACCCACCTTCCCATTTCCTTAAAAATTTTCAAAAATAAATAAAAATCATAAATTCTTACCTATCTAAATAAATAAACTTATTCAAACTGTTATAAATTAATGGGTTGTGTGCATTTATATTACATATATGACAGCATCTGCAAGATTATTAGATGGTTTTATATATATATTTAATTGGCTTAAATTAAGTCCTTACATAGATTCAGAAATATAACAAAAACTAACCCAGTTGCTTTTCAAGATCATGTGGTGTGAAAAAATATTTAATACTGAGACTAATTTAAGTTTGTTTAGTTAAAATAGGCATGTCTATGAAGTTATCAACATTTAATATAATATTTTCATATTATCTGGGTTTAGAAAAAATAAGTTAATATTTTCTTTTTAAATTTTTTTTATTTATTCATTTTAGAGAGGAGAGGGGAGAGAGAGAGAGACAGAAAAGGGCAAGGAGCAGGAAGCATCAACTCCTATATGTGCCTTGACCATGCAAGCCAGAGGTTTCAAACTGACGATCTCAGCATTCCAGGTTGATGCTTTATCCATTGTACCACCACAGGTCAGGCAATATTTTCTCTGTTACAAAGTTTACCAACAAAAAAGTTTAAGATGATAACTTTGTCTCATGTCTCATAAAATTTCCATGAGTAATCTAAATGTAATAATTAAATAATAATAAATTAAATAAATGTAAATTGAATAAAAGGTTTTACGTGAAACCTCAAAAATAATTGTTTTATGCTTTCTATACTTAAAAAATTGTACCAAAATCTTTTGGTAATACATAACCTTAGAATTTTACTAAATTAACTTAAAATATTGAAAACTATTGAACAGGTAATTTCCAAATAATATAGCATACTGACCCATTAATTATTAAATGACTATAGATTAACATACTGTTGGCATCTTACTACAGAAAAACTGGTGATGTTTGGGCTTGTTAATGTGTTATTGGCCTTGTCTGGTGGCCCATTGAATAGAGCATCAGCCCAGCATATGGAAGTCTGGGTTTTATTCCTGGTCAGAACACACAGTAGAACTTTCAGGTCATACCATTGAACTGAATAAAGATGTACAGAACTCTAAGAAAAGACTGGATTCATAAAACTGCTAACAAAAAAAATAAGAATAAACAAGAATTAATAATATGGACTTAAATAAACTGATATGGATGATCATAATTTTATTACTTTTATACAGAGAGACAAGATTATCAAGCTGTTCTTATATGTGCCCTGACCAGGGAATGATCTGGCAACCTCTGTGGTAACACACAACCCTCTAACCAACTGAGCTGTCTGGTCAGGGCTTGGTGTTTTATTTTATTTATTTATTTTTTCAGTGAGGGGGGTGTGACAGACAAACAGGAAGGGAGAGAGATCAGAAGCTTTTTTTTTTTTTTTAGAGAAAAGAGAGAGAGAGAGAGAGATAGGAGAAAGGGGTGGAACAGGAAGCATCAACTCCCATATGTGCCTTGACCAGGCAAGGCCAGGGTTTCAAAATGGCAATCTCAGCATTCCAGGTCAATGCTTTATCCACTGTGCTGCCAAAGATCAGGCTGAGAGAGATCAGAAGCATCAGCTCATAGTTGCGGCATATTTTTTATTCTTGTTTTGCAAATATAAGAATATTTTTCTCCTAAGCTTCCTATGAGCTATAGAAATTTGATAAATTATGCTTTTGTAAGCAAAAGTAAAACATTCATCTTTTTCATCTTATCTGATTTCTCCAAATTATTAGATACTCCTAAATAATACACAAGTTACCAAACTTAAAGGTGTCCACTTTTTCAATTTATTTCCTAATTTTAAAAAAGCTTCTACACATTTTATACCCAATTTGAATTCTCAAGCAACAGAGGAATTGAAATTATAATTACTAGGAAGTGAAGCTGATGACATCTGTTGTGGACATCAACCCAAAATTCTGAACCAATGTACACCCTCATTTTATTGGTTTGTTTTCTTTTTCTTTTTCCTTAATTTGGTTTCTTCCTAACAAAAGAAAAAATTATGAGAGACCAAGCACTCACTGAAATAAGTATTGCTTTTTTTCCCCTCTTAGTTTCTGAGTGGGAAGATGACTCCATATTGGGCTTTATCTTTAAACCTCTTCACAGTTCAAAACATGTAACTTCTTAGACACGTGGTCAAGGATGCTAAATGTCTGATGATGTCAGCCTCAGTGAAGGCAACAGGTTGGGCAGAATGCTTTATCCTCAGGCAGATATTGCAATAACTGCCACAGCAATGGCCAACAAGGAAGATCATTACATTCACTTGATGAGTTACATTAGACAATACAATTGCTCTTGAACACTTCCTAGCCAAGCAATGTGAGGCCTGCTCTGTGGTTACCTCTTGTTGTACTTAGATTAAACATCTCTGGTACAATAGCAATGGGACTACATAAATCTGGTCACAAGCCAAATGATGAAATGCAGTTCCCATTGACACCTCATGGTTCTTCAGTCCTTCAGCTGACGGCCCCCAGGTATTGCCTTCTGGTTCTGATCTATTCTTTAATTTGGCTTAGCATTATTTGCTATTATAAATTTCTTTTCTCTCATAAAACTTTCTTTTTGCACAGATCCATGTATGAAGACACCACTCCAATAATGGTTACTCAGTGTTTTGAGATGATGATAAAGTCTATGAAAGTTCATATGAGAAATTACAAGAGTATACAGAAGATGCTTGTCCTTAAAAGAACTAGAAAGTAAAGCTCTTCTCTGTTCTGACACCCTTGTTGCTCAAATGTGGCCTAAGACTCCTAAAAAACTATTTTCCCTCCGACATAGGGAATGAACTTTCCTCGTGATGGGGGACCAATAATAGCATGACTTACCCAAAATTAGCCATCTGGCAATGCAGAACTAAGATGCTTTTAATAACTGGTTAGTGTTACTTCTCAATGGTTGATCAGATATGCTTTAAATAAAAGATCTTGATCAAAAGAAGGAAAACATCAAAAAATAATAAATCAATGGAGCAACTTACAGTTGCAACCTTCCTTCTATGCTAGCAATTCCCATTCACTTTACTTGCTTTATTTAATTTTATATTTAGAAATTAAATTTAATGGAGTAACATTGGTTCATAGGACCATATAGATTTTGAGTTTATATAGTTTATATCTCCATTCTGTGTGACCTATTCATTGTGTGCCTATCACCCAAAGTCAAAACACTTTCTGTCACTGTTTATTTGTCCCTCTTTACTCCTTTCTCCCCACCACCTCCCTCCGGTAACCACTTTGCTTTTATTTATGTCCTTAAATCTCAGTTTTATGTCCCAACTATGTGTAAAATTTTTACTTCTTAGCTTCTTCTGATTTACTTATTTCACTTAGCATAAAATTCTCAATATCCATCCATGTGATCATAAATACCGCTATGTCATCATTTCTTATAACTGAGTAGCATTCCATTCTTCATATGTAACACTTATTCTTTATCCAGTTCTCTATTGAGGAACACTTAGGTTGTTTCTGTGCCTTGGCCTCTGTAAATAATGCTTTGATAAGCATGGGGATGAATATATCTTTACATACAAAGTCAACCTTAATCTCCAAAGGGAAATTTAAATTGCCAGCAAAACTCCTGATGGCCCCTAATTGTTGACCTATAAATTTGAATACACAAAGCACTTTTGATTACTTGCGGAAAATTAGCAACCTAAAGTGGATAAACAAACTAAATAAGAAATGAGAACTTGGGATAATGGCAGCAGAGTAGGCAGTTGCACAGAATTCCAGCTCACACCACCAAACTGGATTAAAAATTAAATTAGAAACAATCAACATGAAAACCAACTCTGGACTACAAGAACAGCTCTCAAAAACCAAGGAGCAAAGAGGAAGCCACACAGAGCCTGGTAGAGAGAGCCAAGGAGCGGTGGGTCTCTCCTGCTTACAGGAATGAAGGTGGGGGTGAGGCTGAGAGCCTAGAAGGGATCTCATTCCAAGGAAAAGAGCAGAAAATATCACTCACAGCCACTTGTCTGGAGACTTGAGAACAAGGTGTGTTGAAAGGGCTGGCTTATCTTCCAAAACAAGGGGGGGAGAGAAACAGATGGTGATGGGCAGAGGAATGCATGGGAGGACCTGAGAAGCTAACTCATCCAGTGCTGAAGGCGGCCATAGCTGGGGAGGGGTTGATCCTTCCACACAACACAAGACTAAAGTGGTTCTGGGTGACCCATCTCTAGACATATCTTCAGCTCCAATTAGCACAACAAGACACAATTGAAAACAAGAAGTGGGGAGGAGGGGCAGTAACTCAGGTCTCCATAGAGATCTGAGATACACTTCCCCCTACTGAAGCAGAGAAAGCACCCACCCCCGGAGAGAGTAACTGGCAGATCAAGCCTTCATAGTCTCAGGTTACACCCATGGCATTCCTGGATACAGTTTCAAATAAGCCTCCTGCAGAGATCAGCAAACAAGACTACCGAGTTAAGAAAACTGAGAAGAAAACAAAAAAAAAATCAAGATTTCGAAGTGGCTCTACTAGAAAAGCCAAATCCGACAGTGGATTACAAACAACAGCCGATGCCAACCCAAGAAGACCTAGAAATAACACAACTGAAAAATGAAGGCAGACAACACGAAGCCTAGACTCAACCAGCTCTATAAACAACACACCCAAAGATACAGACATAATGAGAAGATAGAGAAGTGCAATCCAAATGAAACCACAAGAGAAACCTCCAGAAAATGAACTGAGTGATATGAAAATAAACAAACTACTGGATACAGAGTTTAAAATAATGATTGTTAGGATTCTTAGGGATCTTAGAACAACAATGAATGGTCATTATGAACACCTAAATAAAGAGATAGCAAGTATAAAAAAAGACATTGAGATAAAAATAGAATCAGTCAGAGATGACAAATACAATATCAAAAAAGAAGACAACAATGGAAGGAATTAAAAACAGGATGGATGAAGCTGAGGATCGAATTAGTGAGTTGAAGGACAAGATGAATGAAGGCATGAAAGCAGAGCAGAAAAAAGAAAAGAGACTCAAAAAGTCTGAGGAAATTCTAAGAGAGCTCTGTAACAACATGAAGAGAAAGAACATTCGCATCATAGGGTTCCTAAAGAATAAGAGAAAGAACAAGGGATAGAAATGTTATTTAATCAAATCATAACTGAAAACTTTTCTAAATTGATGCTGGGAAGGGTCTCACAAGTTTAAGAAGCACCCACCCTGGAGAGAGTAACTGGCAGATCAAGCCTTCAGAGTCTCAGGTTACTCTGAATACTCCATTAAAGAGAATCCCAAAGAAATCTACACCAAGACACATCATAATTAAAATATCAAAGCTAAGCGATAAAGAGAAAACATTAAAAGCTGCTAGAGAAAAAAAAGGCTATCACCTACAAAGAAGCCCCCATAAGGATGACATCCAACTTCTCAATAGAAACACTTAAGGCCAAAATGAATGGCAAGACATATTCAAAGTAATGCAAAACAAGAGAATACAACCAAGACTACTTTATCCAGCAAGGCTATCATTTAAAATTAAAGGAGAAATTAAAAGCTTCACAGACAAAAAAAAAAAAAAAAAAAAAAAAACTCAAGGAATTCATTACAACCAAACCAATGCTGTTAAGGGGCCTGTTGTAAACAGATCAAAGTTGAAAAGAATATAGCAAAAGAGGAATACAGCTTAAAAGAATAAAATGGCAATAAACAACTATATATCAATAATAACCTTAAATGCAAATGGATTAAATGATCCAATCAAAAGATATATGGTAGCTTCATGGAGAAGAGAACAGGACCCATACATATGCTGTCTACAAGAGGCACACCTTAAAACAAAAGATGCACATAGAATGAAGGTAGAAGGATGGAAAAAGATATTTTATGTGAATGGAAATAAAAAAAAGCTGGGGTAGCAATACTTATATAAGACAAAATGGACTTTAAAACCAAGGCTATCATAAGGATAAATAAGGTCACTAAATAATGATAAAGGGATCTATCCAACAAGAAGATATAACCATTATAAATATCTACGCACCTAATATAGAAGCACCTAAATATATAAAGCAGACTTTGATGAATATATAGGGTGAGATCAACAGCAATACCATAATAGTAGGGGTTTTCAATACCCCATTAACATCACTAGATAAATCCTCAAGAAAGAAAATTAACAAAGAAACAGCAGACTTAAAGGACACACTAGATCAGGGGTAGGAAACCTATGGCTCATGAGCCAGATATGGCTCTTATGATGGCTGCATCTGGCTCACAGACAAATTGTTAATAAAAAAATAATAAAGTTAAAAATATAAAACATTCTCATGTATTACAATCCGTTCATTTTCTACCGCTCATGTTCATGGTTGTGGGTGGCTGGGGCCAATCACAGCTGTCCTCTGGGACAACACCAAATTTTTCTTGGATAATGTGTAATGTACATGGGTCATTGTATGGCTCTCACAGAATTACATTTTACAATATATGATGTTCATGGCTCTCTCAGCCAAAAAAGTTACTGACTTTTGTACTAGATCAACTGGATTTAATAAATATCTTCAGAACCTTTCACCCTAATGCAGCAGAATATATATTCTTCTCAATTGCTCATGGTCCATTCTCTTGGATAGACCACATGTTAGGGCACAAAAGTGGTCTCAGCAAATTTAAGAAGATTGAAATTATATCAAGCATTTTCTCTGATCACAATGGCATGAAACTAGAAATCAACCACAACAAAAAAACTCAAAAATTCTCAAACACATGGAAACTAAATAGCAGATTGTTAAATAATGAATGAATTAACAATGAGATCAAAGAAGAAATAAAAAAAATTCTAGAAACAAATGATAATGAGCATAAAACAACTCAAAATTTATGGGACACAGGAAAAGCAGTCCTGAGAAGGAAGTTCATAGCATTACAGGCATACCTTAAGAAGCTAGAAAAATTTCAAATAAACAAATTAACCTTGCATTTAAAAGATTTTAAAAAAGAACAGCAAGTAAAGCCCCAATGTAGTAGAAGGAAGGAAATAATAAAGATCAGAGTGGAAATAAATGACATAGAGGTTAAAGAAACAATACAGAGGATCAATGAAACCAAGAGTTGGTTCTTTGAAACAGTAAACAAGATTGATGAACCTTCAACCAGACTCATCAAGAAAAAAAGAGAGAGGACTCAAATAAATAAAATTAGAAATGAGAGTGTAGAAATAACAACTGACACAACAGAAATACAAAATATTGTAAGAACATACTATGAAGAACTGTATACCAAAAATATAGACAATCTAGGTGAAATGGACAAATTTCTTGAAACATATCATATTTCAAAAATCAATCTGGAAGAATCAGAAAACCTAAACAGACCGATTACAACAAATGAGATTGAAAAAGTTATCAAAAAGCTCCCAACAAACAAAAGCCAGGGGCCCGATGGCTTCACAGTGCATGCTACCAAATATTCAAAGAAATAACTCTTATCCTTCTCAAGCTATTTCAAAAAATTCAATAGGAAGAAAGACTTCCAGGCTGCTTTTATAAGGCAAACATAATTTTGATTCCAAAACGAGGAAAAGACAACACACACACACACACACAAAATTATAGGCCAATATCCCTGATGAACTTAAATGCTAAAATTCTCAACAAAATATTAGCACACTGGATCCAGCAATACATGAAAAAAATCATACATCATGATCAAGTGGGATTCAATCTGGGGAGGCAAGGATGCTACAATATTTGCAAATCAATCAATGTGATTCATCACAAAAACAAAAAGGAGAAAAACCACATGATAATTTCAATAGATGCAGAAAAATTATTTGATAAAATACAGCACCGATTTATGATCAAAACTCAGCAAAGTGGGAATACAGGAAACATACCTCAACATGATAAAGGTCACCTATGAAAAACCCACTGTTAACATCTTATGCAATGGGCAAAAATTAAAAGCAATCCCCTTAAGATCAGGAACAAGACAAGGGTGACCCTTTTCACCACTCTTATTCAACATAGTACTGGAAGTCCTAGCTACAATAATCAGACAAGAAGAAGAAATAAAAGGCACCCAAATTGGAAAAGAGGAAGTAAAACTATCATTATTTGCAGATGATATGATATTGTATATAGAAAACTCTAAAGCAGGGGTCTCAAACTCACGGCCCGCGGGCCGCATGCGGCCCGCCCACCAATTTTGTGCGGCCCGCAGACTAGTCAAACTTCGTGGATTAGTCTGCGGGCCAGTCTGCGGGCCACACAAAATTGGTGGGCGGGCCGCATGCGGCCCGCGGGCCCGAGTTTGAGACCCCTGCTCTAAAGTCTCAGTCAAAAAACTACTTGACCTTATAAATGAATTCAGCAAGGTGGCAGGGTATAAAATTAATCCACAAAAATCAGAGGCATTTTTATACAACAACAATGAACTGTCAGAAAGAGAAATTAAGGAAACAATCCCCTTCACTACTGCATAAGAAAAACTAAAGTACCTAGGAGTAAATTTAAATAAGGAGGTTAAAAACTTATGCTCAGAAAAGTATAAAACATTAATAAAAGAAATCAAGGAAAATACAATAAGTAGAAGCATATACCGTGTTCGTGGTTAGGAAGAATAAACATCACTAAAATGTCTATATTATCCAGAGCAATTTATAAATTTAATGCAATGCCAATTAAAATACCAATGACTTACTTCAAAGATATAGAACATATATTCCAAAAATTTAAATGAAACCAAAAAAGAACATGAATAGCATCAGCAATCTTGAAAAAGAAGAATAAAGTAGGAGGTATCACACTTCCTTTTATCAAATTATACTACAAGGCCATTGTACTCAAAAGAGCTTGGTACTGGCATAAGAACAGGCATATAGATCAATGAAACAGAACAGAGAACTCAGAAATAAACCCACATCTTTATGGTCAATTGATATTTGACAAAGGAGGTAAGAGCATACAATGGAGTAAACACAGTCTCTTTAACAAATGGTATTGGGAAAATTGGACAGCTACCTGCAAAAAAATGAAACTAGACCACCAACTTACACCATTCACAAAAATAAACTCAAAATGGATAAAAGACTTAAATGTAAGTTTTGAAACTATAAGCATCTTAGAAGAAAACATAGGCAGTAAGCTCACCAACATCTCTGGTAGCAATATATTTACTGATTTATCTCCACAGAGAAGTGAAATAAAAGACAGGATAAACAAATGGGACTATATCAAACCAAAAAGATTTTGTACAGCTAAAGACAATAAGAACAGAATAAATAGACAAACTACACAATGGGAGATCATTTCGACAATACATCTGATAAGGGGTTAATAACCAAAATTCATAAAGAACTTGTAAAACTCAACACCAGGAAGACAAACAATCCATTCAAAAAAATGGGCAAAAGAAATGAATAGACACTTCTCCAAAGAGGACGTACAGATGGCCAATAGACAGATGAAAAAATGTTCAACAT
Source organism: Saccopteryx leptura (assembly GCF_036850995.1). Taxonomy (NCBI): domain Eukaryota; kingdom Metazoa; phylum Chordata; class Mammalia; order Chiroptera; family Emballonuridae; genus Saccopteryx; species Saccopteryx leptura. The sequence continues at coordinate 111,903,935 of NC_089507.1, read as the reverse complement.
CACTAATCATTAGAAAAATGCAAATTAAAACCACAATGAAAAAGTACCTCACACCAGTCATAATGGCGCTCATTAACAAATCAACACTCAATAGGAGCTGGCAAGGCTGCAGTGAAAGGGTTACCCTCCTGCACTGCTGGTGGAAATGCAGACTTGTGCAGCTGCTGTGGAAAACAGTATGGAGATTCCTCAAAAAATTAAAAATGGATCTGCCTTTTGACCCAGCCATCCCACTTTTAGGAATATCCCAGAAACACCATATCACCAACTGAAAAAAGGAAATGCACCTTCATGTTTATGGCAGCATTGTTTACAATAGTGAAGATCTGGAAACAACCCAAGTGTCTGTCAGTGAACGAGTGGATGAAAAAGCAGTGGTACATATATACAATGGAATACTATGGGGCTATGAAAAAGAAGGAAATATTACTTTTTGCAACAACATGGATGGACCTGGAAACTATTATGTTAAGTGAAATAAGCCAGGCAGAGAAAAAAAATATCATGACCTCACTCATTTGAGGAATCCAAGGAATAAGAACTGAGGAACAGAATGGAGACAAAGGATGGACCAAAGGGACCAGAGGAAAAGAGGACAGAGGGAAAGGGGATGATAGGATGAGATAAACCTGAAGGGAAGGGGGGAGGGTGCTGTAGGGAGGTGGGCAAAGGAGATGTTGAGGGGAATATGGGGGATTGGGGAATGCATTCGTGGTGACCCTAGAATCTATGTAAACACAGTTAATTAAATAAATAAAAGAAATGAATATGTTCCCTAAAAACAAACACAGAAATACATAAACAAAAAGAGACATTAAGGCAGCGGTTCTCAACCTGTGGGTCGATACATTTTTAAATAAAATATGTATTTCCAATGGCTTTAGGCAACCCCTGTGTTTTGGTCATTCGACCCCCGCTGGGGTCGCGACCCACAGGTTTAGAACTGCTGCATTAAGGAATAGGGCATAACTAATTTTTTATAAAGGAACTATAAATCTTGGTTTCAAGAACTATCACACCCATACAGAGCAGGCTATAATGTCAATGGAATCATCAGAGAACGTAAAAGTCATCTTGGGAGTTTAAAAATGTACTTGCTATCCACTGTCACCCCAATAAACCCAACTAAACATAATAAAACTTAAAAAACTGTTTTAAGGTACTTGTTGAAATAAAAAAAAACAATAATGCATTAAAAAACAATTGCATAAGACATGCACAGGAAAACTGAGTTGGTAATTTGAAATCTCATCTTGAGTAATTCTTACATAATTTTAAAATAAAAGAATGAAAGCATTGAAGAGAGCTTAATAGTCAAGAAATACGGAGCCAGAAAATACAGTAGTTAAAGAAGAGATAAAGTCAATGATGTAGAAATCATTTTGAAACAAATAGAAAAGGAGGCCTTGGCCGGTTGGCTCAGTGGTAGAGCATCAGCCTGGTGTGCAGGAGTCCCAGGTTTGATTCCCAGCCAAGGCACACAGGAGAAGTGCTCATCTGCTTCTCCACCCCTCCCCCTCTCCTTCCTCTCTGTCTCTCTCGTCCCTTCCCGCAGCCAAGGCTCCATTGGAGCAAAGTTGGCCCGGGCGCTGAGGATGGCTCTGTGGCCTCTGCCTCAGGTGCTAGAATGGCTCTGGTTGTAACAGAGCAATGGCCCAGATGGGCAGAGCATTGCCCCCTGGTGGGCATGCCGGGTGGATCCCGGTTGGGCGCATGTGGGAGTCTGTCTGACTGCCTCCTCATTTCCAACTTCAGAAAAATACAAAAAGAAAAAAATAGAAAAGGAAATCTCTTGGGCTGAAGATACACTTGAGTTATGAGGACAAAAGAGCCCATAAGTGACCCAAAGAGAGTGAATTAAATTACAGAGTCAATGATCAAAAACAAGAAATTCGAGATGACGTCAGAGTAATGGCGGGGTAGGAAGCGATACCGATAAATCTCCCCCAAAACTCAACAAGATCTTCAACCAGAAACAGAAAAACCTATACTTGGAGCTTCCAGATGCTTCGCAATACACCCAAAGGTATGATTGAGTGAAAAATTGGCTAAATATATAACCAAACCCCGAAGGAAATAGGGAGTAAGAAATGCTCCGCCTTCCTCACTAACCTAAACAGGGCGGCTTTCTCTGGTAACTGTGAATATAGAAACTGAGGCGGGCAAAGGGGGTGAATACAAACGGCCGAACCAGGCTGTGGCACGGAGATCCAAGCCGAGGAAAATCTGATCCTGTGGCAACCCGGGCAATACAAGCTAACACTCGCGCCAAACCCAAACAAAGAAAGACAAGCGGCGCGGCCATTTTACCCGGTCTCCTGGTTGGTGCGCAGTTAGTGGGCGAGAGATTTCTTCCTAGGCCCCGGGAGTCAGTGCCCGTGTTGCCCCACGGAGAGGCAGGGTCAGAGGCCTTTCTGTGGGCCGAGGGCAGAGTCTCTGGGCAGCCCCAGCGCCCTGGTAAAGCCACGCATGGGAGGGAGTGAGAACTAATTCCAATGGTGGAGATTTTCCTTGCCGAGGGTGTTTCACTCAGAGGGAAAGCGGCCGGCCTCATATCCTGGTTTGCGCGCGCAGATAAGGAGTGAGCAATTCCTCCGAGTGCCTCGGCAGTGCGCGCCCATGTCATCGCACAGAGGAGCAGAGTCAGGGGCCTTTGTGTGGGCCAAAGCTGAATCTCGGGCCGCCCAGCGCCTTGCAAAAGCCGCGCACGGGAACGAAGCGAGACTCAATTCCAACGCTGCAACTTTTCCCTGCGGTCGGGGTTTTCACTCAGAGCGTGAGACTGCTGGCCGGATATCCTGGTCTGCGCGCGCAGCCAGTGAGTGAGAGTTTCCTCCAAGCGCCCCGGAAGTGGGCACCCGCTTGTGTTACCGGACAGAGTGGCAGAGCCAGAGGTCTGTGAGTGGGTGGAAAGCCCGCCTGATTATGCTAGCAGCTCTGACTGAATGAGCCTTACCCAGAGCCCTGTGCTGAGTGGAAATAGAGTGGGGAGTTGCCAGCTCTTTGAGCCTCTTACTATCCAGGCAGAGGCAGCAGCAACCCCATAGCTGGATTATCAGGCTACTAATTGAGGAAGGAAAGACTAGGAGAAAGGCTCCAGGAACACGGACTCTCTCACTGTCAGAGCCTATAAATGCTAATAGCCTCGACTGCCAACGAGACTAAAGCACAATACATGACATTGCCATAGAGACTTATAAACTGCAAACCTCCACCTGAGCGTGGCAAAGGGGCAAAACCCGGGGTACAGAGTCACCGACCAGGAAGAGGGAGAGAAAAGAAAAATCAAAAAGATAACCTCTCAAAATCAAGAATAATCTTCAGACTTTATAACCTATCCCATTTTATTATATTTGTTCGTTTGTTTCTCTTATCTTCATTCTTGATACTTTTTTTTTTCCTCCTCCAATTTGGCCGATTAACTCTCTACCGGTCTTACTCTCTCCTCTCCTTGAACTACACTACCCATAAGTGTTACATCTCCCATTATCTTTTCTCTTCTCTTCCTTTCTCTCTATGAGGGTTGCACTCCAAAACCCTTAACTCTCTCTCTCTCCTTTCTTTTTTCTTCTTTTAGTGGTTCCCTCTTTTTTTTTTCTCTCTCTCTCTCTTTCTTTTCTCCCTCTATATTAGTTTCTTCCTTTTTCCTTTACATCTCCTCTCATTCAAACCTCAATAACAAACAAATTATCTTATCTGGGACTCAAACTTATGTTTGTGACATTTTGGGGGGTTTTTACTTCACCTTTTTAACTCACTAGCAGTGCTCCCATCCCTGGCTCTCCATATTATCTAGTTCTTGTTCCACTAAATACAATAGTAATTTTTTAATTTGTCCCCCCATTTTTCCGTTTTCCTCTTAATCCTCTCATCATAACTCTTAGACAACCAACACCTAAAAACAAATCATTTTATTCTTGACCCAAATTTTTTCCTTATTTGCTTTTTGTGGGTCCATACGCTCTTTTTTTTCTTTTTTCTTTCTTTTTTTTTTTTTTTTTTTGCCCCTTTATTACTTTTCCCCAATTCAGGCCCTACATCACAGGCATTGTTTGTTATAATTCACAGTCCACCACAAGATTTTATCAAGAAAGAGGGGAGAGGAGAGGAGAGGAAAAAAGGAGGGGGGGAATAATTTCCTTTTTTTTTTTTTTTTTTAATTTTTATTTTATTTTATTTTTCTTTATTTCATTATTAATTTTTTTTAAAAAAAAAACTCTTTTCGATTTTTTTTTATTTTTTTTATTTTTTTTTATTTTTTTTTATTTTTTTTTTATTATTTTTTTAAACTTTTTATTCTTTATTAAATCTCATTAATACTATCAACAAAACCACCCTCAGATGCCATTAAGGAAGAGAAAATCGAATATCATGGATACAAAAGAAAGAGAGGTAACACAGCTAGATGAGGAAAAATCTATGGAGAAAAAATTTAATATATTGGAAACCTTGGAGCTAAATGACAGAGAATTCAATATAGAAATCCTAAAAATCCTCCGAGATATACAAGAAAACACAGAAAGGCAATTTAGGGAGCTCAGAAAACAACTCAATGAACACAAAGAATATATGTCCAAGGAAATTGAAACTATAAAAACAAATCAAACAGAGATGAAAAACTCAATTCACGAGCTGAAAAACGAAGTAACAAGCTTAGCTAATAGAACAGGTCAGATAGAAGAGAGGATTAGTGAAATAGAAGACAAGCAACTTGAGGCACAACAGAGAGAAAAAGAAAGAGACTCAAAAATTAAAAAAACTGAGATAGCCCTACAAGAATTATCTGACTCCATCAAAAAGAATAACATAAGAATAATAGGTATATCAGAGGGAGAAGAGAGAGAAAATGGCATGGAGAACATACTCAAACAAAAAATAGATGAGAACTTCCCAAGCCTGTGGAAAGAATTAAGCCTCAAGTTCAAGAAGCAAACAGAACTCCAAGTTTTCTTAACCCCAACAAACCTACTCCAAGGCATATCATAATGAAATTGACACAAACCAACAGCAAAGAAAAAATTCTCAAGGCAGCCAGGGAAAAGAAGAATACAACATATAAAGGAAGGCCCATTAGATTATCATCAGATTTCTCAGCAGAAACTCTACAAGCTAGAAGAGAGTGGACCCCAATATTTAAAGTCCTGAAAGAGAGGAACTTTCAGCCACGAATACTATACCCATCAAAGCTATCCTTCAAATATGAAGGAGAAATAATAACATTCACAGATACAGAAAAGATGAGGGAATTTATCATCAGAAAACCCCCACTCCAGGAATTACTAAAGGGGGTTTTCCAATCAGATACAAAGAACAAAAAAAAAAACAGAGCCACAAGTAAAAGCTCCAAGAATAACACAATAAAACCAAATTTAAACTGTGACAACAACAAAAAGAAAGGGGGAGAAGATGGAGATTAACAGTAGCAAAGGACGATGGAGTGCAAAAGTACTCACAAAATTGTTCGCTACAATGAACAGGGTAGGGACCCTTTTCATTATTCAAAGGTAACCACCATTGAAAAAACCACCACAGAAGCACATGAGATAAAAAAGATAGCAACAGTGGAAAGATGTATGGAATACAACCAAATAAAAACAAAAGATAGAAAAACAAAAGATAAGGATCAAACAAGACACAAAACTAACAGGAAGCAAGATATAAAATGGCAATAGGGAACTCACAAGTATCAATAATTACACTAAATGTAAACGGATTAAACTCACCAATAAAAAGGCACAGAGTAGCAGAATGGATTAAAAAAGAAAATCCAACTGTATGCTGCCTACAGGAAACTCATCTAAGTAACAAGGATAAAAACAAATTCAAAGTGAAAGGCTGGAAAACAATACTCCAAGCAAATAACATCCAAAAAAAAGCAGGTGTAGCAATACTCATATCGAATAATGCTGACTACAAGACAGGAAAAGTACTCAGAGACAAAAATGGCCATTTCATAATGGCTAAGGGGACACTGAATCAAGAAGACATAACAATTCTTAATATATATGCACCAAACCAAGGAGCACCAAAATATATAAGACAGCTACTTATTGATCTTAAAACAAAAACTGACAAAAATACAATCATACTTGGAGACCTCAATACACCGCTGACGGCTCTAGATCGGTCATCCAAACAGAGAATCAACAAAGACATAGTGGCCTTAAACAAAACACTAGAGCACCTGGATATGATAGACATCTACAGGACATTTCATCCCAAAGTGACTGAGTATACATTTTTCTCCAGTGTACATGGATCATTCTCAAGAATTGACCATATGTTGGGCCACAAAAACAACATCAGCAAATTCAGAAAAATTGAAGTTGTACCAAGCATATTTTCTGATCATAAAGCCTTGAAACTAGAATTCAACTGCAAAAAAGAGGAAAAAAATCCCACAAAAATGTGGAAACTAAACAACATACTTTTAAAAAATGAATGGGTCAAAGAAGAAATAAGTGCAGAGATCAAAAGATATATACAGACTAATGAAAATGACAATGCGACATATCAGAATCTATGGGATGCAGCAAAAGCAGTAATAAGAGGGAAGTTCATATCACTTCAGGCATATATGAACAAACAAGAGAGAGCCCAAGTGAACCACTTAACTTCCCACCTTAAGGAACTAGAAAAAGAAGAACAAAGACAACCCAAAACTAGCCGAAGAAAGGAGATAATAAAAATCAGAGCAGAAATAAATGAATTAGAGAACAGAAAAACTATAGAAAAAATTAATAGAACAAGGAGCTGGTTCTTTGAAAAGATCAACAAAATTGACAAACCCTTGGCAAGACTTACCAAGGAAAAAAGAGAAAGAACTCATATAAACAAAATCCAAAATGAAAGAGGAGAAATCACCACGGACACCGTAGATATACAAAGAATTATTGTAGAATACTATGAAAAACTTTATGCTACTAAATTCAACAACCTAGAAGAAATGGATAAATTCCTAGAAAAATACAACCTTCCTAGACTGAGTCAAGAAGAAGCAGAAAGCCTAAACAGACCTATCAGTAGAGAAGAAATAGAAAAAACCATTAAAAACCTCCCCAAAAATAAAAGTCCAGGCCCTGACGGCTATACCAGCGAATTTTATCAAACATTCAAAGAAGACTTGGTTCCTATTCTACTCAAAGTCTTCCAAAAAATTGAAGAAGAAGCAATACTTCCAAACACATTTTACGAAGCCAACATAACCCTCATACCAAAACCAGGCAAGGATGGCACAAAAAAAGAAAACTACAGACCAATATCTCTAATGAATACAGATGCTAAAATACTAAACAAAATACTAGCAAATCGAATACAACAACATATTAAAAAAATAATACATCATGATCAAGTGGGATTCATCCCAGAATCTCAAGGATGGTTCAACATACGTAAAACGGTTAATGTAATACACCATATCAACAAAACAAAGAACAAAAACCACATGATCTTATCAATAGACGCAGAAAAGGCTTTTGATAAAATACAACACAATTTTATGTTTAAGACTCTCAACAAAATGGGTATAGAAGGAAAATATCTCAACATGATAAAGGCCATATATGATAAACCATCAGCTAACATCATATTAAATGGCACTAAACTGAAGGCTTTCCCCCTTAAATCAGGAACAAGACAGGGTTGTCCACTCTCTCCACTCTTATTTAATGTGGTACTAGAGGTTCTAGCCAGAGCAATCAGACAAGACAAAGAAATAAAAGGCATCCATATCGGAAAAGAAGAAGTAAAGGTATCACTTTTTGCAGATGATATGATACTATACATCGAAAACCCCAAAGAATCCACAAAAAGACTACTAGAAACAATAAGCCAATACAGTAAGGTCGCAGGATACAAAATTAACATACAGAAGTCAATAGCCTTTCTATATGCCAACAATGAAACAACTGAGAAGGAACTCAAAAGAATAATCCCCTTCACGATTGCAACAAAAAAAATAAAATACTTAGGAATAAACATAACAAAGAATGTAAAGGACTTATATAATGAAAACTATAAACCATTGTTAAGGGAAATCGAAAAAGATATAATTAGATGGAAGAATATACCTTGTTCTTGGCTAGGAAGAATAAATATAATCAAGATGGCTATATTACCCAAAGCAATATACAAATTTAATGCAATTCCCATCAAACTTCCAATGACATTTTTTAAAGAAATAGAGCAAAAAATCATCAGATTTATATGGAACTATAAAAAACCCCGAATAGCCAAAGCAATCCTAAAGAAAAAGAATGAAGCTGGGGGCATTTCAATACCTGACTTCAAACTCTATTATAGGGCCACGACAATCAAAACAGCATGGTATTGGCAGAAAAATAGACACTCAGACCAATGGAACAGAATAGAAAGTCCAGAAATAAAACCACATATATATAGTCAAATAATTTTTGATAAAGGGGCCAACAACACACAATGGAGAAAAGAAAGCCTCTTCAATAAATGGTGCTGGGAAAACTGGAAAGCCACATGCAAAAGAATGAAACTGGACTACAGTCTCTCCCCCTGTACAAAAATTAACTCAAAATGGATCAAAGATCTATACATAAGACCTGAAACAATTAAGTACATAGAAGAAGACATAGGTACTCAACTCAGGGACCTGGGTTTTAAAGAGCATTTTATGAATTTGACTCCACAGGCAAGAGAAGTGAAGGCAAAAATTAATGAATGGGACTACATCAGACTAAGAAGTTTTTGCTCAGCAAGAGAAACTGATAACAAAATAAACAGAAAGCCAACTAAATGGGAAATGATTTTTTCAAACGACAGCTCAGATAAGGGCCTAATATCCAAAATATACAAAGAACTCATAAAACTCAACAACAAACAAACAAACAATCCAATAAAAAAATGGGAAGAGGATATGAATAGACAATTCTCCCAGGAAGAAATACAAATGGCCAACAGATATATGAAAAGATGCTCATTTTCTTTAGCTATTAGAGAAATGCAAATCAAAACGGCAATGAGATACCACCTCACACCTGTTCGATTAGCTGTTATTAGCAAGTCAGGTAACAGCAAATGTTGGAGAGGCTGTGGAGAAAAAGGAACCCTCATACACTGTTGGTGGGAATGTAAAGTAGTACAACCATTATGGAAGAAAGTATGGTGGTTCCTTAAAAAACTGAAAATAGAACTACCTTATGACCCAGCAATCCCTCTACTGGGTATATATCCCAAAAACTCAGAAACATTGATACGTAAAGACACATGCAGCCCCATGTTTATTGCAGCATTGTTCACAGTGGCCAGGACATGGAAACAACCAAAAAGCCCATCAATAGATGACTGGATAAAGAAGATGTGGCACATATACACTATGGAATACTACTCAGCCATAAGAAATGATGACATCGGAACATTTACAGCAAAATGGTGGGATCTTGATAACATGATACGAAGCGAAATAAGTAAATCAGAAAAAAACAGGAACTGTATTATTCCATACGTAGGTGGGACATAATAGTGAAACTAAGAGACATTTATAAGAGTGTGGTAGTTACGGGGGGGAGGGGGGAATGGGAGAGGGATAGGGGGTGGGGAGGGGCACAAAGAAAACAAGATAGAAGGTGACAGAGGACAATCTGACTTTGGGTGGTGGGTATGCAACATAATTGAACGACAAGATAACCTGGACTTGTTATCTTTGAACATATGTATCCTGATTTATTGATGTCACCCCATTAAAAAAATAAAATTATATAAAAAAAAAAATAAAAAAAAAACAAAACAAAAAAAAAACAAGAAATTCAGCTGAAGATGAGTCATAGAAAAAAGGTACACATAGGGTAGCTGAACAAGAATACTAAAAAAAAACACATAGAGATACCTCCTTATCAAGATTCTACAAAGAGAATAACCCAATTCTAGAAGCAAAGATAGTTACCTAGATAAGAAAGAGATTCAAGCTAGCATCAGACATCTCAACTATAATTGTAAATTCTAAGAAACATACTGTTTTGACAGAATCATGGAGAACCATGTGTTTACAAAGTATGCATCTATACTCTGACAAAGGTAATTAATAAAATATCTATTATATGTATGTGAGGCACTAATGGCCTTTTCCTACATAAACATACTAAATGAGTTAAGGAAACTCTTCTAAAAAGGAATTAGTATGATTTTTTCCTCTTGAATAAAAATTTTAAGTATAATACTAAAGCACCATAGTAAGTATTAGGCAGGAACTACAAAAATACATTGAAAAATATAACTAGCTCTTAAAATAGAAAAGCCTTCTGCATCATAGTCACGCACTCAAATATAGTCAGACTGATTCACAGTTCCTAACAATTAATTCACATTAATTTAAAACAAGATGCATGTATTTAATAAACATAACTTGGTATATATTAACTAGCAGGTAGGAAAGTATAAAATCACTGCAATTGAAAGAATGAAGTATACATTTTTTATGTAAATCTCAAAAATGATTGAGAGTGCCCTCTTACATTTTTTATTATCTGGAATCATTCTCCCTGCCCAGGGGAGCCCCTTTTCTTAGCCATCAATAACAAAGCAAAAGATGTAGTTAATGGTTATGTTTCCTGGAATATGTGCCTTTGCAACTGATGCACTTCACTCTACTTTATATTCTTCAAATCATACAAAGTTCTCAGATGTATAATACATCAATTAAATCCACTTATAGGTGGTGTTAGTAAAACATCTATTATATTATGAAATCATTAGGAGAGTATATTGTTTCATAATATTTATTTTATATCATGTATATTGACATCCCACCATAAATAGTATGAACAGAAAAATAACTTGTACTACTGTGAATAGCAGTATAAATCAAATAATAAAAATCACTTATATTTCACAAATTTTTAATGTTCAACTCATTTTTTAAGTGAGATGAGGGTAGATAGTGAGATAGTTTCCTGCATGCACCCCTACTGGGATCCACCCAGCAACCCCATCTAGGGCTGATGCTTGAATCAATTGAGCCATTTTTTGTGCCTGAGGCTGATGGGTTCAGACCAACTGAGCTACCCTCAATACCTGGGGCCACACTAGAATAAATCAAGCCACTGGCTACAAGATGGGGAAAAAGGAAAGAAGGGGATGTGGAAGGGGGAAGAGGGAGAAACAGATGGTCACTTCTCTTTTGTGCCCTGACCAAGAATTAAACTCAGGATGTCCATACTCCAGGCCAATGCTCTATCCACTGACCCAACTGGCCAGGGCCTAAATGTTCAATTCAAATGAAATAAGTTTAATATATTCTATTTTCCTACAATGACAGCTATCATGCTGAAGAAAACACATTTTACATATCATGTTCAATAACTTCTTTAGCTTTGTTTTATATCTTTTTAAATATGCATCATATATAATATACTATAATAATATTTATAATATTTTTAAAAATTTCACACATATTTGCATGCACAAGCCAGAAATTACTGTATATACACTAGCATCATAATTACTGCAGCCATCCTGACATAGGGCGATTGGATGAAAGAATCCACTCTTTGATAGATGCAGTCTAAAGATTTAGGTGAAAGGGTTACTATCACACCAGCATTACAATGCTGGAGAAGAAAATTCTGTGCAGACTAGCTTTTCCTTTCTACCTGTCCCATAATCATTTTTTCAGGCAGACAATCTAAACATCACTCTGAGCTCCCTTCCTCTATCAAGGACGTGTTTCCGGGTGCTAGCTAGAACACATCTTTGAACCAATGTCCATGTCAGACCCTCGGGCTTTCAAACAGTTCTGTCTGGTCCCTAAGCACACAATGAATGTGGCCTTTGTTGTCTCTCCTTTAGAAAATGGTCCCGCATCCATGCACAATGACAGTTGTCATCCTTATCAGACCACTTTTTCTCTCTCTCCAGGGAGCGAAGAGATTCTCAGGTACACATTTCCGATTCTACCTTGTTTTGAAGCTTTTCTCTTGTATCCTTTACCTTCTCTGGTAACCCTAAATCTCTTGAGGTTTCTTGGAAAGACATAGTCTCAGATTAAAATCAGTTTCTTTTTTCCCCATATCTTCATGGAATGATATGAAATAATTAGATGAAGACTACCATATAGTTTAGCTTATACTGTCCCTGCACCTCTAAAGCCAGGTTAGCATTTGGGGCTCAGATGCAGCACACACCATATGTTTGTTTTACTCTGAGGTCAGCAGCCCAAAGCAGATGGGCCCATAATCCCTGCCTCCTAGGCTGTTCCTTTCACCCACAATGCATTAAAATGTAAGGTGTGCAAATGTGAAGATAATTAGAACGTACTACTGAAAACAAACTTATTTCCTCAGAGCTCATGTTCCCAGTGCTTTTCTAGGGTCTGTAGAGAAATAGTGACCCAGCTATAAAAAGGTGAGACAAGGCACTGGAAACAGGAGAGGCTGCGGAAATTTTAGCTGTTTCAACATATTTTGTTCACCTTTCCCTCAGTTACTGTAAAACTCGGAGAGCAGCAGAAAAAGGGCATTTGTAATGAAGAAAGCAGACTGCTGTGGCAAATAGCTTAAGATCAATTTGCTTATCCTTTTGTTTTTCCTATGTCTTAAGTTTTCCCAGACATATACTTTCCTCATTTAAAAAATAATCAGCCTGGCCCTGGCCGGTTGGCTCAGCAGTAGAGCGTTGGCCTGGCATGCAGGAGTCCTGGGTTCGATTCCCGGCCAGGGCACACAAGAGAGGCGCCCATCTGCTTTTCCACCCCTCCCCCTCTCCTTCCTCTCTGTCTCTCTCTTCCCCTCCTGCAGCGAGGCTCCATTGTAGCAAAGATGGCCCGGGCGCTGGGGATGGCTCTGTGGCCTCTGCTTCAGGCGCTAGAATGGCTCTGGACGCAACAGAGCGACACCCCAGAGGGGCAGAGCATCGCCCCTTGGTGGGTATGCCGGGTGGATCCCAGTCGGGTGCATGCAGGAGTCTGTCTGACTGCCTCCCTGTTTCCAGCTTCGAAAAAATGAAAAAAAAAAATAATAATAATAATAATCAGCCTGACCTGTGGTGGCACAGTGGATAAAGCATCGACCTGGAAATGCTGAGGTTGCCGGTTCGAAACCCTGGGCTTGCCTGGTCAAGGCACATATGGGAGTTGATATTTCCAGCTCCCCCCCCCGTCTCTCCCTCTCCTCTCTAAAAATGAATAAATTAAAAAAATTAAAAAAAATAATCAGTGAACAAATACCATGTGAGGCACTGCACATCTTGAAGATGAATAGTGAACAAAAGACAGGAATAGCCTCTTTCACAAGAAGATTGCCAGTGCCCAAGTGACAAGGTCACTTTGTTAGGATGCTTTTATAAGGTGCTGCTGGACAGGACCATGACCAGGGAACACAGCCAGTTTTCCCAGGAGAGCCCATCTAAGTGTATCTGGCTCAGCAGCTAGGGAATCTGGTATCAAGGGACTTCAGTGAAAAGTTTGAAATATAAATTTTGAAAGCTTCCATCTCTGCAAAAACTACCTGTCAGGTGATTTCTATAAAGTTCCAGCAAATCCTAGAAACCAGAGATAAACAACTTACTCATGAGGTCCACAAGTTATTAAAAACACCAAATGAAAAAGAACTGTCAATTTTTCAAAAGTTACATATTTTTCTAAGCTTTCTCTAAAATTCTGGACAATCATGAGGCAAATTAGAAAATAAATAAATAAATAATAATAATAATAATAAAGACCTATTTTTATGACAGTTATCTAACATTTCCAATAGGATTCTTAGACAAGATTAAATTTTATTTTCAAGATGTATATGTGAAGTTAATCACTCCATTTAGTTGTAATCTTTTTTAAAGATAAACCCTGGATTTAGGCATAAAGATTGGGTCCTCTCTTTAATTCCTGACAACTATCTTGGCTTCTTTTCTCTGAGCTTCATCACACAGTCCTGCATCAGCTTGCTTTTCTCTTTGTTCTCTTCATGCTCAACATCTTAAGAAGGATGGTCCATATCCAGTTTAGTTATCATTGTGTATCCCAGTGCCTGGTAAATATAAAATACTCATAAATATTTTTTAGGTAATCAATGAATAATAAATGTATGTGCATATTAAAATGTTGCACTAGCAGCAACCAAACTTAGTTCCTAGCTTGGCCTCACCTAGGCACCTCCAGCCCAGCACATCCAAGTAGCAGCCATCTGCACATTGCTCTGAAGTTCATACTAGGGAGCCCCAGTGAGGGCACAGGCAGCAGCTGACTTTGGCCTATACCTCCTGGGTTACCTCAGATCCAGAAGATCTAGTGGACAGATTCTGATCATGTCAAAGCATCACTGAACTACCTCCAAAATTTACTCACTCAAGGGGAGGACTCAGTGGGCAATTTCTGCTCTGTGGGGTCAAGCCCTGTACAGCAGATCCTTTGCTATGGTTACTGCCAGTCTTCACAGCTGACCAGCCTGGGGGCAAATCCCTCCCACTGATGGCAATCAAGGCTCAACTACAACAGGAGAGTATACACAATCCATTCAGGAGCACACATCAAGTGTCCATCATGGATGATCAGGGAGGCTACACCACTGAACCCTACAAGACACTTATTACACAAGGCTGCTCTACCAAGAATGGGAAACATAGCAGCTCTATCTAATACATAGAAATGAATACAGGAAGAAAGCCAAAATGAGAGGACAAAGAAACATATCTCAAAGAACAGAATAAAACTCCAGAAAAAGAACTAAACAAAGTGAAGGCAAGCAATCTACCAGATACGGAGTTCAAAGCACTGGTTATAGGATGCTCAATGAAGTTAGTGAGAACTTCAACAAAGATATTTAAAAAAAGATATAAGTACAAATAGAAAATACAAAAAACAACTAGTAAGAAATAAAACATACACTAAGTTGTGTAATACAGTACAGAGAATCAATGAATAGTAGGTAAAGCAGAGGATCAAACCAGCAATTTGGAAGACAAGGAAGAAGAAAACAATCAGAACAGCAAAATAGTAATAATAATCCTCCCCAAAAAAGAGGATAGTTTAAGGAACCTCTGGGACAACTTCAAGTGTACCAACATTTGCATTATAGGGATGTCAGAAGGAGAAAATAAAGCAAGAATTTGAAAAAAAAAAATTATGACTGAAAACTTTCTTAACATGGTGAAGGAAATAGGCATACAAATCCAGGAAGCACAGAAAGTCCCAAATAAGATGAACTCAAAGAGGTCCACACTAAGACACATCATAATTAAAATATCAAAAGTTAATGTCAGAGAGAGAATCCTAAAAATAACAAGAGAAAAACAGTTAGTTACCTGTGAGAGAGCTTCCATAAGACTGTCAGCTGATTTCTGAACAGAAAATTTGCAGGCCAGCAGGAATTGACAAGAAATATTCAAAGTGATGAAAAGCCAAACCTACAAACAAAATTACTGTACCCAGCAAAGCTATCATTTAGAAGCAAAGGACATATAAAGAGCTTCCCACCAGGCAGTGGTGCAGTGGATAGAGCATATGACTGGGATGTGGAAGGACCCAGGTTTGAGACCCTGAGGTTGCCAACTCATCTTGGCTTGAGCAAAAAGCTCACCAGCTTGGACCCAAGGTTGCTGGGTTACTCGGTCTGCTGAAGGCCCATGGTAAAGGCACATATGAGAAAGCAATCAATGAACAACTAAGGTGTGGCAACAAAACACTGATGATTGATGCTTCTCATCTCTCTTTGTTCCTGTCTGTTTGTCTCCATCTTTCTGACTCTCTCTTTCTGTCCCTGTAAAAAAAAAAAAAAGAGTTTCCCAGAGAAGAAAAAGCTAAAGGAGTTCATCACCACCAAACCTTTATTACATGAAATGTTAAAGAGTCTTCTTTAAGAAGAAGAAAAATTAAAAAGAGAAAATATGTGAATAATACAATGCTAATAAATACATAACTATCATTTATATGCTTATTGCAGCATTATTTACAATAACTAAGATATAAAACAATCTAAGTATTTAATAGTAGGTGAGTTCATAAAGAAGTGGTGCATGTATGCAATGAAATATTACTCTGCCACTAGTATTGACTCCTGCCATCTGCAACAATATGGATGGACCTAGAAGGTGCTGAGTGAAATGTCAGACAGATAAAAAAAAAATGTTTTATTTGAAGCTGTGCCTGGCACATAGTAGTTGCTCAATAAACATGTGTGACATAAAGGATTTACAATATTTCATAATTATAATAGTCATCAAGTTGGAGTTTTATGATGAGGGAAGTTCTATCAGTTAGGAGGGGCAGAGAAGCCTTCTCTGAGAATGTGACAATTGAGGACGGGTGAAAGGCATGCATTAGTGGGGGGAAGGGGGAGAAAGGGGAAGGGCATCTGGCAGAGTGTCAGCATGGCAGTGAGACCAGACCTGAAAGAAAGTTGGCATCCTCTCAATGTGGAAAAACGTTCCATTTTCTTTAGAACCTTGCCTTAAAAGTCACATGCCATCACTTCACCACCTTCTACTCCCAACAAGTGAGTGCCCATGTGGAGGGAAGAGGATCAAACCCTGCCTTTTAGATGGAGGTGAGTCACAGAATGTGCTGGCAGATACCACAACCGCTAGAACTAGGGATTATAACCACTAACTTTTGAGTACCGAAGAAGGATCAGAAATGGGGCTGTTTTCTATATCCTCTCTTGCCTTCATCTTCAAACTTGCAGCTTATAGATGAGGAGACTCAGTTTCAGAGGGGTCACTGACATGTCTGAGAGATCAAGACTAGAAAGTGGCAGAGCCAGAACCCTAAATTCACTCTGTCTGACCCCAGAATGGTTTCCATTTTGCCCTATCACTGGGCCTTCACCCATTCCCCAAACCAAACACTGAACCTTAAGAAAAAGCATGGCATTCCAGAAAAGGACTCACATGTTTCTTTTTAAACAATCTGCTAGGCAGAAGCACTGATTGCTTTCCTACAAACATAAAAGCACACAAATTGGAATCCCGCTATTGAATTGCAAAAATCATTAAGTCTTATCATCTAAACCAGTGGTAGTCAACCTGGTCCCTACTGCCCACTAGTGGGCATTCCATCTTTCATGGTGGGTGGCAGCAGAGCAACCAAAGTATAAATAAAAAGATAGATTTAACTATAGTAAGTTGGTTTATAAAGATTTATTCTGCCAAACTTAGCAAAAATCTGACATAAAGTACTTGGTAAATAATTATTATTATATGCTTTAACTTGCTGTAACTCTGCTTTATAAATTTTATAAAGTAAAGTTACTTCCCTACTTTATAAATCACCATTACTGTGGAACCAGTGGGCAGTTAGAACATTTTACTACTAACAGACATACAAAAGTGGGCAGTAGGTATAAAAAGGTTGACTACCCCTGATCTAAACGTATTAAACACATTGCTAGTATAACTAACACTGCATTTAAAAGGTGATAGTTTTCACAGAGGTTGATTATACTAACTGAAAATCATGATGTTTTTACGAGCAAGAACTCTACACTCTAAAACTTCTTGGCTAAGTCTTTATGTATCCATTAATACCGGAAATCATACATGCTTGTTTCTCCTAATTTCTCACATATTTTCCGTGGTTCATTGTATCTGGCTGACTTTCTTTCTCATCCTCAGAGATGTATGGACTCTCAGATTATATGTTTTTCTTGTTTGTATTTAAATGTGGTGTGCTGGAAGATATTTTATGCCTTAACCCAAGCTCTGGACAATAGAATGCTAATAAAGAAACATCTTCTGGGGAGGACCTTTGACATTTGTCTACAAGCTAAGAAATGTAAACTACAGCTGCACACCAAAGCCATTCTGCCATGTGTGGGAATATGCTTAGCTCAGGTTGTGGCTGATATGAAAAATAAGCTTGCTTTGGAGGCCCCTGAACATCTGTCCCAAACAATAAGAACTGACATAAAGAAAAATGCAATAGATGGAGCCTCCATAGCTCTAAGAGAATGAGTTAGCATATGTTTCTCAGTCTCTAGCCAGTGGCAGACACTTCCCTGCCAAATAAGCTCATCCATGTGTCAGAGTGAGGCCTGGGCTAGTTTGAGAGAGGCCAAGGACATGCACCTGTGCCTGCCTTCCTGGATCCTGTTAGAGTCTCCCACGGGGAGTTTCCAGTCTTCCTCAGGATGCATTTTCATTTTGTTCTGCCAAATCATCACTCTCTCCCTCTGCTCTGCAAATTTTTAACCAATTTGCATACAGTACATAGCCCCTTACTTTCCATCTTTCATACTTTTCCTCCTTACATACACAGTATTCAGGAAAAGTCTGCCTCTGTCTGCCTGTTTTAGATGCAGTCTCCACTAATTTTGGAAATAAAGTTTATTCTGGAATAGCCTGAATGATAATAGGTAACCTCCATAGAAAGAGCTTGCTATGTGGCCAATACTCTTCCAAGTGCTGGTATTATACCACCTTCATCCTCATCACAACCCTGTAAGGAAAGTAACACTTCCGTCCACATTTTATAAATATAAAGCCTAGGCACAGATACCAAGTGATATCCCTACTGTCATAGAATTAATAGATGCAGAGCCAACATGCACACTCTCATTCTTAATAACTCTGTCCCAGCTGCCTCTCCAACTATCTCTGGCTGACAATCTGAGTGCTAAAACAGGCTTCCCCTTGATCTTCAACATGAAGATTGAGTTTGCTATTTTAGTTCTACATTTTGGAAAGTTTATAATAATTTATGGCTTATTATTTCACGTATTTTAATAGAACAAAATCAATTAAAACCCTTAAAATATATTAGCCAGATAAAGACTGGTATACAAGGTTTACCTGACATATCAACATTGTCATCAATATCATAACATCAAATATTTGTGCTTCATGTCATGACTAAAGAAGCAACCTGACCTGAAGAACCATGCTGTGGAATGTATTGAAGAACAGATACACATTCATGGCTTTGGAGGCAGTTCTATCGCTTATGAGTTGCACACCTTCAGTGCCATAGCTTTCACACATAAAATGGGCATAATAATGATGCCTACTTTACAGGCTTGATGGCTAAAGGAGTCAATATATATTAAGCAATCAAAATAGTTCCTGACACATAGTAAACTCTTACAAATGTTAGTTATGATTTAACTTGGGCAGGCAGGTACTATTCTTACCCTTGCTTTACATATAAGCAGAGTAGGGCCCTGGCCAGTTTGCTCAGTGGATAGAGCATCAGCCCATGTGTGGAAGCCTCATACTTGATCCTCGGACAGGGCACACAAGAGAAGCAACCATCTGCTTCTCTCCCCCGCCCTCTTTCCCTTCTCTCTCTCTTCCTCTCTTGCAGCCAATGGCTCTATTGGTTCAAGCATTGGTCCTTCACACTGAGGATAGCACAGTTGGTCTGAGCATCAGACTCAACACTGAGGATAGCTTGGTTGTTTGGAGCATTGGCCCCAGATGTGGGTTGTTGGAGAGATTCTGGTCAGAGCGCACAGAGGAATCTGTCTCTTTATTTCCTCTCCTCACACTTAAAAAAAAGAGTAGGGAAAAGAGAGGTTGGATTACTTGTATCAAATTGTATACCATGTTATTTAAAAGAAACAAATTTACTTTATACAAGGTATTCTTTTCACAACAAAGCCTTTTAGAGAGGCTAAAAGAACACAATTCCATTTTATAGCTTGTCTCTGTCAGCATCACCATTTTCCTTGTCTTGTCTACACCCCATTCCCTTAAATGCCACGCTATGGTGCCATGCGTATAACATTATTTCACCTGCGGAACAACCCTGGTGAAGACAGAGAGGTTGCTAATTTTGCCTTGTACATTTTTTGTAATTGCAGAATTCATATGAACATTTACCATTTCCCACAAATATAAACACTCTGTGATTTAGATATACTCTCCTAAATTATTATTTCATAATAAATTCCTTAATTATCCAGTGTCAATTTTAGAAACGCTGCTGAGTGGCAGGAGTTTTTCAGAGCCAGCTGTGGAATAAGAAGCAGAGAGGCAGCTCAGCCTAGAGGATTCTGACCTTTTTCTCTTGCCTGTGGTGAGGTAGTGACTCTATTGTATTGTCTGCAGACTGGCAGCCCATGGGGCAGAGGGTCACTCTCTGTCTGCTGGGGCTGAACACTCTCGCATAGCTGATAAATCCCCAAAGGTGACACCTTCTTCCCAGATGTCCTTCAGGCAACCCATGTGAGACACCTTGTCTCCTCTAAGCTGTTCACATCCTGAGACTCTTGGTTTTACCTGTGCACAAATATAAGTTTTCAAGGGGAAAATAATAATAAAATTATCACTCCTGAGAATAGCCCAATACAAATCGTGGACTTCTAAATGTTGTCATTTTCTGTTTGTTTGTTTGTTTGTTTTTTGAGGAAATGCCATGCTGCTTTCCATAGTGACTGCACAAATCTGCATTCCCACCAACAGTGCATGAATGTTCTCTTTTCTCCACACTCCACACCCTCGCCAATACTTGTTGATTTATTGATGATAGCCATTCTGACAGGTGTGAGATGATATATCATTGTGGTTTTAATTTACATCTCTCTGATTATTAGTGATGTTGAGCATCTTCTCATATGTCTATTGGCCATCTCTATGTCCTCTTTGGAGAAGTGTCTATTCAAGTCCTTCACCCAGTTTTTAAATTGGATTGTTTGTTTCTTGTTATGAAGTTGTATAAGTTCATTATACATTTTGAATATTAACCCCATATCAGATATATCATTAGCAAGTATGTTCTCTCATTTATACTTGTAATTTTGTTGATGGTTTTCTTTGCTGTGAAAAGCTTCTTAGTTTGATGCAGTCCCATTTGCTTTTTTTTTTTTATTTCCCTTGGCTAACAAACAAAATAGAAGCAGGCTCACAGATACAAAATACAGACTGACAGCTGTCAGAGGAAAGGTGGTTTGGGGGGTGGAGTGAAAAATATTAAAGGGATTAAACAAAAGAAACATGCATTGACACAGACAACAGTATGGGGATTACAAGAGAGTTGAGCACTTGAAACCTGTATAATTTTATTAACCGATATCTCTCCAATAAATTCAATAAAAATACAATATAAATATAAAAGTTACCATGTTTACCAAGTTAGAATATAAAATAGTGTAAATCCTCCCTCAGAAGCTTATATAACAGGGGTTGAGAACCTATGGCTCACAAGCCAGACGTGACTCTTTTGATGGCTGCATCTGGCTCGCAGACAAATCTTTAATTAAAAAAAAAAATGTTAAAAATATAAAACATTCTCATGTATTACAACCCATTCATTTCCTACCGCTCATGTTCATGGTTGCTAGTGGCTGGAGCCAATCACAGCTGTCCTCCAGGACACCAAATTTTTATTGGATAATGCATAATATACACAGGTCATTGTATGGCTCTCACAGAATTACATTTTAAAATATGTGGCGTTCATGGCCCTCTCAGCCAAAAAGTTTCCCGACCCTTGTTTATATAAGATGTTATGAGCATGTGACTAGATTTAAATTCTGCAAGAATGGGATCAAGAAGCTACATTAATGTGTAAATAAAGAGCTATTTTGTAGATGGTGGACCTTGATATCAACCATAATATTGGGGGAAGAGTGGGAAACAGGAAACTTTTCTTGCAGAATGATTGCTTGGACAAAGTGGGACCCAAGAGCTTGAAAGCTGAGGGGCCACTTGGTGATACAGGCATCCATGTTGTGGAAGAAAGACAAGAGGTGTAGGGTTGTGGGCAAGCAAATGGATGTCTATTCAATGGAAAGATAGTTTTTCCTTAGACTTACATAGCACTCAATTAAAGGGCCTTCAACATGTTAAGTTAAGCCCACCTGAAGAGTCCTCTCTTGGTTTCCTTCAGAACAATGTCATGATATGAGTATTCTCCAGAGCATCCTAACATACTGCATCTCAAAGGGTAATAATTATAAGTTTTATATAGATATTCTCCACCTCCACTGTTCATCTTGGTTAACAAAGAATATAATATCCTTGCTCATCAATTAACTTAGAGAGAGAGTAAACAAAAGTGTGTTGACATGGGCTTTTGTGCTATGTAGCAATTCAAAAAGAAGAAATGAAGCAGCTTCCTACTGTTTTGACTTATTTCTGAAAGCCTTCATTGTATTTATTGCCTTTTAACTTATCTGGGGGATGTTTTAAAGAGCTTACCTTACAGATTGGGTCAGAAGATTACCTCTGAAAACTAATTGGAAGAAGCATGATATTTCTAGACCACAATATAAAAAGGCACAATGTGGTAATATAAATAATATTATGCAAAATAGAAACCAATGTAGAAAGCTGAATCTTACCGAGAAAGAGATATTTCACAAAAAACAAAACTTACCATGGATCTTTATATGAATATATTTTAATATAATTACTTTGCTTATTTTATGATAAAAAGTTTATATTTTCCCCAAAGAGAAAAGTAAAATGTGATTTATAAATGAGAGTATTCCATACATGCATAGATTCTGACTTAAAGGAAAAAATAACTATTGGGGGGTACAAAAGTTAGAAAATCCCATGGAAGAGGAATGTGGGAGAAGGGGTTGTGAGGGAGGGGGTAAAGAGTATAAAGAGGGACAAATATAAGGTAACAAAAAATGATGTGACTTTGGGTGATGGGTATACAACATAATCAACTGTTCAAATGCCATAGAGATGTTTACCTGAAATCTATGTTCTCTTATGGATCAATGTTACACTGTTAAAGTTAACTATCTAAATAAAATTTTTAAAAAAGAAAAGAAAAAAGTTGTAAAAGTAATATAAATAGACTAGAGCCAATATTCAAAGTCCAAAAGTTAAAATAAATGATGAATTCAATTATCCAGTAAATATGAGCTTTTATTTTACCCTGCTTCTTTCCTCAGCTCACTATTGACTCTAGTATTAGAATACTTTAGGGGAAAAAATGTTTTGGGTTAGCTTCTCAAAGGTAATAGGTTCATTTGCCTTCCCTCATGTTGACATAGCCCTTGGTTGCTTAGGCAATGTAAGTGACAGACACAGGGTCATCTCTCCTTCCCCTGATGATAATGACCTTCTAGGGCAGCTCAGCAGCTTCCTCCTGACACCTGAGGCTTTTTGCCTCAGGCTGCTTCTCTTTGTAAGAGAGCCTGGACATAGCTTCCCAATTTGATGATTCTGATTTCCATGGTCATTAAGAAAGAACCAGAAGCATGGAGTCCAAGAGTACTCAAAAGAGCCCCCTTTCTTCACAGCATTTAACTATATAACACTATAGCATAATGTATATATAGCATTTTGATGCTATATAACACTATATAGCACTGCCTATATAACAAGACACAAATTTACAGTCTGATTTTTACATCTTTGGTTATTGGCATCTACTAAGAATATGGAACCCCATGGCTCAGCATGGACATCCCACATTGCATTTATTTGGTAAAACAGAATTGGTCCCATTTCTGTTCAAGTATGAAGATTATTTCTTCCTACAACCTGTAGTTCCTTCCTATGCCATCTCAGACTAACAGTCAAACAAAGAAAAAGATAAACAATGGCTGACACTACATGCATGGGACTAACAGGCATTATGAGCAACTTCCCACTCCCTTTTGTGTTAGCAACGCCTATGCCTCTTCAACCATGATGGACAGGCAGGCACAAAGATCAGGAAGCCTAAGAGCTCCCAGATAAGCTCCATCTTTACAGCTCTCTCCAGCTAAGATCTTTTAATATTTCTTCAAGAAGCCCCTTTATGAAAAGAGGGAGAAGGTGCTTTATATCCCAACTGAGTGCAAACCTTCGGTTAATGTGAATATAGAAAATTCTTTCAAATTGTTAGTTTTTCTTTGTTCATGGCTTTGCACCAGTACTTTTACTCCAATCTCTTAAACCAACTGGCACCTCAGCTCCCAGATATGAGATAATTGACAGCTACCTGGCTACCTCCCTCCCCACCTGAACAGACCACCTGGGAACATAGTGCTCTGGCTATGGCCTGGGTACAGTCTCCGGTTGCTCTGGACTAATAACAAAACTCAGATTTATCATATCTCCAGTATTTGGAGAAGACAGCTACCAAATTTGCCTGAAAGATAGGGCCTATGACTGGTCATTTTCTATTAGCTAAAATGTTTCAGTGATCATTCAGTATCTCTCAAAAGAAAAGGAAAAACACTGCACAGTCTGCAAAACAAGGCACTGTCTAGATAACAAGACACCCAAGACTCCTTGTTGGTATTTTTTTAC
The DNA here is from genome assembly GCF_036850995.1 of Saccopteryx leptura. Classification (NCBI taxonomy): domain Eukaryota; kingdom Metazoa; phylum Chordata; class Mammalia; order Chiroptera; family Emballonuridae; genus Saccopteryx; species Saccopteryx leptura. Next base: position 111,879,785 of record NC_089507.1, on the reverse strand, counting down.
ACAATTTCATAGTTAAAGAGAATCCCAGGCCAGAATACTGGAAGACCTTCTGGTGACCTCTTCTCCAGTTTCCTGCCAAAGGAAAAACAGGCTGAGACCATCCAGCAGATGGGGATAAAGTCAGAGATGCACCGCTCTAAAAATCTGAAGGCTGAGCAAACTCTGTTCATTAAGACAAATCTTTGGCATTTCTGACCAGGTCCTTGTTAAATGAACAAGGATATAAATGCTTGAAATTTCACCATGGATTCTGAGTCAAGAGGCAAAAGGCAAAGAACAATGTCTCCCTACAGACAAGGAGCTTTGCACAAGTGAAAGAGTGCCTGCATAGAACAGAGTTAGACTAGATGCATTGGGAGAGACCACAACTTCACAATGAGTCACAGCATTGTTGGATGAGAAGCAGAACTGGAAAGTGTACATTATAGTTCAAGGGTCCTTTCTACAAAGGGAAGAAAAAAAACTCAACATTTTTCTAGCACTACCAGTTTCCACTCTCCCCATGCTTGTGCTTTGGCTCATTAAAGAATAAGAATAAGAATAAGAATAAGAAAAAGGAGGAGAAGAAGAAATATTTATTTATTTATTTATTTATTTATTTATTTATTTATTTACAGACATTTTAATGCTAACAATGAAGACAGTATGTATAAGGTGGATTAAATTCTCATAATCACAATGTGACCTAGGAAATATGATTCTGATTTAACAGCTAAGGAGATTTATAAAAGAGGGCTTATTAAAGTCCAATCTCAGAGAAAGTAACACATCTGCATTCCTCCAAGAATGGAAAAAGTAGGTGATGCTTCCCTTTTCCTATGATTCTTGATATCCCTACTAACCACTGGCCACTGACTCCTGAAAACTACATACCTCTCACCTACCTCTTCAGCAAACTTCATCTTGGCGCTCTAAGCTTTCCAATATTGGTTTTTCTGGTGTTTAAGTGAACCTCCTTGCTTATCTACAAAACCTGAGTCCTGACAATATTTAGATTTTGGCACATGACTTAATTAGTGTTAACCTAGACAAAACCTGTCCATCTTGTTCATATTTTTCTCTCTCACACATGTTATTTTTCTTACCATGTACTCTTTAACAAACTAAAATAGACTTCTTCTCAAGTGTATGTGTGATATATTTAACTACACCTATAAAGTGCTTTCAAAGATCTCTCTCTGCATCTACATGTCAACTCACTCCACCAGTGGAAGTGCAAAAAACTAATTAGTAAATCAGAACAAATCTTCACTGGTCTTTATGAAATGGCTCACAACCTAACTTCCTTACTGACGATAATAACCTTTGCTTAGGTGGCTTGCTACCCTTAATTGATCATGAAAACTTCATTGACAAATGAAATTAACCAAGTTACAATCTTTTGAAAAAAAAACAAAAACAAAACCAACCTCATAGTGCAGAATAAAAATATGGTAAAGGAGTTAAAAATAAATGACAGTAACAGAACCATGACATCTTATGGTCACTAACATGGGTGGAGTTTGTGAAAAATTAAAAATAATTAATTAATCATACTATTATCCTAATTAATCATGGGTATTCAGCTGTCATTATAAAAGATATTATTTAAAGGAGTGCAAGATAGAAGAATTCCAAGATGGCAACGGAGTAGGCAAACATTCCAACTGCTGCCTCCCAGGACTGAATTGGATTATAAGTAATTTAAAAACAATCATCCTAAAAAACAAACTGTGGACTACCCAAAGAGAAGTTTATAACCAAGGATCACAAAAGAAGCCACACTGAGACTGGTAGAGAGGGCAGAAACAAGGAAAGGGCCACACTGCTCTCAGGAGCAAGTGGCGGCTGAGAGTTCTGAGGAACTATCACTATGGGGAGGGTCACCGTAGTGAGAGGTGTGGTTGCTCAGCCTCAGGCCTGGAGCCCCATTCTAGAGCCCCAGAGCCTAGAGGGGATTGTCAGCCTCACTCAGTCTGAACCTGCTGCTCACCTTGTTGAGGAGAAATAAAATTTGAGTATCCAACAGTGGCTGAAGGATTAAGCTCTGGAGTAATGTCCAAATTCTCTGTACTGTGCTCCTAACCAAGAGACCTCTGAAGTAGGAAGTCCCATTAATGTATTTCCAACCTCAGTTGCCATAACCCACCAAGTTTGCAACCTGTAGATAGGTTGGTTGAGTGTTGCCAATCTTGAGCTCACACTACAGTCTTTCTATAGAAGACTCTGTGGGAAGATCACACAGCTGCAAGAGGAGGTGGAATGGCTGAAATGTAGAGGCAAATTTTACAGAGATTGGGGTTTTTACACAGCTGCTGTCATCTCTAAGGAGGAGAAAGCTGATCCTTATACATAGTTTGCCCCTCCCAAACTACCTAGATACAGGAAACACAGACACAAACAGTGAACAGAGCAGTAGCTGCAGACAGGTAGCCCACAGCAGGTTACAAACAATAGCTGATGCCAACCCCAGAAGACCAGAAGCAACACAACCAGTAATGACTGACAGACAGCACCAACGTTAGACTCAGCTAACTACACAAGCAGCATGCACAAGGGAGGAGTCCAGCAGGCACCAGACATTATGGAGAATAAATATACCAAATAAGACAGAAACTGCACAGTGTCTAATACACATAATCAAGGTTGACCCTTAGAGTCAGCCTGCATAAAGGAATAACCACACCCATGAAAGAACTAACTTCATTCAATACTCACATAAAACAGAAGGGAAAACACTACCCTCAAAAAGCATTCCTGGAGCAAGAAAATCAGGTGGCCTGGGGCCAGTACCACTGAGCCGATCTTCCTAATAAAGACACCATAACAAATTTCAAAGTCAGACGGCACTACCTAATACAGAGACAAAATGGGAAGACAAAGAAATATGATCTAAACTAATCAACAAGACAAATCCCCAGAAGAAGAACTAAATGAAATGAAAGTAACCAAACTACCAGACGCAGGGTTTAAAATAATGATTTTTAGAATGTTCAAGAATCTTAGAGCAATAATAGCCATAATGGATGGTTACAATGAAAACTTAAACAAAGAGATAGCAAGCATCAAAAAGGACATTGAAATCATAAAAAAGAATGAATCAGAAATGACAAATACAATATCAGAAATTAAGACTGCATTAGAAGAAATCAACAACAGGCAGGATGAAGATGATAGAATATGCAATTTATAAGGACAAGATAAATAAAAGCACAGATGCAGAGCAGCAAAAACAAAAAGAGGATATTAAAGACAGAGGAAACTCTAAGAGAGCTATGTGACAAGATAAAGGAAAACAACAATGGCATGATAAGGGTTCCTGAGGGAGATGAGAACAAAAAAGAAATTAAAAAACCTGCTTGAAGAAATCATAATTGAAAATTTCACTAAACTGATGAAGGAATATGTCTCACACAAATACAAGAAGTACAGAGAGTCCCATTAAAGAGGAACCCAAGGAGGCTTACACCAAGACACATCATAATTAAAATGCCAAAGTTAAGAGACAAAAAAAAAAATACTAAAAGCTGCAAAAAAAAAGTGGTTAATTACATATAGTAAGAATGACAATCTAGAGTAAAGATGGCAGCGGAGTAGGCGGATGCACAGACGCCCAGCTCTCACCACTAAACTGGAATACAAACCATTTAGGAAAAATCACCATGAAAAACCAACTCTGAACTGCAAGAACAGCTCTCAAAAACCAAGGAGCAAAGAAGAAGCCACAATCCTGGTAGGGAGCACCTGAATACACTCTGCTTACAGGAACGGAGGGGGGGGGGTGAGGCTGAGAGCCCAGAGAGGATCTCACATAGGGAAAAGAGCAGAAACTACTGCTCACAGCCACTTACCTGGCAACCAGGAAGCGAGGTGTGTTGAAAAGACCAGCTTATCTCCCAACTGAAAAGGACAGGGAGAGGGACAGACTGTGAGGGGCTAAGGAATGCAGGAAATGAAATAAAAAAGCTGACTCATCCGTGCTGGAGGTGGCCGTAGCTGTGGGAGGGACTGAACCTTTCACAAAACAGAGCTGAATTGCTTCCGGATCAGAGATCTCCAGACATCTATCCAGCTCCAATCAGTGCAACAAGACAAAGCTGGAAACAAGAAGTGGGGAGGAGGGGTAGTAACTCAGGTCTCCATGGAGATCTGAGATACACCTCCCCATACTGAAGCTGAAAAAACACCCTGCCCCCAGTGAGATTAGCTGGCTAAAGAGGCCTTCAGAGTCTCAGGTTACACCCATCACATTCCTGGATACAGTTTCAAGGAAGCCCCCTGCGTAGATCAGTAAACAAGACTATCACCTGTTAAGAAAACAAACAAATCAAGACTTATAAGCTGCCCAAATCCAAAAGTGGATTACAGATAACAGCTGATACCAACCCAAGAAGACCTAGAAATAACACAACTGAAAACTGGAGGCCGACAACACCAAGCCTAGACTCAACCAACTCTACAAATAAAACACCATGAGAAGACAAAAAAGTACAATCCAAATGAAACCACAAGTCACCTTCAGGAGATGAACTGAGTGATATGGAAATAATCAAACTTCCAGATGCAGAGTTCAAAATAATGATTGTAAGGATGCTTAGGGATCTTAGAACAACAATGGATGGTCACTATGAACACCTAAATAAAGAAATAGGAAGTATTAAAAAGAATCAGTCGGAGATGACAAATACAATATCAGAAATAAAGACCACAATGGAAGGAATTAAAAATAGGATAGATAGAGCAGAGGATCGAATCAGCGAATTAGAGAAAAACTGGAATGAAGGCATGAAAACAGAGAAGAAAAGAGAAAAGAGACTCAAAAAGTCAGAGGAAATTCTTAGAGAGCTCTGTGACAACATGAAGAGAAATAACATCCGCATCATAGGGGTTCCTGAAAAAGAAGAAAAAGAACAAGGAATAGAGATGTTGTTCAATCATATCATAGCTGAAAACTTCCCTAAATTAATGCAAGAGAAACTCTTACAAGTCCAAGAAGCACAGAGGACTCCATTAAAGAGAAACCCAAAGAAACCTACACCAAGACACATCATAATTAAAATACCAAAGCTAAGCGATAAAGGGAAAATATTAAAAGCTGCAAGAGAAAAAACAGTTATCACCTACAACACAAAGGAGCCCCCATAAGGATGACATCTGATTTCTCAACAGAAACACTTGAGGCCAGAAGGGAATGGCAAGAAATATTCAAAGTAATGCAGAACAAGAACCTACAACCAAGACTACTTTATCCAGCAAGGCTATCATTTAAAATCGAAGGAGAAATAAAAAGCTTCCCAGACAAAAAAAAACTCAAGGAATTTATTACAACCAAACCAATGCTGCAAGAAATGTTAAGGGGCCTGTTGTAAACAGATCAAAGTGGGAAAAGAATATAGCAAAAAAAGAATACACCTTTAAAGAAGAAAATTGCAATAAACAACTACATATCAATAATAACCTTAAATGTAAATGGATTAAATGATCCAATCAAAAGACATAGGGTAGCTGCATGGATAAGAAAACAGGACCCATACATATGTTGTCTACAAGAGACACACCTTAGAACAAAAGACACACATAGATTGAAGGTAAAAGGATGGAAAAAAACATTTCATGCAAACGGAAATAAAAAAAAGCTGGGGTAGCAATACTTATATCAGACAAATTGGACTTTAAAACAAAGGATATAGTAAGAGATAAAGAAGGCCACTACATAATGATAAAGGGAGTAATCCAACAGGAAGATATAACTATTATGAATATCTATGCACCTAATATAGGAGCACCCAAATATATAAAACAGACTTTGATGGATTTAAAGGGCGAGATCAACAGCAATACTATAATAGTAGGGGATTTCAATACCCCACTAACAGCACTAGATAGATCCTCAAGAAAGAAAATTAACAAAGAAACAGCAGACTTATTGGAAACACTAGATCAACTTGATTTAATAGATATTTCAGAACCTTTAACCCTAAAGCAGAAGAATATACATTCTTTTCAAGTGCTCATGGTACATTCTCTAGGATAGACCACATGTTAGGGCACAAAAGTGCTCTCAAAAAATTTAAGAAGACTGAAATCATATCAAACACTTTCTCTGATCACAACGGCATGAAACTAGAAATGAATCACAACAGAAAAGCTCAAAAATTCTCAAATACATGGAAACTAAATAGCAGGGTGTTAAATAATGATTGGATTAAGAATGAGATCAAAGAAGAAATAAAAAAATTCCTAGAAACGAATGACAATGAGCATACAACAACTCAAAATTTATGGGACACAGCAAAAGCAGTGCTGAGAGGGAAGATCATAGCACTACAGGCACACTTTCAGAAGCTAGAAAAAGCTAAAATAAACAACTTAACCCTGCATGTAAAAGAATTAGAAAAAGAACAGCAAGTAAAGCCCAAATGTAGTAGAAGGAAGGAAATAATAAAGATCAGAACAGAAATAAATGACATAGAGGCTAAAGAAAGAATAGAGAGGATCAATGAAACTAGGAGCTGGTTCTTTGAAAAGGTAAACAAGATGGATGAACCTTTAAGTAGACTCACCAAGAAAAAGAGAGAGAGGACTCAAATATATAAAATTAGAAATGAGAGAGGAGAAATAACAACTGACAAAACAGAAATACAAAATATTGTAAGAAAATACTATGAAGAACTGTATGCCAAAAAACTAGACAACCTAGATGAAATGGACAAATTTCTTGAAGCATACAATCTTCCAAAAATCAATCTGGAAGAATCAGAAAACCTAAACAGACCGATTACAACAAATGAGATCGAAACAGTTATCAAAAAACTCCCAACAAAGAAAAGTCCAGGGCCCGATGGCTTCACAACGGAATTGTACCAAATATTCAAAGAAGAACTAACTCCTATCCTTCTCAAACTATTTCAAAAAATGCAAGAGGAAGGAAGACTTCTAAGCTCCTTTTATGAGGCGAGCATAATTCTGATTCCAAAAGCAGGCAAAGACGACACAAAGAAAGAAAATTATAGGCCAATATCTCTGATGAATATAGATGCTAAAATCCTCAACAAAATATTCGCAAACCAGATCCAACAATATATGGAAAAAATCATACAACATGATCAAGTGGGATTCATTCTGGGGAGGCAAGGCTGGTACAATATTTGTAAATCAATCAATGTGATTCATCACATAAACAAAAAGAAAAAGAAAAACCATATGATAATTTCAATAGATGCAGAAAAAGCATTTGATAAAATCCAGAACCCATTCATGATCAAAACTCTCAGCAAAGTGGGAATACAGGGAACATACCTCAACATGATAAAAGCCATCTATGAGAAACCCACAGCCAACATCATACTGAATGGGCAAAAATTAAAAGCAATCCCCTTAAGATCAGGAAAAAGGCAGGGGTGCCCCCTATTACCACTCTTATTTAACATGGTCCTGGAAGTCCTAGCAACAGCAATCGGACAAGAAGAAGAAATAAAAGGCATTCAAGTTGGAAAAGAAGTAAAACTATCATTATTTGCAGATGATATGATATTGTATATAGAAAACCCTAAAGTCTCAATCATAAAGCTACTGGACCTGATAAATGAATTCAGCAAAGTGGCAGCATATAAAATCAATACTCAGAAATCAGAGGCATTTTTATATACCAACAATGAACAGTCAGAAAGAGAAATTAAGGAAACAATCCCCTTCACTATTACAACCAAAAAAAAAAGTACCTAGGAATAAACTTAACCAAGGAGACTAAAGACTTGTACTCGGAAAATTACAAAGCATTGATAAAAGAAATCAAGGAAGATACAAACAAGTGGAAGCATATACCATGCTCATGGTTAGGAAGAATAAACATCATTAAAATGTCTATATTACCCAAAGCAATTGATAAATTCAATGCAATACCAATTAAAATACCAATGATATACTTCAAAGATATTGACCACATATTCCAAAAATTTATATGGAACCAAAAGAGGACACGAATAGCCTCAGCAATCTTAAAAAAGAAGAATAAAGTGGGAGGTATCACACTTCCTGATATCAAGTTATACTACAAGGCCATTGTACTCAAAACAGCCTGGTACTGGCATGAGAACAGGCATATAGATCAATGGAACAGAACAGAGAACCCAGAAATAAACCCACAGTTCTATGGACAACTGATATTTGACAAAGGAGGTAAGAAAATACAATGGAGTAAAGATAGCCTCTTTAACAAATGGTGTTGGGAAAATTGAACAGCTACCTGCAAAAAAATGAAACTAGATCACCAGCTTACACCATTCACAAAAATAAACTCAAAATGGATAAAAGACTTAAATGTAGGCCGTGAAACCATAAGCATCTTAGAAGAAAACATAGGCAGTAAGCTCTCGGACATCTCTCGGAGCAATATATTTGCTGATTTATCTCCACGAGGAAGTGAAATAAAAGACAAGATAAACAAATGGGACTATATCAAACTAAAAAGCTTTTGCACAGCTAAAAACAACAAGAACAGAATAAAAAGGCAAACTACACAATGGGAGAACATATTTGACAATACGTCTGATAAGGGGTTAATAACCAAAATTTATAAAGAACTTGTAAATCTCAACACCAGGAAGACAAACAATCCAATCCAAAAATGGGCAAAAGAGATGAATAGACACTTCTCCAAAGAGGACATACAGATGGCCAATAGGCATACGAAAAAATGCTCAACATCACTAATCATTAGAGAAATGCAAATTAAAACCACAATGAGATATCACCTCACACCAGCCAGAATGGTGCTCATCAACAAAACAACACAGAATAAGTGCTGGCAAGGATGTGGAGAAAAGGGAACCCTCCTGCACTGCTGGTGGGAATGCAGACTGGTGCAGCCACTGTGGAAAACAGTATGGAGATTCCTCAAAAAACTGAAAATCGAACTGCTTTTTGACCCAGCTATCCCACTTTTAGGAATATACCCCAAGGACACCATAGAATGGCTACAAAAGGCGAAATGCACCCCCATGTTTGTGGCAGCATTGTTCACAATAGCAAAGATCTGGAAACAGCCCAAGTGTCCGTCAGAGGATGAGTGGATTAAAAAGCTTTGGTACATATATACTATGGAATACTACTGAGCCATAAGAAATGATGACATCGGATCATTTACAATAACATGGATGGACCTTGATAACATTATACGGAGTGAAATAAGTAAATCAGAAAAAAAAAAACTAAGAACTATATGAATCCATACATAGAAGGGACATAAAAATGAGACTCAGAGACATGAACAAGAATGTGATGGCAACAGGGGTGGAGGGTGAGGGGAGGGGGGATTGGGTGAAGAAAGAGACAGGGGTTGGGGGAGGGGAGGGGCACAAAGAAAACCAGATAGAAGGTGACAGAAGACAATTTTACTTTGGAGGAGAGGTATACAGCACAATCGAATGTCAAAATAATCTAGAGATGTTTTCTCTCAACATATGTACCCTGATTTATCAATGTCACTGCATTAAATTTAATAAATAAATTTTTAAAAAAAAGAATGACAATCTAACTTCTCAACAGAAATGCTTAACGCCAGAAGGGATTGGCAAGAAATATTCAAAGTGATGCAAAGCAAGAACCTACAACCAAGACTTCTTTATCCAGCAAGTCTATCATTTAAAATTGAAGAAGAAATAAAAAACTTCCAAACAAAAAAGTCTCAAGGAATTTATTACAACCAAACTAATACTGCAAGAAATGTTAAGGGGCCTTCCAAAAAAGACCAAAATAAATTGAGAGAAAAAGGATTGTAGATTTAAAGGATAAAATGGCAATAAAGAGTTACACATAAAAAATAACCTTAAATGTATATAGGTTAAATGATTCAATCAAAACACATTGGGTAGCTACATGGATAAAAATACAAGACCCATACATATGCTGTCTACAAGAGACTCAACTCAGAATAAAAGATACATATAGACTGAAAGTGAAGAAATGGATAAAAGTATTTCTTGCAAATAATAATTTTTTTTAAAATCTGGGGTAACAATGCTTATATTTGACAAAATAGCCTTTTAAACAAAGACTATAGTAAGGGATAATGAAAGTCACTATATATAAAAAGAGCAATCTAACAGGAGTATATAACTAACATATATATAAAAGCACCTACATATGTAAAGCAGATTTTGATGAACATAAAGGGTGAGATCAACAACAATACTATAATAGGATAGAATTTTAATACTGTCCTAACATCAATGGATAGATCCTCCAGACAGAAAATTAACAAACAGCAGCATTACATGACATACTAGATCAACTGGACTTGATATCTTCAGGCCATTTTACCCGAAAACAGCAGAATATACATTCTTTTAAGTGCTCATGGTACATTCTCTAAAATAGACCATATGTTAGGACACAAAACAAGTCTAAATAAATTTAAGAATATTGAAATCATATCAAGCATCTTCTCTGATCACAATGGCATGAAACTAGAAATCAACAATAGAAAAACTGGAAAATATTCAAACCCTTGGAGGCTAAATAGTATGTTATTAAATAATGACTGGATTAACAATGAGACCAAGAAAGAAAGAAAAAATTTTCTTGAGACAAGTGAAAATGAAAATACAACATAAAATTCATGGGACAAGCAAAAGCAGTCCTGAGAGGGAAGTTCATAGCATTACAAGCATACCCTAAGAAGCAAGGAAAAGTTCAAATAACCTATTTCTGCAACTAAAACAACTAAAAAAGGAACAACAAATAAAGCCCAGAGGAAGTAGAAGGAAAGAAATAATAAAGATGAGAGTGAAAATAAATGAGATACAGGCTTAAAAAACAATATAAAGAGTGACGTCATAGAAATGGCGCCATGAGGAGCGTGACCAAAAAATCTCCCCAAAATTTCAACAATTTCATCAACCAGAGACAGAAAAATCTATCCTTGGAGCATCTGAGAGTTCCACACCCTGAAGGCGAAGGTAGGATGGAGCGAAAAATTGACTAAATATATGATCAACCCAGAGGGAAATAAGTCAGACAAAGAAACTCTCTGCCTTCCTCACTAACCTGAGCAAAGGCTGCTTTCACTTGGAACTGAGAGTCGGGAGGAGTTAGGGGTGTGGAGGTAGCTAGGCTGCTGTGCAGATGTTTGTTCAAGCCAAGGAGAGAGTGCGCCCATGGTGAATCAGCCCATGCAAGCAAACGCCCATGCATCGTGCCGCCTGCATGCCATACCATGAGCATCCGGGCTGCCCCACCCACACCGAGAGCGACCTCCCCCGAACTGCACCGCGGGCAGCCCAGCCTCCTGTGTGCCACAAGCTGTCCAACAGCCCACACACACCGCGCTCCGAGAGCAACCACCCGCATGTGAGTAATCACCCACGCCATGAGCAGCAGCAGCCAGAGGCACACGGGGAGTGCGCCAAAGCAAATTTCCCTACACCCAAGGTTCTCTAGGTGGGAGGGGCGCCTCACCCAGCCATTCAAGCTAACAATCAAGCATTAGGGGAGGGGCACACACGAAGCTTACAGTTCACTCTGGAGAAATTCCACAGATCCTATCGCTGAAATTAGCTTAACCCACAGTCTGCTCACCTCCCAACTGACCTACGTGGCTCTAATTGACAAGATCTCTTTCAGTTCAGCTATCCAAGATAAGAGGCATGATATTTTTTAGTGCCTCTTGCTAAAGGGGTGGGGGCAACTTCTGATTGGCAGAGATTTCATACTCAGGGATATATGCTAAAAAGAAGGACTTGGCAGTGTTAAGATCTCCTATACTGCAGGCAGTGACTAGTGCATCTTCTTCCCAGGCAAAACAGTATACAAAATGCGGAAAGCCTGGGGACAGTGGTCCCACAGAATGCTAGGTGTGCTGAACAGGCCTGGAAGCTCAGAGAAAGTCACGTTGAGAGCAATTGGCTCCCAGCCCCGCCTGATTATGCTGGCTGCTCTGACTGCCAGTGCCTTAACCAGAGCCCTGTATTAAGTAGGGATAGAGTGGAGATTTACCAGCTCTCTGAGCCTCTTACTCCCCAGGTAGAGGCAGCTGCAGCCTCATAGCTGGATCATCAGGCTGCTAATTCAGGAAGGAGAGACTAGGAGAGAGGCTCCAGGAAAACAGTCTCTCTCATTGTTGAAGCCTGAAAATGCTAACAAGCTTTGACTACCAACGAGACTGAAGCCAAATATATGACATTGCCATAGAGTCTCATCAACTGCAAATCCCTACCTAAGTGGGCCACAGGGGCAGAGCCTGGGGTACAGAGTCACCAACCAGGAAGAGAGAGAGGAAAGAAAAAGGAAGAAGAAGTTAACCTCTCAAACTCAAGAAAAATCCACAGACTTTATAATATGTTTCACTATTTTTTTGGTTTGTTTGTTTCTCTCATCTTCTTGCCTTTATTAGTATTATTTCTATTTCCTCCACCTTGGTCCTTTTATCCTCTGCCCATCTTACTGTTTCCGAACTACACTACCCATAAGTGTTTTATTTTATTTCTTTTCTTCTTCCTTACTCTCCATGAGGGTTACACTCCAAAACCCTTCTCTCTCTCTCTTTTTGTTTTTTTTTCTTTTTTCTTCATTTCCTTTTCCCATTTTTCTTGTTTCTCCCTCTCTATTGCTTTCTTCTTTTCTCCTTTTAATTTTCCTCTCATTCAATTCTCATTCATGGAAAAATTATTTAATTTGGTACTCAAGTTTTTTGGGGTTTTTTATGGAATTTTGGGTACTTTTTACTTTGTTTTTTGACTCATTAGCATTCCTGCCAACCCAGGCTCTCCATTCTATTCAGTCTTTGTTCCACTAATACAATAGTTTGGTTAGTTTTCCCTTTTTCTGGTTTCTCTCTTATTCCTCTCATTATATATCTTAGTCGACCATCACTTAGAAGCAAATCATTTTATATTTGACCAAATTTTGTTCCTTTTTTGCATTTTATGAGTCCCTAATTCCTTTTTAGCCCCTTAAACAGTTCCCCCCAACTCAGGCCCTTTGTTATAGGCAGTTTTTGTTCCATTTAGCATAATATAATTCACAGATTATCATGATATATTCCTAAGCAGGAGGAAAGAGGTGGGGAAGAGAAGAAAGAAAAGGAAAAAAATAATAATAAATTATTATTGGGTTTTTTTGTGTTTTCTTTCTTTCCAAAATTTTTTTTAATTTTCTTACTTTTTTTCTACTTTTTATTTTTATTAATTCTCATTAGTGCTATCAACAAGACCACCCTCAGATGCCATTTAGGAAAAAGGAAATCAAATATCATGGATACAAAAGAAAGAGAAGTAACACAGATAGATGTGGAAAAATCTGTGAAAAAAAATTTAATATATTGGAAACCTTGGTGCTAAATGACAGAGAATTTAAAATAGAAATCTTAAAAATACTCAAAGATATACAAGAAAACACAGAAAGGCAATTGAGGGAGCTCAGAAAACAACTCACAAACACAAAGAATATATTACCAGGAAATTGAAACCATAAAAACAAATCAAACAAACATGAAAAACTGAATTCATGAACTGAAAAATGAGGTAACAAGCTTAGCTAATAAAACAGGCCAGAGAGAAGATAGGATTAGTGACATAGAAGACAAGAAACTTCAGGCACAAGAGAGAGAAGAAGAGAGAGACTCAAAAATTAAAAAAAATGAGAAAGCCCTACAGGAATTGTCTGACTCCATAAAAAAGAATAACATAAGAATAATAGGTATATCAGAGGGAGAAGAGAGAGAAAATGGAATGGAGAACACATTCAAACAAATAATAGACGAGAACTTCCCAAGCCTGTGGAAAGAACTAAAGCCTCAACAGAGCATACATTTTTCTCTAGTGTACATGGAACATTCTCAAGAATTGACCATACATTGGGCCACAAAAATAACATCAGCAAATTCAGAAAAATTGAAATTGTACCAAGCATATTTTCTGACCATAAAGCCTTGAAACTAGAATTCAACTGCAAAAAAGAGAAAAAAAAAACATCAAAAATGTGGAAACTAAACAATATACTTTTAAAAAATGAATGGGTCAAAGAAGAAATAAGCACAGAGCTCAAAAGTTATATACAGACAAATGAAAATGACAATACGACATTCCAGAATCTCTGGGATGCAGCAAAAGCAGTAATAAGAGGGAAGTTCATATCACTTCAGGCCCACATGAACAAACAAGAGAAAGCCCAAGTGAACCACTTAACTTCACACCTTAAGAAACAAGAAAAAGAAGAACAAAGACAACCCAAAACCAGCCGAAGAAAGGAAACAATAAAAATCAGAGCAGATATAAATGAAATAGAGAACAGAGAAACTATAGAAAAAATTAATGAAACAAGGAGCTGGTACTTTGAAAAGATCAACAAAATTGACAAACCCTTGGCAAGACTCACAAAGGAAAAAAGAGAAAGGACTCATATACACAAAATCCAAAATGAAAGAGGAGAAATCAACACAGACATCATAGATATACAAAGAATTATTGTAGAATACTACAAAAAACTATATGCCACCAAATTCAACAATCTAGAAAAAATAGATAAATTCCTAGAACAATACAACCTTCCTATACTGAGTCATGAAGAAGCAGAAAGCCTAAACAAACAAGTTAGCAGGGAGGAAATAGAAAATGTTATTAAAAACCTCCCCAAAAATAAAGGTCCAGGCCCAGACGGTTATACTAGTGAATTCTATCAAACATGGAGAGAAGACTTGATTCCTATTCTACTCAAAGTCTTCCAAAACATTGAAGAAGAAGCAATATTTGAAAACATATTTTATGAGGCCAACATAAGCCTCATACTGAAGCCAGGCCAGGAGAGTACAAACAGTAAACTACATACCAATATCTCTAATGAATACAGATGCTAAAATACTGAACAAAATAATTGCAAACTGAATACAACAACATATTTAAAAAATAATACATCATTATCAAGTGGGATTCATCCCAGAATCTCAAGGATAGTTCAACATACTTAAAACGGTTAATGTAAATACACCATATTAACAAAACAAAGAACAAAAACCACATGATCTTGTCAATAGATGCAGAAAAGGATTTCAATAAAATACAACAAAATTTTATGTTTAAGACACTCAACAAATGGGTATAGAAGAAAAATATCTCAACATGATAAAGGCCATATATGATAAACTATCAGCCAACATCATATTAAATGGCATAAAACTGAGGACTTTCCACCTTAAATCAGGAACAAGACAGGGTTGTCCACTCTCTCCACTCTTATTCAATGTGGTGTTAGAAGTTCTGGCCAAAGCAATCAGACAAGAGAGAGAAATAAAATGCATCCATATTAGAAAAGAAGAAGTAAAGGTATCACTTTTTGCAGATGATATGATCCTATATATCGAAAACACCAAAGACTCCACAAAAAGATTACTAGAAACAATAAGCCAATACAGTAAAGTCGCAGGATACAAAATTAACATACAGAAGTCAATAGCCTTTCTATATGTCAACAATGAAATATTAGAAAATGAACTCAAAAAAATGATTCCCTTCACGATTCCAACAAAAAAAAATACCTAGGAATAAACATAACAAAGAATGCAAAGGACCTATATAACAAAAACTACAAAGCATTGTTAAAGAAAATCTAAAAAGATACAATGAGATGGAAAAATATTCCTTGTTCATGGATAGGAAGAATAAATATAATCAAAATGGCCATATTACCCAAAGAAATATACAAATTTAATGAACTTCTCATCAAAAGCCTAATAACATTTTTTAAACAAATGGAAAAAAAAATCATCAGATTTATATGGAACTATAAAAAACCCCGAATTGTCAAATCAATCCTAAAGAAAAAGAATGAAGCTGGGGGCATTACAATACCTGACTTCAAACTATATTATAGGGCCACGACGATCAAAACAGCATGGTATTGGCAGAAAAATAGACAGACCAATGGAACAGAATAGAAAGTCCAGAAATAAAACCACATATATATGGTCAAATAATTTTTGATAAAGGGGCCAACAACACACAATAGAGAAAAGAAAGCCTCTTCAACAAATGGTGCTGGGAAAACTGGAAAGCCACATGCAAAAGAATGAAACTCGACTACAGCTTGTCCCCTTGTACAAAAATTAATTCAAAATGGATCAAAGACCTAAATATAAGACCTGAAAAAATAAAGTACATAGAAGAAGACATAGGTACTAAACTTATGGACCTGGGTTTTAAAGAGCATTTTATGAATTAGACTCCAAAGGCAAGAGAAGTGAAGGCAAAGATAAATGAATGGGACTACATCAGACTAAGAAGTTTTTGCTCAGCAAGAGAAACTGACAACAAAATAAGCAGACAGCCAACTAAATGGGAAATGATATTTTTAAACCACAGCTCAGATAAGGGCCTAATATCCAAGATTTACAAAGAACTCATAAAACTCAACAACAAACAAATGAACAATCCAATAAAAAAAATGGGAAGAGGACATGAACAGACACTTCTCCCAGGAAGAAATACAAATGGCCAACAGATATATGAAGAGATGCTTAGAGATGCATTAGTTATTAGAGAAATGCAAATCAAAACTACAATGTGATACCACCTCACACCTGTTAGATTAGCTATTATCAACAAGACAGGTAATAGCAAATGCTGGAGAGGCTGTGGAGAAAAAGGAACCCTCATTCACTGTTGTTGAGAATGTAAAGTAGTACAACCATTATCGAAGAAAGTATGGTGGTTCCTCAAAAAACTGAAAGTAGAACTACCTTATGACCCAGCAATCCCTCTACTGAGTATATATCCCAAAAACTCAGAAACATTGATAGGTAAAGACACATGTAGCCCCATGTTCATTGCAGCATTGTTCACAGTGGCCAAGACATGGAAACAACCAAAAATCCTTCAATAGAAGACTGGATAAAGAAGATGTGGCACATATATGCAATGGAATACTACTCAGCCATAAGAAATGATGACATCGGATCATTTACAACAAAATGGTGGGCTCTTGTTAACATTATACAAAGTGAAATAAGTAAATCAGAAAAAAAAACAAGAACTGCACTATTCCATATGTAGGTGGAACATAAAAAAGAGACTAAGAGACATGGACAAGAGTGTGGTGGTTACTGGGTGTGGGGCAGAGGAGAGGGGAATGGGGAAGGGCACAAATAAAACTAGATAGAAGATGACGGAGGACAATCTGACTTTGGGTGATGGGTATGCAACATAATTGAATGACAAGATAATCTGGACATGCTTTCTTTGAATATATGTACTCTGATTTATTGAAGTCACCCCATTAACATTAATAAAAATTTATCTATTAAAAAAATATATATATATATATAGAAGATCAATGAAACCAAGACCTGGTGCTTTCAAAGCTAAACAAAAATTGACTAGCCTTTAACCAGACTGATCAAGGAAAAAAGAAAGAATAGAAGAAAAAATTGTTAAGAGTAACAGGAAATGATATAGGCATTCGTATCTATTATATTCGTATCTATTATTAGTGTATATATAATGTTACATATGTTTTATATATAATATATTATACTAGATTATAGATAAATGTCATAGTAAAAAGGCCATATTTAATGATCTAAAGAAGAAAAGAAAACAGAGAAAGAAGGAATAAAGAAACAGATGAAGCTTCTCAAGATGGCAGCGGAGTAGGTGGATGCACAGACGCCCAGCTCTCAACACCAAACTGGAATACAAATCAATTTAGGAAAAATCAGCATGAAAAACCAACACTGAACTGCAAGAACAGCTCTCAAAAACCAAGGAGCAAAGAGGAAGCCACAATAATCCTGGTAAGGAGTGCCTGAATCTCCTCTGCTTACAGAAACGGAGGGGGGGAGGTGAGCCTGAGAGCCCAGAGAGGATTTCACAGAGGAAAAAGAGCAGAAACTACTGGTCACAGCCACTTACCTGGCGACCAGGGAGCAAGGTGGGTTGAAAAGACCAGCTTATCTCCCAAGTGGAAAGGACAAGGAGAGGGACAGACTGTGAGGGGCTAAGGAATGCAAGAAACGAAATAAAAAAGCTGACTCATTCATGCTGGAGGCGGCCATAGCTGGGGGAGGGACTGAACCTTTCACAAAACAGAGCTGAAGTGCTTCTGGATCAGAGATCTCCAGACATCTATCCAGCTCCAATCAGTGCAACAAGACACAGCTGAAAACAAGAAGTGGGGAGGAGGGGCAGTAACTCAGGTCACCATGGAGATCTGAGATACACCTCCCCCTACTGAAGCTGAGAAAAAACCCTGCCCCCAGTGAGATTAGTTGGTGGAAGAGATCTTCAGCGTCTCAGGTTACACCCACAGCATTCCTGGTTACAGTTTCAAGGAAGCCCCATGCTGAGATCAGTTAACAAGACTATCACCTGTTAAGAATACAAACAAATCAAGACTTCAAAGCTGCCCAAATCCGAAAGTGGATTACAAATAATAGCTGATACCAACCCAAGACGACCTAGAAATAACACAACTGAAAACTAGAGGCAGACAACACTAAGCCTAGACTCAACCAACTCTACAAATAAAACACCATTATGAGAAGACAAAGTAGTGCAACCCAAATGAAACCACAAGAGACACCTTTGAGAGATGAGCTGAGTGATATGGAAATAATCAAATTTCCAGATGCGGAGTTCAAAATAATGAACAGATGCAGTGCTGAGAGGGAAGTTCATAGCACTACAGGCACACTTTCAGAAGCTAGAAAAAGCTCAAATAAACAACTTAACCCTGCATCTAAAAGAATTAGAAAAAGAACAGCAAGTAAAGCCCAAATGTAGTAGAAGGAAGGAAATAATAAAGATCAGAGCAGAAATAAATGACATAGAGGGTAAAGAAACAATACAGAGGATCAATGAAACTAGGAGCTGGTTCTTTGAAAAGGTAAACAAGATTCATGAACCTTTAAGTAGACTCACCAAGAAAAAGAGAGAGAGGACTCAAATAAATAAAATTAGAAATGAGAGTGGAGAAATAACAACTGACAAAACAGAAATACAAAATATTGTAAGAAAATACTATGAAGAACTGTATGCCAAAAAACTAGACAACCTAGATGAAATGGACAAATTCCTTGAAACATACAATCTTCCAAAAATCAATCTGGAAGAATCAGAAAACCTAAACAGACCGATTACACCAAATGAGATCAAAACAGTTATCAAAAAACTCCCAACAAAGAAAAGTCCAGGGCCCGATGGCTTCACAACGGAATTCTACCAAATATTCAAAGAAGAACTAACTCCTATCCTTCTCAAACTATTTCAAAAAATTCAAGAGGAAGGAAGACTTCCAAGCTCCTTTTATGAGGCGAGCATAATTCTGATTCCAAAACCAGGCAAAGACAACACAAAGAAAGAAAATTATAGGCCAATATCTCTGATGAATATAGATGCTAAAATCCTCAACAAAATATTAGCAAACCGGATCCAACAATATATGGAAAAAATCATACACCATGAACAAGTGTGATTCATTCTGGGGAGGCAAGGCTGGTACAATATTCGTAAATCAATCAATGTGATTCATCACATAAACAAAAAGAAGGAGAAAAACCATATGATAATTTCAATAGATGCAGAAAAAGCATTTGATAAAGTCCAGCACCCATTCATGATGAAAACTCTCAGCAAAGTGGGAATACAGGGAACATACCTCAACATGATAAAAGCCATCTATGAGAAACCCACAGCCAACATCATACTCAATGGGAAAAATTAAAAGCAATACCCTTAAGATCAGGAACAAGGCAGGGGTGCCCCCTTTCACCATTCTTATTTAACATAGTCCTGGAAGTCCTAGCCACAGCAATCAGACAAGAAGAAGAAATAAAAAGCATTCAAGTTGGAAAAGAAGAAGTAAAATTATCATTATTTGCAGATGATATGATATTGTATATAGAAAACCCTAAAGTCTCAGTCAAAAAACTACTGGACCTGATAAATAAATTCAGCAAAGTGGCAGGATATAAAATCAATACTCAGAAATCAGAAGCATTTTTATACACCAACAATGAACAGTCAGAAAGAGAAATTAAGGAAACAATCCCCTTCACAATTACAACCAAAAAAATAAAGTACCTAGGAATAAACTTAACCAAGGAGACTAAAGACTTGTACTCGGAAAATTACAAAGCATTGATAAAAGAAATCAAGGAAGATACAAACAAGTGGAAGCATACACCGTGCTCATGGTTAGGAAGAATAAACATCATTAAAATGTCTATATTACCCAAAGCAATCTATAAATTCAATGCAATACCAATTAAAATACCAATGACATACTTCTAAGATATAGAACACATATTCCAAAAATTTATATGGAACCAAAAGAGGACACGAATAGCTTCAGCAATCTTAAAAAAGAAGAATAAAGTGGGAGGTATCACACTTCCTGATATCAAGTTATACTACAAGGCCGTTGTACTCAAAACAGCCTGGTACTGGCATAAGAACAGGCATATAGATCAATGGAACAGAACAGAGAACCCAGAAATAAACCCACAGTTCTATGGACAACTGATATTTGACAAAGGAGGTAAGGAAATACAATGGAGTAAAGACAGCCTCTTTAACAAATGGTGTTGGGAAAATTGGACAGCTACCTGCAAAAAAATGAAACTAGATCACCAGCTTACACCACTCACAAAAATAAACTCAAAATGGATAAAAGACTTAAATGTAGGCCGTGAAACCATAAGCATCTTAGAAGAAAACATAGGCAGTAAGCTCTCGGACATCTCTCGGAGCAATATATTTGCTGATTTATCTCCACGGGGAAGTGAAAGAAAAGACAGGATAAACAAATGGGACTATATCAAACTAAAAAGCTTTTGCACAGCTAAAGACAACAAGAACAGAATAAAAAGACAAACTACACAATGGGAGAACATATTTGACAATACGTCTGATAAAGGGTTAATAACCAAAATTTATAAAGAACTTGTAAAACTCAACACCAGGAAGACAAACAACCCAATCCAAAAATGGGCAAAAGAGATGAATAGACACTTCTCCAAAGAGGACATACAGATGGCCAATAGGCATATGAAAAAATGCTCAACATCACTAATCATTAGAGAAATGCAAATTAAAACCACAATGAGATATCACCTCACACCAGTCAGAATGGCGCTTATCAACAAAACAACACAGAATAAGTGCTGCTGAGGATGTGGAGAAAAGGGAACCCTCCTGCACTGCTGGTGGGAATGCAGACTGGTGCAGCCACTGTGGAAAACAGTATGGAGATTCCTCAAAAATCTGAAAATCGAACTGCCTTTTGACCCAGCTATCCCACTTTTAGGAATATACCCCAAGGACACCATAGAACGGCTCGAAAAGGAGAAATACACCCGCATGTTTTTGGCAGCATTGTTCACAATAGCGAAGATCTGGAAACAGCCCAAGTGTCCGTTAGAGGACGAGTGGATTAAAAAGCTTTGGTACATATATACTATGGAATATTACTCAGCCATAAGAAATGATGACATCAGATCATTTACAATAACATGGATTGACCTTGACAACATTAAAAGGAGTGAAATAAGTAAATCAAAAAAAAAACAAAAAAACTAAGATGAATCCATACATAGAAGGGACATAAAAATGAGACTCAGAGACATGAACAAGAATGTGATGGCAACAGGGGCAGGAGGTTGGGGGAGGGGGGAGGGGGTGAAGAAGGAGAGAGGTGTTAGGGGAGGGGCGGGGCACAAAGAAAACCAGATAGAAGGTGACAGAAGACAATTTAACTTTGGGGGAAGGGTATACAGCACAATCAAATGTCAAAATAATCTAGAGATATTTTCTCTCAACATATGTACCCTGATTTATCAATGTCACTGCATTAAATTTAATAAAAAAATTTAAAAATAATAAAATAAAATAAAAAAATAAAAAAAAAGAAACAGATGAAGGAAAGTTGTTCCACAACATGACTTGAAATTCGCTGCAGAATTTACAGAGGCAGAGAGCTGGTCTCCTTGTTCCCACTTCACTCTCCTTGTCAGTCCACCTTCCAGAATAACCTCTAAAATAAATTTGGTTATTCCAAAGCTTCAACCCAGGCTACCATTCTATAGCATGCAGTGGTGGCTTTCAATTTTCTTTTTTACTGTGGCTCTCAGAAAGAAATACATATCATGTCCTAACCCAGTATGTATATACATGTGTACACACACAAATAAAAGAATTAATTTGATGGATAATATATTGACAGTCAACAGGAACTTGAAATAGTAAGGAATGGGCAGCACGAGGAGCCTGACAGTGATGGTAGAGGTCTGCAGCTTGATAGTGGTGGCACTTACCTGAGGCTGCACTGCCAAGGGATCACATGGATCTCTTCACCCACACTCAGACAGATAAGTGTGTGTGCACAAGTGGGAAATCTGAATGAGCTCTATGGGTTATACCATGTCAAATTCCTCATTTTATATTGTGCTACAGTTGTATCGGGCGTTAACCCTGCAGGAAGATGAGAGAGAGGTATGTGTGGCCTCCCTGCACATTTCTTTGCAACTTTCTGTGAAGCTATAATTGTCTCAGAGTAAAAATTTTTAAGCCCTGGCTGGGTGGCTCAGTGAATAGACTGACAATAGAGTGTCATCCCAGCTCATAGAAGTTGTAGATTTGATCCCTGGTCAGGGCATATATGAGAAGCAATCAATGAGAGTATAACTAAATGGACCAACTAAGTAAAATGAGTTAATGCTTCTCTCTATTTCCTCCTTTCTCTTTTTTCTCTCTCCCACTCCTCCTTTGCCCCCCCCTCAAATCAATGGAAAATTTTTTTTAATATTTTTGAAAAATAAAAAAAAACTTTATAAACATAATTAATCTTAGTATGGATGATGTGCTCTGATATTTTCGTGTGTGTGTGTGTGTGTGTGTGTGTGTCTGTGTGTTACTGCAGACTATAACCCACCAAATTATTTCATGACCTCTGACTGGATTGTGAGACTCACAATTTGACAACATGGACCTAAAGAAGAAAGCCCTGATTATTTACCATGATCAGAGCTCAGCCTCCCTTTGTATTTTTATCTCTCATCACTATCTCACCATCAAATGTATTCTCTACTCACAGGAAATCACTCACCAACCCCCAGTCACTGTCTTCTGTGTCTTTGTGCAGGGTCTTTATATCCTGAGAATGTCCTTCTCTTTATCTTCTGGGTAAACAGTCATTCTTCTGTAGAAACTCAGTACCTGTTCTCTGACACCTCACTCATCAGATACATGCTATCCTCTGAGCTCCTTAGCAACTAATACACACCTCTACTGAATTTACTCTCCAAATAATGTCTGATTTTGTCATTCCACATTGTATAATTTATGCTAGAAACTGTGGCTTGCTCAACATTGAATCCCAAGTGCTCATACAACCTTGGGACACACTCATCTCCCAATAAATGTTGATGAAATGAATGAATAATGAAGGTGAGAAATATGTGGCCTTTGTCTACTTTCCCCTGCTTCTGACTCTTTTTTTTTTTCTGACTCTTTCTTCATTATTTCTTTTGCCCTCAGTTGGTTACATTTGTAGAAATCTAAACAGAATGAGAATGGCATGAGGTCGGCAAGGGAATGGTTACATTGTTGCAGGCAGGTCATGGGTGGTAGTATTATTACAAAAGAATAATATTATTGTTGCAGACAGGTAGTTATATAGTTGCAAGCAGACGGTGGTATTGTTACAGGTAGGTAGTGGTGTTGCAGATGGGTGGTGACATTGTTACAAGCAGATGGTAGCATTATGGCAGGCAGATGGTAGCATTCTTGCAGGTGTGGTGGTAACAAGCATAGTTGTAGGAGGGAAGTGGTGTTGTTGCAGGTGCGCAGTAGGGTTGCACAGCCCTCCACAAGGATCATGGGCACCTTTCTGCATGGACCTTTTACCTGGGATGGAAAATACACCAGGGAGCAAATGCTATGGATAAAGAACCAATACTTATATCCCATGCAACTTTGCTGCCCAGAGCACTCCTTTTCCATGTGGTGTTAGCTGTCATTGTGCCCAAAGGTAAAAATAGCTTCACTTTCCAGCTTCACCTCCATAAATTAAGATAAGGGTTAGAGGCCAAGGATCTAGCAGAGGAAAACTTGGTAGCAGCAATAGGATAGTCCCAAGGCACAACCTTCACTAATTTGCCTCTGCTTTCTTCATCTTGCTCTGACTAGAGACCCAGTTTATGTTCCTTGATATTGAATAGTCTTCGAAAAATGAACATGTTTAACAGAATCTATTTATCTTGGAGGGATATGAATATAATTTCAATTGCTGTTCAAAAGACACTATTTCTTCAGCCTGCCCAGTAGTGTAAGGTAATGTGTTAAGCTGTAGTCTTATAAATCTAGGGCAAAGTTCTTTGCTAATAACATCAAGTAATTATGAATAGATAGATGATCCTTCTTCAAGTCCAGCAGGAGCTTGATTCTGACTATTCATATTGGTCTTACCCACATGGAGTGACAAAATCATCTGATGGATGGTAGACAGATATGCATTGAGCACAACTCTGTCTTCAAAGGAATTCCACACATTATAGGTTTTCTGAAACAGAAATTGCCTGGGAGCTGGGAATGAATTCCAGGGGTGAAGAGGTGTAATTGGTGTGAGTGTTGTTCCTGATCACTTTGTCCCTTGTCAGCGGCTGCATTTTATGCCCCAGGGAGATGGGCTTTCTTTGTGCCTCCTCAGCCTTTCCCCCTTCCCAGAAAGCACCTGATCTTTGACCCTGGAGGCACATGAAGGTTGCCTGGAGCTTTTTAGAACCCCTGTGCCTAGGTCATAGCCTAGAGATTTTCCCTTGATCTAGAGTGTGGCCTGGACATCACTATTTTTTAATCTTCCCAGTTGATTCTAATGTATAGCCAGTATTAGAAACAGTAAACTAATCACTGTAACTCCTTAAAAGATTTGCATAGTTTTAACCAAATAAGAAAAAAATTAAGTAGTTCTTTTGGAATAACTTTCTCAGTATATTCTGATATCGAAAAAGGAAAGCTTAACTTATTTTAGCCAGAGTTCTCTATAAAAACAGAAACAACAGAATATGTGTGAAAGTATGTAGATGAGATAAATAGATGAGAAAATAGATAGATAAATGATAGATAGATAGATAGATAGATAGATAGATAGATAGATAGATAGATAGATAATAGATAATTTTAAAAAATCAACTCATGTGATGATGGAGTCTGTCAAATCCAAAAATTACCCAGCAAGTCAGTAGGCTGCAGGACCAAGGAAGTTGATGTTGCAGACTTTCTTCCTCCTCAAGAGATCTCAGCCTTTTCTCTTTCAACTGATTGGATAAAGCCCATCACATGATGGGGGCAGGGGTTAACTGGTTTTTAACTTAAAGTCTACTGACTTCAATGTGAACCACATCTAAGATATACCCTCACAACAACCTCAAGATTGGTGTTTGACCAAACAACAAGACATCACAGCCTAGGTAAGCTGACACATAGAATTAGCCATCATAGTAATCTTCAGTCAGTAGATCTGGGCAGTGCATAGGTGACTTAGCCATGGGCCATCGGAATGAGTGCTTCAACTATGAGTCCCTCCAACTCTTCTCCAATGACTTCAGTTGTCTATTAAGAACTAATGAATTAATGTTTGCATCTCCAAAAAAAAGCAAGGAGTGGTCAACACTGAAGAGCTGGAGAGTGCTGGACAGCAGTGTCTGCAGCCTCTGAGATGAGGGTCCTTCAATCAGTAGAAGAGTAAGAACTGGCCCTGGTCAGTTGGCTTAGTAGTAGAGCATTGGCCTGGCATGTGGAAGTCCTAGGTTCAATTCCTGGTCAGGGCACAAAGAAGAAGCAACCATCTGCTTCTCCACCCTTCTCCCTCTCCTTTCTCTCTATCTCTCTCTTATCCTCCTGCAGCAAATGCTCCATTGGAGCAAAGTTGGCCCTGGCAATGAGGACAGCTTCGTGGCCTCCACCTCAGGCCCTAGCCTAGAATGGCTCCAGCCACAATGGAGCAATGCCCCAGATGGGCAGAGCATCACCCCCTGGTGGGCATGCTGAGTGGATCCTGGTCAGATGCATGCAGGAGTCTGTCTGACTGCCTGCTTCTCATTTCAGGAAAATACAAAAAAAAAAAAAAAAAAAGAGTAAGAACTGACGAGATCTCTGAGAAATTGACGAGCAAAGCCAAGACCCATACACAAAGTAGCAGCCTCAGCTGCCATTTAGGGAATCCATATGGGAAGCTGAAGTTCCTCCCAGCAGATGTAGAAGGGGAATGTCAAAAATCTGAAAAAAAAAATGTATTACATAAAGTTACTGTACTCAAGTTTTATTCATCATAAAATTTATACAACTCATCACTGTCAGAACTCCCATCTATTAGCTTGTCCTCATCTGTGTCTGATGACAAATCACTGTCTTTATATATTGCCTCATTCTCAGTTCCATCTATGGCACTTGAAATGCCACAGCCACTGTATAAGATGCACTCACTTTTTAGACCCCAAATTTTCCCAAAAAAGGTGCATCTTATACATGGGAAATACAGTAAATAAGCAACCACAAATGGAGCAAGAGAACGCTGCTCTGAGCCTTGTGTAAAGAAGAATCAGAGCCAGGTGTATAGGGGAAGCTCTATTTGCCTTGACACACCAGTGAGAATAATTGTGCCATATAAACTATGCCCTCTACACAGTTGTGGATAAACACCTATTTATCCTTCAGCTGTATGAGAAAAAAAGTATAGAACTTAGTACCAAGATGAAATATAAGATATGCCAACCAAGGAACTCTTACAAGTTCATGGGGTTAGATGGCTTCTATTCCATCAGGGAGCCCCCTTGTTCTCTAGCTTCCAGCTGGAGGTGGAACAGGAAACTGGAGTTATGAATATATTCCCCAAGGTACCACCCTGCAAGATAGCTACAGGATGACTAAAGCATCCTTCCTCCAAGGAAGTGATGTTCTGTACACAGCTCTCTTTGTCTTTTCTCTTTCTCATTTTCTCTTCCTCTCAAGGTGCAGGCTTGGAAAAGTGCACATTGCTGCTTGCCCTAGAGGACAATAATAATGGCAAAATGTAGAAGGTGCCCTGGCCGGTTGGCTCAGTGGTAGAGCGTTGGCCTGGCGTGTAGAGGTCCCGGGTTCGATTCCCGGCCAGGGCACACAGGAGAAGCGCCCATTTGCTTCTCCATTCCTCCCCCTCTCCTTCCTCTCTGTCTCTCTCTTCCCCTCCTGCAGCCGAGGCTCCATTGGAGCAAAGATGGCCCCGGGCGCTGGGAATGGCTCCTTGGCCTCTGCCCCAGGCGCTAGAGTGGCTCTGGTCGAGGCAGAGCGACGTCCCGGAGGGGCAGAGCATCGCCCCCTGGTGGGCAGAGCGTCGTCCCCTGGTGGGCGTGCCGGGTGGATCCCGGTCGGGCGCATGCGGGAGTCTGTCTGACTGTCTCTCCCAGTTTCTAGCTTCAGAAAAATACAAAAAAAAAAATTTGTAGAAGGTAACTCCTGAAATCAGTGGAGGATATCTAAAGTTTGAGGCAACAAGTTTTACAAACAGTAAATAAATAAAAAGAAGAAAGAGAGATGGGGGCAAGGTTCAGGTCAGTCTTGCCAGACAAAGGCTTAGAGTGAATTTAAAGAATGAGGTTATGAAGGTGTTGGGGACTGAAAGCCAACAGGATCTTTTTAGTTTAGATTTTGGGGGGACAGAGGTGCGAGGAAATGTCAGAAAGGTGACAGTCTGCCCAACACCCCACCTCACTTGTTCTGTTAAGTTGCTAAAGGCTATTTTTTCCCACATCTTCATGTTAGCTGTGGTGCTGAATTGTTTATAATTGTATTTTCCCTCATGTCCCTCAGAAAGACTGGAGGCAATCCTTTGTTTTGTGAAGTTAAGATGTTATGTATGATGGGGGTTTTCTGCACTTGGTAGAATTCTTGGATTGCCTTAGAAATGTGACTTTGTTTTAAAGATCTCTTTGATTTGCTAATGACCTCACTTTGCCCTATAAATAAAGCAGGGTTAGGGATAGACAGTGCACTCTGTTCTTGCCATAAGCATTGCAAAGGCCTTCTGATCCCATCCTTTTTCTCTTTAAGCCTATTTTCTTAATTCTGCGCTGTTCCCACTCAGGATCTGGAATTACTAGCCGCTCCAGTTTATGGCAAGTGGTACTTGAACAGTGACCCGAGGAGAGGAAAACTAAACTAAAGGCAGGTGACAGAAACCCCAGGTGCGCACAATAAGTGAAGTTTTTTTAATAAAGAAAGTTTTGGGGGAAAGTATAGTTGACAGTAATAAATTATGGGACAATTAAGGTAAAAAATAATGAACCTTTTCCTTTTTGTATAAATGTTTTTATTTGAGAAGGAGCTGTTTGATCAGAGTGAGCTAGAAACAGAGGGATATAAATATGAGAAGACCTTGGAGTTGGAGGATGACTTGGGAGATAATGAGGGTGTCACAGCTATGGCTGCCTTAACCTTTTCACCTCCACTCCCCTCTGCTCTTTCTGATGCTTATCTGGTTGCTCCCGGGGTCTTTGTCTAAGACCTTTAAAGATTCTCACTCCCATAAGCTTTAGATTAGGCTAGAGATATAGATGATTACATCAGAATATGTGCTGATATTGAGCCTTCATAAATGCAAGGTCTGACTATTGCCTCAGTGTTTCAGGGGAGGCCTCCAGGAAAGTACTTTGATAAACGGCAAAACAAATGAAAGAAGGAAGGTCAGGGAAGTATTTCTGCCAGTTGATCTTGTTTCCAATGCGGGGGTTTAGGACATTTTGTTAGAAATTGCCCTATTCCCCCGGATATCATTCTCAGCCTCTCCTTCTAGGGGAACCCTCTATTAAAGCTCCAGACCTCTGCCCATGCTGTATGTTGGGCAGATAAAATATATTGTGCTCACTTTGTTAAAGATGGCACTGCTTACATGGAAGCCCATCACCCAGGTGATGGTATTGGTTATCCTTCTTACTTGGGATGGGCATGATTATATTAATGTGTGTTGGGGGCGGGCTGTGGGCAGGCAGGATCCTTGTAGCCTGGGGCTTGGTTTTAGGACTTAGCCTTTCTCACCCTTTTTGATGTGGGGTGGTACAATCCCATCATGCCTCAGATAAGTGACTTTGTATTAGAGACTTCCCTATTTTGTATATTGGATTAAAGGTTTTGATTTTTGCACTGTAAAGTAGGGCAGACTGGGAGCTTGCTCTCTCAGTTTCTGAGATTAGCATTAGAGAGGAGAGCAGAGAGAGGCTACATGGAGGAGACCAGGAGAAGCAGCCAAGAGGATGCAGTGCTGAGTGAGAAGCCAGTATGTGCAATTTGTGCAGGGAGAAGAAAGAAGATGGGGAACAGATGTGAATAAGTCTGGTGAGCTAGAAACCTTTGATTCTAGGATGTCAGTAGCTTTGTGAGCACTGAATGAGTGGGTTTTGGAGCCCAGTGTGTGTTTTTACTTGCTCACCAGGTGCAAGCTAGAATTAAAGATGATGGCCCACCAGTATTTGGCTCCGTTGTTCATTACCATCTGTCCAAATCCAATGCGAACCTGTATGGGCCAGGCAGTTGTGATGATGGCCGTGGATACTGGCTTAACGTTTGGCATAATCTGTGGCAGGTTTCAATACAGATCGCCAAGAAGCCACCACCACCTTGAGTGGTAGAGTAAAGGACTGGCTGCTGTTATGGTTCCCCACGGCTGTCCTTTTGGGGGCCGTAGACTAGCTGACTTTTACAGTCATGCATGAGGAAACCAAGAGCTCTGTTGAAGAGGCTGCCCAGAACCAGCAGGCCAAGCAGTGGAAGGAGCTGGCGCAAATGTGGGAGAAAGAGATGCCAACCCTGGAGCTGAAGCAAGCACCGAAGGAGGCCAACCAGGTTCACGAGATTTGTTTGGAAATGGAGCAGACGTTGGAGAAGGAATCACAGGTTCGTGAGTTGCAGAGAGCCCTGGACGCTGTGGAAAGCCAGTAGCAGCAGAAGGCCGGGGATGAGGCCAGAGCTGGGGCTGCAAGGCCTGCTGAGCAGAAGGCAGCAGTAGCCCAGGGCTCGAGACTGGCAGCAGGAGCTGGTGTTTTCAGTTCCTCTTTGGAAGATGAGGAGAATCGGTCTAGAGTTGTGATCCACGGTCTCCAGAAGGTGAGAGCCCAGCAGCAAGGAGTTCTTACTACACCCCTGGTAGGTCTGCAATTTTGGGACATAGGGGTAGACACCAACATGCTCTCTGGAGCAGAGATGGAAATGCTGACAGCCATTGCCACGTGCCTCCTCCTTCGGACACTGTAAGACCTGGCAGGATGACAGGAATGAGGGAGGTGGCTAATGCCCCTGATAGATATGTAAATTCCAAACTGCCCTCTTGATGTTTCCCTTATCTGTCAGACCTCACCCTTACTGGACTATCGCCCCTGAGACAAAGGAATTCCAAAAAGCTGAGAAGCCGCCCCAAGGAGGGGCTCCGGACATACCAGGACTTTTGATTCAACACCCACATGCTCCAAGCACCCCAAAGAGGAGCATTCAAGATATACCAGGACTTTTGCCTCAGTATCCCCTCAGGCTCTCCCAAACACTATGTAATTCGCCCCTAGTCTGTAACCAGCACTCTTCTCCCATTGAGAGAAGTGCCTGGCAGTGTTCCTTTCTTCCTTTCAATAAAGCCTGTTACTCTGGTCTTTCGGACTCCCATGGATTCCAACATTTGGTGCCGAAACCCGGGACAGGGTACTAGTTGCCTGGACGATCCCTCTTTGCCATCCAAACTTACAACCAGGGAAGCAATGGGCAGCGGCAGCTCATCCCAGGCTTAATCCCTGATTCTGTTTGGTGTGTAATTATAGGTTGATTGGCCGGCAGTCTAACCCTGTCCTGAACCCCTGCTGGACCAGAAAGGTAAGGAGTTTCTCCCTTCCCCTTCCCCGGTTGGCCTCCAAATTTCTCTCTAAAAACACCCCTTCCTGGTCAGACAGTTTTCTCTGACACGCCTCACGTTTTGAGGGGTTTGACTTTCAGTCTCAGTGGACTACACGGAAGACTAGGTGCCTAGCCAAACCTCTCCACTCTCTCGGACTTCTCATCCTCGGAGCTCCCTGACAGGTGGTGACGACCTCTATCGGGGACGACTCCCCCACACGGAGATTCTCTCCTCTTGGGACAGTGACAAAAGGCAGAGACACCTCCTCTTGCTCACCTTTCTCCACCATGGGCTCTTCAGAGTCTAAGCCTTCTGATCAGACCCCTCTAGGATGTCTCATAAAAAACCTCACCAAACTCGGTCTCTCAGATCTCAAACCGAAGAAATTAATCTTGTTCTGTAACATGGCATGGCCTCAGTACAGACTAGACAATGACTCCCATTGGCCTGAAAATGGTACATTTGATTACAATATCCTAGGAGATCTTGACAATTTCTGCAACTGGACAGGGAGGGCATTAGAAATTCCTTATGTGCAGGCTTTCTTCTCCCTTCTCTCCTATCCTTAATTTCTGTGCCTTCTGTTCTACACGCAGACCGTTTTGGCCAAAGAAACCTCACCTAAAACCTCTGCTCCTAATCTTTCCTTCTCCGTGGACTCCCAACTCTCTCCCTCCTGCCTGACCCCTGGGGGCACCCCTCTCTTGGGATCCCTCTCTACTCCCTCAGCAAATCTTTTTTGCTGGACACTCTTTCCTCCAGAAAGCCCCCTCCCTTTACTAAATCCTGTTTTCTCATTCACCACTCTATCTTTCTCCTCCACTGCTGGCCAGGGGCCTCTCCCTTCTCCACTGTTTTCTTTGTCCCCTCCCCCCTCCTTAGAAGCTGTGGCTCTGGCTGCAGTGCCTGTCTCATCTCTGACCTCTCTTCCCTCCTTACAAACTGCAGTTCTGTCTGTCTCCTCTCCGACCCCTCCTCCCTCCTTACAAACTGTGACTGTGCCTCTTTCCTCCTCGTCCTCTCCACTCTCTTCAGAGCTCTAAATCCTCTTGACTCCTCTGACCACGTGAGTACTTTACCCTCCTCCTCCTTCTCCTGCAGATTCTGACCCTCCTTCTTTCCATACAGCTATTCACACTGTCCATCCGTCTGCCTTTTCTCTTCCTCCCCTCTATGCTGGCAACTCCCTGCCATCTTGAAAAACTTAAAAAAGCAGAATTGTATATTAAGCTATGTGAGTAAGTAATCCATCTTGTCTCTTTTTTTGTCAGAAAATATCTCTAGTATAATTTTCATTGAAACAAGTAAAGCACATTCATTTAAATTCCTTAAATTATAATGTGTATCTCTCTGAAATCTTTGTTTAATGTGTAACTGTGTCTGTTTCTAAGGCCTTAAACCAATAATTACCCACTTCTTAAACCAGGCTTACACATCCCCATGAACTCTCCCCAAAATACCCCCACCCTTCCTGTTTGAAAACCTTCAGGGGCTTATCGCCTCATACAAGACTTACACTTAATCAATGAGGCAATAGTAGTTCCTAATCTCTACAAGCCACTGTCACACATTCCCTCAAACACCATTCACTTCATGGTCCTAGACCTCAAGAATGCCTTCTTTACCATTTCTCTACACCCTGGCTCTTACTTTTTGTTTGCTTTTACCCAGACAATAATGCAACCCAGCCATTTACGTGGACTGTCTTACCCCAGGGGTTCAGAAACAGCCCACACCTGTTTGGACAAGCATTAGCTCAGGATTTGGCAGCATGCAATCTCAAAACTAGTACTCTCTTACAATATGTAGATAACCTACTCCTCTGCAGCCCCTCCCTGCCTGCCTGCCTCAAGGATACACACCACCACCCTTCTTAACTTCCTTGCTATGAAGTGATATTATGTCTTTTCTGCTAAGGCTCAACTTTATTCTAAGTCCCTAGTCTATCTAGGCATCACCTTAACCCCCACCACCTGAAGTCTCACCCTAGATCAAACTCAGATCCTCCACAGTCTCCAACCACCTATCACCACAGATCAAATCTTTTCTTTCCTTGGTCTAATAGGCTTCTTTAAACACTGAATTCCCAATTTTGCTCTTAGTCAAGCCCCTCAGTGAGATCTTCTGAGCATGGCTTTTAAGGTCTATAATGACCAAGGAAGTAACAGAAAAGGCAAATAAGGCCCAAAGGAAGTCAGGAAATACCAGCTTTTGGCTCCAGCGCCCTAAAGGGCTTCATAGAATTCCATCAGGGCCCTACTTCAAGAGTGGAAAAAAGGTCATTGAACTGAAGCCTGCCAGGCTTCCTGGCCCCATCAAGGGACACACCTCTGCTGTGGAAAGAGGGACACGAGAAGATAAGCTGCCCCCTTGCTCCATGGAGGGAGGGTCCAGTCTCTTCTAGCTCTGCTCCAGCTACCTGTGACCTGACCTTGCCCAGCATGCTGGGAATTGCCACTGAAGGCCCAAGGACATCATTCACGAGCCTAAGGTATTTCTTCCAAGTAGCAGATAAGCTAATCCCATTTCTTGTAAACACAAGGGCCATCTACTATGCCTCACTTGAATATTTAAGTTTTATTTATCCCTCAAAGATCTCTACTGTGGGTATTGACAGTCTAATTTTGTTACTTTATTTAATGTATAGTATCTCCTTTGTTCCTCTTATCTCAATGCCCCATGCCTATTATAGGCTGGGACCTGCTGCTATTTCCAGCTAGAAGCAGTGGCCACTAGGACTTAAACTCTAACTGCAAAGTGTAGAAATGTAACCACCCTTTCCCTAAGTACTTACAGGATTTACAGGTTACTCAGCAAACTGTTCAAAGACTGTCCAAGAGGATCTTCCAGCATTACATCACCCAAGGACTGAATTTCACATGGACAGGTCCACACACTGTGATGCTGACAACTCCCACTGCACCTCTCAACCTACCTCACCCAATCAGGGATTTTTTACTTGTGTGGGACCAACAAGTCTGTGTCTCCATACTAGACAAAAACCTGTACCCTAATCTGTCTCACCCCAAATATCAACCTAATCCCACCCCATGAGCCTCTTCCAATTCCTAATACACTATCCGTCAATATAAGGACCAAACGAGCTATACAGGTAATTTCTCTTCTTGTTGCCTTAAAAGTTTCTATAAAAGTAGGTCTAGGAGCAGGGGGACTGGCTACTTCCCTGTCTTATTCCTATTTGCTCTCTCTCTCTCTCTCTCTCTCTCTCTGAAGCCCAGCGAATTTGTAAACATGGAATCAGTGTTTTCACACAATCTGGGCATCTTACTATTACCTTTCATTGGTCCACTCATACTCCTATTTATTTTTCTAACTTTTAAACCGTGCCGCTTATGTTTGTTCACTAGTTTCTTACAGAACCGCATGCAGACCTTCACTAATCAGAAAGTTGGAACAGTCTACCTAACCCTACACACCAACCCTGAAACCTGCCCTCGTGAAACAGAAAAATCTGAAACCATATATCAGCAAACCTCCTAAATCCTATCTTTCAACCCCTGCAGGTCCCCTAACCCTAAAGCTCTCCCATATCCCTGAAGAACTAGGAGAATGAATAGCATTCACCTCTTAATGCTTTTCAGTCTTTTTATCCTTCACATAGTAAGGGGACAAGATCACTGGGTCTTCTTGGCTGAAGAAGAACCTACAAACAGACATGAAATATTTCTTTTAGCTCAAACTAACTGCTCTCTCCAGGGCTGCCAGGAAAAAATAACTCTAACTTTACCATGGAAGAACTTTCACAAACACACCTCTTATATAACCCCCCTTATCTCTGCATTGCTAATCTCCAAATATTTGCCTCTTTCTTTATCAAGTTCCTACAGGCCTGGATGAGAGAAATCTCTAGGATTACCTACAATCAAATGCTCCTAAACTCCTATCACCAATTACCCCAAGGAGAACTTCACGGGGGAAATATCAAATAGGTAGGGATGACAGCAGGAAGAAGCCACCCCTCAGCCCGAGAAGTTCCCTCCTGAATGTTCTCCAAACCCCTTCCTTTTAATATTCAGTCCTTCTAAAAACTTACACCAACAGGTTTCCTGTCTCTAAAAATCTCCACATGTCCTCCCATTCGAGAGGAACCAGACCAGAATGTCTTATGAGGCTCATCCAGGAGACCATGTATCACCATGTCACTGTTCACTTGGCACTCACAGCAAGCAACTAACAACTATTACCTCACAAAATTTTTTTACTTCCTCACTCAGGTTTTCAGAGACATTGCCTGTTTCAGACCTTACAGCATGGAAATTGATGACCTCCTTAACTGGATGAGGGACTTGGCTTGGCAAGATTCCCTTCCTGAGTTCTCTCCAGAAGAAGCAATAATTTTCCATTTTTTTCTCCTCTTTCTCCTCATCACCCCTTACCATAGATTATAAAATTAATAACTGCCTTTCTTTTATATGTAACCACAGAGTTGAGAAATGATAGATATGTAAATTCCAAACTGCCCTCTTGATGTTCCGCCTATCTGTCAGACCTCACCCTTACTGGACTATCGCCCCTGAGACAAAGGAATTCCAAAAAGCTGAGAAGCCGCCCCAAGGAGGGGCTCCAGACATACCAGGACTTTTGCCTCAGTTATCCCCTCAGGCTCTCCCAAACACTATATAATTCACCCCTAGTCTGTAACCAGTGCTCTTCTCCCCCTGGGAAAAGTGCCCAGCAGGATTCCTTTCTTCCTTTCAATAAAGCCTGTTACTCTGGTCTTTCGGACTCACATGGATTCCAACAGCCCCATGTGCCTGGACTGATTTCCTGGATTATGACTTGAGTGGGCACTGGCTCATTTGTTGGATGGATTTACGGATTTTGGACAATGTAAAATATCCAGATGGTGGGGGGCGGCTTTGCTGGAAGCACTCCCCTGCTCCAGGAAGCTTTTCCCATAGCTAGAAAAAAGGCCAAGGACATTTTGGGTTTTTGGCAAAGTGCTCAGAGACTATTGAAGTGTACTTTTGTAATTGTTGAAATTGTATAATTTGTCATGTTGTAATTTGTGTAATATGCCTAATTTCCTTGCACAGAGATGCCGGTGCTGTAGATTTTGTGTAGTAAAGTGAGCATAGGGGTAGATTGTTGGGCAGATAAAATATATCATGCTCACTTTGTTAAAGATGGCACTGCCCACATGGAAGCCTATTGACCAGGTGATGTTATTGGTTATCCTTCTTGCTTCGGATGGGCATGATTATATTAATGTGTGTTGGGGGCGGGCTGTGGACAGGCAGGATCCTTGTAGCCTGGGGCTTGGTTTTAGGACTAAGCCTTTCCCACCCTTTTTGATGGGGGGTGGTACAATCCCATCATGCCTCAGATAAGTGACTTTGTATTAGAGACTTTCCTATTTTGTACATTGACTTAAAGGTTTTGATTTCTACACTATATTCTTTTTTTATTATTATTATTAAATTTAATACAGTGACATTGATAAATCAGGGTACATATGTTGAGAGAAAACATCTCCAGATTTTTGACATTTGATTATGATATATACCCCTCACCCAAAGTCAAACTGTCTTCCATCACCTTCAATCTGGTTTTCTTTGTGCCCTCCCCTCCCCCCACACCCTCTCTCTCCCTCCTCACCCCATCCCCCACATCCCACCACATCCTCCCTTACCATCAAATTCTTATCCAAGTCTCTGAGTCTCATTTTTATGTCCCATCTATGTATGCATTCATATAGTTCTTAGTTTTTTCTGATTTACTTATTTCACTCTGTATAATGTTATCAAGGTCCATCCATGTTATTGTAAATAATCCAATGTCATCATTTCTTGTGGCTGAGTAGTATTCCATAGAATATATGTACCAAAGCTTTTTAATCCACGTGTTCTCTGGTGGACACTTGGGCTGTTTCCAGATCTTCACTATTGCGAACAATGCTGCCACAAACATGAAGGTGCATTTCTCCTTTTGCAGCAGGTCTATAGCGTTCTTGGGGTATACTCCTAAAGTGGGATAGCTGGGACAAAAGGCAGTTCAATTTTCAATTTTTTGAGGAATCTTCATACTGTTTTCCACAGAGGCTGCACCAGTCTGTATTCCCACCAGCAGTGCAGGAGGGTTCCCTGTATTCCCACTTTGCTGAGAGTTTTGATCATGAACGTGTGCTGGATTTTATCAAATGCTTTTTCTGCATCTATTGAAATTATCTTGTGGTATTTCTCCTTCCTTTTGTTTATGTGATGAATCACACTGGTTGATTTGCAAATATTGTACCAGCCTTGCTTCCCCAGAATAAATCCCACTTGATCAAGGTGTATGATTTTTTCCATATAGTGTTGGATCCGATTAGCTAATATTTTGTTGAGGATTTTTGCATCTATATTCATCAGGGATATTGGCCTATAATTTCCTTTGTTTGTGTTACTTTGTCTGGTTTTAGAATTAGAATTATGTTTGCCTCATAAACAGACTTTGAAAGTCTTCCTTCTCTTGAATTTTTTGAAATAGCATGAGAAGGAGAGGAGTTAGTTCTTCTTTGAATATTTGGTAGAATTCACTTGTGAAGCCATCAGGCCCCAGATTTTTATTGTTGGGAGTTTTTGATAACTGTTTTGATCTCATTTGTGGTAATCCGTCTGTTTAGGTTTTCTAATTTTTCCAGATTGATTTTTGGAATTTTGTATGTTTCAAGAAATTTGTCTATTTTATCTAGGTTGTCCAGTTTTTTGGCATACAGTTCTTCATAGTATTTTCTTACAATATTTGGTATTTCTGTTGTGTCAGTTGTTATTTCTCTACTCTCATTTCTAATTTTATTTTTTTGAGTCCTCTCTCTTTTTTTCCCGGTGAGTCTAGTTAAAGGTTCATCAATCTTGTTTACCTTTTCAAAGAACCAGCTCCTAGTTTTATTGATCCTCTGTATTGTTTCTTTAGCCTCTATGTCATTTATTTCTACTCTGATCTTTATTATTTCCTTTCTTCTACTACATTTGGACTTTACTTGCTGTTCTATTTCTAGTTATTTTAAATGCAGGG
This sequence comes from Saccopteryx leptura, assembly GCF_036850995.1. Lineage (NCBI taxonomy): Eukaryota > Metazoa > Chordata > Mammalia > Chiroptera > Emballonuridae > Saccopteryx > Saccopteryx leptura. The sequence continues at coordinate 111,841,895 of NC_089507.1, read as the reverse complement.
TTAAGTTGTTTATTTGAGCTTTTTCTAGTTTCATAAAGTGTGGCTGTAGTGCTATAAACTTTCCTCTCAGGACTGCTTTTGCTGTGTCTCATAAATTTTGAGTTGTTGTATGCTCGTTGTCATTTGTTTCTAGGAATTTTTTTATTTCTTCTTTGATCTCATTCTTAATCCATTCGCTATTTAAAAACCTGCTATTTAGTTTCCATGTGTTTGATAATTATTGAGCTTTTCTGTTGTGGTTCATTTCTAGTTTCATGTCATTGTGGTCAGAGAAAGTGCTTGATATGCTTTCAATCTTCTTAAATTTGTTGATACCACTTTTGTGCCCTGACATGTGGTCTATCCTAGAGAATATACCATGAGCACTTGAAAAGAATGTATATTCTGCTGCTTTAGGGTGAAAGGTTTTTAAGATATCTATTAAATCAAGTTGATCTAGCGTGTCCTTTAAGTCTGCTGTTTCTTTGTTAATTTTCTTTCTTGAGGATCTATCTAGTGATGTTAGTGGTGTATTGAAATCCCCTACTATTATAATATTGCTGTTAATCTCACCTTTTATATCCATCAAAGTCTACTTTATATATTTAGGTGCTCCTATATTAGGTGCATAGATATTTATAATAGTTATATCTTCCTATTAGATTGCTCCCTTTATCACTATGTAGTGGCCTTCTTTATCTCTTACTATATCCTTTGTTTTAAAGTCCATTTTGTCTGATATAAGTATTGCTATCCCAGCTTTTTTTTTTTATTTCCATTTGTATGAAATGTTTTTTTTCATGCTTTTACTTTCAATTTATGTGCATCTTTTTTTTAAAGGAGTTTCTCTTGTAGACAGCATATGTATGGATCCTGCTTTCTTATCCATGCAGCTACCTTATGTCTTTTGATTGGATCATTTAATCCATTTACATTTAAGGTTATTATCTTTATTATATGCGGCTTAAGTGTCTGTTTGTCGCCGATAGCTTATTGGTTGCTTGCGTAACTGTAGTAGCCAATGGGGTAAAGTTGCCATGGCATTCAAATAGTCCTGCCTTCTGGCATGCCACCTCACAAATTGAGGTTAAAGATTGGAGCAATTACTATGCTGTTAAGAAATCTTAACACCAGAAGGGGTCTTTGCAATGGTACAAGGCTAGAGGTTCTCCAATTGAAAAATAATGTCATAATAGCTAAGTCTTTGACTGACTCCTCTAAAGGTGAAATACATGTCATTCCAAGAATTGATTTGGCTCTGTCTCAAACAGGGTTGCCGTTTCAATTGAGTCATAGACAATTTCCTGTAAAACTTGCCTTTACTATGACCATCAATAAGTCTCAGGACCAAACGCTTAAGTGTGTTGGCATTTTTTTACCTGAGCCTGCATTTGGACACGGTCAACTTTATGTTGCCTGTTCAAGAGTTTGTGAAAGAATGGACGTAAAATTAAAAATAATTGATGGTCCTCTGCAAGGCGAGCTTAAAAATGATGGAAAGATCTACACAAGAAATATTGTGTACAAAGAGATCTTTGACATGTGAATTAACATTTTATTATTTAAATCACCTTTATTTATTGAGCTAGCGGTGGCTCTTAAGAAATGTACCTCCAATGGTTTCCTTCATTACACTCTACTTTAAGCAATTAAGCAAGTAGAAGGGGGAAACCCCATGGGGCAGTAAGCAAAGGGGCGTCCTCGCCGCCTGCCCTGGGTAATTCAGTTTGAATTAGCAGACACCTTTGCACAAAACATTTTAATTACAATTTATAATATCTAGAACAGCGGTCATTTCGTATGACCACCGGGCTTTCTAGTTGATATGTATCTGTTTATTGTCATTTTATTTTTTAAAGCTGTATTCCTTTTTTGCTTTATTTTTTCCCCTTTGATTTGTTTACAAGAGGCCCCTTAACATTTCCTGCAGCATTGGTTTGGTTGTAATAAATTCCTTGTGGGGTTTTTTTGTCTGGGAAGTTTTTTATTTCTCCTTCGATTTTAAATGATAGCCTTGCTGGGTAAAGTAGTCTTGGTTGTAGGTTCTTGTTCTGCATTACTTTGAATATTTCTTGCCATTTCCTTCTGGCCTCAAGTGTTTCTGTTGAGAAGACGAATGTCATCCTTATGGGGGCTGATTTGTAGGTGATAGCTTTCTTTTCTCTTGCAGCTTTTAATATTTTCTTTTTATCACTTAGCTTTGGTATTTTAATTATGATGTGTCTTGGTGTAGGTTTCTTTGGGTTTCTCTTTAATGGAATTCTCTGTGCTTCTTGAACTTGTGAGAGTTTCTCCTGCATTAACTTCGGGATGTTTTTAGCTATGATAGGATTGAACAAAGTCTCTATCCCTTGTTCTTTCTCTTCTTCTTCAGGAACCCCTATGATGCAGATGTTATTTCTCTTCATGTTGTCACAGAGCTCTCTCAGAATTTACTCAGACTTTTCAGTCTCTTTTCTTCTCTGCTTTCTTGCCTTCATTCAAGTTGTCTTCCAACTTGCTGATTCTACCTCAGCTCTATCCATCCTGTTTTTAATTTTTTTCCATTGTGGTCTTCATTTCTGATATTGTATTTGTCATCTCCAATTGATTCTTTTTTAATATTTCAATATTTTTTTATACTTGCTATTTCTTTATTTAGTTGTTCATAATGACCATCCATTGTTGTTCTAAGATCCCTAAGCATCCTTACAATCATTATTTTGAACTCTGCATCTGGAAGTTTGATTATTTTTATAACACTCAGTTCATCTCCTTAAGGTTTCTCTTGTGGTTTCATTTGGATTGCACTTCTTTGTCTTCTTATTATGTCTGTGTGTTTGGGTGTTTTGTTTGTAGAGCTGGTTGAGTCTAGGCTTGGTGTTGTCTACCTCCAGTTTTCAATTTTGTTGTTTCTAGGTCTTCTTGGGTTGGCATCAGCTATTATTTGTAATCCAATTTCAGATTGGGCCATTTTGAAGTCTTGATTTGTTTGTTTTCTTAACAGGTGATAGTCTTGTTTACTGATCTCAGCAGAGGACTTCCTTGAAACTGTATTCAGGAATGCGGTGGGTGTAACCTGAGACTTTGAAGGCCTCCTCTACCTTCTAGTTAATCTCTCTGGTGGCAAGGTGTTTTCTCAGCTTCAGTAGGGGTTAGGTGTATCTCAGATCTCCATGGAGACCTGTGTTACTGCCCCTCCTCCCCACTTCTTGTTTTCAGCTGTGTCTTGTTGTGCTGATTGGAACAGGAGAGATATCTGGAGATCTGTGATCTGGAACCAATTCATTCTTGTTTTTTGTAAGAATTAGTCCCTCCCCCAGCTATGGCCGCCTCCAGCACTGAATGAGTCAGCTTTTTAGTTCCTTCCCTGCTTGATTTCTGTACTATAAAGTGGGGTAGACTGGGAGCTTGCTCTTTCAGTTTCTGAGATTAGCATTAGAGAGGAGAGCAGAGAAAGGCCACTTGGAGGAGGCCAGGAGAAGCAGCCAAGATTGTGGAGTGCTGAGTGAGAAGCCAGTATGTGCAGAGTTTGTGCAGGGAGAATGAAGGATATTGGGAACAGAGGTGAATAAGTTTGGTGAGCTAGAAGCCTTTGATTCTAGGAAACTAGGATAAGTCAGTAGCTTTGTGAGCACTGAATGAGTGGGTTTTGGAGCCCAGTGTGTGTTTTTACTTGCCTGCCGGGTTCATGCTAAGATTAAAGATGATGGCCCACCAGTTCTTGGCTCCATTGTTTCATTACAATCTGTCTGAATCTAATTCGAACCTGCATGGGCCAGATGGCTGTGATGGTGGCCACAGCAACTGGCTTTATACTGTAGGAGAGGGAAACATTGGGCAAAAGAATGTAAATCTAAGTATACTACCAAAGAACATGTGATTCAGGAAAACAGACAATGGAGCCTTCCCAGGCCCTATCAACTTATTTTGTCATGACTGAAATTGAGGTACAGAAATCTCAGCATAATCAACCTGAACTGCCATTTGCAGCAGCTTTTATAATTTAAGAATGAATAGGAGACTCAGGTGTTAAGAAAGTTACAGCTTTTCCTGTTATTGTCTAATTTTCTTTAAAGTTTTAGCTATAATCCTCTGAACTATCATTTAGTTTCTTTTCTATTCTTTGCTTGGTTATTTGGACGGGGGACCCGAGGTGAATCTGTCTACAAAATTTCCTTGTGGCCACTGAGATTTTTCTCGAAGTTTTGTTTAATCTCATTCATCTTTAGTCCTTCTGTTAAAAAATGCCCTAATTAAGATCAGGTAGGCATCTTTCTAATCTGGTTGTGCCCTGAAATCTTGGGTTTCTCTCTGGTTTGTCTGGTTCATCTGATTCTTATTTCTGTTAATCTTTGTTTAATGTTGTCAAAAATTTGTCTGTTTTTAAGGCCTGAATTAAGTTCTTGCATGCAAAATTTGAAATGCCAGCTCTAATATTGAAAAAATAAAATGGTTTCATCCTTGTATTTTTTGCTTTGAAATTGGAACTTGTGAGGAGCACTCATTTAAATTTAAATAGAATGGAATGTGAATTCTAAAGACTTGCTAACTTGGTTGAGCTGATGCATCTATTATTGCTAAGCAACATTGGTTTTGTTCTGTTTTGTTTTATCTTGGCTCGCCCATGAAGGAGTCACTGAGCTGTAAGGCTTGGGACAAGGTAAATTTCCCTAACAAAGATCTAAGTTTATTTTTTTAAATGGGAGGATAACCAAGGTCATACTGGATTTTTTTTCAGCCTTATAAGCTCTCTAGATTGCCTGTTAAGCAATTGGGTAGAAATGTTTTTGAAAAATATGGGAGTGTTACTTAGAAAAGCATTTACTATATTTTGTCAGGTTTTTGGAATGGGAGGACAGGTATTTCCTTACAATCCTCAAAGTCAAGGCACTATAAAGTGTGCCAAGCAAACACTTAAATGTCAGTTATAAAAAATAAAAAAGGGATAGTCATATTCTGGAACTCCTGAAAATCTTCTTTATCATGTTTATACTTTAAAATTTTTTTTGAATGCTGATATACAGGGCCAGTCAGCATCCCAGAGACTCTAGAATCCTACAAGGAAAGCCTTTCATGAAGTATGATGAAGGGACCCACTCACAGGAATCTGGCAAGGGCCAGAGCCTGTTCTATGGGGCTAAGGATATGTGTGTGTTTTCCCTAGGTCTACTGAGGCTCCTTGGTGGGGTCCTGAATGTTTGTAAGACACCATGAGCCAGGATGAGAGATTCATAAGAGCAATTGTATAAGGCTTATTTTACTATGCTTTCATCCCTTTCTCTGTCAAACTTATTCCATCAATCAAATTCTCTTAGCACACTCCAAACCTCTTTTTTCTGCAAATTTCTACCCTCTTTCATTTGATCCAGCTGATAATGCTATCCTTCTGTCTTTTTCCAATCAGCTCCAGATATACAGAAAAAGTTAAATTTTAACTTTTTTTAAGTTTAAAAACGTTTAAACTCAAACCCCTCAACAAGAGCTCCTGAGCATAGCTTTCAAGGCAGGCATGGCAAACATATGGCCTATGGGTGGGATCTGGCCTGCTTAATGAGTTTATGTGGCCCACAATTAAATTTTTGATATTTTCCACTACTTTAAAATCTCGGCTACTCAGAAGCAGAAGTGTTTTTGATTATTGAAAATCAAGATATTTAAGAAGATAGTATTATGCAGAAAAGAATTCCACGTGTGACTAATCTAGGATTAACTTCTAATAATTGGTCAAATGAATTTGCAATACTTTATTTTTAGAAAAAAATTCCATTATAAATATTTACAACTTTTGTACTCATCTGTACTCGATATAAACTGTTTGATGTTTAGTGGCGATGTGAAATCCACATTCTTTTAGGAGGAGTTTGCCAATGCGCACCCAAGGTCAAACAATTTGTTATTTTTGTGGTCAAATGTGCTGAATCAAGTGGCATTGTAGCATAGACAATAGCTGCTGTTGATAACTAAAAATGTGTCCAGGCTGTTTGTAAAACAAAATAATTGTTTTATTTGTGATATAACCTATTCAAGCTCATTCTATTAATTAAATATTGGGTTATTTTGTTTGTTTTTTGTTTTTTTTGTTGTTGTTGTATTTTTCTGAAGTTGGAAACGGGGAGGCAGCCAGACAGACTCCCGCATGTGCATGACCGGGATCCACCTGCATGCCCACCAGGGGGCAATACTCTGCCCATCTGGGACGTTACTCCACTGTGACCAGAGCCATTCTAGCACCTGAGGCAGAGGCCATGGAGCCATCCTCAGTGCCCGGACCAACTTTGCTCCAATGGAGCCTTGGCTGCGGGAGGGAAAGAGAGAAACAGAGAGGAAGGAGAGGGGGAAGGGTGGAGAAGCAGATGTGTGCCTCTCCTGTGTACCCTGGCCGGGAATTAAACCCGGGACTCCTGCACACCAGGCCAACGCTCTACCATTGAGCCAACCGGCCAGGGCAATTAAATATTGTTTTGATTGATTGAGATACAGTTTGGATATTTATATAAATGTAATTGTATTTTATTAAAATATATTTTTATAAAAATAATATTGTACATTAAAAATTTTTTTCACTCAAAAAAAATTTTTTTCACTCAATTACATTTATTCATAAACAGATTATTACTTAAATGAATCATTTTTGTACTTAACATTTTTTTATTTTAATATTTCATCTGGCCCATGAAAAAGTTTTCTTTCTAATCTGGCAGGGGGCAAAACCTGTTGACCATGCCTGTTTTAAGGTCTATAATTACTGAAAGGAATAGGAAAAGGCAGACAGAGCCCAAAGAGATCAGGCAATATACCAGCTCTTGGCATATACCCTTAAAGGCTCCAACACCCCTAAGGGGCCTCATAAGACTCCATCAGGGCCCTGCTTCAAGAGTGGAAAAAATTGGGCTAAAGCCTGCCTGGCTTCTCAGCCCCCACCAGGGCCATGCCCTTGCTGTAGAAAAAAGGGACACTGGAAAGTAGACTTCCCCCTCGCTCCACCAAGGGAAGATTCAGTCTCTTCCAGCCCTATCCCAGCCACATCTGACCTAACCTTGTCCAGACTGCTGGAACTTGCCACTGAAGACTAAAGGTGCCCAGGGCTGTTGGCCCATCTCACATCACCATGGATGAGCCTGGGGTAACCATCCAAGTAGCAGGTAAGCCAATCTCATTGCTTATGACAAAGGGACTACTTATTCTGCCTTGCCCAAATATTTGGGTTTTGCTCATTCCTTGAAGATATCTGTTGTGGGTGTTGATGGTCTTATTTTCCTCTCTGTTTGCCTTGTTTAATACATAGTGTCTCCTTTACACACTCTTTTTTCCTCCTGCCTCAATGCCTCATGCCTATTTTAGGCTGGGAACTACTCTCCAAATTCAGAGTCTCTCTCTCTCTCTCTCTCTCTCTCTCTCTCTCTCTCTCTCTCCCTTTTGCTCACTTCTATTACAAATTTACCTCTACCCCCCAGCATAGTGAATCCCAAGGTTCTCCTCACCACCCTCACAGTTGCAAAACTCCAGGGAAAGGCTCCCTTGTTTCATCTCTCCAGGTTAAAGAAAACAGAAGCTCCATCTCCGTACATGCTGCAGATGGCCCTTCCAGTTTACCTGCATCATTGCCAGAGGTCCAGAATTGACATTAAGTTTGAGACAAAGGCTTAGTTTGTTAGAAGCAATGGTCATTGGGACTTGGATGCTAGCTGCAGAGTGTGGAAATGTGACAACAGTTTCAGTGCCATGCAGACTTTTTCTGAATGTATGTGACTCCTACTCCTTGGGACAGTTCTCAGACTGAAGTGGGGTTTGGTTGCATTTACAGATAATGTGGAGCAGTGATGGTATCAAGATGGACTTGGTGAAATTACATTAACATATTAAGGACATTCAAAATTATAAAGATTCTATTTTAGATCTTGCTGTATTAGCTAAGAATTTGCTTGATAATCTAAAAGGCTTTAATCCCTTCATTGTATTAAGACACTTGTTTTGGTATCTGTTAGCACTGACTATATTAATGTTGTATTTATTTTATATTTTTTCAGTCTGCCTCCAAATTGGAACATGGGAAGTCAGATGAGTATGAATCACAGCACACGAATTGAAGTTAAAAAATAGAAAAGGAGAATATGTTGGGGACTGAAAGCCAAGAGGGTCTTTGTGGTTTAGATTTTTGGGGGACAGAGGTGTGGGGAACTGGCAGTAAGCTGGCAGTCTGTCCAAAACCCCCCATCTCACTTGTTCTGTTAAGTTGCTAAAGGCTATTTTTTCCCACACCTTTATGTTAGCTGTAGTACTGAATTGCTTATATGCATCTTATCCCCATGTCCCTCAGAAAGACTGGAGACAATCCTTTGTTTTGTGAAGTTAAGATGTTATGTATGGTGGGGGTTTTCTGTACTTGGTAGAATTCTTGGATTGCCTTGGAAATGTGACTTTGTTTTAATGATCTCTTTGATTTGCTAATGACCTCACTTTGCCCTATAAATAAAGCAGGATTAGGGATGGACAGTGCACTCTGTTCTTGCCATAAGCATTGCAGAGGCCTTCTGATCCTATCCTTTTTCTCTTTAAACCTATTTTCTTAATTCAGTGCTGTTCCCACTCAGGACCTGGAATTACTAGCCATGCTGGCTCATGGAATGAAGGAGCTATATATGTTTACTAATTTTAATTCCAGGACCCAATTGAGATAAACTTGAACTAAGTCACCTCAGGCAAAGAATGTGGAAGGAGCAAGAAAGAACATAAAAATTCTAACCTGCCAGAGTTAGACTATTAGTCTTATGTGTGTCCAGATTTGGTTCCTGTTTCAAAACTTCCTAAGCAATGGACTCTTGGCTTCTTAATGGGTTCCAGGTGGTAAAAAACCTGCCACTGGATTGAATTCCACGAATTTCTGTTACACTGTGCTTGTGAGGTCAGCTGCTAACTATGCTAGTTCATGCCTCTGTCATTATTTCAATCCAACTTAGCCTGCTGGTTTTGGGAGCACTGGAGGAGTCCTGTTGGTATCTCCTAACACACACTAAGAAACTAGAAAAAAAACCTTAAGAGTCTGCTTTCAGTGCTTGGTGTCATACATACCAGGTAAAACCAGATTATGCTTCTGTGTATCCCAGTTGTGTGACTTTGGAGAGGTAACATCTCGTTCTTAGTCTCCTCATGGGTTGAGTAGGCAAACTCTTGAAGACCTCCAGGCTCTTTCAGGGATGGGGGCAGGGGTTGTCATCAAAACAATCTTCATAACACTATTTTGCCTTTTTCATTTTGAGGACCATTTTACTGATGGTGCAAACACAGTGGTGGGTAGAGCTGCTGACATCTTCACAGGAATCAGGACTCCAAACAGTCCAGATGATCACTTACTGTCATCTCCGGAACCACCGTCCCAGTATGAAAAAGTCAGTGTCACACAAGAATGTATGAATGTCCTCAAAGTGGTAAAAAAGTAAATTAACTAACTTTATTAAGTCTCAGTTCACAAGTGCATGTCTCTAGTATTCAGGGAGACAAAACAGTAAGCACACATACAGCACTTTTGCTGCACATAAAAGGTCAAGTGTGACCATTTGATGGTGAGCAGAACAAGCCACTTTTTTGTGCAATAATTTTTTACCTTAGAAAAACTATTGACAGACAAACTATGGTCCTTCAGATTTGGAAATTTGTTAGACATTATCTCTAAAATGAATGGTATGACACTATTATCTCAGGGAAGGCTAGTGACAGAACTTGCCCATGATGAAATTCTAGCTTTCAAGTGAATATGAGATTTCAGGAAAACATGTGCCCACCATCATGATCTTGACAGCTTCCCAATATCTGGGCTTTCCTAATGAGGTGGAAGGATGACATAACAAATGTGATCTTTGATATTGTTTAATGGAGTATGTCAGCATTTGGAGGTTCTGCACAACTCAATGGACTAGTATTTTCCAAATAATTAATACATGAAGATCCAAAAGTACACACAGGTAAAAGACCCAACCACAGTACACCACAGACTGATGGATTGTGATGTAACAGAGAATGAAAGTATATTGGTATGCTTTCAGATTCTATAACTGCAACTAACTTTTTAAAAATGACATTGTCATATTCTAGTGCAACATCACAGAAGAATATTCACACTTATTTGAAAATGCTATCAAAATATTTTTCCCCTGTCTAACAACATATCTATGTGAGGACTTACTTCCAGTTACAGATTGAATGCAGAAGCAGCTGTCTTCTATTAATATTTGTAGCCTGACCAGGCAGTGGCACAGTAGATAGAGCATCGAACTAAGACACGGAGGACCCAGGTTCAAAACCCTGAGGTTACTGGCTTGAGCATAGGCTCACTAGCTTGAGTGCAGGGTCTCTGGCTTAAGCATAGGATCATATACATGAGCCCTTGGTCACTAGCTTGATCCCAAAGGTTGCTGGCTTAAAGCCCAAAGTCACTGGGCTTGAGCCCAAGGGCACTGGCTTGAGTATAAGGTTACTTGCTCTGCTGTAACCTTTTGTTCAAGGCACATATGAGAAAGCAATCAATAACAACTAAGGTACTGCAATGAAGAATTGATGCTTCTCATCTCTCTCCCTTCCTGTCTCTGTATCCCTATTTTTTCTTCTCTCTGACTCCCTCCCTGTCTCTGTAAAAAAAATTGTAATACAATGCCACTCTTCTCACCAAAATGCTGTGTTTTAGAAAACAATTATTTTTATAAAAATTTGTCATTTTTCACTTGCAGTTTATTATTGAGGTTTTATTTTATTTTATTTTTTAAGTGATATGTGTGTGTGTGTGTGTGTGTGTGACAGAGACAGAGAGAGACAGATAGGGACAGACAGATAAGAAGGGAGAGAGATGAGGAGCATCAATTCTTGGTTGCGGCACCTTAGTTTTCAATGATTGCTTTCTCATATGTGCCTTGATTGGGGGGATACAGCAGACTGAGTGACCCCTTGCTCAAGCCAGCGACTTGGGCTCAAATTGGCAACCTCAGAGTCTTGAACCTGGGTCCTCCAGGTCCCAGTCCAACACTCTATCCACTGCACCACTGCCTGGTCAGGCATTATTGAGGTTTTAAATAAAATAATAAATGCTTCCAAATTTCTCATTTTTAATTTCACATCTGATAAGTACTGGCAGAAATTATCCACATAAACAAAAATTTCTTGACACAGTCAATAATTTTTTTAGTGTAGAAGGATCGTTAGACTTTAAAAGTTTGAGAACTAGTGGTCCAAGTTCTCATAATTACACCACTGAAATCAGACTAAGAAAATACCCCATCAAAGCAGCATTCTTTCTTGGCAGCTCATCTTTGCTAATATTGGCTCTTCAATCTGTCCTCCGTCTTTCTCTTTATTCACCCAAATCCTCCTCACTCTTCCAGGCACATTTGAAGTGCTCCCATGTCCAAGAAGCCCTTCTGTAAACCACAAGACAAACATCTCACCATTCCTGATTTACAGTGTTCTAATGTTTGTGCCTTGTAATATGTTCTCTAGTTGTTTAATGTTATATGTCTTATTGCACCAACTTAGTTGTAAAATCTTTGAGGGTACAGACTATCCTTAGTCATTCTTTATCTTTCTATATACAGCACATGGATACATATATGCATCATTCAATTTAAGTGCAATCATTCAATTTAAATATATGTATCAGAACAAATCATAAACAGGTTTTTGCCACATAGCTCCCCCCTTAGAAACTTAAACCTTTTGTTGTGACTCACATTTTCATTTTTTGTATCAATAAAGAACTTTCTTACACAATTTTTCTTTACTTGATAACAGGACTTTTCTTAAAGTGCTGATGCTTAATTCAATAAATGCTAACCAAAGAAGAAAAATATCTCATTTGGAGTTTTTTTATTATTATTATTAACTACTTTCAAATAGACTTCTCAGAATCTCATGACCAATTTTATTTCTTTTTTTCTTTTTTTTAAAATTTTATTTCTTAAAAGAGTTATGGGCAGAGTTATCATTTTTAAACATGGATGAGACATAATAAGTATAGAAAAGTGACAGACATAAAAATAGGAATTAAAAATCATAAATGTAATATTATCCAAAATGGCAGCTTAGTAGGTGAAAGTTACACTCACCTCCTTCCAGGACCAAACTGGAATTACAACTTAAGTATAGAACAATCAGCCTCAATAACCAACTAAAGACTAGCGGAACAGAAGTCTTTTAACCAAGGATTTACAGAAGAAGTCATATCAAGACTGGTAGGAAGGAAAAAGAGGCAAAAAGGGCGGCCCCTGCTCCCATGAGCACTTGCTCAGGTCCTGGAAAGATAGCTTAGCTGCAAATATTTCCCCTGAAGAATGAGGGGTCATAACCCCACACTGGGATCCTTAGCCCAGAACACCAGAGCCAAGAAAAAGCACCAACATAATATCTGGCTTTAAAAATCAGAAGGAATTTTGTCTTCCAGGGAGAGACAGGAGACCCAGGTGCCTTCTTAAAAAGCCAGTGCACAAAGTCTAGTTCACAGCCACTTACACTGGGCTTTAGCAGAGGGAAGGCAGAGCAGACTATAGAGTCCTGTGAGGCGACTGGTTTATAGCTTTAGGGAGAGAGCTGAAGGGACTGCTCCCAGGGTCCCTGTAATGAGTCCTTTTTCCATAATGCAAATGCCACATTTTGGGGGTGGAGCACCCCCTTCCATACAGCATCAGGCAGTTATGGGCAGAGTTATGGGGGGGGGGAGTACAATTGCTCAGTCCTCCAAACTCCCTGCTGCTTCACCCTGAAAACCTCACACCTTGCAGAGGAGACAACTGACTAAGCTTGTATGTAGAGGTCCAGGAAGACTCAGGGGGCAGGTGGGTGGTCAGTGGCTGAGTTTTGTAGCTCTGGAGCAAGCAACATTCCTCTTATCTTCCCATAAACCTGACCAGTTTCACCCCCTCACAGGGGAGATCCACTAGCTACACCATCTGGACTCTCAATAGCCCCATACTCCCAATACCTGTGAGCCCTACCCTGTGAGGTCAAGCTGTCCAAGAGGTCTAGGCAGAATCCAGGACAGATTTAATTGTGTGGTCCTAAGACTGGGGCCATTTTTTTCATCTCACCCCTGACTAGTGCACAACCCTCCCTTCACACAGCCAAATCTTGGTGTGTTTGGACCTGATAAACTCTGCTGGCCTCACCCTGATGACTCCTGAATCCTTGCCCTATTTCAAAGATATGCAGGCATTCAGTAAGTGACAGCTAGCCTGGTGTACCCTGGGACTATTGCTGAGGGGCCTTCAACTCAGAACTGACACTAAGTTAGAACCTATATCAATCTGGTGAACACCAGTCACCCCTACCTCGTGACTCATGGAGAACCTACCTCATACAACTCAAGTACAACCAGAGTCTTTTTGAGTGACTGAGCCTAACAGACAGTCAACAAGTTGAAGCAGAAAGAGGTAGATCTCAGGGTGGCATGGAACTTTGGCTAAACTTCCTCCTGGATTGGTGCTGGTAGAAGCTGGCTTTGGTGTACAGCTTGGTTCTTCCCTCATGCACCCAGGCCCAGCAGAGGCAACTACCAGCTGTGGATCACTTTTTAGCTCCAGTAAGTTGCAGAGGGCCAGTCACAGGCAGTGTCTGGCATTGGCCTGCACTATGGTCTCTCACAAGAGGTTTCAGAACCAACACACTCAATGACCAACTTCAGAAAACATCAGAGCAGGATCCAGTTAGCTTCACAAGCAACACATTTGAAAGGAGATCTCCGTAGGCTTCAGAATCTGCTGAGGCAAATCCTGCTGCATGTGGTCAGCACCTGCATAGTAGCTCATACACTGTGGCCAATGTTGATCCTTACACTCAGCCAGCATGAGTGTTCACCCCACACATTAAATAGTCAACAATAATCAAGACTCAATTACTATGAAAAGGCTCACATAACTCACACAAAAATCATTCCTGGAGCTCCCAGCTCAGGTTATCAAGGAGACAGCTCAGCTGGCTCCCAAAAGATACCTACTACATAAGGCCACATGACCAAGATGGAAAGACATAACAGATCTACATAATATACAGAAACATATACAAAGAGGCACCCAAAAGAAGGAAATAAGAAACATACCCCAAATAAAACAAACATAAAAACCTACAGAAAAATAAGTAAATAAAATAAAGGTAAGCAATCTACCATATATAGAGTTTTAAACAATCATTATAATAATGATAAAAAAAACTTAGGGAAATAATAAATAAAGTCAGTGAGAATTTAAATAAAGAAATAGTAACATGAAAATGGACATGGAAATCATAAAAAAGAACCAGTCAGAATTGAAGAATACAATATCTGAAATGAGGCATACACTAGAAGAAATAATAAGTAGATTAAATGAAGCTGAAAATCAAATCAGAATGTACTTTATTTTTAAAAAGATTTTATTTATTTATTTTAGAGAGGAGAGAGAGAAGGTGGAGAGAAGCAGGAAGCATCGACTCCCATATGTGCATTGATCAGGGAGGCAAGGGTTTCAAACTGGTGACCTCAGCACTCTAGGTCAATGCACCACCACAGGTAAGGCAAATCAGTGTGCACTTTAAAAGAATGTATATTCGGCTGCTTTTGAGTGAACTGCTCTGAAGATATCAATTAAAGCTTTCTATTATAGTGTAGAATTCAAGGTTGCTGTTTTCTTACTGATTATATTTTTGTCTGGAAGATTAAGTTACTAATGTCAGTGGGGTACTAAGCTCCCCTAATATGATTGTATTACTTTTGGCCACTCTCTTTATATCCATCAAACTTTGCTTTAAGTTTTTAAGTTCTGTTATCTATGGTGCATAAGAGTTTACAAGGGTTTTATCCTTTAGTTGGATGACTTTTTATTGTTATGTAGTGTCCTTCTTTGTTTTAAGGTCTATTTTGTCTGATATATGTGGATATACCAAAGACCCCAACTAACCCAACTATTGAAATCTTGGGGAAGAAGAATAAATTTGTAGAAATCATGCTACCTGATATTAAACTATACTACAAGGTCATAGTAATCAAAACCGCATGGTACTGGAGACTACTCTCAGGATATTGGCAGAAAACAGAAGAAGCATGCTGTGCAGAAGGCAGCCAAGTGTACATCAAAGTGCCTGGCTGGTGCTGCCTCCCCTGGATACTCACCACTGCTGTACATTTCCACAGATGGCTTTACAGTGTTGTTCATGAGTATGATTGGCCACGTCTAGATCATGTCAGTGGCAAGAAGCAGGGAAGAGGGGATAGCAACCTAGCCCTTTGGCTTCTGTTAGGGATCTTGGTCCTCCCTCCTATCTATCATGATCTGCATGATGAAAGTGAGCTCCTAAATAAAATTGTCAAATGCTGGAAAGCCAAACACAGGCACGTGTGTACTACAAAACACTACAAAACTATAGCATCTGCAAGCAAAAATTATGGTAAGTTTATTGCGCAGGTTAAGTGAATAATATTCTCTATTCACTTAAGAAGTAAACAATTTTGCATGTTTTGGAGATAATGTTGAAAAGTCTCAGTTCATTTAGACCATGCTTGGGGCAGCAAATATCTAAACTTTACCCTCATTATTCCTTTTTAATTATTCCAAACCTGTTTACTGATCAAGGCCAACTTTAAATCCCTACTCTTCCATGAAGTGACATATGTGCTTTTCTGCTAAAACAATCACCTCCTCATCAACTGAAATGCATGCATTTGCAAACATTCTAGAATATAAATAAAAGTTAAAATGAGGAAAGTAATCATGATGCCAACTACATCTACTGAGAAAACCATCTCCCAGAAACAATGTCAAGCAATTAGCACTCAGCAGGGGTAGGTTTTAACCACTCACAGTTTACTTAAAAGTATAAGATAGTGGCTTCCTGGATTCACCTGGAGCGAGTAGATGCTGATTCAAGTCCTCCTTCTTTGTTTCCTGGCCATAAATCGTGGGTTCAGTTACTTAACTCTTTAACCTGGAGATGCCTTATTGCTAATAATAACAAGAATAGCATCTATGTCTTAAGGTTCTACTTGGAATTTCATGAGATAATGCAAAGTAATTAATAAGTGTCTTATTCATAATCACTTGATAAAAGTTAGCTGTGTTTTTTAAACTGGCAGGAATTTATATTTCAAGCTCAATTCTGCAAATAAGTAATAATCATTTCTTTCAACATCTTTGGTTCCAGCACTAGCAACAAACAACAGAAATTTACCCAGCTTGATCTTTAAGTAGCTATTTAATATTAGAATTTAAGTATTAAATAACTCATCATTAAAAACAAAAGGTTAAAGGGTGGTTTTTATTGTTTCATCCCAACCTTTAAAAAGGTGAACATTCAAGAGTCAACCTGGAATGCTGAGGTTGGTGGTTCAAATCCCTAGACTTGCCTGGTCAAGGTACATACAGGAAGCAAATACTATCAGTAGATGCTTCCTGCTTCTACCCCCTCTTTCTCACTCTCTCTCTCTTCCTCTCTATCTCCCCCCTCTCTCCAAAAATCAATAAATAAAATCTAAAAAAAAAAAAAGAACTTAAAATCAGTCCTGTTAAATCAAGCATTTATACTGCAGAGGGACAGAAGGACACAGATTTGATCCCCTCCCCCAAACTAAAGGATACTCAATCAAGAAGGAAGCAGTACACTGTTCACTTAGGAAAAGGAAGAGGAAATGAATTTTCCTGCTGGGAAGGAAGGAGGGACACATCATAAATCATGTGCTGTAGTTGCAAGCATTTCCCAAGTATCCTGAAAAGCTATCCACGGCTGAGCGATGAGAGAGGACCTCTGAGTATATGTGTCCTTTTCAGAGATGTTTATTAAGGCACTGACTTGGGAGGGAGTGGGAGCAGCCTTCAGTCCCATCCCCCATTCAAAGTCCATGTCTTGTCATCAGCTATCCTTGTTAGCTGAGAAGAGAAGGTAAAGAAAAAAACCAAGGTTCTGAAAAAGCTGTTAAGAACAGTTCAGACAAGAAGAAACCTGATCTTTTTCCTCTTTGCTTGAGTGTCACAGGCTTATGCTTTCTGTGGGAGCATTGAAAGCAGAATGTTCCTCAGTCTTAGGCTACAAGAAAGACCTTCTGTTCACCCAGCAAACCAATCAGTCCAAATGAAGAAGGCAGTTAATGTTTTTGTTTTGCTTTGCTTAGTTTTGTTTGTTTTTTGTTTGGTTGTTTGTTTTTTCTTAGACTGTCACTTCCTTATCTCTGCCTCTGGACTAATACCAGAGCTGAAGAAAGTAGTCAGGTGGTGTAGGGTGAAGGATGGCACCTGACCCCACAGTTCACCAGTTAATGGAGAAAACAGACCAAAAGTGATTCGCCCCAGCCTTCCTTAGCAAGCTCTGAGAGGTGATCTTGTTACCACAGTAAAGAGCCTAACCGGCACTTCCACACAGCCCAGCATAGTGACCTACATCCATCTCTACCGGGAGAAAAGGGAAGCACTAAGATGGTTAAAATGTGGGAAGAGAGTGACACAGAAAGAGGCATAACTGATACCAAATGGTGTGAAAATTAGAATCAGTTGCCTCAGAGCTGGTTTTAGTTTCTTCCATTTTTTCTCCTTTGGAGGTTTTAAAAATTCAGACTGGTGTTGGCGGAGGCAGATTAAGGTTGGTTGAGGGCTCGGGCATGGAAGAAAATACTGGGCCCCTTAAAAACAGAGAAAGACAGAGAAAATAAAAATACATATTAACCATATTTTTAAATAAATAAAAAATATTATGTACTATTAAAGTAAAAATTGCACATATAAAACCAAACTTGATGTCATTAGAAAAAAGTGTAAAGCTGGGGTTTTGCAGGGCCCTTCAGAAGTCAGGGCCCAGGGCGTGGGCATGTGCCCAGTGCTCCTGCTGAAATCCACCTCTGAGTATTGGTGCCAACACTCCAATGACAGCTCCCAACCAGAAATGCATCCAAGCAGTTCCGTCAAACATAGTTGAGGCGTCAAGAGATGTAATTGATAGTCCCTGCTCTCCAGGACCAAGCACAAACCTATCCTGCTTCTCTGTCTATGCCTATAGCCAACTGTTTAAATGAGAATCCATGCAATAAATCGACCTGGCACTAAATATATGAAAATTCAATTTGACCAGCATTTATTCAGCAACTATTATTGCTAACTATTGTACTAAGCACTGTGCGGTTAACTGATGAAAGTGGTGGGCAATAATAGGTTTACAGTTGTTGGTGTAGAAAAAGGCATGCAGAAAAAGGAATGATTATTACAATAGCTTTGTTAACTCAAAAGAGTGGCACAATGCCCTTGCTTTTGCCCAACCTTGTACTTCTCTAGTTTATTCCTTCATGTAGCTTAAAATTTCATTGGGAAGATAGATATGCACATAATGACAGTAAAAATAAAAAATGACCTAAGTCAAACTGGAGAAACAAGAACATGACAAGACCAACTCCCCTGTTCCCTCCACCACAGCCCTGTCACCTACTAAGGACAGTTGCCAGGTATGTAGCCCAGGGGTTAAATCACTGCCACCTTCCCAGTGTAATCCTGCACATGTCACCTTCCTGCAGAGCCCCCATCAGCTCTTTCATCAGTTCCCAGGGTTGCAAATTCCTGACTGTGACCAGTGCTCCTTGGAAAGTTCCTGTAGTCAGAGCAAGTACACCCTGAAATAATGCAATTCTCCTCTGCAAGATCTTTGCAAAAATACCTAATATGTATTCAATAGTATTTTGCAAACTGAGATATATGAAAATTTCTAATTAGCATATCATGGGATCATACACATCACCTTTTGTTTTCTTGCCTCTGATTTCTTCCTGGTTGTAATGAAACCACTGTGGCTATTTACACCTTTTTCACATTCCCAGAAATACCTCCCTCTTTTGCTATCAGAACCATTAGAAAAAAATTAACATCTTATCATTGCCTTGGATGAATCACACCTTAGTTGAGCCCATAATTAAAATCCAATTTCATCCATAGCAAATAATTAATCTAATCCAGCAGGCCTCACTGAGAGGCAGCTGTCATAAATGTGTGTCATGGACCTGATAGAAATGAATAAAAAGGTCTATCCTACTGTAAGGCCAGTGGCTGAGGCCAGGCAGGTTCACACTGGATTCAGGCAGATGGTAGAGGAACTGCAGAGCCAGAAAGCAGTAGGCCATTTCTGTTTATTTGATCCTTGCAACAGCAGGCAAGTGAACAGACCAGGAAAAACCTCTCCTCGAAGTCATGGCCAACTGATCTGCAAAAAGTCACCCTGAGAGCAAGCACCCATAGCCTTATATAGGTTACACACATGTGACTCTGCCACAGGCTCATGCACTAACCATGCAAAGTGTAAGCGAGCAAGCCTAACACGGCTGTTTGCCCAGCACCTACCAACACCACCTTCCTTAACTTCAAAAGACCATTAAAACACAAGAACCATAAAGAGTCTTAGAAATCTTCATTTTATAACCCCCCAAAAAAGAAATAATAACTAGGCAGTAGGTGAGAACATACATCTAACTTACCCACACCCCATAAGATGTGCATCATGGTCCCTTTACTACAAATAGATGAAGAGAGTCAGAAGGGAGTCTGGATTTGAACCCAGGCCTCTCCAAGCCAGTCTTTCTGATTTGTGACCTGGTTCCTGCCCTAGGCTGACTCCTCATGGGTCAATCAAGTTCATGAACTTTATGTGGGGGTGTTGGAGCCATGCTGCTCTGGTCCTCCTGGTTACTGGTTCAGAGTTCTCACTATTCTGTGATCCTGCAGAACAGTAGCCTGACCTCAACCAGAACACTGCTGAGAAAGGGGTTCTTGTGGCTCCCATGGAACAGATACCTTGGGTTGATTCTTCCCTTTCTATTATTCTTTATTTCTGTGCTATATTCTTGATTTCAAATAACACAGAATATTGAGTAAAAAAACAATTGATTTCTCCTTTTCAGAAGTAAGCCATGTTTGGGAGTGTGGGTATTGTTTTAGGTATTCTCAAAGCACTGTGCTCCTCGACAACAACTTTTTATGTGAATGTGATCATTTTATTTCATGTGATTTACGTTTTCCATTTAACACATTCTAAAACCCTTCCACATTACACTCATGTAACTCTGTTTATTAACATGAACTCATGCCAAGTGTCCTGTTGTATAAATGTACCATGATTTCATCAGCAACATTCATTTTGTTCTTAGTTTATGGCCCTGGACAGTTGGCTCAGTAGTAGTGTCGACCCAGCATGTGGAAGTCCTGGGTTCAATTTCCAGTCAGGGCACATATGAGAAGCAACTTCTGCTTCTCCCCTTCTCCTCTCCCTTCTTCTCTCTCTCTTCCCCTCCCACAGCCATGGCTTGATTGATTCAAGCATGTTGGCCCAGGGTGCTTAGGATGGCTCTTTTGAGCCTCTGTTTCAGGTGCTAAAAAATAGCTCAGTTGCAAGTGACCCCAAGTAGGCAGAACATCAGCCCCAGACGGATGTTGCCAGGTGGATCCTGGTCTAGGTGCATGCAAGACTCTGTCTCTGTATCTCCCCTCCCTCTCACAAAAAGAAAAAAAAAAGCAATGAAGTAAGCAAAGGAAAACTTATCTTCAAAAGAGATAAAATAAAATAAAATAAAAGACTTAGTTTTGAAACAATAATATTCAAATATAAGATAATGATAAAAAGATTAAAAACAATATAAATATCAGAAGAATTATATTTGAAGAATATAAAGAACTTGCCTGACCAGGTGGTGGTACAGTGGATAGAGCGTTGAACTGAGATACAGAGAACCCAGGTTCGAGACCCCGAGGTCGCCAGCTTGAGTGCTGGCTCATCTGGTTTGAGTAAAGCTCACCAGGTTAAATCTAAGGTCGCTGGCTTGAGCAAGCAGTTACTTGGTCTCCTGAAGGCCCACATCAAGGCACATATGAGAAAGCAATCAATGAACAACTAAGGTGTCTGCAACGAAAAACTGATGAGTGACACTTCTCACCTCTCTCCATTCCTGTCTGTCTGTCCCTGTCTATCCCTCTCTCTGACTCTCACTCTGTCCCTGTAGAAAAAAAAAAAAAAAAAAAAAAAAAAAAAGAATATAAAGGACTTATAATAATAAGGAAAAAGTGGCCCTGGCTGGTTTGCTTAGTGGATTTTAAAAATAGTTACATGGTTACTGACTTATACTACATAATCAGGCCAGCGATGGTTTTATCTGTACTGAATACATACAGACATTTTTGTTTTAATTATTCACTAAATTTTATAACAACTATTTACATAACATTTGCATTGCATTAGGCATTATAAGTAATCTAGAGATAATTTAAACTACCACAGGTCCTCTGAGTCATTGTATCCAACATCATTTCTTTATAACATTGATGAAATGCTGTAGGAACTTAACTCTTGTTTATATTAATTAGCCTCTGCTAACATTGGTTTTGATATACATCGCTTTGCTCAACTTGCAGAACTGATGGGCACCTTTCAGCAAGGAATTGCTGTCTATGGGAAGATGTGTGCAACACTACACCATTGTTATTGAGGACTTGGGCATTTTGGAATCGGGGTCCTGGAAGCAATGCCCTGTGGATACCTAGGAAACACTGTAGTCCAGGATTTAGTCCCTGCGTATCTCTTCTGATTTACCTCAACCCCTCTTCCTCTCCTTCACTATGTTTTAACCATATTGAATCGCCTTTATTCCATAAAATATGCCACCTTTCACATCTTGTTCTTCACATTTATCCTGATTTTGTTGGATAATTGCTCTTTCTTTGGGTCTCTGACTCTCTCATCGGTACAGAATGCCTTGAAACAGATTATTATTAGGAGCCCTGCTCATGCTGAGGGTTTACATTTACTTGAAAATAAATAAACATATTGATATCTGAACATTTTCTTCTTGCTTCCTCAGTAATTAAGTGTCACATAGTCTAAAGAAGTATATGGAAGGCAAATGATTCATTTTTACCTTCGTTCTCTAGATACACCTCAAGCTTAGGGAACTTTCAATATCAGCCAATGTACTTCTCAAATGTTGAGTAAGAAATGAACATGTTAGCCCAGCAGCTCAAAGTGGGGATTTCTAAGATCTGCCCCATTAGCACCTCTTTTAGTTTGGAACTCTAATTGTTCTTTAAAGATTTCTGACAGAGACTACCAAATGTTCATCAAGTAATAAAAAAAGAAACTCAAATCCTGACCTTGAATTACAAGATTTTTAACAAATATTTTTAAATATACTTCTAGACATCAGAGACAATATATGTGAGCATATGCCATCTTGCTGAAAATAATCTGCCCACTTACAGTTTAACCAAGATAGCAGCAAAGAGTTTGTCTAGGATGCCGGTCTCACAACCATTTCTGCCCATATTAGGGGGCTGGATTAATTTTCTATACCCTGCTATAAACATCACTTCTCTGAGACAACATCCTAGGTTCTCCCCCTTCTCCATTTGTTTCTTGTGCTTCGTTTCCCCCAGGAATGCCTTCCTGGCTGGAGACTTAATACCATCATAATCCCGGTGTCCTAAAAGACATAACCTACCCAATAAATGCTGCTGCAATGGTCATGGAAAGGGAGGAAATTCAATCTAAATCACCATCTCTGAAATGATACAGTGTCTGGTCCAGAAGAACATGCTATGCAATCTGGAAAGGTCTTCACCAAAGTTCCACGGCAAGTGGTGTTTTCACAATGCCGCAGACACTGTCATTATTATGAAATTCTACCAAATGAATATCCGGGAAAACAATCTCAAGATCCAAGAAAAACACATGTATGAGTTTACTGTCAGGCTACATAAGGAGGTTAAATCTATTGACCAGTTTATCTCCAGAAACTACGGGACCATATAATTTATCATCTACAATAGGACAGATCTGAAAGTAAAAGATTTATTAACAACTCCAGGCCAACAGGCACAAACAAGACAGTCCTGGGAGAAAGGAATATATGCCACTAGAGGTAAAGACACTAACAGCAGAGCTTCGTCTCAGCACAAATTGTTTGTCTTACTAAGTATTGTGGTTCAGAAGATTAATCCATTCTACCTATTGTAGCGAGGAACTTGCATTCTCCATTGGGTTTTCATGCAGAAACACTTTAATGGGACTTGCCCACCCTGTCCCACTGCCCTACCTCACACCTCATTCAACATCAGGAACAAGTGACTTTCTAACCAATGAATCAATAGAAGAAACTGATCTCAGTGTTGTCTGCTTGCTTTCTGGAAGCCAGCCTGGCTGCAAAGGTCACAGTGCTGATCCTATTTCTGCCTTGTGGTTCTTGCTACCCCCTAGGGTAGCCTGAAGATGCTGAGGGCTGCCAGTTACCAAAAATATAAGTCCATCTAATTCATATGGGAGGTTTAAACAAGCTTTTTTGTCCACATGTCAAGAGCCATCTTCTTCAAATGGTACTATCAATAATAAAGCTGACTTTAGACCCCTTTGTCTGTTTCTTGATTTTTAATTTTTAATTGGTTATGAACTCAAAAGAGAAATTTTTTGGCTAGAAACAGAAACTAGCAAAAATCCCAGGCATGCATAAAAAAAGGTAAGATAATAATAATAACAATAATAATGGTAATAATAATAATCTGGTTTCTACTTCAAAACTAATTTGAATATGATTTTTTAAAAGATTCAGCATCATCTTAATTGTTACATATTACACAAAAAAATCTAAAAATATTCAGATATAAGAAATTTTTTAAAAAAATATTTGTCTTAAAGTCTAGAAAACCTAGCAAAAATAGTGGAGAGACTATGTAAATATATTAAAGTTGTCTTAAAGTTAAGAAACTCCAGAAACACCAAACTTACAGATAAACCATTACAAAGAACACAGGATACCTATCTTATACACAATACACACACACACACACCATACACACCCACACATGCACACCATTCTGACATTATTCTGATATCTGAAATATCACAAAACCAATAATCAAGCTTCTCTCAGTTTCCTTTATAACTTATGTGAACAATATCTTAAGTTAGCATTAGATTTGGAAAGAAGCCTTCCTAATGAGCAGTTTCCACAAAAGAAACATTACATTATTATTAAAGTATGTGTTGGCCATTTCTTCATGTCCTATCACAAGGCACAATTGTTGGGCAGATAAAATACATTATGCTCACTTTGTTAAAAATGGCGCTGCCTACATGGAAGTTGTCGCCCAGGTGATATTAATGTGTGTTGGGGGCGGGCTGTGGGCAGGCAGAATCCTTGTAGCCTGGGGCTTGGTTTTAGGACTGAACCTGTCCCACCCTTTTTGTTGTGGCATAGTACAATTCCATCATGCCCCAGATAAGTGACTTTGTATGATATTAGACACTTCCCTATTTTGTATATTGGATTAAAGGTTTGGATTTCTACACTATAAAATGGGGGCAGAACGGGAGCTTGCTCTCTTAGTTCCTGAGATTATAATTAGAGGAGAGAGCAGAGAAGAAAGCAGAGAAAGGCCATGTTGAGGAGGCCAGGAGAAGCAGCCAAGATGGTGGAGTGTTGAGTGAGAGGCCAGTTTGTGCAGGGAGAAGGAAGGAGATGGGGAACTTAGGAGAATAAGGCTGGTGAGCTAGAAACCTTTGATTCTAGGAAACTCGGATAAGTCAGTAGCTTTGTGAGCACTGAATGTGAGTGGGTTTTGGAGCCCAGTGTGTGTTTTACTTGCCCGCTGGGTGCAAGCTAGGATTAAAGATGATGGCCCACCCGTTTTTGGCTCCATTGTTTCTTTACCGACTGTCCAAATCCAATGCGAACCTGCATGGGCCGGGCGGCTGCTGTGATAGTGGCCCTGGCTACTGGCTTTACAACAATAATCTTCAAATATCCAGTACTCCTGTTGGTCAAATAAGTTTGTAAATATGATATATATGTTTGCTTGCTTGTGACTTATATTGGGTGTGGGGGACAGGCTATAAGCAGGCCAGGTCGTTGTAGCCTAAGGTTTGGTTTTGGGACTAAGCTTTTCCCCACACCCTTGACTGATTGTATGATCTGGGTGGTGCACTCTCATGAGGAATCCAATTATGCCTTGGATAAGTGACTTTGTATCGGAGACTTCCTTGTTTGTATATTGGATTAAGGGATTTTGGTTTTCTACACTATAAAGTGGTACAGACCAGGAGCTTGGACACACAGTTCCTGCTATTACAATTGCAGGGGCTTCCCTGATCCCTTGACCTTCATGGGAAGAGCTGGTTTTCTGCTTTTCCCTTGTCTTCTTTTGTGGTTTGCCTGTCTTGGTGAGACACCAATAAATAGGATGGCCCCCCATCCTCTGACTCTGCCATTTCTTTATCGTCTGCCCGAATCCAATGGGAACCTGCATATGAATGGCCACGATGGTGGCTCCTGGCCTTACAACTCCTAACTAGATATTGGCTCTTTTGTTGATGGGTGTAAAGCCAGAAGCCAGGGCTGCCACTATCAAAGCAGCCTGGCCCATGCAGGTTCGCATTAGATTCGGACAGTCGGTAAAGAAACAACGGAGCCAAAAACTGATGAGCCATCTTCTTTAATCCTAGCTTGCACCCGGCGGGCAAGTAAAAACACACAGTGGACTCCAAAACCCACTCACATTCAGTGCTCACAAAGCTACTGACTTATCCGAGTTTCCTAGAATCAAAGGTTTCTAGCTCACCAGGCTTATTCACCTCTGTTCCCCATCTCCTTCTCCCTGCACAAACTCTGCACAAACTGGTTTCTCACTCAACACTCCACCATCTTGGCTGCTTCTCCTGGCCTCCTCCATGTGGCCTTTCTCCCCTCTCCTCTCTGCTCTCTCCTCTAATGATAATCTCAGGAACCGAGAGAGCAAGCTCCTGTTCTGCCCCTATTTTATAGTGTAGAAATCCAAACCTTTAATCCAATATACAAAATAGGGAAGTCTCTAATACAAAGTCACTTATCTGGGGCATGATGAG
This sequence comes from Saccopteryx leptura, assembly GCF_036850995.1. Classification (NCBI taxonomy): domain Eukaryota; kingdom Metazoa; phylum Chordata; class Mammalia; order Chiroptera; family Emballonuridae; genus Saccopteryx; species Saccopteryx leptura. The sequence continues at coordinate 111,816,080 of NC_089507.1, read as the reverse complement.
ATTGTACCACCCCACATCAAAAAGGGTGAGAAAGGCTTATTCCCCAAACCAAGCCCCAGGCTACAAGGATTCTGCCTGCCCACAGCCCACCCCCAACACACATTAATATCATCTGGGTGATGGCCTCCACGTGGGCAGCACCATCTTTAAAAAAGTGAGCATAATATATTTTATCTGCCCAACAATGGGCCTGGAAAAAAAATTTTTAATTGATATAATTATTTTAGCTACTTAAAAGAAAACACTTAAATAATTCCACAATACAAACTATTTTCCATGTCACATTTCTTCACTGATACAATGGAATATAAGTTATTTAGTCAGACTGGCCTCAGATTATTCTAATATTTTCCTTTGCTTTATTATTCCTTAGTGTCAGGAAAGACAAATTAATTAGCAGCTATTTAAAGTAAGAAGACTTACTTTAAATAGCTACATTATATTATTAAATAGCTTCTAATTTCTACATTATGTATTTAATATTTTAACTGGCTATTACATATTTAATATTTTAACTTACCTGCTTTTCTACCATTGAGATAGTAAACAGCTTATAGACAAGATCAGCTGATGGTAGACATTATCACACATTACCCAAGTGCTCAAATTATCTTTGTTTTCAGAGAGCACAGAGAGAGGTCAGAGGTCTTAGTTATATAAATCCACCAATAACTTTATACTTTTAAAATGTAATGAACTTGGAAAAAGGAAGGGAGCATAGTAAGACTTAACTCCGGATTTAGATATATGCGATTCTGGGGTACTTACCTTCCTGACTCTTTATGCTTCTGCTAAAATATTCACCACTGCTGGTCTAATTATATCCCTGAGAAAAATGGAACACAGGCAGGGAGTGGAAGTTCAATGCTCAAATAACTCTCCAAGTGGAAAGACATGGACAAATTTGACTTTTTGCCAGCTTTAGCACTAAGCAAAAACACGTAATTTTTACTGAAGAAAGACTTGCAATTTATGCCATGAGCAAAACACATTTTTATTGCTTCTTAATTAATTTCCCACAATAGAAAAATACTTCCACCTTAATTGAGAAGTTTCATCTTACAAAACACCAAAATTTTGTCAAGAGGTAAAATACCTGATACCCAATAATTTGTGTAGCAAGAAAACTATAAAAGAGGTAGTTTCATACTCTTCTATAATGTTGTAAGGTACCAAAAGGCTGAACATTAATATTGATATTCTGGGAGGAATGGTTAGGCTTTCCTGTCCCATCCCTCCTTTAGGGAGGGGAAGGAGAAGAATGTAGAAGTTTCTGGCTTACAAGAATAGGTCATTCAGTTTTAAATCTAAAATAAAGGTTAACCTAGAAACGTCTTCTCTTTCAATAGGAGGCAGAATTTACATACCACCTTGCATTGACTGTAGTTCCTCCCCCTGCCTGGAATCTTGAGAGTAAAATATCTCTAGGCTAGTGAGGGAAGAAGAGGAACCCTGAAAGATTTATAAACATCTTTGATTGTGTTACCTTGAAAGTCTTAATGTTTCTGTGTATCCCCTAAACAAATGTTGCCAGCCTATATCATGATGTCATGCTCTCCCCCACCCATCTGTGATCAAGGGTATACAAGCAGCCCCTGAACTATTTTTAGGACTGCACGATTTGGGCCTGCAGTTGTCCCATGTCAGCCATATGCAGCCAGCATATTTAAAATCTCCTCCTCTAACAAAACTCTTCAAAATTCATCTGGACTGGGTGTCTCTATGTGAACTTGATGAAATGAGGTACAGTGCCTTTCAGAATCTGGGGTGCGGTACTTTATAACATATGGGGGCTTTGTCCGGGATCCAGTGTTTCACGGCACTGGATCGAGACACCCCGAATTGGCTGGACTCTCCACTGAGCTGCCCAGCCCCACTTGAATCTCATAGAGAGGCATGCTACCTGAGAATTTTCAGGGCTCCCGGTCTTCCTGTGGGGTCCAGACCATTCCTTGTTAGACGCCTCCCAGTTCCCAAATTCAACAATTTGGATAATTTGGCAGAGAATTTGAGGAGGTAGGTAAAGCAACTCTTTCTGCTTTACTGAATTTTCTGGCTTCCCTTTAAACTCTTGCTTTCACTTCTATGTTTGTAACTAGTTTGTAGTCTTTGCTGGATTAAAATGTAGGTAGAGTAAATTTGGGGGCTTTGCTGAATTGTGACTCTGGGGATGTGGAACCCTGGTGGGGTAAGTAGGGTTTTTAAAACTGCTTTGCTGGTTGTAACTAGTCTATAGTCTTTATGTTTTGAACTGGAATTGCTGTGAAATAGACTAGACATGGTCGTAAATTCATGCAGGCTCTCCAAGACTAAGATGTCAGCGGGGAGTTTTAGTGGTCCTGCTTTGGGTTCTAGTTGTGCTCTCAGTAGAATGCCAGAAGTGGGGACATGCGTCTATCTCTAAGAAGGCTAATGAAGGTTAAGTTAGTCCTGAATTAGTCAGTCTCACATCGCACTGAATCAGTGGAGACTGAGCTAATCTGGATTGATTAATCTTGACCCAACACTTCTAAGAGACATCTCTGTATTTTTTGAGATCTCAGTATTTATTTTAATGGTGCTGTTCATAAAACTCCTGGTTAAGAAATCTCTGATGCCGAGACCTGCGTGCACCTGAGAGGCCACGAGAGGGAGCCTTCCCTCGTCTGTGAGGCTTTGTCTTTGTTCATCAAATTATCTGGTATTATTTAATTGAAATAAGCATGCATTGTTTGTGTATAAGTCCGTTGTTCAATGTCTAAATATGTCTATTTGAGTCTTTTGTGTCAAGATTGGAAGTTTCTGACTAAAAGCTATTTTAAGTGACTTTCTTTATTCTCAAAAATCTACCTTCAGGTTGCTCTTTCTGACTTCTCCCCTGAAGGAAATCACTCTCTTTGGTTGGCTTCTTCCCCCTGTCTCATGTAATAATTAATATCTCTATAGTCAAACACCCTTTTATTCTGGGTGCTAGTTAACTATCTGTCTTATATTTTTGTTTTATTTGTGCACTAATTCTTAGATTCTGCTAAAACGAGTTTTAGTTTTGTAATAAGTAATAGCAACTGGGAACTCTAATCCCCAAATAATAACAGTCTGGAATATAGTAATTGGAAACTCACATTGTCCCGATCAGTTTCCATACATTGATCAGTGGCTAAATTTAATAATGAATCCACCACAGTGGCTTAAAATATGCTCAATAGAAAGTGGGTGCCACATCTTCTTGGTCATGCAAAATTTGAGTCAAAAACAGAAAAAAAGAATAACTAAAACAATAGTAGCAGCATTCCAAGAGACAAACTCTTCTAAGGATAAGGGACCCTTGGAGAAGGAAGAAGAGTTCTCCAAGGCACATGAGGACATGGTTACCCTTGAGAAGGATTATGAGAAAGTTAGTGTAAATTCTAGTGTAGAAGAAGGGGAAAAAGAAAATAATTCAAAAAAGAATAGGACTTGGCTAGAGAAGAATCAATGTGCATATTGTAAGGAAAATGGACATTAGAAAAATAAATGTCCCAGGTTACAAGCAGCTAAGGGTAAGAAAAAAAGCAGAGCCCACAAATTAAAAGGGTTTCTCCAAACTCTGGAGCAAAAGGACTAGCAAGTAAGCAGTTTGAGTGAGAGAAAAACCGAGCGGAGGTGCGTGGAGCAAGGGGTGGGGCTGAGTACACATGGTCCCTCCCCTCTCCATCATCATTCCCTGGTCTCCGTGGGTGCTGCACCTGAGCGGCAGGCAAACAGTAAAAAGCCTGCTGCCTCCAGGCGCACAGTTAGGTTAGGATTCAGCCTGCTGTGTAAGCAACAGAAAAGAGCAATGAAGTAAGAATAAAACAACTAAAATGTAAAATAAAAGTTAGTTTCTAATGCCCACCAGTGGACCAGAAGAGGTTTTGCCCGTTTAGAAATTACAGGGTAGGAATAGTATTAAAAATGAAAACTTTAAAAAAAATCTTATAAAAAAAATTTAAAAATTAACAAACCATAGATGTGGACCATGCTAATTAATTGGCAGTTTCTTAAATTAAGTTGCAACTCCAGAAGGAGTAATAGAATCATAAGTAATAGAATTATAAAAAATAAAATTAAAAATAAGCTCTCTGTGTGTTGGGGATAATGGCTTGTTGCCCCCACTGGTGTTAAAATTAGAAAAAATTCCAACACTCTCCTGCAGGCAGAGAGGGTTTTGAAGTCTCTCCAAGTCTTTCAATTACGTAAAAGACATAAAGTTCATAAGAAAAACCCACTGCATTAGTCATAATGGTAAAAACTGTAAAAGGGAATTTTTAGGAAATGCAGAAAAAATTGGAAACCTTATATATGCTAAAGCAACTCACTATTGGGGAAGTAATTTTGTGAAAATTGTATTTAGCTGCTCAAAGCAAGGCAGTTAGTTTACAGGTGGCAAATTGGCTCAAGTTCTGCTTAGGAGAAGCCCCATTGGTTTGCTAAGAGGCTTGGATACAAGACAAACTGCAGAAAAAAAAGGTAAAAGCGACAAATTCTCAGTTCTTGGAGTCTGCCTCTCCCTCAGGCATCCACCCCACCCCTCATGGAAAAGAAAGTTAATATCTCTTTGCCAGCTAGGTAGTTTATACCAAGAGTCCCTTATTGTATAAAAATATTTTCCATGTTAAAATGTATGTGTTGTTTAAAAGGTCTTTTATTAATTCATTTATTTGCTGTTTTATAGTCCTGTAATATTAGAATCTTAGTTTAAATGTTAGGAATTGTTGATAATATCTTCTATATAATGTTTAGTTTATTATTATTTTGAAACACCACTGTTCAATACTAAGTCATATCTTGGAACTCTTACGAATCTATTTTATCACACTTTTGTTAAAATTTCTTTTGAATGCTAATGTACTGAATCATTTAGCAGCGAAGAAACTCTGGAATTCTAAAGGAGATGCCCAAACCTATTTTTCTTGAATTGATTCAGCTAATAACATTGCTTTTGTCTTTTTCCAAAAGTTTATATAAACAGATAAGGACCCCAAGCCCCTCAGTGAGATCTTCTGAGCATAGCTTTTAAGGTCTATAATGACCAAAGTAGTAATAGAAAAGGCAAATAAGACCCAAAAGAGGTCAGTAAATACCAGCTTTTGGCATATGCTCTAAAGGCTACACCGCCCAGAAAGAGCTTCCAAAAATTCCATCAGGGTCCTGCTTCAAGAGTGAAAAGAAAAGTCAAAAGTCATTGAACTGAAGCTTGCCAGGCTTCCTGGCCCCACCAGGAGATACATCTTTGCTGTGGAAAGAGGGACACGAGAAGGTAAGCTGCTTCTTGCTCCATGGAGGGAGGGTTCAGTCCTAGCCCTGCTCCAGCTACCTGTGACCTGACCTTGCCCAACTTACTGGGATTTGCCACTGAAGGCTAAAAGGTGCCAAAGCCAACCATTGGCCCCATCTCATGACATCATTCACAAGCCTAAGGTATTTCTTCCAAGTAGCAGATAAACTGATCTCATTTCTTATGAACATAAGGGCCATCTACTATGCCTTGCCTGAATATTTGAGTTTTATTTATCCCTCGAAGATCTCTACTGTGGATATTGACAGTCTGATTTTATTGCTTTATTTAATGTATAGTGTCTCCTTTATTTCTCTTGTCTCAGTGCCCCATGCCTATTCTAGGCTGGGACCCACTCCTAATTCCAGCTAGAAGCAATGATCATTAGGACTTAAACTCTAGCTACAAAGTGTAGAATGTGACAGCAACTCCAATGCCTTGTGGACTTTTCCTGAATATGTGTAATTCCTGTTTTTTAGGACATTTCTCAGACTTAGTGAAATTACATTAATATGTTAAGAACATTTGTGACTGTAAGAATTTTATTTTAAATCTTGTTATATTAGTTAAAATTTTATTTTTGTTTAATAATCTAATAGGCTTTAGTCATTTTATTGTATTAAGATGCTTGTTATAGTATTTGTTAACATTAGCTATTTAAATTTTATTGTTAATTGTATATTTTTCCAGTGCCTCAAAGTCAGAACATAGTAATTCACATGAATAGATGCCACCCAGAACCAGTGGGGTCTTGGGACACTTATTGCCAAAGGTATATTTGAAACCAATTAGAAAAAAGAATTTGGCCAGTAGGAAAGAAACCCAATATTAATTGGAAACTAATTTGAAGTTACACTGTGCCCACAGGTACTGTAAAACCAGTAGGCATGGCCACCATTACAGCAGCCTGGCCCATGCAGGTTCGCATTAGATTCGGACAGTCGGTAAAGAAACAATGGAGCCAAAAGCTGATGGGCCATCATCTTTAATCCTAGGTTGCACCTGGCGGGCAAGTGAAAACACACACTGGGCTCTAAAACCCACTCATTCAGTGACACAAAGCTACTGATTTATCCGAGTTTCCTAAAATTAAAGGTTTCTGGCTCACCAGACTTATTCACTTCTGTTCCCCATCTCCTTCCTTCTCCCTGTACAAACTCTGCACAAACTGGCTTCTCCCTCAGCACTCCACCATCTTGGCTGCTTCTCCTGGCCTCCTCCATGTGGCCTTTCTCTGCTCTCTAATGCTAATCTCAGAAACCGAGAGAGCAAGCTCCCATTCTGCCCCCACTTTATAGTGTAGAAATCAAAACCTTTAATCCAATATACAAAATAGGGAAGTCTCTAATACAAAGTGACTTATCTGGGACATGATGGGATTGCACCACCCCACATCAAAAAGAGTGGGAAAGGCTTAGTCCTAAAACCAAGCTCCAGGCTACAAGCATCTTGCCTGCCCACAGCCCACCCCCAACACACATTAATATCACCTGAGTGAAGGGCTTCCATGTGGGCAGCGCCATCTTTAACAAGTGAGCATAATATATTTTATCTGCCCAACAGGTATCAAAAGGTCAAGGCAAGTAAAATGCATGAATCAAATAGTAAAAAAATATAATCACCCTTTCCCTAAGTACCTGCAGGATTTACAGGTTACTCAGCAAACTGTTCAAAGACTGTCCAAGAGGCGCTTCCAGCATTACATCATCCAAGGTCTTACTTTCACGTGGATAGGTCCACATACCCTGATCCTGACAACTCCCACTGCCAGTAAGGTAGAAAAACAGCATGCCCTACTCCAACCACAAACCAGAAGCTGGTTGGTCTACATATGGTGAATGTATGAAAAACTCACTAAGGGCCTCTTTTTAGCAGACTCTGGGAAAAGGTAAACTAGGGTAAAACAAATGCCAGTTTAATTGTCACTAAAAGTTAAAAATTTTTAAATTAAGAATTCTAACTAAAAATAAATTATTACAAAGGCCAATTAGTTTTGTACAAATTACAAAAAATTATATAATTAATAAAAATTAATTAATATTTGTTTCTTTAATAAACTGTAATGCTATTAATGCTGTCTGTTAAATATCTGTTACATGTTATAAGTTAATAACCCCAGACAACAGCCTCATACTCTTCAGTAAACTAAGTCAAAGATTTGACTTAGGAAATAGAACCAATGGGGAATGTTGTAAGGTACCAAAAGGCTGAACATTGACATTGATATTCTGGGAGGAAAGGCCAGGCTTTCCTATCAAGCTTTCCTGTCCCATCCCTCCTTTAGGGAAGGGAGGGAGAAGAATGTAGAAGTTTCTGTCTTGGAAAAAGAATGGGTTATTCAATTTAAATCTAAAATAAAGCTTAACCTAGAAACTTCTTCTCTTTCAATAGGAGGCAGAATTTACATACCACCTTGCATTGATTGTAGTTCCTCCCTTCTCCTGGAATCTTGAGGGTAATATACCTCTAGGCTAGTGAGGGAAGAGGAACCCTGAAAGATTTGTAAACATCTTTGATTGTGTTACCTTAAAAGTCTTAATGTTTCTATGTATCCATTAAACCAGGGGTCCCCAAACTTTTTATACAGGGGGCCAGTTCACTGTCCCTCAGACCCTTGGAGGGCCAGACTATAAAAAAACTATGAACAAATCCCTATGTACACTGCACATATCTTATTTTAAAGTAAAAAAAACCAAAATGGGAACAAATACAATATTTAAAATAAATAACAAATAAATTTAAATCAACAAACTGACCAGTATTTCAATGGGAAATATGGGCCTTCTTTTGGCTAATGAGATGGTCAATGTGCTCCTCTCACTGACCACCAATGAAAGAGGTGCCCCTTCCAGAAGTGCGGCGGGGGCCAGATAAATGGCCTCAGGGGGCCGCATGTGGCCCGTGGGTCGTAGTTTGGGTACCCCTGCACTAAACAAATGTTGCCAGCTTGTACCATGATGTCATGCTCTCCCCCACCCGTGTGTGATCAAGGGTATATAAGCAGCCCCTGAACTATTTTTGGGACTGCACGATTTGGGCCTGCAGATGCCCCGTGTCAGCCATATGCGACCGGCATATTTAATAAATCTCCTCCTCTAATAAAACTCTTCAAAATTCATCTGGACTGGTGTCTCTATGTAAACTCGATGAAATGAGGTTCAGTGCCTTTCAGAATATGGGATGCAGTACTTTATAACAATACAATTCTACTGGAAATACTAAAGATAAAACACTTGGAAACCTCTCTTATGAACCAGATCCTGTCTCAGGGGGTTGGGGCTTTTTATGACCGTAACTAAATATCATATCTGGATCAGGAGGAAGGAAACCAAATAACAAGTTCTCCTGACTCACATCTCCAAATGAGTCATATCTGTAATCCTACGCATGCAACGAGGCAGCTTACTCAGTAGAACTGTGGCCACCAACCAGCATGCTTATACATCACTGATTTCAGAGATTTCTGTCCATGCCTAATGGGTATTCAGAACACACCAGGGAAGCTCAGTAATCTAGCAGGCGTCCAAGAAGTATGTCATATCAGACTCCTGCTTCTCAAAAGAAAAAGGAACTCAGTTCTCACTACACTTTTCTCTCCCATTATGCTACTGTCAACAAAAGCTGCTGCTACCAGTCTCATGCCAATAGAAAACCCCAATCTGTGGGGCTATAAAATGAGAAACTTTATACAGATAAACAGTTTGCAAACCTGGGAAATGTAGTCTTCAGAGGCAACTGAAAGTGTAATTCCCCAAGTAAGACGGGAAGCCCACTTATTGAAAGTGCCTTCCCTGGTCCCTGATTGGGCCATTTTTATGCAAATGAGAAAAAAATCTGTGCAATTTAATTGGTCCAGTTAGCACTGTCCTGACTGGTCAGAATTGGTCAGCTATCAAGCCTTTCTGATTGGTTAGTAAAGATGCAAATAAAGATACAGCTGCATTGCTCCACTTGAGGGGACAAATCTTAGTCTTATTTGGTTGAAATATGGTTCCTGAAACTCAGCTCAGATGGCAGGAACACAGTGCAAGAGCCTTGGCAGCCCAGTTGCAGCTTTTGTTTGAAATGCAGCCTGAGTTGCCTCTGTTGGCAATGGCTGCTAGACTCCAGTTATTAACTGGTGTCCGTTTAGCCACAGGAATTTTTCTCTAGGTTCACACTACCAAGTTCATGAGAATATAGGCCAGGTCTTATTTATACTCACATGTCCCAAAATGCTTAAGAGTCTCTGCACCTAACACTTTGGTGGGTTCCAGTAAATGGGTTCTGATTTGCTCTATTTTCCCATACAGGTGCCTGATTTTATTAATTTTTTTATTTAAATTTTGTTTTTCAATGACAGTTTATAGTCAATATTATTTTGTATTAATTTCAGGTGTCCAGGACAGTGGTTAGATAATCATACACTTTACAAAGTGTTCCCTTGCTATTTCCAGTACCCACCTGGTGATAAAGCTTCAAGGGTGAAGAGATTGAGAAGTACAGATTGGTAGTTAGAAAATAGTCATGTGCAGATGTTTGGTTTTAAATTAATAAATTTTAAAGGGATTAGACATTTCTGAAACCTGACAGAGAGACTTGATCTCAGGTTTTCTAGAGATTTGCACACAGAGATTGGTTTGACCAAACAACTCAAGATCATCTTGACAAATGAGCTTTCAAACTGTAGGTAATATCTCTGCTTTGAGGCTTTGAACTGACTCCAGAATGTTGTGATGACCTTACTGACAATAAACCAGATAGGTGATACCAGTTTCAGAGTGTCGGCTAATGAGCCCCTTCTTACTATAGGAGGTGTGCCTGAGTAGTTACAATAATTCATAGCTTTTGCCATACAGCTGGGGCTGTACACATGCCAAGGTAGGAATGTCCTATCCCAAGAGAACCAATCAGAAGAGGGAACAAAGCCATTGTATATCCTGCAGATGTTTCCAGCATATTTGCAGTACTCATTTTGCACTTTGACACTTAGAGGGGGTTAGAATGCTTCCTCATATCACTACAGAAGTGCAATTGGCAACAACCAGAAAAATTTTCCGTTGCAGTCTTTATAGAAAATCTGGCTGCCCTAGAGAGTACAGAGGAAGATCAAACAAAGGTGATCATAGGTTCTTATTTTTCTGAACATGCTGGTGCAATTGTTAATCTAGGAAAGAAGTACAAGAAGCACATCACCAAGAGCTCCTCATTCCAACAGAGAAAGAGGTCTATTCTAAAGCAAAAGTGAAAGAGAGGCATTTCTCTTCTATTTTTGTCCGAAGAAGAGAGGATTGATAAGATTCTTTGTCACCATGACATGAGCAGAGTGGTATTTCCCACAATCAAAAACTATTTTTAAACTCCCAAGGAAGAGAGAAAAAAATATTATGGAATTATGGAAGAGGTAGTGGATACAGACTTTGAGGCCCATATTCAACTTCCTTTAATATGGATGATATTAATCTTTTTTCCCTTAATTTAAATAAAATAAATCCAGTTACTAAATATACCAATAGCCAAAAACTAAGCTAACATTGATATCAGATAGTTTTCAAACAATACTTTGTTAAATTGAATAATCACTTAGTGCTCTAAACCAGTCTAATTCATGAACACCACTGAAACTCTTGAGTTTTAGCAAAATTAAATTTATAGTTTAACTAATTAAAACTAATTAAGCTTTTGTTTAGACATAGAACAACATCTAATAGATAGTTCTACTTTCCTGATGTTGTTCAAATAAGTTTGTAAATATGATATAGTATATGTTTGCTCACTTACAGTTTCCATTGGGTGTAGGGGACAAGCTGTAAGCAGGCAAGGTCATTATAGCCTAAGGCTTAGTTGTAAGACTAAGCTTTTCCCCACACCCTTGACTGTTGCATGATAGGTAGTGGTGCACTCACATGAGAAATCGCATTATGCCTCAGATAAGTGACTTTGTATCAGAGACTCCCTTGTTTGTATATTGGATTAAAGGTTTTGATTTCTACACTATAAAATGAGGCAGAGGAGCCCATGCTAGGAGAGAGCAGAGAAAGGCCATGTGGAGGAGAGTAAAAGCAGCCAAGATGGCAGAGTGCTGAAGGAGAAGCCAGTTTGTGCAGTTTGTGCAGGGAGAAGGAGATGAGGAAGAGAGGTGAATAAGGCTGATGAGGTAGAAACCTTTGATTCTGGGAAAACTCAGATAAGTCAGTGGCTTTCCCTTAGTGGAAAGGGAAGTGTTTTCCCACTGTATGTATGTAAGGCCAGCAGCCAGGGTCAGGGCTCCTATCAAAGCAGCCGCCCGGCCCATGCAGGTTCGCATTGGATTCGGACAGTCGGTAAAGAAACAATGGAGCCACAAACTGGTGGGCCATAGTCTTTAATCCTAGCTTGCACCCGGCGGGCAAGTAAAAACACACACTGGGCTCCAAAACCCACTCACATTCAGTGCTCACAAAGCTACTGACTTATCCAAGTTTCCTAGAATCAAAGGTTTCTAGCTCACCAGCCTTATTCTCCTCAGTTCCCCATCTCCTTCCTTATCCCAGATACAAACTCTGTACAAACTGGCATCTCACTCAGCACTCCGCCATCTTGGCTGCTTTTCCTAGCCTCCTCCATGTGGCCTCCTTCCGCTGCTGGCTCTACTCTCTCCGCTCTCTCATGCTAACCTCAGGAACCAAGAGCGCAAGCTCCCGCTCCGTCCCCATTTTATAGTGTAGAAATCCAAACCTTTAATCCAATATACAAAACAGGGAAGTCTCTAATGCAAAATCACTTCTCTGAGGCATGATTGGATTGTACCACCCTACATCAAAAAGGGTAGGAAAGGCTTAATCCCAAAACCAAGCCCCCAGTGACAAGGATTCTGCGTGCCTTTAGCCCACCCCCAACACACATTAATATCACCTGGGCGACGGCCTCCTCGTGTCATCTTTAACAAAGTGAGCATAATACATTTTATCTGCCCAACAATGTATTTCTCACTTTAAAGCCAGGAGCCAGGGCCACTATCACAGCAGCTCGGCCCATGCAGGTTCACATTGGATTCGGACAGTCGGTAAAGAAACAATGGAGCCAAAAGCTGGTGGGCCATTAGCTTTAATCCTAGCTTGCACCTGGCGGGCAAGTAAAACACACACTGGGCTCCAAAACCCACTCACATTCAGTGCTCACAAAGCTACTGACTTATCCGAGTTTCCTAGAATCAAAGGTTTCTAGCTCACCAGACTTACTCACCTCTGTTCCCCATCTCCTTCCTTCTCCCTGCACAAAATCTGCACAAACTGGCTTCTCACTCAACACTCTGCCATCTTGGCTGCTTCTCCTGGCCTACTCCACATGGTCTCTTTCTGCTCTCCTCTCTGCTCTCTCCTCTAATATTAATCTCAGGAACCAAGAGAGCATGCTCCCTTTCTGCCCCTTTATAGTGTAGATTCATAACCTTTAATCCAATATACAAAACAGGGAAGTCTTTAATACAAAATCACTTTCTGAGGCATGATAGGATTGCACCACCCCACATCAAAAAGGGTGGGAAAGGCTTAATCCCAAAACCAAGCCCCAGGCTACAAGGATTCTGCCTGCCCACAGTCCACAGAGAGACACACATTAATATCACCTGGGCAACAGCCTCCACGTGGGCAGCGCCATCTTTAACAAAGTGAGCATAAAATACTTTATCTGCCCAACACTCACCCACTGGGTGCGAGCTAGGATTAAAGCTAATGGCCCACCAGTTCTTGGCTCCGTTGTTTCATTACCATCTGTTCGAATCAAATGTGAACCTGCACAGCTGAGGCAGCTGTGATGGTGGCTACTGGCCATATACCTGACAATAAAAAAAAAAAGAGAGAGAGAGAAGTATCATGGAAACACAGAGATGCTTAGAATTCTCAAATCCATTCTGACTGTCTTGACATCATTTCTCATATATATATATATATATATATATCCATACACTGAACATTAATTTCTACCAGGAAGTGTATAATTTGTTTTTCTAGTGATATACAATGTTTCTCAGCCATGATGAGAGAAAGGCAATAAATTTGGTTTCAAATGATTGAACAGAATATTTGATGTTCCTAGAATAACAAAAGTACAAATTATTTTACAAACTTTTGATGAAGGATGTTAGTCAAATAAGTTTGTAAATATGATGTGTATGTTTACTCCCTTATAGTTTGAATTGGGGGGCAGGCAACGTGAGATATAGTGGTCTGTGAGCTTGCAAGTTGCCTTTCTGATTAGGAGAAGCATTGTCTTGCTAATGTTTACTGGAAGAGAGATTCTGCCCCCACCATTGAGAGGTGCAGGAGAATTTCTTCTTTCTCCTCTCCCTGATCTCTAGCCCTCCATGGAAAAAGCAGGTTTTCTGCTTTCCCCTTGGCTTTTCCTGTGACTTGCCTGTCTTGGTGAGACACCAATAAACAGAATGGCCCACCATCCCCCGACTTCACCATTTCTTTACTGTCTGCCCAAATTTAATGAGAACCTGCACAAGCCAGGCATCTGTAATGATGGCCATAGCTACTGGCCCTACAATTGGCATAGTTTGTGGCAGGATTTGGATTAGATCAGTATGGAGCCACCACCCTTGAGGGTTGGGATAGAGGACTGGTTGCTGTTTTGGCTCCCCATGGCTGTCCATTTAGTGGCTGGGTGTTTTTTATTCAAGAGGAAACCAGGAGTTATGTGCAAGATGCTGCCTGAAGCCAAAAGCTCCAGAATAAATTGCAAATTTGTTGGGCAGATAAAATATATTATGCTCACTTTGTTAAAGATGGTGCTGCCCACGTGGAGGCTGTCACTCAGGTGATATTAATGTGTGTTGGGGGCGGGCTGTGGGCAGGCAGAATCCTTGTAGCCTGAGGCTTGGTTTTGGGATTAAGCCTTTCCCACCCTTTTTGATGTGGGGTGGTACAATCCCATCATGTCTCTGATAAGTGACTTTGTATTAGAGACTTCCCTATTTTGTATATTGGAAAAAAGGTTATGAATCTACACTATAAAGGGGCAGAACGGCAACTTGCTCTCTTGGTTCCTGGGATTATCATTAGAACGGAGAGAGCAGAGCAGAGAGCAGAGAAAGGTCACGTGAAGGAGGCCAGGAGAAGCAGCCAAGATGACGGAGCGTTGAGTGAGAAGCCAGTTTGTGCAGAGTTTGTGCAGGGAGAAGGAAGGAGATGGGGAACAGAGGGGAATAAAGTCTGGTGAGCTAGAAACATTTAATTCTAGGAAACTCAGATAAGTCAGTAGCTTTGTGAGTGCTGAATGTGAGTGGGTTTTGGAGCCCACTGTGTGTTTTTTACTTGCCAGCCGGGTGCAAGCTAGGATTAAAGAAGATGGCCCACCAGCTTTTGGCTCCGTTGTTTCTTTACTGACTGTCCGAATCCAATGCAAACCTGCATGGGTCAGGTGGCTGTGATGGTGGCCCTGGCCACTGGCTTTACAAAATTGAATGACAGAAAAGGCTGGAATTTGAGTGAGCACTGGAAAAAGAATTACTGGTCCTGGAAACTGAATGTTTGCACTGGCAGTTATTGGAGAAACAACTGTGGGTTTGAGAGCTTGAGTCTTAGCTTCTGGCCAGAGGCCAGCAGCCACAAGAGCTTAAACAATTGCCAAAGGATCAGCAGCATCCATGTTAGTTAGTGGGAGTAGGTGCTTCCAACACCTCTTCTGAGGATGAGAAAGCTCAAGCTGAAGCTGCCATACGCACACTCAGAGCCTGACCAGTGGTCACCAAGAAGGTAAAAACCCAGCAGCAAAGAGTCCCTCAGAAGCAGCCACAGCTTCCTGCCCAGGTAATAGAACACTGTTGGTCAAATAAGTTTGTAAATATGATATATCTGTTTGCTCGCTTATAGTTTGCATTGGGTGTGGGGGACAGGCTGTAAGCAGGCAGGGTCATTATAGCCTAAAGCTTGGTTTTAAGACTAAGCTTTTCCCCACACCCTTGACTGTTGCATGATGTGGGGTAGTGCACTCTCATGAGGAATCCGATTATGCCTCAGGTAAGTGACTTTGTGTAAAGCCAGAAGCCAGGGCCAGGGCCATGCAGGTTCGCATTGGATTCAGACAGTCGGTAAAGAAACAACGGAGCCACAAACTGGTGGGCCATAGTCTTTAATCCTAGCTTGCACCCGGCGGGCAAGTAAAAACACACACTGGGCTCCAAAACCCACTCACATTCAGTGCTCACAAAGCTACTGACTTATCCGAGTTTCCTAGAATCAAAGGTTTCTAGCTCACCAGCCTTATTCTCCTCAGTTCCCCATCTCCTTCCTTATCCCAGATACAAACTCTACACAAACTGGCATCTCACTCAGCACTCCGCCATCTTGGCTGCTTCCCTGGCCTCCTCCACGTGGCCTCCTTCCACTGCTGGCTCTATTCACTCTGCTCTCTCATGCTAATCTCAGGAACCAGGAGCAAGCTCCCGTTCTGTCCCTATTTTATAGTGTAGATTCAAAACCTTTAATCCAATATACAAAATAGGGAAGTCTCTAATACAAAGTCACTTATCTGGGGCATGATGGGATTGTACCACTCCACATCAAAAAGGGTGGGAAAGGCTTAATCCCAAAACCAAGCCCCAGGCTACAAGGATTCTCAACACACATTAATATCACCTGGGCGACAGCCTCCCGTGGGCAGTGTCATCTTTAACAAAGTGAGCATAATATATTTTATCTGCCCAACACTTTGTATCAGAGACTTCCTTGTTTGTATATTGGATTAAAGGTTTTGATTTCTACACTATAAAATGGGGCAGAGGAGCCCATGCTGGAGGAGAGCAGAGAAAGGCCATGTGGAGGAGAAGAAAAACAGCCAAGATGACGAATGCTGAAGGAGAAGCCAGTTTGTGCAGAGAGGAGATTGGGAACAGAGGTGAATAAGGCTGGTGAGCTAGAAACCTTAAAGTCTAGGAAACACGGATAAGTCAGTGGCTTTGGGAGCCCTGAATGGAAAGGGAAGTGTTTTCCCACTGTGTGTATTTCTTGCCTGCTGGGTGCAAGCTAGGATTAAATCTAATGGCCCACCAGTTCTTGGCTCCATTGTTTCATTACCGTCTGTCCAAACCAAATGCAAACCTGCATGCGCCAGGCGGCTGTGATGGTGTTCACGGCTACTGGCCATAAAAACACTCTGTGGCTCAGACCTATACCGAGGCAGAGCTGATGGAGTTGGGGGCACAATTTAGGCAGAAACCTACTGAATCCCTGGTAGTGTGGTTACTATGATTATGGGACATAGGTGTGGATGGCATCATGCTCTCCAGAACAGAGATGGAGAAATTGGCCGCCATTACCAGACACTCCTCCTTGAGGCAGTGTCTTCAGAACTGCCATGGCAACCCAGGAAACCATAACCTATTAGAATGGGTGATGGCTGCCATTCGTATGGTCTGGCAGAATGCTGGAGAACTGCCAGGGGCAGTGAGTCAGTGGCAGTGCTATAGTGAGTTAGTAAAGGTCCTTCAGGAACTAAGTATAAAGAATGCTGCTTTCAACCCTGCATCCTGTGGGCCAGAAGAGGAAGTGTTTATGCCAAAAATGAGAAACTTTATTCTTTCTGGTGCCCCATCAGCCCTTTGTGGGTCACTTATGGCTATCTTGGGCCCCTGTGTGGGTCAGCCCACCAATGCAGTTACACAAATGGTAGCAGATTTGGGAGAGCTGGAGGCTGCTCAGAATCATAAAGCAGTGAGAGCTGCCGCCTATGTTGCCCCCCACCCCCCCGCCCCAACTAACAAGGAAACAGGTCTGTAAAGGTTACCCAAATAGAGATGTGGGTAGATTTGATTGCAGCTGGAGCAGATAAGGGTAAATTAGATAGCCAGTCTAATAAAATTCTTTTGGAGCTTTGGTGACAGATTAAACCAGAACAGAAGTTCCAGCCACTGAAGCAAAAGGCCCCAGCAGCTACCAATAAAATATTTGGTTCATGGGCAGCTCGGTTACAAGATTATATGATAGAGACAGCCGAGGGAGAGGAGAACTCCCAAGACTCATTTGTACCAGTTCAAATAGAAAAACGGCCAAAGGACTCGTCTAATAGGGATGGTCAGGGACTGGAGGCCACATGTGAAACTGGCTATCCACTACTGTCCTTCCAATGTACAATAGGTATTGGCCTTGGTGAATACAGGTGCAGAATGTTCCCTGCTCTATGGGTGTAAAGCCAATAGCTGTGGCCACCATCACAGCCTCCTAGCCTG
Organism: Saccopteryx leptura; assembly: GCF_036850995.1. NCBI lineage: Eukaryota > Metazoa > Chordata > Mammalia > Chiroptera > Emballonuridae > Saccopteryx > Saccopteryx leptura. The sequence goes on along the minus strand of NC_089507.1, from coordinate 111,798,615 downwards.
TGCAGGTTCAGGTTCGATTCGGACAGTCAGTAATAAAACAATGGAACCAAAAACTGGTGGGCCATTACCTTTAATCCTAGCTTGCACCCAACGGGCATGTAAAAACACACACTGGGCTCCAAAACCCACTCATTCAGTGCTACTGCCATATCCGCATTTTCTAGAATCAAAGGTTTCTACCTCACCAGCCTTATTCACCTCTGTTCCCCATCTCCTTCTCTCTGCACAAACTCTGCGCAAACTGGCTTCTCCTTCAGCACTCCGTCATCTTGGCTGCCTCTCCTCTCCCCCACGTGGCCTTTCTCTGTTCTCCTTTCTCTGCTCTTTCCTCTAATGCTAATCTCAGGAACCAAGAGAGAGAAAGCTCCTGGTATGCCCCATTTTATAGTGTAGAAATCAAAACCTTTAATCCAATATACAAATAAGAAAGTCTCTGATAAAAAATCACTTATCTGAGGCATTAATGGGATTCTTTGTGAGAGTGCACCACCCCACATCAAAAAGGGTGGGAAAGGCTTAGTCTTAAAACTAAGCCTTAGGCTATAAGGATGCTGTTTACTTACAACCTGTCACTCACATCCAATGCAAACTATAAACAAGCAAACATATATATTAAATTTACAAACTTATTTGACCAACATGGGCCATTACATTTAATCCTAGCTCGCACTCGGTAGGCAAGAAATACACACAGTGGGAAGACACTTTCCTTTCCATTCAGGGCTCCCAAAGTCACTGACTCATTTGAGTTTCCTAGAATCAAAGGTTTCTACCTCACCAGCCTTATTCACAATTGTTCCCATCTCCTTCTCTCTGCCCACACTCTGTACAAACTGGCTTCTCCTTCAGCACTCCACCATCTTGACTGCCTCTCCTATGCAATGCTCAGTTCAGGAACCAAGCGAGCAAGCTCCTGGTCTTCCCCATTTTATAGTGTAGAAATCAAAACCTTTAAACCAATATACAAATAAGGAAGTCTCTGATAGGAAGTCACTTATCTGATGCATAAATGGGATTTCTGATAAGAGCACACCACCTCACATCATGCAACAGCCAAGGGTGTGGGGAAAAGTTTAGTGTTGAGAAGGTTTTAGGATTAAAAAGGTGGGAAAGACTTAGTTTTAAAACTAAGCCTTAGGCTATAAGGACCCTGCCTACTTACAGCCTGTCCCCCACACCTAATGCAAACTATAAGCGAGCAAACATATACATCCTATTTGCAAACTTATTTGACCCACAATGGGAACCCAGAGTGATTTACTGGGACCCCCATGGCCATTGATAGTTATGGGGACCAAACTGTTAAGTGAAGCCAATAACTATTTCATTGGGGATAGGAAGACTGCCTCCTAAGCCATATAAGGTGTATGTATCTCCTTTTCCTGAATATATTTTGAGGGTAGATGTCTTGCAAGGACTGTGGTTGGAAACTACAGCTGCGGAGTTCTGGCTGCGAATCAGGGTTGTGAAGGCAGTGTTGTGGGGACACGCATCACATTCCCCTTGGCAATTACCCATTCCTCGGCATGTGACTAACACCAAGCAGTACACCTTCCAAGTGGTTATGAAGAAGTCACAGGGACAATTCTCGGATTAGAAAAGGTGGGAATCATCTGGCCAGCACACAGTCTTTACAACTCCCTGGTATGGCCTGTGTGCAAACAGACGGAACCTGGAGAATGACAGTAGATTACAGAGAACTTAATGAAGTTGTTGCCCCTTTGCACGCTGCTATTTCCTTGATAGTTAACATGATAGATCAGCTAAGCCAGTGGTAGTCAATCTGGTCCCTACCGCCCACTAGTGCGCATTCCAGCTTTCATGGTGGGCAGTAGCAGAGCAGCCAAAGTACAAATAAAAAGATAGATTTAACTATAGTAAGTTGTTTTATAAAGATTTATTCCACCAAGCTTAGCGAAAATCTGACATAAAGTACTTGGTAAGTAATTATTATTATATGCTTTAACTTGCTGTAATTCTGCTTTATAAATTTTATAAAGTAAAATTACTTCCCTGCTTTATAAATCACCATTACTGTGGAACCAGTGGGCGGTTAGAAAATTTTACTACTAACAGAGATACAAAAGTGGGCAGTAGGTATAAAAAGGTTGAATAACCCTGGGCTAAGCCATGAGTTGGGGACATACCACATTGTGGCAGACTTGGCCAATGCTTTTTTCTCTATTGATATAGCTGCCAAGACCAATTTGCCTGCAGTTGGGAAGGAAGACAATGGGCTTTACAGTGTTACCCTAGGGCTATTTGCACAGCCCCACCTTGTGCCATGGGTTGGTGGCTGCTGACCTGGCTAAATGGAAACAGCCAGAGGCAGTTTGCATGTACCATTATATTGATGATATTATGCTAACCAGTGATTCCCTTCCAAAATTGGAGCAAGCAATCTCTACCCTGCTATCCCATTTGAAAGCATGTGGCTGGGCAGTCAATGAGAACAAATTACAAGGACCTGAGTTATCTGTTAAGTTCTTGGAAGTTGTCTGGTTGGGTAAGACAAAAGTTATCCCTGATGCAGTTATAGATAAGATCCAAGCATATCCCATGCCCACTAGGGTAAAACAGTTACAGGAACTTTTAGGTGTGTTGGGGTATTGGTGAGCTTTTATACCCCATTTGGCTCAATTATTATGCTCCTTGTACAACCTTATTTGAAACGGGGTTCATTGGGATTAGACTGAGCACGTGCAAGGTTCATTTGCTGCGCTAAGAGAGCTCTCAAGGTGACACAGGCCTTAAATATGTTTGATCCTGCCAGGCCCTGTGAGCTTGATGTTCATGTAACCTCAGAGGGGTTTGGATGGGGTTTATGGCAACGGACAGAGTGTTTACGGTAACCTACTGGGTTTTGGTCCTCTTGGTCAAATAAGGTTTTAAATATGATATATATTTGCTCGCTTATAGTTTGTATTGGGTGTGGGGGACAGGCTGTAAGCAGGCAGGGTGGTTATAGCCTAAGGTTTAGTTTTAAGACTAAACTTTTCCCCACACCCTTTACTGATTGCATGATGTGGGGTGGTACACTCTCATGAAGAATCCCATTATGCCTCAGATAAGTGACTTTGTATCAGAGTTGTTTGTATATTGGATTAAAGGTTTGGATTTCTATACTATAAAGTGGGGCAGACCAGGAGCTTGCTCCTCTCAGTTCCTGAGATTAGCATTAGAGGGGAGAGCAGAGAAAAACCACGTGGAGGAGGCCAGGAGAAGTAGCCAAGATGGTGGAGCATTGAAGGAGAAGCCAGTTTGTGCAGTTTGTGTAGAGAGAAGGAAATGGAGAACAAAGGTGAATAAGGCTGGTGAGGCCTGCTCTCACCTTCCACACAGGGGCAACACCCATTGGGAAGAATGACCCAATAAATGTCAAGTGTTGACCAAAAAGATTACCAATAACTGAAGAAATATGTAAGGGGGTCCAGAGAGAACAAACACTTCTGATGTTCCCATCTATCGCTCTTCAGGTTGAGAAAAGACTAGGTACCACCTTTGTAGGTGGAGGTATGAAAGCATGAGAAGAAAAGTTAATTCTTCCATTGTATATGTGTTGCCTGACTCAACAGTTACACCCACAAAATAGTAGATATATGGTTATCTCTATCTGTACAAGTAAGAAAACTGTAGTTCACAGGTTAGGTTACTTGCACAAGCTTAGGAGTGTCCAAATCCAAACCTGGAGTTCCTCCAGGATTCATGTTCATGTTCATTCTGCTGTACTTTAATGATTGGATCTGCCATAATGAAGGGCCACACACTTGGTGGATTAAAATGTAAGGAGTCAATTATCTCATTGTTCTTGAGGCCAGAACTCTAAAATCGAGTTGTTGGCACCCCTTTAGAAGGCTCTAAAGGAGCATCCATCCTTCCCTCTTCTGGATTCTTGTGACTCTTGGCATCCCTTGCCTGTAGCACACCAATGTCTTCCTTTGTCTGCACATGGTCTCTCTCCTCTCCTCTTCTTACGAGATCAACAACTGAATTTTATGATCTGTCTCACATTCAGTGTGATCTCATCTGCTGTCGTCTGAATGAGTCTGCCCACAAACTCAGATGTTGACGTCCTTAACTCTAAAAGTGATAGTATTAAGAAGTGGGGCCTTTGGAAGCTGCTTAAGTCATGAGAGTGAAACCCTCATGGATGTAGTTAGTGTTTTTATACAGGAGCCTCCAGAGGGACCCTGAGTCCCTTCCCCCATGTGTAGGAACAGAGAGAAAATGCCAGCTAGGAAACAGAAAGGAGTCCCTCCCAGAATGTGTGACCAGCCTGGCACCATAAACTTTGACTTTCAGCCTCCAGAGCTGTAAGAAATAGAGTTCTGTTGTTTATAAGCCACCAGCCTGTGGTGTTTTGTCACAGCTGTCTGAGCTAAGACATCATCTGAACTAATTACATCTGCAAAGTAATTACATTTCCAAGTAAGGTCACATTCTGAGACTCCAGGGACAACCAGTTACAATGTACAATGACATCCACAGGACGACCTTCTCAGCCAACTAACTGTGGAATATAGAGGGCATTATGAAGACATGCAGAATGATGTTCGCTGTGCACCAGATTTGAGAGACAGTAGAATTAAGGACTAAATATAAGTGATCATAGAACATTAGCCATGGCTAGACAGTCAAATCAGTGTTGTGAGAGAGGAAAGGGGACATGGAGAGAAGGTGAAAGGAAAGAGTTATCAGTGGCTACACACTCAAAGTTTAAATTGATTTCAAAGGCAATTGAGATGTACTTGTCATCAAAAGTATAATGCTCACAAAAATTAGGGGATATTTGGTAGCTTCATATTCATTTTGAAAATATCCCTTAATTTTTGTGAGCAGTATACAATGAGATACTACCTCACACCTGTTAGATTAACTGTTATCATCAAGACAGATAGTAACAACTACTGGAGAGGCCGTAGAGAAAAAGGAACCCTCATTCACTACTGGTGAGAATGTGAACTAGTACAACCATTATGGGAGAAAGTATGATGGTTCCTCAAAAAATGAAAACTAGAACTATCATATGACCCAGCAATCCTTCTACTGGGTATCTATCCCAAAAACTCAAAAACATTTTTATGCAAAGACACATGCACCCCCATGTTCATCGCAGCGTTGTTCACAGTGGCCAAGACATGGAAACAACCAAAGTGTCCCTTGATAGAGGACTAGATAAAGGAGAAATGGTACATATATACAATGGAATACTACTCAGCAATAAGAAATAATGACATTTTGCCATTTTCAACAACATGGATAGAATTCAAAATATAATGCTAAGTGAAATAATTAAATCATAAAAAGCTAAGAACTTTATCATTTCACACATAGGTAAGATGTAAAACTGAGACTTGTGGACATAGACAAAAGTGAAGTGGTTACTAGAGGAAGGGGAGTGGGGAGAAGGGAGTAAAAAGGGCCAAATATATAGTGACAGAGTGCGTTTGAACCTTGGACAATGGGTACACAATGTTATGAATAGTTCACATACTATAGAGATGTTTACCTGAAACTTATGTGGTCCTATGGACCAATGTCACCCCATTTAATTTAATTTCTAATACAAAAAATAAGTAAATAACTGAAGCATATGAAATAAATTGAAATTGCTGGCAGAGAAAGAAGGTTACAATTCTTAAGCCAAATAGAAGGTTTAGAGCCCTGGCCAGTTTGCTCAATGGATAAAGTGTCAGCCCAGCATGCGGATCTCCCAGGTTCAATTCCTGGTCAGGGCACACAGCAGAAGCAATCATTTGCTTCTTCCCCCTCCCTTTCTCAATTCTTTCTCTTTTTCTCTCCTGCAGCAAGTGGCTTGATTGGTTTGAGAGTCAGCCCAGGCACTGAGGATAGCTCATTGGTCCCAGCTTCACTTTCAGGCACTAAAAATAGCTTGATCTATTCAAGCATCAGCCCAAGAGGATTATCAGATGGATTCTGGTAAAGGCACATGCAGGAGTCTATCTCACTGTCTCCTCTGCTCTCACTTAAAGAAAGAAAAAAAAGTGTAGGAAACAGTTGTGTAAGGAAGACCATCATTAACAGTATCCCCAACCAAGAAGAGTATCAGATTTTATCTGTAACAGCTATTTATGGTGTGGAAGAAAAAACATTTTATTTTTTTTAAGATTTTATTTATTGATTTTTACAGAGCGAGGAGGGGGACTGCGAGAGAAGTATCAATTTACAGTTGCTTCACTTTAGTTATTGATTGCTTATTGTATGTGTCCTGACCAGGCAAGTCCAGAGTTTTGAACCCTCAGCATTCCAGCTTGACACTCTATCCACTGTGCCACCAAAAAAGAGATACTTTATATTTCACTTCCCCATATTTTGCCCTATAATGAGATTTCTAAGTTCTAAAATTTAATTCTAACTCTTATAATTACTTATTAAAAGTCTACCCCAAGGATGTCCTACCTTCCTGCAGGTATATACCTGTCCATCATGCTCCTCCTAACCAACTATACTGTTCTCAACGTTCTAAAATCAGAGTGAACCCATTCTCTGTTCACCATCGTACAGCCTTGTTCTTCTGCTATGTATTCTTTTCAGCCCCCTCCACTTATATACAAGTATTGCCCAAGCAATCATCTTAATCTATTTTTCCCTTGTATCAATTAATTCAGCATCCAGAAGACTAAGAGAGTTTGACTTCCATGAGACACTGTGTATTTCATTCACCAAGGTTCATGGAAATGTTTCTGCTTCTTGGAAGAAGAACTAAGTGGAATTCCTACCATGGTAGAACCTCTCTATTAGATAGTAAGGCTCCACAGACCCAGTGAGGATTGACTGGTTACAATTTTACGATTATAAAGTGAACACTCAAAAACTATATCCCAGGAGTTAGTGTATTAGCTTAGTATGGTTAGATGATGCAGTTGAGTTTTAATTGCAGTGAATCTGAAATAGGGCAGTACATTGGTTAGATATAAAATTTCCCTTAAGGGCAGACTGCTTTTGTTATAGGGTCCTGCCTTCACTCAATATCCCTCCTTTCTCTTCCAGCCTTCAATGACCCTCTGTTACAGAGAATCCCAATTAGACTGGTAAATCTACTAAAATGAGCAAAAGGGTCAGGGGAAATGAGGGAAAAGTGAGACAAAAACAGAATGAGAATAAAAGAATTGGGGGGAGGAGACATTTCCCACACTTCACCCACAGGGGATCATTTGCCAGAAATTAAATTGCACTCCAAGTAGCTTTAGCCAATATGGGTCCTTTTCACAGGGTCCCTCAAGGGATTTATTTCATCTGGAACTTTGAAATCCTTCCCTAGTGCCAGTGCTAATTTTCACAGCTTGGCTACAAACAGGAATCTGATATCTATTGTTAACACTTTCACAGAACCTTTAGAACATTGGACCATTGGTGATCACAGGCAAAGAAAAAGTAGTTAGCAGAACCACAAATGTCCCTGTTTGCCTTAAACTATACGGACTGTCTGTATTATTAATATGGTCCCAATAGTTCTTGAAGGCAGGGACTGTATTTTACTCACTTGCCTATTCCTTACAGGGCCCAGGAATTATTATAGTTTGTATAATAATAAATATATTACCAGCTGGTTAATGGCTAATGCATTAGATTATCATAATTTACGATATCATAATTCAGGATATCAAAGTCATCTCAACCAAAGCACCTGACAGACAATCGCTTTGACAGACCACTGCTGATATCATAATAAAGGCAAATTTAATTAAATAATAACCAACCTCTCTCAGCTCCTCCCACCAAAATCAGGTGATCTGGGAGAGATTAGGAGGTGACCAGAATCTAACAATAATGCTAATAATTTAAGCCTGTTTCTTTCTCACCCCACCTACCTGTAGACTGCCTGCTCCAACCACACACCAAGACAATGAAATTTCTTCTGGGCTTTTAATTCTGGAAGACAGAGATATCTGTCGAAAATAAGATAAATAGGAAGGCAAACCTTCCATCCCACCCCCTTTTCCTCCAGCATAGCTCCGAGGACGTCCCCCCACCAGACTCAACTGTTTGGATGTTTGCTTTTTTACAAATAAACCAGGCAGGTCTGAAAGTGTTTGACCTTCTTCCAATCATTAATGGAGGCCCTGGAAAACCCTCATCTAAATCAGTCTCCGATTGAGCTTAAAAATAGTGTTATTTGCCTCAAAAGCTAGTATCTTCTTGTTTCTGTCTACTCATTTCCGGTTTGAATACCTGGGAGAGTTATCTGGACTTCACGTGGCAAACTGTCAGGGGTTGATTTCAGACTTAAAAGACGAACTCCGACAGTCAAGAGTCCTATAAATGCAGAGATGGCTGGAGACTCTCTTGAGGCTTTTGGGCTCATCTGGTTTGAGCAAAGCTCACCAGGCTCCACGAAAGATGAGGCCATGCCAGAGGCACATTAAGAAAGAAGTATCTGAGGACTGAGAAAGCTGTCAGGGTAGCAGCTTGTTTCCCAAATCTTTAAAAAAACAAACAAACAAACAAAAAAAATGCCTGACCAGGCGGTGGTGCAGTGGATAGAGCATCGGACTGGGATGCAGAGGACCCAGGTTCAAAACCCTGAGGTTGCCAGCTTGAGCGCGGGCTCATCTGGTTTGAGCAAAGCTCACCAGCTTGGACCCAAGGTCGCTGGCTCAAGCAAGGGGTTACTCGGACTGCTGAAGGCCCACGGTCAAGGCACATATGAGAAAGCAATCAATGAACAACTAAGGTGCTGCAATGAAGAATTGATGCTTCTCATCTCTCTCCCTTCCTGTCTGTCTCTATCTATCTCTCTGACTCTCTCTCTGTCTCTATTAAAAAAAAAAAAAAAAAAAAAAAAAAAAAGCAAGGGTATTAATAAAAGTCCTCTCTACAAGCTAAGAGGCCATTCGAGGAGGGGATTCTTTTCCTTCAAATAGTCAACTGGAAAATACATTGTTTGATGAAACACATGTAAAAATCTTTTTTTCTTCTTTCCTTTGCAAAAAAAAAGGGTGAAAATCAAACAAAGTAAAAACCTGGGCAATTTGGATTTTAACACTGATCCCAAGTTGTGTTGATCACACAAATGTCCCCAGGGCCCCAGAAAGCAGAGTGGTGTGTCCAGCCTGAGGCTGGGCAGGGGCTCACAGAGGCCAGCAGGGAACCTCGGATCTGTGGCCAGGGTCTCAGAGGATGGCAGGCTCCCAGTTTACAAAACCTTAGACTACTGTTCTGTTCTGACAGGCTCCGCAGAACTGAGACTGGGGAGGTGGGAGGGGTGTTAAGATCTAGCTTCAGAGATAAGAGTAGGGAACAAGAATTCAATGGGGTGTACAGTTTCCATTTTGGCAAAACAAAAGGAGATGTAGAAAAGGAAACTGAGCAGGTCCTGATGAAGTTTTGCATTTCTTTCAGGACTATGAGATTGGCTCGCCTCCTTTCAGATGGTCCCAGAGCTTAATGTGAGAAAGATCTTTGTGGGATCAGACCAGAGAAACATTTAGAGGCAGCAAAGTATGCCCTAGAATGCTTCAAATAACTCTATGCAGGCAGTGACCATTTTTTGTCCTTGCAAGAAATGGCCTCATTCATTTGCTCATGGAGCACCCACTCTGTGCCAGCTGTTGAGAACGCTCTCAGGGTCCTGCCCACATGACTCTCACAAGGCAGCAGGGGGAGGGAGCTAGTCAACATGCCACACCAAACATTGCAAGCCATTTTCATAACAGAAAAAAAGGTAAGATGTAGCGAGAGCAAATAATAGAGTCCCTGGAAAGGTGTCATTTGTAGAGAAATTAAATGTACATATGAAGATTAAAAAAAAAGTGTCAAGATGAGACAGCACAACTTAGAAACCCTGATAAAAGAGGCATTGGTGTTTTTTGTTAGGTAGCCAACTGCTTCAATGGTCACCAAATGCTTCAACCCTTGTCTTTGCAACACATTAAAATGACTCAAACCTTCCCTTCCCTCCCAATAAATCTAAGCAAGACCAACAACTACTAGTTTAACAAATATTTACTAATAAAATGTTCAAAGACCACATCTCTGATGTACCTTGAACTAATTAACAATTTAGCTTAGTGGAGAAAAAGTTCACTCCAGGCACTTTTATAGTGAGACAAAGTAGGAAGTTCTTTTGCATGCGTTAATGCATTTTTTTAAAAATTGAATGTCCTGAAGGGAACTTAATACCAGAAATGATTTTATAAAGGCAGAATTTAATTTTAACCTTCATATTTTATATCTTGAAAATGTTTCATTAATTTCAATTGAAATAATTAAGAGATATCTATATAGACATGGGTCACACACACACACAAAAAGAGAAATATTTCTTGGTCCAGATGCTTGGAGTTATTATGGAAAGTGAGGTTTGGTTCAATAGTGGTAATAGTAATATACAGCATTTTATAAGGGGAAAAAAAAGATCTCAATAATTTTTTCTCACTTATTTGGTCCTCTATGTACAGAATATTTACTTCCAGATTATTTCAAAGGCGCTAATAATCCATAGACAGCTACTGTGGTAGATGGCAAAAAAGGGTCCCCCCATTCTTCACCTGCCCTGTGTCCACTCTTGGCCATATAACTTGGTTTTGCCCATATAGTTTGAGGACATCCAAGGTCAGCTGGCAACCAGCACATCCCAAACATGTGGAGGAGCTCAGACAAGACCAGAGAGTCATCTCCCTTCCTCCCTCCTAGATGCATGAGCGATAAGAGCTACCTGACACATGTAGTTGATAATGTGGCTGTTTGTGTAGCGTTATAGTAACAATACCGATGTGACCAACATCCCAAAATAATCCTCATCTTCTCTCCAGCATGCTCAGTTCTCTTGCCTCTGTGGTCTGCAATATCACCTTCCTGGAAAATGTCCATCTGTTGATTAATCTAAGTTTCTGCTTCCTCAATGCTTACATTGTGTGGTTAAGTCACTCAGGAGAAAATCACAAAACTATTCATACAAGGTTGCTAGACAAGGGTGCTAACACACCTCAGCCATTATCTCACACAACACAATCCAGCACCCCTGTTCTATGTCTCTAATAAAGTCCTCCCACCTTCCTCCTCAGGAGCTACTTCAAACTTTCCTAGCATCCCTTGAGCTCCCAACTCCCTTATTATACCCTTCATTCTAAAATAACTCTGCCTCCTCTTCCCACTATAACCCCAACTGAGTGTCAAGACCCATGTAGTTCAGTTTGGGAAAAATGTCTTATGCAGTGAAACACAGTCTGCCTCCACAAGAAATTGTAAAGTAACTACACTCTTTTAATTGTATTTCTCTTAAAATGCAAAAAGGGAATCCAAATGTGTAATTTACTGCTATCCTTAGAATCATTCTCTTTCCTCGCTTAATTATTTAGTCTTGCTACAAAACAAACCAAAAAAATTTTGAACCACTGCAGAAGTTTCTACCAATTTCCCAAAAGCTGTTTCATCCATACTACACAAACAACCTTCTCCTCCAGTTCCTTTCTGCCAATGTATTGAAAATATACATTCTTATCCCCAAACCTAAACTTGCTAAACCTAAATTTTTATGGAAGATGTCAAGCAATGTATGTAGTTAAAAGGAGCCATAAATAATTCTTATAACCAGCAAGTTTGAAAGCCTCGCTATCCTGACCCATGGGTTTTCTGCCTTGGTTGCTTATGAGAATCTCCTGGGAAGTTTAAGAAACTTCTAATGCCTTTGTCTGCTCCTCAACTCTGCCCCAGGCTCTCTGACTTAATGGAAATGGAACAAGCCCTGGACATCTGTGCTGTTTAGAGCTTCCCAGGTGATTCCAGTGTGCAGCACAGTTTGTGAACCCATGTGCCTGAGTAATACCATACAAATATTGCCCAGGTGGACACAAAAGAATCACAGCAGGTGTAACTAAGGGTATAAGTAGAAGAAACCAAAGAACTCATTTATGCAAATCTGTCTTCTACCATAGTCCAAAGAAATAGAATGAAGCCAATTTCCCTTCTAAAATGAGGACTCAATGAGATTATGGGTTTCCTATTTGCACCCAGAGTACTTTCCAGAATTGGGGGTGTAGGGAGGGAAAGAAAGAGGAAAGGGGAGATGGGATAATGTGACATATTAAAAGGCTTACCTGACCTAACACATAGAAGACCCGAGTTTACTATTTTATCATTCACTGAAGCGAATGCCTCAGAGTTGCACATTTTCTCACAAGGTACACGAGAACATAACTTCCTTCTTTGGTTCTCTCTCTTTCCTTTCTTTTCCATAACATATCAATCTTCCATGAAAGTCTCCTTACTGATAAGGGAAGTGGACAAGGATGCATGTAGATCTATTTAGATAATATGACAAACTCAAAATGATTCTATGTGATTCTATGTGCACATAATTTCTTGTAGTAAGTAATATCTTTGTCAAAGTCATGCTTTCAAAACCTTCTTCTTGGTCCTCAGAATCATAGGGTAAAAGATGATATGGAATCCATATGTGCCCACTTGGTCTTTGGTGCCCTTTGCTGAGAACACCTTCTCTGGTCTGGCCCCTAGTTTATACCCACTGAGGAAAGGAGGTGGCTCTGCATCATCTATCCTTGCAGAATGACATTCTGGCTCCCATGGATACAGTCCATTGTCCTTACTCACAGCCTCTAGTCCCAGATTTCTTCATGCACATACGGCCTCTTCATTCTGACTTCCACCTCCACCCATCCCATGGCCTTCCAGCAGCTGAGCATCCCCTCAGTGGGGGACAAATGTCTAAGTCATGTGCAGTTCATGTACACACAGAAGAGCCAAGGGTTCTGGCCCAGACACACAATGCCAGGCTATTCCTGTTGCCATATCCACCCATCAACCCCACATTAGGACAGAAGGGCTGAGGCCCAAGCTGAGGTATTCCTAGGTATTGTCAACTTTCTCCCAGCCATGTCCAAAAAAGCTCCTTTATACTTACATGGCTGTTTCTAAAAGCATTGACCTTTCCATTCTCCCCACCATTCACCATTCACTGATGTGACAGGGTTTCCTTCTAGCTCTGCCCTTGTCCCATATCTCTATCTATCTATATCCTAGTCACATGTCTTATCCTTACAGGCAGAAAAGGAGCCAAGAGAGAAATTGGCTTAACTATAAGAGAATCTAAATCATGAACTATTTCCAAAATAACATTTCTGCTCTGCAAGCATTAATCCTAGTTATCTTAGGCTGGGGGCATGGGGAATATGTGCAATAAATAGAGCTGATATTTTCTGAACATTGATTGTAATCTAATCTGGTTACATAATTTGGAGAATCCAACACAAATATGGAACCCTTTGTTCAAGACATTGTTAAAACAGTGACTTAGGCATTCAGCCAAGTGTGACAGACACCCTTCTGAGTTGTACAGGTTGCAATTGAACTGGAAGATATCCCCTACCTCCTTACCCATCAGACTGTGACCAAACCTGATGGTGGAAAAATATCAAAAACATTAATCGGTAGAATTTCACATATAATTAACTTCCAGGTGCTAGAAAAAAGGCACTCCCCCCAATTTATTCAGCATAGCAGCATTATTTTTAAAGATGTCTTTCAAAAATAGTAATTTATACTTTCAGTTCTTCAATCATCTCATTCTATCCATCCTCCAATTAGAGGGGAGCTACCTGAGCATGCCAAATGTGTGTCCCCTTTTTCCATCACTCCCTTTGATATTTGGGAGAAGGAATGTGAATATTGGCACACCTTCAGTTCATTGTTCAGTTAATTATAAGGTTGTCAAAGACCCTCCCCCCCTTTATGTAGAACTTCCAGAATTCACTCTGGGCATGACAACTGCTGGAATTATAGAGCAGATAGCAGCTTAGTAAAAACTAAGAACAATTTTTAAAATGACATCTTATACCAGTTTCTTGGGATCTATCTGTTTCTCCCATTCATAACCAGGATATGAAAAAAAAAAAAAAAGGTGGGGAAAAGAATGCCATGATTCATCCAGTTTGAATTGTCTTGAGAAACTGCTTGCTTCCTTCAGAGCACTTATGAGTGTCTTTTTTATGGTTTTATCATTACTCTCTGCCAATCAGAACATATGAGCAAAAGATAAACCCATTTTCTAGCACAAGGGGGAATTAAGCCATTGGAACAGTATCACTATTCTTTATTCAATAGTATCAGTCATGCATTATGAGGAGTAAATTTTCTAGCAGTATCAGGGGTGTCTGAATCATGAACAGGAATAGCTTGGGGTTCTCTTTTTTTTAAGTCATTATGAGAGCAATAAATGAATCCATCCACAGGTGCTTCACTGTGGTACAAACCTTAATAGAGCCCAGATTTCTAAATATCAACATGACAGACAATAAAATTAGATATATTCTTGTCCAAATAACAAACTGCTGACTTAGCATTTGGGGCATATCTTTGTCAAGATCACTTTTTAGAGCAACCCACCATAAAGGACCTGCTCTTGGCAAGCTGCAAGTCCAGGCCACTGTATGGCGATAGACATAGATGAAGACCTATCCAGACATCTCCACTGTGAAAATGGCTAAAAGTAATGAGCAACAATAACTATTCCCATACCTAGTGTGTATTGATTTCTAACAGTTTCCCAAATAGTTACCCATTTATTTTAGCAACAGCTCTGTGAGGCAGTTTTTATTATTATTCCTGTTTACAGATGAGGAAACTTAAGTGCAGACCAAGGTAACATAGCCAGGAAGTCACAGAGCTGGAAGACACAAAAAGTCCGCCTGAAAAGTTGGCACTCTTATCCATAGGCTACAGTCTTTCTCATGGTAGAGCAGGAGACACCACCTAGGCACTAAACTATCATAGTAACAATTTAGAAAATTAAAATTCCACTTGGCTTCATATCTTTATTATTTTACTCAGATCTAGCATGACCTTACAATAATCAGTTGGATGTACAGGCAATCATAGCCAAAATGATTTGCCATTTGAATTTAAATATAATGGTGCTGTTAATCTGTGCTTCACATTGTTCTATTCATAAGCAACAATGATTTTATCAATGATTATGACTTAGTTTTATAAACATGTCTCCTTCCAAATAACTTGAACAATTTTATGATCATTTAAACAAAGGAGTTAAAACTAAACAATAGATTTTAAGGTTAAATGGACTGTTTACCCCACATAGTCACTCATTGTTTGTTTTGTACAGCGACCTGCCGGCTTTGCACATCTTTAACCAGATGCTAAAATGTGCCAGCCAACTCCTAGCCGGCTCTCATTTGCCAAGTTAGGGGTGAATCAAATCACTCTGAGAGTTGGGGTCAGCTGCCTTTTTAGGGTTTTGAATCATGACAGAGAACGACCCAGTATAAAGCAATTAAGTCTGACCAGTCATGATGGCCATTTAATGAGCCTTCTTGTGGCAGAAGGGAGTTCACTTTACCTGTCTCAAATAGGTTCTGATATGTCACAGAGCCTGCATAATAAATAATTTAAATGCCGGAGTAATACAGCAGGAAGCCTTTCTTGCTGACTGTGTAGTACCTGGCTACATTGTCATAAACAGAGACCTGCCCACTGATTGGTTCACTAAAAAACAGGAAAATAGAACGCCTCTTTTTTATGGGTGCGAGAGTTAAAAGCACTAGTTAAGAGTTGATATCTATGATTGTGCTTCACATCCATTTATCAGGCACAATGGACAGGCCCTGTCTCCTGTGTCACACACCTAGAAGGCACAGCCCTGGGATTGAATTAATGGCGAGGAGTAGAGTGTCCTATAATTACACAGGAAATCACACACTATGCTATTTAGCTAGCAAAGCTGAGTGGTTTCTGTAGATGGTAAATTAACCCGGTGGGGATTGGGGGAAGAATAGTTCTGTGCAGAAAATTTCTTTATTCATGAGAATAATTGGATATTGAAATGCCATCATATATTGTGTCTTGATTCAAAACTGTCAGCTGATACGTGAGCCCCACCCCCCACCACTGCCCCTCTCCTCAGGCCCCTGTGTGTCTTTGCTCAGCCAATTATGGAGTCACCTAGCTGCAGGGAGGCCCAGAGCCCTGGACCCTGGGCTGCTCTCAAATCACAGATTGGGGCACAAACCTTCTGGCTTGAGAAGCCTGTCCTGATCTACATTGTCCATTCAGGTCATTAAAATGACCCCAAAATGAAAAAAAGAGAGAAATAATACTATTTAAAAATATATAGATAAAAGAGCCTGACTTGTGGTGGTGCAATGGGTAAAGTGTTGACCTGGAATGCTGAGGTCCCCGGTTCGAATCCCTGGGCTTGCCTGGTCAAGGCACATACAGGAAGCAACTACTACGAGATCATGCTTTCTGCTTCCTCTCTTTCTCTCTCTCTCTCTCTCTCTCTCTCTCTCTCTCTCTCTCTCTCTCTCTTCCCTCTCTCCAAAAATGAATAATAAAAAAATCGATAAAAGAACTATCCATGTTTAAGGTAGAAATGGGAGCTTGAGATCCAATATACCGTCCTCAAGGAATTAAAAGAGCCCATTTTTCCTGTTCCCGTGTTATTTCCAGCCTTTTCCCCCCCACCTCTCTGCTCTGAGGGCATCATTCAGAGAGAAAGCACCAGACAAATGCGCTGGGAGTTCACAAGTTGTGAAGTAATTGCATTAGCACACGGAGAAAAGGGAAGGGACTCACAAAATCCTGATTGGCATTTCTCTGTTTAAAAGACATTCTTTCTCTATACCTGAGCATGCCCAGAGGAGCTGTCTCTGAGCAGCTGTGAAACTGAACCTTTTTACTTCAGGGTTAGTGCAGAGAGCTCATTAGCCCCGGCACTACCCTTAGCTAAACAGCCTTGTTTGCATATGGAAGCAATAGAATGTGAAGGTGTTAAAAAGGAGAAATTGCTGCTGCTACTCCTGACTGACATGTCTATCTGGGCTCTTGTGTTTACAAGAGAATAAAGAAGCTGCCCCAGAGCCCCTACTGGGCCTGATTACTATGCAGAGGCTCCTTAGATTATGTATAATTGATATCCTTTTTCCCTCCAGCTAACCAATGGCAGCTCTCAGGAGTAATGCTAATTCTCCTGCATTTTACCATCTGAGCAAACATTACGAATTGCTATCTTTCTCTCCACTTAATAATTTTTAGAAACCAAAAAAAAAAAAGGTGACATTTATGTTTTTCAGAAGCACAATGACTGAGCAGTGGGTGTGAGTTTACTGCTTAATAACTGAATCAAACAGTTGAGATAGTACTGGACTTGCTGTGTGTGTGTGTGTGTGTGTGTGTGTGTGTGTGTGTGTGTGTGTGTGTGTGTGTGTGTGTGTAAAACATGTTTGATAGAAATACACTAAACAACACCCACTTTTTATTTCTGGCAAAATAGTGCCCCTAACAATCCCCATCATTTGGGGAGCCCGTTGTCGCTGGAGTAAGTGAGCCCTGTGTGTTTGAGTTCCGGTTTGCATTTGAAATGCATCCAAGGGAGCTGCCACGACTTGCAATTTCTAAACATACCTATGCCTTGGTGTAATCTTCCACTGAGATGGTTCTTTGATGTTTTAAGTTTTGAAAGTTCATTTTTGAGAGAATGAGTCAAGTTATGTGACACAAGTGGGCAAAGGGGATGGAGTTCAGCTGGCTTGCATCTCTGATCTCAATGTGTAGGTTGCTCAGAAGGGGAAAATTAAAACACATGAGATGAGTGGTGTGGAAGTTTCTGTACTCCAGCTTCAGGAAAACCACTCAGTCTCCAATGCAGCCAAACGTCCCAACTTCTTGTTGAGGAGCCCTGAGGGGCCACTGCGCCACCTCACCCGCAGGTGTTGTAAAGTACCAAAAGCTACAGAATCAATATTTATATTTTAAGAGGCTTAAAGAACATTTTATTAATTTGGGTTAAGGTGTGCAGAGAAATTTTGTGAATAATCTCTGTACTGTGTGATTGGTATAAAACCAGGATGGCCCTTGGCATTGTATTGTAAATGCGAAGGGAAGGAAAACATGGATTCCCTGACATTCCACCACACCTGTGGGGAAGGGGGTGAATGGCTAGCCAGGTGCAGGAAGAGAAAAGCCAAAATAAACCTTTTCTTATAGTGATGAGCCATTTGCGGGTATTTGTCCCCAAGGAAACTACCTCTCCCATATAAATGCATATAGTTAATGTGTATGACTCTGGACAGGGAAATGGCGGATGGACATTGGAAAATATAGGAATGTCTTTTAATAAGTAAAGAGACATCTTTCTATTATTATGTTGACTTATAAATTTTGTTTTTTCCAAAATGATGTATGGCTTGCAAATTGAACATGGTCCTATCATGTTAAAGGGCATATGACTATAACCAATAGTGGTAAAGGGCACCTAATTGCAATTTTTGCTTCTATACTTCCTGCTTGCAAAACTATAAAAACTAAGTAAAACAAAGGGCCGGCGCACTCTCCCTCAGATTTCTGTCGGAGTTGCCGCTGCTTGGCCAAGCTAGACAATAAAGCTTTGGTGTGTAATGGATAAATTTTGTTCGTGTCTTCAATGTTTTGAGTCCCTCCGGATTAGGCTTAACATTGTAAACATAGATGTCGGTGCTTTACTTAAAGATTGGCATGGATAAGCTTAAACACGCCTACCGAAAGATAATATGACAACTAGTGCAGCTGACACATTGCTTCCAGCATAGTATGGTCCCCAGAGAAGTGTCCTGACAGCAGAACCCCCTCAGCCTGTGCACCAGATCCAGACGCAACTCCTGAAGCAGTTTCCAAGGTCATGAAGAAAGTTTGGAGTCAACCTGGGGGGACTCATTTATACTGGTAAGAAAAATTAGGGGATATTTCAAAATAAATATGAAGCGATAAAAAAAAAAGAAGCATTTGAATTTATTTTATTAACCAAGAATATCAGAAAAGCAAACTGTTGGGCAGATAAAGTTATTTTTTTCTCACTTTGTTAAAGATGGCACTGCCCACATGGATGCCTGTTGCCCAGGTGGTAATATTAGTTGCCCTTCTTGCTTGGAAGAAGCATGGTTGTGCTAATATGTGTTGGGGGAGGGCTTTCACGCCAAAAGGTTTTAAAAGGTGGAGCTAGGAGGCCATTTGGGGAGAGATCATGTTGTTCCGGGGGAGAGTGATAACGTTCTAGGAAGAGCCCTTGGAAGCAGGGCAGGAAAGCCACGTGGAGGAGGCAGACAGAATGGTGGATTAGCAGAAGGAATGGGGATAGAGGTGAGTAAGACTGGTGAGATAAAAACCTTTGAATCTAGGAAACTCGGATGAGTCAGTGGCTTTGGGAGCCCTGAATGGAAAGGGAAGTGTTTCCTGCTGTGTGTATTTCTCACCTGCAGGCTGGGAGTCTAGAATAAAGGACAATGGAATCCCAGCTTTTGGCTCAACCTGTTTCATAACCGTCAGTCCAGATCATACCTGAACCTACTTTGGCCAGGCGGCTTTGATGGCAGCCACGGTTACTGGCTCTACTCAAACAACATGTCAAAGAAAGTTGTTTGATCATGCAAATGAGATGCAAACTTAATTATCGAATTGAGTAGCAAGTGACATATTGGTGGGGGTGAACAGAAGCATGTCAAATTGGACGAGAAATATCCCCTAATTTTTGTGAGCAGTGTATTTTCAACATGTTGTTGAGCAACTATTAAGAGACTGAAGAAGTCCCATGGCTAATGGTGAGGTAAAAAGGATTTCTGCCCCATCAAACATGCTGTTGACTGAGGGAAAGAAATAATTAAGTAGAGAATTGGAATAAATTGCAATGTGAACCCAAATAAAGGAGGCATAGAGTGTTTGAGAGCTCATGAGGCATTAATTCTGACCTGCAATCAGCTTGTATAAATCCACGTTTACTATAAGCAAGGAAATTTGGAACAGCCCTCATGTGTCCTGATGACTTCATCTCAAGACCCAGTCTGTGGGAAGTGACCTGATGCCCAGAGAAGAATAGGTCATTCCAAACGCAGAGTGGGCTCAACCTGCAGCTGGAGGTGTAGTGGAGAATGTGGTGGACAGGCTTGTCTGTAGTGATGAACAGCTTCTCATTTTACTTTTTTGTTTTCATTTATTTTCTCTGCCCTTGCTTCCATTTGGGGGAATTACAGTCCCACAATTACACTGTTGTGTGAAGTGGAGCTGCCCATGTGAAGAGAATGAAGTGGGATGTAAAAGGAGTGATTCCAGCTTTCTTTTTCCCCACCACTGATGCTTGGTGCACATTCTCAAAGGGGATTGAGTGTAATGTCTCAAGTCACAGAAGCCTCAAGTCCTCTGGATAGTGTGGCAGAGGAAGAGCTACAGTGTGAGAAAAACAGAAACGATTCCTGTATTTTCATTCCCAATGGATTGGTCATAAAGCACTTCCAAATTCCCAATGCTTCATCGATCACCATGATTGAAGTGTAAGCTGGTTCATTCATCTTAGTCATCACATTCGCCATGTGCCTTGAGGAAATTCCAGCTCTGTTGTTTTGAGTTGGAATGGTAAGAAGATAGCCATTCTCAAATGCTGTGACAGCTTCACTCCAATGCAGAGACGTATAACAGGTCTAAGATTGGCCAGAGGGTGCGGCCAGGCTGGGAGCAGGACTCCCTGAAACTGCGAGGAGAGGCAAATCAGACGTGGCCTAAGCTTCCCCACTCAAGCTCCCTTTTGGGAGGAAAGAGAAGAGGAAAAGCTTCACCCTTACAAACTGCTTAGTTGCCCATTTTGCCCAACCCATCAATATCTGCAAGATTTCCTTCTGTCCTACGATGCGGTAGCCAGAGCTACCAAAGCCATGAAATCTCAGCCAGGCTACAAAGTTAAAGCCTTTGAGAAAACGACTCAGGGATGTAGTTCAAGATTTGTCACTCTGTCTTCTATAGATGGTCAGTCAGCAGACATAGCTCTGTATTCCAAGAACACAACATCTGTGCTTCTTTCCTGGTTTTCAATATTTCTCTCTTTTGACAAATTTTATTAAGGCTCAGGACAATGGCTATTCCATCATGTAGCTTTTATGTTTAAGTTAGTTATTTTTAATTTTTTTGGGGGGGGCTTAGATTTTCTTCCAGATCTGTTCTCTCTGGGTATCTTCAAATCAAAACAGACTGTTCTTGCTAAATCACAAAGAGAATTAATCTTCTGCATGTGAGCTTCTGTTAGGTACCTCTCTTTGCTATGTTGCACTGAGCATATCAGAGCCCTAAACTTTCTATGACAATGACTCACAGGATGTGATGGTCTGGTTCCGACAAATCTGTGCAAACAGTGGAATTTCTCCATGGCATTTCCTCTCCAGAAAGAGAGTTCCGAAGAAGAAGAAAAAAGAAAAACTTGCCTCTATTTTAATCAAACAGAGACAATAAGACCACTGGTCTTTTTGCTTCCTTCAGGAGAAAAAAAAAAAGAACCAGTATGAGGACACTGCTGTGCCCTGTATGCCAAAGACCAGGAAGAAAGATGAAGATTTTAAGGCAGTGTGTGGATCAAGAAGACATTGCCATACAGAAAGTACGTGTACAGTACTAGATCTACTAAGTTGAAAACACAAAGTTCCCATTGTTTGTTTGCCCAGCGTGTTCGGGAGGGTATGTGGAGAGGAGCTCAAAGGCTGTAAGCGGTGAGGGACAAGGAAATTGATATCTCTTAGAGACATGCAGGATGGTTTCACAGAAAAAGTGAGAAATGAGGCTTTGAAATATGAGTAGGAGTGTAAAACAGGAAGAAGGGAGCCCAAGCAAACAGAGCAATTTATGACAAGGTAAAGAGACATTAAAGAAAGTCAAGTCTAGAGGGAAAAGAGAGGTAAGACCATAATAGGAGTAAGAAGCATGGGCCAAAATATTGGAAGCCGGCTGTCCTAGAAATGCCTTCAAGAAAATTAGTAAATATTCTAACAAGAGAGGTTAATTGGAGATTTGTCCTTTAAAAGAACATCCTAAAATTTAGCACCAGTCATCCCTAAATGGGAGTTATCTCCACTTATCAAACAAAGTTCATTGTCTTGCAACTTCAACTCTATACAATACAGTATAGTCAAGATCTAAGAGGTCTTTTGAATAATCACAGGGTCATTATAGTGCCCGGAGCTGCTCCCCTTTATGTTCTCCTGCAGGCTCTTCTGGAGAGCGTGCCTCAGACCCTCACACAGATTTGGTCTCTGCTATGTTGAATTCTAACGAGTTAGACTGTCTTCGTAGATTTGAAGTTGTTCATTGACCTTCACAATAAATAACAGGTACATTGAAGAAAGGTAGAAAAAACAGAAGCAGAACAGCCCAGTGATCTGACACAATGAGCCTTACTTTTCTTGACTATTAACATTCAATATTTAAAATTTGAGAGCAATCAAGTGTGAAGTTTCAGTGACAAAATCTGGATAAATACTTAAGGGTACCAATAAACTTTTTTTCATGATGGTGCTGATGATAAGGTTGTACATGTGCCATTTTACCTGCAAATCAGTAACTATGAGTTTTAGGGATTTCGCTCAGGTTTATGGACCTAGCATCCTACTGTTCTGGAAGTCAGAAAGCTTTTGTACCACAAACCATTAGAGTTTCAACTTCTGTGAAGACCAAGGCTATAGTCATAATCCTCTGATACTGAGATCATCCTTCACCGTCTTTTCTAAAGTGATATAAAATGTAATATTTAACATCCCTATCAATCACTAGAACTAGCTCCCATCCTATTATCAAAATCTCCAATAACATACATATATTTGAGTGATTGGGTAACTTTTTTTGGATTCTTCCAAATCTTCATGCCTAGTTAAGAATTCCCACAAATATTGGGCTTTGATAATAGATATGTATGATAAGTCTTCTTCTGATATAACACAGGTTTATAATAATAATCAGAAGCTAGAATTACAATAAATTTTTTTTTATTCAAATCAATCAAATAAAAACAAACAGATTTCTCCTTTTTAATATCGAACTAACTCCTAGTCAAACAATCTTATAGTATTTTCTGGCCAGGTATTCCACTACCAATTATATTAATCTCTTGTCTGCATGTGGACATTTTGCTTCACACACTCACATTCATGAACAAAAGGGTCATGTTCCTGTTAAGAATGTCATAAGGCCATTGGCTCAGTGGTAGAGCATAGGCCTGGTGTGTGAATGTACTGGGTTTAATTCCCTGTCAGGACACACAGAAGCTGCTTCTCCACCCTTCCCCCTTCTCTCTCTCTGTCTGTCTGTCTGTCTGTCTCTCTCTCTCTCTCTCTCTCTCTCTCACACACACACACACACACACACACACACACACACACACACTCTCTCTCTCTCTCTCTTCTCCTCTTGTAGCCATGGCTCGACTGGCCTTGAGCAAGTTGGCTTCAAGTGCTGAGGATGGCTCCATTGTCTCCACCTCAGGCACTAAAAAATGGCTCCAGATGCAATGGAGCAAGGGCCCCAGATGGGCAAAGCATCACCCCCTAATGGATTTGCTATGTGGATCCCAGTTGGGGACGTGAAAGAGTCTGTCTCTCTGCCTCTTCTTTTCTCACTAAAAAAAAAAAAAAAAAAGAATTGTCATGAATTTAAATTTCCCTCAATCCCCTCTCACTCCAAGCCAAAAGTTCTGTCAAGCAGCAGCCACAGTGATGCTGGCTTTAGAAATATATGAGAGGCAAAGACACATGTTCATTGTGTCACTGGGCCCAGGAGTATGTGCACCAACCTCTACTTCTTGTTGTTGTTATTTCTGGTATCTAAATTAAGCAAACTGAGATGAGTTCTCTGTGCTGTAACTTTCAGAAGTGTAGGGAGCTAGCAGGTTTCTTTGAGGTATTTTAATTTGAAACTTTTATTATTTCTCCCAAAAGGGAGTCTTGGGTTACTTATGGAAGGAGATGTGGTGACCAGCAGCACACTCACACTCTCATGCCCAGCCCCAGTGCCACAGCAGCTCTAGCACCATGCCCTGCCTTCCAGCTCCCGGGTTATTTTATTATTGGCCCAGCCACCTGTTAAAGGAAAACTTTCCCCACAAATCCCAGGTGCCCAATGGTGGCGGGGGACTGAAGACTGAGGGTGCACAGTGGGGCTCTCCTTCCTGGTCAATGTAGCTGCTAACTGTGGAAGGCAGGAGAGTATTGCCCCAACTCTGAAAGGCAGTAGGGAGGAGAGCTTGGCTGTTCTGGTGACAGATTGATGCTCCATCTGTGGTACGTGACAGCTGCGATAGGTTTAAATAGCCCTGTGTTGTGAGTCTGATGAAAGCAATACACCGGGATCATTGGGCCCAGCATGGCAGCCGCTACACACACTTCCTCCACACCCAGCTGCAGGGACAGCACAATGCACAGGCCAGGCCTCAGCGGGGAAGGGACAGTGGGGAAACCTGCAGCATCATCACAGCTGCTATGACTGCCCGAGCTACTGCCTTGGTGCGTTTTTAAATCAATATCTACTTATTGAACCTAAATTACTGAACTTAAAAGCATCTCCATGTCACTGATAGAGACACAGAGAGGTTAAACAGACTATTCAGTGCCCTGAGCTGTCATCATTTCACCTCGCCACTGATTTAAACCTGACCATTGGCTCTGGCACCTCAGATTTTAGTGCCATGTGAAAACAGTTTCACTCTCATCTCCTCCCTGTTTCCCTATGCTCCATCGCTCCTAAGGTGGTAAGAAAGGTTCATTGGCCCTGACTAGTTGACTCAGTGGTAGAGCATCGGCCTGGTATGTGGATGTACCAGGTTTGATTCCTGTTCAGGACACACATGAGAAGTGACCATCTGTTTCTCCTCCCCTCCCTCCCCCTTCTCATTTTTTTTCTCTCTCTCTCTTCCCCTCCTGCAGCCATGGCCGACTGGAGGAAGTTGGCCCCAGGTGCTGAGGATGGCTCCATGGCCTCCACCTCAGGTGCTAAAATAGCTTGGTTGCCAAGCAATAGAGCAGCCTCCCCAGATGGGCAAAGCATCACCCCATTGGGGGCTCACTGGGTGGATCCCAGTCAGGGTGCCTGTAGGAATCTGTCTCTCTGTCTCCCCACTTCTCATTTGAGAAAACAAAAGAAAGGTTTATTAACACAAGAAACTCAGAGACCTGTAAATTCCCAGCCCCAGAAAGCCTGAGCAGAACATTTTTTTAGCCTCTAAGAGGGTGCAGTGGGTCCAGACACAACTGAAACGGTGGGAAGAGCCACTTTAATGACTCACTGAAGCTGCACTTTCTTCCCTGTCTTCCTTTCTTTTGCCCCTGGCATTGGCTGTTTGGATTAAAACATGAAAACTGTAATGAAATCTTATAAAAGAGAAGAGTAAAAAATTATAGCAGAAGCTGAATTCTGAAGGACATTGCGCTATGATGACAAACAAAAGCCATCACACAGGGACAGGAGTACGGGGGTATGAACAGCGAGGGCTACACTGCATCTGCTGCAGAACAGATCTCAAAAACCACGTGGCACTTCGCATGCCAAACATCGCCACACCTCATGGATCTTGCCAAGGTGTTTGCCTGTCTGTCACCAGGGCATCCAGGTCACCTCTGAAGCCACGAAAGAGATGTTTCTGAAAGCCACTGCTTGAGAGAGGAGGCTACGATGGTAGAGCATTCCCACATGCGAAGCAGAGCTTGTACCACACCAGGAAGCAGTTTTAAACAACAGTACATAAGACAGTCAGAACCAAAGATGACTTTGACAAGTATAGATGTTTTTAAAGAGTTCTCAGGAAAAGACCAAATTTTTAGAGTCCGTTACACTTTCAGCTATATTTTTACCTATCTGAAAGTGACAATATCTATCTTTCCATGAGTACCTACATGCATCCAAGAACAAGGTGATCATGGAAAATAGTCATGCTGGTGAGTGGGGCTTACTAGCCACGCTCCATTCTTGCCAGTGTCTGTGTTTCCCAGTGTCTCTCAGCTGCTGAGAATGAAGTCTGGCTGAAAGCTTCAGGTGTGGCTCTACCCCATCCTCAAGCCAGTCCTGACTGAGTTTTACGGAACATCACCACCTGCCCCACCTCCTGGAGGATTTGGAAAATGCCACGTCAGTTCAGCTATTGGTGTTCAGAAACACTACTCTTATGACTATCAAGCCATGTCTCAATAATCTATTGCTGCATAACAAACTACCCTACAACTTGGTGGTGCAAGGTAACCAACCATTAATTAATTAATTAATTAATTATGATTCTGGGGGTTTCCAGGAAGGGTGGGTTGAAGCTGGAATGGCTGGTCTGCTCATGGAGTGTTGACTGGCCTCCTTCATGTTAGGGGCTGGCTTGTCTTGGATGGCCTTGCTCCCCTGCCTTGTAGCTGCCTGCGCTGTCAGATAGGGTACCTTGTTTCTCTTCCAGGTGGCCTCTCATCCTCCAGTAGGCTAGATAGGGCTCTTTTTCCATGATGGTAGAAGCATTCCAAGAGGGCCAGAGGAGAAGTTATAAAGGTTCTTGAGGCCTTGCTCAGAAGCCATGCAATGCACCATTCACTGCATCCTATTAGGCAAAACAAGTCACAAAGTCCGTCCAGATCCACAAAGTGGGGAAACTGACTCAATGTCTGTGAACACTTAATCCATCACAGCATACTTAACAACATGAAGTAATACCCTCTGCTGTGTAGTTCTGTGTCTTTTAACTGTGATACTGAATCCATTTTCTGATGGACATTTGTCACTCTGCTGGGTCTAGAAGCCTATCCTGAGCTACAGCCTGTTGAATTCTGCTGTTCCTGGTCTCTCAAAGAATAGTTGTACGCCTAGACTGTCGCTAGAATTTGTTCCGAACAAATGGATGCTCTGATCATGACAAGAAGCTCTTGTGGCTGCTATCTGTATTCATAAGATCAGACACCATGATGTTAAACTCTGGCCCAGGTCATTCACCTAATAAATGCTCCTAGGCTCATGCTCTGTGTCCCTAACACACTAGATACTTGAGAAGTTTCTGGTCTTTTTGAGAGCTGCTATGCATATGGGTCAATAGCATTGCAATGTCATGATTGTGTGACAGAAATATATAAATGACAAGCTGATGGGTAGCAAGGGCTAAAGAAAACTTGACCAGAAAGGGGATATTTAAATTGCATTCTGAACGATGAGTAAATGCTTGCCAGTCAGTGGTAGAGAAAGGAAATTCGAGTGGAAGAAGTCATAATGTCATGGTGAGATGCTGAGTCACAGTTTAAATTCTAGTTGAGTCCTTCTCAGGTGGACATGAAGGCAAGCGTGGGATGGGGCAAAAGAGGCAAGTGAAGTCAGACAGGGATGCAGTGAAGCTGAGAAGTTTGCTCTTTATCCTGCAAGCTGAGATTCAGCTGTGAGGTATTCCCAGATGTGCTGAGCCTCGGGATAACTGGCAGCTCAGCCCAGACCAATGACTCAGGGGAGTGTGGGAGCCCAGGAGTCTGAGTAGTTACCAACATCTTCAGCTACTCCGATAATCCAGCCTTCCTGTGACACCCTATCCTCATCTGACCAGGAAGATCACACAAGGATTTAAAATAAAGAAAGTGATGATTACGTTTAGATTTTGGAAAAGTGACTCCAGACTTGAATGGCAATTTGGAGAGATGAGAGACGCCAACAGGAAGAACATCACGATGACCTGAGGACTGGAACAAGGAATAAGGTTCTATAGGGAAGGAAAAGGTCAGACCAGAGAGATGTTTCTGTGTCAGGTCCACCTGAAGTGTGTGAGGAGAAAAGTGAGGTAAATGAAGAGGAAAAATGAAGGATGGCTCTAATGCTTCTAACTCTGACATGTGAGTAAGAGGGACACTATTCGCTGTGTTCTAGCACTTGAAGAACTAAATTAGGGAGAATGATAAGGCACTTCACCTCAGACGTGTAGAATTTGAAATATTTATAAGATACCAAGATGAGTCTGTCTCCATGACCATTGCAAAAGTGTATTTGAAGCCCTAACCTGAAAAAATAAAATAAAGAGGCAGGAGCGAAAGCCAGAGATTGTGTTGAATAATAGTTCTCCAACTTTAAAGTGAATAATAGTCATCTAAGAAGCCTATTAAGAGTCGTTGGGCTATTCCCTAGAGACTCTGATTCACACAGTCTGGGATGTGGCTAAGGAATAGATAGTTGTAACCAGAAGTACAGGTGGTTACTGGGACCACATTGTGAGATACTCAGTGCAGACAGAGCAAAAGGAGGCCAGAGACAATCCCTGAGGGCACCAGCAAATAAGAGGCAATGCCGGAGGAACAAGCAATTTTTATGGGGCCCACTTTGTGTCCCCCAAGTTCCTGGACTTTAATCAAGTACCTCCGAATGTGACTAGATTTAAAGATAGGACCTTGGAGAGGTGATTATGTTAAAACTAGGTCATATAGGTGGGCCTTAGCCCAATATGCCTGGTGCCCTTACAAGAATGGGGTATTGGAACACAGACATGGCCAGAGCTAAGAGGCCATGTGAAGACACAGGGAGTAGACAGCCATCCACCAGCCAAGGGGAGAGATCTTAGAAGAATCCAATACTGCTGACTTTGATCCTTAAATTTTAGGCCAACAGATCTATTAGAAAATTAATTTCTATTGGATAAGCCATCCAGTCCATGGTACCTTGTTATGGAAACCCTTACAAATGAATACAGAGACTAATCTGGAACATCAGAAAGATCAAAACTAAAAACAAAGAAAAAAGTCTACCACAAAAAAATGAGGAAAAGGGGTGATCAACAGTGTCTGATTCTAGAGAGAAAGCAAGATGATAAGACCAGACATGAAGCTAATGGCTGAGTGATTTTAGCAAGACCAGCAGCAACAGAGAAAGACTGAGGAATAAAGCAGATTGCAATAGGTCAAAGGCTGGCGGTGGTAGTCACAAAGTGGAATTTAGATTGATACTCTGAAAGGGGGGCTCATTTGAGAAGTATTTTTAGGATAGAGAAAAATTGAATATGTTGAAGCTTTAAAAAGAAGAACCAGCAAAGAAGACCAAATTAAAAGTTAAAACAAAGCAATGCAGGGGACAACCAGAAACAAGTCAGAACATACAATTAAATGCAAGAGAAGGAAGAGGAAAACAAGGAGATGAAGAGGAAGAAGGAGAGGGGAAGGAGAGAGAGAAGGATCAGAGGAGGAAAAGATTAAACCTTTTTTCTACAACAGAAGAGAAGAAGAAAAAGCTAAATGATAGGATAAATTTGAACTGGAAAATTAGGGGAAAAGGGAGTTGACAATTGGTGTTTCTAAAAATAGGCATCTATTTTCCTAGAAAAGTAAAAGGTGTGGTTATCAGTGAAGAGTCAGGGTTTGGGTATGTGAGAGTTTTACTTAGATTAAGTGAACATGTGTAATATGTTGAATGGGAACCTAATGTCTCTGATGATGCTTGATGAAATTAGGAAAATCTAATCTTATCCAATTTACAAAATAAATAGAAGGTACTGAAAGCCAACCCTTTCTGTCATTCTCTCTTCAGTTGACTGAATATATCTAAAATTAGTCAATTTAGGCTTTCCAATTAACTGCTTGGTCAACACAACATTGTCCCTTAAAATTTGGGGAATGACATGGGAGAAAGAAACTGTGATTCATGTAGCCATTTTATAGAGCTAAGCATTGGCTTCGTGTGTTTTGTTGACAACACTTTATTTCTTACATAATAACATCTCTGGTGGTAACAAGAGATACAGAAATACATAAGAGATCATCTTTGGTCTTATATAGGTCATAATCTCATAGGCAAAATAAAAATTGCAGTTAGTGCAAGTCTTGTACCGGAAGTAAAAATAAGGTTGAAAGAGAGAATAACAATGAAGAAGGAGAATAACAATGACTTATCCTGTGAAATGATGTCAGAAGAAGGAGCCCCTATGTGGGAGGTCTCCAGGAGATAAGGCCAGACTCTAGGCACTAGGAACACAGGTGCAGAGATGTGGAGGGAGGGAGCAGCCTGATCTGTGCAGAGAACAGTGGGTAGTGTAGCAATGCTGACATTTAGAACATGAGTTGCTGAATGGGGAGAGAGAAAGTTGAAGTCAGACAAAAAGGTATAACATAATGCTGTAAGTTGTCTTGCCTGGGAGAGTGGAGTAGGGAGGGAAAAGAAGAAGTCCAACAGGGCTAAAAATCCTAGGGATTACCAATGTTCAACGTTCAGGAGGAAAGCCTGTGGAAAAGCCTGGAAAGAAGGGATCTGTTGGGTGGGTGGGGGGATAATGGTGATGGGAGGGGACTTGATATGGGATGGTAAGAAAAAGAAAGTAAAGAAAAAATATAATAAAGCAATGTGAGCAGTAGAAGGACAACTAAGAAAAGGCAGCCTCAGAAAAGGAAATGGAGAAAAGAATCTAAGAACATTGTCAGTAAACAGTGTCAAATGTCACAGAAAGGTTGATGAAAAGAGGACTGACACTCTGCTATTTGACTGGAAAAGAAGAGGCAATAGATACCTTGGCAAGGGCAATTTCAGTCATGTGGTGACACTTAAGGTATTAGTATCTATAGTGTTTCTTGTGACAAAGTGTTAATATCTTAGTCTTTTTCATTTCGTTTTTGTATCTATATTTGTAGTCAGTGTCATAACACAGTCAATATAAAGTGCCACCAGGTAAACAACACTTTCTCATGGTCCAAGTAGTTCACATGCCATAGACACAGTTATCTGAATCAGAGAATATAGAACACAATACTACTGACAGATGAGTCAATAAAGGATAAATGATTAAGAATATATTTAGAAAAAGATTTTTTAAAACGGCATTGTAGAGTTAGATTGATTTTTTAAATTGTGGTAAGAACATTTAACATGCAATCTGCCCTCTGAACAAATGCCTATGTATTGTTCAATGTAGGCACCAGGCTGTACAGCAGATTCTAGAACTTACTCATTTCACATAACTGGAAACAACTAGGTAGAGCTCTTACTAATCTAAAAAATGTTGACATTTCTATTTGAGTTCGCACTTGCCTGACTTTCCTCAGTCTTGATTTAACAAAAGGCTGATGAACTGTTCTAGGTCTTGTAGGACTATGCCCAAGGGTGAGACACACTTTTTCTCTTTCAGAGAGCTTCCACTTGCCTTTGATCATAGACAGGGTGGAGGCAAAAGTAGGTTTACAGTTGTCAGTATGCAAAACACAGTTTATTCTTGTATTTTTATTAATTATTGTATTATTTTCCATAATAAAAACTGTAAACCTACTTTTGCCACATCCTGTACATCCAATAAGAGAGACCTAATCACTTCCAGTAAAGTGAGAGGAAGCCTATAGTTTTCTGAGCCCTATCATGACTTTTGCCTTTTGTCCGAACAGAAAGCAAAAATGAGATAATGATAGAAACCAACTTTTGTGACATTTGGTTATCTCCTTCCAATTAGTTGTTTCTAGTGCTCTAGTTCCTAAGTTTCCTTCAGTTCTTCTTAACATCAGGGACCCAAAAATCTTACAGTTACTGTTCTAATTATAAAGAACCTTTTCTATAAATTCACTTCTACTATTCTTTAATATTTAAGGCATCACACATGGTCTAACTTTTTTTTTTAATATACAGTGTTTTAAACAGAACAGAATGAACTCTTTCTTCATCTCAATAACAAACTTTTACACTCTATTTGTTTTAATGCAGTCATCAAATAAATTAGTGTGGCCCATTATGAGGTGTTGCCAATGACTAGACTTCGAACAAGATTGAGTTTTTCTTCAGTTACCCTATCAACCAAGACTTAAATGGCTTTCTTCCACTCCCAACAACCCCTCACCATGTGATAACAGCCATACTCTCAGCAAGTCATGACTTATAAAGTCAGCGGTTTTAATAGAGGCTCCTGAAAACTTTACAAAAAACCTCAGGAGCCAAGGGTTTAATTCCTATTAATGGAATTTCAGACCCCGTGACAACCAAGTGCAATTTGCTCATTGCCCGATAATCAACCTAGATGTGCACACTGATATATCAGGACATGGGGTTTGACTGATCTGTCACGTGGTCTGACAGCCGCTACCATGATTAAAATTGGGACCACCCAAGCACACTGTGGATATGTTGGTGCCTTTCCCTCTCAGAGTGGCCATATTTTCTTTTCTGTGTAAAAGACACCCAGCCCCTCAGACAGACCTCATTTGTAGTTAGCCAATTTGTTTCTCAGCAATCAGAAAGCAAACTGTTGAGTCTGCCAGCCTCACCCACCTGTCATGTGTCTCAATCTCCAAACAGCTGGTGAAAACCAATACAGCCCTGAGTGCCAGCCCCTGCTGGGGAAGTGGACGTGGCTGGGGAATTAACCACACACAAGCCCTCAAGCTCCTTCTGACTTTGCAAACACATTGTGATAAGTCACACACCCGTCTGAACAGAACCACAAAGCCTTCAGATTTGATTACATGGAATGCCTCTGGTTAAAAAAAAAAAGGCAATTTTTCAGCAGCGTGTGGTATCTGACTCCAGATTTGGGGTGGAACCCCAAGGACCGTCTGTAGAGTCTGTCTGTCCCACTTGCACATACTCTGAACTGAATTCTGTTTTTCTTTAGTCCAACCCTCAGAGCAGCAGTGAGCACAGATATTTCCCCTGACATATCCCAGCAGGGCTAAGATTTTCCCAGGCAAAAGAAAAGAGATGACTGCCCCTGCAACATTGGCTCCATTTAGGAAAATCCAACTATTTAACATGCTGCTGTTCTCTATTATAAATAAACCCAACAATGTGAGCCTGTCAGGTCATCACTTTTCTGTAAAGTCTCAGGTGTCACAATCTGCATCTTGACACAATAAACTTAAGACTTTTGCTCTAGTTGGGACTACCTGTCAAAAATGCTGACCTGTTACAGGTGAACTGCCTGGCAGGACTGGTACTTCAGCTTTAATGAGGAAAAAATTTTACAATCAATGACAGAGTTTTGAGATTTTTAGGTACCTGGCAAGGAAATAAGGAACCTTATAAGGACAGACACATGAAAGACCTTATCATTCACTACTGTTAGGTATTCCATCATTCTCTCATACTTATCTAATGATGTTTTAAATATTCTCAATCTAACCTTTCTGCACCCACCTATCACTCCTCACCACTCCTTAGACTTATTTTGTGGCCTCTTTATCCTAACCCAAGCAAAACCTGCATCTAGGAAAAGACCAGTTATTTACACATAAATGGGCAGTTAAGTCAGTGTGCCCTCTACTTCCACTGAATTTTAAACCTGATTTCTGAATGGGAGCAAAAGAGGAAGACTTTGACCATGCCTCTTTCCTCTGGGGTTACTTTCCTTTGCCTATGAAATGAAGTCCAAATTCCTTACATCAACAAATCAATAAGTATCTGAGTTCCTAACATGTTATTATATAGCTGTACTTCTCAGGAGGAAATAAAACAGCATCTATTGACAGAGGATATGGTGTACAACCCATAAATGTTTGCTGAAAGAACAAATAAGAGAATGCCAAGGGGTGGGCAAAGTACATATTATCATCCTTGTTTGTATTGGTGGTCTCATGGTAGAGATAAAGTATTTATTTCAGGGTTACCATCATCAAGTTCTGAACCAATTAGGAAATGGGCAACGAGCAGGAAAATGAAGGTCAAAATACCATATTTTTCACTCAAGACGCACTTTTTCCTCCAAAAATTGGAGGTGAAAATGCCCGTGCATCTTATGGAGTTAAAAATATGAAATTTTTTTTTGAAAAATATGGTATTTTATGAAATATTTTAACACACCATTTGTTTCAGAATAATTTTTTTTCTTATTTTCCTCCTTAAAACCCTAGGTGTGTCTTATGGTCAGGTGTCTCTTATGGAGCAAAAAATACGGTAATTATCAATTTCTTACTGAGAAAGCCTGGGTTGAAAAATGTAACCTTAGTGAATGCCAATAATGGGCTTCCTAATGTGAAATTCTAGAACTAGGAAAATCCACCCAGTCATAGACACCCTGGACACCACAGGATTTTATACTAAAGGTTTCCCCAGAAAATGTTTTAAGCAGAGAAGCAAGAAATAATGTGTAGGGCAGGCTGGTCACCAAAATATGAGAAGATGCCAAGCTGTGACCACCCAGTTTCTCATCCCAGCACCATCAAGTACGGCAAGAAGCCAGTGTGTTCAGGGGAAAATTCTCCCTCTGGAAACAAGAGACATTGAGAATAAATGCCACTCCCCTTTAACAATTCACCATGAAGGCTGTCCAACATAATATGTAATTACATGACAGAGAACTAATTTGAACAAGAACTTTAGGGAAGGTAGATATCATCTAACAGCTTGGAGTAAAGGAACGATCCTGGCCTGAGTTTCATAAGGAGAATGTGAGTGAAAGAAGAGGCATTCTTGGGACATGGAGGGGTAATTTTGGAACGGTGCTTGGGGAAGAAAAATAGCACAGAACACACAAAAGTAGAAATGGGCACAAAATTATGCAACCTTCATTCCCTCTTCACTTTTATCCTCATGATGCTCTCATCATACCCTACATGAGCCCTCACATCTCCCATCTCTGCACCTCTGTTGCACTGGTATGGCCAGCTGGTAGCGCTCCGAACCCACCTC
The DNA here is from genome assembly GCF_036850995.1 of Saccopteryx leptura. NCBI lineage: Eukaryota > Metazoa > Chordata > Mammalia > Chiroptera > Emballonuridae > Saccopteryx > Saccopteryx leptura. The sequence continues at coordinate 111,764,262 of NC_089507.1, read as the reverse complement.
TGTAAGTTTTCTGACATCACATCAAATGCCAGTTCTTCAGAAAGTCTTTCCAGACTTGCTTCCTACCCTTTCTTCAAACACAGTTCGGTTCTCCACCCCTCTATGTCTCATGGCTTCTTCTTCTAGCATTTTCATATTCTACATTACATTTTAGTCACTATTAAACATGACTACCTCCACAACAAGATGATAAAGTCCCAAAATATTGATGCTAGAAACCTGCCTCTTTATCCCTAAGAAGTCTAGGAGAGTCAGTGTTGTATGAATGCATTTTATTTTAGCAAGAGAAAGAGAAAGAGAGGTAGGAAGAGAGAGAGAGAAAGACAAACAGGGACAGACAGGCTAGAAGGGAGAGAGATGGGAAGCAACAATTCTTCATTGTGGCATTTTAGTTATTCATTGATTGTTTTCTCATATGTGCTGGTCACAGGGGCTCCAGAAGAGCAAGTGACCCCTTTCTCAAGCCAGTGACTTTGGATTCAAGCCAGCAACCTTGGGCTTCAAGCCTGTGACCATGGGGTGATGTCTATGATCCCACACTCAAGCTGGCAACCTCAGGGTTTCAGACCTGGGTCCTCAACATCCCAGTCCAACATTCTATCCACTGTGCCACCACCTGGTCAGGCTGAAGCATTTTTAATTGTAGGAATCTCAAGCATTGGTGATGGTATTTCTTTGAAAAAAAATTAATCTTGGTTTTCTTAAAATTCTTCATAGCTATTTGCCTTACAAGAAAAAAGCTCTAGTCCTGTTTGTTTTATATTAACAAAGAGCAAAGTAAGCCTTTAAAAAAAAAACCACTGCTATTTGGGTTCTCAAACACTTGACTGCTAACTCTATCTCTAGTTCAAATGACAAAATTATTTTAGGTAACCTTGAGGGTGGCTTTCAGCCACAGAAAAAACAATAGTTACTCTGGATTTTAATATAAATTTATCAAAATTACGGTAATAATTCAAAATTATATATTTCTTAAGCTTTTAAGTTTAATTTATAATTTCATAAAGATGTTAAAAGATACATTAACTAATATCTCTTAATTATTTAAAACATACTATTTAAAATCTGATAAACATATTATTTATAAAGGGTCTTCAATAAGAGAAAATTAGTTGCCTAGCACTGCATGTATAAATTTAATATATTTGATTTTCAATTGCTTCTAAGAACTAGAAACATTTTTAAATAAAAGTTCTTATAAATTAAGTAAGTTAAATGCATAAATTTGGCAATTCTTAAATTTTCTTGACATCTTAATACTGTTTAAATAGTTAATAAACTCAGAACTTTTTACTTAAAAGCATAGTAATATCAACTATATTTTGGATATTAGTCATGAGGCCTATTTGTTAGATTTGGCCACTGTTTTAAGTTATGCAAACACATACAAATAATTTCTATGTGGGATATTGTGGGCCAGATTTACTTTGTCATTCCTATAACTTTCCTCATCATTCCCAGATTAAAAGGCACTGACCACTAGAAGGGCTGCTATGGCCTAAATATTTGTGTCCACTTCTCAAACTCTCATGTTGAAACCTAATGCTCAATGTGTTGGTATTAGCAAGTGGGGCCTGTGGGAGGTGATGAGGTCATGAGCGCAGGGTTCCTCGTGAATGAGATTAGCGTCTTTATTAAAGACACTGAGGAAGCTCTTTTCCCTTCCATCATGTCTGTGCCTCAGGACCCTCATCAGAACCTGACTATGCAGGCACCTCCACCTTGGACTTCCAGACTCAAGAACTGCAAAACAATAAATTTCTGCGATTAATAAGCCATCCAGTCTATGGTATTCTGTTACAGTAGCCTGGATGGACCATGACGGGCATTGTGTTAACCCAAGCAAGTGGAAGTTTCCACCTTGGGGGGGGCAAGATTAAATATTACCCAGAAAAATTTGAAGCTGAAGTTCAAGATTAAAATACTGCCCAAGAACAGATGGAACAGGTTTAATATTTTTCAGTCATTGCAACAATAGTTACATTTGTAAAAGTCATTGTAAAATTCAATGAAAACAGAATACAACTCAGCTGTAAAAAAAAAAAGAAGTAAATATAACCATTTGCAACAGCATGGATGGACCTGGAGATTATTATGCTAAGTGAAAGGTAAGTACCATATGATTTCACTTACATGTGGAACCTAATGGATAAATAAACTAATGAGCAAGATAGAAACAGACTCACAAATAGAGTACAGACTGACAGTTATCAGGTTGGGGGGGACGTGCAGGACTGGGTGAAAAAGGTAAAGGGATTAAGAAAAAAAAGCCCATAGACACAGAAAAAAAGATTCAAAGGAAAAGGAAATCCATAACATACAGAGGGACAGCCTTCCCAGCCTACCACCGTAGATTAAAGTCCATACTGCTTACTTCTTCCCTCTGATTTGAGCCTACCTTTTCGGGTACAGTGAATTTGCTTCCCTGCTTATTTGGATTTGCAGGTTTGTTTGTTTTGTTTGATTTTGTTATGCTCACCTTTTAATGTCTTTCTGTCTGATTCTAATGTCACTTTTCATTTGATCCTTCTAACTCTAATGAATTTCTTTCGTATGTTTTATTTCCTGAACTTGGATAGATCAGATTCAATAATTATTTTCTCTTTTATTTTTTCTATTTTTCAAAGCCACCACTTTTAAAGATACTAATATGATACTTAGTTGGATTCTATATTTCTCTTGTGGTTTTGCAAAACTCTATAATTCTAAAGTCATGCTAATGAAAACAAACACAAGTGAAAACTTGAGCAAAAGTCGAAGGATTCTCGGGTCAACGTCCAGAACAGTGACCAACAAGCTGCTACTTTCCATTGTCTCCTTACTGGAGCTGGTCATTCTGGGAGGCTTACTTTACTACAAAATCTTTTGCAGGTAAGGGCTTGTGGACCAGCATGATGATGCTCTGAATTATGGGTGTTAGAGGTATGAAATCAGTGTGTTGCTATGAGCTCCCAGTGCAAGGACGAACTGTGTGGCCAGATGATGGGAAGAGGGAAATATGGAAACCCAGTGAAATGTGAAGGAATGACAATAAGACCAGTGTGATACACCAAGAAAATGCTGTTTATGACTAAAAATTTTTTAAAGAATTTTTTTCTCCTACTTAGAGTGTCTCTATTTTTACAGCAGGACTTTCTCCAAGCAAGTGTGAGGAACAATGCCAGCTACAAAAAATGTATTTCATTCCACATCATGGCAACCTAGCCCACAAAATCTCAACAGAAGTTGCATAAGTAGCTCAACTGCAAAAGAATATATGGGGTTCACTTGCCACATTAATTCTAAATGAATACATTTCCCGTAAAATCAGAGAACAAGTTTTTATAGAATAGGTATTTGTTAAGGTGATTTGATTAGAAAATATCTGTAGTTTGGTTGGAAAATACATCATCAACAAGTCCAAGAAGAAGAAAAAAATTGTCACTGAATTTGTGTTTTGCTTTTAAACAAAGAACTCAGTACAATTTCTTTCTATCAAAATTATATTCTTTCAATTCTTAAAATTATTCAGAAGCATTCATTGTAGAATTCATAAGGAATTTTAAACCATACAATATAGGTGGACTGCACTATGGATGAAGCAGGGGCACCGTTCTAATGGAGAACACGAGAGAGGCTTTGCATCACGAAGGGCAGGCCTGGGTGACCCAGGGGTCACCCTTCGATGAGTGGAGACAGAGTCAACATGAAAAATAAAGTCAGGACAGTCAGCGCTGCTGGAGAAACAAACACACAAAATGTAACTCACAGTTTTGGAAAACCCCCAACATTTTCTGTCTCAGTCAGGACATAAATTAGATTTGCAATGAACCATTTGAATGTTTACTGAGTCCAATACGTTTTCAGGCCAAAGCATGTTCACACGTGGGCTTGGTGTCTTCCTTCCTTCATGGGCTTTAGAGTCTTCTTTCCTTCCATTCCCCAAATAGGTCTCTGTCTAAGGTCTGGTCAGGGAATTGTAGAGCAAGCCAGAAACATGGGCAGGCTCCAGAAATGGAAGTTTGTAGAGGGGTGGCTGTGTCACTTAAAAAGCACTGTATTAGAGGTGAGCCCATAGTAGTGGCCAAGATGAAGTTTTTAGAGACCACCTCCATGGTATATAGAAAAGCCAGAGGAATACTCTTGAGACACAGTCATGAGTCTGCCATGCTCTGCTCCTCTTGCTGATAGACAGAGTCAAGACCCAACACTGCTGGAACAGAAAGGGAGCTTGCATGTATCATGCAGAGGAAAGATAGACTCAGGAAGAACCTGGTCCAGGACTGTACTGGGGGAGAGGCAAGGGAGGCCAACCCAGCGCCACCATCCTGAGCAAGTCACAGTTACCTCCATGCCTCAGTGTTCAGCCACAAAATGGACTGGGATCTCTCTACATGATCTGGGCTTCCTTAATGAACACCGTGCTTTGACTAGAGTTTGCTAGTAAATACAAGGCAAATTAAGTTTTGCCTTGGAGAATGAAGTGTTTCCGTGAAATACAATTGAGAAAAACTACTTTCATCATCTGAAGAACACTGCCATAAATCATTTGCGAATTCTAAATAAATGGAAAATGTTTTCTACAGTGTCTTTTGGAACAAAATGGAAATAAAGATAACAAAAGTAAAAAGAATTAAATTCACAAATAAAGTTTAGCAAAATTTTTTTGTTTTGTTTTTTTTGTTTTTTTTATTAAATGAATTTTAATGGGGTGACATTCATAAATCAGGGTACATATGTTCAGAGAAAACATCTCTAGGTTATTTTGACATTTGCTTATGCTGCATTCCCATCACCCAAAGTTCAATTGTCTTCCGTCACCTTATAACTGGTTTTCTTTGTGCCCCTCCCCTCCCCCAACCACCTCCCTCTCCTCCCCCCACCCCGTAACCCCCACAATCTTGTCCATGTTTCTGAGTCTCATTTTTATGTCCCACCTATGTATGGAATCATACACTTTTTAGTTTTTTCTGATTTACTTATTTCGCTCAGTATAATGTTATCAAGGTTAATCCATGTTGTTGTAAATGATCGGATGTCATCATTTCTTATGGCTGAGTAGTATTCCATAGTATATATGTATCAAAGCTTTTTAATCCATTAGTCCACTGACAGACACTTGGGCTGTTTCCAGATCTTCGCTATTGTAAACAATGCTGCCATAAACATGGGGGTGCATTTTTTCTGTTCAAACAGTGCTATGGTATTCTTGGGGTATATTCCTAAAAGTGGTATAGCTGAGTCAAAAGGCAGTTCGATTTTTAATTTTTTGAGGAATCTCAATACTGTTTCCACAGTGGCTGCACCAGTCTGCGTTCCCACCAGCAGTGCAAGAGGGTTCCCTTTTCTCCACATCCTCAACAGCACTTATTCTGTGTTGTTTTGTTGATGAGCACCATTCTGACTGGTGTGAGATGATATCTCATTGTGGTTTTAATTTGCATTTCTCTAATGATTAGTGATGTTGAGCATTTTTTCATATGCCTATTGGCCATGTGTATGTCCTCTTTGGAGAAGTGTCTATTCATTTCTTTCGCCCATTATTTGACTGGATTGTTTGTCTTTCTGGTATTGAGTTTTACAAGTTCTTTATAAATTTTGGTTATTAACCCCTTATCAGACGTATTGTCAAATATATTCTCCCATTGTGTAGTTTGTCTTTTTATCCTGTTCTTATTGTCTTTAGCTGTGCAAAAGCTTTTTAGTTTGATATAGTGCCATTTGTTTATCCTATCTTTTATTTCACTTGCCCGTGGGATAAATCGGCAAATATATTGCTGCGAGAGATGTCAGAGAGCTTACTGCCTATGTTTTCTTCTAAGATGCTTATGGTTTTACGACTTACATTTAAGTCTTTTATCCATTTTGAGTTTATTTTTGTGAATGGTGTAAGTTGGTTGTCTAGTTTCATTTTTTTGCATGTAGCTGTCCAATTTTCCCAATATCATTTGTTGAAGAGGCTGTCATTACTCCACTGTATGCTCTTACCTCCTTTGTCAAATATCAGTTGTCCATAAAAGTGCGAGTTTATTTCTGGGTTCTCAATTCTGTTCCATTGATCTATATGCCTGTTCTTATGCCAGTACCAGGCTGTTTTGAGTACAATGGCCTTGTAGTATAACTTGATATCAGGAAGTGTGATACCTCCCCCTTTATTCTTCTTTTTTAAGATTGCTGAGGCTATTCGTGTTCTCTTTTGGTTCCATATAAATTTTTGGAATATGTGTTCTATATCTTTGAAGTAGGTCATTGGTATTTTAATCGGTATTGCATTGAATTTATAAATTGCTTTGGGTAATATAGACATTTTAATGATATTTATTTTTCCTAACCATGAGCATGATATATGCTTCCACTTGTTTGTATCTTCCCTGATTTCTTTTATCAATGTTTTATACTTTTCCAAAAACAAGTCTTTAATCTCTCTGGTTAAATTTATTCCTAGGTACTTTATTTTTTTGGTTGCAATGGTGAAGGGGATTGCTTCCTCAATTTCTCTTTCTGACAGTTCATTGTTAGTGTATAAAAATGCCTCTGATTTCTGAGTATTAATTTTATATCCTGCCACCTTGCTGAATTCATTTATTACATCCAGTAGTTTTTTGAATGAGACTTTAGGGTTTTCTATATAAAATATCATATCATCTGCAAATAATGATAGTTTTACTTCTTATTTTCCAATTTGGATGCCTTTTATTTCTTCTTCTTGTCTGATTGCTGTGGCTAGGACCTCCAGAACTATGTTGAATAAGAGTGGTGAAAGGGGGCACCTCTACTTTCTTCCTGATCTTTAGAGGATTGCTTTTAATTTTTCCCCATTGAGTATGATGTTGGCTGTGGGTTAGTCATAAATGGCCTTTATCATGTTGAGGTATGTTCCCTGTATTCCCACTTTGCTGAGAGTTTTGATCATGAATGGGTGCTTGATTTTAGCAAATGCTTTTTCTGCATCTATTGAAATTATCATATGGTTTTTCTCCTTCCTTTTGATTTTGTGATGAATCACATTGATTGTTTTGCAAATATTGTACCAGCCTTGCCTCCACAGAATAAATCCCACTTGATCATGGTGTATGATTTTTTTCATATATTGCTGGATCTGGTTTGCTAATATTTTGTTGAGGATTTTAGCATCTATATTCATCAGGGATATTGGCCTATAATTTTCTTTCTTTGTGTTGTCTTTGCCTGGTTTTGGAATCAGAATTATGCTCACCTCATAAAAGGAGCTTGGAAGTCTTCCTTCCTCTTGAATTTTTTGAAATAGCATGAGAAGGCGAGGAGTTAGTTCTTCTTTGAATATTTGGTAGAATTCACTTGTGAAGTCATCAGGCCCAGGACTTTTCTTTGTTGGGAGTTTTTTGATAACTGTTTTGATCTCATTTGTTGTAATTGGTCTGTTTAGGTTTTCTGATTCTTCCAGATTAATTTTTGGAAGATTATATGTTTCAAGGAATTTGTCCATTTCACCTAGGTTGTCTAGTTTTTTGGCGTACAGTTCTTCATTGTATTTTCTTACAATATTTTGTATTTCTGTTGTGTCAGTTGTTATTTCTCCACTCTCATTTCTAATTTTATTTATTTGAGTCTTCTTTCTTTTTTTCTTGGTGAGTCTGGTTAAAGGTTCATCGATCTTGTTTACCTTTCCAAAGAATCAGCTCCTAGTTTCATTGATCCTCTGTATTGTTTCTTTATCCTTTATGTCATTTATTTCTGCTTTGATCTTTATTATTTCCTTCCTTCTACTACCTCTGAGCTTTACTTGCTGTTCTTTTTCTAGTTTTTTTTTTGATGCAGGATCAAGCTGTTTATGTCAGCTTTTTCTAGCTTCTTAAGGTATGCCTGTTATGCTATGAACTTCCCTCTCAGGACTGCTTTTGCTGTGTCCCTTAAATTTTGAGTTGATGTATGCCAGTTATTGTTCATTTCTAGAAATTTTTTTATTTTTTCTTTGATCCCATTGTTAACCATTTTATTATTTAATAACATGCTATTTAGTTTCCAAGTGTTTGAGTATTTTTGAGTTGTTCTGTTATGGTTGATTTCTAGTTTCATGCCATTGTGATCAGAGAAAGTGCTTGATATGATTTCAATCTTTTTAAATTTGTTGAGATGGCTTTTGTGCCCTAACATGTGGTCTATTCTAGAGAATGTACCATGAGTACTTGAAAATAATGTATATTCTGCTGCTTTAGCGTGAAAGGTTCTGAAGGTATCTATTAAATCAAGTTGATCTAGTGTGTCCTTTAAGTCTGCTGTTTCTTTGTTAATTTTCTTTCTTGAGTATCTATCTAGTGATATTAGTGGGGTATTAAAATTCCCTACTATTATACTATTACTGTTGATCTCACTTTTCATATCCATCAAAGTCTGCTTTATATATTTACGTGCTCCTATATTAGGTGCATAGATATTTATAATAGTTATATCTTCCTGTTGGATTGCTCCCTTTATCATTATGTAGGGGCCTTCTTTATCTCTTACTATATCCTTTGTTTTAAAGTCCATTTTGTCTGATATAAATATTGCTACCCCAGCTTTTTTCTTTATTTCCATTTGCGTGAAATATTTTTTTCCATCCTTTTACCTTCAGCCTATGTGCATCTTTTGTTTTAAGGTGTGTCTCTTGTAGACAGCATATGCATGGGTCCTGTTTTCTTATCCACACACCTATCCTATTTCTTTTGATCGGATCATTTAATACATTTACATTTAAGGTTATTATTGATATGTTGTTGTTCATTGCCATTTTATTTTTTAAAATGTATTCCTCTTTTGCTATATTCTTTTTCTCCTTTGATCTGTTTACAACAGGCCCCTTAGCATTTCTTGCAGCATTGGTTTGGTTGTAATGAATTCCTTGAGTTATTTTTTTGTCTGGAAAGCTTTTTATTTCTCCTTCAATTTTAAATGGAAACATTGCTGGATAAAGTAGTCTTGGTTGTCGGCTCTTTTTCTGCATTACTTTGAATATTTCTTGCCATTCCTTTCTGGCCTCAAGTGTTTCTGTTGAGAAGTTGGAAGTCATCCTTATGGGGGTCCTTTGTAGGTGATAGCTTTTTTTTCTCTAGCAGCTTTTAATATGTTCTCTTTATCACTTATCTTTGGTATTTTAATTATGATGTGTCTTCCCGTAGATTTCTTTGTGTTTCTTTTTAATAAAGTTCTCTGTGCTTCTTGAACTTTTGAGACATTTTCCTGCTTAATTGAGGGAAGTTTTCAGCTATGATATGTTTGAACAAAGTCTCTATCCCTTGTTTTTTCTCTTCTTCTTCAGGAACCCTTGTGATGCGGATGTTATTTCTCTTCATGTTGTCACAGAGCTCTCTTAGAGTTTCCTCAGACTTTTTGAGTCTCTTTTCTTTTTTCTGCTCTGCTTCTATGCCTTCATTTATCTTGTCCTCTATCTTGCTGATTTGATTCTCAGCTTCATTCATCTTGTTTTTTATTCCTTCCATTGTGTTCTTCATTTCTGATATTGTACTTGTCATTTCTGACTGATTCTTTTTTATTATTTCAATGTCCTTTTTTATATTTGCTATCTCTTTATTTAGGTGTTTGTAATGACCATCTATTATTGTTCTAATATCTTTGAGCATCCTAACAATCGTTATTTTAAACTCTACATCTGGTAATTTGGTTATATCTGACTCATTCAGGTCCTTTTCTGGGAATTTCTCTTGATTCATTTGTGTTGCATTTCTCTGCCTTCTCATTTTGTCTATGTAAAAGAAGGTTTTGGCCACTGGAGTCCACTGGGTGTGGCCGCTGTGTACCCTAGATGTGGTCTGTCTGCAGACCCACCACCTCCTGTGCTGTTGCTGCCTAGGGCATTCATGTATGGGCGTTGCCAGTGCCTGCCCACTGGGGCTGTTGTTGTGGTTTCTGCCTCTCCTTTACGGGAGTGGCTGTGATCACTTGCTCGGATGTACCAGCCTTGGTGGCCTTGGCCTTTGCCTCGCCCCCGCGGGTGGCATTATGCTTGGCCCTGAGGGCAGTGGTGAGCACCTTTGCTCAGCTGTAGGTCTCACCTGATTCTGGGCTTTCGCCCCGCCCCTGCAGGAGGAGCCCGCTCTTGGGATGGCTGCAAGCCTTGGTTCCACAGGCTGGGTGGGACTGCGTGCCCATGCTTAGTAGTGAGAATCCACCTACTGGGCTTTTGGCTCCTCCCCTGCAGGAAGATATGGCTCCCAAATCAGGCCAGAAGCCTCACTTCCGTGGATGGGGCAAGGCTGTGCTCCTGCGCCCTTGCTCAAGGGCGAGTCTCTGCTCATTCCGGGGCTTCTGCCCTTCCTCCTCAGGCTGGATTGCAGGTGGCCCACAGCTGGGCTTGACTACTTTTGCACATCCCCTCTTCCCCAGCCGGGCAAGACTGAGCTCACATCTGGGCCTCAGTGGTGGCCAGCCGGCTTCTGCCCTTGCCGACAGAACCGCATTTCTGTGTCCCGCCACTGCCCACCCTCAGTCCAGCCCTCAGCCGTGTGGGTGGGGGCACTGCAGCTCAGACCCTAATACTCACTACTGTAGTCCCGAAAGCTCCCTCCTTCTAAGCGACTCTGCTCTGAGTGCCATGGAGAGCTTGTTTGGCTGGTGTCCTGCTTCTCTTTGCTGGTATTGTTGTTTCCAGGGGAAATATTAACTTCAGATTTGGGGAGTGACTCGTCCCAAGGGTTAGGGTCGCTGCCTCTCAAAATGTTTCTCCCTGTGCCTCCTAGATTACACTCTCTTTCTGCTACTTCTGTCTTCTCCCCTCTCCCCATCCCTCAGAGCCCTGGATGAGTGGTTGTGAGAGAGGTTTTCTGCGCAGTCCCTTTAAGAAGAATCCTGGGTCTGAGAAATCAGTCTCTTTCTCAGAAACAGTATCCTGTCTTGTTTCCAGCTAAATACTGTCCATAGGCTTCTTCTAGGCTCTGGGCTGCAGGCTGGGGCTTTGTTCCTGGAACTCAGGACCCTCCCCTCTTTGCTAAACTCACTTCCCGCCACGCGAGTCCCTCCCGGCTGCCGTTTGCTCCAGGGAGCTGGGCAGCCCTCTCCACATTTTCACTTTTCTACCCGTCTCAGTGTGGCTTCTTCAGTATTTCTTGGTTGAAGAGTCCTCTTAGTTTAGTACAAAGTAGGTTTTTCCAGATGATGGTTCTTATAATCAGTTTGTAATCCACTTTGGTTCTGGGAGGTGGAAGTTGGTACATCCGCCTACTCCATCGCCATCTTGTCTTCCAGTTTAGCAAGATTTTTTACAAATCAAAGACTCAAGTTAATAGGTTGCAGAGAAATTTTTGGCAAGCAGTGGGAATGTGGAAGTGTTGTGTCTCTCTTACCACCCAGCCCTAGGCTGGATATGAAAACCCAGTAATGATAAATTAGTCTAACTCAGCAAGTGGGTATATGTGCACCTGACATTAGTATCAATGTCAATCAATACACTAGACACAAATTATCCAGGCTGTATTTCTGCAAAGACTAGCTGGGGGGGGGGGGGATCAAAGTCCATTTGAAGTGAAAGAATTATAGTTTTAAAATCAAGGGAAAGAAAAACAGGTTAAATTGAGCAGTTCCTGATACCCACTATGATAAACGCTTCAAATTCTTCATTACTCTTTCTTCTATTTTTTTGTATTTTTCCAAAGTGGGGGGAAGGGGGGAGTCAGATAGACTCCCACATGCGCCTGACTGGGATCCACTCAGCATGCCCACCAAGGGGCGATGTTCTGCCCATATGGAGTGTTGCTCTGTTGCAACTGGAGCCATTCTAGTACCTGAGGCAGAAGCCATGGAACCGTCCTCAGTGCCCGGGCCAACTTTGCTCCAGTGGAACCTTGGCTGCGGGAGGGGAAGATAGACACAGAGAGAAAGGAGAGGGGGAAGGGTGGAGAAGCAGATGGGCACTTCTCCTGTGTGCCCTGGCCGTGAATCAAACCCAGGACTTCCACATGCCCAGCTGACCCTCTACCTCTGAGACAACTGGCCAGGCCTACTCTTTCTTCTAAATTCAACCACCAGGACAACAAAACAGAAAACAGTGGGTGATGCCCCCAACCCACACCTTGCCTTTTGCAGGGGAAGGGAAGTTTATTGCGAGCTTAGAAGAAAACAGGTTCTGAATTTTCTGGCCCTATGAGAATGCAAATCACTCAACATTTCCCCCATGATTAATTTAGTGACCTTTTCTTAAATAAAGAATTTCCATGTTTACCACAGCTGGCCAACTCACCTAAAAATAATGTCCACTCCTCTTGATAAAAAATTTTGATCCAAAAAAATCAGTATCTCAGTTGCCACACAATTTTTTAAACACTTTTTAGTAGTTTTTCTTCTATTCACTGTAATTCTCCTATGTGAGAGCAGTGCATTCCAATAGGGGAGTCAGAGTCAGTATCTGACAACTGAACAGGAACTCCAAACTCACTGATCAGACAGGATTACAGGAATGTTGAAATCCATACTCTGACTTCTCCTCATTTATCAAGGTTCCCAAACTTCCCCACCCCCTTGAGCCTTCTCCCTTCCCTTCACCACTCCAGAATGTCTGGGCTCTTTTGTTTCCTTGTCAAGCAGAAATGGCCAAGACAATATTGCTTAAAGTCATTCATTTTATTCTATTTTTAAAAACTTGATCAAATAGGTTAAAAAAATATAGTTTTTTAAAATTTGATCCAACAGGTAAAAAAAATGGGATAATCTGAGACTAAATTAGGAATTCAAGTCTCCTCTCTGTTCCTTTCATTCTTTCTCAGTTTCATGTTATTAAAATAATAGAATTTTTTGTGGTACCATTAAAAAAAGACTATCTGGTCTTCCTTCCCATCTGGCCTGCAGTCCTCAAATAGTCCATTCACAGCAAAACATACAGAACCAGGTGCCACTTCAATTTGGGATCTTTTCTACCTTATTATTTAGTTTATATCACTTCCCTATAGAGCCTCTTCTGCAGTCTTACCCCAGTCAGGACCCTAAAATGCTTTTCCTGTAACCTCCTCTGTTCCTTTGCCTCCTGGATGCTCCATTTGGGTGCCACCTGTGATTTCATGACTTGCACACACAGTTTTCTGACTTTCTATAGCTTTCAAATAACATAGTCACAACTTGTTGTGACTTCCTCTGGGTATCTAGTAATTGTCAGCTGTGTCTGTGATTGGACATAGAGCTCATGACTTACACTTTTTTCCAATCCAGTATATTTTATTATCAGCAATACTTGTTTATTTGCTCATCTACTGGAATTGTAAATCTGTCTTTGGTTTCTAAAAGGAATATTCTCAGGGTTGTAACCTGTTCTGCTTCATGTTAGTTCTTTCTAGTAGAAATAACATCCAATATCATAACTTTTCAAGTCTCTACATCTCTAAATCTCTACTATAAAACACCTTTTCATTAAAAGGATTGGTTCTACCTTTGGCCAAACTAGTATCATCTCTCTTGAACGAAACTTGTACAACATTCTTGAATCTAGCCCTATGTCAAAAGTGTCTATTTTGTTTGCTTTTTAAAATTAATTTAGTTGTTTTTATATTCAACATTTAATAAATACCTATGGAGAAGACACTTTCTCTCTCTTTTTTCTTACCCTAAAGTAAGTCAATAAGCTAAAAATTATGCTGTCTGATGTACGCAGAGCTGCCTAAACACACAGGCGCAAATCACAGTGGATCACCAACAAATGATGACATACATAGGTTGGTTGTGTGGTTTGAAGAAACAATCTCCACTCCATACTTCACACGTTCTGAGTTTGTTGCTGTGTTGACTGAGTCCCAACTGGGGCTCATAGCAGGAGATCTCATGACAATGATTTGGCAAATATGTTCAGTTAGGTTGGTGAGGCGTATTTGGAACTTTGCCCTCACTCTTGTCTGCCTTTTGATGTCTTTAAAAAGTGCCATTTGTTAACCAAGGTACCCCATTTGAAAGAAGCACCACTTGATTTGGAGCCTTGCATAGCCAGACTTGTCTCTTCTCTTTCAACTCTATTGAAGTCAGGTCTGGTCTTTAGCTTTAAGGCTGCACACTTCAAGGGGGCAAACCTGGGATGGTGTCCTTGCTTTTGAATGCTCCTTGAGGTCTCTGGGCCATTAGTGTGTTTGTTTTCCATTCTCTTTCTCACGCTAATCAGTTCATGAATTATACGAAGGTAGAGTTGCAGTGTTTAAAAGAGAAATCCCACTTGATACTTGTATGATTGTTTAGAATCCAGCTCTCAAAGAAGGGCATCGGGCAGCCTGGGGTCCTGCCTGGCTTAGTCACAGATTAACAACAAAGCAAGAGCTCAGGCACATACAACTATTATATATCGTGTGTTTCATGAACTTGATTTTCTCCACTTAAAACACACACACACAAAAAAAACACAATTGAAAACAAGCAACTGAGATGACTTGCAGAAATACATAAAACAGGTTTAAAAATCACACAGATAAAGAAATTATAAGTAAAAAATAAAGGAAATAAATAATTTCAAAATGTATATACTGTGGCTAGCAGTTGGGTTTTAAATTAGATGTTAAGACTCCTAATGACCAAAGCAAATAATATCGCTTAGATTTTATTTCTTCAACTGTCTTACCTGTGAAATTGGAACAAAAGAACACACCTATAGTACTACTAAACAATCATGGATGCAAATGGTTTCTCCAAGTTCTAACCCTGACTGAACACCCAAAAATTAATGAAACCTCAACCTACATATTTCTTGCACACCTGCTATAACAAATTTACTTTCAAAGCTTAAAATTCTATGTCATTTTATGATGTCATTTTATTAAACTGTGTGTTAGAGCTCTTGTGTGCTAAAAAGGGTTCATTGCTTCTAGTTATCTCATCTCCAACAGTGGCTAGAAAGCAAATCTCAATAAGACTTTGGTTTCCTTATGAAAAATTTAAAATAAAAAAAATACCTTCACTATTTCTATAGACGTAAAAAAAATTGTATCAATGAACACTGTACAGTAAAAACACCTTCATCGTGTGGTCTTCAATGGTCCCACATGTTTCTAGTTCATATTTTATGAATTAGAATATGTCATCTTTTTCTTATTTAATAAAAATTGGTAACTTCTTATTTACTTATTCAACACTTAATTTTTTTAAAACTTTAAAGTTAGATAATATATTTATTTAACCCCATTTTTAAGGTACAATTACAGGATTTCAGTTTTGGTAAAAGTTGTTATAGGTCATTTTGGTAAATTTGCAAGGTTTGTAAAATTGTAGTTTAACTCTGGGTTGTTTAGAGTCCCTGAGGGTCATTAGGTACAAACCCAGTGGTCACTGTATAGTTAACACAGTCATTGCTGTACTGAGCACACAGCTTCCTCTCTCCAACCCACAACACAGCTGTTTGGTAAGATGTTTATATGTGGTGGGACTTTTGGTCTCTGTCCCATCCCCTTGTGATGCATTTGTGCCTGGCTGACCCAATGAGGTGGTAGTAGAAATGAGGTTCTACTCAAGTCTTCTGACTCAAGTCCAGCACTCCATCCACCCTCTATGTGAAATTTTTAACATCTATGAGAAAAGAACAGGTTCTATAGTTTTCCATGGAATGGTCTTTCTAACATAAGAGGAAGCAAGATCATCTTAGGACATTGCCTTAGAAAGGTCTAGGGAAAGATCTGTTAGGTCATTTGAAATCAAAAGGAGCCTGAGTAAAGCAAGGCAAGTGAGTATACATACACACACACACAGATAGACATAAATACACACCTACACACACATGCACATACAACACAGAAACACATCTATGACATTCGAAAACATACACAAGCCCATGCACACAGAAAGACATATACTACAATATGCACCTTTATACAAGTACACACAAATACCTATATATACAAAAAACACACCCATGTGATACACATACCTATGTACACATACACACACACAGAGGAATGGCTAGAATTGGTAATTAAAATGTTCAAAGATGAAGAATGAAAGGTTGAGATTAATAAATTTATTTACAGTGCATCTGGTCTCTATAAACACAGAGAAGACATTGCTTCATACATCTCCTCCCAGCCTTATTATAACTTTCTACTTTTTGTGGTCTAATCTACATATTACAAATATTGTGTCTTGCTACTTTCCAAATTCTCATGTGTGCTGAAATAAGACAGTTGTGCATTTCCTTCTAAGAACACATGATGCTTTTAAAAGAAATTTTCACAGCCCATAAAACAAAAAGAGTAAATTATGTCTCAGTACGTGATATAATATTTTATATTTTGGAAGAGACCACAGCTTTTAGAAAAGTCTGAAAAGTGTGATTGTTAGACCTAGAAATTGTGCCTTAACTGCTGGGAAATAGAGGATGCTGAATAATCCTCTTTTCAACATGCTTCTGAAAACGTCTATGATACTCTTTGAGAACTCCCCTTAGCTCTGCATTATTCTCCTCTAAACTGACCCAAAGACTCTGTGATTCTGCTTAATAAGCATGAGATAGTAATAAGCACACCAGACTGTTCATCTGTAATTTGAGATTCCTGGAAGAAAAGTAATGCACAGTAGGTTACGTTGTACTTAAGGAGTTGAACTTCTTCCAGAGTGCTGGTGGCAGGGAAAATATTTCCCATGTTTTGCTTGGATGGCATGCCAGAGTTGCATAAGTGTGAGTTCAAACTCCTAGACTGCCAATTCTCAGTGACGAGAATTTGGACAATTTACCACATAGATCCTAATCTTCCTCATTTTTTAAAAGGAGGAGAATCCTACATACCCCACACAATGTATTGAACATAACTGGCTCATGGACTCTAAAAATATTTGTATTATTTTTTCAA
The DNA here is from genome assembly GCF_036850995.1 of Saccopteryx leptura. Classification (NCBI taxonomy): domain Eukaryota; kingdom Metazoa; phylum Chordata; class Mammalia; order Chiroptera; family Emballonuridae; genus Saccopteryx; species Saccopteryx leptura. The sequence continues at coordinate 111,747,505 of NC_089507.1, read as the reverse complement.
TTTAGCATATTCATCATATCAAAATAACCAGTATCTCAGGGGAAATCATAAGTCATATAGAAAAACAATTATTTTATTATTTTATTTTTCAACTCTCTGCTTCAGTGAATTTCCAGCTATTAGTTTAGAGTAAATGTCATACAACCTTTAGCCTTGTCCCCTAGCAATATATAACAACACCATAGACAATTTTAGCAAAACATAAAGGCAATATTTATTTTTTATGGGTTTTTATATTGTATTGTATTGTATTGTATTGTATTGTATTGTATTGTATTGTACTGTATTTTTAAGTGAGAGGAGGGGAGATAAAAAGACAGACTCCCGCATGCGCCCTGACCAAGATCCATCCAGGAACCCCTGTCTGGGACTGATGCTCGAATCAACCAAGCTATCTTCAGAACCTGAGGTCAACACTCAGACCATCGAGCTATCCTCAGCATCCGGGAGATGCTCAAACCAACCAAGTCACTGGCTGTAAGAGGGTAAGAAGGGGAGCAGGATGGGAAGAGAAGCAGATGGTTGCTTCTCATGTGTGCCCTGACCAGGAATTAAACCCTAGACTTCTGCATTATGCTCTACCCACTGAGCAAATCAGCCAGGGCCAAATAAAGGCAATATTTATGAATTGTGTTCCAGTAATAGTTTAGCCTTGGTTTTAGGTTCTGCTATATATAACATCTACCTCTGTGCAAAAGATCTCTTTGGTTCACCTGTGTCTTTGACAGTCCTCTAAAACCTAGCAGGAGCTGAAGAACTGGCAGCTGCAGCAGTTTTCAGATGGACAATGGGGATTTTTACCCATAGTATAACAATGACATCTTCTTGTTTACCTGGAATGTAATTATTCTGACTGCTTCAATTTCCCCCGAAACTTGAGCCAATACTGTAATGAATAGACTTAAATAATTACAGTGCCTCATATTTACGAGAATGTTCAGAAGGCTCTCCTCTTTCTTTGAAATTATATCTATACTCATTTAATAAAGGAGCTTGCGGCTTTGGTTCATACTAAAAATCAACTGCATTATTGCAAACTAGTATATTTCATAGAGAGCTACACAATGTCTACCATCCAGAGAAACTTAAAACTGCAGGCATATAACTAGATGTTTGTTTTACATCCTACTAAATGTTCAAATACTCATTCATAGGTTATTTTTCAAATAATTATTGTAAAAGAATCTCCTATAAAGATGTAGCACTAGTCAAACCACAGTGCAAGACAAGAACACACATTTACTCAGAATCAGAAAATAGAAGGGGGCCCTGGCCAGTTTGCTCAGTGGTAGAGCATCAGCCTGGCATGTGGATGTGCCGGGTTCAGTTCCCAGTTAGGACACACAGGAGACATGCCTATCTGCTTCTCCACCCCTCCCCCTCTAGCTTTTCTCTCTCTCCACTCTCCCTCTTCCCCTCCTGGAGCCCTGAGTGCTGAGGATGGTTCCATGGCCTCTGCCTCAAGAGCTAAGAAGAGTGTGGTTTACTGAGCAAAGGAGCAATGCCCCAGATGGACAGAGCATTCCCCTTAGTGGGCTTGCCGGGTGGATCTCTGTCAGGGCATATGTGGGATTCTGTTTCTGCCTCCATTCTTCTCATTGAATTAAGAAAGGGAAGGGGAGGGGAGGGAAGGGAAGTAGAGGGAAAGGAAGGGAACAGAAGGGAAGGGAAAGGAAGGAAAAAGAAGGGAAGGAAAAAGAAGGGAAGGGAAGAGATGTAAAAGTCTGTGTTTTATTATCTTTAAGAAGTCAAGAATCCACTGTAAGATGCTGCCCCCAGATACTTCTTCATGGAAAGAAGCAAACAGGATCAAGAAAAACTTGTCTCTGTCCAAGATCATCAATATTAAGCAATGTGTCTGGAAATGTGTGCCATGAACCTGAACAAGTTAAAACCATTATAGACTTTTCTGTGACTACGTGTGTATTTCCTTTACTGGAAATCTTTTTCTTTTTTAACTTGTTTGCTTTCTATTTCTTTTAGATATTGTTTTATCCTTACAAGGAAAAAGAGGACGCAAAAAGATGAAAATTTTATATTAAATATTTATATTTAAATATTTAGAAGTAATCTTATCATGCATTTTAAAAACTCTGTTGTTCACATTTGTTTTGTAGTTTTCCCTGGTCTGCTCTCTAATCACAGCTGCACGTTTTCCAGGGTCACTCTATCTGTCTGGATGAACCTGAGTGAGCATCACTGTTCCTTCTACAAGCCTTTCCTCTAGAAACTGAACTCAGTAAGATGTGTCTCCTTAGGTCCTACACCTCATAAATTACTAGCAAGCAGGTTTTTTGTTTTGTATTAATCACGTCAGGCTCACTGAGGGAGCTCCAATTGGAAGGATGAGCCAGTAAAACCTGCCCCACCACCTACAGCGCACCTGGGTGGAGAGCATGCCTCCAGAACATCAGGACCTACTACTCCTGAGAGCTCCTGATCAGTTTGCTGATTGCCTGCTTGCTTGCTTTCTTTTTTTCTCTTTAAATTTAATTTAGGAAATTAAATATAATGGGGTGGCATTGATCAATAAGAGTACACAGGTTTCAGATAAAACATTTCTATAGCATTTGAACTATTTGATTGTGTTCTGTGCCCATCAAATAAGAAGCAATACCCAAGATAGTACTGGAAGAAATGTAAGAGGTCGTGTACCCAACACCCTATTTTGTACAAACAGAAAGTAAAGTCTAATGAGGCTGGAGACCTGAGGCTGATGAGCAGAGCCCGTACTTGAGGTGCTATCTCTGATGCCTCCTTCTGTCCAGCCAAGGCTTCATTTAAAGTCAGACGGAAGCTTCTGACAGTGATGCAAGCATCTGAAAAGTCAAACAAAAGTTCTTGACAGTGATGCAAGCATCTGAAAAGCTTGACCAGAGTGTGCAATTCTCAAGACTACCAGGACTGGAAATATGTGGCAGAGAGCTGTTGGTTGCCTACCAAGCGGTCATTCTTCCACTTAACTCTTTGCCCCACTGTCGGTCAAGTAAGTTTGTAAATATGATATATATGTTTGCTTGCTTATAGTTTGCATTGGGTGTGGGAGACAAGCTGTAAGCCAGCAAAGTCATTATAACCTAAGGTTTAGTTTTAAGACTAAGCCTTTCCATTCCTTTTAATACTAAGATCTTTTCAAAACTAAGCTTTTCCCCACACCCTTGACTGTTGCATGATGTGGGTGGTGCACTCTTATGAGGAATCCCATTTATGCTTCAGATAAGTGACTTTGTATCCAAGACTTCCTTATTTGTATGTTGGCTTAAAAGTTTTGATTTCTACACTCTAAAATGAGACAGATCAGGGGCATGTGCTCGCTCTCTCTCTCTCTCTCTCTCTCTCTCCCTTAAATTAGCATTGCATAAGAAAAGCAGCTAAGATGGCAGAGTGCTGAAGGAGAAGCCAGTTTGTGCAGAGAGAAGGAGATGGGGAACAGTGGTGAATAAGGCTGGTGAGGTAGAAACCTTTGATTCTAGGAAATTTGGATGAGTCAGTTGCTTTGGGAGCCCTGAATGGAAAGTGTTTTCCCACTGTGTGTATTTCTTGCCCACCGGGTGCGAGCTAGGATTAAAGGTAATGACCCACCAGTTCTTAGCTCTGTTGTTTCATTACCGTCTGTCTGAATCAAATGCGAGCCTACATGGGCCAGGCGGCTGTGATGGTGGCCACGGCTACTGGCTTTACACCCCACAATCCCAGTTCAGCTAGGTATTGAGTGGCTATGTGCTCCAGGAAAGACAGGCTACCTCTGAGCTAGGTTATGTCATTCCCCTTGCTGGTGAGTGGATCGGGAAGGGCCTATGTGGCAATTCTGTCTCATGATACATAAGGTTTCTCCTAGTTCTCCTGGGGATATTTTTTTTTCATAAGATGGAACATGAAAAGGATTGAGCTCTCTTTCTTTCTCTGTCTTTTAGACAGTGGTGTATAAGGATGAGATACATTGAACTCCACAGCTATCTTGCTCCATGAAGGTGCAAGTCTGAGAACAAAAGGCAGTCTGTTATCATGGCAGAGGGAAAACATGGAGGAAAGCTTGTCTCTTGGTTGAGCCTTTGAATTAGCTTCCCATGGGCCTAATCTTCTTCCAAACTTAGATGATAACTTTTCCTTGTTAAGTCATTTGAGTTGAGTTTTTTGTTGCTCACATCTGAGTACATATTTACAAGATATTTTAAATACTGTATTCTCTTAAGAGACCAACTATAGAACCATGCACCCAATTTTGTAAAAAAATTACAAAGTTTCAGATACACAAGTTGAATGAGTTCTTCAAATTTAATGTACAGAATATCAATTATAATCAAAAGTACTATCCTGTCTAGTTGAAATTGCTAAGAATGTAGAATTTGAGTGTTCTCATTTAAAAAAAAAAAGTAACTGTAAGGTGATGGACGCCTTAATTAGTGTGATTGTGGTGATTATTTCACAATAAATATGTATCTCTAAACATCAAGTTGTACACTATACACACACACTTGTTATGCTACATGTAATAAAATGCAACTTCCTTTTTTCTGATAATGGTACGAGGTTCTATTATATATATATATATATATATATATATATATATATATGAATATATATATATATTGGATATTATTTTAAAAATTAACTATACAAAGAAACAATGTACAAACAGAAAGTTAAGATGTTTGGGGCCTGGGATCCTGCTAGTGCCCCTCAGTTCACCTAATCAGACAATTGCCCGCTCACCCAACAGCACACCTGACCCTGGATGGTGGGTATCTACTGGTTCTAATGCTGACCTGGAGAACGAATCTTCAAGGAACATGCAGAAAACATCCACATATTTCAAATGAAAACATATCTCTCATACTGGATATTCTCCTTTTGGCTGAGATAAAACAGAAACGTAACATCATCAGCTATTGTCTGGATGATTTCTTAAAATTTCATTACATGAACCATCAAATTAATCAATTATCTTTAAAATAATCCCAGCCATGTCCTACCTTGACCTCAGAGGTTTAACACATACTACTAAAGAAAAAAAGTATAATCGTAACTTTGAATTTATATTTTTGATAAGCATGAACTATTTCAACTATTGGGGAAGTAAATACATTTTCCACTGAAACACCTAGAAACTGCCTCACATCTCTGCCTCCCCAACTCTGCTATTTTACACACAGCCAGAGAAGATAATAAGTATGTAATTTTGTTAGTATAGTTTTTCCACTATAAACAATGCAAATACCTTGTGGTCAAATTTTTTAAGAAACTTGGACCACAGACCGCAATGCTACAGAAATAGAATATTTGTAAATATTTATCCACCATTAACAAATTAATGTACAGAGTTCCCAGCCTAGAGGCCACATGCTAACATGATATATTTCTGAAATACGGACCACAAACATGAGATAAAATATTGGTTTCTGGTTAAAGTCTTATGGACCCTAACTAAGCAAGTGGATTGGCATAGAAAAAGATTCTCATCAACTTTCAGATTCTCCAGGGAGACTTCAGTATGTCTGATGAACATGAAGTGAAAAAGTCTTCTATTTCTTTTTATAGGATTTACCCAACCCAAATACTAAATGTTAAAAACAAATTTAATTCAGCAACAAGAATAAGGAAAATAAAAGGCAGTTGGAACAGGGAAAAGTACCTGTGCCAAGAGGAAGCAGTTCTACTTCCTGTTCTGTCACTCATTCCCTGGGGCCCCAAGGGAAGTCCAATTAGCTCTCACAACCTCAGTGTCTTGAACTATAAAATGAAAAGGATGCTCACTTGTTCACCTCTGTGTACTCAATGGTTCTGATCTAAAATAAAGAATTTGTGTGTAATTCCAAAATACTTCACTATACCTGAAGATCAAGTTTACAAAATTTTAGAGCAGTCCAACCCACATTCCTTGATGTGGGAAGTGTCAAGGAATTTGTGGACATGTTTTAAAACCACCCCAGTACTCAATAAATACTTGTTGATTGATTGTATACATAAATATATAAATACATAACCATTATTACTGTTGCCAATTTGAGAGAAAGGCAATACCCCCCCTCCCCACTCTGTTCCCCACCCTGGTTTTTGTACCTATCATCTTTTCCTACTGTCTACCTCTAAAAAGACATAGCACCAAAATTCACCCATCAGCTCAAGCTGGAAATAGGGAGGAATCTTTGATACTTTTCTTTTCTTCATCTCCCAACTGTAGTCACACCCTCTTGAACATCTCTAACTTCTTTGCCTCCCCTGGAACATCCTATTTCAGTAAACTTGAGGCTCTATTCTACTCTGGTTTTTTCCCCAAACTACTTATCATACCACATAGGAAGAGATTGTCTGTAAAAGCCATTTCTAATCATGTCTTTTATACACATGCATGCACTTACATTTGCTCTCAGAACCCTACAGTAGTGACCTTCATTCTCAGGAAAAACAAACATAACAAAGAGAGCTTCTCTCTTCTCACTAGTTAGTACCTCCTCCAGGACAATTCAAGACAGAACCTCCCTGACCAGACAGATCTCTTTATCATGGGTCCTCAGAAACTGTTCTATTCTGTAGTACTTATCACACCTGTAATTGTACCTGTATTTGTGGGGAGTTTGTCATTCAAATTAAGACTATAAACTACGAAAACTTAGCGAGATCACATCCACTTCTCTTCATAGATTAGAATTCTTGGCTATGTAGTGTGGTGAGGCGGGAATAACAGGCATTTTGTAATCAAAAGACATATGGGTTGAGCGCCAGCCCCACCATGAGAAGCTGGATGTCAGGCTTTATGAACACCTGTGTCTCAGTTTCCTCATAAGCAAAATAAAACTAAGAATACTTAATATGTACAGGATGAGATTCTAAAGATTAATTAGATAACATATGACTTTATTTTATATTGTAAAGTAGACAAAGGGTACATGTTATTATTAATAATAATATTAATTATTGTAAGGTCTCTCAACAACTGACATCCTCTCCTCTTACCAAACCTTCAGGTTCAACTCAGGTATTTTTCCAAAAGAAAACTGTACCTTCCAGTCTTCACCTCTGTGGTTGCACTTTTTTGTCATTATCCTTGGGTCCTGCATCCTTCACTAATCCACATCTCTCCCGTCCTGCAGCCTTTGTGCCACATCTACATTTCTCCAGAATGTATCCCCTCCATGCTTGTCAACTCATTACCCAGACCTTCAGGCACCTTGCACGTGCAATCAAAGAATGAATTCATGTTAGATCTGAGAGAGACTGTAGAAATCAACTAGTGTAAAGCCTTAATTTTACCAGTGAGGAAACATAAAGTTAGATCATTTACACGACCCACTAGTTGGTGGCCAAAGTCCAGACCTCCAGAGAATATCTGTTAATACTAAGATCCACATAAAACAATATTAAGCCATGACAGTGTCAACATCCTTTACTAAAATATACAAGCAGTCTTCTTTCATACAAAATACAGATCGATCCTGACATCTCATTATCTAAGCAGCTCTTAAATCCCTTACAACAAAAAGTAGAGTTGGTTTGTCTAAAACATGTGAGTGATGATGTGGACATTTAGAAACATTAATTGACAACAATTAAAGTTATGTTATAGACACAGAAGGTGTCCAATTAAAGTTTGGAAGTGGATGAGTGCATGTATGAATGAATTAGGACTCATGAGAGGTGTTTTACAACAACATCACTATAGATAGTACACTAAAGAATTTGAAAGCTTAATATAGCACAGAAATTTATTTCTTCTCTAGAAATTTGGGCCTTTTGTAATTAATTTGCATAGTTCATGTGCTATTTGGAGACAGTACTCAACATGTGAAGAGGTAGAAGTCATATATAATTCTACTGAGGATTATATTAAACCAATATGGTTTCAATAAACATTCCAGCTGGATTCTGAAAAATGAGAGCCAAGTCATTAAAAATATTCTACCAGACATTAAGACATGATTCATGTCAAAACAATTTTAAAAATTATAGTTTTAGTTTAGTTATAAAAAAGAAATCTGAGCAATGGAACAAAATAGGGAGTTTAAAAACAGACCCATACTCATATCAAAACTGAGCTATAATTGAAGTGGCATTACACATAAGCAGAGAAAACGGGTAATTATGTCAGTGGTATAGGGAAAATTAGTTCATTGTAATGAAAATATTCAATTATATATTCTTACCTCACTCTATAACCAAAAATAAATTTAGATGGGTTTAAAATCTTAGTGTAAAATAAGCATTGGAGAGGGGAGTGTAGGAAAATCACTTTACAACCCTGGGACCAGGAATGATTTTTTTTAACTATGTCAGAAAAAGCACTACCTATAAAGGGAAAATGGAAAGATCTGGTTACATCAAAATTCAAGATTTCTTCTCCTCAAAATGAATTGTAGACAAAGTTAAGAGACAGGTGATAGAGGGAGAAAAAATATTTTCAGTAAATATCAATATAACCAAGAAATATCAAGAATATTTAAGTAACTCCTATAAATCATTAAAAGTAAGAGAGGCAATCTAATAGTAAAATGGACAAAAGATATAAATGCTCAAGTTGCTGAAGTAGAAATGGGATGACTAGTGTGAACAGATGCTTGTCCTTATTAGTAAGTAATAAGAAAATTTCAAAATATAGGCATCAATTTAGAGCTACACTCACATAAAAAAATGAATTTTCAGGTAAAAGCCAATGTCAGCAAGTATGAGGGGAAATAGATACTTTCACATGTCCAAATATCTGTTACAATCATTCTGGTAAGCAATCTAAGAATGTGTAGTAAAATTCTGTTAGCACATGCCCTATAACACAAAAATTTCTAGATAACTTAATAAATAAACAGAGACATGTATTAAGATTGTTATAGCCCTGACCAGAAGTTCAGCTAGTTAAAGCATCATACTGCACAGCAAGATTTCAGGTTTTCTTCCCTGCTCAAGGCAGGAATCAACCAATGAATGCATAAATAAGTGGAACAAAAAAATCATTATGTGCATGTGAGAGAGAAATACTGTCCCTCTCTTTCTCTCTCTCTAAAAATCAATAAATAAATTTTTAAATGATTGTTATAACAAAATAAGGTAAAATTTTTTAAGTATCATTTATGCATATGTGTTTTTCAGGGGTCAAAGATGATTAATTATGGAGGATAGAGTGGAACAACAATGTTGACTATATATATATATATATATATATATATATATATATATATATATATATATATATATATATATAAAGATCAACCTGAGGAATCCAAGATGGTGGTGAAGTAAGTGGAAGTTACATTCACCACTTCCCAGAATTAAATAAGAATTACAACTAAATTGTAAACAATTAACCTGAATAACCAACTGAAGACTAGCTAAACAGAAGTCTTATAACCAAGAATATAAAAAAGAAGTCACCTTGAGACTGGTAGGAAAGGTAGAGTTGCAAAAGGACTTACCTCAAACACAAGTGCAGTGGTTGAGAATCTGGAAGGATACCTCAGCTGCAAACATATCCTCTGAAGAGTGAGAGGTTTTAATTTCACACAGAGCTCCCCAGCACAGAGCACAGGAAGAGGTGTCCACACAACATTTGTTTGGGAAATTCAGAGGAAACCTATCCTTTAGAGCAGGGGTCTCAAACTCGGGCCCGCGGGCCGCATGCGGCCCACCCACCAATTTTGTGCGGCCCGCAGACTGGCCCACAGACTAATCCATGAAGTTTGATTAGTCTGCGGGCCGCACAAAATTGGTGGGCAGGCCGCAAGTTTGAGACCCCTGCTTTAGAGAGAGATGGAAAACCAAGTACTTCTCCCACACTGCCAACTGCATCAATCTTTCCTGGGTTGAGCATTCACCTCCATATGGCATCATTCTGGAGAGATACACTACTCTCACCCTCCTGCTCCCTGTGATCCTGCCCTGATAAGTTTGTGCCTTATGTAGGAATCAGCTTGTTGAGGCTAGCTTAGACCCATGGTGCAGTCTTCTTTGGAAGGCTCTTGAAGATCCAGGCAGATTCAGGAAGCAAGAGAAGAACAGGGAGAAACTGACTTGTGTGGCTTTTGGTGAAAGCCACTTTCTTCAAGCACCATAACTTGCACCACCATTCCTGTGTAGAGCCCTCCCAACACATGGCCAAATCTTAATCTGTTTTAACCTGATGAATTCTAATGGAATCCCTGAAACCACTGCCACACTGCAAAGGTCCACAACAGCCAGAAAAATGGAAATTGACCCTGGTATACCCAGAGACATTTGCTGAGTGACCTCAGGTCCAGCACTGGCACCAAGTTTGAATTTGAATCTGTATCAACCTGGTACACTATTCACTCCAACTTGGTGACTCACTGAGAACCAACCTCATACAACTTACATACAACTAGAGGTTGAGTGTTTTTTGTTTTGTTTTGTTTTGTTTTGTGAATGAGCCTAACAGACAGCTGACAGGTAGCGACAGATATCAGGGTTCCTCGAGCATTTTGCTGACCTGACCTATGCTTGATACTGGTGGAAGCTGGCCTGGGTATACACCTCAACCCCTCCCATGTGCACCCAGGCCCAGCAGAGGCAGCTACCAATCATGGATCCCATTGTAGTTCTTTAAGGTAACCCAGGGCCATTCACAGGCAATGTCTGACATTGATCTACACCAAAGTATCTCCCAAGAATTTCCAGAAAAAATACATCTAATGGAGGCATCAGACCACATCAGACAAATTAGCTCCAAAAGTGGCATACCCAAAGGGAAATCTCAGCAGGTACCAAAATCTGTTGAAACAAATTTTACTTCTTAGAGTTTGCCCACACACAGCAGCAAATACACTGTAGTTGGGGTCAACTCTCATAGTCAGTCAGCCTGAGAGTCAACCTCACCTATGAATGGGCCAATACTAATCTAGACTCAACTACAACAGGAAGGCTCACATAATCCACACACAGGATACTTCTGGAACACCTAACTCAGGTGACCAAGGAGAATGTACCACAGAGTCCCACGGGACACCTAATAGAAAAGGCAACCCTATCAAAACTGGAAAACAAAGTAGATCTACCTAATATGCAGTAACATATTCAGAAAATAAGCCAAAATGGAGAGATGAAGAAATATGTCCCAAATTAAAGATGAAAAGAAATCTCAACAAAAAAAGAACTAAATGAAATAAAAGCAAACAACCTACCAGATACAGAGTTTAAAACAAAAATTACAAGGATGCTCAAGGAACTTAAAGAAAGAATATATGAATTCAGTGAGGACTTAAACAAAAAGATTAGAATCATACAAAAGGACAAAAAGTCTATAAAAGAGAACCAGTCAGAAATGAAGACTACAATATCTGAAATAAAGATTACACTAGAAAAAAATCAACAACAGATTAGATGAAGTGAAAGATCAAATAAGCAATTTGAAAGATGAGATAGCAGAAAACACCCAATCAGAGCAGCAAAAAGAAAAAGTCTAAATGAGATTAGTTTATAAATCCTCTAGGACAATATCAAGCACAATGCCATCTACATCATAGGGAAACTAGAAGGAGAAGAGAGCAGAGAATTGAGATCTTATTTGAAGAAATAATTATTGAAAACTTCCCCAGCAGGTAAAGAAAAAAGACAGACAAGTCCAGAGGCACAGAGAGTCCCAAACAAGATGAATCTAAAGAGAGCCACAAAAAGACACATCATAATTAAAATGCCAAAGGTTAAAGACAAAGACAGAATCTTTCAAAAGCAGCAAGAGAAAGACAGTTAGTTACTTGTAAGGAAGCCCCTATAAGACTGTCATTTCATTTCTTAACTGAAACACTTTAGCAGGAAGGGATTGGCACAAAATATTCAAAATGGTGAAAAGCAAGGACTTCCAACCAAGACTACTCTACCCAACAAGGTTGTCATTTATAATTGAAGGGAAGGCCCTGCCAGTTGGCTTAGTGGCAGAGTGTCAGCCCAGCATGTGGATGTCCTGGGTTTGATTCCCAGCAGGGCACACAGGAGAAGCGTCCATCTGCTTCTCCACCCCTCCTCCTCCCCTTTCTCTCTATCTTTCTCTTCCCCTTCTGCAGGCAGGGCTCCATTGGAGCAAAGTTTGCCAGGACGCTGAAGATGGTTCCATGGCCTCCACCTGAGGTGCTAGAATGGCTCCGGTTGCACAGAGCACTGCCCCAGATGGGCAGAGCATCACCCCTTAGTGGGCTTGCCAGATGGGTCTCTGTTGGGTGCATGCAGGAGTCTGTTTCTCTGCCTCTGGTTTCTCACTTCAGAAAAATACAAAATAATAATAATAATAAAAATAATAATAAAATTGAAGGAGAAATAAAGAGCTTCTTAGACAAAAAAAACTAAAGGAGTTCACCAACACCAAATCAGTATTACAAAAAAGTTAAAGGGACTACTTTAAGAAGAAGAAAGAAAAACAAGAGTAACATAAATATGAATAATAAAATGGCAATAAATACGTACTTATCAATAATCACTTTAAATGTAAATACATTAAATGCTCCAATCAAGACAACAAAGGAAAGCATCAACAAAACAAAAACACAACCTTCTGAATAACAGAAGACAATTCACCAGTAATACATCTGTTAAGAGGTTAATATCTAAAATTTATAAAGCACTCATGCGACTCAACACCAGAAAACGAACAATCCAATTAAAAATGTGCCAAGAACTTGAATAGACACATCCCCAAAGAGGACACACAGAGAATCTATAGACATATGAAAAGATGCTTAATGGCACTAATCATCAGAGAAATGCAAACTAAAGCCACAATGAGATATCACCTCACACCTGTCAGAATGACTATCAGCAAAGTCTACAAACAATAAATCTTAACGAGGATGTGGAGAAAAGGTAACCTTATACAATGTTGGTGGAAATGCGAATTGGTGCAATCATTGTAGAAAATAGTATAAAGATTCATCAGAAAATTTAAAATGAAACTGCATTATAATTTAGTGATTTTACTTCGGTATATATCCGAAGCAACTCAAAACACTAATTCAAAACAATATATGCACCCTTATGTTTATTGCAGTATGATTTACAGTAGCCAAATTATGGAAGCATCTCTAGTGCCCATCAATAGACTAGTGGATAATAAGGCTGTGGTACATGTATATCATGGAATATTACTTAGCCACAAAAAAGAATGATATCTCACCATTTATCACAACATAGATGGATCTTGAGGGTGTTATGCTAATGAAATAAGTCAGACAGAGAAAGACAAATACCATTTATTTCATCACTGATATAGGGAATCTAAAGAACAAAATAAATAAATAAAATTGTAACAGGTTCACAGAGAATAGACTGACAGCCACCAAAATGGAAACTATATATACATCCAGATGCAGAAACCATTTTGTTGACAATTAGGACAATGTCGGAAACTAAGAGATTATTAGATATAGATGATCTACAATGATAAAAAGTTGTTTTCTTTCATTTTAATTTTATTTAGAAAATTAAATTTAACAGGGTGACACTGATCAATAAGAATACATAGGTTTCAGGTAAACCTGTAGCATTTAAACTGTTGATTATATAGTGTACTCATCACCCAAAGTCAAATCACTCTCCATTACCATGTATTTGTCTTTCTTTACTTACTTCCTTCCACCCCCTTCTGTGCACATTCCCCTTCCCCTGGTAACCACTTCACTTTTATCTATGTCTGTGAGTGTCTGTTTTATATCCTACCAATGTGTAAAATCATATAGTTCTATCTTTTTCTGACTTATTTATTTCACTCAGTAGAATGTTCTCACAGTCCATCCATGTAAATGGCACTATGTCATCATTTCTTATGGCTGAGTAGTATTCCATTGTATATACATCTTCTTTATCCAATCCTCTATTGAAGAACACTTTGGTTGTTTCCATGACTTGGCCCCTGTGAACAATACTGTGATGAACATGGGGTGCAGGTCTCTTTATATACCAGTGTTTTCGAGTTTTTTAGTTAGATACCCAGCTTGTTATTCTTTCATTGACTGTTTTTACTCTTACGAGAATCTCAGAGCAATTTGGAGGCTTGGGCAAAATTTCTATAAACTTGCCTAACTTGCTCCAACAAAGTAGTACATTAGCATGAGATGAACAAGAAATAAGAGGCAGCAATGATGTTGGACAATCATACTTGTTTTGTTGTTGTAGTTTGTTTTTCAGATTCCAGCAAGCATTCATTAAAGCTGGTGTTTTTAGTTATTTCTGGGGCAACCCCAGAAGTAAATTAAATATGTAAAGAAATATGTAAAGTTCACAAGCCATTAATTCAAGTCCATTAACATAACATAATGTGGTCTTATGAGAAGGACAAAAGGAATGCATACTTCCCCATGAATTGTTAACATGTTAAAAAAACGAACAAATATCTTTAAGATGTCAAAAGTAAGACAATTTCAGTTTGCTACTATATTGCCTTTCTCTCAAATTGGAAACAGTAATAATGGTTATGTATTTATTTATTTATGTATCCAATCAATCAACAAGTATTTATTGAGTACTGGGGTGGTTTTAAAATATGTCCACAAATTCCTTGACACTTCCCACATCGAGGAATGCAAGTTGGAGCGAGAAGTGTTTTTCCAGCAGATTGCTGTGGAGCGATGCAGTCTGAGTACCAGGATAGGGTAAAAAATGGTCCTGCAGTCCTGCAGGGTTCTCTTGGGACACATACTGTGAAGCTTGAGTCATCTGGAAAAGGTCCAGCTACCCTGAACCTGACATGTTAGTGAGACCACACGGAGAAACTACATAGAGAGAGAAAAACACCCCTCATAGCATTGGTGGTGTCAGCTGTTGGTGACTTCCAAGTCCAGGCCAAGGACACCTGAGTAGGGCCTTTGAGATGAATCCAGCCCAAGCACCATCTGATTGCAATCACATGAGACACCCCTAGCAGAGCCATGTCAACCCAAGGACCAAAAGAGATAAAATAACTGTTATTATTTTACACCACTGAGTGTGGGTGACCTGCTTCTTACACTTAGCAAGAGATAGTTGGAACAAGTACCGAATGTATGCCAGGCACGGTATTAGGTCTTGGAGCTGCTCCTCCCCTCGTGGAGTTTAAAACTTCCTGACCCAGTGTTCTAAGTAAATGTCCAAAATACTCCCCCCACCCCAGTCTTTCTGATTTTGCAATCCAAACAGCAAGTAGGAAACATTTGAATAAACAGATTTGTGTCAATATAAGAAAATACATATATAAGTGCAAAATAAACAGCAAACAGAATTGGCTGAAAGGAGGGAACTCCTGGAAGCTCCACCAGCAGTGGAGGAGTCAGCAGGGAAGTAGGACCTGGGCTAGATGTCCAGAAGTCCTGTGGGTGAAAGTGCTGGGGCAGGGCGGGGGGCCTTTTAGCCTTTGTGTAGCTGAGCAGTGTGAGCTGGTTTGGGAGAGTGCCTATACAGAGAAATGTGTGAAGAAAAAGAATAAAAGAAATCAACAGGCGACTGATTACAGAGGGTCTGGAAGGCTACAGCAAGGGTTTAAAAGCGCTGGACTTCATTTTCCAAACCAGGGGGTGGTCCTGAAGGGTTACAAGCCACAGACAGGCCATGATGATAAGTGTAGTCTGTTTGACAATGAAAAGAACATGGATGGCCAACCAGCAGACTCTAGAAATAATGTTCAGATACGGTCAACAGCATCTTTTCCCACTGTCACTCCTCTCCCAGGACATGCCCCGCTCCAAATGACACTTATTGCTCTTCCAACATATTTCTTCCTTCCCCCGTCGGTTTTAGTACTCTCTGGCCAGTGGAATCATGGCAGTTTCACTGACCCATGTCCCCTCCACTGGGCTGGATCCATTTATGGGAGTTCTGCCAGGAGCTAGCCACTGAATGGGTAGGCTCACCCAGTCACCAAAGTCCCTGATAGCTGCTTCCCGGTGTTCCAAGGAGTTCTTTGTGCCTGTTGTTATTGTTTTACTTTTTCTTCTTTGTGACCATTTGATTTTTCATGCTCTGCACAATATCATTAGTGCAGTGATGCCTGACAAGTTTTATCCTAAAGTGAGTGTGACATTTAAGGACATGTTCAAGTGTTCCCTGAAGGAGAAATGCTCCCAGTTTCTGGAAAAGATGCTATGTAACAACAATTAGATGGTGCTTTCATCTTCAAAGCTCTGTGCAAACATTATCTAATTAAACCTCTTATAAACCTGGAAGGCAGGGAGTGTCCCTACACCTGGATTTTGGAGGAGGAGATTAGAAACTGTACGCTACATGGCAAACCTGCTACCAAATAGGCTCAGCTTTGGTGCCAAAACCAGCCAGGACGGGCCCCTGACCCTCATTCCCACATTGAAGCCAAGTGGGAAACTTAACACTCATGGTTTTAATTAATTGCCAGAGTCGTACACCATAGCTCCATGTCAGGGTTTTCAGACCAAAGGAAAACAGATTGTACTAGTCCCGGAGGCAGGATCCGGGGTGCCCAGGCTGGATTTTTGCTGTCTCATTACAAGAGCTCTCAACAGTTTGAATTCCCCTTCTGTCAACAAAGCCCTGTCCATCTGTGATGCCAGACCCAGAACAGCCCTCACACAATCTGTGAAGAGAGAGAGGGCTTGGAAAATGATCTTCCAATGAGGTTCTACAATGTGAACTGTTTCAGCAGCTGGGGAAAGCGGAAGACAAGTCCTTGGCCTCCTTGTGACAAATTTTTCTCCTCATCCTGCCACCTCCACCCAGGAGCAATGTCTCTCATT
The DNA here is from genome assembly GCF_036850995.1 of Saccopteryx leptura. NCBI lineage: Eukaryota > Metazoa > Chordata > Mammalia > Chiroptera > Emballonuridae > Saccopteryx > Saccopteryx leptura. The sequence continues at coordinate 111,730,838 of NC_089507.1, read as the reverse complement.
AGCCTGCGGATGGAGACCTCAGACTCTCTCTTCCTCTCTCGATGCCCCACCCCTCGGTCTCTGGACTCACTGATACTGGGCAAGACATAATTGAAGCTGTCCTAGGGACTTTGCATTTTAGCAGGAGACAGAAGTACTATTTCGCAAAATCAAAGTCCTGATGGAGGTATTCCGGACACAGGAACTGATTTGGAGAGGAAGTATTTGGGGTGGTGTGACCCTGATAGCATACCCCTGCACACCAACAACAGCAGCAGCCAGCGTGTTTTGAGTACTTACCAGGAGCCAAGGTCTGTTTGAAAAGAAAGTCTGGTGTTGTGGTTGAGGACATAGTCGCTGATCTTTCCCCCACTAAGAAACTGTCTGACTCTCTGTGTCCCAGTTTCTTCACCTCTACAATGGCAATGATAAGTGAACTTATCTCCTAGGGTCCTTGTGAGGGGATGAATTACACAGTGTGTACACAGCAGGGGGCCAGGCACATTAGCACAAAGACGCCATTTCTGTCATTGTGGGCACTTTACTTGTATTAATATGGCCTTCTGACGGGCACTATCTCTCATCCCATTTTGCAGATAGAGAGGCTGAAGCACAGAGGTAAGCAGACATGTCTCAATCACACAGCTGGTCACTCGTGGACGCTTGACTCTCCCTGGGGAAGCCTGATGACAGAACCAAAACCTGATCACCATGTTGTGCTGCCCTGCCTCACAGGCCACCGTGCAATATGGGGTGGGCTTTCAGGGCCAGGGCTGCAGGCAGCAACACTCTGCTGGCTGTTACAGCCATGGGGCAAGCTGTGACTTATCCACCTCAATCACAGTAGGGGAGGCTCTCTGTTCTCCCTATCTATCCTCACCTTCACAACAGACATTATACAGTACAAGGTGGCCACAAAGATTCAGATAACTTGTGCAAGGGGATTTTGAAAGGTTTAAAGAGTTCTCTCTTTAAATGTAAGAAATTATTATTCTCTACTGCAAACCAAGCTAAAATGGGGCAGCTATAAGCAAGGGAACTGCAGGGATCCAGGCCCCTGAAGGCCTCAGAAGTGCACTTGTACTGCAGAGAGTCATCCTCAGTTCATGGAGGTGATCAGCAGAGAGAGAAATCTGGGCAGAGCTGGGCTGGGGGTCCAGGAGCCCAGGCACTAGGCTGGGTGGGGAACCAGGGGAAGATCCCTCTTTACAAACCCTACTGCAAGTCCCACTGCACAGCCCACCCATCTACCCCACAACCAAGGAAACCTTGACATGTTCCAGGTGCTTCACCAAGCTGCTCTTCAAACCCTCCTGAAAGTACCTCCAAGGTCAAGCTCTCACAGAAAGAGGCCTTCGGTACTGTGGAACTGGGCAAGAAGTCTCTGAGGAAGGCAGGATTAAAGGGCAGTCAATCTTTGTGGGGTCTGTAGGGCCCTCGTGTCCTTGACCCCCACAGGGACTTACTAAGCTCTCCTATTTCTTCCATTTTATGACAGAGTCATGCTGAAGTCCTCAGCCTGCTTGGGCCATCTTGAGTCAGTACCCTGCTGAGGGGTCAGGTGCAAACAAGCTGGTGCTACCCAGGTCTTTGGAGAAATTTACCCCCACTCCTGGGGCCCAGCTGTTCTCAGCATGTTGCTTTGTACATTCCCAAAGTCAAAGGACCCAAACTGCATGCTAGGGTTGTAGAGAGTACGTATTTTCAAGTTACTGACTTGGTTCTTATGACAGCAAATCTGCTTTACCAGCCAATCGAAATGATTTCTTAAAAATCATCACTTACCCTGTCCAGATAGCTCAGTTGGTTAGAGTGTCGTCTCAAAGAGCAGAGGTTGCCGGTTCAATTCCCAGTCAGGGCACATACAGAAGCAGAACGATGTTCCTATCTCTCTCCACACCCCTCTCTAAAATCAATACAATAAACATTTTTAAAAATTATCACTTTCCGGGTTCCATGCTCTGGCCATACCATAAGCTGCATGCCCATGGGAAGCTGATTATATTCCATCCAGAGCTGTTTATCATCTGGCGTGCCCTAGGCTGTAACCCAGGTCTCACAACCCAGCAGGACACCTGGTAGGCACCCACCCCAGGAGAACATTCATTGAGATGGTAGAGAACCAGCAATTGCAGAATATATCAGCTGTTTAAAGCCAGCTCTGAATGAATTTAACACAGCAACCCATGAAATCATTGGGATTCACTAGCATTGTGATCATACCAGAGTTATACAAGATATTTGTAAAACATGAAAAATGACACTAAATATCACATTTAAAATTTTCCATGGAATCTGAAGAGAGAAGAAATTATAACAGATGGAAAATGTAGAACCTGAGAGAGAAGTTACCTACTAAGAAGGGATTCTGGTGGCTACAGATGGGCCCCTCATGCAAACTGCACTTCACTGAGAAGCCTGTACTGAGGTTCCTGTCCATGCACTGAACTGCCTCCCTGCACTGTGTCCCTGCCATCTAATTAGTCCTTATAGAGGAGCTCCTGGAGTCCTATTTCAGCCAATAAGACTGAGTCATTCCCTGTGCAATCAGAGATGTGCAGCTATAGCCCCAATATTTTCATTGACCTATCAGAGCAACTCCATTTTGACCAATCAGGAAAGTGCCCTTTGGACCAATTAAACTCTGAAAATTTTGGAGTCTTCATTTGCATGAAGACAGACTAATCAAGGACCAGGGCTGGCGACTTCTGTCTATATAAGCCAGCTCCCATCTAGCTCTGGGAGTGCACTTTTTCTTACCATTGAGAACTGTGTCTCCGTATTTGAGCTGAAACACCAAAGGAGACAGCACAGAGCTGGCCAGCCAGGAGCAGAGAAGAGCAGAGCAGAGCAGAGTTGTCTAGCAAGAGAGGGGCCTGGCTCCAGGGCCACGTCACAGCTGAGCTGTATCACAACTGAACTGATTTGCACTGAATACCGTTTCCTTTTCACTGCACCTCCAACTGAGAATTTTTGCTGGTGTTAAATTGTCACCAATGACCATTGGTTGACAGGAGCAACAATATATTTATTTGAAAGCTAGAGATGTGACTGAGATTGCGGGTGCTACTCTAAGAATGATATACACACCTAGCCACACTGATGATCACATGACTTTACTTTGAAAAGAGGAAAATGCTCTTTTCTGGACATTGTATCCCAGGGGAAGGAATTGTATTTGAAGACCTCTACAACTATAATGAACTCCCTAAAAGAATGTGACAACCAATGGCATCAATTCAAGGAATCCCAATTTGGTGTGTGGTGAAATGGGAAACAATTCAGTGCACACAGCTCAATGATGACACAGCACAGCTATGAGGCTATCCTGGGACCAGGCTCCTCTTCATCTAGGCAGCTCTGCTCTGCTTTGCCTCTCTGTTCCTGTGCCAGTCTGCTGTGCTCTGGAGATGTTTCAGTATTTCAGCTCTAGCTGGGGAAATGCAATCTTCAGTCACTGGTAGTAAGGGAAATTATGCTCCCAGAGCCAGAGGGAAGCTGGTTTATACAGGCGGAAGTCCACTCCCTGGTCCCTGATTGGTTTGTCCTCATGCAAATGAGGACTTCAAATCTTTGCAGTTTGATTTGCCCAATAGGTCAAAATAAAGCCATTCTGGTTGGCTGGAATGCACAACTCTGATTATACAGGAAAAGCCTTAGTCCTATTGGTTGAAATAGGATTCCAATAACTCTACTATTAAGGGCTGCTCAGATGGCAGAAACAGTACAAGCACATAGCTCAGTGGAGGCTTCTCCCTAAAGTACAGTTCCCATGAGAAGCCCTGTGCAGAAATGGCTGTGAAGCTTTTTATTTTTAAATTTGAGCCCAGCTAGCCACCAGGAGCCCTTCTTAGTAGGTATCTTCTTTCTAAGGGTCCACAGGTTATTGAAAATTGAAGCTGATATTCTATATCCAGGACATGGCCCAGTAATCTGTAATGTTAAAGCTAAAATTCTACAATGCATTTCTCACAGAAATCTTCAAAAAGAGCAAATTTATGATAATTTTTAATAACCATTTACAGTAATGGAGTGTGGGGCCAGTAGTCATAGCCGCTGTCACTGCCAGGCTGGTGCAGGTTCCCATTAGATTCGGGCAGATGATAAAGAAACTGAGGAACCAAAAAATGGTGGGCCATTGCTTTATTCAAGCCTATCACCCGGCCAGCAAGAAACACACAGAGGGAAAACACTTCCCTTTCCATTCAGGGCTCCCAAAGCCACTGACACATCTGGGTTTTCCTAGAATCAAAGGCCCCCCACCAGTCTTAGTCACCTCTGGTTCCCCATCTGCCAATATGGCTTCTTACTCTGCAAAATTAGCTTCTCTCTTCTTCCCTTTCATCTGGGCTTCTTCCTCCAACTTTCTTTTCTAAACTTTTTGGTGCAAAAAACCCTCCTCCAGAACACATTAGCATAACAAAGCCTCTTCCCATGTAGGAAGGTAATTAACAATTTTAGATCAGCACCATTTTTAACAAAGTGAGCAAACATTAAAATCACATTTTACAAACTTATTAGCGCAACATGGAGCTTTTAAAAATTATTTACAAGAATACTCATGAGCACTTACATAAAATGGATGAATATAATCTCTTACTTCATTTGAAAAAATTCGAACAAAAAGAAAAAATATTTAGCAACATGGATCCTGACAAGAAATAGAAAAGTTATCTGTACTTTTAGGTTAATAAAATTTTGTTTATAGATAATGGTATATTTGCTTAACTATTAATTATTTAGAGTATTTAGAGTGTATTTAATTGAAAATAACCCTAGATATCGTTCAAAATAATGTCATATTTACTGTAAAATATATAAATTGCATTTTACATCTATAATATAGAGCATTTATTTAACCTAGATCTTACAACCTTTTACCAAAAATTCAGGATCCAAAATTTAGCCACTTTCAATTGAATTGAAATAATTAAGTTTATGTAATTTAAACCAGATATTATTCTTGAAAATTGGTTATCTATAATCAGTGGCCAATAATACTATTTTCTCAAGCTCCTTCAGTTAACAGCACAAATTTCTATGTAATCCTTCCTTTGCTGCAACCCTTGTCTATATCTACAAATAATGGCTTTATTTTCATGTTTTTGTCTACTATATCATGATCATGTATCAGTTTTGTAGCTCTGTATCATGTTTATTTCATTATAATGGTATTTCACAAATGATTTATGCATATGAACATGTGGTAATTAAAAAATACTAAATTCTCAGTTTAAAAATAAATAATTACTTTCTCATCTTGTGTTTTGGTTAACAAAACCCACCATCCCTCACCTCTAAATAGGAACAAACAAAGGCCAAAAGGCATCCCTGAAAGGAGTGTCCCCACCCAGCAGTCCCTGTTTCATCCTCCACTGCAGTCCTAAACTGGAGCCAAGCTGGCTCAGGTGAGCAGGTCAGGCAGGATCACTCCGCAGTTTCTGAGCAGCTCTGATGGGTCACAAGGTTAGGTTCCTCCTTGGCTGCCATACTCTGGGCTCCTCTGGATGCTATTTCCTGGGTTTATAGCTTGAATTTACTACAATTTGCACATACTTTACCACTGATGAATAAGGCCTCCATTCAAATTTGTTACAGGGTGCAGTATATTTTGAAAGCTACCAAATGGCAAAGGTGAGTGCTTTGCCCAAGCTTGTATTTATTTTTGAGCTCCTATTTCCCTCTGGTTTTTTAAATGCCAACCTGGTTCACAGTCTTCGTTTTATTGTCACAGTATTACTTGTTAGCATGTATCAAGTATCCTCTGATGCTGGGCATTGTAGCAAATAAATAGAAACATAGTGTTCCTGCTACTATTGATTTATCATTTAACCAAAGTGAGCAAAAAGAAGAAACAAACAGAAGAGGTACCCCTCACACTGAGATCAGAAGGTAGTAAAACTGGGCCATACTTCTTTGTTGTGCAACCTCTGTGATGCCTCCCCACAGACAGCTGCTTTTCCAGGAGGGAGAGCTTTAAGCAACTTTTTTTTCTTGAAATGAGGTTACCACCTATTTGAAACATTCCCCTAAACAACAACAACAAAAACTGCTTCTGGCCCTGCTCCAGGCAGCCTCACTTATCCACCAGAATCCTAACCCACAATCTCTGGCCACCCGTAACCTATCAATCTTTTAACCAGGAAGAAGGCAGATCTGAGAGCCTTTTATATTGCCAACAGGAATATTTATCAACCTCCTCTCTTTTTTTTAGAGACGGGGAAGACTTTCTGTATGTCTAGGTTTCTCCCCTTGAAACTGGAAAAATATCCTTGTACATGCTGCCATTCACCACTCAGCCAAATAACTAGAGACAAGGATTGAATATTTATGGGCACTTGACTCAGATGGCTGGCGATCTGAGAAGACAGGGGTTCGGTTTCCCCCAAAAACTATCCTAACACCTCAACCAATCATTTTTATAAGGAGAAGAAAGGAGTAGTTAAGGGGTTTGGAATTTAGGGAGAAGTTAATTAGATAAAAGTTTCAGTCCAAGTATTCTTCCAGAGATTTTTCATCTGCTGACCAGTACAGTCATCCCTCACCATATCGCAGTTCACTTTTAATGGTCTCACTGTACTGTGAATCTTAAAATTGTATATGTCTAATTTTGTATCACAGACATTCACTATATAGCGGGATTTTGTGGAATATAGATATTTTTATATATTTATTGTTTTAATTATTTTTGTTGTAAAACAAGCATTTTATAGCCTAAAAAATAAAAGCAATATAAAATATTAATTAAAACATATTGAAAGAATATTAAATATATTTACTGGTGATTACCCATATATTATTTTATATGTTGTTAAAATTACATAGGTTTAAGAGTGTAGAAAGTGTTTAAGAGCATAGGAAGTGTTTATAAGAGTGTAGGAAAGGTTAACAACAGTGTGGGAAAGGTTTATAAGAGTGTGGGGAGGGTTTATAAAGCCTTTATATATATGGTCGCTACTTTGCGGATTTTTACCTATTGCAGGGGTTTCTGGAACCTAACCCCCACAATAGACAAGGGACCGCTGCACTTCTTTATATGCATCCTTGTCAGTGGGTGTTCTATCCTTGGGAGTATCAGAGCTGAGATATCATCATTTATGTGTGTGTGTGTGTGTGTGTGTGTGTGTGTGTGTGTGTGTGTGTGACAGAGACAGACAGAGGTACAGATAAGGACTGACAGACAGGAAGAGAGAGAGATGAGAAGCATCATTCTTTGTTGCAGCTTTCTCATATGTGCCTTGACTTAGGGGCTATAGCAGAGCAAGTGACCCCTTGCTCAAGCCAGTGACCTTGGGCTCAAGCCAGCAACCTTGGGCTTCAAGCCAGTGACCTTTGGGCTCAAGCCAGTGACCATGGTGTCATGCTCATGATCCCACTCTCAAAACAGAGACTCTGCACTCAAGCTGATAAGCCTGTGCTCAAGCTGGATGATCCCACGCTCAAGTTGGTGACCTCAGGGTTTTGAACCTTGGTCCTCTGCATCCCAGTCCAATGTTCTCTCCACTGTATCACCACCTGGACAGGCTGAGATACCATCTTCTCTGTGGATCTTCTGGGCCAAGAGCCCAAAGGTGGACTGCTCGCAGCCTCATGAAATCATGTAGATTCATCCATGTATCCAGCACCTGAAACAAAGATTTTTACTTGCATCGATTATTCATCTTAATGATTATAACTAAAAGCTACTGTTAGCTAATTGTCTAACTCTTGAGTTCCCCTATCGCCCTCAGTTGGCACTGAGAGTGGCATTAGCACCTTCAGCTGCATTGTCTTATTTTCAAGTTAGTATTGACAACAATTATGAAGTAAATATAAGAATTAGGTGGGGAAGGAAGGTACAAAGAGGTTATATCAGGCAAGATTTCACAAGAAGAAGGTCTAATACAGCGGTTCTTAACCTCTGGGTCGTGACCCCGGCGGGGGTTGAACAACCAAAACACAGGGGTCGCCTAAAGCCATCGGAAAATACATATTTATTATACAATACGTTTTTGGTTTGTTTGTTTTTTTGTATTTTTCCGAAGCTGGAAACGGGGAGGCAATCAGACAGACTCCCGCATGCGCCCGACCGGGATCCACCCGGCAGGCCCACCAGGGAGCAATGCTCTGCCCATCTTGGGGCGTCGCTCTGCCACAATCAGAGCCATTCTAGCACCTGAGGCAGAGGCCACAGAGCCATCCTCAGCGCCCAGGCAAACTTTGCTCCAGTGGAGCCTCGGCTGCGGGAGGGGAAGAGAGAGACAGAGAGGAAGGAGAGGGGGAGGGGTGGAGAAGCAGATGGGTGCTTCTCCTGTGTGCCCTGGCCGGGAATCAAACCCGGGACTCCTGCACGCCAGGCCGATGCTCTGCCACTGAGCCAACCAGCCAGGGCCTATACAATACATTTTTAAATAATATATGTATTTTCCGATGGCTTTAGACGACCCCTGTGTTTTGGTCGTTCAACCCCTGCTGGGGTCGAAACCCACAGGTTGAGAACCGCTGGTCTAATATAAGCAGATTCAAAATCAACTTAAGGCTGGGGGTTAGGAAGGTACTGGCAGGCACGCCATGCTCCAAAGCCACAAGGAAGAGGAGTGTTGTCTAAAGCATTTCCCCACAAGGCTGGAGCTGGACACCCATGTCTGAGAATAAGCCTGAGAAACAATATTCCCTGAGTTTAGTTAGAATTTTGGCCTAAGTCCCAGAGTTCATCCCTCTCTGGTTGTCAGGTCAAGGATCTCAAGTTGCTCCATATCAACACTCCATGCAGGCGTCCCCAAACTACGGCCCACGGGGCCGCATGCAGCCCCCTGAGGCCATTTATCCGGCCCCCCACCGCACTTCGGGAAGGGCTACCTCTTTCATTGGTGGTCAGTGAGAGGAGCACTGTATGTGGCGGCCCTCCAACGGTCTGAGGGACAGTGAACTGGCCCTCTGTGTAAAAAGTTTGGGGATCCCTGCGAGGAGTTATTGATGAGACCAGAGGCAAACTGAGCCCAGGGTGTCTGCAAAGAAATAAGCAGACTGTCTTTGGTTTCCCACCTTGCATTATCTCAAATGAGCAGTTTTTGTCCACCTCTCCTACTAGAAGGGGCTCCCAACCCTGACTGAATCCTTTCTCTTGGCAATCTCTCTCTCTTCTGCACTTCTGCAGATTGAGGCTGAAAATGCTCTGTGCAGAGTCCCTTAAAAGAGGAACAGTTATTCTCTTAGAGACGAGCTCACCAGCTAACCTGATAACCCCTACTTCTTGGACCTGGAGCTGGTATCAGTTGCTAGACAGCTAAGCCTACTTCTCCTTGGAAGCTCTAGTTGGTTCATGTGCAGAACTGGCATTCGCAAGCTAATCTTGAAGAAAGGACAGGTATGTGTGTCCTACGCAGTAAGACTTATATTTTGTAAGTGCTTACAATAACCTATGAGAGAATATTACTTTTTAAAAATAATTTTATTTAGACAATTAATTTTAAAAGGGAGACATTGATCAACTAGAGTTCATAGATTATTGAAAAACATCTCCAGATCATTTTGACATTTGATTATGTTGTATACTCATCACCCAAAGACAAATTGTCCTCCTTCACCTTTTATTTGCTTTTCTTTATTCCCCTCCCCCACCCTCTCCCTATCCTCCCTTCCCATCCCCCACCCTATCCCTGTCCTCCATTCCCCTCCCCCTGGTAACCACTGCACTCTTATCTATGTCCATGAGTCTTAATTTTGTATCCCACCTATGTATGGAATAATACAGTTCTTAGTTTTTTCTAATTTATTTATTTCATTCAGTATAATGTTATCAAGGTCCACCCATGTTGTGATAAATGATCCTATGTCATCATTTTTTTATGGCTGAGTAGTACTCCATAGTATATATGTACCACTTCTTCTTTATCCAATCTTCTATTGAAGGGTTTTTTGATTGTTTCTATGTCTTGGCCACCGTGAACAATGCTGCAATGAACATGGGGCTGCATGTGGCTTTACGTATCAATGTTTTTGAGTTTTGGGGGTATATGCCCAGTAGAGGGATTGTTGGGTCATATGGTAGTTCTATTATTATTTTTTTGAAGAACCACCATACTTTCTTCCATAATAGTTGTACTACTTTACATTCCCACCAACAGTGATTGAGGGTTCCTTTTTCTCCACAGCTTGTTTTTTTATTACCTGTCTTGTTGATAATAGCTAATCTAACAGGTGTGAGGTGGTATCTCATTGTAGTTTTGATTTGCATTTTTCTAACAGCTGGTGAAGATGAGCATCTTTTTCAAATATCTATTGGCCATTTGTATTGCTTCCTGGGAGAAGTGCCTGTTCATGTCCTTTTCCCATTTTTTTATTGGATTGTTTGCTTGTTTGTTGTTGAGTTTTGTGAGTTCTTTGTATAGTTTAGATATTAGGCCCTTATCTGAGCTGTTGTTTGAAAATATCATCTCCCATTTCATTGGCTGTCTGTTTGTTTTGTTGTCAGTTTCTTTTTCTGTGAAAAACCTTCTTAGTTTGATGTAGTCCCATTCATTTATCTTTGCCTTCACTTCCCTTGCCTTTGGAGTCAAATTCATAAAATGTTCTTTATGGCTAAGGTCCATGAGTTTAGTACCTATGTTTTCTTCTATGTAATTTATTGTTTCAGGTCTTCTATTTAGGTCTTTGATCTATTTTGAATTAATTTTGGTACAAGGGACAAACTGTAGTCAAGTTTCATTCTTTTGCATGTAGCTTTCCAGTTTTCCCAGCACCATTTATTGAAGAGGTTTTTTTTTCTTCATTCTGTGTTGTTGGCCCTTTTATCAAAAATGATTTGACCATATATATGTGGTTTTATTTCAGGGCTTTCTGTTCTGTTCCACATGTCTGAGTATCTATTTTTCTTCCAATACCATGCTGTTTTGATTATCATGGCTATGTAGTATAATTTGAAGTCAGATATTGTAATGCCCCCAGCTTCATTATTTTTTTTTAGGATTACTTTGGCTATTCAAGGTTTTTTATGGTTCCATATATACTTGATGATTTTTTGTTCCATTTCTTTAAAAAATGACATTAAAATTTTGATGGGAATTGCATTAGATTTGTATATTGCTTTGGGTAATATGGCCATTTTAACTATATTTATTATATTTAACTATTTTTATCCAAGAAAAAGAAGTATTGTTCCATTTTATTGTGTCTTTTTTTATTTCTTTTAACAATGCTTAGTAGTTTTCAGTATATAAGTCCTTTACATTCTTTGTTTTGTTTATTCCTAGGTGTTTTGTTTTTTGTTGTTGTTGTTGTTGTTACCATGAAAGGGATTGTTTTCTTATGTTTATTTTCTGAAGTTTCATTTTTGGTATATAAGAAAGCAATAGATCTCTGTAAATTAATTTTGTATCCTGCAACTTTACTGTAATGGTTTATTGTTTCTAATCATCTTTCTGTGGAGTCTTTGGGGTTTTCTACGTACAGAATCACATCATCTGCAAAAAGTGAAACCATTACTTCTTTTTTTTCAATATGAATGCCTTTTATTTCTTTTTCTTGTCTAATTGCTTTGGCTAGAACTTTCAGCACTACTGAATAGAAGTGAAGAGAGTGGGCAGCCTTGTCTTATTTCTGATTTTAGGAAAAAGTTTTTAGTTTTTTGCTATTTAATATGATGTTAGTTGATGGTTTGTCATAAATGGCCTTTATTATGTTGAGATATTTTCCTTCTATACCCATTATGTTGAATGTTTTAAACATAAAATGATGTATACTTTTGAATGCTTTTTCTGAATCTATTGATATCATGTGGTTTTTGTTTTTTGTTATGTTGATATGGTGTACTACGTTAATTGTTTTACGTATATTGAACCATCCTTGTGATTCAGGGATGAATCCCACTTGATCATGGTGTATTATTTTTTGAATGTATTGTTGTATTCGATTTACTAGTTTTTTGTTTAGTATTTTTGCATCTGTATTCATTAGAGATATTGGTCTGTAGTTGTTTGTGTGTGTGTGTTTGTGTGTGTGTTGTCCTTGCCAGGTTTTGGTATAAAGGTTATGTTGGCCTCATAAAATGTGTTTGGAAGTATTGCTTCTTCTTCACTTTTTGGAAGACTGAGTAGAATAGAAACCAAATCTTCTTTGAATGTTTGATAGAATTAACTAGTATACTCTTCTGGCCCTGGACTTTTATAGTTTGGGAGGTTTATGATAGTTGTTTCTATTTCCTCCCTGCTTGTGGATCTGTTTAGGCTTTCTGCTTCTTCATGACTCAGTCTAGAAAGATTGTACTGTTCTAGGAATATATCCATTTCTTCTAGATTGTTAAATTTGGTGACATAGTTTTTCATAGTATTCTATAATAATTCTTTGTATATCTATGACATCTTTGGTGATTTATCCTCTTTCATTTTGGATTTTGTTTATATGAGTCCCTTCTCTTTCTTCCTTAGTGAGTCTTGCCAAAGGTTTGTCAATTTTGTTGATCTTTTCAAAGAATCAGCTCCTTGTTTTATTGATTTTTTCTATAGTTTTTCTGTTCTCTATTTCATTTATTTCTGCTCTGATTTTTATTGTTTTCTTTCTTCTGATGGTTTTGGGTTGCCTTTGTTCTTCTTTTTCTAGTTCCATAAGATGTGATGTTAAGTTGTTTACTTGGGATCTCTCTTATTTGTTCATATAAGCCTGTAGTGATATGAACTTCCCTCTTATTACTGCTTTTGCTACATCTCAGAGATTCTGATATGTCGTGTTGTCATTTTAATTTTTCTGTATATATCTTTTGATCTGTGCTTTTCTTTCTTCTTTGACCCACTCATTTTTTACAAGTATATTATTTAATGTCCACGTCTTTGTGGGTTTGTTTACTTCTTTTTTGCAGTAAAATTCTAGTTTCAAAGCTTTATGGTCAGAGAATATGCTTGATATAATTTCAATCTCTCTGAATTTGTTGATGTTAGTTTTGTGGGCAAACATATGGTCAATTCTTGAGAATGTTCCATGTACACTGAAGAAAAATTTATACTCTAACGTTTTGGGATGAAGTGGTTTGTAGATGTCTATCATATCTAATTGTTCTAGGGTTTTGTTTAAGGCCAATATTTTGTTATTGATTTTCTGTTTGGATGAATGATCTAGAGCCATCAGCGGTGTATTGAGGTCTCCAAGTATGATTATATTTTGTTGGTTTTTATTTTTACATCAGTTAGTAGATGTCTTATATACTTTAGTGCTCCTTGGTTTGGTGCATATATATTAAGAAGTGTTATGTCTTCTTGATTCAATGCCCCATTTATCATTATGAAATGACCATCTTTGTCTCTGATTACCTTTACTGTCTTGTAGTCAGCATTGTTAGATATGAGTATGGTTACACCTGCTTTTCTTTGGATATTACTTGTTTGGAGAATCATTTCCCAACCTTTCACTTTGAATCTGTTTTTATCCTTGTAGCTTAGATGTGTTTCTTGAAGGCAGCATACAATTAAATTTTCTTTTTTGATCCATTCTGCTACTCTGTGGTCTTTTTATTGGTGAGTTCAATTCATTTACATTTAATGTAATTATTGACACTTGAGGGTTTTCTATTGCCATTTTATATAATGCTTTCTAATAGCTGTGTTTCTTGGTTCTTTTCTTTTGTTTTTCTGTCATTTATTTTGTTTGATTGTATTCCATACTTCTTTTCTCTGTTTCTTCTTCTTTTTTAAGCCATGTGATTCTGTAGTGGTTTTTATCAGGGGTGGTTAACATTAAGTAATTTAAAGAATATATATCATATTCATTGTAGTCCATTATCTCATGAGTGCTTTGGCACTCCATCCTCCTTTGCTATTGCTCATCTTTGTCCTCTCCTCTTTTTTGTTTTTGTTGTCACAGATTATTCTTGTTTTTATTGTGATCTTGTTGGAGCTTTTACTTGAGACTTCATTTTGTTTTGTTATTTATATCTGGTTGGTTAATCTCCTTTAGTATTTCCTGAAGTGGGGATTTTCTGGTGATAAAGTCCCTCATCTTCTCTATATCTGTGAATGTTTTTATTTCCCCTTCATATTTGAAGGATAGCTTTGATGGATATAGTATTCTTGGCTGGAAGTTCCTCTCTTTCATTACTTTAAATATTGGGGTCCACTCTCTTCTGGCTTGCAGTTTCTGCTGAGAAATCTGACAATGCTTAATGGGTCTTCCTTTATATGTTGTATTCTTCTTTTTCCTGGCTGCCTTGAAGATTTTATATCTTTATCATTGGTTTTTGATAATTTCATTACTATGTACCTTGGAGTAGGTCTGTTTGGGCTAAGTTAACTTGCTGTTCTATTTGCTTATGGGATTCAAGGCTCTAATTCTTTCCACAAGCTTATGAAGTTCTTATCAATTATTTGAATATGTTTTCCATTCTTTTTTCTCTTTCTTCTCCTTCTGATATACCCATTATTCTTATGTTGCTCTTTCTGATGGAGTCAGACAATTCCTGTAGGGCTTTCTCATGTTTTCTATGTCACTAATTCTCTCCTCTATCTGTCCTGTTCTATTAGCTAAGCTTGTCATCATGTTTTTCAGTTCATGTATTGAGTTTTTCGTGTCTGTTTGGTTCCTTTATATAGTTTCAATTTCCTTGGTGAAGTATTCTTTTTGTTCATTAAATTGGGTTTTGAGCTCTCTAAATTGCCTTTCTAAGCTTTCTTGTATTTTACTAAGTATTTTTAGAACTTCTATTATGAATTCTTTGTTATTTAACTCTAAGGTTTTCAAATAATTGGCATTATTTTCTAGAGATTTTTCTTCATCCAGCTGAGTTACATCTCTGTCTTTTGTATCCACAATATTTGATTTCTTTTTTTTTTTCATTTTTCTGAAGCTGGAAACAGGGAGAGACAGTCAGACAGACTCCCTCATGCGCCCAACCAGGATCCACCCGGCACGCCCACCAGGGGTGACGCTCTGCCCACCAGGGGGCGATGCTCTGCCCATCCTGGGTGTCGCCATGTTGCAACCAGAGCCACTCTAGCGCCTATCCCCAGCGCCCGGGCCATCCCTGCTCCAATGGAGCCTTGTCTGCGGGAGGGGAAGAGAGAGACAGAGAGAAAAGTGCGGCGGAGGGGTGGAGAAGCAAATGGGCGCTTCTCCTGTGTGCCCTGGCCAGGAATCGAACCCGGGTCCTCTGCACGCTAGGCCGACACTCTACCGCTGAGCCAACCGGCCAGGGCCTTCTTTTTTTCTTAATGTCATTTGAGAGTGGTATTATTAATAACACTAATAAGAGATAATTTAAAAAATAAAATAAGAATTGAAAAAGACAGTGAAAAATTGAAAATTCTATAATGATAAGTAAAACAAAAACTACAAAGAACAGGAGCAAGAACTGAGGAAAAATGACAAAAGAGAGTAAAAATGAAGTAGAAAACAAGCAAAATGCCTCAAAGAACAATATAAATCCAAAATATAATTTGATGATAAATGATGATCAAATGAGAGAAAAAGAAAAAAAAGGAAGAAAAAAAAGAAATAAGAAACAGGAACAGAGAAGAGAGAAAAAAAGAACAAAAACAAAAACAAAAAAGAGGTAAAGGTTTCTGAAATAAAACCCTCACAAAAAACAAGAATGAAAAATGTAACAACTATGGATAATGAAGTTCAAAATAAAAAGAAAGAAAGAAAAAGGAAATAAGATTAAACTACCAAAATAAAAAAAAGTTATAAAAATGTAATTTTTTCCTGGTTTTGAGAGGTAACTTCTTTCTTCTTTTTTTTTTTTTTTTTTTTTTTGGTTAGGTGGCACTGTACTACAAGTTTTGCCCCTATGAGACTCTTCTTGGGCAGAGGTCTGCTGATGTGTTACTGGGGCAATGACATAGGCTGGGCCTCAGTCTCATTGGTATGCGGGATTTGTTCAGGCTTTAAGGCTCTAAAAATGGCAGTCTGTTTCTAAGGTGCCTCTCCCCATGTCCCTCCCACCTGAGCTAGCAGCCTGGAGACTTAGCTGTGAGGTTTGCCCCAGCCACTGTCTGTAGAGCAAGAGGTTCTAAGAGCAGCCAGGTCCTTCTTCCAGTACCACTCAAAGTACAGTTCTGAGTAAGGTAGTGGCAACCAGAGCCACCTACAAGAGCGAAGGGCTGGGAGCCGATTACAGATCAAGTGCCTTTCTATGGGCCCCCAGGCTGGTCAAGCATGGTTTAGTGTGCAGCAGGTCTAATCTCCACAGGTTTCTCCCTCCCACACTGTTTGGTAGCCAACAGTAAGCCACCTGTGTGTCCAGAACCCACAACTCAAGCAATGCACACAGATGCTTGCACCTACCCACTCAAGTGCCCAGCACCAGTGATCTCAGTCAGTGTTGGGAATGCACTCAGAAGCCTGCAACAGCCCACGGAGGTGTCCAGCCCAGGAAGTCTCAGGCCAACGGTTTTGACCCATATGCATGCCCTGTGCTGGTGATCACGGAGACAAGAATGAACAAAGATGCTGGCAACAGCCCATGCAAGTGCTATCAGTGATAATCTTGGTCTAAGCCCTTTGACCTGTGTGCACACATGGGTAAAGCTAGGTGAAGACAATCGCACACCACCGGTGATTGTGGAACCAGGAATGCACAAAGATGCTGGCACTGGCTCACATGGGCACCCTGCACTGGTAATTTTAGGTGAAGCCCGCTGCCTGTGCATGCACCCTGCATCTGCAATCTCAGGAAGAGCTGGTGTCTTCTTTCTTCTGTTTGAGCACCTACCCTAACTCAGCTCCTTCCCCCTAATTCTGACCCTCCACTTCACTCAGCTCCAAACAAAAGTGCCCCTTCCTCACATCAGTGACGAGAGCAAAATACCCCATTCTCCATCTTATTTTCTTCAGAATGAATTATGTATTTTCAGCTACCTTTTCACCCAGTCATACCTTTGTCTGGTGTGTGTATATTTCAGGTTCTCCTGAGATTTTTTTCTCTGTGTTTAGTTGTTGAATTTGTTGAAATTTTAAGGGGAGAGGTTGGGAGTATATCTCACCATGCCATTTCTCTGATGTCACTCTGAGAATATTATCTTTAGTTCCATTTAAGAGATTAAAATAAAAAAACAAATACCTGAGACTTAGAAAGCCTAAGAACCTTCCCCCAAGTTTTCCTACTTAGTAGCACTGAGCTAAGTTTAGAAACCACTTTGCCTGGCTCATACCAAACTCAACTACCTTTTAGAGTTGTGGTGGTTTAAGAACAGAGACCTGTTCTACTAGAGTGGGAAGTCAGTCTTTTTTATGAAAAAAAAATCAGCATAATTCATTGGTTCTTATTGCATATATTTTTATTTACTGACATGCTTGGTCATGTACTTTTAAAAACATTCTTCTTTAGCTCTACTAAGATCATCTTCAACTTGGTTAAAAAATGTTTGTGGTTTGCCTAACATGACAGCACCTGGCAGAGAATTCACTCCCTGGAATTTTGTCCCATGTTTTTTATTGCATAACATTTCTATTACAGCAGCTGAAGCTTCACATCTCAGATTATAGTTTGTTCCTAATGTTGCTTATATATACTTCCCACTAATTTTACTGCATTATCTCATTCAGGTTGTTATAAGAAGGTAAAACAGCCTGAGCAGTTTACAAACAGCAGAAATTTATTTCTGACATTATACACAATGATGAAAATCTGAAAGTTTTTTGTCTAAAACTAGAAATAAGACAAGTATCCACTCTCACCACTCCTATTCAAAATAGTACTGGAAGCCTTAGCCAGGTCAATCAGGCAATAAAATTAAGGAAAAAAGGCATCCAAATCACAAAAGAAAATGTATAATTTTCTTTGTTTGCAGAAGATATAATCTTCTATATAGAGAATCCTAAAGACTCCACCAAAAAACCTGTTAGAACTAACTAACAAATTCTGTAAAGTTGCAGGATACAAAAGTAATATACAAAAATCATTTGCTTGTCTATACAATAGTAATCAGAGAGAAAATTAAGAAAACAATCCAATGACATCAGGGAAATGGCGCCATAACGAACGATACCAATAAATCTCCCCAAAATTTCAATAAGATCTTCAACCAGAGACAAAAAAAAATCTATCCTTGGAGCCTCCAGAAGTCCCGCACTGAATGCAAAGGTATGATTGAGCAAAAAATTGACTGAATATATGATTAACCCCAAAGAAAAAGACTGAGAAGGGACCACTCTGCCTTCCTCACTAACCTAAATAAGGGCTGCTTTCACTTGGAGCTGAGAGAATAGGAACTAAGGCGGGCATAGGCTGTGAATAGAACCAGGCTGTGGCACAGACGTCCAAACCAGGCTGTGGCACAGACATCCAAGCAGAGGAAAAACTGTGCTTGTGGCAACCCAGTCAACATAAGCTAACACTAGTGCCAAACCCAGACAAAGAAAGGCAACTGAGGCAGCCATTGGCCTTGATCTCCTGGGTGGCACATGCAGATAATGTGTGAGATTCCTCCTAGAACCCCAGGAGTGGGTGCCCATGTTAGCAAACAGAGGGGCAGAGTCAGAGGCCTTTGTGTGGGCTGAAACCAGAGTCTCTGGGTCACCCCTGCACCCTGAAAAGTGGCACACATGGAGTGCACAGGAGCAAAATTCCCTGTGCGGGAACTTCTCAGGGTGGGCAGGGCGCCTCACCTGGAGTGAGAGGCAGCCAGCATGATATCCTGGTCGACAAACACGAATAGTGGGTGAGAGATTCCTCCAAGCGCCCCGGGAGAGGGCGCTCGTGTTCCCAGACAGAGGGGCAGAATGAGAGGCCTTTGCATGGGCTGTAATTAGAGTCTCGGGGTCACCCCTGCACCCTGAAAAGTGGTGCATGGGGAGTGCACAGGAGCGAAATTCCCTACACTCGCTCAAACTTCTCAGGGCGGGTGGGGCGCTTCACCTGGAGAGGCGGCCGGCGTGATATCCTGGTCAGCATGCATGGAAAGCGTGTGAGAGATTCCTCCTAGAGCCCCAGGAGTGGGCACCCATGTTCCCGGACAGAGGGGCAGAGTCAGAGGCCTTTGCATGGGCTGAGACTGCAGTCTCAGTGTCACCCCTGGGCCCTGAAGAGTGGTGCACAAAAGTGAGATTCCCTATGCTCGAACTTCTCTGGGTGGGTGGGGTGCCTCACCCAGCCATACAAGCTAACAGACCCGGGAAGGATTAGCTTAACCCAAAGTCTGCTCACCTCCCAACTGACCTACATGACCCTAACTGACAAGATCTCTCTCAGGTCAGAGATCTAAGATAAGAAGGGTGATTTTTTTTGGTGCCTCTTGTTATGCTATGCACATAGGGATGGGTCAACTTCTGATTGGCGGAGCTTTCATACTCAGGGTTATATGTTAAAAAGAGGGATTTGGCAGCTTGGAAGTCCTCCTGCTTTGCAAAGAGCATCTAGGGCATCTTCTACCCAGCCAAAACAGGTTACAAAGTGCCAAAAGCCTGGGAAAAGTGGTCCCACAGAGTGCTGAGGCATTTGGGACATGCCTAAAGGCACATAGAAAGGCACCTTGAAAAACAATTGGCTCCCAGCCCCGCCTGATTATGCTAGCGGCTCTGACTGATTGAGCCTTAACTACAGCCCTGCACTGAGTGGGGATAAAGTGGGGATTTGCCAGCTCTTTGGGCCTCTTACTCTCCAGGCAGAGGCAGCAGCAACCCCATAGCTGGATCATCAGGCTGCTAATTCAGGAAGGAAAGACTAGGAGAGAGGCTCTGGGAAAATGGACTCTTTCATTGTCAGAACCTGCAAATGCTAATGAGCCTCGACTAACAATGAGACTGAAGCCTAATATATGACATCGCCATAGAGATTTATCAACTGCAAACCTCTACCTAAGCGTGCCACAGGAGCAGAGCCTGGGGTACAGAGTCACTGACCAGAAAGAACGAGAGAAAAGAAAAAGCAAAAAGATAACCTCTCAAAATTAAGAATAATCCACAGACTTTATAACCTATCTCATTTTATTATATTTGTTCATTTGTTTCTCTCATCTTCTTGTCTTGATTATTTTCTTCTTCTTCTAATTTGGTTGTTTAATTCTCTGCCAGTTTTACTCTTTCCTCTCCTTGAACTGCACTACACATTAGTGTTACATCTCCCATTATCTTTCCTTTCTTCTTCCTTTCTCCCTATGAGGGTTGCACTCCAAAACCCTTAACTCTTTCTCTCTCTCTCCTTTTGTTCTTTTTTCTTTTTTCTTCTTTTTGAGTTTTTCTCTTTCTGTTTTTCTCCCTCTATATTAGTTTCTTCTTTTCTCCTTTACTTTTACTCTCATTCAATCCTCAATCACGAATAAATTATTTTATTTGGGACTCAAATTTTTCTTTGTGGCACTTTAGGTGTTTTTTTACTTTGCTTTTTTAACTCATTAGCAGTGCTCCCAGCCCTGGCTCTCCATTTTATCTAGTTTTTCTTCCACTAAATACAATAGTAATTTTTTAATTCTTTTTTAATTTTTCCCCTTTTTCCTGTTTCCCTCTTAATATCTCTTAGTCAACTATCCCCTAAATCAAATCATTTTATTCTTGACCTAAATTTTTTCCTTCTTTGCATTTTGTGGGTTCATGCCCCCCCTTTTTTGTCCCTTTATCGATTCTCCCCAACTCAGGCCCTCCATTATAGGTAGTTTTGTTCTATTTAGCAGAACATAATTCACAGTTCCTCACAATTTTTTCTCAAGAAGGAGAAAAGAGGAGAGGAGAGGAAAAAAAAAGGAAAAACAATATTTTTTAAAAACTTTTTATTCTTTATTAATTCTCATTAGTACTATCAACAAAACCACCTTCAGATGCCATTAAGGAAAAGGAAATCGAATATCATGGACACAAAAGACAGAGAGGTAGCACAGATAGATGAGGAAAAATCTATGGAGAAAAAATTTAATATATTGAAAACCTTGGATCTAAATGACAGAGAATTTTAAAATAAAAATCCTAAAAGTAAACAGAGATATACAAGAAAACACAGAAAGGCAATTTAGGGAATCAGAAAACAACTCAACAAACACAAAGAATATATCACCAAGGAAATTGAAACTATGAAAACAAATCAAACAGAGATGAAAAACTCAATTCACGAGCTGAAAAACGAAGTAACAAGCTTAGCTAATAGAACAGGCCAGATAGAAGGTAGAATTAGTGAAATAGAACACAAGCAACTTGAGGCACAACAGAGAGAAGAAGAAAGAGATTCAAAAATTTAAAAAAAAGAGAAAGCCCTTCAGGAACTGTCTGACTCCATCAAAAAGACTAATATAAGAATAATAGGTATATCAGAGGGAGAAGAGAGAGAAAATGGAATGGAGAACACATTCAAACAAATAATAGATAAGAACTTCCCAAGCCTGTGGAAAGAACTAAAGCTTCAATTTCAACAAACAAACAGAACACTGAATTTTCTTAACCCCAACAAACCTACTCCAAGGCATATCATATTGAAAATGGTACTAACCAACGACAAAGAAAAAATTCTCAAGGCAGCCAGGGAAAAGAAGAATACAACATATAAAGGAAGGTCTATTAGATTATCATCGGATTTCTCAACAGAAACTCTACAAGCTAGAAGAGAATGGACCCCAATATTTAAAGTTCTGAAAATGAGAAACTTTCAGCCAAGAATACTATACCCATCAAAGCTATCCTTCAAGTATGAAGGAGAAATAAAAACATTCACAGATAGAGAAAAGATGAGGGAATTTATCATCAGAAAACCCCCATTCCAGGAATTACTAAAGGGGGTTTTCCAACCAGATACAAAGAACAAAAAAAAACAAAACCACAAGTAAAAGCTCCACCAAGAACACAATAAACAAAATTTAAACGGTGACAACAAAAACAAAAAAAAAGGGGGAGAGGACAGAGATTAACAGTAGCAAAGGACAATGGAGTGCAGAAGTACTCACAAGATAGTGTACTACAATGAACAAGGTAGGAACCCTTTTCATTACTTAATGGTAACAACCTTTAAAAAAACCACCACAGAAGCACATGACTTAAAAAAGATAGCAACAGAGGAAAGAAGTATGGAATATAACCAAACAAAAACAAAGGATAGAAAAATGAAGGAAAGAATCAAACAATACACAAAACTAACAGAAAGCAATGTATAAAATGGCAATAGGGAACCCACAAGTATCAATAATTACACTAAATGTAAACAGATTAAACTCACCAATAAAAAGGCACAGAGTAGCATAATGGATTAAAAAAGAAAATCCATCTGTATGCTGCCTACAAGAAACTCATCTAAGCAACGAGGATAAAAACACATTCAAATTGAAAGGCTGAAAAACAATACTCCAAGTAAACAACATTTAAAAAAAAGCAGGCGTAGCAATACTTACATCTGATAATGCTGACTACAAGACAGCAAAAGTACTCAGAGACAAAAATGGTCATTTCATAATGATTAAGGGGACACTGAATCAAGAAGACATAACAATTCTTAATATATATGCAACAAACCAAGGAGTAACAAAATATATAAGACAGCTACTTATTGTCCTTAAATCAAAAACTGACAAAAATACAATCATACTTGGAGACCTCAATACACTGCTGACAGCTCTAGATCGGTCATCCAAACAGAGAATCAATAAAGATATATTGGCCTTGGCCCTGGCCGGTTGGCTCAGCGGTAGAGCGTCAGCCTGGCATGCAGGGGACCCGGGTTCGATTCCTGGCCAGGGCACATAGGAGAAGCGCCCATTTGCTTCTCCACCCCTACCCCCTCCTTCCTCTCTGTCTCTTTCTTCCCCTCCCGCAACCAAGGCTCCATTGGAGCAAAGATGGCCCGGGCGCTGGGGATGGCTCCTTGGCCTCTGCCCCAGGTACTAGAGTGGCTCTGGTCTGCGACAGAGCAATGCCCCGGATGGGCAAAGCATTGCCCCCTGGTGGGCGTGCCAGGTGGATCCCGGTCGGGCACATGCGGGAGTTTGTCTGACTGTCTCTCTCCGTTTCCAGCTTCAGAAAAATACAAAAAAAAAAAAAGATATATTGGCCTTAAACAAAACACTAGAGCAACTGGATATGATAGACATCTATAGGACATTTCATCCCAAAGTGACAGAGTGTACTTTTTTCTCCAGTGTACATGGATCATTCTCAAGAATTGACCATATGTTGGGCCACAAAAATAACATTGGCAAATTCAGAAAAATCAAAATTTTATCAAGCATATTTTCTGATCATAAGGCCTTGAAACTAGAATTCAACTGCTAAAAAAAAAAAAAGGAAAAAAACCCCACAAAAATGTGGAAACTAAACAACATACTTTTAAAAAATGAATGGGTCAAAGAAAGAATAAGTGCAGAGATCAAAAGATATATACAGACAAATGAAAATGACAATATGACATATCAGAATCTATGAGATGCAGCAAAGCAGTGATAAGAGGAAAGTTCATATTGCTTCAGGCCTATATGAACAAAGAGAGAGCCCAAGTGAACCACTTAACTTCACACCTTAGGGAACTGGAAAAAGAAGAAAAAGACAACCCAAAACCAGCTGAAGAAAGGAGATAATAAAAATCAGAGCATAAATAAAAAAAATAGAAAACAGAAAAACTATAGAAAAAATTAATAAAACAAGGAGCTAGTTCTTTGAAAAGATCAACAAAATTGACAAACCCTTGGCAAGACTTACCTAGAAAAAAAGAGAAAGGACTCATATAAACAAAATCCAAAATGAAAGAGGAAAAATCACCATGGATATTATGGATATACAAAGAATTATTGTAGAATACTATGAAAAACTATATGCCACCAAATTCAACAATCTAGAAGAAATGGATAAATTCCTAGAACAATACAACCTTTCTAGACTGAGTCAAGAAGAAGCAGAAAGCCTAAACAGACCAATAGTAGGGAAGAAACAGAAAAAAACGATTAAAAACCTCCCCAAAAATAAAAGTCCAGGCCAAGTCGGTTATACTAGTGAATTCTATCAAACATTGAGAGAAGAGTTGATTCCTATTCTACTCAAAGTCTTCCAAAACATTGAAGAGGAAGCAATATTTGCAAACACATTTTATGAGGCCAACATAAGCCTCATACCGAAGCCAGGCCAGGACAGCACAAACAGAAAACTACAGACTAATATCTCTAATGAATACAGATGCTAAAATACTAAACAAAATACTAGCAAATCGAATACAACAACATATTAAAAAATAATACATCATGATCAAGTGGGATTCATCCCAGAATATACAAAGAATTATTGTAGAATACTATGAAAAACTATATGCCACCAAATTCAACAATCTAGAAGAAATGGATAAATTCCTAGAACAATACAACCTTTCTAGACTGAGTCAAGAAGAAGCAGAAAGCCTAAACAGACCAATAGTAGGGAAGAAACAGAAAAAACGATTAAAAACCTCCCCAAAAATAAAAGTCCAGGCCAAGTCGGTTATACTAGTGAATTCTATCAAACATTGAGAGAAGAGTTGATTCCTATTCTACTCAAAGTCTTCCAAAACATTGAAGAGGAAGCAATATTTGCAAACACATTTTATGAGGCCAACATAAGCCTCATACCGAAGCCAGGCCAGGACAGCACAAACAGAAAACTACAGACTAATATCTCTAATGAATACAGATGCTAAAATACTAAACAAAATACTAGCAAATCGAATACAACAACATATTAAAAAATAATACATCATGATCAAGTGGGATTCATCCCAGAATCTCAAGGATGGTTCAACATATATAAAATGGTTAACATAATACACCATATCAACAAAACAAAAAACAAAAACCACATGATCTTATCAATAGATGCAGAAAAGGCATTTGATAAAATACAACACAATTTTATGTTTAAGACTCTCAACAAAATGGTTATAGAAGGAAAATATCTCAACATGATAAAGGCCATATATGATAAACCATCAGCTAATATCATATTAAATGGCACAAAACTGAAGGCTTTCTCCCTTAAATCAGGAACAAAACAGGGTTGTCCACTTTCTCCACTCTTATTTAATGTGGTGTTAGAGGTTCTAGCCAGAGCAATCATACAAAACAAAGAAATAAAAGGCATTCATATTGGAAAAGAAGAAGTAAAGGTATCACTTTTTGCAGATGATATGATCCGATACATTAAAAACTCCAAAGAATCTACAAAAAGACTACTAGAAACAATAAGCCAATGCAGTAAGATCGCAGGATACAAAATTAACATACAGAAGTCCATATCCTTTCTATATGCCGACAATGAAACATTTGAGAACAAACTTGAAAAAAGAATCCCCTTCATGATTGCAACAAAAAAAATAAAATACCTAGGAATAAACATAACAAAGAAGGTAAAGGACCTATATAATGAAAACTACAAAGCATTGTTAAGGGAAATCAAAAAAGATAAATGAGATGGAAGAATATTCCTTATTCTTGGATAGGAAGAATAAATATAATCAAAATAGCCATATTTCCCAAAGCAATATACAAATTTAATGCAATTCCCATCAAAATCCCAATAACATTTTTTAAAGAAATGGAACAAAAAATCATCAGATTTATATGGAACTATAAAAACCCCCGAATAGTCAAAGCAATCCTAAAGAAAAAGAACAAAGCTGGGGGCATTATAATACCTGACTTCAAACTATATTATAGAGCCACGACAATCAAAACAGCATGGTATTTGCAGAAGAATAGACACTCAGACCAATGGAACAGAATAGAAAGTCCAAAAATAAAACCACATATAAATGGTCAAATAATTTTTGATAAATAGCCAACAACACACAATGGAGAAAAGAAAGCCTTTTCAACAAATGATGCTGGGAAAACTGGAAAGCTACATGCAAAAGTATGAAACTCTACTACAGTTTGTCCCCTTGTACTAAAATTACTTCAAAATGGATCAAAGACCTAAATATAAGATCTGAAACAATAAAGTACATAGAAGAAAACATAGGTTCTAAACTCATGGACCTTGGTTTTAAAGAGCATTTTATGAATTTGACTCCAAAGACAAGGGAAGTGAAGGCAAAAATTAATGAATGGGACTACATCAGACTAAGAAGTTTTTGCTCAGCAAGAGAAACTGACAACAAAATAAACAGACAGCCAACTAAATGGGAAATGATATTTTCAAACAACAGCTCAGATAAGGGCCTAATATCCAAAATATATAAATAACTCATAAAACTCAACAACAAACAAATAAACAAATAAACAATCCAATAATAAAATGGGAAGAGGACATGAACAGACACTCCTCCCAGGAAGAAATACAAATGGCCAACAGATATATGAAAAGATGCTCATCTTCATTCGTTATTAGAGAAATGCAAATCAAAACTGCAATGAGATATCACCTCACACCTGTTATATTAGCTATTATTAACAAGACAGGTAATAGCCAATGTTGTAGAGGCTGTGGAGAAAAAGGAACCCTCATACACTGTTGGTGGGAATGTAAAGTAGTACAACCATTATGGAGGAAAGTATGGTGGTTCCTCAAAAAACTGAAAATAGAACTACCTTATGACCCAGCAATCCCTCTACTGGGTATATACCCCAAAAACTCAGAAACATTGATAAACAAAGACACATGCAGCCGCATGTTTATTGCAGCATTGTTCACGGTGGCCAAGATATGGAAACAACCAAAAAGCCCTTCAGTAGATGACTGGATAAAGAAGATGTGGCACATATACACTATGGAATACTATTCAGCCATAAGAAATGATGACATCGGATCATTTACAACAAAATGATGGGATCTTGATAACATTATACAAAGTGAAATAAGTAAATCAGAAAAAAACAAGAATTGCATTATTCTATATGTAGGTGGAACATAAAAACAAGACTAAGAGACATTGAGAAGAGTATGGTGGTTATGGGGGGGAAGGTGGAAGAGGGGAAGGGAGAGGGGCACAAAGAAAACTAGATAGAAGGTGATGGGGGACAATCTGACTTTGGGTGATGGGTATGCAACATAATTGATTGACAAGATAACCTGGACATGTTTTCTTTGAACATATGTACCCTGATTTATTGATGTCACCCCAGTAAAATTAATAATAATAATAATAATAAAAAAGAAAACAATCCAATTTATACTTATCTCAGAAAAAATGAAATAAAGTAAAATATCTCAAAATAAATTTAAGCAAGGAGGTAAAAGACCCATACACTGAAAAAGATAAGACATTAATGAAAGAAACTGAAGACACAAATAAATGGTAAGTTTTCCATTTTCATGGATCCAAAGAATTAATATTGTAAAATGCCTTCATCACCCAAAACAATCTACACATTCAGTGTAATCCCTATCAAAATTCCAATGGCATTTTTCACAGAAATAGAACACACAATTCTAAAATATATATGGAATTATACAACACCCTAAATAGCCAAAGTAATAAAGAACAAAGCTGAAAACATAATAAATCTTGATTTCAAAGTATTTTACAAAGCTATAGTAATCAAAACAGTATATTGCTGTCATAAAAAGAGACATAGGTTAGGCCCTGGCCGGTTGGCTCAGCGGTAGAGCGTCGGCCTGGCGTGCGGGGGACCAGGGTTCGATTCCCGGCCAGGGCACATAGGAGAAGCGCCCATTTGCTTCTCCACCCCCACCCCCTCCTTCCTCTCTGTCTCTCTCTTCCCCTCCCGCAGCCAAGGCTCCATTGGAGCAAAGATGGCCCGGGCGCTGGGGATGGCTCCTTGGCCTCTACCCCAGGCGCTAGAGTGGCTCTGGTTGCGGCCAAGTAACAACCCCGAGGGGCAGAGCATCGCCCCCTGGTGGGCAGAGCGTCGCCCCTGGTGGGCGTGCCGGGTGGATCCCTGTCGGGCGCATGCGGGAGTCTGTCTGACTGTCTCTCCCCGTTTCCAGCTTCAGAAAAATACAAAAAAAAAAAAAAAAAGAGACATAGGTTAATGGAACAGGATAAATAACCCAGAAATTTACCCACACATATATGGGTAATTAATTTATGACAAAGAGGCCAAAATTATACAATAAGGAAAGAACAGTCTCTTTAATAAATGATATTAAGAAAACTGGACAGCACATGCAAAATAATGAAACTGGAATACTGTCTTACACCATAAACAAAAATTAACTAATATTGAATTAAAAACTTGAATGTCAAACCTGAAACCATAACACTTCTAAAACTCCCTCCAGAGAGAGTACGTTTTTTGACATCAATCTTGGCATTTGGACTTGACATCATAAACAAAAACAACTAAGACTACATCAACCAAAAAGAAACATTTATACAGCAAAAGAAACCATCAACAAAATGAAAAGGCAAGCTATAGAATGAGACAAAATATTTGCAATTCATATATCTGATTAGGAGTTAATATTCAAAATATATAAAGAACTCATATAACTTAATAGAAAAGAAACAATCTTATTTAAAAATAGGCAGGGTATTTTTATAAACAATTTTCTAAAGAAAACATAATAGATGGCCAATAGTCATATGAGAAGGTGCTTACTGTCATTAATCACCAGAAAAGTGTAAATTAAAACCCCAATGAAAGATTACTTTACAGCTATTAGAATGACTATTATTAAAAAGACACGAGATAAGTGTGGGCAAGAATGTGGAGAAAAGAAAACCCTTGTGCACTATTGGGGGAAATGTAAATTGATGTAATCATGGAAAACAGTATAGATTTTTCCCAAAATATTAAAAATAGAGCTATTATATACTCTAGCAATTCTACTTCTGTGTCTTTCTCCAAAGGAAACAAAATCACTACATGGAAAAGATGGATGCATGCTTGTTGCAGTATTATTTACAATAGCTAAGACAGAAACAACTTAAGTGTTTATCAATGAATGAATGAATGAAGAAGATGTGGTATACATATATGGAATATTATTCCAGGAAGTCCTGAAATTTGCAACAACATGTATGAACTTCGAGGACATTATGCTAAGTGAAATAACTCAGACAAAGACAAATACTATACAATCTCACTTATGGGTAGAATCTAAAAAACCTAAACTCTTGGGTTCCTCTGCTGGTTGCCAGGGGTGGAAGTTGGAGGGGTTGGATAAGTGAAATGGTTGGAGGGGGTCAAAATGTATGAACTTCCACTTATAAGATTCAATAAGTTCTTGGAATGTGATGTACAGCATGGTGACTGTACTTAACAATACTTAATTGAATATTTGAAAGTTGCCAAGAGAATAACTCTTAAAAATTCTTATTACAAGAAAAAAGTAATGTCACCTATAGGTGATGGATATTACCTGAACTTATTGCGATCAGCATTTTGCAATATATGCATTATATCAAATCAGTATGTTATACACCTAAAACTAATACAATGTTACATTATATTTCAATTACAATTATATCTCACTAAAGAAGAGAAAAAGGAATTTCAGTGAAGAACATGCAGACTCCACTCCAAGAACTCAGAACAGATTCTGAATTCACACTTTACTATACCATGCATTATCTGGAGGAGAAAAGACATGCCATTTCAATAGTAGGGTAGGGAGTGGTATTTTTAATATAGCATCAATTAATTAAAAGAAATTAATGATCCCATAGAGCAGTGGTTTTCAATCTTTTTACACTTGGGACCAGTGAAGATAGGAAAATTATTTCAGAGATCACTAAAGAGAAATTATCCGGACCATAAGCAAATTTGACTAAGATCATTGGGTCTATAATCTTTGTACAACATCAGGGTGGCCAATTCTTTCACAGACTGGCACAAAATTTCTGGTGAACTGCTCCATCAACAGACCTGCAGTTAAAAAACACTGCCTTAGAGTATTGATCAAAATCTTTGTTCCCTTAATTTACCAAAGAAGTCATTTCATAAGAATTATTTTGGTCTTGATTTGCTTTGGTCACTCATAAATAGAAATTCTTACAAGATAACATTTTAATTGAGAAGAAAGGGTATTATCCTTAAAGTTAAAATCTAATTAAAAAAATTTAAAAAGTGAAAATGCACATGGGACTAAAAGATTACTGTTTCAATTTGAAACAGATTTTCTGTGTGCATCCTTGTTGTGAAGGACCCAAAACTGTCTGACCTATCAATCAAAAAGAAGGTTCTTAATGAGCCCAAGTAAATCCTAAAATGAGAATACTGAGTCAAGTTTAATTTGACCACAATTTACTGATACTGACTCCAGGGAAAATTCAAAGTTTTCACACCATCTGAATACATAAGGGCAGAAATATCATCAATGCAAGGTAAATATAGAAACTATAACTTTCAGAAAGAAAAAATACTACAACAGCAGATCTATGCTGCATTAAATGGACATTTGGTTAAACAGCTTTCTCAGGTGTCACTATAACATTAGCTGTGAAGCTGGTTCTGGTGGGGTTTATGTACAGTGTCATCTGAAAAGCATTTTATTAAGGTGACCAATCGTCCTCTTTTAGGGAGGATAGTCCTTCTTTTGTAAGTTCCGTCCGCCCTCGAAAAGTGTCCTCCTACATGTCCTCCTTTTTAATATTGGAAGACTAATTTGTAAATGTCCATATTCAATCGATGCAGAGTTGATTTATTGTGTGTGATGTGACATATTTGTATCTAAATGAGTACTTTTTTCTTCCAATTATTATTAAAAATTAATAGGCATGTAAGCATAATACAATATAAAGTATTACAAATGTTTTATTATACATTTATCATATTACAGTGTATTATTGTTTCAATGAATAAAATGTTTCTTTTATTTATGATATTGTTTTCTTCTATTTCTTTTTGTCCTCCTTTTTATTGTAAAAAAGTTGTTCACCTTAATTTTATAAAACCCACACTTGGAAAAGCTTAGGCTTTTGCAGTAAGATTCATTTAAAATTGAAAAAAAAAAGTTGTTCATAAGTTCCCAATGTCTTATTGCCCTTTGTCTTACCAAGGAAAAAGTCCAGGCTAGTCTCCAATAAGCCCAGTATAAAAATCAAAGTCCAGATATTCTCCATCATGGTTTAGCTCAGTATCAAAGCTCAGTCCAGCCCACACAAGCTCAAAGCCTGTACTTGGGGGCAAGCATGACTAAGCAAGTTTCTCTCAGCAGGAAGACAGAGAGAAGGGTAAAAATGGGTCAGATCTTTGTTAAGCCCATGTTTATCTTTTTGGGCTATAAAGATCTAGCTTCCCTTTAAGCCAACCAATCAGTTTCTTTAAAATTTCATGGGCTTGCATTGCTCCCTCCCACTAACCAATCAGATCTTTTTTCTAGGCTAGAATGACAACCCTCTATGGTCACTATTCTGGCTACTGCTGTATATTTTTAAAGTGCAAGAAGATAAACAACCTCCTGACACTCTCAGCACCTAACCAGCAGTGTCATGGGGAGATTCCTTTCGAATGGCTCAGAATTGAATCTGGAGGGCTGAGGCACATCGAGCTCTGAGGATACAGTGGATTCCTGAAATGTGCAATCTGGCTTATGAATGTTTTTAGCCTTCTAGCAAATTACTTTAAATGGGAGGTTGCAGCTTCTCACTAAAGCAGACCCTTCAGTTTTACTTTTATATTTTGACTCCTTCTTCCAACTCCCTTCTTCTCCCTTAATAACTAGCTAAATGCTCATGCTGACAACCATAGTAATCACGTTCCTCTTCACCATACTTAAAACCCCCTGATATAGGCCCTGGCTGGTTAGCTCAGTAGCAGAGTGTAGGCCTGGCGTGCAGGAGTCCCGGGTTCAATTCCCGGCCAGGGCACACAGGAGAAGTGCCCATCTGCTTCTCCACCCCTCCCCCTGTCCTTCCTCTCTGTCTCTCTCTTCCCCTCCCACAGCCAAGGCTTCATTGGAGCAAAAGTTTGCCCGGGCGCTGAGGATGGCTCTGTGGCATCTGCCTCAGGCACTAGAATGGCTCTGATTGCGGCAGAGCGACGCCCAGGATGGGCAGAACATCACCCCCTGGTGGGCGTGCCGGGTGGATCCCGGTCTGGCGCATGTGGGAGTCTGTCTGACTGCCTCCCCGTTTCCAGCTTCAGAAAAATGCAAAAAACAAAACAAAACAAAAAAAAAACCCTCTGATATAATTCATATTTGCTCTGAAAATGTAAAAATTAACAAAGACACAAATCTAAGAAACTATGCCAAAGTCTGCTTACAATAAACTTGAATGTCTTATGAATATAATGATGTGTGGAAATGCTTGTAAGGTGTATCCCTGGCTTAATGTCTCCGACTCCTCAGGTGCCTAGTGTCATATATAACTACAACCCTCAATTAGGGTGTAATATTGTTTCACAAAGGTCTGGTGACTCAGGTATTTCACTCTTCTCCAATCACAATGCAGGGAAGGTTACAAAGAAACAAGCCAAAACTGAATATTCTTGCACTTGTTCACAACCCCTTCCTGTGTGGGAATGTGGCTTTGGGAAAGGAGAGGGAGGGAACAAAACTGTTTTCCAGCATGCCAGGTGCCTCCAGAACCTTCTCTTACTTCTCTAGTTTGGAAACAGTATGGTTCACCAGTCAGTTTTGGGTAGTGGATAACTTTTTGTGTAAGATTTAACAGTGACTTTAATTTTTAAAAACAAGCTTGAAGAGCACACTGTCCACTAACCTGTAGGTGGGCTTCTTTTCTCTGGTCTGTGTTTAACAACAACAAAAAGGAATGCTTCTTAGTTGCAACCAAGGGCTCATTATCTTTACCACCAAAAAACATTCATCAACTCCATTCATTAACTCTTCTTGGGGCCAGGTGCTTCCATGAGAGCTGACACCATTAAAGTTAGAGTTGTAGACAGCTTCTCACTATACTCATAATGGGAAGATGCCTGCATCTGAAAAGGGTTTAATTTCACATGTTTAAAAGGATGTTCAGTCCCAAGAGATGTGTTGTGTGTGAATCTCTAGATAGCAGGAAGGAAGATGCAGGCAGAAAAAGAGGGAGGGTATATCTGCTCACTTGCAAAGAGACACTGGTGTCTCTCCCTGAAATACAGATATGTACTTCCCCTGAAATAAGTCCCTGTAATGAAGGCATCTCCCCCTAGAGAGACACATAGTTAATTAGCGTGGATTTATGGATGGCTTAGCTTTCTCCAGGATAGCCTCAAGAGATGCATATCTTGTTATGGGAAAACCCAAGAGGTGTTGCTGCCAATCCGCCTCCAGCAGACTGGGCACAATGAGAAATGTAAGTTTAGGGATTTTTCCCTTTAATAAGGACACAGAACCTGAACTTCTGCTCATTTTTCAAGACTGGCCTCTTAGAAGCTAGGTAGACCGGTTTCCATGGTAAATATTGAAACAACAGGAACCTACCCCCTGGCCTCTTAGCTGCTGTGATTAATGAGAAGGAAGGGCCTCCATTCTACCCAAATTCATGCCATAATGAATGCTTGAATATAAAACACACAAACACACACATTTCACATGCAAATACTTCATTCTTTTCTCTACAACCAAAATTAACTCTTGATAATGCCTCCATTAGATCTATTTTTTAAAAATTAATCTCTTCTAATGTAGGAGTTTTCTTAAGTAAATATTTTTACTTTGTAGAGCATTACATAATAAGAAAACACAATCCTTTTAAAGAGATGATGTTGTCAACTGATAAAAACAAAATGAACTAGGTGTTTCATCACTGAGAAGAGTTGATTTGGGAAAAAAGAAGGTTTGCAACACAGTGCTCACAGCCATGACCAGCCATGTGCACACTCTGTGCTGCGTCCAGGTGGAGAGTGTATGTAAAGGGAGAGAGGAAGCTAAGGGGAGCTCTCTTGTAAGCAAAGAGTTTTTCCTATAGGCTTCTCAAAGGTCAGAAAGTGTGAGAGCTCCTCCTACAGACTAGACTCTCTAGACTGACTATGTTCATTTAAAATAGCAATCTTTATCAGTATTGCATGTAATTTTAATAATTAAAACTAAAGCACAATTGACAAGCAACTGTGTTATTAAAATATTTTAAAAATTGTCCCTGGACAGTTACCTTAGTCAGTTAAGAGTGTCATTCCAAAATGACATGGTTGTGGGTTCAATCCCCGGTCAAGCCATACATGGGAAGCAACCAAAGAATGCACAACTGAGTGGAACAAAAAATGAATGCTTTGATTTTCCCTCCCCTTCTCTCTCTTTCTCTCTCTGTCTCTCTAAAAAGCAAGAAAAATTAGGCCCTGGCCATATAGCTTGGTTGGTTGAAGCATTGTCCTGAAGCGTGGAGATTGTCAGTTCAATTACGCAGTCAGGGCAAATACAGGAGCAGCTCAATTTTCCTATTTCTCTCTGTCTCTCCCTGCCTCTCTCAAAAAAGAAAAGAAAAAAATTTTAAAATAACACGGCAAAATGTCTTATGTAGGCACATTCCCTTTCAATTGACAAAAATCTTGTGAATCTTTATATTGATTCTCTGAGTAAGGCAAGAAAAGTACCACTATCATTCACATGTCACCAGAAAATTATATTGTCCTCTATTGAATTCAAAACTACGAAGTAATTAGAGACCACAGGCCTAAATGCTAAGAGTTTTAAGTTGAATTGTAGGCCACACTAAATTAAAATGTGACTCAACTTCCACTTATACATGGATCAGTTGTCCTACTGCTCTTGTCATTGGTATTGGCTGACTAGCCATTTTTAATCAAATATTTATCAAATTGTTTTTAGTGTTTGTTTAAAAATGATCACATGGTCATGTGAGAAGTAATATCTTGGTGCCTTGAGTCACCTCTTTGGTTCAGCCTATGTAATCCTTAAAACCTTTATCACTGACCAATTTAATGGAAGCAACCATCTGGAAGAAAGTTTACTGGAAGAATTCCTATCTCTTCCTGTGCAGGTACAACACAGCTAACCTGGTGATCATTCACAATTGGTGAAGTTCTAGAAAATTGCTTTATCAGAAGACTCACCAAATAAACCACTGATTGTGTTGCACAACTGAAATAGAGAGAAACATTCCAGGAGTTAGCCAAGAGGCACAGGTAAAGAACACAGGCTTGGGAGAGGTAAGGCAGAACATCAGAGGCCCACCCTGCATTCATTCTGCCTCTTGGGCTGCTCGTTGTAAAGTTAATTTTTAAATGCTTGGATGTGATTAGGAAGCTGGGCATCACTCTAAATGTAAAAAATGTGGTTCCATTTCCTGGGAGCTGACTGGGATTGGGGCAGTCACCTGCTCCTTAGCCTGCTGATACATTTAAGATCAATAGTCTAGTTAATAATTAACCCTGTCTCTTCATGAAGTCAAAGCTTAAGAAACTCATTTGTCAATACAAGCACACCCTTCCCAGGTTTGCTGGGGATATGTTGGTGTGTCCTGAAAAGCCACATTAAGGTCTCAAAGCCTCCTTGTGTGTGG
The DNA here is from genome assembly GCF_036850995.1 of Saccopteryx leptura. Lineage (NCBI taxonomy): Eukaryota > Metazoa > Chordata > Mammalia > Chiroptera > Emballonuridae > Saccopteryx > Saccopteryx leptura. The sequence goes on along the minus strand of NC_089507.1, from coordinate 111,695,656 downwards.
ATGATGAAGTGCTGACCAAATATTTGGTAGACATTGTCATTCTCTCAACAAACAAATCCAATAAGTCATGTAAAACAGTGGTCCCCAACCTTTTTTAGGCCACGGACCAGTTTAATGTCAGAAAATATTTTCACGGACTGGCCTTTAGGGTGTGGGATGGATAAATGTATCACGTGACCAAGACAAGCATCAAGAGTGAGTCTTAGACGGAGGTAACAGAGGGAATCTGGTCATTTTTTAAAAATAAAACATCATTCAGACTTAAATATAAATAAAATGGAAATAATGTAAGTTATTTATTCTTTCTCTGAGGATCAGTACCAAATGGCCCATAGAGGTACTGGTTTGTGGCCTGGGGGTTGGGGACCACTGCTGTAAAAGACCATCTATCTGTAAGGCCAGTGGCCACTGCCATTGTCATGAAGATTTGCATTGAATTTGGGCAGGTGGTAAAGGAACTGTTGAGCCAGACAATGGTGGGCTATTTTGTTTATTAAAGTATCCTAACAGCAGACAACCAAAAAGGCAGGGAAGACCCCTTTCCTCTCCCTCCCAGGGCTCCCAAACCCCTTAGCACTCTGGATTCATCGGACTCATTCTCCAGGTTTAACAAACTCCTAGGCCTCCATAAGTGAAACACCACTCCCAAGCCAAACAGGCGGGGCCAAAATCTCAGGACTCCCAAGACCCAACTCACCTCTTTTGCTTTCTCTCTCTCTCTCTCTCTCTCTAGACTTTCCAACAAAACAGGCTGGAGGGAAAAAAACCTTCTTCAGCAAACAGTGGCAAACAGTTGCTCCTCCTCAAGTAGGCAGGTAGTTCGCACTTTGCAATCTGCTGCCCTGAGGACAAGCACCCACAGCCTTCCATAGACTATACACACATGGTGTTGTCATGCGCCAATGCAAAATACAAGTGAGCAAACCTAAACACATTTTACAAACTTATTTGCCCAACATCATCCCCACAGTTAAATTTTGAGTCTTTTTTGGATAAGCAGGATTTCTGTCACTTCCACTAAACGGTGTCTGGAAGGAGCCCTGTGAATTATTCATCCCCTACTCACTTGCTCTTTCTCCCCACGCAGGCCCTATTCATGCCTCTATCTTATCATAACAAGACAGGTCACCTCCAAACTGAACTTAAATCTTAACTGCTTGGCACTACCTGCTTTCAGCCCCAGATGACCTACTTAATATAGTTTGTACTTAACTGAAGGTCACACACTGGGGGATGATTGTATAACTGCTTTACCCCAGACACCCTCATAAAAATGAGTGGGCCGCCTCACAGAGCTGTCCCACTGTGCAGACTGCAAATAGCTTCCATGGAGGCAGGGTGGACCCTAGGCTGCAAAAAGTGCCTACCCCCAGTTCGAGAGAGCAGAACTATCCCTAGAGCTTGTATCTCCACCTTTTCTTACTCTCATTTTCCTTCTGTTTCCTCTTTGCCACTGTTTGCAGACACACTAAGGGCCAGTAGGCTCACATGAGGACAAGGTTCCTGCTGAAGCAAGGTCATGTTGTCAGGCCAAGTAATAATCTGTCATTGCCCTGTGTTTACATGAGAGATCTGAATAAATAAATGGACTCCATGCAGCAGCTGTTTTTGCTATCTGCTTTCAAGACTCAGAAAGATGTTCCAGAATAGCTATGCTTTGACCCTGGAATGCTGAGCAGAATTCATTAGGGAGTTATTTAGATGTCTATATTGTGTGTACTTCCACTGCCAGCACATGAGGGCATAGTAAATATCTTCTCCTCTAAGGATGTCCCTGCCATTGAAAACAGCTTCCTCACTGACATATTTTCTCAGAAAGCTCTGAGAAAACAGTAGGATTTTAGTCAACTTCACAGATAGAAATCTAGCACAGGATAGAGGCAGCTCTGTGGTGTCTTGGCTGAGAGAGCTGGCCCTTATATTCATAGGCATTTTGTGAATGTGAGCTGTGACTCACTACAAGGATAACTTCCACCTTCCCTAAAGCAACCGCAACACAGAGGGAGGGGGCAGAAAGATGGCATAGCCTAGGGCAGCTGTTTTCAACTGCTGTGCTGCAGAAATTTTTTTTGGGGGGGGTATTTTTCTGAAGTTGGAAATGGGGAGGCAGTCAGACAGACTCCCACATGCGCCCAACTGGGATCCACCCAGCACACCCACCAGGGGGTGATGCTCTGCCCATCTGGGGCGGCGCTCTGTTGCAACCAGAGCCATTCTAGTGCCTGAGGCAGAGGTCATGGAGCCATCCTCAGTGCCCAGGCCAACTTTGCTCCAATGGAGCCTTGGCTGCAGAAGGGGAAGAGAGAGACAGAGAGGAAGGACAGGGGGAGGGGTGGAGAAGCAGATGGGCGCTTCTCCTGTGTGCCCTGGCTGGGAATTGAACCCGGGACTCCTGCACACCAGGCTGATGCTCTACCACTGAGCCAACTGGCCAGGGCCTTGCAGGAATTTTTAAAACATGCAATCCCTGACTGTTTAGTCAGGGGCACAGACCACTTTTTTCTTAGACTGTCAAATAAATTTAAAAAATCACAACAGCCAACGTAACAATAGTCATTTAGTGTCAATGAATCAAAATCAGACCTTTTTCTGTCAGATCAGCAAAAAATAAAAACATCTTTTTGATATGCCACAGAATTTTAGTGATTAGCTTATATGTGCTGTGAGATGGAAGACATTGAAAATCACTGGACTAGAGCCCTGGTTCTCAAAGTAGGGTTTCAGTAGCATCTTATGATGGGGACTCATTAGGTATACAAATTCTCAGACTTTAGGAATATGGATGGGATGCAATTTCTTTAAAGAAAATCTTCCAGGCAATTTTGATGCAGCTTACATTAGATAGCCACTAGCCCAGAAAAAGGATCACATGTAACCAAGGTGACAGTCTATCATACAATTGCTGTGATCTCTGCTGACCTTGGAAAAGTCATTCATATTCCCAAAATCTTACATTTTCATACGGAACAAGGGAAGTTCTAATTATGCTGTTGGGACCATTTAGTGAATGGATTTGACCTATAAAATACTTTGCATAGGGCCTGATGTTAAGAAATAGTCCATAAATATTAGTTATTGTTGTTTTTTACTCTTCTGAAAACACTAGGGTGACAACAAAGTATATAATCAATGAATATAATGAATAGATGAATCCATGGATGAATGACAGGGTTATTGATGGTCAATTGTTTTGAGAAGAAAAATACTAATAGAGATACATAACTAGGCCTCTGCTTTCAGAGCACACTTTAGAAAAATAAGTGCACCATTTTCTAAAACTTTGTGAATGTCGAATGTATTTAAACTTTGTGAACATCAAATGCAGAAAGAGTGAAGAAAAAAGAAAAGAAAAGAGGGGATGTCAAAGTTAGGAATGAAAATTTGTTGCTTTCTAACATTGCAGTTTATATATATACTACTTACAAAACTTAGGGAATATTTCAAAATTAATGTGAAGCTATAAAATATCCCCTAATTTTTGTGAGCAATGTATATATATATATATATATTTTTTTTTGACAGATACAGAGAGAGAGTCAGAGAGAGGGACAGATAGGGACAGATAGACAGGAAGAGAGAGATGAGAAGCATCAATTCTTTGCTGTGGAACCTTAGTTGTTCATTGATTGCGTTCTTGTACTTGCCTTGACCAGGAGAGCAAGTGACGCTTTGTTCAAGCCAATGACCTTTGGGCTTAAGCCAGCAACCATGAGGTCATGTCTATGATCCCATGCTCAAACCAACAACCCCAAACTCAAGCTGGTGAGCTCGTGCTCAAGCCAGAATAAGCCTATGCTCAAGCCGGCGACCTTGGAGTTTTGTACCTGGGTCCTCAGTGTCCCAGTCCAACACTCTATCCACTGCAGCACCACCTGGTCAGGCATGCACTTTATACTTTTTAATTACTGACTGATTGATTTTAGAGAAAGAGGAAGACAGAGAGAAAGAAACATTAACTTGTTGTTCCACTTAACTATGTATTCATTGGTTGTTTATTGGATGTGCTCTGACCAGGGATTGAACCTGCAACCTTTTCTGTTTTGAGACAATGCTCTAACTAACTGAGCTACCCAATCAGGGCCCTGCATTGCATTTTAAATGCCACTGTAGCTCTGAGCATTGCTTTCTTCTGAGTAATATATCTTAGAGTTGTGACAGTCCTGATGCTTTAGAGTCTTTATTCTCTTCTCCCTTCAGTTTATCAAAGCACCCTTATCTTGAGATGATTTATGTTTCCCTAATTCTGATGCTTGTAGGGGAAAAGTGCTGGATGAAGGAACTAAAGAGAAGTTTTGAAAGTGCCACATAATAGAATAAAAAGAAGTGAGACCCATAGGCTGTAGAGCGGGAGCTCAGAAGACATCTACTCGTGACGTCATAGTGTCATCTGCTCATGGGATCGTAGTGGCCTCTGCTTATGGATCCTAGGGTTATCTATTCATTAGATCATACAGATTATCTTCTCTGGCTTCAGAAAACAGTTTCCACTCCCAACTTGGTAAAGAAATCAAAGTGACTAGCTGGAAATCTTGGATAAAACTAACTCAATATGATAACTCTCTTGCCTTCATTTTGCTGCAAGAAAAATCTGCACAGGCTTCAAAATGAAGAAAGTATTTTTTTTCTTAGACATGAAGTCATGAAACAACTATAAAACACAAACTGAAACTCGAGAAGGCTGTCATTCAAGCTAACAGTGTACTTCCTCTGCTGGATATAGCTACAAACTTCTAGAAAGGATAAGAAAGCCAAGAGGCAGCTGCAGAATGTTAAAATGTAGACCTTTGAGTGAGTTTTGGGGCATTGCTTCATTTTTTTTCTAAGTTAGGTCACTTTGAGGGGTTTGTGAGCAAGCAAATGAAAGCTTATATTAATTGTGAGGTAAAGATACTTCTCATGGGAAGCATTACACTCTGAAAGAGGATCAACAGGCTTGACTCAAAGCTTAAGACAATGGAGATGCCTGGTCTTAATCATATGTGTCCAGCAGTGTCTTATGACTCTGGTCTGGACCCAGTGCACCAACTTCCCCAACCTCACCCTGAGTCTAGGTTCTTCAAATAAACCACCCTAACAGCCACGATTTATTTCGATCAGACTTCTTTAATAAAGGAGATGACATGAGTCAGGAAATAACCTATCCTCAAGTTAGGGTAATTGTATCCCTCTCTAATTGACACAGGATGCTGTTTACCCTGACTGGGAAGTCTTACAGAGTCCCTCCTTTCTGGTCACCACCATTTTCCAGCCTCTGAAACTATCTGACCTGACAACTCCTGTAAATGTAAGGCACTTCTGCTCTTCCCTCCTGAAAGTCATTTCTCTCCATCTGGCCCTAGTGAGCAATTTATATGCCTTAACCCTCCTCCTTCCTACCATCCAAGACCATTTTTACACTAGAAAGGGAATCAGACAAGTGCATTGGACATCCCAAATGCTGAGAGCACAGAGCATGCTCAATAAATGGTTCGTGGGTTGTTGTTTCTTTCTTTCTTTCTTTGTTATCCCCAGAGCACAAACAGCTTCTACTTAATGAAAACCCTTTTACCTTCTTTTTATTTAATTTTAAATAACTCTTTATTTTTTAATTATAGCTGATAGACGATATTATATTAATTTTGGGTGTACAGCTCAGTGATTAGACTTTATGTAACTTACTAAGTGATCACCCCAGTATATCTAGTGCCCATCTGACACCACACACATTTATTATAATATTGTTGACTATATTCTCTGTGCTATACTTTACAATGCTGTGACTATTCTGTAACTGTCAATTTATATTCCTAAATACCTTCATTTTTTTCATCCATCCCCTTTCTTAAATAGCTTCATTCTTACCTCCAACCCTCTTTTTTTTCCTGATCTTTACTAGTCTCTCTTCAGAGTCATATCTCTTTTGCACAGAACAATCCCTGCTTCCTCACAAAAGCTCTCAGACTTAAGAGAAAGTACAAGGAGAACAAGGACAAGTGACCAAGTTCTCTTCTAAGAGTGTACTCTAATAACAAGAAAGTGAATACTCTAAAGCCAGAAAGAACAAATACATCAATAAGTCATAAGGATCCATGTTCAACTTACAAATTCTGCCCAACATGAACGAGATCTTTCCCAGCCCTCTTACCTCCTGTATCTGGGCTAACCTTAGACTCTCCTTCCCCTTTTACAAATGACCACAGGCAACAGAAAAGAAGCATGATTCCTAAAGTAGGAATCATGTTTGCAATAAATTTGTTTCCCAGACATCTTAACTTACATTCAGAATATAATCCACATATCTGGCAAGGAAGAATTAATAATTATACTCAAGCAATAGAGCTAATTTATGAAGGGGGTGCTTCCTGAAACCTGATCTTTCTCCCCTTGGTCTTTTGAAAGTTATTACTTAATGTCTCTGGTGACCTGCAATCGTAATTGAGGGATAATATTAAATGTTCCATAAAAAGGAATGTTACCAGGTCAACCAGAAGAACCCCCTCTCTGAGAAAATAACATCCTCTGTGCTTACATGATATCATTGTCATTTACTGAAAACATTAAAGCAGGTTTTAGTCATTGACAGTTGTGTAGAACGTGATTCAGAACAGGAGCTCAGGAATCAGAGGGGTGTTTGAATCTTGGCCCCACTGACCAGTGTGTGGCTGCACATCCCCAAGCCTCAATTTTCTTAATGAGAAAAAGGGGATCACAGCATCCTTTTCTAAAAGGGTCTTTTTGAGGATTAAAGGACACATCATGCATCTGGCAAAACTTCAGGCACCTCTCACACTTGGGTGTGGAATTTACTACCTTTACACTTTTACAAGTACTTAGACTATCCATTTGAGTGACAACATCAATACGAGGCAGGCAGGGCAAGTCTTGCCACCCCCTTTTTACAAATTAAAATAAAAATTGAGCTATCCTGCCTGTGCTGATGTAGCCAATGGTAAAGACAGCACTTACTGACTCCAAAGTGCATGCTCATTTGACGGCACTGCTTTTTACCTTCGTGTTAATATAAATTTTTTTCAAACTCCCAGAGAGTTATTGAACTTGATGCTAACAATAAAACCACATACTACAAGTGTGAAAGACATTGTATTCTGCAGTTTGACAAATGGAAAATCAGGGAAGAAAGGTCCACTTGTCCAGGCATGGCGGCCCCTGCAACCACACCTGTCACCTCTTTATCGAGTTCTTTTTCCATAGAACCAGGCAGTGCTGTGCACAGGAAAATTTCCTCAGACTAAACGAGATCTAGTTTCTTGACAATTTTCCCCAGCTCTAAACCCTTTGAGAAGTTAACTCCTGTCACTGTTCAGTGTTGGAAGAACAGGACTTGCTTCCAGCAAATCATTTCAAGAGCAGTTAACTTGTCAGAATTTTTTAAAGGGTAATTTATAATCAAAGGTGAAAAAGATAAGCTGCCTAACAAACATAGGTCCCAAGATTACACCTAATCTGGGGCTGTCCTTTTGTAGATCCTGAAGCTGAGGAATACGGAGGGCAGGTGTACAAGGGCACCCAGGGAGCCACCAAGAATGGGAGAATCGCTACCTCAGCTGGGGAAACCCCCTGAGCTGGGGCCCTGGGCACTCCCCTCTGTTTTCCCAGAAAAAGCTGCTACTCAGATGTGTCCTGATGGTCACTGTCATGGAGAAGCAGGGCAATTGTTCCCTGTACCCTGCTGAGGGGGGAGCAAGGTTGGATCAAGGTAAGAGCACTCAGCATTTTGTAACCAGCGAGTGAAAGAGCAGAGGACAATCACCAGTAAACCTCATACTCTGAGGCAGCTTTAATTTGTGCAATTATGTAAATGCATTATGCAGTGTGCCTTAATTTCAGCACACCATGGGACAGCTGATATGAACATTTAGTTGAAAGATGGAGGTATCAGATGAGGGGGCTTTGTTTAACTCCAATATTTCATAGTTTGGGGATCTTTTATGTCTGCTTCATTTTCTTAATCTTAGACTAAAGCAGATGAGACTTTATTTCCATACTCCTATCCAATTTTACAGTACATTTTATATAGACTGATGATCCCTAAAAAAAGAGTTAATTCTATGTCACGAGAGAAATAAAGATGGCAACAGAGTAGGCAGACGTTCCAAATGCCACCTCCCAGGACCAAATTGAGTTACAACCTAATTTAAGAACAATCATCTTGAAAAACCAACTTAAGACTAAACTAAGAGGAAGGATTGGAACACTGAGATTTGCAGGAAGGGCAGAGACACAGAAAGGGCTGCCCTGCTCCCAGGAGTGAGTGGCAGGTGAGGGTCTGCAGGGACTCTCATGGAGGGGAGGATTGCCTGAGAGGTGGGGGTGCTCAACCCCAAGCCTGGAGCCCCATCCTAGAGCCCCAGAGCCTAGAAGAGGTGCTCAGACATTATTTAACTGGGAAAAGAGCCAGGTTTTTGTTTGCAAAAAAAAAGACACAGCTCTTGGATGCAGACTCCATCTTAAAGGGCCCACATAGAAAACCTCATTCACAGACACTTACCCGGAGCTCTAGTGGGGGACAGATGAGAGGACTGGAATTGCATGAGGAGAGTGTAAAGTTGGAGGCCCAGGGAGAAATAATGTGGGGGAAGGCCACCAGAAACCCTGTGCTGAGTCATTCTCTAGTACTGCAGTTGCCATCTTTCTTGTATGGAGCAATCCCCTCTGAGGGGTATCAGCCTGGGGAAAAGCAGCTGCTCCACCCTTGGAAATTTTTTGGACACCAGTCATGGCAATGGGGTGTTCTGAGAGGCCAGGAAGCAGGGGGCATGTCAATGACACAGCTTTCTGGTGTTGAGACCGAGGCACCTGCCCTTCACTCTCCTGAGTCTATGACTGGTGCTTCCACCTACAAGAGACTCAGTTGAAACTGTGGGCAGGAAGACCACATCCCTGGGTCTCAGGGGCCATACCCACTGGACTCCTGAAACCATACCCTACTGAGGTCTGTGAAAAATGTCTGGATAGTCTGACACCTGGGGCCAAGGGGTGGAGTCACACCCACCAACCTTCCTAATACCTGAATTGCAACAGGCTCTAGACTCTAGCAGAGGTGTTTTCAATGGCTGAGCCTAACAAGCAGCCAGCAGACAGAGCTTCTAAGAGGTGGGACTGAGGGAAACTTGGCTATTTGAACAGACTTTCCCCCAAGACCACAGTGGTTAAAAACCAGCCTAGTCATGCAGCTTGGTATTTCCATTTGAACCTGGGACCAGCAGAGACAGCCATAAACTCTGGATTGCTTGTAGCTCCAAGAAGGTTGCTGAGAGACAGTCACAGGCAGTGTCTCCCACTGGTCTGCACTGGGTTCCTCCTAGGGAGAAGCAGGGCTGGCACATCCAGGGCCCAGCTGCAGAAAGCATTGGTTCAGGACCTAACAACCCTGGCTAGAATGGTATCCTAAAGAAAAGCTCCTCAAACCTGACCAAGCTGAGGAGAGTTCCACTCTCTGTGATCATCACTGGCAAAGCGACTCATGTGCATTGGATATGGTGCATCATAGTCAGCCAGCCTGGGTGCTGGATATCCTGCCCCACTAGGCTAGATTCCACAGAAGGAAAGGAGAAAGACTTGAAACGTGAACATTTAACATGTAGGTCCCTGTGAGTCTATTGTTGGATCTAGTCTAGGGGCTTAGCCACCATTGGGAGGGGCACAGTCAGCCCCAGGAGAGGACTCTCTCAGACTTCCTCCCTGAGACCAGGGTCTCACCAGCTGAAAGAACTTCAGCAGAGGAGTCTGTTGGCCATACTTGGTCTGAACCCGCAGCTCACCTTGTTGGGGAGAAATAAAGTTTGAGTATCCAGCAGTGGCTGAGGAATCAATTTCTGGAGTAGAGGCCACATGCCCCGTACTGAGCTCCGGACCAAGAGACCACTGAAGTAGGGTTCCCACAGAGGTTGTATTCACAACTTCAGCTGCCCTAACACACCAAGTGTGCAATCTGTAGAGGGGTTGGTAGGGTGATGCCAGTCTGAGCCCACACTACAGTCTTTCTACAGAAGACTCTTTTGGAAGACCATGCAGCTACAAGAGGAGGAGGAGAAGCTGAAAAGTGGAGACAAATCTTACAGAGCTTGGAGTTTTACAGAGCTGCTGTCATCTCTAAGCAGGAGGAAGCTGATCCTTATACGTACAAAGATTGGCATTTCCCACAGTATCCAGGCATAGAAAATGACACAAACAGTGAAAAGTGTAGTAACTACAGACAGGTAACCCACAGCAAGTTACAAACAACAGCTGATGTCAAACCAAGAAAAATTAGAGCCAACACTATTGGTAGTGGGTGATAAACAGCACAAAAACTAGACTTAACTCCCTACACAAGCAGCACACCCAAAGAAGGAGTCTAGCATGCACCAGACACTGTGGAGAATAAATACCCTCAACAGGACAGACATTGCACAGTGTGTAATACACATGATCAAGGTTGGCCCTTAGAGCCAGCCAGCCTGAATGGATAACTATACCCATGAAAGGACCAACTGCATCTACTACTCACATACAACAAGAGGGAAAATAGTACCCTCAAGAAGCATTTCTAGAACAACAACAACAAAAAAAATAAGTCGTTTGGAGGACAGTACCACTGAGCCCTTCTTCTTCATAAAGACCACGCAAAAATTTCAAAGTCAGACAGCACTATGTAATACACAGACAAAGTGGCCAGACAGAAAAATGTGACCCAAATGAATCAACAAGAGAAATCCTCAGAAAATTAACTGAATGAGATGAAAGTAACCAAAATACCAGATGCAGAGTTTAAAACAATAATTTTTATGATTCTCAAGGATCTTAGAGCAACAATGGATGGACATAATGAGCACCTAAATAAAGAGATGGCAAGCATCAAAAACAACATTGAAATCATAAAAAAAAAAAAGTCAGAAATGATGAAAATAATATCAGAAACAAAAACTGAACTAGAAGGAATTAACAGCAGGCAGGATAAAGCAGAGGAATAAATCAGCAATTTAGAGGACAAGACAAACAAAAGCATGAAAACTGAGCAGTAATGAAAAGGGGGGTGTGAAAAGTCTGAGGAAACTCTAAGAGACCTCTGTGACAAAATAAAGAGAAACAACATCTGCATCATAGGGGTTCCTAAAAGAGAAGAGTATAAACAAGAAATAGAGAACTTGACTGAAGAAATTATAGCTGAAATCTCCCCTAAATTAATGAAGGGAAAAGTCACATAAGTTCAAGTAGAACAGAGTCCCATTAAAGAGAAAACCAAGGAGGCCTACACCAAGACACATCATAATTAAATTGCCAAAGTTAAGAGACAAAGAAAAAATACTAAAAGTTGCAAGATAAAAGCTGTAAATTACCTACAGAAGAGCCCCCATAAAGAAAACACCTGACTTCTCAAAAGAAACACTTGAGGCAAGAAGGGATTGGCAAGAAATATTCAAAGTGATGCAAAATAAGAACCTACAACCAAGCTTCTTTATCCAGCAAGGCTATTGTTTAAAATGGAAGGAGAAATAAAAAGTTTTCAAGACAGAAAAAGAAAAAAAACAAAAAAAAACCCCAAAACTCAAGGAATTCATTACAACCACACCAGAACTGTTAATGATGTTAATAACAATGTTAAAAAAAAACAGCAAAGGCAATAAAAATCAAGAAAAGGAGGATTGTAGGTGTAAAGATTAAAATTAAAATGGCAATAAACAACTACATATCAATAATAACCTTAAATGTAAGTGTATTAAATGCCCCAATCAAAAGACAAAGGGTAGCTATGTGGATATAAAAACAGGACCTGTACATATGCTCTCTACAAAAGACCCACCTCAGAGCAAATGATACACATAGACTGAAAATAAAGAGATGAAAAAAGTATTTCACGCAAATGAAAATGAAAAAAAAAAATGGGGTAGCAATATTTATATATGACAAAATAGACTTTAAAACAAAGGCTATATATAGTAAGGGATAAAGAAGGTCACTACATAATGATAAAAGGAGCAACCCAACAGGAGGCTATAAGCATTGTAAATATCTATGTGCCTAATATAGGAGCACCTAAATATATAAAGCAGATTTTTATGGACATAAAGGGTGAGATCAACAGCAATTGCTATAATAATAGGGGATTTTAATAACCCACTAACATCCATGGATAGATTCTCCAGATAGAAAATTAACAAAGATACAGCAGCCATAAATGACACACTAGAACAACTGGATTTAATAGATATCTTTAGAATCATTCAACCTAAAGCAGCAAAATATACATTCTTTTAAAGTGCTTATGGTACATTTTCTAAGATAGACCACATGTTAAGACACAAAACAAGTGCCAATAAATTTAAGAAGATTGCAATCATATCAAGCATCTTCTCAGATCACAATGGCATGTAACTAGAAATCAATTATAATAGAAAAACTGAAAAATATTCAAACACTTGGAAGCTAAATAGCATATTATTAAATAATGAATAGATTAACAGTGAGATCAAGGAAGAAATAAGAAATTTTCTTGAAATAAATAATGAACATAGAACTCAAAATCTATGGGACACAGCAAAAGCAGTCATAAGAAGGAAGTTCAAGGCATTACAGGCATATCTAAAGAAGTAAGAAAGAGTTCAAATAAACACTTAATTTTGTGCATAAAAGAACTAGAAAAAGAACAGTAAGTAAAGCCCAGAGAAAGTAGAAGAAAAGAAATAATAAAGATTAGAGCAGAAATAAATGACATAGAGGCTAAAAAAACAATACAAAAAATCAATGAAACCAAGAGATTGAAAAGGTAAACAAGATTAATGAACTTTTAACCAGACTCATCAAAAAGAAAAAAAGAGAGAGGACTCAAATAAATACAATTAAAAGTAAAAGTGGAAAAGAACAAGTGACACGACAGAAATAAAAAAGGATTGTAAGAAAATACTATGAATATGTATATGCCAAAAAATTGGACAACCTAGGGAAAATTGATAAATTCCTAGAAACATGTAATCTTTGAAAATTCAATCAGAAAAAATCAGAAAACCTAAAGAGACTGATTAAAACAAACAAAGTTGAAACAGTTATCAAATATTCCCAGCAAACAAAAGTCCTGAACCAAATGGCTTTACAGGTGAATTTTACCAAATATTCAAAGAAGAACTAACACTTATTCTTCTAAAGCTATTTCAAAAAATTCAAGAATAGGAAAAACTTCCAAGCTCCTTTTATGAGGCAAGCATTATCCTTATTCCAAAATCAGGTAAAGACACTAGAAAGAAAGAAAAGTATATGCCAATATCCCTGATGAATTTCATGAACTTAGATGCTAAAATTCTCAACAAAATATCAGCAAACCTGATCCAGCAATACATGAAAAAATCATACATCATTATCAAGTGGGATTTATTCTGAGGGGGCAAGGCTGGTACAATATTTGCAAATCAATCAATGTGATTTATCACATAAACAAAAAGAAGGATAAAAATCACATGATAATATCCATCAATGCAGAAAAAGCATTTGATAAAGTCCAGTACCCATTTATTTATGATCAAAACTCTCAGCAAAGTGAGAATACAGAAAAAAAACCTCAACATGATAAACACCATCTATGACATACCTATGGCCAACATCATACTTAATGGGCAAAAATTAAAAGCAATTCCCTTAAAATCAGTAATAAGGCAGAAGTGCACCCTTTCACCACTCTTATTCAACATAGTTCTGGAAGACATAGCCACAGCAATCAAACAAGAAGTAGAAGTATATCTAACAAAGAAGACTACAAGACAGCAAACATAATCAGAGACAAAAACAATCATTTCATGATTAAGAGAATGCTAAATCAAGAACACGTAACAATTCTTAATACATATGCACCAAACTAAGAAGCAACAAAATATATAAGACAGCTACTGACTGACCTAAAAACAAAAACTGACAAAAATACAATTATACTTGGAGACCTCAATACACTGCTGATGACTCTAGATCATTCATCGAAACAGAAAATCAATAAAAAAATATTAGCCTTAAAGGAAACACTAGAACAATTGGATATAATAGACATCTACAGAACATTTTATACCAAAGTACCAGAGTATACATTTTTCTCTAGTGTACATGGAACATTCTCAAGAATTGACCATATGTTGGGTCACAAAAATAACATCAGCAAATTCAGAAAAATTAAAATTATACCAAGCATATTTTCTGATCATAAAGACCTGAAACTAGACTTCAACAGTAAAAAGGCATTAAAAACCACAAAATCTTGAAACTAAACAGCATACTTTAAAAAATAAATGGATCAAAAAAGAAATAAGCACAGAGATCAAAAAATACATACGACAAATGAAAATAACAATACAACATATCAGAATCTCTGGGATGCAGCAAAAGCAGTAATAAGAGGAAAGTTCATATCACTACAGGCCTATATGAACAAACAAAAGAGAGCCCAAGTAAACCACTTAACTTCACATCTTAAGGAACTAGAAAAAGAAGAACAAAGATAATCCAAAACAAGCAGAAGAAAGGAAATAAAAAAATCAGAGGAGAAATAAATAAAATAAAGTACAGAAAAACTATAGAAAAGATTAATAAAACAAGAAGCAGGTCCTTTGAAAAGATCAACAAAATTGACAAACCCTGGACAAGACTCACCAAAAGAAAAAAAGAGAAAGGATGCATATAAATAAAATCCAAAATGAAAGAAGAGAAATCACCACAGATATTATAAATATACTAAGAATTATTTAATACTATATAATTACTATATAATATACTATATAATATACTATATAATATACTATAAATACTATATAATACTATATAATATACTATAAAAAACTATATACCACCAAATTCAACAATCTAGAAGAAATGGGTGAATTCTGAGAACAATACAATCTTCCTAGACTGAGTCATGAAGAAACAGAAAGCCTAAACAAATCCATAAGCAGAGAGGAAATAGAAAAACTATTAAAAAACTCGCCCAGAAGGCAGACAACACCAAGCCTAGACTCAAGCAGCTCTACAAACAAAACACCCAAACACACAGACATAATGAGAAGGCAGAGAAGTGCAATCCAAATGAAACCCCAAGAGAAACCTCCAGGAAATTAACTGAGTGATATGGAAATAACGAAACTTCCAGATGCGAAGTTCAAAATAATGATTGTAAAGATGCTTAGGAATCTAAGAACAACAATAGGTGGTCATTACAAACACCTAAATAAAGAAATAGTAGGTATAAAAAAGGATAGTGAAATATTAAAAGAGAATCAGTCAGAGATGACAAATACAATATCAGAAATGAACACCACAATGGAAGGAATTAAAAACAGGATGCATAGAGCTGAGGATCGAATTCGAGAGTTGGAAGACAACTTCAATGAAGGCAAGAAAGCAGAGAAGAAAAAAGAAAAGAGACTCAAAAAGTCTGAGGAAACTCTCAGAGAACTCTGTGACAACATGAAGAGAAATAATATCCGCATCATAGGGGTTCCTGAAGAAGAAGAGAAAGAACAAGGGATAGAGACTTTGTTCAATCATATCATAGTTGAAAACTTCCCTAAATTAATGCAGGAGAAACTCTCACAAGTTCAAGAAGCATAGAGAACTCCATTAAAGAGAAACCCAAAGAAACCTACATCAAGACACATCATAATTAAAATACCAAAGCTAAGTGATAAAGAGAAAATATTAAAAGCTGCAAGAGAAAAAAAGTTATCACCTACAAAGGAGCCCCCATAAGGATGACATCTGACTTGTCAACAGAAACACTTGAGGCCAGAAGGAATGGCAAGAAATATTCAAAGTAATGAAGAAAAAGAACCTACAACGAAGACTACTTTATCTAGCAAGGCTATCATTTAAAATCAAAGGAGAAATAAAAAGCTTCATAGACGAAAAACAACTCAAGGAACACAACCCAACCAATGCTGCAGGAAATGTTAAGGGGCCTGGTCTAAACAGATCAAAGTGGGAAAAGGTTATAGCAAAACAGGAATACAGCTTTAAAGAATAAAATGGCAATAAACAACTACATATCAATAATAACCTTATATGTAAATGGCTAAATGATCCAATTAAAAGACATCAGGTAGCTGCATTGATAAGAAAACAGGACCCGTACATATGCTGTCTACAAAAGACACACCTTAAAACAAAAGATGCACATAGACTGAAGGTAAAAGGATGGAAAAAAACATTTTATGCAAATGGAAATGAAAAAAAAGCTGAGGTAGCAATACTTATATCAGACAAAATGGACTTTAAAACAAAGGATATAGTAAGAGATAAAGAAGGCCACTACATAATAATAAAGGGAGCAATCCAACAGGAAGATATAACTATTATAAATATCTACACATGTAATATAGGAGCACCTAAATATATGAAGCAGACTTTGATGGATATAAAAGGCGAGATCAACAGCAATACTATAATAGTAGGAGATTTCAATGCCCCACTAACATTACTAGATAGATACTCAAGAAAGAAAATTAACCAAGAAACAGCAGACCTGAAGGACACACTAGATCAACTCGATTTAATATATATCTTCAGAACCATTCACCCTAAAGCAGTAGAATATACATTCTTTTCAAGTGCTCATGGTACATTCTCTAGAATAGACCACATGTTAGGGCACAAAAGTAGTCTCAACAAATTTAAGAAGATTGAAATCATATCAAGTACTTTCTCTGATCACAATGGCATGAAACTAGAAATCAACCACAACAGAAAAACATAAAAATTCTCCACATGGAAACTAAATAGCAGGTTGTTAAATAACAAATAGATTAAAAATGAGATCAAAGAAG
This sequence comes from Saccopteryx leptura, assembly GCF_036850995.1. Taxonomy (NCBI): domain Eukaryota; kingdom Metazoa; phylum Chordata; class Mammalia; order Chiroptera; family Emballonuridae; genus Saccopteryx; species Saccopteryx leptura. The sequence goes on along the minus strand of NC_089507.1, from coordinate 111,678,884 downwards.
AAATAAAATATTTCCTAGAAACAAATGATAATGAACATACAACAACTCTAAATTTATTGGACACAGCAAAAACTGTACTGAGAGGGAAGTTCATAGCATTACAGGTGCACTTTAAGAAACTAGAAAAGGCTCAAATAAAAAACTTAACCCTGCATCTAAAAGAACTAGAAAAAGAACAGCAAGTAAAACCCAAATGCAGTAGAAGGAAGGAAATAATAAAGATCAGAGCAGAAATAAATGACATAGGGGCTAAATAAACAATACAGAGGATCAATGAAACTAGGAGCTGGTTCTTTGAAAAGGTAAACAAGATCAATGAATCTTTAACTATACTCACCAAGAAAAAAAACAGAGAGGACTCAAATAAATAAAATTAGAAATGAGAGTGGAGAAATAACAACTGACACAACAGAAATACAAAATATTGTAAGAAAATAATATGAAGAACTGTATGCCAAAATACTAGACAACCTAGGTAAAATGGACAAATTCCTTGAAATATACAATCTTTCAAAAATCAATCTGGAAGAATCAGAAAACCTAAACAGACCGATTGCAACTAGTGAGATAAAAACAGCTATCACAAAACTCCCAACAATAAAAGTTCTGGGCCTGATGGCTTCACAAGTGAATTCTACCAAATATTCAAAGAAGAACTAATTCCTATCTTTCTCAAGCTATTTCAAAAAGTTCAAGAGGAAGGAAGATTTCCAAGCTCCTTTTATGAGGTGAGCATAATTCTGATTCCAAAACCAGTCAAAGACAAGACAAAGAAAATTATAGGCCAATATCTCTGATGAATATAAATGCTAAAATTCTCAACAAAATATTAGCAAACTGGATCCAACAATATATGAAAAAATCATACACCATGATCAAGTGGGATTTATTCTGGGAAGGCAAGGCTGGTACAGTATTTGCAAATCAATCAATGTGATTTATAACATAAACAAAAGGAAGGAGAAAAACCACATGATAATTTCAATAGATTCAGAAAAAGCATTTCATAAAATTCAGCACCCATTCATGATCAAAACTCTCAGCAAAGTGGGAATACAGGGAACATACCTCAATGTGATAAAAGCCATCTATGACAAACCCACAGCCAACATTATACTCAATGGTCAAAATTTAAAAACAATCCCTTTAAGATCAGGAACAAGGCAGGGGTGCCCCCTTCAACCATTCTTATTAAACATAGTCCTGGAAGTCCTAGTCACAGCATTCATACAAGAAAAAGAAATAAAAGGCATTCAAGTTGGAAAAGAAGAAGTAAAATTATCATTATTTGCAGATGATATGATATTGTATATAGAAAACCCTAAAGTCTCAGTCAAAAAACTACTGGATCTGATAAATGAATTCAGCAAAGTGGCAGGATATAAAATTAATACTCAGAAATCAGAAGCATTTTTATATACCAGCAATGAACAATCAGAAAGAGAAATTAAGGAAACAATCCCCTTCACTATTACAATGAAAAAAATAAATTACTTAGGAGTAAATTTAACCCAGGAGACTAAAGACTTGTACTGAGAAAATTATAAAACATTAATAAAAGAAATCAAGGAAGATATAAACAAGTTGGAGCATATACCGTGCTCATGGTTAGGAAGTATAAACATCATTAAAATGTCTATATTACCCAAAGCAATTTATAAATTCAATGCAATACCAATTAAATTACCAATGACATACTTTAAAGATATAGATCACATATTCCAAATATTAATATGGAATAAAAAAAAAACACGAATAGCCTCAGCAATCTTAAATAAGAAGAATAAAGTAAGAGGTATCATACTTCCTGATATCAAGTTATACTCTAAGGCCATTGTACTAAAAAGAGGCTGGTACTGGCATAAGAACAGGCATATAGATCAATGGAACAGAACTGAGAACCCAGAAATAAACTCATAGCTCTATGATCAACTGATATTTGACAAAGGAGGTAAGAGCATACAATGGAGTAAAGACAGTCTATTTAATAAATGGTGTTGGAAAAATTGGACAGCTACATGCAAAACAATGAAACTAGACAACCAACTTACACCATTCGCAAAAATAAACTCAAAATGGATAAAAAACTTAAATGTAAGCCGTGAAACCATAAGCATCCTAGAAGAAAACATAAGCAGTAAGCTCTCCGATATCTCTCTCAGCAACATATTTGCAGATTTATCTCCACGGTCATGTGAAATAAAAGACAGGATAAACAAATGGGACTATATCAAATTAAATAGTTTTTGCAAAGTCAAAGACAATAAGAACAGAATAAAGAGACAAACTACACAATGGGAGAACATATATGACAGTATGTCTGATAAGGGGTTAATAACCAAAATCTATAAAAAACTTGTAAATCTCAACACCAGGAAGACAAAGAATCCTATCAAAAAATGGGCAAAAGAAATGAATAGACAGTTCTCCAAAGAGGACATACAGATGGCCAATAGGCATATGAAAAAATGCTCAACATCACTAGTCATTAGAGAAATGCAATTGAAACCACAATGAGATATCACCTCACACCAGTCAGAATGGTGCTCATCAACAAAACAACACAAAATAAGTGCTGGTGAGAATGTGGAGAAAGAGAACCCTCCTGCACTGCTGGTGGGAATGCAGACTGGTGCAGCTTCTGTGGAAAATAGTATGGAAATACCTCAAAAAATTAAAAATCGAACTGCCTTTTGACCCAGCTATCCCACTTTTAGGAATATATCCTAAGAACACCATAGAGTGGTTTCAACAGGAGAAATGCACCACCACATTTATGGCAGCATTGTTCACAATAGCGAAGATCTGGAAACAGCCCAAGTGTTCATCAGAGGACGAGTGGATTAAAAAGCTTTGGTACATATATACTATGGAATACTACTCAGCCATAAGAAATGATGACATCCGATCATTTACAATAACATGGATGTACCTTGATAACATTATACAGAGTGAAATAAGTAAATCAGAAAAAAACTAAGAACTATATGAATCCATACATAAATGGGACATAAAAATGAGACTCAGAGACATGGACAAGTATGTAATGGTAATGGTATGTGATGGAGGTGGAAAGGGGGCAAGGAAGGAGAGAGAGGGAGTGGGGGAAGAGAAGAGGTACAAAAAAAACCAGATAGAAGGTGACAGAAGTTAATTTGACTTTAGGTGAGGGGTATGCAACATAATCAAATGTAAAATAATATGGAGATGTTTCCTCAAAACACATGTACCCTGATTTATAATCTCATTGTATTAAAATTAATAAAAATCAGAAAAAAAAAAGAAATGTAAAAAAAAAAAAAAACTTCCCCAAAATAAATGTCCAGGGCCAGACAGCTATACTACTGAATTCTATCAATCATTCAAAGTAGACTTGGTTCCTATGCTACTCAACGTCTTCCAAGAAATTGAAGAATCAATATTTCCAAACACATTTGATGAGGCCAACATAACCCTCATACCAAAACGTGGCAAGGCCAACACTAAAAAGGATAACTACAGACCAATAAACTCTAAGGAATACAGATGCTAATATACTAAACAAAATACTAGCAAATCCAATACAACAACATATTAAAAATATAATACATCATGATCAAATGAGATTCATTCTAGAATCACAAGGATGGTTCACCATAAGTAAAAATGGTTAACATAATATACCGTATCAACAAAACAAAGAACAAAAACCACATGATCTTATCAATAGATGCAGAAAAGACATTCAATAAAATACAACACAATTTTATGTTTAAAAAACTCAACAAAATTGCTATAAAAGGAAAATATCTCAACATAATAAAGGCCATTTATGATAAACCATCAGCTAACATTATATTAAATGGCATAAAACTGAAAACTTTTCCCCTTAAATCAGGAACAAGACAAGGTTGTCCAATCTCTCCACTCTTATTTCATGTGGTGCTAGAAGTTCTAGCTAGAGCAATCAGACAAGAAAAAGAAATAAAAGGCATTCATATTGGAAAAGAAATAAAGGTTTCACTTTTTGCAGATGATATGATACTATAAATCAAATACCCCAAAGACTACACAAAAAGATGACTAGAAACAAGAAAACAATACAGTAAGATCGCAGGATACAAAATTAATATACAAAAGTCCATTGCCTTCCTATATGCCAACAATGAAACACCAGAAAACAAACTAAAAAACATAACCCCCTTCATAGTTGCAACAACAACAAAATACTTAGGAATAAACATAACAAAGAATATAAAGTACCTATATAATGAAAACTACAAAGCATTTTTAAGAGAAATTGAAAAAGATACAATTAAATGGAAAATATTTCTTTTTCTTGGATAGGAAGGATAAATATAGTCAAGACGACCATATTACCCAAAGCAATATACAAATTCAATGCAATTCCCATCAAAATTCCAATGGCTCTTTTTTAAATAAATGGAACAAAAAAATAATCAGATTTATATGGAACTATAAAAAACCCCGAATAGCCAAAACAATCCTAAAGAAAAAGAATGAAGCTGGGGGCTTACAATACCTGACTTCAAATTATATTATAGAGCCACAATAATTAAAACAGCATGGTGTTGGCAGAAAAATAGATACTCAGACCAATGGAACAGAATAGAAAGTCCTGAATTAAAACCGTATATATATGGTCAAATAATTTTTGATAAAGGAGCCAACAACACACAATGGAGAAAAAACAGCCTCTTCAACAAATGGTGCTGGGAAAACTAGAAAGCAACATCCAAAAGAATGAAACTCGACTACAGTTTGCCCCTTGTACTAAAATTAATTTAAAATGGATCAAAGACTTAAATATAAGACCTGAAACAATAAAGTACATAGAAGAAAAGATAGGTACTAAACTCATGGACCTTGGTTATAAAGAGCACTTTATGAATTTGACTCCAAAGGCAAGGGAAGTGAAGGCAAAGATAAATGAATGGGACCACATCAGACTAAGAAGCTTTTTTCACAGAAAAAGAAACTGACAACAAAACAAACAGACAGCCAATGAAATGGGAGATGATATTTTCAAACAACAGCTCAGATAAGGGTCTAATATCCAAAATATACAAAGAACTCATAAAACTCAACAACAAACAAACAAACAATCCAATAAAAAAATGGAAAGAGGACATGAACAGACACTTCTCCCAGGAAGAAATACAAATGGCCAACATATATAAAAAGATGCTAATCTTCGTTAGCTATTAGAGAAATGCAAACAAAACTGCAATGAGATACTACTTCACACATGTTAAATTAGCTATTATCAACAAGACAGGTAATAAAAAGTGTTGGAGAGGCTGTGGAGAAAAAGAAACCCTCATCTACTGTTGGTGGGAATGTAAAGTAGTACAGCCATTATGGAAGAAAGTATGGTGGTACCTTAAAAAACTAAAAATAGAACTACCATGTGACCCAGCAATCCCTCTACTGGGTATATACCCTCAAAACTCAAAAGCATTAGTACATAAAGACACGTGCAGCGCCATGTTCATTTCAGCATTGTTCACAGTGGCCAAGTCATGGAAACAACCAAAAAGTTCTTCTATGGATAATTGGGTACAGAAGATGTGGTACATATATACTATGGAATACTACTCAGCCATGACATTGGATCATTTACAACAACATGGATGGAACTTAATAACATTGTATTGAGTGAAATAAGTAAATCAGAAAAAAACTAAGAACTGTATGATTCTATACATAGGTGGGACATAAAAATGAGACTAAGAGACATGAACAAGAGTGTGATGGTTACCGAGGGTGGGGGGGGCACAAAGAAAACCAGATAGAAGGTGATGAAAGACAATTTGACTTTGGGTGATGGGTATGCAACATAATTAAATGTCAAAAGAACCTGAAGATGTTTTCTCTGAACATATGTACCCTGATTTATTAATATCACTCCTTAAAATTAATTAAGAAAAGAATATTTTGGCAAAATATTTTTTATAAAAAGTAGAAATAAAAGGCATCCAAATTAGAAAAGAAGAAGTAAAGCTATCATTATTTGCTGATGACATGATACTGTACATAGAAAACCCTATAGTCTCAGTCAAAAAACTACTAGACCTGATAAATAAATTCAGAAAGATGACAAGATATAAAATTAATATTCAGAAATTAATGGCATTTTTATACACCAACAATCTCCTTCACTATTGCAACAACAAAAATAATAATAAAGTACCTAGGAGTAAATTTAATCAAGGAGGTAAAAGACTTGTACTCAGAAAATTAGAAAACATTGATGAAAGAAATCAAGGAAGATACAAACAAGTGGAAGTGTATACTGTGATCATGGATGAAAAGAATAAACCTCATTAAAATGTCTATATTAGCCAAAATAATTTATAAATTCTTATTAAAATACCAATGGCATACTTCAAAGATAAAGAACAAATATTTCAAAAATTTACATGGAACCAAAAAGAACACAAATAGCCTCAGCAATCTTGAAAATGAAGAATAAATTGGGAGGTATCACACTTCTGATATCAAGTTATACTACAAGGCCATTGTACTCAAAACAGCATGGTATGGGCTTAAGAACAGGCATACAGATTAATGGAACAGAACAGAGAACCCAGAAATAAAAAACCATGTCTTTATGGTCAATTGATATTTGACAAAGGAGGTAAGAGCATACAGTGGAGTAAAGACAGTCTCTTTAATAAATGGTGTTGGGAAAATTGGACAGGTACATGCAAAAAAAATGAAACTAGAGTACATTCACAACTTACACCATTCACAAAAATAAACTCAAAATAAATAAAAGCCTTAAATGTAATTTGTGAAACCATAAACATCTTGAAAGAAAACATGGGCAGTAAACTTTCTGATATCTCTCATAGCAATATTTTTGCTAATTTATCTCTAAGGCAAGTGAAATAAGGGACAGGATGAACAAATGGGACTATATCAAACTAAAAAGCTTTTGCACAGCAAAAGACACTATGAACAAAACAAAAGTATAACCCACACAATGGGTGAATATATTCACCAATATGTCTGATAAGGGTTTAATACAAAAATTTATAAAGAACTTGTAAAACTCAACACCAGGAAGGTAAACAGTCTAATTAAAATATGGGCGAAAGAACTGAATAGACACTTCTCCAAAGAGGACATACAGATAGGCATATGCAAAAATGCTTAACATCACTAATCATCAGTGAAATCCAAACACACCTGTCACAATGGCAGTCATTAATAAAACAACACATAATAAGTGCTGGCGAGGGTGTGGAGAAAAAGAATCCTCCTGCACTGCTGGTAGGAATACCAACTGGTGTAGCCACTGAGGAGAACTCTATGGGTTTCCTCAAAAAATTACAAATGGAACTGCCTTTTGACTCAGCCATCCCACTATTAGGAATATATTCTAAGAACACCAAATCACTGATTCAAAAGAAGATATGCACCCCCATGTTTACTGCAGCATTGTTTACAGTAGCCAAGATCTAGAAACAACCCAAGTGTCCGTCAGTGGATGAGTGGATTAGAAAGCAGTAGTACATATACACAATGGAATATTACACAGCCATGAAAAAGAAGGAAATTTTACCTAATGTGACAGCATGGATGGACCTGGAGACTATTATGCTAAGTGAATTAAGCCAGGCAGAGAGCTGAAAATATCATGTGATCTCAAATATATGTGAAATCTAATGAACAAAGTGAACTGAGGAACAGAATAGAGGCAGAGGCAGGATCACAGGGAGCAGAGGGACAGCTGTCAGAGGAAAGGGTATGAGCAAATAGAATCAGAGAAGGTGAAGGGATTAGTGGAATTATATATACATAACACAGAGATACAGATAACAGGACAGCAAATCCCAGAGGCAAGAGGGGAGGGAATTAGGGGTATAAAAAGGGATACAAGAGTGGGGTGAGGGAGTTATATTCAGTGGTACACTTGAATCCATGTAAACACAGTAAATTAAAATTAATTAAAAAAATTTTGTGCTGCAAGCAAGATCAAAGAAGGCAAATGAATGATTTGATTATAATGAGAAAGAAGACAGGAGGGCACAACCCCTGGGGGTGGTATGGGGGCTTCTGGTGCTTGACCAGTAGGGATCACATTACCCATCTCTGGACCACAGCAAGGATAAATGACTGCTTCCTTACTCTCATTTCTCAAGTTAGTATGGGAAGGTGTCAAGTTGAAATTAATATAAAGCATGATAACAAAGATTGTTACATATGTGTAGTCACTTTCTAATGACAATTAGTCCTTTAAAAGTTTCATAGCTTGCCTGACCAGGTGGTGGCACAGCAAATAGAGGGTCAGACTGGGATGCAGAGGACCCAGGTTCGAGACCCCCATGGTCACCAACTTGAGTGTGGGCTCATCTGGTTTGAGCAAAGCTTACCAGCTTGGATCCAAGGTCGCTGGCTTGAGCAAGGGATTACTCAGTCTGATGATGGCCCACAATCAAGGCACATATGAGAAAGCAATCAATGAACAACTAAGGTGTCACAACAAAAAACTGATAATTGATGCTTCTCATCTCTCTCTGTTCCTCTCTCTCTCTCTCTCTCTCTCTCTCTCTCTCTCTCTCTGACTCTCTCTCTGTCTCTGTAAAAAAAAAAAAAATGTTTCATAGCTTGCCCTGGCCAGCTGGCTAAGTGTTACAGTGTTGATCAGTGTGTGGAAATTCTGGGTTTAATTCTTAATCAGGGCACAAAAGAGAAGTAACAATTTGCTTCTCCATGTCTGTCCTCCTTCTCTCTCTCTCTCCCTCTCTCTCTCTTTCCTTCCCACAGTCATGGCTTGATTAATTCAAGCACTTTGGCCCTGGCCTGAGAATGGCTCCCTGGAGCCTCCACATCAGGTGCTAAAAGTAGTTAGCTCAGTTGCTGAGTAACATCCCCAGATGGGCAACACAACACCCTGCAGGGGGCTTACCACGTGGATCCAGGTAGTAGCACATGCAGGACTCTGTCTCTCTGTCTCCCCTTCTCTCACTTAAAAAAAAAAAGTTTCTTGACTTCACTGTGACTGGTGATGGTGCAGTGGATAGATCATCAGCCTTGAATGTTAAGGACCCAGGTTCAAAAGCCCGAGGTTGCAGCCTTGAGTGCAGGCTCACCAACTTGAGCATGGGGTAATGGGCTTGAGTGTGAGATTATAAAGGTAACCCCATGGTGGTTGGCTTGAGCCCAAGGTTGCTGGCTTGAGCCCAAGGTCACTGGCTTGAGCAAAGGCTCACTGGCTCAGCTGGAGCCCCCCAGTCAAGGCACATATAGAAAGCAATCAATGAACAACTGAAGTGCCACAACTATGAGTTGATGCTTCTCATCTCTTCTCTTTCTTGTCTCTCTCTCTTGTCTCTCTCTCTCTCTCCTTCTATCTTGTCTCTCTCTCTCTCTCTCTCCTTCTCTCTTAAAAAAATATATATATAGCCTGACCAGGCAGTGGTGCAGTGGATGGAGCGTCGACCTGGAAACACTGAGGTCGCCGGTTTGAAACCCTGGGCTTGCCTGGTCAAGGCGCATGTGGGAGTTGATGCTTCCTGCTCCTTCCCCCTTCTCTCTCTCTCTCTCCTCTCTAAAATGAATAAATAAAAAAAAATTAAAAAAAAAATATATATATATATAGTTTCTTGACTTGAGACTCATTTTGTTTTCCAGAAGTGTCAGAACTCAGATGTTTGAGTAAGATAATATCTCACTTGTGGTAAAAAGAGGGCTCTTTCTTGTATAGACCAATCTAAACAGTTCGTCAGACTTCACTTTTTAAAACGTGAGCCTGAATACAGTTGAAGTTTAGAGAAAGAAGTATAACCTGGAAGTCCATGGAGTAGGGAGAGCTCTCCAGAGGCCCAGGAGCTGGAGGTGTTTGGGTCATGGTCAAAGTGTCTTCCAGCAGTGAAGACACTGATTAATAATAGGCTGACAAGGACATGGGATTCAGACAATTTGGAGACAGATGGTAAAGAAAATTAGGAACCTGGCAGTGGTTCTGAGTAAGTTTATAGTTATTACATTGTTTCCTGAAAACATCCATTAAAGGTTTCTGTTTTCTTAATGTCCATTTAATAAAAATAAAAAATAAAAATAAAAAAATTTAGAAGTGTAAGGGACCTGCTTCAGGTCAAGCAGCCACTATGTCATTGATACAGGAAAGAATGTTGATATGGGTTGATATGGGAATCAATGTTGGTTGATACGGGAAAGAAAACACAAAGCCCTGCCCAGAGGGGCTTGCAGTCTCGGAGAACAGAAGAGTGAACAGCCACCTGCTAGTGTGTTCAGCTGAGACGGAGGCGAGACTGAGACAGTGATCAGTGGCCATGGGATGTGGGCAGAACTGCTCAATCTGGGTAAGAGTCAGGGACAGGTCCCCGAGGTGGGGACAGTTGACCTGTCCAAAGGGAAAAGTCGCTGGCTGCAGCAGTGGGATTTAGCCGGTTCACACTGGTTCGGCAGAACTAATACTTAATTTTTTGTTGAGTTCAGCAAACCTGTTGTTAAGATGGCACTTGTAGCCAGGATTCTCTTTAAGGTGGAAATCCCAAATTTACATTCCTTACTCTTTTTTAACGTTCATCTGTGCAACAGCATATTTTAAGCTCCCATAGTAATGTTCATTCCATCCATAGGAGAAAAAAATTGCAAATGACGATGCCAATCAAGAAGCAATATGGAAATATCTTAAATAATAGTCTTATTGATTTTTGTCAAGTATTATTTAATATTTTTTCATTAATATTTTAAAACTCTTTCTTATATATAGTTTTGTGTACCTCTTTTATTGTTCTTATTTAAGTATTAAATGCATAAAATAATAAACTATCTTTTGCTATATCTTTTTTTGTACTTAAACTGTCATTAGGGCAGAGAACCAGTCATTTAATTATTTGAATCTCACCACTGGTCTTTTCCTGAAACTCCCTGCTGAGAAGCTCTTGGGAGGGAGAGAGACAGCTGACCAGCATGGAAGAGACAAGGGTTCCCAGGCAGCTGGACCTGGGAGCACCTCCTTTTCTGGCCCAGGAAGTTCCTTCACCTACACAGGCCAAATACTGCTTTTAATTTTTTCTCCATCTGTGTCTGTCTCCCAGACATGGGGACTCTCCTGGAGGGGTGGGAGACTTCTCTGCACTCAAGTTGCATCCTCAAGCATTGCACTGGGTTGATACCATAGGAGAAGTTGTGCAATGGCTGTCTTTCAAATAAACAAGCAGCTGTCGGGCTAGGGACTCCCATCCCCCATGTCCCTCTGTCCCCCAGGCTTCATCTTAGGCCTTTACCATGGCCCTTTCCTTCACCCACATCTGCACTCTGATTTTAGAATATTTAGGAAGGAGCAGAAAGCACCTTGAGAGGTTCTCACAGAACTGCTTCATGTTGGCCCACAAAGACAGACGTTCAAGGTGGTTCAGAGAGCAGGTATATGAATCCATGACTCGGGGTTCCAATTATTACTATTTAATTTTCTTTTATTTTTTTTCTATTAAATAAACCAATTACCTGGATTGCATAAGAAAAAGAATGGTATTTCCCATCATTCTACACAATGCTCCCAAGTTAATTCACTGAAGCCCAGCCTAAAATTCAGAAGGGTTTTCAGTGGGGCCTGACCCCTCCCCATACACACACTTTACTAGTTCTGTCACTTTGGCCAACTCATGAAACCAAGTTCTTCATCTTTCAGAAATGAGCATGTGCTTCTTTCCATGTGGAATCCCTCTGAGGATCCCGGGAAATGATATGAGACGGGGCTATGTAAGTGGTCCTTACAACCAGGGTGGAAGTCTTGTGTTTCTGAGTTCATTTACAACTAGTTAAGATTTGGGATATTGGAGTATATTAGAGGGGTATATTAGAGGGGACACTGTAGTATCACCTTTTGTGATAATTTTTTATCCCAAGCTTAGCTCACTCTTTCTCAGGCTCTGCAGCAAATGCAAACAGTCAGGTTCCTTTGTTGCCACAGTTTAATTTTACCTGGATTTACTGAGTTCTACACTTGACTCCCTCCCAAATGCTTCAGTTTCAGTTGCTTTGAAGCCTTTGAATGGGGGTGAAACTCTCATACCATAAGCTCCCTTAGGAAGACATTGGAATAAGAAATTGTGTGTCACATTGAAAGAATGAGAAATTAGACATGACAGACTTTCCAAAGGGGAGGATGTTCTCTAGCTCCAGAAAAAGTAGGATTGAGAGAAGGAGCCTCTGAGAGGCTTCTCTTCCCCTGCCTGGGAGCCACCTCTCCTTCTGCCATAGTGCCAAAGCCCATGGTGCCTTAGAAAGCAGAGGGAGCCTGGAGGAATGGGTGGAGGAAGGGCTGGGAGACTGGCAAGAATCTCATAAGTCTAACCTAGAAGAAGAGACCCCAGGCCTCTTCCCCAGTGTGGCCCCTGCCCAGACTTGTTTTTGACACACAGCCTGAATTCTACTGGCCCTGTGATCATTGTGACGTGGGGATGAAGGGCAGAGAACATTAGTGAAGAGAAATTATATGGAAGGGATACTGAAAAATCTAATGTGAAGAACAAAAAGAGGAGAAAAGGAATAAAAGCAAAATGAGAATGAGATGGTGGGGTACACCTGGGAAAATGCCAGTGGAACTGTGTGATGCCAACCAAGGAACACCTGGAGGGAGACCCTGCTCCATCTCATTGGGGGAGAACTTCTAAGATTTCTAGCAACTGGACCTGAGTAATAATGGCAAACTTCTCTCATTTTCATGGCTCTCCCTCAAGTCCAAGTCAAGGTTACTTCACTTGAACTATGAATTAGCTTTATCACCTGCCTCCCTAACCCTCAGATTGTTTTACACAGCAACCAAAAATTTCTTTTTTTTTAAATATAATTCTAGCTTCCAGTCAAGATGATGGACTAGGTAAATGCAGTGCTCACATCCTCCCACAACCATATCAAAATTACAACTAAACTTCAGAACAACCATCATTCAGAACCACCTGAAATCTAGCTGAATAGAAGTCCTATAACTAAGGATATAAAGAAGCCACATTAAAACTGGTAGGAAGGTTAGAGACACAGAAGGGACTGCCCCCAAACCCACATGTGATAGATAAAAATCAGGAAGGTTATCTTGCCTATACAGGTCCCCCCTGAGTAGCAAAGGGTTCCAGCCCCACACCACACACCCCAACCCAGAGTTTTATTGCCAAAAAGAGAAGTCCCCACATATTTTATAAAAACCAATAAATATTGAGGCTGACTGAGATAGTGGATCTGCTCAAGTCCCAAGCGTTCCTCTTGAAGGACCCTCATATGGACTTACTAACAAACTCACTCCACCTGAGCTTCAGAGCTGGGACAGCAGCTCAAATGGTGCCAGAGACATACAGGGAAGAACTGAATTGTCTGGCTTTGGAATAAGGGCTAGAAGGGCAGTTTTATCCCAGACACATGTGCTGGCAAAGGCCATGTTCCTTTGCTAAGCTTACCCACTTGCAGGCCCAGGTGGGTGCCAAATCTAAGTCTCCATCAACCTGGCTAGCATTGTTCACCCCACTCTGATGATTCCCTAGGACCCAGCCCCATTTACCTTGTAGGCCTGCCCAAGCAGTTTCCTGTGGCTTTTCCACACAAATAAGCTGTCATAGCTTATGCTAGCAATTTTTCTAAAATCTTCCCAATGTTCACAAACCCAAAATAAGCATCATCTGGCCTCAGCATACCTATAGCTTTTGCTTAGTGGCCCCATACATGGCACTAGCAGTAGTCAGACTCGGTTCACAGCTTGGCCTCTTCCAAGCAGTAGTAGTAACCATCTATAGATCACTTTGTAGTTCATACCAGATGGCCCTGGAAAGGACATAGGAAACAGCTGACCTTGGCCTGCATTTCACAAGATGTCCCAGAGCCAGTGCACTTGATGGCCAGCTTCAGGCCTTTATAGATCACCACTGAACTACCTCCATGAGCAACACACTCAATGAGCAGACTCAGTGGCTCATGCTCCCATAGGGTCAGCCCTTGCACAAAGTTTCTCTGCTATAGTTGCGACTGGTCCTCATAGCCAACCAGCCTGGGAGTCAGTTCTTCCCACAGACTTACCAATAGCAATGAAGGCTGAACTACAACAGGAGGGTTCACAGAGCTCACACTGGGGCACCCCAGCTCAAGTGGCCAAGGAAGCTACACAACTCAGTCATACAAGATACCTAATACATAAGACCACTCTACCAAGATCTACAGAGACCTAGAAAATCTACCTAACACGTAAAGACACAGAGAGATAGCCAAAATGAAGAAGTCCCAAATGAAGAAATTCAAGAAATCTCTAGAAAAATAAATAAATGAAATAACGGCAAGGAAACTACCAAATAGAGTTCAAAATAATGGTTATAATGATGCTCAAAGAACTTAGAACTTCAACAGCATGAAAATGGACATAGAGAGCATAAGAAAAATTAGAAATCAAGAATAAAATAACTGCAATGAAGAATAACTAGAATAACTCAAGAACAGACTTAATGAAGCAGAAGATTGAATCAGCAATTTGCAAGACAAGGTAGCAGAAAACATTCAATCAGTGCAGCAAAAAAATAATAATAATAATTTTCAAAAATGGTTTGAGAATCTATTTGAAGAAAAAATGACTAAAAACTGTCCTAACCTGAAGAAGAAAAAGACATACAAGTCCAGGATGTGCAGAGTCCTAAACAAGATGAACCCAAAGTGACAGACATCAAGACACATCATAATTAAAATGACAAGGGTTAAAGATAAATAGAAAATCTTAAAAAGAAAAAAAAGAAAAGTAGTTAGTTAACCACAAGAGAGATTCCATAATGTTGCAGGAAGCAACCCCAGGGAGGATAGACACTCAGATAATTCAATCAATAAAGGAAGGAGAATTTATTAAGCTGGCGAAGCACGTGAAGCTTGTAGTTTCAAAACACGGGCTTCCTGAAGTTAATTTTCTTACAGGTTATATACCTTTGCAGTATCTAAGCAATGTGCATGTGATTGCTTTGTTTAAGGTTTCCCAGGACTCAAGGAGAGGGGAGGGAAAGTTTTGGTTGCATAAACAAGGGGGGTGGGGTTTTCAGATCACTGGCCATAGTTACATACAGATCTTGCTGTTCTTGTTTTGTATTGTAACAATGGGATATAGATAATATATCACTGACTGACTCAGTTACCCTAGCTGGCTCCTTTTCTTTGTTTTCTTTTTGTCTCTTCCTTCTCAGGGAAGAGGAGGACTGCTCCTTCTTCCACATTTTCCCTTTTGAGAGTTCAGAATGTCTTTTTACACTGGAGTCTCACATTCTTCATTTGATCCCAAGGGGAAGGCCTTATAGTGGTGGGTAAAGTATACATGGGCTATGGTCGTTGCTGTACTGTGGCCTCTATCATGTTCCTTATGCTGTTCATTAATAATGGCAACAAACACGGACCTATTAAGCAAATTTCTAATCCTATTAGGGATTTAAACCCACCAAAGGCTGAGAACCATCCTCCAAAAAGGCCATCTGTGCCAAACATGCACGGGCATGTGTGCCAGTTTGACAAGGTCCTCAATTGCCTGGTCCTGGTCATCTGTTTGCAGACAATTAGTGAGATTTAATTTCCCACACATTACTCCTTCTGCTGCTAACAGACAATCTAATGCCAATCTGTTTTGGTAGATGACATTTCTCATCTGAGTTTGTTAATGTGTAAGGAGGGCTCTCCCAGTCTCATTGGTAATGATTTCTAAAACTGCCTGCTATCAGATAATCTGGTTTAACATATAAATGGGGGTGCAGTATCCACTCTGGGGCCACTCATCATCTTTCTAGTTTTCTAACTGGAGTTCTCTTTTTACCCGTTGTTAGGGCTGTGGAGCTGGGTAGCCAAGCAGTTCCCCTGTTTCCAGAGGCAAGAGGAAAATGAGGGCTTTATCATACTTATTACACAGCTTTCTTTTCAATTCTTGGAAAGATGGGTATTAAGCCCTATTTCCACAGACCCAGTAAAGTCCACATGGTGCTATCCAGTCTTGGGCCCTGCCTGGGTCCCATCAGGCTCCAGTTAGCTCAGAGAACCTGGCCAATGGATTTCTCTCTGTCTGGTTTCCCTATCACACACCTTGCTTGGAGGTGGCCTTATAATACCATTGCCCACGGCAAGTCAATTCCCTAACTGATCCAGTCAGATCTCCTCCTCCTCTGGCTAAGAAGTGTTGCCCTATAATAATATGTTTTAAAATCCATTGGCTGTCATCAGAGGTATGGGGGTCGTTACATTTGTCCTAGCCTCTGTGGGAACTAGTTCCTTAGCTTCTACAGCCATCTTCCCAGTTAGAATTTCCCCACATATATAGCAAGAGGTGACATTTAGGGAATGGCCTATTCCCTCAGCCATCCTGAGGAACGAGTTCTTAGTCATTGGTGAGAGTCGTGGTATGGGTCTAATTGCTTCTTCATAAAAAGATTTATATACTTGGAAGGCTCGAACTGGATGTTTCTGTATCTGGCCTCGGATGATGAGTTGAGCATAGGGGTTTAACCCAGCTCTATTAATGCCAAGGATTAATACCTCATTTTTCCTCCAGCAGGGTTCCAGAGGATTGGTTATAACTAGCTGTGAAGGATTGCACCCATGGCTAGTACAATTGGACAGGGTTGTTCCTTTCCTCAGGTATACTTCCCTCTTCTGGGAACTATCCTTTTCCCAGGTTGCCCATAAGACACACAACTAATATACACAGCTGGTTTCACAGGTGAAACTTTATGAGCATATATATTTTTCTTCTACCCTGTAGCTTCTCTCCCAGCTGAGAGACCCACAGGTCCTTCCTTCATCCCATGTTGCCTGTTTATGGCTGCACGTGCATCAAACCTCAGTGTAACTTGTCTAGGGTTTTCTTTAACTTTGGTCTGGGCTATTGTTGGTCCTTCCACCCATTTCTCCCATCTTTCTGCTGCTATTTTTATTTTAGATATTGGTATAGTAGGAGGATCTGTAGGATTATAACAGAGATGGAGCTGGTTATCCCCTGGGTCACACACTGAATATAGAGTCTGATTATAGGTACAGGTTTCTTTCTGAGTTCCCTTACACTCATGAAGCTATAGAAAAGCAAGGTGGTGGAGACTTTTTGGCCTTCCTTGGTGACACAGATACACAGTTCATAGTCTTCTGCCCTAGTTCCCCTCCCTCCCCAAAGTTCAATTATAAGGAGCCCCACGGCAAGGTTTCACATACTTCGGTCATCTATGGACCAGTCAGCTCCAGGTTTGTGGCTGGAGCAGGGCATGTTGTCCTTCTCAAGGCCAACTTACAGGGGTTATCAGGGTCAGTCTCTGCTGTCCACAAAGGTGTCTCTGCCAGGGCTTCAGGCTTCAGGCAGCTATGGTGAATCCAGGTGGTTATGCCTTCTACCTTGGCAGCAGTGGGAGTTGTCAGGATCACTGTGTAAGGTCCCTTCCACCTGGGTGGGAGGGGAGATGGATTCCAATCCTTGACCCATACCTGGTCTCCTGGGGAAAAAGAATGGGCAAGGGCAAACAAACTGATCAAAGCCCTATCTAGCACCCACTTGGATATGGCACCAGCCACCTGACCTAAAACTTCTAATTGTCTATGTAGTTCTGTTTCTCCTAATTTTGGGGGAGTCCCTGACAAGCTACATAATACTGGGGGAGGCCTATTGTATAATTCCTCATAAGGTGAATACCCGGTGTTTGTTCTTGGAGGAGGTGCACCAAACCTTAAACAATATTAGAGGCAAAGCCTGTACCTATTTAAGACCTGTTTCCTGACATAATTTGTTAAGCCCTAACTTCAGAGTCCTATTCATGCATTCCACATTTCCCAAGCTTTGAGGTCTGTATGCCACATGAAGCTTCTAAGTGATGTCCAATGCTTGAGCTGTTCCTTAGCCACAAAGTCTGGGCTATTGTTGGAGCCTATTCAAAGTGACAGGCTAAACCTTGGAATTACTTCTATGAGCAATGCCCTTGTCACTTCTCTAGCCTTTTCAGTCTGAGTGGGGTAGGCTTCTACCCATCCTGAGTAGGTGCCAACTAACACCAACAAGTACTAGTAACCTTGACTCTTGAGCATCTTGGTGAAGTCTACCTGTATATCTTCAAAGAGGGCTTCCCTGTAGGACTGAATATTGGGGGATACTGAAGGTCCTTGTTTTGCATTATTCTGATAGCAGGTTGAGCAGTGTAGGCTGACTTTCTTGGCTAGAGTTGCCAAGAGAGGGATATAGAAATATCTCCCCAGCAGTTTTTCTGTCTTTTCTTGTCCCAGATGGGTGGCAGCATGCAAAGCCTAGACTACTACTGGCCCCAACAGGTGAGAAACAACAACTCTACCATCTGGCAGTTGCATCCAGCCATCCTTTAATTCTTTGGCTTCTTCTTTCTGTCCACCTTTTTTCTCCCTTGGAATATCTGGGTGCAAGCTCTGGGGCCCACAGGATGAGAGAGGCTATATTACCCTCATAGTAGGGCAGGGTAGAAGCTCTCTTTGCCTCTGCATCTGCTCTGGTATTTCCCTGGGCTTCGACCATTTTTCCCTTTTGGTGTCTTTGGCAGTGGATCACTACTATTTGTTTTGGCATCCAGACTGCTTCCAAGAGCTGAAGAATTTTTCCTGGATATTTATGTTTTTTGCTATCAGCAGTTAAGAGTCCTCTCACTTTGTAAATTGCCCCATGTACTTGGAAAATGAAAAAGGCAAAACAGGAATCTGTAAAGATATTCAATCTATTGCTTTCACTGAGCTCTAAGGCTCAAGTCAGGGTAATCAGTTCTGCCCGCTGAGCAGAAGTGCCTCGGGGTAGAGGCTACGCCTCTACAGTCTCTGTTAGAGCCACTACTGCATACCTTAACTGCCTTTTTCCCCTTGAGTTGACAGACCTGCTTCCATCTACAGTCAGGTTCCCTTAGAGGTTGATCTAGCAAGTCAGACTGGCTAGAGTATACTGTACCAAGTACTTCCAAGCAATTGTGTCGTGGCTTTCCCTCATTCACTGGGAGCAGTGTTGCTGGATTTAAAGTGATACACACCTCTATTACTAGTCTTGAATTTTCATATAATAAGCTCTGGTACTTAGTGAGGTGGTCATTAGTGAGCCAGTGATGTCCTTTAGCCTTAATCAGAGTCACTACTGCATATGGCACCTGCATTTTCAAGTCTTGTCCTAAAGTTAGTTTGTCTGCCTCTTGCACCAGCATGGCAGTGGCTGCTAGGGCTCTCAAGCATGGTGACCAGCCCTTTGCAACCCCATCTAGTTATTTGAAGAGATAAGCTACTGGTCTAGGCTATGACCCCAAATCCTGGGTTAATATACCCACTGCTGTCTTGCTTCTCGCTGAGACATACAGCACAAAGAATTTTGCAAGGTTAGAAAGACCTAGCACTGGGGCAATTTGTAATTCCTTTTTAAGAGTCTGAAAGGTGCAGTCTTGTTCTGGCCCCCATTCCACAGGCTCCTTTTCTCCCCTCTTTGTGACTTCATAAAAGGGTCTGTCCAGTACTGCAAAGTTGAGGATCTACAAACGGCAGAATCCTACTGCACTCAAGAACTCTCTAACTTGTCTCCTCATGGTAGGGACTGAGATGTTCTAAATAACTTCTGTTCTACTCTTAGCCTCCTCTCCCCCTACTGGAGAATGAATCCCAAGTATTTTACTTGCCTTTGGCAGACTGGGCCTTCTTCTTTGAGACCTTGTATCCATTCTTCTCTAGATGACGTAGAAGCTCATCCATTCCTTGAGCACATCCTTGGAGAGTCTCGTGACCTAGCAACAGGTCATCTACATACTGAAGAAGGACACACCCAATATCCTGTTCAGGAAACTTCTGGAGGGCCCAATCAAAGGCTTCTCCAAAGATAGTAAGGGAATTCTTGAACCCTTGAGGGAGCCTAGTCCAGGTATGCCACAACTTAGCCCCTGTGGCTGGGTCCTCCTATTGAAAGGCAAACATCTTCTGGCTTTCAGTCTTATACTAAAAAAGGCATCTTTTATGTCTAAGCAAGTGAACTATGAGACTTGAGCAGAGAGGAGGCTTAGGAGTGTATAAGGATTTGGTACTGTCTGGTGCAGAGTCATTGCTGCCTTATTTACGACCCTCATTTACAACCCTCAAATCCTGTACTTGCTGATATTCATTGGTTCCCGGTTTTCTGACAAGGAGCAAAGGAGTATTCCAGGGTGACTGGCATGGGATAATGATTTTGTACTCTTTGAGTCTTTGTAAATGCACTTGGATCCTTTTTAAGGCCTCCCTAGAAATCAGGTACTGTTTCTGGATGACAGGCAGTGCCCTAGGTTTTAACTCTATCCACACTGGCACTTATTTTATTGCCAGCCCCAGGGGGGTGGGGAGTTTCTTCAGCCCAGACTCCAGGGTATTTTTGAATTAGTTTATGGCCTGGAGGCTTCCCAGACATGGCAGCAAAAATCCTCTACTCCTTCTCTCTGGGGATGGTTAGAGTTAGAACAAGCCTGTGCTTGGGCACCTGTAAGTCCAGCTGGCCATTGTCAGCAAAAGATATAGTAGCCCTTAATTTGCTCAGCAGATCACCTCCTAATAGGGGCACTGGATAGTCAGGCATGTATAAAAACTGATGTATAACTTCATGACCTACTATTGTACATTTACAGGGCAGACAAAACGCCTGTTCAGCCTGTGTTCCTGTAGATTCTATAATATCCGCTCTACAAGTAGAGAGTGGCGCTACTGGCTGTGTCACCACTGAGTGTTCAGCCCCTGTATCAATCCATTTTCTGGCCCCTCATCTCTATGCGGACCCTGAGACCAGTCACCCTCAGTCCAAGAAGGACTCCCCAGCTGTGTTGAACAGTGTGACTTCCCCTTAGGAGGTGGCTGACAAGCACACCTCCCCCTTGTCCCAGTTGGACATTTTTCCTATGACTTGTTTCCCAGCAGATGGCACACTGATCATGTTGCAGGGGATCTCTGCTCAACTGCCCTTTCTTGTTCTTACCTGTCTTCTTTCCATTTCTGAACAGGGAAGATTTTCCTTTTTCCCTTCTGCTGAAGGGCAGCAGCTATGAATTCTGCCTTTTTCTGCATTCGGCATTCATCTTTCTTTCTGCTTGTAATCTCCCTGTTCACATAGACTTTATTGGTTACTTTCAGGAGTTGGGATATATTCATTCCTGCAAAGCCTTCTAATTTCCAGAGTTTCTTTTTTATATCTTCTGCACTCTGTCTGAAAAGACCATATTAACCATTCTTTGGTTCTCTGGATTCTCTGGGTCAAAAGGGATATAGATTCTGTAGGTTTCACACAATCTCTCATAAAAGTCACCCAGACTTTCATCCTTCCTCTGCCACCTTGTTGATATTAGTGGCCTTCTGGCCTCCCTTCTGTAGGCCTTGGAGAAGAGCCTCTTTATATCTCCTGAGCCATCTCAAACCCTCCTCTTTATTCAGGTCCCACTTAGGATCCTCTCCTGGCATCTGGACCCCTGCATATTCCTGGGGATTCTGGTGTTCCTCAGGAGCATTCTCCTCTAGCCATTTGATTGCTCCCTGTATTATCCAGCATCTTTCTTCTGTGTTGAACAGAGTGAGGAGCAATTAATGGCAGCCTGCAATTAATCCAGCCTGAGTCTGGATGTGTGAAATCTATTAGGGCCTGAGGTTTTCTATATAAGAGGGAGTGTGGTGCTTCCAATTGAGAAGGTCAGTAATGTTGAAAGATTGATGAACCAGCATTCGCCGTTCAACTATATTCCTCTGCTCATATATTACTGTGATTCTTCTCTCAGAGGCATCTGCATACCAGGTATTGTTTTTGAACATATCCTCCCAGCTGGGGGGGAGAGCCTAGGCCTGATTCTAGCGGTTCAGTGGGAGTCATCTCTGGCTCTAGCTCGGGTGAGCTTATGCTAGAACCTGATATATCTGGCAATAATGGGCCTGAGTCAGTGGCAGTCTCTGGGGTGGACAGAGAGTCAGGTATGGATGGGTAGGGCCTCACTGGTGCATAAGTTGGAGGAGTCAGAGTTTCTGCTTCTTCTGGTTCACTAAGGGTTGAAATCTCTGACTTTGGTTGCTGCAATGACTCTCTGGGTCTGGTGAAATGCTTCCCTGTCTTTGCTACCAATACTGTAGAAGCTTGACCTCCAAGCCAAGTGGGTGGGTGCAAAACTAGTGTAAGTCAAGTGTCTATGTAGGGAAACTGGTCAGGGTGGGCTGGATCTCTAGTGACTATCTGCCATATCTTCTGTACAACAGATTTATCCAAACTTCCTTCTGATGGCCACCATACCCCAAAATTGGCCCATTCTAACTCACACAGGTCCTCAATTTCCCTGGGGACATAGTAACCCCATAATACCCTGAGAACCCTTTCTTAAAATTCTTGACCGTCGTGGCTAAAGGAGTGGGTTTTCCCTGTGAACCTCTCATACCTCCCAAAATAGACAACAGTCATGTCACAAGAAGAAATGGGAGAAGGGAAGGGGAAATTTAGAGGAACAACACTCACTTCAGTCTGTTACTGGCCACTCCCCTCACAGGAATTGCAAGCCCTCTTGGCTTATGGCAGGCTGATATAAACCGTTAGCACACAATCCTGCTTCTGAGCCATATGAGGCACACATGAAACTGTGGTTCAAGATCCAACACTCGCTTTGGCCCTGTGAGAGAGAGGTGGAACCTTCTCCCAGTGTCTGTCTTGTTCACTCTGCACTCATGCTCTTTCATCCAACCTCCCACACACTAGTGGAAGATGATGAGTCATGACTCCTAATCCCATGGGGCCTGTTCTCCACAACCAGTGGAGAGTACACAGTTGCTGCTCCTAACCTAAGGAAGGTGATTAGTGACTCTCTGGATAGTGATCAGGCCTCCCTTCTGCCCAGTAGAGCAGGACCTCAGCTAGATACCCTTTCCCAGTATGCCTTACCATGCTTCAGATGTGCCTTTTTTTTCATTTTTTTGTTATCTGAATCTTGCTGAGACTGGCAGATGAAAATTCCCCTTTTTACCCTGTGAGGTGTCCACAAGGGAAAATTCCCGGTGCGCACTCAGCAGGCATGTGTACAGGGGGGTTCCCCAGTTGGGTACCCAAAGTCTGCCAAATGTGGGTGTATCTCCTCCTTGATTCCTAGTCAATGCACCAAAATCTGTTGCAGGAAGCAACCTGATAGAGGATAGACACTCAGATAACTCAATCAATAAAGGAAGGAGGATTTATTAAGCTGACAGAGCAGGTGAAGCTTATAGATCCAAAACACGGGCTTCCTGAAGTTGATTTTCTTACAGGTTATATACCTTTGCATTATCTAAGCAATGTGCATGTGATTGCTTTGTTTAGGGGTCTCAAACTCGTGGCCCGCGGGCCTCATGCGGCCCGCCCACCAATTTTGTGCGGCCACAGACTGGCCCGCAGACTAATCCACGAAGTTTGATTAGTCTGCGGGCAGCACAAAATTGGTGGGCGGGCCGCATGCGGCCCGCGGTCCGCGAGTTTGAGACCCTGGAAGGTTTCCCAAGACTCAAGGAGAGGGGAGGGAAAGTTTTGGTTGCATAAACAAGGGGGGTGGGGTTTCCAGATCACTGGCCATAGTTACATACAGATCTTGCTGTTCTTGTTTTGTATTGTAACAATGGGATATAAATAATTTATCACTGACTGACTTAGTTACCCTAGCTGGCTCCTTTCCCTTGCATTCTTTTTATTTCTTTCTTCTCAGAGAAGAGGGTGCCTGTTCCTCCTTCCACAATAAGACTGTCAGCTGATTTCTCAAAGTAAGCATTTCAGGCTGGAAGTAATTGGCAAAAATATTCAAAATGATGAAAAGCAAGGACCTACAACCAAGATTACTCTACCCAGCAAAGCATATCATTTAGAATTAAAGGACAGATAAAAACTTTCCCAGACCAAAAACAAACAAATAAATAAATAAATAAGCTAAAGGAGTGTATTAACACCAAACCAGTATTAAAAGAAATGTTAAAGGATTTTCTTTAAGAAAAATAGAAAAAAAAGATAAAAATATGACTCATAAAATGGCAATAAATACATATCTATCAAAATTACTTAAAATAAAAATGGATTAAATGCTCTCATCAAAAGACATAGGATGGCTAACTGGATAAGAAAACAAGACCCTTACATATGCTGTCTATATATAAATATATTTCCAACACCCACCCATAAAAGAAACTAAAATCTCTAGCTAACCACCCCTGGGCCTAGAGTTTTTAATTAGCTATCATCCTAGGAAAGAAAAAGAAGATAGGAATGTAGTCTTCATTCAAGTCAGGAAGCAAGGCACAATATCCCAATCATACTGTGGACAGGAGCCCCATATTGTGGCTTCAAGGCAGGGAGTGCAAAGCATCTGGCAAAGTTAACCACAGACCACTGGCCCAGGAGGGTTGAGCACAAAAAGAAACAGAAAGAAGAAAAACAAAAACAAAAGCCTCCCATTCAAAATAAGCCCACAAGTCAAAACTCCAAAACAGAGGAAGAAATCTAATACTGAGAAAGACAGCCAATAAAATTAACATTCAAAACTTGAATATGCCCAGAGGAAATTAAGTGTGGAACCATCTGGCAAAACTGTAAGACACATATGTTTGGTTGCATGAGACATAACTTAGCTCTTAAAAGAGTGAGAAAATTTAAAATAAAAACAGACATAAATTTTAAAAATAAAGGCATTGAATTTAAAAATTCAATAGATGACATATGCTCAGAACCGATAAAGAAAGAGAAGAGGTGCCTCACAGGTAATCCACCCGGAACACAGGGAGGGAGGTTCCATGCAGGTAAGATGCACAGAGAGTAGACTGAGAGGCTGAGTGAGAATAGAAATTCTCAATAAAGGAAATGGAAGAACTATTCAGAATTTTAAATGGTCCAGATTTGAAGACACATGTCCAGTGAGTCTTCAAATGAAAAACACACTCCAAGTACCAATCAGGACAAATCATTGAAAAGCTATTCTCAGATGCATCATAGTAAAGCTACAGAACATGAAGAATAAAAAGAAACTGTTGACGGCTGCAAGAAAAGACATCATCTACAAAGTCATTACATTTAGACTAATAGGGGAACATTTTCTCAGCAACAGTAGATGACAGAAGACAATGGAATAATATATTATATTCAACTTGAGAAATATTAGTGATTCTCAACCTCAAATTTTATCACAGATAAACTATAATTCAAGACTCAGAGGAAAAAACTATGTGCTCAGATATAGAAAAGTTAAGAGTTAAGTAACCTTATTTTAAAAATACTGAAGAATTATTTCATGAAAAAAAATAAACCCAAAGAATATATATAGAATTTAAAAATGAAAGTTGATAAAAAAAAGATAAAATGTTTTAGTAAATTCATTTTAACTATTAACTGAAAAAAACACACAAAAATGATTTACCCACCTATTAAAAGATAGATATTATCTGATTTGTTTTAAAAATATCCCTTGCTATACAACTACTTGCAGAAGGCCATGTAAAACAAAAGACACTGCAGGTTTAAAAAATTAAAGGATAAATAATGTCATACAAATATATCATTTAATAACAAACCTATTACAGTTATTTTAACACCTGGAAGAAAGTTGAGGAAAAAAATGGATAAGGAGGGTTATAATAGAGATAACTGACAGTATACATTCTCTACATCAGTTACTTTTTAGTTATATTTTTGGTCACAAAGGAATTCTCAATGAAAAGCAAAGATTCAGTATCATATAAACCATACCTTCTGTCCAAAATGTAATAAAATAACATAGAAACATGGAAAACAATACCAAAAAAAGTGTGGTTAAAACTCAAAAATAACTCTAGGCAAAATAAGAATTCACAGTAGATAGAAATCAATAATGTTTAAAACTGAACAATAATGAATTAACTACATAAAAGTTTTATAAAATGAAAGCATAAGGCTATTTAAGTATAAAATTATAGTGTTAAATGTATTACTCATCATTTTATTTTTGTTGAATATATTGGGGTGACATTTGTTAATAAAATTATTTAGTTTTGGGCATACAATTCCATAATATGTTATCTGTATATTGTATTATGTATTCACCACCCCATGTGAAGTCTTCTTTCATCACCATTTATCTTTTCTGCACAGTCTTTTACCTCCTTCCACCCTCTTTCCCTCTGACATTCGCTATATTGTTGTCTGTCTATAAGGTATGGGTTTTTTTGCTGTTGTTGTGTTATTTTTTGTTGCTGTTGTTTTTGTTTAATTTCTAAAACAAGATCAAATATAGATGAGTTAAGCATTCAACATAGATTTTAGGTGGGGAAGAATATGTCTAAAAAAGAAAAAAGTGAAATGATAAAAATAAGAACATAATAAAAAAGAAAATAAAAAAATAACAGGTAGTGTAATTTAAAAGCTGGTCCTTTGGAAAAATAATGAAACAGATACACACTTGTAAGACTGATTAATAAAAAAACAAATTAATGATTATAAAAAAATATGCCATGATTATAGAAATAAAAATATGTTTGAGAGAATTCAATAAATAGTTTGATAAAAATAAAATTGAAAGTTTAAAATAATTGTTTTAGAAAATAAAAACTACCAATATTGGTTATAGAGGAAAGAGATAACTGAATTCATTTTAAAATTAAATTATTAATCAAATCTCCATCTATAAAAGGCTTCAAATCCAGAGTGTTTTAGAGGAGAGTTACACCAAAACTTTCTTTATGGATATAAATTATTCAATATGAAGAACAGAAAGAAGAGAAATTGGAAATAAACAAATAATTTTATGCAACAAATAATTTCCCTTTTACTGTTTCAGAGTTATGTAAACTAAAAAAAAAAAAGAAAAAGAAGATACCCAATTGAGGATATTGGTAAATATCAAGATGAAAAGAGACAAGATCAATGTCATAAAAGAGAATTATAGTAAAATCTCCTCTATGTACATAAATGCAAAAATCCTTTAAAATCAAATTTAGCTGCTTATGAAAATAATATACCACATAGTAATATAACTATACCTAAGACCAAATAGAAATCATAGGAGTTCAAGAATGTTTAAACATCAGAAAAATCTATTGATATAGATTTTATCAGAGATTAAAAGGGCAAAAAAGTCACCTCAATAAATTTTTAAAAAAACACTTGATTAAACTGAACACCTTCTTATTGTTGAAATATAGCTGAAACCCAGAAGGAATTAGAAAATTACTAAACTAAGAAACTTACCAAAAAAAACTACATAAATATTATTATTAATGGTAAAAATTAAGAATATTTTTATTTGTCAGCAATATTTTTAAATTTCCACTATCACTATTGTATTCAGCATTATAATGAATGTCCCACTCAATTCAACAAGACAGAAAAAATTTAATAGTAAGTACAAAAGTTAGAAATGAAAAGACAAACCTCTCTTTTATTTGTAAGTGCATATTTTTTTTTAATAAATTTTTATTAATGGTAATGGGATGACATTAATAAATCAGGGTACATATATTCAAAGAAAACATGTCTAGGTTATTTTGTCATTAAATTATGTTGCAAACCCCTCGCCCAAAGTCAGACTGTCCTCCGCCACCCTCTATCTAGTTCTCTGTGCCCCTCCCCCTCCCCCTAACTCTCTCCCTCCCTCCCTCCCATGTCCTCCCTCCCCCCACCCTTGGTAACCACCACACTCTTGTCCATGTCTCTTAGTCTCATTTTTATGTTCCACCAATGTATGGAATCATGTAGTTCTTGTTTTTTTCTGATTTACTTATTTCACTCCTTATAATGTTATCAAGATCCCACCATTTTGCTGTAAATGATCTGATGTCATCATTTCTTATGGCTGAGTAGTATTCCATAGTGTATATGTGCCACATCTTCTTTATCCAGTCTTCTATCGAAGGGCTTTTTGGTTGTTTCCATGTCTTGGCCACTGTGAACAGTGCTGCAATGAACATGGGGCTACATGTGTCTTCACGTATCAATGTTTCTGAGGTTTTGGGGTATATACCCAGTAGAGGGATTGCTGGGTCATAAGGTAGTTCTATTTGCAGTTTTTTGAGGAACCACCATACTTTCCTCCATAATGGTTGTACTATTTTACAGTCCCACCAACAGTGAATGAGGGTTCCTTTTTCTTCACAGCCTCTCCAACATTTGCTATTACCCGTCTTGTTGATAATAGCTAATCTAACAGGAGTGAGGTGGTATCTCATTGTAGTTTTGATTTGCATTTCTCTAATAACTAATGAAGCTGAGCATCTTTTCATATATCTGTTGGCCATTTGTATCTCTTCCTGGGAGAAGTAGTCTGTTCATGTCCTCTTCCCATTTTTTTATTGGATTGTTTGTTTGTTTGTTGTTGAGTTTTATGAGTTCTTTGTAAATTTTGGATATTAGGCCCTTATCTGAGCTGTTGTTTGAAAATATCATTTCCCATTTAGTTGGCTGTCTGTTTATTTTGATATCAGTTTCTCTTGCTGAGCAAAAACTTTTTATTCTGATGTAGTCCCATTCATTTATCTTTGCCTTCACTTCTCTTGCCATTGGAGTCAAGTTCATAAAATGTTCTTTAAAACCCAGGTCCATGAGTTTAGTACCTATGTCTTCTTCTATGGACTTTATTGTTTCAGGTCTTATATTTAGGTCTTTGATCCATTTTGAATTAATTTTAGTACACGGGGACAGGCTGTAGTCGAGTTTCATTCTTTTGCATGTGGCTTTCCAGTTTTCCCAACACCATTTGTTGAAGAGGCTTTCTTTTCTCCATTGTGTGTTGTTGGCCCCTTTATCAAAGATTATTTGACCATATATATGTGGTTTTATTTCTGGGCTTTCTATTCTGTTCCATTGGTCTGAGTGTCTATTTTTCTGCCAATACCATGCTGTTTTGATTATCGTGGCCCTATAATATAGTTTAAAGTCAGGTATTGTAATGCCCCCAGCTTCATTCTTTTTCCTTAGGATTGTTTTGGCTATTCGGGGTTTTTTATAGTTCCATATAAATCTGATGATTTTTTGTTCCATTTCTTTAAAAAATCTCATAGGGATTTTGATGGGAATTGCATTAAATTTGTATATTGCTTTGGGTAATATGGCCATTTTGATTATATTTATTCTTCCTATCCAAGAACAAGGAATATTTTTCCATCTCATTGTATCTTTTTCGATTTCTCTTAACAATGCTTTGTAATTTTCATTATATAGGTCCTTTACATTCTTTGTTATGTTTATTCCTAGGTATTTTATTTTTTTTGTTGCAATCGTGAAGGGGATTATTTTTTTAAGTTCGTTTTCTAATATTTCATTGTTGGCATATAGAAAGGCTATGGACTTTTGTATGTTAATTTTGTATCCTGCGACCTTACTGTATTGGTTTATTGTTTCTAATAATCCTTTTGTGGAGTCCTTCGGATTTTCGATGTATAGGATCATATCATCAGCAAAAAGTGATACCTTTACTTCTTCTTTTCCGATATGGATGCCTTTTATTTCTTTGTCTTGTCTGATTGCTCTGGCCAGAACTTCTAGCACCACGTTAAATAAGAGTGGAGAGAGTGGACAACCCTGTCTTGTTCCTGATTTAAGGTAGAAAGTCCTCAGTTTTATGCCGTTTAATAGGATGTTGGCTGATGGTTTATCATATATGGCCTTTATCATGTTGAGATATTTTCCTTCTATACCCATTTTGTTGAGAGTCTTAAACATAAAATTGTGTTGTATTTTATCAAAAGCCTTTTCTGCATCTATTGATAAGATCATGTGGTTTTTGTTCATTGTTTTGTTGATATGGTGTATTACGTTAACCGTTTTGGGTATGTTGAACCATCCTTGAGATTCTGGGATGAATCCCACTTGATCATGATGTATTATTTTTTTAATATGTTGTTGTATTCGGTTTGCCAGTATTTTGTTTAGTATTTTAGCATCTGTATTCATTAGAGATATTGGTCTGTAGTTTTCTTTCTTTGTGCCATCCTTGCCAGGTTTTGGTATGAGGGTTATGTTGGCCTCATAAAATGTGTTTGGAAGTATTGCTTCTTCTTCAATTTTTTGGAAGACTTTGAGTAGAATAGGAACCAAGTCTTCTTTGAATGTTTGATAGAATTCACTAGTATAACCGTCTGGGCCTGGACTTTTATTTTTGGGGAGGTTTTTAATAGTTTTTTCTATTTCCTCCCTGCTGATTGGTCTGTTTAGGCTTTCTGCTTCTTCATGACTCAGTCTAGGAAGGTTGTATTGTTCTAGGAATTTATCCATTTCTTCTAGGTTGTTGTATTTGGTGGCATATAATTTTTCATAGTATTCTACAATAATTCTTTGTATATCTATGATGTCTGTGGTGATCTCTCCTCTTTCATTTTGGATTTTATTTATTTGAGTCCTGTGCCTTTTTTCCTTAGTGAGTCTTGCCAAGGGTTTGTCAATTTTGTTGATCTTTTCAAAGAACCAGCTCCTTGTTTTATTGATTTTTTCTATAGTTTTTCTGTTCTCTATTTCATTTATTTCTGCTCTGATTTTTATTATCTCCTTTCTTCGGCTGGTTTTGGGTTGTCTTTGTTCTTCTTTTTCTAGTTCCTTAAGGTGTGAAGTTAAGTGGTTTACTTCGGCTCTCTCTTGTTTGTTCATGTAGGCCTGAAGTGATATGAACTTTCCTCTTATTACTGCTTTTGCTGCATCCCAGAGATTCTGATATGTCGTATTTTTATTTTCATTTGTCTGTACATATCTTTTGATCTCTGCGCTTATTTCTTCTTTGACCCATTCATTTTTTAGAAGTATGTTGTTTAGTTTCCACATTTTTGTGGGTTTTTCCCCCTCTTTTTTGCAGTTGAATTCTAGTTTCAAGGCTTTATGATCAGAAAATATGCTTGGTACAATTTCAATTTTTCTAAATTTGCTGATATTGTCTTTGTGGCCCAAAATATGGTCAATTCTTGAGAATGTTCCATGTACACTAGAGAAAAATGTATACTCTGTCACTTTGGGATGAAGTGTCCTGTAGATGTCTATCATACGCAGGTGTTCTAGTATTTCGTTTAAGGCCACTATGTCTTTGTTGATTCTCTGTTTGGATGACCGATCTAGAGCCGTCAGCGGTGTATTGAGGTCTCCAAGTATGATTGTATTTTTGTTAGTTTTTGTTTTAAGGTCAATAAGTAGCTGTCTTATATATTTTGGTGCTCCTTGGTTTGGTGCATATATATTAAGGATTCTTATATCTTCTTGATTCAACTTCCCCTTAATCATTATGAAATGACCATTTTTGTCTCTGAGTACTTTTTCTGTCTTGTAGTCAGCATTATTAGATATGAGTATTGCTACACCTGCTTTTTTTTTGGGTGTTGTTTGCTTGGAGTATTGTTTTCCAGCCTTTCACTTTGAATTTGTTTTTATCCTTGTTGCTTAGATGTGTTTCTTGTAGGCAGCTTATAGTTGGATTTTCTTTTTTAATCCATTCTGCTACTCTGTGTCTTTTTATTGGTAAATTTAATCCATTTACATTTAGTGTAATTATTGACACTTGTGGGTTCCCTACTGCCATTTTATAAATTGCTTTCTGTTAGTTTTGTATCTAGTTTGATTCTTCTCTTTTGTTTTTCTATCATTTGTTTTTGTTTGTTTGTGTTCCATACTTCTTTCCTCTGTTGCTACCTTTTTTAAGTCAAGTGTTTTTGTGGTGGTTTTTTCAAGGGTGGTTACCATTAAGTAATGAAAAGGGTACCTACCATATTCATTGTAGTACCCTATCTTATAAGTATTTCTGCACTTCATCGTCCTTTGCTACTGTTAATCTCCATCCTCTCCTCCCTTTTTTTCCTTTGTTGTCACAGTTTAAGTTTGGTTTTATTGTGTTCTTGGTGGAGCTGTTACTTGTGATGTTGTTTTCTTTTGTTCTTTGAATCTGGTTGGAAAACCCCCTTTAGTATTTCCTGGAGTGGGGGCTTTCTGCTGATAAATTCTCTCCTTTTTTCTGTATTTGTGAATGTTTTTATATCTCCTTCGCACTTGAAGGATAGCTTTGATGGGTATAGTATTCTTGGCTGAAAGTTCCTCTCTTTCAGGGCTTTAAATATTGGGGTCCACTCTCTTCTAGCTTGTAGAGTTTCTGCTGAGAAATCTGATGATAATCTAATGGGCCTTCCTTTATATGTTGTACTCTTCTTTTCCCTGGCTGCCTTGAGAATTTTTTCTTTGTCATTGGTTTGTGTCATCTTTATTATGATGTGCTTTGGAGTGGGTTTGTTGGGGTTAAGAAAACTCGGTGTTCTGTTTGCTTCTTGAATTTGAGGCTTTAGTTCTTTCCACAGGCTTGGGAAGTTCTCGTCTATTATTTGTTTGAGTATATTCTCCATTCCATTTTCTTTTTCTTCTCCCTCTGATATACCTATTATTCTTATGTTATTCTTTCTGATGGAGTCAGACAATTCCTGTAGGGCTTTCTCGTTTTTTATTATTTTTGAGTCTCTTTCTTCTTCTCTCTGTTGTGCCTCAAGTTGTTTGTCTTCTATTTCACTATTCCTATCTTCAATCTGGGCTGTTCTGTTAGCTAAGCTTGTTACCTCGTTTTTCAGCTCGTGAATTGAGTTTTTCATTTCTGTTTGATTTGTTTTTATAGTTTCAATTTCCTTGGTAATATATTCTTTGTGTTCATTGAGTTGTTTTCTGATCTCCCTATATTGCCTTTCTGTGTTTTCTTGTATATCTCTGAGTATTTTTAAGATTTCTATTTTAAATTCTCTGTCATTTAGCTCCAAGGCTTCCAATATGTTAAGTCTTTTCTCCATAGATTTTTCCACATCTATTTGTGTTACCTCTCTTTCTTTTGCATCCATAATATTCGATTTCTTCTTTCTTATCAGCATCTGAGGGTGGTCTTGTTGATAGCACTAATTAGAATTAATAAAGAGTAAAAAGTAAAAAAAAAAAAAAAAAAAAAAAAGGTAAAACACCCCACACAAAAAAAACAGTAATAATTTATTATTTCCCCCTTTTTTCTTTCTTCTCTTTCCCTCCTCTCCCCTCCTCAGGGAAATATCGTGCGTATAATGGAGAGCCTGATTTGGGGTGAAGAGTTGTAGGGGAAAAAAAAGGGAGTAGGGACCTACTAAATGCAAAAAAAAAAAAAAAAAAAAAAAAGAAAAAAAAGGAAGAAAATCTTAGACAAGCATAAGATGATTTGCTTGTAAGTGATGGTCAACTAAGAGATATAATGAGAGGGATAAGAGGGAACCAGAAAAAAGGACCAAAAAAGAATAATAAAGAAGAAAAAAATAAAAATAATAAGTAAAAATCTGTTGTATTAAGTGGAGCGAAGACTAAATACAATGGAGACCTTGGGTTGGGAGGACCCAAAATGCCACAAAAATAAACAAACAAGAAAAAAAGTAAAAACAAAAGCAAAAAAGAAAAATAAAGCCAAAAAAAGCCTTGAGTCCCAAATTAACTAATTTGTTCATGATTGAGGATTAAATGGGAGGAAAGTAAAATGAGAAAAGAAAAAACGAATAGAAAGGAATAAATAAGAAAAAGAGAAAAACGAAGGAAGATATAAAATAGGAAGAGAAAAAAAACAAAATAAAGCAAGACAAAAAAAAACAAAAGAGGAGAGAGTGAGAGTTAAGTGTTTTGGAGTATAACCTTAAAGGAGGGTGAGGATGAAGAAGAGAAATAAAATGTAACACTCATGGGTAGTGTAGTTCAAGAAAAGGGAAGCATAGGATGGGCAGGGTATAGAAGGACCGAGGTGGAGGAAATAAAGGCAATAAGATAGAAGAAACAAACAACAACAACAACAACAACAACAAAAAATTAGTGGAACAAGTTGTAAAGTCTGTGGATTTTTCTTGATTTTGAGAGGTTAACTTCTTCCTTTATCTTTTCTCTCCCTCTTCCTGGTCGGTGACTCTGTACCCCAGGCTCTGCCCCTGTGTCACACTTAGGTAGGGATTTGCAGTTGATGGGATTCTATGGCAATGTCATATAATTGGCTTTAGTCTTGCTGGTAGTCAAGGCTTGTTGGCGTTTGCAGGGTCCAACGATGAGAGAGTTTGCTTTCCTGGATTCTCTCTCCTAGTCCCCCCTTTCTGAATTAGCAGCCTGGTGATCCAGCTATAAGGCTGCAACTGCTTCTGCCTGGGGAGTAAGAGGCTCAAAGAGCTGGGAAATCCCCACTCTATCCCCACTCAGTGCAAGGCTTTGGGAAAGGCTCTGGCAGTCAGGGCCTCCAGTGTAATCAGGCGGGGGTGGGAGTCAATTGTTATCAAGGTGACTGTTCAGCGCCTATCATTCAGTTGGACCTCTCAACCCAGGCTTTCCACACTTTGTAGCCTGTTTTTGCTGGGAAGAAGAGGCACTAGTCTCTGCTTGCGACTAGTGTAGTATAGATCTTATTATCTGCCAAGTCCTTCTTGTTAGCGTTTATCCCTGAATATGGAGGCTCTATCAATCAGAAGTTGCTCCCGCCCCTTTAGCGAGAGGCACTAAAAAATATCACGCCTCTTGTCTTGGATCGCTGAACTGAGAGAGATCTTATCAATTAGAACCGAGGGTGCGCAGATTTCATGGGTTAAGCTAATTTCAGTGATTGGGTCGCAGCTGTGCTCCCGAAGGTATTTTAGGCTGCCTTCGCGCGCCCCTCCCCCAACGCTTGATTGTTAGCTTGAATGGCTGGGTGAGGTGCCCCGCCCACGGAGAGAATCTCCCAAGCCTCTCCCGTCTGCCCTGCCACTGGCGGCTGGATCGCACCAGGCGCAGGATAATGGGGCACCCTGGGTGTGCGGGCCAGTAGGGCGCTCTGGAAGCGTGGAATGCCCAGGGCACGCGCGTGAATGGGGTGCTCCGGGCACCGGTGGCTGGCGACTCTCACTCGTAGTGCGCGGGCCGCTGGGAACGTTTGCGGTGCTCGCTCTGCAACCGGACCGGGCGCGCGCCCGGCACCGGCTCGCGGCTCCCAAGTGTGGGCTGACTCACCACAGGCGCACTTCCTCGCGGCTTGAATGAACGTCCCTGCGGTAGCTTCCTCCACACCCTCGTCTCTCAGATTCAAGTGATAACAGTCCTTTCGCTATCAGTTTGTGTGGAATTCCGGAATGCTCCAAGGATAAATTTTTCTGTTTCTAGTTGATAAATTTGTTGTGATTTAGGGGAGAGCTGTCGGACGCGCTGCTCACGGCGCCATTTCCGTGACGTCACTCTGTAAGTGCATATTATCCACGGAAGAAATTCTAAAGACCTTAGAGTTAAAATTGTAGCCACTCATATACAATACAGAAAGTTTGCAATGATATAAGTACATTACCACCCTCCCTGGCTTTCATGCTATAGTTCTCATATGTGTCTAAATATGTTTATAAATATCACAATATATTGTTATAATTTATATCTTGAACAAAAATATGTACTTTGAAGAAATTATGAGGAAAATATAGTCTTTTCAATTCGTTTGTTTCTTAATCATTTCTGGTGGTCTTCTTTCTTCCTAAAAATCTGGTATCATTTCCCTAAATAATGGCAAACTGCCTTTAGCATTTCTTGTAACTGAAGCATTTCTTGTAATTTAGTATGGCCAGTTCTGCTAGTAATAAACTTTTTTTAGTTTTCTTTCATTTGAAAATGTTTTTATGCAATATCATTAATATTTCAGAATATTTTATCTGGATATATAATTCTGGGTTGGCAGGGGTATTTTTTTCCTTCAGCCCTTTAAATATATCATTTTATTAACTCTGAACTCCATTGTTTGATAAAAAAATCAAGTTATTTCAATGATTACTTTCTTGTATATAATGTATCATATTTCTCTATTTTAAAGATATTTGTTTCCTTCAGTTGAGTATGATGTTCTTAGACACAATTTTCTATCTATTATCCTCCTTGAAATTTATTGAACTTCTTGAATCTATATAGTTATGCTTTTTTCCAAACTTGAATATTTTTCTGCCATTAATTCTTTAAGTAGCTTTTTTTGCCCAATAACTTTGTCTTACACTTTTGAGTCTTCAATTATGCATATGTGAGATCTTTGATATTATTTTACAGTTCTCTGTGGCTGTATTCATTTTATTTTAAATCTCTTTTATATCTTTCTTCATATTTTAATATATAAATAAAATTTAATATATAGATAATTTAATTTCTAGGTTAACTTAATTATGAATTTATAGATTAATTTAACTTAAATTTTAATATATAGATAAATTTCAAGCTAATTATAATTTCCTGTCATCTTCAATCAGTTGTTAAGCTTATTTACTGAATTTTTTATTTTATTCCTCAGTTCTAGGATTTTCATGTTTTATAGCTTTTATTCTTCTGCTGAGATTTTTCTCTTTTCTTTTTGTCTATTATGAGCATATTTTTCTTTACATCACTGATCATTGTTGTAACTGCTGCTTTATAAACCTTGCCTGATAATTCCAACATCAGGGGTGAGGAGCCACTGCACCACTTCAGCCGCAGGTGTTGTAAAGTACCAAAAACTACAGAATTAATATTAATATTTTAAGAGGCTTGAAGAACATTTTATTAATTTGGGTTAAGATGTGTAGAGAAAATGTGAGAATAGTCTCTGTTCTGTGTGATAGGCATAACCAGGATGGCCCTTGGTATTGTATTGTAAATGCAAAGGGAAGGAAAATATGGATTTCCTGACATTCCACCACACCTGTGGGGAAAGGAGTGAATGGTTAGCCAGGTGCAGGAAGAGAAAGGCCAAAATAAACCTTTTCTTATAGCAATAAGCCATTTGCAGGCATTTATCCCCACGGAAACTACCTCTCTTATGTAAATGCATGTGGTTAATACATGTGTCTCTGGACAGAGAGATGGCGGATGAACACTAGAAAATATAGAAATGCCTTTTGATATGTAAAGAGACATCTTTCTACCATTGTGTTGACTCGTAAATTTTGTTTTCTTCAAAATGATGTATGGCTTGCAAATTGTACATGGTCCTATCATGTTAAAGGACATATGACTATAACCAATAGTGGTAAAGGGCTCCTAATTACAATTTTTTGCTTCTGTACTTCCCACTTACAAACCTATAAAAACTAGGTAGAACAAAGGGCCAGCGCACTCTCCCTCGGATTTCTGTCAGAGTTGCCGCCGCTTGGTCAAGCTAGACAATAAAGCTCTGGTGTGGAATCGATGGGTTTTGTTCATGTCTTCAATGTTTCAAGTCCCTTTGGATTAGGCTTAACAAGGGGATTATTTTTTGTTAATATTTTTTCCTATAGAATGGGTTACATTTTCCTATGTTTGTGAAACTTGATTCACATTAGTTGTGTCCCAGACATTGTGAATATCATGTTATGAAGACTTTGGATTCTGTTAATAGTCTTTCAAAGATGGTGGGCTGTTTTTATTTGTTTCCAAGGCAATTAAAATGGTTTGACTGAAACTGAATACTCTGTATCTTGGATGGCAGCTCAGATATCAGTTTAATTCTTTCATCTTTAGACTAGCTTCTCAGAGTCTGCCTCACTTACATTTGACTAAAGTGTCAACAAGATCTGGACAGAATTTTTACAGAGAATGTGGGGATTCCTACTTGGGCTCTTCTTTCTGAGATTCCTTCTTAACTTCCAAAGGCTGAAGTTGCCTGAATTTGTCCTCTGGTTGTACATTCCAGAAATACCACAGGTTTTCTCTCAGCTACCTCACATGTTAGAAAACTTCCTCAGGTTTCCTAAAAATTTGAATGTCATCTAAGGGCATTTCCTTCTTCTGCTTGCCAGCTTCCTTCCACAATAGTCCTGCTCTAGCTTACTTTTCAGTGCCTTCAAGTATTTATTTTATTTCTTGTTTTCTTTCCTTTCCTTTCTCTTTTTGTTTGCTTATTTATTTATTTATTTATTTTTGTCAAGTCTATATCATTATTACATGAGAGGTTCAATCAGATAAGAGCTTATTTGGCTTTTACCAAAAGTGGAACCAATTTTTTTTAAATTCACAAAGTGTTTAAATTTATAAAACAGTGCAGCATAGCTATATTATATACCAGTAATAACTACTAAAAATCAAATAGAAAATATAATGGTTAAAATTTTTATCAATATTATAATTACCTGGTATTAATCAAACAGAATGTGTAAAAACTTTATGGAAAACTAATGGACACACAAAGAGTTTCTTGAGAGAGCAACCATATTTATGGATAAAAAAAACTCAATAAATTTTAAAAAACAGTTTTTGAAAAATGAGTTAATAAATTTAAAGCAAGTTTGATTAAAAGTTCGAGTGTTTTTTATTCACAAGCCAATGCTAAAATTTATATAAAGAAGAATTTAAAGAGATAGAACAGTGACTTAACCACATATGATAACAAGATTTTCAATAATGTTATGTTAGATATTCTATAACAGTGAGCTACCCAAGCAGACCAGTGGAACAGGACAGAGAATATAGAAAGGCCACATATATATGAAAACTAGATATATGGCAAAAGTGACAATATAAGTCAGTAGAGAAAAGAATGAAAAACTCAAATACTGCCAGAGTAATTGATTATTCATAAGGAAATAAAGTAAAATTATATGCACATACAAAAATAAATTTCACATGGAAGATTAAAGATCCAAATTTGAAGGGTAAGATTTTTTAAATTTAGAAAATAATATGAGTAGAATATTTATAGCATTTGGGGAAATTATTTCTTAAATTTAACAATGAAAAATACAAATCATAAATAAAAATATAAAAAATATCTTAACAGATTAAAAGAGAAAATTTACGCTATATGAAAAAATAATGAACAAGAGTGAGTAAGTCAATAAATAAGATAAATCACTAAACTGCAGAGGTTACATACTATGCATACAATGTATAAATGATTAGAATCAGCAAGTACTGAAAACTCACTCAGAAAAAGATACACAATACAGTAAGAAACACAGGCAAAGGACAGGAAAAGTCAAGTCATGGACAAGCTGATCTTTCAGTTTGTATGGAAGACAAATTTAATGAATTAGAATAAAGACTTGCCATATAAAACACCAAGACTTATTATTCAACTATAGTATATATGATATTATATGCTGAATATTGTTCAATCCAACAATTCTACTTCTAGAAGTTTTTCTTCAAGAAATGCTATTTACATAATGAACCATGTTTAAGACTATTTTTAGTAGCACTGTCTATATCAGAAAAAAAATTAGAAGAATTCCTAACTCCCAATTAATGGGAAAATGCATAAATAAGTGGAGATATAGAAATAGTACAGTCATGCCTGACCAGGCAGTGGCACAGTAGATGGAGCATCAAACTGGGATGCAGAGGATCCAGGTTTGAGACCCCAAGGTTGCCAGCTTGAATGCGGGCTCATTTGGTTTGAGCAAAGCTCACCAGATTGGACCCAAGGTCACTGGCTTGAGCAAGGGGTTACTTGTTCTGCTGAAGGCCCACGGTCAAGGCACATATGAGAAAGCAATCAATGAACAACCAAGGTGTCGCAACAAAAAACTAATAATTGATGCTTCTCATCTCTCTCTGTTCCTGTCTGTCTATCTCTATCTATTTCTCTCTCTGACTCTTACTCTGTCTCTGTAAAAAAAAAGAAGAAGAGAAGAAGAAAAGAAATAGTACAATCACACACTAAAATACTATATAGCAGTTTAAAAATAACCTTATATACCAAAATGTATAAATCTTAAAAACTGTGTTTTGTGAAAGAAAGCTGGTTGTAAATCACAGAGTATAACATTTATTATATAAAACTTTAAACCTTGCAAAACTATATTTTATATTGTTTATTGCTACATAAAGTTTTAGGTAAGAGTATAAAAGTCTTGAGTGGGAATGGTGGACAATACTAAAGAGTGATTATCTCTGTGAGAGGCGAGAGAATGCAATCTGAGAGGTGAGCACAAGAACTACATGTGCACCTATTGCTGTATTATTTTAGAGTTATATGGAAGGAAGAAACTGGGACAAAATCTCCAAATCTTATAAAGTTGCATGGCCAATATTTGTTTAGTATATCTGATGACTTTCAGGACATTTGAAATATTGTGTTTCAACACCAACATTTTGAAGATCATTTTATTTCTGTTTACTACTCTTAGAATTAAAGATCAAAAATCCCAGCTTGACCTTCCTCTGTCCCCTCTCTCCCAACTCCTTACTGGTTCTTTCAATTTCCCATGGCCTCTTCCTTACTGTTACAGGGACTTTATCTAACCTGTGCTGTTCCCTTGAATAAGAACACTTGCTTTCCACCCTATTTCTTTCTTTCTTTTCTTTTTTTTTTTTTTTTTTGTATTTTTCTGAGCTGGAAACGGGAAGGCAGTCAGACAGACTCCCGCATGCGCCCGACCGGGATCCACCCTGCACGCCCACCAGGGGGCGATGCTCTGCCCATCTGGGTTATTGCTCTGTTGTAACCAGAGCCACTCTAGCGCCTGAGGAAGAGGCCACAGAGCCATCCCCAGTGCCCGGGCCATCTTTGCTCCAATGGAGCCTTGGCTGCGGGAGGGGAAGAGAGAGACAGAGAGGAAGGAGAGTGGGAGGGGTGGAGAAGCAGATGGGCGCTTCTCCTGTGTGCCCTGGCAGGGAATCAAACCTGGGACTTCCGCATGCCAGGCTGACGCTTTACCACTGAGCCAACTGGCCAGGGTCTCCATCCTATTTCACTTAGCTTTTCACTTAGCTTTTTCTTCTCCCATCCTCAAGTCCAAGTGGTATCTTACTGCATTCATTTTTTTTTTGTCCACCCACATAGAGCAAGTTAGGTCCCCTATTACAAACTCTGACACCCTGTGAACATTTTTCACTGCCTTTATAAACATAAAATTATAATTTTAAAATGTCTTCTCTGTGATAGCAAAGAAAATGTTTGCTGTATTTACCACTTAATCTAGCACAAGGCTTAACAGACACATAGTATACATCCGATTGAGGTGTTGGAAAGAAGTAAACAGAGGAAGAGGAAAGAGGGGAGGGAGGGAGAGAGGAAAGAAGGAAGGAGGGGGCTACAAACTAAGCACAGCATCTGTATAAAATTAAAACACTTGAAAAATTCTACAAGCATGCTACAATGATTTTAAAGAACTATAGGGATTATCCAGCAACCAAAATATTAATATTTATTCAATAAAATGAGAAAATTGAAGCTCCCAGGCAGTTGACTGCAAATCACCCCGCCCTTGGTAGAAGCAGTCCTAGAATCCAGATCTCCAATCCTTGAACCTGGAGCTGCTTCCGTTTGGAGGTACCAATTAGCACTTCAGTGTCAGAATACATTTTGACCCCCTGCTTAAGTGTATTAGATAAAGTATTTACACAGCAACAACTCTATATACCATGGGCCAATGTACAATAGATATAGTGTTTAATATTTTCTATTTGACAGACCTCATACTTCATATTTTTAATGATCTTACAAAATATAGAAAAATGAATCATATGATTATAACCTTGCAAAGGAAAAGAAGAGTGTGTGCAATTTTGTTGCAACCTGTCCTCCAACAGACGCTCCCCTGAGACCCCTGACGCTGGATGTTGACCATTAGTTTTTTTTGGGTTTTTTTCATTCCTTATTTTTTTATTCATTTTAGAGAGGAGAGACAGAGAGAGAGAAGGTGGGGAGGAGCTGGAAGCATCAACTCCCATATGTGCCTTGACCAGGCAAGCCCAGGGTTTCAAACCGGCGACCTCAGCATTTCCAGGTGTAAAGCCAGAAGCCATGGCCAGGGCCACTATCAAAGCAGCCTGGCCCATGCAGGTTCGGATTGGATTCGGACAGTCGGTAAAGAAACAATGGAGCCACAAACTGGTGGGCCATAGTCTTTAATC
This sequence comes from Saccopteryx leptura, assembly GCF_036850995.1. Lineage (NCBI taxonomy): Eukaryota > Metazoa > Chordata > Mammalia > Chiroptera > Emballonuridae > Saccopteryx > Saccopteryx leptura. Next base: position 111,637,159 of record NC_089507.1, on the reverse strand, counting down.
CTAGCTTGCACCTGGCGGGCAAGTAAAAACAACACACTGGGCTCCAAAACCCAATCACATTCAGTGCTCACAAAGCCACTGACTTATCCGAGTTTCCTAGAATCAAAGGTTTCTAGCTCACCAGCCTTATTCTCCTCAGTTCCCCATCTCCTTCCTTATCCCAGATACAAACTCTGTACAAACTGGCATCTCACTCAGCACTCCGCAGTCTTGGCTGCTTTTCCTGGCCTCCTCCACGTGGCCTCCTTCCGCTGCTGGCTCTACACTCTTTGCTCTCTCATGCTAACCTCAGGAACCAAGAGCGCCAGCTCGTATTCTGCCCCTATTTTATAGTGTAGCTTCACAACCTTTAATCCAATATACAAAATAGGGAAGTCTCTAATACAAAGGCACTTCTCTGAGTCATGATGGGATTGTACCACCCCACATCAAAAAGGGTGGGAAAGGCTTAATCCCAAAACCAAGCCCCAGGCTACAACGATCCCCAACACACATTAATATCACCTGGGCGACGGCCTCACGTGGGCAGCACCATCTTTAACAAAGTGAGCATAATACATTTTATCTGCCCAACACCAGGTCAACACATTATCCACTGTGCCACCACAGGTCAGGCTGACTGTTAGTTTTAACCAGTGGGGAGAAAGAGGTTATGGCCTTCTGGCAGTTGTGAAATGCTGGTTGGGGACTGCTACCAAGAGGAGCAGAGGAGAGACAAAGATAAAGCACAATTATTCCCAAGTTGAGTTCAGTTTCTTAAAACCTACCAGTATATTGAAAAAAGCTCAGGGATCTGTTTCTGTTGGCCTGTGCTCAGTTTTCTGGTATTGAGTTATTTACAATTACTGTCTTTAATATTACATTTTCAATAGGAGTGTAGTGGCAGGAAGCCATGATTAAGGGTTCTTGCTAAATCGACCCCTTGTGTTATTGATTAGTCATTATTTTAACATTCACTGTAACAACATACTCAGTAGTACATCCTTATATTAAAAGGAGAAAGAAAATTATTCTATGTTAATACCAGGCAATAATAGTTCAGCAAATGAAGCAATTAATTTAAGTGAAGACTAATAAGAGCAAACAGAGCTTTCAGCCCTTGGCTCTATTAAAATGAGCACACTAACACTAACCAACATGATCGTACACTAACACTCATGTTCACATTCGCACATATGCCCTTCATTTATTGTTAATGCAGCAAATACATACTTGAAGTTAGTTTATAAAAGAAAAACCGTGATTCCTAAAGGATTTCAAAGCTTTTTTGTATTTTAAAATAAGATGATAATGGTGATGATAATTAATGTTGATAAAGAGGGTGACTCACTTGTCATTTAATTATGTAAACACAGGTGTTTGCTAAGGGCCAGGCATTAAGCCAAGTACTTTACATGCATTGATTATCTTACTTATTCTTTATGAGACCTTACAAAGTAGGTCATTTTATTACTCCATTTTGCAGTTGTGAGGCATTCTTACCTAAAATTTATCTAACTTTAAAGCCTCTATGCTTAGCCACACTAACTCTCATCTGCACCACCCTGCTCCTCCCATGTAAGGTGTGTGTGTGTGGGGGGGGGGGGGTATGGCCAGGCAGGTTCACATTGGAATCCGGCATTACAGTAAACTGTGGAGATGCAGGGTCTGGTGAGCCATTTCACTTATTAGAATCTTGCAACTGTGTATGAGCAAGCAAGCAGAAAAGACCGCTTCTTTTTCTCTCTCTCCGGACTCCCCAGCAAAACAGGCGAGGGCGGGGAGACCCCTTTTCCAGCAAATAATAGCAAACAGTGGCCCCTCCCAATGGCAAAAAGCAATCCATAATTTGCAATCTGCTGCAGCTTTACATAGACTATACACACATGGTGCTGCCCTGTATTCATGCACCTATCAGGCAAAATACAAGTGAGCAAGCCTGAGGCCAGTAGCCACAGCCACCATCACAGCCACCTGGCCCATGCAGGTTAGCATTATTTTCGGACACATGGCAATGAAACAATGGAGCCAAGAACTGGTGGGCCATTATCTTTAATCCTAGCTTATCCCCAGCAGGCAAGTAAAAACACACACTGGGCTCCAAAACCCACTCATTCAGTCTCACAAAGCTACTGGCTTATCCAAGTTTCCTAGAATCAAAGGTTTCTGCCTCACCAGCCTTATTCACCTCTGTTCCCCATCTCCTTCTCTCTGCACAAACTGCACAAACTGGCTTCTCCTTCAGCACTCCACCATCTAGGCTGCTTCTCCTCTCCTCCAAGTGGCCTTTCTCTGCTCTCCTCCAGCATGGGCTCTTTTGCCCCATTTTATAGTATAGAAATCAAAACCTTTAATCCAATATACAAAGAAGGAAGTCTCTGATAAAAATTACTTATCTGAGGCACAATGGCACTCTCCTCATGAGAGTGCACCACCCCCTATCATGCAACAGTGAAGGATGTGGGGAAAAGCTTAGTCTTAAAACTAAGCCTTAGGCTATAACAACCCTGCCTGCTTACAGCCTGTCCCCCACACCCAATGCAAACTATAAGCAAACAAACATATATATATTTACAAACTTATTTAACCAACAAAGCCTAAACACACTTGTTAAACACCTGTCTGCCCAACACCCCAAAGGTTTCTCACACACACGCACAAATACACAACACATGCCACGCATTCAAGTTTATTTTTACAAGTATACAGTGAAAACTGGATGTAAAAAACTTTCATTAAAATGTTTAAAAATAAAATTATACAAAGTAAAAACAAATCTACATACCGAATTCTCCAGTTTCTAAAATGATTCATCTATTTTCTCTTGATGTTTTAATTCTGAGCATGTTGCTAAACAAATTAATTAGCTCATTAGTTAGTATCTAATACCTAGATGATTCAAAGTTCTGACAGACATTTGAGACTAAACATCACAAATTCATAACATTGACAGCCTCCCATTTCCTGTTTTTGGGCTTTACAGAGAACTGTATCTCACACAGTTAGTTTGTTCATTTTAAAATAGGTAGAGCTGAGGGCTGTTGTGGCAATAACATAACTAAATGACATTTGCAGTCATGGGACCATATAATTGATAAAAATGGAGATATAAAAACTCATGTCTGAGAAGAAAATCTAATTTTATGTAATTTCTGTTAGAATTCACAAGCCATGCAAATGGAAATAGCTTATTTCCTAGCATTGGATAAGAGTTCAAATGCCCTGATTGTCTACTACATGTCCAGGATTTTCCAACAACTTTTCTAGCCATAACATACCCAATTTGAAAGACATTCTGAGCTCAGGTGGATTTTAAAAGCAAAACCAGAGTCTGTTTTTGCACATGAAAAAAAGAAATTTAAATGAAAATGCATTTTCTTTTTGCATTAATTAGAATTACAGCAAACAAAAATGTATTAAAGCTGTAGAGGGGAAAAAACATAATTAAGTACAAGAAAAATTCAAATACTTCCATGATTATTCAAATATATCTTCTTTCCTTTTACTTTCTCCCCTTTACAATCCCACCAAAAAACAAACAAAAAACACTCTTACCTTGGGAGGAAGGCAAAGAGACCATAGTTACCACCTTTAATTCTTAGATATCAGCTACAAGAATCAATACTTTCAAGACAAAAGGCAATATGACTTCACTGTCAAGCAAAAGTTGGCATTTCCAATATCATTCACCAAAAGCTTTGATTGCTCCTCAATGCTATAAGACAGGAAGAGTTATACAGACAAAACTAGTTTCTGTTAGCTGTGTGATTTTGATCCCATTATTAACTTGCCTGAGTCTCAGCTTCTTTGGCTATGAATAAGAGTCATACTACCTACCCTACAACCCATGAAAGCACCCAGAACAACACTGAACAGACACTTAGCAACACTGCCAACAGCTGAGTGTCGCTCCTGTGACTGGAATCAACCAAGGAGCAGAGTTTTTAAAGCATTGCAAAGAACATCACCATGGAATCAAATAATTTTACATGTCAGAAGTAAACTTACACAACACTAATACAATCCCTTCATTTCAAGGAAAAAGAAACAGAATCTTACTATCCATTAGCCTCGTCTAATATTTATTGGGAGCACGTTAAAATAGTAACAAATCAAAAAGCTGGTCCTAAAGATAGTTTTAACACACAGTAAAGGCCCTGTGGACAAGGCAGAGCAAGGGCTCAATAAATTTCTAGTGGAAAAATGACTTCATAGAAAGACATCACCATCCAAATCTTAAAACCTTTAGTTTCCCAACAGAACTCAAGGTGAGCCCACTGCTTTTAACTAAGGCATGTGGCCACTTGGCTCCCACTTAACTGATACTAAAATAAGGGTTTTTTTTCCAGTGGTTTGCTTCCAGTCCTCCCGATCTCAGCCCCAGCTATGACAACTATGTAAAATAAAAATGTCACTTATTCTTATTGCTGAATTTTAGCCATTTTTAAATCAGTTCTTTCCCTGAGAAGTTAAGGAGTAGAGAGCATAACAAGAAAAAATTTTACATATAATATTCTTCCAAGAAGGAAATTCCTTCATAGACATGACATGCAATTAACTATAAAATAATAAAATCCAGGGATTAGACCTTATTCCAACCTCCCAGTGATTGAAGAAATCCCACCTAAAACATGAATGACCTGTTATGTAATTATAGCTAATTATATAATAGTTATATATAAAACTGGAGAACAATTTTATTTTATTTTCTGTTGCATGAGGTTTTAGAATGTTTTCTATATATTTCTGCATCACTGATTCCAAATTTGAAATCAGTTTTTTGGTGCATGCTCTAGTTTTTATGCAATTTTAATTTATTTTTGTTACAGTTAATGGCATGCATTGATTTTTAAATTGGAGTTAAAGGGCAACGACTTTTGGGTTGAACATAACCACAAGGCAATTAATGTTTTACAAACATCACTTTTACATAATTGTAGTTGTTTTTAAATGTAAAAAAATATTATCTGATAAAATCACCCTCTTATTTTGTTTTAAGATTGAATTATGGCTTTTTTGAGTAGGCATAATGTAAGAATAGTCCTGACACCTTCTGTTATATATGCAGCTGTTACACACTTCAACGTCAAAGGCACAATATTTCATCATTTGTGACATGTGCATATATTACCTATTTTCAAGTTCCCCTTGGCAATCAAGATAAGAATTGGGCTCCTCATATTGTGTGTCATAATTGTGAGGAAATGCTTCATGACTGGACAAAAAGACAACACAAAGAAATGCCTTTTGGTATTCTCATGGTTTGGCATGAATCTAAGGACCACAGCAGTGACTGTTATTTCTGTCTGATCCATACAAAGGGCATTGATAAGAAAAAATGTTATATGATTGCATATCCTAATATTCCTTTAACAATAGGCCCTATCCCACACTCTGTGACATGCCTGGTTCCAGTAATCTAAGGGCAAAAAAAGTGAATAAAGTAATCAAGTGTATTTTGATAAGATGCATGAGGAAATGGTTGTAGAATCTGAAAGGTCTTCTTCTGATGCCAAGCAGTCATTAACCCCTTAGCAGTTTGGCCAACCCAAATTGAATGACTTAGTAAGAGATTTGGACCTATCAAAGAAAGCAGCTGAGTTACTAGCCTCCACACTTCAAGAAAAGAATGTACTTTACTGGTCAGCTAAAGTACCCCATTTCAGGAAGCGTGAATAAAATTTGTGGACTTTTTTCCAAAGACAAACACTTTGTTTACTGTCATGATATCAGTAGTCTTCTCAGCCAGCTAGGTGTTACCACTTACAATCCAATAGAATAGGGACTATTTCTTGACAGCTCTAAATGGAGTCTGAAATGTGTTCTCCTACACAATGGTAATGTTTATGCAGCGGTTCCAACTGGTTATTCAACTCATCTGCAAGAAGATTATAATGACATAAAAATTGTCCTTGACCTTCTGAAGTATGAGGAGCATAACTGGATCATTTGTGTGGATCTTAAAATGGTAAATTTCCTGCTAGGACAAAAGAGAGGTTTCATGAAGTATCCTTGCTTTCTGTGTTTGTGGGACAGCCAAGCTCGGGAGAAACACTGGACACAGAAGGAGTGGCCGAAACGTGAAGCTCTGGAAGTAGGGATGCAAAATATTGTGAATGAACCTGTAGTTAGTCGAGACAGGATCATTTTTCCCTCACTTCACATCAAACTTGGCTTAATGAAGCAGTTTGTTCAGGCTTTGAATAGAGAAAGTGAATGCTTTCAACATATTATTTCTGCTTTTCCTGCCTTGTCTTTCAAGAAGATAAAAGCAGGTGAATTTGATGGACCTCAAATTTGAGCCCTCATATGTGACAAAGGATTTGCCAGGAAGATGAGTAAGAAGGAGAAAGCAGCATGGCAGCCTTTTATGGCAGTTACAGAAAACTTCCTTGGCAACAAAAAAGCAGAAAACTATGAACTTCTGGTTCAAAGGATGCTGTTGGCTTTCTGCAACATTAGACATAACATGAGCATTAAAATTCTCTTTCTGAACAGTCACCTTGATAAGTTTCCTGAAATTTTTGGAGCTTTCAGTGAGGAGCAGACTACTGCTGGAGCATCAAACGAGGTTGTCCTCAACAAGTACACAAATGCAAAAGCTACAAAAGCAAATTTTAGCCTGAATAGAATTTAAATAAGTTTTGTACAAATTATATGATTAAAATAAGTGCTTTAATATATTCTATTTTGAAATTGTAGACAAATTCTGATGCAATCATATCTCTTAGTGTATTTACTGCATTATATAAACTATTATATTTTCACAAAGATGATGCCCAAGAAGACATTCTACTTCATTATGTTAAACTAAATGTTGAAAATTTTACAAGATGAAAACCTAAAATCTTGAATTGCAAAAAACCTGTAGCTTACAGAGAAAAACTAATGTCAGATTTGAGATCAGCACACTTGAATTAGGTAAGAACAAGTGTTTTTGTGGATGCAACAAAAATTTTGTTCCCCAGTATAATTTATATAATTATATGTTCTTTCTTGCTGAAGTATAATTGACATATAACATCATATTAGTTTCAGTTATACAACATAATGATTCAGTATTTGTATATATTGTAAAATGATCACATATAGTTAATTTGGGGGGGGGGATGAGAACATTCAAGGTCTTCTCTTTTAACAACTTTCAAATAGCAATGGAATATTATTAACTATAGTCACCATGCTGTACTTTACATCTCCATGACTTACTTATTTTATAATTCCAAGATTGTACCTTTTGAACTCTTTTGCCTATATCATATTATTTTTAAATAATAAATAACTATTATGATAGTAACAATAATAATGGTCCCAGTGTATTTGGTGGTACTAGACTATTTGACTTTTCCTCACAAAGAATGTGAGGTAGATACTATTATTAGTCTATGTGATAGATAATAAAATTAAGACTTTTAGAAAGTAAGCATACCCTAGCTTGATGGTTTAATTGGCTGACAAACATCCTAATACACCAATAATGTTCATAGGTTTGACCCCTGGTCAGGGTTCATACAAGGAATCAGCAAATAAATGCATAGATGAGTGGCACAACAAATTGATGTTTTTCTCTCTCCCTTCCTCTCTCTCTAAAGATAATTTTATTTAAAAAATTTTAAGTGTAATTTTCCTAAGATTACACAAATTAGAACAAAGATTCAAATTCAGGCTTGAATTTTATATAATTTATTATATTTTACTTAGTTGTTTATATCTTTATCTCCCAGTTAATCTGTAAGAATCCCCACTATGTTTATCTCTATATACCCATCCCCTTGTATCTGAGTTGTGAGTGCTCAGATATTTGTTTTTAGTGAACTCTATTTCAAATCCTAATCATCATACTGTTTAGTCCACTTGGATTTGCACAGATGTCTTCGTTGTCTTCATGGAGCCACTGTTACAGTAATATAATGTTATAGTAATTAAATATATAGAAATATAGAAATACATGGAAGATATATAAAAATAAATTAAGATATAATATTAAAACCAATAAGGCAAGTGAATAAGGATATGAAGTCTGGACAGGAATTAATCTAGTGTGTACAGATATGATAGACTCTGCCTTTTATGCACAGCCCAGTTAGTGTATGTGTGTGTGTGTGTGTGTGTGTGTGTGTGTGTGTGTGTGTGTGAAGTTATATATAGATAAAAAGTGGCTTGATGTCATTACTCTGTAAGTTAACATAAAAAGGGCTCCCCGCTAGGAACTCCCAACAAGGTGGTTGATGTGATAATCCTATAGATTGACACCTGTTAGAAGGTGTAGGCCAGAAAAGATACTAAAGCTGCAAAAGTCACCCAGACTCCAAAGTCCAAAGTGGACAGTCTCCACGCTGCTCTGACCAAGGACAGCCGAGAGGAACACAGATGGGCCCCCTTAAGCTGTACCTAGGCCACCAAAATGATTTGTGAGTAATACACTACCTGTGTGATTCTAGCAAATAAATTGTGTGTCAGTCGTGTCTTTCCTCCAGTGGCAGTTGGTCTCGACACTGACAAGTAGAATCCTCATAGCTGCCTCAAGAGTAGTCTCAAAGAGGCTGCCAGCCCTGCTATTAAGCAGGTGTGTCCCACAGTGCAGGGAAGTCGAATCAGGGATGCCTAATCAACATAGAGCTCAGGCTCTACTGGGACAGCTCTTGACAAATATATTGAAACATGTATTTCAATATATGTAACTAACTTTCCTCTGAGACTCTCTTCTCTTTGAGATAATATTGGCGACTTTGATGTAAGTTTGTTCACAAACTGGATCTCTCCAACTAGGTTACTTCTTTCAACAGTTCTCCCTACTTACACCAAATGCTTCCTGTGTGTCAACAATCATAACTACCATCATTTCTCCCTCAGCATGTGCATTCTATCATGAGAGAATTTTTTAGTGACATTTAAAAATATTGTAGCTGAAATCAAGGGGTACAGAGACACCCAGACAAGTTGATGAAGGAAGTAGGATTTTAATAGCCAGCAGAGCAGCATGACCCCAAAAGAGGCAATAAACCATGAGCTCCCTGAAGTTAAATTTCTTACATCTTATATACCTTTTACAGAATACATGTGTTCATGCAAAGAACTCATAATCTCTTTGTCTAGATGTACACATCACTCTTATGACTCAGGAGGGAAGGGTAAGTTTTGATGGGAGAAGGGGTTTCTGGACCACTGGTCTCAGCCATGTATAAGTCTTGTTCTTGCTTTGTTTTACAACCAGCTCCAGGCAACCTTTCAGAGAACTGTAGTTAATTTATAACTGGCAGACTCAGTACAGGTTCTTTTCCCTTGCATTCCTTCCTTCCTTCTCAGGGAAAGGGGCGGGGGCTGCCCCTCCTTCCTCAGTATGATTATATCAGGTTTACAGTAATGTACTACTTTAACAGTAATCAGCTTATACATATATAAAAAGGAAATGAGTTGGCTTCCTTTTCTTTGTGTACCAATGCAGTCTCATCCATTTCTATTCTGAGCACTACCTAATGCATTTAATAATATATTCTAGTTTCACTGATGCAGATAGTGTTAAATTCCAGAATAACTTTCCCATCATTATAATACCTTATACTTTAATAGTGTTTTTTAAAGATTTTATTTATTGACTTTAGAGAAAGAGAGAGAGAGAGAAGGGGGGACAGGTAGCATCAACTCATAGTTGCTTCTCACATGTGCCTTGCCTAGCAAGATTAGGGTTTTGAATCAGAAAACTTAGCATTCCAAGTCAATGCCCTATCCACTGTACCACGACACGTCAGCTTCAAATAATGTTTTTTAATTTACAAAAAAGAAAAAGAAAGAAAGAAAGAAAGAAAGAAAGAAAGAAAGAAAGAAAGAAAGAAAGAAAGAAAGAAAGAAAGAAAGAGAGAGAGAGAGAAAAGAAAGGAAGGAAGGAAGGAAGGAAGGAAGGAAGGAAGGAAGGAAGGAAGGAAGGAAGGAAGGAAGGAAGGAAAGAGTCTTAGGTTTCATTTCTTTAACCCTGCCAGTAAGTCTGTTTCAGGACTCGCAGCAAGTGACTAATCATAAAGGAATGTCTGATGTCACAAGCCAAGAAGTCCTGGCAAACTTCCATAAAAGATCCTCCTTGGTCCAGCAGCCAATGGGCTAATGTCCCATGACCCTTCTCACTCCCTTTCCCCAAAACCCCTAAAACCCATGTCCTGGGCTGTGCCTGGTCCGTGACTCTCTCTTATGAGTCAGCCCAGCAGGGTTCCTTTCTTCCTTTCTATAAAGGCTGTTATTCTGGTCTTTTCAGACTCCCATGGATTCCAACATTTGGTGCCAAAACCCAGGACAGGGTACTGGATGCCTGGAAGATCCCTTTCACCAGCCAAACTTACTACCAGGGAAGCAGTGGCAAGTGGCAGCTTGTCCTGGGCTAACTCCCTGATTCTGTTTGGCTGTGTGAATGTAGGTTGATAGGCCAGCTACCAACCCTGTCTCGAACCCCCCCCCCCCCCCCACCGAACCAGAAGGTAAGGAATTTCTGCTCTTTCCCATCTCCGGTAGGCCCCTATTTGTCCCTCACCTTCACTCTACTCTCTGAGGTTCACAGTTTGGGAGGTTTCTACTCCGAGCAGCCTTCTTCTAAGGACTTCCTAGAAAGTCTAGGTGCCTAGCCATGTTGCTTTCTACTACTACTCTGGAACTGAGGTCTCCAGTGATGATCAGTTTCCTCATGTCCCACACCCTCTACTCTACTCAGAATAATTGAAAGAGTTTGAGGATGCTCTTCTCATTCTTTATTCTCAGCTTAACATGGGCTCCTCCCAATCTCAGGCCTCAGAGACTATTCCTCTACTCCTTTGGGACTACTCCTTCAGGATGCCTCTTAAAAAAAATCTCAATAATTTCTGCCAGCCTGGAAAGGTCTCAGAGATTCCTTATGTGCAGGCTTCCTTCTACCTTCACTCTTGTCCTTAATTTCTTGCCACCTGTTCTACACACAGGCCATTTTTGGCCAAAAAAACCTCACCTAAAACCTCTGCTCCTAATCTTTCCCTCTCCACAGAATCCCAAATCTCTCCCCCTCCTGCCTGACCCCCAGGGGAGCCCCTCTCTTAGGACCCCTCTCTGGTCCCTCTGCAGATCTCTTCCACTTAAGTCTCTTCTCTCTGGAAGCCCCCTCCCCTCTCTTTGCTAAATCCTGTTTCTCATTCACTTGCAAATACCAGTCTCTCTTTCTCCTCTTCTGGTGGCCAGGGGCCCCTCCCTTCTCTACTGTGTTCATAAACCCCTCCTCCCTCCTTACAGATGAGCAGCTTTGTCTCTTTTTCTTCTTTGACCCATCCTTTCCCCTCCACAGTTACTGACTGTGCCTTCCACTCTCCCTTGTTTTCTCCCCTCTCCTCAGAGCTTTAAATCTTTTTGACTCCTCTGACCATGTGGCACCACCATCAGCACTTCAACTTCCTCCTCCTCCTCCTGCAGATTCTGACCCTCCTTCTGTCCATCCAGCTGTTCACGCTGTCCATTCATCTGCTTTCTCTCTTCCTCCCCTCTATGCTGACAACTCCTTACCATCTCGAAAAGCTTAAAAAAAAAACAGAGTTGTCTATTAAGCTGTGTGAGTAAGTAATCTGCTTTGTCTCTTTGTCAGAAACTCTTAAATCAAGGCTTACTCATCCCCATGGACTCCCCCTGCAATACCCCTATCCTTCCTGTTCAAAAACCTTCAGGGGCTTATCACCTCATACAAGACTTAGGCCTAATCAATGAGGCAGTAGTTCCCCTCCATACAGTAGTCCTTAATCTCTACAAATTACTGTCACACACTACTTCAAACATCACTCACTTCACAATCCTAGACCTTAAGAATGCCTTCTTTACCATTCCTCTACATTCTGACTCTTAATTTCTGTTTACCTTTTCTTGGACTAACCCAGACACTAATGCAGCCCAGCAACTTACATGGACTGTCTTACCCCAGGGGTTCAAAACAGCCCACACCTGTTTCAGCAGGCACTAACTCAGGATTTAGCAGCATGCAATCTTAAAACTAGTACTCTCTTACAATATGTAGATAACCTACTCCTCTGCAACCCCTCCCTGCCTGCCTCAAGGAGACACACCACCACCCTCCTTAACTTCCTCACCATGAAGGGATATCGTGTCTTTTCTGCTAAGGTCCAACTTCACTTTTAGTCTGTAGTCTATCTGGGCATCACCTTAACCCCCACCACCTGAGGTCTCACCCCAGATCAGTGGTTCTCAACCTTTCTAATGCTGTGACCCCGCAATACAGTTCCTCATGTTGCGGTGACCTCAAACCAAAAAATAATTTTGGTGGCTACTTCATAACTGTAATTTTGCTACAGTTATGATTCAGAATGTAAATACCTGATATGCATTATGTATTTTCCAATGGCTTTGCTGCCCTAGATGAAACTCAGACTCTCCGCAATCTCCAACCACCTACCACTGCTAATCATATCCTTTCTTTTCTAGGTCTAATAGACTTCTTTAGACACTGGATTTCCAATTTTGCTCTCTTAGTCAAGCCCCTCAGTGAGATCTTCTGAGCATGGCTCTTAAGGTCTATAATGACCAAGGTAGTAACAGAAAAGGCAAATAAGGCCCAAAAGAGGTCAGGAAATACCAGCTTTTGGCATACACTCTAAAGACTCCACCACCCAGAAAAGGTTTCATAGGATTCCATCAGTGCTCTGCTTCAAGAGTGGAAAGACAAGTCATTAAACTGAATCCTTCCAGGCTTCCCGGCCCCATCAAGGGACACATCCTTTCTGTGGAAAGAGGGACATGAGAAGGTAAGCTGCCCCCTTGCTTCATGGAGGGAGGGTTCAGTCTCTTCTAGCCCTGCTGCAGCTACCTGAGACCTGACCTTGCCCAGCATGCTGGAAATTGCCACTGAAAGCCCAAGGACATTGTTCGTGAGCCTAAGGTATTTCTTCAAAGAATCAGATAAACTAATCTTATTTCTTGTGAACACAAGGGCCATCTACTATGCCTTGCCTGAATATTTGAGTTTTATTTATCACTTGAAGATCTCTACTGTGAGTATTGACAGTCTGATTTTGTTGTTTTCTCCTTTATTCCTCATGTCTCAATGCCCCATGCCTATTGTAGGCTGGGACCTGCTCCTAATTCCAGCCAGAAGCAGTGATCACTAGGACTTAAACTCTAGCTACAAAGTATAGAAATGTAACCACTCTTTTCCTAAGTACTTGCAGGATTTATAGGTTACTTAGCAGGCTGTTCAAAGACTGTCCAAGAGGCACTTCCAGCATTATTACATCACCAAGGACTGACTTTCACGTGGACAGGCCCACACACTATAATTCTGACAACTCCCACTGCTGCTAAAGTAGAAAAATGGCATGCCTTACTCCAACCACAAACTGGAAGCTGGTTTTTCTACGTATACTGAATATATAAAAAAACTAAGGACTCTTTTAATTAGACTTTCGGAAAAGGAAAACTAGGGTAAAAAAAAAGTCAACTTAATTGTCACTAAAGGTTAAAGATTTTTAAATCAAGAGTTCTGACTAGAAAGGAATTGTATGGTTTTGATAATAGAAGGTATAAGGTATGGAAATACTGTTGAAAGAAAAAGGAAAAAGCAAGTTGTTATGAAGGCCAGTTATTTCTGGATAAGAAAGTTCATGAAAGCTGAGGGTTTATCTAAATTGTACAAGGTTTGTGCAGGTTGTAGGAGGTTTGTACTGAGAAAAAAGAATTTGAACAGTCAGAAAACTGGTTTTCAAAGAATGTTTAATTAATCACCCTAGCTAATAATCCTCTACTCTCCCCACTTATTGGGGTGACCCTTTCCTCCACCCTGACCATCTGGAGCTCAGAAACAGAGAAACAAAACCGACCCCTTGTCCATCAATTCTCTATTCACCTCTCAGCCTGCCTCACCCAATCAGAGGCTTTCTATTTGTGTGGGACCCACACTTATACATATCTTCCTACTAATTGGACAGAAACCTGTACCCTAATCTATATCACCCCAAATATCAACCTAATCCCACCTCATGAGCCTCTTCCAGTTCCTAGTAACTACTCGTCAATCTAAAGACCAAACAAGCTATACAGGTAATTCCTCTTTTTGTTGTTTTAAAAATTTCTATAAAAATAGGACTAGGGGCAAGGGGACTGGCCACTGCCCTATCTTATTCTCTCTCTCTCTTTCTCTCTCTGAAGCCCAGCAAATTTGTAAAAAGCAAACCAAGTCATGGAATCAGTGGTTTCGCACAAACTGGGTGTCTTGACTATATTGCCTTTCATTTTTTTTTTAATTTTTTTTTTTGCATTTTTCCAAAGCCAGAAATAGGGAGGCAGTCAGACAGACTCCCGCATGCACCCGACCAGGATCCACCTGGCATGCCCACCAGGGGGCGATGCTCTGCCCATCTGGGGCATCACTCTGTTGCAACCAGAGCCATTCCAGTGCCTGAGGCAGAGGCCATAGAGCCATCCTCAGTGCCCGGGCCAACTTTGCTCCAATGGAGCCTTGGCTGCGGGAGGGGAAGAGACAGAGAGGAAGGAGAGGGGGAGGGGTGGAGAAGCAGATGGGTGCTTCTCCTGTGTGCCCTGGCCAGGAATCAAACCCTGGACTCCTGCACGCCAGGCCGACGCTCTACCACTGAGCCAACTGGCCAGGGCCTATATTGCCTTTCATTGACCCACTCACTGTCCTATTTATTTTTCTTACTTTTGGACCCTACCTCTTATTTTTGTTCACTAGTTTCTTACAGGACTGCATACAGACCTTCGCCAATCAAAAAATTAGAAAAATCTACCTAACCTTACACACCAACCCTGAATCTGCCCTCGCAAAACAGAAAAATCTGAAACCCTATAAATACACTCCTACTCAACAAGAAGCCATCACTGCATCTCTCTACCCCTCACTAAGAGTGATCCTTAGAGAGGCCATAACCTCTCACCACCCCTACTCAGCAAGAAGAAGTTACAGAAGATAATTACCTCCATCCCTTTTCCCTTGAGGCCTCTCTAGGAACCACTCTCTTTCTTTTTTTTATATATCAAATAGTCAGGAATTTTAGGTTTCATTTCTTTAACCCTGCCAGTAAGTCTGTTTCAGGACTTGCAGCAAATGACTAATCATAAAGAAATGTCTGATGTCACAAGCCAAGAAGTCCTGGCAAACTTCCATAAAAGACCCTCCTTGGTCCAGTAGCCAATGGGCTAATGCCCTATGACCCTTCTCACTCCCTTTCCCCAAAACCCCTAAAACCCATGTCCTGGTCTGTGCCTGGCATGCAACTCTCCCTTGCGAGTCAGCCCAGCAGGGTTTCTTTCTTCCTTTCTATAAAGCCTGCTACTCTGGTCTTTTTGGACTTCATGGATTCCAACAGGGAGGGAGGGAGGGAGGGAAGGAAGGAAAGAAAAAAGGAAAGAGGAAGGAAGGAAGGAAGGAAGGAAGGAAGGAAGGAAGGAAGGAAGGAAGGAAGGAAGGAAGGAAGGAAGGAAGGAAGGAAGGGTAAGGTGGTCAGCAATGGGGGAAGGTCACATGAGGAACCCCAGACCCAGGAACTTTGGCTAGAACCACCTACATCCATGCAAGCCAAAAGAAACTTGCCGGGAGTCCCTTGGAAAAGAGCGACTGTCTTCCAGTCAGTGAAATTTCACCACATCATATTAGTTTGACCACCCTAGACAGGACCCTTTAAATATCCCCCATGAGGGTCACCCTATGCAACTTCCCTGGCCTCTGTCTCCAGGACCAGGATACCTCATCGGGCTGGATGCACTCTGTACTCAATAAAGCTTTTGCTTATCCACACTTGGTGGCTATGCCCTTCCTTATTCTTCAGTGGGGAAAAATACCTTACAGGAAGAAAGGAAGGAAGGAAGGAAGGAAGGAAGGAAGGAAGGAAGGAAGGAAGGAAGGAAGGAAGGGAGGGAGGGAGGGAGGGAGGGAGGGAGGATCTTTCACAAAACATGAGGGTGCAGTGAATTCCCTCCTAGAAGACTTGCATTTGCACAGCAGTCAGGATTGTTGACTCACGCCAAGTCTTCTGCCTCTATACCCAGAGCTGTCACCCTGCTGTGGCAAAGTGGAAACAGAGAGTTGGGCTCTGGGATTTCCTATATGCTGATGGGAACATCACCCAGTAGTGGAGTCCAGATGCTGTTTTTAAGTGTGTGGGAGGCTCCCAATCATCTCCTCACCCCTCTTTTCTTTCAATCTTCACCTTTTGAGGTTGTTCTCTCCTTCCAAGTGCAGAGGTCACTGTCTCTAATCTCAAAGGCAGAAGCAAAAACATAGATGTTTCCATGCACAAGATTTTACATTGTTTTCCATAGTCTTCGACCTGCAGCTTTAGACCTGGAAAATGTCTCCAAAGGAAGACTTCAAACTGCAGCATTCAACATGGGGAAAAAAAGCGAACAACCTTCCAAGAGCTATAAAGCACATTTGTAACACTTGTGGGCCTGTGGCGGGAAGGGTGGTGTGTTTGCGGCTCTAAGACAGAGCCCTGAACAGCTGCTCTGGACTTTTCCTCACTGGATGCCCTTCTTTCCTCTGAGCCACAACCCTGTGTGCAATATCTTCTTTCTTCCATCACACTTGCCACAGGTGGTTCAGTATAAATGACAACCCACCAAAAAAACCCCAAAACATAACAAAACAAAAAAACCTAAATTTCCATTACTAAAGAACAACTGAAGTTAAGCCTCTGGGGGAGCATCCCGAGGATTAATTATATTGTAGGGGTTGATATCTTTCTTCATTTCCCTTTCCAGCAAACTTGCAAATCCATTTTTTCCACATTTTTAGAGAAATGTAAGAACTCTTCAGTTCTCTAGCCAGAAAATCCTGACAGCCTCTGATAGCTGAATAATGAATGAAGCTGCACTGTTTACTTAGCAGGGGGTGGGGGGAAGGGTGATAGTGAGGTCCTGAAAAAGTACAGGAGTCTCACACTATCAGGCTAGACCTTGGGGAGAATATTCTGTCCTCTCTTCTTTTTCTGTCCTCATACAACATGGACACAGGAATCACAATGCAGTGTGAAGTTTATTACCATCTCATGCTTGTGCAAGGATCCTACTCTGTGTCCTGTGAGCGCTTCTTCCAGTGAAGGGTAAGCCCTGAAGCATTTTCATCCCAGCAGTCTCCCCTCCCTAGGGGAAACTCTCCCTAAACTACTGGCTTATTTTCCCAGCTGGAAATGTTTCCAACGTTACTACCATAGTCATTGATTGGGAAACTGATTAAAACACTCAGCTATAATTAGCAATATTTAATGGTTTCTCTTCCATAACACTCACTATTTTCATGCTGATTAATTCACATTCCTGTACTCCTCTACGGGGCTGGCCACACCATCAGAGCAGTGTGAAGGCTGTCTGGGTGTTTGTCTTCTGAGAGTTTTTCACAGAAAACCTCCCACAATGCCTGTCACAAATACCTGAAATTCCACCATTAGAGATTCACTCTTTTGGGTCTGGTAGCATTTTTAATCCCTGGGGGCCCTATTAAAATGCAAAAACTCTGAAAAGAATAACAGCATTGAAAGCTATTATTAACTGACAGCAAGGAGGCCCCTGGGAATCGGACACAGGAGTGAGTCTGAGAAATGACGACAGGAACTCAGGACAGAAAGAGAGGGAAAGTAACGTTCCAGCAGCATAAACTTTATTTGCTTCACAATTTTTCAGGAGCAAAGCAAACCCAACTTCTGTTGTTCCCCACACTAAGGGAATTCCATTCAAGTTGGACTAATAGGCACAATATGCACAATTTATTTTTTTGTGCTAAAGGACAGAATGAGTAGTGATACCAGTGGTGGGATTCAGATGGTTCGAACCAGTTCTGCAGAACCGATACCTAATTTTTTGTTGAGTTTGGTGAACCAGTTATTAAAAAGGCACTTATAATCAGAGTTTTCTCTAAGGTGAGCACTGGGTAGCTGCCCAATGTGGAAATCACAAATTTACATTCCTTACTCTTTTTTAACATTCATACGTGCAACAGTGTATTCTAAATATCCATAGTAATGTTCACTCATCCATAGGTGAAAAAAAATTGCAAGTGAGGATGCCAATCAAGGAGCAATATGAAAACATCTTAAATAACAGTCTTATTGTTTTTTGTCAGGTATTATTTAATATTTTTTCATTAATATTTTAAAACTTTCTTATAACATAATCTAGTTTTGGGTACCTCTTTTATTGTTCTTATTTAAGTACTAAATGCAAGAAATAATAAACTACTGTTTTGTATATCATTTTTTTATACTTAAAACAGTCATTAGGGCATAGAACCAATTGTTAAATTATTTGAATTCTACCACTGAGTGACACACAGTAATATTGACACAGAACTCTGACTTTAATTAAATATATTTAATCAAGATGTTGTCCCTAGACTTTTTTCTCCAATGCCCTGGGTAGTCACTTGAGCTTGGCAGTAAGGGCTTTATCTAAATCACAATTTATTCCCTGTCCCTCTGGGAAAATACCAGAATTTATGCTACCATGGGGGAGTTGGCCAGATATGTAGAATATTTCTCTGTCTTCAGAGACAGCAATACAGGAACTTTTCTTTTTCATTTGCTTTTAAAATTATATATTTTACACATAGCAATAATATTTTTCTTTAGAAATGTAGAAGTGAAAAACTAGTAAGGCCTCCAGAAGAGAGAAACTTTGAAGCCACTGAAGACGACTTTCTAAATTTCAGAAAAATATGTCTCCATTCAACAAATTTGCTGATTTTCATCAGTAGGAAATGGCTCTGAACCTCTCGCAGTGATTTCTTCACTGAAACAATAATCTAAATTCTGTAAGTTTAAAAAATGTCAAAAAAACCCTAAAGTTCTATGTTATTATTGTGTAGTGACTAGGGTGTAGGGGGGTGTTTATAGGTATAGATGCACAGTAGGAAAAAATGCAATGGGAGATTAAATATTTTTTAGAAAGATAAACTATTTGAAGGTGTTATGTTTATGGGGAGAAAGAAAGATTGAGGCAATAATTTTTATACTTTTCTCATGTACCTGGAGTAAAGATGATGGAAATTTTTTGTGTGTGTTTTATTGTTGTTGAGGAGCCACTGAGCCATTTCACCCGCAGGTGTTGTAAAGTACCAAAGGCTACAGAATTAATATTAATATTTTAGGAGGCTTGGAGAACATTTTATTAATTTGGGTTAAGGTGTGCAGAGAAATTGTGAGAATAGTCTCTGTACTGTGTGATTAGCATAACCAGGATGGCTCTTGCCATCCTGTATTGTAAATGAAAAGGGAAGGAAAGCATGGATTCCCTGACATTCCACCACACCTGTGGGGAAAGAAGTGAATGGCTAGCCAGGTGCAGGAAGGGAAAAGCCAAAATAAACCTTTTCTTATAACTATGAGCCATTTGTGGGCATTTGTCCCCACGGAAACTACCTTTCTTATGTAAATGCATGTGGTTAATACGTCTGACTCTGGACATAGAGATGGTGGATGAACACTAGAAAATATAGGAAGGCCTTTTAATATGTAAAGAGATATCTTTCTACCATTGTGTTTACTTGTAAATTTTGTTTTCTCCAAAATGATGTATGGTTTGCAAATTGAACGTGGTCATATCATGTTAAAGGACATATGACTATAACCAATAGCGGTAAGGGTCTCCTAATTGCAATTTTTGCTTCTGTACTTCCCACTTACAAAACTATAAAAACTAAGTAGAACAAAGGGCCAGCACGCTCTCCGTCAGATTTCTGTCGGAGTTCCCGCCACTTGGCCAAGCTAGACAATAAAGCTTTAATGTGTAAACGACGGACCTTGCTCCTGTCTTCCATATTTCGGGTCCCTCCAAATTTGGATTAACATTGTTGTTGTCATTTTTATAACAAATAGAAGTGTTTCACTCAAATCCAGACCTGCCTCAAAGAACTTTAAAATGCAATCAAGATCTGCTTAATGTAGGGTGATTTGTCAAGTCAGTGAAGGGCTTCTGACCAAAGAGAAAAATGGTCTAGTTTAGGGTCAATACTGAACATGACCCTTCTCCCTCCCCACTCCCTGGCACTGTGGTCACAGATCCTGGCCACAAGTTATGGAAGAGAGGGTAATAAAACTGCAGCTGAAGTTTTACTAAGAACAAAGGAACTGAATCTCCAGATATCATCAAGGAGAAATAGCTCAGAATGGCATGTACACTTCCGCCTACCTTCTGCTTGCTCGCTCACCTGTTTGCTTGTTGGTAGACAAAGAGTTTTGCTTGAGTTATTGACCAAAGCTTAGCCTTGAGCCCCCTCAACAGGGTGCTGAGCTGTTGCTGGCCTGCCATTATCAGTGCTGCCCTTGTATGTAAGTAATAAAGGCTATGTCCACTCCATATGGTCCTCCTTGTGATTTGTTTGAGATCTCAAAACAACGCCAGATTGATTTTTCAGGTCTGGACCTCCTTTGTTATACCTAGGAAATAAATCCCTTAGGACATAACATGAGTAAGCCTCAAGAAAATTGTAGATTTATTTCAATAAATCTTGCTTCAAATAATGCCTTCACTCTGAGTGAATGACTGTGCAGCTTTAGTTAAAGATTGATATTAAAATATTAATGCTTATAGTATTATTTTAGCAAAGTTATATGCTTGTAGAGAAAGTCTAATCAAGTGCCTTTGCCACTTATCTCTATTATCTGATTCTGATGGAAGATTCTCCAATGGCCTGCACTAGCCCATCCCAAGCACCCCTACACACCATTTACTCCATTTCTAACACCGCAGAAGAACAAAATGCAAAAGTCAGAAGCAGCTCATTTTCCTCTGAGCACTGCAAAAGCCTTCCTCTATGTACTACTGCTCTCTTCAGTGTAAATCAGGGGTCTCCAAACTATGGCCCACAGGCCACAAGCGGCCCCCTGAGGCCATTTATCCAGCCCCTGCCACATTTCCGGAAGGGGCACCTCTTTCATTGGTGGTCAGTGAGAGGAGCATAGTTCCCATTGAAATACTAGTCAGTTTGTTGATTTAAATTTACTTGTTCTTTATTTTAAATATTGTATTTGTTCCCTTTTTGTTTGTTTTTTTTACTTAAAAATAAGATATGTGCAGTGTGCTTAGGGATTTGTTCATAATTTTTTTTTATAGTCCGGCCCTTCAACGGTCTGAGGGACAGTGAACTGGCCCCCTGTGTAAAAAGTTTGGGGATCCCTGGTGTAAGTGAAGCATCCACCGGGTATAATAAAAAGAAATGTCGGAGACTTTCAGAGGTAGGTATAGATGTAACTCTATTGGCCAGTTTCACCTGTGCAGGGGGCGAGTTCCCTGATGTCCGGAGACACCGTGAGCTGCAAATGGGAACCGCGCTGGGCACTTACAGCTAGTTCCTTATATATCCTAAGTAAGCAAGCATAAATACAGAAGCAAAAATAGTGGTCACTTATTTGCTAAGGGAGTTGTACATAGCATAGCAACAGGGGCTGGGTCTAGCTCATTGGTGAACTTCAAACATAAACTTCTGATAAGGGTCTCTAACCAATGGAATGCAAACGTTTGTCTTCCTTTATTCTTAGCCTTACAGGGTCCCTATCCTTACCTCCCTGTCTCTGCGTCTACACTCTGGCAATCCCAGCACACCTTCCTGAATCTAACAATTTGATCTTTTCTTGATCCTTACATAAGTAGAGCAAGGGCCCATGGGAGTCCAGTTGAAGTTATCTTCCATAGCCACTTCTGAAAGACAGAAGTTTGATAGATCTATGTTGGGGATCATCATCGATAATTTTATTGTGGATATGGAGGTATATGCACATACATGCTATGTTTTATGACTAAAAAAAGATAGGTTTACTTGTTGATAACAATCACAACCATGCATTTAATTAACTAATATTGAGTACCTATTGGGTGCTAAGGCATGTACTAAATACTAGGAAGAAAAAATAAATAAGAGGGAGTGTCTGACATTTAGTCTAGGCTGGGAAACTAGTCAAGAAAAAAATTACACAAAGTACTGTTATAATAGTTGTATGTATAAAGAGCTCTAAGTTCTGGACACTGTCACCGTAAAAATTATGACTATATACTGTGTTTAAATTTTTAAATACTAGATGAATAACGACTATGTAATGAGTAGTCACTATGTGGCAAGCACACACATAATACCTCTTTTACTCTTTACCACACCCCCTGAGACAAGTACTATAATCAAGTTAATAAAACTGAAGTTTTCACAGCTAGCTAAGTCTTCAAAATCACACAGCTATGACAGAGCTGGTATCTAAACCCAGGTCAGACCTGACAACAGTCATAACCCTAACCACTGCTCAGTGAACCTTAGTTCTAAATCCTAATGTACAGTCAGTCCTCCTTACCTTGCTCAGCACTACTTTTCCTTGCTCCTAAGACTTCTGGAACTCATCTTTAAATATTACACCCTCTGTTGTAGCATATATTGTTTAACCTATTGACTGAGTACAATCATCCCCAAAGAGATGCCTCCCCAAAGAGGTACCTTAGGAATAAAACAGTCTCAAGCAACTAAAATAAAAAGTAAGCAAACTTCAGCAAAGGATACCAGTGGAGAGACTTATGCAGAGAAATATTTTTGAGGTCATAACAGGAGACAGTAATCTTTGTTTGGAGGCCAAAACACACTTCCCTAGTGAGGTGGCAGGATACACATAAATAATACAGCCTGGAGAAAGGTCACCTCTGAGGTGAAAGCCAGGGTCAGCAGGGACAGCTTGCAAACCGATTGCCCTGAAAACCTTTACAAGTCCAGCTCAGTACCACAGGGAAAGCAGCGCTGAAAGCAGATAGAACTTAACTCTTCTGAGGAAGGAGCCAACCTTGATCCTAATGTTGCTAAACAGATTTTATTGTGCATCGCACTGCATTCATTTTCTACAGCAGGGAAACTGGGGAGCAGACAAGTGTGATCCTTGAGAGACAGGAAACAAAGGCCACAGGGCCTTTAGGAAGGTCACAGACCACAAAGCAGCAGGCAGGAATCAATAGCACTGAACAGAGTCCAGAGGGATTGATGACCCCAAGACTTGTGGCAGTTTAGCAAAGTTGATTAACAGTGCACGTGCAGTTTGCCCAGGGCTATGCAGGCAGTCACAAACACCAATTTTTAGAGAATCAAAAGAATAATGCTGAACTGCAGAACAAAATAGATTTGTTGAATCTGTCTTTCCTAAGCAGAGATATAGCAAAGGCTGCCTATTTGGTCACTTTTGTACAATTTGAGAAGTCCAGAAAAGCATTTTTCCCTCTGGGCCTGAAATTACCACTATCTGTTCTCTGGGATGTTATAAAGTACCGCACCTCAGATTCTGAAAGGCACTGTACCTCATTTCATCGAGTTCACATAGAGACACCCAGTCCAGATAAATTTTGAAGAGTTTTATTAGAGGAGGAGATTTTTTAAATCTGCCAGCTGCATATATATGGCTGACACGGGGCATTTGCAAGCCCAAATCGTGCAGTCCCAAAAATAGTTCAGGGGCTGCTTATATACCATTGATCACACACAAGCAGGGGAGAGCATGACATCATGGCATAGGCTGGCAACATTTGTTTAGGGGGTACATAAAAATATTAAGACTTTCAAGGTAACACAATCATAGATGTTTATAAATTTTTCAGGGTTAATCTTTCCTCACTAGCCTAGAGGTATTTTACACTCAAGATTCCAGGAGAAGGAAGGAACCACAATCAATGCAAGGTCGTTTGTAAATTCTGCCTCCTATTGAAAGAGAAGAAGTTTCTAGGTTAACCTTTATTTTAGATTTAAAACTGAATGACCCATTGTTCTTGCAAGTCAGAAACCTCTACATTCTTCTCCCTCCCCTCCCTAAAGGAGGGATGGGACAGGAAACCTTAAGAGGAAAGCCTGACCTTTCCTCCCAAAATATCAATATCAGTGTTCAGCCTTTTGGTACCTTACAACATTCCCCACTGGTTCTATTTCCTAAGTGAAATCCTTGACTTAGTTTACTGAAGAGTATGAGTCTGGGGTTATTAACTTATAACATGTAACAGATATTTAACAGACAGAATTAATAGCATTACAGTTTACTAAAGAAACAAATATTACTAATTAATTTCCTATAGACTGTACAATTTCTTTTTGAAATTTATATAAAATTAATTGGCCTTTATAACAATTTACCTTTTGTCAGAACTCTTAATTTTAAAACTTTTAGTTACAATTAAGCTGGCTTTTGTTTTGCCCTAGTTTCCCTTCTCTCAGAGTCTGATAAAAAGAAGTTCTTAGTGAGTTTATCATACATTCGCTGTACATAGACCAACCAGCTTCCGGATTGTGGTTGGAGTAGGGCATGCCATTTTTCTACCTTAGCAACAGTGGGAGTTGTCAGGATCAGGGTGTGTGGGACCTGTCCACGTAGGAGTCAGTCCCTGGGTGATGTAATGCTGGACCACCTCTTGGGCAGTCTTTGAACAGTTTGCTGAGTAACCTGTAAATCCTGCAAGTACTTAAGAAAAGGGTGGTTACATTTTTTTTTACTACTTGATTCATGCATTTTACTTGTCTTGACCTTTTGGTACCTGTGTGCACCATTGTTGGGCAGATAAAATGTATTATGCTCACTTTGTTAAAGATAGCGCTGCCCATGTGGAGGCCATTGTCCAGGTGATATTAATGTGTGTCTCTGTGAGCTGTGGGTAGGCAGGATCCTTGTAGCCTGAGGCTTGGTTTTAGGACTAAGCTTTTCTCACCCTTTTTGATGTGGGGTGGTACAATCCCATCATGCCTCAGATAAGTGACTTTGGATTAGAGACTTCCCTATTTTGTATATTGGATTAAAGGTTTTGATTTCTACTCTATAAAATGGGGGCAGAACGGGAGCTTGCTCTCTTGGTTCCTGAGATTAGCATTAGAGAGGAGAGAACAGAGAGAAGAGCAGAAAAAGGCCACGTGGAGGAGGCCAGGGGAAAGCAGCCAAGATGGTGGAGTGTTGAGTGAGAAGCCAGTTTGTGCAGGGAGAAGGAAGGAGATGGGGAACATAGGTGAATAAGGCTGGTGAGCTAGAAACGTTTGATTCTAGGAAACTCAGATGAGTCAATAGCTTTGTGAGCACTGAAAGTGAGTGGGTTTTGGAGCCCAGTATGTGTTTTTACTTGCCCGCTGGGTACAAGCTAGGATTAAAGCTAATGGCCCACCAGTTTTTGGCTCCGTTGTTTCTTTACCGACTGTCCAAATCCATTGTGAACCTGCATGGGCCAGGCAGCTGTGATAGTGGCCTTGACTACTGGCTTTACAACCATGTAACTTCAAATTAGTTTCCAATTAATATTGGGTTTCTTTCCTACTGGCCAAATTCTTTTTTCTAATTGGTTTCAAATATACCTTTGGCAATAAGGGTCCCAAGACCCCACTAGTTCTGGGTGGCATCTATTCATGTGAATTACTATGTTCTGACTTTGAGAAAGACTAAAAAAAATTAATAAATTTTAGATGCTTGTTATAGTATTTGTTAACATCTTATATTGTATAAGATGCTTGTTATAGTATTTGTTAACATTAGCTATTTGAATTTTATAAAATTCAAATAGCTAATGTTAACAAATACTATAACAAGCATCTTAATACAATAAAATCACTAAAGCTTACTAGATTATTAAACAAAAATAAAATTTTAACTAATATAACAGGCTTCAAAATAAAATTCTTACAGTCACAAATGTTCTTAACATGTTAACATAATTTCATTAAGTCTGTGTTGACACTATTACTGCTTTATATTATTTATAAAATGTAACCTAATTTCTATTTCAGTCTGAGGAAAAGTCCACAAGGCATTGGAGTTGTGATCACATTCTACACTTTGTAACTAGAGTTTAAGTCCTAGTGACCACTGCTTCTGGCTGGAATTAGGAGCAGGTCCCAGCCTACAATAGGCATGGGGCACTGAGACAAAAGGAATAAAAAAGACACTATACATTAAATAAAGCAATAAAATCAGACTGTCAATACCCAGAGTAGAGATCTAGGGATAAATAAAACAAATATTCAGGCAAGGCATAGTAGATGGCCCTTGTGTTCACAAGAAATGAGATCAGTTTATCTGCTACCTTATAAAAAATGAACAATGTTGTGAGATGGGGCCGATGACTGGCTTTGGTACCTTTTAGCCTTCAGTGGGAAATCCCAGTATGCTGCTGGGCAAGGTCATGTCACAGGTAGCTGGAGCAGGGCTAGAAGAGACTGAACCCTCCCTCCATGGAGCAAGGGGCAGCTTACATTCTTGTGTCTCTCTTTCCATAGCAAAGATGTGTCTCCCGGTGGGGCCAGGAAGCCTGGCAGGCCTCAGTTCAATGAACTTTCTTTCCACTCTTGAAGCAGGGCCCTGATGGAATCCTGTGAAGCCCTTTCTGGGTGGTGGGTCCTTTAGAGCATATGCCAAAAGCTGGTATTTCCTGACCTCTTTTGGGCCTTATTTGCCTTTTCTGTTACTACCTTGATCATTATAGACCTTAAAAGCAATACTCAGAAGATCTCACTGAGGGGTTTGAGGGTCCTTATCTGTTTATATAAACTTTTGGAAAAAAACAAGAGCAATGTTATTAGCTGGATCAATTCAAGAAAATAGGTTTGGGCATCTCCTTTAGAATTCCAGAGTCTCTTCACTGCTAAATGATTCAGTACATTAGCATTCAAAAGAAATTTTAACAATAGCATGATAAAATAGATTTGCAGGAGTTCCAAGATATGACTTATTATTGAACAATATTATTTCAAAATAATAATAAACTAAACATTACATAGAAGATGTTAACAATTCCTAACATTTAAACTAAGATTCCAATATTACAGGACTATAAAACAGCAAATAAAAGAATTAACAAAAGGCCTTTTAAACAACACATACACTTTAACATGGAAAATACTTTTATACAATAAGGGATTCTTGGTATAAACTACCTAGCTGGCAAAGAGATATTAACTTTCTTTTCCATGAGGGGTGGGGTGGATGCCTGAGGGAGAGGCAGACTCCAAGAACTGAGAGCTTGTTGCTTTTACCTTTTTTTTCTGCAGTTTGCCATCAAGCCTCTTAGCAAGACAATGGGGCTTCTCCTAAACAGGACTTGAATCAATTTGCCACCTGTAAACTAACTGCCTTGCTTTGAGCAGCTAAATATAATTTTCACAAAATTACTTTCCCAGTAGTGAGTTGCTTTAGCCTATATGAGGTTTTCAATTTTTCCTGCAATTCCCTGAAAATTCTCTTTTATAGTTTTTACCATTATGGTTAATGCTGTGGGTCTTCCTTATGAACTTCATATCTTTTATGTAACTGAAAATCTTGGATATCCCCTTGGTCCTGTGGGAGAATGTTCGAATTTTTCTCTAATTTTTTACACCAGTGGGGGCAACAAGCCACTATTCTGAACCCACAGAGAGTTTATTTTTAATTCTATTCCCTATAATCCTATTACTTATTATTCTATCACTCCTTCTGGAGTTGTAATTTAATTTTAAAAATTGCCAATTAAATAGCATGGTTCAAACCTACAATTTGTTAATTTCTAAATTCCTTTTCTTTCCTTTACAAGTTTTTTAAAGCAAAGTTTTAATTTTTAATACTATCCCTACCCTGTAATTTCTAAATGGGCAAAACCTCTTTTGGTCCCCCAGTGGACACTTGAAACTAATTTTTATTCTACATTTTAGTTACCCTACCCTTACTATTGCTCTTTCCAGTCACCCCGCACACAGCAAGCTGAATCCTAACCAAACCATGTGCCTGAAGGCAGCATGGCTTGTCTCTTGGTTTGCTGTTTACTGTTTGCCTTCTGCTTGGGTGCAGCACAACAGGCAGAGACCAGAGAATGATGGAGGGGGGAGGGGGCATGTGTACATTTGCCTCTCCTAGGCCATGGGGTGTACATTTGCCTCTCCTAGGTGGGGCCATGGCCCCACCATATCCATCCACATACTGCACATCCCCACTTGGCTTTCTACTCTCACTCTAACTGCTTACTCGCTAGTCCTTTTGCTCCAGAGTTTGGAGAAACCATTTTAATTTGTGGGCTCTGCTTTTCTCTCTTCACCATGGCTGCTTGTAACTTGGGACATTTATTTTTCCAATGGCCCTCTTCCTTACAATAAGCACATTGATTCTTTTCTAGCCAAGTTCTATTCTTTTTTGAATTCCTCCTTTCTCTATTTTGCTCCTTTGGGGGTCCCTCATCCTTAATAAATTTTGTCTCTTGGAGCACTGCTATTGTCATTTTAGCTATTCTTTCATTCTGTTCCAGACTCAAATCTGGTCTGACTAGGAAGACGTGGCACCCTCTTTGCATCAAGCAAACTTTTAGCCATTGTGGCAGATCTAGGGTTAAATTTAGCCATTGATCAATATATGGAAACTGATGAGGGTAGCCTGGATTCTCAGTTACTATATCCCAGACTGCTTTTAATATCTGGGGGTTAAATGTCCCAACTTTCAGCCATTTAACCCTGAAAGCAGGCCATTCTGATTGACAGAGAGTGCGTAGCCTTCTCTTGGACCATTTAATTCCATACCCAAGGTTGTCTTCATAAGCTTCTTGAAAGTGCTTTAAAAGACAACCCAAAAGGGTCTTCTGTGAACTAACCCTTCCTCCCATATTTAATAGCTAAAGTTACTAATTACAAAATTAAAACTACTTCAGAAAAATTCAGAAATGAGTGCACCAATAAAACAAAAATATAAGACACATGGTTAACTAGCACCCAGAATAAAAGGTGTTTGACTATAGAGATATTAATTATTACACAAGACAAGGGGAAGAAGCCAACTGAAGAGAATAATTTTCTTTAGGAAAAAAATCTTAGCTTGCCCATTCTAGGGCACCCTGGAGCTAGCATTTCAGAACAAAGAGAGTAATAGTTTACTACTTAATATTGCTTTTTAGTCAAAAGTTTCCAATTTTAACACAAAAGACACAAACAGGTCTTAAAACAGACCCATTTAGACATTAAACAAAGGACTTATACACAAACAATGCATGCCTATTTTAATGAAATAATACCAGATAATTTGATGAAGAAAGACAAAGCCTCAAAGATGAGGGAAGGGCTCCCCTTGTGACCTCTCAGGAGCACGCAGGTCTCAGCACCAGAGATTTCTTAACCAGGGTTTTTAGAAACAGAAACATTAAAATAAAAACTGAGATCTTGGGAGGAGACAAGATGGCACTGGAGTAGGCAGACGTACCAGCATCTACCTCCCAGAACCAAAGTGAATTACAAACTAATTTTATAAACTATCATCTGGAAAAACCAACTTTGGACTAAACTAAGAGCACTCTTCAACCAAGAAACACTGAAGAAGCCACACCGAGACTGGTAGGAAAAGTGGAAACGCGGAAATGCAGAGAGGGCTGCCCAGCTCCCCGGAGCGAACGGCAGCAGGAAGAGACTTGCGTGGCGGGAAGTGAGTTTAGCAGAGGGGAAAGGGTCCTGAGCCCCAGGAACAAAGCCCCAGCTGCAGCCCCAGAGCCCAGAAGAGGCGTAAGGACAGTATTTAGCTGGAAACAAGTCAGGATACTGTTTCTGAGAGATTCTTATTTCTCAGACCCAGGATCCTTCTTAAAGGGACCGCACAGAACATCTCTCTCAAAAACAATCACCTGGGGCTCCTGGGGACAGGGGGAGAGAGGAGAGGACCAGAGTAACAGGAAGAGAGTGTAATCTAGGAGGCATAGGGAGAAACATTTTGGGAGATAGCCACCCTAACCCCTGGGACGAGTCACTCCCCAAAGCTGAAGTGAATATTTCCCCTGGAAACAGCAATACCAGCAAAGGGAAGCAGGAGAGCAGCCAAACAAGCTCCCCCACGGCATTCAGAGCAGAAGTCGCATAGAAGGAGGGAGTTTTCGGGTCTACAGTAGTGAGTCTTAGGGTCCGAGCTGCAATGCCCCCACCCACGTGGCTGAGGGCACACCGGAGAGCGGGCGGCAGCGGGAGACAAAAGCGCGGTTCTGCTGGCAGGGGCGGAAGCCAGCTGACCACCACTGGGTTCAGGTGTTAGCTCAATCTTGCCCAGCTGGGGAGAAGGGGACATGCAAAAGCGGTCAAGCTCAGCAGCCGGCAGCCTGTAATCCAGCCTCCGGGAGAAGGGCGGGAACCCCGGAAAGGGTGGAGCCAGCCCCAGAGCAAGGGCAGAGGAGCACAGCCCTGCCCCGCCCATGCAACCCAGGCTTGCGGTCTGACTTAGTAGCCGGCTCCTCCAGCGTGGGTGGAGCCAAAAGCCCAGAAGAGGCGGAATTCTGCTACGGAGCTGAGCTTGGGCATGCAGCCCTCCCCGGCGGTAGAGCCAAGGCTAGCAGCTGTTCCTTGAGTGGGATCCTCCTGCAAGGGAAGGGCAAAAGCTCAGAAATAGGCGGAGACCTGCAGCTGAGCAAAGGTGCTTGCCAGTGCCCTCAAGACCGAGCATAACATCACACACAAGGGCGGGGCAAAGGCCAAGGCCACCAACCCTTGTGCACCCGAGCACGTGATGACAGCCACTCCGTGAAGAGAAAATGCAGAGGCAGAGAAATACAACACAAATAAACCAAGAGAAATCCCCAGAAAAGGACCTAAGTGAATCAGATTTAACCAAATTACCAGATGTAGAGTTTAAAATAACGATTGTTAGGATGCTCAAAGATATTAGAACCACCATAGATGGCCATTACGAAAACCTAAATAAAGAGATAACAAATATAAAAAAGGACATTGAAATAATAAAAAAGAATCAGTCAGAAATGACAAATACAATATCTGAAATAAAGAATACAATGGAAGGAATTAAAAGCAGAATGGATGAAGCAGAGAATCGAATCAGTGAGTTAGAGGACACAATAAATAAAGGCACGGAAGCAGAGCAGAAAAAAGAAAAAAGACTCAAAAAGTCTGAGGAAACTCTAAGAGAGCTCTGTGACAACATGAAGAGAAATAACATCCGCATCATAGGGGGTCCTGAAGAAGAAGAGAAAGAACAAGGGATAGAGACTTTGTTCAAACATATTATAGCGGAAAACTTCCCCCAATTAAGGCAGGAAAACATTTCACATGTTCAGGAAGCACAGAGAACTCCATTAAGGAGAAAACCAAAGAAACCTACACCAAGACACAACATAATTAAAATACCAAAGCTAGATGATAAAAAGAAAATATTAAAAGCTGCTAGAGAAAAAAAGACTATCACCTACAAAAGAGCCCCCATAAGGATGACTTCTGACTTCACAACAGAAACACTTGAGGCCAGAAGGGAATGGCAAGAAATATTCAAAGTAATGCAGAACAAGAACCTACAACCAAGACTATTTTATCCAGCAAGGCTATCATTTAAAATTGAAGGAGAAATAAAAAGATTTACAGACAAAAACAAAAACTCAAGGATTTCACTGCAACCAAACCAAGGCTGCAAGAAATGCTAAGGGACCTGTTGTAAACAGATCAAAGGAAAAAAAGAATATAGCAAAAGAGAAATACAGTTTTAAAGAAAAAAAATGGCAATAAACAATTACATATCAGTAATAACCTTAAATGCTAATGGATTAAATGATCCAATCAAGAGACATAGGGTAGCTGCGTGGATAAGAAAACAGGACCCATACATATGCTGTCTACAAGAGACACACTTTAAATCAAAAGATGCACACAGGCTGAAGATAAAAGGATGGAAAAAAATATTTCACGTGAATGGAAATGAAAAATAGCTGGGGTAGCAATACTTATATGAGACAAAATGGACTTTAAAACAAAGACCATAGTTAGAGATAAAGAAGGTCACTACATAATGATAAAGGGAGCAATCCAAAAGGAAGATATAACCATTATAAATATCTATGCACCTAATATATGAGCACCTAAATATATAAAGCAGACTTTGATGGACTTAAAGGGCGAGATCAACAGCAATACTATAATAGTAGGGAATTTCAATACCCCATTAACATCATTAGATAGATCCTCAAGAAAGAAAATTAACAAAGAAACAGCAGACTTAAAGGACATATTAGATCAACTCGATTTAATATATATCTTCAGAACCTTTCACCCTAAAACAGCAGAATATACATTCTTTTCAAGCATTCATGGTACATTCTCTAGAATAGACCACATGTTAGGGCACAAAGGCAGGCTCAACAAATTTAAGAAGATTGCAATCATATCGAGCACTTTCTCTTATCACAATGGCATTAAACTAAAAACCAACCACAATAAAAAAATTGAAAAACATTAAAACACTTGGAAACTAAATAGCACGTTATTAAACAATGAATGGGTTAACATTGAGATCAAAGAAGAAATTAAAAAATTCCTAGAAACAAATGATAATGAGCATACATCAACTCAAAATTTATGGGACACAGCAAAAGCAGTCCTGAGAGGGAAGTTTATAGCATTACAGGCATACCTCAAGAAGCTAGAAAAAGCTCAAATAAACAACTTAACCCTGCATCTAAAAGAACTAGAAAAAGAACAGCAAGGAAAGGCCAGAGCTAGTAGAAGGAAAGAAATAATAAAGATCAGAGCAGAAATAAATGACATAGAGGCTAAAGAAACAATACAGAGGATCAATGAAACCAGGAGCTGGTTCTTTGAAAAGGTAAACAAGATCGATGAACATTTAACGAGACTCACCAAGAAAAAAAGAGAGAGGACTCAAATAAATAAAATTAGAAATGAGAGTGGAGAAATAACAACTGACACAACAGAAATAGAAAATATTGTAAGAAAATACTATGAAGAACTGTACGCCAAAAAACTAGACAACCTAGATAAAATGAAAAAGTTCCTTGAATCATATAATCTTCCAAAAATCAATCTGGAAGAATCAGAAAACCTAAACAGACCAATTACAACAAATGAGATTGACACAGGTATTAAAAAACTCCCAAAAAAGAAAAGTCCTGGGCCTGATGGCTCCACAAGTGAATTCTACCAAATATTCAAAGAAGAACTAACTCCTATCCTTCTCAAGCAATTTCAAAAAATTCAAGAGGAAGGAAGACTTCCAAACTCCTTTTATGAGGCAAACATAATTCTGATTCCAAAACCAGGCAAAGACAACACACACAAAAAAAATTATAGGCCAATATCCCTGATGAACTTAGATGCAAAAATCCTCAACAAAATATTAGCAAACCGGATCCAGCAATATATGGAAAAAATCATACACCATGATCAAGTGGGATTTATTCTTGGGAGGCAAGGCTGGTACAATATTCACAAATCAATCAATGTGATTCATCACATAAACAAAAGAAAGGAGAAAAACCACATGATAATTTCAATAGATGCAGAAAAAGCATTTGGTAAAATCCAGCACCCATTCATGATCAAAACTCTCAGCAAAGTGGGAATACAGGGAACATACTTCAACATGATAAAGGCCATCTATGAGAAACCCACAGCCAACATCATACTCAATGGGCAAAAATTAAAAGCAATCCCCTTAAGATCAGGAACAAGGCAGGGGTGCCCCCTTTCACCACTCTTATTCAACATAATTCTGGAAGTCCTACCAACAGCAATCAGACAAGGAAAAGAAATAAAAGGCATTCAAATTGGAAAAGAAGAAGTAAAACTATCATTATTTGCAGATGACATGATATTGTATATAGAAAACCCTAAAGTCTCCGTCAAAAAATTACTAGACCTGATAAATGAATTTGGCAAGGTGGCAGGATATAAAATCATCACTCAGAAATCAGAGGCGTTTTTTTTTTTTAATAATTTTATTTTTTTAATGGGGTGACATCAATAAATCAGGATATATACATTCAAAGATAACAAGTCCAGGTTATCTTGTCGTTCAATTATGTTGCATACCCACCACCCAAAGTCAGATTGTCCTCTGTCACCTTCTATCTTGTTTTCTTTGTGCCCCTCCCCACCCCCTTTCCCTCTCCCATTCCCCCCTCCCCCCCGTAACCACCACACTCTTATCAATGTCTCTTAGTTTCACTATTATGTCCCACCTATGTATGGAATAATACAGTTTCTGGTTTTTTCTGATTTACTTATTTCGCTTCGTATCATGTTATCAAGATCCCACCATTTTGCTGTAAATGTTCCGATGTCATCATTTCTTATGGCTGAGTAGTATTCCATAGTGTATATGTGCCACATCTTCTTTATCCAGTCATCTATTGATGGGCTTTTTGGTTGTTTCCATGTCCTGGCCACTGTGAACAATGCTGCAATAAACATGGGGCTGCATGTGTCTTTACGTATCAATGTTTCTGAGTTTTTGGGATATATACCCAGTAGAGGGATTGCTGGGTCATAATGTAGTTCTATATTCAGTTTTTTGAGGAACCACCATACTTTCTTCCATAATGGTTGTACTACTTTACATTCCCACCAACAGTGTATGAGGGTTCCTTTTTCTCCACAACCTCTCCAACATTTGCTATTAACTGTCTTGTTAATAATAGCTAGTCTAACAGGTGTGAGGTGGTATCTCATTGCCGTTTTGATTTGCATTTCTCTAATAGCTAAAGAAGATGAGCATCTTTTCATATATCTGTTGGCCATTTGTATTTCTTCCTGGGAGAAGTGTCTATTCATATCCTCTTTCCATTTTTTTTATTGGATTGTTTGTTTGTTTGTTGTTGAGTTTTATGAGTTCTTTGTATATTTTGGATATTAGGCCCTTATCTGAGCTGTCGTTTGAAAATATCATTTCCCATTTAGTTGGCTTTCTGTTTATTTTGTTATCAGTTTCTCTTGCTGAGCAAAAACTTCTTAGTCTGATGTAGTCCCATTCATTAATTTTTGCCTTCACTTCTCCTGCCTGTGGAGTCAAATTCATAAAATGCTCTTTAAAACCCAGGTCCATGAGTTGAGTACCTATGTCTTCTTCTATGTACTTAATTGTTTCAGGTCTTATGTTTAGATCTTTTATCCATTTTGAGTTAATTTTTGTACAGGGGGAGAGACTGTAGTCCAGTTTCATTCTTTTGCATGTGGCTTTCCAGTTTTCCCAGCACCATTTATTGAAGAGGCTTTCTTTTCTCCATTGTGTGTTGTTGGCCCCTTTATCAAAAATTATTTGACTATATATATGTGGTTTTATTTCTGGACTTTCTATTCTGTTCCATTGGTCTGAGTGTCTATTTTTCTGCCAATATCATGCTGTTTTGATTGTCGTGGCCCTATAATAGAGTTTGAAGTCAGGTATTGTAATGCCCCCAGCTTCATTCTTTTTCTTTAGGATTGCTTTGGCTATTCGGGGTTTTTTATAGTTCCATATAAATCTGATGATTTTTTGCTCTATTTCTTTAAAAAACGTCATTGGAAGTTTGATGGGAATTGCATTAAATTTGTATATTGCTTTGGGTAATATAGCCATCTTGATTATATTTATTCTTCCTAGCCAAGAACAAGGTATATTCTTCCATCTCATTATATCTTTTTCGATTTCCCTTAACAATGGTTTATAGTTTTCATTATATAAGTCCTTTACATTCTTTGTTATGTTTATTCCTAAGTATTTTATTTTTTTTGTTGCAATCGTGAAGGGGATTATTCTTTTGAGTTCCTTCTCAGTTGTTTCATTGTTGGCATATAGAAAGGCTATTGACTTCTGTATGTTAATTTTGTATCCTGCGACCTTACTGTATTGGCTTATTGTTTCTAGTAGTCTTTTTGTGGATTCTTTGGGGTTTTCAATGTATAGGATCATATCATCTGCAAAAAGTGATACCTTTACTTCTTCTTTTTCGATATGGATGCCTTTTATTTCTTTGTCTTGTCTGATTGCTCTGGCTAGAACCTCTAGTACCACATTAAAAAAGGGTGGAGAGAGTGGACAACCCTGTCTTTTTCCTGATTTAAGGGGGAAAGCCTTCAGTTTAGTGCCATTTTATATGATGTTAGCTGATGGTTTATCATATATGGCCTTTATCATGTTGAGATATTTTCCTTCTATACCCATTTTGTTGAGAGTCTTAAACATAAAATTGTGTTGTATTTTATCGAAAGCCTTTTCTGCGTCTATTGATAAGATCATGTGGTTTTTGTTCTTTGTTTTGCTGATATGGTGTATTACGTTAACCGTTTTACGTATGTTGAACCATCCTTGAGATTCTGGGATGAATCCCACTTGATCATGATGTATTATTTTTTTAATATGTTGTTGTATTCGATTTGCCAGTATTTTGTTTAGTATTTTAGCATCTGTATTCATTAGAGATATTGGTCTGTAGTTTTCTTTTTTTGTGCCATCCTTGCCTGGTTTTGGTATGAGGGTTATGTTGGCCTCATAAAATGTGTTTGGAAGTATTGCTTCTTCTTCAATTTTTTGGAAGACTTTCAGTAGAATAGGAACCAAGTCTTCTTTGAATGTTTGATAAAATTCACTGGTATAGCCGTCAGGGCCTGGACTTTTATTTTTGGGGAGGTTTTTAATGGTTTTTTCTATTTCTTCTCTACTGATAGGTCTGTTTAGGCTTTCTGCTTCTTCTTGACTCAGTCTAGGAAGGTTGTATTGTTCTAGGAATTTATCCATTTCTCCTAGGTTGTTGAATTTAGTGGCATAAAGTTTTTCATAGTATTCTACAATAATTCTTTGTATATCTACGGTGTCCGTGGTGATTTCTCCTCTTTCATTTTGGATTTTGTTTATATGAGTTCTTTCTCTTTGTTCCTTGGTAAGTCTTGCCAAGGGTTTGTCAATTTTGTTGATCTTTTCAAAGAACCAGCTCCTTGTTCTATTAATTTTTTCTATAGTTTTTCTGTTCTCTAATTCATTTATTACTGCTCTGATTTTTATTATCTCCTTTCTTCGGCTGGTTTTGGGTTGTCTTTGTTCTTCTTTTTCTAGTTCCTTAAGGTGGGAAGTTAAGTGGTTCACTTGGGCTCTCTCTTGTTTGTTCATATATGCCTGAAGTGATATGAACTTCCCTCTTATCAGTGCTTTTGCTGCATCCCATAGATTCTGATATGTCGTATTGTCATTTTCATTAGTCTGTATATATCTTTTGATCTCTGCACTTATTTCTTCTTTGACCCATTCATTTTTTAAAAGTATGTTGTTTAGTTTCCACATTTTTGTGGGATTTTTTTCCTTTTTTTTGCAGTTGAATTCTAGTTTCAAGGCTTTATGATCAGAAAATATGCTTGGTACAACTTTGATTTTTCTGAATTTGCTGATGTTGTTTTTGTGGCCCAAATATGGTCAATTCTTGAGAATGATCCATGTACACTGGAGAAAAATGTATACTCAGTCACTTTGGGATGAAATGTCCTGTAGATGTCTATCATATCCAGGTGCTCTAGTGTTTTGTTTAAGGCCACTATGTCTTTGTTGATTCTCTGTTTGGATGACCGATCTACAGCCGTCAGTGGTGTATTGAGGTCTCCAAGTATGATTGAGTTTTTGTCAGTTTTTGTTTTAAGATCAATAAGTAGCTGTCTTATATATTTTGGTGCTCCTTGGTTTGGTGCATATATATTAAGAATTGTTATGTCTTCTTGATTCAGTGTCCCCTTAGCCATTATGAAATGGCCATTTTTGTCTCTGAGTACTTTTCCTGCTTTGTAGTCAGCATTATCTGATATGAGTATTGCTACACCTGCCTTTTTTTTATGTTATTTGCTTGGAGTATTGTTTTCCAGCCTTTCACTTTGAATTTGTTTTTATCTTTGTTACTTAGATGACTTTCCTGTAGGCAGCATACAGTTGGATTTTCTTTTTTAATCCATTCTGCTACTCTGTGCCTTTTTATTGGTGAGTTTAATCCGTTTACATTTAGTGTAATTATTAATACTTGTGAGTTCCCTATTGCCATTTTATATCTTGCTTTTTGTTAGTTTTGTGTCTTGTTTGATCCTTCTCTTTCGTTTTTCTATCTTTTGTTTTATTTGGTTGTATTCCATACATCTTGCCTCTGTTGCTATCTTTTTTATCTCATGTGCTTCTGTGGTGGTTTTTTCAATGGTGGTTACCTTTGAGTAATGAAATGGTCCCTACCCTGTTCATTGTAGCGAACTATTTTGTGAGTACTTTTGCACTCCATCGTCCTTTGCTACTGTTAATCTCCATCTTCTCCCCCTCTTTCTTTTTGTTGTTGTCACAGTTTAAATTTGGTTTCATTGTGTTCTTCTTGGAGCTTTTACTTGGGGCTCTGTTTTTTTTTTTGTTCTTTGTATCTGATTGGAGAACCCCCTTTAGTAATTCCTGGATTAGGGGTTTTCTGATGATAAATTCCCTCATCTTTTCTGTATCTGTGAATGTTTTTATTTCTCCTTCATATTTGAAGGATAGCTTTGATGGGTATAGTATTCGTGGCTGAAAGTTCCTCTCTTTCAGGACTTTAAATATTGGGGTCCACTCTCTTCTAGCTTGTAGAGTTTCTGCTGAGAAATCTGATGATAATCTAATGGGCCTTCCTTTATATGTTGTATGCTTCTTTTCCCTGGCTGCCTTGAGAATTTTTTCTTTGCTGTTGGTTTGTGTCAATTTCATTATGATATGCCTTGGAGTAGGTTTGTTGGGGTTAAGAAAACTCGGAGTTCTGTTTGCTTCTTGAACTTGAGGCTTTAGTTCTTTCCACAGGCTTGGGAAGTTCTCATCTATTATTTGTTTGAGTATGTTCTCCATTCCATTTTCTCTCTCTTCTCCCTCTGATATACCTATTATTCTTATGTTATTCTTTTTGATGGAGTCAGATAATTCTTGTAGGGCTATCTCATTTTTTAAAATTTTTGAGTCTCTTTCTTCTTCTCTCTGTTGTGCCTCAAGTTGCTTGTCTTCTATTTCACTAATCCTCTCTTCTATCTGACCTGTTCTATTAGCTAAGCTTGTTACTTCGTTTTTCAGCTCGTGAATTGAGTTTTTCATCTCTGTTTGATTTGTTTTTATAGTTTCAATTTCCTTGGACATATATTCTTTGTGTTCATTGAGTTGTTTTCTGAGCTCCCTAAATTGCCTTTCTGTGTTTTCTTGTATATCTCGGAGGATTTTTAGGATTTCTATCTTGAATTCTCTGTCATTTAGCTCCAAGGTTTCCAATATATTAAATTTTTTCTCCATAGATTTTTCCTCATCTAGCTGTCTTACCTCTCTTTCTTTTGTATCCATGATATTTGATTTTCTCTTCCTTAATGGCATCTGAGGGTGGTTTTGTTGATAGTATTAATGAGATTTAATAAAGAATAAAAAGTTAAAAAAAATAAAAAAATAATAAAAAATATAAAAAATCGAAAAGAGTTTTTTTTAAAAAAAATTGATAATGAAATAAAGAAAAATAAAATAAAATAAAAATTTTTAAAAAAGGAAATTATTCCCCCCTCCTTTTTTCCTCTCCTCCCCTCTCCCCTCTTTCTTGAGAAAATCTTGTGGTGAACTGTGAATTATAACAAACAATGCCTGTGATGGAGGGCCTGAATTGGGGAGAAGTAATAAAGGGGCAAAAAAAAAAAGAAAAAAAAAATAGGAAAATAAAGAGCGTATGGTCCCACAAAAAGCAAATAAGGAAAAAATTTGGGTCAAGAATAAAATGATTTGCTTTTAGGTGTTGGTTGTCTAAGAGTTATGATGAGAGGAATAAGAGGAAAATGGAAAAATGGGGGGACAAATTAAAAAATTACTATTGTATTTAGTGGAACAAGAACTAGATAAAATGGAGAGCCAGGGTTGGGAGCACTGCTAGTGAGTTAAAAAGGTGAAGTAAAAACCCCCCAAAATGTCACAAACATAAGTTTGAGTCCCAGATAAGATAATTTGTTTGTTATTGAGGTTTGAATGAGAGGAGATGTAAAGGAGAAAGAAAGAAACTAATATAGAGGGAGAAAAGAAAGAGAGAGAGAGAAAAAAAGAGGGAACCACTAAAAGAAGAAAAAAGAAAGGAGAGAGAGAGAGAGAGTTAAGGGTTTTGGAGTGCAACCCTCATAGAGAGAAAGGAAGAGAAGAGAAAAGATAATGGGAGATATAACACTTATGGGTAGTGTAGTTAAAGGAGAGGAGAGAGTAAGACCGGCAGAGAGTTAATTGGCCAAATTGGAGGAGGAAAAAAAGTATCAAGAATGAAGATAAGAGAAACAAACGAACAAACATAATAAAATGGGATAGCTTATAAAGTCTGCAGATTATTCTTGATTTTGAGAGGTTATCTTCTTGCTTTTTCTTTTCTCTCCCTCTTCCTGGTCGGTGACTCTGTACCCCGGGTTCTGCCCCTTTGGCACGCTCAGGTAGAGGTTTGCAGTTGATAAGTCTCTATGGCAATGTCATGTATTGTGCTTTAGTCTCGTTGGCAGTCGAGGCTCATTAGCATTTATAGGCTCCGACAGTGAGAGAGTCCGTGTTCCTGGAGCCTTTCTCCTAGTCTTTCCTTCCTCAATTAGTAGCCTGATAATCCAGCTATGGGGTTGCTGCTGCCTCTGCCTGGATAGTAAGAGGCTCAAAGAGCTGGCAACTCCCCACTCTATTTCCACTCAGCACAGGGTTCTGGATAAGGCTCAGTCAGTCAGAGCTGCTAGCATAATCAGGCAGGCTTTTCACTCACTCAAAGACCTCTGGCTCTGCCACTCTGTCCGGTAACACAGGCGGGCGCCCACTTCTGGGGCACTTGGAGGAAACTCTCACTCACTGTCTGTGCTCACAGACCTCAGAGGCGTTTTTATACACTAATAATGAACTGTCAGAAAGAGAAATCAAGAAATCAATCCCCTTTACCATTGCAACCAAAAAAATAAAGTACCTAGGAATAAATCTAACCAAGGAGATTAAAGACTTGTACTCGGAAAATAATAAAACATTGATAAAAGAAATCAGAGAAGATATGAATAAGTGGAGGCATATACCGTGCTCATGGTTAGGAAGAATAAACATCATTAAAATGTCTATATTACCCAAAGCAATTTATAAATTCAATGCAATACCAATTAAAATACCAATGACTTACTTCAAAGACATAGAACACATATTCCAAAAATTTATATGGAACCAAAAAAGAACACAAATAGCCTCAGCAATCTTGAAAAGGAAGAAAAAAGCGGGAGGTATCACAATTCCAGATATCAAGTTATATTATAAGGCCATTGTACTCAAAACAGCATGGTACTGGCATAAGAACAGGCACATAGATCAATGGAACAGAACAGAGAACCCAGAAATAAACCCACAGCTCTATGGACAACTGATACTTGACAAAGGAGGTAAGACAATACAATGGAGTAAAGACAGCCTCTTCAACAAATGGTGTTGGGAAAACTAGACAGCTACTTGCAAAAAAATGAAACTAGACCACCAACTTACACCACTCACAAAAATAAACTCAAAATGGATAAAAGACTTGAATGTAAGCTGTGAAACCATAGGCGTCTTAGAAGAAAACATAGGCAGTAAGCTCTTTGACATCTCTGGCAGCAATATATTTGCTGATTTGTCTCCACAGGCAAGTGAAATAAAAGACAGGATAAACAAATGGGACTTTATCAAACTAAAAAGCGTCTGCACAGCTAAAGACAATAAGAACAGAATAAAAAGACAAACTACACAATGGGAGAATATATTTGACATAGCGTCTGATAAGGGGTTAATAACCAAAATTTATAAAGAACTTGTAAAACTTAATACCAGGAAGACAAACAATCCAATCCAAAAATGGGCAAAAGAAATGAATAGACACTTCTCCAAAGAGACACACAGATGGCCAACAGGCATATGAAAAAATGTTCAACATCACTAATGATTAGAGAAATGCAAATTAAAACCACAATGAGATATCACCTCACACCAGTCAGAATGGCGTTCATCAATAAAACAACACAGAATAAGTGCTGGCCAGGATGTGGAGAAAAGGGAACCCTCCTGCAGTGCTGGTGGGAATGCAGACTGGTGCAGCCCCTGTGGAAAACAGTATGGAGATTCTTCAAGAAATTAAAAATCGAACTGCCTTTTGACCCAGCTATACCACTGTTAGGAATATACCCCAAGAACA
Organism: Saccopteryx leptura; assembly: GCF_036850995.1. Lineage (NCBI taxonomy): Eukaryota > Metazoa > Chordata > Mammalia > Chiroptera > Emballonuridae > Saccopteryx > Saccopteryx leptura. The sequence goes on along the minus strand of NC_089507.1, from coordinate 111,595,297 downwards.
CCATAGCACTGTTTGAAAAGAAGAAATGCACCCCCATGTTTATGGCAGCATTGTTCACAATAGCAAAGATTTGGAAACAGCCCAAGTGTCCATCAGAGGACGAGTGGATTAAAAAGCTTTGGTATATATATACTATGGAATACTACTCAGCCATAAGAAATGATGACATAGGATCTTTTACAACAACATGGATGGGCCTTGATAACATTATACTGAGTGAAAGAAGTAAATCAGAAAAAACTGAGAACTATATGATTCCATACTAGGTGGGACATAAAGATGAGACTCAGAGACATGAACAACAGTGTTGAGGTTACAGGGTGGGGGGAGGAGAGGGAGGGGGTTGGGGAGGGGAGGGGCACAAAGATCATGGCTTTTTAGCATTTGCCATATTCCCCCCTTAATCTATAGTCAGACAGCAAATATTTATGTATGGTGTTTCCACTATAAAGATGCTGTCTTAGGGACAAATGCTGCTAAATTTTTTCAGCAGTTCCTCCTTCTTCAAAGACTTATATGTCAACATAGAGCTCCATATTTCATAGGACATACTCAAGCTCACTCCATGGTCCCTGGAGCTTTAGCACAAGGGAATGCCCCCCCCTTTTTTGTAGTATTTTTTCTTTTATTTATTTATTCTTTGTATTTTTCTGAGGATGGAGATGGGGAGGCAGTCAGACAGACTCCTGCATGTGCGTGTCTGGGATCCACCTGGCATGCCTACCAGGGAGGAATGCTCTACCCATCTGGGTTGTTGCTCTGTTACAACCGGAGCCATTCTAGTGATGGGGGCGGAGGCCATGGGGCCATCCTTAGTGCCCGGGGTGGCTTTGCTCCGGTGGAGCCTTGGCTGCGGGCAGGAGGAGAGAGACCAAGAGGAAGGAGAGGGGGAGGGGTGGAGAGGTAGATGGGCGCTTCTCCTGTATGCTCTGGCCAGGAATCGAACCCGGGAATCCTGCACACCAGGCCAATGACTCCGACGGGTCTACCATATCATGCTTTTTACTTAAAAAAAAAAAAATTTACCTTTCTTTTGAATGCTGATGAACAGGAGACACCAAATCTTTTTCGCCTGCAAACTACTACCTTCTTTATTAGATCTAGCTAATAACACTGTTTTGTCTTTTTCCAAATAACTCCAGATATATGGAAAAGATTTATATAGGCAGATGGGGATCCTCAAACCCCTCAGCGAGATCTTCTGAGAATGGCTTTTAAGGTACCTAGAGGCAGAAAAAGCCCAATAGAGATCAGGGGAACTACCAGCTTTTAGGATACACCCTTAAAGGCTCCAATGCCCCAAAGGGGTCTCATAGGATGCCATCTGGGTCCTGCTTCAATAGGGGAAAGGAAGGTCATTGAGTTAAAGCTTGCCAGGCTTACACGCCTCTGCTGTGAGGAAACAGGGACACTGGAAGGTGGGCTTCCCCCTCGCTCCTCTAAGGGAGGGTTCAGTCTCTTCCAGCCCTGCTCCAGCCACCTAGGACCTAACCTTGCCCAGAAAGCTGGGGTTTGCCACTGAAGGCTGAAGGTGCCCAGGGCCGTTGGCCCCATCTACGACACTGTGGACGAGCCTAGGGTATTTCTTCCAAGAAGCAGGTAAACTGATCTCATTTGCACAAGGGCCACTTAACTATGTTTTGCCTGAATAGTCAGGTTTTTTATTCTTCTCTCAAAGATCTCTGTTGTGGGTGTTGATAGTCCTATTTTCTGCTGCTTTGCTTAATATATAGTGTTTCCTTTATCCCTCTTACTTCAATGCCCCACTCATATTTCAGGCTGGGACCTACTCCTAATTTAGAGCTCTCTTTCCTCCTTTTGCCAACTTGTATTATGAATTTACCTTTGCCACCCAGCTTAGTGTATCCCAAGGTTCTCTTTACCATACCACAGTCACAGAGCTCCAGGGAAAAGCAACCTGGTCTCAACTCTCCAGGCAGAGGCGAACAGAAGCTCCATATCCACGCATGCTGCAAATGCCTTTTTCCAGTCTACCTGAATCATTACCAGCTAGAAGCAGTGGTCATTGGGACTTGGACATGAGCTGCAAAGTATAGAATGGTGACAACAATTCCAGTGCCATGCAGACTTTTCCTGTGGGGAACTTGCCTGGACTCCTGCTCCCTGGGACAGCTCCTAACAGACTGAACTGTGGTTGGGTTGCATTTTTCAGGGATTTGGCATGGTGATGGGGCCAACTTGGACTTGGGGAACATGTTAAGGACACTACTCTTTTATGGATTCTTGCTGTATTGGCCAAGAGTTTGCTTAAAGGCTTTTAATCACTGTAAAAAAAAATAGAGGACTGGATGAAGAAGATGGGGCACATATACACCATGGTATACTATTCAGCTAGGAGAAATGATGACATCGGATCACTTACAGCAGAATGGTGGAGTCTTTGCAGCATTGTGCGGGGTGAAATAAGCGAATCAGAAAAAAACAGGAACTGAAGGATTCCATATATTGGTGGGACATAAAAGCGAGACTAAGAGGCATGGACAGGAGTGTGGTGGTTATGGGGGGTGGGGGATGGGGGGAGGGTAAGAGGGATAGGGGGAGGGAGAGGGGTACAGAGAGAACTGGATGGAGGGTGGTGGAGGATGATCTCTCTTCCGGTGATGGGTATGCAACAGAACTGCATGACAAGATAACCTGGAAATGTTTTCTTTGAATGTATGTACCCTGATTTATTGATGTCACCCCATTAAAATAAAAATTTATTTATAAAAAAAAAAAAGACTGAGATCTCGACAAACACAGAGGCTCTCTTGGAAGTCTTGGCTCAAGATTAATCAATCCAGATTAGCTCAGTCTCCACTGATTCAGTGCTATGTGAGACTGACTAATCCTGGACAAACTTAACCTCCATTAGCCTTCCTAGAGATAGACGCATCATCCCTACTTCTGCCATTTTACCGAGAGCCTCATCTAGATACCTCTGAAAGTCCTGTGGAGGATGAAGTCTCCACTAGTTCCTCTCATAGAGAAACAGATATTCCCAAGAGCCTGAAGCAGAACCCAACCCCACTAGTCGTCCTTCCAGAGTATAACCAGAATTCCCTCTCCTAGCAAAACCCAAACATTTTACCAAGAGCTTCCTCTAGATACCTCTGGAAGTCCTGGACAGGATGAAGTTCCTATTAATACCTCTCTTAGAGAAACTGATGTCTCTGAAGGCCCACTGCAGAACTGGGGACCTGGTCCAATCAGTTCCCATTAATGTCCTTCTAAAGTATGAGCAGAGATCCCCAGGAGCCTGAAGCAGGGCTCAGTCCCCACCAATCGTCCCTCCAGAGTATAACCAGAAGTCCCTCTCCTAGCAAAACCCAAAGCAGGACCACTAAAACTCCCCACCAATGTCTTGGTCTTGGAAAGCCTGCATGAACTTATGACCACGTCTGGTCTGTTTCACGGCAAATCCAGTTCAAAACATAAAAACCATAGACTAGTTACAACCAGCAAAGCAGTTTTGAAAGTCCTACATACCCCACCGGGGTTTCACATCCCCAGAGTCACAACTCAGCAAAGACCCCAAATCCACTTTACCTACATTCTAGTCTGACATAGACTACAAACTAGTTACAAACATAAAAGCCAAAGCAACAGTTCAAAGGGAAGCCAAAAAATTCAGTAAAGCCGAAAGGGTTGCTCTAGCTACCTCCTCGATTTTCTCTGCCAAATTGTCAAATTTGGAAACTGGAAGGTGTCTACCAAGGAACAGTCTGGACCCCACAGGAAGACCGGGAGCCCTGAAAAGTCTCAGATGGCACGCCTCTCCATGAGATTCAAGTGGGGCCAGGCAGCTCAGTGGAGAGTCCAGCCGATTCGGGGTGTCTCTATCTGGTGATGTGAAATTCTGGGTCCAGGATGAGCCCCCATATGTTATTGATAGATAAATGAATTCCAAAATGCCATCTTGATGTTCTGCTTATCTGTCAGACCTCACCCTTACTGGACTATTGCCCCTGAGGCAGAAGAATTCCAAGAAGCTGGTCAACCTGCCCCAAGAAGGAGCATTCCAGAAAGCTGAAATCCTAAAACCGTAAAAGGGAACATACCAGAACTTTTGACTCAGTATTCCCTCAGGCTCTCACAAACACTATATAATTTGCCCCTAGTCTGTAATCAGCACCCTTCTTCCTGGAGAAGTGCCCTGGCAGGTCTTTCTCCTCTAATAATGCCTGCACATCTGATGTTCGAGTGCCGTCTCATTCTTACAGTTATAAAGTACCGTACCCCAGATTATGAAAGGCACTGTACCTCATTTCATCAAGTTCATGTAGAGACATCCAGTCCAGATAAATTTTGAAGAGTTTTATTAGAGGAAGAGATTTATTAAATATGCCTGCTGCATATAGCTGACACGGGGAATTTGCAGGCCCAAATTGTGCAGTCCCAAAAATAGCTCAGGGGCTGCTTATATATCCTTGATCACACACGGATGGGAGAGAGCATGACATTATGGCATAGGCTGGCAACATTTGTTAAGGGGGTACACAGAAACATTAAGACTCTCAAGGTAACACAATCAAAGATGTTTACAAATCTTTCAAGGTTAATCTTCCCTCACTAGCCTAGAGGTATTTTACCCTCAAGATTCCAGGAGAAGGAAGGCACTACAATCAATGCAAGGTGGTATGTAAATTCTGCCTCCTATTGAAAGAGAAGAAGTTTCTAGGTTAACCTTTATTTTAGATTTAAAACTGAATGACCTATTGTTTTTTTAAGCCAGAAACTTCTACATTCTTCTCTCTCCTGTCCCTAAAGAAGGGATGGGACAGGAAAGCCTGATAGGAAAGCCTGACCTTTCCTCCCAGAATATCAATATCAATGTTCAGCCTTTTGGTACCTTACAACAGGGTTAAATTGTTTCCCTCTCTCTGTTATACTATAATTAACTGTTTTATTATCAGACACTTCAAACCTACACAAATGCAGACGAAATAGTATAATAACCCCCCACATATGCGTAAGCCAACTTCCACACTTACTAACTCATGACAAACCGTATCATCTCTGCCTACCCGGTCCCCTACCCTACCCACTCACACCCTACTGGATTACTATGGGGCAAATCCTAAACAGAACAACATGCTTTAACCTGTAAGTATTTCTGTATGAGCTGTAAAAGGATTTTTTTACACACCATATTTTGAACACATCAGAAATGAATTGATTTTCTTCATGTCTTAATAATGTTGCAGTAAATATAGGGTAGCGTATGTCTTTGAGAATGAATGCCCCCAAATTTTTGGGGTAGATAGCCAGAAGAGGGATTGCTGGGCGATATGGTAACTCTATTCTTGATTTTTTAAGAAACCACTATACTGTCTTCCATAGTGGCTGTACCAGTTTACATTCACACCAGCAGTAAATGAGGGTTTCTTTTTCTCCACAGTCCCTCCAACACTTATTATTACCTGTCTTGTTGATAATAGCCAATCTAACAGGTGTAACTCATTGTAGTTTAGATTTGCATTTCTCTAACAGCTAGTGAAGTTGAGCATCTTTTCCTGTATCTGTTTGCTTTGTGCAGGTTTTCTTGGGAGAAGAGTATGTTCCCCTCTCCCTATTTTTTAAATGGTTTGTTTGTTTGGTGTTGGATAGTAAAAAGTAAAGGGGGTCAAATATATGATGATGAAGGATTATCTGACTCTAGGTGATGGGCATACAATGCAATATGCAGATCATGTATCACAGAAATGTACAGTTGAAACCTATATGATCCTATTAAACAATGTCACCCCAAATAAACTTGATTTTAAAGAAAACATAATTATAAATAAATAAATAACTAAATTGATCTCTAACTCTTCAATATCACCAAAGACACAATTAGTATTCAAATTCCCTCAAATAATATTTTTACAGTTTTTTTTTTTTTTAAATTAGCACATAAACCAGAACCACACATTACAAATGATGTATTGGTCTCTGGAGTCCTTTTTAAATCTATAGGGTTTTATCTTCAACTTCTTTACTTTTCCTTGCAATGTTTTTATGGAAAAAGCTGGATCTTGTGACCTGTAAGGTTTCTCAAGATTTGAATTTTGCTGATTGCATCCACTTGGTGCTATTTAATAGTCTTCTGTCCCTACATCTCCTTGTAATTAATTCCAGATGTGTAATCAAGTTCAGGTTCCTTTTTTTGGCCAAAATACTTCACAAGTTGTGGTTTCTATTTCTATCAAAAGGTGCATCATTGCATCAGGTTGTGTCTTGTGTTTTAATAACTGCCATCAGTGATCATTGCCTGGATCCATTACTTCCTTTAGGGTTGCAAAATCATGTTCTAATTTCATCATTTCTGTTTTGTCCAACAGGCAGACCACTTCTGTAGAGAGAACATGTCCCCATTAAGTATCTGGTGACTCAGAGACACAGGACATACATTCCCCTGAGAAATGTTCCTGATTATTCTCCTTTGTTTACTAATTTCCATAATAACCAGTTGTTTTACTAGGTCCATTACAAAAAAAATCAAGATGTGACCATCTTGATTTATGCATGTTTGATATATCACAATCCACTGCTGTTATTATTCTTGTCATGACTCAGGTAGTCCTGTTTTTAACCATGGTAGCCTCTTCAAGCTGCCTCATAGTTCCTTTTGATACAACTTTTGGTACATTCCCTACTTTCTCATCTTGTATACGTCCTGCTTCAGACCTGGAATCAGCCATTTACCTAAAAAATGTTATTTCTTAGATGTGGTAAGTGATATTAAAGACCATAATCTGCCTACTAGTGGCACTAATTGATCATAAATTGATTGTTATTTCAAGTCTAGGACTGAACCAGAGTACACATTTTCTTTTTCCAAAGAGAAAATACTTCATGAGTTTATACCAAGGTTGTCAACTAAAATTTAGAACTCTGGGATTCTTACTTCATCTCTATGTAGTATCTACTTCATCTTTATATTTGTACACCTTTTCTTTTTACACTGAGATTAGTTCCTCATGAAAGTTAGGAAAGTATGGAATTTCTTATTCTGATAATATGTCTATAGTAGCTTTAGACTAGCAAAACCAGTATCATTCCTAACAATGTGCTTATTAAGAACAGTTCAAGATTTGGTAACAATTTGCTGTTGTTGTTTTCTCTTTAAGTTGTATTTCTTCAGAGATATATAAACAAATTACTGTGTTAAAAGCCATTTAAAAATATTCTTCTTTGTGTGGGTGATGTCACCAATTTCATACACTGTTAGGTTTCCCTGTTCATTTGGTTTTTTTTTTAAGAATTGCTTATTAAATTTGATCTTGATTTGTAAATTAATAAAAACACATGGTTTCTTTTTTTTGTATTTTTCTGAAACTAGAAACGGGGAGAGACAGTCAGACAGACTCCCGCATGTGCCCGACCGGGATCCACCCAGCACACCCACCAGGGGGCGACGCTCTGCCCCTCCAGGGCGTCGCTCTGCGGTGACCAGAGCCACTCTAGCACCTGGGGCAGAGGCCAAGGAGCCATCCCCAGCGCCCGGGCCATCTTTGCTCCAATGGAGCCTTGGCTGCGGGAGGGGAAGAGAGAGACAGAGAGGAAGAAGAGGGGGAGGGGTGGAGAAGCAGATGGGCGCTTCTCCTGTGTGCCCTGACCGGGAATTGAACCCGGGACTTCTGTACGCCAGGCCGATGCTCTACCACTGAGCCAACCGGCCAGGGCTAAAACACATGGTTTCTAAATTGCTGCTACAAAACAAGCATATTCAGAAAAGTCTACCGTCTTTATCTTCTCCATTTTGCTCCTTCTTTCCTCATTGAGAGAATTTTTGTTAGGTTTTAGTTTATTGTATATAAATATGTATATTTGTTTTACTTATATATGTGTGCATACACACTCAGACAAATAATTATCTATATATTATTATCCTTCCTTTTTAGATTATAAGGTAGTATACTACATACAGTTTTCTTAATCATTCTTTTTTCACTTAAAAATATCTTGGAGTTAATTCATAATAGCATGTAAAAATATCTCTTCTTTTCTATAGCTGTATAGTACTCCATTACATGGATGTGTCATAGTTTTTAAGCCATTCTGCCTGTATTGGTGGAGATTTGAGTTGTTTACAATCTTTTGCTTTTGCAAATAATTCTCCAATGACCAATCTAATGAAGATACTTTTTATTTATTTCCTTTCTCTTTCTTTTGTTATTATTGTTGTTCTATTATTTCTCAGATACAAATACTTCTCAAAGAGATATACTTATTAATTCTCACTTTTGGGTAAATTGGCTTATCAGATTACTTTGCTCAGTATATGTACTCAACTATATATTTATTAAAATAGAGTCACTTAATTTCTGCCCAAGGCTTAGGCAGAATGAGAGTATTTGGCACAGAAAAGAAGACTCAGCATTGAAACTTATAGAGCAGGACTCACAAGAGATATAAGGAGTATAAAATTAGCCTATTTTATAATTTTGCCATTACATTATCACAAGATTAACTAAGACCAAAATGCTTACATGGAAACTTTACATACTTTTCAGATAGAGTATAATTCACTTGAGTTTACTTTTCTTCTTTTCTTTCAAATCAACAGAAATCAAGCATATGTTTCTTTTTTCTTTTTCTTTTTTTTTTTAGTGAGAGAAAGGGAGGCAGAGAGACAGACTTCTGCATGCAGATCCACCCAGCAGGCCCACTAGGGGATGACACTCTGCCCATCTGAGGCTGTTGCTCTGTTGCCAGAGGCAGATTAAGGTCAGTTGAGGACCGGGCACAGAAGAAAATATTGGGCCCCTTAAAAAAAGAGAGACAGGGAAAATAAAAATACATGTTAACCATATTTTTAAATAAATAAAAATATTATGTACTATTAATGTTAAAATTGCACATATAAAACCAAAGTGTTATCAGAAAAAAAGTGTAAAGTTGGGGTTTTGCGGGGCCCTTTAGAAGTTGGAGCCCAAAGCATGCGCCCAGTGCACCAGCCATTAAATCTACCTCTGTCTGTTGCTCAACAACAAAGTCTTTTTTTAAACACCTGAGGCAGATGCCATGGAGTTATCTTCAGCACCCGAGGTCAACTCAGTCCAATTGAGCCATGGCTGGGGGAGGGGAATACAGAGAGTGAGAGAGAAGGGGGAAGGGGAGGATCAGAGAAGCAGATGGCTGCTTCTTCTGTGTGCCTTGACTGGGAATTGAACTTGGGACATCTACACACCAGGCCAATGCTCTACCACTGAGTGAACCAGCCAGGGCTAACCATATGTTTTTGTTGGTACCATTTAGTATAGTATGACTCACTCTGTTACAATTACATAGATAGACTAGTAAGCATTTTAGCTAAGATGTATTTACCCCTCAACAGCATTTACTCCTCAACAGCATTTATCCCTCAACAGCTACTAAAAAAAACCTAAAAAAACTTCAACAGCCTTCATAAGTTGCATCTTCCCTTTTACTAAAAAATCGTGGTTTATTACAGTTGCATGGAAAGAAACCATGGCAAAATAATGGGAATTTAGATGTGCCATTTTCCTTGCTTTAAGAACTCTCCCATAAAGTCCTGAAGAGACACTAAGACAAAAGAGGTTTTAAAGCAAACTACCTCTTTTTGTGAAGAAATTATAGAGAAGGAGAGAAAAAACATTTAAAAACTGTTAGGAAAATGAGCCTAACCAGCAGTGGCACAGTGGATAGAGCATTGAACTGGGATGCAGAAGACTCAGGTTTGAAATGCCAAGGTCACTGGCTTGAGCATGAGATCCTAAACATGACCCCATGGTCATCGGCTTGAGCCCAAAGGTTGCTGACTTAAGCCCAAAGATCACTTGTTTGAACCCAACGTTACTGGCTTGAGCAAGGGGTCACTCACTCTGCTGTAGCCCCCCCTCGCCCATCAAGGTATATATGAGTAAACAATCAATGAACAATTAAGGTGTCACCAACAAAGAATTGAGGCTTCTTATCTTTCTCCCTTCCTGTCCATCTGTCCCCATCTGTCCCTCTCTCTGTCACACACACACACACACACACACACACACACACACACACACACACTGTTAGAAAAGTGATAAGAAATAATTATGATCTTTCTTCTATCCGAAGTGTAGGTTTGAAATTTCACCACATCTCTACTGAAATACAATCACATAGGGAGGGATAGTTAGAAGGCCTCATTACCCCTCCTGCTCTCTGCATGGATTGGAAGGGCTTTGGAAATTCAGATAAGACTGCATTTAACTCTAGAAAAATTACATGGTGACAGACTGGTGAAGAGAAGGGGGGAGAAGGTGCAAGTGAAGAGCAGTGTAGACAAGAGAAAGATGTAAAAGATTTTCAACGAACCATCACAGACCACCTTTCCCTTCTGAAAGGGAATAAATAAGGACATCAAATTCCTGACCAATGTCCAGATGCTATAAGCGCACACCTGGCACTAGTTTGTATTCTGTTCATTGGGAATTCTTGTTAACCTCCCAAGACTGACCTGAGCATAAGGTTTGTCCCTAATTGCTACTGTTGGGCAGATAAAATATATTATGCTCACTTTGTTGAAGATGGTGCTTCCCACGTGGAAGCCTGTCACCCAGATGATAATATTAGTTGCCCTTCTTGCTTGGGATGGGCATGATTATGTTCATATGTGTTGGGGGAGGGCTCTTGTGCCAAAAGGTTTTAAAAGTAAGAGAGATCACATTGTTCTGGAAAGAAGAGGGATTATGTTCTAGAATCTAGGAGGAGAGCAGAGAAAGGCCACGTGGAGCAGAAGAGAAGCAGCCTAAATGGTGGAGTGCTGAAGGAGAAGCCAGTTTGTGCAGAGTTTGTGCAGAGAAGGAGATGGGGAACACAGGTGAATAAGGCTAGTGAGCTAGAAACCTTTGATTCTAGGAAAAAAAGTGATAAGAAATAATTATTATCTTTTTTCTATAAGTCAGTTGCTTTGTGAGCACTGAATGAGTGGATTTTGGAGCCCAGTGTGTGTTTTTACCTGCCCACCGGGTGCAAGCTAGGATTAAAGGTAATGGCCCACCAGTTCTTGACTCTTGTTTCATTACCATCTGTTCGAATCTAATGCGAACCTGCATGGGCCAGACAGCAGTGATGGTGGCTGCAGCTACTGGCTTTACATTTGGCATAGTCTGTGGCAGGATTTGAAATTTGGTATGGAGCCACCACCACTTTTGAGCAGTGGAGTAGAGGACTGGCTGCTGTTATGGTTCCCCATAGTTGTCCTTTTGGGGACCATAGGCTGGCTGACTTTTACAGCCATGCAAGAGCAAACTGAGAGCTCTGTGGAAGAGGCTGCCTGAGACCTGCAAACCGAGCAGTAGAAGGAGCTGGAGCAAATGTGGGATAAAGAGATGACGACCCTGGAACTCGAGCAAGCACCGGAGAAGGAGGCCGACCAGGTTTGTGAGATTTGCTTGGAAATGAAGCAGCTGCTGGAGAAGGAATCACAGATTCATGAGTTGAAGCTTGCCCTGAATGTTGTGGAGAGCCAGCAGCGGCAGGAGGCCAGGACTACGGCTGGGGTTGGGGCTGCAAGGTGTGCGGAGCAGAAGGCGGCGGCAGCCCGGGGCTCAAAACCAGCAGTGGGAGCTGGTGTTTTCAGTTCCTCTTTGGAGGATGAGGAGAATTGGGCTGGAGATGCAATCTGCAGTCTCCAGAAGGTGAAAGCCCAGCTGCAAAAAGTACTTACTATACGATCTTGGTAGGTCTGAGATTTTGGAACACAGGGTTGGGTGCCATTATGCTCTCCAGAGCAGAGATGGAAATGCTTACTGCCATTGCCACATGCTCCTCTTTGGGACACTGTAAGACCTGCCAGGATGGCAGGGATGAGAGTGGTGGCTGATGCCCCATGTGTGTGGACTGATTTCCTGGACTATGACCGGAGTGGGCACTGGCTCCTTGGTTGGATGGACTTATGGATTTTGGACAATGAGAAATACCCTGATGGGGGTGGGGGGCGGCTTTGCTGGAAGCACTCCCCTGCCCTGGGAAGTTTCCCCATGGCTAGAAAGAAGTCCGAGGACATTTTGCGCTTTTGGCAAAGTGCTCAGAGACTGGTGAAATGTACCTTTGTAATTGTTGAAATTGTATGATTTGTCATGTTGTTGTAATTTGTGTAATGTGCCTAATTTCCTTGCACAGGGATGCCAGTGTAGATTGTGGGTAGTAAAGTGAGCATAGGGGTGGATTGTTGGGCAGATAAAATATATTATGCTCACTTTGTTAAAGATGGTGCTGCCCACATGGAAGCCCGTCACCCAGGTTATAATATTAGTTGCCCTTCTTGCTTGGGTTGGGTGTGATTATGTTACTATGTGTTGGGGGAGGGCTTTCATGCCAAAAGATTTTAAAAGGAAGAGAGATCACATTGTTCCAGAAGGACAAGGTATTACATTCTAGGAGGAGAGCAGAGAAAGGCCATGTGGAGGAGAGGAGAAGCAGCCTAAATGGTGGAGTGCTGAAGGAGAAGCCAGTTTGTGCAGAGTTTGTGCAGAGAGAAGGAGATGGGGAACACAGGTGAATAAGACTGGTGAGGTAGAAACCTTTGATTCTAGGAAACTCGGATAAGTCAGTAGCTTTGTGAGCACTGAATGAGTGGATTTTGGAGCCCAGTGTATGTTTTTACTTGCCCGCCGGGTATAAACTAGGATTAAAGGTAATGGCCCACCAGTTCTTAGCTCCGTTGTTTCATTACCATCTGTCCGAATCTAATGTGAACCTGCATGGTCCAGGCAGCTGTGATGGTGGCCATGGCTACTGGCTTTACAGCCACTCATTCATGGACACTCAACATTAGCTCTTTCTGGCAGAGCTGCGATTAAATTCTATTGGACATTTCTGCTATATCATTGTCATGGCAACCCTCACATGATAAATGTGGGCTATCAGGGGAGAGTTGATTGCATCTGGAAGGAGGTGCATATTTAACTAGATAAGCAAGTCATAAGCCTGACCTTCTGAACTAGGCAGACATGTGGAGGAGAGATGAAAGGGTGAAGGGGGTAAAAAAAGGAAACAACACTCTGGGCACCCTCCTTCTGAGAAGTGGACAAGGGTAAGTGCCCCCTCTATAGGAAATCTACTTTCAGTAACTACCCAAGCCTGACCACTGCCTGTCCCTTGAAATCCAAGTGCCTTAGGTCCCCTAGGATGCCCCCTACCAATACACTCTTCCTAGTCATTAGGGCTGCTTCTCCTTAGTCTCCTGGAGAATCTTTTGTTCAGTCAAACCTACCTACTCATGGGACCGCCACATTGTTTTCAGGTGCTACAGCCAAACTTGAGTCCTCAATCCCCCTGAGCTATCCTCTCAGCCTCACCCTCTAAACCCAGAGAATAAGTCATCCCCTTCAGAAAGCCTAAATTGCCTCATACCTCTTAATTGTTCACTTGGGAGGGACTCTGGCTGCACCTGGTGCACAAGGCTGTGTGTTTGAAGACATCCCATGTGTCTTCTTTGCCTTCCTAGGCAGGGCCAGGAACTAGAAACCAAACTCCATCTTCTAAGCCATAAGCCTGGCTGTCCCATATGTGGAGGTTCACCTGTCTCCTGGGTATGGGTCTTTAAGGAAATATTTCAGCACAAACAATTGTCACTTCTGAATGAGGCACAATTTTGGATTGCTCACATCAGTGTTCCTCTCCATTGCACAGATCATCAGTGCCCACCGAATGCCTCCAGCCACCACACTCATTCCTGGTCTAGCTGGCTCCTTCCTCAGGATGAGGGGATAACACCTCCTCCACTCAAAGACCTCCTCCCACTTTCCAATCTAAAGAAGGCTCCCAGTTATTCTAGCTGGCCACACCCTGCTTTGTTTTTCCTAGAACAAAGCATGATTCCTTCTGTGTTGTTGTACTATGTCTTTATTATCTGTGTCTTCACGCTCATGTGAAATCTATGAAGGAAAGAATCCTGTCTGGCCTGCTTGCAACTTGCCCCTAGAATAGTGACTAGTATAGATGGCATCATTATTAAATAAAAGAGTTGCTGTGATTCTTATTCAATCATTCCACCCATTCATTTACAGATAATGTAACTACCTGGTGTCCTGGAGGCATATCTAGTTCTCTTTATTAGGGCTATGCTCTTCTGCTATGGTGATAAAGACCAATGCCATAGCTTCCCAGAGCTCTTGCACCCAGGCGGTCTCTCCACCATCCTGCCGGACACCCCCTTGTGTGGAGAGTGCTTAATAAATGAACTTGTCAGACATAAAATGCAGTGACCTTCAAAACTTCTTTTTTATTTTCTGTTTTTATAAGTGAGAGAAGGTGAGACAGAGAGATAGACTCCCACATGTGCCCCAATTGGGATCCACCCAGCAGTTGTCATCGTAGCTGAAGCTTGAATCAACCAAGCTATTTTTAGTACTTAAGGCTGATGTGCTCAGACCAACTGAATTATCCTCAGCACCTAGGGCCTACACTCAGACCAACCAAGCTACTGCCTGCAAGAAAAAAAGAGAGAGAAGGAGAGTGTTGGCAGATAAAATATATTATGCTCACTTTGTTAAAGATGGCACTGCCCACATGGAAGCCATCGCCCAGGTGATATTAATGTGTTTTGGCCGTGGGCTGTGGGCAGGCAGGATCCTTGTAGCCTGGGGCTTGGTTTTAGGATTAAGCCTTTCCAACCCTTTTTTTTTTTTTTTTTTTTTTTTTTTTTTTGTATTTTTCTGAAGCTGGAAACAGGGAGATAGTCAGACAGACTCCCGCATGCAACCGACCGGGATCCACCCGGCACGCCCACCAGGGGCGACGCTCTGCCCACCAGGGGGTGATGCTCTGCCCCTCCGGGGCATCGCTCTGCCGCGACCAGAGCCACTCTAGCGCCTGGGGCAGAGGCCAAGGAGCCATCCCTAGCGCCTGGGCCATCTTTGCTCCAATGGAGCCTTGGCTGCGGGAGGGGAAGAGAGAGACAGAGAGGAAGGAGGGGGTGGGGGTGGGGAAGCAAATGGGCGCTTCTCCTATGTGCCCTGGCCAGGAATCGAACCCGGTCCCCCGCACGCCAGGCTGACGCTCTACTGCTGAGCCAACCGGCCAGGGCTTCCCACCCTTTTTGATGTGGGGTGGACTTTGTATCAGAGACTTCCCTATTTTGTATATTGGATTAAAGGTTTTGATTTAATGCACTATAAAGTGGGTCAGACCAAGAGCTTGCTCTCTCAGTTCCTGAGATTAGCATTAAAGGAGAGAGCAGAGAGGAGAGCAGAGAGAGGCCATGGGGAGGAGGCCAGGTTAAGCAGCCAAGATGGCAGAGTGTTGAAGAAAAAGCCAGTTAGTGCAGAGAGAAGGAGATGGGGAACAGAGGTGAATAAGGCTGGTGAGCTAGAAACTTTTGATTTTAGGAAAACTTGGATAAGTCAGTAGCTTTTTGAGCACTGAATGAGTGAGTTTTGGAGCCCAGTGTGTGTGTTTTTACTTGCCCACCAGGTGCAAGCTAGAATTAAAAATGATGGCCCATCAGTTTTTGGCTCCATTGTTTCTTTACCAACTGTCCGAATCCAATGCGAACCTGCATGTGAATGGCCACGATGGTGGCCACTGGCCATACAGAGAGGAAGGGGAAGAGAATCAAATGGTTGCTTCTCATTTATGCCCTGACCAGGGATCAAACCCAAGATGTCCATATACCAGGCCAACACTATCCACTGAGCAAGTCAGCCGGGGTGACTTCAAAATTTTAATAGTCTTGTGAATTTTTTTGGAGGGATGGAAGAATCTTCAAATACTTAACATATAAGGAAGCTTATCATACTGCATGTTTTGTTTTGGTTTTTATCCTTCCAGCAATCCTGTGCAGTAGAAATAGTCTATTTCTACATGACAGAAAATGGAACAGGGACTCAGAGTATTTAAATGCTCAGATATTAGGAGCACTACGTAACTAGACTTGCATTCCAACCTGAGTCTTTTGATTTTACATCAACCATATATTTCTTCCTCAGTTGTTCTAACACCAGTTTTCAAGCTACCGTGTCATGTCTTCAAAGGGGCCCTAGACCAAGACTGGAGAACTCTTCTCACTCCAAGCTCGGTTTGCCATTTGCTGGCTGTGTGATTGTCCGCAACTTCTCCATCTGTGGAGTTGGTCTCTTGGTCAGTTCAGGCTGCTGTAACAAAATTGTATAAACTAGATGGCTTAGAAGCAACCCAAATGGGTTTCTCCCCATCCTAGTGGCAGAAGGAAGTCTGAGGTTGGGATGCCAGCAGGGTCAGCTTCTAAGAAAGGTTGCAGACTGTCAACTTCTCATTGTGTCTTCACATGGCAGAGAGCAGAGAGCAGAGAGAGGAAGCAATCTCTCTTGTGACGATTCTAAGACCACATGTCTTCTTCAGGACTTCCATTCTCTTGACCTCATCTACTCCTAATCACTTTACCAAAGGCCCCACTTCTGGATACATCACATTGTGGGATAAGGTTCAATGCAGGAATCCGGTTGATATCAAAGTTCAGACTATAACAATCAAGAAAGAAAAAACACATATTTTGCCTGCAAAGACAGGATCCCTGTGTGTTTTGTTCTGACTGCCTGTCCCTCTCCCTTCTTTGCTTCAAGCCTGTTCCCAAATCTACTAAAGCAAGGGAGGAATCCCACATCAGAAACGCAGAGAAGTCACAGGTTCAGCAAGGCCAAGATGGGAAAACTAGGAGGCTCTGGAGAAACCTCTTCTGGAAGAATGGGAATGTCAATGGCAAGGAGCACTCAGATCATGCTGCCTGGTACAGTGATCATCAGCTGGTGTCCCAGCAGTTTCCAAGATGTGTTTCGCAGTGGGGACAGGAGTTAGATGGCATGCTCCAGCTAACGCACTTTGGTGGGTCTCATATAACAGACCCAAAAGAAACAAACCTAACCCAGGCAGGAATGAGTTCACAGCTGCCTATCCCTGTGACTGACAGTTAACACTCAACATGGCAAATGGCTAGAGGGGATTCAGTCCGGTCACCACCTCTGGATGAGGATTCGAGAATCTGGATCTGACAGGGCAAAGGAAACAAGATCACCCTTCCTTGCTCCTTGATCAAGTTTCTCAGACAAATGTGTGAGAGAACAAAAACAAATTCTTGGAATAATCTTTTTTCATAGGATCTTTGTCAAGCCTGTCATAAAGCTGAAATAAAAGGCAATTGTTAAAAAGCTAAGTTTTTCACATTGTTGTTGAATCAGAAGGATTTATTTTATGACCTAGATAACAGATTCTTGCAACGTTCGTTTTTCCTTTAAGACACTATTAAAATGAGACTCTTAATAGCCTATCCTGAGAAGACTTGGACAAATCAATAATTTATGTTATGGTGCTTGGGAAAGTTTACCCAAAGGAAGCGCCAAGCCCACCAGAGCTCTGGGGAGCTCTGCTCAATAGTGCTTTCCATTACTAACAGACAAAACCTTTTTTTTTTTCCTTATTATTTATATAAGGGCTTCTTTGATTTTCTGCATATGACATTTTAAGATAAAAAAAACCCTGCTGACTGTGTTAATTAAAAGCAAAGATAAGATGTCTTATTTTTTCTCTCTTTGACATGAACAGCTATCATACGGCAAAGGAAAAAAGTACAGAAATACTAGACTTGATCTCTATCCCCAAAGGGTTCCTCATCCTGTTTGGGAATGCAGGAGGCCATATGGCTACGAGTTACCAGCTACAATATCTCAGGACAGCACTGTGATGCTGTGTTAGAGGCAGTGAGTTTGCATTTCAGTCTAGGAATGCTCAGCTCCCCTGTGCTTTCCAGAACGCCTGGGCCAGACAGCTTTAAAAGGGCCACCCTAGAAAGGGCCACACACTGACTGAGTACTTCTGCTGTCATGATTGCCATTAAAAACGGCCTGACCAGGCGGTGGCGCAGTGGATAGAGCATCGGACTAGGATGCAGAGGACCCAGGTTTGAGACCCCGAGGTCACCAGCTTGAGCGTGGGCTCATCTGGTTTGAGCAAAAGCCCACCAACTTGAACCCAAAGTTGCTGGCTCCAGCAAGGGGTTACTCGGTCTGCTGAAGGCCCGTGGTCAAGGCACATATGAGAAAGCAATCGATGAACAACTAAGGTGTTGCAATATGCAATGAAAAACTAATGATTGATGCTTCTCATCTCTCTCCGTTCCTGTCTGTCTGTCCCTGTCTATCCCTCTCTCTGACTCACTCTCTGTCTCTGTAAAAAAATAAAATTAAAAAAAAAGAAAGACATTTTCAAAACAATATGGCAATGCCTCAAAAAAGTTAAAACTAAAATCACCATGTGATTCAGCAATCCCACTTCTAAATCTATATCCAAAAGATTTAAAAGTAGGTTCTCAGAGAGATATTTGCACACCCACGTTCACAGTAGCAGAGGCAAAGGCAGCTTGAGTGTCCAATCGAAGGATGAATAGCAAAATGTGGCACACACATAAAATGGAATACTATTTAAGCTTAAAAAGAAAGAAAATTCTGGCCACAGCTACAACAGAAATTAACCTGAAGAACATTATACTAAATAAAAGAAACAAGTCACAAAAGGATAGAGTATGATTCCACTTATATAAGGCATTTGGAATAGTCAAATTATCATAGGGAGCCGTGGCGGGTTGGCTCAGTGGTAGAGTACTGGCCCAGTATGTGGATGTCCGGGTTCAATGCCCTGTCAGGGCACACAGGAGAAGTGCCCATCTGCTTCTCTACCTTCTCTCTCTCCCTCTCTATCTTTCTCTCTCTTCTCCTTCCATAGCCATGGCTCAATTGGTTTGAGCACACTGGCCCCAGGTGCTGAGGATGGCTCTGTGGAGCCTCTATCTCAGGTACTAAAAATAGCTCTGTTGCAAGTATGGCCTCAGATGGGCAGAGCATTGATCCTAGATGGGGAATTACCTGGTGGACCCCAGTAGGGGCACATGCAGGAATTTGTCTATCTCCCCTCCTCTCACTTGGAAAAGAAGAAAAGAATTATCATAGAGAAGGAAAGTAGAGTGACAGTTACTAGAGGTTAGGAGGAGTTAATGTTTAATGGATACAAAGTTTCAGTTTTGCAGGGTAAAGACAGTTGCAGGGTGGATTGTAATACTCCAACCCACTGGGAACTACCAGTGTCACATGGAAAAAACCTACACAAGACACAAACTGATGTCAAGAGGAAGAGGGAGAGGCCTGCCAAGAGAGGCAAAGAAGACCTCCTGAATCTTCCTCTCCCTCAGCTTTTATTGATGAGAAGCAGATCAAAGGTAACAGGATTACAGAGGAGAGAGATCAGATGATAAGAGAAAGAATAACTAATCTACTTTTTGCTGACATGGAGAAAGGGCTAATTTGGTCAGTACATTCCTTTTCTTTTGCTAATTAACAAATGCAAAGGAGGCGGCAATCTAGAACCTCTAGGCTAACTTTCTAAAGCCTGTTCCTGTGCATTCCTTTGTGTCTGCACAAATGTCACTCACTCACACAGCTTCTTGGTGTTTGCATCCAAGAGACATTCACTCGGGGCTTTTTTTTTTAAAATAAATTTTTATTAATGTTAATGGGGTGACATTAATAAATCAGGGTACATATATTCAAGGAAAACATGTCCAGGTTATCTTGTCATTCAATTATGTTGCATACCCATCGCCCGGAGTCAGATTGTCCTCCGACACCCTCTATCTAGTTTTCTCCATGCCCCTCCGACCTCTTCCTTCCCCTCTCCCTCCTTCCCTCCCACGCTCCCCCTCCCCCCACCCCCGGTAACCACCACACTCTTGTCCATGTCTCTTAGTCTGGTTTTTATGTCCCACCAATGTATGGAATCACGTAGTTCTTGGTTTTTTCTGATTTACTTATTTCACTCCATATAATGTTATCAAGATCCCACCATTTTGTTGTAAATAATCCAATGTCATCATTTCTTATGGCTGAGTAGTATTCCATAGTGTATATGTGCCACATCTTCTTTATCCAGTCTTCTATTGAAGGGCTTTTTGGTTGTTTCCATGTCTTGGCCACTGTGAACAATGCTGCAATGAACATGGAGCTACATGTGTCTTTACTTATCAATGTTTCTGAGTTTTTGGGGTATATGGGACTACATCAGACTAAAAAGGTTTTGCTCAGCAAGAGAAATTGACAGCAAAATAAACAGACAGCCAACTAAATGGGAAATGTTATTTTCAAACAACAGCTCAGATAAGGGCCTAATATCCAAAATTTACAAAGAACTCATAAAACTTAACAACAAACAAACAAACAATCCAATAAAAAAATGGAAAGAGGACATGAATAGACACTTCTCCCAAGAAGAAATACAAATGGCCAACAGATATATGAAAAGATGCTCATCTTCACTGGTTATTAGAGAAATGCAAGTCAAAACTACACTCAGGGCTTCTAACTAAAGTTTCCCAATCCAAGTCATAGAGGGTTCAAGGTTAGATGGGTGATTCCCTACAGTGGATGGTGATGAAATTTGCACAACAATGTGAGATATACCTAATGCCACTGAACTATTTTCTTAAAAACAGTTAAGATGGTAAATTTTACATTATATGTATTTCATCATAATTTACATAACTTATAAACAAAATTTAAAATCTTTTTAGGGCCCTGGCCGGTTGGGTCAGTGGTAGAGCATCGGCCTAGTGTGCAGGAGTCCTGGGTTAGATTCCTGGCCAGGGCACACAGGAGAAGCACCCATCTGCTTCTCCACCCCTCCCCCTCTCCTTCCTCTCTGTCTCTCTCTTCCCCTCCCGCAGCCAAGGCTCCATTGGAGCAAAGTTGGCCCAGGCGCTGAGGATGGCTCCATGGCCTCTGCCTCAGGCACTGGAATGGCTCTGGTTGCAACAGAGCAACACCCCAGATGGGCAGAGCATTGCCCCCTGGTGGGCATGCTGGGTGGATCCCGGTTGGGCGCATGCGGGAGTCTGTCTGACTGCCTCCTTGTTTCCAACATTTTAGAAAAAAAAAAAAAGATAAAATCTTTTTAAATGCTAGCATTTTGTGAATAAGCATACAGTGTCAAAAATGGGTTTTCATTGGTAAAATTAATCACTTTTAAGTAGCATGACAAATATTAGACATGCTCTTTTATTGGTGAAATTGAAGGTATTCAGAGCATGTGGAGATACTAAAAATCATTTATAAATATCCCATTCTTGTTTGAAGTGGGCAGAGACTAGCAGATGGCCTGCATAGGTGCACCTAAAGCACACATGAGATTGGGCCCCACTCAGTGCAGGACTTGCTTTGGCAGACCCTTTGTGGTTGGAACCTCTAAAAGTCCCAGAGGTGGGGCTTCACTGAGTTGCAGAACAGGTTTATAAACTGTAAGATATTTTCCCCACCAAGGAAGAAGGAAGAATGTAGCCAGGAAGTGTGGAATAATAAAAGCTTTATTTAGTACAACACATCCTGCCCGACGATGTTACCTGGTCCTGGGGACAGAGGCCAGGGAAGTTGCATGGGGTGACCCGCGTGGGGGATATTTAAAGGGTCTCTAGGGTGGTCAAGCTAATATGATATGGTGAAAAATCTCACTGGCTGGCAGACAGTCGCTCTTTTGCAAAGGACTCCTGGGAAGTTTCTTTTGGCACACAAGAGTGTTGGCAGCTCTAGCCAAAGTTCCTGGGTCTGTTTTCTCACGTGACCTTCTCCCATTACCCACACCTTACATTCCGACCTTTTGTGTTAAATAGGGGTGCCGCTATTTGTCTGGCTATTTCCTGCTGGTTAGAGGCATCATGAGGAGGGGGAGATTGGAAGGTGGTGGCTTTGAGGGGAGTCGTGAGGAACATCTGTTCCAACTACCAGTGGTCCTGCATGGGGGCAAGCTTGAGGCGAGAGACATGGTTAGAAATGAAAGTAACATTGATTATGGGAGAGCCCTTGGTAGTGAGGAAGATGTCACCTGGATAGTGGCTTTGAGACTTTGTAGAGTGTTCCAACGTAGGAGGGTTACAGGGTATGATGGCATAACTAAGAATGAGTGCAAAAAGGGGATTCCATCCAAACTGCATGTCAGAGATGGTATGTGAAGGGGAAAAGAAGGGGTCTCATTCACTCCCATAACCGAGACCTGTGGGGGAACTAGAGGTCCAGAGTGTGATGGCAAAACAGAGAAGGCAGCCCCCATGTTCACAAGAAATGAGATGAACTTACCCGCTCCTGTGGCATTACCCTGGGTTTGGTGAGGACGATGGGGGGTCTCTGAGTCCAGGCCATGTCAGTTGTCCATGAGGTCTAGGAGTTTGAGCAGTGGGACTGGTGGCTGGCCTGGCCTCCCATTTGGATGGCTTGTCCTCCACGTAGAGGCACCGAGGATGAGCCTGTTGCCCAAAGGGGGCAATCACTCTGCCAGTGACTGGGCTGCTTGTAGTTAGGGCAGGGCTCAGTGGGCAGCCATGGGCAGGGGCCCTGCCAGGACAGTGACCCTGCTTGCCACATTTAAAGCAAGCTCCTGGTGGGATTCCTCCTTGCAGCCTGGACTTGGGTCAGGCACTTCCTGTGCCTTGCCCTTGTTGCTCTGCCTGCCTCAGGGCTGCCACAAGAGCCTCGGTTTAGAGCAGTGTTTCCCAACCTTTTTTGTGCCATGTCCCACCTTAACCTTTCTAAAATTTTTATGTCCCCCCCCCCCCATGTAACATACATAATTTTTAACATTAAAAAATTGATTTGTGGCCCTGGCCGGTTGGCTCAGCGGAGAGCGTCGGCCTGGTGTGTGGGGGACCTGGGGTTCGATTCCCGGCCAGGGCACATAGGAGAAGCGCCCATTTGCTTCTCCACCCCCTCCCCTCCTTCCTCTCTGTCTCTCTCTTCCCCTCCCGCAGCCGAGGCTCCATTGGAGCAAAGATGGCCCAGGCGCTGGGGATGGCTCCTTGGCCTCTGCCCCAGGCGCTAGAGTGGCTCTGGTTGCGGCAGAGCGACACCCCGGAGGGGCAGAGTATCGCCCCCTGGCGGGCAGAGCATCGCCCCTGGTGGGCGTGCCGGGTGGATCCTGGTCAGGTGCATGTGGGAGTCTGTCTGACTGTCTCTCCCCGTTTCCAGCTTCAGAAAAAATAAAAAATAAAAAAAAATGATTTGTTCACTTAATAAACATAAATGATAGGTTCTAGGAAGAAATCACTATGAAATTGTTAACAAAACACAGGAAGTAAAATTTCAAAACATATAATGAAAAACAGAATTTAAATTCCAAATAATTTTAATACAGATTTTTCTATATTAATTTATTATTTTAATTTAGTGTGATCCTTGCGCTTGACGCTTGCTGCACAGAGATTTTATATTAGGTTCCAATTTGGTTAGCTTTAGTCTCAAGTCTCCACGTTGTGTTATATCCAGCTGATTTCTTTTTTTTACCAGTAAATCATTTACAACACTAAATCCACATTCAGCTAAAAATGAAGATGGAAATGGTAGCAATAGTTTTCTTGCACATTTGGTTGAATTTGGGTATTTGATTTCTGTTTCCTCACAAAGCCATGCCATCACTCCTTTGATATTAAATAAAGCTTTAACTGACTCATCATTTTGCAATTCTGTGAGTTCTTCTTGATACTGCATATTTGATATATCAGACAA
Source organism: Saccopteryx leptura (assembly GCF_036850995.1). Taxonomy (NCBI): domain Eukaryota; kingdom Metazoa; phylum Chordata; class Mammalia; order Chiroptera; family Emballonuridae; genus Saccopteryx; species Saccopteryx leptura. Next base: position 111,571,796 of record NC_089507.1, on the reverse strand, counting down.
ATCCACTAACATTGGCTGCATCATCCATGTTGGGAAATCAATTTGTTTTAAATCAGAAAATCTTTCTTTTAAATCAGCCGATAGAATATTCAAATGACTGACAATAACAAGTAAAGTGGTATCAGTTACTTCACATTTTTGAAGCCAATGAAACTGTTTAAAGTTTTTGTTGTTAATATGTTTCTGACATAACTCAATATTGGTAATAAAACCAAATAGCTTTGCTTTTGCATCGACAAGAGTTTTATTTGTTCCTTGAAGTTGCTTATTTAATATATTTAGTTTTTCAAAGATATCGGCTAAATAACTCACAAATGCTTTACCATCTATTGTTAACAGATACTTCATTTCAGGTTTGTCGCTTAAAAAATCACTAAGAGTATCAAACAGTTCCATAAATCTTTTCAAACAGTTTCCTTTAGATAGCCATCTTACTTCAGTATGAAGTAAAAGTCTCACATGGTCTTCATTTTGTTCTTCACAAAATAGCTTGAAAAGATGCTCACATTTGGCACTAGCTTTAATAGCATTAACACACTTTATTACTGTATGTAATACTTCATTCAGAACAGGCGAGATGTTTTTAGCTACCAAGTTTTCCCTATGAATAACACAATGCACAAGAATCATTTCTGGATTTGCATCTTTCATCAATTTTAAGCAGCCATTTTTCTTGCCCATCATATTGGGAGCACCATCTGCAGCACAAGATGTTATATTTTTCATTGGTATATCATTGACATCTAAGTAGTTTTTTAGCTTATTATATATATATATCTTTGGAGGTAGTGGTGCTTTCTAATCTTTTACAGAACAACATTTCTTCAGCAAAATGTCCTTTATCAATATATCTTATGTAAGTTATCAATACTGCCTCACTGTCTCTCAAAGTTGATTCATCCATTTGCAAGGAGAATTTTCTTGTTTTCAGCTTTTCAATAAGTTGTTTTTCAATATCCTCACTCATTTCGTCTATTCTTCTGCTAACAGTATTGTCACTGAGTGGCATAGCTTTTACATCTTTGTCATCTTTTTCAAGAACCATTTTAAGAAATGCTGATATTGACAGTTTTATTAAATTCTCTCCTATACTGTGATTTTCTCCAGTTTTAGCGATGAATAAAGAAATTTGATAACTAGCCTCAAGAACACGATTATTAGTTGAAGTATGAGCAGTAAATAGAGACTTTAATGTTGTTCTTTTTTCAAAATTTTTCTTTAAAGTTTTAAAGTAACTCAAATCTGAATTAATATGAGCACTATGTTTCTCCTTCAAATGCGCCTCAAGATGACCTCGTTTCATTGATTCGTTGGTCAAGCATTGCTGGCATAAAAGACAAAAAGGAATCCACTCATCCTGAACAGCAGGTATGAACCCAAATTTTAAATATTCCTCCGAATATTGACGAGTTTTTTTCTTGCTTGCACCACTCATGGGCTATAAGAAATAAAAATAAGATCAATTAAAAACTAATATTAAAATATGTGTTAAAATATATTCAATGTGACATAGAGTAAATGTATACTAAAAATTCATATTTATTTAAGTGTATATAACACATTTACTACATTACCACCGCAAATCAAAAGGTAGCTATATTTTTTCCACTTGACAAAATTTTCTGGAAAGTTATGCTTCTAAATTAAAATTGTCGTGCATGCACTATTATAGCCCCAATAATATTTATAAAATATTAGTGCTTTCTAGCCCCGATGCAAGAAGTACTTAATAAAGAGTTTAATATTGATAAAAATAAAATCAAATACTTACCAATTATATCTATACAATATATGTATGTATATTTATTAAATCAAAGAGCTTTAACAACAGTTTTGACTGACACCTATTTCAAATTAACACCAACTGAATGATGTGAAACACTACAGAAGTTGCGATGGGCCAATTAGGTGAGAATAACTGCATTGTTTAGCGAGTTTTTAAAACGTCCGGGGTTCCCCGCGGCAGACGGCATGCTCAGCGGTGAACCCAGGATGAAGTTTACTTGACGACGCCAATCACCCAGTTGATATTTTGGTCTCGTCAAACAAAATTATACTTGATAATTATTTACCGCAATTATTTAAGAATTGCATTTTTTGTTAAGTTTGGCACCGATATCTAGCATTGCATTTAAATGGCCCGGGGCGAAAGAGTTAAAGTCGTGTCGAGTCCATTTTCAAATTGCCCCCCTTAACTATCGAATTGCCCCCCTGTGAGGCGTGGGCCCCAGGTTGGGAAACACCGGTTTAGAGAGTTACCTTCTGCTGCATGCAGGCCTGGCAAACAGCCTTGACCTTTTTTACTAGTCATGACCATTAAAAACTTTAAATGCCATGTTCACAGGTCTCGGTTAGGGGTTTGGGGGTTGAAAATAAGAGAAGGGGGGCTCCTGGGGAGCCTGGCACCCAGATCCAGCCGGAAACGCTGGAGCTAGAGGCAGGACAAGGCCAGGCCTTCCTGCAAGAAGACTGGGGTTGAGTTGTGGGGTCAGGGAGTCCTGCAAACTGGTGTAAAAGCCAATAGCAGGCTAAGACAAAGGAGGGGCTTAAGAACACAGTAGAGAAGGGTGGGGCCCCTGGCCAGCAGGGGAGGAGAAAGAGAGACTGATATTTGCAAGTGAATGAGAAACAGGATCCAGTGAAGGGAGGAGAGGGGGCTCTTGGATGGAATAGACCCAAGTAAAAGAGGTCCACAGAGGGACCAGAGAGGGGTCCAGAGAGAGGGGTGCCCCTGGGGGTCAGGCAGGAGGGGGAGTAGTTGAGGGTAGTGTAAGGAGGAAAGATTAGGAGCGAAGGGTTTAGGTGAGGTTTCTCTGGCCAAAAAGGGCCTGCGCCATAGTAGGTGGCACAGAGATTAGAACGGGAGCACGAATAACTAGAAGCCCTGAGTGTAAGGGATCTTCATCCAGTTCCCAGTTCTTTTGGCAATAGTTAAATTGGTGAGGGTGTTAAAATCGAAAGTCCCTTCAGGAGGCTACCTGGTTTGATGATCCAGTGGGTTCTGTGGCCTGGCCACAGTGGAGAAGAAGAACAGTTTTTTTCTTCTTTAGGGAGGGAGAGATTTTGGATAAGAATTTCCAGGAGTGTTTTTGGATTAGGTTTAGATTTCTGTGCCCCCACGGCCACCCTCAGTCCTCGGAGTGGTCAGAAATGAGAATTAGCATCCTGCAGCTCAATTTCTGGCCACCAGACAGTTAAGTAAAGTGGGAGTGACCAGGATGCCTCCATGGGCACACACGCACTTGGAACGGAAAAGAGGTCCCTGACACAGCTGCAGTTTCGGACAGAGAGTCTCAGCAGAAAGAACTGAGGGGAGGCTGGAGGCAGGGGACTTACCACACCATGTGCTGAAGTGAGTGGAAAGTTGGAGATCCTGGTTCTTTCTCAGAGGGAAAGGAGAGAGGAGTGGTCCTTGTGGACTTCTAACTCCTCCTGGGTTTCGGCACCAAATGTAAGGTATTTCTCCCTGCTGAGGAAGAAGGAAGGACATAGCCACAAAATGTGGAATAATAAAAGCTTTATTGAATACAGCACTTCCCGGACAATGTTCCCTGGTCCTGGGGACCGAGGCCAGGGAAGTCGCATGTGGTGACTCGTATGGGGGATATTTAAAGGGTCTGTAGGGTGGTTGAGCTAATATGACATGATGAAATCTCACTGGCTGACAGACAGTTGCTCTTTTCCAAAGGACTCCTGGGAAGTTTCTTTTGGTGCACATGAGTGTGGGTGGTTCCAGCCAAAGTTCCCAGGTCTGGTTTCTCACGTGACCTTCCCCCATTGCCCACACCTTACATTAAATGATGCTGTACCTGCTTGGGGTGAATATTAGACCAATATGTGTCTGCATAGAAATAATTCAATTCTAACCTGATAGCTAGTGTGTGAGGAATAGCCCTCCCTCACCACCCCCCACAACCAGGTGGTGCATCACCAGAAGTAATCTACCGCCTGTGCCCAGAGCACATTTGCCATAATGATTACGATGCCTCAACTTCAAGGCCTCGCACAAGAATGAGCCTCTTTTCAGGCTTTGTGTCAAATTTGCTAGTTATACTTTGGTAGTTTGAAGCTTAAAATCAGCTGTTGGGCAAACAAGTGTGTTTAGGCTTGCTCTCTTGTATTTTGCCTGATTGGTGCATGAGCACAGGGCAGCGCCATGTGTGTATAGTCTATATAAGGCTGGGGGTGCTTGCCCTCAGGGCATCAGATTGCAAATTGTGGATTTCCTGCCTGCTTGGGAGGGGCCATAGTTTGCTATTGTTTGTGGGAGAAGGGGTTTTTCCCTCCTACCTATTTGGCTGGAAAGTCTGGAGAGAAAGAGAGAAGTTGTCTTCCCTGCCTGCTTGCTCATCTTTGCAAGACTCTAATAAATGGAATCGCCCACCATTTTCTGAATCCACAGTTCCTTTACCATCTGCCCAAATCCACTGTGAACCTGCCTGGCCATGGAGCCCAACCTTACAGCATTCTCACTTTGAATGCATTCCCAGCCCAACAATACTTGACTAAACCTCTGTCAGGAGAATAGGTTGGCTTAGGTCAGTCACAGTGAAGGTCAACTGAAGGTGGCAACCTGGTGCTCTCTTTTCTCCCTTCTTTGGGTTTCCAAGGGCCATTTCCCCTTCCTCAGCCTGTGAGAAAATGAGGGACAAAATGGAGCCTAAGATCCAGGCAGGATCCTCTGTGTCAGGTATATGGAATTAGATGTGCCCTCTAGAACTAGATAAGCTACAACTGGAACTGGGAAAGAGGAGGAAGAACCCAAAGAAGGTACATTGGGCTGTCCAGGTGAGAATAAAGAAAACCTCTGTCCTAGGGACAAGGAAAAAAGGGAAACTGTCTTTAGGCATGGAAACCCCAGTCACCTATGAATAGCTGACATATGTAAGTCCCGTGCATGGGGGTAGGGAGTGTGGAGGTCCTACGAGGTGATGGAAGGCTAAGGAAATCCTGACTGTGCTGAGAACACATCTAAGTAGTGAAGAGGTGCACTGTGAGCTGGACATGTGGTGTCACTTGTCCAAGCTACAGAGAGAGGAGCATCCCTGTGAGGAGAGAGATAGCGGAATCCTGCCAGAAAGGCTGGCTTTGGAATCAGGGCCAAGTTCAAACCCCTGTCCTATGGCTTAGTCACTGCATGGTATTTGGCAAATCAATCAAAGTTTTGGACTTTCAACTCCCTCATTTGCAAGTGGAAGAAATAGTCCTTCCCTTTTGCAATTGTTTCACGCTGAAGTGGAAATGAAGTGTGTGAGCTGCCCTGCACAGATCAGCTCCCAGGGAAATACCAGTGATGGTTGCCCAGCTGGCTTGGGGGGCTCCGCTTTCTGGAAGCCTCACACAGACCTTGTTTAAGGTGCGGTTCCCACAGCAGATGAGTTCTCTCTGTTCTCAATGGTCAAGTTATTCATCTTTTCCATGAGGCACTATATTTATTTCATTGGTGTCACCAACCCAGAACTTTTTTTATGGGGCTGGAAAAACTGCCTAAAGTATTTTTAAGTGAAAACTAGACTTCTGTGTTTCTATTATTAAATTGCTGTACTTGGTGGTTAAAACCGATTGTGTGCATTTTTATTTATTTATTTTATTTTTTCATCATCCAGCATCTCTATTCCAGCTTTTACAGGCTGGGACCTGCCCAGGACTCCTGACCCTCACTGCTGCAACACTACTTCTGGGTGGGGGTGGCTTTCAGGCTAGAACGTTCTCATGCACTGCCTCTGTCCTGTTCCATGTGTGTGCATGGCCACCTGAGGTTCCACAAACAGCTGCCTGGAGCCAGGTTATGATCACCAAGACCAGAAAACAACATGCCAGAAAGGACTTCTACCCTCCCCAGGAGTCCCCCAGCCCTGAGACCAGGGCACTTCCTTGTACCTCCGGTCTTCCCAAAGGTATAAAAAAAAGGGGGGGAACACAGGCTGTGGGGTGTGATGCTGGCTTGGTTTCTATACCCAGCTGCACTGTTTAAAGCTGTGTGATTTTGGTTAAAACTGCTTAAGCTCTCTGAGTCCCATTGACCTTATTTGTAAAATGAAGAAAATGCATTCTAGAGGAATAGATAAGCTGTGACGTGCCTAATGAGCACCAGTCATCAAGAGAGCGCAACACCCATGCCGATTTTATTATCAAGGACATTCTATACTCTTTTACAATGTGTTCCTGACTCCTTGGTTCCTTTCTGCATGGCTCTCCCAGGCAGACCACCCCTGGGGAGAAGTGTGCAGCTGCAGTGATAGTAGGGGATGGGTTAGGGACAGACAGCCAGAGGACCACGCACTATGCATAGGCGTGAGGCGATGAGAGAAGCAGATGGTGCCTCTTTCACCCTCTTGCTTGGGATTGGTGAAGTCCCTCTGCAGCCATACTGTCCATCAGATCCTTCTGGCACCACCCAGGCAAAACCAACAAGTGCTTCATGTAGAGCTTGACAAAGAATCTCTGCACAATCAGCCAACCTGACTTCATAACACAGTGCATGGAGAGAGAAGTCTTGTCTGCTTTTCTCCATTGTAAACATGTATTACATGCTATTTGTACCAACTCCAGACAGGGCTGCTACGTTCTGACCTCTGACTGACCTCATCAGAGCCACCTACCATAGAGCAGCACAGCGAGGTTCCTTTTCTCCTTTTGGTGCCCAACCCTCCATTCCAAACTCAAGGAAAAAGCCCAACAGCCTAGAACAGATTTGAAAAACAACAATATGGGATCTGCTGGCTCACATCTCATATACTTCTTTTTTTTCCACTCAGTGAGAGGAAAGGAGACAGAGACAGACTCCCACATGCACCTCACAAGATCCACCCAGCCAGCCCACTAGGGGGCAATGCTCTTCCCATCTGGGGTGTTGGTCTGTTGCTCAGCACCCAAGCTCTTCTTAGCACCTGTGGTCTAGGCCATGGAGCTGTCCCACCCAAGACCAACTTGCTCCCATTGAGCCATGGCTGCAGGAGGGAAAGAGAGAGATAGATAGATAGAGAGAGAGAGAGAGAGAGAGAGAGAGAGAAGCGAGAAGCAGATGAGTGCCTCTCCTGTGTGCCCTGACTGGTGAACAAAGGCCATTCACATGCTAGCTGCTGCCCTACTGCTGAGCCAACTGGCCAAGGCCTTCATATAGTACTTCTAATTGCAAAGCTGTCTTATTTTCTCTCTGATAACTTCAGATCCCTTGGCCATGCCTGTCCTGGCGTGAGACCTCTCCCAGCAACTCTGGGAAGCATCTGTGTTGAGGGGAAAAGGGGTGTGCCTTTCCACTCTTGCCTTTTGATTTCTTTCTGTTGAGGCTGCAGAGAACATTGCAGGAAAGCAGAGATAGTCTTTTTTTCTTTTCCCCACTTCATTCACTGAATATTCATCAGGTGATGGATTCCACCTCCACAATCAGCTAAGGGAATAAGAATAGTGTGCAGCCAGTTCTCCGCCACAGACAGAGCTTCCAACCCCTGCAAGGTGAGGGCTTTTCCCACCAGGTGAGGTTACGACAAGCAGCTGTAATTTCCCTCGACACAGCCCAGCGCTCAGAGCAGACACCTGTCAAACCAGCCCCTAGTAAGTGGCAAGAGTGACCTCACTTCCTTTCCCTAAAGGTAACAGTCCTCATTATTCTCATTATAAAGCCAAGTGAACCTTGCGTGCATAATAGGATTCTCTTTAAAATATTCATTATCTGACAGCTGATATTTCAGCCACAATTCCTTGAAGACTACATTGGGAGAGGAAGGCTGAGCAGCAGCACACAATTAACTTAGAAGTTTTCTCACCTTCTGGAACTACTTTTTGAGTCCATATCATTAAAAATGCATTGGACTGTGTAATGTGTGGCTGTCCCCTTGAGCTCTCTGAGCAAGACAGAGGTGGCTTCCAATGCACGAGCAGCCACATATGTGCATAGCTGCAGCTAGAGGACCCAGTGGGGCTCCTACCAAAATAAATGGAAACTCTCCCACACCCATTCCCCCAACCTCCCAAGTGCATCACTTTGTGCAGAAGGAGTCTACACTACTTTCCAAGTCCTTGTGGGTCTTCCAAGTTTTCCTGGTTTCCATAAAAAGAGGAGTCCATGGGTACACAAGAACACACGTGAAACATGGCAAGGGGGGAACATTGGAAACAGACACATGCAGAGCCACATGCCAGTGCTGCCCTTTACTCCTCTGAGCCTCAGTTTCCCCATAGGTAAGATACACACAGAGTGAGAGTGTAAAAATTGGGAACAGCTCAGGGAACATGCCCTGAACAGCTCGTAGCACATCCCTGACGCTGAGCAAAAGGCCTCCCATCATGGGAGTGGGATCATTCAGTGATGACCCACACACATTACACTGGATCCCCATTGACTGCCAACCCATCTGTCTCCCTGACAAAGTGCAAGCTCCCTAAGTCCACGGCCGCTGTCTTGTTCACGTCTGTTCTCAGTGCTCGGCATCATCTGGTACATAAAAGGGACTCAGTAATACATAGAATAACTTCATAAATTATTATAATACATTATAACTATTTATTATCAATCCATTAATTATGATAACTTTTGACTGGAAGAATTATTATAAAGTAAGTACAAACTTGTCATCACCAAGTATTTCTGATGGCTTTAGGCGACCCCTGTGTTTTGGTCATTTGACCCCCACCGGGGTCGCAACCCACAGGTTGAGAACCACTGTCCTAAACCATCCCATAATTTGAAAATTCTCGGTTTGTCGTTTTCTCAGTTTGCTGGGGTTTAGTTTGGCTTCTGCAGCCAAACAGAATCTTATTTAACCTAATCCAAGCCACTCTGGTCTTGAAAACAGCCTTGAAATCCAGCCAGCCTGGATCTTTATGCAATATTTCCAGTACTTATGCTTTCAAAACAAGTTGGTAGGGAAAAAAATAAAAAGGACTAGACAAACCCTACTGTGGTATTCTAGAACTTCCCCAGTTTAGCCTGGAAGTTTTGGTTTTCTTCAAAGAATTGTGAGACACAACCAAAAAAATAAAAATAGCACTGTTTAACATTTGTCTAACATTTGATTGTTTATATGTAGCTAGTGTTTACTTGGCACATTGGGTTTTCACACATAATAGCTCAACAATCCTGTGAAAAAAGGATTTTGTTTTCACAGAAGGTCCTTTATACAAGGAAGTAAGTGCCACACCCGGGTTCTTGGTGTGTGTGTGTGTGTCTGTGTCTGTGTCTGTGTGTTTAGGACTACTTTTATTGTTACCAGCAGCTTTTATCATCAGCCCATGGTTGGTTCTGGCTGTAATACCTTCTTCAGACTGCACAGGGGGCTCAAGACCCAGACTTTGTTAGGAGAAATAGAGGTGGGCCCCAGGAGCAGAGGGAATAACTGTCATCGAGAAAATCCCAATTGCTTAATGTACAACTAGAAAACTGAGTTCAGTTATTACCTGTTACAGACTGAAATTACAGAACTGCCCCAGTGTAAGGACCATCTCTACTGATTATAGAGCTGATCAGTTACCCCCCCCCCCAAATCTAATTTTAGTTGTTACAGACCATGTTATCTTACTGAATCATTGGGGAAGTGGGAGGAGGGAGCAGGCACTGTGAGCCCGGCCACGCAGAACAAGGTCAGGAAGGCAACTTTAGAGGGCTCACACAATAGCTCAGGGCTCAGACTCCCAGGTCCATGATCTTCTACATCTCATTTCTATTCTGTATAAGTTTATAAGTGCTATTCCACTGGGAATGTCATTACAACACTTATGTTTTAAAAAATTAATTGCAGAAGTTTAGGTGTACCAAATACCACCACTAGATATCACCTTACCTTGTGTTCTGGTAACTGCTACAAGTGCTCTTCTGCCGTGGGACAAGCTCAGCAATGGCGGAACACCAGACGTGCACCCTCCAACTGGATAATGAATAACAATTCACATCTACCACCAATTAAACAAACTAATGAGGGATGAAAGCACTGGTACATTTCAGGCCTCTGTAAGTCTAATGTCTTCTCTGAGCAGCACAATGGGGTAGTGGTTAGTCGCAGCCTCTTGATGGTCCAGATATAATCCTTCCATGAACTCCCTGGTTCAGGTGGGTGGGCCCCTTAACCTTTTCACAACTTGTTCTTTTGTCTGTGACACAGAGAACACTAGTGTTGCCCATCTCGTGTAAGGGTTGTGTTACTGAATAAGTCCTGGAAGAGTCCTCGGCACAGGGTAAGCAGGACATAAGCTTTCAGTATGATTATGGACAACACTGATGCTCTAGCTGAGTAACTGCTGCCCTCTCATTTCTAACATTATTTCCTTATAGTCATGAAGAGCTCTGCCATTCATGTGTGTGTGTTTTGTATCCCTGGTGAGAGCATACATTCCCTGAGGCCAAGGTGGTTTGTTATTCATTTGGTCCCCCAAATGCCTACCAGTGTGACAGACCTACAGCAGGTAGTTAATAAATTTTTTGTAGTGTCTTTGTCCAGCTTTGGTATCAGGGTAATGTTGGTCTTATAAAATGAGTTAGAAAGTGTTCCCTCCTTTTCATATTCTATAAAAGTTTGAGAAGAATTGGTATGAATTCTTTTTTAAATGTCTGGTAATATTTATCAGAAGGCATTAGATTTGGGCTCTTATTGATGAGATTTTTTCATGTTATTATTATTATTATTAATTTTATCTTTTCTAGTTAACAGGTCTGTTCAGTTTGTCTATGTCAGTATGACTTTGTCTTAGTAGGTTTTCTGTTTCTCGGAGCTTATCCATTTCATCAAGTTTATCCAATTTGTTGACATACATAGAGTTGTTCATAATACTCTCTCATAGTCATTTTTGTCTATAGAATCAATAATAATGCCCTCACTTACATTTCTAATTTGAGTAATTTGATTCTATTTACCTAAAGATTATTTTGTTGGTTTTTTCAAAGAACAATTTTTTTTATTAATTTTCTTCAGTGTTTTTTTATTCTCCATTTTGTTTATCTCTGCTTTAATTGTTATTATTTCCTTCCTTCTGCTAACCTGGGTTTAGTTTGTTCTTCTTTTTCTAGTTCCTTAAGTTGTAGTTAGGGCGCTGATTTGAAATTTTTTCTTGTTTTATTATAATGTGTCTTTATAGCTATTAATTTCCCCCTTAACACTGCTTTTACTGTATCTCATAATTTTTATATGGTTTGTTCTCATTCTTCCATAAGTATTTTTAAATTTCTCTTGTAATTTCTTATTGGTTGTTTAAAAACAATTAATTTCATGCTCTCGTTTCTCTTCAGATCGCATAAATCTTTCGCCTTTTAAAAACAATTAATTTCTACAATTTTGTGAAACTTTTAGTTTTCCTTTCCTTGTTGATTTCAAAATTTATCTCACTGTGGTCAGAAAGGATACTTTGTATAATGTCTATCTTTTAAAGTTTATTGGCACTTAATTTGTGGAAAATGTACAATATGCACTTGAGAAAAATAGGTATTCTGTTGTTTCTGGGTAAACTGTTCTATAGATGCCCGTTAGATCTAATTGTTTTATTGTGTTTTTTAAGTCCTGTATTTCCTTACATATCATCTGGCTGGTTGTTCTATTCATTATTGTGAGTGGAATATTGAAATCTCCAACTATTATTATAGTACTGTTTACTTCTCCCTCCAGTTCTTTTAGTTTTTGCTTTAAATATATTTTGATCATCTGTCATTAGTTGTATAAGTGTTTATAATTTTATATTTTTTGCCATATCAAACCTTTTATTAATATATAATGTCCTGCTAGTCTCTTAAAATCTTTTTTAATTTAAAAACTATTATTTATGATATTAGTGCAGTCACCCTAATCACTTTTGGTTACTATTTGCATGGCATATCTTTTCTTTTTCATTTTTCTTTAATTTAGAAAATTAAATTTAACAGGGTGATATTGATTGATAGAGTATATAGGTTTCAGGAATATCATTTTTCAATATTTCACTTCCAACCTGTTTATTCTTTGGATCTCAGGTGACACTTTTATAGAGAGCAGATGGTAGGAGCATCTGTTTTTATCCATTCTGTCAATCTTTGTGTTTGATTAGGAATCTTAGTACATTTATATTTAATTACTGGTAAGGAAGGAGTTATTTCTACAATTGTGCTATTTATTTTCTGTATCTTATACTATTTTTAACCTTCTATTCCTACACTACTTTCTTCTTTTGTGTTTAGTTGATTTTGGTAGTAAAATGTTCAAATTCTTTTCTCGTTTGCTTTTGTGTATATAATATAGCTATTTTCTTTGTGGTTACCCTGGGGATTACATTTAACATCCTAAAATTATTACACTTCAATTTAATTTTATTTCTGTTTAACTTCAATAACATATAAAACCTCTGCTCCTTTTCAGCTCTGCTGCTACCCCTTTCCATTGTTGATGTCCCAAAATTACACCCTTATGCATATGTACCTAAAATCATAAACTAACAATTCTTTTAAATGCATTAGTTTCTAAAATGATGTAGAAAGCAGTATCAGAAGTTATAAACCAAAGTTTCAGAAATGCTAGCTTTAACGTAATAATTATTTTTTATTTAAATTTATTAGTCTCTTAAGTCATATAGGAAACAAAAAGTACAGTTACAAACCATTGTTAGAATGATACTAGCTTTTAAAATTTCCCATGTATTTACCTTTATTGAAATCTGTACTTCTCCACATGGCTTCAAGTTACTGTCTAGTATACTTTTGCTTCATCTTACAGGACTCCTCTGGTTATTTTCTGGCAAGTCTAATGGTCACAAACCACCTCAAATTTTGTTTAACTGGGAATATCTTAATTTCTTTGTCACTATTGAAGTGTAGTTTTACCAGATATAGAATTCTTGATTGACAGGGTTTTTATTTTATTTTTAATTTTAATACTTTGAATACATGATCTCACTGTCATCTGGCCTCCAAAGTTTTTGATAAGGAATAACTGATGATATTATTAAAGATTTCTTGCCCTGGCCGGTTGGCTCAGCGGTAGAGCGTCGGCCTGGCGTGCAGGAGTCCCGGGTTCGATTTCCGGCCAGGACACATAGGAGAGGCACCCATTTGCTTCTCCACCCCTCCCCCTCTCCTTCCTCTCTGTCTCTCTCTTCCCCTCCCGCGGCGAGGCTCCATTGGAGCAAAGATGGCCCGGGCGCTGGGGATGGCTCTGTGGCCTCTGCTTCAGGTGCTAGAATGGCTCTGGACACAACAGAGCGATGCCCCAGAGGGGCAGGACATCGCCCCCTGGTGGGCATGCCAGGTGGATCCCAGTCGGGCGCATGCAGGAGTCTGTCTGACTGCCTCCCTGTTTCCAGCTTCGGAAAAATGAAAAAAAAAAAAAAGATTTCTTGTATATGATGATTTGTTTGTCTCTGTTGCTTTCAGGTGTTTTTCTTTGTCTTTTGCTTTTAAAAGTTTGATTATAACATGTCTCACTGTGGGTCACTTTGATTTCATCTTATTTAGAGTTCATTGAGATTCTTTTGTGTCTTTCATAAAATTTGAAAGTTTTTTCAGCCATTAATTCTTCCTATATTCTCTCTTTGACTATCCCACTCTCTTCTCTGCTGAGAGCCTCACAATGTATATGTCAACTTGCTTGATAGTGTTTTATGGGTTCCTTAGGCTCTGCTCAGGTTTATTCAGTCTTTTCTTTCTGTTCCTCAGCCACAATAATTTCCATTGTCTCATCTTTAAGTCTGCTGAATCTTTCTTCTATCTGCTCAAAGTTACCTTTGAATCCCTCTAGAAAATTTTTATATTTTGATTATTGCACTTTTTAGCTCCAGGCTTTCTTTTTAGGTCCTTTTAAGGTTTTCTGTTTATTGATATTTTCATTTTGTCCACACATTATTTTTATGACTTTCATGACATCATCCTTAAATTCTTTGAACACCTAAAAATAGATGTTTAAAGTCTTTTTTTAGTAGATCTACTACTGAGTATTTTGGGGAGAGTTTCTGTTTATTTCTTGTTCCTTTCAATAATCTATACTTTCTGTTTCTTTGTATACTTTGTGATTTTGTTGTTGTTGTTGTACACTAGACATTTGCATCTAATAATGGAGTAAGTCTGAAAATCAGATCCTCTCTCTTCCCTAGGATTTATTGTTTTCTGTTATTGTTTTGGGGTTTTTTAATTGTCAAAGTCTGTCTCTGTGCTGAGGTATAAACTTGAAGTCTTTTCAGGTCCTTTCTGAGCCTTTTCCTGTGCATGTATGGTCACTTTCTAATTTTCCTGCTATATGCAGTATTTTTTTTTAATGTCCTCATCTTTAATTCCTGGCTGCCAAAGGGGAAAACAAGCAAAAAATAAAGGGGTAGAGAAGGGTCACCAACTCATTAAATCTCTCTGGAACACACTTCAGCAGCTTAAGGAGAAGGGGCTTGCAACAATGGGGAGAGGTGTAACAACAGTGACTACCAGCCCTATTTGCCTGCACCCCTGTGATCAGAATCAGCAATCAGTCATCAGAGCACAGACTCTCAATATTTGTAGGATAAGGTCCTTCTTGCCCACCTGGCTCCCACAAGCTGTGTGCAAGATATTCCAAGAACATGTAGCAGCTTGCTGTGTGGCTAGTGGCAAGGCATAAAAAGCTACTACTGTGATAAGAGCTGAACTTGATCAAAATTAATCTCAGTTTATTAACCAAGTCTTTCTTTGGGAAGTAGCACTGCTTCAACAGAGTCTGGAGTTCCAAAATGGTTACATCAGACATATTCTGCCAGTGAAATTGTTGTTTAGGGGTGGGGAAAATTCCTGGTGCTTTCTACTCTACCATCTCAGAATCCTCTCTCACATTTATTCCTTAATTAACTATCTCCTTGGTAAATTGTAAGCTCTGGGAGGAGGAATATTACTGACATTGTCTATCTTGATCACCATTTTGTTCCCCAAAAGAGCACAAACTAGCTGCTCAATGTATTAGTCTTCTATTACTGTGTAAAAAATTCTCCCCAAAATTTGCTTGCTAAAAACAAACAAACAAAAAATCATTAATTGTCTCTCACAGTTTCTGTGGGCCAGAAATTTAGAAGCAGCCTATCAGATGGTTTTGGCTCAGAGTGTCCCCAGAAGTTGCATCAGGTCTCAACCAGGGTCACAAGGATCTAAACACTTGACTAGAACTGGAGGATCCACTTCTAATGTGACTCACTCACCTGGCTAGCAAGTTAGTTCTGGCTCTTCACAGGGAGCCTCAGTATTTTTCACAGGGGTCTCTCTAGAGGATTGACAGAATGTTCATTTGCCAAAAGGTTGGCTCCTCACCTCCCCTGGAGTAAACAAATCCAAGCATTCATGGCAGAAGCTGCAATGCTTTTTATGACTCACAGATGTCACATGGTGTCTAAGAGGTTGGCTGTTATAGTCATTAAAAAATTGTTTTTGGTTGAGTATTTTCACTTTTACTAGTTAATATGCTCTTTGGAAGAAGTAACTGCTAGTCCTTCCTTGTAGAATCTGACACAGTGCTTTGTGTCTAGTAAGCACTGCAATTTCTCATGCATTCAGAATTAATAAGATATTTGCCAGTAGATATGAATAGTTGTATAATCAGCCAAATTATGATTTAATTTCCATGTTTTCATGGGATAATTATTGCATTCAAATGAATATTTGAGGAAATAGAATTAGAATCTTCAAAATTCTTTAAACAAGATGAGAATCTGATGGACACTGTCAGGAACAAGTTGTACCTCATCTCATTTAGCTACTAAGCATAACACTTTGTAATTTTCTTACTTAAGTGTGATTTCTTCTTCATGTTTGAGGGGTTTTTGGGTGCTTGTTGGCATGTGTTCAGTGTTTCTAGACCACCAGTGTGACTAGTTTAATAGTTTTATGTGTCTAAATAACAGGGATGCCAGATTGTTTCAAAATGAAAACACAGTGAAATGTAATGAAGTTCAAAAGATGAGATATTTGTGGATTAAAGTATGAAACAATCTGTTGTTTGTAGTCACTAAAATAGTGACAGCTCATCTTAGCAGGGTTAGGGAGGGCAAGCCAAGAAGAGCAAGGGAAGGGGTCCTGTGATGCCAAGAGGGAATAAACAATGTAGACGGGCAAATGAAAGGCTCCTGGGTCTTTTGACACCATTTGAGAACACAAGTGATATATAAGTAAAGTATAAAGAAGGAAGGGAGAGCCTCTGTTAAGAAGTCTGAGGTTTTGTTCTGTAAGCACATCACACATTTGCACCACAATGTCTCAACATGTCTTAAGAAACGGAGAATATTTTGTCCCTTTGGGACACTGTTTTGCTGGTTTTGAAGTTCAATGATGTCACTGAGTCTTACCAGAGTTGTTGGAATGAATTGCACAAAGAATCTAAACAATAACACCACCACAATGACTTATTTTTATGCTCTTTGTGGCCACCACACCCCTGTGTACACATTACTTAGGAGCACATCATTGGGGACTATCTTTGCTGAAGCAGAAAAAACTGCACAGCCATTGTAATGGAGCAGAAGTCCTGCATTGTTCTGCTTTTTAATTTTATTTTTCAATTACTGTTTACATTCAATATTATTTTGTATTGCTGTCAGTATAGTGGTTAGACAATCATATACTTTACAAAGTATTCCCCTTGATATTTCTAGTACCTACCTGACATCATAGATAGTTATCTCAATATTATTGACTATCTTCCCAATGCTGTACTTTATAACCCTGCGACTATTGTGTGACTACCAAACTTATGCTGTCCTTTATAGTTTTTCATTATTTCTAAGGATTTAAGAGCCTCTTAAAATTACTTTCCCTCATCACAAAATAGATTGGTATATAATTCCATTTATTTTACCCAGTAATACAGTTGAACTATTGCATTCATTATTTTGTTTAATCTGAAGTTGTGCTAATGCTAGAGTTTGTGAGCATCACACAATGATTCATAATTCAACATTTGGTCTATAATTTCGATCAACTTAACTTCTAAATTCATGCAAACTCTATAGTAAGCTTTCTCTAAAGTGAATTTGTTTAGCTATAGCAGGAAGATTATAGACTAGGAGTCAAAAATCCCAAGTCCACAACCTGGAAACGCTGAGGTCGCCAGTTCGAAACCCTGGGCTTGCCTGGTCAAGGCACATATGGGAGTTGATGCTTCCAGCTCCTCCCCCCCTTCTCTCTCTCTGTCTCTCCTCTCTCTCTCTCTCTCTCTCTCTCTCTCTCTCTCTCTCCCTCTCCTCTCTAAAATGAATAAATAAATTTTTTAAAAAATTAAAAAAAAAGAATTAAAAAAAAATCCCAAGTCCAAATACATTATGATATTTGCTCCATCTTTTCCATGTGATCATGAACTGATCAATTCTCAGAGTGTCATTTCAGGCCCATTTCATGTGAAATAAGGGTAACTCCACTGCCTTCCATACTTCATAAAAATGCTGTGAAAATCAAAAGCATAGATGTATGTGAAAGCCCCTCATAATAGTCGTGCTTTACAAGAGTGACACACATTAATATTTTTATTTTACACCTAAAATGTGCAAGCGCAATGCTTCCACTAACATCCAGCATGTACTCTGTCTCATTTTCTACCACCACCCAGACCCATGTAACCTAAGTCACCATATTAATACAAGCTTCTGATTTCATAGATAGAAGTTATCCCTGGGTCAGATTGTGTGATCCTGGTATCTATTTTCAGCTATTGATGCCTCTTCAAAGCCCTGGTCAAAACATGTTACTAACAACTTGAGAGGGCAGGAATGATTTTTTCACAGGTCCAATTTTAATCCCAAATAGTGTGAGAGTAGACTGTTTTCTAGCCCCCTTCTTTCTCTGTATCTAAATAATTTGACAAAGATTTCATATGAATTAAAAATCTATTTTTACTACTGTGAACATGAAATGGTCTCAAGAAAATAAGGTATCTGATGTCTGAGTACAATCAAAAGGAATAAGTCAACAAAAATAATGCTGGAATCAAAAATCATGATTTGAGACATACCACATTCATTACTCAAATTAAAGATATTAAATAACTCCACCCTAGAAGGTAGTAGCATTCCCTCATGGTACACTGTGTGGTTAATTCCCACATAGGGAGACAGGAGCACTTAAAATTAACTGTTCCACAGGGATCATGGCAAGGTTTTCCATGTTAAGGCTGGCCAATTGGCATTACCTCCCCCTTGACATTTTCAAGGCCTATCTCATCTCCTCTATGACCTATGGCATGGGACAGTGGGGACTTAGGCAAGGGGGCAGATCCAAAGCAGCCACCTCAAGAAAATGTGGCCCTTGCTCAGTTCCACACTGAGTGAGAATGGAATTTCCTTGAGAAAGGCTCCTTAACCTTCACAAAAAATGTCAGCATTGCCATGTGTGCATCCGGTCTCTGATGAATTAGGATGTGCCTCCAATTAGCAGCAGAGGCTCTGTTCTCCAGACACTTGCCAAAGAATGTAGCCTGAAATCTCTGCTCAGTGTTGCTCTATGCCCATGGAAACAAACAATATTTCAGAAAGAAATTGCTCTCCATGGCTGTTTAGCTGTCAATTAAGAGTACCTCCCCAAAACACCAAGGCTGCTAGTTTAGTCAGGATGCATGCAAGAAGCAACCAGTGAATGCACAACTAAGTGGAGCAACAAATAAATGCCTCTGTGTGTGTGTGTTTCTCCCTACCTCTCTCTATGTCTTTAAAAAACGGAATTGTTCAAAATCTCTTATATAGAGATCCACACAATACATTCTTTTTCGAATTTAGTACCAAGAAAAAGTCTGTTTCACCTCATGAATGCCATGCTTGTATTTTATCTGGCAAAGAGAAATATAAAACACATTGATTCCTTAGCAAAGGTGTATTTGGAAGTCTATTTAGTATTGAATTATAAAACCCTAGCCAACAATTTTAATTTCATTCACCCTTCTCACTCTGTGGTGTTTGGTTTTCCTTCAGATATTTCTAGTGCATGTGAATGTAAATGGAAGACAGCAGGAAGAGGGGAAGACCAGGTATGGGATGGACAAACTCTATAATAGAAGCCACAGGCATGAGTCTCCAGGAGCTGAGCTGGCTGCTGAGGTCAGGAAGCTGTGGATGTTCCTCATTTATTAAGTTACCAAGAATTGGAGCCAACTCAGTAGCATGTAACACATGTGTACATAGACACACATATTCTTCATCATCATCATCATTATCATCATCATCATCTATGTAAGAAATTTTTGGAAGTAGGTAAAATACAAATAACAAATAAATGGATCCTACAATTTCACACCTTTACCACACATGGACTAGCAAGGCTTGTAGACATAAGAACAAACAATGTATATATTATCTGGGTTAAAAATATCCTCAGTATCTCCTGAAAGCAAACCCCTAAACCTAACATGACTAATTCCTACTTGTGACTCCATAGTTATTGTCTCCAAGAAGCTTTTCAGCTCCCCAGAACTCTAACCATAGATGGAGCTCCTGCCCTGCAGCCTGCGGAGTCTTCCATGACCTTGACTGTTCTCTCTTATAACGAAAGTGTGAGCTTCCTGAGATGAGACACTGCTTTTTTTTTTTAAATAATTTTATTTTTTTAATGGGATGACATCAATAAATCAGGATACATATATTCAAAGATAACAAGTCCAGGTTATCTTGTCATTCAATTATGTTGCATACCCATCACCCAAAGTCAGATTGTCTTCTGTCACCTTCTATCTAGTTTTCTTTGTGCCCCTCCTCCCCCCTTTCCCTCTCCCTTTCCTCCCTCCCCCCATAACCACCACACTCTTATCAATGTCTCTTAGTTTCACTTTTATGTCCCACCTACGTATGGAATAATGCAGTTCCTGGTTTTTTCTGATTTACTTATTTCACTCCGTATAATGTTGTCAAGGTCCATCCATTTTATTGTAAATGATCCGATGTCATCATTTCTTATGGCTGAGTAGTATTCCATAGTGTATATGTGCCACATCTTCTTTATCCAGTCATCTATTGACGGGCTTTTTGGTTGTTTCCATGTCCTGGCCACTGGAGACACTGTCTTATCCATGAAGCCTCAGCATCTGGCATAGGGAATGGCATATATAATAATGACATAAAAAATGTTTATAAAGTAAATATGAAAATACTTACACGCTTAACAGTAGGAAGCAACTTTGCAAAGAAGATAATAGCCAGAGACCAAAATCTGGTTTTAAAACTTAAATTATGAAATTATATAATAAAATAAATGAGCTTCTTTGTAAGTTGTGCCAAAACCAATCTCAATCTTGTTCATTTGGAAAAGAGAATTGACATAATTAATTAAGTAGTATGCTTTTAAAATATTTTTAAACTGCTGTCACTATACACATCTGTATTAGTAAAAGATGTAAAATAAGAGCTCTCTAACTAAAAAAATTAGTTTTTAAACATGACTGTCCTTTAATTTAGAATATATAAAAAATTAAGCCTTTTTTAGAAACCAAATGAGAATGTTCATAATGACAGATTGAACTTCACCTCACTTAGTTTTAATATGTATAGACATCACTGTAGAATTATAAGAAAACTGGAAGAAATTTTTATGAAGAAAACACACACACAGCTTGACCAGGCAGTGACACAGTGGATAGAGCATCAGACTGGGATGCAAAGGACCCAGGTTCAAAACCCTGAAGTCACCAGCTTGAGTGTGGGCTCATCTGGTTTGAGCAAGCTCACCAGCTTGAGCTCAAGGTCACTGGCTTGAGCAAGGGGTTACTCTGTCTGCTGTACTCCCTGGTCAAGGCATGTGTGAGAAAGAAATCAATGAATTAAAGCAGTGGTTCTCAAACTTTTTGAATTCAGGGCATATTTAAAATCCTACATATAACTGTAGGCACACTATATACAAATTTCTGAGAAATATGTTATAATAGTTAAGTCAAATATTAATATATATATATATATATATAAAGTCCAAGAGTGCTTTTATGATAATTAAACAAAATAAATGTGACAAAATTAAATTTATTCTGACATTAAAAAACATTTTTATGTTACATTTTTTGAGTTATGCTTTTTAGAATTCATAAAAAGAAGGGTTAAAAAATTTAAAAAATGACAAAAAGTTATCTTTTTATATGTATAGATACATTCTTAGTAAGATTTAGTAAATTTAGCAGGTCTCAGCACGAATGTGTTGTTTTATCATTCTTGTGTTTATGAGAAACATGAGCCTGATGTGTCTTAGCAATTTCTTCAATGTTTGAGCATATATTTGAAAGACAAACTCTCATTTTCTCATCAATACATTGAAAAATTCCTTTCTTTTTACTCTTGTGTTAAGGGTAGAAAATCCTAATTCACATAAATAGGATGTTAAAAATTATAGTAAAATATTTAAAGTTTTTTTAGATATTGCCACATATTCTTCTTTTATAGAAATCTAAAATGCTTTAAGAGACAATTCCTTATGTTTAATCATCAATCCAAAATCCACACCATACATATCATCTTAACTTTACACCAAACAAGGGATAGAAGAAACTTGCCTCCAGTCTTTCTGGGGAACATGGGGGGTAGTGTAAACAATCCAGCACCACAGCTTAACAGCCTTTTGCAACCTAATCAGGCAAGTGAGGTGGGGGGGGGGGGGGCTGGGCAGACTGTCAGCTTACAGCCAATTCTCCACACCTCTCTGTCCCCCAAAAATCTAAACTCCCAAAACCCTATTAGTTTTTTGGGCTCCAACAGGCACATATTTCTCTAGAATACCATAGGGTGCACCTGGGAATCTTCTAGGGTGCACCAGTGCACCCTGGCTCACACTTTGAGAACCACTGAACTAAGGTGTGGCAACAAAGAATTGATGCTTCTCATCTCTCTCCCTTCCTGCCTGTCTGTCCCTATCTGTCCCTTTCTCTGTCTCTGTCTTTGTCAAAAAGAAAGAAAGAAAGAAAGAAAGAAAGAAAGAAAGAAAGAAAGAAAGAAAGAAAGAAAGAAAGAAAGAAAGAAGAAAGAAAGAAAGAAAGAAAGAAAGAAAGAAAGAAAGAAGAAAGAAAGAAAGAAAGAAAGAAAGAAAGAAAGAAAGAAAGAAAGAAAGAAAGAAAGAAAGAAAGAAAGAAAGAAAGAAAAGGAAAACACACACACAAAGCAAATGGGCCATGGAAGAACAGTGATATGGTTCATAAAATCAGAAAATGAGATGTTAACATTGGATTTCTTTTCCCAAGTTCTTGATATTAGATATTTACTATAGCCAAAATGTAGAAGCAACTAACTATCCATGATGATTGGATGAATGGATAAATAAAATGTGGATGAATGAATGGATAAAGAAAATGTGGTATACACATATAACAAAATAATATTTAGCCTTTAAACAAAAGGAAATCTTACCATGTGCAACAACATGAATAAACCTAGAGGACATTAAGTAAAATAAGCCAAACACAGGAAAGATGCTACATGATACCACTTCTTGTGGAATCTAAAAGAGTCAAACTTACAAAAACAGAGAGTAGAATGGTGATATCCAGGAGTTAGGGAAGAGGGAATGAGGAAGTATCAGTCTAAGGGTACCCACTTTCAGTCACACAAGATGAATAAGTCCTAGCATAAACTCTAAAGTTAACAATAATGTATTGTAGACTTCAAATTTTTCTAAGGGGTATCATCTTATGTTATGTTGTTACCACACAGTAACAATAAGTAAAAGAAGTAGAAGAAAACTTTTGGATGTGAACAAATATTTACAGCACAGATTTGTGGTGATGGTTTCATGGATACACACATATCACCAGACTCAACAAGTTGTACAAAAAAAAATTATATACACATACACAAACATATAAATGTACACACATAAAGACCTGCCCCCTTGTTTCTCTGTTTATTAAAGTTCAAGTTGCCATGTTTTTGAGATCTAGTTTCTAATCTAACAACTACAATGTTTTGATGTTCAAGTCCACAGCATCAGAGAGAAAAAAAGGTTTTTCTGCCTTAGTTACCACTCTGTGACTGACAAACCAGTCAAACGTGTCTACATCAAGAGATTAATAGAGACTGGACCCCAACCTGTCTGACACCTGCTCAGGAACAGAGGTCAGATCTGGGGACACAGAACCATCACTAATTGAGACCAAAGGGGGTGGGATGCAGACAGGAACTGTATGAACACAAAACCTAAAGATGGCATCTCAAAGTGTCCCCACAGCACTCCAGACAGCTCTGAGGTTCAAACTACATCTTTGCTTAGATATTTTGTGAAAATATGCACAGCATTTTATGCATGCAGATACATTCACTCATATGTATGAGGAGAGACAGCCTTTGATGCAACAGCTTTAGCTGAACTGAGTTCATGTTCAAAAGAGCACTTAGACCTGACAAAGAAATACTGTAGGAGGAACTGGCCATGTGAGTGGCACAGGACTTTGTCCTCCTGAATTTGAATGTTTATACCTGAAATAAAATGGAGGAAAGAGCTCACCTCTCACATATTCTGATTCTGAAAATTTGTTCCCTCTTTTCTTTTATTTTTTTGCTCTATTTGTCTTTCTTTCTGCCCTCCTCACACACCACCAACACAAATACCATCATCATTGTATACACACACATTTCACCCAAAGGTGACTCATTGTCTTTGCTCATTCATTGAGTGTCCTGTCCAGTTTCCAGTGGACCTTCGTTCACTTCTTCCAGGGGGACACGGAATGCTGGTGCCTGAAGAAATGCACAAAAATTTGCAGAATAGAAGAAGGAGTCAACCATGTGGTATGATGTGTGTGTGTGTGTTTGCACATTTGTCCATGTGTACACTTGTGTGCACACACTTGTGCACAAGTTGGGTAGGTCATAATCAGAAAGGGGAAAGAAAAAGAAAAATTAAGAGAGATTGCATAACACCTGAGGCAGTAATGACTAAAATAAAATCAACTCCTATAATAACCTATCACGACCCACAACAAACACAAAGTAAACTACACTTAGGAAAGGAGAAACGCCCTTTTACCTAAGGAGGGGGAAGCAGAAGACAAAAAGTAAGCAAGCTAAGAAAAATAGAACTTTACCTCAGGTTTTGTGGGGTTTTTTAACCCAATTCAAAATGTCCTGCCTATAACATTGGCAGTTTACAATAGCAATTAACATCAATCCTAGGCTCCAATTAACCTCAATCAACAAGTCTAAGTAGGTTAATTAAACAGGATTTGGCTGAGCATGAAGCATAAAACTACAGCTGTCTCATTAAGGAGAGTCACCATTTACCAAAGTTTTTCAATTTCTTTCGAGGCACAAAGCATGTTTGAGGATGGGGTGGGATGGAGGTTTCGGTGAAGGTGGCATTCAGAGAGCCTCCCAGGACAGCATCTCTTTCGGTGGCTTTGGTCCAAGCCAGCTGCACAAACTCAGATGCTTCCTCCAGGTGAGCTGAGTTCACACCCACCCATTCCTTTGTTGTTCACTCTGCTTCAATACCAACCACCCCCACTCCCTCATAAATTCCTTCAGGGCACAGACCTTATTTGATTCATCCTCATCTACTTAAAATCATCAAGCAACATGCTTTGTGAGTAATATGTGCCCAATTAATTCTTCTAATTGGATTTTCATTAAAATGCACTTTTTTTTCTCACTGCACCCCCAATTATAATTTGGATTTCTAGTCTAAAACAGATTCTGCAGTGGGAGGTGAGAGGGGAATGCCATTCCAGGTTGTGGTTGCCTCTCTGGTCCTTTGCTGTATGTCTGTTTACTCCTCACAATTCTGTCATCCACCTTGGGATCAAGAAGACCAATTTAGTCAATTGTGACATCAAAGGTGCTGAATATTCTGCTTTCAGAAGAATTCATCAGTCTCTACACTGGGAGTTCCATGCTATGAGGCCACCACCATGGCCTCACAAAGTCACAGGGTCCTACTCTGCCTTGGTTCTGCCATTGTTGAATGTCTACTTACTAGGTATCATGTCTAGATGACCGTGATTTCTTTTTCTTGTCACTGGGAGCATTTCAAGTTGCATAAGCACATCTGCTTTATCAAGCTCAGATCCAAAGAAAGTCTATCTGGTAATTGACACTCTAGAACAGGGGTCTCAAACTCGCGGCCCGCCGAACAATTTTGTGCGGCCCGCAGACTAATCCACGAAGTTCAAAATATTTTGGATAAAATTAAGTAAGCCTAGGGGCCTACTTGTATTTTTCATTTCTCTAGCATCCTAGCTAGATATTAGCTTAGTTAACAGCAGTTGTGATGCGAACTACAGTTTCTGGTCGTTTTGTGACACTGAGTAAACTGCATGTACGATTGTGCTTGTTGTACTGATTTTTTTTTGTTTTCAACTGCAGTGAGAAAAGTGTTGCGTAACAGTTGCCTTTTGTAGACCTAGTGTGGCCCGCCGAACAGCTGTGATCTTGCTCTGCGGCCCACATGCTGAGTTGATTTTGAGACCCCTGCTCTAGAAGGAAGCAAGGGATCCTCCCCAGGCCCAGGAGCTGAGATCACATAAATCAGATCAGAAGGGAACTTAGAAATCAGTCAGTTCAACCTTTCCATTTACACATGGGCCGGGCCACACCCCTCAAAGACCCACCCTCACCCAGAGCTGGTTCTCTGCCCCTGCTGCCTCTATGGTTGGTGGGGAGCTACTGTCACTCCATCAGGAACAAGAGCACAGTGTCAGGTGTGCTACAAAAAACAAATGACTGCAGAATCCAGCTGAGCTATTGAGGATTCATGAGAGATGTAGTGTTGCGTGTATCCCCTCACTAAAGAAAGAATGCTATCCTATATAGATTGCCCATTCAGGGCCAGCAACCATGCAAGGTACTGATTACCACATTTAATCTTAATGAGAACTGGAAAAAAAAGTTTAGTTTAATTCTATTTTTAAGTTTGAAAACTGTGGCTAAATTTCTTTTTTCCAAACCCAGATCTCCAAATCCTACATGTTGAACATCAATTGAGCTAGAAAATCAGGCAACTTGGTCCAACGATGACATAAGAAATCCTATCTAACATGCTGGCTAATTTATAAGGAGTCAATTTTGCCTGCTTTTGCACCCAAATCTCTTCTAGTCCCCTTCTGTTAAACATTTCTGTTTGCTGTCTTGTTTTGAACCCAGTCTAAAATTGTTCTCATTATATGGCCTCTAAAATTACTCTTTTTTGAACTCCCCAGGACCTCTTTAAGGTCATCTTGTTTCTGGTTACTTAGGCTAGAATCCCTGAGTCATCACTGGCTGTTGTTCTCACACGTGAGACTGTCTATCCCACCCCTTACATGATCCTTCTACATGCCACTGCCTTGATAAGACCCTTCCCTAGGTCCAGCATCTTCCCCCCAAAATTCAGTCTATTCACTGAGACCAGGTTATTTATCTTAAAAACCTATTTCAACCTAAATATTACATTTTGGGAGAGTGCAGTCCAACAGAACTTTGTGATGATGGAAATGTATTTTATCTGCTCTAATATGGTAACTGCTGGCCATATATGGCTATTGAGCACTTACAATGTGGCTGGTATTAATGAGGACCTTAATTCTTTTGCTAGTTTATCTATTTTATTTTTGTGGATTTAAAATTAAGTAACCATGTGTGGCTCATTGCTGCCATATGGGATACTGTAGTTTTAGGCAACAAGATCGACTCACTATGATTTGCTATTTTTCTTCCTCATATATCCATAAAAGTAGGAACAGTGCCTGTTTTGTTCACTGCTACATCCCCAGCACCTAGATTAAAGTCTTCACATGTGGAAGGTTCCCAAGAAACATCTTTCAATGAAAAAACCTGTCTCTTCCACCTGTTCATCTCTTTTGTTATTCAAGCATTGTTAGCATTCATATTTTTCAAAAAAGCCAATATCGTGTGGTATTATATAACTCAGCTGACATATAAAATACAGTACAAGTTGTGTTTTTAAATGTATCCTTATGTGCTTAGCAGTAGATTCCTCAAGTTCCATAAGGGCAGAGACCTTTGGACCCCACAGCACCAAACATGGACACGCATGTACTGGTATCTGTCACTGTTGGTTCAATAGACAGATTGTTTCCCAAATGCAGTCATTCCAGCAAGACCCCGGGGCACCAGCACATCATTTTTTTTTATTCTAATCCCAGGAATGTTCAATAATCCATTACAGCACAAAAGAAATCCTGGACTGAAGATACAGAGTGTTGTCCATATACAGGTGGTCATTAAAGCCCTAGGCTTAGATCAGGGATCAACAAACTATGATCCACAGGCCATAGTTCTTATAAATAAAGTTTAATTTAAACACAGCCAATGGCCCTAGCTAGTTGGCTCAGTGGTAGAGGATTAACTGGTGTGTGAATGTCCCAGGTTCAATTCCCAGTCAGGGCACACAAGAGAAGCAACCATCTGCTTCTCCCCTTCTCCCTTCTCCTTCCCTTACTCTGTCTCTCTTCCCCTTCCATAGCCATGGCTCAATTGGTTCAAGCACATCTTCCCAAGTGCTGAGGATGTCTCCATGGAGCCTCTGCCTCAGGTGCTAAGAAATAACTTGGTTGTGAGCATAGCTCCAGATGGGCAGAGCATTGACCCTAGACAGGGTTTCCAGGTGGATCTTGGTCAGGGTATATGTGGAAGTCTGTCTCTCTGTCTCTCTCATTTGGAAAAGAAGAAGAAGAAAAAAAATCACAGTGAACATCATTGGTTCACCGAATTGTTATATCTCTTTCCTTGCAATGGTAGAGTTGAGTAGCAGTAACAGAGATGAAAATTTTTACTGTCTGGCCAGCACTAATCTGGATGAATTCACCTAGAAAAAGAGAATTTGACTACCATGGTTAAAGGCAGGAAATAGAAGAAACAACTGGACAGGGAGACTGAGAACACAGCCAGAGAAGTACAGAAAATAAGAAAAGGAAAGAAGGAGGGAGGAAATGACACAGAGGAAGCAAAGACAAGAGTGGTATGAGAAGAGAGAGTAGTCTGCGTTTGTAAATGCTGCTCAGTGACCCTGATGGTTGAAGATGTCCAGTAGACGCCATAGCATGGAGCTTACTGGTCAATTTGGTGACAATTCAATGCAGTGTTGGAGCTGGATGCTAGACTGAAGTGGGTAGAGAAAAAAGGAGGTGAGAAAGTAGCATAATGGATAAGCAACTCCGCCCAGAGGTGGGACTCTAGAATGGAGGGAGAGAGCGATGTGGGAGCTAAAGAGATGAGGACAAGATTGATAATTTTGTTATATTAGAGAGCTTTGTTCCTAATCCTAAAACTGACCTGATTATGTAATGATGGTTTGGTCAATAATGGACTGCATAAGCAAGAGTAGTAGCAAGAGATTTTAGTGGAGCTGAAAGTTTCCCATCACCTACAGATATGGTAGCGATCGTGTTCCTCAAGTCTTTGCAGTGTCACTGGTGGAAACAAGCCTACTGTGCTTCCAGTTGTATAAAAAGCAAAGCACAAAATTATGTATATAATATTTGATGGTGATAATAAGCCACTATGTTACTGGTTTATGTATTCACCATATTATACATTTTATTATTATTTTAGATTGTACTCTTTCTACTTATTAATAAAATTCACTGTAAAACAAGATGCTGTGTTATACAGGTACCAGCTTCATGTACCTCGTCTATAGGTGAACGCCACACTGGCCTCCTCCCATGACCACATCTAAATTACAACTAAATTACAGAACCACCTGAAAGCTAGCTGAACAGGATCCTGCAACTAAGGACATAAAGAAGAAGCCAGGTCAAGACAGGTGGGACGAGTAGAGACACAGAATGGGTTAGTTCCACACAAATTTGTGACAGTTAAAATAGAGAGGAATATCCTGGTTGTGGATGTCCCCCTCACCAAGGAATAATGGGTCCCAGCCCCACACCAGTTCTCCCAGCCCAGGGTTCCAGTGCCAGGAAGAGAAGCTCCCAATTTCTAGCTGTAAAACCAGTGGAGATTGAGGCTGAGGAAGATGGAGGCTGCTGTAGTCCCAGGCAGTTCCTCTTAAAGGGCCAGCACATGGGCTTACTTGCTCACAAACTCACCAGCCCTGAGCTCCAGTGCTAGGGTAGCAACTCTAAAAGAACCAGAGACATATGAAGAATGGAATTGCCTGGCTTTGGGGCAAGGGTTGAAGAGGTAGAGATCAGGAAAGCTCACTCCAGGGGCAGAAATGTTGGCACATGCCACAGTTCCTTTGTTTAGTCCTGTCCCAATCTAGCTGGAAGGCACAGGCCAGCACTGGAAGGCACAGGAAGTCTCCATCATCCTAGCTAACACCACTCTCCTGCCCTGGTGATTCCCTGAGATCCCACCTTACCCAGTCCAAGTGCCCAGCCCAAACTTTTCCACACTAACTGTCTCAGCTCATGCTGCAGACTTTCCAAAAATCTCTCAAAGGTTCAAAAACCCCAAACAAGCATCAGCTGGCCTCAGCATGCCCTGTACCTCTTGCTAAGTGACCCTAAGCCCAGCACTAGTGGCAGTCAGCCTCAGATTGAAGCTTAACCTCCCCCAGGTGTCTCTAAGCCCAGCACAGGTGGGACAACATTCAGTGTAACAACATTTGCAGCATAAGGGTACCAGAAAGAGAGAGAGAGCAGGGAAGAAATAATGACTGAAAACTTTCTTAATCTGGAGAAAGACAAAGACACACAAGTCCAGGAAGTGCAAAAAGTCCAAAATAAGATGAACCTAAAGGCCCACACTAAGACACATCATCACTAAAATGCTAAAGGTTAAAGATTAGAACTCATTTTACCACACCTCTTCATTGCATCATTTTTCTCTTGTGCTTGATACTTTCCCATGTTATTATGTTCATCATGATCTTTAAACAGACAAACTCCACTGGCTAATGTCACCAGTAAGAGGATGTATCAAGTGCCTGACCTGGAAACAAAATTAAAAGTGATTAATGATTATGAAGATAAAAAAATACCATGATAGTTATTGAACACCAGTCAGGCATGTCCCATCCCACCACAACTATGACCTTGAATTACAAGAACAGAGTAGTGAAAGCTGTTAAAGATTCTGTTTCATTAAAGGTAATGAAACTAACAAAAATCCAAGAAGGGCCCAGGTCAGATATGAAGAAACTTCTAATGACCTGGATCGAAGACTAGACACAGAAGGCTATCCTTCTCAGCACCATCATGACCACTGCTGTTGCTAAAACTTTGTTTGCAACATTGGGGAAAAATGCTGGACCCAACTACAATGTTGAATTTAGTGCCAGCTTGGGGTGGTTTAAATAATTCAAGAATTGTTATTTATTCTATAATGTGAAAGTAGGTAGTGAGTCTGTGAGTGCTGATAGGAAGGCAGCTGAAGAATCTTGGAAACACTAGCTAAGCTGATTGTGGAGAGAAATTACTTGCCACAGTAAATATTCAATATAGATGAAACCTCTCTATTCTAGAAATGGAGGCCTAGAAGGACTTTTGCTCAAAAGGAGGCCAAGTCAAAGCCAGGTTTCAAGTCTTTTGAGGACAAGATGACAGTTTTGTTTGGTGACAATGTTGCAGGCTATAAATTGAAATCCTTTGTGATCCAGCACAGTAATAACACCAGGACCTTTAAGCATATCACTGAACACATACTGCCAGTCTATTGCAAGGGCAATAATAAGCCATGATGACCCAGCTCTGCCTCCAAGATGCCCTCCTGAATTTATGTGCTAAAGAAATAAAGAAGTGCAGCTTGGAGAATAACATGCCTTTCGAGCATTTGCTTATTATTAATATTTTTCCTGGACCTCCTTCTTTTATTGGTGATCTTAATTTTAATATCAAAGAAGAGTTTCTCTTTCCAAATACTACCTATTTAAACTAAGGAGTTCTAGCAGCTTTTAAGGCCTACTACTTGTGGAGGAACTTGATCCAGACTACTACTGCAACTGAGGAAGACACTGGTGCAATTCTGTAAGGATTACAACATCTCCAACTGCATCAGAAACCTTGGTAGGGCTTTGGGTGATGCCACCAAACACTGTAGAAATGGCATCGGGAAGAAGACACTCAAGAAGTTTGTTCATAACTTTAAAGGAACTGCCAAATGTGAGAGTGTCATAACTTTAAAGGAACTGCCAAATGTGAGAGTGCCAAATGTGTCAATATAAAAATTGACAAGTGGGCGGTTGAGAAAGCAAATAACTTTAACCTGGATATGGGTGAGAATGACATGGGGGAGCCCCTGGAGGAGCTTCCTGAGGAACTGACTAAAGGAGAGTTGTTGGCAGTAGAAGAGGAGCACATAGCTAAAGAAGAGACCAAAGGAGAGAAAATTGCAAGAAAAAAAAAAAGAGGAAGAGTCCCCAAGAAAATTCAGAGTGAAGTGTTTAGCAGAAGCTTTCGAAGACCTCAGCAAGCTGCTTTAGACTTTTGAAAATGTGTATCCCAACACTGAAAGGTGTTCATGACAGAGAGAAATGTTAATGTGCATTATAGCATTATATGATTACAAGCAAAACTATGACAGAGAAAGGAAAGGGAAAGAAAGGAAAGGAAAGGAAAGGAAAGGAAAGGAAAGGAAAGGAAAGGAAAGGAAAGGAAAGGAAAGGAAAGGAAAGGAAAGGAAAGGAAAGGAAAGAAAAAGAAAGAAAGCCAACCACCATGGTGAAATGACACTTTCTCAAGAAGAGCCTCAGGTATCAGATAGGTCCCTCAGGAGGCCTCCCAGAAGAGTACATTGTCATCAAAGGGGAAGACAGCCCTCAGCCTTCTGCATGTTACCACCCCTGAAAACTTGCCAGTGGTGAAGCTGTGGAAAGCAATGATACTGATCCTAACCCTCTGTGGGACTAAGCTAATGGGTGTTTTTGTGTCTTAGTTTCTAACAAAAAAAAAAGTGTTTTTTGCCTGGCCTGTGGTGGCGCACTGGATAAAGTGCTGACCTGGAATACTGAGGTCACCAGTTCACCAGTTCAAAACCACGGTCTTGCCTGGTCAAGGCACATATGGGAGTTGATGCTTCCTGCTCCTTTCCCCTTCTCTCTTTCTTCTCTCTCTAAAAATGAATGAATAAAAAAAATTTTTTTAAAAAGTGTTTTTGGGGGAACCAAAGATGGCAGCAGAGTAAGCAGACCAACTCTGGACTACAAGAACAGCTCTCAAAAACCAAGGAACAAAGAAGAGGCCACAACAAACCTGGTAGGGAGCAACTGAATCTCCCCTGCTTACAGGAATGGAGGGGGGTGAGGCTGAGAGCCCAGAGGGGCTTTCATTCCAGAAAAAAGAGCAGAAAATACTGCTCACAGCCACTTGCCTGGTGACCAGAAAGCGAGGTGTGTTGAAAGGACCAAGCTTATCTCCCAAGTGGAAAGAAGAGAGAGAGGGACAGACTGTGAGGGGAAAGGAATGCAGGAGATGACCTAAAAAGCTGACTCATCTGTGCTGGAGGTGGTCATAGCTGGGGGAGGGACTGATCCTTCAACAAAACAGAAGACTAAATTGCTTCCGGATCACAGATCTCCAGACATCTCTCCAGCTCCAATCAGTGCAACAAGACACAGCTGAAAACAAGAAGTGGAGAGGAAGGACAGTAACTCAGGTCTCCATGGAGATCTGAGATACACCTCCCCCTACTGAAGCTGAGAAAACACCCTGCCCCCAGAGAGATTAGTTGGTGGAAGAGGCATTCAGAGTCTCAGGTTACACCAGGGGTCTCAAACTCATGGCCCGCAGGCCGCATGTGGCCCGCCGAACAATTTTGTGTGGCCCGCAGACTATTTTGGATAAAATTAAGTAAGCCTAGGGACCTACTTGTATTTTTCATTTCTCTAGCATCCTAGCTAGATATTAGCTTAGTTAACAGCAGTTGTGATGCAAACTACAGTTTCTGGTCGTTTTGTGACACTGAGTAAACTGCATGTATGATTGTGCTTGTTGTACTGATTTTTTTTTGTTTTCAACTGCAGTGAGAAAAGTGTTGCATAACAGTTGCCTTTTGTAGACCTAGTGCGGCCCGCTGAATGGCTGTGATCTTGCTCTGCAGCCCACATGCTGAGTTGAGTTTGAGACCCCTGGGTTACACGCATAGCATTCCTGGATACAGTTTCAAGGAAGCCCCTTGCTGAGATCAGTAAACAAGACTATCATCTGTTAAGAAAACATACAAATCAAGACTTCAAAACAGCCCAAATCCGAAAGTAAATTACAAATAATAGCTGATACCAACCCAAGAAGACCTAGAAATAACACAATTGAAAACCGGAGGCAGACAAAGCAAGCCTAGACTCAACCAACTCTACAAACAAAACACCCGAACAAAGATAATGAGAAGACAAAGAAGTGCAATCCAAATGAAACCACAAGAGAAACCTTCAGGAGATGAACTGAGTGATATGGAAATAATCACACTTCCAGATGCGGAGTTCAAAATAATGATTGTAAAGATGCTTAGGGATCTTAGAAAAACAATGGATGGTCATTATGAACACCTAAATAAATAAATAGCAAGTATAAAAAAGGATATTGAAATATTAAAAAAGAATCAGTTGGAGATGACAAATACAATATCAGAAATGAACACCAAAATGCAAGGAATTAAAAACAGGATGGATAGAGCTGAGGATCGAATCAGCGAGTTGGAGGACAACTTGAATGAAGGCAAGAAAGCATAGAAGAAAAAAGAAAAGAGACTCAAAAAGTCTGAGGAAATTCTCAGAGAGCTCTGTGACAACATGAAGAGAAATAACATCTGTGTCATAGGGGTTACTGAAGAAGAAGAGAAAGAACAAGGGATAGAAACTTTGTTCAATCATATCATAGTTGAAAACTTCCCTAAATTAATGCAGGAGAAACTCTGACAAGTTCAAGAAGCACAGAGAACTCCACTAAAAAGAAACCCAAAGAAACCTACACCAAAACACATTATAATTAAAATACCAAAGCTAAATGATAAAGAGAAAATATTAAAAGCTGCTAGAGAAAAAAAAGTTATCACCTACAAAGGAGCCCCCATAAGAATGACATCCGACTTCTCAACAGAAACACTTGAGGCCAGAAGGGAATGGCAAGAAATATTCAAAGTAATGCAGAAGAAGAACCTACAACCAAGACTACTTTATCCAGCAAGGCTATCATTTAAAATTGAAGGAGAAATAAAAAGCTTCCCAGACAAAAAAAAACTCAAGGAATTCATCACAACCAAACCAATGCTGCAGGAAATGTTAAAGGGCCTGGTCTAAACAGATCAAAGTAAGAAAAGAATATAGCAAAACAGGAATACAGCTATAAAGAATAAAATGGCAATAAACAACTACATATCAATAATAACCTTAAATGTAAATGGATTAAATCATCCAAACAAAGGACATAGGGTAGCTGCATGGATAAGAAAACAGGACTTGTACATATGCTGTCTACAAGAGACACACCTTAAAACAAAAGATGCACATAGATTGAAGGTAAAAGGATGGAAAAAAACATTTTATGCAAATGAAAATGAAAAAAAAGCTGGGGTAGCAATACTTATATCAGAAAAAATGGACTTTAAAACAAAGGATATAATAAGAGATAAAGAAGGCCACTACATAATGATAAAGGGAGTAATCCAACAGGAAGATATAACTATTATAAATATCTATGCACCTAATATAGGAGCACCTAAATATATAAAGCAGACTTTGATGAATTTAAAGGGTGAAATCAATAGCAATACTATAATAGTAGGGGATTTCAATATTCCACTAACATCACTAGATAGATCCTCAAGAAAGAAAATTAACAAAGAAACATCATACTTAAAGGACACACTGGATCAACTCAATTTAATAGATATCTTCAGAGCCTTTCACCCTAAAGCAGCAGAATATACATTCTTCTCAAGTGCTCATGGTACATTCTCTATGATAGACCACATTTAGGGCACAAAAGTGGTCTCAACAAATTTAAGAAGATTGAAATCATATCAAGCACTTTCTCTGATTACAATGGCATGAAACTAGAAATGAATCACAACAGAAAAGCTCAAAAATTCTCAAATACATGGAAACTAAATAGCAGGTTGTTAAATAATGAATGGATTAAGAATGAGATCAAAGAAGAAATTAAAAAATTTCTAGAAACGAATGACAATGAGCATACATCAACTCAAAATTTATGGGACACAGCAAAAGCAGTCCTGAGAGGGAAGTTCAAAGCACTACAGGCACACTTTAAGAAACTAGAAAAAGCTCAAATAAACAACTTAACCCTGCATCTAAAAGAACTAGAAAAAGAACAGCAAGTAAAGCCCAGAACTAGTAGAAGGAAGGAAATAATAAAGATCAGAACAGAAATAAATGACATAGAAGCTAAAGAAACAATACAGAGGATCAATGAAACTAGGAGCTGGTTCTTTGAAAAAGTAAAGAAGATCAATGAACCTTTAACTAGACTCACCAAGAAAAGAGAGAGAGGACTCAAATAAATAAAATTAGAAATGAGAGTGGAGAAATAATAACTGACACAACAGAAATACAAAATATTGTAAGAAAATACTATGAAGAACTGTATGCCATAAAACTAGACAACCTAAATGAAATGGACAAATTCCTTGAAACATACAATCTTCCAAAAATCAATCTGGAAGAATCAGAAAACCTAAAGAGACCAATTACACCAAATGAGATTGAAACAGTTATTAAAAAACTCCCAACAAAGAAAAGTCTGGGGCCTGATAACTTCACAAGTGAATTCTACCAAATATTCAAAGAAGAACTAACTCCTATCCTTCTCAAGCTATTTCAAAAAATTCAAGAGGAAGGAAGATTTCCAAGCTCCTTTTATGAGGCAAGAATAATCCTGATTTCAAAACCAGGCAAAGACAACACAAAGGAAGAAAAGTATAGGCCAATATCCCTGATGAATTTAGATGCTAAAATTCTCAACAAAATATTAGCAAACTGAATCCAGCAATATATGAAAATAATCATACACCATGATCAAGTGGGATTTATTCTTGAGAGGTCAGGCTGGTACAATATTCACAAATCAATCAATGTGATTTCTCACATAAACAAAAGGAAGGAGAAAAACCACATGATAATTTTAATAGATGCAGAAAAAGCATTTGATAAAATCTAGCACCCATTCATGATCAAAACTCTTAGCAAAGTGGGAATACAGGGAACATACCTCAACATGATAAAGGCCATCTATGACAAACCCACAACCAACATCATACTCAATGGGCAAAAATTAAAAGCAATCTCCTTAAGAACAGGAAAAAGGCAGGGGTGCCCCCTTTCACCACTTTTATTCAACATAGTTCTTGAAGTCCTAGCCACAGCAATCAAACAAGAAGAAGAAATAAAAGGCATCCAAATTGGAAAAGAAGAAGTAAAATTATCATTATTTGCAGATGATCTGATACTATATATAGAAAACCCTAAAGTCTCAGTCAAAAAACTACTGGACCTGATAAATGAATTCAGCAAAGTGGCAGGATATAAAATTAATACTCAGAAATCAGAGGTATTTTTATATGCCAACAATGAACAGTCAGAAAGAGAAATTAAGAAAACAATCCCCTTCACTATTACAACCAAAAAAATAAAGTACCTAGGAGTAAATTTAACCAAGGAGACTAAAGAATTGTACTCGGAAAATTACAAAGCATTGATAAAAGAAATCAAGGAAGATACAAACAAGTGGAAGCACATACCCTGCTCATGGTTAGGAAGAATAAACATCATTAAAATGTCTGTATTACCCAAAGCAATTTATAAATTCAATGCAATACCAATTAAAATACCAATGACATACTTTAAAAATATAGATCACATATTCCAAAAATTTATATGGAACCAAAAGAGAACACAAATAGCCTCAGCAATCTTAAAAAAGAAGAATTAAGGGGGAGGTATCACACTTCCTGATATCAAGCTATACTACAAGACTATTGTACTCAAAACAGCCTGGTACTGGCATAAGAACAGGCACATAGATCAATGGAACAGAATGGAGAACCCAGAAATAAACCCACAGCTCTATGGACAACTGATATTTGACAAAGGAGGTAAGGGCATACAATGGAGTAAAGACAGACTCTTCAACAAGTGGTTTGGGAAAATTGGACAGCAACCTGCAAACAAATGAAACTAGACCACCAACTTACACCATTAACAAAAATAAACTCTAAATTGATAAAAGACTTAAATGTAAGGCGTGAAACTATAAGCATCTTAGAAGAAAACATAGGCAGTAAGCTCTCTGACATCTCTCACAGCAATATATTTGCTGATTTATCTCCATGGGCAAGGGAAATAAAAGACAGGATAAACAAATGGGATTATATCAAACTAAAATGCTTTTGCACAGCCAAAGACAATAGGAACAGAATAAAAAGACAAACTGCACAATGGGAGAACATATTTGACAGTATGTCTGATAAGGGGTTAATAACCAAAATTTATAAAGAACTTGTAAATCTCAACACCAGAAAGACAAACCAATCAAAAAATGGGAAAAAGAAATGAATAGACAATTCTCCAAAGAGGACATACAGATGGCCAATAGGCATATGAAAAAATGCTCAACATCACTAATCATTAGAGAAATGCAAGTTAAAACCACAATGAGATATCACCTCACACCAGTCAGAATGGCACTCATCAACAAAACAACACAGAATAAGTGCTGGCGAGGATGTGGAGAAAAGGAAACCCTCCTGCACTGCTGGTGGGAATGCAGACTGGTGCAGCCACTGTGGAAAACAGTATGGAGATTCCTCAAAAAATTGAAAATCGAACTGCCTTTTGACCCAGCTATCCCACTTTTAGGAATATACCCCAAGAACACCATAGAACTGCTCCAAAAGGAGAAATGCACCCCCATGTTTGTGGTAGCATTGTTCACAATAGTGAAGATCTGGAAATAGCCCAAGTGTCCATCAGAGGACGAGTGGATTAAAAAGCTTTGGTACATATATACTATGGAATACTACTCAGCTATAAAAAATGATGACATCAGATCATTTACAATAACATGGTGTCTTAAACCTGTGTCCTCAGCGTCCCAGGTTGATGCTCTATCCACTGTGCCACCACCTGGTTAGGCCAGTAATGTCCTAGATCTTAACATTGACTCCCACTCACTCCCTGACTGGTCCATAGCAACCCTCCATCTGCAAGCTCCATTTGTGGTAAGTGCCTTCTACAGGTCACCCATTTTTTATCTTTTATACCTTGATTTATCTCTACCTTTTTTATGCTTTGATAAGTTTAAATACACAAATACTTATCACTGTGTCCTTATTACCTACGGTATTCAGTAACATGATATACAGGCTTTTAGCCCACAAGCAATAGACTGTAGCACATAGCCTAGGTGTGTATCAAGCTGTACTATCAAGGTCGTCAGTATGAGTGCACCTGATGATTGTCACTCAACAATGAAATCACCTAATGACACATTGCTCAGGATGCAGGCTTTCTGTCAGATAAAGATGGTATATAGACTATAGAAGCTTATTCCTCACCTTCTGATAATTCTAGTAAAGTGAATTTAAAAAAAAAAAGAGAGATGAAGATAACACTTAAAGCAGAAGAGGGGACATCATTGGATGAGATTTTCAACAAATGTTCCATGGTGTCCTAGAGAGAAGAGTGAAACTTGGCCTGGGAAAGGAGTGGCAACCACACACAAGGGCATGCCATTTAGAAATTTGTCATCTTGTTCAGAAGGGCCCAGACAAACTCAGGAAATTGAGTCATTGAAACCAGGAGGAAACAGTGCTGAGGTCCTCTCCTCCGCCTTCTGCCTATGACACTAACATCCAGTGCTTCTCCAATTCCCCTCACCACACCTGGACAGAAAAGTTCGGAGTTTCATTCTCTCCTGGAAGAGTTAAATGAGAAGTGCACCATGGAACTTAAAACGAGGTGTTTATTCAAAACAAGCCCACAGCATGGTCAGGTTCCTGCCCAGAAATTACTGTAAAAACTGAATACCTACAGAGAAAAGACTCCCACATTCTGCTTTGTGGTATTCTCCCCAATGAACCATCCAGCTCTCTTCTAATTACTCCAAAGTGAAGTCCTGGAAATCCCATCCAAGCCCACAGAAGATATTAAGAAAAAGGCTAAACATGAGAAAGAGGCCAAAATAAGTGAAGAAAAATTAAGCCAAATGAAACAGAGATAATGCAGGAGCTAAAAAAAAAATTTTTGTTTTTCAAATACATGAACATCCTCAGAGAAATTCAGAGGATTACATCGCATCAATAAAACAAGAACAAGATGTTGTAGTAAGTAAAACAGAAAACAAGAAAGAATTTTTGAAAAATAAAAATTAGAAAATATTTTTAAATGAAAGCTAAAGTTGAATAAATCTACTAGATATAAAATAGAAAAAGACTACCCAATAAATATTCATTGAGTACTTCCCATATTCCAAGTGTTCAGGGAGTGGAGATAAAAGTGAATAAAACTAAAAGAAATTTCTGCCCTCATAAGAAATAAAATATATGAGGGGGGGGGAATAGTAAGGATTGAAGCCAAGTGACCAAATTCCCAGGAAATATGAATTACAGAAAGAGAAAACAGGAAAAAAAAATTTGTAATGGATCAAACTGCTCAATGAAACAATACAGTAATATTTCTATAACCAAAGGATACAATTCTCCAGATTAAAAGGAATAATAAGAGAGAAAAAAATGCACATTACAATGACAGGTCAGAAAACCAAAGATGAAGAATCCTAAAAACTTTTAGATTGAAGCAATAGGTTACATTTGAAGAAAAAAAAGACCGCATCAGAATTCTCAATAGAAATAATGAAAACTGGATTAATGCCTAAAATATTATGGAAAAACATATTTTCAACCTAAATACCTATAACAAAAATATCAAATTTATTATGAGAACAGAATAAAGATTAAGATATTCAAAGACTCAAAAAAATTTAACTTCTACAAACTCTTCTATATATTGCTACTGAAGATTAAAGAAGAAATTCAAAACTAGGAGAATTTCAAGGCAAAGTTCAAGGCTGATGGTAGTACAGAAGGACTGAAGAACACCCAGTCAAAATTGAAACGTGAAGGCACAGGACCCCAGAAATGTAACTGTTCTGCTATAATGTAGAACTCTAGTGAGAGAATGTGGCTGTGAATCCCCAGCAATAATTCTATATGGCACATCAAGAGCCCAAACCTGCTCTGAAGTAAATATAGCCACTAAAAATGACCTTTCTTATATAACAACGGTGAATATGTAGAGCTGAGATGATCTGCCTAACCACCTCTGTCCCTTCTGTTCATAATATAAAACTGCAGTGTTAAAAAAAAAAATGAGGTAACTCCATACTACCTTCCACGGTGGTGCACCAATCTGCATTCCCACCAACAGCGCAGGGGTTCCCTTTTCTTCACATCTTCACCAACACTTGACATTTGTAGATTTACTGATGATAGCCATTCTGAGAGGTGTGAGGTAATATGTCATTGTAGTTTTAATTTGCATTTATTTTATGATTAGTGACATGGATCATCTTTTCATATGCCGATTGGCCATCTTTGGAGAAGTATCTATTCAAGCCCTTTGCCCATTTTTTAATTGGATTGTTTGTTTTTGCTGTTGAGTTTTATAGGTTCTTTATAAATTTTGGATACTAACCCCATATCAGATATATCTCCCATTGAGTAGGTTGTCTTTTAATTTGGTTTCCTTTGCTGTTTAAAAGCTCTTTAGTTTGATGCAGCTTCATTTGTTTATTTTTTTTCTTTTGTTTCCCTTGCCCAAGGATATAGCTCAGCAAAAATATTGCTATGAGAAATATCTGAGAAAAAATAAATGAAGTAGACCTACATGTACAGAGCTGAAGTAATTTCTAGATATATTAGTAAAAAAAAAAGCAAGGTACTGGACCTTCTTTTCAGTATGTCAACATTCATGGCATAAAGTTGAAAAGGTGCATTTAGAAATAAATATACATGGAGTCACTCAGAATGTTTCTGAAAAAATGCAAGAAACAGAAGTTTTCTAAAAGAGACTTAGTTTTGTTAAATTTTTTACTTTGTTTGAGCATTATCTGATCAAAAATGGATTAATTAAAAGTTTAAACAACATCAGTACCCATTCTAGTTAAACAGAGTGCAAAAAGCTTAGAGGGTTATTTTCTTGGAGATTCCTATCATGAGACCTCAGAATTTTAAAATTTCTCTTATACCTCAGAATTACCCACAAAATTCCATCTCTTTTATTCGAATCATTTTCCATTTAGCCATGTGAAAGTTGGTTTGGAAAAACAGTATCTATACAAGTAAAGAACTTAAAATGTAACTAATAACCTTTATCATTTCCACATCACCACTGGCTAGTATAGCTTATCAATCTCCATTAATATTACCTTCATTCAGAGATACATTTCAGTACTTGTGTTTAGTTGCCAGATCTGATTTATTCATTATTCTTCAAAACATTTGCATAAGTTAGATTATTACTATCTGTAGAAGAGAGGAGGGAATAAAAAGGTGTTGGACAATACCTTATCCAATACCTAACAATATCTTATTAAAATAAAATCAGAACACGAAATACATAATTGGAACCTGAAGATTTGGTTTTCTGTCAGTACCATTAAAATGCAGTTTTCAAGTACCAGGCTCCCGGCAAATGCTCGTTAAACATCTACTGCACAGAACACAATATAGGAATAATATGGGGGAAACATTTGAAGCATGGTTCCTCCCTCCCCTAGGAAAAAAAATGTCTTTTGGGAGATATGAGATGTGTGTGCCCACGGAGATATTCATATAGAATAGAGCTCTGTGAGATTAACTCAAATGAATAAAGTGGTCAAAATATATAAAGAGAAGTAACAATATTTCTGACGGGAAAAGATTTTGTTAAGGAGGTAAGATTTAAGTCAATAGAGACAATTTTTTTAAAAAGCCAGGTGATCCGAGTATGCGATATAATTCAAATATGAAATTGTTTACATAAGTCTATGTTGGCCATGTTATTTCACTCACCTTAATGGTTAATCTAGATCAATCATCATCAGTCATCATTTTGTAGCAAGGGACAGACAGACAAGTAGCCCTGCCTCCCCTCCACTCATCCCTCTTCCTTTTCTCTGCCCTTTTTCCGTTTCTTAGTCTTTCTTTCACCCACGCACCCCATCCACCAAATAAATGAATTAATTGCAAAGTTAAGAACAAAAATGCAAAACTATTTTTGGATGTTGTCTTTGCCCATTCTATCACAAGTTTTTGCACAAATACAGATACAGTTAAAAGTGCACTGCACATTCTACACAGGTTCTACATTTCATTACAGCAACAGGATTTTTTTTATGCTGTATTTCACACAGTAATGTCAGCTCAAGGTCTTCCAAGTTCACCATGGAGAAAAAACCCAGGCAAGAGTCTTCCCTTCACTTGTCTACAAATGTTATTTTAAGAGCTCCCTGCTTTCCTTAGGGACCTGCATTAACACACACCCCCATCAGTCTCGCATGCCTTCAAGCCAGCACAATATAGAAGCATGAAGATGTCCAGTCCAAGGGCCCAATGGAAGAAAGCCTTTAGTGATGTTGAAAGGGCTGAGGTTTCATACACGGCATCACAAATCTCCTCCCAAAAATGTTTTTGCACCTTGCTTTCTTGGAGGAGATGTTTTTTAGTGAAACAGATTTATTCTAAGTCCAGTTGCTGCCTGTCCCAGGAACCACTTCCCAAGACGCAGGCAACTGTGCTGCATTGGGTTTCACAGCCCCTAACTCAATCACATCAATTCAACATCACATAGCCTTTATACGTTTGTTGGTAGAGTTTCTAGGAGGACACATGCTTCCTTGTGGAAGGGAAGTTTTCACTCCAAACACTTCTTGGTGATATTTTATCCTGTCTTTCCTTACGTATATTAACATGCTTTTACTAATTGCATCTGCTACTATGATGGTTCTTAAACTAGCAGTCTTTTGGTGCTTTTAACACTACCACCCCTTCTTTTATTTTTTTCTTTTGAGAGAGATAGGAATGGACAGGGACAGACAGACAGAAAAGGAGAGAGATGAGAAGCATCAACTCCTAGTTGAAGCAATTTAGGTGTTCATTGGTTGCTTTCTCATACGTGCCTTGATGGGGGAGGGGCTCCAGCACAGTTGTGCTAGTGACCCCTTGCTCAAGCCAGTGCACTTGGGCTTCAAGCCAGTTACCCTTGGTTCCTGTCTATGATCCCGTGCTCAAACCAGTGACCCTGCGCTCAAGCTGGTGAGTCTGCACTCAAGCCAGAGACCTCAGGTCTCAAATCTGGGTCTTCAGAGTCCCAGGACAATGCTCTATCCACTGTGCCATGGCCTGGTCAAGCAACACTTTCTTACTGATACTTGCTATGAGAGGTGATGGTGGAGACGAATGATAGCATAGCTAAGAGCAAGAAATGTTGAGACTCTGCCCTGCTAATCACTTGTTTTATGATAAAAGTCCCCAAAAAGTGTTCTCACCAGGAATTCTAGCCAATAAAGGGAACCCATGTGCTCCGTTGTTACTGTCTGGATGCGGAACCCTACACCTCAAGGCTAGAACTGCAGGTTCAGACTCAAGCTCCATGCAGGGCTTTTCCTCTAATTTCCAAATCCCCATCTTGCAATCAGAAAATAACTGACCACAGCTACAAACAGCATTCCCAAACATGGATGCCCGCACTGGAGAAGCAAAACCAAGCTGGATATGCAAGAAGGGGCTGAGCCTAGTGACCTCTAACCAAGAGAAGGTGGCACAGGGCCCTTGCCCTTTGATGTATGGTGACCATGTCTACTTGTAAAGGTAGCCTGTTCAGGTCTTGGAATGGAACAAATTAAATAGAGACAGCTTCGGTTGGGAAAGAAGACTAAGGGGGAAGCAGAGACTAAGAAGTTTTCTCTCCCTGTAGGACTTATAATGACCTTGGTATGGTGGTAATTTCTCCCCAAGAAATCACAAGCTACTTGGCAGCAAGGCCCAACAAATGTTTAAATTTCTCTGAATTGTAAGGAACACTGACAAAAGCCTGGCAATAAAAGCAAATATTTACAATCAGATTTCTTGACCAGGATGTGGTCTGATTGATGCCACTCTGGTGCCACCCAAGGCATTCTCAACCTAATTTTCCTCTT
The DNA here is from genome assembly GCF_036850995.1 of Saccopteryx leptura. Classification (NCBI taxonomy): domain Eukaryota; kingdom Metazoa; phylum Chordata; class Mammalia; order Chiroptera; family Emballonuridae; genus Saccopteryx; species Saccopteryx leptura. The sequence continues at coordinate 111,527,865 of NC_089507.1, read as the reverse complement.
CTTTGTGCCCAAGCTTTGATTAATACACCAGCTATGTTTGCAGGATCCTGTGGCAGTATGACCAGGGTGGTCTTGGGCTAAAGGAGTCTTGAACACACGGTAGTGCATAACTACTGCCTTTTGCCACCTCTGCTGATGTGGGGAACCTGGCAGGTCTGCAAACCCTTCAGTGCACAAGGCATCTGGCACTGGGAATCTGTTGCCTTTAAAGAACAAAGGATACAAGGAAGATTCAATAGGGCAATAATTTTAGAGACTCTCGAGTTTAAAAATTTCAACAATAAAAACAGATTAAGACAAAGAAGCTGCCATCAATTTGCCCAAAATGACAACAAATCTAAATCTATATAGCAGAGTGAAGAGACTGCACATTTGTGAGGCAACAATCTATGTTTAAGTTCTGATTCATCCACCAATTAGTTATTTGATCTCAGGCAACTTGATCCATTTGGGCCTTCATTGCCTCATCTGTAAATGATGAGGTACCAAGCATAGATCACTTTTAACTTTATACATTTACTAATTTGAGAACATTCAATACATTTGGCTAAAAGTGCAATAAAATAATTTACTTTGTGCATTTCAGCCATCATAAATGTAAACATATCTATAAGGTGGATAGTCTTTGCTACAGGAGTAAATAGCTTCTTCTGTCATTTTACTCAGATAAAGGTAAAAATATTCAAAGTCTACACAGGGCAAACAATAGCTATTGTTGAGGATCCAAGATGGCTATGGAGTAGGTACAAGCTACACATACCTCCTCCTGGCTCCAAACAAGATTTACAGATAAATTATAAAGCAATTAACCTGAATGACTAACTGAAAGACAGTTGAACAGGACTATAATATCAAAGGATTTATAGAAGAAGCTACACAGAGACTGGTAAGAAGGGTGGAGATGTGGGGAGAGCTGTTTCCTACACCCAGGTATGGCAGCTGAGAAGCTGGAGGAATGTCTTAGCTGAAAAAGTCCCCTTAGGACCATGGGTTTCAATCCCATGCCAGGACTCCCAACCCAGAGTATCAGGGCTGGGAAGAAGAGACTACATAGCATCTGACAATGATAATGAGTGGGGACTCTTTCTGCTGGAAAGAAAGGGGAGTTTGCTAGAATCCTGGGTGCTTGTTCTTGGGCATTCAGCTGGAGCTCTAGTAGAGAGAAGGTGACTCGGGGCATATAGGACTCAAAAATAAAAAATCTGGGTGGTCAGCTACTGAGATCCCATTCCTGAGTTAGCATCCACCACCATCTTCCAGGTTACTCCTATTCTTACAGCACCATCTTCAGACACTCCTATTCTTACATCACCAACTAAGACAGTACACTAACCTGGTCCTCCAAATACTGGTGATACCACCATGCCAAGGTTGAGTCTGGCAAAAAAAAGGACTGTTGGCTGCACCTAACAGGGACCTACAGTGTGCTGTTTTTCTGAAGAAACTATGGGCAGTTCTTGAACTGTATGAGTTTAGAACAGGAGGCAGTCTTTCCTCCGTCTCATGGGCCAATGCCACCCCTAACAGAAGACTGCCTTGATTTGCTTTCCCAAGTCCATCTGGCCTCATCTTGCTGAGTTCAGTTCCACAGGAGGAAGAGAACATTGTTCAGAGTTAGGACATTCGGAACATGTCTCCTTCAGATGCTCCAGTCCAGGGCTTGAGCAAGTGCAGCCGCAGAGCTAAGGGGAAGAGTACAGTTTACAGACTGAAAGTGAAGGGATGGAAAAATATTCTATGGCAAATGGAAAGGAAATAGAAAGCTGGGGTAGCAATGCTTATATCTGACAAAATAGCATTTGAAACAAAGGCTGTAGTAGGAGACAAAAAGGGACACTACATAATGATAAAGGGAGCAATCTAACAAGAGGATATAACTCTTGTAGACATTTATGCACGCAACATAGGAACACCTAAATATATAAAGCAGATTATGGTGAATATTAAGGGAGAAATCAACAATAATACAGTAATAGTTGAGATTTTTAATTCCCCATTGACATTAATGAATAGGGTAGATAAATGGACATGGAAAGAGACTGTACTCTGGGAAATGGGTGCATAATACTGATGATGTTTTGTGGAGTTGTATACTTGAAACTTGTATGGTTTTACTAATCAGTGTCACTCCCAGTAAATTCAATTTGAAAAAACTCTACAACACAGGGCAATTTTATATGAATAATTTCAATTTAGTGTGACTTTGTTTTCTTTTTTAGAAATTAAAAAAATACTGGTGGGAAACATCAGTAATGCAAGATTAAAAGCAATGCAATAATATTATGATTCGGACTGTGATTTTAGTTCACCCACGAGCCATGTAAGCTGCTCATTAGAGAACATAAGAAGCATTATACATTTCTCACAATGATGGAAATTAAGTTCTGCATTTCTACCGTTGGTGAGGTTACTTCATATACTTGACCTGCTGTATTCATTTGGAGAAACTTGTATTTGACAAATGTACTGTGCGATTTGTGTTTGGAGAGGTTAATTAGGGTAAGAGCAGAAAATAAACTTTCTTACTGTTACTCCAACAGTTATTACATGCTTTATTAAAGAAGTATAAATTAACAGGTTTAATCCACCACAAAAAGTATTTGGCTTCTATTTAAAATAGATTTTTTTTAAAAAAATTGCATGTCTACCCTAAACTCTCTCCCATTACATCTTCTGGTGACAAACGAGGTATGGTGAGGTACTGCGGGGTCACCAGCCCTTGTTTGGAGCCCCTTTATTCCCACTGGCTTTGTCTGCCAGGGCTATGTCTTCAACATTTCTGACATACTTCCATCCGTGTTGCAGGAGGAAATTGTGAAGTGCCATCTACAGAGACTTGGGAAATGTGCAGTGACAACAGGAAGAGCAAGCATTATCACACAGGCCAGAAACACAGGTGCTGCAAGAGTGGGGGTGTTTTAGCCACATCTCCCTCCCCTCTTTCATGGGGAGCATGCCACACAGAAAGGCACCAGCTTTATAAGTAACTAAGTTATTCTCTGTATCCCTCTACTCCTCCAGACTATAGTAATTTTGGAGGATTCTCTTGAAATTTTATCTCATCAGCATACTCTGGGAAAGGTAAATATGTAGGCAAGAGTGGCTTCTCCCAAAAGATAGGCTGGGCCACCTTCAGAAAATGTGCAGGTGAAGGGTATAGAAATAGGATACAAAACATCTCCTCTCTGGTTCAAATTCAGGGCAGTTAGTGAGAAAAATATGAAAGATTTTGGTAAGGTAGCAGTGGCAAGTGGCTAGAAACTTCTCAATGAGACATACAGGACACTCATGTTATGCAAGTGCCTCCTGAGATCTTTACTTTTCAGAAAACAAAGGCGTATACATTTGCCCAGAACTCAAATTGTTAAAACGATGTAAAGCATAATACAACAAAGAAAACTTGAGCTTTGAGCATTGAGAGAGGCCTGGCTTCAGATCTTTCCTCCAAATTTTTGCAGGGGAGCATAACCAGGAATGTTACATCCCCAGGAACCTCCTAGTTTTCTCTTGCTTTTCTCATTTTGGTGTCTCAAGGATCTATTTTTTGTCAACAACCATGAAGCAGTCACCTTAATGAGAAGAGAGCTGCTAGCCTGACCAGGCAGTGGTGCAGTGGATGGAGCATCATACTGGGATGCAGAGGACCCAGATTCAAGACCCCAAAGTCACCAGCTTGAGCACAGGGTCACTGGCTTGTGTGTGGGATCATAGACATGACCCCATGGTCGCTGGCTTGAGCCCAAAGGTCACTGACTTGAAGCTCAAGGTTGCTGACTTAAGGCCAAGGTCACTGGCTTGAGCAAGGGCTCACTGGCTCTGCAGTAGTCCCCTGGTCAAGTCAGATATAAGAAAGCAATCAATGAACAAGTAAGGAGCCGCAACAAAGAATCGATGCTTCTCATCTCTCTCCCTGTCTTTCTTTCTGTCCCTATCTGTCCCTCTCTCTGTTTCTGTCCATGTTACAAAAAAAAGAGAAAAAAGAAGAGAGCTGCTACACACAAATGGACAAGCCCCTGAAAAACTGCCAACCCAGGCCAGGGCTCTGATGACAGAACACTGGGCTGGAAACAGAGCCCACACTCTGCACTTGCAGGGCTGTCTGGTCTCACAGAAATGCTTTGTCACAGCAGTTCATGGCCTGCCCAGCCTTTCATAGAAGGGACGTTCAGTGACCATCTCTTCCTATTATGTCACCTCCACATTTAATGCTCTCCATTCACTTTCTCCACACTCCCCATTCCTGGACTAATGGGATCCCCAGGCGAGCATTTCCTGATCATTCCTGAGTGAGACTGGCCTAGGTCTGTTCTCCCTCAAAGCCTTATCACATAATCGCCACATGGTCTGACCCCATGAGTCAGTTTGTTCCTGGAGCCACAGTGAGAATTTTATATTTTTCTCTGAATCTTTGTACCTGGTATAGTCCCTGAATTAAAATTTAACATTCATTTTGCATCTCATGTGTAGTCGACATTTTATGCCTATAAAGTATTTAATTCTCACAATGGTAGCTTAAGCATTATTATTTCCATTTTATTACATGGGCAGATGCAAACTAATAAGTCGTTTGTGGATTATTCCAGAGTGGAGTGTTCCATTAATATCTGTAATTCCACACAGTAGACACTCCATAAGTGACTGATAAATTAACAGATACATAAAAGGGTTCCAGTGTTATCTGGTTTTGGATGACTGAGCAGACCAAGTGGAGTTCAGGTTAGAACACCCAAGAAATTATTCTCTAAAGGAATTCTGACACCAGAAACAGGAGCTCAAACCCTGTAATCTGGACAGACTCAGGTGATCAATGCAACTCAGAGGCAGAGATAAAATGAGAAAAGATGAGGTGTCACAAAAATCTAATAATAAAAAATAGAAAGCATATTTATGGTAGCTGGTCAACCATTTAAGTATTCAACAAATACTTCTTAAATACCTATTAATAATGAGAGTCCCTACTCTGAGAAAGGTCATGAATTACCAGGGAAGACACATTATAAACAAACAATGACCATAAAAGAGAAATGCAGGTCACTCCATGGAAACAGAGATTAAAAGTGCCTCGTAGCTCCACAGAGGTGAGGACTCAGTAGGGCCAGCCAGGAGGTGTTTTGATGAAGGCTCCCTGAAGGAACGTATAAACTCAGAGACTTAGATCAATTCTTCTCAACTCAATCAGACCCAATTTGTAGCCCTCATTGCTACAAATAGCTTCTAGCACACTTCTTACTCTCCTGAAAAGAAATTCACAGGTAAGATAACCTTCTTGTAGACATAACTTAATCAATATGGTTCCTGAACTGTATTAAAGAAGAGAGAAGAAATATTGTTTATAGTAATAGGTATTTTGGTATGCAAATGGTTGCTCATTTGATTGGGAAGTCATAAAACCACCATGAAGGTGACAGCCTCAAATCTGGTATCAAGATCAGCCCCCCAAACACCAGAAAGGTGTCACAGTTAGCAAAATGATTTTTCTTGGATGATGAACAACTCTTGGTAAAGTTCAAAATAAACACAATATTCAATCTACCCTTGTTTGACACAGTCGTTATATTCCTGGAAAATTCAACATGTATTCAATGTTGTAAAATAGACCTTACATTCATACATAAAAAAGAGGCTTATAGCAGAGAAGGGTTTTCCCTTACAGCACTATCAAGAAAGACATCTAAAGGTCACAAAAGGACACAGAACTCTGTTTTGCAGGACTCTCCCATCTGTTGCACTCATATTTGAACCCAATTTCTAGACTCCTTGGACTCCTCCCACTACAGGTTAGTTGTGCCTCCTAGTTTCTGACAAGCCAAAATATGCCCACACTTTTCTGAAATGCTTCCCACTTCCACTAAAAGCACTGTTCTTAAATACTGTAATTCCAAAATGCGTTCATACAACCTGTGGCAAATTTGTCTCTGATCTGGAGGCATGCTTCCTGGTCAGGCTGTTCTATAAAATCCAGGCTCATTGGTTCAGGTGGGGCAGAGCCTCTGCCCAATTCTGTTCCTTTTAGAGAGCATATGACCCAGGCCTTACCAAGCACCCCACTTGCTGCATCCCAGCAGTTGTTCCAGGCATGGGGGTTTGAGATCCATCAGAAGCCTCTTCTGGCTCTGTGCTTGGATTGTCAGGGAATATTCTTTTCTCCTAAGAGTAGGGTATGACCAGGCAGTGGTGCAGTGGGTAAAGCATCGACCTGGGACTCTGAGGACCTAGGTTTGAAACACCAAGGTTGCTGGTTTGAGCTCAGGCTCACCAGCTTGAGTACAGGGTCACCAGCTTGAGTGTGGGACCATAGACATAACTCCAAGGTCACTGGCCTGAAGCCCAAGGTTGCTTGAGCAAGGGGTCATTGGCTTGGGTGGAGCCCCCCAGTCAAGGCACATATGAGAAAGCAATCAATGAACAACTGAGGTACCACAACTACAAGTTGATGTTTCTCATCTTTCTCCCTTTCTGTCTGTCTCTGTCTCTGTCAGTCTCTCTCACGTGCATGGTGCACAAAAATAATAACAATAGCAATATAATAAAATAAGAATAGGAGTTGTAAGCAAAATGCAGAGAATCCTCATACCAAAGAATACTTACTTCTCAAGTTCACAACCAATGTAATGCCTTGGAAATTGTTTCTCACTGACGTTTGTTAAGTTGACTATCCAGTGGATACAAAAATGTATGCAAGGAAAGTTCAACTATTCTTCCCTCCTGAGTTTCCCATCAGGAGGCAGAACTTTGGTTGATTCTTTGCACTTCTCCCTGAGTCTTTCCTTTTTGTTTCTGGGGAAGGTGATGCTTTTGAACTGATAATGAACTTGAGACAAAACTTGGCCTATGGCTCTTCATCTTGGGGAGAAACAGCTGTGCTCAGAGACCAAGTATTCTCTCTGTTCAGTGCTATAAACTATACTGAGACCCACAGTGATAACTTGATGTGGGTCCCACATGAAAAGATGTGTTGCCCTGGCCGGTTGGCTCAGTGGTAGAGCGTCGGCCTGGCGTGCAGAAGTCCCGGGTTCGATTCCCGGCCAGGGCACACAGGAGAAGCACTCATCTGCTTCTCCACCCTCCCCCTCTCCTTCCTCTCTGTCTCTCACTTCCCCTCCCGCAGCCAAGGCTCCATTGGAGCAAAAGATGGCCTGGGTGGTGGGGATGACTCCTTGGCCTCTGCCCCAGGTGCTAGAGTGGCTCTGGTCGTGACAGAGTGACGCCCTGGATGGGCAGAGCATCGCCCCCTGGTGGGCGTGCCGGGTGGATCCCGGTCAGGCGCATGCGGGAGTCTGTCTGACTGCCTCCCTGTTTCCAGCTTCAGAAAAATACAAAAAAAAAAAAAAGAAAAAAAAAAAGATGTGTTGACATCCTAACCCCCACTCCCTCAGAATGTGATCTCATTTGGAAATCAAGTCTTTGCAGGTATCATCCATTTAAACTCATTAGAGTGAGCTCTTCAACTAGTATGACTAGTATCCTCATCTGAAGGGAAATTTGGACAAATATACAGATAAACAGGGAGAGGGCCATGTGACAGCAGAGGCAGACACTGGAGGGATGCAGCTGCTGGCCAGGGATGGACAGCCACCATCAAAGCTGAAAAAAGACAAGAAAGGATTCTGCCTTACTGGTTTCAGAGGTAGCATGACATCTTGATCTCAGACTTGTAGCCTCTGTAACAGCACGACAATAAATCTCTGTTGTTTTAAACCATCCAATTTTTGACATGTTATTATGGTATTCCTAGGAAAGTATGTAAGGGAGACCTTCCCCCTGAGTGGCGGGCAGACAAACCTGCCTCTAGGTTCACTACTAGCAAGCCCACTTGGCTACCAGACCTAAAGCCACAGTTTTCAACTTTGCTCTTTTTAACATGATATATCAGCTCCTATCTGCAGCTCCTACATAAAATGTCAAATTCTTTAGATCCCCAGCAGGGTTGAGAGGTGACATTTATTAGCAGCCTTTCAGAAACACCAATCCCCTATAACTAAACAAGGTGCACCACAAATCTCCATGCTGCAGAAAATTTCTTTGGGGCACAAAAATACTTTTTCAAGAGCACATTTCTTGTCATCATAGAACTTCCCCGGGTATTCCATACACATCTACAACAACTCTGCTAAATGAAAAGTTGTTAATAAATATAACATTATTGAAATCAAGAAGCTTTTGAAATAAAGAACACTGACCACAACTGTAGTACAACCTAATTTTTTAGGCTAAATTTATTATTGTGACTGGCTTTAGAATAAAAGAACTGAATACGTCAAAGTGAGAGTAAACCCTGAGGCCAATGTTTGACAAGGAGAATGGCAGCACAAAAGGGGAGGCAGGCACTTCCACAGTCCCATCTGACAACTGCTTCTGGAGATGTGGACATAGAGTCCCAAATGGAGCAAAGAGCTGAGATCATTTTCTGATTCTAAGCTAGCTTTCCAAGACTCCAACCTGTGGCATGTTGAAATAACCTCTGTGGAATGCATTTTCACTATATATGCTGTATGGCTAATTTACAGATGGTCACTTCCAAGAGTATTCTGCAACCTCAAAAAATGGGAGGTATGGGGTCGCCCAGGCTCCTCATTAAGCCAAAATAACAGGATGGGGCCATGGAGAAAGACCAGGATCTAGCAGATGGCTTCTACACTGATACATAGAAATTACCAGGGAAATATGAGTTCACTTGTCTTTTTCCAATGTTTAAGTCAATATCTACTCATAGTAGTCAATGGCTCATCCTCAGATGCATCTTAGCTGGGAGGCATCACACACTTTAAATCCAGGCTCATCTTGGTTTCCATTGGTTGTAAATTGATGTGATATTTAAGCTTTTTGCATTTCAAGTTTTTCATCTCTAAAATGTGAATAATATGTATTTCCAGGGATTTCTATGAAAGGAAATAAAATGTCTAAAAAGCACCTAACCTCTGTGAGTGTGTTTGTCACATGTAACACTTGTTTGCCTATGCCATGGCATCACTGGAGAATAACCAAGCACACAGATGATGATGATGATGATGATGATGATGATGATGATGATGATGATGACGACGACGACAATGAAGATAGTAAATGATTAGGGAACATCTACAATATGCCAGACACTGTGCAAAACTCTCATTGTATGTTGATTCATGTAATCCTCACAATAGCCCCACAAGGTGTTCTACAGATAATGAAACCAAGACCCAGGGGGATTAAGTCATTTGTCCAAGGTCACATAGCCAGTAAACAGTAAAGCCAGAGTTCCAGGACTGACTGTCACTGGGGTTCACTGCAAGCAATCTGTGCTCTTGGTCATGAACCTACATTGCCTCTTGTAGTGTGATGATATTCACAGTGGCTTTTGACTCCCAAATTCCCCTTCTAAATAAGGTTATTGGTCTCCTCTCCCCTGTTGGACTCTAGAAGGTGCTCTTGCAACTTTCCACATCTTTTGCAATGGTTGTTATTTCTCTGAGCATCTAAATAGTCTCTCTCATCTTTTTTCCCTTCTAATCTGGCATCATTCTCCTCTTTCTCTGGGCTCCAACCACATCAACCTCCTTTTGGTTCCTCACACACAGCATCCTCCTTTCTCTGCCTGAAGCACTATTTTCTTTTTTCCTTGAATACTCATCCCTCAAATCTCAGCCCAATTGTTACTTTTCTAAGGAAACCTTGGCTCTTCCTGACCAAGTGGCATATGCATAGCTCCACAGACTTCTCCTAAACAGTATCTGTCCACAAGAATAGTGACCATATGCTTTTCTTTCTTTCTTCCTTTATCTCTTGCTTTTTTTTTTTCTTACCTTATGTTCATAAAGTCTGGACAAGAGCCATACACATAATAGAAGTTCAACAAACATTTGCTAAATGAAGGAATGAAATATACTCTATGGTTGGAAGTGGCCAACGATGCCATCCCTTACACAGCTCCTCCTGATTCACCCTCTCCTGCTTCCACTGGTCTTGGAAACTTTCAGAAAGTCCTTAGAGATGCAGAAAGTGTCCTTCTATTGGAGTACAAGACTCAACAGTCAACTCTCTTTCATTACTCAAAATATAACTCAGCATACTATTAGTTGCAATCTATAAAGCATTGTAATAATAAATATTTAAAAGGCAATGTACACATACACATGAGGCTCACATGTGGCCACACAGTAAGCGATAAATCCTTGCCAACATTCAATCACAATTGTCCGATGCAAAATTAGTTGAATATTTACAAATTATCTACAAGCAAGTTCCCTGCAGGGTTGTATTTTCCTCCAACTTGTATTAGAACACTATTAAGTTTCAAGTCTCTTAAGTATGATTCAGCTTGTAGACAGGCAGCTTTATGTTCTGGTCCCAATGTCAAATACATGGAAAGACAGATCTGACATTCCAGTTAAAGAAGTATTATAGATGTTTTGCTTTCTTATATTTACCATTCTCTTAATTTGGACATTTTTATTTGGTAAGTAGTTTATTCTTAAGGGGTATTTTTAATTTTACTATACTTTTTGTGACTATCCTTTTTCTGACCTTGGGGTGAGTTACTCTCTTATTTAATCACAAAGCATTTGGTATATAAATATGTTAACACTTTAACTAATGATACTTTATTGTGCTTGCTCTGAGGCTTCCTAGGCTAAGAGTAACATGTGTTAAATCTAAAATAGAAAAACAGTCTCTAAATGAGATTAGTTTCAGTTTTAGACCAAGGAAGCTACATTATTGTGACTGAGGGGACATAGGAAGCCTCTGTACAGCCTATTCTAATAGCAGTCAAGTCTCCTGGCTTCATATTAACAATATCACACACATACACATACAGAGAGAGAGAGAGAGAGAGAGAGAAAGAGAGAAAGAGTTAATGCCTGTCATTACTTCATTTTTTTTTTGTCTTAAAGGTTTCCTGATCCTTTAAAATACCATTTAAAGGTATTAAACCCTATCAGTTCATAGCTCTGTTATTAACCAATATCTAAGCCAACAACCAGCTGAGAGTGAGAGCTTGGCACCAGTGTGACCTGAGTAGGTGCAGGGCTGGGGAATGATGGTGGAGAGGGTGTCAAGAGGGAGAGTCTGGTGATATCATGGCCTCCTGGTGCAGGATACAGTAGGCTTGATGCCAGGAGGCATGTTCTGCTCAGGACTAGACTTCAGGATTCAGCCTGTGGAGCTGGGCTGAAGGGGAAGGCTTAGTCAGAGGCAGAACTGGTTGAAGAAAAGTCACCCAGCTAAGGGCAGAAAGGAAGACAGATCCTACTGCCATCACCTGAGAAGTAGATACTTCCTATTCTCAGACTATCTACAAAAATACCCTCCTCCATATTTCCAATGCACACATCCATATCATCTATATAAACCAGCTAACAGTTGTATAATAGTGTTACATGCGGGACACCATTCTAAATGTTTTACATGTTTTCGTGACAGGCCATCTTCTTCAGGTTATAATAATACAAGATTAGACTTCTACAAAAACACACATTGAAGAAATGGGGGAGGCAGGACTGAAACCCACATTTATCCAACTAAAGAGCTTAAGGTTTTAACCACTTCTCCTTCTAACTTCTTGCCAGTATTTTGTTTAGTATTTTAGCATCTGTATTCATTAGAGATATTGGTCTGTAGTTTTCTTTTTTTGTGCCATCCTTGCCAGGTTTCGGTATGAGGGTTATGTTGGCCTCATAAAATGTGTTTGGAAGTATTGCTTCTTCTTCAATTTTTTGGAAGACTTTCAGTAAAATAGGAACCAAGTCTTCTTTGAATGTTTGATAGAATTCACTAGTATAGCCGTCTGGGTCTGGACTTTTATTTTGGGGGAGGTTTTTAATGGTTCTTTCTATTTCTTCTCTACTAATAGGTCTGTTTAGGCTTTCTACTTTTTCTTGACTCAGTCTAGGAAAGTTGTATTGTTCTAGGAATTTATCCATTTCTTCTAGGTTGTTGAATTTAGTGGCATAAAGTTTTTCATAGTATTCTGCAATAATTCTTTGTATATCTACGATGTCCGTGGTGATTTCTCCTCTTTCATTTTGGATTTTGTTTATATAAGTTCTTTCTCTTTTTTCCTTGGTAAGACTTGCCAGGGGTTTGTCAATTTTGTTGATCTTTTCAAAGAACCAGTTCCTTGTTCTATTAATTTTTTCTATAGTTTTTCTGTTCTCTATTTCATTTATTTCTGCTCTGATTTTTATTATCTCCTTTCTTCGGCTGGTTTTGGGTTGTTTTTGTTCTTTTTCCAGTTCCTTAAGGTGTGAGGTTAAGTGGTTCACTTGGGCTCTCTCTTGTTTATTCATATAGGCCTGAAGCAATATGAACTTCCCTCTTATCACTGCTTTTGCTGAATCCCAGAGATTCTGATATGCCGTATTGTCATTTTCATTTGTCTGTATATATCTTTTGATCTCTGCGCTTATTTCTTCTTTGACCCATTCATTTTTTAAAAGTATGTTGTTTAGTTTCCACATTTTTGTGGGGTTTTTTTCCTCTTTTTTGCAGTTGAACTCTAGTTTCAAGGCTTTATGATCAGAAAATATGCTTGATACAATTTCAATTTTTCTGAATTTGCTGATGTTATTTTTCTGGCCCAACATATGGTCAATTCTTGAGAATGTTCCATGTACACTAGAGAAAAATGTATACTCTGTCGCTTTGGGATGAAGTGTCCTATAGATGTCTATCATATCCAGGTGCTCTAGTGTTTCATTTAAGGCCACTATATCTTTATTGATTTTTTGTTTGGATGACCGATCTAGAGCCATCAGCAGTGTATTGAGGTCTCCAAGTATGATTGTATTTTTGTCACTTTTTGTATTTAGGTCAATAAGTAGCTGTCTTATATATTTTGGTGCTCCTTGGTTTGGTGCATATATATTAAGGATTGTTATGTCTTCTTGATTCAGCATCCCCTTAATCATTATGAAATGACCATTTTTGTCTCTGAGTACTTTTGCTGTCTTGTAGTTAGTGTTATTAGATATGAGTATTGCTACACCTGCTTTTTTTTGGATGTTATTTGCTTGGAGTATTGTTTTCCAGCCTTTCACTTTGAATTTGTTTTTATCCTTGTTGCTTAGATGTGTTTCTTGTAGGCAGCATAGAGTTGGATTTTCTTTTATTTTTAAACTAATGTTTCTTTTTTTTTATTTATTCATTTTTAGAGAAGAGGGAGAGAGAGACAGAGAGGGAGAGAGAGGAGAGAGAGACAGAGAGAGAGAAGGGGGAGAAGGGGGAGAAGCTGGAAGCATCAACTCCCATATGTGCCTTAACCAGGCAAGCCCAGGGTTTCGAACCGGCGACCTCAGCACTTCCAGATTGACGTTTTATCCACTGCGCCACCACAGGTCAGGCTGGATTTTCTTTTTTAATCCATTCTGCTACTCTGTGTCTTTTTATTTGTGAGTTTAATCCATTTACGTTTAGTGTAATTATTGACACTTGTGGATTCCCTATTGCCATTTTATAAGTTGCTTTCTGTTAGTTTTGTATCTTGTTTGAGTCTTCTCTTTTGTTTTTCTATCCTTTGTTTTTGTTTATTTGTATTCCATACTTATTTCCTCTGTTGCTACCTTTTTTAAGTCATGTGCTTTTGTGGTGGTTTTTTAAAGGGTGGTTACCATTAAGTAATGAAAAGGGTACCTACCATATTCATTGTAGTACCCTATCTTGTGAGTGTTTCTGCACTTCATTGTCTTTTGCTACTGTTAATCTCTGTCCTTTCCCCCTTTTTTTTGCTTTTGTTGTCACAGTTTAAATTTGATTTTATTGTGTTCTTGGTGGAGCTTTTACTTGTGGTTTTGTTTTGTTTTGTTCTTTGTATCTGGTTGGAAAACCCCCTTTAGTATTTCCTGGAGTGGGGGTTTTCTGATGGTAAATTCCCTCATCTTTTCTGTGAATGTTTTTATTTCTCCTTCGTACTTGAAGGATAACTTTGATGGGTATAGTATTCTTGAAAGTTACTCTCTTTCAGGACTTTAAATATTGGGGTCCACTCTCCTCTAGCTTGTAGAGTTTCTGCAGAAAAATCTGATGATAATCTAATAGACCTTTGTTTATATGTTGTATTCTTCTTTTCCCTGCCTGCCTTGAGAATTTTTTCTTTGTTGTTGGTTTGTGCCATTTTCATTATGATGTGCCTTGGAGTAGGTTTGTTGTAGTTAAGAAAACTTGGTGTTCTGTTTGCTTCTTGAATTTGAGGCTTTAGTTCTTTCCACAGGCTTGGGAAGTTCTCGTCTATTATTTGTTTGAATAAATTCTCCATTCCGTTTTCTCTCTCTTCTCCCTCTGATATACCTATTATTCTTATGTTATTCTTTTTGATGGAGTCAAACAATTCCTGTAGGGCTTTCTAATTTTTTTTAATTTTTGAGTTTCTCTCTTCTGTTGTGCCTCAAGTTGCTTGTCTTCTATGTCACTAATCCTACCTTCTATCTGGCCTGTTCTATTAGCTAAGCTTGTTACCTCCTTTTTCAGTTCATGAATTGAGTTTTTCATCTCTGTTTGATTTGTTTTTATCATTTGTTTCCTTGGTAATATATTCTTTGTGTTCATTGAGTTGTTTTCTGAGCTCCCTAAATTGCCTTTCTGTGTTTTCTTGTATATCTCTGAGTATTTTTAGGATTTCTATTTTAAATTCTCTGTCATTTAGCTCCAAGGTTTCCAATATCTTAAATTTTTTCTCCATAGATTTTTCCACATCTATCTGTGTTACTTCTCTATCTTTTGTATCCATGATATTCGATTTTCTTTTTTTTAATGGCATCTGAAGGTGGTCTTGTTGATAGCACTTTGCCTTCAGGGTGTGGAACTATCGAATGCTCCAAGGATAGATTTTTCTGTCCCTGGTTGATGAACTTGTTGAAATTTTGGGGAGATTTTTTGGTCCATGTCCTCGCGGTGCCATTTCTATGACGTCACTCCCCTTCTAACTTCTTTCCATCTGTAAAGCACTCTTTAAAAGCCATTCTTTTACTTACTTTCAAAACATCCTAAAAAATGTAGAGGCTGGGTAGGCACAGTTATTTCCATTTTAGAGATCACAATGCAAAAACAGTGGTGTGCTCTAGGTTTGCCATCAACTCCAGAACACGAATAGACATATATAACTCAGGTGCCACCAAAGACATCTTGTAGGAGACAGCATATCTTTCTTTATCTCCATCAATAAAGTGCATAGTATGTTTACCCATTTGCTTCTGTTTTAGCATTTGTCCTGTGTCTACAGTCAGCATGTCTTTCCAGAGATGAGCCTCCATATCAAAATGTGATCTGATCATTTCATGTGTAGACCCAACTCTGTGCCTTTTGAATGCCATTGAAGTAAACACTATTACATCAGGAAGTTCTAATCAGCATGACTGCATTCACCACAGTTATCATAAGTTCCTGAAAAAGCCCCTCCAGAATTGTCAAAAAGACTCATAACCAGTGGTGAGATTCAACTGGTTGGCACCGGTTTGGCAAAAAGAATAGCTTATATTTTGTTAAATTTGGCAAATCAGTTGTTAAAATGGCACTTGTAATTTGTTGAGTTTGGCAAATCAGTTGTTAAAATGGCACTAGTAATCAGGGTTCTCTCTAAGGTGGGCCCCATGTGGAAATCACAAATTTACATTCCTTACTCTTTTTTAATGTTTATCTGCACAACAGCATATTCTAAGTGCCTGTAGTAATGTTCATTACATCCACAGGTGAAAAAAAATTGCAAGTGAGGACATCAATCAAGAAGCAATATGGAAATATTTTAAATAACAGTTTTATTATTTTTTTCAGGTATTACTTAATATTTTTCATTAATATTTTAAAACTGTTATAATCTAGTTTTGTGTACCTCTCTTATTGTTCTTATTTAAGTATTAAATGCATGAAATAATAAACTACCTTTTAGTATATCATTTTTTTATACTTAAAATGGCCATTAGGGCAAAGAACCAGTTGTTAAATTATTTTAATCCCACCACTGCTCAGAATAACCCCTGAAGAAATGGAATTGAGGCCCCACAAAGTAGCTGCCAACAACAAAAACAAAAACCTAGAAGTTTTAAGAAGCAGCTTTAGTTTATTATTGACTTAAAAAGAAATGGAGTCAAGGGGAAATTTCAATAAAATTTCGAGTCAAAGGTTTGGTTTTGTTAGCTCTCACATATTTCCTATTATTTGACTTTCTCCTTTGGTATTGTGTAAGTTTAACCGCAATTCTAATATTAAGCAATGAGCATTCAAGTCTATTTACTGATGAACCTGAAAAAAGTCACAGGTTAACTGGGCGATGCCTGATTAAAATGTAATAAACTTGGAGGTGTTCCTCAGCACAGTGCCTGACAACCTCATCGGAACCAGAGATGGTTAAGTGGTTTAGCAACAAGTAGACACATGAACATCTTAGCCGTCCAGAAACCAATCTAATTTTGTTTGAACCGTGCTACACTAAACAAATGACTCAAACTTCCTGAAACCTTGAGAAAACACAGAAGGTTCCTAGTCTGAGTCAGGATCTCACAGACATGACCTTGTGTCTCTGCTCTCACTGTAGAGAAGAGAGAAGCAACTGAAATGTATACTCATCATAAATTATACAGAACCAGCTCTGCCACCAGGCTCCAGAGTCAAATTTTTCTGGGAAAATGAATAACATATATTAACAAAAGTCTGAAAAAGAATTAAAATAGGAGAGAAGGAACTATAGAACAAAAGCAACAACCAAAGGCCTATGTGTCTCCACAGATATTCACTGGAAAATAAATTCCAAATAAGATTCAGCTTTGCTGCTGCCCGAAAAGTCAATCTTGCATCTAAAGCAGTGGTCCCCAACCTTTTTTGGGCCATGGACCGGTTTAATGTCAGAAAATATTTTCACGAACCGGCCTTTAGGGTGGGATGGATAAATGTATCACGTGACCGAGACAAGCATCAAGAGTGAGTCTTATATGGATGTAACAGAGGGAATCTGGTCATTTTTAAAAAATAAAACATCGTTCAGACTTAAATATAAATAGAACGGAAATAATGTAAGTTATTTATTCTTTCTCTGCAGACCGGTACCAAATGGCCCATGGACTGGTACCAGTTCCATGGCCCAGGGGTTGGGAACTACTGATCTAAAGACTCAAGAAAGACCATTTTCCTAAAACACAGTTACTGATTTCCTCTTAGCGTTTTAGTGAGATGACGGTCAACAGCCAATACTAGGTGGAGAGAACAACAAAACATTCAGGTGTTCACACAGCTGCCAGGATAAGGTAGTTACAGGTCATATACAAATAAGGGAAGTCAGGACCACTGTTATGCAGACTTGAAATCTTATTTCTGTTTTCAACTAATTGCTGAAGTTCCTGTTTCAGCCATTTTTTAAAATTAATTAAAACTTGTTCTAGATGTATTTAGCTGTTGA
The DNA here is from genome assembly GCF_036850995.1 of Saccopteryx leptura. Lineage (NCBI taxonomy): Eukaryota > Metazoa > Chordata > Mammalia > Chiroptera > Emballonuridae > Saccopteryx > Saccopteryx leptura. The sequence continues at coordinate 111,510,506 of NC_089507.1, read as the reverse complement.
AAGCTTTTGGCCTGCTTTAGAATCAGTTCAGTCTATTCCCCAAACCCATTACTGAAAAATTCCTGGAACAAGAGAAGAATGTGTCAACTGAATAGATTTGTGGGATGCCCAAGAAGGTAGTGGCTTAAGAGAGCTCTGAACTTTTCCCCCACCTATGAGCAAAATTAGATATATATGTATATAGGTAACAACTACTCCTATGGACAACTGAGCCTGAATGCACAGCTTCTGGGAACAAGCAAGAGAGACCAAACAGAGAAGGCTGGGAAGCTGAGGGAGCCCCAAGGAGCTGAGGGCACTTTCTAGGGAGAGGAGACAGTGAACACCACTGTTTGTTACTTTCCACTTTTATAAGGCAGACTGGAGTTCTTTTTTGGAAGCTTTAGTCTGCTTGCAAGGTCATCACATATGTTCACAGGTACATTACTAAAAGCCTTTTGCCTTTGAATAAAGAGAGCAAATGAGAACACCAGGGCATGATCACAATCAAGTGGCCTGTGTTCTAAAAGCTGCCCCAGGTGGCAGGCAAGAGTGCCAGGTGCAGGGAATAAAGTAAGTGCCTGCTCGCCTCCCAGTGGCTACACAGAACTACTCAGCACATAGTGACTACACAGAAGTCACATCTCTGTAGTATGACTTTTGGGACAACAAACAAGGAAGAGACTGTACAGAGAAGGTGGTAGAGCTGCAGTTCTCTGGCTGCTACAGAAGTACTTCTGGGGTTGGAGGGACCAATCGGCCTCATTGCTTATACACTTTTTCACCTCCACAGAATGAGCAGGGACTCTATCCAGGTGTTCTGGCCAGACTGCAAGGTCTCTGCAGTGTTTCTGAAAACATAATCTAAGCCCATTTTTTCTGAAAAAAGGGAGCAAGCAAAATAAGTAGGGCATTAATTGCATTAATTGGTCTCCTCCCCACTCCAGAGCTGCTCTGCTCAGTAGGCCAGACCCCAGACACATTAGACATACCCTTGGCTCCTACAGTCTGCCAAAATCACCCAGCATACACAGTCTAAACAGAGCCTACTTCTACACAAGACCATTTTTATAAGACTGGAAAAGACAACTAATTTGTATAATTCATATAAATAAACATAAAAAAATAAAAGGACAGGAGAATATCTCTCAAATGAAGGAACAAAAAACGTCCCCAGGAAAAAAAAATCATAATAAAAAAGAGAAATAAGTATTTTGTATAATAAATAATTCAAATAAAAGGTCATAAGGATATTCACTAAACTTGACAGCAGGACAGAGGAACTTTGGAAGAACTTGAACAGAGAGGTGTATAAGAAAGAATGGAACAGACTCTAAGAATACAATAATTGAAATGAAAAACGTTAGAAGAAATCAACAGCAGATTAGCTAACACAGAAAGGGTCAGTGACTTGGAAGACAGACTAGTGAAGATCAACAAATAAGAACAGCAAAATCTTTTCAAAAATCAGGATAGTTTAACGGACCTCTGGGATAACATCAGGTGTTCAAATATTTGCATTATACAGTGTGTCCGTAAGTCATGGTGCACTTTTGACAGGTCAAAGGAAAGCACCAAAAGACAATAGAATTGTGAAATCTGCACTAAATAAAAGGAAAACTCTCCCAGTTTCATACCTATTCAGTGCAATTCGATATGGGCTCATGCACAGATTTTTTAGGGTTCCTTAGGTAGCTATCTGGTATAGCCTCTACAGACTCATCACTGAATGATGGTCTACCAGAACGGGGTTTCTCCACCAAACTGCTGGTTTTCTTCAACTACTTATCCCACCGAGTAATGTTATTCTTATGTGGTGGCGCTTCATTATAAATGCGCCGATATTCATGTTGCACTTTGGTCACAGATTCAAATTTAGCAAGCCACAGAATACACTGAACTTTCCTCTGTACCATCCACATCTCGACTGGCATGACCATGGGCTGCTCCGCTGTATACATGGTGTTACGTCATCATCTGTGCATGCACACATGCTACATTAACTGGGAGGGTTTTCCCTTTATTTGGTGCATATTTCACATTTCTATCATCTTTGGTTGCTTTCCTATGATTGGTCTAAAGTGTACCATGACTTTACAGACACACTGTAGCAATCCCAGAAGGAAAAGAAAAAATAGAAACTTTATTTAAAGAAATAATGGCTGAAAACTTGCCTAACTTGGCACAAAAAAATAGACATTCAGGTCCAGGAAGTATAAAGAACTTCAAATAAGATGAACCCAAAGAGACCCACACCAAGACAATCTTTGTTAAAGTGGCAAGAGTTAAGGATAAACAAAAAAAAAGCTGAAGGAATGAGTTACAGACCAAAACAACCTTTTAAAGCTGTCAGCTCACTTCACATCAGCAATGTTACAGGCCAGAGGGAGTACAGGGTAACTTTAAGTGCTGAAAGAAAAGAACCTACAACCTAGAATTCCTCACCAGCAAGATTATCATTCAGAATTCAAGGAGAGATCATGAGTTTCCCAGGACATGCAAAAACTAAAAGACTTCATCACCATTAAACAAGCCTTATAAGAAATACTAAACAGTATTCTTTAAGTGGAAAAGAAAAGGCCATAATCAGAAATATTTTTTTAAAAAAAACATGAGAAAGAGGAAAACTTCACAGATAGAGATAAATATTCAATAAATACAGCAAATAAGACATTTTAAAAGCCACTATGAAGGTTCAAAGAAAAAAGTAAGAAGTATCAAATTCAACTCAAAATGACAATAAGTAAGAAAGATATACACAACACAATAACATCTTAAACATGACATCAATAACATAAAGCATGAAGGGGGGGATTAAAATATAGCCCTAATAGAATAGAGTCTAACTTAAATGCATGTCTGCATGAAACAGACTACAATAGATACACAATGATACACACAAACCTCATGGTGATCACAAATCAAAACCTACAAAAGATATACAAAAACAAAGATAGAGGAACTTAAACAGAAAACCAGAAAGAGATTAAGAGATAAAAAATTAAACAACTTTAAAAACAACCTAAAAACAATTCATAAAATGGCAATAAGCACATAGTTATTAATAATTACTTTCAATATAAATGGAGTGAATGCTCCAATAAAGAGATGTAGGGTGGTTAAATGGGTTTAAAAACATTATTCATCTACATGCTGACTACAAGAAACTCACTGTAGATCAAAAGACACATACAGACTAGAAATGAAAAGATGGAAAAAGATATTCCATGCAAGTAGAAATAGAAATAAAAATAAAGCTGGTGTAGCAATAGTTATATTAGAAAAACAACAGATTTAACAAAGAGTTTTAAAAAAAATGACAAAGAAGGACAATTTAAGAATAGGATATAGCAAGCATAAATGTCAACATACCCAAAATAAGAGCACCTAAATATATAAATGAACTATTAAAGGGCATAAAAGAAGAAATATAAAGTAATGCAACAATAATAGAGAATTTTAATATCCTGCTCTCATCAATGGATAGATTATTTAGACATAAAATTAATAATGAAATAATGGCCTGTAGTGTCACATTAGACAAGACTGATTTAATAAACAGTTATAGAACATTTTATTCAAAAACTGCACAATAAACAATATTTTCTCAAGTGCACATGAAACATTCTCCAGGATCAATGACATGTTAGGCCACAAAACATGCCTTAATAAATTCAAGAAGGTTGAAATTATATAAAGCATCTTCTTCAATCACAATGCCATGAAACTACAAAAAGAAAACTGAATAAAACACACAAATATGTGGAGACTAAACAGCATGCTGCTGAACAATCAATGGATAAAAAAGAAAATCAAACAAGAAATCACAAATTATCTTGAAACAAATAAAAATAAGAACACAACTTTTTAAAATTTATGAAATGCAGCAAAAGCAGTTTACAGGTGTACAGGTCTACCTCAAGAGACAAGAAAAATCCCAAATAAACAATATAACTCTACACCTAAAGTAATTAGGAAAAGAAAAAAGGTAAACAAAGGGAAGGAAATAGTTAAAATCACAGTGGAAATAAATAAAAAGAAATTTTAAAAAATAGAAAAGATCAATTAAACTAAGATCTTTTCAATGAACTAAGAAGTTCATTGAAAAGATAAATAAAATTAACAAACCTTTAGTCAACATCATCAAGAAAAAAAGAGAGAGCCCACATAAATAAATTTATAGAAAAAAGTACAATCGACACCACAGAAATACAGAGAATTATTGAATACTATGAACAATTTTATGCCAACCAATGAGACCATCTGAAAGAAATGCATAAATTTCTAAGAGTGTATAACCTTTGAAGACTGAACCAGAAAGAAACAAAATACCTAAACAGACAGACCACTGGCAATAAAATTGAAACAATAATCAAATAATTCCCAACAAATAAAATCTCAGGATCAAATCACTTCACAGATTAATTCTACCAAATATTCTAAGAAGAATTAATATCTACCCTCCTTAAAATATTTCAAAACAATTGAAAAGTAAAGAAGAATTTTAAACTCATTTTATAAAGCCAGAATTACACTGATCCCAAAACCAGATAAAAATATTACAAAAAAAATTATAGGTCAATTTTTTTTGATGAACACAGATACAAAAATTCTCATTAAACCATTAGCAAATCAGATTCAACAACATTTTAGAAGTATCATACATCATGACTAAGTGGGATTCATCTCAAGGATGCAAGGATGATTTAACTTCCATAAATCAATCAATGTGATACATTACATTAACAAAATAAAGAATAAAATTTATATGATTATTTTAAAAGATGAATAAAAGCATTCGACAAAATTCAACATCCTCTTCAGATTAAAATCTCTCAACAAAGAGGGTATGGAAAGAAAAATCTTAACATAATAAAGGTCATATATAACACACTTTCAGCTATCATTCTTAGTGAAAAGCTGAAAGCTTTTTCTTTAAAACTAGAAATAGACAACAATACCTACCATCACTTCTATTCAACATAGTATTGGAAGTTCTAGACACAGCAATCAGACAAGAAAAAGAAATAAGAGACATCAAAATCAGAAAGGAAGAATAAAATTTTTACTAATTACAGATGACAATACTACATAAAGAAAACCCTATTGAGTCAAATATATATATGCATTTAATACATACATACATACATACTAGCACTTGAACAAATTCAGTAAAGTTTTAGAATACAGAATCAATATACAAAAATATGTTGCATTTCTATACACCAATAAAAAGCTATCAGAAAGAGAAATTAAAAAAAAAATTCATTTGCATCAAAAAATATTTCGGGATAAATTTAACCAAGGAGGTAAAGACCTGTTCTCTGAAAACATTAAGACTCCTGAGGAAAAAAATTGAACAAGATACAAATAAATGGAAACTTATATGATGCTTATGAATTAGAAAGATTAATATTGTTTAAAGCTTTTACTACCTACAGTAATATACAGATTCACTGCAATCCCTATTAAAATACCAATGGCATTCTACTCAGAATAAAAACAAACAATCTTAAAATTTATATGAAACCACAAAAGACCCTGAGTAGCCAAAAAATCTTGAGTAAGAACACAGTGGGAGGTATCATGTTACCAGATATCAAGCTATACCACAAAGCTAATAATCAAAACAGTACGGTATTGACAAAGAAATAGATATAGATATACAGATAAATGGAATGGGATAAAATAAAGAGTCCAGAAATAAATCCTCACTTAAAGGTTACCTATGACAAAGGTGGCATCTAAAAAAAATTAAAAAATAAATTTAAAAGAATAGACTTGTGAACTAATTCATACATAGAGAAGGTAATAAAGTGACAGACGAGTGCTACAGCAGAACAGCTTTGTGTTTGTGCACATGCCTTTACTAAGGCTTCTCAGAGCTCCAGGGACTGTCCTTCCAACAATTCTTTTTCTTACTGAAAGATAGTTTGAAATTTTAGATTATTTAAATCATCTAGTCCATTTTAATGAAGCAGTTTAAGAAAGCTTGATTTTGGGGGACAAGAGGATGGTGAGAAGGTGGTGATTTTTTTTTCTATTTGAGAAGGTAAACCAAAAGGTACAAAATAAAGCTTTTCTCAGCTTTTATCTTTACATATTTTTCTCTGAGGTTGTAATATCTAAATCTAAAAAGCAATATAATACTAATAATGTTTTCTTCATGTCTCAGAAGCTAATAGTAAGTTCTTCTAAGAAGGAACTGATCTCACCCAGATTTTCTTAGTGAGAGAATTACTCAGAGAGGGCACTTTGGGAAGCTCTAGTCACATTCTATGATGCTTTCTCAAGCAGCATTTTGAGTCTTAGTTATACATAAACTGAGAAAAATCAGTCACTCTGACCACATCATCTGAACACTCAGAACTGCCCCACCCTGTCAGGCCACACAGAATAAATAAGAAAACCAAGAAAAAAAAATTGTATCCTGCTATATGTCTGTCTTCCAAAACAAAGTTTTCTCTCCCTCATAAAATATATTTAATTAAAAATTTATTAAAACAAAGAGCAGAATGTGTCCAGTAAGCTCAGCTAAAAAAAAAAAAACCCAAAAAGTATAAATTTTAAAAAAGTAAGAAATATATTTTAAAAATGTTAGGCAAGAAAAAAGTGTCAAAATATTATCAATGATTACCCAAAGAATTGGAAATTTTGTGACAGTTTTCTCAAATTTCCAAATTTCCTACAGTGAATAAATAATACTTTAAAATTTTTAAAAAACATAAAATAAAAAATACAAATCTAGAACTAATAGTCAAGATGGTTATGGTTTTTTTAAAAGAGTTCCTCTGGGCCCTGGCCGGTTGGCTCAGCGGTAGAGCGTCGGCCTGGGACCTGGGTTGGATTCCCGGCCAGGGCACATAGGAGAAGCACCCATTTGCTTCTCCACCCCTCATCCTTCCTCTCTGTCTCTCTCTTCCCCTCCCGCAGCCAAGGCTCCATTGGAGCAAAGATGGCCTGGGCGCTGGGGATGGCTCCTTGGCCTCTGCTCCAGGCGCTAGAGTGGCTCTGGTCGCAGCAGAGCGATGCCCCGAAGGGGCAGAGCATCGCCCCTGGTGGGTGTGCAGGGTGGATCCCGGTCGGGCACATGCGGGAGTCTGTCTGACTGTCTCTCCTCGTTTCCAGCTTCAGAAAAATACAAAAAAAAAAAAAAAAAAGAGTTCCTCTGTTCTATATATAACTATCAGAAGTAAAATTTTTAAAAATAGAAAATTAGAAAGATATAACAATACTCCAAAGCAACAAAATATTAATAGTCACAAAATACAAATATTCCTCATGGACAAAGAATACATAAAGAACACAGATATAAAATTTATACAGAAAGTACACATACTCTTGAGTATCCAAGACAGCAGGAGAGTAGGTGGAAGTTATACTCACCTCCTCCCAGTATCAAATCAATATTACACCTAAATTGTATAACAATCAGCCTAAATAACTAACTGAGGACTAGCTGAACAGATCTTGTATAACCAAGGATAAACAGAAGAAGCCACCTTTAGACTGGTATAGAAAGGACAGAGATGTGAAAATAGATGGCCCTGTACCCACATGTGGGGGTTGAAAATCTGGAGGGATATCTCAGCTAAGAAGCACCCCTGAAAAGTGAAGGTTCTTCACCTTACACTGGGCTCCCAGTTTGGATCATCTGTGCCAGAAAGAAGAGCCAACATGTCATATGGCTATGAAAATTAGTTGGGAATTCCATCTGCCAAGAGGATAGCGAAGACTGCTAAAAATCCAGGCACCTTCTTAAAGGAACAGTGCATAAAATCTTGTTTGGAGTCACTTACACTAAGCTCTGGGGAGACTGAATTCATATAGGGAGAGAAGGCGTGTGTGTATTTGAGGAGAAGGCTAGTGGGACAACCACCTATGTCCCTGTGCTGACTTCCTTTCCCAAAGACACCATCATTCCTTGGTCAAACATGCCTATTGCTTCATCATAGCCCTGGGAGCTGCACTAGCCCCCTCTCATGACTCCCTGTAGCCTCATTCTGCCAAGCGAATGACCTGTGATAGAATCACCTAACAGCAGTCTTTCTGGGAAGGCTCTCAAGGAGATCCTAGCAGACTCGATGTGGCGGGGCAGTTAGAAATACACAAGGAGAGACTGAGTTGTGTGGCTCTAGAGCAGGGGGCCCCAAAATATGGCCCACAGGCCGCATGCGGCCCCCTGAGGCCATTTATACAGCCCCCACTGCACTTCCGGAAGGGGCACCTTTTTCATTGGTGGTCAGTGAGAGGAGCACAGGATGCAGATGCTGGAGTACTGTATGTACATCGCTGCAAAGCGCGGTATTGCTCACATACAGTACTACTTCCCGTGACACGGGACACACATGTCACGGCTCTGGAAGCATGTCATATCACTTGTTACGGCTAGCAGTGACAAATATGGAACCAGACATTGACCATCTCATTAGTCAAAAGCAGGCCCATAGTTTCTCATTGAAATACTAGTCAGTTTGTTGATTTAAATTTACTTGTTCTTTATTTTAAATATTGTATTTGTTCCCATTTTGTTTTTTACTATGCATTTGTTCATAGCTTTTTTTATAGTCTGGCCCTCCAATGGTCTGAAGGACAGTGAACTGGCCCCCTGTGTAAAACGTTTGAGGACCCCTGCTCTAGAGCAAGGGTTATTTAACCCTGTATGTCCAGACCAGCAGCACCATTTCTATGTAGAGTTTTCCATCCACACTGCCAAATTTTTATCTGTTTTAGCCAGATGAACTCTACTGGCCCCATCCAGAGTCCTCCCTGTGATCTTGCCCCACTGAAAAAGTTGGCATGAGCCAGACAAGTGACAACTGACATCATGGTACCCTGAGAATTTTTCTGAGTGGCCTCAGATCCAGCACTTGTGCTAAGTTAGAACCTGTTTCAAATGGTAGACACCATTTGTCACTACCTGATGACTCACTGAGAACCTACTTCATGAAACTCGCATGCTGTCCAAGGCTGAGACTAACAGGCAGCTGGAAAGTGGAGGTAGATCTCATGATGCCTTGGACCTTTTGTTAACTGTCCCAGACTCATTACTTATAAAAGCTGACCTCAACACACCATGCCCCTGCCACATTCATCCAGAGTCAGCAGTGGCAACCACCAATCATAGATTGCTATATAACTCCTAACAGGGAGCCCAAGGCCAGTCATAGGTAGTGTCTGATATGACCTGTGCTGAAGTTCCTCCCAAGAAGTTCCAGAACAAAGAAAACCAGTGGCAGGAACCTGACCACATCAGAGCAAAACCCAATTAGCTCCAAAAGCAAAACACCCAAATGGATAGCTCATTAAGCAACAGAAACCACTTGGGTAAATGCCATTTTGTGGAGTCAGCTCACAAAAAGCAGCTCATACTCTGTAGCTGGTGCCAATTCTCATAGTCAGACAGCCAGTAAGTCAACCCAATAACAAATTAGCCAATGGAAATCAAGACTCAACTACAACAGAAAGTCTCACATAACCTTCACAAAAGACATTCCTAGAGCAACTAGATGATCAGGGGGACTGTGCCACTGAGCCCCAGAACGTACCTAATACATAAGGCCACCTTCCCAAGACTGGGAGACGTAGCACACACATGTAACACACAAAACCAAACACAAATAAGTAGCCAAAATAAAGAGACAAAGAAACATACCCCAAATAAAAAAGGGGGCAGGGAAATCCCCACTAATATACCTAAATAAAATAAAGACAAGCAATCTAACAGATACAGAATTCAAAACTATAGTTATAAGGATGCTCAAATAACTTAGGTGAAGAACAAATGAGCTCAGTGAGAACTTCAACAGAAATAGTAAAAAAAATTTAAAACACACAGAAATGATAAAAAGAACCAGTCAGAAATAAAGAATGCAATATCTAAAATAAATAATACAATACCTGAAATGAAGACTACACTAGAAGAAATCAGTAGCTGATTAGAAGAAAGAAATGATTACACTGGCAATTTGTAAGACAAGATAGTAAAGAACACTCAATCAGAACAACAGAAAATTTAGAAAATGCAAATAGTTTAACAAATCTTTAGGACAACATCAAGCATAAAAATATTTACATCATTGGAATACCCAAACAACTCATTATAATGAAAATGCAAAAGGTTAAAGACAAAGACAGAATCTTAAAAGCAACAAGAGAAAAGCAGTTGGTTACCTACAAGGAAGCTCCCACAAGACTGTCAGCTGACTTCTCAACAGAAACTTTTCAAGCCAGAAAGGATTAGCACAAAAATTGCAAATAAAAAAAGCAAGGACCTTCAACCAAGATTACTCTACCCAGTAAAGTTATCATTTAGAATAAAAAAAAAAAAACCAGAAAAGCTTCCCAGACAAGAAAAAGCTAAAGGAGTTCATCACCACCAAATCAATTTTACCTAACATGTTAAAGTATTTTCTTTAAGAATGAGAAAATATGTATAAGAATAATAAAATGGCAATAATTATCTATCAACAATTGAACCTAAGGGTGAAGAAAGATGGTAATGGAGTAGGCAGACTTTCCAACTGCCACCTCCCAGGACCAAATTGGATTACAACTTAATTTAAGAATAATCATATTGAAAAACCAACTTTGGACTAAACAAAGAGGGGTCTATAACCAAGGATCACAGAAAAAGCCACACCGAGACTGGTAGGAAGGGTGAAGTCATTGAAAGGGCTGCCCCACTCCCAGGAGCAAGTGGCTGCTGAAGGTCTGGAGAGACTCTCAAGGTGGGGTGGGTTGCTCTGAGAGATGTGGGTCCTTAGCCCCAGTTCGGAGCCCCAGCCTAGAGCCCCAGATCCTAAAAGAAGTGCCCAGATAGCATTTAGCTGTGAAAAGAGCTGGATTTATGTCTGTGAAAAAGAGACAGAGCTCTCAGACGCAGATTCTATTTTAAAGGGCCTGAGCAGAAAACCTCGTTTACAGCCACTTACATGGGGCTCTGGCAGGGGAGAGCTGAGAAGACTGGAATTGCAGGGGGAGAGTGAAAAGTTGGAGGCCCAGGGAGAGACCCTGTGGAGGAGTGCCACCAGAACCCCTGTGCTGAGTCATTCTCCAGAACTGCAGTCACTATCTTTCATGGGTGGACCAAACCCATCTGAGTAGCATCAGCTTGGGAAAAGCAGCTGCTCCACCCTTGGGAGTCTCTCATACTCCAGTAATGGTGACAGGTATTTCTGAGAGGCCAGGAAGCAGGGGGCATGTCAGGGACTCAGCTTTCTGGTGTTGAGACCAGAGCTCCCCCCTCACTCTCCTGAGTCTATGACTATTGCTTCCACCTCACAAGAGACTCAATTGAAACTGTGGGCAAGCAGACCACACTTCTGGGTCTCATAAGCCATACCCACCAGACTCTTAGGGCCATACCCTACTGAGGTCTGTGAAAAAAGTCTGGACAGACTGACACCTGGGGCCAAAGGGCCACACCCACCACCCTTCCTAATTGCTGCATTGAGGCAGTCTCTAGACTCTAGCAGAGGTTTTTTTCAGCAGCTGAGCACAACAAGCAGCCAGCAGAGAGGCTGCAAGAGGCGAGACTCAGGGAAATTTGGCTGTTTGAGTGGACTTTCCCACAGGACCAGAGAGGGTAAAAGCCAGCCTAGGCAAGCAGCTTGGTATTTCCATGTACAACTGGGCCCAGCAAAGGCAGCCATAAACTCTGAATTGCTTGTTGCTCCAAAAAGATTGCTGATGGCCAGTCACGGGCAGTGTATCCCAATGGTTCCTGCTTGGGAGGTCCAGGGCTGGCACATCCAAGGACCAGCTGCAGAAAGCATTGGTTCAGGAGCTAACAACCCTTGCTAGAGTGGTATCCTAAGGCAAAGCTCGTCACACCTGGCCCAGTTGAGGCGAGTTTCACTCTCTGTGATTAGCACCAGCACAGCAGCTCAACTGCATTGGATAAGGTGGAGCATCACAGTAAGCCAGCCTGGGCACTGAATATTCTGTCTACTAGGCTAGATTCCACAGGAGGAAGGGAGAGAGGCTTAGAGCATGAACATTTAAAGTGTGGGTCCCTGTGAGTCTATTGTTGGATCTGGTCGGGGGCATAGCTATCATCGGAAGGGGCACAGTCAGCCCCAAGAAAGGACTCTTTTAGTCTTCCACCCTAAGATCAGGGTTGCAACAGCTGAAAGAACTACTGCAGAGAAGACTGTCAGCCACACTAGGTCTGAACATGCTGTTCACCTTGTTGGGGAGAAATAAAATTTGAGTATCCAGCAGTGGCTGAGAGGTCAAGCTCTGGAGTAGGGGCCACATTCCCTGTACTGAGCTCCTGACCAAGGTGCCCCTGAAGTAGTGGGTCCCACAAACACTGTATTCACAACCTCAGCTGTCCTAAATAACCAAGCATGGAACCTGTAAAAGGGTTGGTTGGTGAGACCAATCTGAGCCTACACTAGTCTTACTACAGAAGACTCTGTGGGAAGACCAGGCAGCTGAAGGAAGAGGAGAAGCAGCTGAAAAGTGGAGAGTTTAAAACAATAATTTTTAAGATGCTCAAGGATCTTAGAGCAACAATGAATGGACATAATGAGCACCTTAATAAAGAGATAGCAAGCACCAGGAAAGACATTAAAATCATAAAAAAAAGAACCAGTCAAAAATGACAAATACCATATCAGAAATTAAGTCTTCATTGTAAGGAAGTAACAGCAGGCTGAATGAAGCAGAGGATTGAATCAACTATTTAGAGGACAAGATAAATGAAAGCACAAAAGCAGAGCAGCAAAAAGAAAAGAGGCTCAAAAAGTCAGAGGAAAAACTAAGAGAGCTCTGTGACAACAAGAAGAGAAAAAACATCTGCATCATAGGACTTCCTGAAGGAGAAGAGAACGAACAAGAAATAGAAAACCTCGTTGAAGAAATCAAAGCTGAAAACTTCCCTAAATTGATGAAGAAAAAGTCACACAAATACAAGAAGCACAGAGAATCCCATAAAAAGGAATCCAAGGAGGCCTACACCAAAATACATCATAATTAAAGTGCCAAAGTTAAGAGACACAGAAAGAATACTAAAACCTGTAAAAGAAAAGCACTTAATTACTTAAGGAGGAGCCCCCATGAAGATGACATTTGACATCTCCACAGAAACACTTGAGGCCAGAAGGGATTGGCAAGAAATATTCAAAGTGATGCAAAGCAAGAAACTAAAACCAAGACTTCTTTATCTAGCAATGTTAACATTTAAAATTGAAGAAGAAATACAAAGCTTCCCAGACAAAAAAAAAAAAAAAAAAAAACACTCAAAAAATTCATTACAAACAAACCAGTACTGCAAGAAATGTTAAGGGACCTGGTATAAAAAGAGCAAAGGAAAAAAAAATCAATAAAAAGAATTGTAGATTTATAAAGTAAAATGGCAATAAACAACTACAAATCAATAACAACCTTAAATGTAAATGAATTAAATGCTCCAATCAAAAGACATAGGGTAACTGCATGGATAAGAGAACAGGACCTGTACATATGCTGTCTACAGGAGACCCAACTCAAAACAAAAGATACACATAGAGTAAAAGTGAAGGGACAGAAAAAAGTATTTCACACAAATGGAAATAAATAAAAATCTAGGGTTGCAATACTTATATCTCACAAAATAGATTTTAAAACAAAGGCTATAGTAAGGGATAAAGAAGGTCACTACACAATGATAAAGAAAGCAATCCAACAGAAGGATATAACCATTGTAAATATCTATGTACCTGATATAGAAGCACCTAAAAATATATAGCATATTTTGAGGGACATTAAAAGTGAGATAAACAGCAATACTATAATAGTAGGGGATTTTAATACCCCACTAACATCAATAAATAGAACTTCCAGACAAAAAATTAACAAAGAAACAGCAGCCTTAAAAGACACAATAGATCAACTGGATTTACTAGATATCTTCAGAACCTGTCATCCCAAAGCAGCAGAGTATGCATTCTTTTCAAGTACTCATGGTGCATTTTAAAAAATAGACCACATGTTAAGACACAAAAGTCTCAATAAATTTAAGAAGATTGAAATCATATCAAGCATCTTCTCAGATCACAATGGCATGAAACTGGAAATGAACTACAATAGAAAAACTGAAAAACATTCAAACACTTAGAGGCTAAATAGCATGTTATTAAATAACAAATGAATTAACAATGAGATCAAGGAAGAAATAAAAAATTTTCTTGAAACAAATGAATATGAACATACAACTCAAAATTTATGGGACACACCAGAAGGAGTCCTGATACAGAAGTTTATAGCATTACAGGCATACCTTAAGAAGCAAGAAAAAGCTCAAATAAACAACATAACCCTGCATCAAAAAGAACTAGAAAAAGAACAACAAGTAAAGCTCAGAGGAAGTAGAAGGAAGAAAATAATAAAGATTAGAGCAGAAATAAATGACATAGAGGATAAAAAAAAACAATACAGAAGATCAATGCAACCGAGAGCTGGTTTTTTGAAAAGATAAATAATATTGATGAATCTTTAACCAGACTCACCAAGAAAAAAAAAAGGACTCAAATAAATAAAATTAGAAATGAAAGTAGAGAAGGAAAACTGACATGAAGGAATACAAAGGATTGTAAGAAAATACTATGAAGATCTGTATGCCAAAAATTGGACAACCTAGGTGAAAAGGATAAATTCCTAGAAACATATACTCTTTCAAAACTCAATCAGGAAAAGTCAGAAAACCTAAAAAGAACAATTACAATGAACAAAATTGAAACAGTTATCAAAAAACTCAGCAAACAAAAGTCCTGTATCAGAAGGCTTCACAGGTGAATTTTACCAAATATTTAAAGAAGAACGAGCACCTATCCTTCTCAAGCTATTTCAAAAAATTTAAGAGGAGGGAAAACTTCCAAGCTCCTTTTATGAGGCAAGCATAATCCTCATTTCAAAACCAGGCAGACACTATAAAGAAAAAAAGTATATGCCAATATTTCTGATGAACATAAATGCTAAAATTCTCAACAAAATATTAGCCAACCTGATCCAGCAATACATGAAAAAAAAATCATACATCATGATAAAGTGAAATTTATTCTGGGGAGGCAAGTCTAATACAATATTTGCAATTCAATAAATCTGATTCATCACATAAACAAAAGAAAGGGTAAAAATCATATGATAATGTCAATTGATACAGAAAGAGCATTTGATAAAATCCAGCACCCATTTATGTATGATCAAAACTCTTAGCAAAGTGACAATACAGAGAACATACCTCAACATAATAAAGGCAATCTATGACAAATTCATGTCCAACATCATATTCAATGGGCAAAAATTAAAAGCAATCCCCTTAATATCAGAAACAAAGCAGGGGTACACCTTTTCACCAATCTTATTCAGCATAGTTCTGGAAGTCCTAGCCATAGCAATCAGACAAGAAGAAGAAATAAAAGGCATCCAAATTGGAAAAGAAGAAGTAAAACTATCATTATTTGCTGATGATATGATACTGTACATAGAAAATCCAAAAATCTCAGTCAAAAAACTACTAGACCTGATAAATGAATCTGGTGGTAGGATATAAAATTAATATTCAGAAATCAGTTGCATTTTTATACACTGACAACAAACTGTCTGAAAGAGAAATTGAGGAAACAATCCCCTTCACTATTGCAACAACAACAAAAAAAAGTACCTAGGAATAAATTTACCCAAGGAGATAAAGAACTTGTACTCGAAAAATTATAAAACATTGATAAAAGAAATCAAGGAAGATACAAACAAGTGGAAGCATATACTGTGTTCATGGATAGGAAAAATAAACATCATTAAAATGTCTATATTACCCAAAGCAATCTATAAATTCAATGCAATTCCTATTAAAATACCAATGGCATACTTCAAAGATATAGAACAAATATTCCAAAAATTTATATGGAATCAAAAAAGAACATGAATAGCCTCAGTAATCTTGAAAATAAAGAATTGAGCAGGAGGTATTACACTTCTTGATATCAAATTATATTACAGGGCCATTGTACTCAAAACAGCTTGGTACTGGCTTAAGAACAGGCATACAGATCAATGGAACAGAACAGAGGACCCAGAAATAAAACTATGCCTTTATGGTCAATTGATATTTGACAAAGGAGGTAAGAACATACAATGGAGTAAAGACAGTCTCTTTAACAAATGGTGTTGGGAAAAGTAGACAGCTACATGCAAAAAAAATGAAACTAGACCACCAACTTACACCATTGACAAAAATAAACTCAATATGGATAAAAGACTTAAATGTAATTCGTGAAACCATAAACATCTTGGAAGAAAACATAGGTAGTAAACTCTCCAATATCTCTCATAGCAATATCTTTGCTGATTTATCTCCACAGGCAAGTGAAATAAAGTACAGGATGAACCAATTGGACTATATCAAACTAAAAAGTTTTTGCACTTCTAAAGACACTATGAACAAAACAAAAGTACAAACCACACAATCGGAGAACATATTCACCAATATGTCTGATAAGGGGTTAATAACCAAAATTTATTTTAAAAATTTCTAAAACTTAACACCAAGAAGGTAAACAATTCAATTAAAAAATGAGCAAAAGAACTGAATAGACACTTCTCCAAAAAGGACATACAAATGGCCAGTAGGCATATGAAAAAAATGTTCAACGTCACTAATCATTAGAGAGATGCAAATAAAAACCACAATGAGATACCACCTCACACCTGTCAGATGGCGCTCATTAACAAAACAACAGACAATAAGTGCTGGCAACGGTGTGGAGAAAAGGGAATCCTCCTGCACTGCTGGTGGAAATGCAGACTTGTGCAGCCATTGTGGAAAACAGTATGGAGTTTCCTCAAAAAATTAAAAATTGAACTGCCTTTTGACCCAGCTATCCCATTTTTAGGAATATATCCTAGGAATACCAAATCACTGATTTAAAAGAAGATATGCACCCCCATGTTTATTGTAGCATTGTTTACAATAGCCAAGATCTGGAAACAGCCCAAGTGTCAGTTAATGGACGAGTGGATTAAAAAGCAGTGGTACCTATACAAAATGGAATACTACACAGTCATGAAAAAGAAGGAAATCTTACCTTTTGTGACAGGATGGATCGACCTGGAGATTATTATGCTTAGTGAAATAAGCCAGGTAGAGAAAGACAAATATCATATGATCTCACATATATGTGGAATCTAATGATCAAAGTGAACTGAGGAACAGAATAGAGGCAGAGGGAAGGTTACAGTTACCAGAGATACAGCAGTTAGAGGGAAGGGAAATGAGAGAATGGAATCAGAGAAGGTAAAGTGAAACTATATATACATAACCCAGAGATATAGATAACAGGACAGCAAATCCTAGAGGGAAAGGGGGAGGGAGTTGTAGGGAGGGGGGCAAAGAAAGTATAAAAAGGGACACAGGGGTGGGGGTGAGGGAGTTATATTCAGTGGAACACCTAAATCCATGTAAACACAATAAATTAAAAAGTAATAAAAATTAAAAATGAAATTGAACCTTATAAAAAAAGAAACAAGAACAGAAACAGACTTATAGATACAGAGAATTTTGATTATTGTCTGATAGGAGGGAGTTGGGAAAATGGATGAAAAAGGTGAAGTGATTAAAAAGTACAAATTTTTTGTTACAGAAGTCACAGATATGTAATGTACAGCATAAGGAAAAGAGTCAATAATATTGTAGTAACTATGTATTGTCAAGTTGTATAATGTTGAATCACTGGAGAGTACATCTGAAACTAATATAATAATGTATGTCATCTGTATTTTTAAATATAAAAAAACCTTTAGATATAATATCAAATACTTAGTAATAAATTTATCTAAGGAGGTAAAAGACCTGTACTCAAAAAATTATAAGGTATCAAGAAAAGAATTTGAAGAAAATACAAAGAAAACCTTATCCTGTGCTCATAAATGTCCATATTACCCAAAGCAATCTACAGATTCAATGCAATTCTTATTAAAATATCAATGTCATATTTCAAAGAACTAAAACAAATAATTCAAAAACTTATATCCACAAAAGACCCCAAATATACAGTAATCATGAGAAAGAAGAACATACTTGGAGGTATCATGCTATCTGATATCAAACTATATACTACAGGTCTAAACAAAACAACATGGTTCTGGTACAAGTACAGACAGCTAGATCAATGAAACAGAATGAAGACCCCATAAATAAACCCAGAACTATGTAGTCAATTAAAATGTGATAAAGAACTCAAGAATACACAATGGGATAAAGACAGTCTATTCAATAAATGGTGTTTGGAAAAGTGGACAGATAGATGCAAAAATATAATGAAATTAGACCACTTTCATATACCATGTACACAAATAAACACAAAATGGATCAAAGACTTAAATGTAAAATCAAAACCATAAAACTTTTTTTTTATTCACCTAGAGGAGAGGAGGCAGAGAGACAGACTCCCCCTTGTTCCCCAAATGGAATCTACCCAGAAAGCCCACTAGGGGGTGATACTCTGCCCATCTGGGGCATTGCTCCATTGTTCAGCAACAGAGCTCTCCTTAGCACCTGAGACAGAGGCCATGCAGCCATCCTCAGTGGCCAGGGCTAACTGGCCCCAATCAAGCCATGGCTGCAGGAGGGGAAGAGAGAGAGTGAGAGAGAGAGAAAGAGAGAGAGTAGTGAGAGGGGGAAGGGTGGAGAAGCAGATGGGAGCTTCTCCTGCGTGCCTTGACTGGGAATAAAATCTAGGACTTCCACACATTGGGCCAACACTCTATCACTGAGCCAACTGGCCAGGGCCCATAAACTTCTGAAAAGAAAACACAAACAGTAGAATCTCTGACACTTCTCTTAGCAATATTACTTCTGCTATATCTCCCTAAGCAAAGAAAATAAAAGAAAAAATAAATTAATGGAACTATAGCGAACTAAAAAGTTTTTGCACAGTAAAGAATACCATCAACAAAACAAAAAGACAACCTACTGAATGGCAGAAGTTATTTACCAATGATATAAATATAATACAATTTAACACACACACCAAAAAAAAAAAACAACTTCAAAAATGAGCAGAGGACCTGAGTACACACTTCTATAAAAAGAATAGCAGATGACCTTTAGACAAATGAAAAGATGCTCAGTTCACTAATCATCAGAGAAATACAAATTAAAACCACAATATGGTATCATCTCATACCTGTCAGAATGGCTCCCATCAATAAATCTGAAAATGACAAATATTGGTGAGAATGTAAAGAAATTCAAACCCGCTCTACCTGTGGTGGCGCAGTGGATGAAGCATCGACCTGGAACACTGAGGTCGCCAGTTTGAAGCCCTGGCCTTGCCTGGTCAAGGCGCATATGGGAATTGATGCTTCCTTTTCTTTCCCCTTCTCTCTCTCTCTCTCTCTCTCTCTCTCTCTCTAAAAATGAATAAATAAAATCTAAGAAAAGAAAAGAAATTCAAACCTTCTTGCATTGTTGGTGGAAATGCAGATTGGCACAGCCTTTATGGAATACCATATAAAGTTTTCCCAAAAGATTAAAAATAAAAATGCCTTATAACCTAGCGATTCCACTTCTGGGTATATATCCAAAGAAATTCAGAACACTAATTTGAAAAAAATATATGCATCACTGATTTCACTGTAGTATTATTTACAATAACCAAGCTGTGGAAACAGCCCAAGTGCCCATCAATAGACAAGTGGATAGAAAAGTTGTTGAACATTTATGCAATGGAATACTACTCAGCCATAAAAAAAAAATCTTACCGAGGGAGTGACGTCACGGAAATGGCGCCGTGAGCAGCGCGTCCAACAGATCTCCCCAAAATCACAACAAATTTATCAACTAGAAACAGAAAAATTTATCCTCGGAGCATTCCGGAGTTCCACACAAACTGAAAGCGAAAGGACTGTTATCACTTGAATCTGAGAGACAAGGGTGTGGAGGAAGCTAACTACCGCAGGAACGTTCATTCAAGCCTCGGAGGGAGCTCGCCTGTGGTGAGTCGGCCCACACTCGGGAGCGGCGAGCAGCCGCCCGCGCGCGCCTGGTCTGGTTGCAGAGCGAGCACCGCTAACGTTCCCAGCGGCCCGCGCACTGCGAGTGAGAGTCCCCAGCCACCGGTGCCTGGAGCACCCCATTCATGCGCGTGCCCTACTGGCCCGCACACCCAGGGTGCCCCATTATCCTGCACCCGGTGCGCCCTACTGGCCCACACACCCAGGGTGCCCCATTATCCTGCGCACAGTGCGCCCCAGCCGCCAGCGACGGGGTGAGCGGGAGAGGCACCAGGGCGGTCTTCCCTACTTAGGAGATTCTCTCTACGGGCGGGGCACCTCACCCAGCCATTCCAGCTAACAATCAAGCGTTGGGGGAGGGGCGTGCAGGCAACCTGAAATACCTTCGGGAGCACAGCTACGGACCCAATCACTGAAATTAGCTTAACCCATGAAATCTGCGCACCCACGGGCTCTAATTGATAAGATCTCTCTCAGTTCAGCGATCCAAGACAAGAGGCGTGATATTTCTTAGTACCTCTCGCTAAAGGGGCGGGGGCAACTTCTGATTGATAGAGCCTCCATATTCTGGGATAAACGCTAACAAGAGGGACTTGGCAGATAATAAGATCTTTACTACACTAGTCACAAGCAGAGACTAGTGCCTCTTCTTCCCAGCCAAAACAGGCTACAAAATGTGGAAAGCCTGGATTGAGTGGTCCAACTGAATGCTAGGCGCTGAACAGTCACCTTGACAACAATTGACTCCCACCCCCGCCTGATTACACTGGAGGCTCTGACTGCCAGAGCCTTTCCCAAAGCCTTGCGCTGAGTGGGGATAGAGTGGGGATTTCCTAGCTCTTTGAGCCTCTTACTCCCCATGCAGAAGCAGTAGCAGCCTTATAGCTGGATCAACAAGCTGCTAATTCAGGAAGGGGGGACTAGGAGAGAGACTCCAGGAAAGCAAACTCTCTCATCATTGGACCCTGCAAACGCCAACAAGCCTTGACTACCAGCAAGACTAAAGCCAATTATATGACATTGCCATAGAATCCCATCAACTGCAAATCCCTACCTAAGTGTGACACAGGGGCAGAGCCTGGGGTACAGAGTCACCGACCAGGAAGAGGGAGAGAAAAGAAAAAGGAAGAAGTTAACCTCTCAAAATCAAGAAAAATCCACAGACTTTACAACTAGTTCCACTAATTTTTTTTTTTGCTGTTGTTTGTTTCTTCTATCTTATTGCCTTTATTATTATTATTTCTATTTCCTCCACCTCGGTCCTTCTATTCTCTGCCCATCTTATGCTTCCCTTTTCTTGAACTACACTACCCATGAGTGTTACATTTTATTTCTTATCTTCATCCTCACCCTCCTTTAAGGTTATACTCCAAAACACTTAACTCTCACTCTCTCCTCTTTTTTTTTTTTTTTTGTTTTGCATTATTTTGTTTTTTTCTCTTCCTTTTTTTTTCTTCCTTTGTTTTTCTCTTTTTATTATTTTTTCCTTTCTATTCGTTTTTTCTTTTCTCTTTTACTTTTACTCCCATTTAATCCTAAATCATGAACAAATTAGTTAATTTGGGACTCAAGGTGTTTTTTGGGTTTTATTTTTATTTTTCGCTTCTGTTTTTGTTTCTTTTTGTTTGTTTGTTTATTTTTGTGGCATTTTGGGTACTTTTTACGTTGCTTTTTAACTCACTAGCATTCCTCCCAACCCAAGGTCTCCATTGTATTTAGTCTTCGCTCCACTTAATACAACAGATTTTTACTTATTATTTTTATTTTTTTCTTTATTATTCTTTTTTTTTCTCCTTTTTTCTGGTTCCCTCTTATCCCTCTCATTATATCTATTTGTCAACCATCACTTACAAGCAATTCATCTTATGCTTGTCTAAGATTTTCTTCCTTCTTTTTTTTTTTTTTTTTTTTTGCATTTAGTAGGTCCCTACTCCCTTTTTTTACCCCTTGAACTCTTCACCCCAAATCAGGCCCTCCACTATAGGCAGTTTTTGTTCCATTTAACATAATATAATTCACAGGTCATCACGATATTTCCCTGAGGAGAGGAGAGGAGGGAAAGAGAAGAAAGAAAAAAGGGGGAAATAATAAATTATTACTGTTTTTTTTTTGTGGGGTGTTTTTACCTTTTTTTTTTTTTTTTTTTACTTTTTACTCTTTATTAATTCTAATTAGTGCTATCAACAAGACCACCCTCAGATGCCAATAAGAGAGGAAATCAAATATTATGGATACAAAAGAAAGAGAGGTAACACAAATAGATGTGGAAAAATCTATGGAGAAAAGACTTAACATATTGGAAGCCTTGGAGCTAAATGACAGAGAATTTAAAATAGAAATCTTAAAAATACTCAGAGATATACAAGAAAACACAGAAAGGCAATTTAGGGAGATCAGAAAACAACTCAATGAACACAAAGAATATATTACCAAGGAAATTGAAACTATAAAAACAAATCAAACAGAAATGAAAAACTCAATTCATGAGCTGAAAAACGAGGTAACAAGCTTAGCTAACAGAACAGCCCAGATAGAAGATAGGATTAGTGAAATAGAAGACAAACAACTTGAGGCACAACAGAGAGAAGAAGAAAGAGACTCAAAAATAATAAAAAACGAGAAAGCCCTACAGGAATTGTCTGACTCCATCAGAAAGAATAACATAAGAATAATAGGTATATCAGAGGGAGAAGAGAAAGAAAATGGAATGGAGAATATACTCAAACAAATAATAGACGAGAACTTCCCAAGCCTGTGGAAAGAACTAAAGCCTCAAATTCAAGAAGCAAACAGAACACCAAGTTTTTTCTTAACCCCAACAAACCCACTCCAAGGCACATCATAATAAAGATGACACAAACCAACGACAAAGAAAAAATTCTCAAGGCAGCCAGGGAAAAGAAGAGTACAACATATAAAGGAAGGCCTATTAGATTATCATCAGATTTCTCAGCAGAAACTCTACAAGCTAGAAGAGAGTGGACCCCAATATTTAAAGCCCTGAAAGAGAGGAACTTTCAGCCAAGAATACTATACCCATCAAAGCTATCCTTCAAGTATGAAGGAGATATAAAAACATTCACAAATACAGAAAAGATGAGAGAATTTATCAGCAGAAAGCCCCCACTCCAGGAAATACTAAAGGGGGTTTTCCAACCAGATTCAAAGAACAAAAGAAAACAACACCACAAGTAACAGCTCCACCAAGAACACAATAAAACCAAACATAAACTGTGACAACAAAGGAAAAAAAGGGGGGAGAGGATGGAGATTAACAGTAGCAAAGGACGATGAAGTGCAGAAATACTCATAAGATAGGGTACTACAATGAATATGGTAGGTACCCTTTTCATTACTTAATGGTAACCACCCTTGAAAAAACCACCACAAAAACACTTGACTTAAAAAAGGTAGCAACTGAGGAAAGAAGTATGGAACACAAACAAACAAAAACAAATGATAGAAAAACAAAAGAGAAGAATGAAACAAGATACAAAACTAACAGAAAGCAACTTATAAAATGGCAGTAGGGAACCCACAAGTGTCAATAATTACACTAAATGTAAATGGATTGAACTTACCAATAAAAAGACACAGAGTAGCAGAATGGATTAAAAAAGAAAATCCAACTATATGCTGCCTACAAGAAACACATCTGAGCAACAAGGATAAAAACAAATTCAAAGTGAAAGGCTGGAAAACAATACTCCAAGCAAACAACACCCAAAAAAAAGCAGTTGTAGCAATACTCATATCTAAAAATGCTGACTACAAGACAGAAAAAGTACTCAGAGACAAAAATGGTCATTTCATAATGATTAAGGGGACACTGAATCAAGAAGACATAACAATCCTTAATATATATGCACCAAACCAAGGAGCACCAAAATATATAAGACAGCTACTTATTGACCTTAAAACAAAAACTAACAAAAATACAATCATACTTGGAGACCTCAATACACCGCTGACGGCTCTAGATCGGTCATCCAAACAGAGAATCAATAAAGATATAGTGGCCTTAAATGAAATATTAGAACACCTGGATATGATAGACATCTACAGGACACTTCATCCCAAAGAAACAGAGTATACATTTTTCTCTAGTGTACATGGAACATTCTCAAGAATTGACCATATGTTGGGCCACAAAGACAATATCAGCAAATTTAGAAAAATTGAAATTGTACCAAGCATATTTTCTGATCATAAAGCCTTGAAACTAGAATTCAACTGCAAAAAAGAGGGGGAAAAACCCACAAAAATGTGGAAACTAAACAACATACTTCTAAAAAATGAATGGGTCAAAGAAGAAATAAGCGCAGAGATCAAAAGATATATACAGACAGATGAAAATGAAAATACGACAGATCAGAATCTCTGGGATGCAGCAAAAGCAGTAATAAGAGGAAAGTTCATATCACTTCAGGCCTATATGAACAAACAAGAGAGAGCCGAAGTAAACCACTTAACTTCACACCTTAAGGAACTAGAAAAAGAAGAACAAAGACAACCCAAAACCAGCCAAAGAAAGGAGATAATAAAAATCAGAGCAGAAATAAATGAAATAGAGAACAGAAAAACTATAGAAAAAATCAATAAAACAAGGAGCTGGTTCTTTGAAAAGATCAACAAAATTGACAAACCCTTGGCAAGACTCACCAAGGAAAAAAGACACAGGACTCAAATAAATAAAATCCAAAATGAAAGAGGAGAGATCACCACAGACATCATAGATAAACAAAAAATTATTGTAGAATACTATGAAAAATTATATGCCACCAAATACAACAATCTAGAAGAAATGGATAAATTCCTAGAACAATACAACCTTCCTAGACTGAGGCATGAAGAAGCAGAAAGCCTAAACAGACCAATCAGCAGGGAGGAAATAAAAAAAACTATTAAAAACCTCCCCAAAAATAAAAGTCCAGGCCCAGACGGTTATACTAGTGAATTCTATCAAACATTCAAAGAAGACTTGGTTCCTATTCTACTCAAAGTCTTCCAAAAAATTGAAGAAGAAGCAATACTTCCAAACACATTTTATGAGGCCAACATAACCCTCATACCAAAACCTGGTAAGGATGGCACAAAGAAAGAAAACTACAGACCAATATCTCTAATAAATACAGATGCTAAAATACTAAACAAAATACTGGCAAACCGAATACAACAACATATTACAAAAATAATACATCATGATCAAGTGGGATTCATCCCCAGAATCTCAAGGATGGTTTCTAACCATACGCAAAAACGGTTAACGGAATACACCATATCAACAAACCAAAGAACAAAAACCACATGATCTTATCAATAGATGCAGAAAAGGCTTTTGATAAAATACACACAATTTTATGTTTAAGACTCTCAACAAAATGGGTATAGAAGGAAAATATTCTCAACATGATAAAGGCCATATATGATAAACCATCAGCCAACATCATATTAAATGGCATAAAACTGAGGACTTTCTACCTTAAAATCAGGAACAAGACAGGTTGTCCACTCTCTCCACTCTTATTTAACGTGGTGCTAGAAGTTCTGGCCAGAGCCAATCAGACAAGACAAAGAAATAAAAGGCATCCATATCGGAAAAGAAGAAGTAAAGGTATCACTTTTTGCTGATGATTGATCCTATACATCGAAAACCCGAAGGACTCCCACAAAAAGATTACTAGAGGAACAATAAACCAATACAGTAAGGTCGCAGGATACAAAATTAACATACAAAAGTCCATAGCCCTTTCTATATGCCAACAATGAAATATTTAGAAAACGAACTCAAAAAAATAATCCCCTTCACGATTGCAACAAAAAAAATAAAATACCTAGGAATAAACATAACAAAGAATGTAAAGGACCTATATAACAAAAAACTACAAGGCCATTATTAAGAGGAAATAGAAAAAGACACAATGAGATGGAAAAAATATTCCTTGTTCTTGGATAGGAAGAAATAAAATAATTAAAATGGCCATATTACCCAAAGCAATATATAAATTTAATGCAATTCCCATCAAAATTTCCTATGACATTTTTTAAGAATGGAACAAAAAATCATCAGATTTATATGGAACTATAAAAAACCCAAATAGCCAAAGCAATCCTAAGGAAAAAGAATGAAGCTGGGGGCATTACAATACCTGACTTTAAACTATATTATAGGGCCACGATAATCAAAACAGCATGGTATTGCAGAAAAATAGACACTCAGACCAATGGAACAGAATAGAAAGCCCAGAAATAAAACCACATATAATTGGTCAAATAATCTTTGATAACGGGGCCAACAACACACAATGGAGAAAAGAAAGCCTCTTCAACAAAATGGTGTTGGGAAACTGAAAGCCACATGCAAAAGAATGAAACTCGACTACAGCCTGTCCCCGTGAGACTAAAATTAATTCAAATGGATCAAAGCACCTATATATAAGACCTGAAACATAAAGTCCATAGAATAAGACATAGGTGTAAAATCATGGACCTGGGTTTTAAAAGAACATTTTATGAACTTGCTCCAAGTGGCAAGAGAAGTGAAGCAAAGATAAATGAATGGGACTACATCAGAATAAAAAAGTTTTTGCTCAGCAAGAGAAAACTGATATCAAAATAAACAGACAGCCAACTAAATGGGAACTGATATTTTCAAACAACAGCTCAGATAAGGGCCTAATATCCAAAATTTACAAAGAACTCATAAAACTCAACAACAAACAAACAAACAATCCAATAAAAAAAGGGGAAGAGGACATGAACAGACACTTCTCCCAGGAAGAAATACAAATGGCCAACAGATATATGAAAAGATGCTCAGCTTCATTAGTTATTAGAGAAATGCAAATCAAAACTACAATGAGATACCACCTCACCCCTGTTAGATTAGCTATTATCAACAGGACGGGTAATAGCAAATGTTGGAGAGGCTGCGGAGAAAAGGGAACTCTCATCCACTGTTGGTGGGACTGTAAAGTAGTACAACCATTATGGAGGAAATTATGGTGGTTCCTCAAAAAACTGCAAATAGAACTACCTTATGACCCAGCAATCCCTCTACTGGGTATATACCCCAAAACCTCAGAAACATTGATACGTAAAGACACATGTAGCCCCATGTTCATTGCAGCACTGTTCACAGTGGCCAAGACATGGAAACAACCAAAAAAGCCCTTCAATAGAAGACTGGATAAAGAAGATGTGGCACATATACACTATGGAATACTACTCAGCCATAAGAAATGATGACATCAGATCATTTACAGCAAAATGGTGGGATCTTGATAACATTATACGGAGTGAAATAAGTAAATCAGAAAAAACCAAGAACTACATGATTCCATACATTGGTGGAACATAAAAACGAGACTAAGAGACATGGACAAGAGTGTGGTGTTTACCAGGGGTGGGGGGAGGGAGGACATGGGAGGGAGGGAGGGAGAGAGTTAGGGGGTGGGGGAGGGGCACAGAGAACTAGATAGAGGGAGGCGGAGGACAATCTGACTTTGGGCGAGGGGTATACAACATAATTTAATGACAAAATAACCTAGACATGTTTTCTTTGAATATATGTACCCTGATATATTAATGTCATCCCATTATCATTAATAAAAATTTATTTAAAAAAAAAATCTTACCATTTGCAACAGCATAAATGGACTGAAAGGATGTTAAGCGAAATGAAATAAGTTAGTCAGAGAAAGACAAATACCATATGATTTCTCTCATATGTGGAATCCAAAGAACAAAACAAAAAAATTCAGAAACAGATTCATAGATACAGAGAATAGACTAATGTTTTCCAGAAGGGAGGGGTTTGGGAGACTGGGTGAAAAATGTGAAGGAATTAAGAGTGTAATTGTTAGTTACAAAATAGTAATGGGAATATAAAGTACAGCATAGGGAATATAGTCAATAATATTGTAGTAACTATGTATACCAAGTTGGTATTTGAAATATATGGGGGTTCACTTTGTAAAGTAAATTATTGTCTAACTAATATACCATACACCTGAGACTAATACAAAATAATATTGAATCTAAACTGTATTAGAAAAATAAAATTTTAATTAAAATAAATAAAGATACCCATACTCTCTAATAGTAAGGTCATTGTAATTTAAAATAAGATACCATTTTATTTCCATAATATTGGCAAAATTTTAAAGTGTTAAAATTCTAGATATTGGCAAGAATGTGAGGAAATGGACATTTTATGTTTCTAATGGTTGCATAAATTTATATACCACTTTGTAAAACAATACAGTGATGTCTAATAAAAGTGGAGGTAGGCCCTGGCCGGTTGGCTCAGCGGTAGAGCGTCGGCCTAGCGTGCGGAGGACCCGGGTTCAATTCCCGGCCAGGGCACATAAGAGAAGCGCCCATTTGCTTCTCCACCCCTCCACCGCGCCTTCCTCTCTGTCTCTCTCTTCCCCTCCCACAGCCAGGGCTCCATTGGAGCAAAGATGGCCCGGGCGCTGGGGATGGCTCTGTGGCCTCTGCCCCAGGCACTAGAGTGGCTCTGGTCGCAACATGGCGATGCCCAGGATGGGCAGAGCATCGCCCCCTGGTGGGCAGAGCATCGCCCCATGGTGGGCGTGCCGGGTGGATCCCAGTCGGGCGCATGCGGGAGTCTGTCTACTGTCTTTCCCTGTTTCCAGCTTCAGAAAAATGCAAAAAATAAAATAAAAATAAAAATAAAATAAATAAATAAATAAATAAAAAAGTGAAGGTAGGCATACTGGATGACTTGTGAATTGTGTTACAAAGTGAACTTTACCACTTGGTACACAAAAAGTATGTACTAGAATGTTTATTACAGCATTATGTAAAATATTAAACAATTAGAAACAATCTGAATATCAATAAAAGAAAGAATAAATTGCAGTAAGTTCATAAAATATATCACATCAGAGAAATTAAAATAAACAAGATATAATTCTATTCATATAGATAAATGTTGAGCATGTTATGTTGAATTTAAAAAAAAAGTCACAGAATGAATTGTTTTTGGAATACAGTGCATTACCATTTGTGTGAATTTTAAAACACATAAAAGAACACTGCATATTGAATAAATATCAACATAATATCAATTAACTGTCAGGGAAGAAAGGAAATGAAGAATGAATGAAACCTATTTCAAATGGATTACTATAAATGTTTTTTTGCTAAACTAACAAAAATCTTTACATACCTTAATTAAATAACATTTTTTTCCTTGGTGCTCAGAAAATATATGTATACTATTATTATCTGTACTCCTCAAAATGTTCATAATAATTAAAACCATTGTGTCCATGGGATTTGCCAATTAAGAAATAGTTGTTGATTTTATCAAGAAAAAAATTTTGGAAATAGCAGGGGAAATGTACACATGTCAGAGGCTAGAGAGGGAGACAGAGTTAAAGGCTTGTTGTGAACATGGAGGAAACCTTAGTTCATATGTAGACACATGTGGCATGAAGGAGCTGGCAAGGAAGGTAAAGTATAGCAGGAGGGAGTATGAGGCAATGATTGGTCCATGAGTTTGCGAAGGAAAATTGAAACTGGAAGCTAGTGGAGAAAGGTTGAGGTACCCAAAGTATTTGAAGTGATAGAACACAGAGTCTAGGCTGCATATTGGAAAACACAGAGGCCAGGGCAGGGGCTGTAGACACTAGAAGCAGAGCTCAACATGTGTACTGTTCTGTAGTGTGAAAGAGCAGAGGCCATGGGTCTATGACAGGGTGAAAGCAGTAGTATAGAAAAGTGTGGTCAGATAGCAGAACTCAGAAGCACAACAGTTCCGAGGATGTCCAGATCTGAAAAACCACTGAACCATGATTGAGTAGAAGAAGCTGTTTTTTAGGCAATTACACTAAGTAGTCAAGTTAATCAAGAGACCAATCTGGGCCCTGGTCGGCTGGCTCAGCGGTAGAGCATCCCGCAGGGTGTGTGGAAGTCCCGGGTTCTTTTTCCTGGCCAGGGCACACAGGAGAAGCACTCATCTGTTTCTCCACCCCTCCCCCTCTCCTTCCTCTGTATCTCTCTCTTCCCTTCCTGCAGCCAAGGCTCCATTGGAGCAAAGTTGGCCCAGGCGCTGAGGATGGCTCCTGAGGATGGCTCCATGGCCTCCACCTCAAGCGCCAGAATGTCTCCAGCCGCAGAGGAGCAACACCCCAGATGGGCAGAGCATCGCCCGCTGGTGGGCATACTGGATGGATCCCAGACGATGCATGCAGGAGTCTATCTGAGTGCCTCCCCACTTATAACTTTGGGGAAAAAAATATGAGACCAACCTGGACTCTGACATCATCAGGATTGAGCCTGGGTCTGGGGGGGGAAAGGAAGAGAAAAAAGGAAGATGGAGCTGAAATGCAAAACCCCTCAATCTAGCTGATAGGTGGTGGGGAGATGGGAACAGAGAAGAAGTAGGTCTAACACTACTTTTGCCAAAATATATTAAAACTGTCATTAGAAAAAGTGAACATTATTAGCAGAGGTGGCTTTATCACTGTTTGGACCCCTCACTGCACAGGCCTTCCAAGGTTCTAGGAGGGACGTTAGAAATTTGTTCACAAGGGTACATGTTTCTGTGTCACTCACAGAGGTGTCAACCTAAAAAACATCCAAACCTATAAGGATTTTTTATGAGTTTATTTGAGCCAAAATGTCAAGAATTGCTGGGAAGCAAAATCTCACAGAATTGAGAAAACGGTCCAGAAAATGGCAGTTTTGCCACTTATTTTATACATCAGAATCAAACAGGAAGATTTAAGGGGCTTACATGAAATCTACTGTTGATAAATTAGATAGGTGGGAGAAAGCAAAGCAGGGAAATCTTTGGGATTGAATAAAAAGTGACATGTATAGACATATACTCCTTTTACATGAGCAACTATAGGACAGTTAATGATAAAGTGATAATAACAATGAAGGGATTTGTGATCTTTGCTCTGATGGGCTGGCTGCACCCTGACGGATCTATAAAAGATTACTCTAACCTTTCAAAGGCATGTTCTCAGTCACATTATTGTAGATCCAAAAAAGACAACAGGCAGGCTCAATCAAGGTAAACATTTATCTTTGTTAGGACAAAATACCTCCTTAGGACATGACTGCTCACCATGAAATGCATATACTTATAAAGTTTTAATTTCAAACCATCCTATGTGGTTCCTTTAGGTCTCTGAGTCTGCAAAGCCACCATGCAGACTTCCCCTGAGCTTGTCAGGTTTAGTATGTGGCCCCTTCTTTGACCACATAAGAATAGATTTTAACTTCAGTCAAGTAAGGCTCTGTCTCTTCTCCAACTTCCCTCCATCATACTAAAAAGGTGTCTGGCAGAATCTCAGCAGCCACGGACATTTTGGAGTTTGCATTAAGGAGATGCATTAAGGATGCATTTAATTTAGATCTAGGAATTTATTTTTCTAGTTTGTAGTCACTTGCATGTAACTATTGTGAGCCATCATGGGGTAGGAATGACTTCCAGGAATAACCCTACCATCTACCCTGTGACTCACTTGGCATAATGAAATAAGGGTCAGAGCCTGATGTATTGTTTTAAGAATAAGACTTATAATATTCAGTGATAAAAAATGGGAAACAAAGTTTAAAACAAATTTAGGCAAGAGCTAGTCTTGGAACGCCTTCAAACCAAATGATGTATAAAAATTGTAAACTAAGGAAATATAGGGGGAAAACTATTATAGCAGATTGTCAAGAATTATTTTAACATTGTCATTTTCTGCACTTATGTTTGCTGTATTTGTCAGCTTTTATAAATTTGTATTTTGTTGTGATGTTTTTTCATTCTAAATAAGTATTCGATTTCATATCTAACTTTATACTAAATAAATAAATTCAAAAGGGCCCTCCAAAATTGTATAAGCTTTAAGTCCTTCAAAATTTAGATCCATTTCTGCTGGTTAAAAATTGGATTCAATCATTGATACGTAAAGACACATGTAGCCCCATGTTCATAGCAGCATTGTTCACAGTGGCCAAGACATGGAAACAACCAAAAAGCCCTTCAATAGAAGACTGGATAAAGAAGATGTGGCACATATACACTATGGAATACTACTCAGCCATAAGAAATGATGACATTAGATCATTTATAGCAAAATGGTGGGATCTTGATAACATTATACGGAGTGAAATAAGTAAATCAGAAAAAAACAAGAACTACATGATTCCATACATTGGTGGAACATAAAAACGAGACTAAGAGACATGGACAAGAGTGTGGTGGTTACCAGGGGTGGGGGGAGGGAGGACGCAGGAGGGAGGAGGGAGGAGAGAGATTTAGGGGGAGGGGGAGGGGCACAGAGAAAACTAGATAGAGGGTGACGGAGGACAATCTGACTCTGGGCGGGGGTATGCAACATAATTTAATGACAAGATAACTTAGACATGTTTTTCTTTGAATATATGTACCCTGAATTATTAATGTCATCCCATTAACATTAATAAAAATTTATAAAAAAAAAAAAAAAAAATTGGATTCAAAAAACAACAGTGAAGAGTAAGTAAAAATTAAGTTTACTTTTCCATCTTTAGTTCACAAGATTTTTGTCTTTTCCCCAAAGAAATACAAGTTAAAATTTATCCAAAGATGATTTATTGTATTAAAATTTTAATTAATCACTGTTTTCTTAAAATGCTATCCAAAAATTAAGAAATGGGATCAAAATTTTGGATATAACAATTCTTGCCAAGTTGATGACCTCTGAATGGTATGAGAGTTTCCATGATTTTATATTTCTTGTTGCTCTTTTATGATTGTTTGGATGAATTCTGCAAGACAAAGCAAACAGTATTAATGATAATCATAGCCTTTTTAAAATGAGGATGCCAGAATTTTACTCATTATGTAATAGCTCTAACAATTCCTGGACACAACTCAGAAGTGAAAGGCATGGGATCCCAGAGTCCACCTAGAGTAGACATGGAAGAAATTAGTTCTAGCCATAGAACAAGGAGAAAATGCCTGCAAAACCCACTTGAAATGGCAACTGCTCAACTCTGTAATTCTTCAACAGAAAAAGGAAACAACCCTCAGTAAATGGTCTTCTGACTTGTAGAAATGGCTTTTACCTGTTACCATGGCCATTTCGGCTGTAAATGTGTACTAGAATATTTCGTTTAACAACCTCTTCACCTGACTCATTCACCCTACCATCACAAGGCTGTTCTCTGTCTTTCCCATGGAATCCCTGCAGGTTTGTGAGAAATCTTAAAAGATAAATTGACCCTTATTTTTAAAAATCTTTAAATTATTTTTTTAGAGAAAGTAATGACTCATCTACTCAAGAAAGGTGTGTGTTGCCCATGGTGTGCACTTTCAAGTTCCCCAGGGCCTTTTCTCCAAAGCCCATTGGATCATAAAGCTCACCAGAGCCTTGCCTGACACCATCCCTATCTGTCCTCTGCTCTTGGTGCCCTTGGTGAAGTTTCCTTTGCTGTTCTAAGAGGTGAAATTTGATGATCACCCAGCAAAACCCCTGTGCTCCCACCCAGCAATGCTCCCTCTGAGGCAGGGAGCATTTGCTGAACAAAATGCCTTCCCGGACTGCTGTTTGCCAGCCACTGGTGTTTGGGGTGGGCTGGAGCAGGGATGGGTCAGGGGTGGAGAGAAATATACATTTTGTCTGAATTCACTAATAACTGAGACAATCTTTATGAAATGGATTTTTATTTTCTCTTGTATTGCCGGCCTCTTTCTTCCTTCTTGCCTTTCTACCTTTTTTTTTCCTATCTTTCTCTCTTTCGCAGAAATACCAGCAGAAATAATCGGCTCCAATTTCTCCAACCTACAAATTGTTTTCTTTCCTAAAGTTATTCACTTGTAGAATAATGAGCCGTTTCACCCAGAATACTTGGCAGGGCACAAAGGGGCAACAAGATTTTAGGATTCAATGGGACCTAAGAGATCCGCAATTTCTGCATTTGCATTTTACCTAAAAGCTAAGGGGGATGAAAGTTGCCATAGATGGTAACAGCAGTGGACTCCAAGGCCTCTGATTTCGAGTTTATTTGGTCTGCCCATTATATTGTTATCCTTATGCATTAACATAAGAATTAATGATTATATTGTTTGAAAGAAAACCTTCTTTCTACTTTTTTACCTGTGTACCCTTCAGAGGAGGTCATCTAACCATCTCTCCCCAGTCTGAAGACAAAGTATTTCCTGTCTCTCTTTCTGCCTTTTACCCTCTACAATCCTACGCAGAAGCTCACCTGGCTCATTCCTCATCTCAGATCTCTTTGGGTACTACCCAACATTGGAACTTCCACTCAAACTATGAGTACCTGTCCTCCTTCCCCAGAGACCAGATAAATTCCTCTTAAACTTCCAAATGTTAACTAATTCCTGCCTCCCCAACCTGGAGGAGGTCACTGTGGTGTGCAGATGCTTGCTTTCTCGAGGCCCTTGTAGCAAGCACCATTCCTTTAACACTGGACCTGTCAGACCACATGGGACTCTTTTATTGCCCTGTTGTTTTTTTCACTACCATTCTTACTGCTCACATATTATTTTTTAAGTGAGAGGAG
This sequence comes from Saccopteryx leptura, assembly GCF_036850995.1. Taxonomy (NCBI): domain Eukaryota; kingdom Metazoa; phylum Chordata; class Mammalia; order Chiroptera; family Emballonuridae; genus Saccopteryx; species Saccopteryx leptura. Next base: position 111,475,988 of record NC_089507.1, on the reverse strand, counting down.
GGGAGATAAAGAGACAGACTTCCTCATGTGCCCTGACCAGGATCCACCCAGCAACCCTGTCTGGGACCAATGCTCAAATCAACCTAGCTATCCTCAGTGCCTGGGGCCGACACTTGAACCAATCAAGCAACTGGTTGTGAAAGGAGAAGAGAGAGAGAAGGGGGAGAGGGAGGGGAAGAAAAGTAGATGGTTGCTTCTCCTGTGTGCCCTGACCAGGAATTGGACCTGGAACATCGACATGCCAGGCCAATGGTCTACTGCTGAGCCAACTGACCAGTGCCAATATTTTTATTTAATTTTATGCATATTTATGTCTTAATTTCTCAGATAGGTTAAAAAATTCTTGAAAGCAGTCTTTTTTGACATAGAAAAATATTTATACTCTAGAATAATATTTAGTACAGTTTTTTACTTATAGTAGGTACTCAATACATATTAATTAATTCAACTTAATTCATAGGATATGTAGATGGTAAGAATATTAAATACATGTCCATGAGTAACTCGGTGAGTTTAAATATTTGAATTCCAAAACAATGTCACAACCTAGTGTATGCAAAGAGAAATCTACTAATCTAGTTTTGCCCACTTCTGGAAATAATTCTAATGATCAAGTAAATTTTACTCACTTGTGTTGTATATTGAACAATATCTAGAGAGGTTATTTAACTCAGAACACTATGAAAATGAAAAAAGAGTTTGTTAAGAATGACTGAACACACAGTCTGCAGTGAGAGTCCTGACTGTATTAGAGGCATGCTGTTATATAATGAATCATTAAAGGAAATACGGTTATACTCATATTAGTCCCCAGTTCTTCCTGACTGAGAAATCATTGCTAATCCTCCCCAGTGAAGCCAAAGCTATCATTCTGTCAAGATCTTCCAGAGGCCCTATATTTCTCCTCTGCCACAATTGTTGTGCTAGGTTAATGTTTCCTGAAAGGACCCTTGCAATTAAGTGTTATTCTCTTCATGCACTTGTTTTAAGAACCATGGTAAATACTGAATCTGGACCAATTTGAGCAACAACATGGGGTGAGGCAAAAGTAGGTTTATAGTTGGGAGTACACAAAGCACAGATTATTATTATCTATTAATTATTATATCATTTTCCATACAAACAAACATAAACCTACCCTTGCCCCACTCTGTAGAGGCCGTTCCAAGCCAGCGTTGGCTCAATGTGATTGTGGGTACATCTCCACACTTTTCCTCATGGCTGCCATCTCTCCTTAGGTCTGACTCTCCTCCTGCCTAGTAACCTTGGGAAGCAGCCTTAATACCCCTTTGGTGAGAGACCTCAGTGGGAAGGCACATGATCACTGTTCCTCCTCTGCAGCACCACTGGTCAGCCTCCTGGAAGCAGCAGCTTCAGCTCTTACTAGTGACTTCATACTCAATTTCAGGTCAGGTTTCAGGTCAATCAGAATAACAAAGGGCCAGCAATTTTCATCAGGCAGATGTCACAACTTCAAAATGCTTTGAATAAAGTTGTTTTTCATTGTGAGAACTTGGTGCAAATATCAAGAAAACTAAATCTTCTTGAACATTGTAGAAGTATTTTCATATCCAAAGAGTCCCTTAAAAACTTTTTTTATTTTATATTAGTTTCAGGCATACAGCATAGCAGTTAGACTATCATATACTTTACAGAGTGGTCCCCCTGAAAATTCTAGTACCCACCTGGCACAATGCATTGTTATTACAATATTATTGACTATGTCCCCTATGCTGTACCTTACATCCCCATGACTATTTTGTAACTACTAATTTGTACTTCCTAATCCCTTCACTTTTTTGAGCCTACAGTCCCACTCCCCTCTCATCTGGCAACTGTCAAAACATTCTCTGTAGCTGTGCATTTGTTTCTGTTTTGTTTGTTCATTTATTTTGCTCTTAAATTCCACATATAAGTAAATTCATATGTTATTTGTCTTTTCTCTGCATTAAAGGTTTTTTTTTAAAAAAAAAACTTCCAAGATCATTCTGGTCAAGATGGCCACATAGGTAAACATTGTACTCACTCCTTCCAAAACCACATCAAAACACAACTAAACTACAGAACAACCATCATTCAGAACCAACTGCAATTGAGCTGAATGAAAGTCCTACAACTAGGGAATTAAAGAAAAAACCACATAGAGACTGGTAGGAGGGGTGGAGTCACAGAGAAGGATGGTCCCACACCCAGGTGTGGTGGGTAAAAATTGGGAGAAATACCTTAGCTGCAGAGGTACAGCCTGAGAAGCAAGGGGTCCCAGTATCACACCAGCCCCGCCCAGGGTTCCAGTGCCAGGAAGAGAAGTCCCGTAACTTCTAACTGAAAACCAGTGGTGATTGAGGTTGAGGGAGACAGAGGTTGCTGGAGTCCCAGGCAGTTCCTCTTAAAGAGCCCATGCACAGACTTACTCTGACTCACTCTCCCTGAGCTCCAGCACTGGGACAGCAGTTTGAAAAGCACCAGGGACTTATGGGAGAAACTGAATTGTTTGGCTTAAGAGTGAGAGCAAAAACCGCAGCTTTCTGACAGACAAAAGTGCTGGCAGAGGCCACTGTTTCTTTTCTGAGTCTTTCTCCCACATAGCCAATAGGTAGGCATCATATCTGAGTTCTCATCAACCTGGCTATCACTGTTTGATCTGTGCTGGTGATTGCCTGAGACCTTATTCCACAAACTTGTAGGCCCACCTAAGCTGTTTCTAGTGGCTTAGCCATACAAATAGCCTGTCTTGGCTCATGAATCAGATTTACTTAAAATCTTTCAAACAAGTATCATCTAGCTACAGCATGTCTCATACCTCTTGCTAACTGACCCCTGGCCCAACATAAGCCTTGATTTTTAGCTTGGCCTCCCCTGGGCACCTCCAAGTTCAGCACAGGTAACAGCCATCTGCAGAGCACTTTGTAGTTCATGCCAAGTGGTCCCAGAAGAACACAGGTGGTGGCTGACTTCAACTTGTACCTCCTAAGAGTCCCCAGAGCCAGTACAATTGGTAGATAGCTTCAGACCTTGTTGAAACACCATCCAACCTCCTCCATAGAGACACACTCAAGAGGTGAACTAATCTAGCATCAAAACTCCACCAAAGTAAGTTCTAGTCCTTGGGGTGAGCCCTTGCACAGATGATCTTCCACAGTGGTCACAGCCAGTCTTTGCAGCCAATTGGCCTAGGGGTAATCCCTCTCATTGACATGTCAACAGCAGTCAAGGCTCAATTATAATGGAAGAGTGTACACAGTGCACATGATGGGAAGGGGCATGTATGCAGGCAAGTGAGGGCACACACCTGGAAATGTCCAGCTTGAGTGAACAGAGAGGTGTGCCACTGAACCTTATAGGACACCTACTACAGTAGGCCACTCTACCAAACCTAGGAATGTAGCAGGTCTTCCTAATACATAGAAACAGGCACAGGGAAGTAGTCAAAATGAGGACACAAAGAAACATGTCCCAAGTGAAAGAACAGAACAAAACTCCAGAAAAAGATCTAAACAGAATGGAGACCAGCAATCTATCAGATTCAGAGTTCAACACACTGGTTATAAAGTTGTTCAATGAACTTAAAAAAAGAGTAGATGAACTTAATGAGAAATTTTAACAGCATTAAAAAATATACAGAAACCATAAAAAAAGAAATAAAACACTAACTGAAATAGAGATTAATTTACAGACAATCAGACACAGCAGACAAAGCTGAGAATCAAATCAGTGCTTTGAAATATAAGGAAGGAAAAAACACCCAATCAGAACAGTAAAAAAAAAAAAGGAATAAAAAAACTTGAGGATTGTGTATTTTAAGTGTACCAAAATTTACATCATAGGGGTACCAGAAAAAGAAGAGAAGGAACAAGAAAAAATAATGACAGAAATTTTTCCTAATCTGGTGAAGAAAATGGACATAAAAGTCTAGGAAGTGTGGAGATTCCAAAATAAGATGAACCCAACCAAAGAGGCCCACACCAAGCCATGTCACAACTAAATTGACAAAGGTTAAAGACAAGAGAGAATCTTAAAAGCAGCAAGAGAAAAACAATTAGTTACCTGCAAGGGAGCTCCCACAAGACTGTCAGCTGATTTCTCAACAGAAACATGGCAGGCTAGAAAGGATTGGCAAGAAACATTATTCAAAGTGATGAAAAGCAAGGTCTTACAAAATAAGATTATTCTACCCAGCAAAGCCATCATTTAAAATCAGACGAATAAAGAGCTCCCAAACTAAAATGAATGAATGAATTAATTAGTTAATTAATTAAAGCTAAAGAAGTTTATTACCACCAAACCAACATTTAAGGGTCTATTTTTAAGGAGAAGGGGAAAAAAATAAAAGATATGAACAATAAAATGGTAATAAACATATATCTATCAACAATTGAATCTAAAAGACAAAATAAATAAACAAGCAGAACAGAAACTGACTCATACATACAGAGAATATTTTGACAGTTGCTATGTGGGAGGATGGCTGAAAGGGTGAAGGGGTTAAGAAGTACAAGTTGATTGTTACAGAATAGTCATGAGGATGTAAAGTACAGCATAGAGAATACAGTCAATAATATTTTAATAACTATGTATGGTATCAGATGGGTATGAGATTTATTGGGATGATCACTTAATACAGCAATATTTAACAAATGTGTCACAAGAATTTTAGTAATTAGTTTATGTGTGCTGTGAGATGAAAAAGGTTGAAAATTGCTGACTTAGTAAGTAATACAATGTCTAATCACTGGGGTGTACACCTGAAACTAATGTAATATTGTATGTCAATTGTAATTGGAAAAAAAAACACTTTCAATACTCTAATGACCTCTAGGTGAATTTCAAGATCACTTAAAATTATAAAAATTATGAATTAAAAGTCTCCAAATGGGCCCTCTGTAATACAAGAAATATATACTTCATTATTTATAAAAAAGAAAATAGACTTCTAATTAATGAGTACTTCAAAATCACCTTCTTTTCATCTCCTAGTCGTGAAGCCTTAACTGTGTGCCAAGGCTGTCCTCAAGTGCCTCTGGAACATGTCTCTTGTGACATCTAGCCTGTGATTATTTGTGACATCACATCACTCTACAGGGTCTCCCCTGAAGACTGTATTGTGTCAGATTCACCTTTATGTTATATGTGGTGACCAGCTTTGCATATTACAGATATTTGATGAATATTGCTTGGATGAATAAGTGAATCAGTGCTTTCTTATATTTGGCAAAAGCCAGAAGTAAGATGTAAAAAGCTAAACAGCCAGTCATTGTTGTATAATTGCGGAAAAGGAGTGACACACCTGAACAGGTAAGTGTGCTCCATATGCAGCAGCATGCTAAGAGCTCCAACAAGGAGCCTGTCTTTCATTGGGGGGGGGGAGGGATATTCATGAATAACTTTCATCTACTCATTCAGTTATTCAGTAAACACCTGTTGAGAAGATAAAAGTGCTCAGGACTACATGAGACACTGAGAATACAGAAATAAGTGAAGCACGGGCTTTATCTTCAGGAAGCCCCCACTTTATTAGAAAGGACAGGCATGATTAAAATAATCCAAGTTCAAGGGACATATTAAAAAAGACCAAGTGTTAAGGGGTCCCAATTGAAGGAGTGTAAAAAAAACAAAACAGTATATTTCTTTATACATCTATGGAACTAGTTAAGGCTTCCAAAAGGAGATAATGTTTGAGTAAAATTTTATAGAAGAGTCTTTTAAGACAAAGATATGGGCAGGAAGGACAGGGAGAATGACAGGATCAGAAAGAAAACCCACATATCATGACTAGAGGATAGAGTGGAGGAGGGCAAAGGCTGAAGATGAAGCTGAAAGAAATCATTTGAGACAAAATTGGATGAACACATGGCAGCAAAATAAATGTGTCAGAAGCTGCCAAAACTTTTTATTGAAAAACAAGACAAATTTAATGAAAGATAAAGACATGCACATAAAAAATATGCATGAAAGACAGATCAAAGAAACACATCCCATGCCTAAGTGTATCCATGATGCTTCTTCGGTTGCCTGTTTCTGAGACCAGCTCTGGCTAACTTAAGCCTGAGGGGAGCAATGGACAAGATCCAAGGAACTCATTGTGTTGTTCAAAAAAGGCTCTGAGATCCAGACTGGAAGAGTAAGGGTGCAGGGACTGCTCAACAGTCTCATCCTGACACAGTCAATGGAGAAAATGAACTCCAACCCGGTCGGTCTTTTTATCACTCTGTTCAAAATTTAAATTCCAACGAGTGGGAGAAGGACTTACATTTCTTGGCTAGAGGAGGTCAGGACTCCCAGATAAACAGTTCCACAGACTGTTTCCAATGAGGAAGGTGCAATTCCCCAAAAAGAAATCAGACTAAGGTCAATGACGGGCAGCCAAAGAATCCCAAAAACAAAAAGTTTACTGCAATAAGCATAATCTAGAGGGAGAAATCAACACAAAAAGAGAGAAAATACTTCAAGAGCTGAGAACAAGAAATCCCTAGACTGAAGAGCAACGGGAACTTGCACATCTGCAGTTCCCACCAAGCAGCTCGACAGCCTTCATGAAAAGAATGCAAGGTGACGATGGACCCTGGTGAACCATTTTAATTTTTCCAGATGCAATTTGCAGAACTGCTCCCCAAGCCTCTAGATCATGGTCTGCATGAGGCAAGAAATAAAGGCATCTATTGTTTCCCTCTTAGGAAGATATTCCACTTAGAGAGTTGGCTAAGGAGAGAAGGAACCGTGCTCACAATTTGAGCTGGCCTTAAGCAAAGAAAAAGTCATGCTTGAATATCTAGCGGCGATGGCCAGCAGAGGTAGTGGCCAAGTGGGGAATGTACAGTGAGGGCCCTGCTTCTGTGGACAGGGAGCTCTGGGAAGAAAGATTAAAAAGGGATCTTTTTGTGTTTTATGTAGAAAGCGAAACTTTTTTTATACTGCTTTGCACATGTCTACATGCTAGCTCTTACAAACCCTATTTTTTATTAAATTTATTGAGGTGACATTGTTCACAAGATTATATTGGTTTCAAGTGTACATTTCATGATACATTATCTGTATAGTGTAATGTGTGCCTACCACCCACACTCAAGTCATCTTCTGTCACCATATATTTGGCCCCCTTTTCCCTATACTACCTCCCACTCCCTTCCCTCTGGTAACCACCATACTGTTGTCTGTCTATGGTTTCCATTTTATATCTCATGTATGTGTGGAAACATACAACTCTTAGCTTTTCCTGACTAAATTATTTTGTTTCTCATAACAATCTCAAGATCCATCCATGTTGTCACTGATAGCAGTATTTTATACATTTCTTTTTTTTATATTTGTTTTTTAGAGAGGAGAGACAAAGAAAGAGATAGAGAAAGATAGAGAGAGAGAGAGAGAGAGAGAGAGAGAGAGAGAGAAGGGGGGAGGAGCCAGAAGCATCAAGTATCATATGTGTCTTGACCAGGCAAGCCCAGTGTTTTCGAAGTGGTGACCTTGGCATTTCAGGTCGACACTTCATCCACTGCACCACCACAGGTTAGGCTGTCATTATTTCTCATTATGGCTGAGTAATATTCCATTGTATATATGTACCACATCTTCTTTATTCAATATTTTATTGAGGGACACTTTGGTTGTCCCCATGTCTTGACCACTATGAATAATGTTGCAGTAAACAGGGATGCATATATCTTTGTGAACAAATGTGTTTGAGTTTTTCAGGTAGATATCCAAAAGAGGGATTGCTGGGTCATATGGTAACTCTGGAATGGGATCTTGATAACAACTTAGACAACAATATAAAACACTATCTTTACCAGGAGTGGGGAAACACTGTGAATGTTGCCTTTAGGAAAATACTTTCTTGAGTTCATGTTAAAAGACTTTGCAAATTATTCTTTGTCCTTGGAAAGGGAAGTGTATGCTGCCCACGAGTTACTCATAGACCAAAAAGCCCAGGAAAGATGAAGATAGTGCATCTTCACCCCACCCTTCTGGAAATGCTGGGAGGGACTAACCAGCATGGTGCAGAGTAAATTTTGGATTACTCTGCCTGACTCCTGTGCTAAAGTCCCATGTGTCAGCCCAGCCTCATCAGTCATGCCTTGGGAAATGTGTGACTATGAATTAGTGGGTCCTTTGAAATGCCCTGGGGAAATGAAACACATGTAAAAATTCATGGACCTGTACACTTAGATCTGTTGATTGTACTTAAGTTGTACCTGCTTTAGAAATCGCTGCTGGGGCTAGGGACAAGACATCCTTAATAATGTGACAATACTTATAGTGAACTGATGAAGGCAGAACACTCTGGGGAGAATGTAAGGGAGGGTGAAATTCAAGGCAGTAAAGCAAGACACCCCCATCAAAGTGAAGCAATGAAGAGATTCTAATGAAATATTCATCTTTTCTTTATTCTTTTCCCTTAGGCTTAATGGAACACTATCCTTGGCACCATGTTTTAGGACCTTTTGTTATTTTATAATATTCTCTAGTTATCCTCAAGCTTTTAGTGTAAAAAAGATGCAAGGTGATCTTGTGGGGAAGTAACAAACCAGCGGTCAGGACAAGTTGGTCTTGCGTCAGCATCGCTTCACTGAGGCAAGAAGGTGACAGAACATCTAGGGGTCAGATGGGGCACAGAGGACTGAGTAAGCAGTAAAGAAAACACTTCTTCAGTAAACACTAAAGAAAGAGGTAACAAGACAGAAGATGGCGACAGAGTAGGCAGACGTTCCAATGGCCACCTCCAAAAACCAAATTGAATTACATCTTAATTTAATAACAATCATCTTGATGGCCCTGGCCGGTTGGCTCAGTGGTAGAGCATCAGCCTGGCGTGCAGGAGTCCTGGGTTTGATTCCCGGCCAGGGCACACAGGAGAAGTGCCCATCTGCTTCTCCACCCCTCCCCCTCTAGTTCCTCTCTGTCTCTCTCTTCCCCTCCTGCAGCGAGGCTCCATTGGAGCAAGGATGGCCTGGGCACTGGGGATGGCTCCTTGGCCTCTGCCCCAGGCACTAGAGTGGCTCTGGTCGCGACAGAGTGACGCCCCGGAGGGGCAGAGCATCGCCCCCTGGTGGGCATGCCGAGTGGATCCCGGTCGGGCACATGCGGGAGTCTGTCTGACTGTCTCTCCCTGTTTCCAGCTTCAGAAAAATACAAAAATAAAAATAAAAATAAAAAAATAAAAAATATATATAAAAAACAGAACAATCATCTTGAAAAACCAACTTTGGACTAAACTAAGAGGAATATATAACCAAGGATCACAGAAGAAGCTACACAGAGACTGGTAAGAAGGGCAAAGTCATGGAAAGGGCTGCCCAACTCCCAGGAGTGAGCGGCAGTCCGGAGGGACTCTCACTGCAAGGTGGGTTGCCCTGAGAGGTGTGGGTTCTCATCCCCAGGACTGGAGCCCCAGCCTAGATCCCCAGAGCCTAGAAGAGGTGCCCAGACAGTATTTAGCTGAAAAAAAGAGCCAGGTTACTATTTCCGAGAAAGAGGTAGAACTCTCAGACCCAGGCTCCATCTTAAAGGACCAGCGCAGAAAACCTCCTTCACATCCACTTACCCAGGAATCCGATGGTGGGGAGAGCTGAGAGGACTAAAGTTCCTGAGAATAGTTGCCTGTCTCACCCAAGGAGAGACACTGTGGGGAAAGGCTACACTGGTGCTGAGTCATTCCCCAATACTAAAGTGGTCATTTTTTCTGGGAGAAGCAACACCTTTCAGTGGCACCAGCAAAAGGAAACAATTACCTTACCCACTGAAGTCTCTACTACTCCATCACGTCAAAGGATCACTCAGAAGCAGGTGGTGTGTCAGGGACACAGGTTTTGGGTACTGAGGCCTGAGCTACATGGTCTCCCCATACTGCTGAGTACTTACCTGGGGAGGGCAGGCATATCCAGTGGTGGCATGCACTGTGTGCCAGTGGGCAGAACACAACTCTGGATCTCAGAGGCCACACTCACTGAACTCCTGTGGCTATACCCTACTGAGGTCTGAAAAAAAAAGTCTGGATAGAATGACAGCTGAGGCCAAGGGGCAAATGACACCCACTACCCTTCCCAATCCCTGAAGTACCATGTTGAGCTCAACAAGCAGCCAGCAGTAAGCAGCAGCCGAAAGCAGGACTCAGGGAACTCGAACTTTTAAGTGGACTTTCTCAAGGACAATAGTAGATGAAAGCCAGCCTAGGAGTGTAGCTAATATTTACAACAGCACCTGGACCCAGTAGAGACAGCCACAAACTCTGGATTGCTTGCAGCTCCAAGAAGGTTGCTAAGGGCCAGTCAAAGAAAGTGACTCCCACTGGTCTGCACCAGGTTCCGGCCAGGGAGATCCAGGGCTGGCACATCCAGGGGCCAGATGCGGAAAGCATCAGTTCAGGACCTAACAACCTTTGTTAGAGTGGTATCTTAAGGAAGGGCTCCTCACACCTGATCCAGCTAAGGCACAGAAAATGCCCATACAAACAGCAAAAAGAACAGTAGCTGAAAACAAGTAGCCCACAGCAAATTACAAACAACACCTGATGCCAACCCAAGAAGATCTAGAAACAACACAACTGGAAGCTGGAGACAGACAACAACAACCCTATACTCAGCAAGCTACATTAACAGCACACCCAAAGGAGGAGTCTATAAACAGACAAAATGGGAAGACAGAGAAATGCAATACAAATGAATCAACAAGAGAAATCTCCAGAATAAGAACTAAATGAGATGGAGATAAACAAACTTCCAGATGCAGAGTTTAAAACAATGATTTTCAGAATGTTCAAGGATCTTAGAGCAACAATGGATGGACATAACAAGCACCTAAATAAAGATATAGCAAGCATCAAAAAGAACATTGAGATCATAAATAGAATAATTCAAAAATGATAAATACAATATCAAAAATGAAGACTGCACTAGAAGGAACTAACAGCAGGTTGGATGAAGCAGAGGACTGAACCAGTGATTTAGAGGATGAGATAAATGAAAGCATGGAAGCAGAGCAGCAAAAAAGAAAAGAGGTTCAAAAAGGCTGAGGAAACTCTAAGAAAGCTCTGTGACAAGAAGAAGAGAAAAAACAGCTGCATCATAGGAGTTCCTGAAGGAGAAAAGAATGAATAAGAAATAGAGAACCTCTTTGAAGAAATCATAGCTGAAAACTTCCCTAAACTGATAAAGGAAAAGTCACACAAATACAAGAAGCACAGAGAATCCCACTAAAGAAGGACCCAAGGAGGCCTACACCAAGACACATCATAATTAAAATACCAAAATTAAGAGACAAAGAAAGAATACTGAAAACTACAAGAGAAAAGCAGTTAATTACCTACAGAGGAGACCCATAAGAATGACATCCAACTTCTCAGCAGAAACATTTGAGGCCAGAAGGGATTGGCAAGAAATATTCAGAAAAATGCAAAACAAGAATCTACAACCAAGATTAATTTATTCAGCAAGACTATCATTTAAAATTGAAAAAAATTAAAAGCTTCCCAGACCAAAAAAAAAAAAACCCTCAAGGAATTTATTACAACCATACCAATACTGCAAGACATGTTAAAGGGCAGGTTGTAAACAGAACAAAGGAAAAAAAAAACAATCTAAAAAAAGAGGACTGTAGATTTAAAGAATAAAATGGCAATAAACAACAACATATCAATAACAACCTTAAATATAAAAGAATTAAATTATACAATCAAAAGACATAGGATAGCTGTGTGGATAAGAAAACTGGACCCATACATATGCTGTCTACAAGAGACCCACCTCAGAACAAAAAATACACATAAACTGAAAGTAAAGGGATGAAAAAAATATTTCACACAAATGGAAATGAATAAAAAGCTGGGGTCGCGATACATATATATAAAAAAATAGACTTTATTTTTTTAATTTTTTATTTAATTAATTGTGTTTACATAGATTCTAGGGTCACCCAAATGCATCCCCTGTCCCCCCTATTCCCCTCAACATCTCCCTATCCCCCTTCCCTATAGTGCCCTCCCCCTTTCCCTTCTGGTTTATCTCATCCTATCATCTCCTTTCCCTCTGTCCTCTTTTCCTCTGGTCCCTTTGATCCCTCCTCTGTCTCAATTTCATTACTCAGTTCTCATTATTCTTTGGATACCTCAAATGAGTGAGGTCATATGATATTTTTCTTTCTCTGCCTGGCTTATTTCACTCAACATAAGTTTCCCAGTCCCTCCATATTATTGCAAAAGGTAATATTTCCTTCTTTTTCATAGCCCCATAGTATTCCATTGTATATATGTACCACTGCTTTTTAATCCATTCATCCACTGACAGACACTTGGGCTGTTTCCAGATCTTGGCTATTGTGAATAATGCTGCCATAAACATGGGGGGTGCATTTCTTTTTTTCAGTAGGTGATATGGTGTCCTTGGAATATATTCCAATAAGTGGGATGGCTGGGTCAAAGGAAAGTTCCATTTCTAATGTTTTGAGGAATCTCAATACTGTTTTCCACAGTGGCTGCACCAGTCTGCATTCCCAACAGCAATAAAGGAGGGTACCCCTTTCTCCACATCCTCGCCAGCACCTATCCTGTGTTGTTTTGTCAATGAGCACCATTCTGACTGGTGTGAGGTGGTATCTCATTGTGGTTTTAATTTGCATTTCTCTAATAATTAGTGATGTTGAACACTTTTTCATTTGTCTATTGGCAATCTGTATGTCCTCTTTGGAGAAGTGTCTATTCATTTCTTATGCCCATTTTTGATTGTATTGTTTGTCATCCTCGTATTGAGTTTTACAAGTTCTTTATAAATTAATCCCTTATCAAATGTATTGTCAAATATGTTCTCCCATTGTGCGGTTTGTCTTTTTATTCTGTTCATATTTTCTTTAGCTGTGCAGAAGCTTTTTAGTTTGATATAGTCACATTTGTTTATCCTGTCTTTTATTTCATTTGTCTGTGGAGATAATTCAGCAAAGACATTGCTGCTATAGATGTCGGTGAACTTACTGCCTAAGTTTTCTTCTAGGATACTTATGGTTTCCCAATTTACATTTAAGTCCTTTATCCATATTGAATTTCTTTCTGTGCATGGTGTAAGTTGATAGTCTAGTTTCATTTTTTTTCAGGTAGCTGTCCAATTTTCCCAACACCATTTGTTAAAGAAACTGTCTTTACTTCACTGTATGCACTTAACTCCTTTGTCAAATATCAGTTGTCCATAGAGCTGTGGGGTTATTTCTGGGTTCTCTGTTCTGTTCCATGATCTATATGTCAGTTCTTATGCCAGTACCAGGCTGCTTTGAGTACAATGGCCTTGTAGTATAACTTGATATCAGGAAGTGTGATACCTCCCACTTTATTCTTCTTTTTCAAGATTACTGAGGCTATTCATGTTCTTTTTTGTTCCATATAAATTTTTTAACTACGTGTTCTATATCTTTGAAGTATGTCATTGATATTTTAATAGTTATTGTACTGAATTTATAATTTCTTTGGGTAATATAGACATTTTAATTATCTTTATTCTTCCTAACCATGAGCACAGTACATGCTTCCACTTCTTTGTGTCTTCTTTGATTTCTTTTATCAATGTTTTATAATTTTCTGATTACAAGTCTTTAACATTCTTGGTTAAATTTACTCCTAGGTACATTATTATTTTTTTGTTGCAATAGTGAAAAAGATTGTTTCCTTAATTTCTCTTTCTGACACTTCATTGTTCATGTATAAAAATGTCTCTGATTTCTGTCTTAATTTAATATCCTGACACCTTGCTGAATTTGTTTATTAGGTCTAGTAGTTTTTTGACTAAGACTTTTGGGTTTTCTATATACAGTATCATATGATCTGGAAATAATGATAGCTTTACTTCTTTTCCAATTTGTATGCCATTTATTTCTTCTTCTTGTCTGATTGCTGTAGCTAGGACTACCAATACTATGTTGAATAAGAGTGGTGAAAGGAGGCACCCCTGCCTTGTTCCTGATTTAATGGGAATTGCTTTTAATTTTTGTCCATTAATTATAATGTCAGCTGTGGGTTTGTCATAGATGGCCTTTATCATGTTGAGGTATGTTTCCTGTATTCCCACTTTGCTGAGAGTTTTTATCATAAATGAGTGCTGGATTTTATCAAATGCTTTATTTGCATCTATTGAAATTATCATGTAGTTTTTCTCCTTCCTTTTGTTTATGTGGTGAATCACATTAATTGATTTATGAATGTTGTACCATTCTTGCCTCCCCAGAATAAATTTCACTTGATCATGATGTATGATTTTTTTTATGTATTGCTGGATCTGGTTTACTAATATTTTGTTGAGGATTTTAGCATCTAAATTCATCAGGAATATTGGCCTATAATTTTCTTTCTTTGTGTTGTCTTTGCCTGGTTTTGAAATCAGAATTATTTTCACCTCATAAAAGGAACTTGGAAGTGTTCCTTCCTCCTGAATTTTTTGAAATAGCTTGAGAAGGATAAGAGTTAGTTCTTCTTAGAATGTTTGGTAGAATTTACCAATGAAGCCATCATGCCCAAGAGTTTTGTTATTTGGAAGCTTTTTGATAACTGTTTCAATCTCTTTTGTTGTAATCAGTCTGTTTAGGTTTCCTGATTCTTCAGATTAATTTTTGGAAGATTATTTGCTTTAAGGTATTGGTACATTTCAACAAGGTTGTTTAATTTTTTGGCATACAGTTCTTCATAGTATTTTCTTACAATATTTTGTATTTCTGTTGTGTTGGTTGTTCTTTCTCCACTCTCATTTCTAATTTTATTTCTTTGACTCCTCTCTCTTTTTTTCTTGATGAGTCTTGTTAAAGGTTCATCAATCTTGTTTACCCTTTCAAAGAACCTGCTCTTGGCTTCATTGATCCTCCGTATTGTTTCTTTAGCTTCCATATCATTTATTTCTGCTCTGATCTTTATTATTTCCTTCCTTCTACTACCTCTGGGCCTTCCTTACTGTTCTCTTCCTAGTTCTTTTAGATGAAGGGTTACATATTTATTTGAGCTTTTTCAAGCTTCTTAAGAAATTCCTGTAGTGCTATGAACTTTCCTTTCAGGACTGCCTTTGCTGTGTCCCATAAATTTTGCATTGTTTGCTCATTATCATTTGTTTCTAGGCATTTTTTTTATTTCTTCCTTGATTTTATTGTTAACCCATTCATTATTTAATAACATGCTATTTAGTTTTCATGTGTTTGAGAATTTTTCAGCTTTTCTGTTGTGGTTGATTTCTAGTTCTATGCTATTGTGATCAGAGAAAATGCTTGATATGATTTCAATCTTCTTAAATTTGTTGAGACTGATTTTGTGTCCTAACGTGGTCTATCTTAGAGAATGTACCATGAGCACTTAAGAAAAATGTATATTCTGCTGCCTTAGGGTGAAAGGTCCTAAAGATATTTATTAAATCAAGTTGATCTAGTGTGTCCTTTAAGTCTGCTGTTTCTTTGTTAATTTTCTTTCTTGAGGATCTATCTAATGATGTTAGTAGGGCATTGAAATCTCCTACTATTATAGTATTGCATTTGATTTTGCCATTTATACCCATCAAAGTCTGCTTTATATATTTAGGTGCTCCTGGATGACAGAATAGACATTAAAACAAAGGCAATAGTAAGGGATAAAGAAGGTCACTACATAATGATAAAGGAGCAATCCAACAGGAAAATATAACCATTGTAAATAAATACCTATGCACCCAATATAGGAGCACCTAAATATATAAAGCAGATTTTGATGAACATAAAGGGTGAGATCAACAGCAATACTATAATAGTAAGGGATTTCAATACCCCACTAACATCAAAGGATAGATCTTCCAGACAGAAAAATAAACACAGAAACAGCAGCCTTAAATGACACACAAGATCAGCTGAATTTACTAGATATCTTCAGAACATTTCATCCAAAAGCAGCAGGAAATACATTCCTTTAAGTGCTCATGGTACATTCTCTAGAATAGACCATATGTTAGGACACAAAATGAGTTTGAATAAATTTAAGAAAATTGAAATCATACCAAGCATCTTCTCTGATCACAATGGCATAAAACTAGAAATTAGCTAGAGTAGAAAACCTAAAAAACATTTAAAAAGTTGGAGGCTAAATAGCATGTAATTAAATAACAAATGGGTTAACAATGAGATCAAGGAAGAAATAAAATATTTTCTTGAAACCAATGAAAATGAACATACAACTCAAAATATATGGGAAACAGCAAAAGCAGTCCTGAGAGGAAAGTTCATAGCACTACAGGCATTTCTTAAGAAGCAAGAAAAAGCTCAAATAAACAACTTAACCTTAAATTTAAATGAACTAGAAAAAAACAACAAATAAAGCACAGAGAAAGTATATGGAAGGAAATAAAAAAGATAAGAGCAGAAATAAATGACATAGAAACTAAAAAAAAAAATACAGAAGATCAATGAAACCAAAAACTTTTTCTTTGAAAAGGTAAATACAATTGATGAATCTTTAAACAAATTCACCAAGGAAAAAAGAGAGAAGACTCAAATAAATAAAATTAAAAATTTAAATGAAGAAGTAACAACTGACAATGCAGAAATACAAAGGATTGTAAGAAAATACTTTGAAGATCTGTATGCCAAAAAACTGGACAACCTAAGTGAAATGGGTAAATTCCTTGAAACATATAATCTTTAAAAAATTAATCTGGAAGAATCAGAAAATCTAAATAGACTGACAACAACAAATGAAATTGAAAGAGCTATCAAAAAAACTCCCAACAAAAAAAAAGTCCTGGACCAGATGGCTTCACAGGTGAATTTTATCAAATAATCAAAAAACTACCACTTATCTTTCTCAAGCTATTTCAAAAACTTCAAGAGGAAGGAAGACTTCCAGACTTCTTTTATGAAGTAAGCATAATCCTCATTCCAAAACTAGATAAAGACACTACAAGGAGAGAAAACTATAGGTTAATATCACTGATGAACATATATGCTAAAATTCTCAACAAAATATTAGCAAACCAGATCCAGTAATACATGAAAAATATCATACATCATAATCAAAAGGGTTTTATTCTAGGGAGGAAAATCTGGTATAATATTCGCAAATCAGTGTGATTCATCCAATAAAACAGGAAGTATAAAAATCACTTGATAATATCAATAGATGAAGAAAAAGCATTAGATAAAATCCAGCACCAATTTATGATCAAAACTCTCAGCAAACTTGAAATACAAGAAATATACCTCAACTTGATAAAGGCCATCTATGACAAACCCACAGCCAACATCATACTCAATGGGCAAAAATTAAAAGCAATTGCCTTAAGATCAGGAACAAGGCAGGGGTGCCTCCTTTCACCACTCTTATTCAACAGAGTTCTGGAAGTCCTAGCCACAGCAATCAGAGAAGAAGAAGAAATAAAAGGCATCCAAGCTGGAAAAGAAGAGGTAAAACTATCATTATTTGCTGATGATATGATACTGTAGCTTGAAAACTCTAAAATCTCAGTCAAAAAACTACTAGACCTAATAAACAAATTCAGCAAGGTGGCAGGATATAAAATTAATATTCAGAAATCAGTAACATTTTTATACACTGACAATAAACTGCCTGAAAAAGAAATTAAGGAAACAATCCCCTGCACTATTGCAAAAAAATAAATAAAGTACCTAGGAGTAAATTTAACCAAGGAGGTAAAGAACTTTTACTCAGAGAATAATAAAATATTGATAAAAGAAATCAAGAAGAAAACAAACAAGTGGAAACATATACCGTGTTCATGGTTAGGAAAAATAAACATCATTAAAATGTCTATATTACCCAAAGCAATCTATAAATTCAATGCAATTCCTATTAAAATATCAATGGCATACTTCAAAGATATAAAACAAATTTTTTAAAATTTTATATGGAACCAAAAAAGAACACGAATAACCTCGGCAATCTTGAAAAAGAAGAATAAAGTGGAGGTATCACACTTCCTGATATCAAGTTATACTACAAGGCCATTGTACTCAAAACAGCTTGGTACTGGCATAAGAACAGGCATACCAATCAATGGAAGAGAACAGAAAACCCAGAAATAAACCCACACCTTTATGGTGAATTAATATTTGACAAAGAGGTAAGAGCATACAATGGAGTATAGACAGCCTCTTTAACAAATGGTGTTGGGCAAATTGAACAGGTATAAGAAAAAAATGAAAATAGATCACCAACTTACACTATTCACCAAAAGAAACTCAAAATGGATAAAAGACAAATATAAGTTATGAAAGTATAAACATCTTGGAAGAAAACTTAGGAAGTAAACTCTTTGACATCTTTCGTAGCACTATCTTTGCTGACTTATCAGCACAGTCAAGTGAAATAAAGGACAGAATGAACAAATGGGAC
Organism: Saccopteryx leptura; assembly: GCF_036850995.1. Taxonomy (NCBI): domain Eukaryota; kingdom Metazoa; phylum Chordata; class Mammalia; order Chiroptera; family Emballonuridae; genus Saccopteryx; species Saccopteryx leptura. Next base: position 111,457,666 of record NC_089507.1, on the reverse strand, counting down.
TTTATCAAGCTAAAAAGCTTTTGCACAGCAAAAGACAACATGAACAAAATAAGAAGACAACCCACACAATGGGAGAACATATTTGCCAATACATCTGATAAGAGGTTAACAGAAATTTATAAAGAACTTCTAAAACTCAACGCCAGGAAGGTAAAGAATCCAATTAAAAATGGGGAAAAGATCTGACCAGACACTTCTCCAAAGAGGACATACAGATAGCCAATAGGCATGTGATAAAATATTCAACATCACTAATCATTAGAGAAATGCAAACTAAAACCACAATGAGATACCACCTCACACCTGTCAGATGGCACTCATTAACAAAACAACACACAATAAGTGCTGGCAAGGGTGTGAAGAAAAGGGAACCTTCCTGCACTGTTGGTGGGAATGCAGACTTGTGCAGTCATTGTGAAGATGTGTATGGGGTTTCCTCAAAAAATTAAAAATTGAATTACCTTTTGACCCAGCTATCCCATTTTTAGGAATATATCCTAAGAACACCAAATCACTCATTCAAAAGAAGAAATACAACCCCATGTTTATAGCAGCATTGTTTACAATAGCCAAGATCTACAAACAGCCCAAGTGTCCATCAGTGGACGAGTGGATTAAAAAGCAGTGGTACATATACACAATGGAATACTATGGGGCTATGAAAAAGAAGGAAATCTTACCTTTTGCAATGGCATGGATGGACCTGGAGAGTATTATGCTAAGAGAAATAGCCAGGCAGAGAAATACAAATATCTTATGATCTCAATTATATGTGGAATCTAATGAACAAAGGGAACTGAGGAACAGAATAAAGGCAGAGGCAGAATCACAGGGATCAGTGAAATAGCCTTCAGAGGGAAGGGGGATGTGAGGATGGGATCAGAGAAAGTAAAGGAATTTGTAAAATTATATATACATAGCACAGAAATATAGACAGCAGGACAGCAAATCCTAGAGATAAGGGAGGAGGGTGTTGAGAAGAGGAGGGCAAAGAGGACACAGGGGTGAATGTGAGGGAGTTATATTTGGTAGCACACTTGAATCCATGTAAACACAACAAAATTAATAAAAATTAAAATAAAGAAAGGTAACATCTCTGAGTGATGTACAGGAGAAAATGTCCATTTCCCTAAAATCTCCATGGAGGGGGTCTTTGTGACATTGGGCCTGAGGTTGATGCAAACATCTACTTGCATCGTTCAAAGACACAGAACAAAACTTAAAAACATACAGACAAAAAGAGAACACTATTTATTTTTAAAATGCCGATAAATTTTGCCTCAAACTTCTTTGCAACTTTAAATACCACAAGACAATGGAATCAAGAAATTTATACTCATTCAAGCTATTATTATTATTATTATTATTATTATTATTCTGTATGTGACAGAGACAGAGAGATGGACAGATAGGGACAGACAGACAGGAAGGGAGAGAGCTGAGACGCATCAACTCTTGGTTGCGACTTTTTCAGTTGTGCATTGATTGCTTTCTCATATGTGCCTTGACCATGGGCCTCCAGCAGAGCGAGTGATCCCTTGCTCAAGCCAGCGACCTTAGACTCATGCCAGCGACCTTGGAATTCAAGCCAGTGACCTTTGGGCTCAAGCCAGTGACCATGGGGTCATGTCTATGATCCAACACTCAAGCCAGTGACCCCATGCTCAAGCTGATGAGCCCACACTCAAGCCATCAACCTTGGGGTTTTGAACTCAGGTTCTCTGTGTCCCAGTGCAATGTTCTACCCACTGCATCACTTCTTGGTCAGGCTCAAGATATTATTTAAATGCAAGGAGATTAGAAATGCAATCACACACATACATACACACACACACACACACACACACACACACTGAAAGTACAAATTAAACTGGGGAACAATTTTTTTCATTTTCTGTTGTATCAGGTTTTAGAACTATTTCTATATATTTCTGCATCACTGATTCTAAATCTGAAATTTATTTTTTGGTGTATGCTCCAGTTTTTATGCAATTTTAATTTCTTTTTGTTACAGTTAATGGCATGCATATGTTTTTAAATTGGAGTTAGAGGGCAAAGACTCTTAGATTGAACATAACCACAAGGCAATCAAAGTTTTACAACATCACTTTTACATAATTGTACTTGTTTTTAAATGTAAAAAATTATTATCTAATAAAAACACTCTCTTATTTTGTTTTAAGATTGAATCATGGCTTCTTTGAGTAGGTGTAAATATAAGAATAGTCCTGACACCTTCTGTTATATATGTGGCTGTTATACACTTCAACTTCAAGGATGCAATATTTCATCATTTGTGACATGTGCATATATTGCCTATTTTCAAGTTCCCCTTGGCGATCAAGACAGAAATTGGGCTCCTCATATTGTGTGTCATAATTGTGAGAAAATGCTTAATGACTGGACAAAAGGAAAATGCAAAGGAATGCCTTTTGGTATTCCCATGGTTTGGCATGAACCTAAGGACCACAACAGTGACTGTTATTTCTGTCTGATCCATACAAAGGTCATCAACAAGAAAAAACGGCATATGATCGTGTATCCTAATATTCCTTCAGCAATACGACCTATTCCACACTCTGAGATACTCCCGGTTTCAGTTTTCAATGGTTTTATTTCTTCTATGGATGAAGAAAGTGAACATGGTGATCAAGTGTATTTTGATAAGATGCATGAGAAAGTGGTTGTAGAATCTGAAGGGTCTTCTTCTGATGCCAAGCAGTCATTAACCCCTCAGCAGTTTAGCCATCCCAAATTGAATGACTTAGTAAGAATGACATAAAAATTGTCCTCGACTTTCTGAAGTATGAGAAGCATAACTGGATCATTTGTGTGGATCTTAAAATGGTAAATTTCTTGGTAAGACAACAGAGAGGTTTCACAAAGTATCTTTGCTTTCTGTGTTTGTGGGACAGCTGAGCTCAGGAGAAACACTGGACACAGAGGAATGGCTGAAACGTGAAGCTCTGGAAGTAGGGATGCAAAATATTGTGAATGGCCCTGGCCGGTTGGCTCAATGGTACAACATCGGCCTGGCATGCGGGGGACCTGGGTTCGATTCCCGGCCAGGGCACATAGGAGAAGTGCCCATTTGCTTCTCCACCCCCCCTTCCTCTCTGTCTCTCTCTTCCCCTCCCGCAGCCAAGGCTCCATTGGAGCAAAGATGGCCCGGGCGCTGGGGATGGCTCCTTGGCCTCTGCCCCAGGTGCTAGAGTGGCTCTGGTCACAGCAGAGTGATGCCCCGGAGGGGCAGAGCATCGCCCCTGGTGGGCAGAGCATCGCCCCTGGTGGGCATGCCAGGTGGATCCCGGTTGGGCGCATGCGGGTGTCTGTCTGACTGTCTCTCCCCGTTTCCAGCTTCAGAAAAATACAAAAAAAAAAAAAAGAAAAAAAAATATTGTGAATGAACCTGTAGTTAATCGAGACAGGGTCATTTCTCTTCCTCGACCTCAAACTGGGCTTAATTAAGCAGTTTGTTCAGGCTTTGAATAGAGAAAGTGAAAGCTTTCAACATGTTATTTCTGCTTTTCCTGCCTTGTCTTTAAAGAAGATAAAAGCAGGTGTATTCAATGGACCTCAAATTTGAACCTTCATACGTGACAAAGAATTTTCCAGGAAGATAAATAAGGAAGAGAAAGCAGGATGGCAGCCTTTTGTGGTAGTTACAAAAACTTCTTTGGCAAGAAAAAAGCAGAAAATTATGAACTTCTGGTTCAAAGGATGCTGTTGGCTTTTTGTGACCTTGGATGTAACATGAGCATTAAGATTCACTTCCTGAACAGTTACCTTGATAAGCTTCCCAAAAATCTTGGAGCTGTTAGTGATGAGCAGACTACTGCTGGAACATCAAACAAGAATGTCCTCAACAAATACACAAACGCAAGAGCTACAAATTTTTGCCTGAATAAAATTTAAATAAGTTTTGTGCAAATTTTATGATTAAAATAAGTGTTTTCATATGTTCTATTTTGAAATTATAAACAAATTCTGATGCAATCATATTTTTTAGTGTATTAGTGTATTTACTGCATTATATAAATTATTATATTTTCACAAAGATGATGCCCAAGAAGACATTCTACTTCATTATGTTAAACTAAATGTTGAAAATTTTACAATAAGATGAAAACCTAAAATCTTGAATTGCAAAAAAACTGTAGCTTACAGAAAAAGACTAATGTCAGATTTGAGATCAGCACATTCGAATTAGGTAAGAACAAGTAATTTTGTGGATGCAACAAAAATATCGTTCCCCAGTGTTATTAAAAGATGTACTTTAAAGAGATGGGCATAATTAGGTAACTCAAGATTATTATTTATATGGTCAAATAACAAAATGCAAGTGTTAAAAATAATATGTAAGTATAGGATATAAAGGGTAGCTGAATAGTAATCATCTGGATCTTGAATTCAAGATTTATCAAAATGAACTAGAAAATATTGAGGAATGAGGAGAAATTATCTCATTCTAAAAGTGTCCTCTTATAAGGAAGGGGTAGGTAGTTACTACTTCATTTATGGTATTGACCGTTAGAGAAAAATGTGGTTAAATATATTTTTTAAACTTGTAAGAAAAAGGGAAAATGAAAATGACATTTAAAACCACTAAATCATTAGAGAGAAAAAACAAGTATAAGAAAACAAATCTCATAGTAAATGACAAGGATTTTTTTTAAATATCAGCTAATCTTTACAATTTTTGTATAATATATTTTATCCAAAGTGTTTTCACTTATATTGCCTTACCAGAGTATTGTTTCAATCTTGGTATCAAATACATTTTGTTTATTTTAAAAAAGTTTTTTTTAAGCTTTTATTTATTCATTTTAGAGAGTGTGGAGAGGGAGATAAGATGGAGAGGAGCAGGGAGCATCAACTCCCATACATGCCTTGACTAGGCAAGCCCAGGGTTTTAATCCAGTGACCTCAGCATTTCAGGCTGATGCTTTATCCACTGCACCACCACAGGTCAGGCAATTAATATAGCTTTGTAATAGAATTAGAAAGCTTCTTCCTCAAGAGTGCTTCGACTAATTGGGTCTTTTGTGGTTCCATATGAATTTTAGAATCTTTTTTTATTTCTGTGAGAAATGTCATAGGAATTTTAATAGGGATCACACTGAATCTGTAAATTATTTTGAGGAGTATGGATGTTTTAACAATATTAATCCTTCCACTTCATAAACATAGAATATCTTTTCATTTACTTGTGTCTTCTTCAGTTTCTTTCATCAATGTCTTATAGTTTTCAATGTATGGGCCTTTTATCTATGTGGTTAAGTTTATTCTTGTGTTTTATTCCTTTTAGTGCTATTATAAATGGGATTGTTTTTCTTAATTTCTCTTATAGGTAGTTTGTTGTTATTTTATACACACATAATTAATTTTGCATGTTAATTAAACCTTGCAACTTTACTGAATTTTATTTATTAATTTTAACAGTTTTTATGGTATCTTTATATAAGATTATATCATCTGCAAACATATAACATTTTACTTCTTTTCTAATTTGGATACTTTCTATTTTAGTATTTTTCTTGTCTAAATTGTTCTGCCTAGGACTTCCAGTATTATGTTGAATAGAAGTGGAAATAATAAACATTCTTGTTTTGCTTCTCATTTTAAAGGTAAACCTTTTAGCTTTTAATTGTTGAATAGATGTGAGCTGTGGGCTTGTCATATATGGCCTTTATTATAATGAAGTACAGTCTTCCTCTACCTAATTTGTTCATATTTTTTATAATCAATGTATGAAAAATTTTGCCAAATCCTTTTTCTGCATCTACTTAAATAATCCTACGATTTTATCCTTCATTCTGCTAATGTGGTATGTCAGATTTATTACTTTGTGTGTGTTGAACCATCTTTGCATCTCAGAAATTGTCCCACTTGAAAATGGTGTATGATTCTTTGAATATGCTGTTCATTTAGTTTGCTAGTATTTTGTTAAGTATTTTTGCATCTATGTTCATTGGGGTCACTAGCCTATAGTTTTCTTTCCTGTATTGTTCTTGTATGGCTTGATTACCTGGTTGTCCCAATGCTAAGAAGGTTGTCACTTGCATATCATGTTGTGAACACTTTGTGCATGTCCCTTTCCTAACCCTCCACTAATAATTGGATTTATAAGGGTTTTTGACCATTAAAAAATTATAGTTTTGCCTATGATTTTTATATTCTGAAATATGACTATGTATGATTTATACAATAATTTCTAAAGTCAGCTAGCACCAAAAAAATACATTTTCATAGTTAAAATTATCATCGCATCCTAATGGCATGACTGTCAGCTATGACTGTTATAGTATTTGGCTACAGTATTTCTATAATACCTATTAAATACAAAAAGTTAAGTAGATGCCTTCTCATATTTTCTTTTTACAAGCTGAACCTTGGGCTAAATCATTTGCCTTTAGGGTCCTGGAGATTAAAAGAGTTATGAGTATGTCTCTGTTAACTGACTCTCAATTATAGATAGTAACTTATATACTCGAACTTCAAATTGGTTCAAGAACTATTCTTAAATTTTTACCATCACTCTCAGTGGAAAAAATATTGGCAGAAGTTTTAGGTTATTCTTCATATTCTATAGAGACATTGGACAAGAAAACTTTTCAAACTAGAAAAATATCATTTTGAATTAAATAAGGTTAGGTTGGCTTTTATTCTAACTGTGATTGCTCTAAGCCTAAAATTTTTTTTATCTAATAATGCTTTCTATTTGTTAATTAGGTTTGAATTTTGGGTATAATTATTAAAAATTAAGCAAAAATCTTGCTTTATGATAAATTGTGCAGGTAAGAACCATTCTAGATTTCATTTAAGCCCCAGATTGTATCAAGATATGTTATTTCCATAGAACTAAAAGAATGGAAGTTTACAAAATTTGTTCTCCCTTCAGCATTTAGAAAACATATTTTATTTGCGGATTTCAGTTACTTGCTTGTTTCAGTTATGGTCAGTCATTAACATAATAAATGTAAATTAGAACTTGATATTTCCTGGATGGAGATTTGACTTGGGGTGGTGAACACATAACGCAGCATTCAAGTGATATGTTGTAGAACTGTGCACCTGAAACCTGTATAATTTTGCTAACCAGTGTCACCCTGATAAATTCAATAAAAAGGAAAAAATAAAACTTGACATTTTCTAAAATATCTTTTCTGTGTATTCAGATCCAAATTATGTAGTCCATTCAACACAAGGAAAGACATATGACATACCTGCATTTATTGGGACCATTAGCACAAATAGAAGAACTATTAAGCACAGTCACAAATGTCACATAGATATGACTACTTCCTTATAGATAGAAACAAACAACTAATGCTCACAAATAGCTGTATGCTATGCTACCTGACTCTTCTAAGTGTTGCCTCAAGACAGTGGAAATAAAATAAGTTGAGCAAGCCTTGAAGAAGTATGGAAACAATGTAATATTTATTTCATATGAAATACCTTTTTCATATCTGATATGCTAGGCTTATTGATTAATGCTGATTACTCATTTTACTGTGTTCATTTCTTCTTGCTGGTAAGACTGCTATAGCAGCCTCTAGCATTAATTGAGCATGTGCAACAATGTTGAGTACTTGACTTTTATGATCTCATTCAATATTACATAAGTTCAGGGCTCTTTTTTTCTTGAGGTATTGCCATTTCATGGGGTTTCCCTTTAGTTTCATATGCCTTGGTCATTTTGCTGCTTTGGAAATGCTATTCAAAGATGGGGTGCAGATAGATACATCTTTGAAAAACATCTCAAATTAGAATTAAACACTAAATGTCAGCACTAAAATGTCAAGAGAAGCATTCAATGACATGTTCTAGTCCAATTAGATCTGAACAGAGAAAGCTGGAAATCAGGTCAACTTATAATCATTCAACAATGAGGGCAAATGTGGTTGAATTAAGCACTGATTTCAATATAGTCAGTTAAGGGGAGCTTAAACCAAAGTGGGTGCAAGGGACTCATTCTCAGAATTAGATTTCATGCATTTTAAACATGAAGACTCAGATTCAGACTCTGCCGAAGAACAAAGAGACATATTTTTTCCTCAGGAGGTACTGACCAGTTGGAGAAATTGACTGAGAATGTGTCCCAAGAACACACATTAGTGACTTTTCATCAAGGACTTTGGCTTACATGGTTTTTGGAAGTGGAACTCCCACTACGTGTGCCAGCCCCTATAGCTTGCTTCTAGGCATGGCTGAAAAGCTACTCTCTCTCCAAACTATTTTGAATTAATGATGTTAAATTAACTTTTATCTTACCTGTGATTATTATAATTTTGTAAATAACAGCAGCAATAGGTCTGAAAATTTCTTTTATAGAGGACTGACTGCAGCTCTGCCCCTACACAGTGGCTTGGAGTGCACAGAGCAGTGTGGGCATCAATCCCAACTCATCTGCTTGGCCTGGTGGCTTTGTGCTTGCACAGCCTTTATGTCACCTGCTTACTGGGACCTATAACAGTCAGAAAATGCTAGAACATCAAGGACTGAATCAGACACTGTTATCATTTTATTAAAATTTTATTCTAAACTTTTGCATATGCTCTCTCTCTAGACATAACCCAAAGTCAACATATACCTGAAAGTCTACAGCTAAGTCAAAACTGTTACTTCTGTTTTCTAATTCTTCCAGAAAGACTATAACAACTGCTCAAATGAAAATCAGTATCACCACTGCTTCTGAGATCAGATGAGATCGGGTGTGTTCAGGGTGGTATGGCCATAGACACCACTGCTACCAGTAACCACCCCCGCCTTCCCACACACACATGCCCTATACTAGGTCTTTGTCAAACTTATAACTATTTTTGAACTTGGCAGTCAATTTTGCGATCTGGTGATGAGCAGATGACCATGCTGGGAGGACAGGTCCCTGAGGAGATGAGAAAGGTAGAGGGGGGCGGTAGTTGGAAGAACAGAGACAGCACTGGGCATACATGGGAGTGAATACAGTAAACTGATTACAGAATCATTGGAAAGGTTGAGGAAATATCAAAGAAGAGGAACATTAACCCAGAAAGCAGTCCTTTCAGAAAGACTACTGGTGGGTCAAAGACCCAAACTGTTGATTACTCCATCCCCCTGATAGGACCTTACTCTTGTTGGCAGAGAATGTTCATTAAAAGAATGCCGGATGTCAGAGAAAGGGCACCATGAGGAGCGATACCGATAAATTTCCCCAAAATTTCAACAAGTTCTTCAAACAGAGACAGAAAAATCTATTCTTGGAGCATCTAGAAGTCCCACACTGAACACAAAGCTATGATCGAGCGAAAAATTGACTAAATATATAATCAATCCTGAAGGAAATAAGACGGAGAAAGAAACACTCCGCCTTCCTCACTAACCAGTTTCACTTGGAACTGAGAGAATAAAAACTAAGGCAGGCAAAGGGTCAGTGAATAGAGCCAGGCTGTGGCACAGATGTCCAAGCCAGGCTGTGGCACAGACGTCCAAGCCAAGGAAAGACTGTGCTTGTGGCGACCCAGTCAACACAAGCTAACACCCGCACCAAACCCAGACAAAGACAGGCAAGTGCAACAGCCATTAGCCCCGATATCCTGGTTGGGGAGCTCGGATAGTGTGCGAGAGGTTTCTCCTAGTGCACTGGGAGTGGGCGCCCATGTTACCAAACAGAGGGGCAGAGTCAGAGGCCTTTGTGTGGGCTGAGACCAGAGTCTCGGGGTCGCCCCTGCACCCTGAAGATCGGTGCGTGGGGAGTGCGTGAAAGTGAACTTCCCTATGCTCAAACTTTTCTGGGCAGGGTGCCTCACCTAGGGCAAGTGGCTGCCACCCCGATATACTGGTTGGCGAGTGCAGATAGTGTGCGAGAGGTTACTCCTAGGGCCCCAGGAGTGGGCACCTGTGTTCCCAGACAGAGGAACAGAGTCAGAGGCCTTTGCGTGGGTTGTGACTGGAGTCCCAGTGTTGCCCCTGTGCCCTGAAGAGCAGCGCTCAGGGAGTGCACAAAAGCAAAATTCTCTACACTTGAACTTCTCCAGGCGGGTGGGGCGCCTCACCCAGCCATACAAGCTAACAGACCTGGGAAGGATTAGCTTAACCCACACTCTGTTTACCTCCCAACTGACCAATGCGACCTTAACTGACAAGATCACTCTCAGTTCAGCGATCTAAGACAAGAGGCATGATATTTTTTAGTGCCTCTTGCTATGCATGTAGGGGTGGGAGCAACTTCTGATTGGAAGAGCTTTCATACTCAGGGCTATATGTTAAAAAGAGGGATTTGGCAGCTTGTAAGATCTCCTGTTTTCCAAGATGTTTTCCATCTTCTACCCAGCCAAAACAAGTTACAAAGTGACAAAAGCCTAGGGAAAGTGGTCCCACAGAGTGCTGAGGCATTCTGGACATGCCTAGAGGTACATAGAAAGGTACCATGAAAACAATTGGATCCCAGCCCTGACTTATTATGCTAGTGGCTCTGACTGATAGAGCCTTACCCAGAGCCCTGTGCTGAGTGAGGATAGAGTGGGGATTTGCCAGCTCTTTGAGCCTCTTACTCTCCAGGCAGAGGCAGCAGCAACCCCATAGCTGGATCATCAGGCTGCTAATTCAGGAAGGAAAGACTAAGAGAGAGGCTTCAGGAAAATGGACTCTCTCATTGTCGGAGCCTGCAAATGCTAATGAGCCTCAACTGCCAATGAGACTGAAGCCTAATATATGACATCACCATAGAGACTTTTCAACTGCAAACCTCTACCTAAGTGTGCAACAGGGGCAGAGCTCGGGGTACAGAGTCACTGACCAGGAAGAGGGAGATAAAAGAAAAAGCAAAAAGATAATATCTCAAAATTAAGAAAAATCCACAGACATTATAACCTTTTCCATTTTATTTTATTTGTTCATTTGGTTCTTTCATCTTCTTGTCTTGATTATTTTCTTCTTCTTCCACTTTGGTTGTTTTATTCTCTGCCAGTCTTACTCTTTCCTCTTCTTGAAATACACTACCCATAAGTGTTACATCTCCCGTTTTCTTTCCTTTCTTCTTCCATTCTCTCTATAAGGGTTGCACTCCAAAACCCTTAACTCTCTCTCTCTCTCTCTCTTTTTGTTCTTTTTTCTTTTTTTCATTAATTCCTCTTTCTTTTCTTCTCCCTCTATATTATTTTCTTCTTTTCTCCTTTATTTTTCCTCTCATTCAATCCTCAATCATGAACAAATTATTTTATTTGGGACTCAAATTTTTCTTTGTGGCACTTTGGGTGTTTTTTACTTCACTTTTTTTTAACTCATTAGTAGTACTCCCAACCCTGGCTCTCCATTTTATCTAGTTTTTGCTCCACTAAATATAATAGTAATCTTTTAATTTTTTTCCCTTTTTTCTGTTTCCCTCTTATCCCTCTCATTATATCTCTTAGTCGATCATCACTTAAAAGCAAGTCATTTTATTCTTGACCCAAATTTTTTTCTTTTTTGCATTTTGTGGGTCCATAACCACTTTTTTGCCCCTTTATCACTTCTCTCCAACTCAGGCCCTTCGTTATACATATTTTTTGTTCTGTTTAGCAAAATATAATTCACAGTTTATCACAATTTTTTCTCAAGAAGGAGGGGAGAGTAGAGGAGAAAATAACAGAAAAATAATAATTTTTTTATTTTTTATTCTTTATTAATTCTCATTAGTACTATCAACAAAACCACCCTCAGATGCCATTAAGGAAAAGGAAATCAAATATCATAGATACAAAAGACAGAGAGGTAGCACATATAGATGAGGAAAAATCTATGGAGAAAAAATTTAATATATTAGAAACCTTGGAGCTAAATGACAAAAGAATTTAAAATATAAATTCTAAAAGTACTCAGAGGTATAGAAGAAAACACAGAAAGGCAATTTAGGGAGCTCAGAAACTATTCAATGAACAAAAAGAATATATTACCAAGGAAATTGAAACTATAAAAACAAATAAAACAGACATGAAAAACTCAATTCACAAACTGAAAAATCAGGAAACAAGCTTAGCTAATAGAACAGGCAAGATAGAAGGTAGGGTTAGTGAAACAGAGGATAATCAACTTGAGGCAAAACAGAAAGAAGAAGAAAGGACTCAAAATTTTTTAAAAATGAGAAAACCCTACAGAAATTTTCTGACTCCATCAAAAAAACTAATATAAGAATAATAGGTATATCAGAGGGAAAAGAGAAAGAAAATGGAATGGAGAACATATTCAAACAAATAATAAATGAGAACTTCCCAAGCCTGTAGAAAGAAATGAGGCTCGAATTCAAGAAGCAAACAGAACACCGAGTTTTCTTAATCCCAACAAACCTACTGCAAGGCACATCATAAAGAAATTGGTACAAACCAATGACAAAGAAAAAATTCTCAAGGCAGCCAGAGAAAAAAAGAATAAAACATATAAAAGAAGGAGTATTAAATTATCATTGAATTTCTCAACAAAAAATCTACAAGCTAGAAGAGAGTGAACCCCAATATTTAAAGTCCTGAAAGAGAGGAACTTTCAGCCAAGAATACTATACCCATCAAAGCTATCCTTCAAATACAAAGGAGAAAAAAAAACATTCACAGATACAGAAAAGATGAAGGAATTTACCATCAGAAAACCCCCACTCCAGGAAATACTAAAGGGGGTTTTCCAACCAGATTCAAAGAACAAAACAAAACAAAACCACAAGTAAAATTTCCACCAAGAACACAATAAAACCAAATTTAAACTGTGACAACAAAAACAAAAACAAAAAAATAAAAGAGAAGAGGACAGAGATGAAGAGTAGCAAAGGACAATGGAGTGCAGAAGTACTCACAAGATAGTGTACTACAATGAACAGGGTAGGATCCCTTTTCATTACTTAATTGTAACCACCCTTGAAAAACGCACCACAAAAACACATGACTTAAAAAAGATAACAACACAGGAAAAAAATATGGAATACAAACAAACAAACAAAAAGGATATAAAACAAAAAAGAAGAATCAACCAAGATACAAAACTAACAGAAAGCAATTTATAAAATGGCAAAAGGAAATCCACAAGTGTCAATAATTACACTAAATGTAAATGGATTAAACTTACCAATAAAAAGACACAGAGTAGCAGAATGGATTAAAAAAATCCAACTGTATGCTGCCTACAAAAAACACATCTAAGCAACAAGGATAAAAACAAATTCAAAGTGAAAGGCTAAAAAACAATACTCCAAGCAAATAACATCCAAAAAAAAAAAAGCAGGCATAGCAATACTCATATCTAATAATGCTGACTACAAGACAGCAAAAGTACTCAGAGACAAAAATGGTCATTTCATAATGATTAAGAGAACACTGAATCAGGAGACATAACAATTCTTAGTATATATGCACCAAACAAAGGAGCACCAAAATATATAAGACAGCTAGTTAATGACCTTAAAACAAAAATACAATCACTTGGAGACTTCAATACAACACTTACAGCTCTAGATCATTCATCCAAACAGAAAATCAATAAAGATATATTGGCCTTAAACAAAACACAAGAACACCTGGATATGAAAGACATCTACAGGACATTTCATCCCAAAGTGACAGAGTATACATTTTTCTCTAGTGTACATGGATCATTCTCAAGAATTGACCATATGTTGGGCCACAAAAATAACATCAGCAAATTCAGAGAGAAGAAATTATATCAAGCATATTTTCTGATAATAAAGTATTAAAACTAGAATTCAATTGCAAAAAGAGAAGAAAAAACACAAAAATGTGGAAACTAAACAATATACTTTTAAAAAATGATTGGGTCAAAGAAGAAATAAGCACAGAGATAAAGGATATACACAGACAAATGAAAATGACAATACAACATATCAGAATCAATGGGATGCAGCAAAAGCAGTGATAAGAGGAAAGTTCATATCACTTCAGGCCTATATGAACAAACAAGAGAGAGCCCAAGTGAACCACTTAACTTCACACCTTAAGGAACTAGAAAAAGAAGAACAAAGACAACCCAAAACCAGCCGACGAAAGGAGATAATAAAAATCAGAGCAGAAATAAATGAGAGAACAGAAAACATATAGAAAAAATTAATAAAACAAGGAGCTGGTTCTTTGAAAAGATCAATAAAATTGACAAACTCTTGGCAACACTCACCAAGGAAAAAGAAAAGACTCATATAAAGAAAATCCAAAATGAAAGAGGAAAAATTACCACGGATATCATAGATATACAAAGAATTAATGTTTAATACTACCAAAAACTATATGCCACCGAATTCAACAATCTAGAAGAAATGGATGAATTCCTAGAACAATACCACCTTCCTAGACTGAGGCATGAAGAAGCAGAAAGCCTAAACAGACCAATTAGCAGGGAGGAAATAGAAAAAACTATTAAAAACCTCCCCAAAAATAAAAGTCCAGGCCCAGACGGTTATACTAGTGAATTCTATCAAACATTCAAAGAAGACTTGGTTCCTATTCTTCCAAAATATTGAAGAAGAAGCAATACTTCCAAATACATTTTATGAGGCCAACATAACCCTCATATCAAAACCTGACAAGGATGACACAAAAATAGAAAACTACGGACCAATAACTCTAATGAATACAAAGGCTAAAATACTAAACAAAATACTAGCAAATCGAATACAACAACATATTAAAAAAATAATACATCATGACTAAGTGGGATTTACCTCAGAATCTCAAGGATGGTTCAACATACGTAAAAAGGTTAATGTAATACACCATATCAACAAAACAAAGAACAAAAATCACATGATCTAATCAATAATTGCAGAAAAGGCATTCGATAAAATATAACACAATTTTATGTCTAAGACACTCAACAAAATGGGTATAGAAAAAATATATAAAGGCCATATATGATAAACCATCAGCTAACATCATATTATTGAATAAATGGCACAAAACTGAAGGCTTTCCCCCTTAATCAGGAAGAAGACAGGGTTGTCCAATCGCTCCACTCTTTTTTTTTTTTCTTTTTTTTTTTTTTTTTTTTTTTTTTTTTAAATAAATTTTTATTAATGGTAATGGGATGACATTAATAAATCAGGGTACATATATTCAAAGAAAACATGTCTAGGTTATTTTGTCATTAAATTATGTTGCATACCCCTCGCCCAAAGTCAGATTGTCCTTCGCCACCCTCTATCTAGTTCTCTGTGCCCCTCCCCCTCCCCCTAACTCTCCCCCTGTCCTCCTTCCCCCCACCCCTGGTAACCACCACACTCTTGTCCATGTCTCTTAGTCTCATTTTTATGTTCCACCAATGTATGGAATCATGTAGTTCTTGTTTTTTTCTGATTTACTTATTTCACTCCGTATAATGTTATCAAGATCCCACCATTTTGCTGTAAATGATCTGATGTCATCGTTTCTTATGGCTGAGTAGTATTCCATAGTGTATATGTGCCACATCTTCTTTATCCAGTCTTCTATTGAAGGGCTTTTTGGTTGTTTCCATGTCTTGGCCACTGTGAACAGTGCTGCAATGAACATGGGGCTACATGTGTCTTCACGTATCAATGTTTCTGAGTTTTGGGGGTATATACCCAGTAGAGGGATTGCTGGGTCATAAGGTAGTTCTATTTGCAGTTTTTTGAGGAACCACCATACTTTCCTCCATAATGGTTGTACTACTTTACAGTCCCACCAACAGTGAATGAGGGTTCCTTTTTCTCCACAGCCTCTCCAACATTTGCTATTACCCGTCTTGTTGATCATAGCAAATCTAACAGGTGTGAGGTGGTATCTCATTGTAGTTTTGATTTGCATTTCCCTAATAACTAATGAAGCTGAGCATTTTTTCATATATCTGTTGGCCATTTGTATCTCTTCCTGGGAGAAGTGTCTATTCATGTCTTCTTCCCATTTTTTTATTGGATTGTTTGTTTGTTTGTTGTTGAGTTTTATGAGTTCTTTGTAAATTTTGGAAATTAGGCCCTTATCTGAGCTGTTGTTTGAAAATATCATTTCCCATTTAGTTGGCTGTCTGTTTATTTTTATATCAGTTTCTCTTGCTGAGCAAAAACTTTTTATTCTGATGTAGTCCCATTCATTTATCTTTGCCTTCACTTCTCTTGCCATTGGAGTCAAGTTCATAAAATGTTCTTTAAAACCTAGGTCCATGAGTTTAGTACCTATGTCTTCTTCTATGTACTTTATTGTTTCAGGTCTTATATTTAGGTCTTTGATCCATTTTGAATTAATTTTAGTACACGGGGACAGGCTGTAGTCGAGTTTCATTCTTTTGCATGTGGCTTTCCAGTTTTCCCAACACCATTTGTTGAAGAGGCTTTCTTTTCTCCATTGTGTGTTGTTGGCCCCTTTATCAAAGATTATTTGACCATATATATGTGGTTTTATTTCTGGGCTTTCTATTCTGTTCCATTGGTCTGAGTGTCTATTTTTCTGTCAATACCATGCTGTTTTGATTATTGTGACCCTATAATATAGTTTAAAGTCAGGTATTGTAATGCCCCCAGCTTCATTCTTTTTCCTTAGGATTGTTTTGGCTATTCGGGGTTTTTTATAGTTCCATATAAATCTGATGATTTTTTGTTCCATTTCTTTAAAAAATGTCATAGGAATTTTGATGGGAATTGCATTAAATTTATATATTGCTTTGGGTAATATGGCCATTTTGATTATATTTATTCTTCCTATCCAAGAACAAGGAATATTTTTCCATCTCATTGTATCTTTTTCAATTTCCCTTAACAATGCTTTGTAATTTTCATTATATAGGTCCTTTACATTCTTTGTTATGTTTATTCCTAGGTATTTTATTTTTTTTGTTGCAATCGTGAAGGGGATTATTTTTTTGAGTTCGTTTTCTAATATTTCATTGTTGGCATAGAGAAAGGCTATGGACTTCTGTATGTTAATTTTGTATCCTGCGACCTTACTGTATTGGTTTATTGTTTCTAATAATCTTTTTGTGGAGTCCTTCGGGTTTTCGATGTATAGGATCATATCATCAGCAAAAAGTGATACCTTTACTTCTTCTTTTCCAATATGGATGCCTTTTATTTCTTGGTCTTGTCTGATTGCTCTGGCCAGAACTTCTAGCACCACGTTAAATAAGAGTGGAGAGAGTGGACAACCCTGTCTTGTTCCTGATTTAAGGGGGAAAGCTTTCAGTTTAGTGCCATTTAATATGATGTTAGCTGGTGGTTTATCATATATGGCCTTTATCATGTTGAGATATTTTCCTTCTATACCCATTTTGTTGAGAGTCTTAAACATAAAATTGTGTTGTATTTTATCAAAAGCCTTTTCTGCATCTATTGATAAGATCATGTGGTTTTTGTTCTTTGTTTTGTTGATATGGTGTATTCCGTTAACCGTTTTGCGTATGTTGAACCATCCTTGAGATTCTGGGATGAATCCCACTTGATCATGATGTATTATTTTTTTAATATGTTGTTGTATTCGGTTTGCCAGTATTTTGTTTAGAATTTTAGCATCTGTATTCATTAGAGATATTGGTCTGTAGTTTTCTTTCTTTGTGCCATCCTTGCCAGGTTTTGGTATGAGGGTTATGTTGGCCTCATAAAATGTGTTCGGAAGTATTGCTTCTTCTTCAATTTTTTGGAAGACTTTGAGTAGAATAGGAACCAAGTCTTCTTTGAATGTTTGATAGAATTCACTAGTATAACCGTCTGGGCCTGGACTTTTATTTTTGGGGAGGTTTTTAATAGTTTTTTCTATTTCCTCCCTGCTGATTGGTCTGTTTAGGCTTTCTGCTTCTTCATGACTCAGTCTAGGAAGGTTGTATTGTTCTAGGAATTTATCCATTTCTTCTAGATTGTTGTATTTGGTGGCATATAATTTTTCATAGTATTCTACAATAATTCTTTGTATATCTATGATGTCTGTGGTGATCTCTCCTCTTTCATTTTGGATTTTATTTATTTGAGTCCTGTGCCTTTTTTCCTTGGTGAGTCTTGCCAAGGGTTTGTCAATTTTGTTGACCTTTTCAAAGAACCAGCTCCTTGTTTTATTGATTTTTTCTATAGTTTTTCTGTTCTCTATTTCATTTATTTCTGCTCTGATTTTTATTATCTCCTTTCGTCGGCTGGTTTTGGGTTGTCTTTGTTCTTCTTTTTCTAGTTCCTTAAGGTGTGAAGTTAAGTGGTTTACTTCGGCTCTCTCTTGTTTGTTCATATAGGCCTGAAGTGATATGAACTTTCCTCTTATTACTGCTTTTGCTGCATTCCAGAGATTCTGATATGTCGTATTTTCATTTTCATTTGTCTGTATGTATCTTTTGATCTCTGCGCTTATTTCTTCTTTGACCCATTCATTTTTTAGAAGTATGTTGTTTAGTTTCCACATTTTTGTGGGTTTTTCCCCCTCTTTTTTGCCATTGAATTCTAGTTTCAAGGCTTTATGATCAGAAAATATGCTTGGTACAATTTCAATTTTTCTAAATTTGCTGATATTGTCTTTGTGGCCCAACATATGGTCAATTCTTGAGAATGTTCCATGTACACTAGAGAAAAAAGTATACTCTGTCGCTTTGGGATGAAGTGTCCTGTAGATGTCTATCATATCCAGGTGTTCTAGTATTTCGTTCAAGGCCACTATATCTTTACTGATTCTCTGTTTGGATGACTGATCTAGAGCCGTCAGCGGAGTATTGAGGTCTCCAAGTATGATTGTATTTTTGTTAGTTTTTGTTTCAAGGTCAATAAGTAGCTGTCTTATATATTTTGGTGCTCCTTGGTTTGGTGCATATATATTAAGGATTGTTATGTCTTCTTGATTCAGTGTCCCCTTAATCATTATGAAGTGACCATTTTTGTCTCTGAGTACTTTTTCTGTCTTGTAGTCAGCATTATCAGATATGAGTATTGCTACACCTGCTTTTTTTTGGGTGTTGTTTGCTTGGAGTATTGTTTTCCAGCCTTTCACTTTGAATTTGTTTTTATCCTTATTGCTTAGATGTGTTTCTTGTAGGCAGCATATAGTTGGATTTTCTTTTTTAATCCATTCTGCTACTCTGTGTCTTTTTATTGGTAAGTTTAATCCATTTACATTTAGTGTAATTATTGACACTTGTGGGTTCCCTACTACCATTTTATAAATTGCTTTCTGTTAGTTTTGTATCTAGTTTGATTCTTCTCTTTTGTTTTTCTATCATTTGTTTCTGTTTGTTTGTGTTCCATACTTCTTTCCTCTGTTGCTACCTTTTTTAAGTCATGTGTTTTTGTGGTGGTTTTTTCAAGGGTGGTTACCATTAAATAATGAAAAGGGTACCTACCATATTCATTGTAGTACCCTATCTTATAAGTATTTCTGCACTTCATCGTCCTTTGCTACTGTTAATCTCCATTCTCTCCCCCCCTTTTTTTTTCCTTTGTTGTCACAGTTTAAGTTTGGTTTTATTGTGTTCTTGGTGGAGCTGTTACTTGTGGTGTTGTTTTCTTTTGTTCTTTGAATCTGGTTGGAAAACCCCCTTTAGTATTTCCTGGAGTGGGGGCTTTCTCGAGATAAATTCTCTCATCTTTTCTGTATTTGTGAATGTTTTTATATCTCCTTCATACTTGAAGGATAGCTTTGATGGGTATAGTATTCTTGGCTGAAAGTTCCTCTCTTTCAGGGCCTTAAATATTGGGGTCCACTCTCTTCTAGCTTGTAGAGTTTCTGCTGAGAAATCTGATGATAATCTAATAGGCCTTCCTTTATATGTTGTACTCTTCTTTTCCCTGGCTGCCTTGAGAATTTTTTCTTTGTCATTGGTTTGTGTCATCTTTATTATGATGTGCCTTGGAGTGGGTTTGTTGGGGTTAAGAAAACTCGGAATTCTGTTTGCTTCTTGAACTTGAGGCTTTAGTTCTTTCCACAGGCTTGGGAAGTTCTCGTCTATTATTTGTTTGAGTATATTCTCCATTCCATTTTCTTTCTCTTCTCCCTCTGATATACCTATTATTCTTATGTTATTCTTTCTGATGGAGTCAGATAATTCCTGTAGGGCTTTCTCGTTTTTTATTATTTTTGAGTCTCTTTCTTCTTCTCTCTGTTGTGCCTCAAGTTGTTTGTCTTCTATTTCACTAATCCTATCTTCAATCTGGGTTGTTCTGCTAGCTAAGCTTGTTACCTCGTTTTTCAGCTCGTGAATTGAGTTTTTCATTTCTGTTTGATTTGTTTTTATAGTTTCAATTTCCTTGGTAATATATTCTTTGTGTTCATTGAGTTGTTTTCTGATCTCCCTATATTGCCTTTCCGTGTTTTCTTGTATATCTCTGAGTATTTTTAAGATTTCTATTTTAAATTCTCTGTCATTTAGCTCCAAGGCTTCCAATATGTTAAGTCTTTTCTCCATAGATTTTTCCACATCTATTTGTGTTACCTCTCTTTCTTTTGTATCCATAATATTCGATTTCCTCTTTCTTATTGGCATCTGCGGGTGGTCTTGTTGATAGCACACCGGTGCACTTTCTCGCGGCTTGAGTGAACGTCCCTGCGGTAGCTTCCTCCACACCCTCGTCTCTCAGATTCGAGTGATAACAGTCCTTTTGCTTTCAGTTTGCTCCGAAGATAAATTTTCCTGTTTCTAGTTGATAAATTTGTTGTGATTTTGGGGAGATCTGTCGGACGCGCTGCTCACGGCGCCATTTCCGTGACGTCACTCGCTCCACTCTTATTTAACGTGGTGCTAGAAGTTTTGGCCAGAGTAATCAGACAAGAGAAAGAAATAAAAGGCATCCATATCGAAAAAGAAGAAGTAAAGGTATCACTTTTTTCAGATGATATGATCCTATATATTGAAAATTCCAAAGAATCTACAAAAAGACTACTAGAAACAATAAAACAATACAGTAAGGTCGCAGGATACAAAATTAATATACAAAAGTCCATAGACTTTCTATATGCCAACAATAAAATTTTAAAAAAAACAAACCCAAAAAAACAATTTCCTTCATGATTGCAACAAAATAAATAAAATACTTAGAAATAAACAAAGCAAAGAATTTAAAGGACCTCTATAATTGAAACTACAAAACATTGTTAAGGGAAATCAAAAAAGATACAATGAGAATAAAAAATATTCCTTGTTCTTGGATAGGAAGAATAAATAAAATCAAAATGGCCCTTAACCCAAAGCAATATATGAATTTAATGGAATTCCCATCAAAATTCCAATTACATTTTTTAAAGAAATTGAACAAAAAATCATCAGATTTATATAGAACTATAAAAAACTCCAAATAGCCAAAGCAATCGTAAAGAAAAAGAATGAAGCTGGGGGCATTACAATACCTGACTTCAAAATATATTATACAGCCACGACAATTATAACAGCATGGTATTGGCAGAAAAATAGACACTCAGACCAATGGAACAGAATAGAAAGTCCAGAAATGAAACCACATATATATGGTCAAATAATTTTTGATACATTTGATAATTTTGGTGCTGGGAAAACTGGAAAGCCACATGCAAAAGAATGAAACTCAACTACAGCTTGTCCCCTTGTACTAAAATTACTTCAAAATAGATCAATGACCTAAATAAAAGTCCTGAAACAATAAAGTACATAGAAGAACACATAGGTTCTAAACTCATGGACCTTGGTTTTAAAGAGCATTTTATGAATTTGACTCCAAAGGCAAGGGAAGAGAAGTTAAAAATAAATGAATGGGACTACATCAGACTAAAAAGTTTTTGCTCAGCAAGAGAAACTGACAACAAAATAAACAGACAACCAACTGAATGGAAAATGATATTTTGAAACAACAGCTCAGATAAGGATCTAATATCCAAAATATACAAAGAACTCATAAAACTTAACAACAAACAAACAAACAATCCAATAAAAAATGGGAAGAGGACATGAAAAGACACTTCTCCCAGGAAGAAATACAAATGGCCAACAGCTAAATGAAAAGATGCTCATCTTTATTAGTTATTAGAGAAATGCAAATCAAAACTGCAATGAGATAACACCTCACACCTGTTAGATTAGCTATTATTAACAAGACAGGTAATAGAGTCAGAGTAATGGCGGGGTAGGAAGCGATACCGATAAATCTCCCCCAAACCTCAACAAGATCTTCAACCAGAAACAGGAAAACCTATCCTTGGAGCCTCCAGATGTTTCGCAATACACCCAAAGGTATGATCGAGCGAAAAATTAGCTACATATATAACCAAACCCCGAAGGAAATAGGGAGTAAGAAATGATCCGCCTTCCTCACTAACCTAAACAGGGCGATTTTCACTGGAAACTGAGAATATAGAAACTAAGGCGGGCAAAGGGGGTGAATAGATCCAGGCCATGGCACAAATGGCTGAACCAGGCTGTGGCACGGAGATCCAAGCCGAGGAAAAAGTGTTCCTGTGACAACCCAGGCAATACAGCAACCACTCGCGTGAAACCCAGACAAAGAAAGACAAGCGGGGCAGCCATTTTACCTGATCCCCTGGTCGGCGCATAGTGGGCGACAGATTCCTTCCAAAGCCCCCGGAGGGTGCACCCATGTTACAACACAGAGAGGCAGAGTCAGAGGCCTTTGTGTGGGCCAAAAGCCTCCGGGCTGCCCCAGCACCTGGGGAGAGCAGCACACGGGAGGGAGCTAGAGCTAATTCCAACACTGGATCTTTTCAGTACGGGCGGGAGGTTTCACTCAGAGGGCAAGACTCCAGCCTCACATCCTGGTCTGCGTGCATGGAGAGTGGGCAGGAGACTCCTCCCAGCACCTGGGAGTGGGAGCCCGTGTTGTCCCACGGAGGGGCAGAGTCGGGGGCCTTTGTGTGGGCCAAGGGCGGAGTCACAGGCTGCCCCAGCGCCTTGAAAATCCTGCATACAGGAACGGAGCAAGAGCCAATTCCAACACTGGAACTTTTCAGTGCAGGCGGGGGGTTTCACTCAGAGGGCGAGACTTCCGGTCTAACATCCTGGTCTGCACGCACAGATAGTGACCAAGAGTTTCCTCCAAGAGCCCCAGTAGTGGATGCCCGCCCGTGTTACCGGACAGAGTGGCAGAGCCAGAGGTCTTTGAGTAGGCGGAAGCCCCAGCTGATTATGCTAGCGGTTCTGACTGACTGAGCCTTACCCAGAGCCCTGTGCTGAGTGGGAATAGAGTGAGGAGTTGCCAGCTCTTTGAGCATCTTACTATCCAGGCAGAGGCAGTAGCAACCCCATAGCTGGATTCTCAGGCTACTAATTGATGAAGGAAAGACTAAAAAAGAGGCTCCAGGAACATGGACTCTCTCACTGCCGGAGCCTATAAATGCTAATGAGCCTCGACTGCCAACGAGACTGAAGCACAATACATGACATTACCATAGAGACTTATCAACTGCAAACCTCTACCTGAGCATGCCAAAGGGGCAGAACCCAGGGTACAGAGTCACCGACCAGGAAGAGGGAGAGAAAAGAAAAAGCAAGAAGATAACCTCTCTATATCAGAATAATCCACAGACTTTATAACCTATCCCATTTAATTATATTTGTTCGTTTGTTTCTCTTATCTTCATTCTTGATTTTTTTTTTCCTCCTCCAATTTGGTCTTTTAACACTCTACCAGTCTTACTCTCTCCTCTCCTTGAACTACACTACCCATAAGGGTTACATCTCCCATTATCTTTTCTTTCCTCTTCCTTTCTCTCTATGAGGGTTGCACTCCAAAACCCATAACTCTCTCTCTCTATCTCTCTCTCCTCTTTTTTCTTTTTTCTTCTTTTAGTGGTTCCCTCTTTTTTTCTCTCTCTCTCTCTTTCTTTTCTCCCTCTATATTAGTTTCTTCCTTTCTCCTTTATGTCTCCTCTCATTCAAACCTCAATAACAAACAAATAATTTTATCTGGGACTCAAACTTATGTTTGTGGCATTTTGGGGGGTTTTTACTTCACCTTTTTAACTCACTAGCAGTGCTCCCATCCCTGGCTATCCATTTTATCAAGCTCTTGTTCCACTAAATACAATAGTAATTTTTTAATTTGTCCCCCCATTTTCCTCTTTCATTCTTACTCCTCTCATAATAACTCTTAGTCAACCAACACCTAAACGCAAATCATTTTATTCTTGATCCAAATTTTTTCCTTATTTGCTTTTTGAGGGTCCATACCCCCCTTTTTAAATTTTTTTTTTATTATTATTTTCCTTGCCCCTTTATTACTTTTCCCCAATTCAGGCCCTCCATTAAAAGCATTGTTTGCTCTATTACATACAATATAATTCACAGTTCACCACAAGATTTTCTAAAGAGGGGAGAGGAGAAAAGAGAAAAAAAGGAGGGGGGGAATAATTTCCTTTTTTTTAATTTTTATTTTATTTTATTTTTCTTTATTTCATTATTAATACTTTTTAAAAAAAACACAATTTTTTCAATTTTTTATTTTTTTAACTTTTTATTTTTTATTAAATCTCATTAATACTATCAACAAAACCACCCTCAGATGCCATTAAGGAAGAGAAAATCGAATATCAGGGATACAAAAGAAAGAGAGGTAACACAAATAGATGAGGAAAAATCTATGGAGAAAAAATTTAATATATTGGAAACCTTAAAGTTAAATGAAAAAGAATTCAAGATAGAAATCCTAAAAATACTCAGAGATATACAAGAAAACACAGAAAGGCAATTTAGGGAGCTCAGAAAACAACTCAATGAACACAAAGAATATATGTCCAAGGAAATTGAAACTATAAAAACAAATCAAACAGAGATGAAAAACTCAATTCACGAGCTGAAAAATGAGGTTACAAGCTTGGCTAATAGAACAGGACAGATAGAAGAGAGGATTAGTGAAATAGAAGACAAGCAACTTGAGGCAAAACAGAGAGAGGAAGAAAGAGACTCAAAAATTAAAAAAAAATGAGATAGCCCTACAAGAATTATCTGACTCCATCAGAAAGAATAATATAAGAATAATAGGTATATCAGAGGGAGAAGAGAGAGAAAATGGAATGGAGAACATACTCAAACAAATAATAGATGAGAACTTCCCAAGCCTGTGAAAAGAACTAAAGCCTCAAATTCATGAAGCAAACAGAACTCCGAGTTTTCTTAACCCCAACAAACCTACTCCAAGGCACATCATAATGAAATTGGCACAAACCAACGGCAAAGAAAAAATTCTCAAGGCAGCCAGGGAAAAGAAGAATACAACATATAAAGGAAGGCCCATTAGAATATCATCAGATTTCTCAGCAGAAACTCTACAAGCTAGAAGAGAGTGGACCCCAATATTTAAAGTCCTGAAAGAGAGGAACTTTCAGCCACGAATACTATACCCAACAAAGCTATCCTTCAAATATGAAGGAGAAATAAAAACATTCACAGATACAGAAAAGATGAGGGAATTTATCATCAGAAAACCCCCACTCCAGGAATTACTAAAGGGGGTTCTCCAATCAGATACAAAGAACAAAAAAAAATAAAGCCACAAGTAAAAGCTCCAAGAAGAACACAATAAAACCAAATTTAAACTGTGACAACAACAAAAAGAAAGGGGAGGAGAAGATGGAGATTAACAGTAGCAAAGGACGATGGAGTGCAAAAGTACTCACAAAATAGTTCGCTACAATGAACAGGGTAGGGACCCTTTTCATTACTCAAGGTAACCACCATTGAAAAAACCACCACAGAAGCACATGAGATAAAAGAGACATCAACAGAGGAAAGATGTATGGAATACAACCAAATAAAAACAAAAGATAGAAAAACAAAAGAGAAGGATCAAACAAGACACAAAACTAACAGAAAGCAAGATATAAAATGGCAATAGGGAACTCACAAGTATCAATAATTACACTAAATGTAAACGGATTAAACTCACCAATAAAAAGGCACAGAGTAGCAGAGTGGATTAAAAAAGAAAATCCAACTGTATGCTGCCTACAGGAAACTCATCTAAGTAACAAGGATAAAAACAAATTCAAAGTGAAAGGCTAGAAAACAATACTCCAAGCAAATAACATCCAAAAAAAAGCAGTTGTAGCAATACTCATATCTGATAATGCTGACTACAAGACAGGAAAAGTACTCAGAGACAAAAATGGCCATTTCATAATGGCTAAGGGGACACTGAATCAAGAAGACATAACAATTCTTAATATATATGCGCCAAACCAAGGAGCACCAAAATATATAAGACAGCTACTTATTGATCTTAAAACAAAAACTGACAAAAACACAATCACACTTGGAGACCTCAATACACCGCTGACGGCTCTAGATCGGTCATCCAAACAGAGAATCAACAAAGACATAGTGGCCTTAAACAAAACACTAGAGCACCTGGATATGATAGTCATCTACAGGACATTTCATCCCAAAGTGACTGAGTATACATTTTTCTCCAGTGTACATGGATCATTCTCAAGAATTGATCATATGTTGGGCCACAAAAACAACATCAGCAAATTCAGAAAAATTGAAGTTGTACCAAGCATATTTTCTGATCATAAAGCCTTGAAACTAGAATTCAACTGCAAAGAAAAGGAAAAAAATCCCACAAAAATGTGGAAACTAAACAACATACTTTTCAAAAATGAATGCATCAAAGAAGAAATAAGTGCAGAGATCAAAAGATATATACAGACTAATGAAAATGACAATACGACATATCAGAATCTATGGGATGCAGCAAAAGCAGTGATAAGAGGGAAGTTCATATCACTTCAGGCATATATGAACAAACAAGAGAGAGCCCAAGTGAACCACTTAACTTTCCACCTTAAGGAACTAGAAAAAGAAGAACAAAGACAACCCAAAACCAGCCGAAGAAAGGAGATAATAAAAATCAGAGCAGAAATAAATGAATTAGAGAACAGAAAAACTATAGAAAAAATTAATAGAACAAGGAGCTGGTTCTTTGAAAAGATCAACAAAATTGACAAACCCTTGGCAAGACTTACCAAGGAAAAAAGAGAAAGAACTTATATAAACAAAATCCAAAATGAAAGAGGAGAAATCACCACGGACACCGTAGATATACAAAGAATTATTGTAGAATACTATGAAAAACTTTATGCCACTAAATTCAACATCCTAGAAGAAAAGGATAAATTCCTAGAAAAATACAACCTTCCTAGACTGAGTCAAGAAGAAGCAGAAAGCCTAAACAGACCTATCAGTAGAGAAGAAATAGAAAAAACCATTAAAAACCTCCCCAAAAATAAAAGTCCAGGCCCTGACGGCTATACCAGCAAATTTTATCAAACATTCAAAGAAGACTTGGTTCCTATTCTACTGAAAGTCTTCCAAAAACCTGAAGAAGAAGCAATACTTCCAAACACATTTTATGAGGCCAACATAACCCTCATACCAAAACCAGGCAAGGATGGCACAAAAAAAGAAAACTACAGACCAATATCTCTAATGAATACAGATGCTAAAATACTAAACAAAATACTAGCAAATCGAATACAACAACATATTAAAAAAATAATACATCATGATCAAGTGGGATTCATCCCAGAATCTCAAGGATGGTTCAACATACATAAAACGGTTAACGTAATACACCATATCAACAAAACAAAGAACAAAAACCACATGATCTTATCAATAGACGCAGAAAAGGCTTTCGATAAAATACAACACAATTTTATGTTTAAGACTCTCAACAAAATGGGTATAGAAGGAAAATATCTCAACATGATAAAGGCCATATATGATAAACCATCAGCTAACATCATATTAAATGGCACTAAACTGAAGGCTTTCCCCCTTAAATCAGGAACAAGACAGGGTTGTCCACTCTCTCCACTCTTATTTAATGTGGTACTAGAGGTTCTAGCCAGAGCAATCAGACAAGACAAAGAAATAAAAGGCATCCATATCGGAAAAGAAGAAGTAAAGGTATCACTTTTTGAAGATGATATGATCCTATACATCGAAAACCCCAAAGAATCCACAAAAAGACTACTAGAAACAATAAGCCAATACAGTAAGGTAGCAGGATACAAAATTAACATACAGAAGTCAATAGCCTTTCTATATGCCAACAATGAAACAACTGAGAAAGAACTCAAAAGAATAATCCTCTTCACGATTGCAACAAAAAAAATAAAATACTTAGGAATAAACATAACAAAGAATGTAAAGAACTTATATAATGAAAACTATAAACCATTGTTAAGGGAAATCGAAAAAGATATAATGAGATGGAAGAATATACCTTGTTCTTGGCTAGGAAGAATAAATATAATCAAGATGGCTATATTACCCAAAGCAATATACCAATTTAATGCAATTCCCATCAAACTTCCAATGACATTTTTTAAAGAAATAGAGCAAAAAATCATCAGATTTATATGGAACTATAAAAAACCCCGAATAGCCAAAGCAATCCTAAAGAAAAAGAATGAAGCTGGGGGCATTTCAATACCTGACTTCAAACTCTATTATAGGGCCACGACAATCAAAACAGCATGGTATTGGCAGAAAAATAGACACTCAGACCAATGGAACAGAATAGAAAGTCCAGAAATAAAACCACATATATATAGTCAAATAATTTTTGATAAAGGGGCCAACAACACACAATGGAGAAAAGAAAGCCTCTTCAATAAATGGTGCTGGGAAAACTGGAAAGCCACATGCAAAAGAATGAAACTGGACTACAGTCTCTCCCCCTGTACAAAAATTAACTCAAAATGGATCAAAGATCTAAACATAAGACCTGAAACAATTAAGTACATAGAAGAAGACATAGGTACTCAACTCAGGGACCTGGGTTTTAAAGAGCATTTTATGAATTTGACTCCAATGGCAAGAGAAGTGAAGGCAAAAATTAATGAATGGGACTACATCAGACTAAGAAGTTTTTGCTCAGCAAGAGAAACTGACAACAAAATAAACAGACAGCCAACTAAATGGGAAATGATTTTATCAAACAACAGCTCAGATAAGGGCCTAATATTCAAAATATACAAAGAACTCATAAAACTCAACAACAAACAAACAAACAATCCAATAAAAAAATGGGAAGAGGATATGAATAGACACTTCTCCCAGGAAGAAATACAAATGGCCAACAGATATATGAAAAGATGCTCATCTTCTTTAGCTATTAGAGAAATGCAAATCAAAACGGCAATGAGATACCACCTCACACCTGTTCGATTACCTGTTATTAGCAAGTCAGGTAATAGCAAATGTTGGAGAGGCTGTGGAGAAAAAGGAACCCTCATACACTGTTGGTGGGAATGTAAAGTAGTACAACCATTATGGAAGAAAGTATCGTGGTTCCTCAAAAAACTGAAAATAGAACTACCTTATGACCCAGCAATCCCTCTACTGGGTATATATCCCAAAAACTCAGAAACATTGATACGTAAAGACACATGCAGCCCCATGTTTATTGCAGCATTGTTCACAGTGGCCAGGACATGGAAACAACCAAAAAGCCCATCAATAGATGACTGGATAAAGAAGATGTGGCACATATACACTATGGAATACTACTCAGCCATAAGAAGTGATGACATCGGAACATTTACAGCAAAATGGTGGGATCTTGATAACATGATACGAAGCGAAATAAGTAAATCAGAAAAAAACAGGAACTGTATTATTCCATACGTAGGTGGGACATAATAGTGAAACTAAGAGACATTGATAAGAGTGTGGTGGTTACGGGGGGGAGGGAGGAATGGGAGAGGGAGAGGGGGTGCGGAGGGGCACAAAGAAAACAAGATAGGTGACAGAGGACAATCTGACTTTGGGTGGTGGGTATGCAACATAATTGAACGACAAGATAACCACAACTTGTTATCTTTGAATATATGTATCCTGATTTATTGATGTCACCCCATTAAAAAAATAAAATTATTAAAAAAAAAAAAGAATTAAGCAAATGTGAAAATCAAAAAAAAAAAAAAAAAGAAATAATAGCTGATGCCAACCCAAGAAGACATAGAAATAACACAACTGAAAACTGGAGGCAGACAACACCAAGCCTAGACTCAACCAACTCTACAAATAAAACATCCAAATAGATACAATGAGAAGACAGAGAAGTGCAATCCAAATGAAACCACAAGAGAAACATCCAGGAAATGAACTGAGTGATATGGAAATAACCAAACTTCCAGATGTGGAGTTCAAAATAATGATTGTAAGGATGCTTAGGGATCTTAGAACAACAATGGATGGTCATTATGAACACCTAAATAAAGAAATAGCAAGTATAAAAAAGGATATTGAAATATTAAAAAAGAATCAATCAGAGATGACAAATATAATATCAGAAATGAAGACCACAGTGGAAGGAATTAAAACCAGGATGGATAGAGCTGAGGATTGAATCAGCGATTTGGAGGACAACTTGAATGAAGGCATGAAAGCAGAGAAGGAAAAATAAAAGAGACTCAAAAAGTCTGAGAAACTCTTAGAGAGCTCTGTGACAACATAAAGAGAAATAACATCCGCATTATAGGGGTTCCTGAAGAAGAAGAAAAAGAACAAGGAATAGAGACTTTGTTCAATCATATCATAGCTGGAAACTTCTCTAAGTTAATGCAAGAGAAAGTCTCACAAGTTCAAGAAGCACAGAGAATTCCATTAAAGAGAAACCCAAAGAAACCTACACCAAGATATCATAATTAAAATACCAAAGCTAAGTGACAAAGGGAAAATATTAAAAACTGCTAGAGAAAAAAAGGTTATCACCTACAAAGGAGACCCCATAAGGATAACATCAGACTTCTCAACAGAAACACTTGAGGCCAGAAGGAAATGGCAAGAAATATTCAAAGTAACGCAGAACAAGAACCTACAACCAAGACTACTTTATCCAACAAGGCTATCATTTAAAATTGAAGGAGAAATAAAAAGCTTCCCAGACAAAAAAAAATTGTCAAGGAATTCATTACAACCAAACCAATGCTGCAGGAAATGTTAAGGGGCCTGTTGTAAATAAATCAAAGTGGGGAAAAAATATAGCAAAACAGGAATACAGCTTTCAAGAATAAAATGGTAATAAACAACTACATATCAATAATAAACTTAAATGTAAATGGAATAAAAGATCCAATCAAAAGACATAGGGTAGCTGCATGGATAAGAAAACAGGACCCGTACATAAGCTGTCTACAAGAGACACACCTTAAAACAAAAGATGCACATAGGCTGAAGGTAAAGGGATGGAAAAAAATATTTCACGCAAATGGAAATGGAAAAAAAGCTGGAGTAGCAATACTTATATCAGACAAAATGGACTTTAAAACAAAATATATAGTAAGAGATAAAAAAGGCCACTACATAATGATAAAGGGAACAATCCAACAGGAAGATATAACTATTATAAATATCTATGCACATAATATAGGAGCACCTAAATATATAAAGCAGACTTTAATGGATATGAAAAGTGAGATCAACAGCAATACTATAATAGTAGGGGATTTTAATACCCCACTAACATCACTAGATAGATGCTCAAGAAAAAAATTAACAAAGAAACAGCAGACTTAAAGAACACAGTAGATCAACTCAATTTAATAGATATCTTCAGAACCTTTCACTCTAAAGCAGCAGAATATACATTCTTTTCAAGTGCTCATGTTACATTCTCTAGGATAGACCACATGTTAGGGCACAAAAGTGGTCTTAACAAATTTAAGAAGATTGAAATCATATGAAGTACTTTCTCTGATCACAAAGGCATGAAACTAGAAATCAACCACAACAGAAAAGCTCAAAAATTCTCAAACACATGGAAACTAAATAGCAGGTTGTTAAATAACAAATGGATATAGAATGAGATTACAGAAGAAATAAAAAATTTTCTAGGCCGTGGCCAGTTGGCTCAGTGGTAGAGCATCGGCCTGCCGTGCGGGGGACCGGGGTTTGATTCCCGGCCAGGGCACTTAGGAGAAGCGCCCATTTGCTTCTCCACCCCCCCCTCCTTCCTCTTTTTCTCTCCCTTCCCCTCCCGCAGCCAAGGCTCCATTGGAGCAAAGATGGCCCAGGTGCTGGGGATGGCTCCTTGGCCTCTGCCCCAGGCGCTAGAGTGGCTCTAGTCACGGCAGAGTGACACCCCGGAGGGGCAGAGCATCGCCCCCTGGTGGGCAGAGCATTGCACCTGGTGGGCGTGCAGGGTGGATCCCGGTCAGGCGCATGCGGAAGTCTGTCTGACTGTCTCTCCCCATTTCCAGCTTCAGAAAAATACAAAAAAAAAATTCTAGAAATGAATGATAATGAGCATACAACAACTCAAAATTTATGGGACACAGCAAAAGCAGTACTGAGAGAGAAGTTCATAGTACTACAGGAACACTTTAAGAAGCTAGAAAAAGCTCAAATAAACAACTTAATCCTGCATCTAAAAGAACTAGAAAAAGAAAAGCAAGTAAAGCCCAAATGTAGTAGAACAAAGGAAATAATAAAGATCCGAGCAGAAATAAATGACGTAGAGACTAAAGAAACAATACAGAGGATCAATGAAACTAGGAGCTGGTTCTTTGAAAAGGTAAACAATATCGATGACCCTTTGATGAGACTCACCAAGAAAAAGAGAGAAAGGACTCAAATGAATAAAATTAGAAATGAGAGAGGAGAAATAACAACTGACACAACAGAAATACAAAATATTGTAAGAAAATACTATGAAGAACTGTATGCCAAAAAACTAGACAATCTAGATGAAATTGACAAATTCCTTAAAACATATAATCTTCCAAAAATCAATTTGGAAGAATCAAAAAACCTAAACAGACCGATTACACCAAATGAGATCGAAACAGTTATCAAAAACCTCCCAACAAAGAAAAGTCCTAGGTCAGATGGCTTCACAAGTGAATTCTACCAAATATTCAAAGAAGAACTAACTCCTAACCTTCTGAAACTATTTCAAAAAATTCAAGAGAAAGGAAGATTTCCAAGCTCCTTTTATGAGGTGAGCATAATTCTGATTCCAAAACCAGGCAAAGACAACACAAAGAAAGAAAATTATAGGCCAATATCCCTGATGAATATAGATGCTAAAATCCTCAACAAAATATTAGCAAACCAGATCCAACAATATATGGAAAAAATCATACATCATGAGCTCGTGGGATTTATTCTGGAAAGGCAAGGCTGGTACAATATTTGCAAATCAATCAATGTGATTCATCACATAAACAAAAGGAAGGAGAAAAACCACATGATAATTTCAATAGATGCAGAAAAAGCATTTGATAAAATCCAGCACCCATTCATGATCAAAACTCTCAACAAAGTAGGAATACAGGGAACATACCTCAACATGATAGAAGCCATCTATGACAAACCCACAGCCAACATCATATTCAATGAGCAAAGATTAAAAAAAAGTCCCCTTAAGAACAGAAAAAAGGCAGGGGTGCCCCCTTTCACCACTCTTATTCAACATAGTCCTGGAAGTCCTAGCCACAGCAATCAGACAAGAAAACCAAATAAAAGGCATTCAAGTTGGAAAAGAAGTAGTAAAACTATCATTATTTGCAGATGATATGATATTGTATATAGAAAACCCTAAAGTCTCAGTCAAAAAACTACTGGACCTGATAAATAAATTCATCAAAGTGGCAGGATATAAAATTAATACTCAGAAATCAAAGGCATTTTTATACACCAACAATACACAGTCAGAAAGAGAAATTAAGGAAACAATCCCCTTCACTATTGCAACTAAAAAAATAAAGTACCTAGGAGTAAACTTAACCAAGAAGACTAAAGACTTGTACTTGGAAAATTATAAAACATTAATAAAAGAAATCAAGGAAGATACAAACAAGTAGAAGCATATACTGTACTCATGGCTAGGAAGAATAAACATCATTAAAATGTCTATATTACCCAAAGCAATTTATAAATTCAATGCAATACCAATGAAAATACCAATGACATACTTTAAAGATATAGATCACATATTCCAAAAATTTATATGGAACCAAAAGAGAACACAAATAGCCTCAGCAATCTTAAAAAAGAAGAATAAAGTGGGAGGTATCACACTTCCTAATATCAAGTTATATTATAAGGCCATTGTACTCAAAACAGCATGGCACTAGCATAAGAACAGGCACATAGATGAATGGAACAGAATGGAGAACCCAGAAATAAACCCACAGCTCTATGGACAACTGATATTTGACAAAGCAGGTAAGGGCATATAATGGAGTAAAGACAGACTCTTCAACAAGTGGTTTGGGAAAATTGGACAGCAACCTGCAAAAAATTGAAACTAGACCACCAACTTACACCATTCATAAAAATAAAGTCTAAATGGATAAAAGACAAATGTAAGGCATGAAACCATAAGCATCTTAGATGAAAACATAGGCAGTAAGCCTTCTGACATCCCTTGCAGCAATATATTTGCTGATTTATCCCCACGAGCAAGGGAAATAAAAGGCAGGGTAAACAAATGGGACTATATCAAACTACACAATGGGAGAACATATTTGACAGTACATCTGATAAGGGGTTAATAACCAAAATTTATAAAGAACTTGTAAATCTCAACACCAGAAAGACAAAAAGTCCAATCAAAAAAATGGGAAAAAGAAATGAATAGACACTTCTTCAAAGAGGACATACAGATGGCCAATGGGCATATGAAAAAATGCTCAACATCACTAATCAGTAGAGAAATGCAAATTAAAACCACAATGAGATATCATCTCACACCAGTCAGAATGGCACTCATCAACAAAACAACACAGAATAAGTGCTGGCGAGGATATGGAGAAAAGGGAACCCTCTTACACTGCTAGTGGGAATGCAGACTGGTGCAGCTTCTGTGGAAAACAGTATGGAGATTCCTCAAAAAATGGAAAATCAAACTGCCTTTTGTCCCAGCTATCCCACTTTTAGGAATATACCCCAAGGACACCATAGAATGGTTCCAGAAGGAGAAATGCACCCCCATGTTTATAGCAGTATTGTTCACAATAGAGAAGATCTGGAAACAGCCCAAGTGTCCATCAGAGGATGAGTGGATTAAAAAGCTTTGGTACATATATACTATGGAATACTACTCAGCCATAAGAAATGATGACATCGGACCATTTACAATAACATGGATGGACCTTGATTACATTATACAGAGTGAAATAAGTAAATCAGAAAAAACAGAGAACTATATGAACCCATATATAGATGGAACATATAAATGAGACTCAGAGACATGGACAAGAAAGTTATGGTAACAGAGGGTGGGTTGGAGGGGTGGGGAGGGGGAAGGAAGGAAAGGGAGGGGGTAGGGGGAGGGGAGGGGCACAAAGAAAACCAGATAGAAGGTGACAGAAGACAATTTGACTTTGGGTGAGGGGTATGCAACATAATCAAATGTCAAAATAATCTGGAGACGTTTTCTCGGAACATATGTACCCTGATTTATCAATGTCACTGCATTAAAATTAATAAAAATAATATAAAAAGAGACTAAGAGACATGGACAAGAGTGTAGTGGTTACACGGGGGGAGGGAGAGGCAGGAAGAGGGAAAGGGGAGGGGGAGGAGCACAAAGAAACTAGATAGAAGGTGATTGAGGACAATCTGACTTTGGGTGATGGGTATGCAACATAATTGATTGACAAGATAACCTGGACATGTTTACTTTGAACAAATGTACCCTGATTTATTGATGTCACCCCATTAAAATTAATAAAAATTTAAAAAATAAAAACAAAAGAATTTCAGCCCCTCTCTCTCATTGATAGGTGCTCAGACCAGTTGTGACCACATGCCGTCCACACCATCATATTGGGACTTCTACCCACGTCAACTAAACATTAGTGACACAGCAGAGTGAGCCCAACATTGAGAGGAGCATATGAGATTAGGTTTAACAGTGAAAAGAGGGAGTCAGAGTAAGCAGACAATAGAGGACAGATTGACTTTTTGTTGAGAAAAGACACAAATGTTAGAAAATGATCTGGTTAATAACCCTTTGGATTTGGATAGCTATGCATACTGCTGAACAGACCTCATAGTTAGAGGGCACTAAAAGGGAGGTGGTTCACAAAGAAACAGCACAGCATTATGAAGAGCCCAGAATATTAAAATGCTGTGTAGTGCCCTGGTAGCGAGGGGAAGACAAAGCTCAGGAAGAAGCTGGGGTAAAAGGACAAGAATGAGGCTGTGAGAAGGCCACTTAAACCGTTGAAAATTTGGTTCCAGACAAGAGAAGACAGGCTGGATCACAAAAGCAGAAAGGGAGTCACAATCCATGCAGCCAATTTGTAGTTCTTTATCCCTTCATCATTTTCAAGCAACTTCCCAACTCTTGTCCCCTCTGGCAACCATAAAAAAGTTCTCTGTATCTATAAGTCTGTTTCTGTTCTGCTTGTTCATTTATTTTGTTTTCTAGATTCCACATACAGATAAAATCATTTGGTATTTATCTTCCTCTGTCTGACTTATTTCACTCAGCAAAATACCCTCTAGGTCCATCCATGTTGACACAAAAGTTAAAATTTCATTGTTTGTATGGCCAAGTAATATTTCATTGTATATATGTACCATCTCTTCTTTATCCAATCACCTGTCAATTGATACTTAGATTGCACCTATATTTTAGCTATTTTACATAATGCTGCAATGAACATAGTTCATATGTCTTTTTGAATTTGTGTTTTGGGGTTTCTTTCTTTTTTTTTATAAATAAATTTTTATTTTAATGGGGTGACATCAATAAATCAGGGTACATACATTCAAAGAAAACATTTCCAGGTTATCTTGTCATTCAGTTCTGTTGCATACCCATCACCCGAAGAGAGATCATCCTCCGCCACCCTCCATCCAGTTCTCTCTGTACCCCTCCCCCTTCCCCTCTCCCTCCTTCCCTCCCCCCACCCCCCATAGCCACCACACTCCTGTCCATTCCTCTTAGTCTCACTTTTATGTCCCACCAATGTATGGAATCCTGCAGTTCCTGTTTTTTTCTGATTCGTTTATTTCACCCCGCACAATGCTACCAAGACTCCACCATTTCGCTATAAGTGATCCGATGTCACCATTTCTCCTAGCTGAATAATATACCATGGTGTATATGTGCTCCATCTTCTTCATCCAGTCCTCTATTTTTTTTTTACAGTGATTAAAAGCCTTTAAGCAAACTCTTGGCCAATACAGCAAAAATCCCTAAAAGAGTAGTGTCCTTAACATGTTCCCCAAGTCCAAGTTGGCCCCATCACCATGCCAAATCCCTGAAAAATGCAACCCATCCACAGTTCAGTCTGTTAGGAGCTGTCACAGGGAGCAGGAGTCCAGGAAAGTTCCCCACAGGAAAAGTCCGCATGGCACTGGAATTGTTGTCACCATTCTATACTTTGCAGCTCATGTCCAAGTCCCAATGACCGCTGCTTCTAGCTGGTAATGATTCAGGTAGACTGGAAAAAGCCATTTGCAGCATGCGTGGATATGGAGCTTCTGTTCTCCTCTGCCTGGAGAGTTGAGACCAGGTTGCTTTTCCCTGGAGCTCTGCGACTGTGGCCTGGTAAAGAGAACCTTGGGCTACACTAAGCTGGGTGGCAAAGGTAAATTCATAATACAAGTTGGCAAAAGGAGGAAAGAGAGCTCTAAATTAGGAGTAGGTCCCAGCCTGAAATATGAGTGGGGCATTGAGGTAGGAGAGATAAAGCAAACACTATATATTAAGCAAAGCAGCAGAAAATAGGACAATCAACACCCACAACAGAGATCTTTGAGGGAAGAATAAAAAACCTGACTATTCAGGCAAAACATAGTTAAGTGGCCCTTGTGCGAATGAGATCAGTTTACCTGCTTCTTGGAAGAAATACCCTAGGCTCATCCACAGTGTTGTAGATGGGGCTGACGGCCCTGGGCACCTTCAGCCTTCAGTGGCAAACCCCAGCTTTCTGGGCAAGGTTAGGTCATAGGTGGCTGGAGCAGGGCTGGAAGAGACTGAACCCTCCCTTAGAGGAGTGAGGGGGAAGCCTACCTTCCAGTGTCCCTGTTTCCTCACAGCAGAGGCATGTAAGTCTGGCAGGCTTTAGCTCAATGACCTTCCTTTCCGCTATTGAAGCAGGACCCAGATGGCATCCTATGAGACCCCTTTGGGGTGTTGGAGCCTTTAAGGGTGTATCCTAAAAGCTGGTAGTTCCCCTGATCTCTACTGGGCTTTTTCTGCCTCTAGGTACCTTAAAAGCCATTCTCAGAAGATCTCGCTGAGGGGTTTGAGGATCCCCATCCACCTATATAAATCTTTTCCATATATCTGGAGCTATTTGGAAAAAAGACAGAACAGTGTTATTAGCTAGATCTAATAAAGAAGGTAGTAGTTTGCAGGCGAAAAAGATTTGGTGTCTCCTGTTCATCAGCATTCAAAAGAAATGTAAATTTTTTTTTTAAGTAAAAAGCATGATATGGTAGACCCGTCGGAGTCATTGGCCTGGTGTGCAGGATTCCCGAGTTCGATTCCCAGCCAGAGCACACAGGAGAAGCGCCCATCTACCTCTCCACTCCTCCCCCTCTCCTTCCTCTTCATCTCTCTCCTCCCACCCTCAGCCAAGGCTCCACCGGAGCAAATCCACCCTGGGCACTAAAGATGGCCCCATGGCCTCCACCCCAGTCGCTAGAATGGCCCTGGTTGCAACAGAGCAACATCCCATATGGGCAGAGCATTCCTCCCTGGTAGGCATGCCAGGTGGATCCCAGTCAGGCGCATGCAGGAGTCTGTCTGACTGCCTCCCCATTCCCATCCTCAGAAATATACAAAAAATAAATAAATAAAAGAAAAAATACTAAAAAAAAGGGGGGGCGGGCATTCCCTTGTGCTAAAGCTCCAGGGAGCATGGAGTGAGCTTGAGTATGTCCTATGAAACATGGAGCTCTATGTTGACATATAAGTCTTTGAAGAAGGAGGAACTGCTGAAATAGTTTATCAGCATTTGTCCCTAAGACAGTAGTCTTTATAGTGGGAACACCATACGTAAATATTTGCTGTCTGTCTATAGATTAAAGGGGGAATATGGCAAATGCTGAAAAGCCATGATCTTTATTCCCCTCCCCTCCCCCAACCCCCTCCCTCTCCTCCCCCCACCCTGTAACCCCAACACTGTTGTCCATGTCTCTGAGTCTCATCTTAATGTCCCACATATGTATGGAAACATATAGTTCTTAATTTTTTCTGATTTACTTCTTTCACTCAGTATAATGTTATCAAGGTCCATCCATATTGTTGTAAAAGATCCAATGTCATCATTTCTTATGGCTGAGTAGTATTCCATAGTATATATATACCAAAGCTTTTTAATCCACTCGTCCTCTGATGGACACTTGGGCTGTTTCCAAATCTTTGCTATTGTGAACAATGCTGCCATAAACATGGGGGTGCATTTCTTCTTTTCAAACAGTGCTATGGTGTTCTTGGGGTATATTCCTAACAGTGGTATAGCTGGGTCAAAAGGCAGTTTGATTTTTAATTTCTTGAAGAATCTCCATACTGTTTTCCACAGTGGCTGCACCAGTCTGCATTCCCACCAGCAGTGCAGGAAGGTTCCCTTTTCTCCACATCCTCGCCAGCACTTATTCTGTGTTGTTTTATTGATGAACGCCATTCTGACTGGTGTGAGGTGATATCTCATTGTGGTTTTAATTTGCATTTCTCTAATCATTAGTGATGTTGAACATTTTTTCATATGCCTGTTGGCCATCTGTGTGTCCTCTTTGGAGAAGTGTCTATTCATTTCTTTTGCCCATTTTTGGATTGGATTGTTTGTCTTCCTGGTATTAAGTTTTACAAGTTCTTTATAAATTTTGGTTATTAACCCCTTATCAGACGCTATGTCAAATATATTCTCCCATTGTGTAGTTTGTCTTTTTATTCTGTTCTTATTGTCTTTAGCTGTGCAGAAGCTTTTTAGTTTGATAAAGTCCCATTTGTTTATCCTGTCTTTTATTTCACTTGCCTGTCGAGACAAATCAGCAAATATATTGCTGCAAGAGATGTCAGAGAGCTTACTGCCTATGTTTTCTTCTAAGATGCTTATGGTTTCACGGCTTACATTCAAGTCTTTTATCCATTTTGAGTTTATTTTTGTGAGTGGTGTAAGTTGGTGGTCTAGTTTCATTTTTTTGCAGGTAGCTGTCCAGTTTTCCCAACACCATTTGTTGAAGAGGCTGTCTTTACTCCATTGTATTGTCTTACCTCCTTTATCAAATATCAGTTGTCCATAGAGCTGTGGGTTTATTTCTGGGTTCTCTTGTTCTGTTCCATTGATCTATGTGCCTGTTCTTATGCCAGTACCATGCTGTTTTGAGTACAATGGCCTTATAATATAACTTGATATCTGGAAGTGTGATACCTCCCGCTTTTTTCTTCCTTTTCAGGATTGCTGAGGCTATTCGTGTTCTTTTTTGGTTCCATATAAATTTTTGGAATATGTGTTCTATGTCTTTGAAGTAAGTCATTGGTATTTTCATTGGTATTGCATTGAATTTATAAATTGCTTTGGGTAATATAGACATTTTAATGATGTTTATTCTTCCTAACCATGAGCACGGTATATGCCTCCACTTATTCGCAACTTCCCTGATTTCTTTTATCAATGTTTTATAATTTTCTGAGTACAAGTCTTTAATCTCCTTGGTTAGATTTTTTTCCTAGGTAATTTATTTTTTTGGTTGCAATGGTAAAGGGGATTGATTCCCTGATTTCTCTTTCTGACAGTTTATTATTAGTGTATAAAAATGCCTCTGACTTCTGAGTATTGATTTTATATCCTGCCACCTTGCCAAATTCTTTTATCAGGTCTAGCAGTTTTTTGACTGAGATTATAGGGTTTTCTGTATACAATATCATGTCATTTGCAAATAATGATAGTTTTACTTCTTCTTTTCCAATTTGAATGCCTTTTATTTCTTTTTCTTGTCTGATTGCTGTGGCGAGGACTTCCAGAACTATGTTGAATAAGAGTGGTGAAAGGGGGCACCCCTGCCTTGTTCCTGATCTTAAGGGGATTGCTTTTAATTTTTGCCCATTGAGTATGATGTTGGCTGTGGGTTTGTCATAGATGGCTTTTATCATGTTGAGGTATGTTCCCTGTATTCCCACTTTGCTGAGAGTTTTGATCATGAGTGGGTGCTGACTTTATCAAATGCTTTTTCTGCATCTATTGAAATTATCATGTGGTTTTTCTCCTTTCTTTTGTTTATGTGATGAATCACATTGATTGATTTGCGAATATTGTACCAGCCTTGCCTCCCAAGAATAAATCCTACTTGATCATGGTGTATGATTTTTTCCATATATTGCTGGATCCGGTTTGCTAATATTTTATTGAGGATTTTTGCATCTAAGTTCATCAAGGATATTGGTCTATAATTTTCTTTTTTTGTGTGTTGTCTTTGCCTGCTCTTGAAATCAGAATTATGCTGGCCTCATAAAAGGAGTTTGGAAGTCTTCCTTCCTCTTGAATTTTTTGAAATAGCTTGAGAAGGATAGGAGTTAGTTCTTCTTTGAATATTTGGTAGAATTCACTTGTGAAGCCATCAGGCCCAGGACTTTTCTTTTTGGGGAGTTTTTTGATAGCTGTTTCAATCTCATTTGTTGTAATTGGTCTGTTTAGGTTTTCTGATTCTTCCAGATTGATTTTTGGAAGATTATATGATTCAAGGAATTAGTCCATTTCATCTAGGTTGTCTAGTTTTTTGGCGTACAGTTCTTCATAGTATTTTCTTACAATATTTTGTATTTCTGTTGTGTCAGTTGTTATTTCTCCACTCTCGTTTCTAATTTTATTTATTTGAGTCCTCTCTCTCTTTTTTTCTTGGTGAGTCTTGTTAAAGGTTCATCGATCTTGTTTACCTTTTCAAAGAACCAGCTCCTGGTTTCATTGATCCTCTGTATTGTTTCTTTAGCCTCTATGTCATTTATTTCTGCTCTGATCTTTATTATTTCCTTCCTTCTACTAGCTCTGGCCTTTACTTGCTGTTCTTTTTCTAGTTCTTTTAGATGCAGGGTTAAGTTGTTTATTTGAGCTTTTTCTAGCTTCTTGAGGTATGC
Source organism: Saccopteryx leptura (assembly GCF_036850995.1). Classification (NCBI taxonomy): domain Eukaryota; kingdom Metazoa; phylum Chordata; class Mammalia; order Chiroptera; family Emballonuridae; genus Saccopteryx; species Saccopteryx leptura. Next base: position 111,415,707 of record NC_089507.1, on the reverse strand, counting down.
CTGTAATGCTATAAACTTCCCTCTCAGGACTGCTTTTGCTGTGTCCCATAAATTTTGAGTTGATGTATGCTCATTATTGTTGGTTTCTAGGAATTTTTTAATTTCTTCTTTGATCTCAATGTTAACCCATTCATTGTTTAATAACGTGCTATTTAGTTTCCAAGTGTTTGAATGTTTTTCAATTTTTCTATTGTGGTTGATTTCTAGTTTAATGCCATTGTGATCAGAGAAAGTGCTCGATATGATTTCAATCTTCTTAAATTTGTTGAGCCCGTTTTTGTGCCCTAACATGTGGTCTATTCTAGAGAATGTACATGAGCGTTTGAAAAGAATGTATATTCTGCTGTTTTAGGGTGAAAGGTTCTGAAGATATCTATTAAATCGAGTTGATCTAATATGTCCTTTAAGTCTGCTGTTTCTTTGTTAATTTTCTTACTTGGGGATCTATCTAATGATGCTAATGGGGTATTGAAATCTCCTACTATTATAGTATTGCTGTTGATCTCGCCCTTTAAGTCTATCAAAGTCTGCTTTATATATTTAGGTGCTCCTATATTAGGTGCGTAGATATTTATAATGGTTATATCTTCCTTTTGGATTGATTGCTCCCTTTATCATTATGTAGTGACCTTCTTTATCTCTAACTATGGTCTTTGTTCTAAAGTCCATTTTGTCCGATATAAGTATTGCTACCCCAGCTTTTTTTTCATTTCCATTTGCGTGAAATATTTTTTTCCATCCTTTTATCTTCAGTCTGTGTGCATGTTTTGATTTAAGGTGTGTCTCTTGTAGACAGCATATGTATGGGTCCTGTTTTCTTATCCACGCAGCTACCCTATGTCTCTTGATTGGATCATTTAACCCATTAACATTTAAGGTTATTACTGATATGTAATTGTTTATTGACATTTCTTTTCTTTAAAACTGTTTTTCTCTTTTGCTATATTCTTTTTTTCCTTTGATCTGTTTACAACAGGTCCCTTAGCATTTCTTGCAGCCTTGGTTTGGTTGCAGTGAAATCCTTGAGGTTTTTTTTGTCTGTAAAGCTTTTTATTTCTACTTCAATTTTAAATGATAGCCTTGCTGGATAAAGTAGTCTTGGTTGTAGGTTCTTGTTCTGCATTACTTTGAATATTTCTTGCCATTCCCTTCTGGCCTCAAGTGTTTCTGTTGAGAAGTCAGAAGTCATCCTAATGGAGGCTCCTTTGTAGATGATAGTCTTTTTCTCTAGCAGCTTTTAATATTTTCTCTTTATCATTTAGCTTTGGTAATTTAAGTATGATGTGTCTTGTTTTTGGTTTCTTTGGGTTTTTTCTTAATGGAGTTCTCTGTGCTTCCTGAACATGTGAAATGTTTTCCTGCCTTAATTGGGGGAAGTTTTCCGCTATAATATGTTTGAACAAAGTCTCTATCCCTTGTTCTTTCTCTTCTTCTTCAGGAAACCCTAGGATGAGGATGTTATTTCTCTTCATGTTGTCACAGAGCTCTCAAACTTTTTGAGTCTCTTTTCTTTTTTCTGCTCTGCTTCCGTGCCTTTATTTATTGTGTCCTCTAACTCACTGATTCGATTCTCTGCTTCATCCATCCTGCTTTTAATTCCTTCCATTGTATTCTTTATTTCAGATTTTGTATTTGTCATTTCTGTCTGATTCTTTTTTATTATTTCAATGTCCTTTTTTATATTTGTTATCTCTTTATTTAGGTTTTCATAATGGCCATCTATGGTGGTTCTAATATCTTTGAACATCCTAACAATCGTTATTTTAAACTCTGCATCTGGTAATTTGGTTATATCTGATTCACTTAGGTCCTTTTCTGGGGATTTCTCTTGGTTTATTTGTGTTGTATTTCTCTGCCTCCACATTTTCTCTTCACGGGAGTGGCTGTGATCACGTGCTCGGGTGCACAAGGGTTGGTGGCCTTGGCCTTTGCCCCGCCCCTGTGTGTGACGTTATGCTCGGTCCTGAGGGCACTGGCAAGCACCTTTGCTCAGCTGAGGGTCTCCGCCTGTTTCCGAGCTTTTGCCCTGCCTTTGCAGGATGATCCCACTCAAAGAACAGCTGCTAGCCTTGGCTCTACCGCCAGGCAGGGCTACGTGCCCAAGCTCAGCTCCGTAGCGGAACTTCGCCTCTTCTGGGCTTTTGGTTCCACCCCCGTGGGAGGAGCTGGCTACCAAGTCAGACCGCAAGCCTGGGTTGCACGGGCGGGGCAGGGCTGTGCTCCTCTGCCCTTGCTCCGGGGCTGGTTTCTACCCTTTCCGGGTTTCCCACCCTTCTCCCAGAGGCTGGATTACATGCTGCCGGGAGCTGAGCTTGGCCGCTTTTGCACGCCTCCTTCTCCCTAGCCGGGCAAGATTGAGCTCACACCTGAGCCCACTGGTGGCCAGCCGGCTTCCGCCCCTGCCAGCAGAACTGCGCTTTTGTCTCCCGCTGCCGCCCACTCTCCGGTGCGCCCTCAGCCGCGTGGGTGGGGGTGTTGCAGCTCAGACCCTAAGACTCACTACTGTAGACCCAAAAGCTCCCTCCTTCTATGCGACTCTGCTCTGAATGCTGCTGGGGAGCTTGTTTGGCTGCTCTCCTGCTTCCCTTTGCTGGTATGGCTGTTTCCGGGGGAAATATTCACTTCAGCTTTGGGGAGTGACTCGTCCCAGGGGTTAGGGTGGCTATCTCCCAAAATGTTTCTCCCTATGCCTTCTAAATTGCACTCTCTTCCTGTTACTGTGGTCCTCTCCCCTCTCTCTCCATCCCCAGGAGCCCCAGCTGAGTGTTTGTGAGAGAGATATTCTGCGTGGTCCCTTTAAGGAGGATCCTGGGTCTGAGAAATCAGACTCTCTCACAAACAGTATCCTGACTTGTTTCCAGCTAAATACTGTCCTTATGCTTCTTCTGGGCTCTGGGGCTGCAGGCTGGGGCTTTGTTCCTGGGGCTCAGGACCCTTTCCCCTCTGCTAAACTCACTTCCCACCACACGAGTCTCTCCCTGCTGTTGTTCTCTCCGAGAAGCTGGGCAGCCCTCTCTGCATTTCTGCGTTTCTGCTTTTCCTACCAGTCTCTGTCTGGCTTCTTCAGCATTCCTTGGTTGAAGAATCCTTTTAGTTTAGTCCAAAGTTGGTTTTTCCAGCTGATAGTTCATAAAATTAGTTTGTAATCCACTTTGGTTCTGGGAGGTAGATGCTGGTATGTCTGCCTACTCCACTGCCATCTTGTCTCTCCTGTTTTGGGGTTTCTTTAGATAAATTCCCAAAAGTTTTCTTTGTGCCCCTCCCCCTCCCCCTTTCCCTTTCCCTCTCTCCCCTCCCCTCGTAACCACCACACTCCTATCAATGTCTCTTAGTCTCACTTTTATGTCCCACCTAAGTATGGAATAATGCAGTTCCTGGTTTTTTCTGATTTACTTATTTTACTCCATATAATGTTATCAAGATCCCACCATTTTGCTGTAAATAATCCGATGTCATCATTTCTTATGGCTGAGTAGTATTCCATAGTGTATATGTGCCACATCTTCTTTATCCAGTCATCTATTGAAGGGCTTTTTGGTTGTTTCCATGTCCTGGCCACTGTGAACAATGCTGCAAGAAAACTAGATAGAAGGTGACAGAGGACAATCTGACTTTGGGTGATGGGTATGCAAGATAATTGAATGACAAGATAACCTGGACATGTTATCTTTGAATATATGTATCCTGATTTATTGATGTCACCCCATTAAAAAAATAAAATTATAATAAAAAAATTCCCAAAAGTGAGATTGTTGAGTCATATAGTAGTTCTATTTTAAGTTTTTTGAGGAGCCTCCATACTGTTTCCATAGTGACTGCCCCTATCTGCATTCCAACCAACAGTTTCCTTTTCTCCACATCCTCCCCAATAGTTATTTGTTGATTCACTGATGACAGCCATTCTGGCAGGTGTGAAGTAATATCTCATTGTAGTTTTAATTTGCATACTTCTGTTGATTAGTGACATTGAGCATCTTTTCATTAGTCTATTGCCATCTGTATGTCCTCAGTACAGAAGTATCTATTAAGATCCTTTGTCCATTTTCAATTGGATTTTTGGGGATGTTAAATTGTATGAGTTGCCAAGAACTTTTAAAGCAGCTTAATCCTTATTTTTCACAAAAGACCAAACATGACTGGCTCAATCACTGACTAACAGAGGTCTCTGAAAAATAACCATATAACACCTGCTTTTTGGTATTATTGAAATCCATCCAATTTTGTCAGCTTCACCAAGTATAACCAGCCATGTTAGTCTGTATCACACCTTATTAACTACTGTCATAAAAAAAGGGGGAACTCACAAATGATTGACTGTAGGAAAAGGGGTAGGACCTGGTGTTCCTGAATTGTAATTCATCCTCAGAGATCACCTTCCAAGGACTCTTTAGATACTATGTTTTCCACTTTATTACATTATACTTTCATCTCAAGAATCAATTTCAAATGCCATCTCTTCAATGAACCCTTGACCATTGTACTAGTTCAGAGTAATGTCTCCCACCCCTTGAAATTCTGGTAGCTGTTAGTCCATCTCACTCTGTAAGAATTAAGTCATTTCCATTTTCATATGTTGCTTCCTCATACACTGCTCATCAACACTTTGACAATGGGGCTGCCTCCTTTCTGATAACCACAAGTGCTGCCCGGGGTGGTCACTCAACAGAGGTGTTGAGAACCCCACATTTGCCACAACCTGTTCTCGTCAAGCCTCTGTGCATGTGTGTTAGGTCTGTTACCAAATTGTAACTTCCTGAAGACAGCACTGTTGTACACTTCTGGCTATAGTCACAATGTTTAAGACACACTTGATGCTACTCATAAAAACGTATTGCTTGACTGATTGGTTTATTTTTATAGCCACCTTCATCCTTCTATCAACTTTTGTGGTCTTAAGGATGTCCTGGTTCATAGCAGAGCTGGAACCAGGTTTTTGAGCACACACCACTGCTCTAGTCTCTTATTTTGGACTTCCAAGTGGGACATATAAGTCATACACATTCATCACGAGGTCTGACACAAAGCCTGAAGAGACGTGTTGTTGTAAGCTTCTATATTAGACACCAGCATCCAACTGTTTAATTACAAATAGCTCAAGTCTGTGCCTTTTATGCCTCAATTATCATTTTAAGCCAATGAGAAAATATAAATATACCAGTACTAACCAGTATTGGGGAGGTGGAGAAGATGCATATTTGAAGTGAATAACTTTAGACTTCAACTATGAGTACTGTGAAATCAAGTTCCCAATAATGTATATAATAATTTTTTTCTCTCAGCAGGAAAACTAATTAATGAGCAGACTACACACAGGCATCTCTAACAGATGCTTATTGGTATTCAGAAGAAACAAATTCCACTTCCTTCCAATTCTGGAATTTATGTTCTGGTCCACAATTGCTACACCGAGATCCAGAACTCCCTGAAGGAGAGTGATCTGTGTACCAGCAGCCAGGAGTCCAGGTACTGGTTAATAATTCAAGAGCAATAAGTTAATGAGTTGTTCCTGTGTGTTTTCCCAATAGGAAAAAAATACTTTTGGGGGCTAAGGAGCTCTTAGACAGGTTTCCTTCATTTGCGCCAGAGGGGAGACCTGACTGGGAGGAAATGCCAAATCCAGACCCAGGGACTGAATTTGAAGACACACTACAGAGCTCATAAAACAAAAGCCATGTTTTCAAGGGTTTTACTTCCCTCTCATTGACTAGCCAGCCTCAGAAAGAAATAATAATAAGTCATGTGACTCCCCATGAATATAGTCTTTAATTTGAATGATAAATACATTTTGCACCTACTCAGACTTTTAAATGTTTGCGAGAGACTTACAGTGACTAAGTGTTTCCTCCACGCTTTCCAGGCCTCCCTGCCTGGGAGTGATCTCATCCCTGAACCCACAGGCCCCCACCCCAACCGCACACACTGCTGCTGCTCAGCCTGTCCACAGTGACTCTGGGTTCCTTGCTGACCACGTCCCTGAAGCCTGTTCTTTTCTTGAACTTGGCAGTTTCATTTCACTCCCCATGCACTTCTTGTCTTGGCTCCTTCTCTGAACTAAACACTCTCAGCAGGCAAGTATTATGTGAGTGGGTCTGTTAGCAGCTCTTTCCTCAGACATTACCCTTCTTTTCCAATGGTCAGGCATGGGCCTCTCCTTGGTGACAGTAAAAGGGATTCCATGCAAGGAACAGGAGTATGCAGACACATGTTGGGTTCTCCAGAGACGGAGAGGACCAAGAATCTCAGTCATTTAAAGGGGACTTAACTTCTGTGGGTCAGAATTGTGAAATTCAGGTCCACACAAGTAAGTTCCCTGCCTAAATTCTGTTCTAGCCAACATTCTCAAGGCACTCGGCTAATACAAAACAGAAATGTCCCTCAATCTACTTACTTGTTACAAAAATCATAAGTCAGCCAACATTTACTGCAAGTAGCCATGTGCTCGACACTGGTCTAAGTTTCTCCCAGGTAACATCTTAATCCATTCTCAGTGGCCCTATAAATCAGTACCAGCACCTTGGTTTCCCAAAACCTGTGTTAGAGCCAAGAAACATCGCCCACAGCCACAGAACTGGCCAGAAAGTCAGCCCTGCCCAGAGCTGCTGCTCCCCTGTGCATGGCACTGCTTCCTTGACTCCTGGCAGACTCAAAGGGCCCACTCCTCATCTTGATGTAGCTCCTGGGTAAGAAGTCACCACAAAATTGCTGGAACTGATCAAAATTCTTTAAGTGAAAGATAAAGGCATTTTTTAGACAATGCCCCTTCTTACCCTAACAACTCACAGGGGTGCAGCTGCACATCTACAGGGGCTCTTTACACCATCTTCTTTCTAGGTGAGTAGCACCCTCTAACTTTGTGCACGGGAACAGCCCAATGTCCTGGCCACTTCCTTCCTCCTTCTTGTTTTAGAATCGGTAGATGATATTTGTTTGAGCATTGTGGAGGCAAGAAAAAAAATGCCAAAGAGTTTTGTGTTTCCCAGGCACTCCATAACATAGGATTCTTCACATTGTAAGTACCAGAAACCAGTCCAACTCAGCACAGAAAGTTTTCCTGAGGTGTATAACTAGGAAGGCAGCTGGAGGTGCACCTGGGTTCAGGTATAGCAGAGTCCAAATGTTCACACAATATCATCAAGACACAGGCTTTCAGCCTGACTAGGCACTGGCACAGTGGATAGAGCATTGGACTAGGACGTGGAGGATCCAGGCTCAAAACCCCGGGGTCGCCAACTTGAGTGCAGGCTCATCTGGTTTGAGCAAGGCTCACCAGCTTGAGCCTAAGGTCGCTGGCTTGAGCAAGGGGTAACTCGGTTTGCTGTAGCTACCTGATCAAGGCTCATATGAAAAAGCAATCAGTGAACAACTAAGGTGCTGCAACGAAGAATTGATGCTTCTCAACTCTCTCCCTTCCTGTCTGTCTGTCCTTATCTGTCACTCTTTCTGTCTCTCTCTGTCTCTATCACAAAAATAAATAAATAAAAGACACAGGCTTTCAGTTTGCTCCTATTTCTTGTGCATGGGTTTCTTTCTTTGAAGACAGCTACCTGTCATTTTAGGCTTAAATCTAGCAATTATAAAGGAGAAGAAGTACCACTCTCCTATAGCTCCAGCAATGAGCCTGGGAAGGCTCTGATGGACCAGCCTAGCTGAGTAACCATACTCATTCCTAAACTCATTGTGTGACCTAAGAAGTCCAGAATTCCCAGTGACCAAGTCAGTGTGTTTTGACCACCTGTGGGGAGATCACCCTCACCTGAACCCATGTGAAACGTGTTCTTCAGAAGAAAGAGAAAAGAATGGTGAACAGAAAAAAAAAACAATAAAATTTAATAGATGTGCCATCAACACACATCAAAACACATTTTAAAAAGCATTCCCAATTTTGTTCTTTACATACATTATTCTCTGCAGAACTCCATAGGCTAGACAAGCTAAAAACATATTTAAGCGGGTTTATGACCACGGATAATTCAAATACTCACTCTGAGCCTAAGTTTCAAGCAAGTAAATGGTTGTAAATGATCATTAAGAACCTACCTTCTCCTAAAAAATTATTATGTATTTGAAGTATTTTCCTCCATTAGAAACATACCAACTCAAAGAATTATATTGACTAACAAAACTACATTTTGTCCCATTTGCTAGACCATAGATTATGTAAATTCTTTAATGCCTTCACTAATTTGAGTCACAGCTGCACAGTTGCTCTTGTTCATAAAAAAATTTCATCTATAGAGAATCATACATGGCAGCTGTATTGACAATGTGACTTTAAAATTTTGAAACTGGGATGATATTAGAGAAACAACGTGAGAGATACTCCCAATCTCTCCCCTTGAAATTATTGATAGAATTTTTATTTTTTCACTATATTTTTCAAACATTTTTTATTTAATAGCCCATGGAATACACTTCCATATTTTGATCTTGTTGCCTCCTGGATTATCAAGGGGCATAGGTGACCCTTACAGCTTATAGGTTTTGAGCCTCAAAATTATTGTTGTTCCTTTTTTCAAAGGATCAACAACAATGGCTTTGGGAAACTTCCACCAAATGGCAAATTGCTCTTACAAATCAATGGACAACTTTATACTAAAACTGTCAACTTAAAATCAGCTCAAAGACTAAAATTATATGTCATTATTATGGTTTTTCAGCATTTGCCATATTCCCTCTTTAATCTATATACAGACAGCATATATTTACTTATGGTGTTTCCACTATAAAGAATGCGGTCTTAGGGACAAATGCTAATGAACTATTTCAGCACTTCCCCCTTCTTCAAAGACTTGTATGTCAACATAGAGCTCCATGTTTTATAGGACATACTCGAACTCACTCCATGCTCCCTGGAGCTTTAGCACAAGGGAATGCCCTTGTTGATCAAGCTACCCAAAAGAAAATTATTTGGAGCAACCAAGACAGATCGAGCAATTCAGTCTCATACAATTCATCACCAGAATGCTGCAGCCCTGTGTAAACAGTTTCAACTTTCTCAGGAAGCAGGATGGCAGATTGGGAAATCCTGTCCAAGGGGTCCTATACTACAATCTGTCCCTTCATTTGGAGTTAACCCTCAAGGACCCCTACCAGGACAACTTTGGCAAATGGATGTTACTCATATACCTTCATTTGGCAAACAGTCCTATGTCCACGTTACAGTGGATATATATTCTGGATTTATAGTAACCTCCCTCTGTCAGAACAGGAGAGGCTACTATGCATGTTATAGCTCATTGTCTGTATTCATTGTTCTATTATTGGATTTCCTAAACTGGTTAAACTGACAATGCTCCTGCATATGGAGCAAAAGCATTTACTGTATTTTGTCAAACCTTTAGAATTATGTGTATTTCTTACAATCTTTAAAGTCAAGGTATTATTAAACTATACCCAGCAAATATTTTAAGGTCAATTTAAAAAAATTTAAAAGGGGGAAGTCATATCCTGGAACTCCTACGGGTCTAACATACCATGCTTTTTACTTAAAAATTTTAAATTTCTTTTGAATGCTGATGAACAGGAGACACCAAATCTTTTTCGCCTGCAAACTACTACCTTCTTTACTTGATCCAGCTAATAACACTGTTTTGTCTCCTTTCAAATAGCCCCAGATATATGGAAAAGATTTATATAGGCAGATGGGGATCCTCAAAGCCCTCAGCAAGATCTTCTGAGCATGGCTTTTAAGATACCAAGAGGCAGAAAAATCCCAATAGAGATCAGGGGAACTACCAGCTTTTAGGATATGCCCTTAAAGGCTCCAACACCCCAAAGGGGTCTCCTAGGATGCCATCTGGGTCCTGCTTCAATAGTGGAAAGGAAGGTCATTGAGCTAAAGCCTGCCAGACATACATGCCTCTACTGTGAGGAAACAGGGACACTGAAAGGTAGGCTTCCACCTTGCTCCTCTAAGGGAGGGTTCAGTCTCTTCCAGCCCTACCCCAGCCACCTATGACCTAACCTTGCCCAGAAATCTGGGGTTTGCCACTGAAGGCTGAAGGTGCCCAGGGCCTTTGGCCCCATCTAAGAGACTGTGGACGAGCCTAGGGTATTTCTTCCAAGAAGCAGGTAAACTGATCTCATTTGCACAAGGGCCACTTAACTATGTCTTGCCTGAATAGTCAGGTTTTTTATTCTTCCCTCAAAGATCTCTGTTGTGGGTGTTGATTGTCCTATTTTCTGCTGCTTTGTTAAATATATAGTGTTTCCTTTATTCCTCCTACCTCAATGCCCCACTCATATTTCAGGCTGGGACCTACTCTTAATTTAGAGCTCTCTTTTCCCTTTTTGCCAACTTCTATTATGAATCTACCTTTGCCATCCAGCTTAGTGTATCCCAAGGTTCTCTTTACCAAGCCACAGTCGCAGAGCTTCAGGGAAAAGCAACTGGTCTCATCTCTCCAGGCAGAGGAGAACGGAAGCTCCATCTCCACACATGCTGCAGATGGATTTTCCAGTCTACCTGAATTATTACCAGCTAGAAGCAGTGGTCTTTGGGAATTAGATGTGAGCTGCAAAGTATAGAATTGTGACAACAATTCCAGTGCCATGTGGACTTTTCCTGGATGTGGACTTTTCCTGGACTCCTGCTCCTTGGGACAGCTCCCAACAGACTGAACTGGGATTGGGTTGCATTTATCAAGGATTTGACATGGTGTTGGGGCCAACTTGGACTTGCTGAACTTGTTAAGGATACTACTCTTTTATGGATTCTTGTAATATTGGCCAAGAGTTTGCTTAAAGGCTTTAATCACTGTATAAAAAAATATAAGACTAAATAAAGAAGATGTGGCACACATACACCATGGTATACTAGTCAGCCATAAGAAATGATGACATTGGACCACTTACAACAAAATGGTGGGATCTTGATAACATTATACGGAGTGCAATAAGTAAATCAGAAAAAAAACAAGAACTGCAGGATTCCACACATTGTTGGGACATAAAAATGAGACTAAGAGACATGTACAAGAGTGTGGTCATTATGGGGGGCAGGCGGAGGGAAGGAGGAAGAGGGAGGGGGAGCAGGAGGGGCACAAAGAAAACTAGATAGAAGATGATGGACGACAATCTGAATTTGGGTGATGGGTATGCAACATAATTCAATGACAAGATAACCTAGACATGTTTTCTTTGAATATATGTACCCTGATTTATTGATGTCATCCCATTAAAATTAATAAAAATTTATTTATAAAAAAATTTTATTATGTTTTAGTTATCTCTTGTTAGGGTTATTAACAATACCACTCACAAATGCTGTCAAGGAAAAAGAAACCAAATATAAATATACAGGACAGAGACATAGCTCAGATGATGAAAAATCTCCAGGAAAAAAAACCTCAATTAATGAAAGCCTCAGAGCTTAATGACAGAGAATTCAAATTTTAAGTTCTAAAAATACTCAATAAGATACAATAAAACACCAAAAGGCGATTTAGTGAGCTCAAAAAACAACCTAATGAAAAAAAGAGTACTTCATCAAGACAATTGAAACTATAAAAAAAAAAAAAAACAGAGATGAAAAACTCAAGGCACAAACTGAAAAATGAGGTAACAAGCTTAGCTAATAGAACAGGCCTGATACAGGAGAGAATCAGTGACATTGAAGACAGGCAACTAGAGATACTACAGAAAGAAGAGAGAGACTCACAAACAAAAAAAAATGAGAGGGACCTAAAAGAATTGTTTAACTCCATCAGAAAGAGCAATCTAAGAATAATGGATATATTAGAAGAAAAAGACAGGGAAAAGAGAATGGAGAACATATATTGTAGAAACAAAAATCGATGAGAACTTTCCAAGACTGTGGAAAGAATTAGAGTGGTGTTTCCCAACATGGGGCCCACGCCCCACAGGGGGGCAATTTGGTAGTTAAGGGGGGCAATTTGAAAATGGACTCGACACGACTTTAACTCTTTCGCCCCAGGCCATTTAAATGCAATGCTAGATATCGGTGCCAAATTCAACAAAAAATGCAATTCTTAAATAATTGCAGTAAATAATTATTAAGTATAATTTCATTTGACGAGACCAAAATATCAACTGGGTGATTGGCGTCATCAAGTAAACTTCATCCTGGGTTCATCGCGGAGCGTGCCGTCTGCCGCGGGGAACCCTAGACGTTTTAAAAACTCACTAAACAATGCAGTTATTCTCACCTAATTGGCCCATCACGACTTCTGTAGTGTTTCACATCATTCAGTTGGTGTTAATTGGAAATAAGTGTCAGTCAAAACTGTTGTAAAAGCTCGTTGATTTAATAAATATACATATATATATTGTATAGATATAATTGGTAAGTATTTAATTTTATTTTTATCAATATTAAACTCTTTATTAAGTACTTCTTGCATCGGGGCTAGAAAGCACTAATATTTTATAAATATTATTGGGGCTATAATAGTGCATGCACGACAATTTTAATTTTAGAAGCATAACTTTCCAGAAAATTTTGTCAAGTGGAAAAAATATAGATACCTTTTGATTTGCGGTGGTAGTGTAGTAAATGTGTTATATACATTAAATAAATATGAATTTTTAGTATACGTTTACTCTATGTCACATTGAATATATTTTAACACATATTTTAATATTAGTTTTTAATTGATCTTATTTTTATTATAGCCCATAGTAAAATGAGTGGTGCAAACAAGAAAAAAACTCGTCAATATTCGGAGGAATATTTGAAATTTGGGTTCATACCTGCTGTTCACGATGAGCGGATTCCTTTTTGTCTTTTATGCCAGCAATGCTTGACCAACGAATCAATGAAACAAGGTTGTCTTGAGGTGCATTTGAAGGCGAAACATAGTGCTCATATTAATTCAGATTTGAGTTACTTTAAAACTTTAAAGAAAAATTATGAAAAAAGACAACATTAAAGTCTCTATTTACTGCTCATACTTCAACTAATAATCATGTTCTTGAGGCTAGTTATCAAATTTCTTTATTCATTGCTAAAACTGGAGAAAATCACACTATAGGAGAGAATTTAATAAAACCGTCAATATCAGCATTTCTTAAAATGGTTCTTGAAAAAGATGGCAAAGATGTAAAAGCTATGCCACTCAGTAACAATTCTGTTAGCAGAAGAATAGACGAAATGAGTGAGGATATTGAAAAACAACTTATTGAAAAGCTGAAAACAAGAAAATTCTCCTTGCAAATGGATGAATCAACTTTGAGAGACAGTGAGGCAGTATTGATAACTTACGTAAGATATATTGATAAAGGACACTTTGCTGAAGAAATGTTGTTCTGTAAAAGATTAGAAAGCACCACTACCTCCAAAGATATATATAATAAGCTAAAAAACTACTTAGATGTCAAAGATATACCAATGAAAAATATAACATCTTGTGCTGCAGATGGTGCTCCCAATATGATGGGCAAGAAAAATGGCTGCTTAAAATTGATGAAAGATGCAAATCCAGAAATGATTCTTGTGCATTGTGTTATTCATAGGGAAAACTTGGTAGCTAAAAACATCTCGCCTGTTCTGAATGAAGTATTACATACAGTAATAAAGTGTGTTAATGCTATTAAAGCTAGTGCCAAATGTGAGCGTCTTTTCAAGCTATTTTGTGAAGAATAAAATGAAGACCATGTGAGACTTTTACTTCATACTGAAGTAAGATGGCTATCTAAAGGAAACTGTTTGAAAAGATTTATGGAACTGTTTGATACTCTTAGTGATTTTTTAAGCAACAAACCTGAAATGAAGTATCTGTTAACAATAGATGGTAAAGCATTAGAGAGTTATTTAGCCGATATCTTTGAAAAACTAAATATATTAAATAAGCAACTTCAAGGAACAAATAAAACTCTTGTCGATGCAAAAGCAAAGCTATTTGGTTTCATTACCAATATTGAGTTATGTCAGAAACACATTAACAACTAAAACTTTAAACAGTTTCATTGGCTCCAAAAATGTGAAGTAACTGATACTGCTTTATTGTTATTGTCAATCATTTGAATATTCTATCGGCTGATTTAAAAGAAAGATTTTCTGATTTAAAACAAATTGATTTCCCAACATGGATGATGCAGCCAATGGTAGTGGATTTGTCTGATATATCAAGTATGCAGTATCAAGAAGAATTTGCAGAATTGCAAAATGATGAGTCAGTTAAAGCTTTATTTAATATCAAAGGAGCAATGGCATGGCTTTGTGAGGAAACAGAAATCAAATACACAAATTCAACCAAATGTGCAAGAAAACTATTGCTACTGTTTCCATCTTCATTTTTAGCTGAATGTGAATTTAGTGCTGTAAATGATTTACTGGTAAAAAAAAAAGAAATCAGCTGGATATAACACAACGTGGAGACTTGAGACTAAAGCTAACCAAATTGGAACCTAATATAAAATCTCTGTGCAGCAAACATCAAGCACAAGGATCACACTAAATTAAAATGATAAATTAATATAGAAAAATCTGTATTAAAATTATTTGGAATTTAAATTTCTGTTTTTCATTATATGTTTTGAAATTTTACTTACTGTGTTTTGTTAACAATTTCATAGTAATTTCTTCCTAGAACCTATCATTCATGTTTATTAAGTGAACAAATCAATTTTTTAATGTTAAAAATTATGTATGTTACATTGTTACATAGGGGGGGACATAAAAATTTTAGAAAGGTTAAGGTGGGGCATGGCACAAAAAAGGTTGGGAAACACTGAATTAGAGCATCGAATCCAAGAAGCAAATAGAACACCGAGTTATCTCAACCCAAACAGACCTACTCCAAGACACATCGTAATGAAATTATCACAAATCAATGACAAATAAAGAATCCTAGGGAGAAGAATATAACATGTAAAAGAAGGCCCATTAGGCTATCATCAGATTTCTCAGCTGAAAATCTTCAATCCAGAAGAGTGGACCCCAACATTTAAAGTAGTGAAAGAGAAGAACTACCAACCAAGAATACTATATCCATCAAAGCTATATTAAAATATGAAGGGAAAATGAAAACATTTACTGACATACAGAAGCTAAGAGAATTTACCACCAGAAAATACCCACTACAGATAATACTAAAGGGGGTTATCTGACCAGATACAAAGAACAAAACAAAACAAAATTACAAGTAAAAATTTTAACAAAACCACAATGAAAACAAGGATAATCTGTGACAATAATAACATAAAAGGGGAGAGGATAAAGATCAGCATTAGCAAAGAAGAATGAAGTACAGAGGCACTCATAAGATAATGAACTCTAATAAATATGATAATTAATCTTACCTAATGGTAACCACCCCTGAAAATACCACTATAGAAACACATAGCTTAAAAAAAGAAGAAACAGAAAATAGAAGTATGGAATACCACCAAACAAAAACAAATGACAGAAAAACAAAAAAAGAGAACCAAACAAGACACAGAGCTATCAGAAAGCAGTATATTAAATGGCAATAGGAAATCCTCAAGTGTCAATGATTACATTAAATGTAAATGGATTGAACTCATGAATAAAGAAGCACAGATTGGATCAAGAAGCAAAACCCAACAATACACTGCCTTCAAAAGACACATCTAAGCTACAAGGATAAAAATGATTCAAAGTGAAAGGTTGAAAAACAATTCCCCAAGCAAATAATATCCAAAGAAAAGCAGGTGTAGCCATACTCATATCTAACAATGCTGACTACAAGACAACAAAGGTATCCGAAGACAAAGATGGACATTTCATAATGATAAAGGGAACACTGTATCAAGAAGACATAACACTTCTAAATATACATGCATCAAACCAGGGAGCACCAAAATATATAAGGAATCTACTAATTGATCTAAAAGTACAAACCAAAAAAAATGCAATCATACTTGGAGACCTCAATACACCATTGATGGCTTTAGATTGTTCATCCAAACAGAAAATCAATAAAAAAATATTGGCCTTTAATGAAACACTAGAACAAATGGACATAATACACATCTACAGGATATTTCTTCCCAAAACATCAGAGTACACAGTTTTTTCTGGTGTACATGGCACATTCTCAAGAATAGACCATATGCTGGGTCAGGAAACTAACATAAACAATTTCAGAAAGATTAAAATTATACCAAGCATATTCTCTGACCATAAAGCTTTGAAACTAGAATTCAACTGCAAAAAAGCAGTAAACAAACCACAAAAATGTGGAAATTAAACAACATACCTCTAAAAATGACTAGGTTAAAGAAGAAATAAGAGATCAAAAGATATATACAGACAAACAAAAATGACAACACAACATATCAAAATCTCTGGGATGCAGTGAAAGTAGTAATAATAGGAAAGTTCATATCATTACAGGCTTATGTGAAAAAACAAGAGAAAGCTGAAGTAAACAATATAACATCATGTCTTAAGGAACTAGAAGAAGAAGAACAAAAGCAACCCAAAACCAGAAGAATAATAGAAATAATAAAAATTACAGCAAAAATAAATAAAATAAAGAACAGAAAAACTATAGAAAATATTAATACAAGAAAGAACTGGTTCTTTGAAAAGATCAACAAAATTGACAAACCCCTGACCAGATACACTATGGAAAAAAAAAGGAACAACTCATATAAATAAAATAAAAAATGAAAGAAGAGAAATTACCACAGATATCATAGATACACAAAAGATTATTGTAAAATACTATGAAAAACTATATACCACCAAATTCAACAATCTACAAGAAACGGATAAACTCCTAGAACAATACAATCTTTCTAGACTGAATCACGAAGAAGTAGAAAGCCTAAAGAGACAATAGAAACAGCTATCAAAAACCTCCCAAAATATAAATGTCCAGGGCCAGATGGCTATACTAGTGAATTCTACCAAACATTCAAAGAAGATTTGGTTCCTATCCTTCTCAAAGTCTTCCAAAAAATTAAAGAAGAAGCAATACTTCCAAATACATTTTATGAGTCCAACATAACCCTCATACCAAAACCTGGCAAGGACAACACACACACAAAAATAAAACACTACAGACCAATATCTCTAAAAAATACAGATGCAAAAATCCTAAACAAAATATTAGAAAATTGATTACAATACATTAAAAAAAAATTCATCATGATCAAGCAAGATTTATCCCAGAAACACAGAGATGATTTAACATATGTAAAACAATTAACATAATACACCATATCAACAAAACAAAGAACAGAAACCATATGATTCTATCAATAGAGGCAGAAAAGGCATTTGATAAAATACAACATCATTTTATGTTTACAACACTCAACAAAATGGGTATAGAAGGAAAACACCCCAACAAAATAAAGGCCATTAATGACAAACCATCAACTAACATCATACTAAATGGTAAAAAACTGAAAACTTTTTCTCTGAAGTCAGGAAGAAGACAAGGCTGTCCACTCTCTCCACTTCTATTCAACATAGTGCTGGAAGTTCTAGCCAGATCAATCAGACAAGAGAAAGAAATAAAAGACATTCATATTGGGAAAGAAGAAGTAAAGTTTTCACTTTTTGCAGATGATATGATCATGTACATCAAAAACCCCAAAGACTCCACAGAAAGTCTACTAGAAATAATAAGCCAATATAGTAAGATCCCAGGATACAAAATTAATATACAGAAGTCTATTGCCTTCTTATATGCCAACAATAAAACTTCGGGAAAAAAACTCAAAAAAGTAATCCCTTTTATAGTTGAAAAAAAAATACCTAGAAATAAACATAACAAAGAATGTAAAGGACCTATATACTGAAAACTATAAAGCATTATTAAAGGAAATTGAAAAAGATACAATGAAATGGAAAAATATTTTTTGTTCATGGATAGGAAGAATAAATATAGTTAAAATAGCCATATTACCCAAAGCAATATACAAATTTAATGCAATACCCATTAAAATTCCAATGTCATTTTTTAAAGAAACGGAACAAAAAATGATCAGGTTTATATGGAACCATAAGAAACCCCAAATAACCAAAGTAATCCTAAAGAAAAAAAGCAAAGCTGGAGACATTACAATACCTGACTTCAAATTATACAGAGCCATGATAATCAAAACAGCATAGAACTGGCAGAAAAACAGACACACAGACCAGTGGAACAGAACAGAGAGCCCAGAAATAAAACCTCATATATACAGTCAAATCATCTTTGATAAAGGAGGCAAAAACACACAATAGAGAAAAGAAAGCCTCTTCAATAAATGGTGCAGGGAAAATTGAAAAGGCACATGCAAAAGAATAAAACTTGACTACAGTTTGTCACCTTGCACAAAAATTAATTCAAAATGGATCAAAGACCTAAATATAAGATCTAAAACAATAAATTACATAGAAGAAAATATAGGTACTAAACTCATGAACCTTGATAGTAGAAAACATTTTATGAATTTGATCCCAAAAGCAAGAGAAATGAAGGCAAAGATAAATGAATGGGACTACATCAAACTAAGAAACTTCTGCACAGCAAAAGAAACTGACAACAAAACAGACAGCTGACTAAATGGGAGATGATATTTTCAAACAATAGCTCAGATAAGGGGCTAATATCCAAAATATATAAAGAACTCAAAAAACTCAGCAACAAACAAGCAAACAACCCAATAAAAAATAGGAAGAGGACATGAAGAGACACTTCTCCCAAGAAGAAATACAAATGGCCAATAGCTATATTAAAAAAATGCTTATCTTTGGCCCTGGCTGGTTGGCTCAGTGGTACAGTGTCGGCCTGGTGTGCGGAAGTCCCGGGTTCGATTCCTAGCCAGGGCACACAGGAGAGGTGCCCATCTGCTTCTCCACCCCTCCTTCTCTTTTTCCTCTCTGTCTCTCTCTTCCCCTCCCGCAGCCAAGGCTCCATTGGAGCAAAAGATGGCCCAGGCACTGGGGATGGCTCCTTGGCCTCTGCCCCAGGCGCTAGAGTGGCTCTGGTCGCGACAGAGCGACGCCCCGGATGGGCAGAGCGTCGTCCCCTGGTGGGCGTGCCAGGTGGATCCTGGTCAGGCGCATGCGGGAGTTTGTCTGACTGCCTCCCCATTTCCAGCTTCAGAAAAATACAAAAAAAAATGCTTATCTTCACTAGCTATTAGAGAAATGCAAATCAAAACTACAATTAGATACCTCCTCACACCTGTTAGATTAGCTATTACCAACAAGACAGGTAACAACAAGTGTTGGAGAGGCTGCAGAGAAAAAGAACCCTCATTCACTACTGGTGAGAATGTAAATTAGTACAACCATTATGGAAGAAAGTATAGTAGTTCCTCAAAAAATTAAGACTAGAACTACCATATGACCCAGCAATCCTTCTACTGGGTACATAATCCCCAAACTCGAAAACATGGGTACGTAAAGACACATGCACCTCCATGTTCATCAGAGCATTGTTTATGGTGGCCCAGACATGGAAACAGCTGAAATGCCCTTCAATAGAGGATTGGATAAAGATGTGGTACATATACACAATTGAATACTACTCAATCATAAGAAATAATGACATACTACCATTTATGACAACATGGATGGACCTTGATAACATTATACAGAGTGAAATAAGTAAATCAGAAAAGGCTAAGAACTGTATGATTCCATACATAGGTGGGACAGAAAATTGAGACTCATGGACATAGATAAAAGTGCGATGGTTACCAGGGGGAGGGGAAGGGATGAGAGAAAGGACAGTGAGGGAAGGGGAGGGGCTTAAAGAGAAACAAAATATAGAGTGACGGGGGATGATTTGACTTTGGGTGATGGATATATGGCATGATCGACTATTCAAATGATGTGGAGATGTTTCTCTAAACCTATGTGCTCTGGTTGACCAATGTCACCCTGTTAAATTCTCTTTAAAAAATAAAAATAAATTTTTGAAACTGTGTTCTGAAAAATTACTTAGATTTTGGGGGAACAGTTTGTTTTTTTACACTTATTCATCAAGTGACAACATCTTTATGGAATGTTATTTTCTAGGCAGAAAAATAATGGTAGACACCACTCTCTGTGATTCAGACTATGTCTTTGTCCATTCAGGCTGCATAACAAAATACAACAAAGTCATTTCCTACAGTTCTGACAGCTGGGAAGTCAAGGATCAAAGCACCAGCATGGTTATGTTGTGGCAAAGGATATCTGATACCTCTTTCAGGTTCATAGCAGATGTCTTCTCACTATGTTTTCACATGAGGACACTAATCCTGTTCATGAGGGCTCTACCCTCTTGTCATAAACACCAACCAAATGCTCTACCTCCTAACACCATTGTTTTTGGAGTTTAGAATTTTAACATGAATTTTGAAGAGACACCCATAGTAGAGCCATAGCAAACTACATGTCCAATCTGTAGCTTCATGAGTTTTAACATGGTGAAGTGATTCTTGTCATGACAGAAAAGACATCATGTTAGCCTAAGTAACTAATTAGTGTTAATAAAGAATGGGAGCAAAGAGAATCAGACATTAAGCATAATAAACTAGGGAGCAGAATCAGACAATAAGCCTGCTTCACTAGGAAGTTGCAGCATTCATAGGCTCCAAAGGCTCCCCAGGGGACCGCTGCATCCTCCACTCTCAGGAGTTAAACCCTGAACTGGCAGGAAGGATTATCAGTGGTCATTAGCCAGAAAGAGAGAAAATAATAAAGGGTAAATGGCCCTGCTAAAACATACACAGTAGAAACTAAGATGATGACCATAAATGGTAGAACCTAACCTGGGAAAAGGATTGTATTGTATAAGGGACACAGAATCCCAGAAGATCTAGGATGGATTAGATAGGGGAAGAACCCAATACAAGCCAGTGTAGGCTTGGCAAATAGATTGGTTAGTTTGAAAGAGTGATTGGTCCTTGCCAAGCCTAACAAAAGCAAGCTCTCTCTCTCGCTCGCTCTCTCTCTCTCTCTCCCTCCCTCTCTTCACTTCTCTCTCCCTCTCTCAGGAACATATCTTCTTTTGTGTGCTCATTTGCTCACAATTCTTTCTCCCAAGCAGCCATATGGACCCCTATCACAATATATTAAGGTAGAAAAGCATGTCCATGGAAGAAATTAAATCCCTCTCAGATGTTCAATCAACCTGGGCTGCACTGGAGGCCTCTGGCCTTACTTCTCACTTCTTACGGGAGAAAAATAACTTTTATTTGTTTAAAAGACTGTTATTAAGTTTCTGTTTCTAGCAGCCAAACACAATCTTACTGAAAGAAGGGTTCAGAATAAAAGTTTTACAAATTCCTTCCAGGTCAAATGCTACATGATTCCAGGATTCAGTCCACATTCATCTCATCAATAGGATTTAATCAAAGGAAATTAATGCTAGGTTATCTTACCTCTAACACCAAAGTACCCATTTCTCCACATCTAGAAGCTATAACCTGATCAAACAGTTTTTTGTATGTAGAGCTCACTAACATGGATGCTTTATATAGAATAATCAATGCAACCAAAATATAGAGAGCATGTATTCTATTCAAAGCTTTATTCTATGCATCGCAGAGTCATAAATGACATAAAAAAGTTCTTGCACCTAGGAAACTGACAATCAGGTATAAAAGATAAGAAATAGACATGAACAGTGAACGAGGGTTCCTTTTTCTCCACAGCCTCTCCAACACTTGCTATTTCCTGTCTTGTTGATAATAGCTAATCTAACAGGTGTGAGGTGGTATCTCATTGCAGTTTTGATTTGCATTTCTCTAATAACTAATGAAGATGAGCATCTTTTCATATATCTGTTGGCCTTTGTATTTCTTCCTGGGAGAAGTATCTGTTCATGTCCTCTTCCCATCTTTTTATTGAATTGTTTGTTTGTTTGTTGTTAAGTTTTATGAGTTCTTTGTAAATTTTGGATATTAGGCCCTTATCTAAGCTGTTGTTTGAAAATAACATTTCCCATTTAGTTGGCTGTCTATTTATTTTGTTGTCAGTTTCTCTTGCTGAGCAAAATCTTTTTAGTCTGATGTAGTCCCATTCATTTATCTTTGCCTTCACTTCTCTTGCCTTTGGAGTCAAATTCATAAAATGCTCTTTAAAACCCAGGTCCATGAGTTTAGTACCTATGTCTTCTTCTATGTACTTCATTGTTTCAGGTCTTATATTTAGGTCTTTGATCCATTTTGAATTAATTTTAGTACACGGGGACAAGCTGTAGTCGAGTTTCATTCTTTTGCATGTGGCTTTCCAGTTTTCCCAGCACCATTTGTTGAAGAGGCTTTCTTTTCTCCAGTGTGTGTTGTTGGCCCCTTTATCAAAAATTATTTGACTATATATATGTGGTTTTATTTCTGGGTTTTCTATTCTGTTCCATTGGTCTGAGTGTCTATTTTTTGGCCAATACCATGCTGTTTTGATTATCGTGGCCCTATAATATAGTTTGAAGTCAGGTATTATAATGCCCCCAGCTTCATTCTTTTTCCTTAGGATTGCTTTGGCTATTTGGGGTTTTTTATAGTTCCATATAAATCTGATGATTTTTTTTGTTCAATTTCTTTAAAAAATGTCATAGAAATTTTGATGGGAATAGCATTAAATTTATAAATTGCTTTGGGTAATATGGCCATTTTGATTATATTTATTCTTCCTATCCAAGAACAAGGAATATTTTTCCATCTCATTGTGTCTTTTTCAATTTCTCTTAACAATGCTTTGTAGTTTTCGTTATATAGGTCCTTTACATTCTTTGTTATGTTTATTCCTAGGTATTTTTGTTGTTGTTGCAATCATGAAGGGGATTATTTTTTGAGTTTGTTTTCTAATATTTCATTGTTGGCATATACAAAGGCTATGAACTTTTGTATGTTAATTTTGTATCCTGCGACCTTACTGTATTGGTTTATGGTTTCTAGTAATCTTTTTGTGGAGTTTTTTGGGTTTTCGACGTATAGAATCATATCATCTGAAAAAAGTGATACCTTTACTTCTTCTTTTCCGATATGAATGCCTTTTATTTCTTTCTCTTGTCTGATTGCTCTGACCAGAACTCCTAGCACCACATTAAATAAGAGTGGAGAGAGTGGACAACCCTGTGTTGTTCCTGATTTAAGGTGGAAAGTCCTCAGTTTTATGCCATTTAATATGATGTTGGCTGATGGTTTATCATATATGGCCTTTATCATGTTGAGATATTTTCCTTCTATACCCATTTTGTTGAGAGTCTTAAACATAAAATTGTGTTGTATTTTATTGAATGCCTTTTCTGTATCTTTTGATAAGATCATGTGGTTTTTGTTCTTTGTTTTGTTGATATGGTGTATTACGTTAACCGTTTTACATATGTTGAACCATCCTTGAGATTCTGGGATGAATCCCACTTGATCATGATGTATTATTTTTTTAATATGTTGTTGTATTCTATTTGCCAGTATTTTGTTAAGTATTTTAGCATCTGTATTCATTAGAGATATTGGTCTGTAGTTTTCTTTTTTTGTGCCGTCCTTGCCTGGTTTCGGTATGAGGGTTATGTTGGCCTCATAAAATGTGTTTGGAAGTATTGCTTGTTCTTCAATATTTTGGAAGACTTTGAGTAGAACAGGAACCAAGTCTTCTTTGAATGTTTGATAGAATTCAGTAGTATAACCATCTGGGCCTGGACTTTTATTTTTGGGGAGGTTTTTAATAGTTTTTCTATTTCCTCCCTGCTAATTGGTCTGTTTAGGCTTTCTGCTTCTTCATGACTCAGTCTAGGAAGGTTGTATTGTTCTAGGAATTTATCCATTTCTTCTAGATTGTTGAATTTGGTGGCATATAGTTTTTCATAGTATTCTACAATAATTCTTTGTATATCTATGATGTCTGTGGTAATTTCTCCTCTTCATTTTGGATTTTGTTTATATGAGTCCTTTCTCTTTTTTCCTAGGTGAGTCTTGCCAAGGGTTTGTCAATTTTGTTGATCTTTTCAAAGAACCAGCTCCTTGTTTTATTAATATTTTCTATAGTTTTTCTGTTCTCTATTTCATTTATTTCTGCTCTGATTTTTATTATTTCCTTTCTTTGGCTGGTTTTGTGTTGGGACTGTAAAGTAGTACAACCATGATGGAAGAAAGTATGGTGGTTCCTCAAAAAACTGAAAATAGAACTACCTTATGACCCAGCAATCCCTCTACTGGGGATGTACCCCAAAAACTCAGAAACATTGATACATAAAGACACATGTAGCCCCATGTTCATTGCAGCATTGTTCACAGTGGCCAAGACATGGAAACAACCAAAAAGCCCATCAATAGATGACTGGATAAAGAAGATGTGGCACATTTACACTATGGAATACTACTCAGCCATAAGAAATGATGACACTGGATTATTTACAACAAAATGGTGGGATCTTGATAACATTATATGGAGTGAAATAAGTAAATCATAAAAAACCAAGAACTACATGATTTCATACATTGGTGGGACATAAAAATGAGACTAAGAGACATGGACAAGAGTGTGATGGTTACTGGGGATGGGGGGAGGGAGGGCAAGGGAGGGAAGGAGAGAGAAGGGAAGCGGTAGGGGAGGGACACAAAGAAAACTAGATAGAGGTGACAGAGGACAATCTGACTCTGGGTGATGGGTATGCAACATAATTGAATGAAAAGATAACATGGACATGTTTTCCTTAAATATATGTGCCCTGATTTAATGATGTCACCTCATTAACATTAATAAAAATTTATTTAAATAAATAAATAAATAAAAATAAATAAGTAAACATTAAAAAATTATTGTAATGAAAAGAGCAAGTCAAGAAAAGACTTGATAATATAGAATGCAGATTTATATATATATATATATTTATTTATTTATATATATATATTTAAAAGCTAAAGAACCCATACAACTCAATACCAAACAACTCAATTTGAAAATGAGTAGATCACCTGAACAAGCACTTCTCCCAAGAAACCATACAAATAGCCAACAAATATATGAAAAAATGCTCAACCTCACTAGCTATTAGAGAAATGGAAATCAAAACTACACCTCACACCTGTTTTTGGCTATTATCAATAAGACAGATAATAACAAATGGAAAATCTGTGGAGGAAAAAGAACCCTCATTGACTGATGCTGGGATTGTAAACTGGTATAGCCAGTATAGAAAACAGGATAGTACTTCCTCCAAAAATAAAAAATAGAATTACCATATGAACCAGCAGTCCCTCTTCTGGATACCTACCTAAAAAACTTGAAAACAATTATTTTCAAGGATATATGGACTCCTATGTTCACTGCAGCATTATTCACAGTGGCCAAGACATAGAAACAACTAAAGTGTCCTTTGATAAATAATTGGATAAAGATGTGGTAAATACATACAATGGAATACTACACAGTCATATGAAGATATGGAATACTGCCATTTGCAACAACATAGGTGGATCTTGAGAATATCATGCTAAGCAAAATAAGAAAGAAAAAGTAAAAAACCATGTGATTTCACTCATATGCATGATATAAAATTGGAAGCAATAAATTAACAAACAAGAAAAACAAACAACTAATAGGCACAGACATAAGTATGATGATCACCAGAGGGCAGGGGATAGGGGTAATAAAGTGTAAGTGGGATAAAATCTATAGTGACTGAAGAAGGTAGACATTAGGTTGTGGTCACACAATGCAATACACAGATGATGTACTATAGAATTGTACATTTGAAACCTATAGGATTTTATTAACCAATGTCACCCCAATAAATTTAGTTAAAAAGAAAAAAAAGATATTGAGACAATGAGCATTCTGAAGCTTAAATCAAAAAGAATGCACTTTCATGAATTTAAATGATGCACTGAATACTGAAAGGAATAATATATATTTTTAAAAGTTTTAAATTTTCTTAACACAATAGCATGGTAGATTCACACTTTGAAGTGTTCTCTCTGTTTCAAACACATAGCAATTCAAAACAAAATATAGAGAGTAAAAAGAGAGAACCAGTTTCAAAACAAGAGAAGGAAAACCACAGAAAAGAGAAATAAAACAACCAATTTGATTAAAGCCACAAGCCTGCTGGTAGTGGTAGCCAAAGTTAACTCCAGTAGGTTAGACAAAACCAGACATTTTTTACATCACATGGCTGGCCAGGGCAAGGCTTAAAGCCAGAAGCTGTCAGATAATAAAACAATACTGGACACTCTCCTTAATAAAAAGAAAAGAAAAACCTTGAACAACCTGCAGGACTAAAAAATGAAACTGCCCTTTGACCCAGCTATCCCTCTTATAGGGGTTATATATTTTAACAATGAAATTTATTTAAAATTACTGCTAAAACCAGCAATGATGACTAATCCTATTGTAAAGAGAGTAAGATAATCTTTAAATTTTTTTAAAGATTAAATGAGAGTTCATGTATATTTGAGAACTAAAAACTGGGTGCATCTTATACAGTGGTTATGGAGTATTTTACTTGCATTTCCCTCTTTTTCATGCTTGTGTTTGTGCTTGTTGAAGACAGCAATTCCTCATCAGACACAGATGAGGACAAACCCACAGCGAACATAATACTCAATGGGCAAAAATTAAAAGCAATCCTTTTAAGATCAGGAACAAAGCAGGGGTGCCCCCTTTCACCACTCTTATTCAACATAGTTCTGGAAGTCCTAGCCACAGCCATCAGACAAGAAGAAGAAATAAAAGGCATCCAAATTAGAAAAGAAGAAATAAAACTATCATTATTTGCACTTGGGCTGTTTCCAGATCATTGCTATTGTGAACAATGCTGCCATAAATATAGGGGTGCATTTCTTCTCTTCAAACAGTGCTATGGTGTTCTTGGGGTATATTCCTAAAAATGGTATAGCTGGGTCAAAAGGCAGTTCTATTTTTAATTTTTTGAGAAATCTCCATACTGTTTTCCACAGTGGCTACACCAGTCTGCATTCCCACCAGCAGTGCAGGAGGGTTCCCTTTTCTCCACATCCCCGTCAGCACCTATCATGTGTTGTTTTGTTAATGAGCGCCATTCTGACTGGTGTGAGGTGGTATTTCATTGTGGTTTTAATTTGCATTTCTCTAATGATTAGTGATGTTGAACACTTTTTCATCTGTCTATTGGCCATCTGTATTTCCTCTTTGGAGAAGTGTCTATTCATTTCTTGTGCCCATTTTTTGATTGGATAGTTTGTCTTCCTGGTGATGAGTTTTACAAGTTCTTTATAAATTTGGATTATTAACCCCTTATCAGATGTATTGTCAAATATCTTCTCCCATTGTGTGGTTTGTCTTTTTATTTTGTTCATATTGTCTTTAGCTGTGAAAAAGCTTTTTAGTTTGATATAGTCCTATTTGTTTATCCTATCTTTTATTTCATTTGTCTGTGGAGATAAATCAGCAAATATATTGCTGCTATAGATGTCGGTAAGCTTACTGCCTATGTTTTTTCATAAGATGCTTATGGTTTCATGATTTACATTTAAGTCCTTTATAGAAATATATCCCAAGGACACCATATCACCGACTGAAAAAAGAAATGCACCCTTATGTTTATGGCAGCATTGTTCACAATGCTGGATCAGCCCAGCTGATCTGGAAACAGCCCAAGTGTCTGTCAGTGGACGAGTGAATTAAAGAGCTGTGGTACATATATACAATGAAATACTATGGGGCTATGAAAAAGAAGGAAATATTACCTTTTGCAACAATATGAAGGGACCTGGAAACTATTATGTTGAGTGAAATAAGCCAGGCAGAGAAAGAAAAATATCATATGACCTCACTCATTTGAGGAATCCAAGAAATAATGAGAACTGAGAAACAGAATTGAGACAGAGGAGGGATCAAAGGGACCAGTGGAAAAAAGAACAGAATAAAAGTGGTTGATAGGGCCCTGGCCGGTTAGCTCAGTGGTAGAGCATTGGCCTGGCGTGCAGAAGCCCCGAGTTCAATTCCCGTCCAGGGCACACAAGAGAAGTGCCCATCTGCTTCTCCACCCCTCCCCCTCTCCTTTCTCTCTGTCTCTCTCTTCCCCTCCCGCAGCCAAGGCTCCATTGGAGCAAAGACGGCCCGGGCGCTGGGGATGGCTCCTTGGTCTCTGCCCCAGGCGCTAGAGTGGCTCTGGTTGCAACAGAGCGACACCCCGGAGGGGCAGAACATCGCCCCCTGGTGGGCAGAGCGTTGCCCCCTGGTGGGCGTGCCGGGTGGATCCCGGTCGGGCGCATGCGGGAGTCTGTCTGACTGTCTCTCCCCGTTTCTAGCTTCAGAAAAATACAAAAAAAAAGGAAAAAAAGAAGTGGTTGATAGGATGGGATAAACCTGAAGGGGAGGTGGGACATCTATAGCAGCAATATATTTGCTGATTTATCTCCACAGACAAATGAAATAAAAGATAGGATAATCAGACACTGTAGGGAGGGGGCAAGGGAGATGTTGAGGGGAATATGGGAGATGGGGGGATGCATTTGGGGTAACCTTAGAATCTATGTAAGCACAATTAATTAAATAAAAAAATATGAAATTTCAATACTTCAAAACAACAAAAAGCCTATTATGCACATAGTGTTTTAGAAAATGTTTAAATGAGGTCTTTTTCCCATTTTTTTGTATTTCTCCAGAGTGAGAAGTTGGCTGACAGACAGACTCCTGCATGCACCCAATCAGGATCCTCCAGGCAACCTCATCAGGGGGCTATGGTTGGCCTATTTGGGACATTTCTCAGCTGCAACTGGAGCCATTCTAGTCCCTGAAGTGGAGGCCATGGAGCCATCCTCAGTGCCTGGGCCAACTTTGCTCCAATGGAGCCTTGGCTGTGGGAGGAGAAGAGAGAGATAGAGAGAAAGGAGAGAGAGAAGGGTGGAGAAGGAAATGGGCACTTCTCCTGTGAGCACTGGCTGGAAATCAAACCCAGGACTTCCACACACTTGGCTGATGCTCTACCACTGAGCCAACCAGCCAGGGCAAGGTTTTGTTCCATATTTAAGGCTCTATATATAAGAGGAAATGGTAACAGCTATCAGAATTTAGGAAGAATTTTTACCTCAAAGCAACCAAGAAGAAAACACAAAGAGGTAGAAATTTCAAGAAAGTTTGGGGAAGACATTAAGATTCTCACTTAAATAGAACAAAAAATAAAAGTCAACCTTAATTAAATCTCAGAGGGCACATGGTGATATAAGCTGGTATTTCAGTTATATAACATTTTAGTAGTAGAACACGCTTGTGCCTTCCATTGCCATCTTTGAATTCACTAACTTTCTTCTGTAGCATACAAATCTGCAGTTAATGCCATTCAAAATCAGAGAAAAAAATAGGAAGAAGAAGCAAATTCCAGTGGAATAGTAAATTTTATGACAACTGCAGATACTCCAGTACTTTCAGCCTTTTGTATAGTGCATTTTTACCAATGAAATAAAAGTTGGTTTTGCATCTCATTTGCATAGTAGAACAACTTTTTTTCACTTGTCATTTGCTTTTCTGATGTTTTTATTTAATAAAAAAATAAAATGCTTTTTTGTCACTTTATATTCATTTTAAAATGCCCTCTCATTTTTTGTGAGCAGTATATTATAACACTAATATATGTATATTTGATATCTCCAAAATGAGAAGAAAGAAGAGAAAAAATATTGGCATTATAATGGAACAAAATATTTCATATTTGATATAAACTATAAACCTACAGATCTAAGAAGCTCAACACACTCCCAGTGCAAGAAAGATGAGGAAAACTACATTAAAGTACCTGTATGTTATTTCCAAACTGCTTAAAGCCAGTAATAAAGAAAAAAATCTTTAACATAGCTTTAAGGGAAAAAGATAGGTTATGTACAGAGGAATATAGGTAGAGAGTGGAGCAAAGCACTAAAAGAAAACTGTAAGCCTAAAATTACTTATCTAGCATAAATATCTTTCCATATGATAATAAAATTCTGGGGGATAAATATGTTCACTATTTTTTTTTTTTTTTGTATTTTTCCAAAGCAGGAAATGGGAAGAGACAGTCAGACAGACTCCCTCATGCGCCCGACCGGGATCCACCCGGCACGCGGGCGACACTCTGCCCACCAGGGGGCGATGCTCTGCCCCTCCAGGGCATCGCTCTGTTGCGACCAGAGCCACTCTAGCGCCTGGGGCAGAGGCCAAGGAGCCATCCCCAGCGCCCGGGCCATCTTTGCTCCAATGGAGCCCTGGCTGCCGGAGGGGAAGAGAGAGACAGAGAGGAAGGAGGGGGGGGTGGAGAAGCAGATGGGCGCTTCTCCTGTGTGCCCTGGCCGGGAATCAAACCCAGGACCCCTTGCATGCCAGGCCGACGCTCTACCACTGAGCCAACCAGCCAGGGCATGTTCACTACTTTTGATTTTAATGATATACAGGATTGAAAATATCTGCTCTAAAGCTAATCTGTCTGGATAAGCATCCATCCATCCATCTGTCCATCCATCATTTTTTAAATTTAAAGGCCTAGTTCCAAGAAAAGCTATTTCTTTAGAAAAATATTTTGGAGAAATTTTACTTATATAGCTCCATTCAAGTGATCACCATTATAAACCATCTTACTCTTTAATAAAAATACCTGATATTAGGTTTTAAGCAACCACTCTCTTTTTAAACTATACTGATGTTTAAAAAAATCTAAAATACTCTTCTTTCTCCTGACCAGACAGTGGCACCATGGATAGAGAGTTGGACTGGGACGCAGAAGACCCAGTTTTGAAACCCCAAGGTCGCCAGCTTGAGTGTGGGCTCATCCAGCTTGAGGACGGGCTCACCAGCTTGAGTGTGGGGTCGCTGGCTTGAGCATGGTATCATAGACATGACCCCACAGTCGTTAGCTTGAGCCCAAAGGTCACTGGCTTGAGCCCAAGGTCATTGGCATAAGCAAGGGGTTCTTGCTTCTGCTGGAGCCCCCGGTCAAGGCACATATGAGAAAGCAATCATTGAACAACTAAGATACTTCAATGAATAACTGATTCTTCTCATCTCTCTCCCTTCCTGTCTGTCCCTATCTGTTCCTCTCTCTGACTCTTTCTCTGTCTCTGTCAAAATATAAAATAATAATAATAAAAATTAAAATTTCCTTCTTTTACTCTATATACAAAACTGAAATCAGGGATAAAAAATATTAAGGTAAAGCAAAGGTAACACTCTCAGCCATGACAGAGTTAACAGGTACCAGACTAGCCCTGCTACCAAAAACTATAAAGCAGGACAAAAAAAAGAAGGCAATGGTATTCAGTCATTGAAGAACTTTGCCAAATTCATTTTTTAGAGAAATTCTGCAGTTCTTTGGAGTATCACCATCACCCTGCCTCTGTGTCTATAGACAATTTCATGATAACTGGCACAAGAGAGTTGGAATCTCTTTAAGCTGAGGAGGCAGATCAGGGTTTAGGATTACTGAGCACCTGGAATCCAGGAAGCAGTGTACTGGAACAGAGTGAGCTGTGCAGGGTGAGGCTAAGGACTGGGAGTAGGAAAAAAGATACAGAAGAAGTGAATTCCTCACAAGTCCATGCACAATGTCTGGGCTGTAGATGTACAAAATGAGGCCATGCATCATTAACTAGATAGAGGTCAAGCAGTTTTAGGAGACAGAATTCCAGCTGAGCCAGTGGGGAAAGAGACATTGTTCAACTCCCAGGCATCTACCTAAGAAACCAGAAAGGCCACACCTTAAAGGAAAAAACTACAGTTAGTCCATGTGCTGCCAAAGTGAGCACAAAAGAACTATAGTTGGAGTAAGTTCTACCTAAGGCCTATCCTGTCCTAACAAAAGCCTTCACATACTCTTTCAAGAAACAGAGTTTAGAAGTTAAATCTAACCAAGTTAGAGGCTTGGGAAATACCTTGGGCTTTCCATAGATTATCCCTCCTAAATGTAAAACCAAGCTTACAGAAAGCAAGGTAATCAATCAGCCAGTAATTTAACTGCCTGCTAGAACAACAATCAAGAGTTTGAAGAGTCTGGTTGGTTTGCTCAATGGATAGAGTGTCATCCCAGCATGCAGATGTTCCAGGTTCAATTCCTGGTCAGGGCACACAGAAGAAGTGACCATTTGCTTCTCTCCCCTTCCCTCTAGCCCTCCTCTCTCTCTTCCCCTCCCACATCCAGTGGCTTGATTGGTTCAAGTGTCAGCCCCAGGTGCTGTGGGTGGCTCATTTGATTCAAGCATCAGCCCAAAATGGGCTGCTGGATGGATCCCAGTCCAGGTGCATGTGGGAAACTGTCTATCTCCCCTCCTTTCACTTTAAAAAAAGTCTGAAAAGAAAGAGAATCTAGATAAAGGTTTATAATGTATGTATGAATAATTGATATGGCATTAGTACAAAAGATAAGAGATTGATAAACACTTCTTATATGTTATATTTGTGAAGTGAGAAACAGAACAATATTTTTAGTAGATTATAAGTTAAAGCTTTTTATCATTAGCTCTAGCATAATCACTAAAAATAAAAAAGAAGCTTAACTTAAAAAATCAAAAATAGATATACAACTGACTACCAGGCAACAGTCTGGTCTAGCTGAGGTAAGTCGACCAGTTGAGAATGAGATCAGCTGGAGTCATGTGTTTTTTCTCCTGTGACTGTGATGGAAAACCTTTCTATAAAAACCATTCAATTTTGCAGTGCTGGTCAACCTGATCCCTCCCACCCACTAGTGGACATTCCAGCTTTTATGCTGGGCCAATTGTGGCACCATTTGGTTGCTCTGCTACCATCCACCATAAAACCTGGAATGCCAAATAGTGGGCAGGAGGGACCAGGTTGACCAGCACTGCAAAACTGGGCAGTTTTTATGAAAAGGTTCACCATCATGATCCTGTGATGATCAGCTACATGAGCAAAGCATGATAGAAGGGATGTTAAGGATTAAAAAGCTAATGCATAGGATTAGACTTACAATTTAACTGGAGAAACGTTAAGTAAGAACAGAAAGGCATGAAGTAAAGTGAAAAGTATATGATTAATGAATTAAAATTGAAGTCACTGTGTGGTGAATAAATGTGGAAGGCTGGTACTAAACAGAATGAGCTAGAAGGATAGATGTGATCACAGAAAAAAATGCTTGAAATTGAATAAATTATTGAAATTTCTCCAATCTAGTATATGAACATGAGTGTGAGTGGCAATGTGAATGAAACAACCTTAGAAAAAAGCTTAAAAAACACAAGGACTTCCCTGGCTGGTTGGCACAGCAGTAGAGGGTTGGCTCAGCATGTGGAAGTCCCTGGTTTGATTCCCAGCCAGGCACACAGGGGAAGCATCCATCTGCTTCTCCATCCTTCCTTCTCTTCTTTCCCTTTCCCTCCTGCAGCCAAGGCTCCATTGGAGCAAAGTTTGCCCAGGTGCTGAAGATGGCTCCATGGCCTCTGCCTCAGGCACTAGAATGGCTCTTATTGCAGTGGAGCAATGCCCCAGATGGGCAGAACATTGTCCCCTGGTGGGCATGCCAGGTGGATCCCCAGCAGGTGCATGCAGGAATCTGTCTGACTGCCTCCCAGCTTTGAACTTCAGGAAAGAAAATAACACAAGGATTAGGGCGTCTACCAAATCTGTGTATATTAAAAGTACTAGGATTGACCTGGCCAGTTGGCTCAGTGATAGAGTGTCAGCTCGGTGTGTGGATGTCCCAGGTTTGATTCCTGCTCAAGGTGCACGGGAGAAATGCCCATCTGCTTCTCCACCCCTCCCCCTTTTGATTCTCTCTCTCCATCTCTCTCTTCTCCACCCCTCCCACAGCCATGGCTTGATTAGAGTAAGTTGGCCATAGGCACTGAGGATGGCTTAATTGCCTCTGCCTCAGACACTAAAAAAAAATGGCTCCAGTTGCAACAGAGCCAGGGTCCCAAATAGATAGTGCATCACCCCCTAGTGGGTAAGAAAAGCAAAAGAGGAATTTGAGGGGGAACCAAGATGGTAGCAAAGTAGGCAAATGCACAGACTCCCAGCTCACACCACCAACTGGATTACAAATTAATTTAGGAACAATCAGTGTGAAAAACCAACTTTGGATTAAAAGAACAGGTCTCAAAAATTAAGAAGCAAAGAAGAAGCCACATCAAGCCTGTAGGGATTTCTGAGCCATGGTGCGGGGGCTCACCTGCTTCCAGGAGTGAAGGTCAGGTAACACTGAGAGCCCAGAAGGGCTCTCATTACAAGGAGAAGAGCAGAAAATATCGCTCACAGCCACTTGCCTAGGGACCTGGGAATGAGGTGTGCGAAGAGGGCTAGCTTGTCTTTCAAAAGGAAAGTAGAGAAAGAGAGACAGATGGTGACGGGCAGAGGAATGCATGGGATGACCTGAGAAGCTGACTTATCCAGTGTGAAGGTAGCCAAGGCTGAAGGAGGGGTTGAACCCTCAATAAAGCACAAACCTAAAGTGGTTCTGGGTGACCCACCTCCAGAAAGCTCTCCAGCTCCAATCAGAGCAACAAGACACAGCTGAAAACAGGAAGTGGGGAGGAGGGGCAGTAACTCAGGTTTCCATGGAGATCTGAGATACACCTCCCTACTAAAATGGAGAAAGCACCCCATCCCTGAAAGAATCTGGCAGATCAGGCCTTCAGAGTCTCAGGTTACACCCACCACATTCCTGGATACAGCTTCAAATAAGCCCCCTGCTGAGATCAGTAAACAAGACTACCACTGAGTTAAGAAAACTGAGAAGAAAACAAGCAAATCAACACTTCAAAGAGTCTCTACTAGGTAAGGAGATCACAACTGGAAGAAGCCTACAAGTCATAGAGAATAATGGGTAGGCAGAGAAACATAAGTCATATGCTTCAACAAGATAAATCCTCTGATAATGTCTTGGACAAATCAGAAGTAATCAAATTACCAGATGCAGAATATAAAATAATGATTTTTAGGATGGTTAAAGATCTCAAAGTTATAATGGATGGACTTAATGAACACTTCAATAAAGAAATTGAAAGCATCAAAAAGGACACAGAAATTATAAGAAGAATCAGACAGAAATGACAAACATAATATCAGAAATGAAGACTACCCTGGAAGGAATTAAAAGCAGGCTGGATGAAGCAGAGGACTTAATCAGTGACTTACAGAAAAAGATAAGTGAAAGCATGGAAGTGGAGCAGCAAAAATAAAAAAGACTGAAAAAAATCTGAGAAAACACTAAGAGAGTTCTGTGACAACCTAAAGAGAAACAACATCCACATAATAGGGGTTCCTGAAAAAGAGAAAGAACAAGTGTTAGAGACCTTGTTCAATGAAATCATAGCTGAAAACTTCCCTAAATTGATGTAGAAAAAAGTCACACAAGTTTAAGATGCACAGAAAATATCATTAAAGAGAAACCAAAAAAAATCTACACCAAAACACATCATAATTAAAATAGCAAAGCTAAGAGATAAAAAGAAAATATTAAAAGCTGCTAGAGAAAAAAAGGCTATCAACTACAAAGGAGCCCCCATAAGGATGACATCCAACTTCTCAACAGAAACACTTGAGGCCAGAAGGGAATGGCAAGACATATTTAAAGTAATGCAAAACAACAGCCTACAACCAGACTTCTTTATCGAGCAAGGTTATCATTTAAAATTGAAGGAGAAATAAAAAGCTTCCCAGACCAAAAAAAAAAAAAAAAAAACCTCAAGGAATTCATTATAACCAAACCAATGCTGCAAGAAGTGTCAAGGGGTCTGTTGGAAACAGAAAAAAGAAGGAAAAGAATATAGTAAAAGAGGAAGTTGGCTATAAAGAATAAAATGGCATTAAACAACTACATATCAATAATAACCTTAAATATAAATGGATAAAATGCTCCAATCAAAAGACATAGGATAGCTGAATGGATAATAAAACAGGGCCCATACATATGCTGTCTACAAGAGACACACTTCAAAAAAAAGATACACATAGACTGAAAGTAAAAGGATGAAAAAAATATTTCATGAAAATGGAAATGAAAAAAAAGCTGGGGTAGCAATATTTATATCTGACAAAATAGACTTTAAAACAAAGACTATAGTAAGGGATAAGGAAGATCACTACATAATGATAAAGGGAGCAATCCAACAGGAAGATATAACCATTATAAATATATATGCACCTAATATGGGAGAAACTAAATATATAAAGCAGATTTTGATGGACATAAAGGGAGAGATCAACAGCAATACTATAACAGTAGAAGATTTCAATACCCTACTAACATCAATGGATAGATCCTCCAGACAGAAAATTAACAAAGAAACAACAGAATTGAGGGCTACACTAAATCAATTGGATTTAATAGATATCTTTAGAACCTTCCACCCTAAAGCAGCAGAATATACATTCTTTTCAAGTGCTCATGGTACATTCTCTAGGATAGACCACATATTAGGGCATAAAATCAGTCTCAACAAATTTGAGAAAATTGAAACCATATCAAGCATCTTATCTGACCACAATGACATAAAACTAGAAATCAACTATAATAGGAAAACTGAAAAACATGCAAACACTTGGAAACTAAGCAGCATGTTATTAAACAACAACTAGTTCAACAATGAGATCAAGAAAGAAATAAAAATTTTTCTTGAAACAAATGAAAATGAGAATACAACTCAAAATCTATAGGACACAGCAAAAGCAGTCCTGAGAGGGAAGTTAACAGCATTACAGGCATACCTTAAGAAGCTAGAAAAAGCTCAAAAAAACAACTGAATCCTGCAACTAAAAGAACTAGAAAAAGAATAGCAAGTAAAGCCTAGAGGAAGTAAAAGGAAGGAAATAATAAAGACCAGAACAGAAATAAATGACATAGAGGCTAAAAAAAACAGTACAGAGGATCAATGAAACCAAGAGCTGGTTCTTTGAACAAGTAAATAAGATTGATGAACCCTTATCCAGATTCACCAAGAAAAAAAGAGAAAGGACTCAAATAAATAAAATTGGAAATGAGGGTGAAAAAGTAACAACAGACACAGCAGAAATACAAAAAATTGTAAGAAAATACTATGAAGAACTCTATGCCAGAAAAATTAGACAACCTAGGTGAAATAGACAAATTCTTTGAAAAATGTAATCTTTCAAAAATCAATCTGGAAGGATCAGAAAACCTAAAGAGACCGATTACAAGAAATGAGATTGAAAGAGTTATCAATAAACTCCCAACAAACAAAAGCCCTGGGCCAGATGGCTTCATAGGCGAATTCTACCAAACATTCAAAGAAGAACTAACTCCTATTCTTCTCAAGCTATTTCAAAAAATTAAAAAGGAAAGATAACTTCCAAGCTCCATTTAGAGGCAAGCATAATTCTGATTCCAAAACCAGACAAAGACAACACAAAGAAAGAAAACTATATGCCAATATTCCCAATGAATTTAGATGCTAAAATTCTCAACAAAATATTAACAAACTGGATCCAGCAATACATGAAAAAAATCATACACCATGATCAAGTGGGATTTATTCTGGGGAGGCAAGGTTGGTACAATATTTGCAAATCAATCAATGTGATTCATCACATAAACAAAAGAAAGGACAAAAATCACATAATAATATCAGTAGATGCAGAAAAAGAATTTGATAAAATCCAGCACCCATTTATGATCAAAACTCTCAGCAAAGTGGAAATACATGGAACATACCTAAACATGATAAAGGCTATCTATGACAGGCCCACAGCCAACATCAGACTCAATGGGAAAAAGTTAAAAGCAATCCCCTTAAGATCAGGAACAAGGCAGGGGTGCCCCTTTTACCACTCTTATTTAATATAGTTCTGGAAGTCCTAGCCACAGCAATCAGACAAGAAGAAATAAAAGGCATCCAAATTGGAAAAGAAGAAGTAAAATTATCATTATTTGCTGATGATATGATACTGTACCTTGAAAACCCTAAAGTCGCAGTCAAAAAACTACTGGACCTGATAAATGAATTCAGCAAGGTGGCAGAATATAAAATTAATACTAAGAAATCAGAGGCATTTTTGTACACCAACAATGATTTGTCTGAAAGAGAAATTAAGAAAACAATCCCCTTCACTATTGCAATCAAAAAAAGTAAAATACCTAGTAGTAAATTTAACCAAGGAGGTTAAAGACTTGTATTTTAAAAATTATAAAATGTTGATAAAAGAAATCAAGGAAGATACAAACAAGTGGAAGCATATATTGTGTTTGTGGCTAGGAAGAATAAACATCATTAAAATGTTTATATTACCCAAAGCAATTTATAAATTCAATGCAATTCTTACTAAAATACCAAGGACATACTTTAAAGATATAAAACAAATATTCCAAAAACTCATATGGAACCAAAAAAGAACATGAATAGACTCAGCAATCTTGAAAAAAAATAATAAAGTGTGTGGTATCATACTTTCAGACATCAAGTTATACTACAAGGCCATTCTACTCAAAACAGCCTGGTACTGGCATAAGAACAGGCATATAGATCAATGGAAAAGAACAGAGAACCCAGAAATAAACCCATACCTTTATGAACAATTGATATTTGACATAGGAGGTAAGTGCATACAATAAAGTAAAGACAGTCTCTTTAACAAATGGTGTTGGAAAAATTGGACAGCTATCTGCAAAAAAATGAAACTAGACCAACAACTTACACCATTCACAAAAACAAACTCAAAATAGATAAAAGACTTAAAGTCATGAAACCATTTCCTAGAGGAAAACATAAGCAATAAACTCTCCAACATCACTCGCAGCAATATATTTGCTGATTTACCTACATGTGCAAGGGAAATAAAGGACAGGATAAACAAATGAGACTATATCAAACTCAAAAGATTTTGCACAGCTAAAGACAATAAGAACAAAATAAAAAGGCAAACCACACAATGGGAGAACATATTCGACAATACATCTGATAAGGTTTTAATAACCAAAATTTATAAAGAACTTATAAAACTCAACACCAGGAAGATAAACAATCCAATCAAAAAATAGGCAAAAGCCTGACCTGTGGTGGCGCAGTGGATAAAGCGTTGACCTGGAAATGCTGAGGTCGCTGGTTCGAAACCCTGGGCTTGCCTGGTCAAGGCACATATGGGAGTTGATGCTTCCAGCTCCTCCCCCCTTCTCTCTCTCTGTCTCTCTCTCCTCTCTCTCCCTCTCTGTCTATGAATAAATAAAATAAAAAATAAAATTTAAAAAAAAATAGGCAAAAGAGATGAATAGACACTTCTCCAAAGAGGACATACAGATGACCAATAGGCATATGAAAAAATGCTCAACATCACTAATCATTAGAGAAATGCAGATTAAAACCACAGTGAGGGAGATGACGTCAGAGTAATGGTGGGGTAGGAAGCGATACCGATAAATCTCCCCCAAACCTCAACAAGATCTTCAACCAGAAACAGAAAAACCTACCCTTGGAGCCTCCAGATGTTTCGCAATACACCCAAAGGTATGATCGAGCAAAAAATTGGCTAAATATATAACCAAACCCCGAAGGAAATAGGGAGTAAGAAATGATCCGCCTTCCTCACTAACCTAAACAGGGCAATTTTCACTGGAAACTGAGAATATAGAAACTAAGGCGGGCAAAGGGGGTGAATAGATCCAGGCCGCAGCACAAACAGACGAACCAGGCTGTGGCACGGAGATCCAAGCCAAGGAAAAAGTGTTCCTGTGACAACCCGGGCAATACAGCTACAACTCGCGCCAAACCCAGACAAAGAAAGACAAGCGGGGCAGCCATTTTACCTGATCCCCTGGTCGGCGCATAGTGGGCGAGAGATTCCTTCCAAAGCCCCCGGAGGGTGCGCCCATGTTACTCCACAGAGAGGCAGAGTCAGAGGCCTTTGTGTGGGCCGAAAACCTCCGGGCTGCCCCAGCACCTGGGGAGAGGAGCACACGGGAGGGAGCTAGAGCTAATTCCAACACTGGAACTCCGGCCTCACATCATGGTCTGTGCGCATGGAGAGTGGGCAGGAGACTCCTCCCAGCACCTCGGGAGTGGGAGCCCGTGTTGTCCCACAGAGGGGCAGAGTCGGGGGCCTTTGTGTGGGCCAAGGGCGGAGTCACAGGCTGCCCCAGTGCCTTGAAAAAGCTGCACATGGGGACGGAGCGAGAGCCAATTCCAACACTGGAACTTTTCAGTGCGGGAGGGGGGTTTCACTCAGAGGACGAGACATCCGGTCTAACATCCTGGTCTGCGTGCACAGATAGTGAACGAGAGTTTCCTCCAAGTGCCCCGGGAGTGGGTGCCCGCCCATGTTACCGGACAGAGTGGCAGAGCCAGAGGTCTTTGAGTAGGCGGAAGCCCCGGCTGATTATGCTAGCGGCTCTGACTGACTGAGCCTTACCCAGAGCCATGTGCTGGGTGGGAATAGAGTGGGGAGTTGCCAGCTCTTTGAGCCTCTTACTATCCAGGCAGAGGCAGCAGCAACCCCATAGCTGGATTCTCAGGCTACTAATTGAGGAAGAAAAGACTAGGAGAGAGGCTCCAGGAACACAAACTCTCTCACTGTCGGACCATATAAATGCTAATAAGCCTCGACTGCCAACGAGACTGAAGCACAATACATGACATCACCATAGAGACTTATCAACTGCAAACATCTACCTGAGTGTGCCAAAGGGGCAGAACCCAGGGTACAGAGTCACCGACCAGGAAGAGGGAGAGAAAAAAAAAAGCAAGAAGATAACCTCTCAAAATCAGAATAATCCACAGACTTTATAACCTATCCCATTTTATTATATTTGTTCATTTGTTTCTCTTATCTTCATCCTTGATTTTTTTTTTCCTCCTCCAATTTAGTCGTTTAACTCTCTACCGGTCTTACTCTCTCCTCTCCTTGAACTACACTACCCATAAGTGTTACATCTCCCATTACCTTTTCTTTCCTCTTCCTTTCTCTCTATGAGGGTTGCACTCCAAAACCCATAACTCTCTCTCTCTCTCTCTCCTCTTTTTTCTTTTTTCTTCTTTTAGTGGTTCCCTCTTTTTTTTCTCTCTCTCTCTCTTTCTTTTCTCCCTCTATATTAGTTTCTTACTTTCTCCCTTACGTCTCCTCTCATTCAAACCTCAATAACAAACAAATTATTTTATCTGGGACTCAAACTTATGTTTGTGGCATTTTGGGGGGTTTTTACTTCACCTTTTTAACTCACTAGCAGTGCTCCCATCCCTGGCTCTCCATTTTATCAAGCTCTTGTTCCACTAAATACAATAGTAATTTTTTAATTTGTCCCCCCATTTTTCTGTTTCCCTCTTACTCCTCTCATCATAACTCTTAGTCAACCAACACCTAAACGCAAACCATTTTATTCTTAATCCAAATTTTCTCATTATTTGCTTTTTGTGGGTCCATAACCCCCTTTTTTTATTTTTTTTTATTTTTTTTTCTTATTTTTTTATTATTTTTTTTCTTGCCCCTTTATTACTTTTCCCCAATTCAGGCCCTCCATTAAAGGCATTGTTTGTTCTATTAAATACAATATAATACACAGTTCACCACAAGATTGTCTCAAGAAAGAGGGGAGAGGAGAGGAGAGAAAAAAAGGAGGGGGGAAATTTGCTTTTTTTTAATTTTTATTTTATTTTCTTTTTCTTTATTTCATTATTAATTTTAAAAAAAAACAACTTTTTTCGATTTTTTATTTTTTTAACTTTTTATTTTTTATTAAATTTCATTAATACTATCAACAAAACCACCCTCAGATGCCATTAAGGAAGAGAAAATCAAATATCATGGATACAAAAGAAAGAGAGGTAACACAGATAGATGAGGAAAAATCTATGGAGAAAAAATTTAATATATTGGAAACCTTAGAGTTAAATGACAGAGAATTCAAGATAGAAATCCTAAAAATACTCAGAGATATACAAGAAAACACAGAAAGGCAATTTAGGGAGCTCAGAAAACAACTCAATGAACACAAAGAATATATGTCCAAAGAAATTGAAACTATAAAAACAAATCAAACAGAGATGAAAAACTCAATTCATGAGCTGAAAAACGAGGTAACAAGCTTGGCTAATATAACAGGCCAGATAGAAGAGAGGATTAGTGAAATAGAAGACAAGCAACATTAGGCACAACAGAGAGAGGAAGAAAGAGACTCAAAAATTTAAAAAAAATGAGATAGCCTTACAAGAATTATCTGACTCCATCAGAAAGAATAACATAAGAATAATAGGTATATCAGAGGGAGAAGAGAGAGAAAATGGAATGGAGAACATACTCAAACAAATAATAGATGAGAACTTCCCAAGCCTGTGGAAAGAACTAAAGCCTCAAATTCATGAAGCAAACAGAACTCCGAGTTTTCTTAACCCCAACAAACCTACTCCAAGGCACATCATAATGAAATTGGCACAAACCAATGGCAAAGAAAAAATTCTCAAGGCAGCCAGGGAAAAGAAGAATACAACATATAAAGGAAGGCCCATTAGATTATCATCAGATTTCTCAGCAGAAACTCTACAAGCTAGAAGAGAGTGGACCCCAATATTTAAAGTCCTGAAAGAGAGGAACTTTTAGCCATGAATACTATACCCATCAAAGCTATCCTTCAAATATGAAGGAGAAATAAAAACATTCACAGATACAGAAAAGATGAGGGAATTTATCATCAGAAAACCCCCACTCCAGGAATTATTAAAGGGGGTACTCCAATCAGATACAAAGAACAAAAAAAAATAAAGCCACAAGTAAAAGCTCCAAGAAGAACACAATAAAACCAAATTTAAACTGTGACAACAAAAAAAAAAAGGGGGGGGGGGAGATGGAGATTAACAGTAGCAAAGGACGATGGAGTGCAAAAGTACTCACAAAATAGTTCGCTACAATGAACAGGGTAGGAACCATTTTCATTACTTAAAGGTAACCACCATTGAAAAACCCACCACAGAAGCACATGAGTTAAAAAAGATAGCAACAGTGGAAAGATGTATGGAATACAACCAAATAAAAACAAAAGATAAAAAAACGAAAGAGAAGGATCAAACAATACACAAAACTAACAGAAAGCAATCTATAAAATGGCAATAGGAAACTCACAAGTGTCAATAATTACACTAAATGTAAACGGATTAAACTCACCAATAAAAAGACACAGAGTAGCAGAATGGATTAAAAAAGAAAATCCAACTGTATGCTACCTACAGGAAACTCATCTAAGTAACAAGGATAAAAACAAATTCAAAGTGAAAGGCTGAAAAATAATACTCCAAGCAAATAACATTCAAAATAAAGCAGGCGTAGCAATACTCATATCTGATAATGCTGACTACAAGACAACAAAAGTACTCAGAGACAAAAATGGCCATTTCATAATGGCTAAGGGGACACTGAATCAAGAAGACATAACAATTCTTAATATATATGCGGCAAACCAAGGAGCACCAAAATATATAAGACAGCTAATTATTGACCTTAAAACAAAAACTGACAAAAATACAATCATACTTGGAGACCTCAATACACCGCTGATGGCTCTAGATCTGTCATCCAAACAGAGAATCAACAAAGATATAGTGGCCTTAAACAAAACACTAGAGCACCTGGATATGATAGACATCTACAGGACATTTCATCCCAAAGTGACTGAGTATACATTTTTCTCTGGTGTACATGGATCATTCTCAAGAATTGACCATATGTTGGGCCACAAAAACAACATCAGCAAATTCAGAAAAATTGAAGTTGTACCAAGCATATTTTCTGATCATAAAGCCTTGAAACTAGAATTCAACTGCAAAAAGGAGGGAAAAAATCCCACAAAAATGTGGAAACTAAACAACATACTTTTAAAAAATGAATGGGTCAAAGAAGAAATAAGTGCAGAGATCAAAAGATATATACAGACTAATGAAAATGACAATACGACATATCAGAATCTATGGGATGCAGCAAAAGCACTGATAAGAGGGAAGTTCATATCACTTCAGGCATATATGAACAAACAAGAAAGAGCCCAAGTGAACCACTTAACTTCTCACCTTAAGGAACTAGAAAAAGAAGAACAAAGACAACCCAAAACCAGCCGAAGAAAGGAGATAATAAAAATCAGAGCAGAAATAAATGAAATAGAGAACAGTAAAACTATAGAAAAAATTAATAGAACAAAGAGCTGGTTCTTTGAAAAGATCAATAAAATTGACAAACCCTTGGTAAGACTTACCAAGGAAAAAAGAGAAAGAAGTCATATAAACAAAATCCAAAATGAAAGAGGAGAAATCACCACGGACACCGTAGACATACAAAGAATTATTGTAGAATACTATGAAAAACTTTATGCCACTAAATTCAACAATCTAGAAGAAATGGATAAATTCCTAGAACAATACAACCTTCCTAGACTGAGTCAAGAAGAAGCAGAAAGCCTAAACAGACCTATTAGTAGAGAAGAAATAGAAAAAAAACATTAAAAACCTCCCCAAAAATAGAAGTCCAGGCCCTGACGGCTATACCAGCGAATTTTATCAAACATTCAAAGAAGACTTGGTTCCTATTCTACTGAAAGTCTTCCAAAAAATTGAAGAAACAATACTTCCAAACACATTTTATGAGGCCAACATAACCCTCATACCAAAACCAGGCAAGGATGGCACAAAAAAAGAAAACTACAGACCAATATCTCTAATGAATACAGATGCTAAAATACTAAA
This sequence comes from Saccopteryx leptura, assembly GCF_036850995.1. Lineage (NCBI taxonomy): Eukaryota > Metazoa > Chordata > Mammalia > Chiroptera > Emballonuridae > Saccopteryx > Saccopteryx leptura. The sequence continues at coordinate 111,371,220 of NC_089507.1, read as the reverse complement.
CAAAATACTAGCAAATCGAATACAACAACATATTAAAAAAATAATACATCATGATCAAGTGGGATTTATCCCAGAATCTCAAGGATGGTTCAACATACGTAAAACGGTTAACATAATACACCATATCAACAAAACAAAGAACAAAAACCACATGATCTTATCAATAGATGCAGAAAAGGCTTTTGATAAAATACAACACAATTTTATGTTTAAGACTCTCAACAAAATGGGTATAAAAGGAAAATATCTCAACATGATAAAGGCCATATATGATAAACCATCAGCTAACATCATATTAAATGGCACTAAACTGAAGGCTTTCCCCCTTAAATCAGGAATAAGACAGGGTTGTCCACTCTCTCCACTCTTATTTAATGTGGTACAAGAGGTTCTAGCCAGAGTAATCAGACAAGACAAAGAAATAAAAGGCATCCATATCGGAAAAGAAGAAGTAAAGGTATCACTTTTTGCAGATGATATGATCCTATACATCGAAAACCCCAAAGAATCCACTGGATTCCCCAAAAAAAGACTACTGGAAACAATAAGCCAATACAGTAAGGTCGCAGGATACAAAATTAACATACAGAAGTCAATAGCCTTTCTATATGCCAACAATGAAACAACTGAGAACGAACTCAGAAGAATAATCCCCTTCACAATTGCAACAAAAAAAATAAAATACCTAGAAATAAACATAACAAAGAATGTAAAGGACTTATATAATGAAAACTAAAAACCATTGTTAAGAGAAATTGAGAAAGATATAATGAGATGGAAGAATATTCCTTGTTCTTGGTTAGGAAGAATAAATATAATCAAGATGGCTATATTACCCAAAGCAATATACAAATTTAATGCAATTCCCATCAAAATTCCAATGACATTTTTTAAATAAATAGAGCAAAAATTCATCAGATTTATATGGAACTATAAAAAACCCTGAATAGCCAAAGCAATCCTAAAGAAAAAAAATGAAGCTGGGGGCATTACAATACCTGACTTCAAACTCTATTATAGGGTCACGACAATCAAAACAGCATGGTATTGGCAGAAAAATAGACACTCAGACCAATGGAACAGAATAGAAAGTCCAGAAATAAAACTACATATATATAGTCAAATAATTTTTGATAAAGGGGCCAAGAACATACAATGGAGAAAAGGAAGCCTCTTCAATAAATGGTGCTGGGAAAACTGGAAAGCCACATGCAAAAGAATGAAACTGGACTACAGTTTGTCCCCCTGCACTAAAATTAACTCAAAATGGATCAAAGATCTAAACATAAGACCTGAAGCAATAAAGTACATAGAAGAAGACATAGGTACTAAACTCATGGACCTGGGTTTTAAAGAGCATTTTATGAATTTGACTCCACAGGCAAGAGAAGTGAAGGCAAAAATTAATGAATGGGACTACATCAGACTAAGAAGTTTTTGCTCAGCAAGAGAAACTGATAACAAAATAAACAGAAAGCCAACTAAATGGGAAATGATATTTTCAAACAACAGCTCAGATAAGGGCCTAATATCCAAAATATACAAAGAACTCATAAAACTCAACAACAAACAAACAAACAATCCAATAAAAAAATGGGAAGAGGACATGAACAAACACTTCTCCCAGGAGGAAGTACAAATGGCCAACAGATATATGAAAAGATGCTCATCTTCTTGAGTTATTAGAGAAATGCAAATCAAAACTGCAATGAGATACCATCTCACACCTGTTAGATTAGCTATTATTAACAAGACAGGTAATAGCAAATGTTGGAGAGGCTGTGGAGAAAAAGGAACCCTCATACACTGTTGGTGGGAATATAAAGTAGTACAACCATTATGGAGGAAAGTATGGTGGTTCCTCAAAAAACTGAAAATAGAACTACCTTATGACCCAGCAATCCCTCTACTGGGTATATACCCCAAAAACTCAGAAACATTGATACGTAAAGACACATGCAGCCCCATGTTCATTGCAGCATTGTTCACAGTGGCCAAGACATGGAATCAACCAAAAAGCCCGTCAATAGACGACTGGATAAAGAAGATGTGGCACATATATACTATGGAATACTACTCAGCCATAAGAAATGATGACATCGGATCATTTACAGCAAAATGGTGGGATCTTGATAACATTATACGAAGTGAAATAAGTAAATCAGAAAAAACCAGGAACTGCATTATTCCATACGTAGGTGGGACATAAAAGTGAAACTAAGAGACATTGATTAGAGTGTGGTCGTTACGGGGGGGAGGGGGGAAAGGGAGAGGGAAAGGGGGAGGGGGAGGGGCACAAAGAAAACTAGATAGAAGGTGACAGAGGACAATCTGACTTTGGGTGATTGGTATGCAACATAATTGAAAGACAAGATAACCTGGATTTGTTGATCTTTGAATATATGTAACCTGATTTATTGATGTCGCCCCATTAAAAAATAAAATTATAATAAAAAAATTAATAACATTAAAAATATAAAAAAAATAAATAAAAAAAAAACCACAGTGAGATATCACCTCACACCAGTCAGAATGGTGCTCATGAACAAAACAACACAGAATAAGTGCTGGTGAGGATGTGGAGAAAAGGGAACCCTCCTGCACTGTTGGTGGGAATGCAGACTGGTGCAGCCACTGTGGAAAACAGTATGGAGATTCCTCAAAAAATTAAAAATCGAAGTGTCTTTTGACCCAGCCATTTCACTTTTAGGAATGTACCCTAAGAACTCCATAGCACAGTTTAAAAAGGAGAAATACACCCCTGTGTTTATGGCAGCACTGTTTACAATAGCAAAGACCTGGAAAGAACCCAAGAGTTCGTCAGTGGACAAGTGGATTAAAAAACTGTGGTAAATATACACAATAGAATACTATGGGGTTATGAAAAAGAAGAAAATATTATTTTTTTTGCGACAACATGGATGAAATTGGAAACTATTATGTTAAGTGAAATAAGCCAGGCAGAGAAAGAACAATATCATATGACCTCACTCATTTGAGGAATCTGATGAACAGTATGAACTGAGGAGCAGAATAGAGACAGAGGCGGGATCAAAGGATCCAGAAGGAAAGCAGACAGAGGGAAAGGGGATAATAGGGTGATAGGATGAGATGAGAGCAGAAAAGCAAATCCTGGAGGGAAGGAGGGAGGGCATAATGAGGAGTGAGACAGGGGGGATGTATTGGGGAACACAGGTGATATTAGAATCTATGTAAACACAATAAATTAATAATAAAAATGCAAAAGAATTAAAATGTTGTATTCCATCAAAAGTATGAGTTTTACAAAATATATAAATAAATATTACAAGCATAGTTCCATGAATTCCATGAAATTTTTTTCACCTATGTACAGAATGAACATTAGTTCAGGCACTTAGGATACACTGTTGCACAGATGAACATGTAAAAAGAGCAAGGAATGTAAATCTGTGATTTCCACATTGGACAGCTTGCCCAGGCACCCACCTTAGAGAGAACCCTGATTACAAATGCCATTTTTAAAACCAGTTCACCATCTCAACAAAAAATTAGGTATCAGTTCTGCCAGACCAGCACAAACTGGCTGAATCCCACCACTGCCAAAAGGAGTGTGAGAAAGAGTGTGAGCAGACATCTCTATGGGCTGAATGACTGGGACAGTGTGTCCAGCACAAGAGGAAACACAAACCAAAGGTTAGGACAGTCACGACACACAGCAAGTTACAGAGGACAATCATCGGAGACACAAACTCTTCTTCCAAGATCCAACAAAGTCATTGTGTCACAAAGAGCCACTTTTGTCAGCCTAGATTAGTACCATAACTTGACAAAGTCTTTCTTTTTCTAAGACATAAATAAAGTAATGCTATTAAGTTTTTTTCCTCGTGGGCAGAGAATTCCCCCTACCTAGATGTGCACATCTTCCCAAAGGTAAGACACATGACTTGCTTTGGACAAACACACACTGTATGACAGAGGCAGATATTTTGTACAAAAGTCTTCAGTTACACAATCCAAGCACAACACTAGAAACCTTGTTCTCCAAAGTTTAAACCTGGAGATTGAACACCAACTCCCAGGTTTCCGAAGGCAGAACGTGATGGGCATATAATCACAAGGCTCATATTTCTGATGAATGAGAAAAGCTCATGTGTGTGGCTCCGTTTCCTCAAGCCAGCTTTCTGCATCCTGGCAGAAAGTGCTTGGGGAGCTCCCAATGTTGTCATAATGTGCTTGTGGTAGAAACAATGATGCAATAATATGCTTATAATTCAGACTTACCAGTGTGAAAAATGTATTTAAGGATTTTTTTTAAGGGATCTCACAGCACACTGACTGCCTGTGGATCATTTCCTAATATAAGGTATTCAACAACTTTTTCTATGTATCAGTCTTATGGTGACTCTGTAAAAAATGGTAAGAAAATTTATTTCTATTTTACAAATGAGAACAAGTCTCAGATCATATAGCACATGCCCAGAACTCTGCTAAAAGTTTTGAGGGTGGTGGTGACTCTTTTCAACAAACACAAAATTATCTATGTATTGTTATGTTCTGAATTGTGCTCCTAAAAAAATTCATATGCTAAAGTCCTAACCCCCCAGTTCCTCAGGATGTGACTGTATTTGAATACAAAATCTTTAAAGAGGTAATTTAGTTTAAAATAAGGTCATTAGAGTGGTCTTTGTTCGATACAACTGATGTTCTTATAAGAAATCTGGACACAGACAGGTACAAAGGGAAGACCCTATGAGGACACAGACTTTCAAAGAAACTATAGAAGCCCTAGCAAACTTAGATGTGATTTTATTAACTATTTTAATAATCTATACAGAGATAGCTTGGTGAAATTTGTTTTCAGAAAGAGCAATAATAAGTGGTTTAGTTGTTTGTTTGTTTGTTTTTTCTACTCTGTTTTAGAAAAACATTAAATTAAAAGGTCTTGGTCTTTCACCAGCCATCTATAATCTTGGGAACAACATTTCACCTCTTGAACCTTCTAGTTTCTTATAGGTTGACTTAAACTGGATGAGTATTTTTTAAACTGTGTTGAGCAGGATTCTAGGGCTTCAGAAAGGTGCCCCAGGGACAGTTTGGAAAATCAAGAGCCTTTCTCCCTTTTTTCATTGGGGTTTAACCCAAGAATGTAAAAATTCATCTTTAATGAGGGAAGTTAAAGAATAAAATCACCATTATATGATCTTCAGAGTTAGTTTTAGCCCTCTGTTTTGTACAATTTTGTTAGCCTACAGAAATATCTACACTTGTTAATTCTGTGTTTGTGTAATATCCAAGAATTCAGAATATAAATGCAAGTTAGTCCATTGAGGAAACTCAAGAATACTGATTATAATGTTGCACAGAGGTTTTCAACCTCCTCATCACTGTTGAAATTCTGGCCTGGATGATCCCTTCTTATGAGGCTGTTTTGTGTATTATGAAATATTTAAGAGCCTCCTTGACTCCACCTATCCTATGCCAGTCAATAGTTCTCACCCCCAACTGTGACAGAGTCAAAACTGCCTCCCTATTGGGAGCCACTGTATCTCAGATCTCCTTAAATCCCTTCAAGAGAGGCTGGGAATATGTGATCTCAATCCATGATGTTCAACTATATGCATCATGCACTTGGGTTCAATGAGCCTTTTCCACAAAAGAAAACAGAGGAGGGGGGAGAGGGAGAAGAGGAAGAAGAAAATTATTTATACACTGTGTTTTCTCTTTGATGGGGATTGGTTAACAGACAGGTAAACAATTGTCATACTGGTCACCTAAAAAAAAGGAAGGAAATGGTGTTCCCGATGGGGGCTGGCTTATTGAGAAGGCCCAAGCTCCAAGTTTAATGCTCTACTGTTTTTGTACTGAAATTCTTTACAATTACATTTTTTAATTTGTGTTTTATAAATAAAGCCCCATGGGATGGTGGAACATGGTCTACCTCCTGCTGCCTCCCCAACTTCCTAGGACCAGTGCCAGGCCATCCTTCTCCACTCCTGCAACAGGGGCACTCCACATGGCATCTCAGGCCAGCGAGGCAGCAGCCATCCCCTCTCTGGGCTGGCAGGGTCAGAAACATTGTACAAAAGCTAGGCAGAAGCCTCTTACTCACCCCCAATCCAGGCACAAGTATGTCTCTAAGCAGAAGATATAGAGCATTTCTATATTACTTGTCTGCTGTGGTTTGGGTCCATCACCATGGACAGGAAAGACTGACTTACCTCCCCCTTAGAAAATTGGGCTTTTTTGGAGCAACCATGACAGATCGAGCAATTCAGTCTCATACTATTCATCACCAGAATGCTGCAGCCCTGTGTAAACAGTTTCAACTTTGTCAGGAAGCAGCACGGCAGATTGGAAAATCCTGTCCAAGGGGTCCTATACTATAATCTGTCCCTTCATTTGGAGTTAACCCTCAAGGACCCCTACCAGGACAACTTTGGCAAATGGATATTACTCATATACCTTCATTTGGCAAAGAGTCCTATGTCCACGTTACAGTGGATACATATTCTGGATTTATAGTAACCTCTGTCAGAACAGGAGAGGCTGCTATGCATGTTATAGCTCATTGTCCATATGCATTGGTCTATTATTGGATTTCCTAAACAGGTTAAACTGACAATGCTCCTGCATATGGAGCAAAAGCATTTACTGTATTTTGTCAAACCTTTCAAATTATGCATATTTCTTATAATCTTTAAAGTCAAGGTATTATTAAAGTGTACCCGGCAAATATTTTAAGGTCAATTTAAAAAAATTTAAAAGGGGGGAGTCATATCCTGGAACTCCTACGGGTCTAATATACCATGCTTTTTACTTAAAAATTTTAAATTTCTTTTGAATGCTGATGAACAGGAGACACCAAATCTTTTTCTCCTGCAAACTACTACCTTCTTTACTTGATCCAGCTAATAACACTGTTTTGTCTTTTTCCAAATAGCCCCAGATATATGGAAAAGATTTATATAGGCAGATGGGGATCCTCAAACCCCTCAGCGAGATCTTCTGAGCATGGCTTTTAAGACACCAAGAGGCAGAAAAAGCCCAATAGAGATCAGGGGAACTACCAGCTTTTAGGATACGCCCTTAAAGACTCCAACACCCCAAAGGGGTCTCATAGGATGCCATCTGGGTCCTGCTTCAATAGTGGAAAGGAAGGTCATTGAGCTAAAGCCTGCCAGACTTACATGCCTCTGCTGTGAGGAAACAGGGACACTAGAAGGTAGGCTTCCCCTCGCTCCTCTAAGGGAGGGTTCAGTCTCTTCCAGCCCTGCTCCAGCCACCTAGGACCTAACCTTGCCCAGAATGCTGGGGTTTGCTACTGAAGGCTGAAGGTGCCCAGGGCTGTTGGCCCCATCTACGACACTGCGGACGAGCCTAGGGTATTTCTTCCAAGAAGCAGGTAAACTGATCTCATTTTCACCAAGGCCACTTAACTATGTCTTGCCTGAATAGTCAGGTTTTTTATTCTTCCCTCGAAGATCTCTGTTGTGGGTGTTGATAGTCTTATTTTCTGATGCTTTGTTTAATATATAGTGTTTCCTTTATTCCTCATACCTCAATGCCCCATTCATATTTCAGGCTGGGACCTACTCCTAATTTAGAGCTCTCTTTCCTCCTTTTGCCAACTTCTATTATGAATCTACCTTTGCCACCCAGCTTAGTGTATCCCAAGGTTCTCTTTACCATGCCACAGTCGCAGAGCTCCAGGGAAAAGCAACTGGTCTCATCTCTCCAGGCAGAGGAGAACAGAGGCTCCATCTCCACACATGCTGCAGATGGCTTTTCCGGTCTACCTAAATCATTACCAGCTAGAAGCAGTGGTCATTGGGACTTGGACATGAGCTGCAAAGTATAGAATTGTGACAACAATTCCAGTGCCATGCGGACTTTTCCTGGATGTGGACTTTTCCTGGGATCCTGCTCCCTGGAACAGCTCCTAACAGACTGAACTGGGGTTGGGTTGCATTTATCAGGGACTTGGCATGGTATTGGGGCCAACTTGGACTTGGTGAACTTGTTAAAGACACTACTCTTTTATGGATTCTTGCTGTATTGGCCAAGAGTTTGCTTAAAGGCTTTAATCACTGTAAAAAAAATAGAGGACTGCATAAAGAAGATGTGGCACATATACACCATGGTATACTATTCAGCCATAAGAAATGATGACATCGGACCACTTACAACAAAATGGTGGGATCTTGATAACATTATATGGAGTGAAAGAAGTAAATCAGAAAAAAAACAGGAACTGCAGGATTCCACACATTGGTGGGACATAAAAACAAGACTAAGAGACATGGACAAGAGTATGGTGGTTATGGGGGCAGGGGGAGGGAAGGAGGGAAAGGGAGAGGGGGAGGGGTACAAAGAAAACTAGATAGAAGTTGACGGAGGACAATCTGACTTTGGGTGATGGGTATGCAACATAATTGAATGACAAGATAACCTGGACATGTTTTCTTTGAATATATGTACCCTGATTTATTGATGTCACCCCATTAAAATTAATAAAAATTTATTTATTAAAAAAGAAAGAAAGAAAACTGGGCTTTTTCACTTTACAAATGCTATAGACAGCCCTGCAACCATCCTCAGGAAACTGGAGTTCCTCTGTGTCAGCCTGAGGCCACTGGAACTGTGCTGCCACCTCTTGGGAAGTTAAAGTGAGCCCTGATCCAGTCAGAGCTATCCAGTGAACCCTGGGGCTCAACTATCCTCCACCATCATACACAGGAGCAGGCCTGCAGGAGCACACAAGATGGCCGCCACATGGCCAAGGCTGGGGGACCCACCTGTGCACCTGGTGGGAACACAAGAAGTACACATGATCCTGTGGTTGGGCTGACTGCTTGGAACACACACGTATAATGGAGAGGCCCTGATTTGCTCTTTGCCAAACTCTTGGGTTTCAGTTTCCTTGACATCTTGTTGTGTTTGATTTCTTGCCTTGGAGACACAGTTCCCTAGTTCTAGCCCACCTTGCTCTGCTGTCTCTATGGCCATACCCTTGGCCTTCTTCAGAAGCTCCTGTTTCTCTGCTCACCCTTGAAATGTTTGGGCTCATGGCCCTCTTCTGTTCTTATACTGCACTCTACCTGTGCGATCTCCATGGCATCACGATGTTATTCACCACCTCTGTGCTGGACTCGGAACTTTGTTCCAGCTGCATAATTGCAGCACAGTCCCTTGTCCAAAATGCAGAATGAGGTGCTGGAAAAGGTTCTAAGAGAGAAAGTTTTTCTTTTACTTCACACTCTCCCTCTTGACTTGGCACAGTGGGGTGTATTTATTTATTCAGTATTTAATGCCACTCTAATTATAAAAATGAAAATTTTGAATTATTGAATGAATGTTACCATCATCTTTAGACTGTGCAATGCCCGTTTTAAATATAAATATAAGACCATTTAACTCATAGGCAGGTCCACCAGACCTGCATAATTCATATTTCACAGCTTATCCACACATATCTGTGTGTGTATGACCTGGTTCTTAACCACCACATGACAGGACCCCACCTAGAACTGACTTTATGACTAGCTGGTTGTGGTCACTAGTACCACAGGCAGGCAACAATCCAGTGAAAGAAAAGAATAAAGAATGACTCTTCTGGCTCTTTGTGGCTCTTTCTTACATTCCCACCAGCAGTGAATGAGGATTCCTTTTTCTCTTCAGCCTCTCCAACCCTTGTTATTACCTGTCCTCTTGATAATAGCCGATCTAACAGGTGTGAGGTGGTAGTTCATTATAGCTCCTTTCTGCTTTATAGACTCACTAAAGTTGAAGTTGTTTCCCCTTCAACAGATTTTCCTCCAAATTTTCTCTATTGGTTCATAGGCTGCTGAAGTCCGCACGTTTGCGCTCCTCCCCCCATATTCATATGTTAGGAGGTAACAAGGTTGTTTGGGAATTAGTGCCTTGTTTATGCCCTTCCCTGGCACATGGACACCACACCTGGGAAGAGGGCCATCACCCCACTGGTTGGCACCCTGATTTTGGACTTCTGGCCTCCAGAACTGTGAGAAATAAACCTCTGTTATTTAGATGTCATCCAATCAGTGGCATTTTGTTACAACAGTTCAGACTAAGACACAGGCCTTCCCTAAACCAGACGCCACCAAAAAAAATAATGTCATTAATTCAGAGTTAATGTCTGAGCTGCACTGGGTGGTAAAGAGTCACCCACAATGACCAAAGCAGGTAAAATGTCGCTTCCCTATCCAACATTTCAGTGCAGAGGGCTTGAAACCCTAGGACAGGACAGAGCTGTAGATAGAAGGAGTTGAGTTCATAAATGTCCCTGCTGGCCAGAAGCTCCTACGTTGGACTGTTACATGAGTGAGAAATGTCTATTTACATTATGCCACTGAAACTCGAATTGCTACAGATTACAGCAGCTAATTCTAGAATGTGAGGGGGTTTTTGAAGCAACACAAATTTGTTGAGAATAGGTGAATTGAGGTAAAAGAAAATGCACTCTATGTCAATTGTAGTCAATGCACCTTAAAGAGTTTACAGAAGATGTTGGCATCTGTCTCCCATTTCCTCAGGAAAGAGTTTGTGAACTCTCTCCAGGTGGCCAAGGTCTGATTCCAGGCCCCCATGGTCTCTACTTTGCTTGGTCTTTGCACTTGCCCATTCTCCATGAATGCTTGAGTGATTGCCACATTCCACATGCACATTTCTATAGAAACCTGCTCTCCTCAGATACCCTTGCACGTAAGTCTGGAGCACCATAACTGACTAGCCCTTTAACAGGAGAGTATAACCTTGGGATGTCTACATTCTCTCTGTCTAATCGGATTCTACCTGGTAGCACTTGGTAGGGGACAGAGGGCATAACAGAACTTGTGGGGACCATGACATGGGGTGGTTGACATCATTTTATAGAGAAGACTTACTTCTCACTTAAAGTTGGAAACTTAAACAGGTCCTCCGACTTCTGCAGCACTGACCCGTCAAAGACTCCTAGGCACCCATCCTGCCACATTCAACATGAAATGGTTATGATTTATTCACATCCTGCCTACTGTTGACTAGTTTGTGATTCCACAGGGGAAATATAATGTTTTTACACTCTAGGACATATGTTGATTAAAATTGCATGAGGGAAAAAATGTGGAGTTTGAGTAATTCATTTTGGAGAACACACATTTCAAAAATTAAAACACCAAGGACGTTTTCCTCCACTTTAGTGAATCTATAAAACAGAAGGAAGCTGCAATGAGATACCACCTCTCACCTGTTAGATTGGCTGTCTTCAAGAGGACAGGTAATAACAAAGGTTGAAGAGGTTGGAGAGAAAAAGAAACTCTTATTCACTGCTGATGAGAAAGTAAATTGGTATGAACATTTATGGAAGAAAGTATAGTGGTCCCTCAAAAAATTAAGACTGCGACTACCATATATCCCAGCAATCCCTCTACTGGGTATCTACCAAAAAAACTCGAAAACATTGGTACATAAAGACACATGCACCCCATGTTCATCTCAGCATTATTAACAGTGGCCAAGACATGGAAACAACTAAAGTGTCCCTTGATAAAGGATTGGATAAAGAAGATGTGGTACATATATACTATGGAATACTACTCAGCCATAAGAAATGATGACATATTGCCATTTATGACAACATGGATGGAACTTGAGAACATTATACTGAGTGAAATAAGTAAATTAGAAAAAGTTAAGAACTATATAATTTTACACATAGGTGGGATATAAAACTGAGATTCATGGACATAGATAAAAGTGAAGTGGTTACCAGGAAGAGGGACATGTTCACAGGTGGGGTGGGGGAGAAGAGTATAGAGGGGAGGGACAAATATATGGTGACCAAGAGTGATTTGACCCTGAGTAATGTGTATACAACATAATCAACAGTTTAAATATTATAGAAATGTTTACCTGAAGTGATGCATTCTTATGGATCAATGTCACCTTGTTAAGTTTAATTTTCTAAATAAAACTTTAAAAAAGAAAAAAAGAAGGGAGTGTAAGAATGGTTTGTAAACTTTTAGAAGCATTGGGGTGCATAAAATTTTTTTCAGAACAAAACAAATATATTATTTCTTCGTTTATTCTGTTCCTATGTCAAGACTGAGGATTGAAAGGAAATAGAAGAGGAGAGGTTATTGGAAGGCACCAATTTTCACCCAGTTGGTTGAGGAAGGTTTTTAAAATAAGTGGAGATCTAAGAGTAATGACACAGAGGAAAAAATGAGTGCATTGAGTCCAAAGGCAGTAACTCAAGAGAGTGGTCCTGACCCGAGCAAAGCTCCAAGATGAAACAGAATGAATAAACAGAAAAGTCAGTTTTATTTTTCCTAATTTGTCCTATCAGAATCTTGGATTTAAAGCTACACACAAACACCTTCTTTTCTGAGTCTACAAAATCTGTCTGAGGCCAAAATCCTGATTCTCATCCCAATTTACCACAAACTGCTTCTCTCTTTAGTGACAAAATATAGCAAAAAGCTGTAACAACACATAGTAGATATTCACTTAAACTGTTATTCTACAGCTAGTTCATGCTTCTCTCCTAGGTTTAATTAGGATACAATGGCCATAATATTTTCTGGAGAAGGTAAGAATAAGGAGGATTTAGAAGAATATAACAGAGAATTTACGTTTGCTTTGGTTCCAAAAGGAAGCTTTGACAGAGGGAAAAATTAATTTGTAGCAAAATGACAGTTAACAAACAGTCACAGGGATGTAAAGTACAGCACAGAGAATACAGTCAGTAATACTGTAATAACTCTCTATGGTGTCAGAGGGATACTAGACTTAGGAGGGAGATCATTTCATAAGTTATATAAATGTTTAACCACCATGATGTCCATATGAAATTAACATAATATTCAATATTAGCAATAACTGAAATTTTTATTTTATTTTTTTATTAAGTGAGAGGAGGGGAGATAGAGAGACAGACTCTCACATGTGCACCAACTTGAATCCACTCAGCAAACCCACTAGGGGGCAATGCTCTGCCCATCTGGAGCTGTGGCTCCTTTGCTTAGGGCAACTGAGCTATTTTTAGTGCCTAAGACAGGCCAGAGCCATCCTTAGTACCTAGGGCTGATGCATTCAATCCAATCGAGCCATGGCTGTGGAAGTGGGGAAGAGAGAGAGAGAGAGAGAGAGAGAGAGAGAAAGGGGAAAGGGAAGGATGGAGAAATAGATGGCTGCTTCTCCTGTGTACCCTGACCAGGAATCAAACCTGGGATATCCAAACACTGGCTGACACTCTACCACTGAGCCAACCAGCCAAGATCAATTTTTTTTTCATTAATTTGTAGCAAAAATATAAGTTCACCAAAGAACGAAGCTCTAAAGCAAAAGATCTACATCTTTTTGGTCTGAGATTGATACAAGAAGATCTAAAGCAGCTCAGCACCTTCAAAAGTGTCCCTAATTTGAATCAGTGTTCTGCCTAAAGACTTAAAGAGCAGGTCAGCATAGGATGCCAGAAAAGACTGTAGAGGGTTCTGATTTCAATCACCCCATTTTGCAGATGAAGAACCAGAGGTCTAACAGTAGGGATGCCACAGCACTTGAGCAAAGGTGATAACTTGGGGGCTTTTCTGCTACAGTCAACTTTGCATTCCTAAACACACATTCTTCAATCAGAAAATAAAGTCCAGTTGACATTTCCAGAATATTTTTAAACAAGTAAATTTTGAGAAAAAGCATAAGCCAGGTCATAGGAGTTTTACCTATTTGCTTAAATGATGTTTACTTTTTTTTCTGGGTAAAAGCATTGCTCTTGGTCTACTTGTTAGAAATTTGATTAGTAAAGCAGATTCTCAATCCATCTCTGAAAATACCACTCAGTTATCTTAAGCCAAACAAATGTGAGTGTTCATTGAGATTCATTTTTATCTTATGAACTGAAATACATTCTCTTACTCTCTCACAAGAAATATTGTGATGTCTGGATCACTTCTGTCAGAAATCACCAAGGTAAACAGAATGAGGCTCAGATACAAATCCCATTGTGTCTGCAATCCCATCAGCAGCTTAAAATGTATGAAATCTGTGGTCCACGGCACAAAACTTTAATTTTATACTTTTGCATAATGATTAAGTGTGTTGCCTCATAACATGCAAATGTATTTTTCTGAATGGGGAGGGTAAAAATGTAGTTAAAAATTCTGCTTAGCTCTTGGGAAAGAAAATAAGGTTTATTTTAATAGCTTTAGCATATTAGAGTTTGCTGCATCTCTTGAACAAATATTTATGAAAATATAATCAAGACTTTTTTTTAAACTTCCTAAACATTCACTTCCAATGTAATCATAATAAATATAACATTACATTTATTTTTCCACTTTGCCTTTTATTTAAAAGCCACCTGAATGTACATAAAGTAAAATTAGACTGATATTCTTGAATTTTGATATTTTTGAGTTTATGTGAAAATAATTACTGGCCCAATAAAAACAGCAAAAAAAGAACTGCAAAATACAAGCATTTTTTAGGTTTTAATTATAGAACATACTGTAAAACAAGACACAGAAACTCTAGACAATCACAGTTATATTCAGATTGCTTTAGCAGTTAGTCTAAGTACATTTTTTAAAAATCTATAATAAAACCACAGGATGACAAATACAAGATTTACAAAAGATAAATATTACAAGGAGTATGAATTTGTCATCTCTTTCTAATCTAGAAAACATTCCTTCATTTTAGACCAATGATAATATAAAGACTTCAGTATTTGTTTGTTGAAAACATAATTCCTTCTCAACTTCTATCAAAGATATGTTGCCCTTTCCCCATAATCAACTCTATTCTACCCTTTGCCTTTTTCTCTGAATCTATCAAAAGAATATTTAAAAAAAAAAAAAAAAGTGGAAAAGAGCCTGACCAGGCAGTGGTGCAGTGGATAGAGCATCAGACTGGGATGCAGAGAACCCAGGTTCGAGACCCCAAGATCGCCAGCTTGAGCACGGGCTCATCTGGTTTGAGCAAAAGCTCACCAGCTTCAACCCAAGGTCACTGGCTTGAGCAAGGGGTTATTCAGTCTGCTGAAGACCCGCGGTCAAGGCATATATGAGGAAGCAATCAGTGAACAACTAAGGTGTTGCAATGAGCAACAAAAATCTAATGATTGATGCTTCTCATCTCTCCATTCCTGTCTGTCTGTCCCTGTCTATCCCTCTCTCTGATTCTTTCTCTGTATCTGTAAAAAAAAATCAGTAAAAAAAAGTGGAAAAGAAATGAATAGGGACCAAGAATAAGAGAGATAGGGAAAAAAAAGGAAGAAGAGGGAAAACCCTGAATCCAAGTGACCCTGTGTAATCTTCAACTCCCATTTCACTTCTTATTCAGCTAATATGACAATAAGTAACTCATTGAACCCTGCATAGTAGACCTAAAATGACCATTTTGTGATTGATGCATGAATAGCATTGATAGCTGAGCTGATTCACCATATTGATTGGCCTTACAGAAATATCTATAAGCTAGAAAGGAGTCCTGGAGTTATGTATTTATGAATCCAAAAGAAAATTCAGTTTCATTTGGTGGCATTCAATAAAAAAGGATATGATTAAGAAGGTCAGCAATCAAACAAATCAACATCTAGAATTTTGACTTCTCTGGACAACCGTTTAACATTCCTCTCTTTTATAAATATAGATATTTATACAGAAAAATCAGTCATCTTGGCCCTTGGGGATGGACTTTCTAGTGCTCCTTCAAGGGTGCTTTGATACAAACTATGCACAAAATATTTCTCTGCTCTCAGAAGATTAACAACTCTACCTCAGAAATCTCTTGTTTCTCTAGATTTCATGGTGTTCATGTTTAATTTGTAAATTGACTCAATTTCTTTGATACTTCCCTCCCTCTTTATGGGGATTATTGCTCACCTTTCTTTGTCGTTATCAATACTAGTGAGCGGTTCTGTCTGGAGACACTTGTAATTGTCACAGCTTTGCTAGGGATGATTTCCCTGGTGTCCAGTGGGTGAAAACCAAGGATGCTGCTAAACATCCACAGGAAAATACCCACGAAAGAGAATTATCTGGTTCCAAATATCAGTAGTGCCAAGGACAAGAAACCTTGATCTAGATGGCATCATTCAGCCAGCCTTTGAAACCAGTGCATGTGATGGAAAGGCCTGCCTTTGCTTTCCCAGCAGCCACTCACATGCAGACCAAATCTCTCTCTTCCTTTTCATCTGCATATAAGCGACATTTTAAGTCAGGAAATGGAATGAGTTCTCCAGGGAAATAAGTATAGATAGTTATTATTTAAAATTGTGTTTCTTTTTTTTTTAATAATTTTATTTTTTTAATGGGGTGACATCAATAAATCAGGATACATATATTCAAAGATAACAAGTCCAGGTTATCTTGTCGTTCAATTATGTTGCATACCCACCACCCAAAGTCAGATTGTCCTCTGTCACCTTCTATCTTGTTTTCTTTGTGCCCCTCCCCACCCCCTTTCCCTCTCCCATTCCCCCCTCCCCCCCCCCCCGTAACCACCACACTCTTATCAATGTCGCTTAGTTTCACTATTATGTCCCACCTACGTATGGAATAATACAGTTCCTGGTTTTTTCTGATTTACTTATTTCGCTTCGTATCATGTTATCAAGATCCCACCATTTTGCTGTAAATGATCCGATGTCATCATTTCTTATGGCTGAGTAGTATTCCATAGTGTATATGTGCCACATCTTCTTTATCCAGTCGTCTATTGATGGGCTTTTTGGTTGTTTCCGTGTCCTGGCCACTCTGAACAATGCTGCAATAAACATGGGGCTGCATGTATCTTTACGTATCAATGTTTCTGAGTTTTTGGGATATATACCCAGTAGAGGGATTGCTGGGTCATAAGGTAGTTCTATTTTCAGTTTTTTGAGGAACCACCATACTTTCTTCCATAATGGTTGTACTACTTTACATTCCCACCAACAGTGTATGAGGGTTCCTTTTTCTCCACAGCCTCTCCAACATTTGCTATTACCTGTCTTGCTAATGACAGCTAATCGAACAGGTGTGAGGTGGTATCTCATTGCAGTTTTGATTTGCATTTCTCTAATAGCTAAAGAAGATGAGCATCTTTTCATATATCTGTTGGCCATTTGTATTTCTTCCTGGGAGAAGTGTCTATTCATATCCTCTTCCCATTTGTTTATTAGATTCTTTGTTTGTTTGTTGTTGAGTTTTATGAGTTCTTTGTATATTTTGGATATTAGGCCCTTATCTGAGCTGTTGTTTGAAAATATCATTTCCCATTTAGTTGGCTTTCTGTTTATTTTGTTATCAGTTTCTCTTGCTGAGCAAAACCTTCTTAGTCTGATGTAGTCCCATTCACTAATTTTTGCCTTCACTTCTCTTGCCTGTGGAGTCAAATTCATAAAATGCTCTTTAAAACCCAGGTCCATGAGTTGAGTACCTATGTCTTCTTCTATGAACTTAATTGTTTCAGGTCTTATGTTTAGATCTTTGATCCATTTTGAGTTAATTTTTGTACAGGGGGAGAGACTGTAGTCCACTTTCATTCTTTTGTATGTGGCTTTCCAGTTTTCCCAGCACCATTTATTGAAGAGGCTTTCTTTTCTCCATTGTGTGTTCTTGGCCCCTTTATCAAAAATTATTTGACTATATATATGTGGTTTTATTTCTGGACTTTCTTTTCTGTTCCATTGGTCTGAGTGTCTATTTTTCTGCCAAAACCATGCTGTTTTGATTGTCGTGGCCCTATAATAGAGTTTGAAGTCAGGTATTGTAATGCCCCCAGCTTCATTCTTTTTCTTTAGGATTGCTTTGGCTATTCGGGGTTTTTTATAGTTCCATATAAATCTGATGATTTTTTGCTCTATTTCTTTAAAAAACGTCATTGGAAGTTTGATGGGAATTGCTTTGGGTAATATAGCCATCTTGATTATATTTATTCTTCCTAGCCAAGAACAAGATATATTCTTCCATCTCATTATATCTTTTTCGATTTCCCTTAACAATGGTTTATAGTTTTCATTATATAAGTCCTTTACATTCTTTGTTATGTTTATTCCTAAGTATTTTATTTTTTTTGTTGCAATCGTGAAGGGGATTATTCTTTTGAGTTCGTTCTCAGTTGTTTCATTGTTGGCATATAGAAAGGCTATTGACTTCTGTATGTTAATTTTGTATCCTGCGACCTTACTGTATTGGCTTATTGTTTCTAGTAGTCTTTTTGTGGATTCTTTGGGGTTTTTGATGTATAGGATCATATCATCTGCAAAAAGTGATACCTTTACTTCTTCTTTTCCGATATTGATACCTTTTATTTCTTTGTCTTGTCTGATTGCTCGGGCTAGAACCGCTAGTACCACATTAAATAACAGTGGAGAGAGTGGACAACCCTGTCTTATTCCTGATTTAAGGGGGAAAGCCTTCAGTTTAGTGCCATTTAATATGATGTTAGCTGATGGTTTATCATATATGGCCTTTATCATGTTGAGATATTTTCCTTCTATACCCATTTTGTTGAGAGTCTTAAACATAAAATTGTGTTGTATTTTATCAAAAGCCTTTTCTGCGTCTATTGATAAGATCATGTGGTTTTTGTTCTTTGTTTTGTTGATATGGTGTATTATGTTAACCGTTTTACGTATGTTGAACCATCCTTGAGATTCTGGGATGAATCCCACTTGATCATGATGTATTATTTTTTTAATATGTTGTTGTATTCGGTTTGCCAGTATTTTGTTTAGTATTTTAGCATCTGTATTCATTAGAGATATTGGTCTGTAGTTTTCTTTCTTTGTGCCATCCTTGCCAGGTTTTGGTATGAGGGTTATGTTGGCCTCATAAAATGTGTTTGGAAGTATTGCATCTTCTTCAATTTTTTGGAAGACTTTCAGTAGAATAGGAACCAAGTCTTCTTTGAATGTTTGATAAAATTCGCTGGTATAGCCGTCAGGGCCTGGACTTTTATTTTTGGGGAGGTTTTTAATGGTTTTTTCTATTTCTTCTCTACTGATAGGTCTGTTTAGGCTTTCTGCTTCTTCTTGACTCAGTCTAGGAAGGTTGTATTGTTCTAGGAATTTATCCATTTCTTCTAGGTTGTTGAATTTAGTGGCATAAAGTTTTTCATAGTATTCTACAATAATTCTTTGTATATCTATGGTGTCCGTAGTGATTTCTCCTCTTTCATTTTGGATTTTGTTTATATGAGTTCTTTCTCTTTTTTCCTTGGTAAGTCTTGCCAAGGGTTTGTCAATTTTGTTGATCTTTTCAAAGAACCAGCTCCTTGTTCTATTAATTTTTTCTATAGTTTTTCTGTTCTCTAATTAATTTATTTCTGCTCTGATTTTTATTATCTCCTTTCTTCAGCTGATTTTAGGTTGTCTTTGTTCTTCTTTTTCTAGTTCCTTAAGGTGGGAAGTTAAGTGGTTCACTTGGGCTCTCTCTTGTTTGTTCATATATGCCTGAAGTGATATGAACTTCCCTCTTATCACTGCTTTTGCTGCATCCCATAGATTCTGATATGTTGTATTGTCATTTTCATTAGTCTGTATATATCTTTTGATCTCTGCACTTATTTCTTCTTTGACCCATTCATTTTTTAAAAGTAGGTTTTTTAGTTTCCACATTTTTGTGGGATTTTTTTCCTCTTTTTTGCAGTTGAATTCTAGTTTCAAGGCTTTATGATCAGAAAATATGCTTGGTACAACTTCAATTTTTCTGAATTTGCTGATGTTGGTTTTGTGGCCCAACATATGGTCAATTCTGGAGAATGATCCATGTACACTGGAAAAATGTATACTCAGTCACTTTGGGATGAAATGTCCTGTAGATGTCTATCATATCCAGGTGCTCTAGTGTTTTGTTTAAGGCCACTATGTCTGTGTTGATTCTCTGTTTGGATGACCAATCTAGAGCCGTCAGCGGTGTATTGAGGTCTCCAAGTATGATTGTGTTTTTGTCAGTTTTTGTTTTAAGATCAATAAGTAGCTGTCTTATATATTTTGGTGCTCCTTGGTTTGGCGCATATATATTAAGAATTGTTATGTCTTCTTGATTCAGTGTCCCCTTAGCCATTATGAAATGGCCATTTTTATCTCTGAGTACTTTTCCTGTTTTGTAGTCAGCATTATCCGATACGAGTATTACTACACCTGCTTTTTTTTATGTTATTTGCTTGGAGTATTGTTTTCCAGCCTTTCACTTTGAATTTGTTTTTATCCTTGTTACTTAGATGAGTTTCCTGTAGGCAGCATACAGTTGGATTTTTTTTAATCCATTCTGCTACTCTGTGCCTTTTTATTGTTGAGTTTAAACCAATTACATTTAGTGTAATTATTGATACTTGTGAGTTCCCTATTGCCATTTTATATCTTGCTTTCTGTTAGTTTTGTGTCTTGTTTGATCCTTCTCTTTCATTTTTCTATCTTTTGTTTTTATTTGGTTGTATTCCATACATCTATCCTCTGTTGCTATCTTTTTTATCTCATGTGCTTCTGTGGTGGTTTTTTCAATGGTGGTTACCTTTGAGTAATGAAAAGGGTCCCTACCCTGTTCATTGTAGCGAACTATTTTGTGAGTACTTTTGCACTCCATAGTCCTTTGCTACTGAAAATCTCCAACTTCTCCCCCTCTTTCTTGTTGTTGTTGTCACAGTTTAAATTTGGTTTTATTGTGTTCTTCTTGGAGCTTTTACTTGTGGCTCTGTTTTTTTTGTTGTTGTTGTTCTTTGTATCTGATTGGAGAACCCCCTTTAGTAATTCCTGGAGTGGGGGTTTTCTGATGATAAATTCCCTCATCTTTTCTGTATCTGTGAATGTTTTTATTTCTCCTTCATATTTGAAGGATAGCTTTGATGGGTATAGTATTCGTGGCTGAAAGTTCCTCTTTTTCAGGACTTTAAATATTGGGGTCCACTCTCTTCTAGCTTGTAGAGTTTCTGCTGAAAAATCTGATGATAATCTAATGGGCCTTCCTTTTTATGTTGTATTCTTCTTTTCCCTGGCTGCCTTGAGAATTGTTTCTTTGCTGTTGGTTTGTGTCAATTTCATTATGATATGCCTTGGAGTAGGTTTGTTGGGGTTAAGAAAACTCGGAGTTCTGTTTGCTTCTTGAACTTGAGGCTTTAGTTCTTTCCACAGGCTTGGGAAGTTCTCATCTATTATTTGTTTGAGTATGTTCTCCATTCCATTTTCTCTCTCTTCTCCCTCTGATATACCTATTATTCTTATGTTATTCTTTTTGATGGAGTCAGATAATTCTTGTAGGGCTATCTCATTTTTTTTTAATTTTGAATCTCTTTCTTCCTCTCTCTGTTGTGCCTCAAGTTGCTTGTCTTCTATTTCACTAATCATATCTTCTATCTGACCTGTTCTATTTGCTAAGCTTGTTACTTCATTTTTTTAGCTCGTGAATTGAGTTTTTCATGTCTGTTTGATTTGTTTTTATAGTTTCAATTTCCTTGGACATATATTCTTTGTGTTCATTGAGTTGTTTTCTGAGCTCCCTAAATTGCCTTTCTGTGTTTTCTTGTATATTTTGGAGGATTTTTAGGATTTCTATCTTGAATTCTCTGTCATTTAGCTCCAAGGTTTCCAATATATTAAATTTTTTCTCCATAGATTTTTCCTCATCTAGCTGTCTTACCTCTCTTTCTTTTGTATCCATGATATTCGATTTTCTCTTCCTTAATGGCATCTGAGGGTGGTTTTGTTGATAGTATTAATGAGATTTAATAAAGAATAAAAAGTTAAAAAATAAAAATAATAATAATAAAATAAAAAATAAAAGTTTTTTTTTAAAAAAAATTAATAATGAAATAAAGAAAAATAAAATAAAATAAAAATTTTTTAAAAATGGAAATTATTCCCCCCTCCTTTTTTCCTCTCCTCTCCTCTCCCCTCTTTCTTAAGAAAATCTTGTGGTGAACTGTGAATTATAACAAACAATGCCTGTGATGGAGGGCCTGAATTGGGGAAAAGTAATAAAGGGGCAAAAAAAAAAAAAGAAAAAAAAAAGAGCGTATGGACCCACAAAAAGCAAATAAGGAAAAAATTTGGGTCAAGAATAAAATGATTTGCTTTTAGGTGTTGTTTGTCTAAGAGTTATGATGACAGGAATAAGAGGAAAATGGAAAAATGGGGGGACAAATTAAAAAATTACTATTGTATTTAGTGGAAAAAGAACTAGATAAAATGGAGAGCCAGGGATGGGAGCACTGCTAGTGAGTTAAAAAGGTGAAGTAAAAAACCCCCAAAATGCCACAAACATAAGTTTGAGTCCCAGATAAGATAATTTGTTTGTTATTGAGGTTTGAATGAGAGGAGATGTAAAGGAGAAAGGAAGAAACTAATATAGAGGGAGAAAAGAAAGAGAGAGAGAGAAAAAAAAAGAGGGAACCACTAAAATAAGAAAAAAGAAAGGAGAGAGAGAGAGAGTTAAGGGTTTTGGAGTGCAACCCTCATAGAGAGAAAGGAAGAGGAGAGAAAAGATAATGGGAGATGTAACACTTATGGGTAGTGTAGTTCAAGGAGAGGAGAGAGTAAGACTGGCAGAGAGTTAATTGGCCAAATTGGAGGAGGAAAAAAAGTATCAAGAATGAAGATAAGAGAAACAAACGAACAAATATAATAAAATAGGATAGGTTATAAAGTCTGCAGATTATTCTTGATTTTGAGAGGTTATCTTCTTGCTTTTTCTTTTCTCTCCCTCTTCCTGGTCGGTGACTCTGTACCCCGGGTTCTGCCCCTTTGGCACGCTCAGGTAGAGGTTTGCAGTTGATAAGTCTCTATGGCAATGTCATGTATTGTGCTTTAGTCTCATTGGCAGTCGAGGCTCATTAGCATTTATAGGCTCCGACAGTGAGAGAGTCCGTGTTCCTGGAGCCTTTCTCCTAGTCTTTCCTTCCTCAATTAGTAGCCTGATAATCCAGCTATGGGGTTGCTGCTGCCTCTGCCTGGATAGTAAGAGGCTCAAAGAGCTGGCAACTCCCCACTCTATTTCCATTCAGCACAGGACTCTGGGTAATGCTCAGTCAGTCAGAACTGCTAGCATAATCAGGCGGGCTTTCCGCCCACTCAAAGACCTCTGGTTCTGCCACTCTGTCCGGTAACACAGGTGGGCGCCCACTTCCAGGGTGCTTGGCGGAAACTCTCATTCACTGTCTGTGCACGCAGACCAGGATATCCGGCCAGCAGTCTCACGCTCTGAGTGAAACCCACAACCGCAGGGAAAAGTTGCAGCGTTGGAATTGAGTCTCGCTCCTTTTCCGTGTGCGGCTTTTGCAAGGCGCTGGGGCGGCCCGAGATTCCGCTTTGGCCCACACAAAGGCCCCTGACTCTGCCCCTCTGTGCGATAACACGGGCGCACACTGCCGAGGCACTCGGAGGAATCTCTCATTCACTACCTGCGCACGCAGACCAGAATATGAGGCCGGCCGCATTTCCTCTGAGTGAAACCCCCTCCAGCATGGAAAATCTCCACCGTTGGAATTAGTTCTCACTCCCTCCCGTGCGTGGCTTTCCCAGGGCGCTGGGGCTGCCCAGAGACTCTGCCCTCGGCCCACAGAAAGGCCTCTGACCCTGCCTCTCCGTGGGGCAACACGGGCACCCACTCTCGGGGCCTAGGAAGAAATCTCTCGCCCACTAACTGCGCGCACGCCGACCAGGAGACCGGGTAAAACGTACGCCCCACTTGTCTTTCTTTGTTTGGGTTTGGCGCGAGTGTTAGCTTGTATTGCCCGGGTTGCCACAGGATCAGTTTTTCCTCGGCTTGGATCTCCGTGCCACAGCCTGGTTCGGCCGTTTGTGCCGCAACCTGGATCTATTCACCCCTTTGCGCGCCTCAGTTTCTATATTCACAGTTACCAGAGAAAGCCACCCTGTTTAGGTTAGTGAGGAAGGTGGAGCATTTCTTACTCCCTATTTCCTTCGGGGTTTGGTTATATATTTAGCCAATTTTTCACTCGACCATACCTTTGGGTGTATTGCAAAGCATCTGGAGGCTCCAAGTATAGGTTTTTCTGTTTCTGGTTGAATGTCTTGTTGAGTTTTGGGGGAGATTTATCGGTATCGCTTCCTACCCCGCCATTACTCTGATGTCATCTTTCTAAAATTGTTTTAAGAGGTCCAAGGACTGAGTCTTCAGTCACTCCAACATGCAGAGGTTAAAGAGACAAGGAGCACCCAGCAAACGAGGCTGAGGAAAGAAATCAGTGGAGGAAGAAGGCCAAGACAGCAGTGTCCTGAGAGCCAAGTACAGACTGTTTCAGCACAGTGACCACCTGACCAGTGCCTGATGTGTCAGGTGAGATGAGCACTGATAAATGTCCAGTGCAGATCACTTTGTGGAGCCCATGAATGACTTCATAACATCAGTTCCATGACGCAGCAGGAACAGAAGCTTGAGTGGAATGGGTTTAAGAGAAAGCTGAGATGAGACCTGGGAAGGGCATAGACACTTTTTCAAAGAGAATGCCTTCTAGCCTCCATCCCCCAGAATTACTTTTTGCTTAGCCTTTCATTACCTTGAAGAAAAACTTTCTTCTCATCAGTTATTTCAAAAGTAGCTCCCATAGACAACATCTTTAATTTGTTCTTATACTTTAAATAGGTCTTTCCTAATTATAGTAAAGCAAAGGGTATTTTTTTTAATTCTCCTATGACCCAATGGTTTGGAAAATCTTTCCAGATTCCTTATCATGACCTCTGTGCTGAGTCCCCTCACACTTGTCAAGTGGCCTCACATCTATCTGGATGACTTATATCTGCATCCTGCCTGAATGTTTAGCTATCTTCTTAGACTGTGTCTGCATTTCCATTTCATTTCTTATCCTAGATTTATATCTCAGGATACGACCAACTCCTGACTCTACAACCTGTGGACAAAGCTAACACCCATCCCAGTGCCCAACTCAGGCTTCAAGACATCCCAGCCCTAATGTAGTATTTCAAGTTCCTCTACTTCCAGGTTTTTTTAAAGACAGTATGGCAAGATTTCTGGACAAGATGGCAGAGCAGGTAAATTCTGTGCTTGCTTTCTACTTTGACGGCCAACAAAACTACAACTAAACTACAGAATAGTCATCATTTATAACTGCCTGAAAACTGCTGAAAAGAAGTCCTCTAAATAACAATACACAGCCTTGTGTGTGTATGCTTATAAAGTGTATATTTGCTTTTGTTCTACAATGATTCAGAAGTTGGGTGTTCTGTTTTTAATTCTTATTATAGCAACCAAGTTTTCCAAAATACACTGCTCACAAAAATTAGTGGGTATTTCAAAATGAATATGAGGTGATTTAAAAAAGTAGCATTTGATTTTTTTTTATTAAACAAGAACATCAGAAAAGCAAATGACACATCAGAGAAATCGCACCATGAAGGGTGCTCCCTATATCTCCCCTTGAAATTTCAACAAATTCAACAACTAAAGACAGAGAAAAAATCTCAGGAGCACCTAAAATATACACACACCAGACAAAGGTATAATTGGGTGAAAAGGAGGTTGAATATATAACTCATTCTGAAGGAAATAAGATGGAGAATGGGGTTTTGCACTTTCCTCACTGATCTGAGGAAGAAACGCTTTTGTCTGAAGCTGAGCAAAGCAGAGGGTCTGTGACAGAGGGAGGAAGTGGATGATCAAGCAGAATGAAGAACACTTTAGCTCTGCCTGAGATTGCGAACATGGGACAAGCATGGGCGGCAGGCTCCACAAAGGTTTCCAGTGCAGGGTGTTCATGGGAACCGGCGCCAGCTATAGCAACTTTGTGCACTCTGGGCTCCATTACCATGGGCGGTGCGCAAGTGGCTCCACCTGGCACCACTGGCATGGGTGCATGCACACGTGGGCTGGAGGGCTTAGCCCAAAATTATCAGTGATAAACATCTGTGTGGTCTGTTGCCAGAGTCTTTGTGCAGTCCCAGCTCCACCACCAGTACTGGATGTGCACAAATTCCAGGATCCCTGGGCCTGAGACTGTCCAGGAGCCTGAGACTGTCCAAGTGGGGTGCCTCTGCAGGCCTGCATTCCTGGCTCTGACTGAGATCACAGGCACTGTCCACCTAAGTGGGCAGGTGCAAGCTTCTGTATGCATGGCTGAAGGCATGGGGGCTGGGCAAGCACATGGCTTGCTGTGGGCTTCCAGACAGGGCACAAGGGAGAAGCCTGTGGAGATTAGACCGGTGGAGTGTTGAGCCATACTAGACATGCCAGGGGGTTCTTATAAAGGACTTTAGATTGGCAGTTGGCTCTCAGCCCTGCTTGCGCTCACTGGTGGCTTTGGTTGGCACAGCCTTACCCAGAACTGTGCTTTGAGTGGTACTGGAGAAAAGATCTGGCTGCTCTTAGAGCCTCTTGTCCTGAAAGCAGTGGCTGGACCAAACTTCACAGCTAATTCCCTAGGCTGCTAGCTCAGGTAGGAGAGCTGTGCAGAGAGGCACCTGGAAAACTGAGCCTACAATTGTCAGAGCCACCAAGCAATACAACAGCAAACCTCTGCCCAAGAACCCCACAGGGGCAAAAACTGTAATATAGCGCAATCCTGTTGAAAAAAAGGAAGAAGCCATCTCTCAAAACCAGGAAAAAATTACATTTTTATAAATTTTTTTCTTTCTTTTTTCCCCATTTTGGTCATTTTATCTTCTTTCCTTTTGATTCTTTCATTTCCTTATGAACTTCATTATCCATAGTTGTTACATTTTTTATTCTTGCTTTTTGAGGGTTTCATCTCAAAAACCTTCACTTTTTTTCTTTTTATTTTTCTTTTTCTCTCATTCGATTATTTATCCACAAATTCTTTTATTTTTTATTTATTTTTCTTTGTGACATTTTAGTCTTTTTTACTTCATTTTTTATCTCTTTTGTCATCTTTTCTCAGTTTCTGCTCCTTGTTCTCTGTAGCTTTCATTCCAGTTATCATTATAGAATTTTCATTTTTTCACTGTATCTTTTCCATTTTTATTTTATCTTTTTAATTATCTCTTACTAGTGTTATTAACAATACCACTCTCAAATGCCATTAAGAAAACATAAATCAAATGTCATGGATATGAAGGACAGAGATTTAGTTCAGATAGATGGTGAGAAATTTCTAGAAAAACAATTCAATTGCTTGGAAACCTTGGAATTAAATGACAGAGAATAAAAAAATTGATGTCCTGAAAATACTCAGGGAAATACAGTAAAGTATAAAAAGGCAACTTAGAGAGCTCAAAAAAACCAATGAACAAAAAGAATACTTCACCAAGGAAATTGAAACTATAAAAAGAAAACAAACAGAGATGAAAAACTCAATACATGAACTGAAAAGCAAAGTAACAAGCTTAGCTAATAAAACAGGCCAGATGGAGGGAAGAATTAGTGACATAGAATATAGGCAACTAGAGATACTACATAGAGAAGAGAAGAGAGACTCACAAATGTAAAAAAAATGAGAAAGCCCTCAGAAATTGTCTGACTCCATCAGAAAGAGCAACATAAGAATAACGGGTATATCAGAAGGAGAAGAGAAAGAAAATGGAAAGGAGAATATATTCAGACAAATAATTGAGGAGAACTTCCCAGGTCTGTGAAAAGAAATAGAGCCTTGAATTCAAGAAGCAAACAGAACACCAAATTATCTTAACCCAAACAGACTGACTCCAAGGCACATCATAATGAAATTATTAAAAACCAATGACAAAGAAAAATCCTCAAGGCAGCCAAGAAAAAAAATACAACATATAAAAGAAGGCCCATTAGATTATTATTAGATTTCTCAGCAGAAATTCAACAAGCCAGAAGAGAGTAGACCCTAATATTTAAAGTTCTGAAAGAGAGGAACTTACAGACAAGAATACTATATCCATCAAAGCTATCCTATATGAAGGGGAAATAAAAACATTCACAGATATAGAGAAAATGAGGGAATTTATCACCAGAAAAACCCCACTTCAGGAAATACTAAAGGGGGTTAATTGACCAGATAAAAGAACAAAACCAAACAAAATCATAAGTAAAAGCTCCAACAAGATGACAATAAAAACAAGATTAATCTGTGACAACAAAAACAAAAAAGGGGAGAGGACAAAGATTAACAGCAGGAAAGGAGGATGGAGTGCAGAAGCACTCATGAGATAATTTACTACAATAAATATGATATATAACCTTTTTATTACCTAATGGTAACCACCCCTAAAAAAAAACCAGTACAGAAACACATGGCTTAAAAAAAGAAGACACAGAGGAAAGAAATATGGAAAGCAACCAAACAAAAACAGAAAAACAAAAGAGAAAAACCAAACAAGATACAGAGCTATCAGAAAGCATGTATAAAATGGCAATAGAAACTCTCAAGTTTCAATAATTACATTAAATGTAAATGGGTTGAACTCACCAATAAAAACACACAGAGTAGCAGAATGGATCAAAAAAGAAAATTCCACTGTATGCTGCCTTCAAGAAACACATCTAAGCTACAAGAATAAAAACGCATTCAAAGTGAAAGGTTGGAAAACAATTCTTCAAGCAAATAATATACAAAAAAAGGCAGATGTAGCCATATTCATAGCTACCACTGCTGACTACAAAACAGCAAAGATAATCAGAGACAAAGATGACCATTTCATAATGTCAAAGGGGACATTGAATCAAGAAGACATTATTTCTTAATATATATGCATCAAACCAAGAAGCACCAAAGTACACAAGACATCTATTAACCGATCTAAAAATAAAAACCGACAAAAATACAGTCATACTTGGAGACCACAATACACTGCTGGTGGCACTAGATCATGCATCCAAACAGAAAATAAATAAAGAAATGTTGGTCTTAAATGAAACACTAGAACAATTGGATATGATAGACATCTACAGGACATTTCATCCCAAAATGACAGAGTATACATTTTTCTCCAGGGTACATTGAATAGTCTCAAGAATTGACCATATGTTGGGCCACAAAACTAACCTCAACACATTCAGAAAGATTGAATTATACCAAACATATTATCTGACCACAAAGCTTTGAAACTAGAATTCAGCTTCAAAAAAGAAGTAAACAAACCCACAAAAATGTGGAAATTAAACAGCATACTTCTAAAAAATGAATGGGTCAAAGAAGAAATAAAAGCAGACATCAAAAGATATATACAGACAACTGAAAATGACAATACAACATATCAAAATCTCTGGGATGCAGCAAAAGCAGTAATAAGAGAAGTTCATATCACTATAGGCTTATATCAAAAAACAAGAGAGAGTCCAGGTAAACAACTTAACATCACATCTTAAGGAACTAGAAAAAGAAGAACAAAGACAACCCAAAACCAGCAGAAAAAATAATAATAAAAATCAGAGCAGAAATAAATGAAATAGAGAACAGAAAATTTATAGAAAAAAAACAATAAAACAAGAAGCTGTTTCTTTGAAAAGATCAACAAAATTGACAAAGCCTTGGCAAGACTCACTGAGGAAAAAAGAGAAAAGACTCATATAAACAAAATCCAAAATGAAAGAGGAGAAATCACCACAGATATCACAGATATACAATGAATTATCACAGAATACTATTAAAAACTGTATGCCACCAAATTTAACAATCTAGAAGAAGTGGATAAGTTCCTAGAACAATAAAATCTTCCTAGACTGAGTCAAAAAGAAGTAAATAACCTAAACAGACCCATAAGCAGGGAGGAGATAGAAACAACTATAAAAAAACTTCCCAAAAAAATAAAAGTCCAGGGCCAGATAGCTATACTAATAAATTCTACCAAACATTCAAAGAAGATTTGGTTCCTTTCCTTCTCAAAATCTTCCAAAAAAATTGAAAAAGAAGCAATACCTCAAAACACATTTTATGAGGCAACATAACCCTCATACCAAGACCTGGCAAGAACAACACAAAAAAACAAAACTACCGACCAATATCTCTAATGAATACAGATGCAAATATCCTAAACAAAATACTAGAATATTAATTACAACACATTAAAAAAATACTTCATCAAATCAAGCGAGATTCATCCCAGGAACATAAGGATGCTTTAACATTCATAAAACAATGTAATACACCATATAAACAAAACAAAAAACAGAAATCATATGACCCTATCAATAGATGCAGAAAATGCATTTGATAAAACACAACATCATTTTATGTTTAAAACACACGACAAAATGGGTATAGAAGGAAATTATCTCAACATAATAAAAGCCATTCATGACAAACCATCAGCTAACATCATATTAAATGCAAAAAAACTGAAAAATTTTTCTCTAAAATCAGGAACAAGACAAGGTTGCCCACTCTCTCCACTCTTATTCAACACAGTGCTGAAAGTTCTAGCCAGAGCAATCAGACAAGAGAAAGAAATAAAAGGCATTCATATTGGGAAAGAAAAAGTAAAGGTTTCACTTTTTGCAGATGATATGATCCTGTGCATTGAAAATCCCAAAGACTCTACAAAAAGACTATTAGAAATAATAAATCAATACAGTAAGATCCCAGGATATAAAAGTAATATACAGAAGTCTATTGCCTTCTTATATGCCAACAATGAAACTTCAGAAAATGAATTCAAAAAATAATTCCTTTTACAGTTGCAACAACAAAAAAATAAAATACAGAGGATTAAACATAAAAAAGAATGTAAAGGAGCTATATACTGAAAACTACAAAGCATTAAAAAAATTGAAAAAGAAACAATGAAATGGAAAAATATTCATTGTTCATGGATAGGAAGAATAAATATAGTTAAAATAGCCATATTACCCAAAGTGATATACAAATTTAATGCAATTCCCATCAAAATTCCAATGTCATTTTTTAAAGAAATGGAACAAAAAATCATCAGGTTTATATAGAACTATAAAAAACCCTGAATAGCCAAAGTGATCCTAAGGAAAAAGAACAGAGCAGGGGCATTAAAATACCTGACTTCAAATTATATTATAGAGCCATGATAACCAAAACAGCATGGTATTGGCAGAAAAATAGACACTCAGACCAATGGAACAGAATAGAAAGTCCAGAAATAAAACTACATATATATGGTCAAATCATCTTTGATAAAGGAGCCAAAAACACACAATTGAGAAAAGAAAGCCTCTTCAATAAATGGTGCGGGGAAAACGGGAGAGCCACATACAAAAGAATGAAACTCAACTACAGTTTGTCCCCTTGTACTAAAATTAATTCAAAATGGATCAAAGACCTAAATATAAGACCTGAAATAATAAATTACATAGAAGAAAACATAGGTACTAAACTCATAGACCTTGGCCATAAAGAACATTTTATGAATTTGACTCCAAAGGCAAGGGAAATGAAGGCAAAGATAAATAAATGGAACTTCATCAGACTAAGAAATTTTTGCACAGCAAAAGAAACTGACAACAAAACAAACAGACAGCCAACTAAATGGCAGATAATATTTTCAAACAACAGCTCAGATAAGGGGCTAATATCCAAAATATACGAAGAACTCATAAAACTTGACAACAAACAAGCAGACAATCCAGTAAAAAAAAAATAGGAAGAGGACATGAAAAGACACTTCTCCCAGGAAGACATACAAATGGCCAGTAGATATATGAAAAGATGTTCATTTTCACTAGCTATTAGAGAAATGCAAATTAAAACTACAATGAGATACCACCTCATGCCTGTTAGATTAGCTATTATTAACAAGAGAAGTAATAACAAGTGTTGGAGAGGCTGTGGAGAAAAAGGAACCATCATTCACTGTTGGTGGGAATGTAAAGTAGTTTTATGGAAGAAAGTATGGTGGTTCCTCAAAAAATTAAAAATAAAACTACCATATGACCCAGCAACCCCTCCACTGGGTATATACCCCCAAAATTCAAAAACATTGGTATGTAGGGGGTTCTAAGATGGCCACAGAGTAGGCAGACACTCCAACACCCACTTCCTAGAACCAAAGTGGGTTACAACTTAAATCTGAGAACAGTCGCCTGATCTGTGGTGGCGCAGTGGATAAAGCATCAACCTGGAAATGCTGAGGTTGCCGGTTCAAAACCCCAGGCTTGCCTGCTCAAGGCATATATGGGAGTTGATGCTTCCAGCTCCTCCACCCCTCTTCTCTCTCTCCTCTCTAAAATGAATAAATAAATAAAAATTTAAAAAAATCTGAGAACACTCATTATGAAAGACAAACTTTGGACTAAACTAAGAGGATTCTACAGCCAAGGACCACCAAAGAACCCACACTGAGACTGGTAGGAAAGATGGAGACACGGAATGGATTGTCCCGCTTCCAGGAACTAGTGGTGCCCAGGAGGGTCTCTCGTGACAGGGAGGGCTGGCCAATGAGATGTCGGTCCTTATCCCCAAAACTGGAGTCCCAGCCTAGACCCCTGGAGCCTGGAAGGGGCTTATGGACCACATTTGGCTGAGAAAAAAGGCCTAGACATGGTCTGAGAGAAGGAGGCAGGACTCTCAGATCCAGGCTCTGTAGTAAAGGAACTGCATAGAGAGCCTCGCTCACAGCCACTTTCCCGTAGCTCTAGGAGAACACTCTAACCCCTGGGCTGAGTCACTTCCCAAATTTAAAGTGAACCAGCATCACCAGCAAAGGAAAGAAGGAGCCTTGTCCACCGGAGGCTCCCCTACCCTAGTTAGAACAAAGGTGCTTAGAGCCAGGTGCCATGTTAGGGACATAAATAGGGAGTGCAGAGGTCTAAGCTACACCACTACCCCCCCCTCACTACTGAGTGCTTGCCCAGTGCAGGCAGGCCAGAGGCACAGGGTGCAACTGTAGAAGTTCCAGAGAGCACGCGCAATTCAGCCCACAGAGCTGGAAGCTGCCATTGTTGCTGTGGGAAGTCTAGGCTCACACACAGTCCTGTTTGCTGAGTAGGCATGCCCTCGGTTGGGGTAGAGGCCCAAGCATCGAAAAATGGGTATGTGCAGGTGCACACAAGCCCACCAGTGAGGGTGAAAGTGTGGCAGCACCATACCTGCCCAGGGTGGGGTGTGCCCTCAGCGGTGATCTGAACGGGTGTGTATAGCCCCTCCGAGGCAGCAACAGAACTCTGAGTCTAAGCGCAGGCCTCCAGAGATGGGGCAGCCCCGGAATTGGTCCCAGTGGGCATGCACAGCCCCACCGGCTGGGGTGATGGCAGGGGAAGATGCCCAAGCCTGTGAGCAGGGGTGCCCTTTGCTCACACGGGCTCTTGGAGGCAGCAGAGGCTGGGATGTCCCCAGAAGTGGTCCAAACGGACGTGTGAGCACATGCAAGCCTGTCTGGGGCAGTGGCAGTTGCAGAGACAGGTTGGCACCAACAGCACCTGAGCCCAAAAGCCCCGGTCAGCAACAGCTTTGGTGTCCTGGTAAACAGACCACACAATGGGAGCACAGGGGTCACACCCACTGGACCCCTGTGACTACACCTTACTAAGTGCTGAAAAAAAAACACAAAAAAACAAAAGAAAAGAAAAGAAGTAAATAAAATGTATGGATAGAATGACACCTTAGGCTAAAAAGTAGGCCATATCTAATACCATACTTAATCATTGAATTACAGCACTGAGCCCAACAAGTTGCCAGCAATAAGAGGCAACAAAAAAGCATATTTTAGAAGAACTTGACCTTTTAAAGGAACTTCTCCCAGGCCAAGAGTAGAGAAAAGCAAGACTAAAAGTGCAGCTGATATTTACAATGTCACTTGGACCCAGCAGAGGCAGCTGCCACATCTGGATAACCTGTAGCTCCAAAAGGTGGATAAGAAGCAGTCATAGGCAGTGACCCCCACTGATCTGTACCAGGCCCCAGCCAAGGAGGTTCAGGGCAACACAGACAAAATGAGAAGACAGAGAAGTGCAACCAAATGAATCAACAACAGAAACCCCCAGAAAATGAACTGAGTGAGATGAAAATAAGCAAACTACTAGATGCAGAGTTTAAAATAATGATTATTAAAATGCAGCAAGATCTTAGAACAAAAGATGGACACAATGAGCACATAAATAAAGAAATAACAAGCATCAAAAATGACATTAAAATAATAAAGAAGGACCAAACAAAAATGATAAATACAATATCAGAAATGACGACTATACTAGAAGCAATTAAAAGCAGGCTGGATAATGTAGAGGATCAAATCAGCAATTTAAAAGACAAGATAAATGAAAACAAGAAAATGGAGCAAAAAAAAAAAGAGGTTGAAAAATCTGAGGAAACTCTAAAAGAGCTCTGTGACAACATGAAGAGAAATAACATCCACATCAGAGGGGTTCCTAAAGAAGAGAAAGAGCAAGGGTTAGAAACATTGTTCAATCAAATCATAACTGAAAACTATCCTAAGTGATACAAAAATAATTCACAAAAGTTCAAGAAGCACAGAGAATTCCAATAAAGAGAAACCCAAAAAAATCTACATCAAGTCACATCACAAATAAAATACCAAAGCTAACAGATAAAAAGAAAATATTATAAGCTGCTTTAAAAAAAAAAGAATATCACCTACAAAGGAGCCCCAATAAAGATGACATCTGACTTCTCAATAGAAACACTTGAGGCCAGAAGGGAATGGCAAGAAATATTCAAAGTAATGCAGAACAAGAGCCTACAACCAAGACTACTTTATCCAGTAAGGCTATCATTTAAAGTTAAAGGAGAAATAAAAAACTTCTCAGAAT
Source organism: Saccopteryx leptura (assembly GCF_036850995.1). NCBI lineage: Eukaryota > Metazoa > Chordata > Mammalia > Chiroptera > Emballonuridae > Saccopteryx > Saccopteryx leptura. Next base: position 111,336,622 of record NC_089507.1, on the reverse strand, counting down.
GAAAAAATCAATAAATTCACTAAAAAAACAAACCAATGTAGCAAAAAATGTAAAGGGGCATGTTGTAAACAAAACAAAGGGGAAAAAGAATACAGTAAAAAGGGAAAATAATGTTAAAGAATAAAATGACAATAAACAACTACATATCAATAATAACCTTAAATGTAAATGGATTAAATTATCCAATCAAGAGAAAAACATGGCAGCGGAGTAGGCGGACACACAGACACCCAGCTCTCACCAGCAAACTGAAATACAAATCAATTTAGGTAAAATAAGCATAAAAAACCAACTCTGAACTGCAAGAACAGCTTTCAAAAACCAAGGAGCAAAGAAGAAGCCACAAAAAACCTGGTAGGGAGCGCCTGAATCTCCCCTGCTTACAGGAACGGAGTGGGGGGGGTAAGACTGAGAGCCCAGAGGGGATCTCACACAAGGGAAAAGAGCAGAAACTACTGCTCACAGCCACTTGCCTGGCAACCAGGGAGCGAGGTGTGTTGAAAAGACCAGCTTATCTCCCAAGTGGAAAGGACAGGGAGAGGGACAGACTGTGAGGGGCTAAGGAATGCAGGAAATGAACTAAAAAAGCTGACTCATCTGTGCTGGAGGCGGCCATAGCTGGGGGAGGGACTGGACCTTTCACAAAACAGAGCTGAATTGCTTCCAGATCAGAGATCTCCGGACATCTATCCCACTCCAATCAGCACAAAAAGACACAGCTGAAAACAAGAAGTGGGGAGGAGGGGCACTAACTCAGGTCTCCATGGAGATCTGAGATACACCTCCCCCTACTGAAGCTGAGAAAACACCCTGCCCCCAGTGAGATTAGCTGGCTAAAGAGGCCTTCAGAGTCTCAGGTTACACCCATCGCATTCCTGGATACAGTTTTAAGGAAGCCCCCTGCTGAGATCAGTAAACAAGACTATCACTTGTTAAGAAAACAAACAAATTAAGATTTCAAAGCTGCCCAAATCTGAAAGTGGATTACAGATAACAGCTGATACCAACCCTAGAAGACCTAGAAATAACACAACTGAAAACTGGAGGCAGACAACACCAAGCCTAGACTCAACCAACTCTACAAATAAAACACCCAAAAAACATAATGAGAAGACAAAGAAGTGCAATCCAAATGAAACCACAAAAGACACCTTCAGGAGATGAACTGAGTGATATGGAAATAATCAAACTTACAGATGCGGAGTTCAAAATAATGATAGTAAGGATGCTTAGGGATCTTAGAACAACAATGGATGGTCACTATTAACACCTAAATAAAGAAATAGCAAGTATAAAAAAGAATCAGTCGGAGATGACAAATACAATATCAGAAATAAAGACCACAATGGAAGGAATTAAAAACAGGATAGATAGAGCTGAGGATCAAATCAGCGAGTTAGAGGACAACTGGAATGAAGGCATGAAAGCAGAGAAGAAAAGAGAAAAGAGACTCAAAAAGTGAGAGGAAACTCTTAGAGAGCTCTGTGACAACATGAAGAAAAATAACATCCGCATCATAGGGGTTCCTGAAGAAGAAGAAAAAGAACAAGGAATAGAGACTTTGTTCAATCATATCATAGCTGAAAACTTCCCTAAATTAATGCAAGAGAAACTCTCACAAGTCCAAGAAGCACAGAGAACTCCATTAAGGAGAAACCCAAAGAAACCTACACCAAGACACATCATAATTAAAATACCAAAGCTAAGCGATAAAGAGAAAATATTAACAGCTGCAAGAGAAAAAAAAGTTATCACATACAAAGAAGCCCCATAAGGATGACATCCGACTTCTCAACAGAAACACTTGAGGCCAGAAGGGAATGGCAAGAAATATTCAAACTAATGCAGAACAAGAACCTACAACCAAGACTACTTTATCCAGCAACGCTATCGTTTAAAATTGAAGGAGAAATAAAAAGCTTCCCAGAAAAAAAAACAACTCAAGGAATTTATTACAACCAAACCAATGATGCAGGAAATGTTAAGGGGCCTGTTGTAAACAGATCAAAGTGGGAAAAGAATATAGCAAAAAAGGAATACAACTTTAAAGAAGAAAATGGCAATAAACAACTACATATCAATAATAACCTTAAATGTAAATGGATTAAATGATCCAATCAAAAGAGAAAGGGTAGCTGCGTGGATAAGAAAACAGGACCCATACATATGCTGTCTACAAGAGACACATCTTAGAACAAAAGACACACTTAGATTGAAGGTAAAAGGATGGAAAAAAAACATTTCATGCACACAAAAATGAAAAAAAAGCTGGGCTAGCAATACTTATATCAGACAAATTGGACTTTAAAACAAAGGATATAGTAAGAGATAAAGAAGGCCACTACATAATGATAAAGGGAGTAATCCAACAGATAAATATAACTATTATAAATATCTATGCACCTAATATAGGAGCACCCAAATATATAAAGCAGACTTTGATGGATTTAAAGGGCAAGATCAACAGCAATACTATAATAGTAGGGGATTTCAATACCCCACTAACATCACTAGATAGATCCTCAAGAAAGAAAATTAACAAAGAAACAGCAGACTTATTGGAAACACTAGATCAACTCGATTTAATAGATATCTTCAGAACCTTTCACCCTAAATCAGCAAAATATACATTCTTTTCAAGTGCTCATGGTACATTCTCTAGGATAGACCACATGTTATGGCACAAAAGTGCTCTCAACAAATTTAAGAAGACTGAAATCATATCAAGCACTTTCTCCGATCACAACAGCATGAAACTAGAAATGAACCACAACAGAAAAGCTCAAAAATTCTCAAACACATGGAAACGAAATAGCAGGTTGTTAAATAATGAATGGATTAAGAATGAGATCAAAGAAGAAATTTAAAAATTCCTAGAAACGAATGACAATGAGCATACAACAACTCAAAATTTATGGGACACAGCGAAAGCAGTGCTGAGTGGGAAGTTCATAGCACTACAGGCACACTTTCAGAAGCTAGAAAAAGCTCAAATAAAAAACTTAACCCTGCATCTAAAAGAATTAGAAAAAGAACAGCAAGTAAAGCCCAAATGTAGTAGAAGGAAGGAAATAATAAAGTTCAGAGCAGAAATAAATGACATAGAGGCTAAAGAAACAATACAGAGGATCAAGGAAACTAGGAGCTGGTTCTCTGAAAAGGTAAACAAGATTGATGAACCTTTAACTAGACTCATCAAGAAAAAGAGAGAGGGGACTCAAATAAATAAAATTAGAAATGAGAGAGGAGAAATAACCACTGACACAACAGAAATACAAAATATTGTAAGAAAATACTATGAAGAACTGTATGCCAAAAAACTAGACAACCTAGATGAAATGGACAAATTCCTTGAAATATACAATCTTCCAAAAATCAACCTGGAAGAATCAGAAAACCTAAACAGACCGATTACAACAAATGAGATCGAAACAGTTATCAAAAAACTCCCAACAAAGAAAAGTCCGGGGCCAGATGGCTTCACAACGGAATTCTTCCAAATATTCAAAGAAGAACTAACTCCTATCCTTCTCAAGCTATTTCAAAAAATTCAAGAGGAAGGAAGACTTCCAAGCTCCTTTTATGAGGCGAGCATAATTCTGATTCCAAAACCAGGCAAAGACAACACACAGAAAGAAAATTATAGGCCAATATCTCTGATGAATATAGATGCTAAAATCCTCAACAAAATATTAGCAAACAGGATCCAACAATATATGGAACAAATCATACACCATGATCAAGTGGGATTTATTCTGGGGAGGCAAGGCTGGTACAATATTTGTAAATCAATCAATGTGATTCATCACATAAACAAAAAGAAGGAGAAAAACCATATGAAAATTTCAATAGTTGCAGAAAAAGCATTTGATAAAATCCAGCACCCATTCATGATCAAAACTCTCAGCAAAGTGGGAATACAGGGAACATACCTCAACATGATAAAAGCCATCTATGAGAAACCCAAAGCCAACATCATACTCAATGGGCAAAAATTAAAAACAATACCCTTAAGATCAGGAACAAGGCAGGGGTGCCCCCTTTCACCACTCTTATTTAACATGGTCCTGGAAGTCCTAGCCACAGCATTCAGACAAGAAGAAGAAATAAAAGGCATTCAAGTTGGAAAAGAAGAAGTAAAACTATCATTATTTTCAGATGATATGATATTGTATATAGAAAACCCTAAAGTCTCAGTCAAAAAACTACTGGACCCGATAAATGAATTCAGCAAACTAGCAGGATACAAAATCAATACTCAGAAATCAGAGGCATTTTTATACACCAACAATGAACAGTCAGAAAGAGAAAGTAAGGAAACAATCCCCTTCACAATTACAACCAAAACAATAAAGTACCTAGGAGTAAATTTAACCAAGGAGACTAAAGACTTGTACTCGGAAAATTACAAAGCATTGATAAAAGAAATCAAGGAAGACACAAACAAGTGGAAGCATATACCGTGCTCATGGTTAGGAAGAATAAACATCATTAAAATGTCTATATTACCCAAAGCAATCTATAAATTCAATGCAATACCAATTAAAATACCAATGACATACTTCAAAGATATAGACCACATACTCCAAAAATTTATATGGAACCAAAAGAGAACACAAATAGTCTTGGCAATCTTAAAAAAGAAGAATAAAGGGGGAGGTATCACACTTCCTGATATCAAGTTATACTGCAAGACCATTGTACTCAAAACAGCCTGGTACTGGCATAAGAACAGGCATAGAGATCAATGGAACAGAACAGAGAACCCAGAAATAAACCCACAGTTCCATGGACAGCTGATATTTGACAAAGGAGGTAAGAAAATACAATAGAGTAAAGACAGCCTCTTTAACAAATAGTGTTGGGAAAATTGGACAGCTACCTGCAAAAAAATGAAACTAGATCACCAGCTTACACCACTCACAAAAATAAACTCAAAATGGATAAAAGACTTAAATGTAGGCCATGAAACCATAAGCATCTTAGAAGAAAACATAGGCAGTAAGCTCTCGTACATCTCTCGGAGCAATATATTTGCTGATTTATCTCCACGGGGAAGTGAAATAAAAGACAGGAAAAACAAATGGGACGATATCAAACTAAAAAGCTTTTGCACAGCTAAAGACAACAAGAACAGAATAAAAAGACAAACTACACCATGGGAGAACATATTTGACAATATGTCTGATAAGGGGTAAATAACCAAAATTTATAAAGAACTTGTAAATCTCAACACCAGGAAGACAAACAATCCAATCAAAAAATGGGCAAAAGAGATGAATAGACACTTGTCCAAAGAGGACATACAGATGACCAATAGGCATATGAAAAAATGCTCAACATCACTAATCATTAGAGAAATGCAAATTAAAACCACATTGAGATATCACCTCACACCAGCCAGAATGGCGCTCATCAACAAAACAACACAGAATAAGTGCTGGCGAGGATGTAGAGAAAAGGGATCTCTCCTGCCCTGCTGGTGGGAATGCAGACTTGTGCAGCCTCTGTGGAAAACAGTATGGAGATTCCTCAAAAAATGGAAAATCAAACTGCCTTTTGACCCAGCTATCCCACTTTTAGGAATATACCCCAAGGACACCATAGAACAGCTCCAAAAGGAGAAATGCACCCCCATGTTTGTGGCAGCATTGTTCACAATAGCGAAGATCTGGAAACAGCCCAAGTATCCATCAGAGGATGAGTGGATTAAAAAGCTTTGGTACATATATACTATGGAATACTACTCAGCCATAAGAAATGATGACATCGGATCATTTACAATAACATGGATGGACCTTGATAACATTCTATGGAGTGAAATAAGTAAATCAGAAAAAAAAACTAAGAACTATTTGAATCCATACATAGAAGGGACATAAAAATGAGAATCAGAGACATGAACAAGAATGTGATGGCAACAGGGGTGGGGGGGGCAGGGGAGATGGGGTGAAGAAGGAGAGAGGGGTTGGGGGAGGGGAGGGGCACAAAGAAAACCAGATAGAAGGTGACAGAAGACAATTTAACTTTGGGGGAGGGGTATACAGCACAATCAAATGTCAAAATAATCTAGAGATGTTTTCTCTCAACATATGTACCCTGATTTATCAGTGTCACTGCATTAAATTTAATAAATAAATTTTAAAAAAAGAAATGCATATTGGTAGTTACAAAATACTCATGGGGATGGAAAATATAGTCAATAATATTGTATCAAATATATATGGTATCAGATGGGTATTAGATTTATTGGGGTGGTCACTTCATAAGTTATATAAATGTCTAGTCACTATGTTTTACATCTGAAATTAATATAATATTGTACGTAAACTGTAATCAAAAATAAAAAATTATTTTAAAAAATTATCCAATCAAAAGATATAGGGTAGCTGCGTGGATAAAAAAAACAGAACCCATACATATGCTGTCTACAAAAGACAAACCTCAAAACAAAAGATACAAATAAACTGAAAGTAAAAAGATAGAAAAAAATACTTCATGCAAATGAAAATAAAAAAAACTGGGGTAGCAATACTTATATCAGAAAAAAATGGACTTTAAAAAAAAAGGTTATAGTAAGAGATAAAGAAGGTCACTACAAAATGATAGAGAGCAATCGAACAGGAGGATATAACTATTATAAATATCTATGCACCTAATATATGAGCATCTAAATATATAAAGCAGACTTTGTTGGATATAAAGAGCGAGATCAACAGCAATACTATAATATAATAGTAGAGAATTTCAATACCCCACTAACATCATTAGATAGATCTTCAAGAAAGAAAATTAACAAAGAAACAGCATACATAAAGGACACACTAGATCAACTCGATTTAATAGATATCTTCAGAACTTTTCACCCTAAAGCAGCAGAATATACATTCTTTTCAAGTGCTCATGGTACATTCCTTAGGATAGACCACATATGAGGCACAAAAGTGGTCTCAATAAATTTAAGAAGATTAAAATCATATCAAGCAATTTTCTGGTCACAATGGCATGAAACTAGAAATCAACCACAACAGAAAAATTGAAAAATACTCAAACACATGGAAACTAAATAGCATGTTATTAAATAATGAATGGCTTAACAATGAGATCAAAGAAGAAATAAAAAAAATTCTAGAAACAAATGATAATGAGCATACAACTCAAAATTTATGGGACACAGCAAAAGCAGTTCTGAGAGGAAAGTTCATAGCACTACAGGAATACCTCAAGCTAGAAAAAGCTAAAAAAAAAAAAAAAAACCTTAACCCTGCATCTAAAAGAACAAACAGTAAGTAAAACCCAGAGGTAGTAGAAGAAAGAAAATAATAAAAATCAGAGCAGAAATAAATAACATAGAGGCTAAACAAACAACACAGATGATCAATCAAACCAAGAGCTGGTTTTTTGAAAGGGTAAACAAGATCAATGAACCTTTAACCAAACTCATCAAAAAAAAAAGGCGGGGGGACTCAAATAAATAAAATTAGAAATAACATTGGAGAAATTGCAACCAACACAACAGAAATACAAAATATTGTAAGAAAATACTATGAAGAACTACATGACAAAAGAATTAGACAACCTAGATAAAATGGACAAATTCCTTGAAATATACAATCTTCCAAAAGTCAATCTGGAAGAATCAGGAAACCTAAACAGACCAATTACAACAAATGAGATCAAAACAGTTATCAAAAAGCTCCCAACAAACAAAAGCCCTGGGCCAGATTGCTTTGCTGGTGAATTTTACCAAATATTCAAAGAACTAACTCCAATCCTTCTCAAGCTATTTCAAAAAATTCAAGAAGAAAGACTTCCAAGCTCCTTTTATGAGGTGAGCATAATTCTGATTCCAAAACCACGAAAAGACAATGCAAAGAAAGAAAACTATAGGCAAATATCCTTGATGAATTTAGATGCTAAAATTCTCAACAAAATACTAGCAAACTGATCCAGAAATACAGAAAAAAAATCATACATCATGACCAAGTGAAATTTATTCTGGAGAGGCAAGGCTGCTACAATATTCTCAAATCAATCAATGTGATTTATCACATAAAAAACAGGATAAAAATTACATGAAAATATCAATAGATGCAGAAAAAGCATTTAATAAAATCCACCACACATTTATATATAATCAAAACTCAGCAAAGTGGGAATACAGGGAACAAATCTCAACAGGATAAAGGCCATCTATGAAAACCCACTGCCAACATCATAATCAATGGGCAAAACTTAAAAGCAATCCCCTTAAGATCAGGAAAAAGGCAAGGGTGCCCCCTTTCATCACTCTTATTCAACATAATACTGGAAGTCCTAGCTATAGCAATCAGACAAAAAGAAATAAAGGCATCCAAATTGGAAAAGAAGAAGTAAAATTATCATTAGTTGCAGATGATATGATACTGTACATAGAAAACCCTAAAGTCTCAGTCAGAAAACTATTGGACCTAATAAATGAATTCAGCAAGGTGGCAGGGTATAAAATTAATACACAGAAATCAGAAGCATTTTTATATACCAACAATGAACTGTCAGAAAGAGAAATTAAGAAAACAATTCTCTTCACTATTGCAACAAAAAAATAAAGCACCTAGGAGTAAATTTAACCAAGGAGGTTAAAGACTTTTATTCAGAATATTATAAAACATTGATAAAAGAAATCAAGGTAGATACAAACAAGTGGAAGCATATACCGTGCTAATGGTTAGGAAGAATAAACATCATTAAAATGTTTATATTACCCAAAGCAATTTATAAATTCAATGCAATACCAATTAAAATACCAATGACATACTTCAAAGATATAGAACACATATTCCAAAAATTTATATAAAACCAAAAAAGAACACAAATATCCTCAGCAATCTTGAAAAAGAAAAGTAAAGTGGGAGGTATTACACTTTCTGATAGCAAGTTATACTACAAGGCCATTGTACTCAAAACAGCGTGGTACTGGCATAAGAATAGGCATATATATCATGGAACAGAACAGAGAACCCAGAAACAAACCCACACCTTTATGGACAATTGATATTTGACAAAGGAGGTAAGAGCATACAATGGAGTGAAGACAGTCTCTTTAACAAATGGTGTTGGAAAAATTGGACAGCTACCTACAAAAAAATGAAACTAGACCACCAATTTATACCATTCACAAAAATAAACTCAAAATGGATTTTTTTTTAAAAAACTTAAAATGAAAAACATAGGCAGTAAGCTCACCAACATCTATTGCAGTAATATATTTGCTGATTTATCTCCATGGGAAAGTGAAATAAAAGGCAGGAAAAACAAATGGGACTATATCAAACTAAAAAGCTTTTGCACAGCTAAAGACAATAAGAACAGAATAAAAAGATAAACTACACAATGGGAGAATATATTTGACAATACGTCTCATAAGGGGTTAATAACCAAAATTTATAAAGAACTTGTAAATCTCAACACCAGGAAGACAAACAATCCAATCAAAAAATGGGGAAAAGAAATGAATAGACACTTCTCCAAAGAGGACATACAGATGACCAATAGGCATATGAAAAAATGCTCAACATCACTAATCATTAGAGAAATGCAAATTAAAACCACAATGAGAAATCACCTCACACCAGCCAGAATAGTGCTGCTCATCAACAAAACAACATAGAATAAGAGCTGGCGAGGATGTGGAGAAAAGGGAACTCTCCTGCCCTGCTGGTGGGAATGCAGACTGGTGCAGCCTCTGTGGAAAACAGTATGGAGATTCCTCAAAAAATGGAAAATCGAACTGCCTTTTGACCCAGCTATCCCACTTTTAGGAATATACCCCAAGAACACCATAGAACGGTTCCAAAAGGAGAAATGCACCCCCATGTTTGTGGCAGCATTGTTCACAATAGCGAAGATCTGGAAACAGCCCAAATGTCCATCAGAGGACGAGTGGATTAAAAAGCTTTGGTACATATATACTATGGAATACTACTCAGCCATAAGAAATGATGACATCGGATCATTTACAATAACATGGATGGACCTTGATAACATTCTATGGAGTGAAATAAGTAAATCAGAAAAAACTAAGAACTATATGAATCCATACATAGATGGGACATAAAAATGAGACTCAGAAACATGAACAAGAATGTGATGGTAATGAGGTTGGAGGGGTGGGGGGAGGGGGAGAGGGGCGAGGAAGGAGAGAGGGAGTGGGGGAGGGGAGGGACACAAAGAAAACCAGTTAGAAGATGACGGAGACAATTTGATTTTGGGCGAGGGGTATACAGCATAATCAAATGTCAAAATAATCTGGAGATGTTTTCTCTCAACATATGTACCCTGATTTATCAATGTCACTGCATTAAATTTAATTTAAAAAAAAGAAAAGCAAATGACAAGTAATGAAAGTTGTTAGTTATGCAAATGAGATGCAAAACCAACTTTTATTTCATTGGTGAAAATACAGTATACAAAAGGCTGAAATACTGAAGTATCTTCAAGTTACCTGATACCCTAATTTTTGTGAGCAGTGTAATTCTTAGACATGCATTTAATTATCAACAGCAAAAACAGAGCAGTGATTTTTTTGTTGCTGTTTTTTTTTTTTGTCTTTACAGAATATAAGAAATTTGGAACTTTTGCAACATTCCACAATTTATCGCAATCTTTAAAAATTTTATTTGGATATATAAATATTATATTTTGTAAATGTAGATTGTCTCTTTAAAATATCTTTGTATATAAAACCCTTACTCATAATTAGCTATAATTTTACAGCTCACTTTCAATCCTTTCTAACTAGAGTTCCTAATTTTGTTTTACTTTTTTATTGTTCTAGAAAAATATATTGACTAGTTTCTAAGGAAAGTAATTGCATATTTCCTGAGCCACTTCACTTTTTAATTGAAACTTATTGAGGTAATTGTAAAGTCACATGCAGTTGTAAGAAATTATAGAGTGGTTTTTCGGGTACAATTTACCATGTTTCCCCAATGGCAACATTTTGCAAAACAGAAGTACAACATCACAACCAGGATTTTTACACTGATAGAATTTACCTATCTTATTTAAATTTCCCCAGTTTTAGTTGTGCCTCTGTGTGTGTGTGTGTTCATGTGCACATCCTACAATTTTATCACATGTGTAGATGCATGTACCTACCATTACAATCAAAATATTGAACAGCTCCATTGTGGCAGGAATCCTTTGTTCTGCCGTTTTATAATCACACTGATCTCGTTCCCACACCCTGCCCTAAATCCGTGGCAACCACCAATCTGCTCTACATCTCTAAAATTTCCACATTTCAAAAATGCCATACAAATGGAATCAGATGACCTTTGGAGACTGGCTTTTCACTCAGCATAATACCCTGAAGATTCATACAATTCCTTGAGGGTCCTAATAATTTTTCCTTTTTTACTGCTGAGTAATATTCTGTAGTATGGATGCTATACTATTAAACTATTCACCTGTTGAAGTACATCAAGGCTATCTCCAGGTTTTGGCTACTAAAGTAAAACTGCTGTGAAGACTGGTGTACAGGTTTTGGTGTGAACATGAGTTTCTATTTCTCTGCAATATCAGCTTAGGAATGCAGTTGCTGGCCCTAACCAGTTGGCTCAGTGATAGAGCATCAGCCTGATGTGTGGAAGTCCAGGGTTTTGATTTCTGGTCAGGGCATACAGGAGAAGTGACCATCTGCTTCTCCACCCTTCCTCCTCTTTCATCTTTTTTCTCTCTCTCTTCCTCTCCCACAACCATGGCTTGAAGAGTTCAAGCAACTTGGCCCTGGGTGCTGAGGATGGCTCCATGGCCTTGCCTCAGGTGCTAAAATAGCTCAGTTGCTAAGCAACGGAGCAATGCTCCAGATGGGCAGACCATCGCTGGGTAGAGGACTTGCCAAGCAGATCCTTGTTCGGGTGCATGCGGGACTCTGTCTCTCTGCTTCACCATTTTTCACTTAAAAATAAAAAAAGAATGCAATTACTAGTTTGTAGGTAATAACATCTCTAGTTTTTTTTTGTTTTGTTTTGTTTAAGAAACAGCCAAGCTGTTTCCCAGAGTAACTGTACCATTTCACAGTCCAACCAACAATTCACAAGTGGTCCAGTCCTTTCACATTTTTTCCAGTTTCTGTCACTTTTTTTATTTTAGCACTCTGATAAATGCATAGTAATATTTCATTGTGGTTTTAATTTGCATTTTCCTGATGGCTGTTGATGTTGAACATCTTGGCATGGGCTTATTTCCATCTGTATATTGAGTTTGGTGAAATGTCTCCATGCATTCTGCCTGTTTTCTATTGGATTACTTTTCTATTCAGTTTTAAGGTTGTTTATACATTCTAGATACTAAGCTCTGTGAGATATGTGGTTTGCAAATACCTTCCCCCAGTAGGTAGTTGGTCTTTTCCCTTCCCATAGGCTTTCACAGAGCAAAACTTTAATTTTAATGAGGTCCAATTCATCAATTTTCCTTTTATAAATTGCACTTTCAGTTTAAATCTATAAACTCTTTGCCTAGCTCTAGATCCAAAAGATTTTCTTTTGAAGTCTTTAGTTTTACATTTTACATTTAAGTCTGTGATTCATTTTGAGTTAATTTTTGTATAAGGGGTTAGTTAGGTTTAGGTTGAGATTTCTATTTTGCCTATAGATATCCAATTGCTACAAAAGCATTTGTAAAACTGCTATTGGGTTACTTCAGTTTATGGGAACGTTTTTCTTTGATGTCATTTGTGGTTGACAACCTGTCTGCACGCACAAGATGTGGGTGTTTCAGTTACACATAAGCTACATGACTGTAATAAAGTATTGTGTGTTCACACCAGGTAGAAGTCTATTTCTATTCAATGTGACAGTCCAAAGCAAGCAGTCAGGACTTGCTAGAAATCTCAGAGAATCAGGCTTGATTAGTGTACAATCCCACCATTTCCTTAGAAATTGACCCCCACTCCAATGATCCTGGTGACATTCCAACCTGTGGAAAGGAACAAGCAGCCTCATCTTTCAAAGGGTGACTGGACACATCACTTATGATCCTGTCCTCTGGCCTGCACTGGCATATGACCAGAACCAATTCTCTGCTGGTGGTTACTGTTGTAAAGACATAAGTATGATTATTTTCATGGCCTCTTGGTTTTCCTTTTTAAACACTTAGAACATTTTCTTTTCTTTCTCTTCAGTGTTTAAAGTTTTCAGTATGATTTCTAAAAATGGGTCTTCATGAATTTTAGTTAATTTCAAACATTTTCATTGAAGTCTTTATTTAGGGCAAAAAACTTGTCTTATGAGGGGGCGAGGGGAAATAAGTGAGTGGGGGAAAGAAAAAAAGAAACTTGTCTTTGGCGTTTCCTTATTTATATCAAAATTTGTTCTGATTTATCTTTACACTGACTGCATCTCTGATAGATGCTCTTCATAGCTATAATTTTCTCTCATGTTTTCATCCTTTTATCTCTTTTCTTTTTGTTCTCTAAAAGTTCTTCCAGTTTGCTTTCCATTTCATTGGTTTTATTTTCTTTACTTAGCAATCTACTCACTGCATTCATTGAATTTCATGTTTCTTGTAATGACTTTTTTTCAGAAACTGCTTTAAAAATTAGTCATAAAAAAGAGATACTGCATACATTTTTCTATGTTCTTTCCAGTCATAGAGAGACCTGTGCATGTCAATTATTGAGTACTGTCAAATAGAAGTCAAGGGTGGTTGTGTTTCAAATTCCCAAAGCAAGCCCTGATGGAAGAAAAACAAGAGTGAATCAGTACAAACTGGTTTTGTTTGGAATGACAGACGGTGAAAGAGGTTTGATTTTATTTTTTATTCTTTCTTATGATTTGCTTTGGTTTGGGAGGTAGCTACTTGGCTGTGAAACCTGGCTCAATGGCTGCCTTGCAGAGTGTGGCATAACCTCTTTCCATGAAATAGATAGATCCCAAAAGAAGGCCTTTCTGTGCCCAAGTCTCCTTTTCCTGAGATAGTCTTTTCAGGATCAAGCAGGGGCACCTTAAAAACTGTTCAGATCCTGAGGACACTGGTTTAGAGAGGTCAGGGGAAGCCTAGAACTGAATATCCCAATGTCCCTGTAATCCATTTCCATGTACTACCTGTGCCTTACAGACAGGAATTCTTAGTAAATCTTTTTTGATGGCAGGAATTCTTAGTAAATCCCCATGGCCATGTCTCTGACTTGTAGTTATACCATTGTCTCTCAGGAGTATCATTACTTTGTCATTTTTTGTGGTGGTGGGGTTTCTTCATTTTAAGCCCAGTGGCAAATTCTTAGCAGAAATGTCTCTCAGTTTCTAGAGAGATAGATGAGGGAGTCATATAGGAAGAAGAAGAACAATTGGTTATTTCAAAAGGTATTTATGGGAGGGGGGTAATATCTAGGTCTCCTGGCTGCCAACTTACCCAACTATCCTATGCTACTATTTAAAATGTGTCCCCAAATAGTAGTATATCAATAGTCACATACAGTTAAAACTGTTGCTGATCTGCTCAATTGCACCCTGTGCTTTCCCATCCCAGGACTATTGTTTCTAGTCCCAGGGCCAACATGTTCCCTGGAGAATGCATCCTGTGTGGCTTATCTGTCAGCTTTCACAGCTCTCAGGTTTCAGGCATCAGGCGTGAGGCGTGAGGTGGGTACAGGCATCGCAAGGTCCCAGACTGCAGTGAAACACCTTGTCTAGCTCTCTCCTTAGCAGCTGTGGTATGTTTTTTCCCTAATGTTAAAAGCAGGTTCAAAATGGTCCAAAATAAGAAATTTGCTTTCAATATATATTTCCCTCTACCATGGAAAGTATTCATATGCCATACCTATCCCATCAGGAACCCAGAAACATCTCACATTCAACCCAAACACCCAGTTGCTATTTATTCATAAAGGCCATTCACCACCTCAGGTCACTCATGAATTTCTTTAGTTACTCAGAACTGAACAGCTCTGAGACTCTTTGCATCCCTGTTAAAGCACAGAGCCAAGTATTGTGTTACAAGTGCAAAAATTAATCATAACAATTCGGCAGGGAAGTAAGGTGTCAGGCTGGTGCTCGGTTCCTGGGGCAGAGTTGGGTTACCACACATGGCTTACATAGAATCTTGTTGTTGTCAGCTCTTCTGAGGCCAAAGTGGGAGAGCTCAGATGCCTATGCTTTCATTCCCTTGGTAGTCTGTAAATCCTGAACTGCTGTTCTCTCCATAACAATAAAAAAAACAACTGCTTTAATCTGCATTCAGGCCACCTAGGTCTCTTCTGTGTTGTATGTCTTCATGAAGATCATTTCCCACGAGTCATTTCTTTTTTTTCTTTTTTTTTTCTTTTTTTTTTGCATCCTGCAAAATACACAAGAGGCTCAGAAAATGCCCATCCAAAGCACTGTAATCCGTTGACAATGTTCTCTTCTTTCACATCCAGAGATACACAAGCTCTGCAGCCAGGTGCTGAACGAGTCAGGAAGTGCAGCAGGAGGTCAGCACAGAACGATGTCTCGGGAGTGCCATAACCAGAATGTTTGGTGAAGAATTCAGGCCTTTAGTGAGACTCAGAGGTGAGTGGGTTATAGAGAGATGGGCGGGAAGAAGAAGCTATTATCATCACAGGAACAGCTGATCCGAGGGCAATGGGTATCAGGTCATTGCAGAAAGCAGACACAAGATGCAGTTTCAGGGGATACATGAAGAGAATCCGATCTTCCCTTGAGGAAGATGGAAACTAATTGGAAAAACACATGCAGAGTGAGAAATGCATTTCAGAATTAGACATAAAAAGCATGTTGATGAGGGGGTTTCTGGAGCAAGGTGTGGCTGTGAGAATGGCCAAGGACTGAGGAATCAGTACAGGGAAGTCTGGTGGGAAACAAGGGGAAGGAGAGTAGGACCTACTTAGAGAGAGCCCTAAGTCAGTCAGGTGTTGAACCTGATAAATTCAAGAAATTTCTGCACATTGTTGGTTTAAGAATGGACACAAAGTGCCTGACCTGTGGTGGTGCAGTGGATAAAGCATCAACCTGAAATGCTGAGGTCACCAGTTCAAAACCCTGGGCATGCCTGGTCAAGGCACATATAGGAGTTGATGCTTCCTGCTCTTCCCCCCTTCTCTCTCTCTCTCTCTCTCTCTCTCTCTTTCCCTTTCTTCTCTCTCTAAAAATGAATTAAAATTTTTTTAAAAAATTTATTAAAAAAAAAATAATGGACACAAAGAAAGAAGAGCTTCCTTACAGTAGAGTAACATTTTAACATTTACACATTTACTTCAATTCTATTCTTTCCTCTGGTACCCACCACACCATAAGGAAGGCAGAGTGAATATTAAATCAATTTAAAGGCAAGAAAAGTAAGGCTCAGATTTGTCAAGATCACAAACACTAGCTTTCACAATTCTAAGACCAGTGTTCTTCCTACTCTTGTTTATCTTTGTGAGGCATAAAGTTGGGTTCACTTACTTTTGATGAAGATTGCTCTGTCTAACCCATCCACATGTGTTACCAAGCACTCATAGCACTCAGCAGATAGTAGTCCCAAGTAAGGAAGTAAGTATTAAGCTGATCACAAGGAAGAAATATAAAAAGGAAAGGAATCAATGCAACACAAGAATCAGTAACATTTAAGGACTATTTAATCACTGAAGGCTAAAAACTTTTGCCTTCATGGGCAGTGTTAAATTACAACAGGTTTTTTAAATTAAAATTTTTTTTCATATTTGAAGAGCAATTAGAACAATTTTGTGGGGCCCCTAAAACTATCACAGGCTCTAGGTAACATACTTACTATGCCTAATGGATAAATGATTTCTCACTAAGAGGATATAAGGGAGACAAAAGTTTTAAATGATTGTAAAAATTTTAACCAGAGAATGTGGAAGGATGGCAGCATCTCTCAAACAAAAAAGTGAAGAGGTTGAAAAGAGAAATCAATTTGAAGAGGAAGATCATTTTGATTTTGTACTTTGGGAACTTGAACTGATGACTGAAATCCACTGAAAGGTAACCAGTAAATAACTGGTGATGTAGCCTCTGGGTTCATGCACATTTGAAAATCAAGAGTATAAAGGTATTTTTACAAACCATGAAAGCTAATGATCTCCTATAGAAAGTGGATGGTTGAGGGAGGCACTGGAAACTAATGCAAAAGTCTTCTGAGGTGTGCCACAAGTAAGAGGTAGAAGAGGAAGAGGAATTGGTAGGATTTATAGGAATGATGGAGTCCTGTGCACCTGAGAGAGGTTGTTGTAATGATTGGGATTATAGCTGAATTTAATTTCAAAATGGAATCTGAGTTAAAAGTGGCCTATGAAAGTGAAAATGAAGATAGCCACCATGTCTTTTTTCTTATTTTTTCCTGTGCCTCTCACTTCCCCTAAACACACACATACACATACACACACACACGCACACACCTAACATAAGTTACCCAAAGGCATTGAAGATACACAGAATTAACTGAAGGAAACAATCAGGCAGTTTAGCTATCTGATGCAAGCATTGTAACTCAACAAAGCAAAAGTTACAACAGTATATTTATGGTCAAGGTATGAGCAGATGGGAAATATGAAACATTTTCTTCCATCTCAAAAAAATTTTCCTTGTTTGAGGAAACTACTAGTTCCACTGTATGCTGTCCAAATCATCAGAATCACAGCCCTTGGTTTTATTATAGTAGGTACCAATCATGGCCATCATATATACAATTTATTATGAAAGGCTTGTTTTCTGTACTAACATTTTCATAAAGAAAAGCACCACTGATGAGAATTGCAACACATTTCCCCTGAGACTGTAGATGCTAGGTATTTTGGTGCAATTGGAGCAACCTACTCAGAAACAGATGAATTTCTGAATGATTGATGGATGAACAGGGAGGTGGTTGTTTAAGATCAGTCATCTGAATCACATCTTGGGAGAGTTCCCATGAAGTTATATACGAAGAAAATCTGGGCCAGTATGCACATGCCTGATTATTGAAGTAAGAACAGCTGAACAGCTGCATTTATTTCAACATTCTCAGCCTCACACATACATGCATGCCAGTGAGTCTGAGAGATTAAAATGGAAGAGAAAAATCATGAGTAGAATAATAAGAAAATAGAACTGAAAAATAGCAGGCTGGAAAAATAGCTACATGCCTCAGCTAGGGTCAGAGGCAGATTTAATGGCGGGTGCACCAGGTGTGCACCCTGGGCCCCAACTTCTAAAAGGTCCTGCAAATCCTAACTTTACACTTTTTCTAATGACACCAAGATTGGTTTCATGTGTTTAATTTTAACATTGATTGTACATAATTTTTTTATTTAAAAATATGGTTAACATGTATTTTTATTTTCCCAGTCTCTCTCTTTTTTTTAAAGGGCCCAATATTTTTTTTTCTATGCCTGGGGCCTCAACAGACCTTAATCCACCTTTGGCTAGGGTGGACATTGAAAATGAGTAAGTTAGTAGGATAGAGTACAGAGGAGAGAGAAAAGGGGAAATGAAAGAAGATATGAGATGTGAAGGCAAGAATAAAAAACCATCACATGCATCTGTCTAACTGGAAACTTAGAGAAAGGAAATAAAGATAAAGAGTACAGGAAATATGTAAAGAGGTCATTGCAGAAACTTTTCCAGAATTAATTAAAATTATGAATCCACAACAAAAGAGAAACACAAAATATACCAAGAGAGTGAACATAAAGAAAACATTAATTCTTCAAAAATATAGCCCAACTGAGGGACAATTTTAGGAAGAGAGAGGAAAAGAATCTTACAAACACCCAAAGTGAAAGGCTAAATTGCCAATAAAAGAACAATTAGACAGACAGCAGACTTTTTGACAGCAATCATGGAGGATAAACAAGAGTGGAATGTCCTCAAAATCGTGAGGTGCCTCTTGTCAGAATGGAATGGTGCATCAAGCAAAACTCTCTTTCAAGAACAAAATAATAATCAGAACACTATCAGATTTTAGAAAAACTGCTAATGGAAGGACTTTTGGAAGAAAGAAAAAAATTTCAGAAAGGAAATCTATGACAGGGGTAGTCAACCTTTTTATACCTACCATCCACTTTTGTATCTCTGTTAGTAGTAAAATTTTCTAACTGCTCACTGGTTCCACAGTAATGGTGATTTATAAAGTAGGGAAGTAACTTTACTTCATAAAATTTATAAAGCAGAGTTACAGCAAGTTAAAGCATATAATAATAATTACTTACCAAATACTTTATGTCAAATTTTTGCTAAGTTTGGCAGAATAAATCTTTATAAAACACTTACTATAGTTAAATGTCCTTTTATTTATACTTTGGTTGCTCTGCTACTGCCCACCATGAAAGCTGGAACGCCCACTAGTGGGCGGTAGGGACCAAGTTGACTACCACTGATCTATGATATACAAAGAAATGACTAGCAAAAAAATTGGTCAACATGTGGATAAAATTAAATATAAGGGAAAAAATGGTAACATTCAATTTATTAAGTTTTTAGAAAATGAGTTGCAAAGGCTAGGCAACAGCAGCGTATGGATACGTATAGGTGATTGGAGTTCAGGTACAAGTCCTTGTATGTTTACAGAGAAGAAAGCACTGCCATACTTTATATTTAACAAGTATAACTTCAAAGGAAACCAGTAAATAATAGAAGTAAAAAGTGTTTTCTTCCCTGGCTGGTTAGCTTAGTCAGTTAAAAGTATCATCTCAAGACAACAAGGTTGCAGGTTTGATCCCCAGTAAGGGCACACATGGGAAGCAACCAATGAAAGCACAACTGAGTGGAACAACAAATGCTTCACTTCCCCCTCCTCTCTCTCTCCTTTCCTCTCTGTCTCCCGAAAAAAAAAATCAATAAAATTAATCCCTGGCTGGATGCTCAGTTGGTTGGAGTGTCATCTCAGAGCACAGAGGTTGCCAGAGGTTGCCAGTTCAATTGCCTGGTCAGGGCACATACAGGAGCAGCTCCATTTTCCTGTCTCTCTCTATATATATATCTCTCTCAAAACATTATTTCCCATACAGTAGCTGAAATAAAATGGAAAAGTGAGATGCAAAAGACAGCAAGAAGGGGGGGGGGGGGAATGAGTGATTCATAATAAAATTAGTATAAGCAACAACTAAATAAAATGGTAGAAAAGCAAGAGATATAGATGGAAAAACACCAGTTAAGAGACACAGAATGACCACAATCTCTTTGAATGAATGGCATCCAGTCACAGGAAACAAAGAGAGGTCCAGAGAACAAAGAGCTATTACTAAAAATTAGACAACCATACCCCTAATATAAGTGTAAATGATATAGAGAAGAGGGAGAAGGGAAGCAGTGTGGTGCAGAAAGAGCAGGCATAACACGGTTTCCTCAATCTTCTCCTTGGTATCTGTGTGATCTATGCAATATTCAACCTGAGCTTTATTTTCCAAAGCAACGGAATTGAAATAATAATAGTGCCTCCATCATAGAGTTAGCGCAATAATTATGAGATGAAATATGGAAAGAACTTAATGATGATGCCTAGTACTTATGGTGGACACAAATAAATGTTTATTAGTGTGGAGTAGACTGGGGAGCTGGGGCAGGTGAAAATCATTGAATTTGAGGACTAGGTGGGTGGAATTAGGGAAGGTGAAACAGCAAGAAGGACAGAAAATAGAAAACAATGAGAAAAGCCTAAGACAAGACAACAAAGGTAAGAGGCAAGCAAGCAGCCTCAGGCAGAACACAGGTGGGCTGGTGGGGCAGGCTTCCTGCTTCCTGAGTATCCCACCCCCTCCTCACCTCATTGGTCCCTCCAGGATGTCTTACTGGAAGTCAATAGTTACCAGGAGAAAACATCTGTATTTGAAAACAGCTGCATGTGCATTTGCCTCATTAAAAAATACTTTTTCAGAGTTTGGATATTAATGTTGTGTGTCACCAGAAATGTCATGAGAACTCTAGGGAGGAAAAATGTGGTCTGTGCAATTAGCAGCCCTCGGGCCATAAAGCTTCTGTTGCAGACAGTGTCAAACCACTGGAAGGGCCAGGAAGGCAAAGCCAACAGCCAGAGCCGATGCCTAAACTCACACTGTTTCTAGTTTCACAGCTCACCAACATATGCACGCACACACATGCAAAAAACACACACAAAATACATGTACTAAATGCACACACTCTATGGGCATACAAATATGTACACATACACACATGTCATACATAGATGTACACACACCATGAGCACTCACAACACTCATGCCATACACATGTGCATATAACTATGCATGCACACACCACCTATATACACACAGTACACGTGACAATCACACCTACCAGCAAAATCACTATTTGCACATAGCAATTAACCACCACTAAGAGTCCTTCTATCCAGCTTCATTTTAATTCTATATTTATATTCCTTACACAGTTCTCAAATTTTGAGCCATGGAAAAAAGTCCAATCAATGTTAAATTGATTTTAGGAATAATTAAGTGAATTCTTAAGGGCTTACATTATTCAAATCATTTTCTATGCTTAAATCTGTCCTGAGTAATGAATTCATTTATGTTCCTTGAGAATACAGTTATTGTAATTGTATAACTATAAAATTCTCTCTGAACAGACAATGAAATGTTTTATTACATTACAATATTATGTGTATAGTCAAATTATCTATATAATAAAAAACATATTTCTGCTTAGGCTATTGAGTAGTATTAAATTTGAATAGAAAATCTTTGGCAAAAAGAATGCAGCACTTGTACAACATACCACCACAACTTTCTGAATTATCTACTTGTCTTTGTGCCAATTCATAGCAATTCCCGATATTTTCCAGAATATTTCCAACTCAGTTATGAGCCTGAAATACTTGAAACTTTCACCACCTCCCTTGGTAGCATAGTAGAAAACAAAGCTACTTATAGAGTTTTGCTATTATTTATCCTGGACTTTGCTTGTGTGTGTGTGTGTGTGTGTGTGTGTGTGTGTGTGTGTGTGTGTGTGTGTGTGTGTTTGAGAGAGAGATCCAAGGGGTCTATTAGCCCAAGAAAATGTACCATAGTGGCAATTTGTGCTTAGGTTTCTACACTAAACATTAAATAACATAATTTATAAAAAATATATAGGATTGCATCTTTTATCAAATACCTCTCTTTCAATGAAAGGAGATTTATGTGGAACCAAGAAGGCCACATTTAACATGGTTGTCAAGACCCAGGCAGCCGCCTGCTCATACACTGAACCTGAGCCAACACTGCTGCTTAGAAGGTAACATGGAGCTGGGACAGGAGCTCCGGGGAATGACGCGCAAGGGCCAGAAATAGAAATAGGACCACGCCCTAATTCTTTAGGTCTGTTGACAATTAAAGGTATTGTGTTCAGTTTCTGTCTCCACATTTTAAGAGGAATGTGAACACATGAATAAAGGTCTAAAGGAAAGGTAAACTAACCAAGATGTTGAAGACAGGCCTAAGAAATACCCGTAGGATGGTGGTGTCCTCCCTGGATACAGAGGAGAACCTGATTTCTCTGGGTTTAGAAGGGCCATACCTCTGCACTTCTTCCTCAAGGTGGGGACCAAGGGAGGTTCCTGCTCTGAAGCTGGAGGCATTGATGATGGGAATCTAGGGGGAGATACATCCTGATAGGAGCTTCTCACTGGGTCAGAGTCCCCTGGAAAGCCTAGAATTCACTTACTAGCTTTCTGGTAAAAGTGGGTTTAATGAGACTCATGCTGCACAAGGAGCGGTCCATCACCTAAAACAAGGGAAAGCAGGAGTTCTCCTGAATGAAGAGTGCCAGCATCATGTGGCCTGGAGCCACCTCTGAATTCTGCCACTTACAAACTGAGGAAACCCTGTGCCTCAGTGTCTTCATCTGTAACAGGAGAATCATGCTCATCTAACCACTATTTAAACTGTTATGACAGTTCCTCATCTGGTGGTGACATGAGATAAGTCCTGAGTTGAAGTCGGAAGTCCTGGATTTGAGTTCTGGCTTCCTCGCACCCCCAAGTCTCTGAGAGTGCATGCCTTAGCTCGGGGCTGGATTTCTTCCCCTCTGCCCTGTTTATCTTAGGGTTGTCATGAAGATCAAGTGAAATGAGACCACCAATTTACATCATCCACAAGAATAAACTCAAAATGGACAAAAGACTAAAATGTAAGTCACAAACCCATAAAAATCCTTGATGTAATCATATGCAATAAAATCTAAGACATCTCTTATAGCAACATTTTTGGCGATATATCTTTTAGAGCAAGGAAAATCAAGGAAAAATAAACAAATGGCACTACATCAAACTAAAAAGCTTTTGCACAGCAAAAGAAACCATCAACAATGAAAAGACAACCCACTCAATGGGAGAATATATTTGCTGATACATCTGATAGGGGTTAATATCCAAAATTTATAAAAAAACTTCCAAAACTGAATAGCAGAAAGACAAACAATCCAATTTTCTGAATAGACACTTCTCCAAAAAGGCCATACAGACAGCCAATAAGCATATGAAAAAATGCTCAACATCACTAATCATCAGAAAGATGCAAATTAAAACCACAATTAGATATCACTTCACACCTGTCAGAATGGCTATCATCAATAAATCAACAAATAACAAGTGCTGGAGAGGGTGTGGAGAAAAAGGAACCCTCCTGCACTGCTGGTAGGAATGCAGACTGGTGCAGCCACTGTGGAAACAGTATAGCGTTTCCTCAAAAATTTTTAAAATGTAACTACCTTTTGACCTAGATATCCTACTTTTAAGAATATATCCTAAGAATCCCGAAACACTGAATCAAAAGAAGATATGCACCCCCATGTTTATGGCAGCATTGTTTACAATAGCGAAGATCTGGAAACAACCCAAGTGTCCATCAGTGGACGAGTGGATAAATAAGCTTTGGTACATATATACTATGGAATACTATGTGGTCATAAGAAGAAAGGAAATCCACCTTCTGAAACATGGTTGGACCTGAAGATTATTATGCTATGTGAAATAAGCTAATTAGGGAAAGACAAGTACCATGTGATCTTACTCATGTGTAGAATCTAATGAACAGAATGAACTGATGAACAAAATAGAAACTGAGGCATGGACAGGTGGAACAGATGGACAACTGTCAGAGAACAGGGGCAAGGTGACTGGATAAAAGAAATTGAACGGATTAGTCTAGAAACATAGTACATAACACACAGATACAAACAAGAGTGGCAATAACCAGAGGAAAAGGGGGGCAGGGTAGGTGGAGGTGGAAAAGGGGGGAAATAAGATGAAAAGAGACTTTCCTTGGGGCAGAAGGTGCATGAGGCCATGTGTGGATGGTGTTATATTGCGTTCTACACTTGAAACCTGTATGGTTTTGCAAACCAATGCAATCTCAATAAATTTAAATGAACTTAAAAAATAAAATAAAATGAGTTTGTGACATACAAGAAAAAAACAAGATCAAATGAAAATATACATTCATCAGGACCCTGGTGTCATCAGTGCCCCATGACGTGAGGTTTCTCCAAAGGGGCCAGTCTGGTGGGAAAGGTCATCAGTGCATGTGACTGCAAAGTAATAGTTAAAGAAAAGACTTTGAAAAGGGCTTAAGTTCAAAGTGGTCTCTGTCAAATGTAAGCAGGCTCCATGTTTAGTTAAGGAGCTCAAATTCACTTGTGAAACCAATGAGATGAGAAGGACTCTCTTTGTGGTATACAGACATGAAAAATAGAGATACTGAGACTCTCACAAACTCAGTAAATTCAAAGCTTAGTGTCAATGCTATAGATGTTTCCAATATTTAAGCTGATATATTTCTTCTAAATTTATTTTGGACAACACAGAATAAGTGCTGGCGAGGATGTGGAGAAAAGGGAACCCTCCTGCACTGCTGGTGGGAATGCAGACTGGTGCAGCCACTGTGGAAAACAGTATGAAGATCCCTCAAGAAATTAAAATCGAACTGCCTTTTGACCCAGCTATACCACTGTTAGGAATATAACCCAAGAACACCATAGCACTGTTTGAAAAGAAGAAATTCACCCCCATGTTTATGGCAGCATTGTTCACAATAGCGAATATCTGGAAGCAGCCCAAGTGTCCGTCCGAATGGATTAAAAAGCTTTGGAATATATACTATGGAATACTACTCAGCCATAAGAAATGATGACATCAGATCTTCTACAACAACATGGATGGACCTTGATAACATTATACTGAGCAAAATAAGTAAATCAGAAAAAACTAAGAACTATATAATTCCATACATAGGTGGGACATAAAAATGAGACTCAGAGACATGGACAAGAGTGTGGGGGTTACAGGGTGGGGGCAGGAGAGGGAGGGGGTTGGGGAGGGGAGGGGCACAAAGAAAACCAGTTAGAAGGTGACAGAAGACAATTGGACTTTGGCTGATGGGATTGCAGTATAATCAAATGTCAAAATAACCTAGAGATGTTTTCTCTGAACATATGTATCCTGATTTATCAATGTCACCCCATTAAAATTAATCCAAAATAAATAAATAAGTAAATAAAGTTTGTTTTGGTGTGGTTTCAGCTATTTTTTCCAGTTTTGTTCTACCCTTCCCATAGCTGGCCAGTCAGGTCACAGTGAATGCCCAGAACATTCTCAAATTCTCATGTTCAACATATGTAAGTGTAGAAAGGGCCCATCCATACATGTCCCAAACGCATGCCGAATATAATTGACATACTTGGGATAAAAGATTTCTCCCTCAGAAAAGAACTACTCCAGCAATAAGAAAGCAATGTTTTAAAAAGCCTTGTTACTATTACGATATTTATTTCAATCTAGCTCAAAAATTATTTAGGTCACTCACTGCAAATGATGGAATTGTCCATTCATGTGACGTGTACGCCAAGAGTGAAGGAGATTGAATTTACCCCTTTGGCATATTAAGACCCGTCACACAGTTCTGCTCATGGAAACTTATTTACTATGACAGTTAAAAAATGTTTTAAAACATTTGGTTCCCCAATATCGGTTACCTTATGGACAACTTAGAGAAAGCTACCACTGCTGGGTTTCACCAGTTTTTACTTTGACATGGCGAGAAGTAGAAGGGGGCGGGGTGATCAAACCATGCCAGCTCAAAAGAAGAAAAAAAGCCTTGCCATTTCGGTTACTGACCTTGCAGTTATTAACAAAGAAACCTGCCTCTTTCCATTTCCTAATGATGGCCGCAGTTGAAGTGTGAACTGACTCCAGCTGAGTATTTAAGTACAATATTTCAAGGACATTCCTCACAAGTGAATATAGAGAGACAAGACTCCTATTTCAGCTTCAAGGTTTAAATGTCAAATACCTGGAGACATAATTACTCAACCTTAAATACATTGTATGACTTCATTGCTCTGCTTCAAGGAAATTCAAACTAGTGACTTTAGTTTAAGACACTGTGTGGACGGGGGGGAAGACAGAGTGCAGAGGGGTATAGGAGGGCAATGGGGAAGGGGTCCACATAAGAGCACGTTTGACTCATTATGCTATAGCACAAAGCTCACATACTGGGAAGCTGTGTTAATATATCACTTGGTGAGAAGAAGGAAGAATTCCCTGTGTGCTCACAAAATGAGGTGCAAGCAATTGAAAATGCTCTGACTGAAAGGAAAGTCATCTAAAATTTAACCATGAAGAATTATCCAGTAGGACAGGGATTCCACTATTAAAATAGCAGCATCTTTGATTCAAATATAAATCAGCTACTATTTATAACTTCTTAGAGCTAAAGGACCATTTTCTAGTACCAACAAATGTCCAGAACAGAATGGACATTTGTCCTATATTCCTTTTATTTTGCCAGAGAGAGAAAGGGAGGGAAGAAGAAAAACAGGAAACAGGAAGGGAGAATGATGAGATACATCAACTTGTAGGGAGCAATTTAGTTGTTCATTGATTGCTTTCTTATACGTGCCTTGACCAGGGGCTACAGCAGACCGAGTGACCCCTTGCTCAAGCCAGCGACCTTAGGCTTTAAGCCAGTGACCTTTGGGCTCAAGCCAGCAACCATGAGGTCATGTCTATGAACCTACACTCAAGCCAATGACCTTAGGGTTTCGAACCTGAGACCTCAATGTCCCAGTTCGATGCTCTATCTGCTGTGCCAACACCGGTCAGGCACTGCCTTATATTTCAAGTGAGCATAAAGAGAAAATATAGTCTTTTCCTGCATATTAAGGACAATCTGATTAATTCCACATATTTTCAGAAATCCCTGACTTAAAGATGTTTCAGAATTCTGAAGGGCAAGACTCACATATCTTCTCAAATACACTCTTCTCAACTGACCAAATTCCATTTTTTTTCATTTCTATAGAGCATGTAAAAGGATGCCAGCTGCATTTTGTGCAAAAATTCCAGCTAGTGAACAGTCCCCTTGCTGCCCAGCAACCCACAGCCATGAGAAACTGTCTTCTCACCCAGGAAAGCTACTGACACTCACTGTCTGTGTAATGGTAGCAACTAAGTAAAGAAGGGGAAAAAGTTCAAACCTGAGGACAGGTCACACAGAGATGGTAATAAGTCAAGCTGAGAACATTTCTAAAATTGTGATTTAACTAAGACCATGAAACCTGAATTCTAGTGTATCATCATATGTGCTTCAAAATACTTATCATTTCTATTGATTATCAAAAAGTAATCTACCCAAACATTTATTTCATTTTCCTGAACACCCAGGAGAAGCCCCATTTGAGAATACTACCAGGAAGAAAAAGAGAACTTTCTTAATTTACTCATTCTTACTAAACACTAAACAAAGTAAAACAATTTAAAGTAATTCTTAGCTTAATAAAATCTCCATGTTTGTTTTAAGAATTTAATCCATGTTGTATCATCAATTAATAAGGATTGCCTATAAAAAGAATGTAAGGAGGCCAGAAATGCAAATCCAGCTGTGGTGGAAAGCAAGGAGGCACTCCGGTCTCGGTCTATGAAAGTTTGTCTATACATTACAAAGTAGAGCTTAGGTCCGTCTTTCCACTGGCTGAAGTTTTGGCTTACACAACTTTCTTCTTGTTAAAATGGTCTCCTTCCTCCTGACTGACTGCCCACTTAGGAATATGAAATCCATTGCAATCTCTTTCACCAAAACCACATGCAATTGTCTGAACCAGATGAATAGGAATCCTGGGGACTTATGTGACATCAATGTAAAAAGTGGCCAACATCAAGAAACCTGATGGCAAGGTTCATGGGCAACTTTCATATAAAAGATAAGCTTGTGGGCCATAAGATTAACTATAATTTATTCTATTTAAAGTCAGTGGTCAATTTACCAAAGTGGGACATTTCCACAAAATATTTGTTTTACTTTCCAAAAGTAAGAACTCAAAAACTTAGGTTTCTGTAAGAAGAGTCAACAGTAAATGGCTGCTCTTATATAGCTGTTCTCACTTGGGAATGATTGGTTAGCTTGACCATTCATTCAAAAAAACACTAGTCCAAGGGTACTCTGCTCATTGCTGGAAATACAAGGATAGTCAAGGAGTCAATTATCTGAGAAGAATGGTAAATATAGGACTATTTTAGGACAATGTGATAGAAATATGAATAAAATGTTACAGGAGTAGCATTGTATGAGATTCCCCTAGTTAAAATTATTTACAGTAGGAATGAATGAGTGGATGCATTTTGCAGGTGAGGAAGTAAGACTCAGAGAAGCAAAGCAATGTTCCAGAGTCACACAGCTGGTCAGGACTAGAACCTGCATCCATCCTCTGATGTGTAGTCACTGTCACACCTCATCATTCATAACCACTCTCCAAAGACACGACCTGTGCAATCTCCCAGCCAGCAAGAGAGCTTCCGTTTATCCTCTAGCACATGACCCCTCCATGCTGGAGGCACAAGGATACACAACTTCAGATAAGTGCTCTTTCCCTGCATGGGTTAAAATCTTGGCTCAGGAGTTCCCACCATCTGGACAAGCAAAAGATGAATCTAGACCCAGAGCCTAAAACAGAATTGAGAAAAGGGGAAATCATCTTTAAGGACAACTTTTAATGGAAATTCATTTTGAAAAAAATGTAAAATATGATTGATACACAACTGAATTGTCAACAACTTCAAAACGGCACAGTCCTTCATCATGAGAAATTTAAACGTGGAGATCAGACATAGATTGGGAAAAGGGAAATACCAACAGTAGGCAATACATGATTGGACCAAAGTGATGCAAGGTTCAGGTGAGAATTTTACTACAGATCTCAGTGTTCAGGGGGCATCAGTGAGGGAGGGAAACAAAAACCAGGCTTTGACGGCTGGATTACAATGAGAGAAGGAGGTAGGATGTGGCAGGCCAGGCAGTTCCATGAAGTCAGGATGCACAAAATTCATCTGGAAACAGCATGTCTCACTAGAGCATATTTCTACACAGAAACTACTAGGGTTACATTATGGAGAATTTGGAACATCAAGTGAAGGAGGTTGGGCTTTGGATTTTGAACAAGGGGCCCCTGGACATTTTGAGCCAGGAAACAACATGGTACAAAGTAGTTCATTAGAAAGATTAGTATGAATAGAAGAAGACAACAGGAAAATCATGGATGAGGCTCATAGAGTGATCCAAATGAGGGCTTTAATAGGGTAGTGGCAGAGGAACAAAAAAGAACAAAGAGAAATTGTTCAGAAAATACTGGATATGACTTAACAGTTGGTTGGAATTGGAAGAAATACAGATAACCCAGAGATGTCCGGACTCCATGGCTGATAAAATGTTAGTTTTATGACAAGAAATAGGGACTGTGAGGATGAAAATCAATTCTGTTACAGGCACATCTCTTGGTATTTGGGAAGACAGTGGTGCATATGGATTGACGTAGTCGACAAGAGTTGAAACTAGGAGACAGAAATGGAAATGAAGTTATGACACCATTGACCTGTGTCACCCTGAAGGTTGTAAGCGAGGCCCCAGAAGCAGAGGAGAGTCATCCAAGTGCAGGTGTACAACATTAGGGAAGAAGGCTATGGGAGGACAGTTGGGAGAAAACTGCTGCAGAAACCCAGAAGCAGGCAATTTCCAGAATGAGAAGTAACCGTCAACGAGAGGCACCCCAGGCAGGTCCACTGAGAGACCTACACACGTCCCTGCCTCAAGTTCAAGGCCAACCTTGCCCCACTCTGCTCTGCACAGAGAGCCAGTTTGGCGTTTGCAAAGCCACTGGCTGCCTAAACTCAGCATCCATTCAGTCCACATAATCCTTTATTGAGAACCTGCAGGGGTGCAGCCCTGTTAAAGGGTCCTCTCTGACGTGTGCCAGCATCCTCAGCTTCTGCAACTAGCCTTAGATAGAACATTCATGTTCCTTAAAACTATTTTCCCTTATTGTTAGCTTCAGAATTTTAAAAATATATGTTTCAAAGTTAGGAAGAAAGAAACCTGCTGTGTGTATGAATGTTACACGTGGTTTAAAAGAGTGTAAAGGACTATGGTGTGGACCCCATCCCATCTCTTCTTAGCAAGCCTACTAACGCAAACCATGCAGCTGCACCTGGAGGTGGTAGACATCACCCTAGGTGCATTAGGAGAACCTAACTTGAAGTTTTCCCCCTCTCATTTCCAGTGCAATGTTTTTATATATTCCTTTTCCAAGAAAGGTTAAAAATAAAAAAAGTTCCCAGAGTTTAAAATGTCAGCATTTGATTGATTAGAGTAGCTTTCCCAGCCTAACCACTGAGTTGATTTGAACGGTTCATCCATTAATACAGTAAAACACATGTTAAAGATTACAAATTGTTTCACGAGTTTTGACAAACAAGTCCCCTGGTGGTTCCGAAATTTCTGAGAAGCAGATGGAAGAGGTACTACTTTATAGCTTCCCCTTTCTCCCTGCACAAAGCTGCAGAGGTCTGAAGTAGGTATTAGTGCAAATAGGAACACAGTCAGACAATAAAGAGACACAATTGCTGCTTTTAGCACAATTAATTTGTGTGCAGAGGACTAGGCAATCTATTTGTTACCATGAATGTGCTAATTATTCTTGCTAATTGCATGCAAAACATTCATTATCACCTATAAATGGAGCCAAACACCCCTCAGGTTTTAGTGACAAATTAATTACTGTGTTTTCCTTCTGAATAGATTTCTCATCAGTTCCTGGTATTATCTGGAAAATAAATGGTTTAGCAGCCTGCCTGTCCCTCAGAGTCGCTGGTTACAATGAAAAGGAGGCAGGCAGGGTGGTATCAGTTTCCATCACTATTCTCCTCTGCTGAAGGCTCCAGAAACCTCCAGCTCCTCACAGGTTTATAAACCAGAAGCCTGGTCAAACCCAGGCAGCTGAGTTTTCATTTGGTACTAGGTGCTTATTTGCAGCAGTCACCACTCACAGAACCTCGGAAAGAGGGCAAAGTGCCTGCACTCAAGAGGAGAAAAGAACGCTGCACCACACACGCACGCATGCTCCCCACCCTCCAGCTTTGCCTTTCAAAAAGTTGGAGTGGTATTTTGTGATCCAAATTTGGAGTAATTGAGTTTTACTCCTCTTCTTCACCCCCAATTTGAGATCTAGTCTATCATACAACAAATTTTGAATTCCAACTTTATGGCGCATCATCTGGGGAGCACACCAACAGCAAAGATGCACACACTCTCATTCTAAATGTGCGTTACATTGAAAAGACAAAGGTCTACACATGTAATTTTGCCTTGACCCTACAATGCCAAGAGTCTTCCTCTGTCTTGGTTGCACCTACCAGGCAAGGAGCTAGCCTTCCCCTTTCTGCTCTCCTCACCTATATCTGCTCCCCACTGTGGCAGCCCGAAAAAGGCTATGGAGTGAACAGACAGACCTGCAGGGCACATTCTGGCATGCAGCCTGAATCAATAATTCAGGATTAGCCCTCACTCACTCCTAGACCCACCATTCAAACTCAGCTTTTGGAAAGTAAAAGAAAGCATTTCACGTAAAGTGTTTGCACCTGAAAGAGAGTGGTGCTACCATCTCCACACCCCTGGAAGCCCATCTGAGACTCTAGACCAGGGGTAGGGAACCTATGGCTCACGAGCCAGATGTGGCTCTTTTGATGGCTGCATCTGGCTCGGAGACAAATCTTTAATAAAAAAAAATAATAATAACGTTAAAAATATAAAACATTCTCATGTATTATAATCCATTCATTTCCTACCGCTTGTGTTCATGGTTGCTGGTGGCTGGAGCCAATCACAGCTGTCCTCTGGGACAACACCAAATTTTTTTTTACATGTTTTTATTAGTATTCCTTGGAAAGTCTAGTTTTGTACACTCAGGGTTTTGTATTTCTATATCCAGTTTTAAAAAAATTTTGATTATAGATGCCTGTCATTTTACAGGGCATTAATTTCTAGCATTTTTCTTGTAAGAATTTTTTTTAAATAAATTTTTATTAATGTTTATGGGATGACATTAATAAATCAGGGTACATATATTCAAAGAAAACATGTCTAGGTTATCTTGTCATTAAATTATGTTGCATACCCCTCGCCCATAGTCAGATTGTCCTCCGTCACCCTCTATCTAGTTTTATCTGTGCCCCTCCCCCTCCCCCTAACTCTCTCCCTCCCTCCCT
Source organism: Saccopteryx leptura (assembly GCF_036850995.1). Taxonomy (NCBI): domain Eukaryota; kingdom Metazoa; phylum Chordata; class Mammalia; order Chiroptera; family Emballonuridae; genus Saccopteryx; species Saccopteryx leptura. The sequence goes on along the minus strand of NC_089507.1, from coordinate 111,304,138 downwards.
CCTGCATCCTCCCTCCCCCCACCCCTGATAACCACCACACTCTTGTCCATGTCTCTTAGTCTCGTTTTTATGTTCCACCGATGTATGGAATCATGTAGTTCTTGTTTTTTTCTGATTTACTTATTTCACTCCGTATAATGTTATCAAGATCCCACCATTTTGCTGTAAATGATCTGATGTCATCATTTCTTATGGCTGAGTAGTATTCCATAGTGTATATGTGCCACATCTTCTTTATCCAGTCTTCTGTTGAAGGGCTTTTTGGTTGTTTCCATGTCTTGGCCACTGTGAACAGTGCTGCAATGAACATGGGGCTACATGTGTCTTTACGTATCAATGTTTCTGAGGTTTTGGGGTATATACCCAGTAGAGGGATTGCTGGGTCATAAGGTAGTTCTATTTGCAGTTTTTTGAGGAACTACCATACTTTCCTCCATAATGGTTGTACTACTTTACAGTTCCACCAACAGTGGATGAGAGTTCCCTTTTCTCCGCAGCCTCTCCAACATTTGCTGTTACCCGTCTTGTTGATAATAGCTAATCTAACAGGGGTGAGGTGGTATCTCATTGTAGTTTTGAATTGCATTTCTCTAATAACTAATGAAGCTGAGCATCTTTTCATATATCTGTTGGCCATTTGTATTTCTTCCTGGGAGAAGTGTCTGTTCATGTCCTCTTCCCATTTTTTTATTGGATTGTTTGTTTGTTTGTTGTTGAGTTTTATGAGTTCTTTGTAAATTTTGGATATTAGGCCCTTATCTGAGCTGTTGTTTGAAAATATCATTTCCCATTTAGTTGACTGTCTGTTTATTTTGATATCAGTTTCTCTTGCTGAGCAAAAACTTTTTATTCTGATGTAGTCCCATTCATTTATCTTTGCCTTCACTTCTCTTGCCATTGGAGTCAGTATCATAAAATGTTCTTTAAAACCCAGGTCCATGAGTTTAGTACCTATGTCTTCTTCTATGTACTTTATTGTTTCAGGTCTTATATTTAGGTCTTTGATCCATTTTGAATTAATTTTAGTACACGGGGACAGGCTGTAGTCGAGTTTCATTCTTTTGCATGTGGCTTTCCAGTTTTCCCAACACCATTTGTTGAAGAGGCTTTCTTTTCTCCATTGTGTGTTGTTGGCCCCTTTATCAAAGATTATTTGACCATATATATGTGGTTTTATTTCTGGGCTTTCTATTCTGTTCCATTGGTCTGAGTGTCTATTTTTCTGCCAATACCATGCTGTTTTGATTATTGTGGCCCTATAATATAGTTTAAAGTCAGGTATTGTAATGCCCCCAGCTTCATTCTTTTTCCTTAGGATTGCTTTGGCTATTCGGGGTTTTTTATAGTTCCATATAAATCTGATGATTTTTTGTTCCATTTCTTTAAAAAATGTCCTAGAAATTTTGATGGGAATTGCATTAAATTTATATATTGCTTTGGGTAATATGGCCATTTTAATTATATTTATTCTTCCTATCCAAGAACAAGAAATATTTTTCCATCTCATTGTGTCTTTTTCTATTTCTCTTAACAATGCTTTGTAGTTTTCGTTATATAGGTCCTTTACATTCTTTGTTATGTTTATTCCTAGGTATTTTATTTTTTTTGTTGCAATCGTGAAGGGGATTATATTTTTGAGTTCATTTTCTAATATTTCATTGTTGGCATATAGAAAGGCTATGGACTTTTGTATGTTAATTTTGTATTCTGCGACCTTACTGTATTGGTTTATTGTTTCTAGTAATCTTTCTGTGGAGTCCTTCGGGTTTTCGATGTATAGGATCATATCATCAGCAAAAAGTGATATCTTTACTTCTTCTTTTCCAATATGGATGCCTTTTATTTCTTTGTCTTGTCTGATTGCTCTGGCCAGAACTTCTAGCACCACGTTAAATAAGAGTGGAGAGAGTGGACAACTCTGTCTTGTTCCTGATTTAAGGTGGAAAGTCCTCAGTTTTATGCCATTTAATATGATGTTGGCTGATGGTTTATCATATATGACCTTTATCATGTTGAGATATTTTCCTTCTATACCCATTTTGTTGAGAGTCTTAAACATAAAATTGACAACACCAAATTTTTATTGGATAATGCTTAACATACATGGGTCGTTGTATGGCTCTCATGGAATTACATTTTAAAATATGTGGCGTTCATGGCTCTCTCAGCCAAAAAGTTTCCTGACCCCTGCTCTAGTCTGATGCCCAGCTCCCTGGACCCACCATCTCCTCCAAGCCCTGATGGGTCCAGATTGGACCAGAACCTGCTTCATGCACAGGAGAACCTAGCTCTACTTTAATCAATCATGTTCCTTAGCCTACAACCTACCAGCACTGCAGTGGCCCATTTTGCAAAAACCCAGGTTAGCATGGTCTGTGTATCTTGTTTTTTCTAAAGCACCCTCTTGTTGGCCCCTCACACTTGCTTTGGCTCATCCTTCAACATTCGGTCTATTCCTACAGTAGCGCTGAAACACAGGTGCAAATAGTGGTTCCTGACCATAAATAAAGTAGAAAAGAAGTTTTCTTCTTTTTTAGATGAGAGAAGGGGAAATAGTGCACCCAACCACATGCACCCAACCAGGCAACCCTGTCTGGGGCCAATACCAACCAACAGAGCTATCCTCAGTGCCTGGGGCCACGCTCATTCCAATCAAGCCACTAGCTGTGAAAGAGGAAGAGGGAGAGAAGGGGGAGGGGTTGTGAGAGAAGCAGATGGTCGCTTCTCCTGTGTGCCCTGACCAGGAATCTAAACCAGTATGTCCATATACCAGGCCAATGCTCTATCCACTGAGCCACCGGCCAGGGAGTTTCCATTGTTGCACTATTTACACTTTTCATCACTTTTCATTTAAAACAGTATTTGAAAATAAGAACTACAGTAAGCTAGGAGGCACTTGAGGTATACATAAATTTCATGGTACTGGCATAAAAATAGATACATAGATTAATGGAACAGAATAAAGAGCCCAAAATTAAACCCATGTTTACAGAGGCAGATTTAATGGTGGGCACACAGGGTGCACGCCCTGGGCCCCTACTTCTGAAGGTCTCCACAAAATCCCAACTTGACACTTTTTTCTATTGACACCAAGTTTGGTTTCATATGTGCAATTTTAACATTAATAGTACATAATAGTTTTTATTTATTTAAAAATATGATTAACATGTATTTTTATTTCCACTGTCTCTCTCTTTTTTAAAAAAAAAAAAATTTTTTTTGCCCAATATTTTTTTCTGTGCCCAGGGCCTCAACCAACCTTGATCTGCCTCTGCATGTTTATATCATCAATTAATCTATGACAAAGGAGGTAAATATATACAATGGGTAAAGACAGTCTATTCAATAAGTGGTATTGAAAAAATTGGACAGATACATGCAAAAAAAATGAAATGAGACTACTTTCTTATACTATACACAAGGATAAAGTTGCCTGACCTGTGGTGGTGCAGTGAATAATGCGTTGACCTGGAATGCTGAGGTTGCCAGTTTGAAACCTGGGGTTTGCCTGGTCAAGGCACATATGGAAGTTGATGCTTCTTGCTCCTCCCCCTTCTCTCTCTCTCTCTCTCTCTCTCTCTCTCTCTCTCTCTGTCTCCTCTCTCTCTGAAAATGAATAAATAAAATCTAAAAAAAGGATAAAGTAAAAATGAATTAAAGACTTAAATATAGGACTCAAAACCATAAAACTCTGAGAAGAAAACATAGTCAGTAAAATCTCTCTGACATTATTGTTAGTAATATTTTTTTAGATATGTCCCCTCTGACAAGGGAAATAAAAGAAAAAAATAAAAATAAACAGCCCTGGTGAGACAGCTCAGTTGGTAGAGTATCATTCTGATGCACAGAGGTTGCCAGTTCAATCTCTGGTCAGGGCACATACAGAAACAGATTGATATTTCTGTCTGTCTGTCTGTCTCTCTCTCTCTCCCTTCCTCTTCTCTAAAATCAATTTTTAAAAACTATTTTAAAGAAAAGAAAATAAAACAAATGGGATTACATCAAACTAAAAACTTTTTGCATAGCAAAGGAAACCATCAACAAAACAATGAGACAACCCTGAGTATGGGACAAGATAATCACCAATAATACATCCAATAAGTGATTAATATACAAAATACATTAGAACTCATATTATGTAACACCAAAAATCTTTTAATCTAGTTAAAAAATGGGCAGAGGATCTGAACAGACACTTCTCCAAGGGGGATATACAGTTGGCCAAAAGACATACAAAAAGATGCTCAATGTCACTAATCATCAGAGAATGCAAATTAAACCCACAATGAAATACCACCTAACACCTGTCAGAATGACTATCAAACAAACAACAAGTATTGATGAAGTTGTGGAGAAAAGGGAACCCTTGTACACTGTTGGTGGGAATACAAACTGATACAGCCAACTAAAGAAACAATATAAAGGTTTACCAAAAAATAAATAAAACTAGATCTATCGTATCATCTAGCAATAACATTTTTTGCTATCTATCTGAAGAAACCCAAAACCTTAATTTGAAAGGAAATATGCCACCCCTATATTCATTGCAGCATAATTTACAATAGCCAAGATACGTAAGCAACCTATAGACAACTGGATAAAGATGAGATGGTACATATATACAATGGAATATTACTTGGCCATAAAAAAGGAAAGGAAATCTTACCTTTTGCAAGCATGGATGGACCTGGAAATTGTTGTGCTAAGTGAAATAAATTAGGCAGAGAAAGACAAATACCATATGATTTCATTTATATGTGGAATCTAAAGGACAAAATAAGTGAACAAGCAAAACAGAAACAAACTCATAGACACAGAGAACAAACTGATGGGTACCAGATGGGAGGGGAGTTGGGGGATGAGTGAAAAAGTCAAAAGGGATTAAAAAGTACAAATTGGCAGTTACAAAACAGTCACAGGGATATAAAATACAGCATTGGGAATATATAGCCAACAATATTGTAATTGTGTATGGTGCCAGGCAACTACTAGACTTATCTAGGGATTTGTTTTGTAAGTTATATAGATGTCTAATTCTATGCTGTACACTTGAAACTAATCTAATATTGTATATCAACTATAATTGGGAAATATTAAAAATTTAAATAATAAAAACTAACTAAATAAATGAATAAAAAGGAGAAGATCCACTAAAATATGTGGGAAAGCACCTTGCTTCCAGAGCGGTGTGCCCAAACTTCTTTACAGAATTCAATCAAGTTTTTAAATTTAATCAGTAGAACAGGACTAAATGTATGTGGAGCATCTGAATCTTGAAGGATAAGAAGGATTTCTAGACTACTCAGCATCCCCATTGACACCTTCATGAAAGGAAGTGGCCTGCACAATGCCCCGGCAACCCTCTGGCTGCCCAGTGACCAATGTTGACACAGATGTCATTTATCTGGCCAGGACAGTGTGTAGATTTTTATGAACTAATTTCTGAAAAAATGGGAGGTTCCCATGAAATCTGCATTTTCAACTTATTTTTAAAAAAATAAATAAATAAGAAGAAGAAGCTCTGACAGTCTCAAGCTTGTGCCCCATGAGGCTGGATGGAGTGCCAGTCATCCTCTACAGCCAAGGACTGGTCTTCTTGAGGGCACCACTGCCTCCCTCTGCCTCCTGTGATTTTCTCTCTGGCTCACATGGCTCCAGCTTCTCTGCCTGGCCCATGCTGGCATAGGAATTTCTGACTCTGAACTATAAATAAGTAATAAGTATAATCATCATTTACTGATTTTTTTTCTTGTGTTTTTTTTAAAGGTCATACTGATCCTGAATAAATTCTTGGCAGAAACAAATAGAAAGGCATTTTTTCCCAGTACAGTGTAAACAGCAGAGGGGATCTCTAAAACTTTAAATGTTATTAAAGAATTGGAAGAAGGAAAGTGGTCGCATTAAGACCTAGTAACCACAAGGACTGAGTCGACTGTAACCCTGAGCAAGACCAGGAATTCCAGCCAGGAGGGCATGTGGCCACACTGTGTGTAAAAACCACTTTTCCTGCATAGCCTAGGGGCTAAGTGAAATCGAAGTCATTCCTGATGAAAAACTGAGCATGTTGGTGGTTCTAAGATGTATCCCACAGAAGTCTGCTTTATAAAGCAAGGTGAACAGAAAAATCTTATGTCATACTGAGGGACTTAAAGTCACCTTTTACTGATTTATCAAACAGAACATTAAAAGCCAGCCCAGCAGAGACTGCTCACAGATACCAGCAGGCCAACAACATGCCATGAAAAAGACCAAAGTAATGAAAACATTCTCCAGAAAGATGAAGGAGTCTTCTTCACTAGGAAACGAAAGTGGACTGTTGGCAATCAGGCAAATCAGGCCAATGAGGGGGAAAATGATAAGAAAGGAAGCCCTTTCACAACTAATTGAATGACAGCATCAGTTTTTGAACAAGGTCATAGCTCATGGCAGCAGAGACGGCAGCTGCAAATCCAAACAATGGTTTCTATAGCTTTAAATACTAGGCATAAACTCCAAGACCCACACACAAAAAAAGACACTTGAAATGTTTCACTGTCGGTCCAAAGGAGTCAAAAAGAGCACACTTGAAAATCACCTAGGTTAAAAATTCCCATTTTACAGAAGGGAAAATTGAAGCTATCTTGGCTGTATGCGGTGGGCTAACGGTGAGGTGAGACTGAACAGGCCTGCCCTACCTTCCACTCAGCAATGTTCATTTTCTGAAACAATGCATACCGGTCATCAATCAAGGAAAAAGGACACTTTGTGCTGCATTGAATGTAATAGTTCATTAGAGAAGAACCTCTAAATAAGAGAAAAGGAGGTAGAATGGGCTTACTCCTCTTTATTAATTGATAAGAAAGGTTCAGCTGAAAAAAAATGCAGCTTATCATTGGTAATTCTCATCTTTCACTATGTTGTTCTTTACCTCAGAGTAAAAGAATGTTTCAAATATTTTTAAAATTAAGCTAATTATTCAACTATTTTCTAATATAATGCCTAAGAGAATTCATTTTTGAATATTTCTGTTTCCAATGTGAATCCTAAGAAGATAAAATAGAAAGAAAAAAAACCTACCTATATTTTCAGGCCTGCATTTGACTCAGGAAATAAGTTAATTATTAAGATAGTTTCATTTTTTTAAAGCAAATGCAATCATTTTTTTCTCTATTCCAAATGTATGCTTTGCTTAGAAAATGTCATTCCATCTGAAGCACTGTTTGCATGAGCTCAGAATTACCACATAGCAATGTACTATTTTGATAAATCCATTTTCTTATATTATCAGCACTTCATATTTACAGCATTTTGAAGGATTCCACCTGCAACTCTTATCACATGGCCTTCCTAGCTATGTGGCCCGGAAAAAGCAACCTTATTCTGAGTCCAAAAGTAATTTCACAAAACTTTCTCACAAAAAAAGGAAAGAAAGAAAAGAAAAAAGGAACACACATAATCGCAGTTGCTTATAACTAAAAGTCTTACAACACTTTAAGCTTATATACTTACCTGTATACACTTACAGGAATTGGGCGAAGGCACACGTTACAGAGGTGAGCACGGAGGGTACAACTGAGTGACAATACAGTGCTTATTTAAACATCACTGGTCGCCAAATTCATTTATTTTCTGATGACAAAAGGGTCAGCTAAGAACCTTTATCTCTAATATAGTTCAGTAAGGCAGTATTATGCTGTTTTCATTTTTTAATTGTTGAGGGTTGGTTGGTTGGCTTTTTGGCTTGTTTTTGCATTTTTCTTGTGTGTGTATTTGAGTTTATTTGTGCAGGGGGAGAAAGGGAAATGCCTACGTCAGCTATTACAAGGTGAGGAAAATAAATGTATGGTGTACAATAGCAGAAGACCCAGGAATCTCTCAAGTGTTTGAATAAACACATACCACACTAATGAAGGAGAAGAAGAAGAAAAGAAGAAGAAGAAGAAGAAGAAGAAGAAGAAGAAGAAGAAGAAGAAGAAGAAGAAGAGGAGGAGGAGGAGGAGGAGGAGGAGGAGGAGGAGGAGGAGGAGGAGGAGGAGGAGGAGGAGGAGGAGGAGAGCTGTTTTCACAAAAAGACATATAGTCTTCTGAACCTTTTGAATGGGCAGGCATGTCCCTGTGTATTCCTGGAGCCTGGGATGGCTCTCACACTTCCTTTCAGCCTAATGGGCCCCATCCTTTGTTTGCTGATTAACTGCTCCATTCATTGACCAAACCACTAATTGCACATTCCTTCTAGTTATGCTCCATTACAGTAAGAATTCATGAGACACAATTACAGCTCCCAGAAATCTCAGGCCCAGCCAACTGCACAACATACTAATGAATATGCACTCCTGAAGAGAAAAGAGGGGGGGGGGGGGGAACTAGTCAATTGTCTACTGGAAGCAGAATGGGATTTTTTGTTGTTGTTTTAAATTTTTTGAATTTATTTGAAGTCATTTCATAATTAGGCCAAAGAGGTGAAGGGATAAAGAAGAATAGATAAAGAACTTGAGAACTTTTTCTAAGAAATCCTGGTGGATGTAAAGAAACATATAAGAAAAATTTAGGAAACAGAATGAACACAAAATCAGGGCTATGATTAGCACCTAAAACTTTCTAAATAGAAATCTTTCTAAATAGAACATGTATCTTACAGAAATACACTTTAAGAACATCCTTCTGGCCTTCCTCACGTCGATGCTATTTTTCCCACTTTGAGCAAAATCCTGAGCCATATTAATATTTTGCATCCATAGAATATGATGTTTATTGGAACCTGTGGCTTATAAGATTTGCGGAAGAACTGCAAATGGTGGAAGAAGGAATAGCTCTTTAACAGCATAACAGGGAAAGAAGAGATTTTCCCTCTACCAAATATTTTCACATTTAAAAAGAAATGATCTTGAGTGTGGAGATAATCCCAGCACACTTTAAATTGCAATTATTCTAAACTCTTTGTTGTTTTTGCTAATCTTGGTCTTCTTTGTATATAGTGACTTGTTCTCACAAATTTATGTGAAGTTTACTTTATCGCCAGTCTGATAAAAAGTACTATTTTGATCCAATTTTTGCTAAAAATAAAGACATAGTTTTTATATTTACACACATACACAAACACACATATATATACATGGATAAAGGATAGAGAGAAAGATGGGAGAGATGTAGAGGGAGATGTTAGCCAAAAAGATAATAGCTAAATAGACAGGTAGAAATTAGCATCAAGCTCTCAGGATTGTACAGACAACCTTTACAAACCTCAATTAAACACAAGAACTCTACTTTGCATATTAATGTGGCATAGAGGGAACATAAGAAAGAATTCCATGTTCACAGGTGGAAATTTGAAGATGCCCTGTACATAGAAATGGAACTTCCAGTTTTGTAAGAAGGTAGCTAGAGGCAAGACCATGACAAACCTTCTAGGCCCTTTTTAAGGCAGACAGGCCCCATGGAGGTGATGGATATTCTTGGAGGCTCTACTCCTCAGAGCAGCAGAAAATCACATGTTAATTTTCTTAACAGTGATCAGAAAGCTGAAGAGAAAATCTCCATCTCCGTGTTTCCATTAAAGTCTTGCTATAATACATAATCAGTATATGTATCACTCAAAGTCAGATCTCCTTCTATCACCACACACTCAACCCCTTCTACCCTTTGATTCCCCCTTCCCTCTGGTAACCACCATACCAGATGTTCTCTGTATCTGCCAGTTTTTGTTTGTGTGTCTTGTTTGTCCTTTGTAGCTTTCAATTTTATGTCCCACATACAAAACTATACACTTGAAACCTACATAATTTTATTAACCAATGTCATCCCAATAAATTTAATTTTTAGACACTCTTTTTTCTTTTAAAGATTTTATTTATTGATAAGAGAAAGAGAGAGAGAGGGAGAGAAAAGGGCAGGGAGGAGCAGGAAGCATCAACTTGCAGCAGTGGCCTCTCGAGTTTGTGCCTTGACTGAGCAAGCCCAGGGCTTCAAACCAGCAACCTCGGTGTCCCAGGTTGATGCCTTATTCATTGCACCACCACAAGTCAGGCAATAAATTTAATTTTTAAAGCAATGTTTAATCTTGCTATAGAAAGTACAGGAAGGCTAGAATAAGTACTGCCCAAGGGCTCCCCAGAAAAATGACCACTGGAGCTCCTGCCCAAGAGCTGTGTCTCCATACATCCTGTCTGAAACTTCATCAGAGATACGGGTCTACCTACCGTATCTCTTTCCTCCTTTGTAGAAATCACTCTCTCCCTGACTCTCAAATCTTATCCGTGTTTCAAGGTCAACTCCTTCACACACCTACCTCTCAACCCCATCCTCCCATCAAAGGAAATGTATCTCTTTTCTGACATCCCAAGGTACACATTGCTTGTACCAACTTGTACCAAAAATATGTCACTTAATCATATTCAGAGTCAACTTTCCTATGAATGATTGCCTGCATCTCCATCTAGACTGCAGATTCCTTGAAAGAGGTGAGACCACTTCTTCCTGGCCCTCGACTAATACCTTTCATCCCAAGGGCACTTCATAGGGCCCTATATAGCTTGTTGGAACTTACTAAATATCTCAGGAATACATAAACCCATGAGCAAATGAATCAAGATAGAAAAGAACAATTGGAGTGAAAATGTAAATAATAAGAAACAGGAAGGGGAAGGAGACTGGACCTCAGGAGGTGAATACACAATAGTGTTATACAGATTTTGCATTATTGAGTTGTATACCTGAAATTTATATAATGTTATTAATGTTACCTTAATAAAGCTAATAAAAAACAGGTATGATTAAACATGCTAAGTGGTTTGTGAAGAGATGTAGAAAGTCTTGGCCTGTGGTGAGGGCAGAGACAGAGGGCAGGACCTAGTGTCTTCCTTGGGTCCCTTTACTAAAATATACTTCAGTGGGAGAGTTTTGGAATAACTCTGAGGGAGTAGAGGGCTCCCTCTGGAGTTCTAGAGGGACAAGGACCTGTTCCAGGGAGGAAATTAATTAGCCAAGTAATATAAATTAATGAGAGGTGTGCTGTAGGCACTGAGGTAGAGATTTAAAGCAAAGACTTTGGATATTGATACGGAAATGGGAGAATAGCCGATGCAAACATCCAAGTATGTTCTTCCTTTGCTCATTAAGTATACACAGCCTGGAGGAAAATGATACTGTGTAGAGAGGGATAAAAGAGTACACAGTTGCAAGTGAATTTGAACTTGAACACAGAAGAAGAGGTAGAACAAGCTGCCTTAGGTGTGGGCAAGGGAAGACTGACCCCTTACATACAGTAGGACTCTTTCCAGGTCCAATGAGTTTTCAGACAGCTGCAGCTAATGGTTATCAGGACTGGAACCATGTTCAGAAACTCAACTACTGACTAGCTCAAAGGAAAGCCTACCTCAATTTTCTCTCAAAAGAGTAATGAAGCCCTGGCCGGTTGGCTCAGCGGTAGAGCGTCGGCCTAGCGTGCGGAGGACCCGGGTTCGATTCCCGGCCAGGGCACATAGGAGAAGCGCCCATTTGCTTCTCCACCCCTCTGCCGCGCCTTCCTCTCTGTCTTTCTCTTCCCCTCCCGCAGCCAAGGCTCCATTGGAGCAAAGATGGCCCGGGCGCTGGGGATGGCTCTGTGGCCTCTGCCTCAGGCGCTAGAGTGGCTCTGGTCGCAATATGGCGATGCCCAGGATGGGCAGAGCATCGCCCCCTGGTGGGCAGAGCGTCGCCCCATGGTGGGCGTGCCGGGTGGATCCCGGTCGGGCGCATGCGGGAGTCTGTCTGACTGTCTCTCCCTGTTTCCAGCTTCAGAAAAATGAAAAAAAAAAAAAAAAAAGAGTAATGAGGGCCTCGCTATTTAATCTGGTCAGGAAATTATAATCTTAAATGAATTGGACACTTAAATTTCTATGAGGTAAGGGGGAAACAAAATGCATATATTATGTCTTATAAAGCACATTGAAAAGTGCAGCAGTTAGGAACAAGTCAATTCAGAAAGAGGACAAAAAATTGTGAAGAGAAAAGTGACACAGATTTTTTGGTGGTGCATAGCCTGTCAAACTAGTTTCACTTTACATCCAGATGGTTACCATGGTATCAATAACATCGCTTTAAGATTTCATAACTCTGGGGTGTCATGTTGCTATCACGTAAATTATCAGATGAATTCAGCTTTATCAAGTTACAATTTTTAGCTAAACTCACCAGGTACCAGCTCCTATGAACACTGTCCACCAAAAACCAGAACAAGACAAGTTACATCATTTTGTCTCACACAGTTAGGAAATGAAAAAAAAGTCAGCTAATTTTAGTTCCTTAAATTTTTATTGAGAATAAAACAAGTTAACAATAAAATCATATTTAAACTAACCGGTCAGTAAAGTACTTAACTAATTAGTTCATTGTACATTGTTTTAATTACAAATAAGCATATCAAAAAATGCTTTAACTTCACTAATAGTAATACTACATTCATATAACACATGTTATTATTGTAATAATATATGAAGCTAAAGAAATAATATAAAATGTTTTTACATATTAAATTGATTTTAGAAGATGGACAACAATCAGTGTTGACTCTCAAACCAGTAAACAAAAGTTAAGGCAATTTGTCACTAGCTATTAAAACTAAAAATATGTGCATCCTCTAACTCAGCAACACTAGTTACAGAATTTTTCTAAGGAAATGCTGTCATGCATAAACAAAGATATTCTTTTCAACGTTGTTTCTAAGAGTTAAAAAAATAGAAACAGCAGTTGGCAATTGGTAAAAGTAAACTATGGCAAGATGCAAAATATACAATAACTAATAGGCAGTTTTTTTAATGAACTTGTTATCTATAAGACTAACCAAAAAAATGTGTAAAACATCAGTATTAAAAAAATTAGTACCTGAATATATTTATGATATATTAATACATCCAATAATAATTGTAATTTATAACTATTGCAATATTCATGAGAAAGTTTATAAGTTAACAGTATTTATCAAGAAGGAGTGGCCAGCAGGCAGATAAAAGATTATAAGTGTCTATTAATTTCTAGACTACACATTTCTGTGCTTTTTCAAATTTTTGTTTTTATAACAAGCATACATTATTTGTGTAATCAGGGAGAAGTCCTTCCCAGTCAAGGTCAGTAATCCGGTCTAGGAAACATAAATTTCTCCTTTCTGAACAACATGCCAAACAACATTACAAGCACACCCACATGAACTAATTAGGCACATTCTCATACTCTCCAAGTGTCAATCAGTTTATTTCCACATCTATTATCAGTCAATTCCATCATATTTTATGTTCAAAAAAATTCCAGAAGAGATTTATAACTCTACTGAAAGGAAATGGAAATAATTTTTCAATTATTATTATTATTATTAGTTGTAATAGTAATTAAAATTACTCTTAAAGTAGCTTAGACTATTTTTAGTTAATATAGTCATTGAATTTTCAAGTATTTTAGTGGTGCATATCTGTTTGTTTGTTTTTAGGGTTTTTTTTATTTATTTATTCATTTTAGAGAGGAGAGGGAGAGACAGAGAGAGAGAGGAGAGACAGAGAGAAGGGGGGAGGAGCTGGAAGTATCAACTCCCATATGTGCCTTGACCAGGCAAGCCCAGGGTTTCGAACCGGCAACCTCAGCATTTCTAGGTCGACGCTTTATCCACTGCGCCACCACAGGTCAGGCCATATCTGTTTTTGTATTGTTAAAAATCTATAGTTAACCCACTTCATTTGTTAAATTAATTTAAATATACATGTAAATATCAATACATTAATGCAATGTAACTAACCAAAGCTCTTTCATCCCCAAAATATATTATATAAAATGAAAGTGCTTTGTGTCTATGTAAGCAAATCTATACCTAGTTGAACTCTCCATAATAAAATCCAATAGTTTTAATACATATTGTTAATACATTCCCAAAACTGACAGGGTAATGTGAAGTTTCATGAAGCTTTATATTTTGTACATTTGTTCTTATATACAGATATGTTGATGGTGTAGATTGGCTGATTTTTTAAATAAATTCTTCAAGAATTAAATCATAAGAGCAACTTCTAGTTTCTGGTCTAGCATGTGAAGAGTTTAGACATTGCCATTCTATTCTAATAAAAAGTTGAAAGCTAAACAAACTGAAAAATCAACAGCTCTCTTCTTAGATCTGTCAGGGAAGAGAGGTCAAAAATCCTCCAAAATGGAGAAACAAACAAGTGTATACAGAGAATCGCAATTTATCAAAGTAAAAACCTTCACTGGAAGCAATACTGAGGTAGGAAAATCTTCACAAATTGCTAGAGACTCAGTGTGGACATGGCTGAGAGTTAAAAATCCCAGAGGGACCCCGTCATGGCAAGGAAGGGGCATGCTTTACTGTGCTTTGCCACCAGGAGCTCTCCCAGGTCTTCTCAGGGAATAGTAGAGGAAAATCCCCCATGGCTTTCTGCATGATGCATTTTGAAATACACCAGAGCACTCTGTTCTTCTTAACAGTCAGGAAAAATTGTCTAACCAGAACCTAACCTGCTGGAATTTTATCAGAACTGAACCAACTTAGGGGAAAAGAAATTCCCAACTCCAGCCAGCTCTAGCCATCCTTTCCCATATAGGGAATAAAAAATTGAGATGCACAGTGGAAGTTCACAGGGTCACAGATCTACCAAAAGACTGAGACTTAATATAGGACCATAAAATACTTCCCTCCCCTTACACCCTACCACTCCATTACTAAAGGACAATTTACCTCATTTCCTTTTACCCAGTATATCATGTCTGCATTACAACAAAAATATTATGAGGCATACTAAAAGGCAAAAATACAGTATGAAGAGATAGATTGAACAAGCATCAGAAACAAAGACAAACATGACAGGAATGTTGAAATCATCAAACCAGTGATTTTTAAAACTATGATTACTATGACAAGAGCTTTAATGGAGAAAGTCGACAACATGTAAGGACAGACAGTGTAAGCAAAGAGATAGAAATTCTAAGAAATAATCAAAAAGAGATGCTAGAGATCGTACACTGTTACAAACATGGAGAATGCCTTTGATAATAAGCTCATTAGTAGTCTTGACACAGATGAGGAAAGAATTTCAGAGCATGAAGAAATGACAGTAGAAACTTCCAAAATTGAAAAGCAGAGAGAGGCCCTGGCTGGTTGAATCAATGATAGAGTGTTGGCCCAGTGTGTAGATGTCCCCAGTTCGATTCCTGGTCAGGGTACACAGGAGAAGCAACCATCTGCTTCTCACCCCTCCTGCCCCTCTCTCTCTCTTTCTCTCTGTTTTCCTCTCCTGCAGCCATGGCTTAGTTGGAGCAAGTTGGCCTCAGACACTGAGGATGGCTCCATGGCCTCCACCTCAGATACTAAGAGCTTGGTTGCTAAACACAAACAGATCCATGCTTGAGATGAACAAAGTATTGTCCCCTAGCAGGTTTGCTCAGTGAATCATGGTCAGTGCACATGCGGAAGACTGTCTCTGTGCCTTTCCTCCTCTCACTGAAAAAATATAAATAAACAAACAAACAAACAAATAAAAGCAGAGAGAAAAAGACTAGAGAAAAAAAAGAAAACATAATGCCCAGGAACAATGGAACAACACTTTTCTGTGTAACAACATGTTATATAAAAGATATATGACATATGTATAATGAAGACATCCAAAGGAAAAGAAAACAGAAAAGGAATAGAATAAATATCTGAAGCAATAATAACTGAGAATTTTTTTAATTAATGTCAAATATAAAACCACACATCCAAGAAACTCAGAGAGTAACAAGCAGGATAAATACTAAATAAGTAAATAAATAAATACCCTACACAAAGGCATATCAAATTCCAACTTTAAAAAATCAAAGATAAAGAAAAAATCTTGAAATAAATCAGAGGAAAAAGCAACACACCTATAGTATAGCAAAGATAAGAATTGTACCAGGCTTCTCCTCAGAAGTCATTCAAGCAAGCAGAGAATAGAGTAAAATATTTCAAGTGTTGTTAGAAAAAAGCATCCACCTAGAATTCTGTAACATGAGAAATTATCCTTCAAAAGTGGAGGAGAAATACTTTCTCAGAAAGACATATTGAGGGAATTTTTTGTAAGTAGACCTAGCTTGCAAGAAATATTAAAAGAAGTTCTGAGATGACGTCAGAGTAATGGCGGGGTAGGAAGCAATATCGATAAATCTCCCCCAAAACTCAACAAGATCTTCAACCAGAAACAGAAAAACCTATACTTGGAGCCTCCAGATGCTTCGCAATACACCCGAAGGTAAGGTCGAGTGAAAAATTGGCTAAATATATAACCAAACCCCGAAGGAAATAGGGAGTAAGAAATGCTCTGCCTTCCTCACTAACCTAAACAGGGCGGCTTTCTCTGGTAACTGTGAATATAGAAACTGAGGCAGGCAAAGGGGGTGAATAGATCCAGGCCGCGGCACAAACGGCTGAACCAGGCTGTGGCACGGAGGTCCAAGCCGAGGAAAAACTGATCCTGTGGCAACCCGGGTAATACAAGCTAACACTTGCGCCAAACCCAAAGAAAGACAAGCGGGGCAGCCATTTTACCCGATCTCCTGGTCGGTGCGCAGTTAGTGGGCGAGAGATTTCTTCCTAAGCCCCGGGAGTGGGTGCCCGTGTTACCCCACAGAGAGGCAGAGTAAGAGGCCTTTCTGTGGGCCGAAAGCAGAATCTCTGGGCAGCCCCAGCACCCTGGGAAAGCCACACACGGAAGGGAGCGAGAACTAATTCCAACGGTGGAAATTTTCCGTGCTAGTGGGGGTTTCACTCAGAGGGAAACGCGGCTGGCCTCATATCCTGGTCTGCGCGCGCAGATAGGGAGTGAGAGATTCCTCCGAGTGACTCAGCAGTACGCGCCCGTGTTATCGCACAAAGGGGCAGAGTCAGGGGCCTTTGTGTGGGCCAAAGCGGAATCTCGGGCTGCCCCAGCGCCTTGCAAAAGCCACGCACGGGGACGGAACGAGAGCCAATTCCAACGCTGCAACTTTTCCATGCGGTTGGGGGTTTAACTCAGAGCGTGAGACTGCTGGCCGGATATCCTGGTCTGCGCGCGCAGACAGTGAGTGAGAGTTTCCTCCAAGCGCCCCGGAAGTGGGTGCCCGCCTGTGTTACCGGACAGAGTGGCAGAGCCAGAGGTCTTTGAGTGGGTGGAAACCCCGCCTGATTATGCTAGCAGCTCTGACTGACTGAGCCTTACCCAGAGCCCTGTGCTGAGTGGAAATAGAGAGGGGAGTTGCCAGCTCTTTGAGCCTCTTATTATCCAGGCAGAGGCAGCAGCAACCCCATAGCTGGATTATCAGGCTACTAATTGAAGAAGGAAAGACTAGGAGAAAGGCTCCAGGAACACGGACTCTCTCACTGTCGGAGCCTATAAATGCTAATGAGCCTCGACTGCCAACGAGACTAAAGCACAATACATGACATTGCCATAGAGACTTATCAACTGCAAACCTCTACCTGAGCGTGCCAAAGGGGCAGAACCCGGGGTACAGAGTCACCGACCAGGAAGAGGGAGAGAAAAGAAAAAGCAAGAAGATAACCACTAAAAATTAAGAATAATCTGCAGACTTTATAACCTATCCCATTTTATTATATTTGTTCATTTGTTTCTCTTATCTTCATTCTTGATACTTTTTTTCCTC
The DNA here is from genome assembly GCF_036850995.1 of Saccopteryx leptura. NCBI lineage: Eukaryota > Metazoa > Chordata > Mammalia > Chiroptera > Emballonuridae > Saccopteryx > Saccopteryx leptura. Next base: position 111,286,528 of record NC_089507.1, on the reverse strand, counting down.
CTCCAATTTGGCCGAATAACTCTCTGCTGGTCTTACTCTCTCCTCTCGAACTACACTACCCAAAAGTGTTACATCTCCCATTATCTTTTCTCTCCTCTTCCTTTCTCTCTATGAGGGTTGCACTCCAAAACCCTTAACTCTCTCTCTCTCTCTCTCTCTCTCTCTCCTTTCTTTTTTCTTCTTTTAGTGGTTCCCTCTTTTTTTCTCTCTCTCTCTTTCTTTTCTCCCTCTATATTAGTTTCTTCCTTTCTCCTTTACATCTCCTCTCATTCAAACCTCAATAACAAACAAATTATCTTATCTGGGACTCAAACTTATGTTTTTGGCATTTTGGGGGGTTTTTACTTCACCTTTTTAACTCACTAGCAGTGCTCCCATCCCTGGCTCTCCATTTTATCTAGTTCTTGTTCCACTAAATACAATAGTAATTTTTTAATTTTTCCCCCCATTTTTCTGTTTTCCTCTTATTCCTCTCATCATAACTCTTAGACAACCAACACCTAAAAGCAAATCATTTTATTCTTGACCCAAATTTTTTCCTTATTTGCTTTTTGTGGGTCCATACCACCTTTTTTTTTTTTCTTTTTCTTTTTTTTGCCCCTTTATTACTTTTCCCCAATTCAGGCCCTCCATCACAGGCATTGTTTGTTATGATTCACAGTTCACCACAAGATTTTCTCAAGAAAGAGGAGAGAGGAGAGGAGAGGAAAAAAGGAGGGGGGGAATAATTTCCTTTTTTAAAAATTTTTATTTTATTTTATTTTTCTTTATTTCATTATTAATTTTTTTAAAAAAAAAACAACTCTTTTCGATTTTTTATTTTTTTATTTTCTTTAACTTTTTATTCTTTATTAAATCTCATTAATACTATCAACAAAACCACCCTCAGATGCCATTAAGGAAGAGAAAATCAAATATCATGGATACAAAAGAAAGAGAGGCAAGACAGCTAGATGAGGAAAAATCTATGGAGAAAAAATTTAATATATTGGAAACCTTGGAGCTAAATGACAGAGAATTCAAGATAAAAATCCTAAAAATCCTCCAAAATATACAAGAAAACACAGAAAGGCAATTTAGGGAGCTCAGAAAACAACTCAATGAACACAAAGAATATATGTCCAAGGAAATTGAAACTATAAAAACAAATCAAACAGACATGAAAAACTCAATTCACAAGCAGAAAAACGAAGTAACAAGCTTAGCTAATAGAACAGGTCAGATAGAAGAGAAGATTAGTGAAATAGAAGACATGCAACTTGAGGCACAACAGAGAGAAGAAGAAAGAGACTCAAAAATTAAAAAAAATGAGATACCCCTACAAGAATTATCTGAATACATCAAAAAGAATAACATAAGAATAACAGGTATATCAGAGGGAGAAGAGAGAGAAAATGGAATGGAGAACATACTCAAACAAATAATAAATGAGAACTTCCCAAGCCTGTGGAAAGAACTAAAGCCTCAAGTTCAAGAAGCAAACAGAACTCCAAGTTTTCTTAACCCCAACAAACCTACTCCAAGGCATATCATAATGAAATTGACACAAACCAACAGCAAAGAAAAAATTCTCAAGGCAGCCAGGGAAAAGAAGAATACAACATATAAAGGAAGGCCCATTAGATTATCATCAGATTTCTCAGCAGAAACTCTACAAGCTAGAAGAGAGTGGACCACAATATTTAAAGTCCTGAAAGAGGGGAACTTTCAGCCACGAATACTATACCCATCAAAGCTATCCTTCAAATATGAAGGAGAAATAAAAACATTCACAGATACAGAAAAGATGAGGGAATTTATCATCAGAAAACCCCCACTCCAGGAATTACTAAAGGGGGTTCTCCAATCAGATACAAAGAACAAAAAAAAATAAAGCCACAAGTAAAAGCTCCAAGAAGAACACAATAAAACCAAATTTAAACTGTGACAACAACAACAAGAAAGAGGGGGAGAAGATGGAGATTTTCAGTAGCAGAGGACGATGGAGTGCAAAAGTACTCACAAAATAGTTCGCTACAATGAACAGGGTAGGGACCCTTTTCATTACTCAAAGGTAACCACCATTGAAAAAACCACCACAGAAGCACATGAGATAAAAGAGATAGCAACAGAGGAAAGATGTATGGAATACAACCAAATAAAAACAAAAGATAGAAAAATGAAAGAGAAGGATCAAACAAGACACAAAACTAACAGAAAGCAAGATATAAAATGGCAATAGGGAACTCACAAGTGTCAATAATTACACTAAATGTAAACGGATTAAACTCACCAATAAAAAGGCACAGAGTAGCAGAATGGATTAAAAAAGAAAATCCAACTGTATGCTGCCTACAGGAAACTCATCTAAGTAACAAGGATAAAAACAAATTCAAAGTGAAAGGCTGGAAAACAATACTCCAAGCAAATATCATCCAAAAAAACAGCAGGTGTAGCAATACTCATATCGGAAAATGCTGACTACAAGACAGGAAAAGTACTCAGAGACAAAAATGGCCATTTCATAATGGCTAAGGGACACTGAATCAAGAAGACATAACAATTTTAATATATATGCACCAAACCAAGAAGCAACAAAATATATAAGACAGATACTTATTGATCTTAAAACAAAAACTGACAAAAATACAATCATACTTGGAGACCTCAATACACCGCTGACGGCTCTAGATCGGTCATCCAAACAGAGAATCAACAAAGACATAGTGGCCTTAAACAAAACACTAGAGCACCTGGATATGATAGACATCTACAGGACATTTCATCCCAAAGTGACTGAATATACATTTTTCTCCAGTGTACACGGATCATTCTCAAGAATTGACCATATGTTGGGCCACAAAAACAACATCAGCAAATTCAGAAAAATTGAAGTTGTGCCAAGCATATTTTCTGATCATAAAGCCTTGAAACTGGAATTCAACTGCAAAAAAGAGAAAAAAAAATCCCACAAAAATGTGGAAACTAAACAACATACTTTTAAAAAATGAATGGGTCAAAGAAGAAATAAGTGCAGAGATCAAAAGATATATACAGACTAATGAAAATGACAATACGACATATCAGAATCTATGGGATGCAGCAAAAGCACTGATAAGAGGGAAGTTCATACCACTTCAGGCATATATGAACAAACAAGAGAGAGCCCAAGTGAACCACTTAACTTCCCACTTTAAGGAACTAGAAAAAGAACAAAGAAAACCCAAAACCAGCCGAAGAAAGGAGATAATAAAAATCAGAGCAGAAATAAATGAATTAGAGAACAGAAAAACTATAGAAAAAATTAATAGAACAAAGAGCTGGTTCTTTGAAAAGATCAACAAAATTGACAAACCCTTGGCAAGACTTACCAAGGAAAAAAGAGAAAGAACTCATATAAACAAAATCCAAAATGAAAGAGGAGAAATCACCACGGACACCGTAGATATACAAAAAATTATTGTAGAATACTATGAAAAACTTTATGCCACTAAATTCAACAATCTAGAAGAAATGGATAACAATACAACCTTCCTAGACTGAGTCAAGAAGAAGCAGAAAGCCTAAACAGACCTATTAGTAGAGAAGAAATAGAAAAAAACCATTAAAAACCTCCCGAAAAATAGAAGTGCAGGCCCTGACAGCTATACCAGCGAATTTTATCAAACATTCAAAGAAGACTTGGTTCCTATTCTACTGACAGTATTCCAAAAAATTAAAGAAGAAGCAATACTTCCAAACACATTTTATGAGGCCAACATAACCCTCATACTAAAACCAGGCAAGGATGGCACAAAAAAAGAAAACTACAGACCAATATCTCTAATGAATACAGATGCAAAAATACTAAACAAAATACTAGCAAATCGAATACAACAACATATTAAAAAAACAATACATCATGATCAAGTGGGATTCATCCCAGAATCTCAAGGATGGTTCAACATACGTAAAACGGTTAACGTAATACACCATATCAACAAAACAAAGAACAAAAACCACATGATCTTATCAATAGACGCAGAAAAGGCTTTCGATAAAATACAACATAATTTTATGTTTAAGACTCTCAACAAAATGGCCTGACCTGTGGTGGCGCAGTGGATAAAGCGTCAACCTGGAAATGCTGAGGTTGCCGGTTCAAAACCCTGGGCTTGCCTGGTCAAGGCACATATGGGAGTTGATGCTTCCTGCTCCTCCCCGCCTTCTCCCCCCCTCTCCCTTCTAAAATGAATAAATTAAAAAAAAAAAAATTTAAAAAAAAAAAAAAAGAGCTTTAAAAAAAAAAAAAAATCCTGACCTGTGGTGGCGCAGTGGATAAAGCATCGACCTGGAAATGCTGAGGTCGCTGGTTCGAAACCCTGGGCTTGCCTGGTCAAGGCACATATGGGAGTTGATGCTTCCAGCTCCTTCCCCCTTCTCTCTCTCTGTCTCTCCTCTCTCTCTGTCTCTCTCTGTCTCTCCCTCTCCTCTCTAAAATGAATAAATAAATAAATAATTAAAAAAAAAAAAAAGACTCTCAACAAAATGGGTATAGAAGGAAAATACCTCAACATGATAAAGGCCATATATGATAAACCATCAGCTAACATCATATTAAATGGCACTAAACTGAAGGCTTTCCCCCTTAAATCAGGAACAAGACAGGGTTGTCCACTCTCTCCACTCTTATTTAATGTGGTACTAGAGGTTCTAGCCAGAGCAATCAGACAAGACAAAGAAATAAAAGGCATCCATATCGGAAAAGAAGAAGTAAAGGTATCACTTTCTGCAGATGATATGATCCTATACATCAAAAACCCCAAAGAATCCACAAAAAGACTACTGGAAACAATAAGCCAATACAGTAAGGTCGCCAGATACAAAATTAACATACAGAAGTCAATAGCCTTTCTATATGCCAACAATGAAACAATTGAGAACGAACTCAAAAGAATAATCCCCTTCACAATTGCAGCAAAAAAAATAAAATACTTAGGAATAAACATAACAAAGAATGTAAAGGACTTATATAATGAAAACTATAAACCATTGTTAAGGGACATCGAAAAAGATATAATGAGATGGAAGAATATACCTTGTTCTTGGCTAGGAAGAATAAATATAATCAAGATGGCTATATTACCCAAAGCAATATACAAATTTAATGCAATTCCCATCAAACTTCCAATGACGTTTTTTAAAGAAATAGAGCAAAAAATCATCAGATTTATATGGAACTATAAAAAACCCCGAATAGCCAAAGCAATCCTAAAGAAAAAGAATGAAGCTGGGGGCATTACAATACCTGACTTCAAACTATATTATAGGGCCACGACAATCAAAACAGCATGGTATTGGCAGAAAAATAGACACTCAGACCAATGGAACAGAATAGAAAGTCCAGAAATAAAACCACATATATATATAGTCAAATAATTTTTGATAAAGGGGCCAACAACACACAATGGAGAAAAGAAAGCCTCTTCAATAAATGGTGCTGGGAAAACTGGAAAGCCACATGCAAAAGAATGAAACTGGACTACAGTTTCTCCCCCTGTACAAAAATTAACTCAAAATGGATCAAAGATCTAAACATAAGACCTGAAACAATTAAGTACATAGAAGAAGACATAGGTACTCAACTCATGGACCTGGATTTTAAAGAGCATTTTATGAATTTGACTCCAATGGCAAGAGAAGTGAAGGCAAAAATTAATGAATGGGACTACATCAGACTAAGAAGTTTTTGCTCAGCAAGAGAAACTGATAGCAAAATAAACAGAAAGCCAACTAAATGGGAAATGATATTTTCAAACAACAGCTCAGATAAGGGCCTAATATCCAAAATATACAAAGAACTCATAAAACTCAACAACAAACAAACAAACAATCCAATAAAAAAATGGGAAGAGGATATGAACAGACACTTCTCCCAGGAAGAAATACAAATGGCCAACAGATATATGAAGAGATGCTCATCTTCTTTAGCTATTAGAGAAATGCAAATCAAAACGGCAATGAGATACCACCTCACACCTGTTAGATTAGCTATTATTAGCAAGACAGGTAATAGCAAATGTTAGAGAGGCTGTGGAGAAAAAGGAACGCTCATACACTGTTGGTGGGAATGTCAAGTAGTACAACCATTATGGAGGAAAGTATGGTGGTTCCTCAAAAAACTGAAAATAGAACTACCTTATGACCCAGCAATCCCTCTACTGGGTATATACCCCCAAAACTCAGAAACATTGATACGTAAAGACACATGCAGCCCCATGTTTATTGCAGCATTGTTCACAGTGGCCAGGACATGGAAACAACCAAAAAGCCCATCAATAGATGACTGGATAAAGAAGATGTGGCACATATACACTATGGAATACTACTCAGCCATAAGAAATGATGACATCGGAACATTTACAGCAAAATGGTGGGATCTTGATAACATGATACGAAGCGAAATAAGTAAATCAGAAAAAACCAGGAACTGCATTATTCCATACGTAGGTGGGACATAAAAGTGAAACTAAGAGACATTGATAAGAGTGTGGTGGTTACAGGGGGGAGGGGGGAATGGGAGAGGGAAAGGGGGAGGGGGAGGGGCACAAAGAAAACAAGATAGAAGGTGACAGAGGACAATCTGACTTTGGGTGATGGGTATGCAACATAACTGAACGACAAGATAACCTGGACTTGTTATCTTTGAATATATGTATCCTGATTTATTGATGTCACCCCATTAAAAAAAAAAAATTAAAAAAAAAAAAAAGTTCTACAGAGAGAAGGAAAATAATATATGTTGCAACTTCAGATCTACCTAAAGAAAGGAAGAACATCAAAAATTGAATAAGTGAGGGTAAAATAAAAAAATTTTTTATTTTCTTATCTTTAATTTACTTAACATACAAAGTTTTTCAAAATAGTAATGTATTTTATTTTATATATATTTGCATATAGTTATGTATAAATGAAATGACTATTAATGAGATGAGGGACAGGTGTGAGTCATTAGGTGTATTTCAATATTACAAAGTACTTGTACTACCCATGAATTGATAGAGTGCTATTTGAAAGTGAACTTGAATTAGTTGTAAATGTGTACTGCAAACTCGAGTGTAACTACTTTAAAGTAAAAAAAAAATAATAATTGATCAGCTAAGAAAGGAGAGACAATGGAATTACATAAAATGCTCAATTAAAAAAATAGGAAATGTAGAAGACAAAAATACAAACAAAGAACAAGGGCAAGAAGTAGAAAAGTATAACAAATATATCTAAATATATCAATAATCACTTTAAACATCAGTGGTCTAAGTACACCAATTAAAAGAGATTGTCAGAGTGAATCAAAAAGCAAGATCCAACCATGTGTTATCTATAAGTAACCTACTTGGAATATAAAATCACATATAGATTAAAAGGAAGGAGATGAAGAATGATATACCAGGCTAACACTAATCAAAAGAAACTGGGAGTTATATGAATTTCAAAACATACCTCAAAACACAGAAAGTTATCAGGGATAAAGTGCTCAATACTTCAAAAAAATATAATAATCCTTATTTGTATATACCAATCCTTAATTGTATATACATAAAAACAGAGCATCAAGCTATGTGAAGCAAAAACTGATGAAACTGAGAGAAGATATAGGTGAATCTATTCTATTATAGTTGCAGTATACCCTATTATAGTTCTACTATATTCTATTATAGTTATACTATTTTACTATTATAGTTGGAGTTTTTAACAGTCTTTTATCAGAAATGGACAGTTCCATCAGGCAAGAAATCAGTAGGGACATAATTGAACTCAACAGCTACATCAATCAACTGGTTATAATTGACATCTATAGACTATTTTCTCCAATAACAGCTTGCATGTTCTTTCTAAACCTACATGGATTATTCTCCTAGATAGACAACATTTGGGCCATAAAACATACTTTAACAAATTTAAAAGAATAGAAATCATACAATGTCTGTTCTCAGACCATAAATATACTACAACCCAATAACAGAAAGATAACTTGAAAATCCCAAAATACTTAGAGAGTAAACAAAACAGAGTATTAACACATTGTTTTAAAAATAAATGGGTCAAAAAAGAAATATCAAAAAAATTAAAAAAACAGTTCAAAGTAAATGAAAATGAAACTATAATATCAAAACGTGTCAGATGTTGCAAAAGCAGTGCTTAGAGGAATATCTGTAGCACTGGATATATATAATTGAAAATAAAAATAGTTTAAAATCAATAAAATAAGTCTGACCTTTAGCAAACTAGTAAAAGAAGAGCAATTAAATCCAAAGTATAAAGGGGAAAAAAAAGAAATAAAAATTAGGTTATAAATCAAAGAAACTGAAAACAGGAAAGCATTAAAAAAATTAAGACCAAAACTGGTTCTGTGAAAAGATCAATAAAATTGATAAGCCCTCAGCCAGACTTCTTAAGAAAAACAGAGTAAAGATACAAATTCCTACCATTAGAAATGAAAGAGAGAACATCACAGCAAAGCACAGAAATATTGAAAAGAATATTATAACCAACTCTATGCCCACAAATTTGATAACCTAGATAAAATGGACCAAGTCCTTGAAAGATACAATCTGCCAAATTTACACAAGAAGGAAAAGTAGGTCTATTTCTATTAAATTGAATAAAAGCCCTGGCCAGTTGGCTGAGCAGTAGAGCATCAGCCCAGCATGTGGAAGTCCCAGGTTCAATTGCCAGCCAGGGCACACAAGAGAAGCACCCATCTGCTTCACCCTTGCCCCCTATCCTTTCTCTCTATCTCTCTCCTCCGTCCCCGCAACCATGGCTCGATTGAAGCAAAGTTGGCCTGGGAACTGAGGATGGTTCCATGGCTTACATCTCAGTTGCTAGAATGGCACTGGAGGCTCTGGATGCAATGGAGTAATGGCCCAGATAGGCAGAGCATTGCCTCGTAGTGGGCATGCCGGGTGGATTCCAGTCAGTCATATGCAGGAGTCTGTCTCCCTGCCTCTCCACTTCTCACTTCAGAAAAATTTTTAAAAATAATAATAAAAAAAGAATTTTTTATAAATAAATTTTTATTAATGTTAATGGGGTGACATCAATAAATCAGGGTACATATATTCAAAGAAAACATGTTCAGGTTATCTTGTCATTCAATTATGTTGCATACCCATTACCCAAAGTCAGATTGTACTCCGTCACCCTCTATCTAGTTTTCATTGTGCCCCCCCCTTCCTCTTCCCCTCTCCCTCCTCCCCTCCCAAACCCCATCCTTCCCCCCACCCCCAATAATCACCACACTCTTGTCCATGTCTCTTAGTCTTGATTTTATGTCTCACCAATGTATGGAATCATGTAGTTCTTGGTTTTTTCTGATTTACTTATTTCACTCTGTATACTGTTATCAAGATCCCATCATTATGTTGTAAATGATCCAATGTCATCATTTCTTATGGCTGAGTAGTATTCCATAGTGTATATGTGCCACATCTTCCTTAGCCAGTCTTCTATTGAAGGGCTTTTTGGTTGTTTCCATGTCTTGGCCACAGTGAACAATGCTGCAATGAACATGGGGATGCATGTGTCTTTACGATCAGTGTTTCTGAGTTTTGGGGGTATATATCCAGTAGAGGCATTGCTGGGTTATATGGTAGTTCTATTTTCAGTTTTTTGAGGAACCACCATACTTTCTTCCATAATGGTTGTACTACTTTACATTCCCACCAACAGTGAATGAGGGTTCCTTTTTCTCCACAGCCTCTACAGCATTTGCTATTACCTGCCTCATTGATAATAGCTAATCTAACAGATGTGAGGTGGTATTTCATTGTAGTTTTGATTTGCATTTCTCTAATAACTAATGAAGATGAGCATCTTTTCATATATCTGTTGGCCATTTGTATTTTTCCTGGGAGAAGTGTCTATTCATGTCCTCTTCCCATTTTTTTATTAGATTGTTTGTTTGTTGTTGAGTTTTCTGAGTTCTTTGTATATTTTAATTAGGCCCTTATCAGCGCTTTTGTTTGAAAATATCATTTCCCATTTAATTGGCTTTCTGTTTATTTTGTTGTCAGTTTCTCTTGCTGAGCAAAAACTTTTTAGTCTGATGTAGTCCCATTCATTTCTCTTTGCCTTCACTTCTCTTGCCTTTGGAGTCAAATTCATAAAATGCTCTTTAAAACCCAGGTCCATGAATTTAGAACCTATGTCTTCTTCTATGTATTTCATTGTTTCAAGACTTATATTTAAGTATTTGATCCATTTTGAATTAATTTTAGTACAAGGGAACAAGCTGTAGTCGAGTTTCATTCTTTTGCATATGGCTTTCCAGTTTTCCCAGCACCATTTGTTGAAGAGGCTTTCTTTTCTCCATTGTGTGTTGTTGGCCCCTTTATCAAAAGTTATTTGACCATATATATGTGGTTTTATTTCTGGACTTGTTATTCTGATCCATTGGTCTGAGTGTCTATTTTTCTGCCAATACCATGCTGTTTTGATTGTCGTGGCCCTATAATATAGTTTGAAGTCAGGTATTGTAATGCCCCCAGCTTCATTCTTTTTCCTTAAAATTGTTTTGGCTATTCGGGGTTTTTTTATAATTCCATATAAATCTGATGATTTTTTGTTCCATTTCTTTTAAAAATGTCCTAGAAATTTTGATGGGAATTGCATTAAATTTATAAATTGCTTTGGCCATTTTGATTATATTTATTCTTCCAATCCACAAACAAGGAATATTTTTCCATCTCATTGTATCTTTTTCAATTTCTTTAACAATGCTTTGTAGTTTTTGTTATATACATCTTTTAAATTCTTTGTTATGTTTATTCCTAGGTACTTTCTCTTTTTTGTTGCAATCATGAAGGGGATTATTTTTTTGAGTTCATTTTCTAATATTTCATTGTTGGCATATAGAAAGGCTATGGATTTTTGTATGTTAATTTTGTATCCTGCCACCTTACTGTATTGGTTTATTGTTTCTAGGATTCTTTTTGTGGAGTCTTTCGGGTTTTCGATGTATAGGATCATATCATCTGCAAAAAGTGATACCTTTACTTCTTCTTTTCTGATATGGATGCCTTTTATTTCTTTCTCTTGTCTGATTGCTCTGGCCAGAACTTCTAGCACCACGTTAAATAAGAGTGGAGAGAGTGGAGAACCCTGTCTTGTTCCTGATTTAAGGTGGAAAGTCCTCAGTTTTATGCCATTTAATATGATGTTGGCTAATGATTTATCATATATGGCCTTTATCATGTTGAGATATTTTCCTTCTATACCCATTTTGTTGAGTGTCTTAAACATAAAGTTGTGTTGTATTTTATTGAGTGCCTTTTCTGCATCTATTGATAAGATCATGTGGTTTTTGTTCTTTGTTTTGTTGATATGGTGTACTATGTTAACCATTTTACATATGTTGAACCATTCTTGAGACTCTGGGATGAAGCCCCCTTGATCATGATGTATTATTTTTTTAATATGTTGTTGTATGTTTAATATGATTTGCTAGTATTTTGTTTAGTATGTTAGCATCTGTATTCATTAGAGATATTGGTCTGTAGTTTTCTTTTTTTGTGCCGTCCTTGCCAGGTTTTGGTATGAGGGTTATGTTGGCCTCATAAAATATGTTTGGAAGTATTGCTTCTTCTTCAATTCTTTGGAACACTTTGAGTAGAATAGGAACCAAGTCTTCTTTGAATGTTTGATAGAATTCACTAGTATAACCGTCTGGGCCTAGACTTTTATTTTGGGGGAGGTTTTAAATAGTTTTTTCTATTTCCTCCTTGCTAATTGGTCTGTTTAGGCTTTCTGCTTCTTCATGACTCAGTCTAGGAAGGTTGTATTGTTCTAGGAATTTATCCATTTTTTCTAGATTATTGAATTTGGGGGAATATAGTTTTTTGTAGTATTCTACAATAATTCTTTGTATATCTATGATGTCTGTGGTGATTTCTCTTTTTTCATTTTAAATTTCGTTTATATGAGTCCTTTCTCTTTTTTCCTTGGTGAATCTTGCCAAGGGTTTGTCGATTTTGTTAATCTTTTCAAAGAACCAGCTCCTTGTTTTATAAATTTTTTCTGTAGTTTTTCTGTTCTCTATTTCATTTATATATGCTCTGATTTTTATTATTTCCTTTCTTCAGCTGGTTTTGGATTGTCTTTGTTCTTCTTTTTCCAGTTCCTTAAGGTGTGAAGTTAAGTGGTTCACTTGGGCTCTCTCTTGTTTGTTCATATACACCTGAAGTGATATGAACTTCCCTGTTATTACTGCTTTTCTGCATCCCAGAGATTCTGATATGTTGTATTCTCATTTTCATTTGTCTGTATATATCTTTTGATCTCTGCACTTATTTCTTCTTTGACCCATTCATTTTTTAAAAGTATGTTGTTTAGTTTCCACATTTTTGTGGGGGGTTTTTCCCCTCTTTTTTGCAGTTGAATTCTAGTGTTAAGGCTTTATGATCAAAAATATGCTTGGTAAAATTTCGATTTTTCTGAATTTGCTGATGTTATTTTTGTGGCCCAACATATGGTCAATTCTTGAGAATGTTCCATGTACACTAGAAAAAAATGTACACTCTGTCACTTTGGGGTGAAGTGTCCTGTAGATGTCTATCATATCCAGGTGCTCTAGTGTTTTGTTTAAGGCCAAAATATCTTTATTGATTCTCTGTTTGAAAGAACCGTCAGCGGTGTATTGAGGTCTCCAAGTATGATTGTATTTTTGTCAGTTTTTGTTTTTAGGTCTATAAGTATCTGCCTCATATATTTTGGTGCTTCTTGGTTTGGTGCATATATATTAAGAATTGTTATGTCTTCTTGATTCAGTGTCCCCTTAATCATTATGAAATGACCATTTTTGTCTCTGAGTACTTTTGCTGTCTTGTAGTCAGCATTATTAGATATGAGTATTGCTATACCTGCTTTTATTTGGATGTTATTTGCTTGGAGTATTGTTTTCCAGCATTTCACTTTGAATTTGTTTTTATCTTTGTTGCTTAGATGTGTTTCTTGTAGGCAGCATACAATTAGATTTTCTTTTTTAATCCATTCTGCTACTCTGTGTCTTTTTATTGGTGAGTTTAATCCATTTAGGTTTAGTGTAATTATTGATACTGTGAGTTTCCCATTGCCATTTTATAAATTGCTTTCTGTTAGTTAGTATCTTGTTTGATTATTCTCTTTTGTTTTTCTATCATTTGTTTCTATTTGTTTGTATTACATAATTCTTTCCTCTGTTGCTATCTTTTTTAAGTCATGTGCTTCAGTGGTGGTTTTTTTCAAGGGTGGTTACCATTAAGTAATTAAAAGGGTACCTACCATATTCATTGTAGTACCTTATCTTATGAGTGTTTCTACACTTCATCGTCCTTTGCTATTGTTAATCTCCATCCTCTCCCCTTTTTTTTTGTTGTCACAGTTTAAATATGGTTTTATTGTGTTCTTGATGGAGCTTTTACTTGTGGTTTTACTTTGGTTTGTTCTTTGGATCTGGTTGGAAAACTCCCTTTAGTATTTCCTGGAGTGGGGGTTTTCTGATGATAAATTCCCTCATCTTTTCTGTATTTCTGAATGTTTTTATTTCTCCTTCATACTTGAAGGATAGCTTTGATGAATATAGTATTCCGGGCTGAAAGTTCTTCTCTTTCAGGACTTTAAATATTAGAGTCCACTCTCTTCTAGCTTGTAGAGTTTCTGCTGAGAAATCTGATGATAATCTAATAGGCCTTCCTTTATATGTTGTATTCTTCTTTTCCCTGGCTGCCTTGAGAATTTTTTCTCTGCCATTGGTTTGTGCCATTTTCATTATGATGTGCCTTGGAGTAGGTTTGTTGTGGTTAAGAAAACTCGGTGTTCTGTTTGCTTCTTGAATTTGAGGCTTTATTTTTTTCCACAGGATTGGGAAGTTCTTGTCTATTATTTGTTTGAATATATTCTCCATTCCATTTTCTCTCTCTTCTCCCTCTGATATACCTATTATTCGTATTGATGGAGTCAGACAATTCCTGTAGGCCTTTCTCATTTTTTTTAATTTTTGAGTCTCTCTCTTCTTCTCTCTGTTGTGACTCAAGTTATTTGTCTTCTATGTCACTAATCCTACCTTCTATATGGCCTGTTCTATTAGCTAAGCTTGTTACCTCGTTTTTAAGATCATGAATTGAGTTTTTCATGTCTGTTTGATTTGTTTTTATAATTTCAATTTCCTTGTTAATATATTCTTTGTGTTCATTGAGTTGTTTTCTGAGCTCCCTAAATTGCCTTTCTGTGTTTTCTTGTACATCTCTGAGTATTTTTAGGATTTCTATTTTAAATCCTCTGTCATTTAGCTCCAAGTTTTCCAATATATTAAATTTATTATCCATAGATTTTTCCACATCTGTTGTGTTACTTCTCTATCTTTTGTATCCATGCTATCGATTTTCTTTTTCTTAATGGCATCTGAGGGTGGTCTTGTTGATAGCATTAATGAGAATTAATAAAGAATAAAAAGTTTTAAGAAAGTTAAAAAAATGAAAAAAAATTGGGAACAAAAAACAATAATAATTTATTATTCCCCCCCCTTTTCTTTCTTCTTTTCTGCTCCTCTCCCCTCCTTTTTAGGAAAATATCATGATGAACTGTGAATTATATTATGCTACATGGGATGAAAACTGCCTATAATGGAGGGCCTGTTTTGGAGGGAAGTGTTCAAGTGGCAAAAAAGGAAGTAGGGACCCACAAAATGGAAAAAATTTGTGTCAAGTATAAAATGGTTTTCTTGTAAGTGATGATCAACTAAGAGATATAATAAGAGGGATAAGAGGGAAACAGGAAAAAGGGGAAAAGAATAACTATTGTATTAAGTGGAGCAAAAACTAAATAGAATGGAGATCCTGGGTTGGGAGGAATGCTAATGAGTTAAAAAGCGAAGTAAAAAGCACCCAAAATGCCACAAAAAAAAAAAAAAACTTGAGTCCCAAATTAAATAATTTGTTCATGATTGAGGATTGAATGAGAGCAAAAGTAAAAGGAAAAAAGAAGAAACTAATAGAGAGGGAGAAATAAGAAAAAGGGGAAAAGGAAAAGAAGAAAAAGGAAAACAAACAAAAAGAGAGAGAGAAATAATAAAAAGGGGAAAAGGAAAAGAAGAAAAAAAGAAAACAAACAAAAAGAGAGAGAGAGTTAAGTGTTTTGGAGTGTAACCCTCATGGAGAGTAAGGAAGAAAAAAAGAAATAAAATGTAACACTTATGGGTAGTGTAGTTCAAGAAGAGCAAAGAATAAGATGGGCAGAGAATAAAAGGACCAAGGTGGAGGAAATAGAAATAATACTAATAAAGGCAAAAAGATGAAAGAAACAAAATAGTGGAACAAATTATAAAGTCTGTGAATTGTTCTTGATTTTGAGAGGTTAACTTCTTCCTTTTCTTTCCTCTCCCTCTTTCTGATCGGTGACTCTGTTCCCCAGGCTCTGCCCCTGTGGCATGCTTAGGTAAAGATTTGCAGTTGATGAGACTCTACGGCAATGTCATATATTAGGCTTCAGTCTCGTTGGTAGTCAAAGCTTGTTAGCATTTGCAGGCTCTGAAAATAAGAGAGTCCGTTTTCCCGGAGCCTCTCTCCTAGTCTCTCCTTCCTGAATTAGCAGCCTGATGATCCACCTATGAGGCTTCCACTGCCTCTGCCTGGGGAGTAAGAGGCTTAAAGAGCTGGCAAACCCCCACTCGATCCCCACTCAATGCAGGGCTCTGGGTAAGGCTCTGGCAGTCAGAGCAGCCAGCATAATCAGGCGGGGCTGGGAGCCAATTGCTCTCAAGGTGACTTTCTATGAGCCTCCAGACCTGTTCAGCACACTTAGCACTCTGTGGGACCACTCTCTCCAGGCTTTCTGCACTTTGTATCCTGTTTTGGCTGGAAAGAAGATGCCCTAGTCGCTGCCTACAGTACAGGAGGTCTTAACATCTGCCAAGTCCCTCTTTTTAGCGTATATCCCTGAGTATGTAAGCTCTGCCAATCAGAAGTTGCCCCCACTCCTTTAGCAAAAGGCACTAGAAAATATCATACCTCTTGTCTTAGATCACTGAACTGAGAGAGATCTTGTCAATTAGAGCCACGTAGGTCAGTTGGGAGGTGAGCAGACTGTGGGTTAAGCTAATTTCAGCAATTGGATCCGCCAATCTGCTCCAGAAAGGACTGCAAGCTGCTGCGCGCCCCTCCCCCAACACTTGATTGTTAGCTTGAATAACTAGGTGAGGCGCCCTGCCCACCCAGAGAAGCTCGGGTGTAGGGAAGTTCACTTTGGCGCACACCCCCGCGCGCCGCTGGCAGCTGCTGCTTGTGGCACAGGTGTTCACTTGTGGCTCGCGGGTGTTTGCTCGCAGCGTGTGGGCATTTGCTCTCATGGGCTGATTCACCACAGGCACACTCTTTCCTCAGCTTGAACGAACGTCTGTGCTGCAGCCTAGCTTCCTCCACACCCTTAGCCCCCCCCCCAACTCTCAGTTCCAAGTGAAAGCAGCCTTTGCTCAGGTTAGTGAGGAAGGCAGAGTGTTCCTTTGTCCGACCTATTTCCTTCAGGGATGATTATATATTTAGTCAATTTTTCACTCGATCCTACCTTCACCTTCAGTGTGTGGAACTCCTGGCTGCTCCAAGGATAGATATTTCTGTCTCTGGTTGATGAACTTATTGAAATTTTGGGGAGATTTGTCGGTTGTGCTCCTCATGGCACCATTTCTCTGACGTCACTCCAAAAAAGAAATTTAAAAAAAGAAATTGAATCGATAATTAATAACCTTCCAAAACAGAAAATACTAGATCCAGACAGATTCACTGGTGAATTCTACTAAATATTTAAGAAAGAAATTTTACCAATTCTCTACAATTTGTTTCAGAAAGCAGAACAGAGGGAGTATGTTCTAACTCATTCTATAAGTCAAGAAGTACCTTAGTACCAAAAACAGACAAAGACTTTATAAGAAATGAAAACTACAGACCAATGTCTCTCATAAGCACAAAGGCAAAATTCTCAGCAAAATTTTAGAAAATAAGATCCAATATTTCCTAAAAAGAATTATACTCCATGACCAAGTGGGATTCATCCCAGGTATGAAAGGCTGCTTCAGCATTGTGTAATTTATTAATGTTATCCATCATGTCAACAGGTTAAGAAAGAAAAACATATACATGGGGTCCTTGGGTTATGACACAGTTTTATTCCTATGACAATGATGAAACCCGAATTTTAGAGTAAGTCAAAACAAACCCTAGCCTAAGTCACTTACTTACCCTAATACAGTTATAACACCATAATCTAGAACATAAAAACACAACTAAGCCACAAAAAAAGGAAAAGGACATTAATATACTCTACTGTACACTGTACTATAGTAACAGAAAAAAATGACAAAAAATAGAGTGTAAAAATTTTCTTACCTATATTCCTGTGGTTGGCTTGCACACTGGAAGAGGCATTACAAGGTGGAGAGAGTGACCTATTGGGAGGATGAAGCTGGAGAGGCAGGAGAACCTGCAGAAGGTGCTGGAGATACTGGGTCAGGTGAATCAGGATTGCCTAAGGAACATGCAGAAGATGCTGGAGATGATTCTACCTGTACTGCAGATGCTTCATCTCAAGAAGCAGCTGATGTAGAGGATACAGGATCTGTTGCAGGCCTCTCTACCTTCTTAAAGAATTGTTTCAGGCTTGTCTGTAAGTATGACATAGTCTGTAAGTACAACACTAATGGTGTAAGCCAAAACACTCATGCCTCAATTTTTTTAAGTTTGTATGGGAGTGAATGTCGTAACCTCGAAACGTGGTATGTCGAAACTGTCATAACTTGAAGACCCCCTGTACTCAATATCAACAGATGCAAAAAGAAAGTAGTTGACAAAAATCCAATCCCCATTAATGATAAAAACTCTCAACAAACTAGAAATATCAGAGAACTGCCTCAATTTAATATTTTAAAAATCTACAAAATAAATAAATAAATAAACTATAGCTAACAACACTGTTAATAATTTGAAAATTGAAGTTTTCCACTAAGATCAGAAATAAGGCAAGGATGCCTCCTCTCTCTGTTGCTTTTCAAATTGCATTGGAGGTGCTAGCTAATGCAAGATAAAATAAATAAATTAAAGGTGGACGTATTGGAAAGAAAGAAATAAAACTGTCTTTGTTCACATACAATAGAATTGTCTATGTAGAAAATCTGAAAGAATCAACAACAAAAAAGAATCCTGAAACTAATTAAGGATTATAGCAAGACTGTAGGATACAAGGTTAGTATACAAAAGGTAAACACTTTCTCTAAATACCAGCAATAAACAAGTAGAAATTGGAATTAAAAATGCATTAACATTTACATTATGCCAAAAATGAAATCAATTAATAAGAAAATAAAATTTTTAAAAATTAAATATTTGGGAACAAATTTAACAAAATATGTATAAAACCTATATGAGGAAAACCACATTTCTCTGGTTAAAGATATCAAAAAACTAAATAAATGGAAAGAATAAATAAATTAAGCCATATTCATGGCTTGGATGATTCAATATTATCAAAATGTCAGTTCTTCCCAATTTGATATGCAGATTCCACACTTCCCCATCAAAATTCCAGCAAGTTATTTCTGGATATCAATAAACTGATTTTAAATATTTATAGAGAAGCAACAAAAATTTAAAAGGTCCAGACTAACCAGCTCAACACAGAAAGAGAAGAGCAAAGTTGGCAGCATGACACATCCCAACTGCTGGTGGGGACGTCTAATGACAGAGCCACTTGAAGAGACAGTTTGGTAGTTTCTTACAAAACTAAACTTGTTCTTACCTTAAATCTCACAATTAGACTCCTTGGTATTTACCCAAGGAGTTAAAAACTTATGTCCACTAAAAGCCTGTACGTAGATGTTCATAGCAGCATTGTGCATAATTGCCAAAACTTGGAAGCAACCAAGATGTTCTTACATAGGTGAATAGTTAAATAAATTGTGGTACACTCAGTCAATGGATGTTAATTAGCACTAAAAAGAAATGAGCTAGCCCTGGCGAGTTGGCTCAGTGGACAGAGCATCTGCCTACAGTGCAGATGTCCCAGGTTCAATCCCCAGTCAGGGCACACATGAGAAGCAACTATTTGCTTTTCTCCCCCTCCCTCTCTCCCTTCTCTCTCTCTTTTCCTCCCACAGCCAGTGACTCCATTGGTTTAAGCATTGGCCCAAGGCACTGGGATAGCTCAGTTAATTTGAGCATTGGCCCCAGATGGGAGTTGCCGGGTGGATCCCAGTTGGGGTGCAGATGGGAGTCTGTCTCACTATTTCCCCTCCTCTCATTTAAAAAAAACTGAGCTAACAAGACATAAAAAGACATGGAAGAACCTTAAAGGCAAATTACAAAGTTAAAGAATTCAATCTAAAAAGGCTACACACTATCTGATTCCAACTACATGACATTCTGGAAAAGGTAAAATTATGGAGACAGTGAAAAGTTTAGTGGTTGCCGGATATTGGGCAGGGAAGGGATGACTAGGAGGAGCACAGAAGATTTTTAGGGCAATGAATATACTCTCTATGCTATTAAAATAATGGACACATGTCATTATACATTTGTCCAAACCCATAGACTATATACCCCAAGAGCAAGCCCTAAGGTAAACTATGGACTTTGGCTCAAATGATGTGTCAGTGTAGACTCATCAATTATAACAAATGTACCCTCTTGTGGGAGATATTGATAATGTGGGAGCCTATGCATGTTTGGGGGCAAGGAGTAGATGGAAAATCTCTGTACCTTCTGCTCAGCTTTGCTTTGAGCCTAAAATTACTGTAAAAAAATAAAGTCTATTAACCAATGAATAGTTTATTAATTTATTAAAAGTTAAATTATAACTATTCTACAATATAGAAAATACTAAGACTCATTGTGTCATGCTTAAAGTGAGTCCTTACTCAAAGTAATCACTTGAATATAATTGGAATTTGTCTAGATTCATAATATTGTTGTACACTGAAATTATTCTCAGTTTAAGATACTAAAAATAATGACTTCTATTCATGCATCAGGAATAAGAATGTGAAGTCTGACTTTTTCACAAGCCTGTGTGTTTATGAGAGTCTAGGAACTATTAAAATGCAGGAGACCCAGTCTCCCAATAATGAGTGTGATTAAACAACATGTTGTCACCTATTTCAAAGCTACAATAAAACTATTTGCTAAAAAACAAAGATACCTGTCAGCTTTGCTATTTACCTCAGGGATTTACTCTTAAAAATACAGCTGTTGTTAATTGCTGCTGGACAGGAGCAACTTTTAAATGTAAGTGTAATCTAGAGGTGTACCCTGTTTTGTACAAGGGATGGGTCCAGTTTACTCCACTGTGGGTATAGGTCAGTGTGGCTCATAGTTTCTCTCTCATGCAAAGGAAAGGAAAGAGCTGTTACCTCAATAACAAGATGAAAACACACCCTTTTTTAATATGCTATTTCAGGCAAAGGTGTTTCAGTCCAGTTTATTGTGCTAATTGCCTAATTTTTCACATCTGGCAATGATTGTACTAACAAAAACATAGTATATATAGCCCTACCTTCTGAGATAGTCCAGCAAATAGCACTAGTTTTCAAGTGGCAGTTTCTACAATACAAAGTTCCAAATAGAGCATTTATCTGACAATATAGACCAGGTTAAAGCAAAACATTTTTAATTTAATCTATAATATACAGCTATGATCTGAAAACAGTATCTAATGTCAATGCTTTGTGATATGATAAATTCATGAGAGAAATTTTTAATCTTTAAAAATTCATCTATTCTAATATTTCCAGCCAGTGTGAAAAATGACCATGATTATTTAACTGTATTGGTGAAATACATCAAACTTATGAACATTTTCTTTCTAAACTAATGGCAATGTGTATGTGATCATAAGGCTTAATTAAAAGTGTAAGTCTACTTTAAACAACCAGAATAGCAGATGGGATGAAGAAGAAATTGCATTAATTTTATATGACATGCACTTGTTGAACACCAACAGTACACCAGGTACTGTGGCATTCAGGAGGAATAATAAAAGTCACTGTCTTCACGGAGTTTGTGATTTCCTAACTGCAGCTCTTTGGAAAATTGTTATTAACACAAAACTCTTTTTTTTTTAATTCATTTTTCTTCAACAAAACTCTGTTGCATAACAGAAGTCACATCAATTAGAACTGGAGATAAGGAGTGTTACATTTTCCCAATAAGTTATTGGAGTAAAACTTAAGTTCTGCTGCATTCTGCATCTCTTCAAACATACAAAGATGACTTTGCTAACCCTTTTAATAGCACTTCACATGTGAATGGCTTTTACGTGAGCAGTGAGGTCCTACACAGGCCACATCTATGGTCCAGCTGTGTTTTTCTTTTAACAAACCTCTAACATAGAAATGGCTGGTCACATTTAGAAATTGTTGGGGTAGCAACTTTCTCCACACAAAGTTATCAAAGATAAGTTAGAACCATGAGCCAGGAATCATTACCCCTGTACAGTAAGCCAAGTGAAAGTTAGTTAAAAGCAATATTTCTCTCAATTCTATAAACAGGTAGCTGGTTGCTTTCTTATTCTACAAACATGAGATGCAAACATGAGTTTGAAATCACTCTTTGAGATTTAGACTTCTTCCGCGGGAGTTCTCACCTCTCTCAATGGGTCCTGTATTCCGGTAAAGTCTGTCTACATTCATGCTCATTGAAAAAGAGAGTGTTGGAGTGATGTCAGAGAAATGGCACCATGAGGAGTGCCACTGACAAATCTCCCCCAAAATTTCAACAAGTTCATCAACCAGAAACAGAAAAATCTATCCTTGGAGAATTTGGGAGTTCCACACACTGAAGGCAAAGGTAGAGTCAAGCGAAAAATTGACTAAATATATACTCAACCCCAAAGGAAATAAGTTGGACAAAGAAACACTTTGCCTTCCTCACTAACCTGAGCAAAGGCTGCTTTCACTTGGAACTGAGAGTCGGGAGGAGCTAAGGGTGTGGAGGTAGCTAGGCTGCGGAATGGACGTTCATTCAAGCCGAGGAAAGAGTGTGCCTGCGGTGGGTCAGCCCACCAGAGCAGCTGCCCGCGTGCCACACCATGAGCGGCCAAACCTCCCGTGAGCCCAACACGGGAGGAGCCCAACAGCCGGTGCATGCAGAGAGCAACCGCCTACGCCACAAGCAGCAGCTGCCAGTGGCGTGCAGGGAGTGCGCCAAAGTGAACTTCCCTACGCCCAACCTTCTCTGGGCAGGTGGGTGCCTCATCCAGCCATTCAAGCTAACAATCAAGCATTGGGGGAGGGGCGCATGGGCAGCTTGCAATTCTTTCTGGAGAAATTCGGCGAATCCAATTGCTGAAATTAGCTTAATCCACAGTCTGCTCACCTCCCAACTGACCTACATGGTTCTAATTGACAAGATATCTCTCAGTACAGCTATCCAAGACAAGAGGTGTGATATTTTTTACTGCCTCTTGCTACAGGGGTGGGGGCAACTTCTGATTGGCAGAGCTTTCATACTCAGGGATATCTACTAAAAAGAGAGACTTGGCAGATGTTAAGACATCCTATACTGAAGACAGCGACTAGGGCATCTTCTTCCCAGCTAAAACAGGTTACAAAGTGCAGAAAGTTTGGTCCCACTGAGTGCTACGCATGCTGAACAGGCCTGGAGGCTCATAAAAAGTCACCTTGACAGCAGTTGGCTCCCAGCCCCACCTGATTATGCTGGCAGATCTGACTGCCAGAGCCTTACCCAGAGCCCTGCATTGAGTGGGGATTGAGTGGGGGTTTGCCAGTTCTCTAAGCCTCTTACTACCCAGGCAGAGGCAGTGGCAGCCTCATAGCTGAATCATCAGGCTGCTAATTCAGGAAGGAGAGAATAGGAGAGAGGCTCCAGGAAAATGGACTCTCTCATTGTCAGAGCCTGCAAACGCTAACAAGCCTTGACTACCAACGAGACTGAAGCCAAATATATGACATTGCCGTAGAGTCTCATCAACTGTGAATCCCTACCTAAGTGTGCCACAGGGGCAGAGCCTGGGGAACAGAGTCACCAATCAGGAAGAGGGAGAGGAAAGAAAAGGGAAGAAGAAGTTAACCTCTCAAATTCAAGAAAAATCCACAGACTTTATAAGTTGTTTCACTATTTTTGTTGTTGTTGTTTCTTTCATCTTCTTCCTTTATTAGTATTATTTCTACTTCCTCCATCTTGGTCCTTTTATTCTCTGTCCATCTTACTCTTTCCTTTTCTTGAACTACACTACCCATAAGTGTTTCATTTTATTTCTTTTCCTTTTTCTTACTCTCTATGAGGATTACACTCCAAAACCCTTAACTCTCTCTCTCTTTTTGTTTTTTTCTTTTTTGTTCCTTTCCTTTTCCCCTTTTTCTGGTTTCTCCCTATTAGTTTCTTCTTTTCTCCTTTTAATTTTCCTCTCATTCAATCCTCAATCACGAACAAATTATTTAGTTTAGGACTCAACCTTTTAGGGGTTTTTTTGTGGCATTTTGGGTGCTTTTTTTCTTGATTAATTTTAATGGGGTGACATTGATAAATCAGGGTACATATGTTCAGAGAAAACAGCTCTAGGTTATTTTGCCATTTCCTTACGCTGCATTTCCATCACCCAAAGTCCAATTGTCTTTCATCACCTTCTAACTGGTTCTCTTGGTGCTCCTCCCCTCCCTATCCCCCTCCCTCTCCTCCCCCCAACCCCGTAACCCCCACAGTCTTGTCCATGTCTCTGAGTCTCATTTTTATGTCCCACCTATGTATGGAATTATATAGTTCTGTTTTTTCTGATTTACTTATTTCACTCAGTATAATGTTATCAATGTTCATCCATGTTGTTGTTAATGATCTGATGTCATCATTTCTTATGGCTGAGTAGTACTCCATAGTATATATGTACCAAAGCTTTTTAACTCACTCGTCCTCTGATGGACACTTGGGCTGTTTCCAGATCTTTGCTATTGGGAACAATGCTGCCATAAACATGGGGGTGCATTTCTTCTTTTCATTCAGGGCTATGGTGTTCTTGGGGTATATTCCTAAAAGTGGGATAGCTGGGTCAAAAGGCAGTTTGGTTTTCAATTTTTTGAGAAATCTCCATACTGTTTTCCACAGTGGCTACACCAGTCTGCATTCTCACAAGCAGTGCAGGAGGGTTCCCTTTTCTCTACATCCTCGCCAGCATTTATGCTCTGTTGTTTTGTTGATGAGCGCCATTCTGACTGTTGTGAGGTGATATCTCATTGTGGTTTTAATTTGCATTTCTCTAATGATTAGTGATGTTGAGCATTTTTTCATATGCCTATTGGCCATCTCTATGTCCTCTCTGAAAAAGTGTCTATTCATTTCTTTTACCCATTTTTGGATTGGATTGTTTGTCTTCCTGGTATTAAGTTTTACAAGTTATTTATAAATTTTGTTTATTAACCTCTTATCAGACGCATTGTCAAATATGTTCTCCCATTGTGTAGTTTATCTTTTTATTCTGTTCTTATTGTCTTTGGCTGTGCAAAAGCTTTTTAGTTTGATATAGTCCCATTTGTTTATCCTGTCTTTTATTTCACTTGCCTGTGGAGACAAATCAGCAAATATATTGCTGCAAGAAATGTCAGAGAGCTTACTGTCTATGTTTTCTTCTAAGATGCTTATGGTTTCACAGCTTACATTTAAGTCTTTTACCCATTTTGAGTTGATTTTTGTAAATGGCATAAGTTGGTGGTCTAGTTTCATTTTTTTGCAGGTAGCTTTCCAATTTTCCCAACACCATTTGTTGAAGAGGCTGTCTTTACTCCAATGTATGCTCTTACCTCCTTTGTCAAATATCAGTTGCCCATAGAGCTGTTGGTTTATTTCTGGGTTCTCCGTTCTGTTCCATTGATCTAAATGCCTGTTTTTATGGCAGTACCAGGCTGTGTTGAGTACAATGGCCTTATAGTATAACTTGATATCCGGAAGTGTGATACCTCACACTCTATTCTTCTTTTTCAAGATTGCTAAGGTTATTCGTGTTCTTTTTTGATTCCATATAAATTTTTGGAATATGTGTTCTATATTTTTGAAGTAAGTCATTGGTATTTTAATCGGTATTGCATTGAATTTATAAATTGCTTTGGGTAATATAGACATTTTAATGATGTTTATTCTTCCTGACCATGAGCACGGTATATGTTTCCACTTGTTTATATCTTCCCTGATTTCTTTTATCAATGTTTTATAATTTTCTGAGTACAAGTCTTTGATCTCCCTGGTTAAATTTATTCCTAGGTACATTATTTTTTTAGGTTGCAATAATAAAGGGGATTGATTCCTTAATTTCTCTTTCTGACAGTTCATTGTTAGTGTATAAAAATGCCTCTGATTTCTGAGTATTAATTTTATATCCTGCCATCTTGCTGAATTCATTTATCAGGTCTAGTAGTTTTTTTACTGCGACTTTAGGGTTTTCTATATAAAATATCATATAATCTGCAAATAATGATAGTTTTACTTCTTCTTTTCCAATTTGGATGCTTTTATTTCTTTTTCTTGTCTGAATGCTGTGGCTAGGACTTCCAAAACTATGTTGAATAAGAGTGATGAAAGGGGGAAACCCTGCCTTGTTCCTGATCTTAAGAGGATTGCTTTTAATTTTTGCCCCTTGAGTATGATGTTGGCTGTGGGTTTGTCATAGACGGCCTTTATCATGTTGAGGTATGTTCCCTGTATTCCCACTTTGCTGAGAGTTTTGATCATGAATGGGTGCTGAATTTTATCAAATGCTTTTTCTGCATCTATTGAAATTATCATATGGTTTTCCTCCTTCCTTTTGTTTATGTGATGAATCACATTGATTGATTTGCGAATATTGTACCAGCCTTGCTTCCAAAGAATAAATCCCACTTGATCATGGTGTATGATTTTTTTCATATATTGCTGGATCCATTTTGCTAATATTTTGTTGAGAATTTTAGCATCTATATTCATCACGGATATTGGCCTATAATTTTCTTTCTTTGTGTTCTCTTTGCCTGCTCTTGGAATCAGATTTATGCTCACCACATAAAAGGAGCTTGGAAGTCTTCAGTCCTCTTGAATTTTTTGAAATAGCCTGAGAAGAATAGGAGTTAGTTCTTCTGTAAATATTTGGGAGAATTCACTTGTGAAGCCACCAGGCCCAGGACTTTTCTTTTTTGGGAGATTTTGATAACTATTTCCTTTTTTTTTTTTTGAAACTTACATTTTAATGAGGAAGACAAGAAGTAAACAAAATAATAAATATGAAACTTATAAAGCAATAGTTCTCAGCTGTGAATACACATTTACAATCACTAGGAGAATTTTTGTCTTCTTATTTTTTTATAAATTTTTATTAATATTAATGGGGTGACATTAATAAATCAGGGTACATATATTCAAAGAAAACATGTCCAGATTATTTTGTCATTCAATTATGTGGCATAACCATCACCCAAAGTCAGATTGTCCTCCGACACCATTTATCTAGTTTTCTCGGTGCCCCTTCCCCTCCCCCTCCCCCTTTTCTTTTTTCCTCTCCTGCCCCACCCTCCCCCACACCCCCGGGAACCACCACACTCTTGTCCATGTCTCCTAGTCTCATTTTTATGTCCCATCAATGTATGGAATTATGTAGTTCTTGATTTTTTCTGATTTACTAATTTCAATCTGTATAATGTTATCAGATCGCACCATTTTGTTGTAAATGATCCGATGTCATCATTTCTTATGGCTGATTAGTATTCCATAGTATATATGTGCCACATCTTCTTTATCCAGTCTTCTATTGAAGGGCTTTTTGGTTGTTTCCATGTCTTGGCCACAGTGAACAATGCTGCAATGAACATGGGGCTACATGTATCATTATGTATCAATGTTTCTGAGTTTTTGGGGTATATACCCAGTAGAGGGATTGCTGGGTCATAAGGTAGTTCTATTTTCAGTTTTTTGAGGAACCACCATACTTTCTTCCATAAGGGTTGCACTACTTTACAGTCCCACCAACAGTGAATGAGGGTTCCTTTTTCTCCATAGCCTCTCCAGCATTTGCTATTAACTGTCTTGTTGATAATGACTAATCTAACAGGTGTGAAGTGGTATCGTATTGTAGTTTTCATTTGCATTTCTCTAATAACAAATGAAGATGAGCATCTCTTCATATATCTTTTGGCCATTTGTATTTCTTCCTGGGAGAAGTTTCTGTTCATGTCCTCTTGCCATTTTTTTATTGGATTGTTTGTTTGTTTGTTGCTGAGTTTTATAAGTTCTTTGTAAATTTTGGATATTAGGCCCTTATCAGAGCTGTTGTTTGAAAATATCATTTCCCATTTAGTTGGCTCTCTGTTTATTTTGTTGTCAGTTTCCCTTGCTGAGTAAAAACTTTTTACTCTGATGTAGTCCCATTCATTTATCTTTGCCTTCACTTCTCTTGCCTTTGGAGTCAAATTCATAAAATGATCTTTAAAACCCAGTTCCATGAGTTTAGTACCTATGTCTTCTTCTATGTACTTCATTGTTTCAGGACTTATATTTAGGTCTTTGATCCATTTTGAATTAATTTTAGTACAAGGGGATAAACTGTAGTCGATTTTTATTCTTTTGCAGGTGGCTTTCCAGTTTTCCCAGCACCATTTGTTGAAGAGGCTTTCTTTTCTCCATTGTGTGTTGTTGGCCCCTTAATCAAAAATTATTTGACCATATCTATGTGTTTTTATTTCTGGATTTTATGTTCTGATCCATTGGTCTGAGTGTCTATTTTTCTGCCAATACCATGCTGTTTTGATTGTCGTGGCCCTATAATATAGTTTGAAGTCATGTATTGTAATGCCCCCAGCTTCATTCTTTTTCCTTAGAATTGCCTTGGCTAATCGGGGTTTTTTATAGTTCCATATAAATCTGATGATTTTTTGTTTCATTACTTTAAAGAATGTCATAGGAATTTTGACATTAAATTTATAGATTGCTTTGGGTAATATGGCCATTTTGATTATATTTATTCTTCCTATCCACGAATAAGGAATATTTTTCCATCTCATTGTATCTCTTTCAATTTCCCTTAACAATGCTTTGTATTTTTCGTTATATAGGTCCTTTACATTCTTTGTTATGTTTATTCCTAGGTATTTTATATTTTTTGTTGCAATCATGAAGGGGATTATTTTTTTGAGTTCGTTTTCTACTATTTTATTGTTGGCATATAGAAAGGCTATGGACTTTTGTATGTTAATTTTATATCCTGTGACCTTACTGTACTGCTTTATTGTTTCGAGTAATCTTTTTGTGGAGTCTTTGGGTTTTTGATGTATAGGATCATATCATCTGCAAAAAGTGATACCTTTACTTCTTCTTTTCCGATATGGATGCCTTTTATTTCAATCTCTTGTATGATTGCTCTGGCCAGAACTTCCAGCACCACGTTAAATAAGAGTAGAGAGAGTGGACAACCCTGTCTTGTTCCTGATTTCAGGTGGAAAGTCCTCAGTTTTATGCCATTTAATATGATGTTGGCTGATAATTTATCATATATGGCCTTTATCATGTTGATATATTTTCCTTCTATACCCATTTTGTTGAGTGTCTTAAACATAAAGCTGTGTTGTATTTTATCGAATGCCTTTTCTGCACCTATTGATAAGATCATGTGGGTTTTGTTCTTTGTTTTGTTGATATGTTTTGTTCTATTACGTTAACTGTTTTACATATGTTGAACCATCCTTGAGATTCTGAGAGAATCCCACTTGATCAAGATGTATTATTTTTTTAATATGTTGTTGTATTCTATTTTCCAGTATTTTGTTTAGTATTTTAGCATCTGTATTCATTAGAGATATTGGTCTGCAGTTTTCTTTTTTTGTGCCGTCCTTGCCAGGTTTCGGTATAAGGGTTATGTTGGCCTCATAAAATGTGTTTGGAAGTATTGCTTCTTCTTCAATTTTTTGGAATACTGTCATTAGAATAGGAACCAAGTCTTCTTTGAATGTTTGATAGAACTCACTAGTATAGCCTTCTGGGCCTGGACTTTTATTTTTGGGGAGGTTTTTAATGGTTTTTTCTATTTCTTCTCTACTAATAGGTCTGTTTAGGCTTTCTGCTTCTTCTTGACTCAGTCTGGAAAGGTTGTATTGTTCTAGGAATTTATCCATTTCTTCTAGAGTGTTGAATTTAGTGGCATAAAGTTTTCCATAGCATTCTACAACAATTCTTTGTATATCTATGATGTCCATGGTGATTTCTCCTCTCATTTTGGATTTTGTTTTTATGAGTTCTTTCTCTTTTTTTCCTTGGTAAGTCTTACCAGGGTGTTGTCAATTTTGTTGATCTTTTCAAAGAACCAGTTCCATGATCCATTAATTTTTTCTATAGGTTTTCTGTTCTTTATTTCATTTATTTCTGCTTTGATTTTTATTATCTCCTTTCTTCGGCTGGATTTGGGTTGTATTTCCTCTTCTTTTTCTAGTTCCTTAAGGTGTGAAGTTAAGTGCTTCACTTGGGCTCTCTCTTGTTTGTTCATATAGGCCTAAAGTGATATGAACTTCCCTCTTATCACTGCTTTTGCTGCATCCCAGAGATTCTGATATACTGTATTGTCATTTTCATTTGTCTGTATATATCTTTTGATCTCTGCACTTATTTCTTCTTTGACCCATTTATTTTTTAAAAGTATGTTGTTTAGTTTCCAGTGTTGTGGGGGTTTTTTCCTCTTTTTTGCAGTTGAATTCTAGTTTCAAGGCTTTATGATCAGAAAATATGCTCGGTACAATTTCAATTTTTCTGGATTTGCTGATGTTATTTTTATGCTGATGTTTATTTATATGGTAAATTTTTGAGACTGTTCCATGCATACTAGAGAAAAATGTATACTCTGTTGCTTTGGGATGAAGTGTCCTGTAGATGTCTATCATATCCAGGTGCTCTAGTGTTTTGTTTAAGCCGAAATATCTTTATTGATTCTGTGTTTGAATGACCAATCTAGAACCGTCAGCAGTGTATTGAGGTCTCCAAGTATGATTGTATTTTTGTCAGTTTTGGTTTCTAGGTCAATAAGTAGCTGCCTCATATATTTTGGTTATCCTTGATGTGGTGCATATATATTTTTTTGCATTTGTTGTCACAGTTTAAATTTGGTTTTATTGTGTTCTTGGTGGAGCTTTTACTTGTGGTTTTACTTTGGTTTGTTATTTTGATCTGGTTGAAAAACCCGTTTTAGTATTTCCTGGAGTGGGGGTTTTCTGATGATAAATTCCGTTATCTTTTCTGTATTTGTGAATGTTTTTATTTCTCCTTCGTACTTGAAGGATAGCTTTGATGGGTATAGTATTCTTGGCTGAAAGTTCCTCTCTTTCAGGACTTTAAATATTGGGGTCCACTCTCTTCTACATTCTAGAGTTTCTGCTGAGAAATCTGATGATAATCTAATAGGCCTTCCTTTATATGTTGTATTCTTTTCCCTGGCTGCCTCGAGAATTTTTTCTTTGTCGTTGGTTTTTGCCATTTTTATTATGATGTACCTTGGAGTAGGTTTGTTGTGCTTAAGAAAACTCAGCGTTCTGTTTGCTTTTTGAATTTGAGGCTTTAGTTCTTTCCACAGGCTTGAGAAGTTCTCATCTATTATTGGTTTGAATAAATTCTCCATTCCATTTTCTCTCTCTTCTCCCTCTGATATACCTATTATTCTTATGTTATTCTTTTTGATGGAGTCAGACAATTCCTGTAGGGCTTTCTCATTTTTTTAATTTTTGAGTTCTCTCTTCTCTCTTTTGTGCTTCAAGTTGCTTGTCTCCTATGTCACTAATCCTACCTTCTATCTGGCCTGTTCTATTAGCTAAGCTTGTTACCTCCTTTTTAAGTTCATGAATTGAGTTTTTCATCTCTGTTTGATTTGTTTTTATCACTTTAATTTTCTTAGTAATATATTCTTTGTGTTCGTTGAGTTGTTTTCTGAGCTCCCTAAATTGACTTTCTGTGTTTTCTTGTATATCTCTGAGTATTTTTAGGATTTCTATTTTAAATTCTCTGTCATTTAGCTCCAAGTTTTCCAATATATTAAATTTTTTCTTCATAGATTTTTTCCACATCTATCTGTGTTACTTCTCTATCTTTTGTATCCATGATATTTGATTTCCTTTTTCTTAATGGCATCTGTGGGTGGTCTTGTTGATAGCACTAAAGAGAATTTTAAAAGAATGAAAAAAGAATTAAAAAATGAAAAATAGAAAATAAAAATATTTTAAAAATAAAACAAAAAAAAACCATAATAATTTATTATTTCCCTCCCCCTTTCTTTCTTCTCTTCCCCTCCTCTTCCCTCCTCCTTAGGTAAATATTGTGATAATCTGTGAATTATATTATGCTAAATGGAACAAAAACTGCCTATAACGGAAGGCCTGAGTTGTGGGGTACTACTCAAGGGGCAAAAAGGAAGTAGGGACCCACAAAATGCAAAAAAGGAAATAATTTGGGTCAAGTATAAAATGATTTGCTTGTAAGTGATGGTTGACTAAGAGATATAATAAGAGGGATAAGAGAGAAACGAGAAAAAGGGGGAAAAAAACAAACTATTGTATTAGGTGGAGCAAAGACTAAATAGAATGGAGATCCTGGGTTGGGAGGGATGCTAATGAGTTAAAAAGAGAAGTAAAAAGCACCCAAAATGCCACAAAAAAACTTGAGTCCCAAATTAAATAATTTGTTCGTGATTGAGGATTAAATGAGAGGAAAATTAAAAGGAGAAAAGAAGAAAC
Organism: Saccopteryx leptura; assembly: GCF_036850995.1. NCBI lineage: Eukaryota > Metazoa > Chordata > Mammalia > Chiroptera > Emballonuridae > Saccopteryx > Saccopteryx leptura. Next base: position 111,254,817 of record NC_089507.1, on the reverse strand, counting down.
TAATAGAAAGTGAGAAACAAGAAAAAGGGAAAAGGAAAGGAAGTAAAAAGAAAAAAAACAAAAAGAGAGAGACAGAGTTAAGGGTTTTGGAGTGTAACCCTCATGGAGACTATGGAAGAAAACAAGAAATAAAATGAAACACTTATGGGTAGTGTAGTTCAAGAAAAGGGAAGAGTAATATGGGCAGAGAATAAAAAGGCCAAGGTGGAGGAAATAGAAATAATACCAATAAAGGCAAGAAGATGAAAGAAACAAAAAAAAAATAGTGGAACAAATTATAAAGTCTGTGGATTTTTCTTGAATTTGAGAGGTTAACTTTTTCCCTTTTCTTTCCTCTCCCTCTTCCTGGTCGTTGACTCTGTACCCCAGGTTCTGCCCCTGTGGCACGCTTAGGTAGGGATTTACAGTTGATGAGACTCTATGGCAATGTCATATATTTGGCTTCAGTCTCGTTGGTAGTCAAGGCGTGTTAGCTTTTGCAGACTCCAACAATGAGAGAGTCAGTTTTCCCGGAGCCTCTCTCCTAGACTCTCCTTCCTGGATTAGCAGCCTGATGATCCAGCTATGAGGCTGCCGCTGCCAATGCCTTGGGAGTAAGAGGCTTAGAGAGCTGGCAATTTCCCACTCTATCCCCGTTTAATGCAGGTCTCTGGGTAAGGCTCTGGCAGTCAGAGCAGCCAGCGTAATCAGGCGGGGCTGGGAGTCAATTGCTCTCAAGGTGACTTTCTATGAGCTTCCAGACCTGTTCAGCACACCTAGCACTGTGTGGGACCACTGTCCCCAGGCTTTCCACACTTTGTAGCCTGTTTTGGCTGGGAAGAAGATGCACTAGTCACTGCCTGCAGTACAGTAGGTCTTAACACTGCCAAGTCCCTTTTTTTATCATTTATCCCTGAGTATGAAAGCTCTGCCAATCAGAAGTTGCCCCCACCCCTTTAGCAAGAGGCACTAAAAAATATTATGCCTCTTATCTTGGATAGCTGTACTGAGAGAGATCTTGTCAATTAATAGCCACGTAGGTCAGTTGGGAGGTGAGCAGCCAGTGGGTTAAGCCAAATTCGGCGATTGGATCTGCGGAATTTCTCCAGAGTGAACTGCAAACTGCGCACGTGCCCCTCCCCCAACGCTTGATTATTAGCTTGAGTGCCTGGGTGAGGTGTCCCGCCTGCCTAGAGAGGCTCGGGTGTAGGCGAATTCGCTTTGGTGCACTCCCTATGTGCCGCTGGCAGCTGCTGCTCCTGGTGCAGGTGATTACTCGCACACCGGTGGTTGCTCTCGGCGTGCGCAGTCTGTTGCGCTGCTTGTGGTGTGGGAGGCTGGCCTGCTTGCAGCCCAGGGCACGGGAGGCTGGGTTGCTCTCCACAGGGCATGCAGGAGGCTGGGCTGCCCACAGTGTGGGGCGCGGGCAGTCATTCGTGGCACGGGCAGGTGACTGGCATGCGAGGGGCGAGGGGCACGGGTGTTTGCTTATGTGGGCTGATTCACCACAGGCACACTCTTTCTTCAGCTTAAACAGACGTCCGTGCAGCAGCCTGTCTCTTCACACCCCTACTCCTCCTGACTCTCACCTTTCAAATGAAAGCAGCCTTACTCAGGTTAGTGAAGAAGGCAGAGAGTTTCTTTGTCCGACTTATTTCCCTCAGGGATGATCATATATTTAGCCAATTTTTCGCTAGATCCTACCATCGCCTTCAGTGTGTGGAACTCTTGAATGCTCCAAGGATAGATTTTTCTCTCTCTGGTTGATGAACTTGTTGAGATTTTGGGGAGATTTTTCGGTCCGTGTCCTCACGGCGCCACTTCTATGGCATAATTCCTTTGATAACTGTTTGAATCTCATTTGTTGTAATTGGTCTGTTTAGGTTTTCTGATTCTTCCAGATTAATTTTTGGAAGATTATATGTTTCAAGGAATTTGTCCATTTCATCTAGGTTGTCTAGTTTTTTGATGTACAGTTCTTCATAGTATTTTCTTACAATATTTTGTATTTCTGTTGTGTCGGTTGTTATTTCTCCACTCTCATTTCTAATTTTATTTATTTGAGTCCTCTCTCTTTTTTTCTTGGTGAGTCAGGATAAAGGTTCATCGATCCTGTTTACCTTTTCAAAGAACCAGCTCCTGGTTTCATTGATCCTCTGTATTGTTTCTTTAGCCTCCATGTCATTTATTTCTGCTCTCATCTTTATTATTTCCTTCCTTCTACTAGCTCTGGGCTTTACTTGCTGTTCTTTTTCTAGTCTTTTACTTCGCTTTTTAACTCATTAGCATTTCTCCCAACCCAGAATCTCCATTCTATTCAGTCTTTGCTCCACTTAATACAATAGTTTTTCCCCCCTTTTTCTTGTTTCCTTCTTATCCCTCTCATTTTATCTTAGTCAACCATCAGTTACAAGCAAATAATTTTATACTTGATCCAAATTTTTCCTTTTTTGCATTTTTTGGGTCCCTACTTTCTTTTTGGCCCCTTGAACACTTCCCCCAACTAAGGCCCTCCGTTATAAGCAGTTTTTGTTCCATTTAGCATAATATAATGCAGTTTATCACGATATTTTCCTAAGGAGGAGAGGAGAAGAGGGAAAAAAAAGAAAGAAAAAAAAGAGGGAAATAATAAATTATTATTGGGGTTTTTTTGTTTTTTCCAATTTTTTTCATTTTTTTTTTTTTACTTTTTATTCTCTATTAATTATCGTTAGTGCTATCAACAAGACAACCCTCAGATGCCATTAAGAAAAAGGAAATCAAATATCATGGATACAAAATATAGAGAAGTAACACAAATAGATGTGGAAAAATCTATGGATAAAAAATTTAATATATTGGAAACCTCAGAGCTAAATGACAGAGAATTTAAAATAGAAATCCTAAAAATACTCAAAGATACACAGAAAAACACAGAAAGGCAATTTACAGAGCTCAGAAAACAACTCAATAAACACAAAGAATATATTAACAAGGAAATAGAAATTATAATAACAAATCAAACAGACATGAAAAATTCAATTCATGAACTTAAAAAGGAGGTAACAAGCTTAGCTAATAGAACAGGCCAGATAGAAGGTAGGATTAGTGACATAGAAGACAAGCAACTTGAGTCACAACAGAGAGAAGAAGAGAGAGACTCAAAAATTAAAAAATGAGAAAGCCCTACAGGAATTGTCTGACTCCATCAAAAAGAATAACATAAGATTAATAGGTATATCAGAGGGAGAAGAGAGAGAAAATGTAATGGAGAATATATTCAAACAAATTATAGACAAGAACTTCCCAATCCTGTGGAAAGAACTAAAGCCTCAAATTCAAGAAGCTAACAGAACTCCGAGATTTATTAACCCCAACAAACCTACTCCAAGGTACATCATAATAAAAATGGCACAAACCAATGACAAAGAAAAAATTCTCAAGGCAGTCAGGAAAAGAAGAATACAACATATAAAGGAAGGCCTAATAGATTATCATCAGATTTCTCAGCAGAAACTCTAGAATCTAGAAGAGAGTGGACCCCAATATTTAAAGTCCTGAAAGAGAGGAACTTTCAGCCAAGAATACTATACCCATCAAAGCTATCCTTCAAGTACGAAGGAGAAATAAAAACATTCACAAATACAAAAAAGATAAGGGAATTTATCATCAGAAAACACCCACTCGAGGGATTAATAAAACGAGTTTTCCAACCAGATCCAAAGAACAAACCAAAGTAAAACCACAATTAAAAGCTCCACCAAGAACACAATAAAACCAAATTTAAACTGTGACAACAAAAGCAAAAAAAAGGGGGGAGAGGATGAAGATTAACAGTAGCAAAGGACGATGAAGTGCAGAAACACTTACAAGATAGGGTACTACAATGAATATGGTAGGTACCCTTTTCATTACTTAATAGTAACCACCCTTGAAAAAACCATCACACAAGCACATGACTTAAAAAAGGTAGCAAAAGAGGAAAGAAGTATGGAATACAAACAAACAATACCAAAGGATAGAAAAACAAAAGAGAAGAATCAAACAAGATACAAACTAACAGAAAGCAATTTATAAAATGGCAATAGGGAATCCACAAGTATCAATAATTAGACTAAACATAAATGGATTAAACTCACCAATAAAAAGACACAGAGTAGCAGAATGGATTAAAAAAGAAAATCCCACTGTATGCTCCCTACAAAAAACACATCTAAGCAACAAGGATAAAAACAAATTCAAAGTGAAAGGCTAGAAAACAATACTCCAAGCAAATAACATCCAAAAAAAAACAAGTGTAGCAATACTCATATCTAATAATGCTGACTACAGGACAGCAAAAATACTCAGAGACAAAAATGGTCATTTCATAATGATTAAGGAGACACTGAATCAAGAAGACATAACAATCCTTAATATATATGCACCAAACCAAGGAGCACCAAAATATATAAGACTGCTACTTATTAACCTAAAAACCAAAACTGACAAAAATACAATCATACTTTGAGACCTCAATACACTGCTGATGGCTCTAGATCGGTCATCCAAACAGAGAATCAATAAAGATATTTCGGCTGAAATGAAACACTAGAGCACCTGGATATTATAGACATCTACAGGACAATTGATCCCAAAGTGACAGAGTGTACATTTTTCTCTAGTGTACATGGATCATTCTCAAGAATTGACCATATGTTGGGCCACAAAAATAACATCAGCAAATTCAAAAAAATTGAAATTGTACCGAGCATATTTTCTGATCATAAAGCCTTGAAACTAGAATTCAGCTGCAAAAAAGAGGAAAAAACCCACAAAAATGTGGAAACTAAACAACATACTTTTGCAAAATGAATGGGTCAAAGAAGAAATAAGCGCAGAGATCAAAAGATATATACAGACAAATGAAAATGACAATGCGACATATCAGAATCTCTGGGATGCAGCAAAAGCAGTAATAAGAGAAAAGTTCATATCACTTCAGGCCTATATGAACAAAGAAGAAAGAGTCCAAGTGAACCACTTAACTTCACACCTTAGGAACTAGAAAAAGAAGAACAAAGACAACCCAAAACCAGACAAAAAAAGGAAATAATAAAACTCAGAGAACAAATAAATGAAATAGAGAACAGAAAAACTATAGAAAAAATTAATAAAACAAGGAGCTGGTTCTTTGAAAGATCAACAAAATTGACAAACCCTAGGAAAGACTCACCAAGGAAAAAAGAGAAAGGACTCATATAAACAAAATTTAAAATGAAAAAAGAGAAATCACCACAGACATCATAAATAGACAAAGAATTATGGTAGAATACTACAAAAAATTAAATGCCACCAAATTCAACAATCTAGAAGAAATGGGTAAATTCCTAGAACAATACAACCTTCCTAGACTGAGTCATGAAGAAGCAGAAAGCCTAAACAGACCTATTAGCAGGGAGGAAATAGAAAAAACTATTAAAAACCTCCCCAAAAATAAAAGTCCAGGCCCAGACGGTTATACTAGTGAATTCTATAAAACATTCAAAGAAGACTTGGTTCCTATTCTACTCAAAGTGTTCCAAAGAATTGAAGAAGAAGCAATACTTCCAAATACATTTTATGAGGCCAACATAACCCTCATACCAAAACCTGGCAAAGACGGCACAAAAAAAGAAAACTGCAGACCAATATCTCTAATGAATACAGATGCTAAAATACTAAACAAAATACTTGCAAATAGAATACAACAACATATTTAAAAAATAATACATCATGATCAAGTAGGATTCATCTCAGAATCTCAAGGATAGTTCAACATACATAAAACGGTTAACGTAATACACCATATCAACAAAACAATGAACAAAAACCACATAATCTTATCAATAGATGCAGAAAAGGCATTCAATAAAATACAACACAACTTTATGTTTAAGACACTCAACAAAATGGGTATAGAAGGAAAATATATCAACATGATAAAGGCCATATATGATAAACCATCAGCCAACATAATATTAAATGGCATAAAACTGAGGACTTTCCACCTGAAATCAGGAACAAGACAGGGTTCTCCACTCTCTCCACTCTTATTTAACGTGGTCCTAGAAGTTCTGGCCAGAGCAATCAGACAAGAGAAAGAAATAAAAGGCATCCATATCGGAAAAGAAGAAGTAAAAGTATCACTTTTTGCAGATGATATGACCCTATACATCGAAAACCCCAAAGACTCCACAAAAAGATTACTAGAAACAATAAAGCAGTACAGTAAGGTCGCAGGATATAAAATTAACATACAAAAGTCCATAGCCTTTCTATATGCCAACAATGAAATACTAGAAAACGAACTCAAAAAAATAATCCCCTTCACGATTGCAACAAAAAAAATAAAATACCTAGAAATAAACATAACAAAGAATGTAAAGGACCTATATAACAAAAACTACAAAGCATTGTAAGGGAAATCGAAAAAGATACAATGAGATGAAAAAATATTCCTTATTCGTGGATAGGAAGAATAAATATAATCAAAATGGCCATATTACCCAAAGCAATCTATAAATTTAATGTCAAAATTCCTATTACATTCTTTAAAGGAATGGAACAAAAAAATTATCAGATTTATATGGAACTATAAAATACCCCAAATAGCCAAAGCAATCTTAAGGAAAAAGAATGAAGCTGGGCACATTACAATACATGACTTCAAACTATATTATAAGGCCACGACAATCAAAACAGCATGGTATTGGCAGAAAAATAGACACTCAGACCAATGGAACAGAATAGAAATTCCAGAAATAAAACCACATATATATGGTCAAATAATTTTTGATAAAGGGCCCAACAACACACAATGGAGAAAAGAAAGCCTCTTCAACAAATGGTGCTGGGAAAACTGGAAAGCCACCTGCAAAAGAATAAAACTCGACTACAGTTTGTCCCCTTGTACTAAAATTAATTCAAAATGGATCAAAGACCTAAATATAAGTTTTGAAACAATGAAGTACATAGAAGAAGACATAGGTACTAAACTCATGGAACTGGGTTTTAAAGAGCATTTTATAAATTTGACTCCAAAGGCAAGAGAAGTGAAGGCAAAGAGAAATGAATGGGACTACATCAGAATAAAAAGTTTTTGCTCAGCAAGAGAAACTGACAACAAAATAAACAAGACAGTCAACTAAATGGAAAATGATATTTTCAAAACAATAGTGCAGATAAGGGCCTAATGTCCAAAATTTACAAAGAACTCATAAAACTCAAAAAACAAACAAACAATCCAATAAAAAAATGGGAAGAGGACATGAACAGACACTTCTCCCAGGAAGAAATACAAATGGCCAACAGATATATGAAAAGGTATTCATCTTCATTAATTATTAGAGAAATGTAAGTCAAAACTGCAATGAGATACCACCTCACACCTGTTAGATTAGCTATTATCAACAAGACAGGTAATAGCAAATGCTGGAGAGGCTGTGGAGAAAAAGGAACCCTCATTCACTGTTGGTGGGACTTTATCACTGTTGGTGGGACTGTAAAGTAGTACAACCATTATGGAAGAAAGTTTGGTGGTTCCTCAAAAAACTGAAAATAGAACTACCTTATGACCCAGCAATCCCTCTACTGGGTATATACCCCAAAAACTCAGAAACATTGATACATAATGATACATGTAGCCCCATGTTCATTGCAGCATTGTTCACTGTGGCCAAGACATGGAAACAACCAAAAAGCCCTTCAATAGAAGACTGGCTAAGGAAGATGTGGCACATATACACTATGGAATACTACTCAGCCATAAGAAATTATGACATCGGATCATTTACAACAAAATGGTGGGATCTTGATAACAGTATATTGAGTGAAATAAGTAAATCAGAAAAAACCAAGGACTACATGATTCCATACATTGGTGAGACATAAAAACGAGACTAAGAGACATGGACAAGAGTGTGGTGGTTACCGGGGGTGGGGGGGAGGAGGTGCGTGGGAGGGAAGGAGGGAGAGAGGAAGGGGGAGGGGGAGGGGCACAAAGAAAACTAGATAGAGGGTGACGGAGTACAATCTGACTTTGGGTGATGGGTATGCAACATAATTGAATGACAAGAAAACCTGGACATGTTTTCTTTGAATCTATGTACCCTGATTTATTGATGTCACCCCATTAACATTAATAAAAATTTATTTATAAAAGAAAAGAAAAAAAAGAAAAAGAGAGTGTTTAAAAGGCCTATCACTGTAAATGTTTTACATATTTATATAATTAAATTTAAAGACCTTCTTTGTCCCAATTAAAAATATTTTCTGGACCCTGTCTCTTTGGATTTACAAAGTGAAGGTAAAATTCAAGAGCACAAAATAATATCAGGAAAGACAAAAAAGGAAGAAGTCATTTTGTTAATGCCCTTTATAAATCTATATGATTTGCAATCTCATTTTACAGGTCTTTTTTCTTTTTAATTGAGGCAGAAAGTACTATGTAAGCCTTAAATCACACAGCTACAAAATTTTGAGTTGGATTCATACCCATGTCTTTTAGTTAAAATCTAGTCATCAGCTCTCTCCAGTTGGTTCAGTGGTAAAGCAAAATACATAAATAAAAATAAAATAAAAATGTTAAAAATCCAGTCATCAGTTTATTTTATGAATTATCCACCTATTTTAATTAAAATATAAAAACTTTCTACCCAAAATACCTAAATTATTGTCTTACATCTCAACTTGCTTTTTTACAAGCAATAAAGAAATCTCCAATTGCTAAAAGAGTAACCAACTCTTGTAACCTTTCCATGAAAGATTAAGAGCCCACATTAAAATAATGCATATTGTGAGGTCAAGGATAGGCTAGCTCAAGCACAGGCTAGCTCAAGTACAATACTCTATAAATGTTTTTATATTATTTAAATTGAAAGGATGTTAGAAAATGTATAAGTTCTCTGTCAGATATTTTCTCCAAGCAATTCTTGGCATCCCCAGTTCCACCCTCTATAGCTCTGAGCTCTGAGTCTCTATGAAGAAGTGCTAGTAGCAAACAACACAAATAGTCTGGTTCCAAACAATCATCAATAAGTGCGTGAAACTGAATAGCTCTCATATAGCACTGGCCAAACTTCCACCATTGTCCTCTCTGTTCTTTACACAGATACTGTCGCTCCCAATCCTCCAAAGAGCCTCTTATGTTAGATACTACATACCCACACTTTTCCAGAAAATACTAAAATTTAATGAAAGTGAAAAACTTGACTAAGATCACATAGCTAGGAAGTAGTGAAGTAGGCATAATATTCTATATCTCTGAATCTAAAATCTTTTCTCTACAATAAAAATTTAGAAAACAAATTTAGAGACTTAGTAACTTTTTACATGTGGCCATTATAGCGAACAATGTCTAATTTTTTTTCACTTCTGCCACTGATTCATAAGCATTAGAGTCAATTACATTTTCAGCAATCAATGTAAATAGTTGAATAATCTATATTTTTAAACAGAGATAAAATATTATAATGTAAAAATAACAAAAATAGTTGAAATCAAAGTTTTATTGAAAATATCTTTATTATAATGCTATAAGCACTTATCCATGATGAGATATATACACATGTTTTTTACATATATTATCACAGCCAATCTAAATCAGTCTATGTAAATAATCATAGCTGTGCCTAAGGATATAATGCATAGAGATTTTCCTGGCAGCATTATTTACAATTACTAACAAAAGAGAAAAAAATGGAACAAACTAAACACCCAGGAATATGGTCCTTATTCAATAAATTACAGGCGGTATTTTCAAAAATAAAATTATTATCATGATATAAAAGAATACCTAATAATGTGAAATGGTAGAATATAGAGAGTTGTAAAAATAGCTACGGTGTGATTTAATACTAATGGATGCAGGCAGGTATGCACAGATGAATGGCTAAGTGTCTAGGAATCTAGTCAAAATTAAGTAGAGTTACATCTGAGTACTTGGATTATGAATGATAGTGTATGTGTGTGTATGTTTATGTTTACCCCAGTATTATAAATGTTACATATTAATGTTTATAAATATGCTATAAAGAATATATATTTTACTCATAAAAATTCTTCTTAAATACACCACTGTTTTACCCCCAGATTAACATAAACAAACTATAGTATTGGGAGGCTCTATAATGCCTACAAAGTTATAAAACAAGATGAGAAAAAACTCAGGATTAAAACTCTTGGTCTCTAAACTCCTCATTAGGTCTTTAGCCATAGTACAAAATACTATCTTCTTTATGTAAGAAATTAAAAATTGATCAAGTCTGTTTAAACAGTGTTGAACTCTGGTTAACGTTCTTTCCTTCACTTGTATATATTAAAAACAATTTCAATTCAAATGAAACAGAAAAATGTTAAAAGCTTCTCTTACTGTCAGAGCAACAGAAATGTAAATAATATGAAAGAGCCTGAGATGGCTTTAATCTAAACAAACACAAAAATTAAGAACTCAGCCTTGTTTCACTTTTTCCCAGAAGATAGACTCATAACTAAACTTTTCACCTTTCCAAATTGCTAACTCTGAGTCCTACACAGTGGGTGGTTCTCGTCCTAGACATTCTGACTTGGAACAATGTATAAAACAGGAGTTCCTGAATGAAATTTAGAGCTATATTTAACCAGGCATATTTTAATAAGATTAGCATATCTTTGTTTTTTTCCACAGTAAGTGCCTTACAAAAAACTGCACTTAGCATATTGTTTAATCAGAAATGAGATTGAAAGCCTTAATTTTCATATTTATTGGTGTCGTGTGTGGGAGAAAGCCTGAGTAAAAATTCCAATGTCGGCCCTAGAGAGACTTCAGGAAAGAGTGGGCGTTAATCTTTCTAGGAAACTCATGTCAACACAGAATCTCACCTAGTCAGTGCTGACTTGTAGAAAAAGTCACCATGGTTTTTGTTGACAGGGAGGGCAATTAAAATAGCAACACCAAAGTGAACTGAGGAAGAATAGAGGCAGAGGTGGGGTCACAGGGAGCAGAGGGACAGCTGTCAGAGGGAAGGGGGATGAGAGGATAGAATTAGAAAAGGTGAAGGGATTAGTGAAATTATATATACGTAACACAGAGATACAGATAACAGGACAGCAAGTCCCAGAGGTAAGGGGAAGGGTGTTAGGGGGAGGGGAGGCAAAGGGGATGCAATGGGGGACAAGAGGTGGGGCTGAGGGAGTTATACTGAAGTGGGACACTTGAATCCATGTTAACACAATAAATTAAAATAATAAAAAATTTAAAAATAAAATACTATAAAAAAATAGCAACACCAAGATATTGCAACTATGGGCACTCCATATAAACAGACAGGAACTCAAAAAGTGTGAAAGAGAAGCCCTAGCCAGTTGGCTCAGTGGTAGAGTGTTGGCCTGGTGTGTGGATGTCCCGAGTTCAATTCCCCGCCAGGGCACACAGGAGAAGCGCCCATCTGCTTCTCCACCCTTCCCCCTCTCCTTTCTCTCTGTCTCTCTCTTCCCCTCCCACAGCCAAGGCTCCTTGAGCAAAGTTGGCCAGGACCCTGAGGATGGCTCCATGGCCTCCACCTCAGGTGCTGGAATGTCTCCGATTGCAGCGGAGCAACACCCCAGAAGGGCAGAGCACCGCCCCCTGGTGGGCATGCTGGGTGGATCTCTGTCGGGTGCATGTTGGAGTCTGTCTGGCTAACCCTTGCTTCTCAATTAGGAAAAATAAAAAAATAAAGTGTGAATGAGAACATGGCCATGGGTATAGCTGTCTGTTCTGGAAACACCTATAAAAAACATTTTCAGAACCTATTATCTTCATTGCAATCAGGTGACCTGGTACAGACCCTTAAGTGTAAACAAATCACTATATCTTGCTTTCAATGAATTCAAAATTGGCCAAAGTTCTTTTTTAAAAAAAAAATTGCCCAATGGAATCACAAGAACAGAATTTTCAATAAACTGTATAAATTTGTCACAAAGGGCAGGAAAGATAGCCCTTTTTTACGTTAAACTTTTCCATCTTGGAAAGCATACTTTTAAGAAGTCATTCAGGCTCTGACCAGTTGGCTCAGTGGTAGAGCGTTGGCCCGGCATGTGTATGTCCTGGATTCAATTCTTGGTCAGGGCACACAGGAGAAGTGCCCATCTGCTTCTCCAGCCCTCCTCCTCTCGGTTCTCTCGTTCTCTCTCTCTCTCTCTCTCTCTCTCTCTCTCTCTTTCTCTCTCTCCCTCCCTCCCTCTCTCTCTCCCTCTCCTACAGCTATGGCTTGATTGGAGTGATCAGGTGCTAAGAAGAGCTCGATTGCTGAGCAATGGGAACAATACCCCAGATAGATAGGCAGAGCATCACCCTCAGTGGGCTTGCCAGGTGAATCACTGTCAGGGCACATGCTGGAGTCAGTCTCTCTGCTTCTCATTGAATTAAAAAAAAAAAAGTCATTCAGTTAAGGTGCATATTCATAGGCATTACCCACTGAGAAATACCTTGAAGGGGGGAAAATTAATGTGGCAAATTGCTCGATTCCCTCACTAGAAGCTGTGAGCCCAACAGTTGGTCACTGAAGGGAAAGACTGTTTACTAAAGGTTATGAGTAAAAGATGAAGTTTTTCCAACTATGAGGATGGTCTCTTATGGGCCACAGCCTATATACGAAATCTCTCTCCTTCCTCCCCAAAACTAATTAGCTGCAGTGTTGCCTGTAAACCAACCCAGGAGGGGGTAAATGTGAGAGGAGTTAAAGACAGCTAAGAGCTATCACTCACAAGTGACTGTGTGTCAATAGTACTGTATATAAGATAATGAGAGGAATGCAGAGTAGATCAGAACAAATCTTCCCACAAGTGTATGTCTATACTCCTTTAACATCCTATTATTAGATGGAATTGGCTTCTAAATATGAAACAAGTGTCTGCCAAAATCCAGGAGGTAAATCATTTTTGCTGGATGAAAATCTGGACCTCTTTAGAATAAACACCCTCTCGGAAACTAACTTGTCCATATTCATGAAAACTTTTAGTGATAAAGTTGACATAAACATTAAACTGCATTCATTTATTTGGACTAAAAATGTGGCTACAGAATAATCCCCTGCACTTTTAGTGAAAATTGAGAATGCAAAGCTAAATATTTTCAGAACTTTTACATCCAAAAATTTCACATAAATGAATATATTAACAAGGAAAGTTTTATGTGTATATTAATATTACACTGACTTCCGGGAAACATTTTGACAAATTACACTTTCTTGACTTTACTTGTCCAGAATGGTTTTTGTCAGACCAGTTACTTTGCTTTCAATTTCTTCCAATAAATAATAGTTACTAATGTATTACATTGTTCACTAAATTTGAAGAAAAATTTAAAGGTTAACAGCAAAATATTTTACACCTATGTCAGTTGCAATATTATTTCTCCCAATAAAAACTCCAGCACTTGCAAAGGACACATGATGCTCTAAAAGTAAGTATCTAAATAAGAACCCCACACACACCCCTAAATCAAGAAGCTTTATGGGCCCTGGCTGGTTGGCTCAGCGGTAGAGCATCGGCCTGGCGTGCGGGGGACCCGGGTTCGATTCCTGGCCAGGGAACATAGGAGAAGCACCCATTTGCTTCTCCACCCCCCTCCCCTCCTTCCTCTCTGTCTCTCTCTTCCCCTCCCGCAGCCAAGGCTCCAATGGAGCAAAGATGGCCCGGGCGCTGGGGATGGCTCCTTGGCCTCTGCCCCAGGCGCTAGAGTGGCTCTGGTCGCGGCAGAGCGACGCCCCGGAGGGGCAGAGCATCGCCCCCTGGTGGGCAAAGCGTAGCCCCTGGTGGGCATGCCGGGTGGATCCCGGTCAGGCGCATGCGGGAGTCTGTCTGACTATCTCTCCCCATTTCCAGCTTCAGAAAAATACAAAAAATAATAATAATAAAATAATTTTTTTTAAAAAAAAGAAGCTTTATGGAAACCACCTACATGCCACATCTCATAATTCATAGGTGTATCTGGATCTAATTAGTACCATTGGTTCTCTGATGTCAAACCAAAAAAATTATCAGAGGCTAACATTTCCTCAGAGACTAGACAGCTCCTCCAAATGTGGAATGATAACGAGGCATAAGTGTAAGTAAGCAGTGCACACCTGTTTTATCTTTGTAGCACACGGGTCTTCTTCAGAGAGCTCTTGTATAATGTTTCCTGTGTGTATCTGTGTGTGTCTGTGTTCTACAGCAGGGTTCGAGCTGGGTCACGCTCAAACCAATCAACCCACTGGCTGTGGGAGGAGAAGGGAGAGGGGAAGGAGGGGAGAAGCAAATGGTCACTTCTCCTGTGTACCCAGACCACAGATCAAACTCAGGACATCCAACCTGCCCACACTCTATCTACTGAGCCACCGGCCAGGACCAAGCTTTTAATTCTCAGATGCTGATTATTTCAATTCTAATTGGTCAATAAATTCAAGCATTCCTTGTGCTGCTTTCTGTAAGTTATATGGGCAAGCCAAAGGGATAACTTTGCTATTTTCTCTGGCATTACTCCTTTCCCCAAGAACCACAAAAGAGAATAAGGAAATGGTTCATCAGTCCCTGTGAGCAGTGAACTAACTTTCTATACTACACTACGGAAACATCAAACTTTTAGAAAATAAAGATTTTGACTAGAATGAACAGGAAACAGCAAAAATTTCATCTCTACTTGGGTCAGCCTCAAAATTATAATTCACTAGATTCTGCAAGTTTCACAAAAGAGTAACTATCAGCTAACTTCAGACTTTGTTGAAATTATTTGGGGGAAATGACACCATAACATTTGGCATGGTGTTTACAGATAGAACGCCAAAACTACACAAATCGGAATTGTGCTGGCTGGCACTTTGGGCACCATAATGATGAGGCTCAATACTGTATTTTTACAAGAATAAGTCTTGGGAAGTTTACCCTTCCTGGGATCCAGTTTACTAACCTTGAACCACTCCAACCATGAGACTGCAAGGAAACAAGGAGAGGACAAGAAAATCACAAATGCAACACTATTTCCATGGTCATTTCAATGATCAGGACTGAAGCCCGATGCACGAGAATCATCCTAAGTTTTTTTCTTTTTTCTAAGTTTAAATTTAAATTTTATTCATTTTTAATTAAGAAATACACACATGTAGTTTTATAATATATATATATGTATATATACAAATGATCCCCAAAAAAATGAAATGAAAATTCCAATGACTACCACTCAATCCCACAACTCCACAGAGGTAATTGCTATTATCAACCTAGTGTATGCACATGGGAACAATTTGTTACGTATATGCATAACTGTTGTTAATGTACCTTCTGGAATTTCATTTTTGTATGTATGTTGGGAGGTGTATGATTGAGAAACTGGCTTTTATTTTAATTATGTCTTGTAAGGGTTGTATACATGAATCTATCACATTCTCTTTAACTGTTTTATGGAATTCTTTTTATCACTTCCCAACTTGTGTACATTTCAGTAGTTTCCAATTTTCTTCTATTATAAAAAGAGGGATGGAGAGAAACATCTTCATACAGATCTAGCATACACTACACACTCTGCCACATGTGTAAGGGCTCCTCGCACAGACACTAGAACGAATGGAGAGTTGACTCTCAAACAAATATGTTTTGTACAGTGCAGGTCCAGATACAGGTAAATTCTTTTTTCAACAAATATACTGGAAAAAAATTTTGAGATTTGCAACAATTTGAAAAAACTCACAGATAAACCATGTAATCAGAAATATAAAAAGTAATTAAGAAAAAGGTATGTCATGAATGTATAAAATAGATACTAGTCTATGTTATCAGTTACTACCATAAAATACACACAAATCTACTATAAAAATTAAAATATATAAAAACTTATGCACATGAGCACAGTTCATGTTGAGAGAAATGTAAACAAGTGTAAAGGTGGAACTACATCATAATTGTGTGAAATTAACTAGCACATACCCTACTGGTATAACTGCACAACCACCTGTCGTTACTGTGCTGAGCTTGTGTTTCAGGTACGCACTGAATACACTGTGTGATGCTAATCAACTGCTCATGAACACTTTGTCTTTCCAGTAAACTACATATCACAGGGAAAAGTCATCTATTGCCTTCTTGCAGGTTTTCTGTCGTATTCATGCAATGTCGCGAACCTTGACTAATACCGTAGGACCCATACAAAGTGCCACCTGCGATGCTGAAAGTGCTCCCAAGAAGCAAAGTCAAGTCATGCATTACAAGAAAATGTTATATTGCTTGATAGTTACCAGAAATCAAGATCTGCAGCTACAGTCTCCTGCCATTTAAAGATAAAGGGATCCACTGTAAGAACCACTGCAAAAAAGAAGAAAGAAAGAAAGAAAGAAAGAAAGAAAGAAAGAAAGAAAGAAAGAAAGAAAGAAAGAAAGAAAGAAAGAAGAGAAAGAGAGAGAGAGAGAGAAAGAAAGAAAGAGAGAAAGAAAGAGAGAGAGAAAGAGAGAGAGAAAGAGAGAGGAAGGAAGGAAGGAAGGAAGGAAGGAAGGAAGGAAGGAAGGAAGGAAGGAAGGAAGGAAGGAAGAAAAAAGAAATTTGTGAAGCCGTCACTGCAGCTATGCCAGCAGGCTCAAAAATCTTGCACTTTTTGTGAAATAACCTTTTATTTTGTATTGAAAATACAGCTTTTAGGCCCTGGCCGGTTGGCTCAGCGGTAGAGTGTTGGCCTGGCATGCGGGGGACCCAGGTTCGATTCCTGGCCAGGGCACATAGGAGAAGCGCCCATTTGCTTCTCCACCCCCCCCCTTCCTCTCTGTCTCTCTCTTCCCCTCCCGCAGCCAAGGCTCCATTGGAGCAAAGATGGCCCGGGTGCTGGGGATGGCTCCTTGGCCTCTGCCCCAGGTGCTAGAGTGGCTCTGGTCACAGCAGAGTGACGCCCCGGAGGGGCAGAGCATCGCCCCCTGGTGGGCAGAGCATCGCCCCTGGTGGGCGTGCCGGGGGGGATCCCGGTCGGGCGCATGCGGGAGTCTGTCTGACTGTCTCTCCCCGTTTCCAGCTTCAGAAAAAAAAAAAAAAAAAAAGAAAATACAGCTTTTATGTACCTGCAAGATTGCTATTAAAAAGGCACACCCAGAAACTCTACGATGTGAGGAAAAGCAATCATTATGTGACAACTAAAGCAAAATAAATGTGGATTAGAAAAAGGATGACAAGATAAGAAAATCATGGAGGAGAAAGATTATTGCCTGAATAGGCTTTTCTAATGCAGATAGAAATGTCCTATTTTTTTGGGGGGGGGCCATAAAAGACATTTATTACTAAGGAAGAGAAGCGAGCACAAGGATTTAAGACAGGAAGAGATAAGCTATGTCTACTGTTTTGTACAAATGCAGCTGGGTTGATAATCAGGACCACCTTATCTTAAAGCTGCTCACCTCCAAGCCTTAAAGGAAAAGATCAACAGCAGCCACTAGTCTTTCAGTTGTACAACTAAAAGGCAAAGACAACAAGAATCCTCTCTCTGGATTGGTTCCATAAATGCTTTGTCCTAAAGCCAGGATGTCCGTTGCCAGGAAGGAACTGTCTTTTAAAGGACTTCCAATATTGAACAATACCTCTGGTCACCCAGAACCCCATGAGTTCGACACCAAAAGTGTCAAAACAGTTTGCAGGCCCCCAAACGCAATGTCTCTAATTCAGCCTCTAGATCAGGGGGTCATTACACATAGTACCCTGTTGTCAAATAGAGAGGATGCCATCAAAGTCTGGAAGGGTTATGCCATTGAAGATGACATCTCTGTTACAGAGAAAGAGCAATGAAGGCCACCAAGCCCAAAACAATAAATTCCTACTAGAAAAAACTGTGTCCAGATGTTGTGCAAGATTTCACAGGATTTATGACATAGCCAATCAAGAAAATCATTAAAAACACAGTATGCATCTCTTTATCATAATTGGAGAAACTATGCATCAGCCTGCCATCACAGGTAAGTGGCTTTTTTAATGTAACAATGTTTCTAGTACTGTATGATGAACATGGCTGAAATGTTCTATATCATAAAAATTTTATAACGGTTCTTTCATTAGTGTATAGCAGGGGTCCCCAAACTATGGCCCGCGGGCCGCATGTGGCCCCCCTCAGGCCATTTACCCAGCCCCTGCCACACTTCCAGAAGGGGCACCTCTTTCATTGGTAGTCAGAGAGGAGCACATTGACCATCTCATTAGCCAAAAGCAGGCCCATAGTTCCCATTGAAATACTGGTCAGTTTGTTGATTCAAATTTACTTGTTCTTTATTTTAAATATTGTATTTGTTCCCGTTTTGTTTTTTTACTTTAAAATAAGATATGTGCAGTGTGCATAGGGATTTGTTCATAGTTTTTTTATAGTCCAGCCCTCCAACAGTCTGAGGGTCAGTGAACTGGCCCCCTGTGTAAAAAGTTTGGGGACCCCTGGTGTATAGCCTACCCTACCATGAGGCAATCATATCAATTACACTGGGCTACCATAAAGCAACCATACTGCAGTTTCTTCATTATCAAAGCATGACTCATACTTGTAAATAAATATAAATTTTTTTCACATTATCATTTCATTTTCTGTGTCTGGTGTTAGCAATATATATATAACACACACAGTGTTTTGTATCGTGTAAGACAATATTAGTGTAGGTACCAACAATTCATCTTGTAAACAGACTATGTATACCTACAGTATTGATAAATACAGTACAATACTATAAATGTGTTCTTTCTTCCTTATGATTTTCTAAATAACAGTTTTTTCTCTAGTTTACTTTAAGAATATAGTATGTAAAACATATAACATAAAATTTGTGTTAATCAACTATTTATGTTATCAATAAGGCTTCTAGTCAAGAGTAGGTCATTAATAAGGAAGTTTTGGGGGAGTCAAAATTTATATGTGGATTTTCAACTGACCTGGGGGTTGGCACCCCTCACCCCCATGTTGTTCAAGGGTCAACTGTATATATTGTACACTATGGTAGGTTAAAACAATAGACAAAATGTTATCCCCATCCTTGCATGACTCTTTTTTGCAACATGACTGTTACCTCCTCCCATCTTATGCTTTATCCCACAAGACATTTAAAAAATATAACACAGACAAGGGCTTGAAAAGTACTTGTGCAGTGAGCTTGCTTTCTCTCACTGCCTTTGAAAGGCTGAGATCACTGTGGAGAGGCCGGGGATAGCCCACATGGAGCAGAGGCAAGACGTTCCAGCTGAGATCCACCCAAATCAACCAACCCACATTCCCTCAGTCCAGTGAATGAAGCCATCCTAGACCTCCCAGCCTGAACTGAGCTGGCCCAGACCAGAAGCACTACACAGCAAACTCACAGAGTGTGAGAAATAATAAATGTGTATTGTTTCTAAACTACTACGTTTCAGAATGGCCTTTTACACACCAAAAGCTAACTGACCAAAACAGGATCAAATTAGCAACACGATTTTCTATCCCTATCAGCTGGCTATCAGAATATTCATTTCTTTGACATCACATCATAGAGAAATAATGAGGTAATTTTCTTTTACATGAAAGAAAAAGAAATGCAACCAGCCAATAAGCATACAAAAAGACATTCTCTCTCATTTCTATATAATGATTGACAACTGCCATTCCCAATTTATCCTAATCTGACCTACCTGGAGCAATAGGTCAACAGCTTGGAGAGGTGCACTGACATGTACATCTGCTACGCTACAGGGGGCAACCCAGAATCTGCAACGTTCTGATATCCCAAACATGTATCTGCCACAGGGTGCATGACCTTGAGGGAAGACCCCTTGCCTATTGTCTGTCTGTTCTATCCACGCTGACTAAGCCTGAGACATCAAGCCCAGGCAACCAATTAACAATGGACTTCAAAGCCATACAATAGAGCAATATTTTAAAGATCCTATTTTATAGAAAACCAATGTCCCATGGAACCAGAAGTTGAATTTCCATTTTTAACACAGTTCTGACTATTTTTTTTTTTTTTTTTTTGTATTTTTCCGAAGCCAGAAACAGGGAGGCAGTCAGACTCCCGCATGCACCCAACCGGGATCCACCTGGCACGCCCACCAGGGGGCGATGCTCTGCCCATCTTGGGACGTCGCTCTGCCACAATCAGATCTAGCGCCTGAGGCAGAGGCCACAGAGCCATCCTCAACGCCCAGGCAAACTTTGCTCCACTGGAGCCTTGGCTGCGGGAGGGGAAGAGAGAGACAGAGAGGAAGGAGAGGGGGAAGGGTGGAGAAGCAGATGGGCGCTTCTCCTGTGTGCCCTGGCAGGGAATCGAACCCGGGACTCCTGCATGCCAGGCCAATGCTCTACCACTGAGCCAACAGGCCAGGGCCCAGTTCTGACTATTTTTAAATATTTAAGAAATACATTGTGAAAGGAAAAATATACAATTGTCTCACAGGACCCACAGAAAGGCACGCTGAGCCAATGCAAAATATTCCCTCCATGAAACACCTAGAAATGAAAGACAAAAATGTAATACAGACCTGTCCTCAGACAACAGAGAGAAATTCCTAACATCCAGCAATAAGAAGGGGCCTGAAAGTCA
Organism: Saccopteryx leptura; assembly: GCF_036850995.1. Lineage (NCBI taxonomy): Eukaryota > Metazoa > Chordata > Mammalia > Chiroptera > Emballonuridae > Saccopteryx > Saccopteryx leptura. Next base: position 111,234,325 of record NC_089507.1, on the reverse strand, counting down.
AAGGGTGAGCAGGAATGGAAGGCAAGAGAGTGGGCCAACTGTAGTGGGACTCACAAGTGGAATTAAGCCAGAACCATGGGCTTCTATCTCAGTCAGACAGGAATGGAAAAAGCCCTGCTTACTAACCTGAACAGCAGACAACAGTATTATGCTTACTTTTTAAACTGAGGGCATGGACACATTTGGAACCTGATTTACAACACATTCCTAGTACCAGAAACTACATAATCCTCCTTTCAAAAAAACAAAAGTTTATACCCATTTAAGCTATCATTGAAGAATGAGAACATAAATAATATAGACATTTTCAAACTAAAAAGTGTATCTCAGGAAGAAGGATGAATAAAGACACAGATCTAAGGACTAAAGGTAAGGAAGGACTTTGTCAGAGGTGTGGGTAAATCTGAGTAAGTAGTGATCTTAAATAAATAAAAATTATAACAATATTAATGATGATGAGAAATTTGGATGGTTAAAAACAAGTTGAAACTATTGTATAATACTAAACTACCATACCATATAAGATGAAGAGGGAGTAGAGTCAAATAAATAAAATTAATGAAATATTATTAAAGGGGCAAATAAAGATATTTATTAACTTTATCAGTAAAATATAGATATTAAAAACTTAATGTTTACAGAAAAGAATAAAAATAAAACTTCCAGTGCAAGTAAACTAAAGAAAACTTGATAAACTAGAAGGCAGAAAAGGAGGGGAAAATATTCTGAGAAAAAAGAGAAGGCAGAATAAAGAATAAAAATAACTTTTAGACCTAAATATAAGACCTGAAACAATAAAGTACATAGAAGAAGACATAGGTACTAAACTCATGGACCTGGGTTTTAAAGAACATTTTATGAACTTGACTCCAATGGCAAGAGAAGTGAAGGCAAAGATAAATGAATGGGACTACATCAGAATAAAAAGTTTTTGCTCAGCAAGAGAAACTGATATCAAAATAAACAGACAGCCAACTAAATGGGAAATGATATTTTCAAACAACAGCTCAGATAAGGGCCTAATTTCCAAAATTTACAAAGAACTCATAAAACTCAACAACAAACAAACAAACAATCCAATAAAAAAATGGGAAGAGGACATGAACAGACACTTCTCCCAGGAAGAGATACAAATGGCCAACAGATATATGAAAAGATGCTCAGCTTCATTAGTTATTAGGGAAATGCAAATCAAAACTACAATGAGATACTACCTCACCCCTGTTAGATTAGCTATTATCAACAAGACGGGTAATAGCAAATGTTGGAGAGGCTGTGGAGAAAAAGGAACCCTCATTCACTGTTGGTGGGACTGTAAAGTAGTACAACCATTATGGAGGAAAGTATGGTGGTTCCTCAAAAAACTGAAAATAGAACTACCTTATGACCCAGCAATCCCTCTACTGGGTATATACCCCAAAACCTCAGAAACATTGATACGTAAAGACACATGTAGCCCCATGTTCATTGCAGCACTGTTCACAGTGGCCAAGACATGGAAACAACCAAAAAGCCCTTCAATAGAAGACTGGATAAAGAAGATGTGGCACATATACACTATGGAGTACTACTCAGCCATAAGAAATGATGACATCAGATCATTTACAGCAAAATGGTGGGATCTTGATAACATTATAAGGAGTGAAATAAGTAAATCAGAAAAAAACAAGAACTACATGATTCCATACATTGGTGGAACATAAAAATGAGACTAAGAGACATGGACAAGTGTGTGGTGGTTACCAGGGGTGGGGGGAGGGAGGACAGGGGGAGAGTTAGGGGGAGGGGGAGGGGCACAGAGAACTAGATAGAGGGTGGCGAAGGACAATCTGACTTTGGGCGAGGGGTATGCAACATAATTTAATGACAAGGTAACCTAGACATGTTTTCTTTGAATATATGTACCCTGATTTATTAATGTCATCCCATTACCATTAATAAAAATTTATTTTAAAAAAAAAATAACTTTTATATCTTTCTATGTAAAGTATAAAATGTTTCATCAGTTCTAAGGCACACATGTGTTCATATTTTAACATCACTAAAAGCAGGATGGAGGCCTGACCTGTGGTGGCGCAGTGGGATAAAGCGTCGACCTGGAACACTGAGGTCGCCGGTTCGAAACCTTGGGCTTGCCTGGTCAAGGCACATATGGGAGTTGATGCTTCCTGCTCCTCCCCCTTCTCTCTCTCTCTGTCTCTCTCTCTCACTCCTCTCTCTCTAAAAAAATCAATAAATAAAATATTAAAAAAAAAAAGCAGGATGTATATTTCAATTGGTAGTGTTTAAAATCCCTGCTGGCCATGACACATGTATGTCAATGACTCTGCATGCATGAACACCAAAAAATGCCAACGCCATCAAAATTTGCACATGGGTGCAGTATCTCAGAAGAAAATTCTGAAAACAGTAGTGGAGCAGTATTTTTTACTCTTAAGAAGCAAATAGCTGTAGGGAAGGAGCGAACACTTGATGAATCAAACAGGTTTAACAACATTCCCAAAACTAGATGCAAAAAAGAGTCTGTCCACATAATTGCAAAGTCGGATTAAGGTCCTATTCTAATGACTTTTAGTACTTTTTTTCCCCTTTCTTTTTATTTTTTAATGCTTCTCTTAGATAACTTGGAGAGTGAGAGGGCCTTCGAAAAGTACTAACATTGGTGACCCTGAATCAAAAGCTAATAGAGAAATGTTAAACTCTGAGTGTGACAATTTTTTAGAAACAACTATTAATTTATTTATGCATAAGATTAGCAAATGATTTTTAAATGTTTAATTAAATCTAAGAGAGCTCTTTTAATAAGTTCAAAATAACTATTATGTTGCTGTTTAAATAAAGTTTCTTAAATGATGTTACATCTTATGATCAATGGCAGCTAAGAGGCTAAGAAATGGAGTATAATGATAATCATTATAAATGCAAAGAAACTAGACATTCCAAATAAAATGAGACATCAATTATATTTTGAAAATCTAGTTATATGTTGGTAGCAAGAGACTCACCTTAAAAAACATAATGACACTGAAAATTAAAAGTAAAGAAATGAGTTGGGTGGGATAATATCTAAAAAATATAAACAACAGCAATCATATAATTATTGATTATATAATATAATTATATGATTATAAGCCTCATATAATCATATAACTATTAGCAAAATTGACTTGAAGGAGTGTGAATTAGAAATAAAAGAGGGTTATTGCTTAATAATTAAAGGAACAACTCACCAGAAAAATATAACAATTTTGAATCTTTATGCACCTAGCAACAGAGCCTCAGATCAAATAAAACAAAATGGTTTTATTGTAAAGAAAAGAACTTAGAAATTCATTATTTTAGCAGGAGCTTTTAACTTAAATTTCTCAATAGTAAATTAAATGGTCATTTATAGAACCCTGATGACAACACAGAAAGCATATTCTCTTTAACTACATATGGAACATTTACAAAAACTGACAATGAACTAAGTCACAAAACAGGTCTCAAAAGCAATCTACATTATACAGAACATGTCCTCTAATAAAAATGTGATAAAAGTTGAAATTATAATACACTTTTCAATAACTTTTGGTTCAAAAAATTAATTATAGTAAAAATTTTAAAAATTCAACAAAATCAAAACAAATTCCTTGAAAGACTAAAACATGGACAAATTTCTGGTAAGGGTATTTAAGGAAAATATGTAAATGATTCAAATTAGTAATAATGAAGAAACAAAACCATAGAGTCTAGTCCGCATTCACTAGAAACTAAAGTGTATAAAACCATAGTGGCTAAAATATGTGTTATTACCTTCAGTAACAGTTAATATCCAAAATATATAAAGAACTCATACAACTCAACAACAACAACAAAAAAAATCTAATTAAAAATAGGCAGAGGACCTGAACAGACTTCCAAGAAAACATATAAATGGCCAACCAAGAAATATATAAAAAGATGTTCAATGTCATTAGCTATTAAGGAAAAATAAATCAAAAACACAAGGGAGGGGACTGGGGACTGGATGGAAAAGGTAAAGAAATTAAGCAAAGAAAAAAAGATCACAGACATTGACATCAGTGTGGTGATGTGTGGTAATTATGGGAAGGAAAGAGGGGGTGAGGGGAGGTAGAAAAGGGTAAAGTGGGGATAAATAATGATGGAAGGAGACAACTTAGGGTTGTAAACATGTGGTGCAATGTACAGATAATGTAATACAAAATGGTACACTTGAAACCTACATAAAGTTGTTAACCAATGTCACCCCAAGAGAGAATTTCAAAAATATTTTTTTAAACCACAATGGGTTAGCACTTCATATCTGTTAGAATGGCTATTACCAACAAGACAAGTAATAACAAGTGTTGGAGAGGTTGTAAAGAAAAAGGAACCCTCAATCACTGCTTATAGCAGGGGTCCCCAAACTATGGCCCGCGGGCAACGGCCTTTTTACCCAGCCCCTGTCGCACTTACGGGGATTCAGCTGGTTCCCTGATTCATTTCAATTGTAAGCGCTCTGGCGCTTACAATTGAAATAATGCGCCTGCCACTACACAGGAACTCTCTTTCCTGTATTGCGCTCAGCACTCACTGTCCTACCTAGATGATCACGTCACAATGTTGTAGCACGCGACGTGCGTGCATATCTAGGCCTGACAGACTGAAGACCGAGGCGCTGGGTCCACAGCACGGCAGCGGCTGCTGCACTGGGTAAGTATATTTTTTATTTATTTTTTAATTGGATTTTAAAAATGGACCTACATTGTGGGCAGAGACCTGAACCTAAATGGGAGGCAGAAACCTGGATCTACATGGGGGGCAGAGACCTGGACCTACATGGGAGGCAGAGACCTGGACCTACATGGGAGGCAGAGAACTGGACCTACATGAGGGGCAGAGACCTAGATCTACATGGGGGGGGCAGAGACCTGGACCTATATGGGGACAGAGGGCATGGACCTACATAGGGGGCAGAGGGCATGGACCTACATGGGAGGCAGAGATCTGGATCTACATGAGGGCAGAGACCTAGACCTACATGGGGGGCAGAGACCTAGATCTACATGGGGGGGGGGGCAGAGACCTGGACCTATATGGGGACAGAGGGCATGGACCTACATAGGGGGCAGAGGGCATGGACCTACATGGGAGGCAGAGATCTGGATCTACATGAGGGCAGAGACCTAGACCTACATGGGGGGCAGAGGGCATGGACCTACATGGGAGGGCAGAGGGCATGGACCTACATTGTGGGCAGAAACCTGGACCTACATAGGAGGCAGAGGCCTGGACCTACATGAAGGGCAGAGAGCATGGGACCTATATGGAGGGGCAGAGAGCATATATATATTGGTATTTAACTATTATCAATTTGGAATCCCTAGGAAACAATGACGTCAAGAAAGAGAAAAATTGACTCAGAGTGTAGGATATTCAAAGAACAGTGGACTTATGATTACTTTTTCATGCAGTACAAGGAAAGAGCTGTGTGTTTGATATGTCAGAATATAGTGTCTGTGTTCAAAGAGTATAATTTGCGTCGACACTATCAAACTCAACATAAAGATAAATATGATTGGTTGGAGATGTGAGAAAAGATAAAATATTAAAACTGAAAAATTCACTTATAACTCAGCAAAATACTTTTGTGAAGCAGAAGCAGCTAAATATTTCATCACTGTGAGCAAGTTTTCAAGTTGCCAAGCTAATAGCGTGCGCTGGCAGACCATTCGTGGAGGGAGAATTTGTTAAAGAGTGCCTTCTTTCTGTTGCCAAAGAGGTGTGTCCAGAAAAGGCAGACTTATTTAGTACAGTTAGTCTTTCAGGATCTACAATAACATGAAGGATTAAAGAAATGGGGGACAATTTGCATCAGCATTTGCAAAACTCTGCGAGAAAACTTTCTTATTTTTCCTTGGCACTCAATGAGAGCAATGATGTTCATGATTCTGCACAACTTCTAATTTTTATTCGTGGGATGAATGACAATTTTGAAATCACAGAAGAGCTTGCTGCACTGCAAAGCATCAAAGGAACAACTACGGGAGAGGATATCTATGAAAAGGTTTCCCAAACTGTGAAGGATTTGGAGCTGGACTGGGCTAAACTATCCAGTGTGACAATTGATGGTGCGCCTAGTATGGTGGGGCCTAAGAAAGGAGTAATTGCTCGCATTAACCTAGAGATGGACAAACTTAACCATTCTCATCCAACAGCCATACACTGCCTCACCCACCAACAAGCGTTATGTAGTAAATCACTGAAGTGGGACTCTGTTATGAAAATTGTGGTACGTTGTGTTAACTTGATTAGAATTAATGCACTAAACCACAGGCAATTTCAGGAATTTCTGTCTGAGCTAAATGTGGCCTATGAAGATGTTCTGTACTACACCGAAGTCTGTTGGCTGAGTCGAGGGAGTTTTGAGACATTTCTATGACTTACTTCCACAGATTACAGCTTTTATGCTTTCAAAAAACAAAGAAGTACCAGAGCTCAATGATACAGAATGGAAATGGCACCTCGCCTTTCTGACAGATGTAACAGAGCTACTCAACAGTTTAAATGTGCAACTTCAAGGGAAAGGGAAGCTCATCTGTGATATGCAATCACATGTAAAAGCATTTGAAGTAAATAAAATTAGGCCTCCTTATTAAACAAGTGAAGGAGGAAAATTTCTGCCATCTCCCCTTAACTCAAAATCTGTTAGCAGAAAAACCCTTGATTGCATTCCCAAAAGAAGTATGTGTGGATTCACTGGAAAAGTTTCAAAAGGAGTTCCAATTTAGATTTAAAGAGCTTCATCTCCATGAACAGGACATTCAGCTTTTCCGCAACCCATTTTCTATTGACATTAAAAATGTGGATTCAATTTACCAAATGGAACTGGCTGAACTGCAGAATTGTGACTCTCTGAAAGACGCATTCAAGTCAAACAACTTGCGTAATTTCTATGCCTCTCTCTCATCAGAGACATATCCTAATATCAGGAACCATGCTCTTAAAATGTCAACAATTTTTGGCAGCACTTATGTCTGCAAACAGACATTTTCAGGGATGAAAAATTTAAAATGTCCAACCCAATCTAGACTAACCGATGAACACTTGCATCATTTGTTGCGGCTAGCAGTGACAAATATGGAACCGGACATTGACTATCTGATTAGCCAAAAGCAAGCCCATAGTTCCCATTGAAATGTTGGTAAGTTTGTTGATTAAAATTTGCTTGTTCTTTATTTTAAATATTGTATTTGTTCCTGTTTTGTTTTTTTACTTTAAAATAAGATGTGTGCGGTGTGCATAGAGATTTTCATAGTTTTTTTAGTCCGGCCCTCCAACGGTCTGAGGGCCAGTGAACTGGTCCCCTGTGTAAAAAGTTTGGGGACCCCTGGCTTATAGGATTGTAAACTGGTACAGCCACTATGGAAAACAGTATGGAGGTTCCTCAAAAAAATTAAGAATAAGGACTCAATTTCCAAGATAGTGACAGAGTAGGCAGATGTTCCAATTGCCACCTCCCAGGACCAAATTTGATTACAAATTAATTTTAAAACAATCATCTTGAAAAACCAACTTTGGACTAAACAAAGAGAACTCTATAACCAAGGATCACAGAAGAAGGCACACCAAGACTGGTAGAAAGGGCAGAGATGCAGAGGGGACTGCCTGGCTCCCAGGAGTGAACAGTGGCTGAGGGTCCAAAGGGACTCTCACTGCAGGAAGGGATGCCGTGAGATGTATAGGTCCTCAGCCCCAAGCCTGGAGCCCCAGCCTAGAGCCCCAGAGCCCACACAGCATTTGGTGGTGAAAAGAGCCAGTTTCTGTCTGCAAGAAAGAGACAGAGCTCTGAGATGCAGGCTCCATCTTAAAGGGCAAGCACAAAAAATCTCATTCACAGCCACTTATCCAGGGCTCTGGTGGAGGAAGACCTGAGAGGACTAGAGTTGCATGAGGAGAGTGTAAAGTTGGAGGCCCAAGGAGAGAGGCTGTGGGGGAAGGCCACCAGAACCCCTGTTCTGAATCATTCTCCAGTACTGCAGTCACCCAGTACAGAGCAGTCCACTCTGAGTGGCATCAGCCAGGGGAGAAATAACTGCTCCGCCCTCGAGAGTCTCTCCTGTTCCAGTTATGGAGAGTGGTTCATGCAGAGAAGGAAGCCAGGAGGAAGGTGGCACGTCAATAACTCAGTTTTCTGGTGTTGAGGCCAAAGCTTTCCCCAACATGTGCCCAAGTCTAAGACTGGTGCTTCCACCTCACAGGACACTCAGTAGAAACTGTCTGGAGGACAGGCAGACCACACCTCTGGGTCCCAGAGGTCACACCCACCAGACTCCTGGGGCCACACCCTACTGAGGTCTGTGAAAAAAGTCTGGACAGACTAACACCTGGGGCCAAGGGTTGGAGCCACACCCACTACCGTTCTTAATCCCTGAATTGCCACAGGCTCTAGACTCTAGCAGTGGTTTTTTCCATCAACTGAGCCCAACAAGGAGCCGGAAGTAAGAGACTGCAGGAGGCAGGACTCAGAGAACACTGGCCTTTTAAGTGGATCTTCCCCTAGGCCCAGAGTGGGTAAAAGTAGGCCTAGGTGTGCAGCTGGTATTTCCATGTTCACCTGGGCCCAGCAGAGGAAGCCACAAACTCTAGATTGCATGTAGCTCTAAGAAGGTTGCTGAGAGCAAGTCATGGGCAGTGTCTCCCACGGGTCTGCGCCTGGTTCCTGCCAAGGAGGCCCAGAGCTGGCACATTCAGGGGCCAGCTGCGGAAAGCATCAGTTCAGGACCTAACAATGCTTACTAGAGTGTTATCCTAAGGAAAGGCGCCTCACAACTGGCCCAGCTGAAGCGAGCTCTGCTCTCTGTGATCAACAACAGTACAGTGGCTCATGTTCATTGGATAGGGTAAAGCTTCACAATGAGCCAGGCTGGGTGCTGAATATTCTGCCCTGCTGACCTAGATTCCACAGGAGGAAGGGAGAGAAGCTTGAAGCATGGACATTTAATGTGTGGGTTTCTGTGTCTATTGTTAAATCTGGTCAAGGGGCTTAGCCACCTTTGGTGGGGGGACATAGTCAGCCCCAGGAAAGGACTCACTCAGGCTTCCTCCCTGAGACCAGGGTCTCACCAGCTGAAAGAACTTCTGCAGAGGGAACTGTCAGCCACACTCAGTCTGAATCTTCTGCTCACCTTGTTGGGGAGAAATAAAATTTGAGTATCCAGCAGTGGCAGAGGGATCAAGCTCTGGAGTAGGGGCCACATTCCCTGTACTGAGCTCCTGACCAAGAGACCCCTGAAGTAGAGGGTCCCACTAACATTGTATTCACAACTGCACCTGTCCTAACCCTCCAAGTGGGCAACCAGTAGAGGGGTTGGTTGGGTGAGGCCAGTCTGAGCCCACACTACAGTCTTTCTACACAATACTCTGTAGGGAAGACCAGGCAGCTGCAAGAGGAGAAAGAGCAGCTGAATGTGGAGACAAATCTTATGGAGCTTGGGCTTTTATGCAGCTGATGTCATGTCTAAGAGGGAGGAAGCTGATCCTTATACAAAGGTTTGCCCCTCCCACACTACCCAGGCACAGAAAACACAGACACAAACAGCGAAAAGTGCAGTAGCTTCAGACAAGCAGCCCACAGCAAGTTACAAACAACAGGTGACACCAATCCAAGAAGATTTAGAGCCAACACAACTGGTAGTGGGTGGCAGACAGTACCAACCCTAGATTCATCTAGCTACACAAGCAGGATGCCCAAAGAAGGAGTCTAGCAGGCACCACACACAGTGCCTATTATACATGGTCAAGGTTGACTCTTAGAGACAGCCACCCTGAAGAAATAACCATACCCACAAAAGGACCAACTGCACTCAATACTCACATACAACAACAGGGAAAATAGTACCTTGAAAAGCATTCTTAAAACAAGGAAAACAGGTGGCCTGAAGGTCAGTACCACTGAGCCCATCTTCCTCATAAAGACACCACAAAAATTTCAAAGTCAGACAGCACTACCTAATACACAGACCAAAAGGGCAAACAGAAAAATGTCACCTAAATGAATCAACAAGAAAAGTCTCCAGAAAAAGAACCAAATGAAATGGAAGTAACCAAACTACCAGATGCAGAGTTTAAAATAATAATTTTTAGGATGCTCAAGGATCTTAGAGCAACAATGGATGGACATAATGAGAACCTAAACAAAGATATAGCAAGCATCAAAAAGGACATTGAAATCATAAAAAAGAACCAGTCAGAAATGACAAATACAATATCAGAAATGAATACTGAACTAGAAGGAATCAACAGCAGGCAGGATGAAGTAGAGGACTGAATCAGCAATTTAGAGGACAAGACAAATGAAAGCACAGAAGCAGAGCACCAAAAATGAAAGAGGCTCAAAAAGACTAAGGAAACTCTAAGAGAGCTCTGTGACAACATGAAGAGAAACAACATTTGCATCAGAGAGGTTCCTGAAGGAGAAGAGAATGAACAAAGGATAGGGAATTTGTTTGAAGAAATCACAGCTGAAAACTTCCCTATATTTATGAAGGGGAAAAGTCACACAAGTACAAGAAGCACAAACAGTCCCATTAAAGAGGAACCTAGGGAGTAATGTCAGAGAAATGGTGCCATGAGGGGTGCTCCCAATATCTCCCCCTGAAATTTCAAAAATTCAACAAGAGACAGAGAAACAATCTCAGGAGAATCTGAAATATACATACACCAGACAAAGGTATAATTGAGTGAAAAGGTGGCTGAATATATAATCCACTCTGAAGGAAATAAGATGGAGAACAGAGTATTTTATTTTCCTCACTGATCTGAGGAAGGGCCACTTTCACCAGGAACCAAGAGAAACGGAGGATTTGGGGCAGAGGGAAGAAGCTACGCTAGGGCGGATGATCAAGCAGAGGAGAGAGTATGGTGGCTAGGCCTGAGATTGTGGATGCGGGGCTAGCGCAATTGGCAGATTCCGATGGAGGTTGCCGAAGCAGGTTGCCAGTGGAGACCAGCGCTGGAACGGCTTTGGGGTGTGTGTGCTCCCAGTCTGCAATCACAAGTGGTGTGTGAGTGGCTCCACCTGGCACTTCTGGCATGGGCGTGTGTGTTCACAGGCAGAGGGGCTAGGCCCGAGATTGTCAGCAGTGGACTTCTGCATGGGCTGTAGCCAATGTTTCTGTGTGGTCCTGGCTCCCCAACCAACAGCACAGGAAGTGCACAAGGGCTGAAATCCCTAGGCCTGGGCCTGTCCCAGCAGAGTGCCTCTGTGAGCCAATACAGTTCACAAAGTGCATTCCTGCAAAGCAGACCTCCAAGTACACTGTGGAAGTCGTGGGGGCTGGGCTGCAGGCTTCCAAAAAGGGCACAAGAAAGAAAAGCCTGTGGAGATTAGACCCGTGGAGCGCTGAGGTATACTAGACATGCCTTGGGGCCCTTGATCAGCAATCAGCTCCCTGCCCTGAATGCTTTTTCTGGCAGCTCTGGTTGGCACAGCCTTACCCAGAACTGTGCTTTGAGCAGTGCTGGAGGAAGGAGTTGGCAACTCTTAGAGCCTCTTGCTCTGCAAGCAGTGGCTGGGACAACTTCACAGCTAAGTCTCCAAGCTGCTACCTCATGAGGGAGAGATGGGGAGAGAGGCACCTGGAAAACTAACTGACTCTCCCATTGTCAGAGCCTGCAAACCCTAACAAGCCCCACCTACCAATGGGACTGAGGCCCAGCCTATATCATCGCCATAGTGACACAACAGTAAATCTCTACTCAAGAGCACCACAGGGGCAAAACCTGTACTACAGTGCCACCTGCCAAATAGAAAAAGAAAAAACAAAGAAGCTACTTCTCAAAACAAGGAAAAAATTATATTTTTATAACTATTTTTTTTTTCCTGTTTTTTTATCTTTTTTTTCCACTTTGGTCATTTTATCTTCTTTACATCTTATTCTTTCCTTTTCCTTTTGAACTTCATTATCCATAGGTGTTACATTTTTTATTCTTGTTTTCTTTATGAGGGTTACATTTAAAAAACTTAACATTCTTTTTCTTCTTTTCTCTTTTGTTTTCTCTTTTTCTTTTTCTCTCATTCAATTGTCATTTATCAACAAATTATTTTGTTTGGGATTCATATTTTCCTTTGTGACATTTTATGTGTTTTTTACTTCATTTCTTTAATCTCTTTGTCATTTTCCCCCAGCTCTGGCTCCCCAGTCTATGCAGTTTATATTCCACTTATCATAATAAAATTTTCACATTTTCACTGTATTTTTTCAATTTTTGTTTTATTTTCTTTATCATCTCTTATTAGTGTTATTAACAGTAAAACTCTCGAATGCCATTAAAAAAAGAAATCAAATATCATGGATACAAAAGACAGAGATGTAGCTCAGATAGATGATGAAAAATCTCTAAAAAAAATTTTTAATTACTTGGAAACCTTGTAGTTAGATGACTGAAAATTAAAAATTAAAGTCCTAAAAATAATCAGGGAAATACAAGAATGCATGAAAAGGCGATTTACAGAGCTCATAAAACAATTCAATGAACAAAAAAAATACATCACCAAGGAAATTGAAACTATAAAAAGAAATCAGAGATAAAAAAAAAAACTCAATAAATACACTAAAAATGAGGTAACAAGCTTAGCTAATAGAACAGGCCAGGTAGAGGAGAGAATTAGTGACATAAAAGACAGGCAATTAGAGACACTACAAAGAGAAGATGAGAGAGACTCACAAATTTTTAAAAATGACAAAACCCTACAGAAATTGTCTGATTCCATCAGAAAGAACAAATAAGAATAATGAGATTATCAGAAGAAGAAGAGAGAGAAAATGGAATGGAGAACATATTCAAACAAATAATAGATGAAAACTTCCCAAGCCTATGGGAAGATGTAGAGCCTTAAATCCAAGAAGCAAAGAGATAATGAAGTTACCTTAACCCAAACAGACCTACTCCAAGACACATCGTAATGAAATTATCACAAACCAAAGACAAAGAAAAAATTCTCAAGGCAGCCAGGAAAAAGAAGAATACAACATATAAAGGAAGGCCTATTAGGTTATATTCAGATTTCTCAGGAGAAACTCTACAAGCCAGAAAACAGTGGACTCCAATATTTAACATATTCCAGCCAGGAATAATATATCAATTAAAGCTATCCTTCAAATATAAGGGGGGGAAAACATTCACAAATATAGAAAAGATGAGAGAATTTATTACCAGAAAACCCCTACTTCAGGAAATACTAAAGGGGATTATCCAACCAGATACAAAGAACAAAACAAATCAAAATTACAAGTTAAAGCTCCATCAAGATAAAAATAAAAAGATTAATCTGTGAACACAAAAACAAAAAAGGGAAGAAGACAAAAATTAACAGTAGAAAAAGAGGATGGAGTGCAGAAGTACTCATGAGATAATGTACTACAATGAACATGATATATATACTTTTTAATGCTCAATGGTAATAATCCCTGAATAAACTACTACAGAAACACATAGCTTAGAGTACCTGAAGAGAGCAGCAGAGTAGGCAGACACACAGACTCCCAGCTCACACCACCAAACTAAATTACAAACTAATTTAGGAACAATCAGCGTGAAAAACCAACTCTGTACTACAAGAACAGGTGACCAGGGGACAAGGTGTGTTGAAAGGGCCAGCTTGTTTTACAGAAAGAAAGGGGAGAGAGAGAGACAGACAGTGAGGGGCAGAGGAATGCAGGGAACAACCTGAGAAGCTGACTCATCCAGTGCTAAAGGCAGCCATACTGGGGTCGGGCTGATCCTTCAACAAAACAAAAGAATAAAGTGCGTCTGAGTCACAGATCTCCAGACATCTTTCCAGCTCCAAGCAGCGCAACAAGACACAGCTGAAAACAAGAAGTGGGAAGGAGGGGAAATAACTCAGGTCTCCATGGAGATCTGAGATACACCTCCCCTACTGAAGCTGAGAAAACACCCTGCCCCCAGAGAAAGAAACTGGCAAAAGAGGCCTTCAGAGTCTCAGGTAACACCCACCACATTCCTAAATACAGTTTCAACTAAGCCCCCTACTGAGATCAGTAAACAAGACTATCATCTGTTAAGAAAACAAACAAATCAAGACTTCAAAGTGGCCCAAATCTGAAAGTGGATTACAAATAATAGCTGATGCCAACCCAAGAAGACCTAGAAATAACACAATTGAAAACTGGAGGGAGACAACACGAAGCCTAAACTCAACCAGCTCTACAAACAAAACACCCAAATGCAGAGAAATAATGAGAAGACAGAGAAGTGCAATTCAAATGAAACAACAAGAGAACCAGAAAATGAACTGAGTGATATGGAAATAACCACACTTCTGGATGCGGAGTTCAAAATAATGATTGTAAGGATGCTTAGGAATCTTAGAACAACAATGGATGGTCGTTACAAACACCTTAAAAAAGAAATAGCAAGTATAAAAAAGGATATTAAAATATTAAAAAAGAAAAAGTTGAAGATGGCAAATACAATATCAGAAATGAAGACCACAATGCAAGGAATTAAAAACAGGATGGATGAAGCTGAAGATCGAATCAGTGAGTTGGAGGACAAGTGGAATGAAGACATAAAAGCAGAGAAGAAAAAATAAAAGAGACTCAAAAAGTCTGAGGAAATTCTTAGAAAGCCCTGTGACAACATGAAGAGAAAAAACATCCACATTATATGGGTTCCTGAGAAAGAACAAAAAGAACAAGGGATAGAGACTTTGTTCAATCATATCATAGGTGAAAACTTCCTAAATTATGCAGGAGAAACTCTCACAAGTTCAAGAAGCACAGAGGACTCAATTCAAGAGAAACACAAAGAAACCTACACCAACACATATCATAATTAAAATACCAAAGCTAAGCGATAAAGAAAAATTATTAAAAGTTGCTAGAGAAAAAAAGGCTATCACCTACAAAGGAGCCCCCATAAGGATGACATCAGACTTCTCAACAGAAACACTTGAGGCCAGAAGGGAATGGCAAGAAATATTCAAAGTAATGCAGAACAAGAAACAAAAACCAAGACTACTTTATCCAGCAAGGCTATCATTTAAAATTGAAGAAGAAATAAAAAGCTTCCCAAACAAAAAAAACAACAAAAAAAAAACTCAAGAAATTCATCACAACCAAACTAATGCTGTAAGAAATGTTAAGGGACCTGTTGTAAACAGATCAAAGTGGAAAAAGAATACAGCTTTAAAGAATAAAATGGCAATAAACAACTACATATCAATAATAACCTTAAATGTAAATAGATTAATTAATCCAATCAAAAGACATAGGGTAGCTGCATGGATAAGAAAACAGGACCTGTACATATGCTGTCTATAAGAGACACACCTTAAAACAAAAGATGCACATAGACTGAATGTAAAAGAATGGAAAAAAATAATTCATGCAAATGGAAATTAAAAAAAGCTGGGGTAGCAATACTTATATCAGACAAAATGGACTGTAAAACAAAGGATATAGTAAGAGATAAAGAAGGCCACTACATAATGATAAAGGGAGCAATCCAAAAGAGAGATAGAACTATTATAAATATCTACACACATAATATAGGAGCACCTAAATATATAAAGCAGACTTTGATGGATATAAATGGTGATATCAACAGCAATAATATAATAGTAGGGGATTTCAATACCCCGATAACATCACTAGATAGATGCTCAAGAAAAAAAATTAACAAAGGAACAGCAGACTTAAAGGACACACTAAATCAACTCGATTTAATAAATATCTTCAGAACCTTTCACCCTAAAGCAGCAGAATATACATTCTTTTCAAGTGCTCATAGTACATTGTCTAGGATAGACCACATGTTAGGGCACAAAAGTGGTCTCAACAAATTTAAGAAGATTGAAATCATATCAAGCACTTTCTTTGATCACAATGGCATAAAACTAGAAATCAACCACAACAGAAAAACTCAAAATTCTCAAACACATGGAAACTAAATAGCAGGTTGTTAAATAATGAATGGATTAACAATGAGATCAAAGAAGAAACAAAAAAAATTCCTAGAAACAAAGATAATGAGCATACAACAGCTCAAAATTTATGGGACACAGCAAAAGCAGTACTGAAAGGGAATTTCATAGCAATAAAGGCACACTTTAAGAAGCTAGAAATAGCTCAAATAAACAACTTAACCCTGCATCTAAAAGAACTAGAAAAAGAATAGCAAGTAAAGCCCAAATGTAGTAGAAGGAAGGAAATAATAAAGATCAGAACACAAAACAGTACAGAGGATCAATGAAACTAGGAGCTGGTTCTTTGAAAAGGTAAACAAGATCAATGAACATTTAACTAGTCTCACCAAGAAAAAAAGAGAAAGGACTCAAATAAATAAAATTAGAAATAAGAGTGGAGAAATAACTGAAACAGAAATAAAAAATTTGTAAGAAAATATTATGAAGAACTGTATGCCAAAAAACTAGACAACCTAGATGACATGGAAAAATTACTTGAAACATATAATCTTCCAAAAATCCATCTGGAAGAATCAGAAAACCTAAACAGACCAATTACACCAAATGAGATTAAAACAGTAATAAAAAATAAACTCCCAACAAAGAAAAGTTCTGGGCCTGATGGCTTCACAAATAAATTCTACCAAATATTCAAAGAAGAACTAACTCCTATTCTTCTCAAGATATTTCAAAAAATTCAAGAGGAAGGAAAACTTCCAAGCACCTTTTATGAGGCAAGCATAATTATCATTCCAAAACCAGGCAAAGACAACACAAAAAAAGAAAATTATAGGCCAATATCCCTGATCAATATAGGTGCTAAAATTCTCAACAAAATATTAGCAAACCGGATCCAACAATATATGGAAAAAATCATACACCATAATCAAGTAGGATTTATTCTGGGGAAGCAAGGATGGTACAATATTTGCAAATCAATCAATGTGATTCATCACATAAACAAAAGAAAGGACAAAAACCACATGATAATTTCAATAGATGTAAAAAAAGCATTTGATAAAATCCAGCACCCATTCATGATCAAAACTCTCAGCAAAGTGGGAATACAGGGATCATACCTCAACATAATAAAAGCCATCTATGACAAATCCACAGCCAACATCATACTCAATCGACAAAAATTAAAAGCAATCCCCTTAAGATCAGGAACAAGGCAGGAGTGCCCCCTTTCACCATTCTTATTCAACATTGTTCTAGAAGTCCTAGCCACAGCAATCAGACAAGAAGAAGAAATAAAAAGCATTCAAGTTGGAAAAGAAGAAGTAAAACTATCATTATTTGCAGATTATATAGTATTGTATATAGAAAACCCTAAAGTCTCAGTCAAAAAAACTACTGGACCTGATAAATGAATTCAGCAAAGTGGCAGGATATAAAATTAATACTCAGAAATCAGAGGCATTTTTATATACCAACAATGAACAGTCAGAAAGAGAAATTAAGGAAACAATCCCCTTCACTATTACAACCAAAAAAATTAAGTACCTAGAAGTACATTTAACCAAGGAGACTAAAGACTTGCACTCGGAAAATTATAAAACATTGATAAAAGAAATCAGGGAGGCATGATCTGTGGTGGTGCAGTGGATAAAGCATCGTCCTGGAAATGCTGAGGTCGCTGGTTCGAAACCCTGGGCTTGCCTGGTCAAGGCACATATGGGAGTTGATGCTTCCA
Source organism: Saccopteryx leptura (assembly GCF_036850995.1). Lineage (NCBI taxonomy): Eukaryota > Metazoa > Chordata > Mammalia > Chiroptera > Emballonuridae > Saccopteryx > Saccopteryx leptura. Next base: position 111,216,656 of record NC_089507.1, on the reverse strand, counting down.
GCTCCTCCTCCCTTCTCTCTCTCTCTGTCTCTCTTTCTCCCTCTCTCTCTCCTCTCTAAAAAAAAAAAAAGAATAAATAAAATAAAAATTAAAAATTAAAAAAAAAAGAAATCAGGGAAGATACAAACAAGTGGAAGCATATACCATTCTAATGGTTAGGAAGAATAAACATCATTAAAATGTCTATATTACCCAAAGCAATTTATAAATTCAATGCAATACCGATTACAATACTAATGACATACTTTAAAGATATAAATCACATATTCCAAAAATTTATATGGAATCAAAAAAACACGAATAGCCTCAGCAATCTTAAAAAAGAAGAATAAAGTGGGAGGTATCACACTTCCTGCAAGTTATACTACAAGGCCACTGTACTCAAAACAGCCTAGTACTGGCATAAGAACAGGCATATAGATCAACAGAACAGAGAACCCAGAAATAAACCCACAACTCTATGAAAAACTGATATTTGACAAAGGAGGTAAGGGCATACAATGGAGTAAAGACAGCCTCTTTAATAAATGGTGTTGGGAAAATTGGACAGCTACCTGCAAAAAAATGAAACTAGACCACCAATTTACACCATTCACAAAAATAAACTCAAAATAGATAAAAGACTTAAATGTAAGCCTTGAAACCATAAGCATCTTAGAAGAAAACATAGGCAGTAAGCTCTCCAACATCTCTCACAGCAATATATTTGCTGATTTAACTCCACAGGCAAGTGAAATAAAAGACAGGATAACAAATGGGACTATATCAAACTAAAAAGCTTTTGCACAGCCAAAGACAACAAGAACAGAACAAAAAGACAAACTACACAATGGGAGAACATATTTGACAATACGTCTGATAAGGGGTTAATAACCAAAATTCATAAAGAACTTGTAAATCTCAACACCAGGAAGACAAACAATCCAATCAAAAATGGGCGAAAGAATTGAATAGACACTTTTCCAAAGAGGACATACAGATGGCCAATAGGCATATGAAAAAATGCTCAACATCACTAATCATTAGAGAAGTGCAAATTAAAACCACAATGAAATATCACCTCACACCTGTCAGAATGGCACTCATCAACAAAACAACAGAGAATAAATGCTGGCGAGGATGTGGAGAAAAGGGAACCCTCCTGCATTGCTGGTGGGAATGCAGACTGGTGCAGCCACTGTGGAAAACAGTATGGAGATTTCTCAAAAAATTGAAAATCGAACTGCCTTTTGACCCAGCTATCCCACTTTTAGGAATATACCCTAAGAACACCATAGAACTGTTTGAAAAGAAGAAATGCACCCCCATGTTTGTCACAGCATTGTTCACAATAGCAAAGATCTGGAAACAGTCCAAGTGTCCGTCAGAGGACGAGTGGATTAAAAAGCTTTGGTACATATATACTATGGAATACTACTCAGCCATAAGAAATGATGACATCGGATCATTTACAACAACATGGATGGACCTTGATAACATTATACTGAGTGAAATAAGTAAATCAGAAAAAAACTAAGAACTGTATTATTCATACATAGGAGGGATACAAAATTGAGACTCATGGACATGGACAAGAGGGTGGTGGTTACCAGGGGGAGGGAAAGGTAAAAGAGGGAGGAGGTGGAGAGAGGAAAAGGGCATAAAAAAAAACAAATAGAAGGTGACCGAAGACCATTTGACTTTGGGTGATGGGTATACAACATAATCAAATGTCAAAATGATCTGGAGCTGTTTTTTCTGAATCTATGTACTCCAATTAATCAATATCACCCCATTAAAATTAATTGTCTAAATAAAATTTTTAAAAATGCTTCCTTGCCCTACTATTATAATGATATTCTTTCATGTGTTTTTCTGGAAGTTTTAAAGTTTTGTTTTTAACATTTCTTCTATCTGCAGTTAATTTATAAGAACTATAAAGATTGAATTTCATTTTGTTTCACATAGACAAAGAGAGGAATCCAAGGAGGCCTACACCAAGACACATCATAATTAAAGTGCCAAAGTTAAAACACCAAGAAAGAATACTAAAAGCTGCAAGAGAAAATCAGTTAATTACCTACAGAGAAGCCCCTAGAAGGATGACATCTGATTTCTCTACAGAATCACTTGAGTACAGAAGGGATTGGCAAGAAATATTCAAAGTAATGCAGAACAAAAACCTACAATCAAGACTTCTTTATCCAGCAAGGTTATCTTTTAAAATTGAAGGAGAAATACAAAGCTTCCCAGGCCAAAAAACACTCAAGGAATTCATTACAAACAAACCAGTACTGCAAGAAATGCTAATGGGCCTGCTATAAAAAGAGCAAAGAAAAAAAAATCAAGAAAAAGAGGATTGTAGATTTAAAGAATAAAATGGCAATAAATAACTACATATCAATAATAACTGTAAATGTAAATGTATTAAATGCTCCAATCAAATTACACAGGGTAGCTTCATGGGTAAAAAAAAAACAAACAGAACCCACACATATGCTATCTATAAGGGACAAACTGCAGAACAAAACATACATATAGACTGAAAGTGAAGAAATGGGAAAAAGTATTTCATGCAAATGGAAATGAAAAGAAAGCTGGGGTAGCAATATGTATATCTGACAAACTAGACTTTAAAACAAAGGCTATAGTAGGGATAAAGAAGGTCACTACATAATGATAAAGGAAGCAATCCAACAGGAGGATATAACCATTGTAAATATTTATGTGCCTGATATAGAAGCACCAAAATATATAAAGCACATTTTGATGGACATAACGGGCGAGATCAACAGCAATACTGTAATAGTAGGAAATTTTCATACTCCACTAACATCAATGAAGAGATCCTCCAGACAGAAAATTAATAAAGAAACAGCGGCCTTAAATGACACACTAAATCAACTGGATTTAGTAGATACCTTCAGAACCTTTCACCACACAGCAGGCAGAATATAGATTCTTTTCAAGTGCCCATGATACATTCTCTAATAGACTACATGTTAGAACACAAAATGAGTCTCAATAAATTCAAGAAGATTGAAATCATATCAAGCATCTTCTCTGATCACAATGGAATGAAACTGGAAATCAACTACAATAAAAAACTGAAAAACATTCAGACACTTGGAGGCTAAATAGATGTTATTAAATAAAAAATGGGTTAACAATAAGATAAAGGAAAAAAGCAAAAATTTCCTTGAAACAAATAAAAATGAACATACAATAACTCAAAATTTATGAGACATAGCATAAGCAGTTCTGAGAAGGAAGTTCATTGCACTACAGGCATATCTTAAGAAGCAAGAAAAGGCTCAAATAAACAACTTAACCCTGTACCTAATAGAATTAGAAAAAGAACAACAAATAAAGATCAGAGGAAGTAGAAAGAAAGAAGTAATAAAGATCAGAGTGGAAATAAATGACATAGAGGCTAAAAAAAAATACAAATAATCAATGAAACCAAGAGCTGGTTCTTTGAAAGGGTAAACAAGATTGATGAACCTTTAACCAGACTCATCAAGAAAAAAACACAGAGGACTCAAATAAATAAAATTAAAAATAAAAATGGAGAAGTAACAACCAACACCGCAGAAATAAAAAGGATTGTAAGAAAATACGCCCTGGCCGGTTGGCTCAGCGGTAGAGCGTCGGCCTAGCGTGCGGAGGACCCGGGTTTGATTCCCGGCCAGGGCACATAGGAGAAGCGCCCATTTGCTTCTCCACCCCTCCGCCGCGCTTTCCTCTCTGTCTCTCTCTTCCCCTCCCGCAGCCAAGGCTCCATTGGAGCAAAGATGGCCCGGGCGCTGGGGATGGCTCTGTGGCCTCTGCCTCAGGCGCTAGAGTGGCTCTGGTCGCAACATGGCGACGCCCAGGATGGGCAGAGCATCGCCCCCTGGTGGGCAGAGCATCGCCCCATGGTGGGCGTGCCGGGTGGATCCCGGTCGGGCGCATGCGGGAGTCTGTCTGACTGTCTCTCCCTGTTTCCAGCTTCAGAAAAATGAAAAAAAAAAAAAAAAAAAGAAAATACTATGAAGATCTATATGCCAAAAAATTGGACAACCTAGGTGAAATTCCTAGAAACATATACTCTTCCAGAACTCAATCTGGAAGAATCAGAAAACCTAAACAGATTGATTACAACAAATGAAATTGAAGTACTTATCAAAAAAAAACTCCCAACAAACAAAAGACCTGGACCGGATGGCTTCATAGGTGAATTTTACCAAATATTCAAAAAAGAACTAACACGTATCCTTCTCAAGCTATTTCAAAAAATTCAAATGAGGGGAATACTTCCAGCTCCTTTTATGAGGCAAGCATTATCCTCATTCCAAAACTAGGTAAAGACACTACAAAGAAGAAAAACTATAGGCCAACATCCCTGATGAACTTAGATGCTAAAATTCTCAACAAAATATTAGCCAACCAGATCCAGGAATACATAAAAAAAAATCATACATCATGATCAAGTGGGATTTATTCTGGGGAGGCAAGGCTGGTACAATATTCACAAATCAATCAATGTGATTCATTACATAAACAAAAGAAAGGACAAAAACCACATGATAATTTCAATAGATGTAAAAAAAAAAGCATTTGATAAAATCCAGCACCCATTCATGATCAAAACTCTCAGCAAAGTGGGAATACAGGGATCATACCTCAACATGATAAAAGCCATCTATGACAAACCCATAGCCAACATCATACTCAATAGGCAAAAATTAAAAGCAATCCCCTTAAGATTATGAAGAAGGCAGGGGTGCCTCCTTTCACCACTCTTATTCAACATAGTTCTAGAAGTCCTAGCCACAGCAATCAGACAAGAAGAAATAAAACGCATCCAAATTGGAAAAGAAGAAGTAAAACTATCATTATTTGCTGATGACATGATACTGTACATACAAATCCCTAAAGTCTCAGTCAAAAAACTACTAGACCTGATAAATGAATTCAGAAAGATGATATGATATAAAATTAATATTCAAAAACCAGTGGCATTGTTACCAACAATAAACTGTCTGAAAGAGAAATTAAGAAAACAATCCCCTTCACTATTGCAACAATAAAAATAAAGTACCTGGGAGTAAATTTAACCAAGGAGGTAAAAGACTTATACTCAGAAATTTATAAGACATTGATAAAAGAAATTAAGGAAGATACAAACAAGTGGAAGTACAGTGATACCTTGAGATATTAATTTAATTTGCTCTGTAACCGAGCTTATAAGTCAGTCAACTCATATATCAAACTGCGGATACTGGACCCATGCACCAATGCGCCACTAGCAGCAGCTTCCTGAATCACGACTCGTATCTCGGAATTTCGCTCGGATCTTGAACAAAAATATGGACCAAGTCGCAGCTTGTATCTTTATTTTTTTTTTTTTGATGTTTTTCATCTTTTTTTTTTAATAATTTTTTATTAATGATAATGGGATGACATTAATAAATCAGGGTACATATATTCAAAGAAAACATGTCTAGGTTATTTTGTCATTAAATTATGTTGCATACCCCTCGCCCAAAGTCAGATTGTCCTCCGCCTCCCTCTATCTAGTTTTCTGTGCCCCTCCCCTTCCCCCTAACTCTCTCCCTCCCTCCCTCCCACATCTCACAAATATCTTAAAACTACTTATTGTAAAACAATTTTTCTATGAATATATTGCTCATTTTAAATTCGAAAGGTGACATAACCTAAAAATAAAAATATTTTAAATACAAAAAAGGAAGACTAAACATCATTAAAATGTCTGTTAATAGACAAAGCAATCTATAAATTTATTGCAATTCTTATTAAAATACCAATGCCATACTTCAAAGATATAGAACAAATATTTCAAAATTTTATATGGAACCAAAAAAGAACACAAATAGCCTGAGCAATCTTGAAAATGAAGAATAAAGTGGGAGGTATCACACTTCTTGATATCAAGTTATACTACAAGGCCATTGTACTCAAAACAGCTTGGTACCGGCAAAAGAAGAGGCATACAGATCAATGGAATAGAATAGAGAACCCAGAAATAAACGCACACCTTTATAGTCAACTGATACTTGACAAAGGAAGTAAGAGCATACAGTGGGGAAGACAGTCTCTTTAACAAATGGTGTTGGAAAATTGGGACAGGTACATGCAAAAAAATGAAACTATAATAGACCACCAACTTACACCATTCACAAAAATAAACTCAAATTGGATAAAAGACTTAAATGTTAGTTGTGAAACCATAAACATCTTGGAAGAAAACATAGGCAGTAAACTCTCCGATATCTCTTGTAGCAATATTTTTAACAATATACCTCTACAAGCAAGTGAAATAAAGGACAAAATAAACAAATGGGACTATATCAAACTAAAAAGCTTTTGCACAGCAAAAGACACCATGAACAAAATAAAGAGACAACCCACACAATGGGAGAACATACTTACCAATATGTCTAATTAGGGGTTAATAACCAAAATTTATAAAGAACTTCTAAAACTCAACACCAGAAAGGTAAACAATCCAATTAAAAAATGAGAAAAAGAAGTGAATAGACACTTCTCCAAAGAGGACATACAGATGGCCAATGGCATATGAAAAAATGTTCATCGTCATTAATCATCAGAGAAATGAAAATTAAAACAACAATGAGATACCACCTCACACCTGTCAGAATGGCGCTCATTAACAAAACAACACAGAAAAAGTGCTGGCGAGGATGTGTAGAAAAGGGAACCCTCCTGCACTGCTGGTGGGAATGGAGACTTTTGCAGCCACTGTGGAAAACAGTACAAAGTTTCCTCAAAAAATTAAAAATGGAACTACCTTTTGATCCAGCTATCTAACTTTTAGGAATATATCCTAAGAATACCAAATCAGTGATTCAGAAGAAGATATGGCCTGACCAGGCGGTGGCGCAGTGAATAGAGCGTAGGACTGGGATGCAGAGGACCCAGGTTCCAGACCCTGAGGTCGCCAGCTTGAGTTCCGGCTCATCTGGTTTGAGCAAAAGCTCACTAGCTTGGACCCAAGCTTGCTGGCTGCTGAAGGCCCACGGTCAAGGCACATATGAGAAAGCAATCAATGAACAACTAAGATGTCACAACAAAAAACTGATGATTGATGCTTCCCCGTTCCTGTCTGTCTGTCCCTATCTATCCCTCTCTCTGACTCTCCCTCTGTCTCTGTTAAAAAAAAAATTATACCTGTTTATCTGAACCTGGTCAAAAGGAAATATGACATAGAAATGGCTTGCAACCCTACTACCTCCATGCCCTTAGTACCCTAATAATATTTGTATTATTAATAACATAATTTTTAGTATTGTATCAGATCACATTTTATTGTTACCAGAGTAAACTCTTACCAATACCAAAGTTTCTAGTTTAGAGGTTCTTTCACATCCATAAGCCCTTCAGAGATGTTATTCAATAGTTTCTCCTACATTATATTTAATGTTGTCAATTCTTTTCAAGTTACATGGTATGAGACTTAAAAGAAAAGAAAAAACTAAAATTAATAAATTGTGTTGTTTGGGTTTTTTTGTTTTTTGGGGTTTTTTTTATAGAGTCAGAGAGAGAGTCAGAGAGAGGGATAGATGGGGACAGACAGATAGGAAGGGAGACAGATGAGAAGCATCAATCATCAGTTTTTCATTGAAACACCTTAGTTGTTCATTGATTGCTTTCTCATATGTGCTTTGACTGTGGGCCTTCAGCAGACCGAGTAACCCCTTGCTCGAGCCACGACCTTGGGCTCAAGCTGGTGAGCTTTGCTCAAACCAGATGAGCCCGTGCTCAAGCTGGCGACCTCAGGGTCTCGAACCTGGGTCCTCTGCATCCCAGTCCGACACTCTATCCACTGCACCACCGCCTGGTCAGGCAAATTGCGTTGTTTTTAATAAAGTCTCCAAAAGGGAGGGGAAGGCTTTATAAAAAGAAACTAAGGATAGAAGAGGAGGGGAGTAAAGAGGGATAAATTCATAGTGATGGAAAATGATTTAACTGTGGGTAATGGGCACACAACACAATCAACAGTTCAAATGCTATAGAAATGTTTACCTGGAACCTATGTACTCTTATTGATCAATGTCACCTCATTAAATTTAGTCTTTTAAATAAAATTTTTTTAAAAAAGATAAAAAGGAACTATGGAATTACACTATGAAGTTTATACACATTTAAATGAAATAAGTAGTAAGCTGTTTGACATTTATTTTATACCAATTGTTCAGAGAACTGTATGGTGAGAATTTCCAAAGAGAAAAATATGTAGACACCAATATTTTCTTAAATCTAGATGATTTATAACCCTGAAGAAAATACTCTGGAAGACTAGGCATGTTGGCTAAATAATATTGTTTGAATTTTAATTCCAAATAGTACTGTGTGGATGAGTGCTCTTTGTCCACTGTATTGTCTACAATAGCCATTCTCCCCTTCTCAGCTTCCTTGCCACAAGCTGCCCCCCAGATCCTAGCTTTCACAGCTTCCCTTGCAGCTAAGCATGGTGTGACCAGTGAGACATAAGGGGAAGTTAGTCACAGGCCTTGGGGAATGTTTTTGTGTGTGTGTGTTTTTCTATTAGTAGAGCTGCACAAAGTAAGGTCCTGCCATTCTTCCTGCTCAGCTGCTGTCCTGTGAAATGTCATGATTCAGCAGAGGGAGGCTCCACATAACAAGAGGGCAAGCCAAGAGTCTAGAAGTTTACCATCAGACCTCACATTGTTCAGTGGTGAAACTTCCTGCTTCTAGATTTATTGATATTAATTTGAGATTAATTACATGTCCTTCTTGACTAAGCCAGTTTCACTTAGAATGTCTTTATTGCACTTGAAAGTTCACAGACTAATGCACAATGCCTTCTATTGTCTTAAGAATTTCAGTATCTGGCTAACACTCCAATGTAAATGAGGAAAAAAATCCAATTACTGATTTTTACAACTTATTTTATAATAATTATAATATTAAATAATGACAGTCCAGTTGCCATTTTTCAAAACAGCAGTTGCATTTAAAGTGAGAATCTGACTCCTGGCCCGTGGAACCCACTGCCTCATTCATCTCTGCCCGTTGCAACTTGGTCTTGTTACAGCAGACATAGTAATGAGTACTTCTGTCTGACAGGACCCTTTTCCTAGTGGTGGAGAAAATAGGAAAAAGACTGTTACTAGATTTAATGTTAATATGGAAGAATCTGAAAGTAATGACACCCATTCTCGGTCTAACAGAAACTGAAGCAAGACCAGTTAATCACTACCTTCCCTTCCAGCTATAAAGTGGGTGATTCAGGAGACATCATACTTTAAAAGAAAGATTTTAAAACAGCAAGAAACCCTGGTATCACTTGATAGAGTTTTATAGTCTCTAATAATATAGTATATGATTGTTTCCCTGAAAGAAAATAAGCTTTTAGGAGAAACGATTATTATTTTATAAAACACTTGAGAAAATTTTGTTAGCAAAGAGTTCTCTGTTTAGTCTCTGCAACATATTGTTTTATTGGCATATGTTGGACCCATTTCAGCATCAAGAGTTTTATTTTGCATTTTTAAGTTAACATCCACTGAAACATAATTTCCTCCAAGTTTCTTAAGTTTGAGACAGATAATGTATTGATAGTTTCCTATTTCACTTGGTATTGATGGTCTGTAAAAGATCCTCCTCTAAGTGAGAATCATGTCTTCCACTCTTTAGATTATTAAATTTGTAGGACTATTTAGGAATTTGTTTGTTCAGCAATCCCTCTAGAAAGTTTCTTACATTATTTATGACATTACTAAAGCCATTTCCCCTCCCTTTAAAAAAACAACAAAAAACGCTGCTTTACATACAAAAGAAAAAATAATGATTCAGCCAGTAATGTTGATAAATGTTTCTGGTTTGCTTCTAGCCACCCCATCCTGGCCCTGAACACACTAATTGGCTTCCTAAATTCCTGCTTTCAAAGATTGTCAAGTAACCATTTAATTTAATAGTACATTTTAAACGCTATTCTCATATTCTCTCAATTAAAAGCGAGTTTTAATTATTTTTATGTAAATGGTTTTAATCTCACAAATCAGTAACATCCCCTAAACAGTTTATGTGATTTTTGAAAGCCTAAACTTTTGTCTGCTTATTTTCTTCTACAACTTTAATATACTTACCAAAAATTTCTACATTCCACATCATCCAAGCTTTCATCTTGTCTCAAAAGAGAAAAAGAAAAAAAAAAAACATTTAAAAGCCAAAATCAAGAATTTTCAGCCTCGGTTTTCAATGTCAGTTTGTTTTCACCTAATTCTAGTAAATTTATATAGTGCAATTCTAAACTTTGCTATTTGACATTTCCCTGCTGAAGAAAAGCAGCAATCAGAAACTTTTCACCATCTGTGCTGCTTTGGAAACCAGCCCCTCCCATCTGAGGTCCAACCACGCAGCCCGAGGGGGCGGGGTGGGGGTGGGGTAGGGGGGTTGCTTTCACAACTGCACACGGAAAGCTAACTCCAGGAATTACCAGTGGTTGCTCTGTAGTTGAATGTTCTGGAGAATGGCCCGCCATTAACAAAGCAGTAACAAAAGAAATAGGTGACTTTCTACATTCAATAAACCAGAAAAGGGAATACGGATTAGGAGGAGAGAGGGGAAAATAATCGGTAGAAAGATCAAATCAAGGTCGAGTCTTTATATTTTTGATAGACCATTTCCTGCTGAATCAGCTAATGTTTCTGACGCTTTGAATTTCAAATTCCTACGAAGTTCAGTTTTTCCAAAACGAAAGTGGGAAGTATTGTTTTTCAGTATAAAGAGGCTCTAACTAGACTTCAGTTGGGGGAAGGGGGCTGGGGGGTTGTAACTAGAGTCTGGTGGGTATGCCTAGAATTCTTGGCGAAAATACAGAATTTACCAAAAACTGGGGGGCGGGGAGGGGGGTAATGCCTGTCTGTTGAGAACGTGGTGCATAATAAGGTTGCCAAACTAGAGAAAACAGGAGGACGAGGACACAGGTTCCATTATCTCAAGCAATATATAAATGTGCTATTTTTATTTCTCGAGAACAGTTGTTTTTAAACACAAACCACCAACTACCACCCCCCGAAAAAATGAACTGGCCTCAAATGTACCTTTAATTCTTCTTCTGTTCCCACACGCTCAACAACTTGAATTCTCAAGCCCTACTCATTCCTGCTGTGAAATCTGACAAATAGCAAAAATCTTGAGAGAACGAGCGAGAGAGGAGAAGGAAGGAGAGAGAAGGAGGAGGGGTTGGGGAGGGAGAAAAGAGAGAACCAACGCACATTGCCACCCTCCTGGCTCACTGAAATGCTTGTTTCCGAGATTACAGTAATTACAGCCTCAGCATGAATTCCATATAAGCGCTAAATGAAACAGCACATCAATTAAAAAAATAAACACTCCATTCCAGGAGAAAGACAACCCCCTGGGACGTCCTAACAAACGTAAATGTACCTGCCAAGCCACCAGCCCCTCGTCCGCCCTCACCTCCACCCCCACTTAAAGTGGTCTGGGAGCTGACGCGGGCAGAGCTGGCTGGCGGCGTCCAGAGTGACTGCCCTAAGCAGCCGGGGTCCCGCTCTGCTCCTTGCAGGTCACCTAGACGTGTCCGCAAGTCAGCGCCAGGGCGCAGCACCAACTCCCACTCAAAAGAGGAAGGCTCTGGCAAAAACATGTGAACTTTGGATAGATGTACCTGTGTTCCAAAAGTACGAGGTGTAGAGTGAATCCAGCCAGTTTCCAGTCTGTCCTATTTATGTTTTTTCTTTTTTTTAAGGAAAAAGGGAATTACTTTTCTTAAGGAAGCACTGGGCCCTGGATTCCTTGTATATTTTATCTCACCTATTAGAACCCCCTTTGAGATAGGTACTATTACCCCGCTCTCCCCATAAGGACACTTAGGGTCGCCCAGTTCACTCCGCAGAGGCGGAAGGAGAACCCGAGACCGCCCCTGTGCTCCGCGTCTCTACTGCGCCAGCCCTAGGCGCCGAGACACCTCCGCCCGGGCTGTCCCCGGCCCTGCCCCACCATCCAAAATAAACTACAGCGGAGCCTGTTCCGCCCACATTTCCAAACCTCAAAGACCACCATTCTGAATACTCCAAATAGGGAACCCTTTCCGCAGTGCCCAGCTTACGGAAGGAACGCGAGCCCCTTCGCCAGGAGGTCACCCACACACATTTGGGGTGAGTCGTAAGAGGAGACTTAATTTGTTTACAACGGACCTGGGAGAGAGCGCGCTGCGTTAAAACATCGTTCTCAGTCTCCAAGTGCAGACTTGGAAATGAAACCGAGTCCTCGGATGCACTGAGCACCCAGGGAGGGTAAGGGGGCGACAGTCGTGGCAAAACCTATCTCTCTCTCTCTCTCTCTCTCTCTCTCTCTCTCTCTCTCTCTCTCTCTTTCTCTCGCTCTCTCTCTCTCTCTCTCTCTCTCTCTCTCTCTCTCTCTCTCTCTCTCTCTCTCTCTCTCTCTCTCTCTCTCTGTGGTCAATTCCCAAGGTTACCGAAACTCTCCCGCCGCAGGTAGCGCGCATGACCGTGCGGACACTCGGACCGCCTTAAGGAAGGCTGGACCTTGGGAGCGCGGAGACTCCGCCCCGACCCCTGCGATTGGTGTGGCAGGCCCAGGGCGGAGACTGAGTCCGCGCGGTATAAATATTCATGAGCCAGCTGCAAGGCTAGTGGGGCCGCAGCGTGCAAGTTGGGTGAGGGCTGCAGCTCCCACGGAGGAGGTGGCGATCGGCCACGCCGTGCTGCTAAGGTAGACGCCTTCCGGTCTGGATTTGGTTCGGCGTGTTTAGCGAGGAGGACTGCCTGCACATTGCCAATCGCTGGCCGGAGCGCCGAGCGGACTTTTACCGGACCCACGCCGAGGAGAGAGGGCGGCGGCCTCGGCGGAGGCGGGTCCCTAGCTCCGGAGACAGCAGAGCAGCTTTGGGAACGAACATGAACCACCCCCGGGGACCGAAAGTGGGACGTAGGGGCTGAACCGGCTCCGGAGCGGCCTGGCCCAGCCATCTTGACTGCGCGCCGCAGGCCGAAAGGAAACTTGCCGCGGCGCCGCCCGCTGAGCCCAGCCAAGTCACCGGCGCCGGCGCCGCTAGAAGTGGCACAGCACGCGGGAGAGAACGTGAGCGAGTGGGGGGATAATGAGCCGGGGGCCAGCCACTCTGCTCCGAAAGGGCTAAGCTCGACCAGGGAAGACCCTCGGGGACTGCAGCGCACTGCTGCAGCCACCCTCACCTCCCCGGAACGGCGAACCGCGCCGTGTGGACGTGTCCCGGGAAGGGACTAGGTTATCGGCATATTCCCTCCTGAAAGAAGCAGAAAAAAGACCAGCAGAGCACCCGCTCTCTCTCTAGTTCTCTCGCTGGACCCCCCAGAGCCCCTCTGAGCGCTGTCTGAAGGGCAACGGCACGCAGCATGGAGTGGGGTTACCTGTTGGAAGTGACCTCCTTGTTGGCTGCCTTGGCGCTGCTGCAGCGCTCCAGCGGCGCTGCAGCCGCCTCAGCCAAAGAGCTGGCGTGCCAAGAGATCACCGTGCCGCTGTGCAAAGGTATCGGCTACAACTACACCTACATGCCCAACCAGTTCAACCATGACACCCAAGACGAGGCGGGCCTGGAGGTGCACCAGTTCTGGCCGCTGGTGGAGATCCAGTGCTCGCCCGACCTCAAGTTCTTCCTGTGCAGCATGTACACGCCCATCTGCCTGGAGGACTACAAGAAGCCCCTGCCTCCCTGCCGCTCGGTATGCGAGCGCGCCAAGGCCGGATGCGCACCCCTCATGCGCCAGTATGGCTTTGCCTGGCCGGACCGCATGCGTTGCGACCGGCTGCCCGAGCAGGGCAACCCCGACACGCTGTGCATGGACTACAACCGCACCGACCTCACCACTGCTGCGCCCAACCCGCCGCGCCGCCTGCCGCCGCCGCCACCACCACCTCCTGGCGAACAGCCGCCCTACGGCAGCGGCCACGGCCACCCGCCAGGGGCCAGGCCGGCGTCCCGAGGCAGGGGCGGGGGCGGCGGGGATGCGGCATCGCCCCCTACACGCGGCGGCGGGAAGGCGCGGCCCCCTGGCGGCGGCGCGGCGCCCTGCGAGCCGGGCTGCCAGTGCCGCGCTCCGATGGTGAACGTGGCCAGTGAGCGGCACCCTCTGTACAACCGCGTCAAGACCGGCCAGATCACCAACTGCGCGCTGCCCTGCCACAACCCGTTCTTCAGCCAGGACGAGAGGGCCTTCACCGTCTTCTGGATCGGTCTGTGGTCTGTACTGTGCTTTGTGTCCACCTTCGCCACCGTGTCCACCTTCCTCATAGACATGGAGCGCTTCAAGTACCCCGAAAGGCCCATCATCTTCCTCTCGGCCTGCTACCTCTTCGTCTCGGTCGGGTACCTGGTACGCCTGGTGGCGGGGCATGAGAAGGTGGCGTGCAGCGGTGGCGCACCCGGCGCGGGCAGCGCGGGCGGCGCGGCGGCGGCCGGCGCGGGTGCTGCAGGTGCAGGCGCGGGCGGCCCGGGCGGACGCGGCGAGTACGAGGAGCTGGGCGCAGTGGAACAGCACGTGCGCTACGAGACCACGGGCCCGGCCCTGTGTACCGTAGTCTTCCTGCTCGTCTACTTCTTTGGCATGGCCAGCTCTATCTGGTGGGTGATCCTGTCGCTCACGTGGTTCCTGGCGGCAGGAATGAAATGGGGCAACGAGGCCATCGCCGGCTACTCGCAGTACTTCCACTTGGCCGCGTGGCTCGTGCCCAGCGTCAAGTCCATCGCCGTGCTGGCGCTCAGCTCCGTGGACGGTGACCCCGTGGCGGGCATCTGCTACGTGGGCAACCAGAGCCTCGACAACCTGCGCGGCTTCGTGCTAGCGCCGCTTGTCATCTACCTTTTCATTGGCACTATGTTCCTACTGGCCGGCTTCGTGTCGCTCTTCCGCATACGCTCAGTCATAAAACAGCAGGGCGGCCCCACTAAGACGCACAAGCTGGAGAAGCTGATGATCCGCCTGGGCCTCTTCACCGTGCTCTACACGGTGCCAGCCGCGGTCGTGGTTGCCTGCCTCTTCTACGAGCAGCACAACCGCCCGCGCTGGGAGGCCACGCACAACTGCCCGTGCCTGCGGGACCTGCAGCCGGATCAGGCTCGACGGCCCGACTACGCGGTCTTCATGCTCAAGTACTTCATGTGCCTGGTCGTGGGCATCACTTCGGGCGTGTGGGTCTGGTCGGGTAAGACGCTTGAGTCGTGGCGGGCGCTGTGCACCCGCTGCTGCTGGGCCAGCAAGGGTGCTGCGGTGGGCGGGGGTGCGGGCGTGAGGGACACGGGCGGGCCCGGAGTGGGTGGAGGGCCGGGCGGGGGGCCGGGCGGGGGAGCGGGCTCGCTCTACAGTGACGTCAGCACAGGTCTGACGTGGCGTTCTGGCACGGCCAGCTCTGTGTCTTACCCAAAGCAGATGCCATTGTCCCAAGTCTGAGTGGAGGAGAGTGGGGCCCCTGGAAGGAGGGGGGGGGGGGGGGGCGAGGGGACCAAGTGCTGCAAAGGGACACTCGGACGGGCTGAAGTTCCCACCCCTTCACCGTGTTGACTGCTATTAGCATGATAATGAACTCTTAATGGTATCCATTAGCTGGGACTTGAATGACTCGCTTAGAACAAAGTACCTGGCGTTGACGGCTCCCAGATCCACCTCCCTTCACTCCATTGATTTGAGAGGAGCTCCTCCCGCGAGGCGTTGGTTTCTCTTGTCCCAGGAGGGTGAACTCACCAGGTGCCCAGAAGCCAAGGCTTAGAGCCCTCGCTGGTTGCCGTTCGTTAAGCTTGAAGCCAGATTCTGCAAATTTCATCTGAGGGACCTACTTTTCTCCTACGTTAAACTGTTTCCTTACGCATCCTGGAGGAGGGATGATCGCAACCTAACGGGGTTACTCGGTTTGGGTATTCTTAATGACCAGGCAAATGCCTTAAGCAAATAAACAAGAAATGTCTTAATTATACACCCCAAGTAAATACGGGTTTCTTACATTAAAGGATGTATTTATATAATTATTTGTTAAATTGTAAAATATGTACATATCCAGAGATATACATACATCTGTACATTTTTGTAAAAAGTTTAGAGGCCACTCCTGTAAGAACAAATATAAGTATTCTATTTTGTCAATAAAATGACTTTTGATAATTGACTTAATCCTTGCCCTCTCTCCCTACCTCTTCTAAGTTGTTACCTTTAGAGTGCTTGCTAAGGACATGTTGGGGGGGAAATGGACATATTTCTGGTTTCTCTGTACACTGACCTTAGGTTAGGCATGGAGAAAATGACCTGTTATAAAGTCTCATTCTTAATTTGTTAGCAAAGTAAATAACCACTGCTAAACTGAAAACAAAACTGAGTTTTTACACCTTCCAAAAAGATGGTGTTTTTAATGGTAGCTGTTTTTCTGAACCGTGGAACGACATTTACCTTACTCAGCATGATGTGGACTGTTACAAGAAAGTAATTCCACTCAGGCTTTGTTAGTCATCTTGTGTAATACCATAAAGGCTTCAAAACCCTACATTTACTTCTCTCCCATGTGTGTGATTTTGAGAGCACCTGAGTGAGCATGCTGTTGATGTGTCAAGGCGGATGTTTTACACGCTGTACAGTAGAAGTCACTTGACACCCTCGTGGTGGAGCAGGCATCCTTAATGGCTTAAACTAACGGATTAACATCTTAATAACCTTCCAGGCTTGTGTATATCAAATGTGCTGCTTTTCCTAGAGAAAACGCTATTGTTCCTATGTCAAGACTAAGCTAATTTATTTGAGCAGAAGGCCGTTGAATTAGCAGAAGAATGCTGTGGCAATTGTTAAACTTTTTACCTGTCTGCCCAGTGGCCCAGCACACCATTCCTTTCAGAGGAGCTAAATGAATAGGGTTAATCTGTAGGGAACTTGGTCTTTTGAGTTTGAGAAACTTTGATCTTTTCTACTCTCCAAATGTGCTATATAGTCTGAAGTTTCTTTCCCTGCTGCTGGGCTCCTCTTGATGCAGACCAATTGGCCACCATGGAGCCTTAAAGTTCTCCCATTAAAGGGATGTGGGACTTTTACTTTAAAAAGGAGAGAGAGCAAGGGAGAGGAAGACTTGTAACAGTGAAGACCAGAGGCACAAGTGCGCTCAGCCTTTTAAACAGCTTTTCCAGACATTGTTAGCCAGCCCGCAGGCAGCTAGGCATGGGTTGAAGCATTATAAAACAGGGCTCTGAATGCCCTACAGGTGGTCTGCTGACATAATCCCCCAATTTAAAGCGTTTTCCTTTGCTGGACAATTGTATTACAAAACTCCTTTCTCTTTTACTCTTAATTGAACCAATGAACTATTATAAACTACAAGTTTTTCTTTAAAAAAAAAAAACCCTCAGCGCCTCAATTCTATTGACTAAAATTCTGACAAGCTTTCTGAACGGAACCTTTAAAAAGCACCAGGAAAGTAAAGGCTGCTTCGGCAGACATTTCTCCCACTCATGTATTTTTATTTCTCATGCTTGTTATTTTTCTGACAGATTAGCAATAATTTAAAAGTAATTGGTGAGGTTGTATGTTCATCCTGAGAAGATAGCCCCAGGTCCCTTATTAAACTGTCAATCAAGATAAGAATTGGGCAGCTACCCAGCTAATGATGGGGACATCAAACTGTTGAGTGGGGAACGTGTTCTCGGCAGGCAGCCTGTCAGATGTTTGTTCTCTATGTAATGTCCTCATAGGAGTATTTAGGGATTTCGAAATATATTTTTTTTAATTAATAGGATGGAAACTACTTCCTTGGCTTATCTTATTCATGGGGAAGGCTTTTAAGAAAATTTCTTGGTAAAAACTGTGTTGCAGGTCCTTTCTAGAGTCATTCTTGGTGTTAATTGGATTGTTGCAATTAGATAGGCAGTAATAACACCCACTTCAGCTGTCATGCCGACTTTATTTTTTAAAGTCAGGGACATTGTAAAATCTTCACCTTTCAGTAGTTTTATCCATTCAAGAATTGCAGTTTTGTAACTTAAGTTCCAATAAGTGGCCTGCATCTAACCAATGTGGTGATCGTGTGCCATAACTGTATACAAACCAGCCATCAACTTTACATTTTCAGTTATAAAGTAACATTTGAAGGCATTCTCATAGTCGAACACAGATGTGGGATAAAGAGAGAGCTAAAAGTCACTAGTTAGCATGTTGGTTTTCTAATGTAGCAATATTTTTATTATAGACCCAGTGGGAAATGTTGAATGTTGAAGCTCTTTTGCTTTATTAAGTTTCTTTAGTATATCTTTGTAAAATGCCATATTTGATAACATACAAAATGGCTGTAAATTAGCTTAATTAATATAAGCAAGCTAACCAAAAAAAAAAAATTTAAAAATCTATTGACAAGGACAGCTCTCAGTAAAAAAAACTTGTACCTATAATCACTAGAGAATGTTAGTAAAACACAAGTGCTGATTCTTTGCCTTTAAAGCTAAACTTTGAGTTGCAAGTTGCCAATACTCAAATTGTATCTATAAAGGGAATTAAAAAACCCAACGTTGATATGGGGGTGGGAAAAGGGAGAAAGAGTATTTGCCATTAGACAAGTGAATGGGTCCCTCGCCAGAACAGCCCCTCTTGCTTTTCAGTTGAGCCCTTACTTTCTATATGGAACAAGTGTCAGTTTTTAAAAATCTTGTCAAATATGGGGGATGGGGGGTATAGGTTACTTTGTGGCCAGGTCAGTGTAAATAAAGTCTAATATGGTTTAAACCATTAAAGACAAAGCTCTTTAAACTTACTCATGGGAGACTTTATGTGAAACTCTTTTTGCTTTATAATAAATGCAATTAGAAAGTAGCATAAAACAGAAGGGAGTGGGGATATGTAGAAGTTTAAGGAACAAACTTACCATGACAGTTTCTTAACCTGTGTTGAGGGTGTTGAGGGTTCCTGTAAATCCTTCCGAGTTTGAGGGCAGGAAATTGTTTTGTCTAGCCAAAAGGAAAATATATATATATATTATACAAAGAGAAAAGAAAAAAAGCAGTTGCAGAGCACAGGATGCAATTCAGAGTACAGGGTCAAACGTTCAGTTGAGACTCAGCAAATCCAAGTGTAGTGAACCACCTTCCACATTTGATGCTATACTGCCACCTTGTGGTGCCACAAAGGTTCATCCAAAAGTAGAGTCCCACAGTCCAGGCTTTGTACCACACAGACCCTGCCCAGAGGGCCTGCAAGCATTCTGTATTCATAATTTTGAATTCTTTCTCTCAAGACTAACTTGATCAGTTTAGAGCCCCGCAAGACTTCAATTGAAGTAAAAATTTTAATAGTTATACTAAAAATAGAATTAAGCTGTGTTGAAACCCAAAGATTTATCTTTTTAAAAAATTATATTCTGAGTTACTCTTATTTCAACAGTGGGCTGCTTCCCAACGATTCACTATACCTTTTTATGGGAAAAGGAAGGAGTTCCGAGTCGTGAAGAACTTTCTGAGGGGGCATGTCGTTGACTTGCCTGTTTAAAGGAGTCACATTCCTGTATCCCATGTAGAAGTCGATCTGCCACGTCCAGTGGACAGGCTCCAGTACTGCACATGAATGTTGCAGGGATGGGTAGGATGCAGGCTATCCCCAGCATCTGGCCCGGTGTTTGTGGAAACACACCAAGGAATAGAAACTGCTATGAAAAAGGGTCAGCCAAAAGTAAGAGAGTGGGGAGCAGGTGCTGTGGGACACTTGAGCTCTGCGGGGAGAAGAGTTCCACAACACAGCCATGTGGGGAGGCCCTGCAGCCTCGTGGAACCCACAGCCAGAGACTTCCTGTTCCTGAAGGCTAGGTGGCTGCTGGAGGCCGGAGTCAAGGAGGAAGCATTGGTTAAGAGGGTACAGATTAAAGATCTGAGAGGTCACCTACCATGAGCATGCAATTTTTAAGACAGAGATCCCAGGGGCCGTCAGGGATCTCCCTATTCATAAACAATTGGCAGACAAGACCTAGCAGTGTGATGGAAATGTAGATCCTGCATTTTAACAAGATCCCTAAGTGTTTAGCATGCATAGGTCAGCCCTACACTGAAGTCCAGAGGACTGGGCTTGCCAAGGATCATATGGTCAAGTTCAGGGCAAGGCCTGGAAACTTGGAGCCTACTACTGGTCACTCCTAGGTTTTCCTTTCCCAGCTGCCTGACGTTTGTGGAAATTCCTTCCACCATCACTATGTGCATTTGTCCCTGAATATCAACTGACCAGGGCTGTGTCCACCTAGTTCCATAATCACACCAGAGTGCAGCTTTTCCCTGTGTAGTGCTGACCTACATAGAAACATCCGAATACACAGTCTGGAAGAATGAAAGGACTCTGTTGCTGACAGCTGAAGTTCATACGGGAATCATCTGCCCTGGTCAGCAGAGGTCTGGGGACCCTTCAGGGAGAGCCTGGCCAGGGCCAGGGAGGAAGGCAGACAACAGAGCTGGGCACTGAAGCCAGGGCAGGGCAGGGAGCAGGAAATAGGGTTCAGGACCTACAGGGTCCTAGGGGAGCATTACAGAAATTTCTGGAATGAGAGAACAAGTTGTAAAGGAGTTTAGCTCTGCTGAGCTAAACCACAGACCCAGGAGATGACCTAAGGAGTTGGATGGTTCTTGAAAAGGGAAATGGCAAAATAAGGATGGACATAAAAGGGAACTGACCAGGGCAAGAGCAAAATTAAGATAAATTTTAACTGAACACAAAGTTTTAAATGGTTTTCCAAGCCTTGGGGAGAATCATTCACAAAGGACCAAGGTACCTATATATATCAACTTAAACATTCAGGTGAGCCAGACACTAAATTAGAAAAACAATTTCCAGCTTTTATGCCCTAACAAATTCACTTCTGAATAACACCCCAGCAGCAGTTCTCACCCTGCCTACCCACAAGCACTGGTGGTGCTTCTTAAAATTACAAGTACCCTGGCAGCACCCCAGACCAACTGAGTCAGAATTTCTGAGGATAGAATCTGAACTAGCCTCAGGTGATTTCCCTGCATAGCAAGCTCTGACGGCCAGTGCGTGTCATTGAAGGTGGTGCTATGATCTAAAATGAAACAATCAAATAGAAATAGGAATTAATTAAGCAGACTAGCTCTTACATCTAACTTGGTTACATGGAAGTGATTTTTTTTCTTTTTGTCACCTTGAGCATGTAAATATTTGGAAGAGAACAGGAGCACTCTCACCTGATCCTAACAGAGAAGTTCATGCTTTGTTGTTTTGAATAACCCTGCTCTTTCTTTCACCTGTAAAGAAACAAAACTTTGGGTACACAGGGTATGATTGAAACAAACAGTCAACCCAACCTATGAACTAAGGAGAAACCAATAATGTGGAGTTATGATTAGTAAAGATACTTATAATGTTGTCTTTTCATTCAGTAAATGTTTATTTACTGACATGAACTCTGTCTGAAATGAAGGCTGTATTGACTTAATATGGGCATGACTCCAAGACCAAGGCATCTGTTGTGTCGTCCAGGAAGCAGGCTGGCTGGGATCTTGACTATATGCCAATACAAGTATATGTATCTTTCAAAGGAACCTAATACTGTGTTCCCTAATGCTAGAACTTTGCTCAAGTTTTAGAATTTTAAGGGAATGTTTATTCTGTAGAGAAATCTACACTTTCTCTGGGGACCCTGAAAGAGGACCCAGGAAGTAAGATGCACTTTCACAAAGTAAACTCTGAGGTTTTCCTTACTCTATGTAACAAGTATGACTTTGGATCTTAACTCGTACTCCTTACTCTCATTTTGAAAGAAAAAGTCTAAGCAGAGGGTCATAGGTCAAACCCACGAAAGGGGTACAGATTTTTCATAATGCCTTAAAGAGCACCTCTTGTTTATTTAATACTTAAGAGGAACCAAAAAAAAGAAAAAGAAAAGCTAATAACTCAATTTAATCATTCTGGAAAATATCTTATAATGAACATTATTTTTACCTGATTAGCTCATAAAATCTTCAATAAACACGTGTTGTTTCATAGGCCTTACCTGCCTACATAGCAGGGAAAGTTCAGTATCGATTCTGCCCAGAGTCTGAACCAAGCCCACCGTTTCACTGCAAAAATAGCTCTCTGTAGAATAAATCCCACGGCATGGTTGGGTTTGGAGGATGATTATATTCCAACCCTAGGGACAGGGCACTGTCTCACCTCCAAAGCCAAGTCCAGAGAGGCCATGTTGTGTCACTTTCTGACTAATAAACACCAGCTTATGCAAATAATTTCTCTTAGAACCCATAATCATTATCTAAAAATCTATCTACGCTTAAGAAGCATAAAATATTATTTAAACCTTAAGGTCGCACAGACTTTATACAAATCCAGTTAGTAAAAAGTCTATCTTTAGAATATCCTTCAAATGGAAGTCAATATTAAAAAGCATGGTGAGAACCAAACAATAGGTGTATTTTTATGGAATCATGATGTTTCTGATCTCGAAAGAAACTGTGAGCCTACCTAGTTTAGTGTTTTGATCCTGGTTGTGCACTAGAATCTACACCTTGTTGCCTTCAGAATTTTTGTCTCTGTAGGGTTGACAATCATTCCCCTTGCCCTGTCCTACCTTCTGTACCTGGAAATGAAGGCAGAGTCACCACATGCACACCTTCCCTGGGTTCTTTCTGTTGCAGCCCCTCTTGGCCTCTCAGATTTTCACAACGCCCTCGTGCCCTGTGCCTTGCATGTGTTGCCCCCTGCCTGGAAGGCCCTCTCTACTAACCCCATATTGGTGTTTGGGGTCTTTTCTTCCTAAAGACGCTGCCAGAGTTTTCACTCCTCTCCATAGCCTCCCCTGGCGCCTCACACCAAGCTTTCGCTCCTCCCTCAGGTGTGTTTGCAGATGAACGTTCTCAATTTATTCTTCTCGATGATTACACTGTCCACAGTATACATCATTCATTCTTGTCTACCTCTCTCCCACTGGGCCGTATTTGAGAGTCAAGACACTGTCTTATTCACCTTTATGTCAAGCATATAATTGATCCTCAAATTTATGATAATGTGCAATATACTTTCTTCCGTTAAAACACTGTGTTGACCCAATATCCATCAGTGGACGAGTGGATAAAAAAAGAAGTGGTACATTTACACAATGAAATACTACTCGGCCATAAAAATTAAAATCTAGGTGACACTATGGATGCCCCTAGAGGGTATTGTGCTCAGTGAAATAAATTAGACAGAGAAAGACAAATACCATGAATTCATTTATATGTTGCTTAGGCCCAGTCCAAAGCTTATTTTGCCCTGCTTTAATATTCCAGATGTTTAAGGAATAAGACATGTCAAGAAGTTCCTCGGGGATGGCAACTCTAGTTCCATGTTAAAGTGGCTCTGGTGTGTGTGTGTGTTGTGACAGATGGGTCTAACGTAAGTCAATAACTCTTTTCTAGACCCCTAAAGGTACTGAGTTAGTTTTACAGTAAGCTGTTCACTAACTTGCATGACAAGCATCAAATGAATAACAAAAGGTATTCAATTAAGTCCATGTGGACTGTCTGCAGTGCTACTTCTCTAGCCTCTTCATGGCTTTGCAGAAACAACCTGGGTGCCATCTGACCCCCTATGACATGTAATTCTCCAGACCTATATTTTGCCTTTAAATCTCCAGTGTCATCACCCATTGGACCAAAGCCTATCTAGAAGTGCCTTGCTGTGGCTGGAGCAGGGTCCAATTGAAGAAACAGGTAAGATGTGACTTTCAGATCCCTCCTGCCATCTTCTCTGTCCTCCTCTTTGATAACTATCATAGTTCTTTCTCAGGTACCAAATTCTGTCTTGCATTCTCTTATTTACAATAAAATGCATTACTCATCTCTTTGCTAGCCAATCCCAACGAGACTCCTAAGAAGGAATACAGAACAAAGCACATTCCCTGGTTCTCTCAGAATTTCTGTGAGATGTAAAAAATAGATAACATAGAGAGTATGCTTCCTGACCCAACAGTACTTACTGAGTAACAAGTTATTAGGAAACATTGGTGTTAGAAATATACCCAGGGTTATTGGCATGGTCCCGGGATGAGTCTCCCAACAGTTCATCCATCCTGCCACAAAAGAGGTTGCATACACTCCTTTACCCCACACTGATCAAAGGAGTCTTTGTCAGACCTATGATGGCTCTATTTAGAGATAGTCTTATTAACATCAGTTAGTCATGCTCACCAAAGTATAACTGACTGATACAGGGAACAATTCTTACTAAAGCATTTAGATTTTAAACAGTATCCATGTTTGAATACTTAACTTAGGAGCTAAATCTTTGATGGGTAATTTCAAAAATCAGCCATAGGTGGGCCCCACCCAACTAGAAAGAAAAAAATGCTAAGAGTTATAGGAATACCACTACACCTTTGTTTTAAAGACGTGTTGAATTTTGTTTGACGTCATTTTTGAAATTTAAGTTGTGTAAATACACATGGTTGAAGTGACTGACTGACACCCAGAGCAGACTGATTCTATGCATACCCAGTATCTAATATAATGCATCTGATAAAATCAGGTACCAACAGACATCTACATACTTGGTTGGAGAGAGGCAGGTACAATGAGTTAATCAAGGAGCTAAAAAATTCCTCTTCTGATTAAAAAATCAGCAGTTGGCAAAAGTAGTACCTCTGTGACTGTAAGCATCCTCCCTCTGTCCCTGACCTAGCAGAGGAGTGATTAAAAAGCCATAAGCCAGCCAAGAGTTGATTACAGTGTGGGGAGTGCTTTTCTCCATTATAAACCCAAAAAACTCACTGGAAGCTACAGGAAAGAACACAGGTTTTTGAAATCAAATCTAAATTCCCATCCCCATTTGTGCAACCTGGAGAAAGTTAGCAGTGAGCCTCAGTTTCTCATCTGTAAAATAAGTCACAGGGTTACTGGGAGGATAGGATGACATGACCTATGCTCTCAGCATGCAGTAGACACTTAATAAATGCCCTCCTTCTCCAGCCACAGGAACACTAGATGATCTCTTCTGTGTGTCCTTGGTTCCTCACCCCCATTCCTTATCGTGGCTATTCCAGACTCACTTCCTCTCTTCATCTCTGTCCAAGCACACTTGGCTACAGAAACTCCCTCACCCTTCAAGGAGCAGCCGTATGTGCTCCACACCTGCCTCTTCTCCGCTATGCACTGTCATATAAGTACTGTGCACTAACTGATTATGTAACTGGAGCCCTCCTCTGCCCCTTCTCAGAACAAGCCCCCTCACCTGTGTTGTTTGCTTCTCTGTTGATTCGATGACTGTTCTATATTTAATTCTCTCTCTGTCACGTGTCTTCAAACCTTCCCTGTGTGCCACCTTTGCCCCAGAGGCTTTACGCTTCTCCTATATTCAAATTAATTTTAAAAATCATCTATCAAACACCTGTCCAGTCCCAGACACTATCGCATCTGTTAAGACTACCATGAGAAACTTGGAGCTTACAGAACCTTCTCTGAGTATGGTGTCCTCATCCGTCCCCTGAGAACCTCTGCTGTTTCCCTGCTGTCTCCTAGGGCCGTTATGACAGATTGGATCTGACAGTCCAGATGAGGCACAGAATGACCCCTGGCATTCAGGGAACCCTCACTGAGTGTTAGGATCTAACGAGCAGGACAGTCATGTAAGTGAGAAGTCAGGGAGCTGTGGGCAGCTGAGACATCCCTGCTGAGTGACTTTTCTGTCATTGCTGAGGTACAAGAAGAACATGAACTGATAGGAAAGTTGGAAGAACAGTGTTAGGGACCTCACTAGAGACCAGAAGTTTATAATGGCCCTAGTTTGGGTACGTGAGCCATTTTCTCCAGAAAGGCTATTGCTGTGGTTCTCTCTTCCCAGCAATCTGTGCACTGTGCCTGGTCATCCTGTCCATTTGTGTTTGGAAAGTAAAATTGGCAATAGAATAGATTTGCATGTTGGAATTTAAATATATTTCGCCCAAAAAGAGCCAATTTAATCTTAGAAGAAGACAATCTACCAATAAAAACAACAGTATGAAGACAGTTAAACAAAAAAGGAGAACAGATTTAACACCAACTCATGCCTATAAAAATAATGTTAGGTCAATAAGTAACTTTGTTCTGCCCACCAAATAATGTGTGGGGACACCTTAGCATGGCCCTCTGCCCTGGTGTGACCAGCACAGGGCCCACCTGGGGTCCACACCATCCATCCCCTCAAAGGTTTTGGGTAGAAACCTAGATAGTGTCAGAGAAAGAGCACAGAAAAAGTTTAAAGAAATATATAAAGTCAAGCATGGGTATTTGTCATCTGAGAGAACACAGGTCTGCTATTTGTTCCCTTGGCTCAGGTACGGCACAGGGTAAACATGCCGAGGCTACTTTGCTATAAGGTCTGATCCTAAAACTGGAAAACAAAAGATTCACTCCATTGGAAGCAACTTTAGGGATCCTAACAGACTTGATGACACCATTGGCCTCTTCTGTCCCTCAGGGTCACCAGAGAGGTGTGGGGTTGAGGCTGTGGGCAGACACCTAAAGATTATACAGCAGTTCTACATTGCTGATTCCTAAACTAACTCCTGCTGAACCTTTTCTGAGTTCCAATCCAGTGAGTCCAACTTCCCCACTGTACCTCTCCTCCTCAATTTTCCACAGATGCCTCTGCATTGGCATGTCTACACTAGTGGTCACCAGCACCTACCCCACCAAACTGTTCTCTTCAGGTGAATGCCACCAAGGAGACCATACTGGGATCTCATTCTTTTTCCTTGTTCTCCCACCTCCATGAAGGAGCAGGCATGTTGAGTCCTTGTACATGTGTCTCCTGTACACAACTCATTCTCAGCTTTTTATTTTAATCTAGATGAGGAAAGAAAGACACACAGAGAAGAATTGATCTTGGAGCCCTAAGCTAGTGAGCTAATGGAAATATTGCACTGTCACTGGAGTACAAGTCTTAATCACTCCCTCAGCTTCTCTCTCTCAAGAACCACATTGGCCATATAACAAAATCTGACAAATGTCATTTAACCTAAGGCTGTATTTCCCTTCAGCGGCCAATTCCACAAACTGGGGGATTCCAAGATGATGACCAAGTAGGTGGATGTTCCAACTGCTACCACCCAGAACCAAATTGGATTACAACTTAATTTAAGAACAATCATCTTGAAAAACCAACTTTGGGCTAAATGAAGAGGAGTCCATAATGAAGGATTACAGAAGAACCCACACTGAGACTGTCTTTTTACAAAAGACTCTGTGGGAAAACCAGGCAGCTACAAGAGGAGGAGGAACATCTGAAAAGTGGAGGCAGAGCTTACAGAGCTTGGGGCTTTTATGGAGCTGCTGTCATCTCTAAGCAGGAGGAAGCTGATCTTTATACACAAGATGGTCCCTTCCACACTACCCAGGCACAGAAAATGCAGGCATAAACAGCAAACAAAGCAGTAGCTCCACATAGCCCACAGCAGATTACAAACAACAGCTGATGCCAACCCAAGAAGATCTAGAACCAACACAACTAGTAATGGGTGTCAGACAGTGCTAATTCTAGACTCAGCTAACTCTACAAGCAGCATGCACAAGGGAGCAGTCCAGCAGGCACCAAACACTGGAGAATAAATATACCCAACAGGACAGACAGTGCACACTGTCTAATACATGTGATCAAGGTTGGCCCTTACAGCCAGCCAGCCTAAAGAGATAACCATACCCACAAAAGGACCAACTACATTCAACACTCAAATACAACAAGAGGGAAAATAGCAAGAAGTATTACTGGAACAAGGAAAACAGGTGGCCTGAAGGTCAGTACCACTGAGCCAATCTTCTACATAAAGACACCACAAAAATTTCAGTCAGATGACACTACCTAATACACAGACAAGAGAGGCAGACAGAGAAATGTGACCCAAATGAATCAACAACAGAAATCCCCATAAAAAGAACCAAATGAAATGGAAGTAACTAAACTACCAAGATGCAGAGTTTAAAATAATGATATTTAAGGATGCTTATGGATCTTAGAACAACAACAGATGTACATAATGAGCACCTAAATAAAAAGTAGCAAGTATCAAAAAGGACATTGAAATCATAAAAAAGAACCAGTCAGAAATGACAAATACAATATCAGAAATGAAGACTGCACTAGAAGAAATCAACAGTAGGCCAGATGAAGAAGAGGATCGAATCAGTGATTTAGAGGACAAGATAAGTGAAAGCAAAAAAGCAGAGCAGCAAAATGAAAAGAAGTTCAGAAAGACTGAGGAAATTCTAAGAGATTTCTGTGACAACATGAAGAGAAACAACATCTTCATCATAGGAGTTCCTGAAGGAGAAGAGAATGAACAAGAGATAGAGAACTTGTTTGAAGAAATTATAGCTGAAAACTTCCCTAAATTGATAAAGGGAAGAGTCACACAAGTTCAGGAAGCACAGAGAGTCCCATTAAAGAGGGACCCAAGGAGGCCTACACCAAGACACATCATAATTAAAATGCCAAAGTTAAGAGACAAAGAAAGAATATTAAAAGCAGCAAGAGAAAAGTAATTAATTACCTAGAAAGAAGCCCCCATAAGGATGACATCTGACTTCTCAACAGAAACACTGGAGGCCAGAAGGGATTGGCAAGAAATATTCAAAGTGATACAAAACAAGAACCTACAACCAAGACTACTTTACCCAGCAAAGCTCTCATTTATAATTTAAAGAGAAATAAAAAGCATCCCAGACCAAAAAAAAAAAAAGACTCAAGAAATTTATTACAACTAAACCAGTACTGCAAGAAATGTTAAGGGGCCTGCTATAATAAAAGCAAAGAAAAAAAAATTGAGAAAAAAAGGATTGTAGATTTAAATAATAAAATGGCAATAAATAAGTGCATATCAATAATAAGTGTAAATAGATTAACTGCTCCAATCAGAACACATAAGGTAACTGCATGTGTAAGAAAATAGGACCTGTATATATGCAGTCTACAAGAGACCCACCTCAGAACAAAAGATGCACATAGACTGAAAGTGAAAGGATGGAAAAAAGTATTTTATGCAAATGGAAATGGGGTAGCAATACTTAGACAAAATAGATGTTAAAACAAAAGCTATAGAAAGGGATAAAGAAGGTCTCTACATAATGATAAAGGGAGCAATCCATCAGGAGGATATAACCATTGTAAATATTTATGCACCTAATATAGAACCACCTTAATATATAAAGCAGATTTTTTTTATTTTTTTTTACAGAGACAGAGAGAGGGATAGATAGGGACAGACAGACAGGAACAGAGAGAGATGAGAAGCATCAATCATTAGTTTTTTGTTGCAACATCTTAGTTGTTCATTGATTGCTTTTCTCATATATGCCTTGACCGCGGGCCTTCAGCAGACTGAGCAACCCCTTGCTCAAGCCAGCGACCTTGGGTCCAAGCTGGTTAGCTCTGCTCAAACCAGATGAGCCCGTGCTCAAGCTGGCGACCTCGGGGTCTCGAACCTGGGTCCTTCCACATCCCAGTCCCATGCTCTATCCACTGCGCCACCACCTGGTCAGGCTAAAGCAGATTTTGATGGACATAAATAACAAGATTGACAGCAATACTATAATAGTAAGGGATTGTAATACCTCACTAGCATGAGAGATTCTCTAGACAAAAAATTAACAAAGAAACAGTGGCTTTAAATGACACACTAGATCAACTGGATTTACATGATATCTTCAGAACCTTTCACCCCAAAGCAGCAGAATATACATTCTTTTCAAATGTTCATGGTACATTCTCTAGGATAGACCACATGTAAGGACACAAAACGAGTATCAATAAATTTAAGAAGATTGAAATCATAACAAGCATATTCTCTGATCACAATGGCATGAAACATATAGAAATCAACTACAATAGAAAAACTGAAAAACATTCAAACACTTGAAGGTTAAATAGCATTTTATTAAATAATGAATGGGTTAACAATGAGATCAAGGAAGAAATCAAAAATTTCCTTGAAACAAATGAAAATAAACATACAACTCAAAACCTATGGGACATAGCATAAGTAGTCCTGAGAGGAAAGTTTATACCATTACAGGCATACCTTAAGAAGCAAAAACAAAATCTCAAATAAAGAACATAACCCTGCACCTAAAAGAACTACAAAAGTAACAGATAAAGCCCAGAGGAAGTAGAAGGAAGGAAATAATAAAGATCAGAGCAGAAATAAATGATATAGAGGCTAAAAAACCAATACAAAAGATCAATGAAACCACGAGTTGCTTTTTTCAAAATGTAGACAAAATTGATGAACCTTTAACCAGACTCATCAAGAAAAAAAGGGAGAGGACTCAAATAAATAAAATTAGAAATAAAAGTGGAGAAGTAACAGCTGTATCACAGTAATACAAAAGATTGTAAGAAAATACTATGAAGATGTATATGCCAAAAAATTGGACAACCTAGGCAAAATGGATAAATTCCTTGAACCATATAATCTTCCAAAACTCAATCAGGAAGAATCAGAAAACCTATACAAACCAATTACAACAAATGAAATTGAAACAGCTATCAAAAAATTCCAACAAACAAAAGTCCTGGCCTGGAGGGCTTCACCGGTGAATTTTACTAAATAGACAAAAAAGAACTAACACTTATCCTTCTCAAGCTATTTCAAAAAATTCAAGAGGAGGGAAGATTTCCAAGCTCCTTTTATGAGGCAAGCATTTTCCTCATTCCAAAACCAGGTAAAGACACAGCAAAGAGAACAGTCACCTTGACAACAATTGACTCCCAGCCCCACCTGATTACGCTGGAGACTCTCACTGCCAGAGCCTTACCCAGAGCCTTGCGCTGAGTGAGGATAGAGTGGGGATCTCCCAGCTCTTTGAGCCTCTTACTCCTCAGACAGAAGCAGTGGCAGCCTCATAGCTGGATCACCAGGCTGCTAATTCAGGAAGGGGAGACTAGGAGAGAGAATCCAGGAAAGCAAACTCTCTCATTGTTAGACTCTGCAAATGCCAAGAAGCCTTGACTACCAGAGAGACTAAAGCCAATTATATGACATTGCCATAGAATCCCATCAACTGCAAATCCCTACCTAAGCGTGACACAGGGGCAGAACCTGGGGTACAGAGTCACCGACTAGGAAGAAGGAAGAGAAAAGAAAAAGGAAGAAGTTAACCTCTCAAAATCAAGAAAAATCCACAGACTTTATGACTTGTTCCACTAATTCTTTGTTGTTGTTGTTTCTTTCTTCTTTCTTTTTATTTTTTATTTTTTATTTTTATTTTTTTTAAGCTGGAAACGGGGAGAGACAGTCAGACAGACTCCCGCATGCGCCCGACCGGGATCCACCCGGCACGCCCACCACGGGCCATGCTCTGCCCCTCTGGGGCGTCGCTCTGCCGAGACCAGAGCCACTCTAGCGCCTGGGGCAGAGGCCAAGGAGCCATCCCCAGCGCCCGGGCCATCTTTGCTCCAGTGGAGCCTTGGCTGTGGGAGGAAAAGAGAGAGACAGACAGGAAGGAGGGGGTGGGGGTGGAGAAGCAAATGGGCGCTTCTCCCATGTGCCCTGGCCAGGAATCGAACCCGGGTCCCCCACACGCCAGGCCGACGCTCTACCACTGAGCCAACCGGCCAGGGCCTCTTTCTTCTTTCTTATTGCCTTTATTATTATTTGTATTTCCTCCACCACAGTCAGTTTATTCTCTGCCCATCTTATGCTACCCTTTTCTTGAACTACACTAGCCATGAGTGTTACATTTTATTTCTTTTCTTCATCCTTACTCTCCTTTAGGGTTACTCTCCAAAACCCTTAACTCTCACTCTCTCCCCTTTTGTTTTTGTTTGTATTTCCTTTTCTTTTTTTCTTCCTTCGTTTCTCTCTTTTTCTTATTTTTTCCTTTCTATTAGTTTCTTCTTTTCTCCTTTTACTTTTCCTCCCATTCAATCCTCAATCATGAACAAATAATTTAATTTGGGACTCAAGTTTTGTTTGTTTGTTTGTTTTTTTGTTCTTTTTTTTCTGCTTTTGTTCTTGGTTTTCCTTTATTTGTTTGTTTTTGTGGCATTTTGGGTACTTTTAATGTGGTACATTGCTTTTTAACTCACTAGCATTCCTCCCAACCCAAAGTCTCCATTGTATTTAGTCTTCGCTCCACTTAATACAACAGATTTTTATTTATTATTTTTATTTTTATTTTTTTCTTCTTTAAATATTATTATTTTTCCTCTTCTTTTTTCTGTTTCCCTCTTATCCCTCTCATTATATCGCTTAGTCGACCATCACTTACAAGCAAATCATTTTATGCTTGTCTAAGATTATCTCTTTTTTTTTTTTTTTTGCATTTAGTAGGTCCCTACTCCCTTTTTTGCCCCTTGAACTCTTCACCCCAAATCAGGCCCTCCGTTATAGGCAGTTTTGTTCCATTTAGCATAATATAATTCACAGGTCATCAGATATTTCCCTAAGGAGGTGAGAGGAGGGGAAGAGAAGAAAAAAAAAAGGGGGAAATAATAAATTATTACTTTTTTTGTGTGTGGAGTGTTTTCCTTTTTTTTTTTTTTTTCCTTTTTATTCTTTATTAATTCTAATTAATACTATCAACAAGACCACCTTCAGATGCCAATAAGAAAAAGGAAATCGAATATTATGGATACAAAAGATAGAGAGGTAACACAAATAGATGTGGAAAAATCTATGGAGAAAAGATTTAACATATTGGAAGCCTTGGAGCCAAATGACAGAGAATTTAAAACAGAAATCTTAGCCCTGGCCGGTTGGCTCAGCGGTAGAGCGTCGGCCTAGCGTGCGGAGGACCCGGGTTCGATTCCCGGCCAGGGCACATAGGAGAAGCGCCCATTTGCTTCTCCACCCCTCCGCCGCGCTTTCCTCTCTGTCTCTCTCTTCCCCTCCCGCAGCCAAGGCTCCATTGGAGCAAAGATGGCCCAGGCGCTGGGCATGGCTCTGTGGCCTCTGCCTCAGGTGCTAGAGTGGCTCTGGTCGCAATATGGCGACGCCCAGGATGGGCAGAGCATCGCCCCCTGGGGGGCAGAGCACCGCCCCTGGTGGGCGTGCCGGGTGGATCCCGGTCGGGCGCATGCGGGAGTCTGTCTGACTGTCACTCCCTGTTTCCAGCTTCAGAAAAATGAAAAAGAAAAAAAGAAAAAAAAACAGAAATCTTAAAAATACTCAGAGATATACAAGAAAACACAGAAAGGCAATTTAGGGAAATCAGAAAACAACTCAATGATCTCAAAGAATATATTAACAAGGAAATTGAAACTATAAAAACAAATCAAACAGAAATGAAAAACTCAATTCAAGAGCTGAAAAACGAGGTAACAAGCTTAGCTAATAGAACAGCCCAGATAGAAGATAGGATTAGTGAAATAGAAGACAAGCAACTTGAGGCACAACAGAGAGAAGAAGAAAGAGACTCAAAAATAATAAAAAATGAGAAAGCCCTACAGGAATTGTCTGACTCCATCAGAAAGAATAACATAAGAATAATAGGTATATCAGAGGGAGAAGAGAAAGAAAATGGAATGGAGAATATACTCAAACAAATAATAGATGAGAACTTCCCAAGCCTGTGGAAAGAACTAAAGCCTCAAATTCAAGAAGCAAACAGAACACCGAGTTTTCTTAACCCCAACAAACCCACTCCAAGGCACATCATAATGAAGATGACACAAACCAATGACAAAGAAAAAATTCTCAAGGCAGCCAGGGAAAAGAAGAATACAACATATAAAGGAAGGCCTATTAAATTATCATCAGATTTCTCAGCAGAAACTCTATAAGCTAGAAGAGAGTGGACCCCAATATTTAAAGCCCTGAAAGAGAGGAACTTTCAGCCAAGAATACTATACTCATCAAAGCTATCCTTCAAGTACGAGGGAGATATAAAAACATTCACAAATACAGAAAAGATGAGAGAATTTATCATCAGAAAGCCCCCACTCCAGGAAATACTAAAAGGGGTCTTCCAACCAGATTCAAAGAACAAAAGAAAACAAAACCACAAGTAACAGCTCCACCAAAAAACAATAAAACCAAAGTTAAACTGTGACAACAAAAGAAAAAAAAGGGGAGAAAAGATGAAGATTAACAGTAGCAAAGGACGATGAAGCGCAGAAATACTCATAAGAAAGGGTACTACAATGAATATGGTAGGTACCCTTTGCATTACTTAATGGTAACCACCCTTGAAAAAACCACCACAAAAACACTTGACTTAAAAAAGGTAGTAACAGAGGAAAGAAGTATGGAATACAAACAAACAAAAACAAATGATAGAAAAACAAAAGAGAAGAATCAAACAAGATACAAAACTAACAGAAAGCAATTTATAAAATGGCAATAGGGAACCCACAAGTGTCAATAATTACACTAAATGTAAATGGATTAAACTTACCAATAAAAAGACACAGAGTAGCAGAATGGGTTAAAAAAGGAAATCCAACTGTATGCTGCCTACAAGAAACTCATCTAAGCAACAAGGATAAAAACAAATTCAAAGTGAAAGGCTGGAAAACAATACTCCAAGCAAACAACACCCAAAAGAAGCAGGTGTAGCAATACTCATATCTGATAATGCTGACTACAAGACAGAAAAAGTACTCAGAGACAAAAATGGTCATTTCATAATGATTAAGGGGACACTGAATCAAGAAGACATAACAATCCTTAATATATATGCACCAAACCAAGGGGCACCAAAATATATAAGACAGCTACTTATTGACCTTAAAACAAAAACAGACAAAAATACAATCATACTTGGAGACCTCAATACACCGCTGACGGCTCTAGATCGGTCATCCAAACAGAGAATCAATAAAGATATAGTGGCCTTAAATGAAATACTAGAACACCTGGATATGATAGACATCTACAGGACACTTCATCCCAAAGCGACAGAGTATACATTTTTCTCTAGTGTACATGGAACATTCTCAAGAATTGACCATATGTTGGGCCACAAAGACAATATCAGCAAATTGAGAAAAATTGAAATTGTACCAAGCATATTCTCTGATCATAAAGCCTTGAAACTAGAATTCAACTGTAAAAAAGAGGGGGAAAGACCCACAAAATTGTGGAAACTAAACAACATACTTCTAAAAAATGAATGGGTCAAAGAAGAAATAAGCGCAAAGATCAAAAGATATATACAGACAAATGAAAATGAAAATACGACATATCAGAATCTCTGGGATGCAGCAAAAGCAGTAATAAGAGGAAAGTTCATATCACTTCAGGCCTATATGAACAAACAAGAGAGAGCCGAAGTAAACCACTTAACTTCACACCTTAAGGAACTAGAAAAAGAAGAACAAAGACGACCCAAAACCAGCCGAAGAAAGGAGATAATAAAAATCAGAGCAGAAATAAACGAAATGGAGAACAGAAAAACTACAGAAAAAATCAATAAAACAAGGAGCTGGTTCTTTGAAAAGATCAACAAAATCGACAAACCCTTGGCAAGACTCACCAAGGGAAAAAGACACAGGACTCAAATAAATAAAATCCAAAATGAAAGAGGAGAAATCACCACAGACATCATAGATATACAAAGAATTATTGTAGAATACTATGAAAAACTATATGCCACCAAATACAACAATCTAGAAGAAATGGATAAATTCCTAGAACAATACAACCTTCCTAAACTGAGTCATGAAGAAGTAGAAAGCCTAAACAGACCTATCAGCAGGGAGAAAATAGAAAAAACTATTAAAAACCTCCCCAAAAATAAAAGTCCAGGCCCAGACGGTTATACTAGTGAATTCTATCAAACATTCAAAGACTTGGTTCCTATTCTACTCAAAGTCTTCCAAAAAATTGAAGAAGAAGCAATACTTCCAAACACATTTTATGAGGCCAACATAACCCTCATACCAAAACCTGGCAAGGATAGCACAAAGAAAGAAAACTACAGACCAATATCTCTAATGAATACAGATGCTAAAATACTAAACAAAATACTGGAAAATCGAATACAACAACATATTAAAAAAAATAATACATCATGATCAAGTGGGATTCATCCCAGAATCTCAAGGATGGTTCAACATACATAAAACGGTTAACGTAATACACCATATCAACAAAACAAAGAACAAAAATCACATGATCTTATCAATAGACGCAGAAAAGGCTTTCAATAAAATACAACACAATTTTATGTTTAAGACTCTCAACAGAATGGGTATAGAAGGAAAATATCTCAACAGTATAAAGGCCATATATGATAAACCATCAGCCAACATCATATTAAATGGCGTAAAACTGAGGACTTTCCACCTTAAATCAGGAACACGACAGGGTTGTCCACTCTCTCCACTCTTATTTAACATGGTGCTAGAAGTTCTGGCCAGAGCAATCAGACAAGACAAAGAAATAAAAGGCATCCATATCGGAAAAGAAGAAGTAAAGGTATCATTTTTTGCTGATGATATGATCCTATACATCAAAAATCCAAAGGACTCCACAAAAAGACTAGAAACAATAAACCAATACAGTAAGGTCGCAGGATACAAAATTTACATACAAAATTCCATTGCCTTTCTATATGCCAACAATGAAATATTAGAAAACGAACTCAAAAAAATAATCCCCTTCACGATTGCAACAAAAAAAATAAAATACCTAGGAATAAACATAACAAAGAATGTAAAGGACCTATATAAAGAAAACTACAAGGCATTGCTAAGAGAAATAGAAAAAGACACAATGAGATGGAAAAATATTCCTTGTTCTTGGATAGGAAGAATAAATATAATTAAAATGGCCATATTACCCAAAGCAATATATAAATTTAATGCAATTCCCATCAAAATTCCTATGACATTTTTTAAAGAAATGGAACAAAAAATCATCAGATTTATATGGAACTATAAAAAACCCCGAATAGCCAAAGCAATCCTAAGGAAAAAGAATGAAGCTGGGGGTGTTACAATACCTGACTTTAAACTATATTATAGGGCCACAATAATCAAAACTGCATGGTATTGGCAGAAAAATAGACACTCAGACCAATGGAACAGAATAGAAAGTCCAGAAATAAAACCACATATATATGGTCAAATAATCTTTGATAAAGGGGCCAACAACACAAAATGGAGAAAAGAAAGCCTCTTCAACAAATGGTGTTGGGAAAATTGGAAAGCCACATGCAAAAGAATGAAACTCGACTACAGCCTGTCCCCGTGTACTAAAATTAATTCAAAATGGATCAAAGACCTAAATATAAGATCTGAAACAATAAAGTACATAGAAGAAGACATAGGTACTAAACTCATGGACCTGGGTTTTAAAGAACATTTTATGAACTTGACTCCAATGGCAAGAGAAGTGAAGGCAAAGATAAATGAATGGGACTACATCAGAATAAAAAGTTTTTGCTCAGCGAGAGAAACTGATATCAAAATAAACAGACAGCCAACTAAATGGGAACTGATATTCTCAAACAACAGCTCAGATAAGGGCCTAATATCCAAAATTTACAAAGAACTCATAAAACTCAACAACAAACAAACAAACAATCCAATAAAAAAATGGGAAGAGGACATGAACAGACACTTCTCCCAGGAAGAAATACAAATGGCCAACAGATATATGAAAAGATGCTCAGCTTCATTAGTTATTAGAGAAATGCAAATCAAAACTACAATGAGATACCACCTCACCCCTGTTAGATTAGCTATTATCAACAAGACGGGTAATAGCAAATGTTGGGGAGGCTGTGGAGAAAAAGGAACCCTCATACACTGTTGGTGGGATTGTAAAGTAGTACAACCATTATGGAGGAAATTATGGTGGTTCCTCAAAAAACTGCAAATAGAACTACCTTATGACCCAGCAATCCCTCTACTGGGTATATACCCCAAAACCTCAGAATCATTGATATGTAAAGATTCATGTAGCCCCATGTTCATTGCAGCACTGTTCACAGTGGCCAAGACATGGAAACAACCAAAAAGCCCTTCAATAGAAGACTGGATAAAGAAGATGTGGCATATATACTCTATGGAATACTACTCAGCCATAAGAAATGATGACATCAGATCATTTACAGCAAAATGGTGGGATCTTGATAACATTATATGGAGTGAAATAAGTAAATCTGAAAAAAACAAGAACTACATGATTCCATACAATGGTGGAACATAAAAACGAGACTAAGAGACATGGACAAGAGAGTGGTGGTTACCAGGGGTGCGGGGAGGGAGGTCGCAGGAGGGAGGGAGGGAGAGAGTTAGGGGGAGGGGGAGGAGCACAGAGAAAACTAGATAGAGGGTGACGGAAGACAATCTGACTCTGGGTGAGGGGTATGCAACATAATTTAATGACAAGATAACCTAGACATGTTTTCTCTGAATATATGTACCCTGAATTATTAATGTCATCCCATTAACATTAATAAAAATTTATAAATGTGGGGAAAAAAAGATACAGCAAAGAAAGAAAACTATAGGCCAATATCCCTGATGAATTTAGATGCTAAAATTCTCAACAAAATATTAGCAATACATCAGAAAAATTATACATCATGATCTAGTGGGTTTTATTCTGGGGAGGCAAGGCTGGTACAATATTCACAAATCAATCAATGTGATTCATCACATAAACAAAAGAAAGGATAAAAATCACAATTATATCAATATATACAGAAAAAACATTTGATAAAATCCAGCACCCATTTATGATCAAAACTCTCAGCAAAGTGGGGATACAGGGAACATACCTCAACATGATAAAGGCCATTTATGACAATCCCACAGCCAACATCATACTCAATGAGCAAAAACTAAAAGTAATCTCCTCAAGACCAGGAACAAGGCAGGGATGCTCCCTTTCACCACTCTTATTCAACATAGTTCTAGAAATCCTAGTCACAGCAATCAAACAAGAAGAAGAAATAAAAGGCATCCAAATTAGAAAAGAAAAATAAAAATTATAATTATTTGCTGATGACATGATCCTCTATATAGTAAACCCTAAAATCTCATTCAAAAACTACTAGACCTAAAAAATTTGGCAAGGTGGCAGGAGTCAGTGGCATTTTTATACACCAACAATAAACTGTAAGGAAGAGAAATTAAGGAAACAATTTCTTTGACTATTGCAACAAAAATAATAAAGTACCTAGGAGTAAATTGCACCAAGGAGGTAAAAGACTTGTACTCAGAAAATTATAAGACATTGAAAAAAGAAATCAATGAAGATACAGACAAGTAAAAGCATATACTGTGTTCACTGATAGGAAGAATAAACATCATTAAAATGTCTATACTACCCAAAGAAATCTACAAATTCAAGGCAATTCCTATTAAAATACCAATAGCATCTTAAAAGATATAAAATAAATATTCTAAAATTTTATATGGAACCAGGAAAGACCCCAAATAGCCTCAGCAGTCTTGAAAATGAAGAATAAAGTGGGAGATATCACACTTCCTGATATCAAGTTATACTACAAGTCCATAGTAATCAAAACAGTTTGGTACTGGCATAAGAACAGGCATACAGATCAATGGAATAGAACAGAGAACCCAGAAATAAACCCACACCTTTATGGTCAATTAATATTTGACAAAGGAGGTAAGAGCATACAGTGGAGTAAAGACAATCTCTTTAATAAGTAGTTATGGGAAATTTGGACAGGTATACATGCAAAAAAAATGAAACTAGACTACCAATTTACTCCATTCACAAAAATAAACTCAAAGTGAATAAAAGACTTAAATATGAGTTGCGAAACCATAGACATCTTGTAAGAAAACATAGGCAGTAAACTCCAATATCTCTCGTAGCAATATTTTTGCTGATATATCTCCATGGGCTAGTGAAATAAAGGAGAAAATAAACAAATGGGACTACATCAAATGAAAAAGCTTTTGCACAGCAAAAGACACCATGAACAAAATAAAAAGACAACCCACACAATGGAAGAACATATTTGCCAATACGTCTGATAAGAGGTTAATACCAAAATTTATAAAGAACTTCTAAAACTCAACACCAGGAAGGTAAACAATCCCATTAAAAAATTAGCAAAAGGGCCCTGCCCGGTTGGCTCAGGGGTAGAGCATCACCCTGGCGTGTGGATGTTCCCAGGTTCAATTCCTGGTCAGGGCACACAGGAGAAGCACTTATCTGCTTCTCCACCCTCCCCCTCTCTTTTCTCTCTATCTCTCTCTTCCCCTCCCACAACCAATGCTCCACTGGAGCAAAGTTGGCCTGAGTGCTGAGGATGGCTCCATGGCTTTGCCTCAGGCACTAGAATGGCTCAGGTTGCAACAAGCCAATGCGCCAAATAAGCAGTGCATCGCCTCCTGGTGGGCATGCTGGGTGGATACCAGTTAGGCACATGCAGGAGTCTGTCTCGGCCTCCTTGCTTCTCACTTCAGAAAACTACACACACCATTGAACTGGATTATAAACTAATTTATGAACAATCAGCATAAAAAACCAAATCTGGACTATAAGAACAGCTCTCAAAAACCAAGGAGCAAAGAAGAAGCCACAACAAACCTGGTAGGGAGCACCTGAATCTCCCCTGCTTACAGGAATGGGGGGGGGGGGTGAGGCTGAGAGCCCAGAAGGGATCTCACTTCAAGAAAAAGAGCAGTAAATACTGCTCACAGCCACTTGCCTGGAAACTAGGGAACAAGGGGTGTTGAAAGGGCCAGCTTCTCTCCCAAAAAGAAAGGGGAGAGAGAGAGACAGATGGTAAGGGGGAGAGGAATAAAGGTGACGACCTGAAAAGCTGACTCATTCAGTGCTAGAGGCGGCTATAGCTGGGGGAGGGGCTGATCCTTCCACAAAAGAGAATACAAAGTACTTCCAGGTCACAGATCTCCAGACATCTCTCCAGCTCCAATCAGCACAACAAGACACAGCTGAAAACAAGAAGTGGGGACGAGGGGCAGTAACTCAGGCCTCCATGGAGATCTGAGATACACCTCCCCATACTGAAGTGGAGAAAGCACCCTGCCCCCAGAGAGATTAACTGGCAGAGCTCAAGTTACACCCAACCCATTCCTGGATACAGTTTCAAATGAGCCCCCTGCTGAGATCAGCAAACAACACAATCACCTGTTAAGAAACAAACAAATCAAGACTTCAAAGGGGCTCAAATCCGAAAGTGGATTACAAATAATAGCTGATGCCAACACAAGAAGACCTAGAAATAACACAGTTGAAAACTGGAAGCAGACTACACCAAGCCTAGACTCAACCAGCTCTACAAACAAAACACCCAAACACATAGATATGAGAAGACAGAGAAGTGCAATCCAAATGAAACCACAAGAGAAACATCCAGGAAATGAACTGAGTGATATGGAAATAACCAAACTTCCGGATGCAGAGTTCAAAATAATTATTGTAAGGATGCTTAGGGATCTTAGAACAACAATGGATGGTCATTACGAACACCTAAATAAAGAAATAGCAAATATAAAAAAGGATATTAAAATATTTTTTAAAAAATCAGGGCCCTGGCCAGTTGGCTCAGTGGTAGAACGTCGGCCTGGCGTGCGGGGGACCCGGGTTCGATTCCCGGCCAGGGCACATAGGAGAAGCGCCCATTTGCTTCTCCACCCCCTCTCCTTCCTCTCTGTCTCTCTCTTTCCCTCCCGCAGCCAAAGCTCCATTGGAGCAAAGATGGCCCGGGTGCTAGGGATGGCTCCTTGGCCTCTGCCCCAGGCGCTAGAGTGGCTCTGGTCACCACAGAGCAACGCCCCGGAGGGGCAGAGCATTGCCCCCTGGTGGGCAGAGCGTTGCCCCTGGTGGGTGTGCCGGGTGGATCCCGGTCGGGCGCATGCTGGAGTCTGTCTGGCTGTCTCTCCCCATTTCCAGATTCAGAAAAATAAAAAAAAAAATCAGTAGGAGATGACAAATACAATATCAGAAATGAAGACCACAATGGATTAAAAACAGCATGGATAGAGCTGAGGATTGAATCAGCGAGGTGAAGGACAACTGGAATGAAAGCATAAAATCAGAGAAGAAAATATAAAAGAGACTCAAAAAGTCTGAGGAAATTCTTAGAGACCTCTGTGACAACATAAAGAGAAATAACATCCACATTATAGGGGTTCCTGAAGAAGAAGAGAAAGAACAAGGGGTAAAGACTTTTTTCAATCATATCATAGCTGAAAACTTCCCTAAATTAATGCAGGAGAAACTTTCACAAGTTCAAGAAGCACAGAGAACTCCATTAAAGAGAAACTCAAAGAAACCTACACCAAGACACATCATGGCTCTGGCTGGTTGGCTCAGTGGTAGAGCATCGGCCTAGCGTATGGGAGTCCTGGGTTCGATTCCCGGCCAGGGCACACAGGAGAAGCACCCATCTGCTTCTCCACCCCTCCCTCTCTCCTTCCTCTCTGTCTCTCTCTTCCCCTCCCACAGCCAAGGCTCCATTGGAGCAGCATTTGCCTGGGTGCTGAGGATGGCTCTGTGGCCTCTGCCTCAGGTGCTAGAATGGCTCTGATTGCCAGGTGGGTGTGCCGGGTGGATCCGGTCGGGTGCATGCGGGAGTCTGTCTGACTGCCTCCCCATTTCCA
Source organism: Saccopteryx leptura (assembly GCF_036850995.1). Taxonomy (NCBI): domain Eukaryota; kingdom Metazoa; phylum Chordata; class Mammalia; order Chiroptera; family Emballonuridae; genus Saccopteryx; species Saccopteryx leptura. Next base: position 111,174,144 of record NC_089507.1, on the reverse strand, counting down.
ACTTCACAGAAATACAAAAAAAAAAAAAAAAAGACACATCATAATTAAAATACCAAAGCTAAGTGATAAAGAGAAAATATTAAAAGCTGCTAGAGAAAAAAAAGTTATTGCCTACTAAGAAGCCCCCATAAGGATGACATCTGACTTCTCAACAGAAACACTTGAGGCCAGAAGGGAATGGCAAGAAATATTCAAAGTAATGCAGAACAAGAACCTACAACCAAGACTACTTTATCCAGCAAGGCTATCATTTAAAATTGAAGGAGAAATAAAAAGCTTCCCAGACAAAAAACAACTCAAGGAATTCATTACAACCAAACCAATGCTGCAGGAAATGTTAAGGGGCATGGTGTAAACAGATCAAAGTGGAAAAAGAATATAGCAAAAGAGGAATACAGCTTTAAAGAATAAAATGGCAATAAATAACTACATGTCAATAATAACCTTAAATGTAAATGGATTAAATGATCCAATCAAAACACATAGGGTAGCTGCATGGATAAGAAAACAGGATCCGTACATATGCTGTCTATAAGAGACACACCTTTAAACAAAAGATGTACATAGACTGAAGGTAAAAGGATGAAAAAAAATATTTCATGCAAATGGAAATGAAAAAAAAGCTGGGCTAGGAATACTTATATCAGACAAAATGGACTTTAAAACAAAGGATATAATAAGAGATAAAGAAGGCCACTACATAATGATAAAAGGAGCAATCCAGCAGGAAGATATAACTATTATAAATATCTATGCACATAATATAGGAGCACCTAAATATATAAAGCAGACTTTGATTGATTTAAACGGTGATATCAACAGCAATACTATAATAGTAGAGGATTTTAATACCCCACTAACATCACTAGATAGATCCTCAAGAAAGAAAATTAACAAAGAAACAGCAGACTTAAAGGACACACTAGATCAACTCGATTTAATAGACATCTTCAGAACCTTTCACCCTAAAGCAGCAGAATATACATTCTTTTGAAGTGCTCATGGTAAATTGTCTAGGATAGACCACATGTTAGAGCACAAAAGTGGTCTCAACAAATTTAAGAAGATTGAAATCATATCAAGCACTTTCTCAGATCACAATGGCACGAAACTAGAAATAACCACAACAGAAAAGCTCAAAAATGCTCAAACACATGGAAACTAAATAGCGCGTTGTTAAATCACGAATGGATTAACAATGAGATCAAAGAAGAAATAAAAAAATTTCTAGAAATGAATGATAATGAGCATACAACAACTCAAAATTTATGGGACACAGCAAAAGCAGTCCTGAGAGGGAAGTTCATAGCACTACAGGCACACTTTAAGAAACTGGAAAAAGCTCAAATAAACAACTTAACCCTGCATCTATTCTAAAAGAACTAGAAAAAGAACAGCAAGTAAAGCCCAAATGTAGTAGAAGGAAGGAAATAATAAAGATCAGAGCAGAAATAAATGACATAGAGGCTAAAGAAACAATACAGAGGATCAATGAAACTAGGAGTTGGTTCTTTGAAAAGGTAAACAAGATCGATGAACCTTTAACTAGACTCACCAAGAAAAAGAGAGAGAGGACTCAAATAAATAAAATTAGAAATGAGAGTGGAGAAATAACAACTGACACAACAGAAATACAAAATATTTTAAGAAAATACTATGAAGAACTGTATGCCAAAAAACTAGACAACCTAGACGAAAAGGAGAAATTCCTTGAAACATACAATCTTCCAAAAATCAATCTGGAAGAATCAGAAAACCTAAACAGACCGATTACACCAAATGAGATCAAAACAGTTATCAAAAAACTCCCAACAAAGAAAAGTCCTGGGCCAGATGGCTTCACAAGTGAATTCCACCAAATATTCAAAGAACTAACTCCTATCCTTCTCAAACTATTTCAAAAAATTCAAGAGGAAAGAAAACTTCCAAGCTCCTTTTATGAGGCGAGCATAATTTTGATTCCAAAACCAGGCAGAGACAACACAAAGAAAGAAAATTATAGGCCAATATCCCTGATGAATATAGATGCTAAAATCCTCAACAAAATATTAGCAAACTGGATCCAACAATATATGGAAAAAATCATACACCATGATCAAGTGGGATTTATTCTGGGGAGACAAGGCTGGTATAATATTCGCAAATCAATCAATGTGATTCATCACATAAACAAAAGGAAGGAGAAAAACCACATGATAATTTCAATAGATGCAGAAAAAGCATTTGATAAAATCCAGCACCCCTGCCTGACCTGTGATGGCGCAGTGGATAAAGCGTCAACCTGGAAACGCTGAGGTTGCTGGTTTAAAACCCTGGGCTTGCCTGGTCAAGGCACATATGGGAGTTGATGCTTCCTGCTCCTCCCCATTCTCTCTCTCTCTCTCTCTCTCTCTCTCTCTCTCTCTCTCTCCCCCCTCTCTATAATGAATAAATTTAAAAATCTTAAAAAAAAAAATCCAGCACCCATTCATGATCAAAACTCTCAACAAAGTGGGAATACAGGGAACATACCTCAACATGATAAAGGCCATCTATGACAAACCCACAGCCAACATCATACTCAACAGGCAAAAATTAAAAGCAATCCCCTTAAGATCAGGAACAAAGCAGGGGTGCCCCCTTTCACCATTCTTATTCAACATAGTCCTGGAAGTCCTAGCCACAGCAATCAGATAAGAAGAAGAAATAAAAGGCATTCAAGTTGGAAAAGAAGAAGTAAAGCTATCATTATTTGCAGATGATATGATATTGTAGATAGAAAACCCTACAATCTCAGTCAAAAAACTTCTGCACCTGATAAATGAATTCAGCAAGGTGGCAGGATATAAAATTAATACTCAGAAATCAGAGGCATTTTTATACACCAACAATGAACAGTCAAAAAGAGAAATTAAGGAAACAATCCCCTTCACTATTACAACCAAAAAAATTAAGTACCTAGGAGTACATTTAACCAAGGAGACTAAAGACTTGTACTCAGAAAATTATAAAACATTGATAAAAGAAATCAAGGAAGATACAAACAAGTGGAAGCATATACCGTGCTCATGGTTAGGAAGAATAAACATCATTAAAATGTCTATATTACCCAAAGCAATTTATAAATTCAATGCAATACCAATTAAAATACCAATGACATACTTTAAAGATATAGATCACATATTCCAAAAATTTATATGGAACCAAAAGAGAACACGAATAGCCTCAGCAATCTTAAAAAAGAAGAATAAAGTGGGAGGTATCACACTTCCTGATATCAAGCTATACTACAAGGCCATTGTACTCAAAACAGCCTGGTACTGGCATAAGAACAGGCACATAGATCAATGGAACAGAACGGAGAACCCAGACATAAACCCACAGCTCTATGGCCAACTGATATTTGACAAAGGAGGTAAGGGCATACAATGGAGTAAAGACAGCCTCTTTAATAAATGGTGTTGGGAAAATTGGACAGCTACCTGCAAAAAAAAATGAAACTAGACCACCAACTTACACCATTCACAAAAATAAACTCAAAATGGATAAAAGACTTAAATGTAAGCCATGAAACCATAAGCATCTTAGAAGAAAACATAGGCAGTAAGCATTCGCAGGGTTATATTTGCTGATGTATCTCCATGGGCAAGTGAAATAAAAGACAGAATAAACAAATGGGACTATATCAAACTAAAAAGCTTTTGCACAGCCAAAGACAATAAGAACAGAATAAAAAGATAAACTACACAATGGGAGAACATATTTGACAGTACATCTGATAAGGGGTTAATAACCAAAATTTATAAAGAACTTGTAAATCTCAACACCAGAAAGACAAACAATCCAATCAAGAAATAGGCAAAAGAAATGAATAGACATTTCTCCAAAGCAGACATAGAGATGGCCGCTTGAATAGGCATATGAAATAATGCTCAACATCACTAATCATTAGAGAAATGCAAATTAAAACCACCATGAGATATCACCTTACACCGGTCAGAATGGCGCTCATCAACAAAACAACACAGAAGAAGTGCTGGCGAGGATGTGGAGAAAAGGGAACCCTCCTGCACTGCTGGTGAGAATGCAGACTGGTGCAGCCTCTGTGGGAAACAGTATGGAGATTCCTCAAAAAATGGAAAATCGAACTGCCTTTTGACCCAGCTATCCCACTTTTAGCAATATACCCCAAGAACACCATAGCACTGTTCCAGAAGGAGAAATGCACCCCCATATTTGTGGCAGCATTGTTCACAATAGCAAAGATCTGGAAACAGCCCAAGTGTCCATCAGAGGACGAGTGGATTAAAAAGCTTTGGTACATATATAGTATATGCTATGGAATACTACTCAGCCATAAGAAATGATGACATCGGATCATTTTCAATAACATGGATGAACCTTGATAACATTATACAGAGTGAAATAAGTAAACCAGAAAAAGCTAAGAACTATATGAACCCATACATAGATGGGACATAAAAATAAGACTCAGAGACATGGACAAGAATGTGATGTTAATGGGGGTGGGGGGGTGGGGGTCGTGAGGGGGTGAGGAAGGAGAGAGAGGGAGTGGGGGGAGGGGAGAGGCACAAAGAAAACCAGATAGAAGGTGACGGAAGAGTTTGACTTTGGGTGAGGGGTACGCAGCATAATCAAATGTCAAAATAATCTGGAGATGTTTTCTCGGAATATATGTACCCTGATTTATCAATGTCACTGCATTAAAATTAATAAAAATAAGATAAAAAAAAAGAAAAATACAAAATAAATAAATAAATAAATAGAAAATGAGCAAAAGAACTGAATAGATACTTCTCCAAAGAGGACATACAGATGGTCAATAGGCATATGAAAAAATATTCAATGTCATTAATCATCAGAGAAATGCAAATTAAAACCACAATGAGATACTACCTCACACCTGTCAAAATGGCACTCATTAACAAATCATCACACAATAAGTGCTGACAAGGGTGTGAAGAAAAGGGAACCCTCTTGCACTGCTGGTGGAAATACACTTTTGCAGCCACTGTGGAAAACAGTATGGCGTTTCCTCAAAAAGTTAAAAATGGAACTGCTTTTTGACCCAGCTATCCCACTTTTAGGAATATATCCTAAGAATCCCAAAACACTGATTCAAAAAAAGAAATGCACCCCCATATTTATTGCAGCATCGTTTACAATAGCCATGATTTGGAAACAGCCCAAGTGTCCCGAGTGGATTAAGAAGCAGTGGTACATTTACACAATGAAATACTACATGGCCATGAAAAAGAAGGAACTTTTACCTTTTGTGATGGCATGGATGGACCTGGAGATTATTACGCTAAGCGAAGTAAACCAGATAGAGAAAGACAAACATCATATGATCTCACTTATATGTGGAATCTAATGAACAAAGTGAACTGAGGAATGGAATAGAGGCAGAGGTGGGGGTCACAGGGAGCATAGGGACAGCTGTCAGAGGGAAGGGGGAGGAGAGGATGGGATCAGAGAAGGTGAAGGGATTAGTGGAATTATATATACATAACACAGAGATACAGATAACAGGACACCAAATCTCAAAGGGAAGGACGAGCAAAGGTTAAGGGGAGAGGGGCAAAGGGGGTATAATTGGGGGGCATGTGAATGGGGGTGAGGGTGTTATATTGAGTAGGACACTTGAATTCTTATTAACACAATAAATTAAAATTAATTTTAAAAATAAATAAATCTACTCTAAAATTTTTTTTAAATCCCACTTGCATACAATAAAATTACTGAGTTTTCATTTCTGAAGGAAATGGTACCAGACATATTTGGTGTCACCTTGAATGCCCAAGTTTGTTTTGGAATCAAATGTCCCAGGAGAAGAAGACCAATTTATAGACATTTAATTTCCTCTTAAATACTATTTGTGACCTCAAAAGCACTTTAACTTTCTAAAGCACAAGAACAGGAGAAAAAAAATTCATAACCGTAAAATCATAACACATCATTTCTTAAACCAAGCTTCACGCACCTTTGCAGATACCTTATTTGACAAGTTACAGCCAAAAGGGAAGGATTTTGGTAGCTGTTTAATGAACAGCTGAAATAAGGAATCTCACATGAAGAGAGAGAGTTGTGTCTGCTGGACACCACTAGATGGCTTCCTGAGCAGGCACACCGAAGGTTCCTGATACCTATCTGGGTCCACCATTGTCTGTCCCAGCTGTCATCTTACTACAAAGCCACATCTCAAGCCAAACCTTTGCAATGTGCAACCTGATCACAGGAAAAGCCAGGCAATACCCTGACCAAGTGGTTGCGCAGTGCATCAACCTGGGACACTGAGGTCCCAGGTTCGAAACCTCAGTGTCACTGGTTGGGGCTCATCAGCTTGAGTGTATGGTCACCGGCTTGAGTGTAGGATCATTGAAATAATCCCATGGTCACTGGCTTGAGCACCAAGGTCACTGGCTTGAAAAAGGGGTCACTGACTTGGCTTAAGCCCCCCAGTAAAGGCACATATGAGAAAGCAATCAATGAACAACTAAAGTGATACAACTACAAGTTGATGTTTCTCATCTCCCTGCCTTCCTTCCTCTCTCTCTCTCTCTCTCTCTCTCTCTCTCTCTCTCTCTATATATATATATATATATATATATATATATATATATATATATATATATATATTAGGACAAGGTCAGACATTTGTGTGCAAAAATAAAAATTAGAAATAAGGGGCTGTATCTTGGCCCCCCAAAAATGTTAAATTATCTCCCTCCCATGAGGCCAGGCTGACCATGATTTCTCCATTATCCCTCATTTGTCATCCAGAGTAACCTCACACAGTTCCTAAATCTGCTGCTGAGAATTTTGAAATCTTGCTTTTTCTGTGCAGAAATAAGCAAAAAAGGAGGAGACCAGGAATGGTCAAGAGGTACCGCCAGATATAAACTAGCATGTTGGAACTTATAAATACTGCATCTTAAGTGTAGTCCAAGAGAGGCCCCTGCTAGTCAGAAACGACAGGGGAGAAGGTGGGGAATATTGCTAGGTCTGTGGACATTTTCCTCCTTGTGCAAATGTCCTATCATCTCAAATTTCTGTAGAGACCTGTTTAGGGTGATCTGTCAAGCAGAGACAATTTCACAGCCCAGGAAACACCTTACCAGACATGTTACTATGTTCCTCTCTGGCCTCTTCCATGTCCACTAGCTCATCTGAACTTCCCAGCAAGCCCCCAGTACAGCTGTCCTTCTATGCTCATTCTAGAACTGAGAAAAGTTAAGTTCACAGGAATTAGACTTTTTGAATAGTGGCTCTGGAACAGTAACCTTGTGTTAGAACTCTTCCCACTATTTTAATGGCTTCTTATATGATAAGTTAATTTTTTTTTTTTTAATTTTAGCTTCAAATGAAGAAACAGAAGCAAGAGATGAAAGGCTAGGTGCAGAACATGTCCTCCACATCTCTGCTCCACCTGTCTGGGAAGAAAGAGCTCTTCCTATTAACATCTAGATTTTGCATTTGACTTAAGTTCCTGAATTCTCCATGAAACTCATTTCATCCATGTTCAGCTGATGAGAGAATTCATCTCTTCCTTTGGCTCTATTTCCTGCCACTCACATATCTCGTCTGGGTCACAGCACAGAGGAAGAGATTTGCTCTAGGATTGATGGGAGGAAGCAACAAATATGCATACATGTATGTATATTTTAAGTCGGGAGACATCTGTTGTGTTTCTAGGAAACATGTGCCCCTCAGCACAGCCAAAATACAGCCAGCAGGATTTACAAAGTGCTGCTGAGCCAGCCCTAGGAAGGAGGTGCTGAAATGATGGGTGGGAAGCATTTCCAACGCAAGGAGTCTTCAGCACAGCCATGTGCCTCTTCCTCCACAGTCCTCATCCACAAAGCAGCACCCTCCTCATCATTTCTTTCCTAAAACTGAATCTACACTCAGAAAATTACAAACTAGTTCTCACAATAGATTGCAACATCCTACAAAAAACAAACAAACAAAAAAAAACACCTCATCTTTATCAATTCTGCAAATACTTCTCTTGGAAAAGCATAAGCCTAATCTCATTAGTCCTCATACTCTTGGATTTGTGACTGTCTCAGCAGGCAGTCAGCTGCAGCAATGTTGGGTCAGCATCTGGACTCCACCAGTGGGCTCCCGCCATGCCACTGCTGGACCCCTGAGGATCCACCTAGACACTAACCTGAGATTTCTGAATTAAAGATCCTGGAAGGTTAGACTTAGACAATATCAAACAAGCCTTTGACATTGTGCAAAGACCAAAGAGTTAACTAAGACAGGTGCCTGCACATACACTTACTCCAACAAAGATCCTTTCTCATTTGAAATGGTCGTATTTAAAAGGGCAGTCTGGAAGCACAGGGCTCAGTGAGTCCAGTCAGCTCTCTTTAAGCTTGTTATCCCCTTCTCCTCTCCAGCCCCAACGTATTCAAGGACCTGAGCTCATGTCTTTACTTTCACTTCCGCTGCTCTGAGACAAGTGTGTTGATCACTAAAGATTTATTTAATGCCTCATATGGGAAAAGTGCTCAGAAAATCGTTGCTGCTGGAGGCGAACACTGGCTAGCTGTTGGCCAGGCTTTTCCTCCTTCTTTCTGGGCACATAACAACTTCCAGAGCAGTCAGGGCTGAGTTCTCACTAGAGAAAGTGCCAGACGAGCTGGTACCCTTGTGAAGTCTGACTTAACAGCACTGGACCTGTCCTTGCCACAGCAGCCTTGGCTTGTGGGTGGGAGATGATGAGGGCTGCAGGAGGGAGAGGTCCATGCTCTCCGTACTCTGCGGAACACTCTGTGTACTTTACAAAACTTCTGTGTTAAGTGGCTAACATTGGGCTTCACCTGTTACAGCAGCAATAATTACCTCAACTTGCCACTGCCTCTGCTTTAGGCGATGGTGACTCAGTAACTCTGCAGGAAGGACACACACTGGAACTCATCTTTCATGTATCCAGTGCATTGAAGAGGCAGAGCAGCAAGTCAGAATCTTGAAAAGGGTCTGAACTGTGGTGGCACAGTGGATAAAGCTACAACTTGGAATGCTGAGATCGCCAGTTTGAAACCTCAGGCTTATTCAGTCAAGGCACATACGAGAAGCAACTAGTACAAGTTAAAGCTTCCCACTCCTCCCCACCTCTTCTCTCTTGCTTTCTCTTTCTCTCTCTTGCTTTCTCTTTCTCTCTCTCTCAAATCAATAAATAAAATATTTTTTTAAGTTGAAATTTTTAAAACAATCTTGAAAAGAAATATTGATACCACATGACTCTCTACATTTTTTACCTTTTAGATACAGTCTAAGTTTTTTTCCTCCCTTTAAATAACTAAAAAAGGCTTCAGAACCTAAATTGCAAAACTAGGTTTCCTAGGTGACAGCAAAGGGAAGAGAAGGGTTTCCTCCACTTGCATGTTCCAGCAGTGCATTCCTGGTCACACCACCACCACCTGTGTTCCAGAACACTCAAAGCCACATCTGCATGTTTCCTCCTCACAGGAGGGGTCACATCAAATGACCCTAGTGTCTGTCCACTAAGCCTTCTGCCATCACTCTGTAGGGCATGAGGTTAGTGAATCACCCTCAGCTCCATGGGTTCCCCTCTTCTCTTTCATGGCAGCTCTTCCCAGGACACACAGGCCTCATTTGTTCTATCCATCTTCATCTTATCAAAACCTATGCTTAGACAGTTAACAGGATGGAAGGACCTAAAGAATTAACCCACATTCAGTTCATCTCATTGATGGATTCCTAAACTTATAGAACCATCAGTCTGGGTCCCTTGTCACTTAGAGAAGAAAACAGGCCCAGAGTATGGAAGTGACCTGCTAAATAATGGTGGAATGGGATGAGAAGCCAGAGTCTACCCTTGACCCCTTCCTCTCCCCTTCCCTCTTAGCACCCATCGCTCTGAATAGTATATAGACATTTTCATGGAACAAACCCAAGTCTCTGATTTTCTGAAAGTGGGATTGTCAACATCAGCAAAGAGGCCAAACCAGCCCTTCCCGATGCCATCCAAATAAAATCACACTGTGATTTTAAATCAATCTACCTTTCTTTCCCAGCTGTTTTCCAGGCTTCCTGACTGGGTGCACACCACCAGTATTGAGTTGATTCCATCACGCACCATTATCAATGCTAATACTTGCGAGTTTGAGGGACCTGTGGAGCTTACTTTTAAAATAGTAATGAAGCTCTCTGTCACATCTACTGAGAAGATGAAGACCATTCTCAGCAATCAGACAGACAACATCTCAAAATGTCAACATCACTCAGAAGGGACGCACAGTTATTCTGAAGGGCCCCAGAGGCGCCAATCACATCCATGTAAAACTCAGTATCCTTGGAAAGAGAAAGAAGAGGTTCCAGGTTGACAAATGGTGGGAAAACAGAAAGGAACTGTCCACCATTAGCATAATTTGCAGTCATGTGCAGAACACAATCAAGGGTGTTACACTGGGCCTCCGTCACAAGATGAAGACTATGTGCTCTCCATTCCCCATCAATGTTGTTATTCAGGAGACTGGTGCTCTTGTTGAAATCAGAAATTTTTGGAGTGAAAAATACATCTGCAGGGTTCAGGTGAGGGCAGGCATTGCTGGTTCTGTATCGCAAGCCCAGAAAGATGAGTCAATTCTTGATGGAAATGTCATTGGACTTGTATCAAATTCAGCTGCTTTGATTCAACAAGTCTTAACAGTTAACAGTAAGGATATCAGAACATTTGTGGATGGGATCTATGTTTCTGGAAAAGGAGCAATTCAGTAGGCTGATGAATAAGATCTAAGTTATCCAGCTACAGAAACAGCAAGACGCTGAATGATTCCTCAGACTTATTTGTGATATTTTAAAGATGCAATAAAAGCCATATGTTGATATGGAGGAGGGGGAAAGTAGTAACAAAACGCTAGAGAATCCTTGTATCTTTAAGGCTATGCTCAACCTTGGGGAGTCCAGAATTGCATGCTGCAAAAGACAAAAACCAGATTTGCCCCTGAACAGTTTAGGGATATGAGACCCCAAAATCACATTTATTTGCTATGTGAAGACATTTATCTAAGTATTGAAGAAAGGGGTCTGAGTCATGGCTCACAGTCCTCAGTGAATGGAGGAGCAAGAGAGAGAGAAATTTATTTATTGCATATGTAAAATATAGGCACATTCATTCCAATAGCTTTATGCCAAAACCAATTTTTTATTATATGTTAAGTTTTAACCAATTGCTTGGACGTTCTGTAGATACATCACATAGGAAGTTATTCTCCATTCTGGCAGATAGTTCATTGTCAAAGTCTTCTTTAGAACAGTTAAAAAATACTCATTAGTTATGCATGAGTACATTTGTTCACCTTTTTTTTTAAGATTATATTTATGATTTGAGAGAGAGAAGTGGGGAGAAGGATTGAGAAGCATCAACTCATAGTTGTTTCTTATATATGCTTTGGCCACACAAGCCCAGGGTTTCCAGCGGGGGACCTCAACATTCCAGGCTGACGCTTTATCCACTGTTCCGCCACAGGTCAAGCTGTTCAGCTTTCTTATTATTTGAATGGGTGAGGGCAATTCCTCTTCGTCAGCTGTTCATTAATTCTGGAAGTGTAGCAGGTGGCTCTACCTCTCTGGGTGAGGCAAGCAGGTGTGTCCTGTCCCATAGCACCTGTTTCCGCTGCACTGGGTCCACCATTAGGCAGTTAAGGGCAGCACTGAATGTCCCACAGAATCACGCAGACCAGAACCACTCAGAGAAGCGCAGCGAGGAGCTTGTAGGGAGTCCCTCCCCAGAGCAGGGGAAGAGTCAGTTTCTGGTGCACACGCAGAAAGCATGGCCAGGGACAGTGACCTCACAGCAGCACCCCCAGTGTCTTTCCTCCACTCCCCTGAAACAGAAAGGTTCTAAAGGATACAGACGAAACCCAGACTAGAAAAAGTAGGCGGCTCCAGGGCCACTCACCGGCCGCACAGAGCTCCCTCTGTTCAGTGGGGACAAACACTCAGAGACACACACGCGGGCAGGTCAGGGCCCACCTGCACCCTGGACACCTTCCACACATGCGACAACCATCAAAGACGCCCCAGAGACGTCCCATTTCCTGCATCTGTCCTTTCTCCTGGAACACAATGATGTCACAAGCACCCCTCAGCATTGATTTTATTGAAGAGGTTAGGAGGAGTTTAAACTCATGTTTTTCTATTGATGACAAGCATGAGATGCAGTAAAACAAACAAAAAGGGAAAGAGAAAAAAAAAAAAAAGAAAACCTCATAATAATTCACCAGAAAACAGCACAACACTAATAAGCTTTATCAATGTAAAAGAACACGCTTTACATAAAGCACACCGTATATGCTAGCTAGGAAAAAGTAAGACAGTGGATGGGTCAGAGCGTCTACAGTCCGCACCTGTCTGATCAGCCCGCCTCCAAACCGCGAGGACTTTCTCGGGAGAAAGCGTGATCTGATTAAATGGATTTGTCAGTCTCCTACCAGATGCAGCTGCCTTCCTGCCTGGTGACATTCTCCAGGCACACTAACACTCCCCACGTGCCAAGGCAATGCCTCCCCTTCGGTCCGCGTGTGCTTCAATCCCTGCGCCGCCGAGCCGCGCCCTCACACCCACTCGGACCGTCGGGACTCCAGGACCAGGGAGCTCCCAGCACCAGCAGGGCGCGCGGGCGAACCGCGGGGAGAAGAAGGATGCTCGCTCCTGCGCCCCTGAGGGGCCGCCGTGCGGGATACTCCCCCGCGCTCCGCGCAAGCCCGGGGCAGCTTGTCACTAACCAAGGACAGCTCGCTCTCGTGTTCGTCTGGAAGCCCCATCCGTCCGGACGCAGCGGACTGACCGCCGGTGCTGTGGGCACCGCGCTCTCCTGTCCACGCGCCAGGGTGCTTGAGCGCGGTCCCCTGTGCCCACCGCCCGAGTCGCAACGCCGACTCGGGGCTCCCGCCCCCGCGGCCCCCTGGCCTCACGCGCGTTCTGCGGCGCAGACTGCAGAGCAGGTCGGCCGCGCTAAGTAGCATCGACAGCGCGCTGAGCGCCCAGAGGAAGAGCATCAACGTGGACTTCTCCGTGGGCCGGGAAACATAGCAGTCCACTGCGCCCGAGCAGGGTACGCGGGCGCAGGAGAACCTGGGCGGCACCGAGAAGCCGAACAGGAGGTAATGTAAGGCCCCGAATGCCGCCTCCGCCAAGGTCCTTAGGCAGAGGTGCGCGATGTAGCCGGCGGAGAAGTCTGGCACCACCAGGCTGTGCGCCTCCCTGGGGCTCAGGTCGCCGGGAGCCTGGTCCCTGGAGCCGCCTTCGGGCCAGAAGGGCATCCGGGCGGCGAGCTCGGCCCCTCTGTGCAGCACGTAGACGCCGAAAACCGCGGAAGGCAGGAGGACGGACACGCTCTGGACCAGCCAGAAGCGCAGATGGGACACGGGGGAGAAGGTGTCGTAGCAGACGTTGGCGCAGCCCGGCTGCAGCGTGTTGCACACAAACCTCTCCCGCTCGTCCTGGTAGACGGGGGCCCCGGCCACCACGATCACCACCAGCCTCAGCAGGATCATGAAGATAAGCCAGATCTTCCCTGGAAAAGAGGAGACAGGATGAACACCACGTGCGAGCGTGCTTCCTCCTGCCCACCATGCTGCAGCACGTGCTGGGCTGAGGGAGAAACCTAGGTCCTTAAGCACGCATTTCAGTCATAGCAACAGTGTCAGCTACCAGCTCCTGCGACAGATATTTGTAGAGCACTCACGATGTGTCCGACACTTTGAACAACTTGTGTGTAAAATGCTTGGAGATTAGCAAGTATTAAAAAGCATACATGCTAAAAATGTTTAATTCGACTCCACAAGTTCCGACTTTTGGTAACATCTCCTCAACTGACGGGTCTACAAAGAGCGCAAGGCTGAGAAAAATGATACAAAAAAAATCTTAATTTTTTTTAGGAGCTTAAGCTCCTTAAGGGCCAAATACAACTATTAATTTCAGTGTTTATTTATGAAAGTGGTCCCTAAGACCTTCATTTCATAACAAGGTTTGTATTCAGCCTCTTGGAATCAAATTTTGTAAGAACATTCAATTTATCAGATTTTTTCTGTAATTCAGAATTCCTTTTCCCCTATTTCAGTCATTATGAATTAATGAGACTTGGTATTTTTCTTTTTTTTTTTTTTTTAACTTATCATGAATAAATATGGCCAACCTGGAGAATCACAATAAATTCAAAAGTCTTTTCATGTCATCAATCAACTATGTGGGAACATGTCTAAGACTCAGTCAAAATAATTTGTAAATATTTTATGTTGTGATGAGATCAGAAAACATCACCCAATACTGTTATAAACAAAGGCAGTTAAAGAACATTATTACTTGATAAAGTTATTGACTCAAACTTCTAAAGACCAAGTTGATATTATTTAAATTCTACAAAAGGAAGAGTAAGAAAAATATCAATGACTAATTGTTTTCTCAACCCCTTTTTCTAGGACACCCACACTTCTCTAAAAATGTGTCTTCTCTGCACTAAACTTAGAAATCCTTATTACTTTCTTTCTTAAAAAATAAAAACTAAACTAAAATTGGTATTTGGTTTAAAACACAAGAGAAATTGCTAATCTTTAAAAATTAATCTTCAAGATTAAACTCTAAAAAGACAATCGAGAAAAGTATAATAATAGAGACATTCATTTCCCTTGAACCTTCATTGTATTGTTTCTTTTTCTGGTAATGCAGTCGGACAGGAGTGACACCTGCTTCAAGGCTTCAGACTCAGCACCAGAATGTCAGCAGGAAGAGGCCCCAGGAGAGAAACAGCACTCACACCCAGGCGCAGGCAGAAGCCTCTTTTGCTCCAGCCCTGCACAGGCCTTTGTCTGAGGGGGCGGAGGGGGGTCAACCAATAAAAACAGAGTAAGAATTCTGGAGGTGTCTTCCGTACTCACCTACAATAGTCACATTGCAGTTTAATGTGATGATGAGGAACCCTAGCACATCATAATGGTCCATGCTTCCAGAATGCTGCAGACCCACAGCTGCCAGAGACGTCCAAAATCTGTGGTCTTCAGGGAGATGGGAAGTCTTTGCAGGGGTGAATGTATGTGAACCACAAAAGGCTTAAAAATGAAAACTGGAAACAGGAAAGATTGGAGCCCAGGAGCAAGAGGCCAGTTTTTCTGTCTCTAAGTTGAGACGGCCCCTGAGCTGTTTGCCTCTAAGGCGAGTGGCTCTGACAACTGCAGTGACCAGAAGACAACAGGAGTGATCTCTCATTGCAGGCTATTCTTATCCTCTCGGAAGGGACATTCCAGCCCCTTGGCAGTGCTCACATGTCTCCACCAGGAGAGACAGAGGCTTCAGAAAACATAATAGAAGTGACCACATTTAGCAGAAGAAAAAAAAGTAAATTCTCTATGAAAAAAGATATCTTCTCCTTTAAAACATTTCCACACTACTTCCATTATTTAAAAAACACTAGAATGTTCAAGTTTTGTCATCTCTGTGAAACATAACCCAATGGAACTCAAAAGGTTCTTGTCCTCATGCTCAAGTCCTGTACCATTGAGGAAAACACAAGGCTGTACCTCGGACCTGCATCCCAGCTCTAGGCTGTGACTCAGTTATCCACTAGCTGTTTCCTACCTGGGTGAGTGACCTGAGCCCTTCACTCTGAGAAAAAAGGCCTGGGCACAAAGGTGAGGCAGCCACCTGGACATTGGGGAAGTCACTGAATCTCGCAGGCATACTCTTCTTGCAACAGGGAAAATCACGATGCCCTGTGTTGTTCCACTCAAGGGTTCATGGGAGGCAGACATGACTGGACAGCGTTGAGAGCACCTCACATGTGGTGGGTGTGTAACAATTCACATCAATGCAATTTCAATCCCTAAGTGGTCCAGAAAGCCTTTGTGGGTTGTGTATAGTCGTCCCTCGCCATGTTGCAGTTCACTTTTCATGGTCTCACTGTATTGCAAATTTTTAAATTGTATATATTTGATTTTGTATCACAGATTTTTCACTATATCAAGAGATTTTATAGTATATAGATATTTTTATATATTTATTATCTTAATTATTTTTGTGATAAAATAAGCATTTTCTAGCCTAAAAATGGAAAACAATATAAAAATATCAAGTGAAACATATTAAAAGAATATTAAATCAAAATAAAATACATAGCATACAGCAGATGAGTAGACAAAGACTCACGCGTATGGAAAACGCAGCGACGCTGCTTCCACATCATCAGTACTGTACACCTAATTCATCATCATCTTCATCATTCAAGTTGTAGTATGTTGTTAAATTATATCGGTTTAAGAGTGTAGAGCCTGACCAAGTGGTGATGCAGTGGATAGAGCATTGGACTGGGATGTGGAGGACCCAGGTTCGAAACCCTGAGGTTGCCGGCTTGAGCGCAGGCTCATCTGGCTTGAGTGCAGGCTCACCAGCTTGAGTGCAGGGTCACTGGCTTGAGTGTGGGATCATAGACATGACCCCATGGTCACTGGCTTGAGCCCAAAGGTCACTAGCTTGAAGCCCAAGGTTGCTGGCTTGAGCAAGGGGCCACACTCTCTGCTGTAGCCTCCCAGTCAAGGCAATCAATGAACTAAGGTGCCACAACAAAGAATTGATGCTTCTCATCTCTTTCCCTTCTTGTCTGTCTGTCCCTCTCTCTGACTCTCTCTCTCTCTGTCACACACACACACACACACACACACACACACACAAACACAAAAAGAGTGTAGAAAGTGTTTAAGAGCATAGGAAGTGTTTATTAAGAGTATAAGAAAGGTTAACAACAGTGTGGAAAAGGTTTATAAGAGTGTGGGGAGGGTTTATAAAGCCTTAAAATGTATATAAATAATAAAATAAATATATATAAGGTCGCTACTTTGCGGGTTTTCACCTATCACGGGGGGTTCTGGAACCTAACCCCACGATAGACGAAGGACTGCTGTATTCTTTTTCTGTCTCTCAGCCCACCTAGCCCAGGGTGTCTCCCACTGAATCAGCTTTGTCAATGTCTTAAATTTGGAGTGGAGTATCACCGTCTGGCCCTGCTGACATCAATCACAGGTGCATCAAAATCTGGCCACGGCTGCGGCCTTCATCTCTGGAAAGAACCCATTCTTTATCATAGTAGAAATTGTAAACCTTAAAAGGAATGATTTCAATTTTCCATGAAAGCCATTCTTTATATTCCTATCTTTTTTCCCTCTCTAATCTATTCTTGACTTTTGTGGTATCCCTAGAAAGATTCCCAGAAGTACAACAAAGCCACCTTCATCTTGATTCATGTGGCATGTTTCCATCCACTAAAAACATTTTGACCCCCTTTAAAAAGAACAGGGGCTTTGCTCTAGTTCAGTCAAATGTTTTGACATGTGCAGTAAAATTTACAGAAGTTGTAGGAAAGTAAAATTATTGATATAGTCACATGGTTCAAGCATAAAATAAAGAAAAATATCTTTGCTGCCTAGTAGACTATATTTATGGTGTTTGGTTTGGCTTACAAATTGAAATACTAAGAAAGCAATGACTGAACTTCGCTGTGTGATATAAATAGACTATTTAGAATGTGCAGTAAAGCAGAATGTTGTGACCTTGGTTTTTCATCTGTCAGGTAGAAAACTCAAGTGCCCTTGCCCTATGCAGAGTGGTTGTGATGTGCAAAATGAGCTCCCAGACAGGAAAAAAAGGACTTTCAAATATAAAGAATTGCCCAAGAGTCAGGGACGGGTGCATCTCAGGGTCTGCTCGTCTGTATCCCCCCTTTGGTCTTTTTCTTTACTTCCACACATCTTCCCGACGGGCAGGGCTGCCTGTCCCTCCCCACCCTTATCACTCTGGCTCTTCCTTCTCTAGGTCTGCCCTGATCCCATCCTTTGCCTTTTGTCCCCTTCCTCCTTTGTGCCCTCTCTCGCTTGCAAGCAGATATCTGTGCTCTGCCCGATGTCCTAGCCCCAGGACTGCCAGCACGGACAGGGTGGTGGAGAAGGACGTGGCTGGAGCATCGGTCATGGGGCACTGTTTGTATGAAGTGTCCTGGGTCCCTGGGATATTTCCCACGTGTATGTCTGAGGAGCGCAGAGAACATTCGGGGAGTGCTGTGCTCACCCAGTGGAAAGAAACCTAGCAGGAGCCGGGATCAGGTGCGGCAGCTGTGCGAAGTGCCCAGCTAGGGCAGCTTCCCAAAATTAACTTGACAAAAAATAAAGAGGAAACAACAGGGGCATCTGCTATTCAGTCTGGGTGTTGTCCCTTCCAGCTTAGGGACATTGGCAAAGCACTCAGGCCTCACTTGTACCACCTATAAAGTGAAGGTAATGATATTTCATTTATAGGGTCATTGAGAATCAGGATCCATTTAAATGAAGTTGTAGCACATTGTTTGACTTTTAAGAAGCTCTCAATAAACGCTAACTGCAATCGCTTCTCATTATTTGTGGAAGTTACATTTTATAAATTTGCCACAAACACAGAAATAGAGAAAACTCGGTGCTCCTAGGTGCGAGACAGAGTTAGGTTCCTATGAGCCTCTGGTCACAACATTTTTGTCAATCAACACATAATGTTGCTCTGTGTGTGTTTCTATTTAAAGACATCTTGGCCCTGGCCGGTTGGCTCAGCGGTAGAGCGTCGGCCTAGCGTGCGGAGGACCCGGGTTCGATTCCCGGCCAGGGCACACAGGAGAAGCGCCCATTTGCTTCTCCACCCCTCCGCCGCACTTTCCTCTCTGTCTCTCTCTTCCCCTCCCGCAGCCAAGGCTCCATTGGAGCAAAGATGGCCCGGGCGCTGGGGATGGCTCTGTGGCCTCTGCCCCAGGCGCTAGAGTGGCTCTGGTCGCAATATGGCGACCCCCCGGAGGGGCAGAGCATCGCCCCCTGGTGGGCAGAGCATCGCCCCTGGTGGGCGTGCCGGGTGGATCCCGGTCGGGCGCATGCGGGAGTCTGTCTGACTGTCTCTCCCCGTTTCCAGCTTCAGAAAAATGAAAAAAAAAAAAAAAAAAAAAAAAGAAAAAAAAAAAAAAATAAAGACATCTTGTGTAACACATAAACCACAGAGCAAACACAGTTGTCTCACTAACACTGAACTCATGGCCAACAGCACTACAACACATGCATGAACAAAACTAACCTGACACATGTGTATCCGCTTTCAGGCACATCACAGTTTCCCTGCACTTAGGTCACTAGACAGCAATCAACACCACGCCTGGGTGTTTCATTTTAAACAGTGAAATCACCAACAAGAAGCACAAAAGTTTTGAAAAACATGACACTAAAGAGACTTTCTAAAAAGTATATTCACTATTTGACAACTGAATCAGGAGGCAGAGCAGCATCTTGCGCTGCCTTAGCTGGGAAGACAGTTTTGGGAGCCGCAAACAGCCAGTGTTCTGGTCCACAAGTGACCGTGAAAGCCCAAGAGTATGAATCTAGTGGCTACAAACAAATTTCAGCAAGTCGCTGAGTTTGCAAATACAGAATCCACAAGTAACAAGGATTGACCATTTAATAATGCTGACCTACTAGAGCAGTGACTGTCCACCTCTTTCATCTCTTGGCACACATAAACTAATTACTAAAATTCTGCAGCAGACCAAAAAAATAAAAATAAAAAATAAATCTATTTTTACTGGTCTGACCAAAAATAGGTATACTTTCTATTGACTTACAAAGAAGAAACAGTAGTAATTATCTATGTTTTTTGCTCCAAAATGACTTTTTTTAAAAAAATCAGGTGCCTATATTTGTATATAAGGATTTCTGGTGCCAAGAATTAACCAATCAGACACAACTCTATTATACAACGTGACCAATAAGATGCAACTCTGTTATATGACTTAATGGTTCAAGACAGGGCATCCACATTGAATGGCTGTTGTTGTGTTGTCATTTTTTTTATTTGACATCCTAAGGGAAAAGTGCCCCAACTACATAGTCCGATATCACAGCACACTGGTTTAAAATGGCTGTACTAGAGAGAAGATAAATTGAGGCTAATAAAGATCAATTCTCAAGAGAACTGTGTCCTGCCTGACCTGTGGTGGCGCAGTGGATAAAGCATCGACCTGGAAATGCTGAGGTCGCTGGTTCGAAACCCTGGGCTTGCCTGGTCAAGGCACATATGGGAGTTGATGCTTCCTGCTCCTCCCCCCTGTCTCTCTCTCTCTTCTGTCTCTCTCTCTCTCTCTCTCTCCTCTCTAAAAAAAATGAATAAATAAAATAAAAATTAAAAAAAAAAAAAGAGAGAACTGTGTCCCTAGAAGCCCTAGAATAACTGTGACTAAGTGAGAGATACATCAAGCACATGACACAGTGCCCCCCCAATGCTGTGTACTCAAAGCCTGTCAGTCCTCCTAGGGTAGCAGTGAAGGGGGGGCCTGGGGAGGCTTTTCCTCCACAGGCCCTACCTGTCCAGCCCAGGAGCCTGGCAGGAAAAGGACAAGTTTTGTCCCAGGTTCAGCATAACAAGGGGCTCATGGGGCCACCGAATTCAGCTTCTGGAGGGCTCAGAAATGATGATGCCTGTTTTGTTCTGTTTTGTGTGCATGATTAAGGAGAAATGGATGTTTTGCTTGTTCTCACAGTTTAAATGTGTTTTCAGGACTGCTCACAGAAAGCAAGTTTCAACATTGTACCAACAGACAAATCATGTCTACAGCTGCATCTCACCTGCCTCTGCAAAACCTAGTAACAAACAAGGATATAGCAAATTACCTTTCTGACAATACAGCTTACCACAACAAGTACAGGCACTCTATGTGAACCAGCTCTGTGCAGACCCTCTCCCACCCACATCCACGTACCACCCCACTCTAGACTTACAGCTGAAAATCAACAACCCAGGCCACAGGACCCCTAGAGAACTGGTAAAAGGAGGCAACATGCCTCTGCTGAGCCACTTCCTACTCCTAGGGCACATGAGCTGGACAGACTGCACAGACAGGAGAGTGTTCAGATGCCCAGCAGCTGCTCAAAACTGGGTTTTCTTTGTGAAGAAAGCAAAGTTTCCACCATCACCTTACCTTTTATTCACAGATCTTGTCAGAACACCCTTCTTGGGTACTAGGGTGTAAATGTCTCCCCCAAAATTCATATCTGGAAGTCCTACCCTAATGTGATGAAATTAGAAGGCAGGATCTTTAGAAAGTGATTTATGGAATTAATGACATTTTAAAAGTGGCCCAAGAAACATCCCTTGCTCTTTTTTCCATGTGAGGTCGCAGGGAAAAGACAGCTATCCATGACCAGAAGCCTATTCTCAGCAGACACCGAATCTAACAGCTCCTTGATCCTGGACGTCCAGCCTCCAGAGCTGTGAGGAGTTAAACTTCTCTTGTTGATAAGCCTGTGGTGTTCCATCATAGCCACCCGCATGGACTGAGACACTCGGATGTAAAGTGAAATTCAATCAACAGACCTGCTCACCCTCCAGGCAGGAGGGAATCACCCTCATACTAATTACTCTCAATATCAGTGTCCTTTTATGATGGATGACTCTGAAGATAGCATTGGTAGTATGAGGCACACAGCTCAGGGTAGTGATATTTACTGAGGACTGACCATGTCTCAGGGACTATTCCAGGCAGAGAATGAAACAGATGCATGTTCTCACTCTCACCAAACTTGCATTCTAGTGGGAAGGACCAATATCTTTATCAAAATGAATTATTAATTCGACGGTGACAAGGACTAAGGAACAGAGCCAAGCATGAAAGGGATTCATAGATGCTGATGTCCTGCAGGGTGGTCAGGGACAGCCTCCAGAGAAGGGCACATTGGAACAAAGACTGAGGCAGGCGAGGGAGGGAGCTCCGTGGACATCCTGAGCCACAGTCGTTCCTGGTGAGTGCCGGCTCTCTTTTCTAACTCACCTGGACTCTGGATCATGTAGCACATTTTGAGAATTACAGAATGCTCCTCAATCCTTTCTAGAGCCTGCACATAGATAGACCAGACTACCTACTGTAACTTCTAGTGACTTCACTGAACATCTGGGTCACAAGTGAGCTGTGGAGACACATTGCAGAGGGGAGACTAGATGGGACTGCTCCCAGGTGTCCTCCAGGGTGTCTTATGTAAACACTGCAGGTATTCAGCTGGGGGTGCTGAATTTGCCACCAAGACAGCTACTCTTCACTGGTGGGCTTTTTTGTTTGTGTTACAGCAAATTAGTTAAAAATTACTCATCAAAGCAGTCGCTGGTAGTCAGAGGTAATAGAGAGGGCTACTGTACTGACTTCAAGAATAGAGGGACTGGGTTCAGTCCTGATCCCAACCATTTACTCGTGTTTGGCCTTCAGCAAGTAGTAACCTATATGAGCTCACCTTCTCATCTTTGAAATGGGGGTGGTAGTATGTTCTTCATGAAGTTGAGAATTTATTCATTCCTAACAGATTGAACTCTGCCAAGTCTTGGGAATGCAAGCAAGAAGCAGCTATTGAGCTGCTGCCTTTAGCAGAAAGATCATCTTAAATGCGATGTAGGAGCAGTTACGGTACAGTCGGGGTGGGGGGAGGGATGGTGTGGGCACTGCTTTGTGGGAACACGTGACAGAGCAACCCACAGATGCCCTGGACGACCTCGCAGAAGAAGTAGCACGTAGCTGGGTGCTGAAGGCAAGTTAAGAGGCTGTCACCGAATTCCTCCCAAATTCCAAGACTTTCCTTTACTCTTTTGGAAAAGTCAGTAGAAATGGGACAAAAACAGTGAAACTGCAGTGACCAGGAGTACAGATCTCAGCAAGTCCAGAGAGTTAACCATGAGTGGGAAACAGGGAGCAGATCCTGCGGCCACTAGGTGGCCTCAACAAAGAGTCAGACATCAGCTAGTTACCTCTGTATTTATCTAGAAAGGAAAAAGTAAAATTTAAATGTCACCTTAAGCACAAAATATGTCCAGGGAGTTAAAATGAAAAACTTTCCAGCCTGGCTTGTGGTGGCGCTGCGCATAAAGCATCGACCTAGAACCGTGATGGCGAACCTTTTTATAAAAACCGCCCACTTTTGCAGTGCTGGTCAACCTGGTCCCTCCTGCCCACTAGTGGACAATTGGATAATATTGGTCTGTCACGTGTTGAACTTAATGAGATTTTCAGAAAGGTGCTGCGAGGGAAAATCGGAGACTGCAAGTTCAGTGCCACACTGGATATCGCCAAGAGAGCTTACACCTCAGACTAACCAAGATGCCACACCTGCGTTCTCTCTTTAGGTGAGTGACACCAAGATGCACTTCACCCAAGCCCACATCCCAGCATTCAACTTGCTTTAAACACTTTTTTGAAAGTTTTACTGCTTAGGCCCTTCAGTGGCTCCCCACTGCCTCTGGGACCGGGTCCAGCAGCCTCACAAGACCAAGGCTCTTCTCCCCCACCCGCCTTCTGCCCTCCGGCAGGACTGGAGTTCATGCAGCCGTGGTGGTCTGTCTGCCTCTGAGAACTGCCGTAGCAGTGTCCTCCCGTGGGGCACCTTCTCCTCTCTCTGGTTGGCTTCCGTAGACTGCCTTTCCTTCACCCAAGAGCAGGTTTTGTGGCCTTTTTCGTGCTCATGAAGCATCCTGTGCTTATGACAGGAGATACTGGGCATCAGCAATTGTTTAGGGCCTGCCCGACTTGGCCTCTGCACCCTGCCTTCTTGTCCCACGAGACCACAGCCAGATTCCTCACTGTCCAGCCATCTTCCTTTAACCTCACTGCCTGTTGGCTCAACATCAGAGGAGTAGAGAGAACACAAGAAGGGAAGGATTTGCCTCTTGGCCCCTCGCTTACTCTGGGCCACGCTTCCTCTGCTGTGGAACAGGTGGTTCACAGCACCTGCATCTGAGGTGGTTCAGGGGATGAAATGAGGCAAAACATGTAAACAGCTGGGCATGGTGGAAAGACTTCATAAATGGCAGGAATAATTGAGTTTATGTTTTCTCATGTCCCCTCCTTCTGTGTCCAGGACAGGCCTTTTTGGCCTGGCCAACCAGCCAGAGTGGTCCTTTCCCTTGCTCAGTGACCAAAGTGGTCACAGCACACCAGAGGCTCTTATATTTTGAGCCCTTCCTGACTCAGTTTACCTTGAGACTGGATGTTTGGTGTCAATTATTTTGTCCCAACTTTTCTGTGTTCAGCCCAGAAGCTAAGGGCTTCTGAAGGCTAGACATGTTGCCTAGATCTGAATTACCCAGAACCGTCAGGGTTCACATTGTTTCCTCTGAGAACGCAGGATCCGTGAGCCCCTAATGTTCCCCAGACATCAACAGGAGCCCCTCTGAGTGGCAGGGGCTCGTCCCAGGCATAAGTCTGGCCCTCTAGACAGAAGACCCACATGTAGTATTTTGTTGGCACAATCTATTTTTAACTATGCTATATTTATTTCACAAATGACAGTGTGGGGAGGAGGGCCTCTCTACAACCAGTGTGCATGCTGTGTTTTCTAAAACATTTTAAGTTACAATATTTTCATTAAGCTTTGTTTTTACATGTGTTGCTTTTTTTTCTAATAAAGGTAGATTGGGGGAAAAGAGCGATGATTAGTTTATTTCCCTCTCTGAATAACTGAGAGGCAGTTTCAGGGTAGGACATCTTGCCTCAAAACACCTTTACCTTTTATCTAATAGACCATGTTAAATGCTAGAAGTCCTTTGGTTGCTATATTTATTTATTTATTTTTGAGAGAGAGGCAGGGAGAGAGAGACAGGAACATCAAGCTGGTCCTGTATGTGTCCTGACAGGGGAATCGAACTGGCCACCTCTGTGCTCCAGGAAAATGCTTTAACCAGCTATCTGGCCAGAACTTAATTTTATTTTTTTATTTGGCTTTTAAAAATGATGAAACTACATCTGGCAGAGGTAGCACACTCATTTCTATCAGTCATTTTCACTGTAGTGTGAGTTTAGAAACATCATTCTTGGAAGCAAAGACCTCTAATTAGGGGTGCCATAAACAGTCTCCTTTTCCCAAGCTTCAACCTTCTTACATAGTCCAAAGGCCACATACAGGTGTGTGAGTCCTCATGTATTCCTCTAATTCATGTTTATGTCTTAGGCAATAGTAAAGAGAA
The DNA here is from genome assembly GCF_036850995.1 of Saccopteryx leptura. Taxonomy (NCBI): domain Eukaryota; kingdom Metazoa; phylum Chordata; class Mammalia; order Chiroptera; family Emballonuridae; genus Saccopteryx; species Saccopteryx leptura. Next base: position 111,149,121 of record NC_089507.1, on the reverse strand, counting down.
GGAAGGAAGGTGAGAGAGGAAGGGAGGGCTGCAGACCCTGAGTGGCCGCAAACATGGGAGCTCTGTGTTGGAAGAGTCTTGTTAAGATGCACAGACTAGCTCATGTGCCCCCTGTATGCTTCTCTCTGCCTGTTTCCTACTGTGAAATACTAGAAGGTGGAATGAAGGAATTTGATCTATTTTAAAACTCACTACTGTTGGACACTAATCCTCAAAATATTCACAACCACTTTGATTTGGGACAAGTGAATAGCCAGTTTGCTACAAACAAAAGCTATATTCAGAAGTCCCAGACAGCGGTGTTGCCAAGAGCAGACAACAGTTAATTCATCTCTGAGCCTATGTCGTGCCCGGCACCCCAGCAGTTAGGGATCTCCTCAGAGAGTCTCTTAAATTTGCTTACTCTTAAGGAACAAAAATGAAAGGAAGGTAGGAAACGCCCTTGTCATGCTAGTGCTGTTGGAAAGCCAGGACCTCCCCAGAACCAACCCTGCAACTACGACGCTCTGTTTTGTCTCAGCAAGACAGCGCTAAAGCAGGGAGATGCAGTGCGGAAGAAATGGATCGTGTGGACTGTGGAGTGACTGGGCGATGGAGCAGAGCCAGATTAGCAGCCTCTGCCCAGGGGCACTATTAGATCTAAGTGTAATCTGGACCCTGGCTGGTTGGCTCAGCGGTAGAGCCTTCTGGATGTCCCAGGTTCAATTTCAGGTCAGGACACACAGGAGAAGCGCTCATCTGTTTCTCCACCCCTCCCCCTTCTCTCTCTCCATTCCCTTCCTGCAGCCATGGCTCTATGCATTCCAGTGCATCAGCCCAGGCACTGAGGATGGCTCGATGGATCCTCCACCTCAGGTGCTAACAATAGCTGGGTTGCGAGAATGGCCCCAGATGGGCAGAGCATTGGCCCTAGATATGGGTTGCCAGGTCCCAGTTGGGGTGCATACAGGAGTCTGTCTCACTATCTCCCCGCCCCTCACTTGGAAAAGAAGAAAAAAAAATTTTTGTCATTACCAGAAAGAGACTTCTTTAGGTAAAAATAATAAAACCCCATGCTGCATAGATCATTACAGATAGTTCGTTATCTGGTCAACGGACAAAAAGCAAGCACTTAAAGGTCTTCAGCTCCAATCTTCTGTTCATTTCTGATTGCTGGAATTTTGTGTCCACTGCTTATTGGGGGAGCGGTCTGGATGAAAGTAGAGAGGGTCAGCCTGCCTCAGGGGAAGGCAGTGCTCAGCTGGTGCAGCAACTGCTTTGTCTCTTTGCTGTCCTATGGTATGTGTCAGAAATGGAAGTCATCGCAGGTACGGCTTGGAGGAGCTGCTGACCTGGGGTCTCAGCTCCCTGAATACTCTTACTTCCTTCATTGTCACCCTCTGCAGGATTCGCTGAGAGAAGGGACCCTACAGAATTGTGGTCTGTGCTCCGATGCATATTCTATCTGACTGGTCTATCTGGTGCTCCTGCACCCAGGTTGTCAGCAGCCTCCACCCTGTCTCTGCCTCACTGCACGAGAGGAAGAACACTTGGTTCACGCCCACTGGGTCTCTGAGCCCTCTCCTTACCCACTCTCACTGTTCTGGTAATTCTGCTAGTAAACCTGTGGAGGGCGCCTGTGGCACGGACAGCATCAGAATGGTCACATCTGCTTTGTATTTCCCACCTTACTTGTAACATCTGCAGCCTCCACACCCCTTTCCCTTCAACAATAGCAAACTCCAGTCCCTCTGCTACACTGTGATGGGACTTCCTAGTTGGTTCTTCATCACCATCTGTTCATTCATTCCTCCTGATGAAACCATATTGTCTCTTACATTGAACCACTTAACTGTTCCCAAGACCTTTGTGGTGATGGCCTTCTGTCCCCACCAGCAGGTGCCATCACTGGGAGGCCTGTGTTCTGTGTCACCAGTGCTTTGTGTGTGGGGGGGGGGGAGGGGGTCGCAGGTGCTGCTGGTCTGGGCCTCACCACTTGCAGTTGTGGGTGCTGTGAAGGTGACCCCAGGAAACTGGCAGCTGGGGCAGCAGCAGGCTGTTCAAGCTCCATGGAGCTGATGGCGGCAAAGTCAGCTTCCTGTTACAGGTGGAGTGGGGCAGTGGAGGGATTCATCTGGTTTGCACCGGTGCAGAACTGATACCTAATTTTTTGTTGAGTTCGGTGAACCGGTTATTAAAATGGAACTTGTAACCAGGGTCTCTCTTAAGGTGGCCGCCTGGGCTGCTGCCCAATGTGAAAATCACAAATTTACATTCCTTACTCTTTTTTAATGTTCATCTGCACAACAGCATATTCTAAGCACCTGCAGTAATGTTCATTCCATCCACAGGTGAAAAAAAATTGCAAGAGAGGACATCAATCAAAAAGTAATATGGAAATATCTTAAATAAGTTTGTTTTTTTAGGTATTATTTAATATTTTTTCATTAATATTTTAAAACTCTCATAACATAACCTAGTTTGTGTACCTCTTTTATTGTTCTTAAGTATTAAATGTGTGAAATAATAAACTACCTTTCTGTATATCACTTTTTATACTTAAAATGGTCATTAGGGCAGAGAACCGGTTGCTAAATTATTTGAATCCCACCACTAGAGTGAGGTCTGCCTTTGGTAAGAACACAGGCAAGTCAAACTCTCAGTAGTGAGCGGCACTACAAAATACCATGGAAGAAATAAAACAAGGAGGCGAACAGTGAGTGACAGGGTGTGTGCACAGAAAAAGGGCCACATGCCAACCCTGCCAAACCCAGGGGATCCTGGCAGTGGCCCTGCAAACCCAGAGACTGGCAGCAACCACACAGGATGGTCTGAACATGAAAATTCCTAACTAAAATGGTGGGTAGTCATGTCCTAGGTTTAACTTTGAATTGTCTTTGGGCATCTGAGCTAACACACCTTTGAAATGTCAGAGTGATCTTTTCAGGGGAGCAGGGAAACCCCTCCTTGTTACGTTATCGCCCGCACACCATCTCTCTTTGCTGCAAACATATTACCTGTCCTGTATCCACTAATGAAATATTTAGTATGAGTATCTCTGATTTGCTTTCTATCCAATCCAAGGTTTCCTTGCTTTGCTTTCTTCCTCCCCCTAATCTACCACCAATGGATTTCATGTACCTCTCTTTATGTCTTCTTCTTTGAGTCTGATGTATAAAATAAGCTGAAAAACTGCCATTCTCCAGAGCATTTTCTCAATTCATTAAGATCTTACTTCCCAGCAACTGCCATCAGTTTGACTCAGGTAAACCCTTGTAAGAGTTTTATTTTAAGAGTTTTTCTCAGCCTGGACGTTCTTTTGTCGACAGTGGGAGGCTGAAATCCTTGCTACTGCAGGTGAAGGGACCAGAAAGGACCACCAGGGCTGACTTCTGAGCTGAAACATGAATAAGGGAGAAGAACAGTGTGGACTGAGATGAGCCCGTGAGCCAAGTTGACTGGGAGTGGTAAAACGTACCTCGAATACAGAAAGATAAAACCACAGTCCAGAGATCCAAACATATCAGAGGAGGGGCCGTGGCCTCAGGGGAGGGGGCAGTGGGTGCTACGTAAGAAGTCCCAGACCCTCTGAAGCACTTGAACCGAGACCTGGGGCAGGGGATGTCACTGGAGAGTCAAGCAGCAACATTGGAATGACAACTCCTAAACTTCTGTAAAATTCGTGTTGAGCAGCTGGACCCATCATCTGCGTGTTGACTGCATTTAACAGCCATAAAAATAACATCCTGCATGCCACCCATGTTTACAGCATTGCTATGCTTTCCTAACAAGCGAAAATATCACAAGTGTCCCTTCTTCAGGAACAACACACATGGAGAGTCAAGGGACAGGAGTAGCCACCCTTCTTGGTGGTTTTAGGGGCGACTGCAGATGAACTGGAGGCCTGCTGGTTTCTGACTGTGACCTTTGCCAAGTCGCCTACCTTTCTGGACTTCAGCTCCTGGAAAGCATTGGAGACAGCGCCTGCTCCACCTACACCAAGGAGTTGCTGAGATGAATAAGAAAAGTTCCTACATTGGAAGTGCCCAGAATATAACTGACTGGTATTACATTTCGGGGGGGGGGGGGGGAGTTATGCTTAAGGCAATTATTTATAGATTAAATGACACTGCTGAAACTTCTCTGAGTTCTACAGCCTTTTGTATTTACATGTGCAGAGAGTAATCTCCCCTAACTCTGTCCCTTTCAGAAATAAGGGGGAGGCCAGAAAGGGGAGAGAAAGGAGAGGAGGAAGTGGAAAGAAAGAAGAAAGAGAGGTGGGGAGAAAGGGAGACAGAGGGAGAGAAAAGAGAGAGGGAGCAAAAGGAGGGGGAGAGAAATAGCCGAAGGGGGGGGGGGAGATGGAGAGAGAGGGCTGGCTGAGGAAAAGAGAAACAAGAGGTGAAGAGGGACAAAGAGGGGAGGAAAAGGAGCGGGAGAAAGAGAGGAGGAGAAATACAGAAGGGAGAGAGATAGACCGAGGGAGAGAGGGGAGGGAACAGAAAATTTCTGAGTGGGATTCCTTTCAGCTCAGTTTCCCAGATTCACACAAACCCAGTTCAAGTTCTTTCCCAGCTGCTGCTTTCAGTCCTCTAAATACCAGGGGCAGGATGACAGATGAACAAGGAAAAAAGCAGAGTGGAGAGCTGTGCCCACTTTGCTGCAGGTGCAGCTAGAGGGGTGGGGAGTCTACCACCTGCATGTGTGGGTGGGTGCAGGGGCACAAGAGGTGTCAATGTGACATTTAGGCAGATGCCTGAATAGGAAGAATGTAGGGGAACATGCAAACAGAAATGACAGGTCAGATAAAGGTCCTAAGTGGGGACAGCAGTTGGCGTGCTTTCCCCATTGGACAAAGGGGAGGGACCTTCTTAGTGTGTGGTGTGTCTCATTCACATCTTTTTTGATGCCTGACTAGAGTTTAGCATTCTCTTTATTCAGGTGTTCCAGTTTCCCAGGGTGGCCATCACAAATTTCCACATGCTTGTGGTTTGAACAACAGAAAGGTGTTCTCATAGTCTGGAGGCTGCAAGCCTGCAATCTAGGTACCAGCAGGATGGTGCTCTTGCATGGTGTCCTTGGCTTGTGGCTGTGTCACTCCAATCTCTCCGTTGTTACAGGGCATTGTCCTCGTGCCTCCAAATCTTCCCTCCTTACAAGGACAGCAGTCACTGGATTTGGGGCCCACCTGACTCCAGAATGATCTTAACTAATTACATCTGCAAAGAACCCATTTCCAAATAAGGCCACCTGTACAAGTTTTGGGTTGGCATGACTTTGGGAGGACACTCTCCAGCCCACTATGTTTCTGGACAGGTTGTTTTCCCTAATGCGTGGCAATGGGAGGCTACATGGCATGGAGGTTAAATTAAACTCTGGAGTCAGGCTTCCTGGCTCATCCCACTTTCTAACCTTGGTCCAGGGGAAGGTGTTTAATCTCTTCAAGCCTAAGCCTTCTCCCTCACCAGGAAGAGTACTAGCAGCTCCCTCAAAAAACCGTGATGAGCCCTGGCCGGTTGGCTCAGCGGTAGAGCATCGGCCTAGCGTGCGGAGGACCCGGGTTCGATTCCCGGCTAGGGCACACAGGAGAAGCGCCCATTTGCTTCTCCACCCCTCCGCCGCGCCTTCCTCTCTGTCTCTCTCTTCCCCTCCCGCAGCCAAGGCTCCATTGGAGCAAAGATGGCCCGGGCGCTGGGGATGGCTCTGTGGCCTCTGCCCCAGGCGCTAGAGTGGCTCTGGTTGCAATATGGCGAAGCCCAGGATGGTCGCAACATGGCGACGCCCAGGATGGGCAGAGCATCGCCCCCTGGTGGGCAGAGCGTAGCCCCATGGTGGGCGTGCCGGGTGGATCCCGGTCGGGCGCATGCGGGAGTCTGTCTGACTGTCTCTCCCTGTTTCCAGCTTCAGAAAAGAAAATGCAAAAAAAAACCAAAAAAAAAAAAAACCGTGATGAATAGTGAATGAATTAACATATGTGGAAGGCATAAACTGTGCTGGGCACATTGTGAGCACTTCATGTGTTTGCTCTGGGAGATGTTAATTAGTTGCAATTGAGAATGACATCTCATCTTCATTATATACTCTAATTGGTTATGGCTGCTTACTTGGAAAACTATCAGCTTTTTGTATAGTGATCTTACAATCTTACTGAACTCTTATTCATCATTCTCTAGTTTTTTTTCTAATTTTCTTGGTAGCAACCATATCTGCTTTAAGGTACTCAAAATATTGACATTGTTATTGTATAGAAACGTCATTTCTTTAACACAACTCTCCTTTCTTTCTTTCTGATTCACACTGGCCCCATCCAGCACCCTGGCTTACTTGCCTCATTCTCCCTTGCAGGACCACTGACTTTAATCATTAATCCCTGAGGACAATGAGGTTCTGATTAGCATCAAATACTCTTAGGAACAAGGCCACATAGCAAGTTAAACACTGGACTGAAACTAAAATACAAATTTCTAACACAATACACATCAATACCCACATTAACATAATGATGTGCACAAATTCTAGTTATACTGAGTATTTTTGTCCAAATCATCATTCACTTTGGAATGCCATTCTTCTAGCTTGTATTTGGAAACTCATTCATGTAAAATTCTTCAAAGGAATAAGGCCCTCTACCCAATTGAGTCACCAAATGGTACAGCAAAGCTTATTGAGACCTGTCACATCATTCCATCAGACACCCCGTCTGAGTTCACTGTGACAGGTTCTTCCCAAAAGCTTTCTAGAAAGACCTACAATGGACAAGTCCTCGCCTGGCACGCAGTTCAGGCGTGCAACACCGTGCTCACAGCTGCCTCCAACGGCTCTTGCAGCTGAGATGAATGACAGCAGGTCATCTTGGTGCTGATTTGAACTCACGAACAAACTTTCTCATCAGAAGCAACACGACAGACCCTCAGCAGCCTCACATGTACAGACTTAGTAAGAACACGGAACAGGAAGACTGGAAAGGAAGTTGACTGACCTGCTCAGGGGCAAACTCCATTACCACTTCTGTGGCTGTGAGTACCCTTACACACCCCTCATCTGTGCTGAGGTCCATCTAGCACCTGTGAGGCACTTTGTGTTCAAGTGCAAATGCTCTAGTAACCGTGTATTCCGTAACAGCAAACCATGACCATAGCAAAGATGTGTATAGGCTTTGCTTGCAACCCACAGAGCTTAAAATACAAACCCAAATAACTATTCTCTCCTTGATTCAGCTCAAGGGCATGGCTTCCGTTTCCTCCTCTTTTTCAACAATAGGGGCTCTCTGGTTGGGCTTCCAGATGGCCCACGTTTCTAAGATTTACCCAACCCAAGTCTTGAGACACGGCAGTGAAGTCACAGGGAGAGAGGGATGTAAGCGGGATGCACTCCAGCAGGTTGCCAGTGGGCAAGCATTTCAATGCCAAAGGTTTTTCCACGGTCTGAGTAACTTCCTGAGCCACTCAAGACTTGAAGGACTAAGACATGTTTCCACAGTTCTTGCAAAGACCTGGTTCACTCAACATCCACAAAATCTGTTGAATTTTACATCAATATTCAAACAAATGCAGCAGGGAGGCAGGCACTATTTGTTCTATGTATTTATTTATTTAACACTTATTAAATACCTACAATTAACCAGGAATGATATTTTATTTTTTTAAAAATTCAAAGCTGTAAAATATGGCCCCAGGTAAGAGGTTACCAAAAGCAGCAGGAAAGGATCAAAATTGCTCACTCCCAAAATTCTGCTTTGCAGCTTAGCTGAGGTTCAAAATTCCAGAACCAAGAAAACCTCCAAGATGGAAAAGCCCTGCCAATGCCCAAAGAATGGGCTCCCTCGCTTACCCGGACCAGACTGAGCAGGCGACCCAGGCTCTGACTTCATGCAGCAAGGCCTGGGGGCATGGATACAACCTGCCCTCCAATTTGGTTTAAAATCTCTGACTTCTCTTTCCCAGTTAAAAAAAAAAGTAAAATAAATCAAAATAACTCACTGTGATATTCACTCTCCCAGTGACTTTAAGTCACATCTAAAATTAAATTCAATGAATTGTGTGGTCTTCTTCATCCTTCACTGATGATGAAACTGCGTTCAAAGACAACATATTCCTAAAGAGCAACAACCCAGCTTTAATCATAAGACATTGCATTACCTTGCAAACAAATGACAGTTGCTAACCCTTATCAATACAGACTGCACTTGTACTATTGTTGGATTTTGTTTTTTGGTGTACTTTTTTTTTTTTTTTTTTGGCAAAGTCAGAACAAACCAAAGAACAGAAGGTTGTCTTCATCATCATGTAGAAAAATAAAACAAAAGTGTCTGCCTATGTGTCAAGTGACTCATATTGCAAAGTCAAGTCTTCACTTATAGCAGTTTTTAAAATCCTTAGTGCAAGAAACATAACCAATTGATACAGATCAATACTTATTAATGAATATGGAAAATTTTCCTATACAGAGGTAGAGTCCAGTGCACAAGGCTAAAACAATATTAAATAGTCTAAACAAAGACTGAGCTGGGGTTTACGGGATTCAATTTTAAGTTATCAGACTCTATGTACATACAATATATAGACTATACAATTTTTAAGTAGTTTAATAAATTCCACAAAATAATAGTAGATGCATTGAAATATTTACATAATTCAATTTCAAAACTCTCTCATTCAAATAAAAGGGATAAAAATAAGATTTCTGCTTTAAAGGCAGAACTTCTTTCCTGAAATGGATTGGTAAAATAAAGTCCTTTCCATGAGAGGAACTAATTTATACTTGAGAGGTATTCATATTCAGCTAAGAAAATATGTCCCTTTTTAAGCTCTACATAATAGGGAATATAAAAGGTTATTTTCTACATTTTTAGATCTCTAAAGTTCTAAATCCAACTCTTACTTGAAGAGAGACACTGATTTTGGTACCCATACAGTGTATCAGCACAATTATAATGGAAAAATAATTAACTTGTCCTTTTCGGCTTGCTGCTTTTGAAAGAACTCGACTCTATTTCTGGCCCAGTTCTGTTTAGACAGGACAGGAAATTTCACTGAAGCCTGCCGAGCACGTTCAGTGAGGCGTTCTTAGGATTTCAACTTTCCAAATTCCTTCTGTTTCCAATGGGTATTCAAGACCAGTAATACAAGACTCCACAGTTTTCCAAGCTCACGTAGGAGGAAGCTGAAATCCAGAGGGGCTGCCGCCATTTGCCTCAGAGAGACTGAGAGAGGAAAGGAGTCAGACCTCCGTCACTGTGACCCAAGGAAACATGCAAGACCCCCAGCAAGACGTGCTTCCTTGACTCAGGTTCTCCGACTTCATATCAAATTTACTCTGACATTTGATCATTAATCTTTTTTATTTTACTTGATATAAAAAATTCTTAACTAGCCCGTAAGGAAATTAGGGACAGCCAGAAAACAAAAACATACGGTCATAATTAATGAAGCATAAACCTTCACAGTTTGAATTTTGTATAACTTCTCTAAGCACCCACAATGAAAATGCAAGTTTTTTTTTATTCAATCATTCTGTGAAAAATACCTTAGTAAATAGTAACATTTGCCCTTCAATGATCTTCCCACTGGACTACCCACCCTGTTTTTTAATTTTAATTTTAGGTTTTTAAAAAAATTTATACAAATAGACTAACTTTGATTTAAAGTAAGCATATATAAAAATTGACAAGGATATTGCTTGCAACAATGGGTGTGGAAGTAGAGGCATGAACTGACAGGGGCACAACGGCACGCTCCACCTCAGGAACTGCTCTGGGAGAGGTCCCAGAGAACCCTCTCCTGCAGCTTCCTTGGCCCACGAGGTCTGGCTGATCTGCAGCTACAACTCCAGGTCACATGAATAAAAAACAACTGCATGAAAATCAGAAGGCACAAGCACCATGTCATCTAGAATTTGGGGGTTATGAGGAATACAGAGGGAAAGGGGTTCTTTTGGTTCAGCAGTATAAAGTTAACGTTGCCATTGTTGAAGAAAACGGTACAAAGTAAAGTAGAGAAGTTTAGCAAGTGCGTCCACACAGAGAAGAAAGGTCAGGAGACAGCTTGCAGGCCCAGTGCCAAGAAAAAGAACCAGGATGTCTGTGCCATAGTACAAACTCTATTTTCTGCTCTGTGGGGCCAAAACCAAAACAGATAAAAACCAACAAAAGCCCCCCAAATCCCAAAAAAGCAGCTAGAAGGAATGCAAGAAGTCTCACAGAACAGAGTGACCAGACGGAGGTGACAAGCGGCACGCTGTCTTTAATGCACATCTAAGCAGTTACTACTGTTATGGTTTCCATTGTATTCACCTACTGATTGATGAGAGACGTGAGAAATGGCCGTGCCCTTGAACCCTTCACCTCCCTTCCCTTCCTTCAGGACTAGAGTCTCTTTCTCCATGAGGAGCGCTGCTCAGACAACAGGTGGATGCGGGCAGGACCCCAGGCGCTGGTCTCCTGTCCCTGATGCCTGCTGTGAGGGCTGCGCTGTCACCAAGGCAGCCGATGAAGCTACGAATTTAAAAAAAGGAAAGAAACGAAAACAAAAACACCCCAAGTCTGTCTTTTCTCAAACTGAAGGACGCTGAGGGGTGGAGCAGCCTCCAGCAGGAGGCCACAGTTAGGAGATAATGGCAGGAGACCAACGTGGCAGGGTCAGGTTGTCAGCACTCACAGACCGCTTCCTCGCAGGCCTCCGCAGGTCCTTGTACTTGTCCTCGCACAGGCGGGAGATGGCCTGGGGAGAGACAGCTCAGGTCAGGGCAGGGGACCCTTGCCCACCCCCCACTCCTCAGACACTGCATGGCTATGTGCAGCACCACTGCACACGCAGCAGAGGATGCACAGAACAAAGCTAGATGAGCCCTGCTTCACGTGGTGTGCAGCCCACGGGGCAGGACAGGGAGGAGTATAGAGTCGGCTGAGAAAACAACCTCACAATGTGCAACCACCATGAGGCAATGCAGCCCAAGTCAGCCAGCTCCAGGCTCAATGCTGGACCTGCACTCAGGGCTGTGACCTGGCCTGGGCCCCACTGAAGTCCTTAGAGAGACCCTGTCTTTACTGGGGCCATGACGGCACCTTCCCCACGGGTGGCTGTGAAGCCCTGGAATTCCTGAACACAGGTGGGGGAGAGCACAGTCCTCAGCTGTGATCACTGATCAGAGACTCATCAGAGCAGGAGATGACAAGTGTCCGAGTTCCCTTTAGACCTTTGCTGCAGAAGGCAGGGACCCAGAAATGTGGGGCAGATGATGTCTGTCTCCTCAGCAGAGCAGGCTCCCAGCTTTGCTCATAGCCGCTCCAGGGGAGATCTGGGCCAGCCCTGGACCACAGGACCCTGAGTAAACTTGTGTCTAGTGGAGCGTTGTTCCTGTCTGCTATTCACATAGAGGGATGGACATGACAAGTACATGGTTAAAGCACCAGAAATGGGACCAAGCATCTGATTCTATTTGGGGGAGTCCCTAGGGGGAACTCATAACTGAGGATGGGCATCGTACTAGACCTCCAGGTGACCCTCAGGAGGGACCGGCATCATCAGTAGGGCAGGTGCTGGGCGGCCAGGCAGCTGAGGGTGCACTAAGGGTGGCACCACTGGCAGCAGGGGAGGCAGAGCAGTGATGCCAGGGAGGCCGACACTGCGGCTGCCCCACACCAGGACTCAGGCATTATTCTGGAGCAAAGCACAAGTGCTGGTGAGTTTAAGAACTAATGTCCCAAAACCTATACCTGCACTTTAGGAAAACAACCCTACTGGCAGCAGGAAGGACGGACTAAAGAGAGACAGGAGACCAGGGCGTCTTCCTACAGATGAGGATGAATCAGGGTTATCAGGCAGGTGGTGATACTGAGACCGCTGCCTTTGAAACGTGTTGCATGCATAAAGAGGACATATCTGAAGAAGATTCCGATTTCTTAAGGGCATTTGAACAGTCAACTTTTAAAACAAGTTGTTTTCATTTATTTAAACTTCCTAAAGTTAGTCTGAATACAATATCATAAATTAGCAATGTACTATTTTATTCTAGATTTTATTATGCAACCTGAGGTTCGAGTTAACCACATCTTCCATGTGCATAGAGATATTAATTTATTTCAAAGAGAAATGACCCTGCTAATGAAAAGGCCACTTTGTACTAGCCCTGGCTCTTGGTACACCCCTATTTCCACACTTTATCTTGCCCCCAGCACAATCAAATAGCCCACTGGTGGGCATCTGAGTAGGCACAGAACTTCAAGTTATGGCACCTCCTACAAGGTCTCAGTCCTTGCTTTTCAACATGGGGTTCACATTTGTTAACCCAATGCACCAATAGGAATGCTGGGGTTTGGCAAACAGTGAAACCCCATCCTAAGAAATCACTTCAAAGGGGCGTTGTCTGCGTTCCCAGAGAGTCTCTGCCCAGCCCTGCAGGAGGGAGGTCTGTGTCTGAGGAGGAGAGAGCACCTGCCGTCAGCCACTGGCCTTCCTCCTGCCTGGGGCACCTGGCCTGACATGGCTATACCAGGAGTAGGTTCACTCTCCCCTCCTTCAATTCAGATGAGTGAATGCAGTGATAGCAGCATGGCTCCCTGGTCTCAGCCAGCTGGTGCATCCAGTGCAGCTGATGTGAGCCACTAAATACTCTCGTTCAGAGAACAAACCTGTTTTCCTTCAGGGCTGGGTGGCACCCAGGAGCTCCAAGCTTCTCTCCTCACCTCACCTCACCTCAGAGCACGAAAGGGGTGTGAGAACAGCAGACTAAAACTGGGTTCGTGTTCACCCTGATACTGAATTCTAGTTCACAAGTGTTATCATCCAGACAAAAACAGGTGGGAAGAGCATGGTGCAAACCAGAAGCTGAGCTCCACACAATGTGGTGCACAGTCATACAACGTAATAATGAGGGTCTAGAGCTCAGACCCAGGCCAAAGGGCCACCTTCACTTTAGCTGGGCTGTGGGAAAAATAATGTGCAAACTAAAAAGCAGAATCAATTCTTTTTGGATTCCCAATAGTTAGGGCCTTCTAGTATCTTTTTCTTTATAAAAGTGCATGCTAGGAAATCCTTTCTGTGGCTTATTTTTTTAAAAAGAAAACCTTTAAAAAACCTTTGATTTAAAAAATAGAACAATGAACATTAAATAAAAACTAATTTTAAGATAACTGAAGAAAACATAAAGTTGTACAAATTATAGTCAACTAAATTACCTGAAAAGCTCTAAGTCCAGGGCACCCTGTCCTTGTTTTATACCTACACACAGGTAGAGATCACATGGTATCTCACCCGCCTGTGCACCCTGATGACGCTTCAGCAACAGTGCACCAAATGCAACATGTTAAAGCATGTTACCTCCAGCTTGTGAGCCCTCTCCCTGCTCAGTGGCTCCAAGGGGAAGCTCAGGTTGTTCGCTTCCGCTAGAGAACGCAGATCAAAGTAATACTTGGCGTAAACACTGGATGGAACGTTGATGTTGAACTGAAGCAATTCAAGGAACTGTCGCTCTAGCTCGTTCCTGCAAAGACAGAAGAGCACATTGTCAGCTGCTGTCCTGCTGCACAGCTGCTATGGTCACTGCTGGACACCAGGCTCCAGCCATGCACATCATCGGGGAGAAAAGCCGTCTCGTGAACTACCTGGTTGGACAAGAGTTGCAGTTTAACCATCATGTTGGTATTACAAGCCAAGTCCACTGCCGAGTGCCCCAAAGGTCGAGGCCTGACTGACAGGTGGTTAGCAAGTAACTGCTGCCCAAGACCTGATGCAGAGCAGGCCCAGTGGCAGACCCAGTGCAGACCATCGGCTCGGATTCAAGGCAGCGGAGCACTGACAGCTGTTGGGTGGAGGGCAGTGCAGGCAAGAGTGCAGCCCAGAGCAGAGCTTGGGGCAGAAGGTGCCCCTTGATACCCCTTCCCCACCTCTAGAGAAGACTGGAGGGGCTACTGGCAGGCTCCTCAGGCACAGGACAGAGGAAAGGGTGAATCACAGCCCAGTCTCCCCCAGAGAACGAAAGCCACAGTCACCAAACCCAAGCATGCAGCCCCCATCACCCGGAGGGCTAGTCTTTGGTTCATCGGGTTGGGTGAGCCTCGGAATGTGCATTTCTGACCAGCCTCCTTGGATGCCGACACTTGGGTCCTGGCCACACTCAGAACCACTCAGTATAGAATGGTCAGGCATGGGCGGATGCAGGTGCTAAGTTATATGCTGATGACAACTGATGGTGGGGAGCCATAGTGCATTTTAAAACTTCTACTCTGAGAATGTCCACATTTAAGTTATCTTAAATTTGGACTACTTCTCAACAGTTACCATCTGGGGATGAAAAGTTCTCAGCAATCTATTGTTTTGTTTTTTAATTTTTTTATTTACTGATTCTAGAGAGAAAGAAAGGAGAATGAGAGATCAATTTGTTGTTCCACTTAGTTGTGCATTCATTGGTTTATTTTTGTTTGTGCCCTGATTGGGGATCGAACCCTCAACCTTGGTATATTGGGACAATGTTCTGTCCAACAGAGCACCCCCACCTCCACCCCTGGCCAGGGGGGTTGAGTGCTGATCCTAGGGTGGGATCTTGGGCTCAGCGCCATACATCCTCCCCAAAAACACTTGTGCCCCCAGCATACGACACAGTGCCGCAATTCTGCCCTTCCTCACACTCTGCTGTAACTGCTGCCTTAATTCAATTTCCCCTCCTTGTCTCCACAGACCCAGAAACCATAACATCTGACCTCATATGCCCACCACTAGCACAGTACCTGACATGGAGCTTCTGCTCAGCAATCACCATTAGTGCACGTACCACCGTTCTCTGCCCAGGCAGGCCCAGGGGGGCCTCAGGGGGCCAGATACATGAGAGCTGATTGAGTCCAGCCAGCACGGAGGCCCCTGAAACCACCCACACCCACAGGAGCAGAGATCGTCTCCTGCAGGTGGAGCTGAAGGCTGACAAGCCTGTCCCCAGGGCCAGGCCTTACCTTCCTGGTCCAACCTTTGCCCTCTCCTGAGCAGAGTCAAGCTTTTCATGCCTCAGACCAAAGTGGTGTCATCCTGTCTGCATGCTGTGCCTGCAAGTCCCAGTCTGCTGCTGGCAAGCCACCCCAAATGGCCACCAGAGACTGAGGACAATTGTGTCCCAATCTCATGCTGTTGTGACAACAGGAGACAGGAGCACTGAAGAAGTGGGGAGGACAACAAGGGTGGGTGGCTTTCGAGAGGCTACTGGGAAAATCAGAATTAAGAAACTTCAGCAGGTTGTTGCTAAAAACCTGAATGGTCCAGGTGGAAAGACCAAGAAGTCACACTCAGGTCTTTTAATGGAAAAACAGTACAACGTGCACAGTTTTCAAGCAGCCTAATAAAAGAGTTAACAAGCTCAAAACATATAAATATATTATGCTAGATTTCATACTTCTATGAAATTTTAATTACTTTATTTGGTATGATTTTTACTCTAAATGACATTTATTCATGCCTCATTTAAATGAGATTTGATAAGAGATCTGTAAAATACTGGAACCAGGTAAGATTTTAATAAAACAATAATGTTGATGGATCCAAGATGGTGGTAGAGTAGGTCCTCTTCCCAGGACCAAATTGGAATTACAATTAAATTATAGAGCAATCATCTTGAATTATCAACTGAAAACTTAGCTGAAGAGAAGTTTTATAACCAAAAATTTACAGAAGAACCCATATCACAACTGGGAGGAAGGGCGGAGACAGAAAAAGGCTAGCCCCTTTCCCATGATGGCAGCTGAGAACTGACAAGTACAGCTCAGCTTCAGAGGTCCCCCCTGAGGAGTGACATGGGTCTCATCTGTGCTGGGCTCCCCAGCCCTGACCACCAACCAGAACAGGGAAGAAGTGCTCACACTGTCTACCAGGGAAAGGCAGGAATCTGCTAGGGACGTAGGGGTACTCTTTTCTCATATTTTCTTTCTGAAATTTTTTATTAATCTTTGTGTGTATGAGAGAAATGCTGATTTGTTGTTCCACTTATTTATGCATTCATTCATTGATTCTGTGTGTGCCCTGACTGAGGATCAAATCTGCAACCTTGGCATATCAGGAGAATGCTCTAACCAACTGAGCCACCCAGCCACCTAGCCACCCAGCAAGGGCCTTGCCAGGTGCCCTCTGAAAGAGCCAGTGCACAGAATTTCATTCATAGCCACTCACCCTAGGCTGTGGCTCAGAGTAAAAAGGAGAGACTGCACTGTGTGGCTTTAAGGAGAGGGCTGAAGGAAGGCACAGCCACCACGATCCCTGTGCTGAGTCCCTCTCTCACATAGCCTATGAATGCCGTCTTTCCTGGGTCACGATTCCCCTCCATATGGCATCAGCCTGAGGCAATGCAATAGCCCCACCCACCCAAATGCTTGTGGTCCGGCCCTGCCCTGCTGAGCTTGAGCCCTATGGAGGAGTCAGCTGGCTTTGGCCAGCCAAGGCCTGCAGTATAGACTTTCTTAGAGGGGTCCTGGGGTGGGGGAGTCCCACCTTGCTGAGCTTGCTTGAACCTTGCCAGGGCTATGTTTCCCACATTCCCCAATAATAAAAAAACATTATTGTTTTATTCCCCAACAATTCCACTGCAGAACTCTCCCTCCACATGTCCAAATCTTTATCTGTTTGAGCCTGAGGCACTCTGCTGGCCTCACCCTGAGACTTTCCGACACCCTGTCCCACCACAAAGGTTCCCAAGGCCCTGGGCATGTGTCAGCTAGCCTGGGTGTACACTAGATTTTTGCTGGGTGGCCTCAGACCCAGCACTGCTGACTAATTTGAATCTCTATCTGCCTGGTAAATGCTACTGAGCCCTAACTGGTGACTCTACTTCACACAACTCATACCACAGATTCTTTCCATGACTGTGTTTAGTGGACAGCTGAGAAGTGGAGGCGAATCTTGGGGTCCCTTGGGCCTTCTGCTGACCTGCCCCTGGACTCAGTGCTGGTGGAAGCAGGCCATGGAACTCAGCTTGGTCCCTCCCACATCAACCCTGGCCTAGCAGTGGCAGCCCCAAACTGTAGATCACTTGTATCTCCAAACAGGTAGCCCAGGGATGGACACAGACAGGTACCATCTGACATGGATCTGCACAGAATCCCTTCAAAGAGACCTAGAACCAACATACCTGGTGGCCAGCTTCAGTCTGCATCAAATCATAACTCAATTAGCTCCACAAATGGCATATCCAAAAGGAGATCTTGGCAGGCACCAGGCCCTGCTGAGGTGCATCCTGCTTTGTGTGATCAGCATCTGCACAGCGGCTCAGACACTGTGGCTATATTCTCAGTCAGCCAGCCTGAGGGTAGACCCCACACACAAACAGGCCAGCAGCAATCAAGACTCAATTATAACAGAAGGGCCCACATAACCCACACAAGGGACATTCCTGGAGCCCTGTGCTCAAGTAATCAAGGAGTCTACCCCACTGGGTCTCACAGGACACCTATTACATGCCACCCTAGCAAGAGTGGACACATAGAAATCTACCCTATACACAGAAACAAACAGAGAAGCAGCTAAAATGGGGACAAACAAAAATGCCCCAAATACAAGAACAGGAGAAAACACCTAAAAAAGAACTAAATGAAATGAAGACAAGCAATCTATCTAACACAGAGTTCAAAACAGTGGTTACAAAGATGTTCAACGGCCTGACCAGGTGGTGGGGTGCAGTGGATAGAGCGTCGGACTGGGATGTGGAAGGACCCAGGTTCGAGACCCCGAGGTCGCCAGCTTGAGCAAAGGCTCATCTGGCTTGAGCAAAAAGCTCACCAGCAGCCCTGGCCGGTTGGCTCAGTGGTAGAGCATCGGCCTGGCGTGCGGAAGTCCCGGGTTCGATTCCCGGCCAGGGCACACAGGAGAGGCGCCCATCTGCTTCTCCACCCCTCCCCCTCTCCTTCCTCCCTGTCTCTCTCTTCCCCTCCAGCAGTGAGGCTCCATTGGAGCAAAGATGGCCCAGGCGCTGGGGATGGCTCCTTGGCCTCTGCCCCAGGCGCTAGAGTGGCTCTGGTCGCAACAGAGCGTCGCCCCTGGTGGGCATGCTGGGTGGATCCCGGTTGGGCGCATGAGGGAGTCTGTCTGACTGTCTCTCCCCATTTCCAGCTTCAGAAAAATACAAAAAAAAACAACAAAACACCAGCTTGGACCCAAGGTTGCTGGCTCGAGCAAGGGGTTACTCAGTCTGCTCAAGGCACATATGAGAAAGCAATCAATGAACAACTAAGGTGTTGCAATGAAAAACTGATGATTGATGCTTCTCATCTCTCTCCGTTCCTGTCTGTCTGTCCCTATCTATCCCTCTCTCTGACTCTCTGTCTCTGTAAAAAAAAAAAAAAAATGTTCAAAGAACTTAGGGGAGCTCAGTGAGAACTTCAACAAAGAGACAATAAGCATAAAAAAGGACATAAGAAACCATAAAAAAGAATCAGTCAAAAAAAAGACTAACAACTGAAATGAAGACTACACTAGCAGAAATCAACAGCTGATTAGATGAAACAGAGGATTAAGTCAGTAATTTGGAAGAGAAAGCAGCAGAAACAATCAGAGCAGCAAAATGAAAAAAGAATTAAAAAGAATAAGGAGCACCATCAAGTGTAATGACATTCATATCACAGGGGTTCCAGAAGGAGAAGAAAGAGAACAAGAGATTAGGAATATATTTGAAGAAATAATGACTGAAATCTTTCCTATCCTGGTAGTGGAAACAGACATACAAATCAGGAAGCACAGAGAGTCCCAAACAAGATGAACCCAAAGAGGCCCACACCAAGACACATCATAATTGACATGCCAAAGGTTAAAGACGAACAGAGAATCCTAAAAGCCACAAGAGAAAAGTAGTTACTTACAAGGGAGCTCCTGTAAGACTGTCGGCTGATTTCTCAACAGAAACATTTCAGGTCAGAAGGGAATGGCACAAAATACTCAAAGTAATGAAAAGCAAAAACTATAACCAAGATTACTCTACTCAACCAGGACTATCATTTAAAATTCAAGGAGACACAAAGAACTTCCCAGACAAGAAAAAGTAAAGGAGTTCATT
The DNA here is from genome assembly GCF_036850995.1 of Saccopteryx leptura. NCBI lineage: Eukaryota > Metazoa > Chordata > Mammalia > Chiroptera > Emballonuridae > Saccopteryx > Saccopteryx leptura. Next base: position 111,130,125 of record NC_089507.1, on the reverse strand, counting down.
ACCACAAAATCAGTATTATAGGAAATGTTAAGGGACTTCTTTAAGAAAAAGGTCAAAAACATAAATACTGAAATGGCAGTAACTACATACCTACTTCTTAAATGTTAATGGGTTAAATGCTTCAATCAAAAGACATAAGGTGGCTGAATAGATACAAAAACAAGACCCTTACATATGCTGCCTACAAGACACAATTCAGATTGAAATAGACACACAGACTGAAGGTAAAGAGATGGAAAAGGTATTTTATTGCAAATAGAAATTTTTAAAAAGATGGAGTAGCAATGTGTATCAGACAAAGTAAACTTCAAAACAAAGTCCATAAAAAGAAAAAGAAAGACCTAGCAATTCCACTTCTGTGTATTTATCCAGAGAAACCCAAAATACTTATTAAAAAATATATATGCATCCATATGTTCACTGAAGCATTACTCACAATAGCTAAGTGCCCACCAACAGACGAATGGATAAAGATGTGGTACATTTATATGAAGGAAAATCACTCAGCTATAAAAAAAAGATATCCTCCCATTTGCTATAGATGGACCTAGGTCTTTATTCTAAGTGAAATAAGTCAGAGAAGAATTAATACTGTATGACTTCACCTATATGTGAAATTTAAAAAATGAACAAACTGAAAAAGTCATAGATACATAAAACAAATTTATGGTTTTAAGGTGGGAGGGTTGAGGGGTTGGGTGAAAAAGGTGAAGGGATTCAGATACACAAATTGCCAGTTATAAAAACAGTCACGGCCCTGGCTGGTTGGTTCAGTGGTAGAGCGTTGGCCCGGTGTGCAAGGGGTCCCGGGTTCGATTCCCGGCCAGGGCACACAGGAGAAGCGCCCATCTGCTTCTCCACCCCTCCCCCTCTCCTTCCTCTCTCTCTCTCTCTTCCCCTCCCGCAGCGAGGCTCCATTGGAGCAAAGATGGCCCGGGCGCTGGGGATGGCTCCTTGGCCTCTGCCCCAGGCGCTAGAGTGGCTCTGGTCGCAACAGAGCGACGCCCCGGAGGGGCAGAGCATCGCCCCCTGGTGGGCAGAGCGCCGCCCCCTGGTGGGCATGCCGGGTGGATCCCGGTCGGGCGCATGCGGGAGTCTGTCTGACTGTCTCTCCCCGTTTCCAGCTTCGGAAAAATACAAAAAAAAAACAAAAAACAAAACAAAACAAAAAAACAGTCACAAGGATGTAATAAAGTACAGCATACATAATACAGTCAATGATATTGTAATAACCATGTATGGTGTCAGGCAGGTACTACTTATTAGGGTGATCATTCCATAAGTTATGTAAATGTCTAATCACTATGTTGTATATCTAAAACTAATAATGTATATCAAGTGTAATTAAAAAAATTATTTAATAAATGTTCTACGTTCCACAAAACACTGAAACTCAATGTGGCCATGTTCTTTGCCACTTTGCAACAGGATCGCTTTCCTCTGTGCCCAGCAGCATGCTCTTTAAGCTGTCCAAGATCTCGTTTCAGAAGCACCTGGAACACTCAGGTTCCCAGCGATATTCTCCTTGTGTAAACTAAGATTATAGACATCTCCTCAACAGCTCCCCACTTTTCTTGCAGAGTCCTCACCAGAACTGCCTTTAATACCATACCTCTAACAATCTCCTTAAGTCAATCTAGGTTTTTCTAACACGAGCCTCAAAACTCGTCACCCATTACTGCATTCCAGGACTGCTTCCACATCGTAAGGATTTACTACAGTGGTGTTCCACTTCCCAGCACCAAAATCTACGTGTGCCCCGCATCTGCCAAGATAAAATGCCACAGAAGAGGAGGCCAAAACAACAGAAATGTATTCTTTCACAGCTCATACTCCAAGACCAAGGTGCTAACAGGTTTAGTTTCTTCTGAGGCCCTTCTCCTCAGCTTGCAGAAGGCCGTCTTCTCTGCCTCTCATATGCTGTCACTGTGCCTATGTTACCTGACTCCGGTCATATGGGATTAAAGCCCATCCTAAAGACACCACTTAACTTAATCACCTTCTTTAAAGACTTTATCTCCAGGCCTGACCTGTGGTGGCGCAGTGGATAAAGCATCGACCTGGAACACTGAGGTCGCAGGTTCAAAACCCTGTACTTGTTTGGTCAAGGCGCATATGGAAGTTGATGCTTCCTGTTCCTCCCCCCTTCTCTCTCTCTCTGTGTGTGTGTGTGTCTCTCTCTCTCTTCTCTAAAATGAATGAATAAAATTTTTTTTCTTTTAATAAATTTTTATTAATGTTAATGGGATGACATTAATAATTCAGGGTACATATATTCAAAGAAAACATGTCTAGGTTATCTTGTCATTAAATTATGTTGCATACCCCTCGCCCAGAGTCAGATTGTCCTCCGTCACCCACTATCTAGTTTTCTCTGTGCCCCTCCCCCTCCCCCTAAATCTCTCCTTCCCTCCCTCCTGCGTCCTCGCTCCCCACACCCCTGGTAACCACCACACTCTTGTCCATGTCTCTTAGTCTCGTTTTTGTTCCACCAATGTATGGAATCATGTAGTTCTTGTTTTTTTCTGATTTACTTATTTCACTCTGTATAATGTTATCAAGATCCCACCATTTTGCTATAAATGTTCTAATGTCATCATTTCTTATGGCTGAGTAGTATTCCATAGTGTATATGTGCCACATCTTCTTTATCCAATCTTCTATTGAAGGGCTTTTTGGTTGTTTCCATGTCTTGGCCACTGTGAACAGTGCTGCTATGAACATGGGGCTACATGTGTCTTTACGTATCAATGATTCTGAGGTTTTGGGGTATATACCCAGTAGAGGGATTGCTGAGTCATAAGGTAGTTCTATTTGCAGTTTTTTGAGGAACCACCATACTTTCCTCCATAGTGGTTGTACTACTTTACATTCCCACCAACAGTGTATGAGGGTTCCTTTTTCTCCACAGCCTCTCCAACATTTGCTATTACCTGTCTTGTTGATAATAGCTAATCTAACAGGGGTGAGGTGGTATCTCATTGTACTTTTGATTTGCATTTCTCTAATAACTAATGAAGCTGAGCATCTTTTCATATATCTGTTGGCCATTTGTATTTCTTCCTGGGAGAAGTGTCTGTTCATGTCCTCTTCCCATTTTTTTATTGGATTGTTTGTTTGTTTGTTGTTGAGTTTTATGAGTTCTTTGTAAATTTTGGATATTAGGCCCTTATCTGAGCTGTTGTTTGAGAATATCAGTTCCCATTTAGTTGGCTGTCTGTTTATTTTGATATCAGTTTCTCTCGCTGAGCAAAAACTTTTTATTCTGATGTAGTCCCATTCATTTATCTTTGCCTTCACTTCTCTTGCCTTTGGAGTCAAGTTCATAAAATGTTCTTTAAAACCCAGATCCATGAGTTTAGTACCTATGTCTTCCTCTATGTACTTTATTGTTTCAGATCTTATATTTAGGTCTTTGATCCATTTTGAATTAATTTTAGTACACGGGGACAGGCTGTAGTCGAGTTTCATTCTTTTGCATGTGGCTTTCCAGTTTTCCCAACACCATTTGTTGAAGAGGCTTTCTTTTCTCCATTTTGTGTTGTTGGCCCCTTTATCAAAGATTATTTGACCATATATATGTGGTTTTATTTCTGGGCTTTCTATTCTGTTCCATTGGTCTGAGTGTCTATTTTTCTGCCAATACCATGCAGTTTTGATTATTGTGGCCCTATAATATAGTTTAAAGTCAGGTATTGTAATGCCCCCACCTTCATTCTTTTTCCTTAGGATTGCTTTGGCTATTCGGGGTTTTTTATAGTTCCATATAAATCTGATGATTTTTTGTTCCATTTCTTTAAAAAATGTCATAGGAATTTTGATGGGAATTGCATTAAATTTATCTATTACTTTGGGTAATATGGCCATTTTAACTATATTTATTCTTCCTATCCAAGAACAAGGAATATTTTTCCATCTCATTGTGTCTTTTTCTATTTCTCTTAGCAATGCCTTGTAGTTTTCTTTATATAGGTCCTTTACATTCTTTGTTATGTTTATTCCTAGGTATTTTATTTTTTTTGTTGCAATCGTGAAGGGGATTATTTTTTTGAGTTCGTTTTCTAGTATTTCATTGTTGGCATATAGAAAGGCTATGGACTTCTGTATGTTAATTTTGTATCCTGCAACCTTAATGTATTGGTTTATTGTTTCTAGTTATCTTTTTGTGGAGTCCTTTGGGTTTTCGATGTATAGGATCATATCATCAGCAAAAAGTGATACCTTTACTTCTTCTTTTCCGATATGGATGCCTTTTATTTCTTTGTCTTGTCTGATTGCTCTGGCCAGAACTTCTAGCACCACGTTAAATAAGAGTGGAGAGAGTGGACACCCCTATCGTGTTCCTGATTTAAGGTGGAAAGTTCTCAGTTTTACGCCATTTAATATGATGTTGGCTGATGGTTTATCATATATGGCCTTTATTATGTTGAGATATTTTCCTTCTATACCCATTTTGTTGAGAGTCTTAAACATAAAATTGTGTTGTATTTTATTGAAAGCCTTTTCTGCATCTATTGATAAGATCATGTGGTTTTTGTTCTTTGTTTTGTTGATATGGTGTATTACGTTAACTGTTTTACGTATGTTGAACCATCCTTGAGATTCTGGGATGAATCCCACTTGATCATGATGTATTATTTTTTTAATATGTTGTTGTATTCGATTTGCCAGTATTTTGTTTAGTATTTTAGCATCTGGTATTCATTAGAGATATTGGTCTGTAGTTTTCTTTCTTTGTGCTATCCTTGCCAGGTTTTGGTATGAGGGTTATGTTGGCCTCATAAAATGTGTTTGGAAGTATTGCTTCTTCTTCAATTTTTTGGAAGACTTTGAGTAGAATAGGAACCAAGTCTTCTTTGAATGTTTGATAGAATTCACTAGTATAACCGTCTGGGCCTGGACTTTTATTTTTGGGGAGGTTTTTAATAGTTTTTTCTATTTCCTCCCTGCTGATTGGTCTGTTTAGGCTTTCTGCTTCTTCATGACTCAGTTTAGGAAGGTTGTATTGTTCTAGGAATTTATCCATTTCTTCTAGATTGTTGTATTTGGAGGCATATAGTTTTTCATAGTATTCTACAATAATTCTTTGTATATCTATGATGTCTGTGGTGACCTCTCCTCTTTCATTTTGGATTTTATTTGAGTCCTGTGTCTTTTTTCCTTGGTGAGTCTTGCCAAGGGTTTGTCGATTTTGTTGATCTTTTCAAAGAACCAGCTCCTTGTTTTATTGATTTTTTCTATAGTTTTTCTGTTCTCTATTTCGTTTATTTCTGCTCTGATTTTTATTATCTCCTTTCTTCGGCTGGATTTGGGTTGTCTTTGTTCTTCTTTTTCTAGTTCCTTAAGGTGTGAAGTTAAGTGGTTTACTTCGGCTCTCTCTTGTTTGTTCATATAGGCCTGAAGTGATATGAACTTTCCTCTTATTACTGCTTTTGCTGCATCCCAGAGATTCTGATATGTCGTGTTTTCATTTTCATTTGTCTGTATATATCTTTTGATCTCTGCGCTTATTTCTTCTTTGACCCATTCATTTTTTAGAAGTATATTGTTTAGTTTCCACAATTTTGTGGGTTTTCCCCCCTCTTTTTTACAGTTGAATTCTAGTTTCAAGGCTTTATGATCAGAGAATATGCTTGGCACAATTTCAATTTTTTTAAATTTGCTGATATTGTCTTTGTGGCCCAACATATGGTCAATTCTTGAGAATGTTCCATGTACACTAGAGGAAAATGTATACTCTGTCGCTTTGGGATGAAGTGTCCTGTAGATGTCTATCATATCCAGTTGTTCTAGTATTTTATTGAAGGCCACTATATCTTTATTGATTCTCTGTTTGGATGACCGATCTAGAGCCGTCAGCGGTGTATTGAGGTCTCCAAGTATGATTGTATTTTTGTCAGTTTTTGTTTTAAGGTCAATAAGTAGCTGTCTTATATATTTTGGTGCTCCTTGGTTTGGTGCATATATATTAAGGATTGTTATGTCTTCTTGATTCAGCGTCCCCTTAATCATTATGAAATGACCATTTTTGTCTCTGAGTACTTTTTCTTTCTTGTAGTCAGCATTATTAGATATGAGTATTGCTACACCTGCTTTTTTTTGGGTGTTGTTTGCTTGGAGTATTGTTTTCCAGCCTTTCACTTTGAATTTGTTTTTATCCTTGTTGCTTAGATGAGTTTCTTGTAGGCAGCATATAGTTGGATTTTCTTTTTTAATCCACTCTGCTACTCTGTGTCTTTTTATTGGTAAGTTTAATCCATTTACATTTAGTGTAATTATTGACACTTGTGGGTTCCCTATTGCTATTTTATAAATTGCTTTCTGTTAGTTTTGTATCTTGTTTGATTCTTCTCTTTTGTTTTCTATCATTTGTTTTTTTTTGTTTGTATTACATACTTCTTTCCTCTGTTGCTACCTTTTTTAAGTCAAGTGTTTTTGTGGTGGTTTTTTCAAGGGTGGTTACCATTAAGTAATGCAAAGGGTACCTACCATATTCATTGTAGTACCCTTTCTTGTGAGTATTTCTGCGCTTCATCGTCCTTTGCTACTGTTAATCTTCATCCTTTCTCCCCTTTTTTTTTCTTTTGTTGTCACAGTTTAAGTTTGGTTTTATTGTTTTCTTGGTGGAGCTGTTACTTGTGGTTATGTTTTCTTTTGTTCTTTGAATCTGGTTGGAAAACCCCCTTTAGTATTTCCTGGAGTGGGGGCTTTCTGATGATAAATTCTCTCATCTTTTCTGTATTTGTGAATATTTTTATATCTCCTTCGTACTTGAAGGATAGCTTTGATGGGTATAGTATTTTTGGCTGAAAGTTCCTCTCTTTCAGGGCTTTAAATATTGGGGTCCACTCTCTTCTAGCTTGTAGAGTTTCTGCTGAGAAATCTGATGATAATCTAATAGGCCTTCCTTTATATGTTGTATTCTTCTTTTCCCTGGCTGCCTTGAGAATTTTTTCTTTGTCATTGGTTTGTGTCATCTTCATTATGATGTGCCTTGGAGTGGGTTTGTTGTGGTTAAGAAAACTCGGTGTTCTGTTTGCTTCTTGAATTTGAGGCTTTAATTCTTTCCACAGGCTTGGGAAGTTCTCATCTATTATTTGTTTGAGTATATTCTCCATTCCATTTCCTTTCTCTTCTCCCTCTGATATACCTATTATTCTTATGTTATTCTTTCTGATGGAGTCAGACAATTCCTGTAGGGCTTTCTCGTTTTTTATTATTTTTGAGTCTCTTTCTTCTTCTCTCTGTTGTGCCTCAAGTTTCTTGTCTTCTATTTCACTGATCCTGTCTTCTATCTGGGCTGTTCTATTAGCTAAGCTTGTTACCTCGTTTTTCAGCTCTTGAATTGAGTTTTTCATTTCTGTTTGATTTGTTTTTATAGTTTCAATTTCCTTGGTAATATATTCTTTGTGATCGTTGAGTTGTTTTCTGATTTCCCTAAATTGCCTTTTTGTGTTTTCTTGTATATCTCTGAGTATTTTTAAGATTTCTATTTTAAATTCTCTGTCATTTGGCTCCAAGGCTTCCAATATGTTTAATCTTTTCTCCATAGATTTTTCCACATCTATTTGTGTTACCTCTCTGTCTTTTGTATCCATAATGTTCGATTTCCTTTTTCTTATTGGCATCTGAAGGTGGTCTTGATGATAGTGTTAATTAGAATTAATAAAAAATAAAAAGGAAAAGAAAAAAAAAAAACAAGAAAAAAGGAAAACACTCCACAAAAAAAAAGTAATAATTTATTATTTCCCCCCTTTTTTCTTTCTTCTCTTCCCCTCCTCTCACCTCCTTAGGGAAATATCGTGATGACCTGTGAATTATATTATGCTAAATGGAACAAAAACTGCCTATAATGGAGGGCCTGATTTGGGGTGAAGAGTTCAAGGGTAAAAAAGGGAGTAGGGACCTACTAAATACAAAAAAAAAAAAGGGAGAAAATCTTAGACAAGCATAAAATGATTTGCTTGTAAGTGATGGTCGACTAAGAGATATAATGAGAGGGATGAGAGGGAAACAGAAAAAAAGGAGAGAAAAAAACAATAAAGAAGAAAAAAATAAAAATAAAAATAATAAGTAAAAATCTGTTGTATTAAGTGGAGCGAAGACTAAATTCAATGGAGACTTTGGGTTGGGAGGAATGCTAGTGAGTTAAAAAGCAATGTAAAAAGTGCCCAAAATGCCACAAAAACAAACAAATAAAGGAAAACCAAGAAGAAAAGCAGAAGAAGAAAAAAAAGAACAACAAAAAAACCCCCACAAAAACTTGAGTCCCAAATTAAATAATTTGTTCATGATTGAGGCTTAAATGGGAGGAAAAGTAAAAGGAGAAAAGAAGAAATGAATAGAAAGGAAAAAATAAGAGTAAGAGAGAAACGAAGGAAGAAAAAAAGGAAAGGAAAAAAAAAACAAAAGGGGAGAGAGTGAGAGTTAAGGGTTTTGGAGTGTAACCCTAAAGGAGAGTTAGGATGAAGAAAAGAAATAAAATGTAACACTCATGGGTAGTGTAGTTCAAGAAAAGGGTAGCATAAGATGGGCAGAGAGTAAAAGGACCGAGGTGGAAGAAATAGAAATAATAATAAAGGCAATAAGATAGAAGAAACAACAACAACAAAGAATTAGTGGAACAAGTTATAAAGTCTGTGGATTTTTCTTGATTTTGAGAGGTTAACTTCTTCCTTTTTTCTTTTCTCTCCCTCTTCCTGGTCGGTGACTCTGTACCCCAGGTTCTGCCCGTGTCACTCTTAGGTAGGAATTTGCAGTTGATGGGATTCTATGGCAATGTCATATAATTGGCTTTAGTCTCACTGGTAGTCAAGGCTTGTTGGCGTTTGCAGAGTCCAACAATGAGAGAGTTTGCTTTCCTGGAGTCTCTTTCCTAGTCTCCCCTTCCTGAATTAGCAGCCTGGTGATCCAGCTATGAGGCTGCCACTGCTTCTGTCTGGGGAGTAAGAGGCTCAAAGAGCTGGGAAATCCCCACTCTATCCTCACTCAGCGCAAGGCTCTGGGTAAGGTTCTGGCAGTCAGAGCCTCCAGCATAATCAGGTGGGGCTGGGAGTCAATTGTTGTCAAGGTGACTGTTCAGCGCCTATCATTCAGTTGGACCACTCAACCCAGGATTTCCACACTTGGTAGCCTGTTTTGGCTGGGAAGAAGAAGCACTAGTCGCTGTTTGCTTTATGGATCTTAATATCTGCCAAGTCCCTCTTGTTAGGTATATCCCTGAATATGTAGGCTCTGTCAATCAGAAGTTGCCCCCGCCCCTTTAGCGAAAAGCACTGAAAAATATCACTCCTCTTGTCTTGGATCGCTGAACTGGGAGAGATCTTATCAATTAGAGCCTCGTGGGTGCGTAGATTTCGTGGGTTAAGCTAATTTCAGTGATTGGATCCACAGCTGTGCTCCAGAAAGTATTTCAGGCTGCCTGCGCGCCCCTCCCCCCAACGCTTGATTGTTAGCTTGACTGGCTGGGTGAGGTGCCCCGCTCACGGAGAGAATCTCCTGACTAGGAAAGACAGCCTTGGCGCCCCTCCTGCGCGCGCGGTTTCTCGGTACGCCAGTGGCTGGGGACCGTGGCACGGGGCGCGCGCGCGGTTTCTCAGCACGCCAGTGGCCGGGGACCGCGGCACGGGGTTTCTCTGCACGCCAGTGGCCGGGGACCAGGGCACGGGGTGCGCGCGCGGTTTCTCGTCACGCCAGTGGTCGGACCGCGGCACGGGGTGGGGGTGGGGGGCGCGGTTTCTCAGGGCATGCAGTGGCGGCCGCCAGTGCCCAGGCTGCCGTCCCCGAGTGTGGGCGGGCAGCTGCACGTGTGGGTTGACTCACCACAGGTGTACTCCCTCCTTGGCAACAGTCCTTTTGCTTTCAGTGTGTGTGTGGAACTCCGGAATACTCCGAGGATAAATTTTTCTGTTTCTAGTTGATAAATTTGTTGAGATTTTGGGGAGATCTGTCGGACGCGCTGCTCACGGCGCCATTTCCGTGACGTCCGAATAAAATAATTTAAATGAATTAAAAAAAAATTAAAGATCTTATCTCCAAATGCAGTCCCAGCTGAGACACTGGCGGCCTGGCCGTGCACGTGTGAATTGTGAGGGAGCAAGCTGTGTACAGAACACTGGGCATCTGTAATAGGGTGCAGTGGGCACTGTCTTCACATGGAATGTGCTTTCCCATCCAGCACATAGATTTGCCCACGTAAGCCTTGGACACAACAGCACTAGGGAATAAATTCTAAATCTTTGGCTTTCATTTTTCTCTTGAAACTGATTTGCCCAAGCCTGACAGGTGGTGGCTCAGTGGATAGAATGTTGGACCCAGAATACCAAGGCTGCTGGTTTAAAGTCTGAGGTTGCCAGCTTGAGCTTGGGGTTGCCAGCTTGATCCCGAGGTCCCTGGCTTAAGGACAAAATTGTCAGCTTGAGGCTGAAGTCACCAATTTGATCCCCAATCAAGGCACATATGAGAAGCAATCAATGCAGCCCTGGCTCAGTTGGTTAGAGCACTATCTGGAAGTTTGGAAGTGTACAGGTTGCTGGTTCAATCCCCAGGCAGGGCACACACAGGAACAGATCGATGTTACTCTCCCTCTTTCTCTCTCTAAAATCAGTAATAAAAACTTTTTTTAAAAAAGAATCAATGCAAAATTAAGTGGAGCAATGAGTTGATGCTTCTCTCTCTCTCTCTCTCTCAAAACAAACAAACAAAAACAAAACAGAAACTGACTTTCCCCAGCACAGACCAGCGTGGTACAGGCTCTCTTTCCCCGTCACTCTCCTCTCAGTCCGGGAGGGAAAGGACGGCCTGTCACCCACCCTACCAAGTTCTTCATCCCAGGGGAAGAATCTCTGAGAAGACAAGTAAAGGAATTTATTTCAATATTTGGTGTTGAAAAAGTGAGTAACTCTAATGACAGGTTAATAACTTAAGTGGTTTTCAATTTCTGCTGTTAACAAACTGAAGGAGTTGATAGACTCATTTAAACAACTTTTACTGACAGGTGACTATGTGATTTTAACATATAATTCTAAAAGCATTTTAAGATTCACTTGAGTGACAATACTACAATAAACCTTGGAAATTCATGTACGTACTTATACATATTCTGTCGGCTCTCAAGTTAAAAAAAGAAAAATGTAAATAAAACTGATGTTGACCTTGGTTTCAGTTTTCCAGTTAAGTAAAAGTAATACACAAAAATATAAACTAATAAAGAAAAAAGCAACTCTACTCATTTCATTAATAAATCTATTTCCTGGCATGTTAAGTTCATGGGTTGGATCCCCGTTCAGGGCACGTACAAAAAGCAATCAAAGAGCACACAACTAAATGGAACACCTAAGTGAAACAGCAAGCTGCTTCTCTCTTTCTCCCTCCCTTCACCTCTCTCTGTTCTTCTCTTTCTCTCTCAATCCAATGGAAAAAATATATATATATTTCCCATAAGATTTTAGCTTTTATACTTATTTATATAAAAATTTATATTTATACTGGATTGATCAATTGCATATTAATAACTAAGATGTTTTTAATAAGTTAGAATCTTAGAATCCAGAAAATAACATTCCATTTTAACTTATGTGTACATTTTTGTTATACAGAACTTTGAAAAATAAACCTGTGTAAGAGGAAACCAGAAAGGAAATGATGAGTTCAAGGAGAAAAGAGTAATAAAAAATTTCAACTTTAAGAAAAATGGGGAAAAAAAATGCCCTGGCCGGTTGGCTCAGCCCTAGAGCATCGGCCTGGCATGTGGAAGTCTGGGATTCAATTCCCGACTAGAGCACACAGGAGAAGTGCTCATCTGCTTCTCCACCCTTACCCCTCTCCTTTCTCTCTCTCTCTCTTCCCCTCCGGCAGATAAGGCTCTATTGGAGCAAAATTTGGCCCAGCTCTGAGGACGGCTCCATGGCCTCTGCCTCAGGCACTAGAACAGCTAGCTCCAAGTTGCAGCAGAGCAACTCCCCAAAGGGGCCCAGCATCATCCCCTGGTGGGCATGCCAAGTGGATCCTGGTTGGGCGCATGTGGGAGTCTGTCCGTCTGCCTCCCCTCCTCCCCCCACCCCCACTTCTCACTTTGGAAAAATACACAAAAAAAGAAAAGAAAAATGGATAATGATGTCATATCACTATGGAATTCAGTCTCCACCAGACACCTTAAAAAATACGGCAATTTGATAAAATGCACTGCAAATAACTTTTGCAATTATTGAAACTTGTGATGAGCAATTTTAGATGTGAAATTAAAAATGAAATGACATAAAACTGTCCAAAACTCTTCTAGACATGGGCAGCCAGAATGTGAGGACCTGTGCTTTCATGACTGCTGAGTCAAGAGCTGTAGGCGTGTGGTATAAACCATGCTCTGGCCAACAATTCAGGAATCTTCCTGCTTCCTTGTAGCCTATGGCAGGGAGAAAATCTGCGTATCCCTCCCCAAATTTGCACATATGCAAATGATCGATCAGTTTTTCTTATAATATACAAGCTCTTACAGTATGTTAACATATTATCAGAACAGATCAAACACCACATGATAAATGGATCATGGTGGCTCTCAAAATAAACAATAAAATTAACAAACTGAAAAGGAAAGAATTCAGTCCCTGGAGCACTTGGCCTGAATCAAAGCTTCCTGTCTCCAGGGGTCTGCCAGGAAAGGGGAGGAGCCCAGGAAGTCACTAGCCCAGGTCCCTTGAGCGGAGTCTGTCCCCCAGCCTAGATGTGGGGATGGAAAATGGCATTACTCTCGAGTTTCTTCAGAAAAACTATTTGCAATCTGACTGTTAAAAAGTGAAGGCTTGTCCTGGCTAGCTCCTCCCCTATCGGCCACAGCACAGGAGCTTGCATGGAATGCTGCAGGGATAGCTAGGCTGCATGGTGGCTGGTGTGATGGTGGGAGCACGGTCACCAATGCCCTCCAAAACAATTCCTGGCTTTGTGACTAGCTAAGTGACATGGCATCGTACTTAACTTCTCAGGGCTTCACTTTCATGTGGAAAATGGGAACAATAATAATTAGTTGTTAATCTGCAACTGTGCCTAATTTATAATTTAAACTTTATCATAGGCAAGTATGTATAGTATAGGAAAAAACGTAGTATTTGTAGGATTTGGTACTAGCTGTAGTTTCAGACATCCACTGGGGGTCTTGGAACACACACCCTGTCAGTAAGGGGAACTACTGTAACCAATATAAAATAGTACAATTTTAACACTATACTATAATGAAAGTTATGTGACTGCGGTCTCTCTCTGACAAGACAAAAAATGACTGATGGGCAGGGAACACCTGAACACTGGACAGAGGGATAATTCACGTCCCAGGTGGGAGAAGACCCAAGATTTCACGACTCTACTTAGAATGGTACACTGTTTAAAAGTTGTTTACCTATGAAAGTTCCATTTAATATTTTCAGACCTTGGCTGACCACAGTAACTAAAACTGTAGAATCTGAAAACACAGGTAAGTGGGTAGCTCATGGGTAGATATGAGAAATGAATCACCACATAAGAATTGCTACTTTGGGGCTGGGGACTGTTAGGTAAAGGACAGATGCCATTATTATCAAGACGAGGATGATTACTATATTACTATTGCTATTATAAATCTTTTTGGTAAATGTATGACTTCTCCTAACTTGGGACCTAAGTATCTAGAATTCCAAAACAGTCATTATTTTTACCCTCCCATCTTTTTATTTAAGAGGAACAATTTAAAAATGACTATCTCAGGCATTTAGTTGAAGCATCTCCATGAAGAGCCTTTGGATAGGTATATGTCGTTTCTATTGTTTCCTCTCATCACCATCCAGTAGTCAGTCACTGGGGTTCAGAAAGCTGGGGATACAATTCCACTTCTGAGAATTTACCTGAAGAAATTCAGAACACTGACTGGAGAGCACACCTGCACCCCACATTCACTGCAGCGCTATCTGCAAAGCCAGGCTGTGGAAGCAGCCCACATGTCCATCGCAGACCACTGGGTAAAAAGAGCTGTGGTACATAGGGTGGGCAAAAGTAGTTTTACACTTGTGAGGAAACAAAACAGAGCTTATTCTTGTATTATTTATTACTGTATCATTTTCTATAAGAACAACTGTAAACCTACTTTTGCCCCACCCTGTATATATAATGAAAGACTATGTGGCCATAAAAAAGAAAGAAATCTTATCATTTGCAACAGCCCAGAAAGACCTAGAGTATTATGCTCAGTGAAATAGTCAGTCAGAGAAAGACAAGTACTATATGATTTCACTTGTATGTGGAAACTAAACAAACAAACAAAACAGAAACAGACTCATAGACACAGAGAACAGACTGGTGGTGGCCAGAGGGGAGGGTGTTGGGAGGTGTGTGATCAAGATGAAGGGACTGAGAAGTACAGACTTGGTAGTTACAGAACAGTCCCAAGGATGTAAAGTACAGCACAGGGAATATGATCAATAATGTTGTGATGATGGTATGATATCAGGTGGGTACTGGAAATACCAGGGAACACTCTGAAAAAGTATATGGTTGTCTAACCATTATGCTGGACACCTGAAACCAATACAAAATGACAACAGATAAATTAAGCTGGGGGTAAACTTCCTGCCTGCTTGTTTTATTGGAGCATGATGTGACCTCTCTAGGCCTCAGTACCCAGATCTATAAAGTGGAAACAACACAGGTTGTGGAGAGGGTGAAATTGAGATGCCCATGAACTGGACAAGGCATGAGTACTGACTGCAACTTATAAACATAAATAGAAGGATTCTCCAGGGACCCTAAGTCTACACGAAATTCAGCTTTGATGACACTGGTGAATTCACAGAAGAAATCTCCCCCAGTGTGCTCTGCTCTGATGCTCTGTTGTGGTTATTTGCACCTGTGTCTCATTTCCCAGCTAGGACATAAAGGATGAGAAGGTTTTGAGCTACCCTGACTTTAGGAGATACAAGAGGAGATGACCTGGAGTGACCCCTGAGCCGTGCACTTCAGGGTCACAGGTACCAGGGAGTTGATGAGAATAACCCCAGTAAAGTCAAGTCAGTTATCTCTGACACTGTGCACCCTAATGGCCTTCTCCTTTATGATCTGAGTGACAATTACTTTCATAGCTGTTTTCATTTTGAAATATAATCAAGAATTTCATTTTTATTATCAAGAACACCTTCATACTTTTCTTAGCTTTTATAGCAGAGGATGACAGACAGAGGGAGGAGTTTTGTAGGTCAGCAGCAGGAATCAGCTTGGCAACAGAAGACCTGAAAACACAAACAAGTACGCTTCACTGCTGATTCAAGAACTGACCCCAGATAGGGGTTGCCAAGTGGATCCCAGTCAGGGTGCATGTGGGAGTCTGTCTCACTATTTCTGTCCTCTCACTTAAAAAAAAAGAAAGAAAGAAAGCCTGTTAACAGCACGAGAACAACTTCAGCATGAACAGTATCGAAAGTGCCCATAAACCATGAGCAACCATGATCACGTAAGCAGTTCATCCTGTTTTCCAAAACCGCTACTTCCTCCCAAGAGGCTCTGTTTCTGCTTCCTGCATTCTCAGACTTGAGACCTCAGGGACTAGACATGCAGGTCCCCGCTAACAGTCCTCCCCTAAATCTGAGACTGAACCAGGTGAGAAATCGTAAGGCTGTCCTGAGAGCCGTAGGGGGAACCCTTGCTGCCCCCCCCAGGGTTTATGACACCTCTACTGAGCTGTGGGCACTTGGCCCAGATGGGGGGGAACATGCCACCTTAACAATGACATACATGACAGGCCTCAGGGACAGACTGCTGGTCTTAAGCAACTGAACTTACACAAATGACAAAGTAGTGAAAATTTTCTCTTTGAAATCAGAAAGAAACATACTGTTAGCTCTTCAGCTTTTCCCACAACTGCGCGTCCTGTGTGGTGCAGCACAGCTGGGACACCCCCCACACACTGCAAGACACTGTTCCCCATCTCCCTAATGAAGGCGAGGAGGTTACCTGCAGCAGTTTCAGTAAGCCAGTCTCACAAAACTGTACCTATTCACAATCCACAAGGAAAAGAAATACAGGTTTTTGCATATAATATTCCACAGCCCTGCCCTCCTTATACATCAGCTCCCAACAGACCCTGGGCCAAATTCATCTGTCTGCACCACAAGAAGCATTCGGAAGGAACACTCTCCACCCCCCAACAGCGCTGACACACACTCACATGTCCTCCACCGTGATGTCCTTCAGGATCTGGCAGTAGTCCACGTTCCACACAGCCTGGTCATCCCACACCTTGGAGGCCAGCAGGATTGCCCCGAGAACAATGCGCTTCCAGTTGGCTGGACAGATGTCGATCTCTGCATATGTCAGGAGTCTCTCAAGGTAGACCTGGGACACAGGAAACACAGCAGCTAGGTAACTGGAGCTAAGCAACTGGAGATAGGCAACCAGAGCTGTTTTCTCTCCCACATTTGCATCATAAAGTCAAAAGTTGTTTAATTCCATTCCACCAGCCTTCACACAAGGATCTGTTATCTGAGCATACTTATTTTTAAAAAGTCAAACGGCTCAAAGAGTCTGAAGCACAATTTGCACACTCGTAAGAGGGCAGTGTGGACGCAGATGAATCTTAAAGGGCTCCGAGGTGGGCACAAATGCCAGGAGCCACAGGTGAATTTCTCACTCAACATGGAAGTGAGACAAATTCAATAAACAACCAATGTTCCCATAAGCAGAACAAAGAATGTGAAAAGAATAAACCTACTTTTTTTCTATCTTCAGATTTTTTAATTAAACTTTTTATTTTGAAGTATTTGTATTTATAAGCAGGATTGCTAAAACTATTTTTATTATTGTGGTAAACTATGCCTAATGTAAAGTTTATCACTAGCCATTTCTGAGTGGAAGGTTCTGTAGCAGTAAGGCAATTCCTATTGCTGTGACCCATCATGTCCATCTCCACCTTCAGACCTTGTCACCTCCCCAACTGGAACCCTTTGTACAATGCCACATCCCCCCAGCCCTGAGCCCCTGGGAACCACCATTCTACTCTGTCTCCATGAATGTGACAACTGTAGGTGCCTCACAGAGATGAAATCACACAGTATTTTCCCTTTTGTGTTTGGCTTATTTCAGTATGAAGTAGCATCTCTTGTGGTTTTGGTTTGATAAACCTGTTTTTAAATGAAACAATTTCAGCTGAAGATTAAAAAACCATATAAAATTAATTTTATAACTGGCACTATTTAGTTTGAGGACAGACATCAGAAACACCTACATACTTCACCACCTGCGCTGGGTAACAAAGTAAGTCTTTTAAAATTTCTGTTGGTAAAAAACTGTTTATTAGTATGTTTTGTACTTGTCTAATCTAAACCATAAAGTTATTTTTCTATAGTTTATCATTTACAAAGTGGAACTACTACATCAAAAAACACAAACGAGCCCTGGCTGGTTGGCTCAGTGGTAGAGCATCGGCCTAGCGTGCAGAAGTCCCAGGTTCAATTCCCGGCCAGGGCACACAGGAGAAGCGCCCATCTGCTTCTCCACCCCTCCCCCTCTCCTTCCTCTCTGTCTCTCTCTTCCCCTCCCACAGCCGAGGCTCCACTGAAGCAAAGATGGCCCGGGCACTGGGGATGGCTCCTTGGCTTCTCCCCCAGGTGCTAGAGTGGCTCTGGTCGCAACAGAGCTACGCCCCGGAGGGGCAGAGCATCGCCCCCTGGTGGGGAGAGCGTCGCCCCTGGTGGGCGTGCCGGGTGGATCCCGGTCGGGCGCATGCGGGAGTCTGTCTGACTGTCTCTCCCCGTTTCCAGCTTCAGAAAATTACAAAAAAAAAAACAAAAACAAAAAGAAAAACCACACCAACGAATGTAATCACCCACACTTAAAAAAACTTTGCTTTCTAACACAGATGACAGCGTTAAAATGATTCTTACTTTATACTGTCAGTAAAGTCTTAAAATATGCAGCTTCTAAAAAGGCATGTGCAGAAAGCAAAGTGTTAATTACACTAATGTATAGATTATTTTCTATTATTTAATTATTGTAAAAATAAATTATTTATAATAGATATTTTCAGCTAAAGACTCTCAGTACTCATAAATAGGACATGAAAAGTTAAAAAAGGGAACGAATCTACACCTGTTCCATCGCCAGGGTTCTAGGGAGGGGCACACTTTTAGGGAGCTTGCCAGAAAGACATTAATTACCATGGACCCATGCGGGAGCTCCCAACTCCCTCCCCCTGCACTGTGACAGCCATCAGTGAACCAACAGTTCACTAAACAGAGCTCAGCAATCTTTTCAATTTTTGGAAATGGCATTATATTAAATGAGCAGAAAGAGTGAGCTAATGTTTATGGTCATGATTTTCATTTGTGTAAAAATTCTAATTCTTCAGGTAGAGATACAGGCCAGGCCAAGTGAAGTTTCAGCTGGACACTGTCCTAGGGACCCAGATTAAATCTTTTTAGTCAAAGGCCAATGACCACTTGACTTTCTCCACAAAGAGAGTCAGAAAGTGGAGCATAACTGTACTAAGAACAGCACAATAAGACTGAAATTAACTAAGCCTCCATATCTTTATAGTAAGAGAAGGAGGCTGTGCAATGATCCTCACCCATACCCCCAAGACTATTCTTTACATACGTGAGTGCTGCTCATCACTCCAAGCTCCTCAAACAGTCTCACTGGCTTGGTGAAAAAGGTGGCTACTTGATTTCCTTACTACTTACATTACACCTGAGCTGCTATATATTGATAAGAGTATATTAAGGTTATATATTAGATTATATTAAGGATCATATTTAATGTTTAAAAAACCAACAGGCACGTCATGTTGTATATTGCATCAGGGCTGACTAAAGGAATAAGGCACACAGAGCAGTCCCAAACCTGGAAAAGGCCGTTGTTATGCTAGTAGATGTGGCATTTATAAAAAGTTCCAATAGGTACCGTATTTGTACCTATTACCTCATGTGTAAGACGTATGTTAATTTTGGGGTCTAAGATTTGAAAAACAAAATGTATTACATAAAGTTATTGAGTCAAGTTTTATTCATCATAAAATTCATACAATTCCTCATTATTGTCAAGACTCCCATCCATTAGCTTTTGTCCTCATCTGTGTCTGATGACGAATCACTGTCTTCATCTATTGCCTTGTCCTTAGTTCTATCTATGGCATTTGAAATGCCACACTTCTTAAATGACTTGATAACAATCTCAATCTTGATATTATCCCAGGATCTTTTCACCCAGGTAGAAACTTCTCCTATAGTTGGTTTCTTCCCTCTTCCTGCTGGTGTCAAATTGGCCCCAGAAGACGTCATCCATTGGTTTCATTTGTCTCTCATGGCAGCTGTGAAGGGTTTGTTAATGCTGACATCAGTGGTTGAAGCTGGGATGTCAAGTCTCCAGGTATGACGGCAAGTTTTGTTTTTTGCTCTGCAGCAATCAATCTTCTTTGTTTTTTTGTTACATGTGCCCTGAACTGATCAAGCACCAATAGGGCAGGTTTATGTAAGAGCCCACCTAGTCTCCTTCTCCAAACTTTCTCAAACCAGATCTTCATCCCACCCTGACCCATCCAACCCTTGTCATGAACATGGACAATCACTCCTTGAGGAATGTCTTCTTTTGGCATTGTTTTGCATTTGAAAATCAGCATAGAGGGCAGCTTGGTTCCATAGGCACAACAGTAGTTGGAAAACTCATTAGTCAACAGAGCCAAATATCAATAGTACGGTTGAAATTTCTTTTGAGAGCCAAATTTTTTAAACTTAAACTATATAGGTAGGTACAATCCTTATCAAGGTAGCGCCCACACGTGGTATTTTGTGAAAGAGCCGCATATGGCTTGCAAGCTGCAGTATGCCAACCAGGGAGCTAGAACAACTGTACAATGGCTCTTTTCATGTCCACTTGTCTTCATAGTTACAGTTTTCACCCCCTTCTTGTCAACAGTTCTGTTACATGGGACATCAAATTGAAGGGGGACTTTGTCCATATTTGCAATCTGTCCCAACTCAAACTGATGTGTCTTCTGACATTGAATGACAAAATGATGAAATTCAAGGACCTTCTGCTCACAGCTTTCAGGCATCTTTTGGGCAAATCTCGTGCATGTACACATGCTTAGTCCATCCCGTTTCATGAATCTGAAGCACCAACTCTGTCCCCCTTTAAAAGTAGTAACTTCTTTTTCATCAGCAATTCTTGCCTCATGCTGAATCCTCTTTTTGGACATAGGAATTCCAACTGCCCTCTGCTCTTCAGTCCGTATCTTCAATTCCCTCTCTAAATCAGGCCATTTTGCTGACTTGCCTCTCATGGTCTTCTTCTGCTGTGGCGTTTTCAGTAGGGTTTCTTCTTCTCGTAGCCAGTTTCAGATTGATTTCTCAGTTGGAGGAGGACCAAACTTATGTTCGGTAGCATGATTTCTATTTTTTGCAAACTGGATCACTTGTTTTTTGTTTTGTTTTCTTTGTATTTTTCTGAAATGAGAAGCAGGGAGGCAGAGAGACAGACTCCCGCATGTGCCTGACCAGGATTCATCCAGCAAGCCCACTAGGGAACGATGCTCTGCCCATCTGGGGCATTGTTCCATTGCAACTGGAGCCATTCTACTGCCTGAGGCAGAGGCTATGGAGTCATCCTCAGTGCACAGGCCAATTTTGCTCCAATGGAGCCTTGGCTGCAGGAGAGGAAGAGAGAGATAGAGAGGAAGGAGAGGGGGAAAGATGGAGAAGCAGATGGGCGCCTCTCCTGTGGGCCCTGGCCAGGAATCGAACCCGGGACTTCTACACGCTGGGCTGATGCTCTTCCCCTGAGCCAATTGGCCAGGGCCTGGATCACTTTTAACTTGAATTCAGCACTGTATGAAAATCTTTTCTGAGCCATTTCTAGGCACAATGTGGCAAAACGTAATCTACCGTCATACATGGGTAACCAGTGCAAAACAATGAGCACATATACTTACCCGGCAGGGGAGATACCATGATCACGAAATAATGAGCACAAAGACAACAAGAGTGAAAATGCGGGAAATGCAAGTAAAAAATCTACAACAAGCACAATAACAAGCATGAAAAGCGGGAAATGCAAGTAAAAAAACTACAGTCATTGTATAAGACACACCCACTTTTAGATCCCAAATTTTTTGGAAAAGGGTGTGTCTTATACATGGGGAAATACGGTACTTTAGCAGAACTTGCCAGTAAATCTATATGCAAGGATCAGTTGTCATTTCTTTTGTAAACTCCCACTTGGGTATTTTTATTCTCTGCCAAATAAAATAGTATACAATTTATTTTTTCTTAAACAATATCCTTAGATCACTGCTAATAGGATACTCTTATCAGTGGTTCTCAACCTGTGGGTGCGACCCCAGCGGGGTCGCCTAAAGCCATCAGAAAATACATAATGCATATCAGGTATTTACATTTCGAATCATAACTGTAGCACTATTACAGTTATGAAGTAGCCACCAAAATTATTTTTTGGTTTGGGGTCACTGCAACATGAGGAACTGTATTGCGGGGTCACAGCATTAGAAAGGTTGAGAACCACTGCTCTTGATCAATTAAACTTCCAGCTCTAAATTCATGAGAAGGGTTATCCTAAAGAGTCTTGAACACACAGATTAGCATGCATCACTGAGTTACACAGAGCATTCATCTGACTGCATGTAACAAAATTGTTCACAAAGGCACGGGGAAGGAGTAAAATGCAAACTAATGGAATCAAAGATATATGTAATCAAAAGTCTGACGATGCTGAAATTATTCCAATCCAATCTTAAAGAGTAACCCTAGGTCATTAACCTCAGATCCCCTATCACCCAGAGTTGAGCCTACTGGTGACCGTACCACTGCTTCTTACTTCCAACCAACTGGAAAAGCATGTGAGATATGTGGACTCATCATTGAACAGCTGTCATTTGACTGCCTTAGAATAAAGTGACCCAAAAGGGCAATGTTTTGGGTCAGAATCAATATATTCCACAAGACACCTCATCACCAGAGCACCAGACTTAAGGCACTTTCAGGCTGCAACCCAAGGCCTGAGTGGTCTCAACGACTGAATCTTCCAGGGCCACCCAAGCTAGGGCCCAGCTCAGTGGGCAGGACTCTTGATGTGCTGGTATACCAAGTATAAGCAACACATCACCTAAGGAGAGAGAGCCCACTACACTTCTTAACTGAGCTGCAGGCAGTCATCTCCTCCAGAGAGGCAGCAAACTGATGAACTGGACAAACATGACCTCAGCCAGGGGATCAAGGTTACTGGCAATAGTCATCAGTCATGTTAACAGTATATACCTGTGATAGAACATGATGAAAATGAAACTTTACCTCTGTGGTTTCCTTCCCCAAGACACACAACCCTAATTTAATCATAAGAAAAATACCTGACAAATACCAAGTACCTGACCAGTACTCCTTAAAACTGTCGAGATCATCAAAACAAGGAAGGTCTGAGCAACCATCACAGCCCAGAGGAGCCTAAGGACACAGACAATGAAATATGATGTGGTGTCTGGGATGGGAGCCTGGAACAGAAAGCGGACAGTGGGTAAAAACTGAGGAAATCCAAATAAAGCATGAACTTTAGTTAATAGTAACATCACCAATGGTTCATCAATTGGAACAAATATAACAAAAGAATATAAGATGTGAATAATAAACAGGGTGAGGCATATGAGAACTCTGTACTATTTTCACAATTTTTCTGTAAATCTAAAATAAAATGTATGGTGATAGGAGACTCGACTTTTGGTGGTGAGCACACAATGGAGTACACAGATGTTGTATTATAAAGCTGTATGCCTGAAATTTATGTTATTAAGCAATGTTACTTCATAAATTTAACTTTTACAAAGTTAATTTTTAAAAACTTACTTATCTTACACACTAGTTGAAGTGAAAATAACCCAAACTTATGCAATGTAGCTAAGGCTTAGAGGGAAATTTATTACTATAAATGCCTGTATTATAAAATGAGGCTTGGCCGGTTGGCTCAGTGGTAGAGTGTCGGCCCAGTGTGTTGATGTTTCAGATTCAATTCAATTCTGGTCAGGGCACAGAGGAGAAACGCCCATTTGCTTTCCCACCCCTCCCCCTCTTGCTTCTATCTCTCTCTCTCTCCTCCTCCTTCTCCCACAGCCAAGGCTCGATTGGAGCAAGTTGGCCATGGGTGCTGAAGATGGCTCTACAGCCTCTGCCTCAGGCACTAAGAAGAGCTTGGTTGCTGAGCAACGGAGCAACGATCCAGATGGGTTTGCTGGGTGGATCCTGGTCAGGGCACATGTGGAAGTCTATCTCTCTGCCTCCCCTCCTCTCACTGAATTAAAAAAAAAAAGAGGCTCTCAAATCAATAACTTAACTTTCTTTCTTAAGCAATGAGAAGAAAAATAAGAGCTAACTAAACCTAAAGCAAGTGGAAGAAAGGAATAAGTGAAAATAAATGAAATAGGGAACATAAAAATAAAAAAATCAATAAAAATGAAACCTAGTCTTTGGAAAGATCAATAGAATTGACATTTAGCTAGAACAACCAAAAAAAGTAATTAGACTCAAATTAATAAAATAAAAAAGGATCCATACAATAGACTTCACGACTTCACAGAAATAAAAAGAATTAAAAGGGAATACTATGAACAGTTATATGCCAACAAATTGGTTAACTCTGATAAAATGGACAAATTCCCAGAACAACAGAAACTGACTTAAGAAGAAGTGTAATTGGAATAGACCTATAATAAGCAGAGACTGATTTGGTAATGCAAAAACTTCCAACAGAGAAAAATTCTGGCCAAGACTGAAATAAAACTTAATACTTAATCCTTCTAAAACTCTTCA
This sequence comes from Saccopteryx leptura, assembly GCF_036850995.1. Taxonomy (NCBI): domain Eukaryota; kingdom Metazoa; phylum Chordata; class Mammalia; order Chiroptera; family Emballonuridae; genus Saccopteryx; species Saccopteryx leptura. The sequence continues at coordinate 111,106,306 of NC_089507.1, read as the reverse complement.
GAAAAATTCAACTGGAAGAAACACTTCCCAATTCATTCTACGAGGCCAATGTTATGCTGATTCCAAAACCAAAGATATCAGAAGAAAAAAACAGAACAACATCCCTTACAAGTACAGATGCAAAAATCCTCAACAAAATACTACCAAACCAAGTCCAGCAACATATAAAAATATTTCTATACCATGACCAAGTGGGATAACTCATCCCAGAAATGCAAGGTTGATTTAACATATTGATAGAATAAAGGATACACAATAGATGAAGAAATACCATTTTGACAGAATCCAATATTCCTGCAAGATAAAAAACACCTTACAAATTAGGAACAGAAGAAACTTCCCCAATTTGAGAAAGAGCATTTATGAAAATCATAGCTGATGTCATAGTGAATGGATAAAGACTATGCTTCCCCCTAAGATCAGGTACCAGACTAGCACCATGTGGTTTCATTCATGTGTGGAATCTAATGAACAACATGAACTAACAAGCAAAACAGAGACAGACTCATACATGGAGAGCAGGCTGACAGCGGTCAGGGGAATGCTGGCTGAGGGGGGTGGAGTGATTGACAAAAAAGAACAAAAAAAGAGAAAAACTCATGAACAGGGACAACACAGTATCAGCTGTGAGGGTGAGGGAAGGTGGAGGAAGGATAAATGGTGATGGATGGAGACTTAATTGGGGGGGGGGGGGAACACACAATATGATGTACAGAGATGTGTTATAGAACTGGCACCTAAAACCTGCATTATTTTGTTAACCAGTGTCACCCTAATAAATACAGTTTAAAAGAACAGAAATATATATATTTTTTCTCAAGTGTCTATTTATTTATGCCCTGTTTTCAACTTTCTCTTCATACCGAATAAAGTTATCTATGGTAGAAAAAAAAAGAATAAGGCAAAACATTCTCACTACTTCTCCTCAACACTGTGCTGGAAGTCCTCCTGGGCAAGTTAGCCAGACAAAAAAACAAAAGGCATCCAAACTGAAAAGAAAGAGGTAAAACTATCCCCATTTGCAGATAATACGACCTGGCCTGTATAAAGTCCAAGGAATCTAGCAAAAACAATATTAGAACTGAAATGAGTTGAATAATGTAAAAGGATATAAGACCAATCTATAAAAATAAATTGTATTCCTATACTTTAGCAATGAATAATCTGAAAACAAAATTGAGACAACAATTCCACTTAACAAAAGCATGATGTAGAATTAGGTACCTAGGAATAAGTTTAACAAAGAAAGTGCAAGGCTTTACACTAAAAACTAAAAATTACTGAATGAAATTGAGAAAAATTACATAAAAGGAAGAATACTCTATACTCATGAATGAGAGGCTTAGTATTAAGATTATAATTCTCAAATTGATCTACATGCTCAATGCAGTCCCTATCAAAATCCCAGTTGATTTTCTTTGTTTTGCAGAAATTGACAAACTGATTTTAAAATTCATCTGAAAACGCAATGTTCAGAGAACAGCCAAAATAATCCTGAAAAGAACAAATTTGGGAGAATCATATTTTCTGATTTCAATTACAAAGCTATGGTAATCAAAAGTGTAGTATTGACATAAGGACAAACATACAGATCAATGGAATAAAACTGAAAGTACAGATGCCTGACTGGTGAGGTCTCAGCCTTGAAACCCTGAGGTCACTGGCTTGAGTGCAGGCTCGCCTGCTTGAATGCAGGGTCGCTGGCTTGAGCATAGGGTCACCGGCTCAGCTTGAGCCCCTCAGTCAAGGCACGTATGAGAAGTATTCAACGAAAAACTAAAGTGCCACAAGTATGAGTTGATGCTTCTCATCTCTCTTCCTTCCTGTTTCCAAGTCTTCCCTAGAAAAATAATAAAAGTGTAGAAATAAATTTTGACATTTATGGTCAAATGATTTTGACAGTGGTGACAAGATAATTCAAAGAGGAAAACAGTCTCTTCAAGAAATGGTATGGGGACAATCATTTATAAGCAAAAATATGAATTTGGTCCCCTCGCTCACAAAAATATCTCAAAATGGATTCAGACCTAAATGTGAGAGCTAAAACTATGTAACTCGTAAAAGAAAACATAAGAGTAAATCACATGACCTTGGATCATACAGTGGTCTCTTGGAATCAATACTAAAAAGCAGGAGTGACAAAAGAAAATGATGTACAAAGTCGGGCTTCATTAAAATGAAAACCTATGTTGCAAAGAACACCATTAAGAAACTGAAATGAGGCCCTGGCCGGTTGGCTCAGTGGTAGAGCGTTGGCCTGGCATGCAGGAGTCCCGGGTTCGATTCCCAGCCGGGGCACACAGGAGAAGCGCCCATCTGCTTCTCCACCCCTCCCCCTCTCCTTCCTCTCTGTCTCTCTCTTCCCTTCCCACAGCCAAGGCTCCACTGGAGCAAAGTTGGCCCGGGCGCTGAGGATGGCTCTATGGCCTCTGCCTCAGGCACTGGAATGGCTCTGGTTGCAACAAAGCGAAGCCCCAGATGGGCAGAGCATTGCCCCCTGGTGGTCATGCCGGGTGGTTGGGCGCATGCAGGAGTCTATCTGACTGCCTCCCCGTTTCCAACTTCAGAAAAAAAAAGAAACTGAAATGACAACACAGAGATTAGGAGAAATACCTGTGAATCATGTATCCAAAACATATAGAGAACTCTCAGAATCCAACAATAAAAGGATAACTCAATTTAACAATTTGTAGAGAATCCAAATAGCCAGTTCTCCAAAGAAGACATATAACTCCCCAATTAACATATTAATCGTTAGGAAATACAAATTAAACTACAACGAGGTATCATTCCATAGCCACTGGAATGGCAAAAATCAAAAAGACAAGCCTGTATCAATAGATGGGATGTGGAGAAACTGGAGCCCTTGCAGCACTGCCAGGGGGAATATAAAACGGTGCAGACACACAGGCAGTCAGTCAGGAGGGGTGGGTCCTCCTGCGAAATCATACTATGGGGGACTTTGCTGAAAATGGTACTACCAACCAAGGCTCAGTACTTGGCCTATAAGCCCTCCTCCCCCTAGCTACCAACAGCTGGGCCCGCCCTGCTAACCTTGCCTTCCCAGGGTCGCCTCTTTGCCCGTTCCTGTATGATGAACATCTAAGAACACTCCTGAGAGAAGGAATTCCCTGGAGAGACTGCTGCATTGCCTCTGGCCCGGATGCGCAGACCATCAACCTCGGAGTTTGGCATCGGAAGCTAAGAGATGGAATACAACCATATGCAGTATGCAGCCCACGGCAAGCCATCTGTTCTGTGTTTGGACGCTGGGACCTTTGTGGGAAGGGGGCGTGCAGGACCTATGTCCATTTTTTACAATCAAAATGGAACTCTGTTTAATGGCACCTGGAAGGTCTCTGTAACAAAATGGGAGGGAAATGACATCCCGACCCCTAGAAGGAATCCCTTGTTTAAGCCTGCTAATCTATTAGCATATAGTATAATAGGTATTATTGTTGTTTTAGTTCTACCAGGGTTCTGTTGCATAATGCATAGCATTCAGAAGCTATAACAGCAGCAAGCTGTCATTCATCAAATCCAATTAGCCCTAATTAAAAAAGGAGGAGGAAATGTGGGTAGAGCGCAGAGCACATTCCTAGCAGCTGTGGCTGATGCAATGCTGTGAGAATACTCCAGCACCTGAAACCCTCCTAGGCACACTCAGGAGAGAGCTCGCCGGCTATAAGGACGTGACTCAGCACTAACCAGGCAGCCCCCTGACCTTTTTAGCCATTGGCTTTGAAGAACATGCTGTAACACCCTATAGGCTGAACCTGTGTATATAAGCTAGCTTACTTCCTGAATAAAGTGGATTTGCGTCACTGAACCTGATCCCTGGAGTCGGGTCTTTGCGTCTCCATTGTCCTCATGCCCAGTGGGCCTTGTCCAGTTTGTGGCGTTAAGGACAATTCAGCTCAAGGAACTACTGAGAGAAAAGATGGGTGAGGGGCACTGGTCACTACGGCTTCCACCCAACTCCGGCTTCCCACGGCTACTGCTAAAACAGTTACAAAGTGCTCCTTTCCCAACTTAGGAAAACCTATAACCCACCAAAGATCGACTCAATTTCCTCAGGTCAGTATAAATAGGAAACCTTTAGCATATCCAGCAAGGCTAAAGAAATGTATCTAGTGATATTATGTTCCTATTACTGTTTCAAGTGGAGCTAATTAGGCTGTGAAATATCTGCTTTGGGTACACTGGTGCTGGGGAGCAACTGCTGTCCTCTCTCCTATCCTCCTGGGCAACATGCTCAAATGCTGAGAGAACACGCAGGAGAAAGCAGATCAGTGTCTTTCTGTCCATGCTGGACAGGGCCTGTTCTGAATGGCTGTTTCTGAGTCCTGGGACCACAGAGGGGAGGATTGTCACACACGGTTTTGGCTCAGAGCCGCATCAGTCTGCCTCCGCCCACAGGCATGCGGCTGACTCTGAGCCAATGCAAATAGCCGTCCCCACAGAATCGGTCTGTAGTGCTGTGTCTACCATGCAGAACCCCACAGATGCTCATCCTTGGGTTGCCACCAGCAAGACCCCAATATATACCAATGTTCTGCTAAGTTACCCATTTATCCAATAGAACTGGGAAGATCTTAGCAGTCAAGAGGACCGGTAAATAAATGCGCACCAGCCCTGGCCCTGGCCGGTTGGCTCAGTGGTAGAGCATCGGCCTGGCGTGCAAGAGTCCCGGGTTCGGTTCCCAGCTAGGGCACACAGGAGAAGCGCCCATCTGCTTCTCCACCCCTCCCCCTCTCCTTCCTTCCTCTCTCTCTCTCTCTCTCTCTCTTCCCCTCCCACAGCCAAGGCTCCATTGGAGCAAAGCTGGCCTAGGCACTGAGGATGGTTCTATGGCCTCTGCCTCAGGCGCTAGAATGGCTCTGGTTGCAACAGAGCGACACCCCAGATGGGCAGAGCATCGCCCCCTGGTGGGCATGCCAGGTGGATCCTGGTTGGGCACATGCAGAAGTCTGTCTGACTGCCTCCCCGTTTCCAACTTCAGAAAAATACCAAAAAAAAAAAAAAAAAAAATGTGCACCAGCCCTACAGCTCTCCAAAGATGCACCTGTCACCATGAAGACGGGAAGCACACAGATGTCCTCTTAGCACCTCTGCAGAAACTGGGAATTGGCAAGGGTGAAAATCTTACATTGTGCTAACAGACCTAAGCAATGAGGCACTACCAGGCCAGTCAGGTCATCATTTTCTTAGGAGTTAAAGATAAAAATTCCCCAACACATGAGGCCTGCAGAAGCTTCCAGATAAATAATTTCTTCAAGGCCTGGCTTTCAACACTGATCTCATCCACGGTTTTATTCGATTTTCCTACCCTTCTTTTCTCTTTATCACAATTTCCCTACATAAAAATTTCAGCCCTGTCGTGTTTATTACGAACTTGAAACACTTTGGGAAAACAAAGTTGAGCAATAAACCTACATCTGAATGACATAAGAGCCTATAAACAACCAAATCACCCAGTGACTACTTCCTGAATGTGTTTTATCCATAAAGAGGAGGTTCCATGAAAGAAGGAATGAACACACAACTAGATGAAGCAATGAATGCACAACAAACAGGTTTGCTGTTGCACCAGCTGAAAAGCACAAGCTCTCAGTGTGACAGACACACAGGGTCCTTGAGCCACCTGCACACCTTGTGTTAGACAGTAACCTCTTCTCAGGAGCCCAGGAATGGCCTTCTGCCCCTCCAGGACAATTCATTATCTGATTTGCATACAACGTAAAAGGCCAGGACAATGGCTTACATTGTAAAATCTATTTCCCAAATGATATTTGACCTTACTAGTCCCTAAGTTTTAAGAATCTAAGTAATAGTATAGACTTTTATCTCCTAAGTCTGAAAATGCAGATGACTTCCCAGTTGTCTCTGATTATCTTACAGACACATTATTTACAAAAAAGCAGAAAAGAGAAAGTAGCAATACACATTCCTTCTTCTACAGGTATTCATGGTTGTATTTATACCCTATGAATGTCATTAGCACTTCTACTGTGATCAAGAGGAATGGGATCATCCACAGGGAGGGGAGCCTTGTGTTACTCCTACAGCCCCATGCTGACTTACCAGCATTCCAGGTTTCAACATTTATTGGTTATGAATGTGACCACACAACTGACTCGTGAAGGGGACGTGGGACAGACTATACCAGGGGTTGGGAACCTATGGCTTGCGAGCCAGATGTGGCTCTTTTGATGGCTGCATCTGGCTCACAGACAAATCTTTAATAAAAAAAAATAACGTTAAAAATATAAAACATTTTCATGTATTACAATCCATTCATTTCCTACCACTCATGTTCACGGTTGTGAGTGGCTGGAGCCAATCACAGCTGTCCTCCGGGACAACACCAAATTTTTACTGAATAATGCATAACGTACAAGGATCATTGTATGGCTCTCAGGGAATTACATTTTAAAATATGTAGCTTTCAAGGCTCCATTGGAGCAAAGTTGGCCTGGGTGCTGAGGATGGCTACATGGCCTCTGCCTCAGGTGCTAGAATGACCCTGGTTGCAACAGAGTAACACCCCAGATGGGCAGAGTATCGCCCTCTGGTGGGCATGCCGGGTGGATCCCGGTTGGGCGCATGCGGGAGTCTGTCTGACTGCCTCCCCGTTTCCAACTTCAGAAAAAATAAATGAATGAATGAATGAATGTGGCTTTCATGGTTCTCTCAGCCAAAAAGGTTCCTGACCCCTGCTCTACACCTTCTTTCAGGAGACCCATCCTCTCACCTCCACGGCAGCCTGACAGGCATCCCTGTGCACTGTCCTCTGGGCGCAGGATGGCGGTCTCCTGCGGGCACTCACCAGAGTGACGATGGCACATTCCGCCGTCAGCTGAGCAGCACTGAACAGTGTCCGAACGAAACGGTAAATCTGTTTCTGCTCTGGGTTGTGTTTGTCATAATCTGGTGGCACTTCGGATTTCTGGGGAAGAAAATGTTTTCAGATGGCAGGCCACCATGTAAGAGCAAAAGAGAAGTAATGAAACGGAATCAGGAAACACAGGAGATTACCGAAAGAGGGTGTAGGTTTTCATCAAAAATATCTAAGAGCATCCTTCCATCTGGGTCCCTGTTGAGGAAAAGTAAAGATAATGGAGGTTACTTTCTATAAGAATGAGTATTCACAATCAACAAAATTATATTTTGATTTAACTGTTATTTCAATTAAGAAAAAGCAGTGAATAATAATTTGTTTTACTTGGGGAGAGTATTGGGTAATTTTTGAATAGTCGGTGAAATAAAGGCCATAAATTAATTTAGGTAAAAATACCAACTTTTCATTTCCTGAGTTTCCAAGTTAACCAAATCTATTTCTTTAACATCCTGTTTGTTGACCAAAGACAAGACAGACTTGCTTATACTATTAGTATGTTGTGGTTGACAAGAAGTCCGAGGGTGGAATGAACATTCAATGTGTCCTAGAAATTAATCTGAAGTTTTTACAACATGCAACTTAACCATTTCATTAAGAGTTTCACAATTTTATATTGAAAAACAAGAGGTGATGTGTAGCAAAGCCAATTTGGCAAGCTTTAACCCTAGGAGAGAGCTACCCTGCATGGACCATCCCACCTCTCCAAGGACAATTCTACTTTCCATCTCCTTTGTGTCATTTTGCCTAAAAACTTATCTTTAAAACTGTATTTGGGCCTGAGTCAGCAGTGGCACAGTGGATAGAGCTTTGGATTGGGACGCAGAGGACCCAGGTTCAAAACCCCAAGGTTGCTGGCTTGAGTGTAGGCTCACCAGCTTGAATGCGGGGTCACTGGCTTGAGCAAGGGGTCACTGGCTCAGCTAGAGCCCCCTGGTCAAGTCACATATGAGAAAGCAATCAATGAACAAGTAAGCTGCCACAATGAAGAACAGATGCTTCTTATCTCTCTCCCTTCCTGTCTCTGTCTCTGTCTCTCTTGCTGCTTAAAAAAAAAGGGGGAAAGAAAAGAAAAAATAAGCCATATTTGGAAACCACTGCTTCAGGTAACAGTCTATCATTTCCACAGGCTGTGCTAACAATGTCAGGCCTGTGAACACCAAAAGATCGCAGACCTATCCTTACCACATGCTCACGGTGGCAAACACTATGATGTCTGCTCTATGAATGTGCCATCTACATAAAATAAGAGAAAGAAAGATCTTAACAGAACAACTTAAATGTGTACTACTGATTGTTCTTAAAGCACTGGGCATTCATACCTGCGCTTACTTTCCCTAGCCTGCAGAAACACAGGGAGCAAACACTTTAGATACACACCAGGAAGATATAGGTTCAGTCAGGCAGGACCTGAAAGTAGGGTTTGAAAACATCAACCCGCTCCTTCCAGTGCACCTGGTGACACTGTCTTGTACAGAGCCTGGCTAAGAAAACTCAGCCAATGCCTCACCTCACTCACTGCCTCTGTAAGATACACAGGGCGCTGGTGAGAGGTAAAGCCTGGTCCAATACCCCATTCTGTGGGCTGTTCAGCCCTGCTTAGTTTTTCTGATGAATGAGAGCCCATAAAGCTCCTCAGCACTCTCAAGAAACATTCACCAGAAGTAATTTAAATAATAAAAATATAGGTTCAAAATACAAATGGGCCTGACCTGTGGTGGCACAGTGGATAAAGTGTCGACCTGGAACGCTGAGGTCGCCGGTTCAAAACCCTGGGCTTGCCTGGTCAAGGCACATATGGGAGTTGATGCTTCCTGTTCTTCCCTTCCCCCTTTTCTCTCTCTCTCTCTCTCACTCTCTCTCCTCTCTAAAAATTAATAAAGAAAAAATTTTAAAAAATATATAAAAAATACAAATGAAGATTGACAATTTAAGTTAAAATTACTCCTCTGAGAGGTAGATTTTCCTTTCTCTTCCATTCAAGGATGTGTCTCAGCAGCACTGCACTGCCTCTAACAAGCTCATGGGTCTGTCCCCAGCTCAGAGGTCTGGCCAGTGTGATGTACCCATGAGGATGTATGCAGACAGTCACGGCCACCTCCTCCCAAGAGAGCGTCAGGACACAGCTACAGATTTGGTCATGCTTGTCCACAATGCTCACTCTTCTGCTACACTTGCTCCTCCTCCACTTACTTCTGGCTAGTTCCCCAGCCCTGGGCCAGCAAAGCACAGGACTAAAAATGTCCACGGCACATGGCTTGGATTCAAGTCCCCGTTCCCCAATTTACTACTTGTAGAATCTTAGGCAAACTACTTCACCTCTCTGTGCCTCAGTTTCTTTCCCTGTGAAATGGAGATGATGTCAGTATAACCTCAGGAAGCTGTGAGACAGACTAAATGAGAAAATGCATGTGGAGAACGGTTCACCTATCATCAGCCATGGCTGTTAGGTAGCTCTGGGATCCATGGCAGTCTAAGGACTGGGGAATCACTTAAGAGATCCGAAGGCAACACTAGCTCCTTTGAGAACGCAGCTGAGTTCCATGAATAGCACAGCATTGTTATTTGAGATTTAAATGTTCAAAAAGTTTGAATGACTATCAGAGAAATAAGAAAACAAAAACTGCACTTCATTGATACGTGTAAAGGTCCAACAGCCTACATTCTGTAAAAAAAAATTTTTTGTGGTGACAGAGAGAGGGACAGATAGACAGGAAGGGAAAGAAATGAGACGCATCAATTCTTTGTTGCAGCATCTTAGTTGTTCATTGATTGCTTTCTCATATGTGCCTTGATGGGGGCTACAGCAGAGCAAGTGACCCCTTGCTCAAGCCAGCGACCTTGGGCTTCAAGATAGTGCCCTTTAGGCTCAGCCAGCAACCATGGGGTCATGTCTATGATCCCACACCCTAGCCAGTGACCCTGCACTCAAGCTGGTGATCCCGTGCTCAAGCTGGTGAGCTCAGGGTTTCAAACCTGGGTCCTCTGCATCCCAGGCCAACACTCTATCCACTGCGCCACCACCTGGTCAGGCTACATTTTGTAAATTTTTAAATCTAAAATTTTCAAGCACCACAAAGAGCCATGAGTCAATTACATGAGAGAGAACACCTTTCCAGCTTTACCTCCAGATACTTGTTTTTTTCCCATAAGACTGAGCAGTAGAAGCTCTGTCATCTAACCTCCACTTCGCAAACTTACCTCACGCTCCCTTGCCCCTTCGTAAAACACATGGACAGCAGGGTGCACTCCACCCACTAAGATCCATTCCCAACATGAGGTGGCCAGGCTCATTCCCAGTGGTAAACAGTCCCAAGTGGAGTCACTTCGCCAGGCCATTTCACCAAACCAAAATTTAGTAACTAACCTAACTGTAGTTTCAGCCTCTCTCAGAGTGTTTCCTGTCAGTACTAGAGCAGTAATCTGCCTTCCCCCCATGGAAAGGTGTCCTCACCTGAAACCATCCACTCTTTTAATGTGGCCCTGCTCTCTTTCTGCCCAAGCAGACTCCTTGTTGCACCAGCCCTGAAATGCCTCCCAGCAGTCCAATTCATGAATCATTTGACAAAGCCAATCTGAGCTTCCAATTCACTGGACTGAATTTTGTTCTTTCACATAAATTGTAGTTGTTATTAGATTCATATAACATATATAAATGTCACTTAATCAATGAACTAGTACTGCAAGGAGTGTGGCTTTCTTCTTATGAAAATGAAATAAATCCACTGTAGACAGTTGTGCTCAAACCCAGAAGAGTCTGTGCTCAGGCTGTTTTGCAAATATCTTAAGTTTTCTTTACACTGATTAAAAAGAAAAAGAAAAACCTCTATGAAAAAGGATTATATAAAAAAAAAAAAAAAAGAAAAAGAAAAAGGCTTAATTACAGATGTGGATTATAAAAAAGAGTCACTTTGGTACTTGAATCAATGCCCCACGTTCAAAACTAAAGTCCTGAGAAAACTGGCAAATGAATGTACTTTTACATATTTCATGTTGAAATAAAATGTCAATGGTAAGTTTTTAAAGTGATTTTTCTATGATTCCATTTCCACTGACTTCTTAAATTATCTTCAGACTCATCAGAAAGAGTTTCTACTACATGAATATAAACTTACATCTAAATTTATACCAAAATTCCCTCTACTATATTGAAACACTAAACATTTTTTTATGTTAAAGCTGCATAAACTTTTAAAATATTTAACGATAGAATGTTTAAACAAATTACAGAGAAAATAAACAGTAAAGAAGAAGCTGGACATTATCAAGAAGCTTTGTGTTGTTCTGCTGGTTTCAAACCGACACCCTCTGGTTTCCCTTGATTCAGAAGCCATTCAGCACTTACCTGCAAAATTTGGTAAATTATACTAACTTTAGAAATTCTATGAAAATATGCAGGCCAAAGCATTACAGGGAAAAAACAGAAAAACATAAAATGTAATGTTTTTAGCACAAAATTAATCATATACATACCTGTTTTTGATGTGGTAATATATTGCGAGAGCTACACTGTAAAATAAAATGCAGTTCAATGTTTCAAAACATATTCGAGTTGTTATATATTATCTGACATCAATCTGACCATAGATATTTAAATTTAAGTAAAAGTCAAACCATCCATCTAAACAGTCCCATTTCATTCATAACGCCAATAAAAAAAATGCCCTCATTAAAGTAAACCAATCTGGTACTCATTCCTAGAAATTATTAAATCTTCCCCAGAAATACCAAAACTTCAAGTGATATTTAAAATCTTACCATCTGAAATCTTATACTTCCTCGCTTGTAAAATACAGGCACTACGTAAAAATACAGGTTGTGCAAATTAAACACCTTTTGAAATCTCCAGTCAGTCCCTACTATTTTAGAAAATTAGTGGTTTCTTTATAACTACGAGAAAAATGTGTTATCACCCTCAATGTTTTGACAATCTTTCCCTTAAATCAACAATGCCCTGGCAATCAGCCTGCGTACTCACCATTTGCTGAAATGGTGCTGTGCTTCTTCTTTGTTCCGTGACCTTACAACTTTACTTTACATTTTAAAAAGACCTTAAAATTTAATGAAGACCTTCCCCTTCTCTAAACTTTTTCAAATGTTTATCTGATTATAAAATGCACTATATTCTTGGATAGACATTTTAGAAAAATATATAAAGTATAAATAAAAATAATCCTTTTGCCCAAAGATGACTATCAGCTTGAGATCATTATATATGTAAATAAACAGGTTTACATACCACTTTTATCCTCACTAACATTTCTTACCATTAAAATATTCTTTGAAAACATGATTGTAAATGGCTACATTCTATTGTATAGTTGTTGAATAATTTATTAATCGTTCCCCTCCTATTGAGTATTTGCTTCTAATATTTTGCAATTATAATTAACAGCATAATAAACATCCTCAGAGATAAATATCTGTGCAACCTGTGACTACACCAGCTCCATAGCAAACACCCTGTAATGGAATATCTAAAGTTGTTAATAACTTCTGTGAGGCTTCCCACATACACTGCCAAATATCTTTGCAAAAAAACGGTCCCAGCATACTCCCCACATCACCCCTTGCAACTCTCCCTGAAATGTCTGATAAAAGGTTCTCCAGCTGGGTAGGTTAAAAAGTGGTGTACCTGTTTTCAATTTGAGTTTCTCCAAAAACCTAAGTTGGCAGGGTTATTCATGTCAACTGGCCAATTTTTAAAAATTTCCTCTTTTATAAACTGACTAGCTTCTTCCACTATTTGTTTTATTTTAAAATTTACTGAGGAGACCAAAATTCATTTTTTAAGCTTCTAAGAACACAACTATCTGGCTGTATGAGATTGTGTTCTGGGTCTCAAAGCACAAACTATCATGCATGGCATCTCACTCAAGGGCACCAGCTTAGAGATGTGACATGCATGCTGGGTCCAAGGCTCCGATATCTATCTACCTATGACTTCATATGACAACAGCTGATCTCATCGGATCACTAGAAAATTTACATTCCCCCAAATCTCTTTCCAGATTATTCATTCATGTAATTTCAGCTAAGTGTTAAAAGTAATCATGAGCAAAGGGTAATATATCCTTTCTTCTAACATCTTGAAAAGAATCTTGAACAGAATCTATGCTGATGAAAGAATTGTAATTGGGGTGAAAGGCTCCAGAATTTTTAAAAGTAATGTATATGGTTTAAAAAGTGCTTTCACATACATAAACAGCCCTGCCATGGAAAACCTATGCTATTAATTCTATTTTATAAACAAGCAGAATCAGGTTAAGACACCAGCGGCCAGGATTCCTGACACATTAACGGTTCTGTGCCCTTTCAATCTACCCGTAAGTGAGTGCGTGGCTGCACCAGTTGTGTGTGGCCCATATGAGGCTATAGGTGCTTGCGCTCGGGGGGTTGTGGATAGCAGATTGCCTGCCCACCATTGTGAGGGGCCATTCTTGCTGTTTGTGTGCTGGAAAAGAGGTTTTCCCCTGCCTGTGTGCTCGTCCGCTGTTGTGAGACTCTATTAAATGGAACAGCCCAACACTTTCTGGCTCTGTAGTTTCTTTACCGTCTGCCCGAATCCAGTGTGGACCTGCCTGGCCTTGGTCACCGGAATTACAGTAGTGATTAATCACTTTGAGAAGAAAAAAAAAAAGAAGAAATGTTCTTGCTTCCCCTGGGAAGAAGTGTGACCCAAGCTGCCTGGGCTCACAAGTCAGTGCCATTCACTCTCAGTGCCTTCCTGCTCTAGGACTGAGGGCAGTGCAGGTCAGCCCACAGCACAGAGCTGTTTTAACCAAATGAAATACAGAAAAGCACTGTCTCCCATATAAACTTCTAAAACTAAAGCCGTCATTGTTATGCAATTCCCCTACCAATAATTCCATCTCAAGAGGTCTATGGCTTCTGCAGACTGAGTGGAAATGATCAGGGCCCCAAAGCCACTACCTCCTAAATCTCCAGAACCAAAAGCAAGACAGCATGTCGTTGTGGTCTCAGACATCCAGGAAAAAACAGAGCCACTCTGTAGAACAACTTCCACTCCAGGTCACAGCCCAGAAAGCTAGAAAACCAAGCTGAGAACTCATGTACAGTCCAGGGCAATGGGTCAGTTTAGTTGATTATCTTAAAAAAAAAGCGATTGCTGCCCTGGCTGGAGAGCTCAGTTGGTTAGAGCATTGTCCTGAAGTGCAGAGGTTGCCAGTTTGATCCCAGTCAGGCCATACACAGAAGCAGGTGAATGTTCCTCTCTCTCCCTCTCTTCCTTCCTCTGTCTCTAAAAATCAATAAAATAAACATTAAAAAAAGAAGAAAGTGATTGCTGGGGGCCAAGGGCCACCAGCTGAAACTGGAATCAGGCTTGGGAGGCCCGGTCAGTTCTTCCATATCCTAAGAAAGGGGTGAGCTCCCACAAAGATGAGCTGTGCTAAACCAGAAGCGCATCTGGATGAAAGAGTTTGCTGAGCTGCTTGTGCCACACAGCCAGGAAGGAAGAAATGCTATTTTCTTGACCAAGAAAACAGAACAGACTATGATCACTGGCTCTGCACCTGTCTCACTTCTTATCCGTCACTAACTCACAGCAGAGCAGACGAGGACCCTGAGACCTCTGAAGATCAAGAGGTGCTGACCCAGGGATGAAGAGGCAGGTGGGTACATACTACTCTCTGACCCTCAGAGGCCAAGGGCCATGGACTACTGGCCAGTTGTGTGATTGGCTCCCCAACCCCCACCCTGTCAATGATCATCACTTCTTTGCTCCTTACAGGTTTTGGAGCATGCCATAGCTGTTGGTTTTGGGGGTAAAGATGAAAAAATCAACTTCTCCAAAAAGAAATCATGCCTATGAAAAAAATGAGCACGGAGTGACAGCCCAAAGTTTTCATACTTAAACTTCTCTTTCACTGTTAGACTAGCACTCAACCCTCCACTCACTCCCTAATGAGAATTTGTAAATATGTTTGTTCATTCTGGCAACTCACCAACTTACAAAGCATTTTCTTTTTAAAAATACAAATAGATATCAGTTGTTTAGGACTCAGAATTGTCTTAAAGAAACAAGCTCACACTTTTTCAGGAAACAAAGTCAGCCCACAAATGTTCACCACACCCACAGTAAAGCTGAGCTGCTCTGTTAATGAATGTGTCCTTGATTTTCATGTCTGGGGGGAGAAAGCCCAGAGTTTCCTTTGGCAGGTGTAGGATAAGGTTTAGGGAACATTCAGACTTAGCATCTTCCACCCCCATGTATTTTCAGGGCTCCCAGGTCCAACACGCACATTTTTAAAAACGGCACTTTTTAAAACAGCTAAGCTACTGACTAAAAGAAGTTCAAATTTGGGTAGTGCAGAAAAAGAGTTCTGGACCATGGAAGCCACTGTGCGCCCAATGAATGACGGTCTCAGAGGTCAGCATCGGCCCTGGCTGTCTTTCCAGCTTCTCCCTCTATGTACTACCCAATAGGTTTTTTATTTAAAACTTTCAAGGGAACTTTGGTGGGGAGGGGAGAGCAGCTGTCCCCTTCTATCAGAGGTCCTCAGCGCTGGCTGCCTACAAGAATCTCCTGGAGGGTTAAACACCCACACACCAATGCATAGGGTGGCAGCACATGTCATGTGCGGAAGCTCCCAATGACCCCCAGCACAGCTGGGCTGGCACCACCGATTTACAGAGAGACACAGTTTTAACCTAGGTGACTGCACCTCTCAGACTTGACACCAGAATATCAAACTGTCACCCAGTTTTCCCAACCACTCCTAAGCATCTATGTCACAACCAGTGGCAAGTTTAAGTCACCCAAGGATGAAGCATTGAGCAACAAATTCAGAGCCACTTGTCATCCCAAGAGCCCCACTGGCCCTGAAGGGGAAGGGCTCTAGGCTCCACTCTGCCCTGCTCCCCGTGAAGACGACCCCAGGTAAAAGGAAGTCAGCAGCCCTCACTCTGCTCCAGAACCTGAGCAGATACCCGCAGCCCCTGCGCACAGACCTGCAGGAGGCCCTCCACTACTCTCCACACATGCTCACAGTTTACTGCAAAAAATGCTGTACTTCCTGTTCCCAGCAGTGTGCCTGGGCTCAGCGGAGGACCGCACTGTGGAGCTCTAACCCTCTCCCAGCCGCAGGACTGTGCCCACTTGTTTTTACCACGCCCTGACCACCAAGGTTCTGAGGGAAGGAGCTACATTCCCATGAGATCATAAAAAGAGCAGCCCCACAACAAAGGGGGGAACATCCCTCTAAGGGGCCCACTGCCCCCACAAGAAAACTCTCTCCATAGAAGACCATGACAGTCCCCACTGCCTAAGGCCGACTGTCACATACAGTAACATTCAGAACAGGGCTTCTAAGCCTGAAAACCTGGCCCACTGAAACAGAATACTTCCTGTTTAGAAATGTAGACACTTACTTCAAACACTAACATGAACTGTTGCTAGGTGTGTGTTTTCTTAAGTATAAACTACCTGACTTTTCACAGGTAAGCTGAAGAGCACAGACCCCAGCACAGCAGGTTCCCTGTGATCTTGTTATCAAAGTGCTAGAGGGAACACCACAGGAGAAACTAGTATTTCTTTCCTCTTCCCTCCCACTTTAAATTATAGAAACTGAGGCCCAAAAGGAAGGGATTTTCTACAAAGACTCTCCATCATCCCCTATACCCCATTTGAAAATAAGATCCCAAAGGGATGGGTCTTCTCAAACCCTCTGCCTTGGTGACAGAGCAGAGGCCAGGACATGCTCACTGTGTCAGCCCTGGCCCTTCTTAAACTGGAGTCCATTTTATGCTGAAAGTAGACTATTAGTGGAGTTGTGTAAGGATGGCTTTAATAAAGAGTGGGAAGGTAGAAAATGTGCACAGAAATCAAAATATGCTTTAATCACATTTAAAATAACTTTTATATTTGGTCTTTTTACGTAACTGGTAATATGAACAAATATTTTGAATATCCTACGTTTCAACTACCAAAATAACTGTTTAAAAAGATTGTCCATAGTCAGTAGCCTCCCCCTGCCAGACGCCACAACCAACCAGTTAGCCATCAGGTTAAGGTATAGAAAAAGCATTCAGTTAAGCAGAAATCTGCATACCCACCACTTGATTGTGTACTTGAGGTTTGGCTGACTGACTGTGCTATCGTCTAGGAAAATAGTGGAGCAGGAGCTGTACTTCCTCGCTGTCTGTCCTGGGGGGTGCTGCAAAACAAGGCAACAAGACAATGACCATGAGACAGGGCTCAACTCTTCCAAAGGACATCATCCCCTTAAACTCAAGACCAGATCACAGAGGGGAAACGTCTTAGCAAGAAATGTGACTAGCACCAGCAAAAGCAACATAAAAACACTTCACACAAGGAAGACTGCTCGTTCTTCCACATGTAAAAGTCACCACCACAGCCCTCATCCCAAACCTCCCCCATGGAAACAGCAGCACACCCGCCACCCCGCATCGATGTGCAGAGTCCCGGAGCCTATGTGACCTAGCAGACTGCTCGCTGCACTCACAAAAGCCCCAGTTGAGGCAATGTCCTGGCTTTATGCACCAAGGGCCTACTCTCCTCATTTTCTGTATTCTTGGGGTGCAGAGTATTTGGGGGCAATAGAAAATGCAGACAATGTTAATTTAGAATCTCCTAGTTAATCTGCTTGAAGTTCAAGAGGTGAGGTTATGAAGAAGACAAAAAAGCATTCCTTTGTTAGGGCAAAGTACCTGTTAAAGGGAAGATTATCTGACACTGTAAAATCATGCTAATGGATGACCTTCATGCAGCGGGTCTGTCCAGTGTTACGACTAGTTCTTTCACAACTATACCAATTTTGACCTCTTTGGAAAACTTGAGAACTGAGAGCTACTTTTGAAACGTACTAGTAAAGAAAATAGAATTCAAAATATACAATGATGACATCTAATTAAATTCTAAGTAGAGCTTTGGCAACTAACTATATGGCCAATATAATAAGTAGGCATCAATCTGGATAATTCTTGCTCAAAAGCTAGCTAAAAATAAAATAAAATCATCCAAACGAGTCTCCACTTGCCTGGTGCCATTTAGAGTCTACCAAAAAGAATACTCTCTTTGGGTGAATAGGGCTGCCAACTTCACCTGCCACGTCCAATACACCCCGTATTCCATTTATGAAAATAAAGGAAGCCTGAAAGCTAACCAGAGACCACATGCCCTGGTCACTACTTTAGTATTTTACTTTTATTTAATAAGGTTTCCTCTGTGATACAATTATGAAAATGTGAAACAGCCTGATACACATAGAAACAATATAAAAAAAAATCTCCCCTCAAACTAAATTATATTTGCCTGACCAAGCAGTGGCACAGTGGACAGAGTCCACAAAGGACCCAGGTTTGAAACCCCAAGGTTGAGCACGGGCTCACCCGGAGCCACCCCCCCCACCCCACCCCACCCCACCCCCGTCAAGGCACATATGGGAAAGCAATCAGTGAACTAAAGTGCCGCAACAAAGAACTGATGCCTCTTATTTCTCTCCCTTCCTTTCTGTCTCCGTCCCTCTGTCTCACTACAAAAACAAACACAATAAAACAAACAAAAAAACCCACCAACTAAATTATATTGTACTCAAGTACAGTATTATGCAGTTCCTTAAATCACTAACAGAGGCACTGCACTACTGAAACATCAGGGCCCTCCCACACATTGGTTTTATATAAATAGCTATGGGTCAGAAGCAAATAACCAAAATCAGGAAATTCAAAAGGCCAGGCTTGTTCCCAGGCTTTCCTCCTTCAGCACACATTGCTCTGTGCCTAAGGAAAGGCACAAAGAAGGCTTGGGAAGTTCAAGTTACAACCTGAATGTCAATTTTAACATGGCATTTTCACATCTATCAAATCAGTCACAACATTCTCACTAAAACAATCTTAAGGCATTAAAAATAATTCTCTGGCCCTGGCTTGTTGGTTCAGTGGTAGAGCACTGACCCGGCATACGGACATCCTGGGTTCGATTCCTAGTCAGGGCATTCAAGAGAAGTGACCATCCGCTTCTCTTCTCCTCCCTCTTCCTCTTCACTCTCTCTTTCCTTCTCACAGACAGTGGCTCAACTGGTTCCAGTGTGGGCCCTGTGCACTGAGGATGACATGGTTGATTCGAGCATTGGCCACAGACAGGGGTTGCTTGGTAGATCCTGGTTTGAGTGGGAGTCTGTCTCCCCTCCTCTCACTTAAAAATATTTCTCTTTCTCTATTTAAGCTCTTGTAGTAATCACTGAAGTCACACAAGACACTAAAAAATCAGAATCTAATAACAGGTATAGTAATATGAAGGCAACTTACAAAACTCCTTATGAAGTTCTCCCTACCCGTGTCAAGTCTACTACAAACAAAAGCTTAACAGGTATATCTGACACAAAAATTCAGTAACTACTGAATGTGTTAATGATTTTTTAGAGACAGGACAACTTTGGGAATAATAACAATGAAGCAAAAGGACAGTAGCAATCCACTTCTATTTCTTGTACAGTTTCAGCTATTTCCTCTGACATAAATTCTTCAGGCTCAAAATGTGACAGAGGCAAGGACAGGAGAGAAGCTGAGAGATGCCCACGAGGGGCGCACACCTCACCCTCACTGTCTAGGAAACTATCCTCCTGAGCAGGTGGCAGAATGCCTTCTGTTCCTAAGGGTCAGAAGGTGAACTGGGGACCACCTCGGCTGTGGAACCTCCCAGCACTGAGGGCTGTGTGCAGCGCTCTCAGTCTGCCACGGTACATACACTAACTTTTAAGTCTTTAACAATTTCTAAATTGAATAAAAACTCTAAGTATTAACTGATAAACGTGTTAGTTTCAGGGTATCTCATCAGTCTAAAATACCATTTGGGCGTTACGTCACTTGTTGAACGTCAGGATTACAACCTTCACAGACTGTGCAAACGTCCTGATCCGAAATGAATATCATTAAAAAAATAAGTGTTCCAAAATTTTACATGTGCTCATTTATAACTCACAGATGCCCAGAAGGCAAGCAGAGTCCCCCCCCTTCGCTGACAAGTCAAAGAGGTCACAGAAAAAAGTAATGTGGTCAACGTCAAACCTCAGACAGCAGAGCTCAAAGCCACCTCACTGTGACACCAAGTCTTCACTGGGGCCCGCTTTCCAGACCCTGCACACAACACCCACAGGCCCTCTTCCTTCTCTGCCCCCACTCATCCTCAGCACCTGGTCACAGTCCTTGCCGGGGCCCTTCCTGCCACCAGACTATCAGCTGAGTGTCCTCCCAGGTGCTCTGGGCTCCTTCCTGTGGTCCGCAGGGCACCCCTTGGTCTTCATTGTCATACAGATCTCTCTTTCTGCTCTCTCCAGGGTCTATACAGCACGTCCCCTGGAGGTAGACTGAAATTTTCTTGCATCAGCATATGGGGAGTGGTTCTGTCCTGCCTGCTGGCCCGCACCACATCCACCACATAGGAAGCTGCTCCGTGGTGGAGCTAGGTCGTTCGTGAGCTGGTCACAACAATGCAGCCTCAACAGAAAGGAGTGGCCATAGGTCAAGCTCTGGGCAAGGGCTGTATAAACGTTCGTGTACGTCCTCGTGTATCCTGACCATCCAGAATACAATCGATTTATTTTTAAAATGTGTAAGGCAACATTAAAAAAAGGCAAATGTATGTTCTTCTTGTTTCTATAAACTGCTTATCAAACAAACATGATTTTAAGTTAATAAAACTGTCACTGAACCGAATTTCATTTTTTGAAAAAAACTCACTCCCAGGGGTCACTGAGCATGAAAAAAACTCACTACTCAAAGTGTTAACATTTTTAATTTACAGAAAGACTCATATATGAGTTAGACTTGCCCCAGTATATAAAAAATTCAAGTCTTTCATACTGTTAGCACTCTCTGTCCTACATATTTAATAAATAGTCAGACACTAAAATACTCTATGTCAAGTATTTGCACAGCACAAATGCTTAAGGGCCTGCACATATCCCATCCACACTGCTGTCCACAGCCATCCTGGAGATAAGGGGCGCTGTCCTCCACAGGTGCTGACCCAGGAAGTCAGCATCAAGAGCAGAGATGTGTTAGCAGAACCACATCCCAGGCACCAAGCTCCTAATGGACGGTCTCTGCAGCACCATGCTCTGCGCTGCAGCCCTTCAAAAGGCCCCATGGGTGCAGTTACAGTGCTAAAAAATGTACTAGTGCGCCTGACCAGGCAGTGGCGCAGTGGATAGAGCGTCAGACTGGGATGCGGAGGACCCAGTTTTGAGACCCCAAGGTTGCCAGCTTGAGTTCAGGCTCATCTGGCTTGAGCAAAGCTCATCAGCTTGGACCCAAGGTTGCTGGCTCGAGCAAGGGGTTACTCGGTTGACTGAAGGCCCGCAGTCAAGGCACATATAAGAAAGCAATCAATGAACAACTAAGGTGTCGCAACGAAAAACTGATGATGGATGCTTCTCATCTCTCTCTGTTCCTGTCTGTCTATCCCTATCTATCCCTCTCTCTGACTCTCTGTTTCTAAAAAAAAAGGAAAAAAAATGTACTGGTGCTAGGTCATTTCTTCTCTTGGGAAATGTTTTAAAATGAAAAAACCAAAGGGAGTAAAAAACTAACAACAAAAAAAGTTGTGTTTTGAAGAAACAAGTATCAATTATTTTATTGCTGATCAATTAAAAAATCAATTTTTTTTACTATAAAGAAATTATTAAAAGCCAATCCCAGCTAGAAAACAGTTTGGCAATTCCTCAAAATGTTAATGACAGAGTGGCCATAGGACCCTCCAACTCTGAGGTATATGCCTAAGAGCAATGAAAGAATGACCACAGAAAAACATACAGAAATGCCCACAGCACCATCATTCATAACAGCCAAAGGGTAGAAACCAACCCACATGTCCATGCACTGATGAATGAATAAACAGAATGTGCATACCTGTACAATGGAATATTATCTGGCTGTAAAAAGAAGTGAAGTTCTAACAGACACTACAACACGGACGGACCCTGGAAACATTCGCTAAGTGAAAGAAGCCAATCACGATGGCCACACATTGCACGACACCATTTATGCAAAATGTCTGAGTTGGATGCATCCACAGAGAAAGACAGCAGAGTTGTGGTTGCCAGGCTGGGGGAGTGGTGGGGAGTGACTGCTGCTAGGCTGGGGGTTTCTTTTGGGATGATGAATACGCTCTAAAATTGACAGTGGGGATAGCTGTACAACTCCATGAATATACTGAAAACCATTTTATGGTATGTAATTGTATCCCAATAAAGCTGTTTCTTAAAAATAAAAACTTTATAGAAGGAAAAAAAAAACAGTCAAAGACCAAAGGAAAAAAAAATCCTATGGGATGAACTAGAATTGGAAATCAGGGTGTCAGTAGAAATTCATGATGTCTAAAACGTCTATTTCCTAGGTATAAATGTTCCAGAAGTAGTGAGTGGTACACACAGAGCCTAGACCTGTGCTTCTAACACTGTGTACCACTGAAAGAAATCAGGGCCGCTAGAGAAATGGGTAATTCCAGGGCTGGCCCAGGGAGAAACAAGCTGAGCCTGGAACATCTTGTTGTGCCAAAAAGCACGAGTATTTAAAAAAAAGAGAGAGAGAGAAAAGAGAGAGAAAAGATGGGGCATACCACGAGAACACAGAGCCAGTTAACAAGACTGACACTAGCCAATCTAGGACAATGTGGGCACCCAAATAATTGAGGACAGCAATGAACTATATATGAATCTCTGAAAACAGAAATCCACAGTCCACACAGGACGAAAAGGACGAACGGGAAGGAGAGGTTCTCAGATCACAATGAGACTTCTGAATGTGAGGGGTGAGGGGTAGGGGCTGAGAGGTTATCACTTGCACTCAAAGTACAGAGACTGTCTCAGGCGAGGATGGTCACAGATGCTCAATCTGGGGATGGGATGAAGTGCAGGGCCTGCTCACAGACCTCTCGTTAGCTGCAAGGTGAAAATCAGCCAATACACAGGGCAGAGTCCAGACAAGCCAGGTGATCAAAACTCACATCACCAATGCAGTCAGGTGGGGTTGATACCCAGACAAGGGCAAGGAAACACTCCAGGAGTGTTCTGGCTGGAAGTGCTAACCCAAATCCTTCAGATAAATCCAAAATGAGGGACGTCAGCTAATAAACACTGGGCCCTCCACTCTTCAACCAGGTCAGCATCGTGGAAGACAGAAAAAGGTGAGGGTCTCTTCACTAACACCACATGTGATCCTGAATTAAAACCATCACCAGAGAATAAATACTACACAGGACATTATAGGGTCATCTAACACAACCAGAATCTGGCCAGAAAGTACCTTGCCCGGGAAACATACAGTGAGGGCAGAGTGAAGGCACCGACTCCCAAACAATTCAGAAACAATAATATAGGAAATGTGACCAGAGCATGAGTCAAAAGTAAGAAAACTGGTTAAAACTGGTGAACCTGCCTGACCACGTGATGGCAGTGGACGGAGCACTGACCTGGGATGCTGAGGACCCACGTTCTAAACCCTAAGGTCAATGGCTTGAGTGTGGGATAATAGACATTACTCCCATGGTCAATGGCTTGAAGTCCAAGGTTGCTGGCTTCAGCAAGAGGTCATTGGCTCAGTTGGAGCCCCCCAGTCAAGGCATATATAAGAAGTAGTCAATGAACAACTAAGGTGCCACACTATGAGTTGATGGTTCTCATCTCTCTCCCTTCCCGTCTGTCTGTCCCTGTCCCCGCCCCCCTTGCTAAAAACTGTTAAACAAAACACAGAAACAAAACTAAAGATACTTGAATGCAGACAGTCTACATATCCCGAGAAAACCCCTTGTAAGGTCAAATACTCATTCTTGTTGATTTATAACATACTTATTTTGGTAATCACATCCTTCATCATTCCATGCCTCATGGAGATAGTTCTTTCTAAAGAAAGAGGCATGCATTAAGAGGAAGGGGTGGCTATACCTTTCAGGACTCCACCCTCCACAGGTCACAAGTGTACTAGCTGGGGCTCCATGGGGTGGAATGGGGCAAGGGGAAGGCCTGCAGATGAGCAGCACCTACACATACTGCCCAGGAAGGATGAGCAATCTCAATGGGATACTTCATGCCAGGAAGCAGGAGAGGAAAATACTGCTCAGAGGGCCCAAAGTCTAGAGCTAAATCTTTTTAATCCCTTTAAATTTAAAGTGTTGTCAAGTTTACCTTTCTTTGAGCACCAGAAGAACATGCAGACCCTAATGGACTTATAAGCAACTTTCAGGGAAAGGGAAGTGTACACAGGCAAACAGCCTCAAAGGAAAAGTGTTATGTGTGATTTCAAACGGAATGGAGTTATAGACAGATACAGAATACTGGGGTGGAGGTCAAAGGAAAGGATTAGAAAATGGACCCGTGTGGAATTTAATGTGGTATCGCTCACACACATCTTCCTGCAGACACAACCAGTCTGGGCTTCTGGGAAAACATCTGAGACAGGGGACAAATACAAGTTATGACTGTCCAGTTACAAACCAGGAGGCACTGCCACATTCTTCACATTCTCTCCAGGATCCACCATGACTTGAGGCATTTCACCCACCCAAACAGTTAAGTTCTCTCTACTGCACAGCATAGGGAGAACACAAGGTACAGTTTCACTTACATGGTTAATGAAGAGACTCTTGCGTTTTTCTCTCACTGTGAAAACAAAAGATGCAACAGAAATGTTACACACCTGCATGCCAACCCTTCACAGGTTATGAGGACTAGGCCTCTGTGTTGTGATCTCAACTTCCACCAACCAACATCCCCCATTCATTGCTCCATTACCAAATATAAGAATATGTGACCTGCACCATGCAGATCTAAACCTGGTTAACAGAACGAAATACATTCCCACATGAACTATGGCATGTAACAAAGCAAGTGAAGCTACAATTAAGCGAGGGTTAATAGCTTTCCAATAATTAAGTAAAATATTAATTAGTAAGTCTCAAAAACTTATATGCATACATTAATTTAAGAGAGTTAACAAGTAACAGGACTACTGATTTCTACCCTGAGCAGACTCACAAAGGCCATGCTCTAGGGTGACCATAAATGACAATGACACCCATCACAGCATTAAGACAGAGGACAGAAAATGCCAGAAGCACTGTCAGCATGGACACCGGTTCCTGTCCACGCAAGGGGCCAGGGAGCAAGCTGGCTTAGTCCAGGGCCTCCTGCAGTGTCCGCTCATGCAGGTTGATGCATCATGGCACCAAACACCACCCTGTCCAGAGACGGAGATCAGTGCTTCTTGGAACAGGGTCCTCAGCCTGAGATGGACAGGGTGATAGAAACCCTAAAGGAGCTTTTTCATGATCTGATATCAATGAATTTCACACTTTCTTTCCTGAAGAGCTAGTTTCCTGAAGTACCTACTATGTACTAATCAATCAACACATTTACATCATTGAAGATAGAAAGAATAGGTTTCCTTCAATAGAGTTGACATCCTGAGTCCCTAGGAATCAATGTGCCATCCCAGGGTACTGAAAAACGCTAGGTACTCATCCAGCTCATCATCTGAGCCCCGCCTTCCTAACCCCCACAGTCCCATCCCAACTGCAGAGTCATCGTTTCAAGCCCTCTGGCTGATCTGATTGAGAAGTTTGAGAACTGCTTTCCGAGTTTACATTCTGCTCAATTTCCCTAGAAGTCCTACCCTCTCTGAAATTACTGCTGTCCCTTTCCTGTCTCACAGGAGTACAATAACAAAACCAGCCTAAGCGTGCTCTTGGGAGAAGGTGCCTCAGTGATAAGCTGGGTCCATCAGAAGGCCATGAATTGTGCCAGCCACACAGAGTGGGGCCCTAGCTGCTTTCGGTTGCACAGTTGACACTGAACTAGTCTACTGGGCAGTGTGAGGCTGCATGAGCACATGGGACCTGACCTGAAATAAGCTTCCACAGGGGAACAGTAACAAAAGGAACAAGAGAGCTGTCCAGGGAACTGGATTTGGACTCCTGGCACTGACACTTGTGTGCATGTATATGCTTTCCCTAAATTTTCAACCTGAAATCACTGTATCTAGCAGGTCTGCTCCACCACAGGACAGTATGATGCCATCTCTGTGGTGACTTCCATGGGCTGAAGGGATCTGAGAACACCTTCCACACAGGCATCAGATCTGACAGGGCTTCCAGAAAATTCCACAGGTGACACACAGCCCCTCCCATGGTGTCCAGCAATAGGCTGTGCAGAGGCTTTGTGTTTCCCAACTATGGGAATCATCTCCAAGGTCACCTCATTGTGCTACATCACCCATCTCCAGACAGAAGATATCCATGCCTTAAGAAACATGAGGGCTGGAAGAGGGCAAGATGGCGATGGAGTAGGTGGACGTTCCAACTTCCACCTCCCAGAACCAAAGTGGATTATAAGTTAATTTTAAGGACAATCATCTGGAAAGACCAACTTTGGGCTAAACCAAGAGGAATCTATAACCAAAGATCACCGAAGAAACCACACTGAGACTGGTAGGAAAAGTGGAAATGCGGAGAGGGCTGCCCAGCTCCCGGGAGTGAGCAGCGGCCCGGAGGGAATTGCGTGGTGGTGGAGTTTTACTGAAGAGGGGAGGGTCCTGGGCCCCAGGACCGAAGCCCCAACCTGCAGCCCCGGAACCTAGAAGAGGCATATGGACAGTATTTAGCTGCGAAACAAGTCAGGATACTGTTTACAAGAGATTTCTCAGACCCAGGATTCGTCTTAAAGGGACCGCACAGAAAACCTCTTTCACAAACACTCATCCAGGGCTCCAGGGGACAGGGAGAGTTGAGAGGACCAGAGTTTCAGGAAGAGAGTATAATCTAGGAGGCACAGGGAGAAACACTTTGAAGGGAAGCCACCCTAACCCCTGGGCTGAGTCACCCCCCAAATCTAAAGTGAATATTTCCCCTGGAACCAGCAATACCAGCAAAGGAAAACAGGACACCAGCCAAACAAGCTCTCCCGCGGCACTCAGAGCAGAGTTGCTTAGAAGCAGGGAGCCATCAGGGATACAGTATTGAGTGCTGAGGTCTGAGCTACAAACACCCCCACACACACTGCTGAGTGCTCACTGGAGGACGGATGGCGGTGGGACACGGGAGCGGTCCCGTCTGCCGAGGTGGAAGCCAGGAGTCAGCTGCGGCTGCGGCACAACCGCGTGAACGCAGTCCTGCCTGCAGGGGTCGGGCGGAGGGCAGAGGGCAGAGGGCAGGGCGCGAGAAGGTAGCCAGGGCTTGCAGACAGGGTGCAGACCCACCCGCAGAGGCGAGGCGAAAGCTGCAGCCCCTGCAGCTGTGAGACAGCACCGGCAACACCAATGCCTGAATGCCCAAGGTGGAAGCAGCGGTGGTGGCAGGTCTGCAGACAGACCACACTTCGGGAACACAAAGGCCACACCCACTGGACTCCTGTTGGCCACACCCTTCTGAGGGCTGAAAAGAAAGAAAAATATAAAATAAAGTAAAATAAAATAAAAAAGAAGGTTGGATAGAATGACACCTGAGGCTAAGGGGCAATCCATATCCAATACCATACCTAACCCGATTTACAGTACTGAGCCCAACAAGTAGCCACCAATAAGAGGCAGCAGGAAGCGCATCTCAGGGGTACCTGAACATTTAAATGAACATCTTCCAGGCCAAAAGTAGATAAAAGTCAGCCTAAGTTGATATTAACAATGGCACCTGGGCTCAGCAGAGGCAGCTACAGGATCTGGATCGCCTGTTGTTCCAAAAAGATAGATAAGAGCTAGTCATAGGCAGTGACCGCCACTAGTCTGCACCAGGCTCCAGCCAAGAAGGTCCAGGGAGGGCGCATCCAAAAGTCAGATACGGAGAGCATCAGTTCAAGACCTAACAACCCTTGTTAGAGTGACATCTTAAGGAAGGGATCCTCACACATGACCCAGTTAAGATATAGAAAACGGAAAACAGGCTCTACTAGTTAAGGAGACCACAACTCAAACAAGCCAGCAAACTACAAACAGAAACAATGGGAAGACAGAGGAACGTAAGCCATATGAATCCACAAGAAAAATCTCCAGAAAAAGATCTGGATGAAATGGAAGTAATCAAATTACCAGATACAGAGTTTAAAATAACGATTGTTAGGATGCTTAAGAATCTCAAAGCTACAATAGATGGACTTAATGAGCACCTAACTAAAGAAACTGCAAGCATCAAAAAAGACACTGAAATCATAAAAAAGAACCAGAAAGAAATGACAAACACAATAGCAGAATTGAAGATTACACTAGAAGGAATTAAAAGCAGGCTGGACAATGAAGAGGATTGAACCAGCGACTAAGAAGACAAGATAAGCAAAAGCATGGAAGCACAACAGCAAAAAGAAAAAAGGATCAAAAAGTATCAAGAAAATCTAAGAAAGCTCTGTGACAACATGAAGAGAAACAATATCTGCATAATAGGGGTCCCTAAAAAGGAGAAAGAACAAGGGATAGAGAACCTGATTAAAGAAACCATAGCTGAAAATTTCCCTAAAGTGATGCAGGAGTCATATAGCTTCAAGAAGCAGAGAACCCCATTGAAAAAGAACCCAAAGATACCTACACCAAGTCACATCATAATCAAAATACCAAAGCTAAGAAATAAGGAAAGAATACTAACAGCAAAAAGCAGTCAATCACCTACAAAGGAGCCGCCATAAGGATGACATTCAACTTTTCAACAGAAACATTTGAGGCCAGAAGACAATGGCAAGAAATATTCAAAGTAATGCAGAACAAGAACCTACAACCAAGACTTCTTTATCCAGCAAGGCTATTGTTTAAAATCGAAGGAGAAATAAAAAGCTTCCAAGACAAAAAAAACCTCAAGGAATTCATTACAACCAAACTAATGCCGCAAGAAATACTAGGGAGCCTGCTGTAAACTGAATAAAGCGGGGAGGGGGGGGGGGACCTAGTAAAAGAAGAATGTAGATTAAAAGGAAAAAAAATGGCAATAAACAATTACATATCAATAAAAAACTTATATGTAAATGGATTAAATGCTCCAATCAGCCTGACCAGGCGGTGGCGAAGTGGATAGAGCATCGGACTGGGACGTGAAAGACCCAGGTTCGAGACCCCAAGGTTGCCAACTTGGGTGCCAGCTCATCTGGTTTGAGCAAAAAAAAAGCTCACCAGCTTGAGCCCAAGGTCACTGGCTCGAGCAAGGGGTTACTCAGCCTGCTGAAGGCCTGCAGTGAAGGCACATATGAGAGGACAATCAATGAACAACTAAGGTGTTGCAACGCACAACGAAAAACTAATGATTGGTGCTTCTCATCTCTCCATTCCTGCCTGTCTGTCCCTGTCTATCCCTCTCTCTGACACTCTGTCTCTGAAAAGGAAAAAAAAAAAAAAAAAAAAAAAATATATATATATATATATATATATATGCTGTCTACAGGAGACCCACCTCAAAACAAAAGCTACACATAGGATGAAAGTAAAAGGATATAAAAAAATATTCATGCAAATGGAAATGAAAAAAAGTTGGGGTAGCAATACTTATATCTGGCAAAACAGACCTTAAAACAAAGACTATAGTAAGTGAAAAAGAAGGCCACTACATAATGATAAAGGGAGCAATCCAACAGGAAGAGATAACCATTATAAATATCTATGCACCTAATATAGGAACACCTAAATACAGTGTGTCCGTAAAGTCATGGTGCACTTTTGACCGGTTGACAGGAAAGCAACAAAAGATGATAGAAATGTGAAATCTGCACCAAAAAAAAGGAAAACCCTCCCAATTTCTGTAGGATGATGTGGCAGCATGTGCACATGTGCAGATGATGATGTAACACTGTGTATACAGCGGAGCAGCCCACGGCCATGCCAGTCAAGATGTGGACGGTACAGAGGAAAGTTCAGTGTGTTCTGTGGCTCGCTAAATTTGAATTCGTGACCAAAGTGCAACGTGAATATCAGCATGCTTATAACAAAGCACCACCACATAGGAATAACATTACTCGGTGTGATAAGCAGTTGAAGGAAACTGGCAGTTTGGTGGAGAAACCCCGTTCTGGTAGGCCATCAGTCAGTGACGAGTCTGTAGAGGCTATACAGGATAGCTACCTAAGGAGCCCTAAAAAATCTGTGCGTGAGCCCACATCGAACTGCATTGAATAGGTAAGAAACTTGGAGAGTTTTCCTTTTATTTGGTGCAGATTTCACATTTCTATCGTCTTTTGTTGCTTTCTTGTGACCGGTCAAAAGTGCACCATGACTTTATGGACACACTGTATATAAAGCAGACTTTGATGGACATAAAGGGCGAGATCAACAGCAATACTATAATAGTAGGGATTTCAATACCCCACTAACATCACTGGATAGATCCTCAAGAAAGAAAATTAATAAAAGAAACAGCAGAATTAAGGGACACACTAGATCAACTAAATTTAATAGATATCTTCAGAAACTTTCACCCCAAAGCAGCAGAATATGCATTCTTTTCAAGTGCTCATGGAACATTCTCTAGGACAGACCATGTGTTACGGCATAAAACGAGCCTCAACAAATTTGAGAAGATTGAAATCATATCAAACATCTTCTCTGACCACAATGGGATAAAACTAGAAATCAACTACAATAGAAAAACTCAAAAACACTCAAACACTTGGAAACTAAACAGCACGTTATTAAATAACGAATGGATCAACAATGAGATCATGGAAGAAATAAAAAATTTTCTTAAAACAAATGAAAATGAGCATACAACAACTCAAAATTTATGGGACACAGCAAAAGCTGTCTTGAGAGAGAAGTTCATAGCACTACAGGCATAACTTAAGAAGCTAGAAAAAGATCAAATAAACAACATAACCTTGTATCTAAAAGAACTAGAAAAAAAACAGCAAGAAAAGCCCAGAGGAAGTAGAGGAAAGAAAATAATAAAGATCCAGCAGAAATAAATGAAATAGAGCAGCGGTTCTCAACCTGTGGGTCGCGACCCCAGTGGGGTCGCCTAAAGCCATCGGAAAATACATAATGCATATCAGGTATTTACATTCCGAATCATAACTGTAGCAAAATTACAGTTATGAAGTAGCCACCAAAATTATTTTTTGGTTTGGGGTCACCGCAACATGAGGAACTGTATTGCGGGGTCACGGCATTAGAAAGGTTGAGAACCACTGACATAGAGGCTAAAAAACAATACAGATGATCAATGAAACCAAGAGCTGGTTCTTTGAAAAGGTAAACAAGATAGATGAACCTTTAACAAAACTCACCAAGAAAAAGAGAGAGAGGACTCAAATAAATAAAATTAGAAATGAGAGTGGAGAAGTTACAACTGACACAGCAGAAATACAAAGGATTGTAAGAAAATACTATGAAGAATTTTATGTCAAAAAATTAGACAACCTAGGTGAAATGGACAAATTCCTTGAAAAATATAATCTCTCAAAAACCAATATGGAAGAATTAGAAAACCTAAATAGACCTATTACAACAAATGAGATCGAAATAGTTATCAAAAAACTCCGTGTACTAAAATTAATTCAAAATGGATCAAAGACCTAAATATAAGACCTGAAACAATAAAGTACATAGAAGAAGACATAGGTACTAAACTCATGGACCTGGGTTTTAAAGAACATTTTATGAACTTGACTCCAATGGCAAGAGAAGTGAAGGCAAAGATAAATGAATGGGACTACATCAGAATAAAAAGTTTTTGCTCAGCAAGAGAAACTGATATAAAAATAAACAGACAGCCAACTAAATGGGAAATATTTTCAAACAACAGCTCAGATAAGGGCCTAATATCCAAAATTTACAAAGAACTCATAAAACTCAACAACAAACAAACAAACAATCCAATAAAAAAATGGGAAGAGGACATGAATAGACACTTCTCCCAGGAAGAGATACAAATGGCCAACAGATATATGAAAAGATGCTCAGCTTCATTAGTTATTAGGGAAATGCAAATCAAAACTACAATGAGATACCACCTCACCCCTGTTAGATTAGCCATTATCAACAAGACGGGTAATAGCAAATGTTGGAGAGGCTGTGGAGAAAAAGGAACCCTCATTCACTGTTGGTGGGACTGTAAAGTAGTACAACCATTATGGAGGAAAGTATGGTGGTTCCTCAAAAAACTGCAAATAGAACTACCTTATGACCCAGCAATCCCTCTACTGGGTATATACCCCAAAACCTCAGAAACATTGATACGTGAAGACACATGTAGCCCCATGTTCATTGCAGCACTGTTCACAGTGGCCAAGACATGGAAACAACCAAAAAGCCCTTCAATAGAAGACTGGATAAAGAAGATGTGGCACATATACACTATGGAATACTACTCAGCCATAAGAAATGATGACATCAGATCATTTACAGCAAAATGGTGGGATCTTGATAACATTATAAGGAGTGAAATAAGTAAATCAGAAAAAAACAAGAACTACATGATTCCATACATTGGTGGAACATAAAAATGAGACTAAGAGACATGGACAAGAGTGTGGTGGTTACCAGGGGTGGGGGGAGGGAGGACAGGGGGAGAGTTAGGGGGAGGGGGAGGGGCACAGAGAACTAGATAGAGGATGGCGAAGGACAATCTGACTTTGGGCGAGGGGTATGCAACATAATCTAATGACAAAATAACCTAGACATGTTTTCTTTGAATATATGTACCCTGATTTATTAATGTCATCCCATTACCATTAATAAAAATTCATTTAAAAAAAAAAAAAAAAACTCCCAACAAACAAAAGCCCTAGGCCAGATGGCTTCACCAGCAAATTCTACCGAACATTCAAAGAACTAACTCCTATCTTTCTCAAGCTATTTCAAAAAATTCTAGAGGAGGGAAGACTTCCAAACTCCTTTTATGAGGCGAGCATAATTCTGATTCCAAAACCAGGCAAAGACAATACAAAGAAAAAAAACTATAAGGTCAATATCCTTACTGAATTTAGATGCTAAAATTCTCAACGAAATATTAGCAAACCAGGCCCTGGCCAGTTGGCTCAGTGGTAGAGCGTCAGCCTGGTGTGCAGAAGTCCCGGGTTCGATTCCCGGCCAGGGCACACAGGAGAAGCGCCTATCTGCTTCACCACCCCTCCCCCTCTCCTTTCTCTGTCTCTCTCTTCCCCTCCCGCAGCCAGGGCTCCATTGGAGCAAAGATGGCCCGGGCACTGGGGATGGCTCCATGGCCTTTGCCTCAGGCGCTGGAGTGGCTCTGGTCACGACAGAGCGACACTCCGGATGGGCAGAGCATTGCCCCCTGGTGGGCGTGTCGGGTGGATCCCGGTCGGGTGCATGTGGGAGTCTGCCTGCCTCCCCGTTTCCGGCTTCAGAAAAATACAAAAAATACAAAAAAAAAAAAATATATATATATATATATATATATATATATATATTAGTAAACCATATCTAGCAATACATGAAAAAATTCATACATCATGGTCAAGTGGGATTTATTCTGGGGAGGCAAGGCTGTTACAATATTCACAAATCAATCAATGTAACTCATCACATAAACAAAAAGAAAGAGAAAAACTACATGATAATATCAATAGATGCAGTAAAAGCATTTGATAAAATCCAGCACCCATTTATAATCAAAACTCTCATCAAAGTAGGAATACAGAAAACATATCTCAACATCAGTGGTCCCCAACCTTTTTTGAGCCATGGACCAGTTTAATGTCAGAAAATATTTTCATGGACCGGCCTTTAAGGTGAGACAAATAAATGTATCACGTGACTGAGACAAGCATCAAGAGTGAGTCTTAGATGGATGTAACAGAGGGAATCTGGTCATTTTTGAAAAATAAAACATCATTCAGACTTAAATATAAATAAAACAGAAATAATGTAAGTTATTTATTCTTTCTCTGAGGGCTGGTACCAAATGGCCTACGGACCGGTACCGGCCCACAGCCCGGGGGTTGGGGACCACTGCTCAACCTGATAAAGGCCATCTATGACAGACCCACAGCCAACATCATACTCAATGGACAAAAGTTAAAAGCAATCCCCTTAAGATCAGGAACAAGGCAGGAGTGCCCCCTTTTACCACTCTTATTCAACATAGTTCTGGAAGACCTAGCCACAGCAATAAGACAAGAAAAAAAAAGGCATCCAAATTAGAAAAAAAGAAGTAAAACTATCATTATTTGCAGATGATATAATATTATATATAGAAAACCCTAAAGTTGCAGTAAAAAAAACTACTAGATCTGATAAATGAATTCAGCAAGGTAGCAAGATATAAAATTAATACCCAGAAATTAGAGGCATATTTATACACCAACAATGATCTATCTGAAAGAGAAATTAAGAAAACAATCCCTTTCACTATTGCAATAATAATAATAATAAAGTACGTAGGAGTAAATTTAACCAAAGAGGTTAAAGACCTGTACTCGGAAAATTATAAAACAGTGATAAAAAAATTCAAGGAAATACAAACAATAGAAGAATATACTGTGTTCATGGTTAGAAAGAATAAACATCATTAAAATGTCTATATTACCCAAAGCAATTTATCGATTAAATGTAACTCCTATTAAAATACCAATGACATATTTCAAAGATATAGAACAAATATTCCAAAAATTCATATGGAACCATAGAAGAACACAAATACTCTCAACAATCTTAAAAAAGAAGGATAAAGTTGGTGGTATCACACTTCCTGATATCAAGTTATACTACAAGGCCATTGTACTCAAAACAGCTTGGTAGTGGCATAAGAACAGGCATATAGATCAATGGAAC
Source organism: Saccopteryx leptura (assembly GCF_036850995.1). Lineage (NCBI taxonomy): Eukaryota > Metazoa > Chordata > Mammalia > Chiroptera > Emballonuridae > Saccopteryx > Saccopteryx leptura. The sequence goes on along the minus strand of NC_089507.1, from coordinate 111,071,679 downwards.
AGAACAGAGAACTCAGAAATAAACCCGCACCTCTGGACAATTGATATTTTACGATGGAGGTATAAGCATACAATGGAGTAAAGACAGTCTCTTTAAGAAATGGTGTTGGGGAAACTGGACAGTTACCTGCAAAAAAATGAAACTAGACCACCAACTTACACTATTCATAAAAATAAACTCGAAATGAATAAAAGACTTAAATGTAAGTTGTGAAACCATAAGCATCCTAGAAGAGAACAGAGGCAGTAAGCTCTCCGACATCACTCACAGCAATATATTTGCTGATTTATCTCCACAGGCAAGGGAAATAAAGGACAGGATAAACAAATGGGACTATATCAAAATAAAATGCTTTGCACAGCTAAAGACAATATGAATAAAATAAAAAGACAAAGCACACAATGGGAGAACATATTCGACAATACATCTGATAAGGGGTTAATAACCAAAATTTATCAAGAACTTGTAAAACTCAACACCAGGAAGATAATACAATTTAAAAACAGGCAAAAAAATGAATAGATACTTCTCCAAAGAGGACATACAGATGGCCAATAGGCAGATGAAAAAAATGCTCAACATCACTAATCACTAGAGAAATGCAAATTAAAACCACAATGAGATATCACCTCATACCAGTCAGAATGGCACTCATTAACAACACAACACATAATAAATGCTGGTGAAGATGTGGAGAAAAGGGAACTCTCCTGCACTGATGGTGGGAATGCAGATTGGTGCAGCCACTGTGGAAAATAGTATGGAGATTCCTGAAATATTAAAAATGTAACTGGCCTGACCTGTGGTGGCGCAGTGGATAAAGTGTCGACCTGGAAATGCTGAGGTCGCCGGTTCAAAACCCTGGGCTTGCCTGGTCAAGGCACATATGGGAGTTGATGCTTCCTGCTCCTCCCCCCTTCTCTCTCTCTCTTTTCTTTCTCTCTCTCTCTCTCTCTCCCCCTCTCTCTCTCCTTTCTAAAATGAATAAAAAAAAAAAATGGAACTGCCTTTTGACCCAGCCATCCCACTTTTAGAAATTATCCCAAGAACATCACATCAACAATTCAAAAGAAAAAACGTAGCCCCATGTTTATGGCAGCGTTGTTTACAATAGCCAAGATCTGGAAACAGCCCAAGTGTCCGTCAGTGGATGAGTGGATTAAAAAGCTTTGGTACATATAGAAAATAGAATACTATGGAGCCATGAAAAAGCAAATCTTACCTTTTGCAGCAACATGGATGGACCTGTAAACTATTAATTATGTTAAGTGAAATAAGCCAGGTAGAGAAAGAAAAATATCATATGACCTCACTCATTTGAGGAATCCAATGAACAATATAAACTGAGGAACGAAGCAGAGACAGAGGCGGGATCAATGGGTCCAGAGGGAAAGCGGACAGAGGAAAAGGGATCAGAAAAGGGAAAGAGATTGGTGAAATTATATACACATAATAGCGTTATAGAGAGCAGAAAAGCTATTCCTGGAGGGAAATGGGGAGGATGTTGCGGGGAGGTGGAAAAGGGAGATGTTGTGGGGAACATGGGGAGGGGGATGCATTTGAGGCAACACTAGAATCTATGTAAACAGAATAAATTAAAACTTAAAAAAAAGAAAAAAATACAAGCCAAACATATAAAAAAATAAATAAATAATAAAAGGAAACGAGAGCTTCTTGTATGGTTACTGCCATAAAGCTTAATTATCTAAAAGAGAGTTTTGAAATATAGAAGCATCAGTGTTTTCACTGAAAGTTTAAACAAGTACACTTTAAAACACTCACAGCACAGAAACAAGGAGGAGCACTGTAAAGTATGCTCTATTCCTGCACCTCTAGACAGGGATCAATTTCAGGGAAGGATCTGAGCATTCCCATGAACACCAACTGGTTGCAATGAGAACAGAAGGAAACAAGAGTTCACTAAGACTATTGCAAATACGCAGGACAACCTTGTTGCAGGTGGTCTGACTGTTATAGACCACCTGCACGCTCCTCACTCCTCTGCAGTCTGGAACCCTTTCCTGTACTAGTTTGTGATGCTGCCCCTAAGGGCATCTGCAAGGTCAGCCTATGGTACCAACCTGGGAGACTTGTCCACACACATGCCCTGACAAGAGACTTCCCTCTGTAGAGTCTTCTGAGATCCCAACCAACTTCCTGTCCCCACACACAACCTCCCATTAATCGCAGGAGGTCATCCTCAGCAGCTGCAATGAATAAGGCAATCTTTAAAATGGAGTCAATCTTCCCTGAAAGTATGTCAGTTTAAATATTAAATAAATACATGTGTGCAGGTGCAGCAGTGGTGGCCCATGCAGCAAGTGACAGATGATTCTTTGCCACTCTACCTCTGTCCTCACAGAAGCAGCCCCTGAGGCTTGGGGAAAACCTGGGGTCAGAGCCAGGAAACAGAAGTTGGAGGAACCCAAAGCAGTGGCAGAGTGAGGTTAAGACTGATACTGAAAATCAAACCCCAGTTTTTATGCTAAATAGTTCAGGGTAACCCTCACAGTCAGGCAGGATGTAGCTACTGTGACTTCCCACTCCAGGCCCTGGGGCATTAAGTGGATAAAGAGGAATCTTTTAAACTAGAACTTCTGCTGCTGAAAACATTTGAGTTTCCTTCTCACATTACTGTGTGCACCGTCGCTACGGCATTCAGACTGGGGTTCTTGGCAGCACGCTGTCACTAGCAGCTTCTCCACAGACACTATGAAGTGGGACTTCCAGCAGAAAGTGTGTGGACCTTCACCATCAACCTATTTGCTTGAGCGGATATAGGTATGAATTCCGTCCCAGGACCAGCAACTCAGATAATGGATGAGCTCTTACTACTTTCTGTAGACAAAGGAAATTAAGCAACAGAAGAGGCAAGAATCTTCATTCTATAAATGTGTATAATTTATAGCACTGGGAACTAAATGGAGAATGATGATAGGAAAACATTAGACATGTAATGTGTCTAGTGTTATTTTCTTTCTGTAGTGGATTTAGGACATTGAAATATGTAAGTCAGAACAGGTGAAGTTTAAGTCCTAGAGAATTCTGATGTGTGACTATTTCAGTCACATAAAAAATTTAATGTTTTTGCTCTGGAAAGAGACAAGACAATGGGAATAAAAAAAGAGACACTCTTCTAATCCACGGGTGAATTTTGGAATGGGGCTTCGTCTACTCATCTGACCTTCACGACTAGATTCATGCTATGAAACTGGCATACATGAGCACTGAATGGGCTGCGTCGGAATACACTTCAGATGGAGGCTTTGGCAGGAAGGGAACCAGACTGCTTATCACTTGGTAAGTCCCGTTTTTCTGAAACTTGACTTCTTTATGCTTTTATTGGGTTTATCTTGCCAGTTTCTAGTCTCCATGGTTGAGTCACGATGTCTGCTAAAAATTCAAAATTCATGAAAAAAAAAAACTCCAAACATACAAAGGACTAAGATTAATTTTGATATTATAGATACTCCAGGAAACAGTAAAGTTTTCTAACACCCTGACCATAATTGGGTGGACTTACTTTCTCTCTTCTGGATTCTGGAGCCCCTGGTTCACCCCTACTAGAACCTCACTTGAAGTTGTGAAGTGGATGGGGTACATCTCCTGCCATGCAGAAAAGAGTTAACACAACAGGTCTGCCATCCCTGAAAAAGGTTTGTGGGCAAAGCCAGTGACTGGGAACATGGATTTGGGGAGGGTAAGAGCGGCTCCCTGTGTCTAAACTGTATACAAACAACATGGCTGGTGCTAAACATCTCCTTCCTCCTGGGAATCTGTAATTTTAGCATGTACCACACAGCAGCTGTCTTCCTACCCAATTCTCAATAAAAATCCTGAGCACTGGGTCTCTAAAGAGCCTCCCTGGCTAGCAGTATGTCACATGTCATTACCAAGGGAACCGGATGCACCCTGTGTGACTCTACCTGCAAAGAACCGTTGGAGGCCTGTAACTGGACCTCACCCATGCCCCCTTTCCTTAACCTGTTTCTGCTTCACACTTGCTCTGTAGTGCGTAGCAGCTGTGAATACAACCAGCCTGTGAGTGCTACAGTTCTCCTGCTGGATCACTGAAATGGGTGGTTTGGGTGTCACCCAACACATGCAGAGAACGGAGGGCAGGGGGTGACAGAGAAAAGGTAGGTACTGCCTTTGTTCCTAATGGCTTTTAGTCTCTAGTTCCAATGACTCATAAAGTTTCTGAGACACCCTTACAATTAACTACTCCTTTCCCCTTAAGCTAGCTGGAGCAGAACTGAGACAGACACCACCATGGTGAGAAAAGTAGTAAGTGGGATCTCTTACCCTGATATCATCAAAAAAGACAAATAAAATTACCCAATTCTAAATCAGTTTTATTTTTTAATTTTTTTAAATTTATTCATTTTAGAGAGAGAGAGAGAGAGAGAGAGAGAGAGAGAGAGTGTGTGTGTGTGTGTGTGTGTGTGTGAGAGAGAGAGAGAGAGAGAGAGAGAGAGAGAGAAAGTGGGGAGGAGCAGGAAGCATCAACTCCCGTATGTGCCTTGACCAGGCAAGCCCAGGGTTTTGAACCGGTGACCTCAGCATTCCAAGTCGATGCTTTATCCACTGCACCACCACGGGTCAGGCCTAAATCAGTTTTTAAAATAAATCTGAAACCACTAAGGCCATTAATCAACTCTCAAAGTGCTCTACTCATTCTGTTTTATGTAACAGTACAGTATAAGCAATATGTCAACTCGTTTGTGCCATTTTTAAACCCGAATACTGTGCGTTACCAACATCAGTCAAAAACTCTGAATTTAGCCCTGGCCGGTTGGCTCAGTGGTAGAGTGTCGGCCTGGCGTGCAGAAGTCCCGGGTTTGATTCCCGGCCAGGGCACACAGGAGAAGCGCCCATCTGCTTCTCCACCCCTCCCCCTCTTCTTCCTTTCTGTCTCTCTCTTCCCCTCCCGCAGCCGAGGCTCCATTGGAGCAAAGATGGCCCGGGCGCTGGGGATGGCTCCTTGGCCTCTGCCCCAGGCGCTAGAGTGGCTCTGGTCGCAACAGAGCGACACCCCGGAGGGGCGGAGCATCGCCCCCTGGTGGGCGTGCCGGGTGGATCTTGGTCAGGTGCATGCGGGAGTCTGTCTGACTGTCTCTCCCGTTTCTAGCTTCAGAAAAATACAAAAAAAAAAAAAAAAAAACCTCTGAATTTTCAGCATGCTCACAGAACTGAGAGCACTTGATGTGGATGCTCAATCTCACGGTTCTGGGGGAACAGCAGCAGCTGCCCTTACTCTGGTCTCTGATGGTATGTTAAGAGAGTCTATTCACAGCTGAAGTCCATAGTGACTTAAGCAGAGCATGTACAGAGGCTTCAAGGGTCGGCCATCTGACATTAGCAGAAATACCACTGCATCCCCCCAGAGTGTAGGTGGAGAGGCAAAGGCGGTGTCTGCAATGCCTGATACACTTTGCCATGGTGCCGGGGACACACCCACTCTTAAACATAGGCATTAAAGAGTTACTTTGGTTTCCTCTGTTCCATTTCTAAAGTAGGCTTTCCACTGGCAAGTGTCAGCCACAGGATGTCAGGACTAACAAGGCCCTAAAATGAAATCCAACCCCCTTCCTTTAAGAATAAGGAAGCTGGCCCTGTCCGGTTGGCTCAGTGGTAGAGCGTCGGCCTGGCGTGCGGGGGACCCGGGTTCGATTCCCAGCCAGGGCACATAGGAGAAGTGCCCATTTGCTTCTCCACCCCCCCCTCCTTCCTCTCTGTCTCTCTCTTTCCCTCCCGCAGCCAAGGCTCCATTGGAGCAAAGATGGCCCGGGCACTGGGGATGGCTCCTTGGCCTCTGCCCCAGGTGCTAGAGTGGCTCTGGTAGTGCCAGAGAGACGCCCCGGAGAGGCAGAGCATCACCCCCTGGTGGGCAGAGCGTCGCCCCTGGTGGGCGTGCCGGGTGGATCCCGGTCGGGTGCATGAGGGAGTCTGTCTGACTGTCTCTCCCCGTTTCCAGCTTCAGAAAAATACAAAAAAAAAAAAAAAAAAAAAAAGAATAAGGAAGCTGTCCATGCAGGCCTGGCCAGGAAGTAACCAGAGGGGGTACACAAAAGACCTGTGCTGGGTCCTAGGACCTGCATGACATGAGTCCCTAGGTCAGGGATGAAATCAGCCCACTGAGCCGAGGAGAGCCTGCACTGTAGCGTGAGGACGGCACTCACTGACAAGTGACGCTGCCTCTGGTGCTATTCTCGGAGCTCTGGCAGATGGCACATTGGCCCTCCTGACTGACTCTCCTCTCATGGGTAAAAACCTGATTCAGAAAGACCGTTGGGGTCGGATGCACAAGAGCACAGACAGTGAGGGAGCTAGGCTTGCAGCACCAGCAGGTGCATCCAGAGGGCTCTGTCTCCACCACTATCTTTGGGAGACCATTCCAAGCTGTTAATTGTTCTTGCATGGTGACGGACTCAGGTTATCAATAAAATTCAACTGCATCCCGAGATGTCACGAGGCATCTGACCAAAGTCATCCACCATGAAGGCAGGCTCTAAATGTGAGAGGCTGTGAGAAGTCCAGAAAGGGTGAGCCGGTGCTAAGTGATGGTGATAGAAGTCCTCATGGTTCAAAAAGGAGAGCTGAAAGTTACTGAAAACAAGTTCACCACAACCAGCTGACAGGACAGAGTCACAGCGGTGGTGGACAAGGCATCACACCCCACCCCAACTGGGGCACATCACCCAGCTTTTGCTCTGGGTCTCTGCTCACCGAGCAATTTCCTGATGACTGAATCTGAGAAATGCACAGGTTCAGGAGAGAAGATACAGTAAAAGGCATATGACATTCTGGGTCTGATTTGATTTCAGCTGACTCGGCTGTGCAAGCAGCTATCCCTAGGCTGCAAGGCCCAGGAGACCAGACACTGAAGCAGAGAGATGCTTCCAAGAAACGCAGGCCACAAAATCCCCCAAAGACCTCCCTTATCCACTTGACTTCCAGGGACCTGCAACCACCCCCACTTGTACACCCTGAGAGGTGACTGCAGAGATGGGGATGAGTCCTGAGGGCATTATGGCCAAGTCAAGTTCAGACCTGGGAGAGAAACTGCCTGAGCCTGAAACACAGACCTTCTCCTGTCCCCAAGTACTGGACATGTCTGTCTTTAATGCAGTGAGGGAAGGTGGAAGAAAGTGCCGTCACAGCCTGAGAGAGAAAGCCCCTTGGCAGGGAGAATGCCCCAGGGCCGTAGCTCCTCTGCAAGGATGGACCACGACTCCCGCCTTCATCCTGTCCAGACATCATTCAAGCAATCCCTTCTCAAGGTGCCTCCATGTGCCACTCTGAGCATGGTCCAGAGAACGCCATGTGAGGAAGACACAGAGTCCCTACCCTAGAGCAACACGGAATTCAGTAAGTAAATAAACCCACTACTCCTGTATTTACAAACCATACAAGAATCACCTGCACAATAGAGAAATATACAAGTTATATCAAATTTAATGCCACTGATTTCATGCTACACCTTTATTCTTTCTGCCATCAAGAAAAAGTGCGCTGCCAATAAACTGTGAACAATCACCTCCTGTTCTGACTCAGAGACACCACAGCTGGGGAGACAAGTCCATGGGGATGATTAAGAGTGGGGTATCAGGGCGGCCCCTAAACTGGCTGCCTTTGGGCTGCAGGGCATGTGGACAGAGGATGCTAGGTCACTGCCATGTCACACAGCAGATAGACCGGAGCAGTCAGAACTGAGAACGCAGAGTGGGGGTAGAGGAGGACCAGCAGAAAGGGCAGAAGGGAATGCTGCCTGTGCCATTCCTCTTCCCCATTGATGAGCGGGGACAAGGGGGGACGATGGGGAACTGTTTAAGCAGGGAGAAGGCTCCTTCACACAGCCCTGTGGAGGAAAAGCAGAGGATGTGGAGGGTGGAGGTGGGTGGGGATGGGGGCAGCTGGGGCAGGGCCATGTTCACAGGTGGGGGAGGAGGATGAACTCCTCCTAGAGCTGAAGGAGGGAAGAAAAAAGAAAACACCAGTTGTTAGAAGACAAACGGGACAGAAGACAGTGACCACAGGACTCCTGGGTTGCTGGCTGGGGACCCAGACTGACAGAGGGTTTATCTCCCCCCAAAAAATAGGTCATGGGGAGAGGAGGAAGGCAGAGGAGAGATGGTGCCGTCTGACTTAGACAAGACACACTGAGGGTCTTCTGGATTGCCCGATGGTGTCTACTAGGCAGAGGGAAATATGCATAGGGACACATGCTCACAGTGCCAAAACAGAGTAACATCCCCCTGCCTAAGGTCCTGCAACAGGATGGCTCAGAGGAGTCCAAGTGTTAGTTTAGCACTGAGTGACCAACCACCTGCTTCACAGGTAACAAGAATAGACACTGAGCATATCCAAGGGCCTCAGGTCAGTGATAGAGCCATGACTGCAAACTGGAGACAAAGGATGGTTCCTGCAGGCCAGGCTGGCCAATCCCTGCAGAGCTTGTTCACTGACCTTTCCCTGCTCCCCTCTATCTTCTGCACTAGAGAGAAAAGATAAGGACGACAGGATCAGCTTCTGTCATTCTTTCCTGAAATATCCTGGTCAAAGAATACCTCAGGGCTGGACCAGAGCACTGGTCTTGAAACCAGGCATTCAAGGAGGTCCTGAAGATGGCTGAGGTATGAGCAGGGGCTCAGCCCCATCTCCTTCTTCACAAGGCCCTTTCACCCGTTTCACAGAATGAGGCATGCCAGCCCACCCTGACATGCGCCCACCCAGCATGGCAGACCTCACCCAGGGCACCAGAAGGAAAAGCAGACACTGGGGAGGCAGTGCCTCCACTCCAGCACAGCCTACAGTCACCCTGTCCAGTGACAGTCCTGCCAGGGCTCAGGAGGACCTCTGGCCCTGCTCGGCAGGTGGTGCACAGTCAGGACGATCTCCCCTGGGGCTGTGCCTCCTACTTAGACTCCCCTCAAAGGCAGGGCTGCAGGGGAGGGGCAGAGGAGCAGAGCAGGGGTGCAGGAACAAGCCGAGCAGGACAGCGCCATGTGTCAGGACCTGCAGAGTGAATGTGGTCATTGGCACATGTAGTAACTTGTTACATGAACTGAAAAAGAGGAACCTAGACCTTTCCTGACAGAAAATAAGTCTGATTTGACTGACTGCTTTGACAATGATGCCGAGTTTTGCCATCAAGGTCTTGTGAAGGACTTGTACCATTTTGACAAAAAGATACTTAAAAGAAAAGCTAAAAACCTTATTTTTTTTTTTAAAAAAAAGCACAGATGGGGATTCTTCAGTCGACAGATATGAGTATCTTCCAGGGGTCAGTCACTGCACACGCACACAGATGTAAGTACAGGAAAGACAGGCAAGGAGTCTAACGATGTGATGAGACCACAGATTCCACAGAGAGCTGTGCAGATGGCAACAGGGACAAAGCCATCAGCGAAGGTGTTCTGAAATAAGGCACAGATTCATTTTCCAACGCCTCCTGAATGTACAGGTTAAACCAGGTGATACCCAATAAGAGGAGATGTAATAAACATATTTGTGTCTGTCAAAGCCTTTCTGGTGCACTTCCTAGAACCTATGAAAGGGAGAAGCAACTGTAACTGTGTGAGAAACTTGCAAATCAGGTGGATTCCAATTCCTTACTAGCAACAAAACTGAAAAAGAACAAGATGGAACTATAGCTGGTTTTAGGAATTACTTTGGATTAGAAATCCTGTGGAGATTTTGTGATATATAAATCAGAGGAAAACCCTGGCCGGTTGGCTCAGTGGTAGAGCGTTGGCCTGGCGTGCGGAGGTCCCGGGTTCGCTTCCCGGCCAGGGCACACAGGAGAGGCGCCCATTTGCTTCTCCACCCCTCCCCCTCTCCTTCCTCTCTGTCTCTCTCTTTCCCTCCCGCAGCGAGGGCTCCATTGGAGCAAAGATGGCCCGGGCGCTGGGGATGGCTCTGTGGCCTCTGCCTTAGGCGCTAGAGTGGCTCTGGTCGCAACATAGCGATGCCCAGGATGGGCAGAGCATCACCCCCTGGTGGGCAGAGCATCGCCGCCCTGGTGGGCATGCCGGGTGGATCCCGGTCGGGCGCATGCGGGAGTCTGTCTGACTGTCTCTCCCCGTTTCCAGCTTCGGGGAAAAAAAATGAAAAAAATAAAAAAATTAAAAAAAAATTAAAATTAAATCAGAGAAAAAAGATTTAGTGATATTACTACACAAACTCATTCCCATCCCTTCTATTTCTGCACAGGAACAAAGCTCCTGAGTACCTGCATCTACAAAACAGAGACTGAGGACCAGCAGAGCCTCCTTCCCACAACATGGAACCTCCATCGTTGGAAGCATCACAGTAGAAATGTTTTTCTAAAAATCATCACTCTTCTATTCAATCATTCATTCAAGCTTTAACAACAACAAAGAGCTAACGATAATAATGAGAGCTCAATCCAGAATTTATTTTTAACATTTAAAGACTTATGAAACATAAAAATAAAGGTTGATCCATATTTTCACAGAAGTATGACAGTGTGACAAATAACATCTAGAAATCAAAATATATCACATCATGAAATAAAATTCTATGGAGAAAATGGCATGGAAATATAAGTTCTAGATGAAAAAGGGATAATATGCAAGTCCAACTATTAAAGAAGAGTGTGTTATTACATTTTTAAATGACTGATGGTAGATTATCAAATCACTATGGTATTGAGATTTTATCTGAAACATGTTTTAAAAGAGGGGTAGTTTTGCCCTGGCAGGGTGGCTCAGTTGGTGAGTGTTGTCCTGATACACCAAGGTTGAAGGTTTGATCCTCAGTAAGGGCACATACAAGAATTATCCAATGAGTGCACAAATAAGTGGAACAACAAGTCAATCTCTCTCTCTCTCTCCCTCTCTCTCTAAAATCAATTTAAAAATTTTTAAGAGGGGTAGTTTTATTTAAAGTATCAGCAGAGACTCACCTCATGGAACCACACAGCCTGGTGCCTCTTGATAGCCCCTCATCTCTGGGCTCTTGTGCCCCTACCCACTAAATGAACAAGTCACATGTTTACTGAAGCACAAACAGATCTTTTTTTTTTTTTTTACAAACAGAATCTTATGAAGAGACTGGACACTTAATATCTTTCATATGATTGGCACTCAAAAAGCTTAGGGGTAGCCTGACCAGGTGGTGGCACAGTGGATAGAACGTTGGACTGGGATGTGGAGGATCCAGGTTTGAGACCCCAAGGTCGCCAGCTTGAGTGCGAGCTCATTTGGTTTGAGCAAAGATCACCAGCTTGAACCCAAGGTCGCTGGCTTAAGCAAGGGGTTACTCGGTCTGCTGTAGCCCCACGGTCAAGGCACATATGAGAAAGCAATCAATGAACAACTAAGGTGTCCCAACGAAAAACTGATGATTGATGCTTCTCATCTCTCTCCATTCCTGTCTGTCTGTCCCTATCTATCCTCCCCCCCTCTCTCACTCTGTCTCTGTAAAAAGAAAAAAAAAATCTATTAAAAAAAAAAGTTTAGGAGTATGTGACCTGTGCTCTTGGGCTTTTTAAACTTTGCACCTTGAGTTCTGCTCATTTTGTTATTGACACTGGGAACTTAATGGTGGATCACTGGGCCTACTGCACAGTGGGGAGAATACTGGTTTTCTTTTTTTGTTTAATTTATTGGGATGACACTGGTTCTCAAAACCTTACCGGTTTCAAGTGTACAACTCAACACCATCTACACACGGTATTGTGCTCCCTTTACCCCAAGAAAAGTCTCTTTCCATCCCTATTTTTCCCACTTTGCCCTTCTCTACCTACCCTCACCCTTCCCTTTCCTCTGAATTTTGCCATCCTGTTGCCTGTGTCTATGTGTTTATTTGTTTTCTGATGGCCAAAACATTCAACTTCCTGTACATGGTCCCTGCCTTTGAAACTGTCCAGTCTGGGCAGCAGGCCTTTTATACGCCAAAGGGGAGAACAAAGTGTTGTGGGGTGGGGCAGAGGTAGGAACTCAAATTGAGAAGTGTGTTCAATGAGGAATTTTGATACCAAACAGGGCAGAAACCCTGTGGAAAATCAGCAGCCATAGTGGGGGTTGGGGGCAATTTCTGTAACTAATGACATGTTGCTGTGAGCCAGGGTAGAAATGCCCTTTTGTGTGTATGTTGGTGTTCTGATTAAAGTTTTGAGTCCAGCATGACCAGGCGGTGGCGCAGGATAGAGCTTCGGACTGGGATGCGGAGGACCCAGGTTTGAGACCCTGTGGTCACCAGCTTAAGCGCGGGCTCATCTGGTTTGAGCAAAAGCCCACCAGCTTGAACCCAAGGTCGCTGGCTCCAGCAAGGGGTTACTCAGTTTGCTGAAGGCCCACGGTCAAGGCACATATGGGAGAGCAATCAATGAACAACTAAGGTGTTGCAATGCGCAATGAAAAACTAATGATTGATGCTTCTCATCTCTCTCCGTTCATGTCTGTCTGTCCCTGTCTATCCCTCTCGCTGAGTCACTCTCTGTCTCTGCAAAAATAAATAAATAAATGAAAAAATAAAATAAAATTTTGAGTCCAAAAAAATAATGATAAAGTACCAATGTTTACAATACACCAGAAATTGTATTTTTTGATGAGATAAAAAAATTTTATAGACAACATAAAAATGTTTGAGTTATACTTTTTCAAATTTTTTTTCCATAGTATGGAAACCAAGAAAAGAAAAGTATGAAAATCATTAGTTTAAAAGCTTTGGGCCCTAGCCGGTTGGCTCAGTGGTAGAGCATCGGCCTGGCGTGCAGAAGTGCCGGGTTCGATTCCCGGCCAGGGCACACAGGAGAAGCGCCCATCTGCTTCTCCACCCCTCCCCCTCTCCTTCCTCTCTGTCTCTCTCTTCCCCTCCCGCAGCGAGGCTCCATTGGAGCAAAGATGGCCCGGGCGCTGGGGATGGCTCCTTGGCCTCTGCCCCAGGCGCTAGAGTGGCTCTGGTCGCAACAGAGCGACGCCCCGGAGGGGCAGAGCATCGCCCCCTGGTGGGCAGAGCATCGCCCCTGGTGGGCGTGCCGGGTGGATCCCGGTCGGGCGCATGCGGGAGTCTGTCTAACTGTCTCTCCCCGTTTCCAGCTTCAGAAAAATACCAAAAAAAAAAAAAAAAAAAAGTTTTGGGCTCCCATCCCTACAGGGCCTGATACGCATGGCGGAGACTGACAGCAATGGACAGTGCACAGGACGTTGATAAAGAGGACTGGAGAGGCCCTGGCCGGTTGGCTCAGCGGTGGAGCGTCGGCCTGGCGTGCGGGGGACCCGGGTTCGATTCCCGGCCAGGGCACACAGGAGAAGCACCCATTTGCTTCTCCTCCCCCACCCTCTCCTTCCTCTCTGTCTCTCTCTTCCCCTCCCGCAGCCGGGGCTCCATTGGAGCGGGGATGGCCCGCGCGCTGGGGATGGCTCCTTGGCCTCTGCCCCGGGCGCTGGGGTGGCTCTGGTCGCGGCGGAGCGACGCCCTGGAGGGGCAGAGCATCGCCCCCTGGTGGGCAGAGCGTCGCCCCTGGTGGGCGTGCCGGGTGGATCCCGGTCGGGCGCATGCGGGAGTCTGTCTGACTGTCTCTCCCCGTTTCCAGCTTCGGAAGGATACCAAAAAAAAAAAAAAAGAGGACTGGAGAGATGCAGACTGAACAGCAGGAAGGGCAGGTAGCGCTTGATGGACAAGGTCCCCGACAGGCACAGCAGTCAGTGGCTGCTAAAGGTCAGGTAAAAGGAGCACAGAAAGGTCGGTACTCTCCTGATGCACATGTTCATAACTGTCCAGGAACAAAAGCATGACCACAAACAAGGAAAGCCAAGGAACATGTTTTCCATATCAGTACTCGGAAAAAATGTACAAAGAAAACCATGGCTCATATTTTTATTTTTTAATTTTAATGTTTCTATTTTGGCTTCAAGACACTCAAGAGACAGTATTTTTATTTCTTCAATTATCTCAAGTAAGTTGAGAAACACAGAGATTACATACATGCATGTTTTTATTTTTGTCCACATTCTTTGTAAAGTCAAAGAACTTATAAAAACCATATTAATTAAAATTAAAAAGGTGTGCCTAAGTGGTGGCACAGTGGACAGAGCGTTGACCTGGGACACTGAGGACCCAGGTTTGAGACCACAAGGTCACTGACTTGAGCATGGAATCATAGACATGAACCCCTGGTTGCTGGCTTGAGCCCAAAGGTCTGGCTTGAGCAAAGTCCCCCAGTCAAGGCACGTATGAGAAAGCAATCAATAAACAACTAAAGTGACGCAACTACGAGTTGATGCTTCTCCTCTCTCTTGTTTGTCTTTCTCTCTCTCCCTCCTTCTCTCACAAAATAAATAAATAAAAAGGTATAGATAGTGTGGCTGCTTTCTCCTGAAAGTTAAAAGCAAGTTCTCATGTCTTTGAATTAGAACGGCACAAAAAAGAAAAAGGCACTCAGGATAGCAATTCTTCCCACAAGCCAAAGTGACAGCATGAACAGCCAAGACAGAACAAGCAAGCTAATTTCTCTCTCGCATGGTAGCCCCACCACCACCCATGCTCCGCAAGGAACCCTTGGTCCTTTCTTTGTTGAAAGGTCCTCACATACAGAAGTTCTGCAATTATATCCTATTGTGTGAAGAAATGGCTGAGAGCAGTCAGTCTGGCTTTGGACAAAACTTTCCTGATGGCAGCCAGCTGGGGAAGGCTAATTAGGCAAGCACTCAATTTTATTTTGGTGATGGTCAAGTTTCCAGTCTCCTTTTGAACAATCAGAAAAAGGTCCAAGTATAGCCTAGATCTCTTTGGTATCAGAGGAAAAGGAATTTAACAGTCAGGAAATTAATAACTTCATGCCAGTTCCACCTAAATAAGGACAAGGACAGTGGACAGGTGGGCAGCATGGTGCACGGAGCCATGTGTCAAGACATCAAATGCTGGGGACAGCAAGGATGAGGTCTGTAGAGCAGAAACCAGCAGCAGCTGCTGTAACATAACACTCATTACCCAAGCCTATTCTACATCAGCCTGAAGAGAGATCATCACATTCAAAAGAAAGAGATCTAAAAGGTGCTGTATAGCTTATAACTGCAGGTCATATCATTTATTCCAATTAAACAACTGCAACAGGTGGGACCCACAGTTCTGAACTGCTCTAGTATCTTGAGTATGGGGGTCTTGAACAGAAATAAAAGTTTATCCAAGAAAAGAATGATCATAACCAAATCAAGAATGTTCCTTGGTTTGTCATTATTCCTTCTTCCAATCAGGTGGAGCAAGGCATAGGGAGCAGTGAGACCTGCTAGGAAGTGTCTGTCCCTTTCCCTCTAGGAGCCGGCTGTGACTGAAAAGGATTTTATACACCACAATATGGTGCAGTCTCATGGGCGACTGCAGGGCTCACCCAAGCCCACTCAGCTCAGTCTGAGGGGTCAAAAGTGACAGCAGGATTGAGCTGTGTGGACGCCAGGTGAGCACACAGAAACACAGGCAAGCGGCACGCAAGGGAGCTGCATGTAACCGATCACCAAGGCCAGCTCAACACTAAGGTGTTGGAGCTGAATTCTAAGCTGTTAAAAAAGTTTAAGCAAGCGAGTGACACAATCAGGTCTGATGTGCGCATAGTCTCCTCGCCTAGCAGTAGCCAGGACAGCCCTGAAAAGGGATCAGGTCCAAGGGTGGTTCAGGGGCTGCAGCAGTAGCCCACGTGAGGAACTGTGAGGTTGAACAAAGGAGGCAGTGGGAGGACTAGGACATAGTCAGATGCAAGGAATTCTAAGGCAAAAATTAATACCTCGTTGATCACCTGGACGCAATGACGTGCTGCCTAAACAGAAGCCCTAATTGTGGTGCTGGCCCCTCTCCACAGGCTCAGAGTCCTGTCACGGCCATTTCAAACTCCCAGCATGCTATCACTGAATCTGGGAAGAAACATGCAGGATCAGCTCCCACAGCCAGTGGAGTCAGCTCCAGCACCACTGTCGAGGTGAGATAGGGAGTGTAAGAGTCTCCACACCTCAGCCTGGCCTGGCGCAGTCAGGAGCCTAACAGAGTGGTGGGGTCAGAGAGGCCTACTGCTCTCACTGTCGGGTCTGTGGGTTTCAAGCATGCAGAGAAAACCTGGCTAGACATAACAGTTGACATGGAAGCAGTGAGAAACTATGAGAAACAAAAGAAAGTAAAGCAGAGAACCCCAGAAAATACTAACATTAAAAGGTAGAATGGGAAATGGTGCTTAAAGTAACTGAGAAAGACCCTTAAAAACAGAAGAGTTCTCAGAATAAATTTCCCAAATACTCAATTCTCTAGAAATCTATTCACCAAAGCATCATCTTGTTCAAGTTATCAATTCACTTATTTTAACTTATTTTCATTATTTATAAAGTAATTATTCATGAGATGGGCTTGTTTTCAGGAACTGACCTGTCTAAAGATGGGAAGCCAAAGGAGAGGGGAGGGCCCCTGGCGGCGGCAGCACAAGCGGTCACCAGCTCACCCTGACCACACACGTGCCCAGATGGAGCTGGTGGATGACTGGGTGGGGACAGACAAGCGGAGAAGGCAGAGAGGCATAGAAGCTGTCACTGAAGAGGAGGAGAGATGGACAGCTCAGGGAAGTATGGGACTCTGAGACTCAAACAGGCTCACATGCTGACTGGACAGCTCCAGCATTAAGGAGAAACTGAACAATGACCAAAAGGGTCGAAGGGACCGAAGTACTGTGTTCAGAAAAGAAGGAGACAAGATCTGCAGCAAGGTGAAGGGATGACACACACCCCTAACTGCCCCTGGAGTAGTCCTTGTTGGTCGGACAACTGCTGCATACCCTTTTACAGAATGGTCAAGGTACGTGTCATCTCTTCAGAGGCTCTGCTGCAACTCCATGAGACTATAGCTAGAGAAATTTCAGGATGATGTTGGTCTGTGCCCTGAATTCACTGGAAGCAAGAACCAAACCCAGAAGTATGCCAGTCTTGTAACCTGTTTACACAGCACTATCATCAAGTGCAAAAAAATGGTTTTGATTCTCATTTTTCACTATCTTCATCCTCACTGCAACTTTCCTTCCCTTGTAATATCCTACATCTCTTCCAATTGCTTCCCACTTCATCAGGCCAAGAAAAAAATGCTTTGTTTTACCCAATACACTCAAAATTCTTAAGTACTTAAAGCCCACAATGATTTATTCTTATCCTTGGAAACTGAGTTTTTAAAATAAATGCAGCAAATTCTCTCAAATCAAGTCAGGGGTCTTCTTAATTAAAGATCACCAATCAGGCCCTGGCCGGTTGGCTCAGCGGTAGAGTGTCGGCCTGGCATGCAGGAGTCCCGGGTTCAATTCCTGGCCAGGGCACACAGGAGAGGCGCCCATTTGCTTCTCCACCCCTCCCCCTCTCCTTCCTCTCTGTCTCTTCCCCTCCCGCAGCGAGGCTCCACTGGAGCAAAGATGGCCCGAGCGCTGGGGATGGCTCTGTTGCCTCTGCCTCAGGTGCTAGAATGGCTCTGGACGCAACAGAAAGACGCCCCAGAGGGGCAAAACATCGCCCCCTAGTGGGCATGCCAGGTGGATCCCGGTCGTGCGCATGCGGGAGTCTGTCTGACTGCCTCCCCGTTTCCAGCTTCGGAAAAATGAAAAAAAAAAAAAAAAATCACCAATCAGCATTATACCGTGTCAAAACTGTTACCTAATCATCACTGAGGAGTTATCAGTTCTTATAATAAACTCACTATCTTAAATATGTTAAAAATTATTTTCTAGCCCTGGCCGGTTGGCTCAGTGGTAGAGCATCGGCCTGGCGTGTGGAAGTCCTGGGTTCGATTCCCAGCCAGGGCACACAGGAGAAGCGCCCATCTGCTTCTCCACCCCTCCCCCTCTCCTTCCTCTCTGTCTCTCTCTTCCCCTCCCACAGCCGAGGCTCCATTGGAGCAAAAGATGGCCCGGGTGCTGAGGATGGCTCCATGGCCTCTGCCTCAGGCGCTAGAATGACTCTGGTTGCAACAGAGCAATGCCCCAGATGGGCAGAGCATCGCCCCCTGGTGGGCGTGCCGGGTGGATCCCGGTCGGGCGCATGAGGGAGTCTGTCTGACTGCCTCCCCGTTTCCAGCTTCAGAAAAATACAAAAAAAAAAAAAATAATAATAATAATAATAAAATTATTTTCTAGTCAGTTGAGGATCTTCTCTAAATTAGAGCTCAGCAATCTGCCAAGAGCCAGGGGTAGAATCACCTAGACACTCTTAACATCCTGAGCACAGAATCACCGTCTGACACAGTCCTTCTGCTACTCTTTCTACAGGAATCCACATGAGAAGGTTCATGTCACGGTACAGCGTAAGTTTTACATCTCCTCTGTAGTCAGGGCCAGGGAACAGTGAGATAAGCCAGTGCTGAGAAGCAAAAACCCAGGAGAAATTACAATACACCTGGGACAAAACTTACTTTGCTTTCTTTACATACTGTCTAAAATAAATACTTATTTTTAGAGAATTTATGCAGATATCAATTCTTAAAGGAATACTTGACTCTCGGGATAGAAACTAATGATACAGAATGCACAAAGCTTATTGGCAAAACAAGGATAGCTACTTTCAATACCAAATTCTAGAAGCATAACTTAATACAAAACAAAGACACCTCAAGATAACCACTATCAAACAATGAATTTGGAGGTCATTACAGAGGATTCTAGCTTTACCCTGAGAATCAAATCTAGTAGAATAATCAAGATTTAGGCTAGTACTTATCAACATGGGCTGGGCAGGGCAGGGGAGGAAAGAGAGGGGAGGGGAGGGGAGGGGAGGGGAGGGGAGGGGAGGGGAGGGAGGGGAGGGGAGGGGAGGGGAGGGGAGGGGAGGGGAGGGGAGGGGAGGGGAGGGGAGGGGAGGGGAGGGGAGGGGAGGGGAGGGGAGAAGCATAAATTAGTAACCTACCGTCTGTCTGAGATTTACTGAGAAATATTGTGCTGGCCCGGGGATGGTCTGAAGGATTGAATTCCATGTTCAAATCTTTAAAGAAAGAGAAAGAAAATAAATGAATATCCATCTGATAACTAAGGAAAGTCAAGATTAATTTTCAATTTTTTCAACCTTCAATTGCTAATATATTCAAGGATTCTGGGGAAATCCTTCAGTCACTGTGCCTGCAGCTTCTTCTAGTCCAAGTGAGGACACTGCTCAGAACCCCAAGAAAGCCACATGTGAGAATTCAAGTTGGCTGGAGTTCTGGTAGACTCATTCTCGTCTTCTCTATAAAGTCTGCTCTTTGCTGGGACACCACAAGCCAGCAGCGCTCACAGTTTCGTGCTACGACTTGCTCACCTACACTCCACAGTTAAGCGAGTGGTATTTTTCCTTGTTAAAGATGATAATAAAAAAATACCCTGCCTTAGCCACATTAGCACCCACATTCTCCGCTTTATCAGACTGTTATTTACTGAAAAAGCAAATCTTATCCTTTCGAGAAAGGCTGCAAACTGGCCATTTGTGGTTCCAGGACCTTTGAATACCAAAATCCTGAAGCATTCAAGCCATTATGCTGTATAAAAAATGGTGTTATGCTTGCATATAACCCACACAATCTTCTCGTATACTTTAAATCATCTTAGATTACTCACAATACCTAATATAATGTCAATGCTATGTAAATCACTGCTATACTGAATTGTTTATTAAGGAATAATGACAAGAAAAAAAGTCGGTATGTGCTCAGTTCAGATGCCCGTGTAGACCTAACTAACTAGTACACCTAGTGTACCTAATACATGAGAAACAATGTTACAATATTTTTCTAATATTTCAACCTGCAGTTGATTGAAACTGCGAATGTGGTCCCCACTGATATAAAGAACCCACTGTACATTGCTCTGGAGAGCCGGCTACCAAGACCCCATCTGATTCTGCCCTCCAAAGACAGGCTCCCCACCCAAACTAGCAAATCATCAAAGAAATCTTTTACAAGCAAGTCAGAACACAAAACAAACAGTAAGATATGGCCTTCAAGAACTTAGGGTAATAGAAAAACAGAATAAAGATGATAAAATGAATATGTGCACTTTTTTTTTTTTTTACAGAGACAGAGAGAGAGAGTCAGAGAGAGAGATAGACAGGAACGGAGAGATGAGAAGCATCAATCATTAGTTTTTCGTTCCGCATTGCGACACCTTAGTTGTTCATTGATTGCTTTCTCATATGTACCTTGACCGTGGGCCTTCAGCAGACCGAGTAACCCCTTGCTTGAGTCAGTGACCCTGGGCCCAAGCTGGTGAGCTTTTTGCTCAAGACAGATGAGCACGCGCTCAAGCTGGCAACCTCAGGGTCTCAAACCTGGGTCCTCAGCATCCCAGTCCAATGCTCTATCCACTGCGCCACCGCCTGGTGAGGCAATATGTGCACAATTTTATGTGCTAATTAAACAAATACAAAAATAAAAACAGTAAAAAAGGGAGTTTTGGGGAAAAGTCATGTCTGTTTGTGTATACATATATGTATACATGTATACACAAACATGTAAAAATCATGTATATTCTATAAATAAAAAACATAACCATGAAAAACTGGTAAAGATGGCAGAATAGGTACACACTGTGTTTGCCTCCTCCCACGACCACATCAAATTTACAACTAAATTACAGAACCAACACCCTGAGAACCACCAGAAAGCTAGCTGAACAGAAGACCTACAACTAGGATATAGAGAAGAAGCCATATCAAGACTGGTAGATGAGGAGTAGATGCTGAACAGGCTGGTGCCACATCCAGTTATGGTGGTTAAGAACTGGGAGGAATATCTTGGCTACAAAGGTCCCCCCTAAGGAGTGAGGGGTCCCAGCCCACACCAGGCTCTCCAGCCTAGTGCACCACTGCCAGGAAGAGAAGTCCCCACCACAGCTAGCTGTGAAAATCAGCGGGCACTCCATCCAGTGAGACAAAAAGCTGATGCAGACCCAGCAATCTTCTTAAGGGACCCAAACATAGACTCATCAGTTCACAAACATTCACCTTAGGCTTAAGAGAAGGGACAGCAACTCAGAGAGCACCAGAAATATATGGAGAGAAACTGAATTGTCTGATTTTAAGGTAAGAGCTGGAGAGGCAGCTCTGTCTGGGACTGAAGTGCTGGCAAGCACCATTGTTCCTCTGTTGAGCCCTCCCCACAACCCAGCTCACCAGCGCAGGTGGGTGCCTAATCTGGGTCTCCATCAACTTGGCTAGCTACCTCTGCTCTTGTCCTACCCTGGTGATTATCTGAGAATCTACAATACCCAAATCACAAGACCACCATACCTCTTTCAGAGGTTAATCCACACAAGCAGCCAACGTGGGTGCATGCTGTGGATTTCCATAAAATTTCTCAAAGGTCCACAAACTCCAAATAAGCAGTAGCTGGTCTTGGCATGCCCCGCAATGCTTGCTAAGCGGCTCCAAGCCCAGCACCAGCAGCAGCCGACTTCAGTCCATAGCACAGAGAAGTTCTCCCAGGCACATCTAAGCCCAGCACAGGTGGCAACCATCTCCAGATCATTTTGTAGCTCCTACCAGGTGGCCTAGAGCTGGGTACAGGTAGCAATTGACCTTAGCTTGAACCCAAGTTCCTCCCAGAAGGCCCCAGAACTAACACACCCTATGGCCAGCTTAACACTAACACCAGAGCACCACCCAATTAGCTTTATAAATGCGACAAAGTGTAGACTTAGCAAGTCCTGCTGAAAGAGAATCTCACTCCACAGGGTCCGCTTTCCACTGTAGTCATGGTCAGTTCACACAACCAATGACCCACTGAGGTACCCAAAGCAATGTAGGCTCAATTACAACAGAAGGGCTCACACAACCCACACATACGTCATGTCAGGAGCACCCAGCTCAGGGGACCAGGGAGACTGGGTCACTGGGCCACACAGAACACCTACTATTTAAAGTCACTCGGCCAAAACTGGAAGATATAGCAGATTTACCTCATACACAGAAACAAACACAAGGAGGCAACCAAATGAAGGGACAGAGAAACGCGTCCCAAATTAAAGAACAGAACAAATCTCTAGAAAAAGAACGAAGCAAAATGAAGACAAACCAGATGCAGAGTTCGAAACACTGGTTATAAGGATGCTCAGTGATCTCAGCGAGAACTTCAACAAAGAGATAAAAAACATAAAATGGAACTAGAAAACATAAAAAAAGAACTAGTCTGCCTGACCAGATGGTGGCGCAGTGAACAGAGCGTCAGACTGGGATGCACAAGACCCAGGTTCGAGACCCCGAGGTCGCCAGCCTGAGTAAGGGCTCATCTGGTTTGAGCAAAAAGCTCACCAGCTTGAGCCCAAGGTCACTGGCTTGAGCAAGGGGTTACTCGGTCTGCTGAAGGCCTGTGGTCAAGGCACATATGAGAAACCAATCAATGAACAACTAAGGTGTTGCAACGCACAACGAAAAACTAATGATTGATGCTTCTCATCTCTCCGTTCCTGTCTGTCTGTCCCTGTCTGTCTGTCCCTGTCTATCCCTCTCTCTGACTCTCTCTCTGTCTCTGTAAAAAAAAAAAAGTCAGAAATAAAGACTATAATTGAAATGAAGAATATACTAGATGGAATCAACAACAGACTATAGCAGGGGTCCCCAAACTACGGCCCGCGGGCCACATGCGGCCCCCTGAGGCCATTTATCCGGCCCTCACCGCACTTCTGGAAGGGCACCTCTTTCATTGGTGGTCAGTAAGAGGAGCATAGTTCCCATTGAAATATTGGTCAGTTTGTTGATTTAAATTTACTTGTTCTTTATTTTAAATATTGTATTTGTTCCCGTTTTGTTTTTTTTTTACTTTAAAATAAGATATGTGCAGTGTGCATAGGAATTTGTTCATAGTTTATTTTATAGTCCGGCCCTCCAGCAGTCTGAGGGACAGTGAACTGGCCCCCTGTGTAAAAAGTTTGGGGACCCCTGGTATAGGAAGCAGTAGTCTTGATCAGTGTTTTGAAAGATAAGATAGCAAAAAATACCCAATCAGAACAGCAAAAATAAAATAATAAAAAATGAAGACAGTTTGAAGGACCTCTCGGATGACATCAAGCATAACAACAGTTTCATCAGAGAAGTATCAGAAAAAGGGAAAGCAAGGAATTGAAAACCATTTGAAAAACTAATGAAGGAAAACTTCTTTAACCTGACAAAGGAAATAGACACAAAGGTCCAGGAAGTGCAGAGAATCACTAACAAGATGAACCTAAAGAGGCCCACACCAAGACACAGCATAATTAAAATGACAAGGTTAAAGAAAAGAGAGAATCTTAAAAGCAGCAAGAAAAAAGCAGGTAGTTACCTACAAGGGAGCTCCCCTCAAACTCACAAGACTGTTAGCTGATGTTTTAACAGAAACATTTCAGGCTAGAATAGGAATTGGCAAGAAATATTGAAAGTGGTGAAAAACAAGGACTTACAAGCAAGATTACTCTACCCAGCAAAGCTATCATTTAGAATCAAAGGAGAGATATAGCTTTCCAGATAAGAATAAGCAAAAGGATTCACCACCATCAAACCAGTATTACAAGAAATGTTAAAGGGTCTTCTTTAAGAAGGGAAAAAAGATATAGATAGATAGATAGATATTACTTTAAATTTAAATGGATTAAATGCTCCAATGACAAGACAAATTTGATTTAAAAAAGGCATAATGATGATGATGTAAACAATGGAATGTTATTTAGCTATAAAAAAGGAATGAAAGCTCTCATTTAAAAAAATACGAATGAATCTAGAGCAGCAGTTCTCAACCTGTGGGTCGCGACCCTTGTGTTTTGGTCGTTCGACCCCCGCCGGGGTCGCGACCCACAGGTTGAGAACCGCTGATCTAGAGGGTATTATGCTAAATGAAATAAGTCAGAGATAAAAAGGCAAATACCATATGACTTTTACTGATATATAGAATCTAAAAAGCAAACAAAACAGAAACAGATTCACAGATATAGGGAACATCTGTGGCCACCAGATGGAAGGGATTTTGGGGAATGGGTGAAAAGGGGAAAGGATTGAGATGTATCATACTAACTGGCATGGGATGTAAAATACAGCACAGGGAACACAGTCAATAATATTGTGATATCTTGTAATAACTATGTACGGTGCCAGGTAGGTACTAGAATTGTTGGGGGGATCACTTGGTAAATTATATAAATGTCTAATCATTATGTTGTATACACACATTTACATGTACAGATTTCAATACACCTACGCTCATACACATACATAATTATTCACACACACACATATCCTTATCTGGTGATATACCTACCCCGTCTTGGAACCTGTGATATAAGACATGTAAGGTCCCTGCTCAGTGTTTGAAAGTTTAAAGGTTGTCATCACTCTGGCCAGAGTTCATGTTACAAACTAATCTCATTTTTAAAACTGAAGATTTGGTGGAGGCTCTTTTTTTTTTTTTTGGTGTGAGCATTTTGGTGCTGATTAATACTGCATCCACACTAGAGGTCAGGCAAGGAAGGGTATGTAAAAAGTTATAAACAGTCAACATGGCACACATAGGGTTGTTTCAACAACTGAATTTTGATTGCTGGTGTTTCCCCTTAGAAACACATCCACTGAAAAACCAACTTGAAGGTGATGTGACAAGTTTAAATTAAAAAAAATAGAACAGAAAAAATTATACATGAGATAAATTAATTGAACAACACTTGGTTTGCCTGAGGGCAAACCATTTAGTGTAGTGCTTAAGGTTCAGCAGAGAATAAAATAAAAAATGTAGAATGAAAGCTAAAGACTTAATTCTGGTTTTGCTTGGCCACTTGAGAAAATTGTGTTACTTCTCTGAGTCTCAATAAAATAAGGATGATGGTGACATTCGGATGACTTCATGGGGCCTTATGACAATCAAGGACAACACAGGTTAAAGCTTGTGGGATTCGTGGCCCCCTATAAAGGCTGAGGTGGCCCTCACCCACAGGAGTCAGTACCACCTAAGGACAGAGATCATGTGTGCATGAACTCGGATAAGTTCAAATGTTCAATAATAATTAATAAACAAACTGAATAATGGAAGTAACATAAAAGAATGATCAACTGAAGTGCCTCTTCTCAACAACTTAGGGAAAAGAAAAGCTGGCAAGGATCAACCATTAATTCAGATAGACTAACTCAGAGAGAAAGAACGGCCTAGCAACCAGCCTCTCCAGAAAGGCACACATTAGCATTCTAAGTAAAATATGAAAAAAAACCCTCGGATATCTGACAGAAAAATACCAGACAAATAACTGGATCTTTTAAGTACAGGCAATATTGATCAAATTTGCAATTGTACAACACTAGAAAGTGTGATACCCTGAAAACCTGTAGAGACCTTTGAGTCCCCTATCATTACTTAATACAACACTCAATAAATTTTTATTCTGAATCAACTCATGCAGGTATTCTGTGCAGGAAATACAATGGTGTGTGACCCTGTTACCCTCCATTGTTTCAAGTCTGGGGTGAGGTGTGAAGCAGACAAGTTGGCGGACACAAACAAGTGTTTTCCTAAGTAAGACTATGGAGAACCTAGGAAAGAGCTGAGACTTGCTGGAAGAACACAGGGTAGCCAGCCAAGTTAAAGGGAGGATAGGAAGGGTATTAAAGGCAGAAGAACTAGTACTGTATCAAAGACACAAAGTTAACAGAAAAAGAGAGACAGAAAGAGAACCATGCCGCTCTTGGTTCCTGCGATTAATATTAGAAGAGACAGCAAAGAGGAGAGCAGAGAAAGGCCACGTGGAGGAGGCCAGGAGAGGCAGCCAAGATGGCGGAGTGTTGAGTGAGAAGCCAGTTAGTGCAGAGTTTGTGCAGGGAGAAGGAAGGAGATGGGGAACAGAGGTGAATAAGTCTGGTGAGTTAGAAACCTTTGATTCTAGAAAACTCGGATAAGTCAGTAGCTTTGTGAGCACTGAATGTGAGTGGGTTTTGGAGCCCAGTGTGTGTTTTTACTTGCCTGCCGGGTGCAAGCTAGGATTAAAGATGATGGCGAAAGAAGAAAGAAAAGAAAAGAAAAGAAAAGAAAAGAAAAGAAAAAAGAAAAGAAAAGAAAAGAAAAGAAAAGAAAAGAAAAGAAGGAAAGAAAGAAAAGAAAGAAAAGAAAGGAAGGGAGGGAGGGAGGGAGGGAGGGAGGGAGGGAGGGAGGGAGGGAGGGAGGGAAGGAAGGAAGGAAGGAAGGAAGGAAGGAAGGAAGGAAGGAAGGAAGGAAGGAAGGAAGGAAGGAAGGAAGGAAGGGAGGGGAAGGGGAAGGGGAAGGGGAAGGGGAAGGGAAGGGAGGAAAGGAAGGAAAGGAAGGAAAGGAAGGAAGGAAGGAAGGAAGAAAGAAAGAAAAAAAAAGAAAGAAAGAAAGAAAGAAAGAAAGAAAGAAAGAAAGAAAGAAAGAAAGAAAGAAAGAAAGAACCATGCCTTTAAGACCCACTGTAAATATATAAGAGTAAAAGAAAAGACCTAGCTGGGCAGCTCAGTTGGTTATAGCCTCATACTGATACACCAAGGTTATGGTTTTGATGCCTGGTCAGGGCACATGAAAGAAATAACCAGTGTTACCGTAATATAATGTTATAGTAATTAAATATACAGAAATATAGAAATAAGGATATAATATTAAAAGCCATTAAGGCAAGTGAATAAGGCTAGACGTCTAGACAGGAATTAACCTAGTGTGTACAGATATGATAGACAGACTCTGCCTTTTGCGCAGGGCCCAGTTAGTGTATGTGTGAAGTTATATTTGGATCAAAAGTGGCTTGATGTCATAACTCTGTAGATTAACATAAACAAGAATCTTCCCTTGCCTGACCAGGCAGTGGCGCAGTGGATAGAGCGTTGGACTGGGATGCCGAGGACCCAGGTTCAAGACCCCGAGGTCACCAGCTTGAGCACAGGTTCATCTGGTTTAAGCAAAGCTCTCCAGCTTGGACCCAAGGTTGCTGGCTCGAGCAAGGGGTTACTTGGTCTGCTGAAGGCCCACGGTCAAGGCACATATGAGAAAGCAATCAATGAACAACTAAGGTGTTGCAACGCGCAAAGAAAAACTAATGATTGATGCTTCTCATCTCTCCGTTCCTGACTGTCCCCATCTATCCCTCTCTCTGTCTCTGTAAAAAAACAAACAAAACAAAAAAACCAAAAGAAGAATCTTCCCTAGGAACACCTTAAAAGGGGCTTAATGTGACATTTTGGCGGATTAAAAATTCCTGCTAGGAACTCCCAAAAAGGTGGTTTGATGTGCTAATCCTGTAGATTGACACCTGTTAGAAGGCTTAGGCCAGAAAAGGTACTAAAGCTAAGGGCCCCCTCTGCTGGGGAAGTCAGCATGTGGACTGTCTCCACGCTGCTCTGACCACAGAGAGCAGAGAGAGCACGCCGACGGAACCCCTTAGCTGTACCCAGGCACACCAAAAGGATCTGTGAGTAATAAATTGCCTGTGTGATTCTTGCAACTAACTTATATGTCGGTAGTGACTTTCCTCCGGTGGCAGTTAGGGTCGGCACTGATTAAGTAGAATCCTCATGGCCACCTCCAGAGTAGTCTCAAAGAGATTGCCAGCCCTGCTGTTAAGCAGGAGTGTCCCACTGTGTGGGGAAGTCAATCAAGGACGCCTGATAGACTACTGCTCGGCCTCTACTGGGACACACTGACTACATAAATAAGTGGAACAAATTGATGTTTCTCACTCTTTCTCTCCCTTCCTTCTCTCTAAAACCAGTAAGTAAAATTTAAAAAATAAAGAGTATAAGAGAAGAAATGGTGAGAAAGGGTTCATGGAAGAGCTGGGATTTTATCTGAAAGGGAACAGGAGGTTATTAAAGGAGTGGAGTGATGTGATCAAACACACATAAGAAAAAACCATCACAGCTGCATGTGGGGGAAAAATGAATCAAAAGACAAGACTGGAGAATAGGTTATCAGGGAGACACTGTGGCCATAATCCAGGTGGGAGGAAAGGTAGCTGAGAGAAGGAGATGGATTTAGAGATGTAATATACTAAGTAGCGAGGTTACAATAGGCCAAACACAAGGACAAGATGCAGACAAGGATGACACCCAGTGGCTGGCAATGGGACTATGCACAGATCCAGCACAGAGGGGAGAAGGGCAGTCCCACAGAGACAGCATGTTGCTGGGTCTAACATACTGCCCTTAAATGCCATTCATTTACAGCCAGGCCAGGGCTTTACGCTGCTCCGTTCCCATCTCCAGTCCAGCACGGCAGCAGCACCTGCACCTTCTCTGCCCACTAACTACTCTGAAACTTCAATGATATGATAGTGTCACTCATGACCTTCTGTTGGGTAAGCAAATGATTTTTTTAAGTTTGCTTGCTTGTATTGGGGCGGTGCCAGGTGTGGTTAGTCTACAGAATGCTGCATGTGCTTGCCCTCAGGGCAGCAGATTGCAAATTGCAGATGGCCTACAGGCTTAAGAGGGGCCACTGTTGATATTGTTTGCTGGAAAAGAAGTTTTTTTTCCTCCAACCCGTTTTGTTGGGCAGAGGAGTGCAGAGAGAATCCAGAGAGAGCAGAGAGTTGAGAGAGGGAGAAAGGGAATGCTGAGAGATTGGGGAGCCCTGCTGAGCCTGGTAGGGGCCTGTGAGTCCAGGGGAGTCCAGAGAATGAGTCGGGGCTTTGGGAGCTGTAAAGCCAGCAGGCAAGGCCAGGGCCACTATCACAGCCACCTGGCCCATGCTCATGCAGGTTCGCATTTGATTCGGACAGTCGGTAAAGAAACCATGGAGCCAAAAACTGGTGGGCCATAGCCTTTAATCCTACCTTGCACCCGGCGGGCAAGTAAAAACATACACTGGGCTCCAAAACCCAGTCACACTCAGCACTCCACCATCTTGGCTGCTTTTCCTGGCCTCCTCCACGTGGCCGCCTTCCGCTGCTGGCTCTACTTTCTCTGCTCTCTCATGCTAATCTCAGGAACCAAGAGCCCAAACTCTCGTTCCGTCCCCATTTTATAGTGTAGAAATCCAAACCCTTAATCCAATATACATAACAGGGAAGTCTCTAATACAAAGTCACTTCTCTGAGGCATGATTGGATTGTACCACCCCACATCAAGACGGGTGGGAGAGGCTTAATCCCAAAACCAAGCCCCAGGCTACAATGATCCTGTCTGCCTCCAACACACATTAATATCACCTGGGCGATGGCATCTTTAACAAAGTGAGCATAATACATTTTATCCGCCCAACAGGAGCCCTGAGTGAGAGGTAGGCGGTCTCCCCTGTTTGCTCGACAGCTGTTATGAGACTTTATTAAATGGAACGGCCCACCATTTTCTGGCTCTACTGTTCCTTTACCGTCTGCCCGAATCCAATGCCACTGGCTTTACACCTTCCATGATCTATTTTCTTTATTGATGATCAGGAAGGAGAGTTCTATAACATGAACTTACACCCCAAATCAGGCTTACAACTGCTTATTTTTGAGTGAATGATAGGAAATTCTCAGCTCTGAACGTTTTGTCATTTGCTTATACCTATAAATTACAGGAGCTTTTGACATTTATTGCCCTTTCTTTCCAAGTTAAGGATGTGCTGCCAAGTTTCATCATTTTTACTATTTAAATTACTGTTCTTAAAAGTTCGGCTTGACATGTACTTCCCAAGGTCTTGGTAGACGATATCATTTGTTTAAAATTGTAGCCTTGCCACTCCATTGATTCCTTTTCCTTTCTAAATTCGGTGTTGCCAGGGTTTGATTATTCATTCCTTCTACTAGCTTATTTATGCCTCTTTAAATTCCATCCCATCATTGAAAAGTCACTGGTTCTTCCCTTTGTAAGATTCAATAATGCAAAACCCTAGCTTAAATTTCTTGTATTGGGGCGGTACCAGGTGTGTGTAGTCTATAGAACGCTGAATGTTAAAGAAGTCACTTAGAAGCCAGGACCCTTCATCCACAAAAAAACCGGGCAAAGCTTCATTTTCAATGTGTGAAAATTGAAACCAACAGAATTGCCTTTTTTGTATCTATTTCCCCAAACATTCCTACCTAAGTAATAATGCAGCTGACACACAAAAGAACAACGAGGAATGCCAAAACACCTCTCCCTACTAGCCTTCCCTGCAGGAAGCAGCAGGACAAGGCAAGGCAGGAGTGCCAGCTAACAGGCCTCCTGACACAGCCCTGCACAGCTGGCGCCAGATGTGCAGACTGCTGGTGTGCAGAAACGGCTGGTGCTTCTGACCCAAATGGTGGGTGGCTTTCCAATCCATCACCAAACCTATTATTCCAAAGGGAAGCCCCACAAGAACACCTTGAGAAGCTGCCACAGAGAACAGCTGCAGCTGACATGATGTGCCTCATAGAGCACATGGTAATGGCTATGGCAGAAGGGGCCTCACCCTCTGCACTGCTCCAAGTTAACTGCTTCCTGTTGAGTTTAGAATGAGCCTCATCCTGATTCTGGGCTTCAGAGCCTCCTGGTTTTCAAAGGTTCTTGCAAAGTCTCTTCCTGAGGATCCTCTCAGGTCACAGTGGCAAAGCAATAGTCAAGGACAGCAGGCAAGTTGAAAAAAAGTTAAGTAGAGGAGATCTTTTTTTTTCCCCCCTCCTGAAGTTGGAAACGGAGAGGCAGTCAGACAGATTCCCACATGTGCCTGACCGGGATCCACCCGGCATGCCCACCAGGGGGCGATGCTCCACCCATCTGGGGTGTCGTTCTGTTGCAACCAGGGCCATTCTAGTGCCTGAGGCAGAGGCCACAGAGCCATCCTCAGCGCCCGGGACAACTTTGCTCCAATGGAGCCTTGGCTGCGGGAGGGGAAGAGAGAGACAGAGAGGAAGGAGAGGGGGAGGAGTGGAGAAGCAGATGGGCGCTTCTCCTGTGTGCCCTGGTCAGGAATCAAACCTGGGACTCCTGCACGCCAGGCCGATGCTCTACCACTGAGCCAACTGGCCAGGGCAAGTAGAGGAGATCTTAAGGAATGAAAATTAAGGAGAAAAGTAGTGAACAAAACTAGTCAATCAGAAGGCAGGGCTCCTACATTGCTGGTGAGCAGCTCTAAGGACACTCCACAAGAGGCTGCAAAAAAGCACCACCTATTATGACTGCTGGGAAAGCTTTATTTCTTTGCATCTAAATGAGTCTTATGTTTTATGACTTTGTATTAATATTCATATTCATTTAACTTTTGGAAGCTATCGCTGAAAGTAAAGTCCTGACTTTCCAGAGTCAGGAATAGCCCCAGGGACTCAGTGTCCAGTGGTCTGGCACTGTCCAGCAGATACTCTGAGGTGAGGGATCTCTGAGAAGCAGCTTACATCAGTGTAAGGTGAGGGGTGAGGGGTGAGGGGTGAGGGGTGAGGGATGTTTGATGGGAAATGGAGGCAGGGCCTCTGAGTCGATTCCTTGTGCTGGAAAAGAGAAAGAAATCCACATTTGTTACATTTTTTTTCCTACTACAATCTGCCAGGTTTGATAAAATTTTATTTTTTATGCAAAATTTTTCTCAGCCTTCCAAGAAATCCAAGATCAATAAAATATCCCTTTAAGCCCTGGCCTGTGGGCTCAGTGGATAGTGTTGGCCCAGTGTGCAGAAGCACCGGGTTCGATCCCTAGTCAGGGCACACATGAGAAGCGACCATCTGCTTCTCTCGCCCTCCCTCTCCCCCTTGCGCAGCCAGTGCTTCAACTGGTTCGAGCATCAGCCTCAGGTGCTGAGGATAGCTCAGCTAATTCGATCATCGGTCCCAGATGGGGGTTGCCGGGTAGTTCCTGGTTGGGGCCCATGCAGGAATCTATCTCCCCTCTTCTCACTTAAAAATACAGTAATAATAATAACCCTACTTTCTATTTTTAATTTTGGTCAATGTGACTACATTGAAAACAAGAAATGTTACTTGTTTGCAAGATATAAGGAACTGACTGCCCTTTAAGAGGAGAAAAATGTTGCCAGTGATTAGTTTTGATTTCAGGGTTGCTTTCACCTGGTGAGGGAGAAGAGGTATATTTTCTCCCATAGTAAGAATGTCCAAGAGAGTTCATTAAAATGTAGCCCTTCAATGAGTATTGTATTCAGAGGACAGTACCGACAAATTCATAGAAAGTTTTCAGTAACTTCTGAAAACTCCCTGGTAAAACGTCCCTTTGCATGGCTAATGATCTCAGCTGATCACCCAATCATCCTTTTGAAAAGGGAAAGTGACCTAAGATTTGTTCTCAATCACAGCCAGCCTCTTCCACAAACCATTCACTGGCTTTACTCTCATCCAGGCAGAATTATTTTGTTCCAGTGGTAATTCAACTAGAAAGCCCCTGCCCCCCAAAATAATTAAACAAAAAAAAACAGCTCTACAGGGAGACCTGAACCAGGCACACAGACACTTCACAAGTGCGACTGGACACTATGCACACACCACTTCCTTCAGGCACCTGGAGGGGCAGGGTTGTGCTGGCCAGTAAAGGCAAAGGCCAAGGGGAGGCCACTGAGGTTGGGAAAGGCCAGGAGAAGTGATTAGGAGGGTTTTTTTGTTTGTTTGTTTGTTTACAGAGACACAGAGAGAGAGAGAGAGAGAGAGAGAGTGTCAGAGAGAGGGCCAGACAGAGAGGAAGGGAGAGAGATGAGAAGCATCAATTCTTCATTGCAGTGCCTTAGTTGTTCACCGATTAATTTGGCATATGTATCTTGACCGGGGGCTACAGCAGACAGTGACCCCTTGCTCGAGCCAGCAATCTTGAGCTTGAAGCTAATGACTTTTGGGCCCCAGCCAGTGGTGATGGGGTCATGTCTAGGATACCACGCCAGAGACGCCTGTGCTCAAGCTGGCGACCTTGGGGTTTTGAACCTGGGTCCTCCACTGTGCCACCACCTGGCCAGGCTAGGTGTGTACTTTCCTTCCCTCCTGCTGTGAAGATTCTCTTCCATTGACAGAAACCTTGCTCTCCCCTCTTAACAGCCCCCACTCATAATCAGCTTGCCCAATTTTTCAAAGAGCAAGCACCAGAGTGGAAGCTGAGCTTCACCCTGGTTGCTCCTGCTTGTGATGCCACAGCTCCTGGAGGGTTCACAGTCTACTCAAGGCCCACAGCCACTCAGTGAACTCGTACTTAACCAGCTCGGCAGAGTCTCTCCTACAGACTGGGTGTGGTTATGCTGGAATGATTTCTGGGCTGAAGGGTGGAAAGGCTCCAGGTTGCTGGACTGGGGAACACAGGGCTAAGAGCTGGCTCCTGTCCCAGCTTGACCACCAAGAGCTGTGTGCCCTTAGGCAAGATACTTAACTTCCTCATGTCTCAGATGTGGTCAGGAAAAGAGAATGCAGGATTCCTACCCATACATAGAAAAAGAAAAGGCACCCTGGATGGTTGCCTCAGTTAGAGCATAAGCCCAGAGTAGGGATGTGCCAGGTTCAATTTCTGGTCAGGGCACACAGAAGAAGTGACCATCTGCTTCTCCACCCCTCCCCCTCCTCCTTCCCCTTCTCCTTCTCTCTCTCTCTTTCCCCTCCCACATCCATGGCTTGATTGGTTCCAGTGCATTGGCCATGGGCACTGAGGATGGCTCGGCTGTAAGCATGGCCCTAGATGGACAGAGCATTGGCCCCAGACAGGAGTTTCCAGGTGAATCCCTATGTGGGCTCATGTGGAAATCTGTCTCTATTATCTCCCCTCCTCTCACTCACTTGGAAAAAAGAAGGAAAAAAAGATACACTAGTATTAACCAATTTTATACTAATTAACAACTTACAGCTTTTTTCCATTTAAAAGCCCAATTTCTAACTAGTCCTATTAAACAGAGCACTATAAGGAAACAAGAGGTATACACAATGTAAAAACAAAGGAAAAGAAACTGTGTCTCTACAGTCACAAAAACATAACATCTGGGAAAAGCCTTATTCTTTCTGTCATTATCCCTTCCAAAGGAGTGAAAGTAATTTCAAAAAGACTGTTGCTACTTCTTTGCTAACCATAGTTTAAAAGCCAACTTGTTTCCACACAGTGGCTCCATCCTGCAACAGGGTAAAACAAGCTACATTCCAAAGGAAGAGCCAAAACACAGGTCAGTGTTGCAGTCTCTCCACCTCCACCCATCCACCTTCAAACCACAACACCCTCTGCAGGGAAAGTGGGTGAAAAGACAGGGTAGGTGAACAAAAGCCCACTTTTCAAAAGAAGGAATTTTATGGAATAGTGTTGTTCTCAAAACTATTTTATAATTCTAGCACTGGGAAATAAAAATTAAGTTCCTACATTAAAACTTCTACTACTAGACTTTACATCC
Organism: Saccopteryx leptura; assembly: GCF_036850995.1. NCBI lineage: Eukaryota > Metazoa > Chordata > Mammalia > Chiroptera > Emballonuridae > Saccopteryx > Saccopteryx leptura. The sequence continues at coordinate 111,037,485 of NC_089507.1, read as the reverse complement.
CTTTAGTATCAGGAGAACTATAAAACTGACATTTTGAGGTATTTTACATTTCAAGCAATTTAAGTCTGTATAATTTTAACATATCCTTTTCTTTAATAAAGAAGGGGAAGGAAAGTCCCCCTCTTGTCATGAAGATGTATCATCTCTGATTTTTTTTTTTTGGTGGGCCATTACCTTTAATCCTAGCTCACACCCAGTGGGTGATAAATACACACAGTGGGAAAACACTTCCCTTTCCATTCAGGGCTCCCAAAGCCACTGACTCATCCGAGTTTCCTAGAATCAAAAGTTTCTACTTCACCAGCCTTATTCACTCTGTTCCCCATCTCCTTCTCTCTGCACAAACTGGCTTTTCCTTCAGCATTCCACCATCTTGGCTACCTCTCCTCTAGCAATGCTAATTTCAGGAACAGAGTCATCTCTGATATTCTATTACAGGTCTAGACTCAGTAATTACTGTCACCTGGACACATGCTACCCATTTCATTCCAGTGCCGTAAAAGACCCACCTTTATGTTCCAGCAAATGAGGTCTTGACGGGGAGCTGTGCTCACAACACAGAATGGACTCTGGATGGCAATCACAGTTCTCCTGGCTGGAGGAAATTCTCATAATTTCTCAGTGCCTCAATCCCAGAGCTCAATAATAACAGAAATAAGAGCACCATCATGGGAACATAAATCAAAATGATGTGCAAAAAATAGTCTTAAAACAGCAAAGCTACATGAAAATCTATACATATTTCAGCTTGATTTATGAATTAGAAGCTCTCTCAAGCAGCAAAATTAACAAGTGTCATCACCAAACACATGCAGCATCCATCATAAGTAGAACAACTAGGGCCTAGAGCTCCTGTGTGCTCCATGATGTTCTCCTCCAGGCCCTGCTTCCGGGCCCATCCCTGCTGCAGCCTAAGGTCTCTGTACCTCCAAGAGCTTGGATGTCCTTTTTTCTTTTTTTTTTTAAGGGTTTTATTTTTTTCCCACAGATAATCACCAGCAGTGGATCCCAAGTTTCAAATGTTTAAAACCTGGACGTCATGAAACAGGGGGGGTAGCACACTGGGACCATCAAAGCTTATTCTGAAACACCTACAAAGAAACATCTAGAGGAAGCATGGGAAGTTAGGGTCTAGAGCAGGGATGGACAAATGTAGCACCCGGTTCTATTGTAAACAGCTTTACTGGTACCCAGCCAGGCCTATTCATGTCCACCTTGTCTATGGCTGTTTCTGTAGTAGTGTGGCAATGCTGAGTAGCTGAGACAGAGACCACGTGATCCTTTCAGGAAAAAGTCTGCTGCCTGACTTAGTGCTGGTATAGCAGACAGAGCGTTGACCTGGGACAATGAGGTCGCAGGTTTGAAAACTCGAGGTCACTGGCTTGAGCAAAGGCTCATCCAGCTTGAGTGCAGGGTCACCAGCTTGAGCACGGGGTCACTGGCTTGAACATGGGATCATAGACATGGCCCCATGGTCGCTAGCTTGAACCCAAAGGTCAAAGGTCTCTGGCTCGGTGTAAAGCCAGTAGGCAAGGCCATCATCACAGCCGCCTGGCCCATGCAGGTTCGCATTAGATTTGGACAGACGGTAATAAAACAATAGAGCCAAGAACTGGTGGGCCATCATCTTTAATCCTAGCTTGTACCCGGCGGGCAAGTAAAACACACACTGAGCTCCAAAACCCACTCATTCAGTGCTCACAAAGCTACTGACTTATCTGAGTTTCCTAGAATCAAAGGTTTCTAGCTCACCAGACTTATTCACCTCTGTTCCCCATCTCCTTCTCTCTGCATAAAATCTGCATAAACTGGCTTCTCACTCAACACTCCACTATCTTGGCTGCTTCTCCTGGCCTCCTCCACATGGCCTCTCTGCTCTCCTCTCTAATGCTAATCTCGGGAACTGAGAGTGAGCAAGCTCCCGGGTCTGTCCCACTTTATAGTGTAGATTCAAAACCTTTAATCCAATATATAGGCAGGAAGTCTCCGATACAAAGTCACTTAATTGAGGCATAATAGGATTCCTCATGAGAGTGCACCACCCCACATCAAGCAATCAGTCAAGGGTGTGGGGAAAAGCTTAGGCTTAAAACTAAGCCTTCGGCTATAACGACCTGGTCTGTTTACAGCCTGTCCCCCACATCCTATACAAACTATAAGTGAGCAAACATATTTAAAAACTTATTTGGCTTGGCCAGGCGGTGGCGCAGTGGATAGAGCATCAGACTGGGATGTGGAGGACCCAGGTTCGAGACCCCGAGGTTGCCAGCTTGAGCGCAGGCTCATCTGGTTTGAACAAAGCTCACCAGCTTGGACCCAAGGTCTCTGGCTCAAGCAAGGGGTTACTCGGTCTGCTGAAAGCCCATGGTCAAGGCACATATGAGAAAGCAATCAATGAACAACTAAGGTGTCGCAACGAAAAACTAATGATTGATGCTTTCATCTCTCTCCGTTCTTGTTTGTCTGTCCCTATCTATCCCTCTCTCTGACTCTTTGCCTCTGGGGGAAAAAAAAAACTTATTTGACCAACACTCGGCTTGCCCCCCTCCATCAAGACATGTATGAGAAATAATCAATGAACAACTAAAGTGCCACAACTACAAGTTGATGCCTCTCATCTCTCTGCCTTCTTGTCTGTCTCTCTATCCCTCCCTCCTTCCCTTTCTTTCCCTTTTCTCTCCCCCACCCTCCCCCCTCTCTCACAGAAGAGAAAGAAAAAGTCTGCTGACCCTGGTCTAGAGCTAAGTAAAAAGGCCAAGGAGAGACATATATGTTTGGGAATCACCTGGATACAGGAAATGCAGATGTCATTCCCTGGTGTGTAGAAAAAGGGAAGCACAGGCCAACCCACATGCCTCTGGAACAGACCTACACTCTTTCCTTACTCCTCACACTCAATACTGCCCTTCGGCAGCTACTGTCTTCTAAACAGAAAGTAACCACACTCACACACTGAAGAATAATTACATTTAGCTTTTTGAAAGCTGTCTTTTTTTTAAGGCAACACTACCCCATCTTTTTTATTCCTGTATGGAAGAAATATAGGTAGATTTTACTCCAGAGTCTCTTATTCTGCAACGCTAATTATCTCAAAAATTTTAAACACTCAAATATGTTTGAAAGGCATTTATATAACCAAAATATCTTCTTTAAAAAAATTCATGCACTTTCTTCATAAGAGAACCTTTATCCTCACTCGCTACCATTTTAGCTTTCCTTTGCACACAATCACAATACAGACATGATGTGTGCTGACCAGTTTTGTGTATATAAGTTAGTAACTTTCTCATGCAGCTAGTTCAAGCAACCCTGTGAAGGTAGTACTTTTACTAGTAGAAACTAAGGTTTAGGGAAGTGAAATGTGCAGTCACCAGCCATCACAATTTTTGCCTGAAGACACAGGGCCACTATGACATGGGATCCTCATGGGTTTTGGCATTTAAATTCAGTTCCATCCTGTCACGTCAGAAATAAAAGAAGTTATGAACCTACAGAACCTATTTGCTCTTGGGTACAATTCTATGGAAATGTCTCGTCCACACTGTCTTTGTCCTCTAGCTGCACCAGGCTGGGATGCATAAGTGCAAACGTCAGATCCAGCACTGGTTATAAAACAAACAGAACCGGCCACTAATATCCTCTTCTGCTCCAGTAAACTGTCTGGAACCTCCGCCTCGGGGGACCTCAGCCTCTGGGGTCCTCATGGTTCTGAGGAGGCTTCTGGGCACCTGGGATGCACTGCCATCCATCTTCCAGGACTCAATCACTGACACAACAGAATCTTCTGCCACCAGTCGACAAATTCAAAGAAAATTCCTTAATAAAGTTATTTTACAGTGCACAAAAATAACGAGCTCACATAACATGCTTCCTCCCTGAAGGAAAAAAAGTCTCTTTCAGTAGGAAATTATTAAATAAGGGAAAGAAAACTACTTGTGGAAAGCAGAAGGTAATTAAAGGCAAACATCACACAGACAAGAGGACCAGCTAGCTTATTTGGAAGAAGGTGGAGAGCTCAGCACACACAACATGCTCACCCTGGAGGCTCACCAGTCAGCTGACATTTCAGCCCCAGCAGTTAAGGCAGTGACTGGATGATGCAGTACCCGAACGAAACTAGAAGTCAGTGCTTTTAGGGAAAGTTTTTATAAGAGCCTTTACTCTGGCTAGACAATTATTATGTTTCCCCATGTACCCTTTTTCAAAAAATCTGGGGTCTAAAAACTGGGTGCATCTTATACAGTGGTTGTAGTTTTTTTTATTGTATTTCTCATTTTATCACGCTTGTTTTTGCGCTCATTATTGAAGACAGTGATTCGTCATCAAAGTGAGAACAGCTAATAATGGATGGGACTTTTGATAGTGATGAGGAGTTCTATGAATTTTATGATGAATAAAACTGGAGTTCAATAACTTTATGTAATACATTTTTTCCCCCAAATTTCAGGCCCAAACATAAGGTGTATCTTATACATGGGGAAGTATGGTAAATGAGTCAATATTTTTAGGGCTAGAGAGAAAAAAACATGCAAAAAATAAGTCAGTATCTTCATACTTAACTATAAGTTAAAAATATTTTGTTCTGAATGGCAAAATTCTCTCTTATCCCTTTAGTTCTTTTCTAAATTGAGAAGTGGGGAGGCAGAGACAGACTCTACATGCTCCCCAACTGGGGTCCACCCGACAAGCCAACTATGGGACAATGCTCTGCCCATCTGGAGCACTGCTCTGTTGCTTGGCAATGGAATTTTTTTTTTTTTTAAGGGAGACAGAGAGAGAGTCAGAGAGAGGGATAGACAGAGACAGACAGGAGATGAGAAGCATCAATCATTAGTTTTTCGTTGCGCATTGCGACACATTAGTTGTTCATTGATTGCTTTCTCATATGTGCCTTGACCGCGGGCCTTCAGCAAACCGAGTAACCCCTCGCTGGAGCCAGAGACCTTGAGTCCAAGCTGGTGACCTCAGGGTCTCGAACCTGGGTCCTCCGCATCCCAGTCCGACGCTCTATCCACTGCACCACCTCCTGGTCAGGCAACGGAACTATTTTAGTGCCTGAGGCAAGGCCTTGGAGACATCCCCAGAGCCCAGGACCAACTTGCTCAAATCATTCGAGCCATGGCTGCAGGAGGAGGGGGGGGGGGGGAGAGAGAGAGAGAGAGAGAGAGAGAGAGAGAGAGAGGGAGGGAGAGGGAGAAAAGGGGGGGTAGAGAAGCAAACAGTCACTTCTCTTGTGTGCCTGCCAGGAACTGAACCTGAGACTTCCACAAGCCAAGCTGATGCTCTACTGCTGAGCCAACCAACCAAGACCTATCCCTTTACTTCTTAAGTGACAAAAATAAAATCCTTGCTTTCTCGCAAACTAAATATAGAGAAATATCTCTTATCGGCCCTATCCATTACAGACCAGAACTGACTGACTAAATATAAACTAGCATATTTATAAAGTTTGTAACAATTCTGAACATTCTTTTAGACTTTTATTTATTTCTTTTTAGACAGGAGACAGAGACAGAGAAAGGAAGAGAGAAGAGAAAGAGAGAGAAGAGAGTGAGGGAGAGAGGGAAAGAGGGAAAGGGGAGGAATGGGGAGAGAGAAAAGGGGAGGAGCAGGAAACATCAACAGCCATATGTGCCTTGATCAGGCAAGCCCAGGGTATCAAACTGGTGCCCTCAGCATTCTAGGTCGATGTTTTATCAACTGTACCACCAAAGGACAAGACTTCCGAACATTTTTTAATAAGGTTGATAATCGCCATTTCTAAACATCTACTATATACCCAGCATCGTGCTACTTACTCACATTTAATCCTATCCAACGATTCATGTCCCAGTATAGCCTGAGCACTACGTTGATCAGGTGTCCCCGATTCGAATTTCCTATGTAGTGGGACACTCCTGTAACAGCTGGGCTGGCAGCCTCTTTGAGACTACTCTTGAGGCAACTATGAGGATTCTACTTATTGGTACTGAGACCAATTGCCACCGTAGGAACGACATGACAGACACACAAGTTAGTTGCAAAAATCACACAAGCAGTTTATTACTCACAAATCCTATGGCGTGCCTAGGTACAGCTTAGGGCCCTGTCGGTGTGCTCCTCTGAGCTGTCCTTGGTCAGAGAGGCGTGGAGACAGTCCACAATCATGTTGGAGTCTAGACAGCTGACTGCAGCTGGGGACCCCTCGGCTTAAGTAAGTACCCTTTCTGGCATATGCCTTCTAACAGGTGTTAATCTATGGGATTATCACATCAAGCCACTTTTAGGGAGTTCCTCACAGAAAACTCTTTTAATCTATGTATAAGGTCTACCAGAAAGTTCTGTCCGTTTCTATCACAAGTTTCGACACTTAAGCACATGTTTATTTGGTGCATGTGTGCCTCTCTATTTTTATCACTTAATGTATACATACTGACATAGCAAATTAACTAAAACAAAGTTGATTCACGTTAGTCTTATGTGTGAAGCAATAGTGTACCCATGGCTACTGATAAAGTTCATTTACGCCACTGTAATTTTTACGAATTTCAACAAGGAAGAAATGCTACAGAAGCATGTCTGTTGCATCCACCATATTCCCCGGACTTAGCACCCTCCGACTATCACTTGTTTTTGTCCTTACAAAATTTTTTGAAGGGCAAAAAATTCAAAAATGAAGAAGATATCAAACAAGCACTGGTTCAATTTTTCACATCAAAAGATAAAACATTTTTCAAAAATGGGATATACAAATTGACCTCACGCTGGCAAGAAAATCATTAATAATAATGGCAATTATATTATTTAATAAAGTTTATTGACGGTAAGAAAAATTTGTATTTTGTTTTATTTCAAAAACGGACAGGCCTGACCAGGCGGTGGCACAGTGGATAGAGTGTCGAACTGGGATGCGGAAGGACCCAGGTTCAATTCCCTGAGGTCGCCAGCTAGAGCGCGGGCTCATCTGTCTTGAGCAAAAAGCTCACCAGCTTGGACCCAAGATCGCTGGCTTCAGCAAGGAGTTACTCGGTCTGCTGAGGCCCCCAGTCAAGGCACATATGAGAAAGCAATCAATGAACAACTAAGGTGTCGCAATGAAAAACTGATAATTGATGCTTCTCATCTCTCTCCATTCCTGTCTGTCTATTCCTATCTATCCCTCTCTCTGACTCTCTCTGTCCCTGTAAAAAAAAAAAAAAAAAAAAAAGGACAGAACTTTCCGGTAGACCTTATATAATAATTTCAAACACACACTAACTGAGCCTCGCCCAGAGGGCATAGTCTTGCCTATCATATCTCTACATACTAGACTAGCTCCCAACCAGAGGGCATAGCCTTATTCACTGGCCTTAATGGCTTTTAATTTTATATCCTAACTTATTTCTATATATCTTCCATATTTTTCTGTATTTCTATATATTTAATTACTATAACATTATGTTACTGTAAACATTCATATCACCAGATCAGAAACTTAGGTCAGAGAGCTTGTCCAAAATCAATTAAGTGTTCAAGCCAAGACCCCACATTCCAGTGCTTCTTCCAAAACAACAAAATTGCCAGTATAAAATTGTAGCTGAGGAGCCACTGAGCCATTTCACCCGCAGGTGTTGTAAAGTACCAAAGGCTACAGAATTAATATTAATATTTTAGGAGGCTTGGAGAATATTTTATTAATTTGGGTTAAGGTATGCAGAGAAATTGTGAGAAATAGTCTCTGTACTGTGTGATTGGCATGACCAGGATGGCCCTTGGCATTGTATTGTAAATGCAAGGGGAGGAAAACATGGATTCCCAGACATTCCACCACACCTGTAGGGAAAGGGGTGAATGGCTAGCCAGGTGCAGGAAGAGAAAAGCCAAAATAAACCTTTTCTTATAGCAATGAGCCATTTGCGGGCATTTGTCCCCACCGAAACTATCTCTCCTATGTAAATGCGTGTGTGACTCTGGACAGAGAGATAGCAGATAAACACTAGATAATATAGGAATGCCTTTAATATGTAAAGAGACATCTTTCTACCATTGTGTTGGCTTGTAAATTTTGTTTTCTCCAAAATGATGTATGGTTTGCAAATTGAACGTGGTCCTATCATGTTAAAGGACATATGACTATAACCAATAGCGGTAAGGGGCTCCTAATTGCAATTTTTGCTTCTGTACTTCCCACTTACAAAACTATAAAAACTAAGTAGAACAAAGGGCCAGCGCGCTCTCCATCAGATTTCTGTCGGAGTTCCCGCTGCTTGGCCAAGCTAGACAATAAAGCTTAAATGTGTATACGATGGACCTTGTTCCTGTCTTCCATATTTCGGGTCCCTCCGAATTTGGATTAACATAGCTGGTGCCTGACCTGTGGTGGCACAGTGGATAGAACATCGACTTGGAATGCTGAGGTCGCTGGTTCGAAACCCTGGTCTTGCCCAGTGATGGCATCTATGACAACCAATCAATGAACAACTAAAGTGAAGCAACTATGAGTTGCTACTTCCCGTTCGCCCCACCTCTATCTCTCTCTATCTCTCTCTCCTCAAAATCAATAAATAAAATCTTAAAACAAAGACAAAAAAAACTGTAGCTAAGTACCATGTTGTGAAGCTAGTATCCAAGGCCACCATCACAGCAGCCCGGTCCATGCAGGTTAGCATTGGATTAGGACAGACGGTAAAGAAACAATGGAGCCAAAAACTGGTGCGCTGTCATCTTTAATCCTAGCTTGCACCCGGTGGGCAAGTAAAAACACACACTGGGCTCCAAAACCCACTCATTCAACGCTCACAAAGCTACTGACTTATCCAAGTTTCCTAGAATCAAAGGTTTCTAGCTCACCAGACTTATTCACCTCTGTTCCCCATCTCCTTCCTTCTCCCTGCACAAACTCTGCACAAACTGGCTTTTCCTTCAGCACTCTGCCATCTTGGCTGCTTCTCCTGGCCTCCTCCACATGGCCTTTCTCTGCTCTGCTCTCTATCTCTAATGCTAATCTCAGAAACTAAGAGTGCAAGCTCCGGGTCTGTCCCACTTTATAGTACAGAAATCCAGACCTTTAATCCAATATACAAAATAGGGAAGTCTAATACAAAGTCACTTATCTGATGCATGATGGGATTGCACCACCCCACATCAAAAAGGGTGGGAAAGGCTTAGTCCTAAAACCAAGCCCCAGGCTACAAGGATTCTGCCTGCCCACAGCCCGCCCCCAACACACATTAATATCACCTGGGCGTCGGCTTCCATGTGGGCATCCTTAACAAAGTGAGCATAATATTTTTTATCTGCCCAACACATGTGAACAGGCTGACCCATTCCAGATGGAAAGAAGAGCAGAGGTATGAGAAGTAGCCAGGGACGTAGAGCAGTGGTTGAGAGCAGGCTCCAGAGCCGGGCTGTCTGAGTCCCCCTACTAAGTAGCAACGGGAAGACCCAGGGCAGCTAAGCTCTCCGTGCCTCCCTAGCCTTGTCTGAAAAATGGAGTAATAGGAGTACCCACCTGTAAAGCCAGGAGCCAAGGCCAGGGCCACTATCACAGCAGCCTTCTGGCCTATGCAGGTTCGCATTGGATTCGGACAGTCGGTAAAGAAACAGCGGAGCCAAAAACTGATGGGCCATAGCCTTTAATCTAGCTTGCACCCGGCAGGCAAGTAAAAACATACACTGGGCTCCAAAACCCAGTCACACTCAGTGCTCACAAAGCCACTGACTTATCTGAGTTTCCTAGAATCAAAGGTTTCTAGCTCACCAGCCTTCTTCTCCTCAGTTCCCCATCTCCTTCCTTATCCCAGATACAAACTCTACACAAACTGGCATCTCACTCAGCACTCCGCCATCTTGGCTGCTTCTCCTGGCCTCCTCCACGTGGCCTCCTTTAGCTGCTGGCTCTCCTCTCTCTGCTCTCTCATGCTAACCTCAGGAACCAAGAGCCAAGTCCCGTTCTGCCCCCATTTTATAGTGTAGCTTCACAACCTTTAATCCAATATACAAAATAGGGTAGTCTCTAATACAAAGTCACTTCTCTGAGGCATGATTGGATTGTACCGCCCTACAGCAAAAAGGGTGGGAAAGGCTTAATCCCAAAACCAAGCCCCAGGTTACAACAATCTCCAACACACATTAATATCACCTGGGCGATGGCCTCTTTAACAAAGTGAGCATAATACATTTTATCTGCCCAACACCACCTCATAAGATTGTTACAAAGACTGAGTTAAAATCTCCAACGCCTGGCCTACAGTAATTACTGTGTTTGCATTTGCTCTTATTAAGAGAAACATCTGAAGGGAAGACAAAGCTAGGTTTCTGGTTCAAACCTAGCAGCCTACTGTTAGGTACCGCAAGTCAACAGGGTCTTTTCAGTTTAGATTTTTGGGGGACAGAGGTGTGGGGAACTGGCTTTAAGCTGACAGTCTACCTAACCCCTCACCTCACATGCTTAGGGAAGTTGCTAAGGCCGTTTTTCTCCACACCTCCATGTTAGCTGTGGTGCTGGATTGTTTGTACTGGTCCTATCCTCCCTGTCCCTTGGAAAGACTAGAGGCAGTTTCTTTTTTATCCTTTGTTTTGTAAAGTTAAGATGTTATGTATGGTGGGGGTTTTCTGCACTTGGGAGAATTCTTGGGTTGCCTTGGAAATGTGATTTTGTTTTAATGATACTTTGATTTGCTAATGACCTCACTTTACGCTATAAATAAAGCAGGTGGGGTGGAGATTTGCCTTTTGCAAGCTATCTTTTTGCGTTGCAAAGAGTCCTCCCGAGCCCATCCTTTTTCTCTTTAAGTCTATTTTCATAATTCCACGCCGTTCCCACTCAGGACCTGGAATTACTAGCCACGCAGGCTTGTGGCAGGCTACGGAAAGAAATCAGAAAAGTAATGGGGGGGGGGGGAGGAACAGGATGGGCTGTAAGACACGGCGTCCTGAAGGAAAATGAGTCAGTTCAAGAAACTTGGCAGGACTGCCATATCCAAAGGGAAAGTTCCCTCCAGAACCCAGGATAAAGGAGTCTGGCTAGGAGAATGAAGTAGCAAGGCATTTATGAAAAAAGTCAAAGGGGCATGAAACTGAGTCCCTGACAAAACAACCTGACTATTCTAAATACCAAAAGAAGTCAAAAGAAAATTACTTGGCCTTAGACTGGAGACTAGAAAACAAAGGCAGACTAGCAAAATCCAGGTCATTTGTGATTGGGGGATGGGGTGGGGGTGTGGTTTAGTGTAGCCAAAGAAAGGTGTTGCCTGCATTGGTCCTCACACTGCACCACTGCCAGTGGAGAGGAGCAGCAGCACCGCTTCTGCGTTGGATTCACCACGCCTCCACTTCTCCTACTGTTATAAGGTACCAAAAGCTACAAAATTAATATTAATAATTCAGGAAGCTTAAAGGACATTTTATTAATCTGGGCTAAACATAAAGAGATTTTGTGAAAATGATCTTTGTACTTGTGTGACTAGCATCAAAACCAGAATGGCTGATAGCACTGTATTGTAAATGCAGAGGGGAAGGAGAGTTGGATTCTCTGACCTCCCCCCACACCTATAAGGAAGCAAGTGAATACTAGCCAGGTGCAGGAAGAGAAAGATTAAATTAAACCTTTTCTTATATTGATGGGCCATTTACAGGCATTTGTCCCCATGGAAACTACCCCTCCCCTCCTGAAAGCATGTATTAATGTATGTAACTCTGAATAAAGGAATGGCAGGTGAACACTAGAAAATATAGGAATATCTTTTAATATGTAGAGTGACATTTTTACTATTGTTACCTTCTAAGTTTTAATGTGTAGAAACGTGTTTTTTTGTTATTTTTTTTCCCTGAAGCTGGAAACGGGGAGGCAGTAAGACAGACTTCCCCCATGTGCCCGACCAGGATCCACCCGGCACGCCCACCACGGGGCGATGCTCTGCCCATCCAGGGCGTCGCTCTGTTGGGACCAGAGCCACTCTAGCGCCTGGGGCAGAGGCCAAGGAGCCATCCCCAGCGCCCGGGCCATCTTTTGCTCCAATGGAGCCTCGGCTGTGGGAGGGGAAGAGAGATACAGAGAGGAAGGGGGGGGGGGTGGAGAAGCAGATGGGCGCCTCTCCTATGTGCCCTGGCCGGGAATCGAACCCGGGACTCCTGCACGCCAGGCCGATGCTCTACCACTGAGCCAACCGGCCAGGGCTAGAAACGTTTTTTATGAATCCTATAGATGAATGTTATAAACTTGCTAATGAATTGTGTCCCAATCCCCCCCTTCATCCTTTTCCCAAACCTGTATAGGTGAAAACAAAGATTATAAGCTTATGTAGTGACGTCAGTCTTTTCCCCCGCCCATGTATAATTAAGGGTATATAACCAACCCCTAGAATATTATAGACACACACTATTTGGGACTGCTGCCCCGTGTAAGATATATGGGGCCGGCATATTTAATAAATTTTCTCCTTTAATAAAACTCTTCAAAACTCATCTGGACTTGGTGTCTCTACGAAAACCCATGGAATTGAAGACTGGGTACTTTACAACACTACAGGGGACTGGAGCTTCCATAAGAGAAGGAGTCAAGTCCGTGAAAGCAGCGATGCCATCCAAAAGAAGAAATTTCCTCTCCTTTCACACTTGGCCCGAGAATGGTAACCCACAATCAGCAAAGGAGGGGGCTGCTCTGGAAGCGGCCTGCTGGACATCTGTGTGGCTGCCTCTTGTGTCCTCAGTCAGGTCTGCCCAGCCGCAGAGCAGGCAGCAGTCAGAACACGGAAATGCAGCCTGAGCTCAGTCAGGAGACAGAACTCTCATCAGTTAAGTAGCTGTGTTCTTTATAAATGGAAACATGCAAATTTACACTTAGCTACGACACCACACGTTCACTTTGGCTTACTGCTACATGGTAAGATTCTGTCTTAGTAGCGATGGCATATTTTTCACCTCTGTCATCCAAGTAGAGTTCAAGTAAGCTTTTGAAATGAGAATTCAGGCCCTACCCAGTTGGATCAGTGGTAGAGTGTCAGCCTGGAGTGGGGATGCTCTGTGTTTGATTCCCAGTCAGGGCACACAGAAGTGCCCATCTGCTTCTCCACCCCTCCCCCTCACCTTGCTTCTCTCTCTCTCTCTCTCTCTCCCTCTCCTCCTCCTCCTCCTCCTCCTCCTGCAGCCATGGATCGGTTGGAGCAAGTCAGCCCTAGGCATTAAGGATGGCTCCATGGCATCCGCCCCAGGCTCTAAGAAGAGCTCAGTCACTGAGCAACAGAGCAAGGCACCAGATGGGCAGAGCATCGCCCCTAGTGGATTTGCCAGGTGGATCCTGGTCAGGGCACATATAGTAGTCTGTCTCTGACTCCTGTCCTCTCACTAAATGAATAAAAAAGAAAAAAAAAAGGAAAAAAAGAAATGAGTATTCAGACTAATTTTCAGCTATACTTCAAATTAAAAGTTAAGAATCATTTTCTGCCTGACCAGGCGGTGGCGCAGTGGATAGAGCTTCGGACTGGGATGCGGAAGACCCAGGTTGGAGACCCCGAGGTCGCCAGCTTGAGCACGTGCTCATCTGGCTTGAGCAAAAAGCTCACCAGCTTGAGCCCAAGGTCGCTGGCTCAAGCAAGGGGTTATTCTGTCTGCTGAAGGCCCGCGGTCAAGGCACGTATGAGAGAGCAATCAATGAACAACTAAGGTGTCACAACAAAAAACTGATGATTGATGCTTCTCATCTCCCTCTGTTCCAGTCTGTCTGTCCCTCTCTCTGACTCTCTGTCCCTGTAAAAAAATAATTAAAAAAAAAGAATCATTTTCTATCCACACTCAGCTTAGGTCTGACAAGCAAGACTGCCAAGCGAAATCATCTGTTTCTTGCAACTTGGGAGCTATTTTTTTAAAGCTTTACTCAGCATTTAGTTCCTGTTTTGTAGATTAGACTTTTTTTTTCTTCCAAATGAGACTTTGAGGTACGAGAGCAATTTTCCTCACAATTGGATTATCAGGGATGGGATGAGGTGGTCCTGGTCTCATACTCCTCTCTCTAGAATCTTCATCACAGGTGTGGATTTCACATCACTCAAATTGCACTGGGGCCATCTTCACATTTCTTTTGGACCTCAAATTGAAGATACGCAGGGAAAATATAATCACCAAAAGGTGGCCTATGCCACGTCAGAAGCATAAAAATATCATCACAGCATCTTCACATCTTCTGGAGACACAAGACCAGCGAGGAATACCCAGGAGGACTCAGTTTCCCCACCAGCTCCATCCAAACTGCTGGGCCACGGAGACCGCAGCCCACAACTGGAGTCTCCTGCATCCAAAGCAAACATTCTACAACTCTACCGTGCAATCCTCTTACACAGAGCAGGGCATGAATCACTAAGACACTGCAGTATACATGTCTACTTACAAACAAAAGATAAAGCAAGATGCAGATTTCTCCAGGGAACAAAGTGGTTTAAGTAAAAATTTCTGGAATTTACATTCATAATGATACTTCTATTTTTTTGGTTAATTTTAATGGGGTGACATTAATCAACTTCTATTATTTTTATCTGTTAAAGAGACAGCACAAGAAAAATCAGGCAAGCACAGGCATAGGACCCCAATTAAAACAAATAGAAAAGGAAGAAACTACAATACTTACAGGAACAAATTTGAAATGTGCTTAAAAGAACATGCCAGCCATATTTCCTCCTCATTTTAATTAGAAAGTCTATCTAGGAATTAGTAATCAGGCCACCTATTTTCTAATGTCAGCAGAGTGAGCACAGTCACAAAGCTGTATCAATAATCTCCAACATCAAACCCTAAAGTAACTCATATACATTTTTAAGTTTCTTGCAACTTATGAAATAAAGCACTCAAGCAATTCATAGAAATAAAAATGAAACTGAAGTGAGTGGTATGTCTATGGGGGTCTATTTTGGATAGTCTCCAAATTATCTATCCAGTCATTCTCTCAACCTATAGTTTAGCACCTAATCACCTTCCACACTGAATGAAAAGATCCAAAATGATCTCATTCTTCCTTTATGTTCCCACTGCTACTGTTCCAGTGCACACCTTGAAACACACCTGTGTTAATTATTCCAACAGATTCCCAGTCTTCCTGCTACCAGTCTGTTTCCACCTTGGCTCTACCCGAGACACCCTACCAGTGTTCCAGTGTCTTTACAACCCTTTCTTCATGCCATTTTTAAAAAATTTTAAGGCTTACAGGACAAAATCCAAATCCTATAGTATCGGAACACATTAGAGGTGCTCACTATAAACCTCAGCCCGCTCGTTAACTTTCCTTTAAGATTTCCCCAAATTAGTAATAATACAACTGAGCTATCAAGTATGTTCAAGACAGAACCCTAAGTGCTTTACATGCATTAACTCACACTACTTTGTTGACTGCAAGAACATATATACTTGCCAAAAAGGATACTTCATAGGTAACTGGGTTCACAATTAACAACCAGAGTCCAGTAGTCACAGATGGCAGAAGACCCTCATGCACACTGCATTTTGGGAAGAGGCCACAGGCTGGCTGCCAAGCCTACTGAATTGTATTCCTGCAGGCTTAGTCAACCCTCACAGGAGCTCCCAGGATTGAAATCTGACCAGTAGGGCTGAGACTCATTCCCCTCACCCCCAAGAGGAGCTACACAGTTATATTCTCAACTGCATCTTTACCAATCACAAATACTCCATTCTGACCAATCAGGATGGTGCTATCTGGACCAAACTGTGAGGATTTAGAATCCTCATCTGCATAGAAATGGACCAATCAGAGAGTGAGCACTCTTATCTATATAAGCCAGCTTCACTTAGGCTGCATGCCCCAGAGCTGGAGCTCTAACACCAGAGGGAGCTACCTGGCCCAAGTCACCTCTCCTGGGCTACTTGAACTGAGCTGTCTCATAGCCGAACTTTCACAACTAAGCTGCTTTCACTGAATAACATGCCTAGCCCCCTCACTGCACCCAGATTGGGGACTAGTATTGGTGTTAAATTGGTGACAATGGCCTTCAGGGGACAGCTATATTTATTATCCCCATTCCACAGAAGAAACTGAGCACAATGACATAACTGCCTATGTTTGGTCTTCCATGAGTAAGTAATGGGGCCAGGATGGACATCTGGTCACACTCCAGAGCCACTCAGAACCACAATACTATTGTATGTATGCTCTTCTCTGCCATCCACTGTCCCCAGACAAACCTCACGGCTGTGCTCTCCCCTTGGAGTCGCAATGGCACATCCGTTATTGATTATCCCATTTATCATTTTTACACAGGACCAGGACCACACTACACCTTGCAGACGACAGTTATGTAATACTCTGCCCATAGCACATGGCTCTCAGAGCTTAACATATGAAAACAACTTGATCAATTGCTCTGGAGGTTCAAACAAGAGCATGCTTCTGACTTGTTCTCTTCAGTTTCCCCCTCTTGGGCAAAGAGAGCTTTGTGGACAGTTGATTCCTTTGAAAAATGCAGTGATCAAGCAAGGATGGTGTATGGCCAGTGGCCGTTGGGGTCATGAAAGTTTGAAAGAAATGTTTAACTCATGTTCTTTTCTTCAACTAATTCCCAACTCCCTTCATTCGAGTTCCTCCAACCAGGGAGTAGAATGAGAACTAACTAACTTGTTTACCAATCCCCCAACTTCCTTGGTCTGGTCATCCAGTGTTTTTCCGAGCATTCTCCAACCCCAGAGGTGGATTTAATGGCGGGTGCACTGAGCGCACACCCTAGGCCCCAACTTCTGAAGGACCCCGCAAAACCCCAACTTTGCACTTTTTTCTAATGACATCAAGTTTGGTTTCATGTGCAATTTTAACATTAATAGTACATAGTATTGCCTGACCAGGCGGTGGCACAGTGGATACAGCGTCGGACTGGGATACCGAGGACCCAGGTTCGAGACCCCGAGGTCACCAGCTTGAGCGCAGTTTCATCTGATTTTAGCAAAAGCTCACCAGCTTGGACCCAAGGTCGCTGGCTCAAGCAAGGGGTTACTCGGTCTGCTGAAGGCCCGCAGTCAAGGCACATATGAGAAAGCAATCAATGAACTAAGGTGTCGCAATGCGCAACGAAAAACTAATGATTGATGCTTCTCATCTCTCTGTTCCTGTCTGTCCCTATCTATCCCTCTCTCTGTCTCTGTAAAAAAAAAAAAAAAAAAAAAAATAGTACATAGTATTTTTTTTATTTAAAAATATAGTTAACATGTATTTTTATTTTCCGTCTCTCTCTTTTTTTTAAGGAGCCCAATAGTTTTCTTCTGCATCTGGGGCCTCAACCAACCTTAATCCGCCTCTGCCCAGCCCCCTTACCTAGTTAATAATATCCCCATCTCTCCCTTCCACCTCGGTGAAGCCATTTAAACTAGCCAATTGGGAAAAAAATAAGATTGTAAAGTCAACACTCAAGCCAATGGAGAAAAACCCAGAATCCTAAGACTTGCATTAGGGATAAAAACAGAATTTGCCCTCTGCCCTTGCACTTGCTGGCTGGCTTTCAATAGTGGCAGTACGCCCTTCTACAGCAGTGATTAAAGTTGCCATGCTGAAGTATTTCGTCCCCAGGAGTCTTGCTTAATTCCATCTCTAACAGACTCACATTGGATTCCAGCAGACAATGAAGGAACTGTGGAGCCAGAAAATGGTGGGCCATTCCATTTACTAGTCTCACAACAGTGAAAGAGCAAAGTATAGGGAAAACCGCTTTCCTCTCTCTCAGGACTCACATGCCAAATAGGCCTTAACAAGGGGGGGGGGGGGGTTCCAGGCAAACAATGGCCCCTCCCAAGCAGGTAGGCAATACACAATCTGCAATCTGCCGCCCTGAGGACAAGTACCCACAGCCTTACATAGACTATACACACATGGCTGTCCCGTGCTCATGCATCAATCATGCAAAGTACAAGCCAGCAAGCCTAACACACTTGTGACACACGCTTGTCCGACAGAGGGTTTCCAAGCCCTTCCATTCCTCCACCCCTGACTGGATGAAGGCCCAGGTGCATGCTGGAAGTGACGCAGGCTCATTTAACACTCCACCCATGCCACAGAACAAAGTTTCCTATCTCCCTGCTCCCAGCCCTTCAGGCTTGCAAGCCTTGACACAAAAGACAGCACTTAGCTCACTGTTACATAAATTTTTCAGCCCTTCACTAAAAATGAAGATAAATAACTGTGTTTCTACCTTGAGGCACAAATCCATTTTTACACTTAGCAGCCTTGACCTCAAGCTTTACTGATGACTTTTCCTAAAGGAGACACATTCCAAAGGCCAGGAGTTTGGAGCTTTTTAATAGACTGACTGCAAATGGTATCAGATGAATGTCAGACAGCATCATGCCAAATGTCTTATGGAAACAGCTGATGAGAAGAGAACAGATTGCCGGGGAGGTGAACTACATATTTATTCCTACTGGCTTTCTCTTCCGTGTCCTAGCTTTGTCAACCCACAGACGTATCAAAAGACCCTTGAAGCATTGTTGGGCAAATAAGTTTGTAAAATCTGTATTTTCTGAGTTTGCTCACTTTTATTGTTAAAAATGGTACTGGGCAGCACCAGGCATGTGTCTGTGAAATTGCTACTTACCTTCCTGCTTGAGAAGGGCCATTGTTATGTTAATGTTTGCTGGAGGAGAAGTTTCATGCCAAAAAGTTTTGAAAAGAACAGAGAAGGAGAAGGAGGAAGAAGGAAGCCATTTTTGGCAGAGTGAGAGCAGAGAGGATGCAGAGTGCTGAAGAAGAAGCCATGTTGGCAGAGGTGAGGGGCTTCTGTGGGCTCCACTGAGACTGGTGAGGGCCCTTCTAGGAAAAAACGGAGAATGTGTGAGTGGCTTTGGGAGCCCTGTGTGTTTGTTTTCTCGCCAGATAGTGCATAAAGGAATGGCCCACCAGTTTTTGGCTACACTTGTTTCTTTACCATCTGCCTGAATCTAATAAGAACCTGCATCTGCATGGCCATGACAGCAGCAACTGCTGGCCTTACAAGGATATAGTGAAGTTTCTTAACAGTTCTCTCGAGCATGCAGAAGTCAGCTCTGATAGTTGTGTTGTTGTCAAGTATTGTACCTTAATCCACAGGTTACATAGAGACACCAAGTCCAAATGAATTTTTGAGGAGTTTATTAATTAGTTGGCTACCTACATGGGGCACAATCCCAAATTATGTAGGTCCTCTTACCATTCTAGACTTTCTTTTATACAAAATCAAGTACTGGTTGGGGTGGGTAAGGAGGGAGAATGGTACAATAGTCAATTACTAACAAGCTTACAACACTTATCTATAGCAGGTGTCCCCAAACTACGGCCGGTGGGACGCATGTGGCCCCCTGAGGCCATTTATCCGGCCCAGCCGCACTTCTGGGAGGGGCACCTTTCATTGGGGGGTCAGTGAGAGGAGCACTGTATGTATGTGGCGGCCCTCCAATGGTCTGAGGGACAGTGAACTGGCCCCCTGTGCAAAAAGTTTGGGGACCCCTGATCTATAGGATCTATTAAAAGGAAAAAGCATTCTTACACATCAAGACCACAAGATAACACAGTAGTGATAATTGTTTTACATATCTGGCAAAGACATTCCCAAATCTTCTAGTGTCTACCCCCCATCCCTGTCGCCACAACGAAATGGTTAGCTTAGGATAAGGAGAGAGGCTAAATGAAAATACCTTTGCTAAAAGTGTTGGAGCTAGCTTATTAGGAAACCTAATACCTAACAGATCAATCACTCAATAGGTACTTGTTGGGCAAACAAGTGTAAAACAAGTGAGTTCAATTTGCTTGCTTGTATTTTGCCTAACTGGTGCACTAGTGCTGGGCAGCACCATGCGTGTGTGGTCTATGGGAGGCAGCTGGTGCTTGCCTACAGGGCAGCAGATTGCCAATTGCCTGCCTCCATTGGGGAGGGACAACTGTTTGCCGGAGAAGGGTTTTTGGTTTTGGGGGGTTTTTTTGGCCCCAGCCTGTTTGGCTGGGGAGTGCCAAGGTTTGTGGGCGTCGTGAGTGCACTGAGTCTGATGAATCTGGAGAGGGTAAGGGCTTGTGAGTCCCGAGAGAGAGGGAGCCGATCTTCTCTGCCTGTTTGCTCGTCCACTGCTAAGAGACTTTAATAAACAGAATGGCCCACGTTTTCTGGTTCCATAGTTCCTTTACCATCTGCCCAAATCCAATGTGAACCTGCATCTGCATGGCTACAGCCACTGGTCTTACTTACAGTACTGTTGTAGATGCAGAAGATACAGCAAGTGAACAAAATAATCTTCACTCCCATGAAGCAGCCTGTTGTTTATGCTCTGGTTTCACTTATGCTGTCCCTAATCCACAATCCAACTCCCATCGTTTTGCCCACTTAGGGCATTCTCAATTCAGTCCTTAAAACCCAGGCTAGATGTCCCTCCATCTGTCTGGGAATAATCCTCTTATGTCCCCCACCTCCCATAGTCACTCACTCCTCCCACCTCTGCTGCCTCCATACCTGGATATATATCTGTTTTTATATTTATAAAGTTGCATAGTAACTCACTTGACTATAATTCCTTCTGTTCTTCTAGACCAGGGGTCCCCAAACTTTTTACACAGGGGGCCAGTTTACTGTCCCTCAGATCGTTGGAGGGCCGGACTATAACAAAAACTATGAACAAATCCCTATGCACACTGCATATATCTTATTTTAAAGTAAAAAAAAAAATGGGAACAAATACAATATTTAAAATAAAGAACAAGTAAATTTAAATCAACTAACTGACCAGTATTTCAATGGGAACAATGGGCCTGCTTTTGGCTAATCATGGTCAATGTGCTCCTCTCACTGACCACCAATGAAAGAGGTGCCCCTTTCAGAAGTGCGGTGGGGGCCGGATAAATGGCCTCAGGGGGCCGCATGCGGCCACGGGCCGTAGTTTGGGGACCCCTGTTCTAGACTGAATTCCTCAAGGGACTGTTTCTATTGATCTCAGCATCCTCCGTGCCATAGAACAATGCCTGATTTTTTGTAGATGATTAATAAATTTAAAGTAACTGAATCTCTGTGGTAGATTAGATTCTTGTTCCTAATGATTTGCTCCCTCCCCGTAACAGGGCTATAACTCCCATCCTCCCACCAATCACTGCAGTATCTTTGTATCTAGTGGATGTTCACTCTTCTGCCTCTCTGACTTTGGCTATGTGGCACTCTTAGCCAATGGAATGAGCACAAACAAAATGTCTTGCCCATCCCTGCAGAAGCTGTGAATCAGATTCTCCTATAGTCTTGTCCTCTCCCATGAGAACAGTGTATCCCACACAGGAGCTGCTCCTTCAGTTTGAGTCCTGATAGAAAACATGAGCCAAGCAGAGAGCCCTGTAGGTCTTAGCCTACCTGCAGCCCTCATGTGATGTAAGGAAGAAACAAAGGTTTGTGATTATAAGCTAGTGAAATTCTGGTAGTGTTGCTACAGTAAAACCATCCCATATTTTCTGTATCATTCCACACAGACAGTCATCAGACTTCAGCTTGAATACACCACATTTAGGGGGAGCTCACGGTTTTTTAAATTTCACTGCATCATTGTAAAACGTTCCTTAATATTGATGTAAATTTTAGATCCCATTACTTTTCAGCCTTTGGTCCACTTTTAAACCACAAACATTATATCAAACCCATATAACATCTTCATATTTGTTGACAACAATCATGTGATGCTTTAAACAGTCTCAAGGTAAAGCATGCCGTGTTCCCCCACTCATTCTAGGCAACCTCTAGTAAATACCCCTTTAAACAGCTTGGTCTCTTTCCTCAAAATATACTTTCAATTTTGTCAGAAATCTTAAAATGTGGTGCTAAACCTGCACAAACTACTCCAGATATAGCCTGGCCATAGAAGAAATCCCTCAGTGGGTCATAAAACTTATCTCAGCCTTTTCTTTCCCAAGTAAGTGTGGCGGCAGAAACAGCTGCCGAAGAGAAAGGTACGGCCCACTGTACTTGTTTCCAGAGTATTGCCACCAACTTTGATCCCTAACCCTTGATCTTGTCAGATGTTTTTAAGACTCCAATATGTAAGTAACTGCAGACATTTTACATGTATCACTGCAAAGTTTTACCTTGTTTTATTGATCCAAATTCCAACACATCAAGATCATTTAAACTCTCATTCAGCCATTCAACATTAGTTATCCCTCCCAATTTTGGGTGCTTCAAAACATTTTTATCATCTTAGCCCGTGATGAAATTGCTTAACAAGTGAGGGTCAAGGTCAAACTACTCTCACAATTAAAATGGTAACAACAAAATGACACACACTTGTTAAGTCAGCAGCTCCCCATCCTCCACTGTTAATACTTCCAACCAACACATTTATCAATATTTTCCCAAAAGTTGTAAGTCTTCCCCCAAATCCAGCAACAGAAAATATACAAGCAAGGGGTCTCTAGACCGGCTGCAGCAATGTTGCCCGCTACTCTGGAAATGCAAGTTCTTGGGCCCAATCCAGACCAACGGTGTCAGAAAGAAGCCAGCAGGTGAATCAGATGCAGCTTCGGTCACAACCAAGCTCCAGAGTTCTCCAGCCTTTCCTCTCCCAGAAATGAATGTGACATCCTTATGCTGACCTCTTCTGTTTGGACCCACACATACTCTTAGCACTCTTTGTTTTCTAAATGTCCAAAAACTACCATATTTCCCCATGTATAAGATGTTTCCGTGTATAAGACGCACCTTAATTTTGTGGCTCAAAATTTGAAAAAAATATATTACACAAAGTTATTGAACTCAAGTTTTATTCATCATAAAATTCATACAACTCATCACTGTCAAAACTTCCATCCATTACCTTGTCCTCATGTGTGTCTGATGATGAATCACTGTCTTCAACAATGAGCACAAAAACAAGCACAAAAAAGCAGGAAATGCAATTTTAAAAAAAGACTACAGGCCCTGGCCGGTTGGCTCAGCGGTAGAGCATCGGCCTAGCGTGCGGAGGACCCGGGTTCGATTCCCGGCCAGGGCACACAGGAGAAGCGCCCATTTGCTTCTCCACCCTTCCCCCTCTCCTTCCTCTCTGTCTCTCTCTTCCCCTCCTGCAGCCAAGGCTCCATTGGAGCAAAGATGGCCCGGGCGCTGGGGATGGCTCTGTGGCCTCTGCCTCAGGCGCTAGAGTGGCTCTGGTTGCAACATGGCGACACCCAGGATGGGCAGAGCATCGCCCCCTGGTGGGCAGAGCGTCGCCCCTTGTGAGCGTGCCGGGTGGATCCCGGTTGGGCGCATGCGGGAGTCTGTCTGACTGTCTCTTCCTGTTTCCAGCTTCAGAAAAATGAAAAAAAAAAAAAAAAAGATAAAAAAAAGACTACAGCCACTGTATAAGATGCATCCAGTTTTTAGACCCCAAATTTCTCAGGAAAGGGTGCGTCTTATACATGGGGAAATATGGTATCTGCTTAATCAGCCTCTAACATTCTGCCTGGAAGCAAGGTCAAACTCCGTAGTCCATCATGCACAGAAGCTGCTTTTTCTACCTCTTAGAAAAATAAGAACATTATTTGCCCTTATTCTAACAATACTTACCTATACTGCATGTGCCAGCCCCTGAGCCTCTAAAGTGCAATAATTTATGTTTAAAATCTCTTAATAATTGTCCTCCTACAGGGTTCCAAATGGCCAGGTTGGAGTGCAGCCAGAGCAGGGATGAGGTCAGAAAGAACCTAGCTCCTTTTTGTGCACCATCTCCCACTCGGTGGGCATGTCCCGCTCTCGGTCATGCTCAACAATGCAAACTGCTTCACCGCTTCCTTTTGACTTCAGCGTGTAAGCCTCAGCTTACTCTGGGTGTTGACATTATTCTGAAGAGTCAGTCCCCTCTCTCATACCTATAGTTTCCGACTTGCAGAATGACAGAACCAGGTGGGTTTTATACTTCCTTTGCTTTTCTGTACCATCTGAGTTGTATATGAGAATCACAAGTGGCCCTGGCCGGTTGGCTCAGTGGTAGAGTGTTGGCCCAGCATGTGAAGTCCTGGGTTTGATTCCCAACCAGGGCACACAGGAGAAGCACCTATCTGCTTCTCCACCTTTCCTCCTCTCCTTTCTCTCTCTCTCTCCCCCTCCTGCAGCCAAGGCTCCACTGAAGCAAAGTTGGCCCGGGCACTGAAGATGCCTCCAAGGCCTTGCCTCAGGCACAAGAATGGCTCTGGCTGCGGTGGAGCAATGCCCCACATGGGCAGAGTATCGCCCTCTAGTGGGCATGCTGGGTGGATCCTAGTCAGGTGCATGCAGGAGTTTATCTCTCTGCCTCCCTGCTTCTCACTTCAGAAAAATACAAAAAAACCCAGAGATAACTTTTTCACATAGAGGCATAATATCTCTATCTGTACATTACACTTAATTATTTTAATTTTATTTTAATGTGAGTTCTTCAGAGTACCATATTTCCCCATGTATAAGATTTACATTTTACCAAAAAATGTAGGGTCTAAAAACTGGGTGCGTCTTATACAGCAGTTGGAGGTGTTTTTTACTTGCATTTTTACTGCTATTTTGTGCTTATTTTTGTGCTCATTGTTGAAGACAGTGATTCATCATCAAACACAGATGAGGACAAGCTAATGGTTGGGAGTTTTGACAGTGATGAGGAGTTGTATGAATTTTATGATAAATAAAACGAGTTCAATAACTTTATATAATACATTTCATCTTCAAATTTTGGGCCCCAAACTTAAGGTGTGTCTTATACATGGGGAAATACGGTGCCTTTCCTCCTGGGAATTATCTTTTATCATGTTTACATTAAGACAGCTTTTTTTAAACTTTAAAATCACATTTTTCTGTTTCCCATCCTCTCACCATTCTGGCCTCGCCTGCAGACAGCAGGACATCAGCCCTTCTTCTGTGCACAGCTGCTATTTCCAAGCTGCCTGCAGTTGCTTCAGTCATTGAAACTTCCTGATGTGTGGCCCAGCCATCCCACCTGCACAGCCCCATCTCCAACACAGCATCTGCAGGAGCGGCACGTCTTCACCACAGCCACACTCTGCCTGTCTTGGTGTGGCAGACTCTCCCAGGCAGGTCTTCTAAAGAAGACAGGCACACCTCAGCAAGCTCCCTGGAACTCAGGTAGGATCACCATGGCACACACAAGACCTGCCCCAGGAAGGCAGATGACTGCATGGTACCACAACTCTGACTTGGGTTTGGGTCAGAGCTTGACCTAGAACAGGGGTCGGGAAACTTTTTGGCTAAGAGAGCCATGAACGCCACATATTTTAAAATGTAATTCCGTGAGAGCCATACAATGACCCATGTACGTTAAGCATTATCGAATAAAAATCTGGTGTTGTTCCGGAGGACAGCTGTGATTGGCTCCAGCCACCTGCAACCATGAACATGAGCGGTAGGAAATGAATGGATTGTATACATGAGAATGTTTTATATTTTTAATTCTTTTTTTATTTTATTTTTTTTACAGAGACAGAGAGAAAGTCAGAGACAGGGATAGATAGGGACAGACAGGAACAGAGAGAAATGAGAAGCATCAATCAATCAGTTTTTCGTTGCGACACCTTAGTTGTTCATTGATTGCTTTCTCATATGGGCCTTCAGCAGACCAAGTAACCCCTTGCTCAAGCCAGCGACCCTGGGTCCAAGCTGGTGAGCTTTTGCCCAAACCAGTTGAGCTCTCACTCAAGCTGGCGACCTTGGGGGTCTCGAACCTGGGTCCTCCGCATCCCAGTCCGACGCTCTATCCACTGAGCCACTACCTGGTCAGGCTATATTCTTAAAGTTATTATTAGCTTGTGTTGGTGCAGTGCCTTGTGTGTATAGTCTATAGAAGGCTGCAGGTGCTTGTCCTCAGGGTGGCAGATAGCAAATTGCAGATTGCCTTCCTACTGGGGAGGGGCTATTGTCTGCTGGAGAAGGGTTTTTTTTCCCCAGCCTATTTTGCTGGGCAGAGGAGTACAGAGAGGAGAGGAAGAGGGAGAGAGGGAGGGAGAGGGGGGGGGGGGAGAGAGGGGGAGGGGGAGGGGGGGGAGAGAGGGGGAGGGGGAGGGGGGGGAGAGAGAAGGTGCCGAGGTTGGTGGGGGGGCCTGTGAGTCCAGGAGAGTCTAGAAAATGAGTCAGGGCTTTGGGAGCCCTGAGTGAGAGGGAAGTGGTCTTCCCTGCCTGTTTGCTTGTCCACCATTATGAGACTTTAATAAATGGTCCACCATTTTCTGGCTCTGCTGTTCCTGTACCGTCTGCCTGAATCCAAAGGAAACCTGCATGGCCACAGCGGTGGTCACTGGCCTTGTATTTGGCACAGCCAGCAGGATTTGGATCAGATTAGTATGGAGCCGCACTTTTGAGGAGTGGGGTAGAGGACTGGTCGTTGCTCCCCAGTGTATGGTTCCCCATGGCACTCCTTTTGGGGACTGTGGACTGGCGTGTTTTTTTTAAAGTCCTGTGAGAGGAAACCGAGAACTCTGTGCAAGAGGCTGTGCGAGATCTGCAAACCAAACAGCAGCAACGGCAGGAACTGGAATGGTCATGGGAGAAAAAGCTGCTGATCCTGGAACTGGAGCAAGTGCTGGAAAAGGAGGCCGACTGGGTTCAAGAACTGCGGAGCACCAATGGCACCTGGTACTGGAGTGATCTACAGGTTCATGAGTTGCAGTTTGCCCTGGAAGTGGAACACTGGCAGTGACAGTTGGTGGAGACACAACTGCAGGTTCAGCTTCAGGCCGAGAACCAGCAGCCACAGGAGCCGAAGATGGAACTGTGCCAGCGGAGTGAGTGGCTCTGAGGCAGGAAAAGGCATTTCTAGCTCCTCTTCTAAGGTTGAGGAGCCTCAAGCTGAAGCTGCCGTCCGCACACTCAGTGCCCAGCCAGTGGTCATCCAGAAGGTAAAAACCTGGCAGCAAAGAGTACCTACTGAGTCCCTGGTAGGCTTGCTGCGATTGTGGGACATAGGAGTGGGTGTCATCATGCTCTCTGGAGCAGAGGTGGACAGGCTGGCCACTGTTGCCACACACTCCTCCTTGGGCCAGCATGTTAAGAGCTGCCATGACTACAGGGATGAGCGGGGGAGGCATGAGGCCCTATGTGAACCTAGTTGCCTATAATGGACTTTTACCTTGATTTGCACAGACAGCGAGGCTGTCTATCGTGGGCTGACTCTTGGACTGCAGCCAGAGGGGGGCACCAGTTCCCTATTGGACAGACATGCCACTGTTGGACAATATGAGAGACCCTGATGGGGGGGGGGTCCCCTCCAACACTAAGAAGCTGCTCTCATCCAGTTGGAGAGGTGCACCAAGGACACTTTAAGGTTTCCATGGACATAGCCCTGGACTATGCAGGCCCTCCCACCTATATTGGAGTAGGAGGCTAGATAGGCCTCCAGTTTGTGCCTTGGGCAGGGAGACATTGTGAAGGGCACCTTTGTAATTGTTGCAGTTCCGTAACTTCTGCTGTTGCTATCGTTTGTTTATGTAGTGTACCTCCTTCCTGGTACACGGACACTTGTGGTGTTAACTGTAAAGTGAGTAAAAGGGGTGGAATGTTGGGTAAACAAATGTTTTTTAAGTTTGCTAGCTTGTGTTGGTGCAGGGCCTTGTGTGTATAGTCTATGGAAGTCTGCAGGTGCTTGTCCTCAGGGCGGCAGATAGCAAATTGCAGACTGCCTTCCTGCTTGGGAGGGGCAACTGTTTGCTGGAGAAGGGTTTTTTCCCCCAGCCTATTTTGCTAGGTAGAGGAGTACACAGAGGATGCAGAGAGGATTCAGAGAGAGCAGAAAGAGAGAGAGAGAGAGAGAGAGAGAGAGAGAGAGAGAGAGAAGGTGCTGAGGCTGGTGGGGGGCCTGTGAGTCCAGGAGAGTCCGGAGAATGAGTCAGGGCTTTGGGAACCCTGAGTGAGAGGGAAGCAGTCTTTCCTGCCTGTTTGCTCACATCCACCTTTAGGAGACTTGAATTAGCGGAATGGTCTACCATCCTCTAGCTCCACGGTTCTTTTACTGTCTGCCCCAATCCAATGGGAACCCGCATATGCAGCCACGTTGATCGCCACTGGCTTTACAAATACTAATTCTTTATTTTTGCTTTTCTTCACGACTAGGAAGTAAGAATAAGAATTGAGCAGGTGACAGAAGAAAAGCACACTCAGTGCACCATTAACAAAACAGTGTTGTTTGCTGATTAGTTCTGATCAGTTTGTAATGTCAGTGTCTCTAAGCCTTTTCACTCCACTTTCAACATCCCTGAGCAAAGCTGTACGTTTTTCTGTTCCTTTTCCCTTCTGAAAATAAATTTCCCTCAATCCATTTTACCACTATGCTGAGCGCAAAAATATTTGAGTAAGAAAGGAAGATGCTTTGCTTGAAATTAGCAACTCCCTGCCCAACGCACCCCCCGACCCCCCAAAATACTTTGGGAAATTTAGAATTGCTCCTGCTCGAAATAAATTTTTGCTACAGCTATTCAAAGAGGAGACTAGCAGATAATCAACTGATTTGGAAATAACAGCTGGAAAAACAAGTGTTCTGTGGTCCTCTCACAGAGCCGTGGGTTTCAGTATCACCTTCTGGCAATGAGGATCTAACAGGACAGCTAAACATCACAATCACACAAGAACACACCTCCAGCCTGAACGTCACACTCGCCTGTCCCTCAGCTCCCTTCTCCTGCTCTCATTAAAACTGAGAAGGAACAGGGCAATCAGAGCCCAAGGATTTTAAACACATAGCACTTGGTATGCAGACACACCGAAAATGCAGCTGCCCCTAAGGCCACCAGCCATCCGGTGAGGCTCATTGTGGGCGATTCTGCATGCCCTTCAAAGCAGTTCATCTCAGTCAGGGTCCATAACACACATTCAGAAGTCTCTTTTCTTCTCTTCCACCTTCTTCTCTCAAAAGAAATCAAGTGCACATTAAAATAATAGATCAGTGCCACAGTACGCTTATTATTAAAAAGAAAAACACTATAGTCTAGAAATCCATGCTAAGGTTTCTACAGCAGCTATTCCACAGCCCAACTTGTAACATTAACTATTCCATTCCCAAATGCTTTAGAGATTCCAGAAAAGAAAGGGGGGTGAGGACAAGTTACAACCCTGGAGGGACAAGAAAGACACTCTCCTGTTTTCACATACTTAAGTTCTCCCCACAGAAACTACTATTTCAGTAAATACTGTACCATTTATGTTCCTATCTCTAATTACCTAACAGTTGATAACTCTGGAAACATCTACTGATAGTTCTCTTGGTGTAGTGGTGGGGATTAGGGTGGGAGAGATGCTGGTCACCAAAAACTCTTTTAGAACACAAACATACTTTCTCTCTCTTTTTTTTAATTCAGTAAGAGGAGGGGACGTAGACACAGACTCCTGAATGTGCCCCGACCAGGATCCACCCAGCAAAGACATTCAGGGGTGATGATCTGCCCACGTGTGGTGTTGTTCTGTTGCTCAGCAACCAAGCTCTTCTTAGCACCTGAGGCAGAGGCTGCAAAGCCATCCTCAGCGCTTGGGTCCAACTTGCTCCAATCAAGCCATAGCTGTAGGGGAGGGAGAGACAGAGAGAGAAGCGAGAGGAGTAGGGGTAGAGAAGCAAATGGGTGTGTCTCCTGTGTACCCTGACCAGGAATCCAACCTAGGACATTCACACACCGGGCTGATGTTCTACTACTGAGCCGGCCAGTGGCCATACCTTCTCAACAAAGCTTTTTTTTAGCGGAGGAAGAAAGGTGGGAGGGGAAGAACATGGGCTCATCTGGTTTGAGTGTGGGCTTACCAGCTTGAGCCCAGGGTAGCTGGCTTGAACGTGGGATCATAGACATGACCCCATGGTCGCTAGATTGAGCCCAAAGGTCACTGGCTTGAAACCCAAGGTCGCTGGCGTGAGCAGGGGATCACTCGCTCTGCAGGAGCCCCCTGGTCAAGGCACATATGAAAAAGCAGTCAAGGCTGATCTGTGGTGGCACAGTGGATAAAGCGCTGACCTGGAAACGTCGATGTCACTGGTTCAAAACCCTGGGCTGGCCTGGTCAGGCACATATGGGTGCTGATGCTTCCTGTTCCTCCCCCTTCTCTCTCTCTCTCTTTCTTTCTCTCTCTCTCTTTCTCTCCCTCACTCCCCTCTCTAAAATGAATAAAATCTTTTAAAATATATAAATAAATAGAGAAAACAGTCAATGAAGAATTGATGCTTCTCATCTCTCTCCCTTCCTGTCTGTCTCCATCTGTCCCTCTCTCTGCCTGTCACACAAAAAATTAAATTAAAAAATAAATAAATCAGTCAATAAAGAAGAAATTATTTCAAATAATCCAATCAGGTTAGCAGCTACAAGGGTTCAGACCATGGTGCAAAGTGTCTTCTATCTCTGTGAACTGGCTAATTCAAAGGGACCAAATGAAACGCCCTGGCCATTCATTCCCAAAGTGAGAGGAGGGGGACAAGGAGGAGGTAACTGTGCAGCTTCCCTACAAGAAGAGGAACAGAACCCCCCAGACTGTGCCAGGGAGATTCTATTAGTCAAACTACCAGAAAGATTTCTTAGTATTTCCCCAAGTCCACCAGACTTTCTCTATGAAACTACCCATATCAACTACATGTTGCTGGAAGGGAATCCAATTATGATGAAAAGCCATCCATGTAGCTGAAACCAGGCAAGGGAGATTGTGGGGGCAGGTCCGAGAGACCTTGGTGACACTCCAGCTCCATATCCCTGAGTGCCCTTCATTAGGAGAACAATATGCCTGGCATCTCAACATACCCTGATCTCTTCTGGGCACATCTCCTCAAATGCCAGTTTGGAGTCTGATTCTTTGTTCAGCCAAGCATCCCCAATCTATAGGAGATAGCTCTCTCTGGGCTCTCAACATAACAGTCATGGAATTTTATCACACACAATGCATCAAAGGGAGCATATTATTAGAGTCTGCTAAAAGAAAGGCCAGTTACATATTTTCTTGTCAGTACTCTGTACATAAAAGATCTATTGCAGAACAGAAATGACTCATTTTCAATTTGAAGAAAACAAACAAAAATAATTAGCCCTGCCTGACCTCTGGTGGCGCAGTGGATAAAGTGTCGACCTGGGAACACTGAGGTCGCCGGTTCAAAACCCTGCACTTGTCGGGTCAAGGCATATATGGGAGTTGATGCTTCCTGCTCCTCCCCCCTTTCTCTCTTTCTCTCTCTCTCCCTCCTTCCCTCCCTCCTCTCTTAAGTGAATAAATAAAATTAAAAATAATAATAATAATTAGCCCGTCTTTTCCTTTGCAATCAGATGCCCATCCCTAAATTTAACAAGCACGTTTCCTGTGTTGATCTTTATGACTGGCAGGCAGGCTTAGACCTGAGGTCATGCCACCAATCTCTCACCACCTCTGATAAATCAGCACCCAAATTTAGTAGTGTCCCAGGGGGCTTCCAGGAGAAAGGAGTAGAGAAGGCCAAGGCACCAGCCCTTCCCCCTGCCCCCAGCAACCCTAAGCATGGACAGCATCCATGAGCATAGAGAAGATACAAGGAAAAGTTGACCTGAAAGTCAGCTGCCAGGACACTGGTCCACGGCCTTTATAACATGTTAGTAAGTTAGAATTTGTTCACAATAGGGAGTGATATTCAAAATGTGACCCTTGCTTTCAAAATGCCTTTAGTTACCTTATGATCAAGCACACATGGCTTATATCTACAGTAGGAATTTTTCAAAATGTGAAAAGAATAAAAATGGGAGAAACTGCGAGGAAAACAGCTGTGGTTAGGCCTGCTCTCTGGTTTCCTGGCTGCAAGTACTTTCAATACAATTAGTGCATGAGCACGTGGAAGGAAGCCATGTGTGTCTCTATGAAAAGCTATATAGGTGCTTTCCCTGGGTAGCGATTCTCCCAGATTGTTCTTCGTGCTACCACGAGGTGCAGTTTCCAGATTCCCTCAGCTACCACAGTGAGTGGTGGTTCTCTTGATCCCTGACATCCATTGCAAAAAGCGGTTTTCCTTTATGTTGGGCAAACCAGTGTGTTACAAGTGTGTTGGTTTCCTCGCTTGCACTTTGCCTAACTGGTGCATGAGCACATGCGCATGGGGCAGCGCCAGGTGTGTATAGTCTACGGAAGGCTGTGAGCGCTTGCCCTCAGAACAGTAGATTGCACACTGTGTATTGCTTGCCTGCTTGGGAGGGTTCGTTTGCTGGGGAAAGCCCCCCGCCCCCGAACCCCGTTTGAATTGAGAGGAGAGAGAGAGAGAGAGAGAGAGAGAGAAGCGGTTTTCCCTGTCTGCTTATTTGACCACTGTTGTGAGACTCTACTAAACGGAATGGCCCACCATTTTCTGGCTCCACACTTCCTCTGCCATCAGCTCGAGTTCAGTGTGAACCTGCCAGGCCTCGACCACCGGCACTACAGAAACCTAGTCAGCCCACAAGTTCTCAAAAGCTGATGTATACACATTTGTCTGAAATTCAAAATGCACTTTTGCAGCAAGTCATCTATCAACCTAAGCTGTGATGGACTGAAGGACAAAACTAAAGACCATGGAGCCTAAGTGCTGCGTGTGCTGTTCCCAGCAGCAGCTGTCAGGCGACCGGGCCGTCACACTTGCCTAGGCTGTATCAGCCACAGTCTCAGGTTGAACATCTTCCTAGAGAGTTTGAGTATCTCACTCCACAAATGTGGTCTGATTACATTATACAGCAAAAATGAAGTACATTTTCAATTGTTTTAAAGGAAGAAACATGCACTGAGACATTTCATCTGCAAATTTACTGAACTAGACATTGATTTTTTAATACAGAAATATACTATGCATTTTGTAAATTCAAAATTTCCACCTTAAGAGAGTTATCAAAACTTACGGTTTTAGGAGTCTGAATTAGACTGACATTTAGAGAACAAGATGGCAGATCATTTCAACCACTGAGCTCTCAGCTGTATCCTAACTTCACGAAGCTGGTGGCCCAGCTGTCAGAACACAACTAAACTGGATCAAGTGGAAATACAGGACCCAACCAAACATGAGGGCTCCATGACCCTAACAAAATTTCTGCTCAGAGTAGGAACACAGGGCAGCACCTCAGAATCCACCTTATGCACAAAGACAGACTTCTAAGGAATGCAACTTAGATCATGGAGATGGTGTCGCTCCAGCCAGGGCCTTGCTGGCTTTGATCTGCTTCTATTCTCTGGCCAAATGTATCTAACTTGCAGACACAGGGTATCAAGATCACATCTGTGTCCACACTCACTGCAAAGAAAGGCAGGTCACCTGGACTCCACCAGGTGCTCCTCGGCTCCCACAGGCCCCAGGCCCCAGGAATACTCTCCCCCAACCGGCACTGCCAACAACACCCCGTCAGTCTGGAGGAGCATGTTTCTCCTACACAACTGCTCAGAGAACTGACAGAGCCTCACTGCTTTTCCCCTTTCCTCCTACCCTGGAAACAAACACACAGCCCAAAGCAGCAATTCCTATCTGCTCTGGGCCACCCCTTCCTATGAGAATCTTAACCCAAAGTTAGTAACTGACCACTGAAAGTCTTCTGTGATATTCTGCTCTGACCACTCAGAACCATCCATGCTTAAGGGCAGCACTCAAATCATACCTGCCTTTACCCAACACCTGGCAGTAACATCACTCTGCACAGCAACCCCACACACACAGATCAAATTGATAAGCTGAATAGGAAGCTAGAGGGAACAGGGGGGAAAGGGGGCACCTCCCCCCAACACTGAGGCAGTGTCTGTATCTCTCCACAAGTGAGAAGCCTCCTGGGAGGGCTGTCAACTTGGGCCCTGCAGCACCCCTGTTTCAGCCACAGGGCTCAGCCACTGTCCTGAAGCAGAGCTCACTGGATGCCCTGCACACCTGGCTGACCAGAGGAGAAGTCTATTTTGGTTCCCTCCCACAACCAAGCCTATGTCTCTCCCACTCCTCCTAGAAGTCCTCCTAATCCAGTCAGAAAAAGTCAAATGGCAACCACTATTAAGGGCCTGTCCTAACCTCCAAACTATTCCTTGTCCCAAAGTACCAGAGTGCCCCTAACCTTTTACACAATCAATCAAAAAGATTCAAGTTTGGAGGTCTCTGCTAGGCAGCCACTCAAACGCTTCCTCCCTGAACTAACTTGAATGGAATAAGTGGCAGCCCCTGGGCATCCCAGAGGTACACTAATTGCACTAAATAATAACACTTACTGAACTTAGCAGGCAGAATTTCAGGCACTAAAGCTATATAATTATATGGGGAAAGGGCACTGAGAGGAGACCACCAGAAATGTCACTGCTGCCTAGACTCAGTCATTCCTTTTGAATTCGAAAGTTTCCTATGAGTTTCAAGGGGTTTTTTTGCCTATTTTCAAGACTTCACACAGCCAACAGCAGAAACAGGGCTGTGCCACGAAAAGTGTGGTCAAATGGGTCCCTGGGGCTTCCATGCAAGCATTACCTTGAACAACCTAAGGACCCACAGAAAGAAGATACCTACAGAGATAGGTGCCTGGTGGCTTAACTGGGCTCAAATAAAAAAAATTTATAAAATTAAGAAAAAACTAAACACAAAAACAGAGCCCAGCAACCATTTCTGCACACAGCTTCACACACAAACTGCATGTATGGCCATTAGTCGCAGCTATCACTGCCATGACATGCAAGTTCTCGTTAGATTCAGGCAGATGGTAAAGAAACAGTGGAGCCAAAAAATGGTGGGCAATTCCTTTATTAAAGTCTTGTACTGGCCATGAACAACACACAGGGAAAACACTTCCCTCGGGTTCCACAACCAGGAGAATCTTCTCCGGATCTTCCTAGAATCAAAGGCCCCACCAGTCTCAGTGAAGCTCGCAAAAGCCCCTCAGCTCTGGTTCACCATCTGCACACCTTCTTTCTCTCTCTGCACATACATACTGGCTTCTCTTTCAGCACTCTGCATTGTCTCTGCTCTCCCTGCAAAACATGTTTTCTCTCTCCTTTAGCTCTCCAACTTTCAGGTGCAAAAACCACTCCTCCAGCAAAACATTAGCAAGACAATGGGCTCTTCCCTAGCAGGAAGGTAATTTGCAGTTTCACAGACATATACCTGGCGCTGCCCAGCACCACTTTCTAACAATAAAAGTGAGCAAACTCAAAAATTACAAATTTTACAAATTCATTTGCCCAACAATGCACCTCAGGGAGAAACAGGCACTGAGATACCTGACTGCCCTGAATTCCAGCCATCTGAGCAGCCCTTATCTGGAATCCTATTTCAACCAACAGGACTGAGGATTTTCCACATCCAATCAGAGCTGTGTAGCTTTATCTCCCCCCCCCCCCCCAACGGCTTCTTAACAGACGAATCAGAGCAGCTCCATTCTGACCAATTAGGACAGTGCCTTTTGGGCTAATCATACTGCAAGAATTTGGAGCCCATTTGCATAAGGACAAACCAATAATAACACACCAGGGGCTGGGACTTCTGTCTACATAAACCAGCTCCCCTTTGGTGCTGGGAGCTACTTTTCCTTTCCACCAGAGACTAAAGACTGCCTTTCCTGCCTGGAGCCATCCAGCTGGAGAAGTGGCCTGCCCCAGGGCCACCTCACCCCAGAGCCTCCTAACATCAGTGCTGTTTTCACAGCCCTGCTGTAACACAACTGAGTTGTTCCACGCTATGCTGTATCACAATTAAGCTGTTTGCACTGAATAAAATTTTCTTCTTCACCCAAACCCAAATTGTGGATTCTTGTCGGATGTTGAATTGACTGCAATGACCAGATTGACACACCTCACTTTAAACCCAACTCTGGAAAGGTATATAATAAGAAGAAAAGTTGATCTGACTAGTGCTTCCAATGTTCCCTGCCCTACTGGAGCTGGGATTACAACCTTATAAAACAGATTGTTCAAGAAACACAGAGTTTACAGAAATGTTGCAAATGGTCACTTACCCCAAGAGTAGCAATGCTTCATGAGCAGATTACAGCAGAGAAAGTGATGCCCACCCAGTGAGCTTCATGGCAGAAAAGCCAGCAGGGAACTACAGGGAGGGCTTAGCATATCACCCAATGTACCAAAAAAACCTTCAAGACCACCAGGATGATTTCACATGAGGGGTGACCCTGCCCAACAGGAGTCCTCTTTTCTTATGCAAGTGCCCCACAGTCAAGATCAAACTATCTTGAGCCCTGGCCAGTTGGCTCAGCAGTAGAGCGTTGGCCCAGTATGTGGAAGTCCCAGGTTCAATTCCTGGCCAGGGCACACAGGAGAAGCACCCATCTGCTTCTCCCCCCTTCCCCCTCTCCTTTCTCTCTGTTTCTCTCTTCCCCTCCTGCAGCCAAGGCTCCATTGGAGCAAAGTTGGCCCAGGCGCTGAGGATGGCTCCATGGCCTCCACCTCAGGTGCTAAAATGGCTCCTGCCACAACAGAGTGACGCCCCAGATGAGCAGAGTATCGCCCCCTAGTGGGCATGCTGGGTGGATCCCGGTTGGGCACATGCAGGAGTCTGTCTGCCTGCCTCCCCACTTCTCACTTTGGAAAAATACAAAAACAAAC
Organism: Saccopteryx leptura; assembly: GCF_036850995.1. Taxonomy (NCBI): domain Eukaryota; kingdom Metazoa; phylum Chordata; class Mammalia; order Chiroptera; family Emballonuridae; genus Saccopteryx; species Saccopteryx leptura. The sequence goes on along the minus strand of NC_089507.1, from coordinate 111,001,069 downwards.
AAACAAACCAAAAAGATCAAATTGTCTTGAGCTCCCCATCAAGTTCATATAGTGAGGTGAATAAGGGAGATGAAACACCAAGTGAGGAGTGAGAATAAAACTGTCAGTCAAAAGGAAGCATTAGAATAACTGCAGCTTTCTATATTCCAGGCTCTATCTGTTGGTTTCCAAATTCTACCATTTCCCTGATCCCATTACCATGAGTTACAAAGAGATGGGCTTAATTTTCATAAAAAAAATTCACTGCTTCATGTACTATTTACTGAGCATCTGCTCTATGCAAAACACTGTGTGTCAAGGACAAGGGATCTTAAAGAGATCCCAGCACTCTGGCAGACCATGGCTTACAGGAGAAGGCCAATCGAGACACAGCCAACTGCACGGTCATATACTAATATAAGTGCTAGGATGAACCAAAATCCTCTTAGGTGCCAACCCCAGGACACCCACACACTGGGCCGTGGGCTACCTAAAGGGCATTTTAAATCTCTCCAAAGGATGTGAGCTCTGCCTCCCCCCAGGAGCACCAAAGATGCTCTAGCCATAAATGGAGCCTTTGATAAACAATAGGACAAATGAAAATAAGGCTTGCTTTTCCCTTTCAATTAAAAAAAAAAGGCCCACAGGAACTAAAAGTAGCATATAGCCTGACATATGGCTTCCTCAGGAAGCCAACACTATACCCATCACAGATCTAATGCAATCTCTATCAAAATCTCAATAATATTTTATTGAAGAAATAGAAAAGTTCATCCTAAAATTCATGTAAAATCTCAAGGGACCCAAAATAGCCAAAACAATCTTTGGGGGCGGGGGCAGAGACAGAGAGAGGAATAAAGAGACAGAAAGAGAGAGAGATGAGAAGCATCAGTTCTTCACTGAGGCTCCTTAGTTGTTCATTGATTGCTTTCTCATATGTGCCTTGACCAGGGAGCTACAGCAGATCAAATGACCGCTTGCTCAAGCCAGTGACCTTGGGGTCAGATCTATGATCCCACACTCAAGCCAGCGAACCTGCACTCAAGCCAGTGACCTCGGGGTTTCGAACCTGGGTCCTCTGTGTCCCAGTCTGATGCTCTATCCACTGCACCACCACCTGGTCAGGCATAGCCAAAACAATCTTAAAAAGGAATAAAAAAAAGAACTGGAGGACTCACATTTGCTGATTTTGAAACTTACTACAAAGCTGCAGTAATCAAAACAGTGTGGTATTCACATAAAAACATACAGACCAATGGAACAGAGAGTCCAGAAATTAATTCTCACAAATATGGTCAAATAATTTTTGACAAAGGTGCTAAGACCATTCAATGGAAAAAGGATTCTTTTCAACAAATAGTGCTGGGAAAACTGGATATCCATATGCAAAAGAAAGAGTGGGGCCGTTAACTAACACCATATATAAAAATGAACTCAAAATAGAACAAGAACCTAACAGTAAAACTCTTAGAAAATAAAAAAGCTTGACAACATTGAACTTGGCCTTGATTTCTTGGATATAACACCAAAGGCATAGATAACAAAACAAAAAATGGACCAACTGGACTTTATGAAAATTAAAACATTTTGTTCATCAAAAAATACTATCATTGCCTGACCTGTGGTGGCGCAGTGGATAAAGCATCGACCTGGAAATGCTGAGGTCGCCGGTTCGAAACCCTGGGCTTGCCTGGTCAAGGCACATATGGGAGTTGATGCTTCCTGCTCCTCCCCCTTCTCTCTCTCTTTTTCTCTCTCTCCCCCCCCCTCTCCCCTTTCTAAAATGAATAAATAAATAAATAAAAATTAAAAAAAATACTATCATTAAATTTTTTTTTTTTTTTTTGTATTTTTCTGAAGTTGGAAACGGGGAGGCAGTCAGACAGACTCCCACATGCGCCCGACCGGGATCCACCCGGCATGCCCACCAGGGAGGCGATGCTCTGCCCATCTGGGGCGTTGCTTTGTTGCAGCCAGAGCCATTCTAGCACCTGAGGCAGAGGCCATAGAGCCATCGTCAGCGCCCAGGCCAACTTTGCTCCCATGGAGCCTTGGCTGCCGGAGGGGAAGAGAGAGACAGAGAGGAAGGAGAGGGGGAGGGGTGGAGAAGCAGATGGGCACTTCCCCTGTGTGCCCTGGCCAGGAATTGAACCTGGGACTCCTGCACGCCAGGCCGACGCTCTACCACTGAGCCAACCGGCCAGGGCAAAATTTTTTTTTTTATAGACTACACTGCAAAAAGGCAGCCCACAGGATAGAAGAAAATATTTGCAAATCATATATCTGATAAGTGATGTATAAAAAACTTCTAAAACTCAATGATAAAAACAAAAACCTAATTGAAAAATGGGCAAAAAACTTGAATAGGCATTTCTCCAAAGAAAATATATGAATGGCCAATAACCACATAAAAAAATGCTCAACATCAAAATTATTTGGGAAATACATATCAAAATTAGGATGGCAAGGATGCAGAGAATTTGGAACCTTTTTCTACTATTAGTAGGAATATAAAATGGTATAGCCACTGTGGAAAAACAGTATGGAGGTTCCTCAAAAAATTAAAAACAGAACTACCTTAGGATCCAGCAATTCTTCTAGGTATATAACTAAAACAATTGAAAGCTGGGTCTCAGATATTTTACACTCATGTTTGCAGGTGCACTATTTGCAATAGTTAAGACATGGAAGAAATTCAAGTATCCATTGACAGATAAATGAACAAGAAAATTTGATCTATACATACAATGGAATATTATTCCACCTTAAAAAAAAAGAAAATTCTGCAGTATGCTACATGATGGATGAACTTTAAGGACATTATGCTAAATGAAATAAGCCAGTCATAAAATGGCAAATAATGTATCATTCCACTCTTTCTTTTATTGAGTAGTCAAAATCATAAAGATAAAAAGTATAGTAGTGATTGCAGGAGTTGGAGGGAGGGAAGGATGCGAAGTCATTGTTTACTGGGTACAGAGTTTGAATTTTACAAGATTGAAAAAAGTTATCTGAATGTGAAACCATACAGAGTCCTCACAATTTTTTTTTTAATTTTTTTTTTATTTATTCATTTTAGAGAGGAGAGGGAAAGACAGAGAGAGAAAGAGAGAGAGAGAAGAGACAGAGAGAGAGAAGGGGGAGGAGCTGGAAGCATCAACTCCCATATGTGCCTTGACCAGGCAAGCCCAGGGTTTTGAACCGGCGACCTCAGCATTTCCAGGTCGACGCTTTATCCACTGCGCCACTACAGGTCAGGCCGAGTCCTCACAATTTTTATTTGATTTGTGACTACAGCTTAGGAATCACATTTTTACCTCTTTCTATACCCTCAGAGACTTTACCTTTTCCTTGGATAATGAGTAACTCCCAAGGATGCAGAAAACAATAGCCCAGACCTGACTCATGGTCATAAGGTCTGAACCTCTGGCAGGCTAAAGATCTTGACCTAAATTATATTCTGGCTCCTGAGCCCTAAAATGAAATGGAAAAATAAATAAATAAAAGGTTAAAATAAAATAAAAAAATAAAAGATCTGTAGCACTTTCTACATTATGTTTAAAGCATTTAGCTTAACCTGAATCGTAAGCTCCTTGAGAACAGGAATCCTGTCTTGGGCCACTCTGAATCCTTCACAACACCCACAGCAGTACCTTCCCCTGGACTTGACATTCATAATTTCATAGAGACACCTTTTCCTCCTTTACCACAAAAATCTAAATTTCTTTAAAATTAGTGAATAAAACACCACAGATATAAAACTAGCAGGGTTGGCTCTGGCCAGTTGGCTCAGAAGTAGAGCGTTGGCCTGGCGTGTGGAAGTCCTGGGTTGATTCCTGGCCAGGGCACACAGGAGAAGCGCCCATTTGCTTCTCCACCCCTCCCCCTCTCCTTCCTCTCTGTCTCTCTCTTTCCCTCCCGCAAGCCAAGGCTCCATTGGAGCAAAGCTGGCCCGGGCGCTGAGGACGGCTCCATGACCTCCGCTTCAGGCACTAGAATGGCTCTGGTTGCAGTGGAGCATCTCCCCTTGGTAGGCATGCCAGGTGGATCCCAGTCAGCGCATGCGGGAGTCTGTCTGCCACCCCAGCTTCTTCTCACTTTGGAAAAATACAAAAAAAAAAACAAACAAAAAACCCCCCAAAAGCTAGCAGGGTTAATCTATCACAAAGTATGATTAAGTATGTAGTACCCATTATACTTAAACATCAGGAACCGAAAAAAATAAAAGGAAAGTTCCTGTCTTGAAACATCTTATAGGTATTTTCTTCTAGGCTTTTCTAACTTTTCTGCAATAAATACTTTATTTTTATAAATAGAACAAATGTCATTTTGAAAACATTTTAATGAAACATATAATAAATGTTATAGGTATTTTAGAGAGGGCTGAGTCATGTGACTAGGGGACAGGCAATAAGGTGGCCATGGAGAAAGCTGGGCATGAAAGACTGGAAAACAGAAACAGGACTAGAAGGGAGGGAGGCGAGGCAGGGAAGGAAAGAAAGATGATCGTGGTGAGGGTGGAAGGTGAAACAACAAGCTGGAGGAGAATCACCAAATCATCCACTGAGGCTAACAGTCACTGAGATCCCAGGCTCATCACAAACACAATCTCATCTAATCCTTGTAACCACTCAGGTAGGTATTACTACTGTATTTCCCCAGTATAAGACGCACCCTTTTCCGAAAAATTTGGGGTCTAAAAATTGGGTGCATCTTATACAGTGGTTGTAGTATTTTTACTTGCATTTCATGCTTTTTTGCGTTTGTTTTTGCACATATTGTTGAAGACAGTGATTCGCCATCAGACGCAGATCAGGACAAGCTAATGGATGGGAGTTTTGACAGTGATGAGGAGTTGTATCAATTTTATGATTAATAAAAGTTGAGTTCAGCCCTGGCCGGTTAGCTCAGTGGTAGAGCGTCGGCCTGGCATGCGGAAGTCCCGGGTTCGATTCCCGGCCAGGGCACACAGGAGAAGCACCCATCTGCTTCTCCACCCCTCCTCCTCTCCTTCCTCTCTGTCTCTCTCTTCCCCTCCCGCAGCCGAGGCTCCACTGGAGCAAAAGATGGCCCGGGCGCTGCTGGGGATGGCTCCTTGGCCTCTGCCCCAGGTGCTAGAGTGGCTCTGGTCACGACAGAGCGACGCCCTGGATAGGCAGAGCATCGCCCCCTGGTGGGCGTGCCAGGTGGATCCTGGTCGGGCGCATGCAGGAGTCTGTCTGACTGCCTCCCCGTTTCCAGCTTCAGAAAAATATAAATAAATAAATAAATAAATAAATAAAAGTTGAGGTCAATAACTTTATGTAATACATTTCTTTTTTCAAATTTCAGGTCCCAAAATTAAGGTGCATCTTATACATGGGGAAATATAGTATTTCCATTTTAGAGATGATAACGCTTATCACTAGGGTGGGACAGTGGATAAAGTGTGGACCTGGAAGCTGAGGTTGCCTGTTCAAAACTCAGGGCTTGCCCAGTCAGGGCACATATAAGAAGCAACTACTATGAGATGTTTCCTGCTCTGTGTTCCCACCCTTTCTCTCTCCTCTAAAATCAATAAATAAAAATCTCAAAAATAAAATAAATTCCCCCACCTGATCACTAAGGCTTCATGCTTCTCCCTTAAAAAGGCAAAACACTGTCTAACCAGTGGTGGTGTTGAGGTCCCAGGTTTGACACCCCAAGATCATCAGCTTGAAGGTGGGCTCATCTTGCTTGAGCCCAGGCTTGGCAGTTTGAGTGCAGGGTCAAAGGCTTGAGAATGGGATCATTGAAATGATCCCATGGTCACTGGCTTGAAGCCCAAGGTCACTGGCTTGAGCAGGGAGTCACTGGCTCAGCTTGAGCCCCCCACCCTCCCACCACCATCAAAGCACATATGAGAAACAATCATAAACAAAGTGACACAAATACAAATTGATTCTTCTCATCTCTCTGGCTTCTTCCCCCTCTCTCCCCCTCCCTTCTTCCCTCCCTCCCTCCTCACAAAACAATAAAGAAAAAGTAGGGCAGTCTGCCCTAAATCACACATCTACTAAGTGGTGAAGTCTGTGCTCTTTCAACTCCGCTAGCAATTTTCCACCTGGGTTCTGTGTTATCAGAGAGAGGGATATATAAGATACCTGGGCTGAGTCTTCAGCCTTGAGCAGAGGAAGCTCTGGGTTCCATTTCAGAATAAACCTGACTAGTATAATTCATTTATATTTTGAGAACCTGTATAAAAAGTCATTTTAGAAAATGCAGGAGTTGCTTGCCTGGCTTGTGGTGATGCAGTGGATACAGCATCAACCTGGAACAATGAGGTCGATGGTTTGAAATCCTGCCCACTCAACAGCTAAAGTGAAGTATGTATAAGTTAATACTTCTCATTCCACCCCCTCTGTAAAATCAATAAATCTTTAAAATAAAAGAGAAAGAAAAAATGCAATAGTTCCAATACTTCAAAAATTTAATAGTTTGAAGCTACTGGCCTGTGCCACATTACCACAATGAAGGCCTGAGGGGCTGGGACTAAGTGGTAGGTATGCTGCGCTGGGGGGCTGGGCTGGGGGCACAGAGGAAGGAGCAGGCTGCCCTACACAAGGTGGGAACACAGACTGACATGCCAGGATGGAGAAAGCTCCAGCAGCTCAATTTAAGGCAGAAGGAAGGGAGTCCTTTCATTAGCTGAGAACTGTCCACCTTATGCTTGCAGCAAAACCAAATGTGTTGGCACATCCTCAAAGCAGCCAGCATTCAAATAAAAACTTATGAAAGGCTGCTGTTTTCATAAGGACTGGCTTTGGTTAAAAATAATTTTATCAAACACCTGAACAACTGCAAAAGTGTGCAATTCTATTTTCAAACCACCTGAATGTGTGCCAATCTTACAAAAGAGTGTGTGTGTGGTTGGGGGGGTGAGGGTGGGGGTAAACATTACTGGGAAGGGGATAATGTCTGCTGGCTTGCCAGGCATCCTGGGCAAGTTTTTTAGGGTGTTTCTCCATTCTAGGTTTGCGTCCTACTAATCAATCATTGAAAGGCAGCATAAAGGGCATTTAGATAAAGTCAAAATTAACTAACAAGAATGTATCTATATTCAGTCATAAATAAAGCAAGACCAAAGGATGCTCTTGTGCTGATTTCATTTCTGTGCTATATTTTATACAGTCTGACAGTTCTCAGAATTTGAAAGTTATACTCCTTAAAAGCAAGCCAGTGAACGTTTGGTATGAGATTTCCCATTTTTAGTTCTAAAGGCTGAGCTGACTTGCTGTTAGAAAAGGGCAGTCAGCAGATCCACAGCAGTGATTCTCTCCCTTCACCTGATTTCATGCTCCTGACCAGCATTAGATGGCGCCTTTATAAAGGATAGCAACCATAATGCATTCTTACTGCACACACTGAGCCTTGCATTTAATGGCTTTATGGAAGAGATAAAAGGGTTTTTGAATTCTCTGCTTTGCTGTAAAAGTGACAATTCTCTAGCTCTTAGTTCGTTCATGAATAAAATCCGAGCCTTGAAACCCTTCTATTTAGCTCAGCAAACACCATATTTCCCCATGTATAAGGCACACCTTTTTTCAAAGAGTGTTGGGTCTAAAAACTGGTTGCATCTTATACAGTGGTTATAGATTTTTTACATGCATTTCCTGCTTTTTCGCACTTGTTTTTGCGCTTATTGTTGAAGACAGTGATTCGTCATCAGACACAGATGAGGACAAGCTAATGGATGGGAGTTCTGACAGTGATGAGTTGTATGAATTTTATGATGAATAAAACGAGTTCAATAACTTTATGTAATAACATTTTTTTTTCAAATTTTGGGCCCCCAAATTAAGATGTGTCTTATACATGGGAGTGTCATACATGGGGAAATACGGTATCGAGCACCCTACCTTTGCAACAGGTGTTGTAGTAATGCTGGGAATTCAAAGATGAAAGACACAGTAGCTGCCTTTGGGAGGTTTGTTACGATTTAGAAATGAAATATATATGTAAGCCAATGACTTCTTTATAACTTGGTATATACAGATCAAGGAACTAGGAAAACCTAGAAGGATCCTGCAGTAGGCAGAATAATGGCCCAAAGATCAATCCCTATAAATATGTCAGCTTACATGGCAAAAGAGAATTAAAGTTGCAGATAGCATTAAGGCTGAAATTCAATGAATGTACAATAGGAAAACAATGTGATCCATGTACAAGTGGAAAAGAGAGGTAGGAGAGAGAGAGATGTGGTGGCAGAAGCAGAGTCAAGATGCCAGGTTGCTGGCCTCACAGACAGAGGGGCTCAGCCCAGGCACGCAACTGGGAAAGGCAAAGAAAGAGGGTTCACACTATGAGCTGCCAAAAGTACTGACAATCCCATGACATTAGCCAAGTGGTACAGGTATCAGACCTCTTAACTGGAGAACTGTAAAATAACACATTTGCATTGTTTTAAGCCACTATGTGTAGTAATGTGTTCTGGCAGCAATAGAAAATGAATAAAGAGCCTTTTCATTAAAGCCCGGGCCAGGTGACTCAATTAATAACAGCGTGGTCCCGATACATCAAGGTTGTGGGTTCAATCCCTGGTTAGGGCACATACAAGAATCAACCACTGAATATACAACTAAGTGGAACAGCAAATTGATGTTTCTCTTTCTCTCTCTCTCTTTTCCTTCCTCTCTTTCTCTCTCAAATCTAAAATTTTTTTTAAAAAGAACCTTTCAGTTGGAAAATACAATTATTTATATATGCAAAGAGAAGAAGCCTAGAGAGGTTGGTCCAGAAACACAAATGCTGAATCCACGGACTCATTGTGGTATGTAAAAGAAGTCCTCAGTGCCTGCGCCTAAAATATCCTTCATAAATTCACCAACCAAGAGAGTGCAGTCTGGGAGGCAAACTGCTTGTCAGTACCATACCACAGCAATTCTGCTAATATTACACTCTGAACACTTACATGCCACAGAGGGAACGCTCACAGAAGCATTCTGAAATGTCTGCTATCAGTCTATTTCGCTACAGTCTCAGTAAACTAAGAGTCTACAAATACGGCCTACTATGGAACACAGAGTTCATACGTGGTACCAGGAAAAGCAGCACACTGGCCTGGGGACAGGGTCTACTCCTCTGGAGCTGCTCTCCAGGAGTCACATACAGCCCTGACGTGACCTGCAACTCTGCAGGAACACGAGGAAGCAAGAGGGCTGGGGACCAGCCTGGTGATTGTTGGCTCACATGCGAGGTCTCAGGGGAACACAACCTCAGCGGGACTGAGGCCAGAAGGGAAGGACCACACCTGATTTTGTTATTTTCAGAAAATCCCAGTTTCCATATGGAATTTTACAGCTGTGTTCAGAATCTATCAATACACCAATCTGTGGCTTTAGATATCTTGTGAATCCTAGCAGCAAGTTTATTCAGGAGGAAAATGCTTAATTCTATGTACTGCACATTAACTACTACATTTTGTGCTGTTTTATGAACTCAGAAAACAACTGTAGGGGTCAGAAACGGGTCTTCCCAGAATGGGACACCCTGGCATACAGATTAGCTTGAGCTAAAAATGAAAGCCCAATAAACTCAGGAAGAATTGTTTACCTCCCCCTTTGTCTCAAAGATATTCAGGTAGAAAAAACTGCTTTGGGAAGGGAAGTATAGCATATTCACATCAGTAGATAGGCATGACATGTGGTGGACAGGGTTAGGTTCCCCTCTGCCACACTCCTTCTGAGTCAGCAAGAATGTGTTTCTCACTTTATCAGATACCTGAGAATTGCCTTTGAAATGCCAGACCCCTCCCCAATCTTTCTTCTCTGTCCAAAATAATGTATATACCTCATTTTAGTTCAATGTCTTTGGAATCCCCCTTGTGCAAATACTAAAATTTGATTCTCTCTCTCTCTTTTTTTTAGAGACAGATGAGAAGCATCAACGCATAGTTGTGGCACCTTAGTTGTTCACTGACTGCTTTCTCTCTTTTTTTTTTTTTTTTACAGAGACAGAGAGTGAGTCAGAGAGAGGGATAGAAAGGGACAGACAGACAGGAACGGAGAGAGATGAGAAGCATCAATCATTAGTTTTTCATTGCGTGTTGCAACACTTTAGTTGTTCATTGATTGCTTTCTCATATGTGCCCTGACCACAGGCCCTCAGCGGACCAAGTAACCCCTTGCTGGAGCCAGCGACCTTGGGCTCAAGCTGGTGGGATTTTTGCTCAAACCAGATGAGCCCGCGCTCAAGCCGGCGACCTCGGGGTCTGGAACCTGGGTCCTCTGCATCCCAGTCCGACGCTCCATCCACTGCGTCACCGCCTGGTCAGGCGTTCACTGACTGCTTTCTCAAACGTCCCGGGGGATTGGGGGAAAGTGTGACTCTAGCTGAGCCAGTGACTCCTTGCTCAAGCCAGAAACCTTTGGGCTCAAGCCAGCAACCATAGGGTCATGTCTATGACCCCAAGATCAAGCCAGCAACCTCACGATCAAGCTGATGAGCCCGTGCTCAAGCCAGCAACCTCGAGGTTTCAATCCTGAGTCCTCTACGTTCCAGTCCAATGCTCCATCCTCTGCACCATCGCCAGGTCAGATGAAAAATAGATCTTTGGCCCTGGCCGGTTGGCTCAGCGGTAGAGCATTGGCCTAGCGTGCGGAGGACCCGGGTTCGATTCCCGGCCAGGGCACACAGGAGAAGCGCCCATTTGCTTCTCCACCCCTCCACCGCGCCTTCCTCTCTGTCTCTCTCTTCCCCTCCCGCAGCCAAGGCTCCGTTGGAGCAAAGATGGCCCGGGCGCTGGGGATGGCTCTGTGGCCTCTGCCTCAGGCGCTAGAGTGGCTCTGGTCGCAACATGGCGACGCCCAGGATGGGCAGAGCATCGCCCCCTGGTGGGCAGAGCCTCGCCCCTTGTGGGCGTGCCGGGTGGATCCCGGTCGGGCGCATGCGGGAGTCTGTCTGACTGTCTCTCCCTGTTTCCAGCTTCAGAAAAATGAAAGAAAAAAAAAAAAGAAAAATAGATCTTTTTAATAATGAAAGTAAACTCCCCCTCAAATATTTTTATATTTTATCTTTTTTTAAATTAAATTTACTGGAGTAACATTGGTTAAAGATTTTCCCATTAATCTTTATTAATTTGATTATTAGCCCAGCTGGAAGAACTTAGAAGGTGGGAAGAAAATTATTTAAGCCACCCACAGTGCATAGTAAATTTTTAAAGGACAAGCACACTGTATGTGTATGACTTTTAAGAACATGTGTATACTTCCCTCCTCCCTTTTCTTGACTTCCTTCTTTATCTACTCATCTAAGAATTATCTCCAAACATCCTATTTTGCATATTTGATAAACAGACTGATTAAAGTGTACCTTTCTCCCATCCTTGTCCCAACAGAACACTGAGCAAACAGTCTTGTCCGTCTCTAGCAGGGGTCTCAAACTTGTGGCCGCGGGCCGCATGCGGCCCGCAGACTAATCCACGGGCTTACTTAATTTTATCCAAAATATTTTGAACTTCGTGGATTAGTCTGCAAGCCGCACAAAATTGTTCGGCGGGCCGCGAGTTTGAGACCCCTGGTCTAGAGTTCCCTGCCATCTTAGTTTGAAGTAACCTCCTCCTCACTTTTACTCTCCTCTGCTGTTCTGAACCATAAACCAGTCATTCAAACCACATGTTCTTTATGGCACTCCCACAACCCCTTGGCACACTAAAAGGGACAAGAAACAAATGACCATGATGAACACAGCTCTCCCAAGGGAGATGTGCAAAAGGAAAAAGGTAACGTGGGTTACCGGAGATCCCTTTCTGCCTCAACCAGCTTTGTCCCTAACATCAAGGTTAACAGGAGCTAAGGATAATGAGGCCCGCAGACTCTGACATAACACAAAGATAAAGAAAAACAGAATGTGAAGAATGATTTCTCAACCAGCCAACATCAAGTTAACCCTTTGGGTAGCACAAACATTCATGTATGTCCTCGTGCCTCCTGATCATCCAGAGTATGATCAATTTATTTTAAAAATGTGTAAGGCAACATTAAAAACAGGCAAATGTATGTTCTTCTTGTTTCCATAAATTGGTTATCAAACAAACATGATTTTAAGTTAATAAAAATGTAACTAATTTCATTTTTTGAAAAAAAAAAAAACTCACTCCTGGGAGTCAGCAAGCATGAAAAAACTTGCTACTCAAAGGGTTAAGTGTCCCCAGGTCACCAGCTCTCTTCTTTTACAGGGACATTACACAAAATGTCAGCTAAAACTAATGGAATTACACAGCCAGAGTTCCAAAAGCACAACCAATTCCTATTCCTTTACTTCTCATTTTAATCAGACAGTTAAAAACCAATATATAAATTGGCAAAGGAGAAAGAATCTTAAATCAAAAGAAACACTAGTGTAGATAGGTATCAATAGTAATGTTTAGAACTCACATCATTTATGCTAAATTATTTCTCCAGGTTAATTGAAATTGGCAGTATCACGCTAAACTTTCTTCTTTCAAGTGGCTCAGTAAAGGACCATTGAAACTCTCAAGTAAACACCCACCAATTCAATCTTGGAAGGACAGACCATGACTTTATTTTGGAGCACATCCCAGTATTCTACATCAGATGGTTCTGATGATGCATATTGCAAAATACAACTGGGTTTTTAAACTTTGTCTGCTATTAGGAGGATCACAGTGAAACAAAATTCACTTGTTTAGAAAGAAGTATCAGGTGTTGGTTAGGATATGGAACTGAATTCTCAAAGTATTTCCACTTTGTAAAACTGTTGAGTTATGAACTCATATTTGCAAGTAATAAACAAGACAACCTCAAACTGTTTCAATGTTTAAATTTTAAACACAAATAAAAACTCCTGTAGTCACACAGAAGGGCAGAATTATAATCCTGGTATTATCATTATTTCAATCCAAATCTTTAGCACATTAGGACCATATGGGTTGGAGACACAAACTATGCCCAAAGCAAGCTCAAGATTACAAACCATTATGAACTTTTTCACAACTAATGTGTACAGCTACATCCACATGAATGGAGCAAACTGTACATTACTTAACTTCTACGTTAAATAGACTATTAAAAACGAAAGCCTCAAAAGCAAGTAACTAGAACTAGAACTTAGACTGACAAAAGATCTGAAGAGGAGCAGTAGTACTTCATCACTGACATTATTCAGAAAAGCAGGCACATGGCAATGCTTAAAAAAAAAAAGAAGAAAAAAGTAGGCTGACTGTGAGGTTGGTTGGCAATGGGAGAAGGTCACATGAGGAACCTGGTCTGGGGACTTGGGCTGAAACCACCCACACCCATGACCGCCAAAAGAAATGGCCCAGGAGCATTTTTTAAAAATCTGTCAACCAATGAAATTTTGCCACGTCATATCAACCCGCCACCACTCTACTGATGCTATAAACACCCTACGGATGCTATAAATTAACACACACACACCCCACTGCAAGAAAATCTGCGCGACTTCCCTGGCCCGTCTTGTGAACCAGTGAAGCTTACCCGGGATGCGCTCTAAATAAAGCTTTTGCTAGTCCACACTTGGTGGCTACAACCTTCTTTCTTCCTTGGCAGAAAATACCTTACATTTGGTGCCGAAACCCAGGATCGAACCAGGGACCTTTAGAACTTCTCAACCTCATGGACAACTGATGCAGCCCGGACTTGAAGACCCCCATCACCCTCTCAAAGCCCAGGGTAATGCTACAGGTAGCGGGTAAGTCCATCTCATTTCTTGTGGACACGGGACTACCTTCTCTGTTTTGCCATCTGTTGGGCAGATAAAATATATTATGCTCACTTTGTTAAAGATGGTGCTGCCCATGTGGAGGCCGTTGCCCAGGTGATATTAATGTGTGTCTCTGTGGGCTGTGGGCAGGCAGGATCCTTGTAGCCTAGGGCTTGGTTTTAGGATTAAGCCTTTCCCACTCTTTTTGATGTGGGGTGGTACAATCCCATCATGCCCCAGATAAGTGACTTTGTATTAGAAACTTCCCTATTTTGTATATTGGATTAAAGGTTATGAATCTACACTATAAAATGGGGGCAGAACGGGAGCTTGCTCTCTTGGTTCCTGAGATTTATCATTAGAGGAGAAAGCAGAGAGGAGAGCAGAGAAAGGCCACGTGGAGGAGGCCAGGAGAAGCAGCCAAGATGGCAGAGTGTTGAGTGAGAAGCCAGTTTGTGCAGTTTGTGCAGAGAGAAGGAAGGAGATGGGGAACAGAGGTGAATAAGTCTGGTGAGCTAGAAACCTTTGATTCTAGGAAACTCGGATAAGTCAGTAGCTTTGTGAGCACTGAATGTGAGTGGGTTTTGGAGCCCAGTGTGTGTTTTTACTTGCCTGCCGGGTGCAAGCTAGGATTAAAGATGATGGCCCACCAGTTTTTGGCTCCGTTGTTTCTTTACCGACTGTCCGAATCCAATGCGAACCTGCATGGGCCAGGCGGCTGTGATGGTGGCCTTGGATACTGGCCATACACCATCACACTCTGGACCTCTAGTTCCCTCACAGGTCTCAGTTATAGAAGTGGATGGGACTCCTTCTATTCTTCTTCGCACGTCACCCCTGACATGCAGTTTGGACAGAATCTCCTTTTCGCACTCCTTCTTAGTTATGCCCTCATGCCCTGTACCCCTCCTGAGTCAGGACATTCTACAAAGTCTCGGAGCCACTATCCAGCTGACAACATCTTCCCACTTCTTACTGAAGGCTCTCCCACTACCACAGATCACCCTAACCCGATCACACCCCCTATTCCACCGGACGTTGTCAACCCTCAAGTCTGGGCCACTTCTACTCCTGTAGTAGCTACCGACCACCCACCCGTTCACATTTGCTTAAAGAATCCCTCTCAATTCCCATCTAGACCCCAATTCCCTATTTCAGCAAGTCGCCACCAGGGCCCCAAACCAATAATTATCTGCCTCTTGAACCAAGGCTTACTCATCCCCATGGACTCTCCCTGCAACACACCCATCCTTCCTGTTTGAAAATCCTCAGGAGTTTATCATCTTATGCCTAATTAACGAGGCAATAGTTCCCCTCCATCCAGTTGTCCCTAATCCCTACACAGTAGTCACACATTCCCTCAGACACCACTCCCGGTCCTAGATCTCAAGGATGCCTTCTTTATCATTCCTCTACACCAGGGGTCTCAAACTCGCGGCCCGCCCACCAATTTTGTGCGGCCCGCAGACTAATCTACGCGAGTTTGAGACCCCTGCCCTACACCATGACTCTTACTTTCTGTTTGCCTTTACTTGGACTGACCTGGACAGTAATGCAGCCCAGCAGCTTACATGGACCATCTTGCCCCAGGGGTTCAGGGACAGCCCACACCCGTTTGGACAGGCGCTAGCTGGAGATCTGGCTGCATGAGATCTCCAGACAAGTACTCTCTTGCAATATGTAGATGACCTACTCCTCTGCAGCCCCTCCCTGTCTGCCTCAAGAAGACACACTGCCACCTTTCTTAACTTCCTTGCCATGAAGGGATATCATGTCTCCCCTACTAAGGCTCAACTTCACTCTCAGTCTGTAGTCTATGTAGTCTATCTGGCCATCACCTTAACTCCCACCACCCGAGGTCTAACTCTAGATGGAACTGCAGTCTCCAACCACCTACCACCGCTGATCAGATTCTTTCTTTCCTCGGTCTAATAGGCTTCTTTAGACACTGGATTCCCAATTTTGCTCTCTTAGCCAAACCCCCCTACGAGGCTACAAAAGAGACTCCCATGGGACCTCTCACATCCCCCAACACCATCAAAAGCGCTTTCTCTACCCTTTGAGACGCCCTCATCTCCTCTCCCCCTCTCGTTTTACCTGACCCCAGACGCCCCTTCCAACTTTTCACTGATGAAAAACAAGGTAATGCTGTTGGCGTGTTAACTCAACCTGTGGGGCCTACATACCGCCCCATAGCATACCTCTCTAAAAATTGGACACCACCGTCAAAGGCTGGCAGCCCCTGCCTCCGGGCACTGGGCAGGGCAGCTGAACTCACCAAGGAGGCTACTAAGCTCACCCTTTCCCAACCCATCACTGTCTTCTCCTTCCACAGGCTCACTGATCTCCTTTCGCACAAATCTCTTTCTCTATTGGGTCCTTCCTGCCTACAAGAGTTTCACATTCTGTTCATCAAAAACCCTTCAGTCACTCTTTTGCCCTCTCCCCAACTCAACGCACCCATTCTACTGCCAGCTCCAACGACACTTCCGGAACCCATCCACTCTTGTACAGAGCTAATAGATTTCCTCAACAAACCCCGAGATGGATTATCAGATTCTACAGATCTAAGAGATCCAGATTTAATACTCTTTGTAGATGGGAGCTCTGTACACGAACCCGATGGATGATGACAGGCGGCCTAGGTGGTGGTCACCACCTACTCCACCCTAGAAGCCCAACAGCTGCCAGAGGGCACCACTTCCCAGAAAGCATAGCTAATTGCCCTCATGCGGGCACTCACTCTGGCCCAGGAAAAATGCATAACCATATATACTGACTCTAAATATGCTTTACTTATCACCCACAGCCACTCTGCCCTCTGGGAGGAAAGGGGCTTCCTCATACCAGGGGCTCCCCCATAATCAATGCTACCCTCATTTCTAAACTTTTGCAGGCATTACAGCTTCCCATTGAGGTGGTTGTGGTACATTGTAGGGGCCATCAAACCTCTCAGGACCCGGTGGCCTCGGACCAACACGGCAGCTCGAAACCTCACCACAGGGACCTCCCCCACTCCTCTTATGTTTCTCTCCACCTCCTTGAAACCTTCCTACACTCCTGAGGAAGGACAGGCCCTCCTCAGAAAAGGTGGAAACGTGTGTAACCAGGGATGGATATTTCTCGGAGATAGAACTGCCTTACCAAAAAGACAGGCTGAAATTCTTTCTGATATCCACTATTCCTTACACATAGGACCAAAAGTTCTCTATCAGTACAACCACTCTTTTTCTTCCCAGGCCTCTAGCAGACTATCGTAAAGGTACACGCAGCATGCACTGTCTGTACCAAAGTCTCTACACAAGGGGGACTTTGCCCCCACTTCCCCACTCATCAACTGAGGGGGCACATGCCAGGCCAGGATTGGCAAACTGACTTGACTCATGTGCCGCCTCACAAAAAACTCCATTATCTCTTAACTTTTGTTGATACCTTTTCAGGATGGATAGAACCTGCAGTTTGGACTGCCAACTACCATCCAGTCAGACAACAGCCCGGCCTCCACTGCCCAAATAATCCAGCAGGTTGCCACCACTCTGAACATTACCTGGAAACTCCACACACCTATCACCCGCAATTGTCAGGTAAGGTGGAAAGGGCCCATGGCATCCTGAAGAGTCAACTAACTAAACACTCCATCGAGACCTGGCTCTCCTGGCCAAACCTCCTCCCCCGGTACTCACCAGAATCAGAGCAACCCCACGAAACCCCACAAAACCCCACTGGACTCAGCTCTTTTGAGCTGGTTTATGGTGGACCATTCCTAATCAATCACAACTTACCTGTCAACCCCCCTCCTCTTGCCACGTACCTCCCCTTTCTGTCTTTACTCTGCCATCTTCTTAGGGAACATGCAGACCGGACCCTTCCTCCTATAGGGGGTCCAGATGAAACTCATCCAGCAGTTCCCCTCCAGCCAGGAGACAGACTTCTTCTGAGGGAGCTCCAGGCCGGCTCCCTACAGCCCAGGTGGACTGGACCCCGTACGGTAATACTGACTACTCCTACTGCAGCCAAGCTCCCAGGGCAAACACCTTGGTACCATGTCTCTCGCCTCAACCTTGCCCCCATGCAGAACTGCTGGCAGTCGGAACCACTGGGCCCCACCTGTCTTCGGCTCACCAAAAGGTTGAGCCCTGAATATCCTCCTGTTACTCCTGTCCCTCCCACCGGAAACCTGCCGCCAGAGTGAATTAAAGCCAGGAGCAATACTGTTGCTATATCAGTGAGACTGGCCTGGTGTAAGAAAACATCAATGTCCTCAACCGTCTACAAGAGAAAATGCGCAAAGACCTCTTAACTCCTGATGGCAGTCACCCACCCTCACCTGGGCTGCCCCTCTCCTAGGTCCTCCGCTAATTATCAGCATATTACTCATCTTGGCTCCTCTTTTTCTTAAATTCTTACAGGGCCGCATCAGCAAGGTTTCTCAAGTCACAGTCAACCAGATGCTTCTACACCCATATTTACGACTCCCCTCAGAGCCACCATCTTCCAAACTCCCCTCCCCATGATACCCCCTAACCAGTAGGAAGTAGCCAGACAAATAGCAGCGCCCCTATCTAACATAAAAGATCAGAATGTGAGGTTAGTTGGTAATGGGGGAAGGTCATGTAAGGAACCAGGTTTGGGGACTTTGGCCGGAACCACCCACAAACATGGCCGCCAAAAGAAACAGCCCAGGAGCATTTTGAAAAAATTTGTCAACCAATGAAATTTTGCCCCATCATATCAACCCACCACCACCCTACTGATGCTATAAATTCCCTCCCCCGTGCGAGGGAATCTGTGTGACTTCCCTGGCCCCATCTTGCAGACCACTGAACCTCATCCAGGATGTGCTCTAAATAAAGCTTCTGCTAGTCCACACTTGGTGGCTACATCCTTATTTCTTCCTCTGTGGAAAACACCTTAAACTGACTTTTAGTCTGCTTCATCATTGAGAGCCATATAACGACCCGTGTATGTTACACATTATCCAATAAAAATTTGGTGTTGTTCCGGAGGACAGCTATGATTGGCTCCAGCCACCCACAACCATGAACATGAGCGGTAGGAAATGAATGGATTGTAATACATGAAAATGTTTTATATTTTTAACACTATTTTTTTATTAAAGATTTGTCTGCAAGCCAGATGCAGCTATCAAAAGAGCCACATCTGGCTCGCGAGCCATAGGTTCCTGACCCCTGCTCTACATGGACCATTTTATTGCCCACAGAGTTGGAGGGTGAGGCAGAGCACTCCTATCTCCCTACCTTGCTTAATCTGTCTGCCAATTAGAGTTTTAAAAGATATATAATAAAAATGTATTAATTTGGAGTTTACATATACAAGTCTCCCTCATCCATGATTTTAGTTACCCACAACAACCTTGCTCCAAAAATATTAAATAGAATATTCCAGAAATAAACAGTTCACAAGTTTTAAATTGCAGACCTTTCTGCACAGTAGCATGAAATCTCATGCCATTCCTGCTCGGTCAAGCCGAGGACACTGGCCTCGTCCCTTTGTACAGCATTTCCAGGCTGCGTGCACACGCTGCCCGCCCATGTGATGATCAGGTAGGTTATCACATAACTTTTATTACAATATATGTGTTGGGCAGATAAAATGTATTATGCTCACTTTGTTAAAGAGCCCATCGCCCAGGTGATATTAATGTGTGTTGGAGATCGTTGTAACCTGGGGCTTGGTTTTGGGATTAAGCCTTTCCCACCCTTTTTGCTGTAGGGCGGTACAATCCAATCATGCCTCAGAGAAGTGACTTTGTATTAGAGACTACCCTATTTTGTATATTGGATTAGAGGTTGTGAAGCTACAATATAAGATGGGGGCGGAACGAGAGTTTTTCGCGCTTGGTTCCTGAGGTTAGCATGAGAGAGCAGAGAAAGGAGAGCCAGCAGCAGAAGGAGGCCACGTGGAGTAGGCCAGGAGAAGCAGCCAAGATGGTGGAGTGCTGGATGGGGAACAGAGGTGAATAAGTCTGGTGAGCTAGAAACCTTTGATTCTAGGAAACTCGGATAAGTCAGTGGCTTTGTGAGCACTGAATGTGAGTGGGTTTTGGAGCCCAGTGTATGTTTTTACTTGCCTGCCGGGTGCAAGCTAGGATTAAAGAGAATGGCCTATCAGTTTTTGGCTCCACTGTTTCTTTACCGACTGTCCGAATCCAATGCGAACCTGCATGGGCCAGGCTGCTCTGATGGTGGCCCTGGCCCTGGCTTCTGGCTTTACAATATGTTATAATTCTTCTACTTTATTCTTAGTTATTGGTGTTACTCTCTTACTGTGGCTAATATTTAAATTAGACTTTATCATAGTGTAGGTCAAATAAGTTTGCAAATATGGTGTATATGTTTGCTCGCTTATTCGTAGTTTGCATTAGGTGTGGGGGACAGGCTGTAAGTAGGCAGGATTCTTATAGCCTAAGCAGGGGTCGGGAACTTTTTTGGCTGAGAGAGCCATGAACGCAGGCTTGAGCAAAGAGTCACTGGCTCAGCTGGAGCCCCCTGGCCAAAGCACGTAGAAGAAGCAATCAATGAACAACTAAAGTGATGCAACTATGAGTTGATGTGTCTAATCTTGTGATACGTTGCCAAGGAACTGTAAAACTTAGTATTGGCAATGCCATTTTAAAGAGGAAAGGTCAGGCTTCTTGCCCCCTCTTTCTGTGGAGAATGGAGGGAGAATACAGGAGCTTCCTGGCTTGCAAGGGCAACTGGGTCAGATAAGTCATAATTTAACTACAGAGCAAGGAAAGTAAAACATATCTAAGAATCCCTTTACTTTTCTTAATAAAAGAATGTTTATGTACCTTAATTAATAATTCCTACACTCTGACTCATCCTAAAGTCATGAGAGTAATGTATACCTTGTTGAAAGGTACCAAAAAGCTGCAAAATTAATATTCTAGGAGGAAAAGGTCAGGCTTTCCTGTCCTTTCCTTGGAAAATGGAGGAAAAAGAATGCAGAAGTCTCCTGATTTACAAGGAGGATTAGGGTCATTTGGTTTTAAATTCTCTGAAAGGATTAAGATTATCTGAGGAACTCCCTTTTGCTTTCAGTAAGAGACAAATTTACATACCACCCTACACTGATCTTAGCTCTCCCTCCCTTCCTGAAATCCTGAGATTAACGTGTACCTCTAGGCCAGGCATCCCCAAACTATGGCCATTTATCTGGCCCCCAGCCGCATTTCCAGAAGGGGCACCTCTTTCATTGGTGGTTAGTGAGAGGAACACTGTATGTGGCAGCCCTCCAACGGTCTGAGGGACAGTGAACTGGCCCCCTGTATAAAAAGTCTGGGGACCCCTGCCAAAGTAGGAGATAGATACTAAAAGGATTTGTGAAAGTATTTGATTGTATTACCTTGAAAGTTTTAAATTCTTTGTAAATCCCCTAGACAAACGTTAATCTTCTTATTGTAATCTTGTCAAATGTTAATCTCGTTAAATGCAACATAAATCTCGTTAAATGTTAATCTTGTCATGTTATCATGCCCCCCCCATGCCCCTGGCAAGTGGTCAAAGGGTATATAACCAGGACACGCACAATTTGAGTATGCAATTGCCCCATGTCAGCCATATGCAGCCGGCATATTTAACAATTCTCCTCCTTCAATAAAACTCTTCAAAATTCATCTGGACTGGGTGTCTCTACTTAAACCTGACAGAGTGAGGTATGGAGCCTTTCAGAATCTGGAATACGGTACTTTACAATAACCTCACAAAGGGATCACAAGCCCCTCTTTCCCCACCCCAACCAGTATGTGATTTGGTCTATAAAAAAAGCCACAGAATGGTAGGAACTTTCTAAATGATTTGGGATTGTGCCCCATGTAGCTAGACGGCTAATTAATAAACTCCTCAAAAATTCATTTGGACTTGGTGTCTCTATGTAACCCGTGGATTTAAGTATACTACTTTACAACAATCTCTCTCCCTTCTTGTTTCTATCTAAAAATAAAAATAAATAGCTAAATGGAATAAGGTATAAGAATACAATTCAATGTTATTATATTTCAATGTTTAAAGTAACATATTTGAATAATGAGACTTAATATTTTTAAATTACATGAAAGTCTTTGTAATTTCTTTATGGCCAATAATGAGTTCCCCTATTTTACTACACATAGAACCAGCAGGTGCTGGTGTATTGGCCAATAAGGTTTGGTATGCCCGCTCAGGGCGGCCTCTGGTGCCAGCTACGGTGCTGTCTGCAGACAAAACTCTGGCCTGTATTCTGCCAGAGGGAAAAGATTTGCCTCTCTTGGTGCCACTGACAGCTCTCTCATTTCGCCCATAGTTTTTGATCTGTTAATCCTATTACTGTAGTTGGTACTATTTCTGTTTATGCAATGTATCCCACTCCTTGCACAATGACCATCATGGAAGATGCCTGTGGTTTAGACTGTAAAGCGAGCAAAAGGGGTGGAATGTTGGTCAAATAAGTGTGTAAATATGATATATATGTTTGCTCGCTTGTAACTTATATTGGGTGTGGGGGACAGGCTATAAGCAGGCCAGGTCGTTGTAGCCTAAGGTTTGGTTTTGGGACTAAGCTTTTCCCCACACCCTTGACTGATTGTATGATCTGGGTGGTGCACTCTCATGAGGAATCCAATTATGCCTTGGATAAAGTGACTTTGTATCAGAGACTTCCTTGTTTGTATATTGGATTAAGGGATTTTGGTTTTCTACACTATAAAGTGGGACAGACCAGGAGCTTGCACACACAGTTCCTGCTATCACAATTGCAGGGGCTTCCCTGATCCCTTGCCCTTCATGGGAAGAGCTGGTTTTCTGCTTTTCCCTTGTCTTCTTTTGTGGTTTGCCTGTCTTGGTGAGACACCAATAAATAGGATGGCCCCCCATCCTCTGACTCCGCCATTTCTTTATCGTCTGCCCGAATCCAATGGGAACCTGCATGTGAATGGCCACGATGGCGGCTCCTGGCCTTACACCATATTACTTGCCATCATCAATTCTCAGCAGACCTACAGCTGTTACCTGGGTCTCAGCTACTACTTCTTTGCCTCAATCACAGTAAAATATACAAATTGAGCTTAATCCGTATGTTGGGAACAAGGACTCGTGTATCTCACTTTGTGAAGCTGCCTTAGCTGAAGTGGTGACCCAGAAGGAATTCATCGTCATCAAAGCCCTGGCCAGTTGGCTCAGAGGTAGAGCATTGGCCTGGCGTGCAGGAGTCCTGGGTTCGATTCCCGGCCAGGGCACACAGGAGAAGCACCCATCTGCTTCTCCACCCCTCCCCCTCTCCTTCCTCTCTGTCTCTCTCTTCCCCTCCCGCAGCCAAGGCTCCATTGAAGCAAAGTTGGCCTGGGTGCTGAGGATGGCTCTATGGCCTCTGCCTCAGGTGCTAGAATGGCTCTCGTTGCAACAGAGCAATGCCCCAGATGGGCAGAGCATCACCCCCTAGTGGGCATGCCGGGTGGATCCCGGTCGGGCGCATGTGGGAGTCTGTCTGACTGCCTCCCCGTTTCCAACTTCAGAAAAATACAAACATAAATAAGTAAATAAATAAATCAAGCAAGCAAGCAAGCAAACTCTGGCAGGCTCTTCCTGAGACAAAGGTGGGTGTGAATTTGGGAAAGAAATCAGATTACTTCCAAAGAAGGCATCACTGACGAAGGAGCTTCAGAGGGTGGAGCTGCTGCCATCAATATCCCACAGAAGCATTTCCTGAGGAAAGCTCTTCCCACAACCCTAAGCTATGAGTGCCCAGGCCAACCCTAGGTACAGGACTGGCCTGAAGACACCTCAGTGCATGAGTGTACAGATCCAGACAGACCCAAGTTGTGTCCAAGTTACACTTCAGAGAGTTGTGATCTGCATCAACCCCACTTCCTACACTGCAGGCCCCTCCCATCTGTTTATCTCACCAGACATTACAAAGCCAAGTAGCTATCCTGCTAAAACACTAGCAGGAAGCACTTTAACTAGAATCAGTAAAGTGAGTTGTTATTATAATTCATTGTTTCTAAAAGTGGTCTGTGGAACATCGTATTGCACATGCCTCATAGAAAGAGGATTCTATAGTTAAATATGTTTAGATAATGTTGACTAATATATATATTGGTCTCTCTATAAAAATATATATAGTTTTTAAAATCATATTAAAAGCTCAGCAAAGTGTTATAGGAAAGAAATCTGCTTTACTCTAAGCCAGGGTCTGCCAAATTTGTTTGACAAAGAAACATTTATCCTGACTAAAATGACTATTTCCCAACACTGAGGACAATTGTTAAAACTGAGGATTCTTGGGCCCCACTCTAATCTGTTGATCAAAATCTTTAAGGGAGGGATCATGTCATTTTATAAGCACCACAGATGACTTATCAGTTCACTCTGGAAAATACTGACAAATTTAGCATTATGCCAGAACCACTATTTTCTGTTTAAAATTTCTCTAAGAGGTTTCCAGTTTGATTTCCTTATTTAAGGTTATTATTATTCATTTAAAGAACTAAGGATAGAGAGTATAGTATTCTTATTGTTCCTAAGTAATTCACAGCAGTAGTTTCTTCAGCCTTTGGGTTTTTTCGACTAGGTTAATGATAATCATTATTACAACACCTGAGCCCTTCAATGTATTTTCTCCCACAGTTTTTTACAACAACCTTATGAGAAAAGTACTACGATTTTCCCCATTATGAGAAAATAGGTAGCAGGCTAAAGAAGTCTGAGTTATCGCCCTAAGTCAGAGTTCCTCAACCCCAGCACTAATGACATTTTGGGCTGGATAATTCTTTGTCATGGATGGGAGGCTGCCCAGGGCACTGCAGGAGGTGTAGAAGCATCCCTGCCTCTACCCACAAGGTGCCAGTAGCACCTCCCCTCTTGTGGTGACAACTAAAATGTCTGCAGACCTTGCCAAATGCCCCCTGGAGACAAACTCAGAAAACTCTACCCTAAGTGATAGTAAGGCCAGCAGAGCCCAAACTCTCACCATTCAAGTGTCTCCACCAGTTTCACCAAGAGTAACATTACCTCTGTGTGCTTCTAAGCAGAGGGCTCACAGGCCCTGTGGGAACTGTCACTGCCTGTCTCATAGCCAGTGGGCAATGAAGAAGGGTGCCTGAAGAAACTCATCAAATGCCCAAGTGTGATAAAGATGCACCAAGTGCTAACAAATCCTGGTAGAGTCATCCCTTAATACAAGCAATGTGTGTCTTCCTACCCTGTGTGCAGCACACACAAAAAATTTCCTATCTGTTCACTTAACAGTGAGTCACAGAAAAAGTGTTCTGCCTACAACGGCACACCCAGGAAGGATCATTTTGTAATACACACCCCTTATATGAAAAAACTGTTTTCAAAAAAGTTTTCATATAAAAATATTATTTTCTTGTTCTTTAGTATAATCAATTTTAAAATGATAAATTTCAACTTTACAGACATAATGCAAATTTAGAATATTTCACATATGAACTATAATTTGCACTTACCAAACAAATCTACTACACGTCAAAGTTTGCATGTTTACTGTTTCAATATTTAAGCAGCAACAAACACTTCAAGTGGTCAAACTGAATGACAGAAACTATAAACTTTAATAATACTACAATTGTTCATTTAAAATCTACTGTTTAAATGCAGAAATATGTAGTACCAGAGGTTAAATGCACGAAGACTGAGCAAGCCTGAACAATCCTAACTCTTAAAAATCTTCTCTCAAGATGAATGCATGTAGCTGAGTCCCCATGTGATGGGGCCAAACTGTATAATTAGGAGCCTCTACTTCCATTGGTATACAGTGTCTATTAAAACATAAGTATCAAAACGCACTCATTTGAAGCTTACATATTATTAAAATTCAAGTTACCATAAATATTTAGAGCATACACCAACAAAATATTTTTGTTGGAGGAGTATGTTATTACCAACATTGTTTAGAATTGCAGGCACAATTTTAGACGTTAGACTTTGCAGATGAACTTTTGTATGGTTTATTATTGTTACAAATTCTCTATAGACACTGAACTCCTTCATCACCTGACCTGGAGCTGACTAATCCCACCACCGATCCTTGGTACAACACAGTCTTTACTGCAGGGTTAAATGGTACTCAGAAATTTCAAGCCCATAAAGTAGTTGGGTGCAAAAGAATAATGCAAAGAAAGAAGTCACAAGAAAATGACCATGAAAGAAACAAGTAGTCAGATCTCCTGGCCCACTTATAGTCAGACTCAGGCTTATTGCAGACATCGGACAAGTGGGCACATCTGTGGGCAGTGTGATGGAGAGGGTTATGAACAAAGGCCCTGAATGGTGGCTGCTGGCTGTGTGGCTCAGGGCAAGGTATGGCATCTCTCTGGACCTCCGTTTCCTCACTTTTAAGATGGAGCTGTAATACCATCTGCTGCGTAGTGAGGAATGAAACCAAAGTCAGAGACTGTATGTAGCAACTGTACCTGGGCAACACCTTGAAATGACTAAATCCAGGTAATGAATATAGAGAGATTCATTATATTATTCTCTTTCCTTCTGTATACTTTAAAATTTTTTCAAAATGGATGTTTGAACCAAGTTGTTATTATTATGTTCCCTTATATATGAAACAAAAAGAAATAAGGTTGGCTAAGAACCCTTTGGGCTCTAATACCTCATTATGTATCCCATACTGGG
The DNA here is from genome assembly GCF_036850995.1 of Saccopteryx leptura. Lineage (NCBI taxonomy): Eukaryota > Metazoa > Chordata > Mammalia > Chiroptera > Emballonuridae > Saccopteryx > Saccopteryx leptura. The sequence goes on along the minus strand of NC_089507.1, from coordinate 110,974,742 downwards.
AAGGGGGCTCAATTCCTAGGTTTAGTAAATCAGGAGTGCAGCTGAAAGGGAAGGGCATCCCAGAAATAAATTCTGACCACCAGTCATCTCCTAGTGACCACTGCATCATCGATGCCTCACCCATAAGCACTTCAGTTCTATGATGCCGGATGACTCCAGGCATTTGTTTCAAAACACCAACCAAAATTGGACCAGCATTTCTGGATCCAAGCCCTCACTGATCTGAGACTAATCCTAGCCCAAGAAATAACTGGAATCTTTCCACTTTTCATGGATCGGACACCAGCACAAGACACAACAATCATGAGGATTGTTCTGAGTGAGGGAAAAAACCCCAAAATGCTGTATGAATTGAATATAAAACACACTACCAATGATTCTAAGGCATTCCATACTGAGGAAAGAATGGGCATTCATCACTATCTGTTCATTAGACAAATGAAGGAGCAAAATGTCACAGCAAAACTCAGAGGATATACTATAAACCAGAGAAAACACCCAGGATCAGACAAAAGTACCTTCCATGTAGCTGGAGTGGGGGATGGCCTGAACGTGCACAATATGCACAGTTAGATAAAACTGTAGACAGCAGCTCAGCCAGATCAAAACAGGAAAAAACATTCCAGTACATTTGACTTGAGAAATCATCATAAGAGTTAAGAGCACATGTTTCTGACAGACTACACTGGCCTCAGCAAAGTCATCTTCCAAAACAGAACAAACAACAAACACATCACTTCTTGAGTGCCAAGGGACCCAAGAGCACCATCAACCTTCCTCTCCACTAAAGCAACGTGACAATGAAAGCATGTTTTAAGAGCTAGAACATAAGCCGCAATGATGACACCATCCAATGTTATCATTAATCCATAATACTAAAAACATCTGACTACATTGTACTCTGCTAGAGTTCATGTCCTACAGGCTTCCAAAAACCATCTCCCAAGTATAACCTAATCAACAGTTTTCCAAGTTCAAAAAGTTCTATCACCGAGTAGCCCTCCTCCTACTGTAAAGTGGTCAGCAATCGGGGAAGGTCATGTGAGGAACCCACACCTGGGAACTTTGGCTAGAACCGCCCACAACCATGTGCGCCAAAAGAAACTTCCCAGGAGTCCTTTGGAAAAGAGCGACCGTCTGCCAGCCAGTGAGATTTTGCTACGTCACATTAGCTTGACCACCCTAGAGGACCCCTTTAAATTTGCCCCATGCGTCTCTCTGCACGATTTTTCTGACCTCCATCTCCCAGGCCAGTGAATCTCGTCCGAGAAGTGCTGTATTCAATAAAGCTTTAGCTTATCCACACTTGGTGGCTATGCCCCTTCCTTCTTCCTCGGAGAGGAAAAATACCTTATATCTACAACCTATGACTCACTGGCATGCCTTTATTCTGCACAACCTGCATCATGGGGTAGAGCTTGCTAAGTGCTACAATGCCTAGATGGGGATGGCTATGATCCCCTTCCTGTGTGCTGAAATGAGATTTCAAATCCTCCAACAGAGTGCTGGCCCAAATTAACTTTCTTCCTAACAACTCCCAGGGTAAAACTGGACTGGGATGGATAACAAAGAGAATCAAGTTCTCAAGTCAGCCATATCCCTGCATCCACAGCTTTCCTCCACCCCTTCCTCATCTTTCCCACACATTTCCCTTTGTTCCCAGAGTCTACCATTCTAAATCAACCAGCACAGCAGAGGAAATGTGGAGTTACAGGATATGTAAAGCTGAGTCATGCAGGGTGGTAACACAGCTAAATCCACAAATCCTTCCAGCCACTCCTTTATCCCTCCCTTACCACTAAACTGCTAGCTGCTATGTCTCTGCAGAAAGACGTTTTCCAGTAATACAATCTGGCTCCTTTTCACCATTTGACTGCTGACAGTTCTCAAAGCCCTACCACCTCCCACCTTCCCTTTCTGCCCACGTTTGGGCAAGCTGGCAAGAAAGCCTGGTGCTCCCTCCTTTGGCATATGCAGGAGTTCCAAACCACCCAATTCCAGACAAGTGGGCAAGGAAGTCCTAAGCAGATCTCACCTCTAAACACTGTATAAGTCAAGCCAGTCAGTCTCCTTTCCCTGCTCTCTCAAGACACTTCAGCCTGCTCAAGAGCCTCAAAACTTCATTATGTGAATAAGATCTTTCATACTCTCTTGGTGTGAATGTTGCCCCAGCAGGAGTTCCAAACCACACAATTCCAGACAAGTGGGCAAGGAAGTCCTAAGCAGATCTCACCTCTAAACACTGTATAAGCCAAGCCAGTCAGTCTCCTTCCCCTGCTCTCTCAAGACACTTCAGCCTGCTCAAGAGCCTCAAAACTTCATTATGTGAATAAGATCTTTCATACTCTCTTGGTGTGAATGTTGCCCCATCAGCCTTTGACATATGAACTAGACTTTGGATGGGATTCCATCTATGCTGAGTGTGGTTACTGCATTTCCAACTGAAAGCTCCTGTCTACTCCTGACTTCAACCTATATCTGAGCAAGGGAGCCAGAGCCACTCAGCACACCAGATCCTCCACTGTCTGCCTTGACTGTAGCCATGAGTACCCCCCTCACAAATAAAACAAGCCTAGCTTGGTTACAAACACACATGCATCTATCAGGAGGCAGGAGGCCTGAGGACTGGTGCCTAGCTGTAGGGGACTGCAAGCTGGCAAAGCTCTCTCAGTTTAAGGCTTAAACTAAAGCAAGGGTCGGGAACCTATGGCTCACAAGCCAGATGTGGCTCCTTTGATGGTTGCATCTGGCTCGCAGACAAATCTTTAATAAAAAAATGTTAAAAATATAAAACATTCTCATGTATTACAATCCATTCATTTCCTACTGCTCATGTTCATGGTTGCGGGTGGCTGGAGTCAATTACAGCTGTCCTCCGGGACAACATCAAATTTTTATTGGATAATGCGTAACATACACGGGTTGTTGTATGGCTCTCACGGAATTACATTTTAAAATATGTGGTGTTCGTGGCTCTCTCAGCCAAAAAGGTTCCCGACCCCTGAGCTAAAGCTCTTCCCTACAACTCCATATTGGCTATGAAGCTGAGTATTTCTACTGGTCTCATCCAACCACCTCATTTACTTGATTAAGCTGCTAAAGGCTAAGTTCTTCCCCACAACTGTTTGTTTCAGTTGGTAAAGGCAATTTACATGCTCTTCTCCACACTTCCCTGTTAGCTGTTTGCCCTTTGTTTTGTGAAGTTAAGATGTTATGCAAGGTGGAGACTTTTCTGCACTTGGGAGAATTCTTGGGTTGCCTTGGAAATGTGACTTTGTATCAGAGATCTCTTTGATTTGCTAATGACTGCTTTGCCCTATAAAAGGGTTTGGGGGTGGAGACTTGCTCTTGCAAACTATCCGCTGTGCAGAGACCTCCCAATCCCATCCTTTTTCTCCCTGAGTTTATTTCTCATTCTGCACCATTCTCACTCAGGACCTGGACAATTATTAGCCACGCTGGTCCACAGCACCTATCTGATAGATATGTGTATTCCAAACTGCCCTCTTGATGTTCCGCTTATCTGTCAGACCTCACCCTTACTGGACTATCGCCCCTGAGACAGAGGAATTCCAACAAGCTGCCCCAAGGAGGGGCTCTGGACACACCAGGACTTCTGATTCAACACCCACATGCTCAAAATTCTTCTTGACCCCATTTAATTTGTCCCCCTAGCTGGTACTGGTGCTCTTCTACCCGGGAGAAGTGCCCGGCAGGGTTCCTTTCTTTCTTTCAATAAAGCCTGTTACTCTGGTCTTTTGGACTCCCATGGATTCCAACACTATCCACCACTGACTACCCATTTGACCTTAGAATAACACTGATGAGTCTCATTTTCTACACCACCGGTCTAATTAGATCATGGTGAGCATCAAATCAGGCAGGATATGAGACATTACACTGAGAACTGTCATGCCAACAAACGTACAGCGCTGAGATGGTGGTCCTTCTCTCTCTCAGACACCTAGCTCTGCTCCCACTGCTCCCACCTATCTCTGCTGGTAAGGCTTTTGTGGGAAGCTTCTAGTTCGCTAAAACAAAACAAAATAAAAAACCCTCCTAACTCTCATTACATATATACCCCCCCAGTATAAAAAATAATAACAGAGCCTGACCAGGTGGTGGCACAGTGGATAGAGTGTCGGACTGGGCCGCAGAGCACCCAGGTTCGAGACCCTGAGGTCGCCGGCTTAACCACAGGATCACTCGGTCTGCTGTAGCCCCCCAGTCGAGGCACACATGAGAAAGCAATCAATGAACAACGAAGGTGCCACAACAAAAGAATTGATGCTTCTCATCTCTCACCTTCCTGTCTGTCTGTCCCTATCTGTCCCTGTCTCTCTTTCTCTCTCTGTCATAAAAATAAATAAATAAAATAATAATAACAACAATAATAGAGAACTCAGTAACTCCTTCTAAGAAAAAAACCCACATAAGTAGGTTAACATCAGGCCAAATCTCTTACAGTGTAAAACACTAAAGATCACATATCACAGGCACATCCACCAGGTCCAACATCTGGGGTCCCCTTCCAACCCAAGTCCTTTATAAGAAGAGAGTATCTTGGTCAAAATCCAGAGACTCAATCTACTCAACCTACCATAAGAAAGCAACTTCTCCCACTTACAACAGCACTTTCATAATAAGGAAACACTCAGAAGCCAAACAGATGTCCATTCTGAAAAATCTAAATATAACAACAAACACTTCCAGCTTAGTTATCCAAATATGAGGGTTGGGATCAAGTGTACAAAAACTCTTCTAACTCTTTGATTATGGCTCCAATACTTATGACCTTTCAGTCACCAAATTAAAAACAAACAAACGAGACATTGTTCAAAGTGCTGAGAAGCCAGGACTTAATGTAGAAATGGATCAAGCAGAACGCAGAGTACTGGCTGCAGCTTTGGCACTGGTTGATCTGGAAGGTGCTGCTCAGCCCCATGTCTCAGCTACCTCAAGCTGTGATACTGTGCAGAGGACAGCCAATGCTCCCTCCCACTGCACTAGCATCCGCGCTCTGCCTGTGTGTCCAAATGGAAACATGGGCCAACTCCTGGAAAGAGGTGACTTTTGGAAATCATACATACTGCACCTGCCTGAAACATCTTTATGAGCTCAAGCATCACCTACAAAATCCTCTAAGATCTAGATAAACAGCCAAATGTCAAATATGCAAATTCTTCAGTTATCTAGGACACCTAAGGAAAATGTCATTTTTCATGAAAGTTACCAAAAAAGCACTATCTGATAAATTATACATCCAGGAAAGCAGCCTCTCTCCCTGAGCATCCAGACTCTTTAACAATCCCAGCCCACAGGAGTTCATACATTCATTACATTATTTACCCAAGTCCTGCTCCCTTTGAGGCACTGACCCCAGTACTAGTGATGAAGAGATAAGGGCCTGGACCAAAAAGACAGAAACTATGAAGACTTCTAATACAACAGTATCAGTTTAGTATTACTGTACTTAACATCAACGATGTGCCGTCCAGCAGTTCTCAAAGCTGATTCCTCAGTCCCCAGGGTTCCCCAAGTTTTCAAGGGTCTGCAGGTTAAAAACTAATTGCACTTTAATACTAAGACTGTTTTCCCATTTCATTGTGTTAACATCTGCAGTAATGGTACAAATACATAACAGGTAAAACTGTTGACACCTCTGGGAAGTCAAACTAGTGACAGCAAACTGTACCAGCAGTGACTTGTCTTCTTCACCTCATGCACTGATGTCAGGAGAAAGGCCAGTTTCGCTTAACAGTGCCTTTGATAAAATTGTGAGGATTATTAATTTTATTAAATCTCTACTTTGAGGACATATTTTTTAATATTTTGTGTGATAAAACGAGAAGTACTTCAACGGCCAGACTGAGGAAAGTACTTGAAACACATGGTGACTGTGTGGGCTGTGAGCTAGAACAGCACCTTTTTCACCTGAACACCATTTTTACCTGAAATAACAATAATAAACAATGGTTTATTCAGATTTGAGTGTTCATTAACTTTTGAAAAATGTTTAACAATGTTAAACTTAAACATTTATTGCCAATAATAAATGCAAGCTTTTACCTAGAAGTTAGAGCTCTGAAAAACTCTTATCTGCCACCATAACCTTGATGCTTCCCAATAATGAAGACTTTTCTGACAAGCAAAGTGTAATTTCAGGTAGAGAGAGAAAATATGTCAACATCTAGAAGATCTACAGAACTAAGTAAACCAGTATTTTCCAAATGATCAAACCATGAAGTTACAAAATCTTGCATGGGTAAAAAAAATCCATTCAAAGTACAAGCAAGATCAATAAATTTGTAATGGAACAATAAATTGCTTTAGATTTCATACTGCAACTACCTTTAATAAACTACCACCTATCAAGTCCAAAGACTATCCACATTATGTAAAAAAGGATATAAAAAAATACTCCCAACCACACCACTACCATCATACCCAATGAGAAAGGTTGAAAGTTACTCATCTAAGATAAGAAACAAGGCAAGGATGCCCCTTCTTCTCTCCAATCCTATTCAACACAGGACTGGAAATCCTAACCAGAGCAATCAGGCAAGAGGAAGAAAAGCAAATCAGAACTTGAAAGGAAGAAGTAAAGTTGGCTCTATTTGCAGATGACATAATTTCTTATAGAGAAAAATCTTAAGATTCCACCAAAAAATTCAGTGAAGTTTCAAGATACAAAGTTAATATGTAAAACTCAGTAATTTTTTTATACACTAACAATGAATTATCTGAAAAGTAAAACAATGCCACGTGTATTCCACTTTATGATGTCACTTAGCACGTTTAATCCTTGGGATGTGGAAGTAGACAAATGGGCTTCAGAGTATGTGTGGCAGTTAAAGAAAGAATACCTTCATTTTTGGAACTGCATATTTAGCTGTTTTGGAATGCAACTGTTCCTTTACTGAGTAAAATTGCTGCAGTAGCATCACAATATTCAGTGGTGAAACCCTGCTTGTTACTGTCATTCACATTCCTTTTTGTTTAGATTCATAATAAAGTTGTATTTCAAATATCAAAAATGATCCCACTTACAATAACATCAAAAAGAATAAAATCCCTAGGAATAAATCTAATCAAAGACATAAATCTCTACACTGAAAACTACAGAACTTTAATGAAAGAAATCTAAGACATAAACAAATGAAAAGGTATCCCCATATTCATGGACTGGATGAATTAAGTTATTAAAATGCCCACAGTACCAGGCCCTGGCCGGTTGGCTCAGTGGTAGAGCGCCAGCCTGGCATGCAGGAGTCCTGGGTTCGATTCCCGGCCAGGGCACACAGGAGAAGCACCCATCTGCTTCTCCACCCCTCCCCCTCTCCTTCCTCTCTGTCTCTCTCTTCCCCTCCCGCAGCCAAGGCTCCATTGGAGCAAAGTTGGCCTGGGTGCTAGGATGGCTCTATGGCCTCTGCCTCAGGCACTATAATGGCTCTCGTTGCAACAGAGCAATGCCCCAGAGGGGCAGAGCATCGCCCCCTGGTGGGCATGCTGGGTGGATCCCGGTCGGGAGCATGCGGGAGTCTGTCTGAACATGCCCATAGTACCAAAAGCTATCTATAGTTCAATACAATCCCTATTAAGATTCCAAACGTATTTTTTACAGATAGAAAAAGAAATTCTAAAATTTACATGGAATAACAGAGATCCTCAATAGCCAAAGCAATCCTAAGAGAGAACAAAGCGAGAGACATCACACTTTCTGACTTGCAGCTATATCACAAAGCTACAGTAATCAAAACAGTATGGTTCTAGCAGAAAAACAGACACACACAGAACAATGGACAGAATAAATCTCCAAAATAAACCTAAGCATATACAGTCAATATTTGACAATGGAACCAAGAATATACAATTAAGAAAAGACAGTCTCTTCAATAAATAGTGGTGAGAAAACTGAATACTCATATGCAAAAGAATAAACTAGACCCCTACCTTATATTTCTCACCAAAATTAACTCAAAATGACTTAAAGACTTAAAGTAAGACCTGAAACCATGAAACTCCTAGAAGAAAACATACAGAAAAAAGCTCCTTGAGCCTCACCAGGCAGTGGCGCAGTGGACAGAGCGTTGGACTGGGATGCCAAGGACCCAGGTTCGAGACCCCGAGGGCACCAGCTTGAGCGAAGGCTCATCTGGTTCGAGCAAAAGCTCACCAACTTGGACCCAAGGTCGCTGGCTCGAGCAAGGGGTTACTCGGTCTGCTGAAGGCCCGCGGTCAAGGCACATATGAGAAAGCAATCAATGAACAACTAAGGTGTCACTGCGCAATGAAAAACTAATGATTGATGCTTCTCATCTCTCCTTTCCTGTCTGTCTGGTCTGTCCCTGTCTATCCCTCTCTCTGTAAAAAAAAAAAAAAAGCTCCTTGACATGAACTACTTTTTGGATATGACACCTAAAGAACAAACAATAAAATCAAAAATAAACAAATGAGGACTCCACCAAACTAAAGAGTTGCACAGCAAAAAAATAAAAATATGTGTGTGTGTGTATACATCTCTCTCAACAAAACCAAAAGGCAGCTTACTGAATGTGAGAAGACATTTGCCAATAATACATCCAATAAGGGATTAATATCCAAAATATATTAAGAACTCAGTAACAACAATAATCCAACTTAAAAATGGGCAAACGACCTGAACATTTTTCCAAAGAAGATATACAAATGGCCATCAGGTAAATGAAAAGGTACTCAACCTCATTAATATCAGTGAAATGCAAATTAAACCACAGTAAACTGTACCTCACACCTGATAGAATGGCTATTATCATGAAGACAAGAAATAATACGGGTTGGTGAAGATGTGAAGAAAAGAGAACCCAGTGCACTGTTGGTGGAACTGCAAGTTGGTACAGCCTCTATGAAAAACTGTGGAGGTTCCTCAAAAAATTTAAAGTAGAACACCCAGCAATTCTACTTCTGGGAATATATCCAAAGAAAACAAAAACACTATGTCAAAGAGATTATCTGCACCTCATATTCACAGCAGCATTCTTTTTGTTTTTTTGTGTGTGTGCATGTTTGCAGACCGGCAGGTAAAGGAATAGAGAAATTCTTTCTCTTCAATCATCTCCCCTAGCCTGTGCTTCAATGCCCCACAGTTTAATGAACAGAACAGAGAAGCTACCTGAACTGAACTCAACACTTTGGAAAACAGCAGCATTCTACGATAGCCAAGACATGGAAACAATTTAAGTGTCCATCAATGGATGAATGAATAAAGAAGTTGTAGCATACATAATTATTCATCCATTAAAAAAAAAGTAGGATACACTGCCATTTGAGACTACGTGGACGGCCCATGAGAACATTATGCTATGTGAATTAAGTCAGAAATAATAATCACATTTATACATATAATTTTAAAACACTCATAAAATAAAGAGATCAGATTTGTGGTTACCAGACGCAAAATGGGAAGTGAAGGAATTGTAGGAAGGTGATCAAAAGGTACAAACTCCTAGCTGTAAGAAAGAGAAGTAGGAGGAATGTAATGTATAACATGACAATTATAGTTAACCTTGCTGTACGGTATATTTAAAAGTTGTTAAGAGTATAAATCCTAAAAGTTCTTATCACAAGGAAAAAAACATTTTCTTCTTTTTGTATCTATGAGATAAAAAAATATTACCAAAACTTACTATGGTGATCATTTTATAATATACTGCTCACAAAAATTAGGGGATATTTCAAAAGTAATATGAAGCGATAAAATATCCCCTAATTTGTGAGCAGTGTATATGCAAGTCAAACCACTATGCTGCAAACCTGAAGCTTCCACTGTGTTGTACATCTATTATATTGTAACAAAATTGGAAAAATAGTACTTTTTAATTTAAAAAAAATACCTCCTTTTTTCCCAAGTACATCTCTGTATAGCTAGATTTTTTTCATATTTTTCAACAAAAGCAGTGCATCACAAAAGACTATAGAAGCACCTATGGGATTCTGCTTTCTATTAAACATATAATTTTAAAACTACACTGTGTCTGTAAAGTCATGGTGCACTTTTGACGGGTCACAGGAAAGCAACAAAAGACGACAGAAATGTGAAATCTGCACCAAATAAAAGGAAAACTCTCCCAGTTTCATACCTATTCAGTGCAGTTCGATGTGGGCTTACACACAGATTTTTTAGGGCTCCTTGGGTAGCTATCCCGTATAGCCTCTCTACAGACTCGTCACTGATGGCCTACCAGAACGGGGTTTCTCCACCAAACTGCCGGTTTCCTTCAACTGCTTATCCCACCGAGTAATGTTATTCCTATGTGGTGGCGCTTCGTTATAAACATGCCGATATTCACGTTGCACTTTGGTCACAGATTCGAATTTAGTGAGCCACAGAACACACTGAACTTTCCTCTGTACCGTCCACATCTCGACTGCCATGGCCGTGGGCTACTCCACTGTATACACGGTGTTACGTCATCATCTGCACATGCGCACATGCTGCCACATCATCCTACAGAATCTGGGAGGGTTTTCCTTTTATTTGGTGCAGATTTCACATTTCTATTGTCTTTTGTTGCTTTCCTGTGACTGGTCAAAAGTGCATCATGACTTTACAGACACACTGTGTAAGACAAAGGTATTCTTTTCACCAAATATTTTGTTTGGAAAATTTTACCATTTTTTATAAAAAATTTTATTTATGTTGCCCTGGCCAGATAGCTCCATTGGTTAGAACATTGTCCCAAAGCACAGAGGTTGCCAGTTCAATCCCTAGTCAAGGCACATACAAGAGCAGGCTGATGTTCCCGTCTCTCTCTGTCTCCCCTTCCTCTCTAAAATCAATACAATAAAATTTTTTAAAATTTATGTTAATATCATAAGTATGTCATATTATTTTCATGTAAATTATTTTTAAATTATTAATTTTAATTTCTAATATGGCCTGACCAGGCAGTGGTACAGAGGACCCATATCTGGAACCCCAAGATGGCTGACTTGAACACAGGCTCATCTGGCTTGAGCACAGGGTTACCAGCTTAAGCGTGGGATCATGGTCCCTGGCTTTAGCCTGAAGGGCTTGAAGCCCAAGGTCACTGGGTTGAGCAAGGGGTCACTGGCCCTGCTGGAGCCCCCGGTCAAGGCACATACAAGAAAGCAATCAATGAACAACTAAGGTGCCTCCAACAAAGAATTGATGCTTCTCACCTCTCTCCCTTCTTGTCTGTCTGTCCCTATCTGTCCCTCTCTCCGTCTCTGTCTCACTAAAAAAACAACAACACATTTCTAATATGATAGACAAAATCTCTGAGGTATTTAATAATTTTTATTAAGATATAATTCACATACCATAAAATTTATTACTTAGGCTTTCAATGGTTTCTAGTATATTCATAAGGTTGTACATCAGCATTATCCAATTCCAGAGCATTTTGTCACACTAAGAAATCCCACTAGCAGTCACTCCCACTCTCCCCTCTCTCCTCAGTCCCTGGCAACTACTCACCTACTCTGGTTCCTAAGGATCTGTCTTGGCCTGACCTGTGGTGGTGCAGTGCATAAAGCGTCAACCTGGAATGCTGAGGTCGCTGGTTCAAAACCCTGGGCTTGCCTGGTTAAGGCACATATGGGAGTTGATGCTTCCTGCTCCTCCCTTCTCTCTCTTTCTCTCCTCTCTAAAATGAATAAAGTCTTTAAAAATTAAAAAAAAATTAAAGCTTATGGATCTGTCTACTCTAGGTATCCCACATGAATGGAATCATACTGGATGCAATGTGTTTTCAAGTATCATTCATGCTACAGCATGCATGTATCAGTACTTCTCTACTTTTTATGGCTAATATGTATAGATGCAACACATTTTGTTTATCCATTCATCCATTGATGGACATTTGGGTGTTCCCACTTTTTGATTATTATGAATAATGCTCTTATGAACATTCACCTACAAGTTTTTGTATGAACATGTTTCAATTCTCCTTAGTATATACCTAGGAGAGAAAATGATGGGTCATAGGGTAGCTACGTTTATCTTGCTATCAGGAACCACCAAACTGTTTTACAGTGACTGAATCATTTTACATTCCTGCCAACAAGTTATAGTGGTTTCAATAATTTTAACACTGTAAATGAAGTCCTGAGACCAAAAAATTTAACTGAGGAAATACTGAGATAAGACAGTTCCTTTCCTTAAGGAGGTCATGATGTACCACAGCTCAGACTTGGAGAAATGGATTCAAAAATCACCCCTAACTTTGAGGTGCAGTGTAGGTAGCAGCTTTCCTGCCCTCAACCCACCCCCAAATACGGAGCAGTTTTCCATTCAGTTTCTTTTGTTGTAGGTGCCTATGGTTTATTCTCTCATTGCATCTTACTTCTACCCTTAGTGTCCCTTTCCTCCTGCTACCTGCCATGCTCCTGAGCTCCCCATCACACTGCCTACTACAGCACCAACAGGCAAGAAGAGCACTTCACTTTCTGCATTTAGGAAGCTCCTCTCAACACACCTGTTACAGTCAGACGCCTCATTTCTTCACTTAAAATTTTTTTCAACTCTTTGTAAGTTTCAGTGCTACTACAGAATTCCAAAGGTGGATTTGCTATAACTGAGGGTTTGCAATATTTACCACATTTGCAACGCAGTGAAAACTAAGGCCTAATTATACTGAAACCAAGTCTCAGGTGATTTTTAGAAAAGAACGGGTCCCCCTGAATTTCACTACCTTAACAAAATTCAAAGAATATTACTGAGAATACTAAAAAATAGTGACCCCTTAAAGGTATAATCACAGAATTAAGAATGTGTTTTATAGTTTACACAACACAAAAGCATGTATTTTATATAACTTTTAACTGGAATAAAAGTATAAAGAAACTGCATCTTTTATGTGGTAAAATAATGACCTCCAACTCCAAAAATGTCCATGTCCTAATTCCCAAAATCTAGAATTATGTTATCTTTCTTGGCAACAGGGAATTAAGGTAGCAGAAAAAATTAAAATTGCTCATCAGCTGACTTCAAAATACAGAGGTCAGCCTGGACGTTCCAGGTGGGCCAGAGTGAAGAGGAGGCAGAAGGTGAGATGAGAGAGGAACTCAACCACTGTGCTCGCTTTAAGGATGGGTCAAGGAATGGGAACAACTTCCAGGAGCAGGAATTGGCCAGGAAGGGGCTTTTTCCTAGAACACCCTAAAAGGTACACAGCCTTAACAACCCGATTTTTGCACACCTGAGACCACAGCTGACTTCCAACAATAATGTATTGTAAAATAATAAATCTGTGTTATGTAAGCCATTAAGTTTGTCATCAATGGATACAGTAGTAACAGAAAACTAATACACTATATTTTAAATCTTTTCCCCCCAGAAATTAATCTTTTAATATTCCTTCCCTGCCCCACTTCCAGCACCCTCCTCATTCCCTAAGAAGCACCAGCCAATCTATCTACACTCTTCCTCCTAAACTTTCAATGGCCTTTCTGACAGTTTGAACCCTTATTCTTAAAAGCCCTTTTTCCTGTTAAATTATATGCAGCGGGGTGCCTGCTTAGCACCACTTCCTAACAAGTGCTGACAATATGCTTCTCTTTTGCATCCTGGTTTTAACAATCTAAATTTCTCACCTTTTTCACAGTTTGTCAGCATTATCTTGGCATATTCACCTATTTTCTAGAAACACATATATTAGAACCTCTAGCATGCTGGGAATATAAATAGTTTCAGAATGCATATCTGACAAACCAAGAAACAATTTACGAAGATCAAAGTTGCGCCACTATGCAACAGAATATTTTTAATTGGCTCAATTACAAAACAGCACCCCACATCTCAACACAATCTCTTGGTTGAAAGTGTTATTATTCACTGGTCTCTGTCACAAGACCTATTTCACAGCACTTAAAATTAGTGTGCACTCATTTATCATGATGGATAAAAAAATAAAAAAAAACCCATGTGACTGACTCTGGAAATGAACAGAGTATTATTCTTTTAAAATATTTATACTGGTATGTCAAGTTCCCATAAAGCAAGCTTCTGTTCCTCTTTTTCTGTTAGAAGACGTGTATTCCCACTAATAAACTAGAAAAATCAGCTACCCAGCAACAATGTCAAATAAATTAAAAGTTATTAAGAAAAAAATTAACCACATGGTAATATTGCTTCTCTGGTTTCATAAGGTATATTATATGTACACTTTACATAGCTGCCCTACTAAAACTTTTAAGCCTCAGCATTTGTTCTGAAGAGGGCCAAAATATAAATCAATATGTGCAGAGCTCTGTGGGTGAAAACAAAGCTAAGGAATTTTAATCAAGAAACTTTAATTTTATAAGCTTGCTTCTTGCTATAAAAGTAATAAATATCTATGTGTTGTTTACAACTAGACACCAAGACAAAAAAGAAAACACTGTACAAAATGACAGCATCAACCACGTGCATACTACTTTCCTAGAATAAATGCTTCTTCTGTGCAATCACAATGGAAAACATGAAACCATTATCTGCTCATGGCACTTGAGAAAACAGGATAACATAGTCACGAAGGGGCACTCACTCCTCCTCACTGTATGAACTGTTCTACAACCAAGCGGAGCACGCCATCTCTGCACATGCTGAACTGGAGAGAAGCACACCAGCCCACTCTCCTTGCCCTTCATCACCATCCACAAGTTCAACCAAGCACTGCTGGCAAGCAAGACATGATCAACAACTGTGGTAAGGTCTACAGAGCAATTACTATGTGCCAGGCCTGGGGCCCAGCTTTTTTAAAAGGTACATTTCAGTATCCCAAGTTTGTAAATTATGAGAGCAACAGGATGTAAACAAACCCAGTGAGAAGCAGAGTCAGGGTTTAAAATCAAGCCTAACTCAGGCTTGTCCTCTGAGACTTAAATAAATTTTCTTACCACATTTTATTTTGTTTAAAATTATTCTGAGACTTTAAAATCCTTTCAGGTTTTTGACCTGTGGTGGCGTAGTGGATAAAGCGTCGACCTGGAAACGCTGAGGTCGCCAGTTCGAACCCCTGGGCTTGCCTGGTCAAGGCACATATGGGAGTTGATGCTTCCAGCTCCTCCCCACCTTCTCTCTCTCTCCTCTCTCTCTCCCTCTCTGTCTCTCCCCCTTTCTCTCTCCTCTCTAAAATGAATAAATAAAAAAAAATCCTTTCAGGTTTTTAAAGCAGAGGAAAGAAAAGCATGAACAAAAATAACCATAATTTAAACAGTGTGCTTCAATTCGCTCTGACATAAGATATACAGTTAACTGACAGGTAATAAGACACCAAGGCAGGAAGAGTGGAAAGGGTAACCTCCAGCGAAAGCATAGCGAAAATGAGCAAAGGCACATCCACAAAGAGCCAGAGAATATCCAAAGAATGACAAATAGAACAGAGACTCTGAGAAGGCAAGCAGCGAGGACATGGCCAGAGAGATGACCCTAAGTCATGGCTTACGTACATCATGACCTCATGTACTGTGAAAGACTAGGCTTATGTCAGACTCATGAGTGGTCTCAGATTTTGCAGAGAAGGTAACACAACACAGACTTCAGGAGATCAGTCTTGGCAGAATGAAGTCAAGCCAGCCATGCACAATGCTAACAAGTGAAATTCCTCTTGCACCTGACAGAGGAAAATGAATGCAGCACTCACTCCCAAGCCTCATCCTCTCCTTCCTCATAGCAGCTCGTGGGATCTCTGGGAGGATGCCATCCTCTCCCTCCCCTTCCAGGCTGGCTCTTTAATGATTCTGAATCTTTCCCTCTGTACTGGCTCCATCCTCTGAGCCTTCAAAACACATAGCATCTGCCACTTGGAACAATAAACATGCCTTCTCACTTTGAAATCTCACAAATGCGTGTTCTGCCCTTGTTGCTGCACCCTTTGTCACCCTGAATGTAGTAATTTAGCTTCTGTCTCCACTGAAATCTTGAAGGAACACACCAAACTGCCATCAGTAAGTCCCCAAATGCAATGGAATCTACTTAGTCTTCATCAACAGGCCTAAACACTACACTGTGGACCATCCTCTTCATCTTGACGCTATTGCTTCCTTTGACTTTTGCAGCTGGCTCTCCTGCTTCCTGTCCTCTCTCACCACCCTTCTCTATTTTTTGCAAATCCCCTTGCCTTCCTAACACAGGCACTGTGTTCTCAAGTCTTGCACTAGGCCTCCATCCTGTGCTCCCTGCCTGTACCATGGACATAATGACGATATCTCTGCCCTGTCCTAAGCCTCCTAAAACAGGGGACTGGGGTGATAACACCTGTTACCCACTGCTACAGACTTGGCTTGAAAAGGTGAAGATGAGACATTTAGAAAGGCAGGTAGAAGTAAGGTTGCTAAGGGCCTCACAGCCAGGAAAGGTCAGTAAAGATCACTGAGGAGGGTACTTGTTCCAAGTACAGTATCTGAAGAAAAAATTGTGATGGATGGGTCAAAACACAGAGATGGAAGCAAGGAAGCCACTTAGTCCAGCCGCGGAAAATAAAGGCAGGAACTAGTGAAAATAGGATGAAAGGGGTTTGTGAGAGTCCAAGTTGAATGAATAAGAAGTGTTAGCTGTCCAGGATCCTGCATCATCCATCCGCCAGTCACCAACCAGGATTCCCATCCCTGCTGTGTCCTCACAATGGGCAGGGCAGTCATACTACTGAAATCAGCCTGTACAGTTCCTGCTCTGATGGGACACAGGGGTTCTGTGAGGAAAACAGGAAAAGAAATCCAGCCTCTCTTAAAAACTTCATAGAACAGCAAGTGAAATAATCAACAATGAACAGGCTGAACAGCTTCGATCCCAAGATTAAATAGGACATAGTGGACCAAAAGAAGAAAAGTAGTATGGAGTATGAAGTACCTCACATCACTCGGCAATAAAAACAGAGCAGAAGATTCCTAATCATTATCACCCAAGGACTACCGTTAGCTAAGTCTATAATTCAATGTTCAATGCAGGTTTCACTGCTAGCCTGCTTCCAAGTACACAGTAAGTGCATATAAATGTCCAGAGAATATGAGTGGGGTGACATAGAGTTCACTGCCCCCTTTGAGCAATACCCACACTAGTCAGTGACACCCTGGGGTGGCTGGGAGGCATGTAAGAGCTAAGGCTTTAGGGCAGTGGTCCCCAACCCCCAGGCCGCAGACCGGTACCGGTCTGTGGGCCATTTTGGTACCGGTCCACAGAGAAAGAATAAATAACTTACATTATTTCCATTTTATTTATATTTAAGTCTGAATGAGGTTTTATTTTTCAAAAATGACCAGATTTTGGCCCTGGCCGGTAGACTCAGTGGTAGAGCGTCGGCCTGGCGTGCAGAAGTCCCGGGTTCGATTCCCGGCCAGGGCATACAGGAGAAGCGCCCATTTGCTTCTCCACCCCTACCCCTCTCCTTCCTCTCTGTCTCTCTCTTCCCCTCCCGCAGCGAGGCTCCATTGGAGCAAAGATGGCCCGGGCGCTGGGGATGGCTCCTTGGCCTCTGCCCCAGGCGCTAGAGTGGCTCTGGTAGCAGCAGAGCAACGCCCCAGAGGGGCAGAGCATCGCCCCCTGGTGGGCGTGCCGGGTGGATCCCGGTCGGGCGCATGCGGGAGACTGTCTGACTGTCTCTCCCAGTTTCCAGCTTCAGAAAAATACAAAAAAAGAAAAAAAAAAAAAGACCAGATTTCCTCTGTTACATCCATCTAAGATGCACTCTTGACGCTTGTCTCGGTCACATGATACATTTATCCGTCTCACCCTAAAGGCCGGTCCGTGAAAATATTTTCTGACATTAAACCTGTCCGTGGCCCAAAAAAGGTTGGGGACCACTGCTTTAGGGCAAATCATTGAGCAACTGACTATCAAGGCAGATTCCCCAGTCCCATGTCTGTAGATTCTGATTTAATAATCTGAGCTTTCAACCAGCCATCCAGGTAATTCTGATGCAGATAGCATATAGGTCATACTGGTTAAGTATTCTTTTTTTTTTTTTTTTTTAGTGAGGAGAGAGAGAAGCAGGGGAGGAACAGGAAGCATCAACTCCCATATATATATGTGCCTTGACCAGGCAAGCCTGAGGTTTGGAACCACAACCTCAGCATTCCAGGTCAAGGCTTTATCCACTGCACTACCACAGGTCAGGCACTGGTAAGTATTCTTAAAGGTGGTCTGCAAAGTTTCAAGTAACACAGGTCAGAATTCAAATGCATTTTATTAACATATTTGGTCACCCCTATTCTAATAATATATAGAATTCTCTAAGCTACAGTTATGAAATATATGATAATGTGCAGAAGAATACTCAATTACGTTTTAATAAGCTTAATCTCAGAAACACATTTCAACTGCAATTTTTTATCTGTCGTTAGCTCACCTAAATTGGTTCAGCATACTAATATAAATCCCATGAAGAGGCCCTGGCCATTTGGCTCAGTGATAGAGTGTGAGCCCAGCGTGTGGAAGTTCTGGGTGTGATTCCCGGCCAGGGCACACAGGAAAAGTGCCCATCTGCTTCTCCACCCTTCCCCCTCTCCTTTCTCTCTATTTCTCTCTTCCCCTCCCGCAGCCAAGGCTCCATTGGAGAAAAGTTGGCCTGGGTGCTGAGGATGGCTCCATGGCCTCCGCCTCAGGCGGTAGAATGGCTCTGGTTACAACGGAACAATGCCCCAGATGGGCAGAGCATTGCTCCCTATTGGGCTTGCTGGGTGAATCCTGGTCAGGCGCATGTGGGAGTCTATCTCTCTGCCTCCCTGCTTCTCACTTCAAAAAAATACAAAAAAAAAAAAAAAAAAAAATCCCATGAAGATTTCAAGCAAGATTAACTTCATAGGGGAAAACCCAATGGAGCAGTTTTCTCAAAACAGCATATTAAGCCAAGAATTTATTGATTTATCTTTTCATAATTCTTTCCATAAAGAATTGATTGGAATTTCTTCTGTGTTTTCTGAAAGCAACAATCCAAGTTTTCAGGGATTACATAAACAGATCTGTAGAAAATCCTGCTAAAGACCACAACTTCACTAAACTCTGTTGAGCCATTATCCTTAACTTCGCAAATGTGATTAACAACAAATCTACCTCTGAAGCCAAACAATGTTTATACCCTTAACAGTCGGCCATGCCTCTGGTGGGATGAAACAGTGCTAAGGAGCCCAAGGTAAGAGGTGGCTATCTGTCAAGGCTCACTCATCCTGCTCTGCCCTTGATCCCACTGACACCCACACAGTCACCAGCACCTCCTATACTCAACAATCTCGTCCACAGAACACTGTGGGATGTTTCTGCCTGAAAATGCAAACTGCTTTTTATATGTCTGGCACTGGGCGACATCCATGAAGCATGCGGGCTGCATTTTGGTGATGTCAGAGCAGCAGGAACTTCCTCAAGATAACAGGCAGGCTGCTGCTGCACCAGAAAATAGAAAAACACTAAACAATTTCTGAACTGAAACAGAGATAAACTCTAAGAATTCAGTGGTGGGAAGTGCTCTGGTTCAGAGTGTGGAGACCTGCCCACTCAGCTCAGTCTTTCTAGT
This sequence comes from Saccopteryx leptura, assembly GCF_036850995.1. Lineage (NCBI taxonomy): Eukaryota > Metazoa > Chordata > Mammalia > Chiroptera > Emballonuridae > Saccopteryx > Saccopteryx leptura. Next base: position 110,955,255 of record NC_089507.1, on the reverse strand, counting down.
CATTCACCAGTTAGCCGAGTGACCTCTATAACAGTGAGCCTTAATTAAGTAGAGTCAAAGTCAAGAAAGATGATCTCCGAGGTCCTCTGAGGATCTAAAACCTATGAACCACCTATGAGTGCCAACAGAAGGGCACTCCGCATGACCACAGCAGGCTAGGCTGTGGGCAGTCCATGCCCCTGAGCATCGTGCAGCCCCGTCTCTGGTGAGCACTCTGAAAACAACATAAAATGAGAATGCAGACGGTTCCACCACAAGCCAGAAATGGTTTCACTAGAGAGACTTGCCTGTGATAGCTGATCCAAGTACACTATGACGGCCACGGTCTTCCACTTCTGTGCAATAACAAGTGCATATATGTATATGAACATTTGGTAGCAGATGAAAAGAAGCAAAGACGTTAGACAATTTTATGTAAGAGAAACTCCAAATAAAAAAAAAGCTTATCAATTCAATTTTAAAGTGCTTTTTATTTCCAAATTAGAAAAAAGCTATAATTATTCCCTTTTTTTTGTATTTTTCCAAAGTGAGAAGGGGGGGGGGGGCACAGACAGACAAGACCCCCACATGTGCCCTACCAGGACCCACCTGTCATGCCCACCAGGGGGCGATGCTTGGCCCCTCTGGGGTGTTGCTCCGTTGCAATCAGAGCCATTCTAGCACCTGAGGCGGAGGCCGTGGAGCCATCCTCAGCTCCCAGGCCAACTTTTCTCCAATGGAGCCTTGGCTGCGGGAGGGGAAGAGATGGGGGGGCAGAAGGTTGGAGAAGCAGATGGGGGCTTCTCCTGTGTGCCCTGGCCAGAAATCAAACCTGGGACTTCCACATGCCATGCCAATGCTCTACTGCTAAGCTAACCCAGCCAGGGCCTGATTATTCCATTTCTGAAGCAGAACAGTTTCTATGGGACACAGCCTAGATATAAATCAATCCTAGGAATAAAGGTGAAAACCCAGAAAATGTACAAGACTGTCAATGTCATGCAGCTAAAGACAAAGTGATTATCATGCCTGGTCTCCCACCTGACTTCTGGTCAGGTGTTTATGGACTACAGAGCTGCCTTCCCAAATAAGTAGTTCTCATGTGGACTACAATGACCCTGAGGCAAGAAGACAGGGCAGCCTCAACTCTATAATCAATTCCAGACTCAATCCTTTCTCACTTTCAAGAGCACTTGGCATCTGCACATAAATCACTTTTGTTAATCTTACCCTTTTTCTTATGTTGATATAAAATAACTAACACCCTTCTAAGTATTAACCAAGTATTTTAAACCAGCATCTATACTCCAAAGTTTTTTTAAAGGATGTGTATAGGGTGGGGTAGGGTGACGGATGAGTGTGTGATTTACTTTTGTACCTCATTACTTGGGAAACCAAGTAAAATTAAGAGGTCTCTGGAGGAAATTTTTGTTAAATATTTCACTTCTGGTATTACAAACATGTCTTTTTCTGGTTTAGGAAAATTATTTTCAAACTGCAGACCTGTGAAGGTGTACAAAGAAAAGATACATTTACATAGGTATGCCTGACAACCCTCCCAGCTCCAGAGGGAAGAAGGAAGGCACACTCTTAACAACATCCTTCCTGTTGAAGAGGCTACCCCTGGGAATCCAGAGATGTCTAAACTGTCCCAAGTTTTAGTGTTTGTGTAATTTTATAAAAGCCATGAGACCTGAGCCCATGTTACTTCAACAGAAATGACCTTTACTTAATATTAATAACAACTAATATTTACTGAGTGCTTACTTTGTACCAAGCATTTTATCTTTTTATTTCATTTTATCCCCAACCAATAATATAAGATAGACAGTTTTATTATCCCTATTTAAAAAAATATAAGGCTGAAGGAAGTCAAGTATCAGGCCCAAGCTCAACCAGAGTGAAAAGATCCTGCTGTGGACCACTGGTCTTCCTGCCTTCCAATGATAACTTGAAGGATAAGAACCAAGGACCTGGGGAAACATCCCCATCTCCAGAGGAATTCTGATTTCCCAGCTTTTCAATACCCCTCCAATATATGCCACTAATAACCAATAAATCACCTAAAACCTCTAACCTGATCACACTGCTGCCCTGCTGCTGATAACCTTCCTCACTGCCCAGTGCCCTTCTAGTCTTCTCTCTTCACTCCTACATTGACCTTCACATAGGCCAGAATAACTCCTCTCTGAAATGCTTCAAAATCAATCTAACTAGTTTCTGAATGCCTTTGCATGCCACTTATTCCACTCCTACTTGCTGGGCATTTACTGGTGCCAGCAATGAACTATGGGGCACAATGGTAAGCTGGATGGACTTGGCCTCTGCCTCACAGAACTGAATGGGCAAGCCTTATTCGGACCACACCCCACGTCTGGAAAGCTCATGCTGGCCTCTTCATCAAAATTCCACTAGGCTCCAAGGTTCAGCACAAGCCCATCCCCCACCCCTGTATTACCAATTCTGCCCATGGTCCTCCTCCTTCAACTAGGACACAGAGCCTGCACCACACACATGACATGGCCTAGGGCGCCCCTCACGTTCCTCTACAGCAGGGGTAGTCAACCTTTTTATACCTACCGCCCACTTTTGTATCTCTGTTAGTAGTAAAATTTTCTAGCCGCCCACCGGTTCACAGTAATGGTGATTTATAAAGTAAGGAAGTAACTTTACTTTATAAAATTTGTAAAGCAGCCTGACCTGTGGTGGTGCAGTGGATAAAGCGTCAACCTGGAAATGCTGAGGTTGCCGGTTCAAAACCCTGGGCTTGCCTGGTCAAGGCACATATGGGAGTTGATGCTTCCTGCTCCTCCCCCTTCTCTCTCTCTCTTTCTGTCTCTCCCCCCCTCTCTCCTCTCTAAAAAAAATTGAATAAATGAAGTTTTAAAAAATAAAAAAAAATGAAATTTATAAGGCAGAGTTACAACAAGTAAAAGCATATAATAATAATTACTTACCAAGTACTTTATGTCGAATTTTTGCTAAGTTTGGCAGAATAAATCTTTATGAAACAACTTACTATAGTTAAATCTATCTTTTTATTTATACTTTGGTTGCTCCACTACCGCCCACCATGAAAGCTGGAACGCCCACTAGTGGGCGGTAGGGACCAGGTTGACTACTACTGCTCAACAGCAGTGGTCCTCAACCTTTTTTGGGCTATAGACTGGCTTAATGTCAGAAAATATTTTCACGGATTGGCCTTTAGGGTGGGACGGATAAATGTATCACGTGACTGAGACAAGCGTCAAGAGTGAGTCTTAGACAGATGGAACAGAGGGAATCTGGTCATTTTTAAAAAATAAAACATCATTCAGACTTAAATATAAATAAAATGAAAATAATGTAAGTTATTTATTCTTTCTCTGCAGATCAGTACCAAATGGCCATGGACAGTTACTGGTCCACGGCCCGGGGGTTGGGGACCACTGCTCTACAGCAACAAGAGCTCAGTAATGGATGTAAGCTCAACACAGTGGCAGACACTCAATATATGCTCAATAAACATCAATCTATTTGCCTTTTCTACTTTCTTACATTGTTAAATAAAGACTTCTGGCCTGACTAGGCGGTGGCGCAGTGGATGGAGCGTCGGACTGGGATGCGGAGGACCCAGGTTCGAGACCCCGAGGTCACCAGCTTGAGCGCGGGCTCATCTGGTTTGAGCAAAGCTCACCAGCGTGGACCCAGGGTCGCTGGCTCGAGCAAGGGGTTACTCGGTCTGCTGGAGGCCCACGGTCAAGGCACATATGAGAAAGCAATCAATGAACAACTAAAGTGCCCAACGAAAAACTGATGATTGGTGCTTCTCATCTCTCCTGTAAGGTCGGTGGATAATGGGGGATGGTCAAGTGGGGAACTCAGACCCGGGAACTTTGGCTAGAACCGCCCACAATCAAGCCCGCCAAAGGAAGCTTCCCAGGAACCATTTGGAAAGAAGCGATCGTCTGCCAGCCAGTGAAATTTCACCATGTCGTAGTAGCTCCACTTCCCTAGAGGGACCCTTTAAATATCTCCCACGCGGTTTAATCTGTGCAACTTCCCTAGCCTCCATCTCCTCCATCTTTCTTCAGGGCAGGGAACCTTGCCGGGTGGGATGCACGCTCTGTACTGAATAAAGCCGTTTATTATTTCACACTTTGCGGTTCCAAGACTTCTTCTTCCTTCCTTCTCGGCGGGGAAAAATACCTTACATCTCCGTTCCTGTCTGTCTGTCCCTATCTATCCCTCTCTCTGACTCTCGCTATGTCTCTGTAAAAAAAATTAAAAAGAAAAAGACTTCTGGTTTTGTGACTTTTCATTGTATATCTGGTTTCCCATAATATCTCTTTCCCTGATAAGCAAGTCCTATGATTCCCACTCTTACACAGCCCTACATATATTGCACACGTTCAGCACTTGTTGAAAGAAAAACCCTTCTCACCACTCAGTCTAAAGTGTAGGCATGTCATCACCTTGCTAGTAGTCATGCACTGCCCAGATTGTGTTAGTATAGGTCTGTTCCCACCACAATTTTAAAATTGTTACTTAAAAAATACAGATAAGCACATAAAACGATGCTCCACATCGTATGTCATCAGGGAAATGCAAATTAAAACAATGAGCCTGACCAGGTGGTGGTACAGTGGGTAGACTATCGGACTGGGATGTGGAAGCCCCACGTTCAAGACCCCAAAGTTGCCAGCTTGAGCACAGGCTCATCAGCTTGAATGTAGGGTTGCTGGCTTGAGCGTAGGATCCTAGATATGACCCCATGGTCACTGGCTTGAGCCCAAAGGTCACTGGCTTGAAGCCCAAGGTCTCTGGCTTGAGCAAGGGGTCACTCGCTCTGCTAGAGCCCCTGGTCAAGGCACATATGAGAATGCAATCAATGAACAACTAAGGTGCTGCAATGAAGAACTGATAATTCTCATCTCTCTCCCTTCCTGTCTGTCTGTCTGTCCCTCTGACTCTATGTCTCTGTCGCCCCTCAAAAAACAAAACCACAATGAGTTATCACCACACACCAATTAGAATGGCCAAAATCTGAACACTGACAACAAATGCTGGTAAATATGCAAAAGAGGAACTTTCATCTCTGCTGGTGGGAATGCAAAATGGTAGAGCCACTCTAGAAGGCAGTTCAAAAGTTTCTTAGCAAACTAAATTTACTCTTATTATATGATCCAACAATCCTGTTCTTTAGTATTCACCCAAAAAAGTTGAAAATGTATGTCCACACACACAGTTGAAATGATGTCCTGCATACAGAGCTTTACAGAACTTTTATTCATAACTGCCAAAACTTGAAAGCAACAAAGATGTCCTGCAGTAGGTGAATGGATAAACTGTGTACCTCCAGACAATGGACTATTAATCAGCCCTAAAAAGAAATGAGCTATCAAGTAATGAAAATAAAGGAGGGACCAACCATCAACCTGTTACTAAGAAGCCAATGTGAAAAGGCTACACACTGGCTTGAGCCCAAAGGTCACTGGCTTGAAGCTCAAGGTGACTATCTGACATTCTGGAAAAGGAAAAACTATGGAGACAATAAAAAGATCAGCAGTTGCCAGGAGTTGGAAGGACAGGAGGGGTGAATAGGAGAAGAGGATATTTAGAACAGAGAAACTAGTCTGTATGATACTGTGACAATGGACATAATTACTATACATTTGTCCAAACCCACAGAAAACACATCATCAAGGGGGAACTCTAATGTACACTATGGACTTTGGGTGATTAGGATGTCAGTGTAGGCTCATGGATTATAACAAATGTACCACTCTGGTAGGGGATGTTGATAATAGGAAAGTATGTGTTTGTATGTGGGCAGGAGGTATATGAGAAATCTCTGTACTTTCCTCTCAATTTTGCCATGAACCTAAAACTGCTCATAAAAACTGTCTATAAAAGTATTAATTATTCTTTCAAGAAAGCTTCTAGGCCCTGGCCGGTTTGCTCAGCGGTAGAGCATCGGCCTGGCATGCAGGAGTCCCGGGTTCGATTCCCGGCCAGGGCACACAGGAGAGGCGCCCATTTGCTTCTCCACCCCTCCCCCTCTCCTTCCTCTCTGTCTCTCTCTTCCCCTCCCGCAGCGAGGCTCCATTGGAGCAAAGATGGCCCGGGCACTGGGGATGGCTCTGTGGCCTCTGCCTCAGGCACTAGAATGGCTCTGGACGCAACAGAGCAATGCCCCAGAGGGGCAAAGCATTGCCTCCTGGTGGGCATGCCGGGTGGATCCCGGTCGGGCGCATGCGGGAGTCTGTCTGACTGCCTCCCCGTTTCCAGCTTCAGAAAAATGAAAAAAAAAAAAGCTTCTAAACTTGAGACCTTTCTCAAAACTAAGATAGCATCCCAACAAAAGCATGAAAGAAAAAAGGGCCCCTTTTGTCCCAAATAAGCACCTATTTTCAATGTCAGAATAAAAGCACTGACCCCAGACAATTGGCTAAATCCACAGAAGATGCCCAGGCCTTGCGAACAACACACCATTGTGCTTAGATGGGGCTTCTGGTATCAGAAGCCAGCAGCACTGATGTCGAGAACAAGAACACAAGAGCCCTGTTCCTCAGTGCCTGAGGAAAGAGCTGAAGGGCTCCAGATTGACAGTCCTAGAAACCGGGTTTCTCCATTAGTGACACAATAGGCAGCGTGTACAGAACCACAGGCAGAGATGTTGGTGAGAGTTCCAACAGACCTGTCAAATGAGCCTGAACCCAGTTCTATGGAGGCGCCTTTAAAACATCACTCCTGTAATGCCAGTGGCCGAGACCAGGCAGCCAGAAAGCATTAGGGCCATTCCATTTAATAAAGTCTCACAACGACAGACAAACACACAGGCAGAGGAAAACCTGTTCTCAGGCAAACAGCAAAATGGCAGGCACTGCCTCACAGTGGCAGGCAGGCAGTCTGTCATTCACAATCCTCCATCTCTAATCACCCATAGCCTTATACAGGCCATACACATGTGGCACTGCTATGCACTCACACACCAATCAGGCAAAGGACAAGCAGCCAGTAAACCAGCAAGCAAGCCTAACATAACACAGCTGCCCCACATTTTGGGTTGCTCAATTCACAATCTACACGACAGGAAACAGAAACTACAGTAACAGCAAAAGTTACAATAATTACAAAGGTGACCTTTACAATGTCTCCTTGAGCACTTTGTCCAGGGTGTAACCTAGAGACCCATCTCTAACTCCCTACCTCATGGTAGGTAGGAGGGCCTGTATAGTCCAGGGCTGTGTCCATGGAAACTGTAACATGTCCTTGGTGCATCTCTGCTACTGAATGAGAACAGTGCAGGAGGGCCTCCACAGGTGCCATGTCCATCCCCCCCCTTAGGGTCTCTCATACTGTCCAAAAGTGGCAAGTGCTTCGATCAAGGGAGCCGGTGCCCCCCTCTGGTCACAGTCCAAGAGTCAGTCCACGATAGACAGCCCAGCTGTCTGTGCAAATCCCCAAGGTAAAGGTCCATTACAGGTACTAGCCACACAGCTCTGTATTAACGGACCTCAGCACCTTCCCATGGTGTGCTGTCCATTGCCACAAACCCATCCAAACCCCTCAACAAGCTCACAGGACCTGGTGAGGATAAATACATTCAAGGCCTGTGTCACCTTAACAGCTCTCTTAGCTGCTGCTGCTGTTTAAAAAAAAAAATGCACCTATTAACTTCTAATGCTAACACCTGCTGCACATTAGAAGGGGACCAGGGATTGCCAATTTCACATGGGGCCTCTGCTCCCCCCCCCCCCCCCGTCTGTCCCAGTTGGACGGGTCCCTTGCCCTTCCCCCTATTCAAACTGGGACAACATGCCTTGGGGATCCTGTAACCTGAACACCAGCCATTTTCTGGCCAATGCTGGGCCACCTGCTTCCCCTGCTTTTTCAGTGGCTGAACCTCTGTTCTGCTCAAGCTGCCACCAAATCTCCAACAATACTTTATTAGGCTTACCATCTAATTTCTATCTGCCCTGGCTGCAATCAAATCTACCCACATCTGTGTTCGAGTAACTTGCACTAGCCAGTTTCTCGTTAGTAAGGGGGGCAAGGGCGGGGGGGGGGAGGGGTGGCCAGCACAGACAGCAGCCCTCACACCCTTAAAGTCCATCTCTGTTCTGGAGAGTGTGATGCCATCCACCTCTATGTCACACTGCGCACCAAGAAGTTTTCTGCCTGAATTTCACCCACAACTCCATCAGCTCTGCCCACGTATAGGGTCAGACCACAGAGCGCTCCATTACCTGAGAGGAGGCTGTGGCTGCCCCTGAGAGACTCTTGGATGCTGGGTCTTGACCTTCTTAGCAACCACACCAGCCGGGCTCTGCGTCTGCAAATGGCAGTTGCAGCCTGAGCCTCCCCCTCAGAAGAGTAGGAAATGCCTGCTCTGCCAACACAGAGCCACTCTGCTGGCAAGAATGCAACTCCATCTTCCATGCCCACCTTGTTCCTGTAGCTGCCAGCTCTTAGCCTGAAGTTGACTCTCGAGCTCCTGAACCCACAGTTGTTTCTCCAATTGCTGTCACTGCCAACATTCAGCTTCCAGGGCAAACTGCAACTCACAAATCCCTAACTCCCTGTCCAGAGATCACTCCAGTTCTGGGCACTGTTGGCGCTCAGCCTGCACATCAATCACACTGCAACTCTCAGACCCAGTCAACCTCCCCTCCCGTGCTTGCTTCGGTTCACAGCACCACTGGTGCTCAGTATGCTGCTCATCCTGGAGTTGTCAACTCGCTCAGCTTCTTGCACAGAGCTCCTGGTTTCTTCTCGCAGGATTGTAAAAAACACCCAACCCATGATCCCCACCAGGAGAGCCACCAGAAACAGCCACTTACTTCTCTATTCCACCCCTCAAGGGTGTCAGCGGCTCCATACCAATCTACTCCAAATCCTGTCAACTACACCAGATATAATGCTGGTGGCCAACCAGGCAAGGGGCTTGAAGCCAGTAAACCAGTGAGCAAGCCTAACACAGTTGCTCCACAACCCCAATGAAAAGTAAACCACATTCAGGGTCACTTTATTTTTGCCCTGAAGAGATCAGAAAGAATAAACAAAAAAGTAATGAATATATTATAGATGCTACCTTAAAGCTGCCTTTGTGTAAATACACAATGCCTAAAATGTTTCTCACTTTGATAAACAACTTTTCACAAATGCCAACTTAGAAAGTAAACTGGTACAAACTGAGGGGGAGGGTCAGTAGGGGGTACTTTGACAGTACACATTAAACAAAACTCCAAATATATACTATAATATATAATAATATATATGCTGGTGGCTGAGGCCAGGCAGGTCCACATTGGATTCAGGAAGACAACAGAGAAACTGCAAAGCCAGAAAGCGATGGGCCATTCCCATTTAATAAGAGTCTCACAACGGTGGCGGAAGAGCAAACAGGCAGGGGAAACCGCTTCTAGGTCAAACAAATAGCAAAAACGGTGCCTCCTAGTAGTGGGCAGGCAATCCGCCATCCACCATCCAGGCTGAGTGCAAGCACCCAAAGCCTTACATAGACTATCCACACATGGCACTGCCACATGCTCACTCACTAATCAAAGTGCTTGCAGCCATGTGGGGGAATCAGCTGTGTTAGGCTTCCTTGCTGGTTTACCTGCTGCAAGCACTTTGCCTCACTGGTGTGTGAGCACATGGCAGCACCATGTGTATATGGCCTATGTAAGGCTATGGGTGCTTGCACTCAAGGGGATTGTGGATGGCGGATTGTGCAATGCCTGCCTACTACTGTCAGGGGCCATTTTTTTGCTGTTTGCTTAGGCTGAAAAGAGGTATTCCCTGCCTATTTAAAAGGCGAAAGATTTATACGATCTGAAGAGAAACCAGAGCATTATATTCCCTATTTGCTCGTCTACCCATTGTGAGAATCTATTAAACGGTAGTGGCCCAACGCTTTTCAGCTCTGCAGTTTTTCTACCGTCTGCCTGAATCCAATATGAACCTGCCTGGCCTTGGCCACCGGCATTACATCTGGCACAGCAAGCAGGTTTCGGAGCAGGCTGGTATGGAGCCACCGACACCCTTGAGGGGTGGATTAGAGGAGTGGCTATTCCCAGTGGCTCTCTTGTTGGGAACCATGGGCTGGGTGTTCTTTACAATCCTGCAAGAAACAAAGAGCTTTGTGCATGATGCTGTGCAATGTCAAAAGCTCCAGGACAAGCTGCAGACCAAACACCAGCAACAGCTTGAACTGAAGTGAGCACTGGAAAAGAAGGCCGACCAGGTTCAAGAGCTGGAGTATGAGATGCAGGCTGAGCACTCTCTGGAGGAGTTACAGGTTCATGAGCTCCAGTTTGCCCTGGAAGCAGAACGGTTGCAGTGACAGCTCTTGGAGAAACAACCATGGGTTCAAGAACTCAAATTTCAGCTTCAGGCTAGAGCCGGCAGCTGCAGGAGCCGAAAGAGTCTCCAAAGAAGGAGCAGCATTGATGCTGGAGGAGTAGCTCTGAGCCGGCTGGAGCAGGTGTTTCCAACTCCTCCTCTTGAGAGGATGAGGAGGTGTGGGCTGAAGCTGCTGTCCACAGACTCAAAGCCCAGCCAGTGGTTATCCAGAAGGTAGAAACCCAGCACTCAAGAGTCCCTCAGGGGCAGGCACAACCCCCTCCTGAGGTAGTGGAGCACTCCATGGTCCAGCCCTACTCTCAGGCAAAGCTAATGGAGTTGGGGTGCAATTCAGGCAGAAACTCACCGAGCCCCTGGCAGACTGGTTGCTATGGTGTGGGGCATGGTGGTGGGTGGCATCATGCTCTCCGGAATAGAGATAGACCATAAGGCTGTGAGGGCTGCTGCCTGTGCTATACCACCACCATCCCCTCCCCCATACCCCGCCCCAGATTAACACGAAAAATGGGCATGTAAAGGTTACCAGAACACAGATGTCAGTAGATCTGACTGCAGCTGGGGCAGATAGGAAGAAATCAAGATGGAAAGCCTAATAAACTCTTGTTGGAGCTTTGGCAGCAGCTTGAGTCAGAACAGATTCCAGCCACTAAAAAGCAGGAGAAGCGGGTGGCCTCGGCAGCTGCCAAGAAAATGGCTGTCTTTCGGGTTACAAGATTGCATATTATTTGTTGGAGACAGCTGAGGGATAGGAGGATCCCCAAGATCTGTTATCCCCATTTGAATAGGGGGAAGGCCAAGGGACCCATCCAATGGGGATGGGCAGGGACTGGAAAGCCCATGTGAATTTGGCAATCCACTGATCTCTTTCTAATGTGCATTAGATGGTAATAGGTGTAATGAACGTTCACCTTGGTGATTGCACAGACAGCTGGACTATCATGGACTAATCATTGAGTGGTGTAATCAACTCTTAGACTGTGACCAGAGGGGGGAACCAGCTACCTTGCTGGATGGACACACTGCTTGTGGACAGTAGTCTGGATTCTGGATGAGAGACCTTGACGGGAGGGGTGGGGGGACCCAGCTCCAATGGAGGCCCTCCTGCACCAGGCAGCTGCTCCCACACAGTTGCAGATGCATCAAGGTCACTTTCTTCCATGGACACAGCTCTGGACTATACAGGCCCTCCCACCTACCGTGGGGTGGGGAATTAGAGGTGGGCCTCCAGTTGACTCCCGGGGCAGAAATCAGGGAAACATTGTGAAGGGCACCTTTGTAATTGTCATTTTTGGTAATAGTTTATGTATGTAATGTACCTATTGTGAGGTGAGCAACCCTAAAAGGATGGAATGAGGAAAAGCAGCTGTGTTAGACTTCCTCCCGGGTTTACCTGCTGCAAGCACTTTGCCTGACTGGTGCGTGAACACATGGCAGCACCATGTTGTGTATGGTCTATGTAAGGCTATGGGTGCTTGTGCTTAGAAAGACTGTGGACGATGGATTGTCGACTGCCTGTCCACCACTGTGAGGGGCCATTTTTTGCTGTTTGCTTCATCTGAGATGTTTTCCCTGCCTGTTTGTTCATCGGCCCATTGCGAGAAACTATTAAACCAATGGTTCTCAAAATGCACGCCAGGGCACACTGGTGCACCCTAGAAGATTTTCAGGTGTGCCTTATGGTATTCCAGAGAAATATGTGTCTGTTGGGAACCAAAAAACCAACAGGGTTTTTGGAGTTTAGATTTTGGGGGGACAGAGGTGTGGGAATTGGCTGTAAGCTGACAGTCTGCCTAACCCCCCACCTCACTTGCCTGATTAGGTTGCAAAAGGCTGTTAAGCTGTGGTGCTGGGTTGTTTACACTACCCCGCATGTTCCCAGGAAAGACTGGAGGCAAGTTTCTTCTATCCTTTGTCTGGTGTAAAGTTAAGATGATATGTATGGTGGAGGTTTTCTGCACTTGGTAAAATTCCTGGGCTACCTCAGAAATGTGATCAGAGACCACTGATCTGTTAATGGCTTCACTTTGACCTATAAATAAAGCAAGGTGTGGTTTTTGGGCACTCTTTGTTCTTGCCAGCAGCAACTACAGGGCCCTTCTGACCCTGTATTTTCTTAATTCTGCTACGTTCCCACTTGGGACCTGGAATTACTAGCTGTGCTGGTTCACAGCATGTGCCCAGATATAAAAATAAATACAGTTACTCTACTATACCATTTCACTATGGAAATACCACTCTTTTGGTTAACACATCATAATATTATTTTTATATAAATACACCCAAATGAAATGGATAGATTTCTCAAAAAGAAGTGTGATATTGAAGAATCTGACTCTGGAAGTAAGCAAAAGTTAAGTGTAAATAAAATAGGACTTGAAGGCTGATGGGCAGAACTTAATTTATAGCATTTTCCATCACTTAACACTGAACAATACGACTGAATTAGAAACCCACTCATGGAAGCTTCAAGTGATTCTGGTTTAACATTAACAGAAGAACTGGCAGCTATATCCACTGATCGTGGATTAATGATTAAACATAAGGAATTGTCCCTTGAAGCCTTTTGGATTTATATAAAAGAATATGTGGCAATATCTAAAAAACTTTGAACATTTTACTACAATTTTCAACATCCCATTTATGTGAATTAGGATTTGCTATCCTCAACAAAATTAAAGAGTTTTTAAAAAGAGAGCAATTCTTCAATGTATTGATGAGAAAATTAGAGTTTGCCTTTCAAATATAAACACAAACATTGAAGAAATCGCTAGGACACATCAGGCTCATGTTTCTCATAAACCAAAAAACACATTCGTGCCAGGACCTGCCGAATTTACTAAGTCTTACTAAGAATGTATCTATCTATATATATAAAGACTAGGTGTACCCGGCCTTGCATTGCTGTGGCTCAGTCTGGTTAAATGGAAAAGAAAAGAGAAAGCGCACTTTTCTAATGTTTAACTTCACAATGCTTGTGGATATACAATATTTTTTGTTGTTCCATTGTCTGTGCAGATATAAAGATTGTCTGGTTTGCCGAGTCTAGAACATGCAACATATAATTGTCCATGTGAGAAGCAATCCGTATGTAGATCTAAAGCGCGCAATTCTAAAGATTGGCCCTGAGCTTTGTTGATGGTGACTGAAAACCCCAATCGAATTGGGAATTGCAATCTCTTAAATTGAAAATGGCATATCCGTTGGAATCATAGAAATGCGAGGAATGAGGACATCTTCACCTTGGAAAGGTCAAGATTGTTGCTTCTATAACATTGCTCATTAATTTTTTACAGCACACAGACCCAAACACTTCATATTTTACCATAAAATCCATCAGTGATTTCAGCTTGTCTGAAAACACGTGCTGTGATGTCATGCTTATCCACTGGCGATTGGCCAGGAAGTAAGAGCTGTTGTATATCATCCCAAGCTGGATTGCCTGTAAATGTAATGAATAGGTCTGGACACCCGTCGTGACGAACGTACGCAACTGCATCTTGAGCATACTCATGCATATGACATGGTCTGCCTGTATATGAAGATGGCAAAATCGTTAGTCTTCCGTTAGTCTTCCAACATTAGTTGTATTACCATCATTTACAACTGCATCTCGCAAATGAACGTATTCTTCAGAGGGAAGCTTGGTCTGATTCAAACGGATAAATATCAAACGTTCTGTTTCAATTTTTGCAAACATATCTACGATGTATTGGTGAAACAACTGATGGCATTTCAAAATGTGATTGTCTTCATTCTCTCAAATCATTAATCGGTATGAATAATAGTTCAATAAGCTGCATTTCATATTTTTTTCTTCGCCACTGACTGGATTTATCATCTTAACATTGAAGTGATATCAGCACCATCCCAAAAATGATTGGATATTGCAGAGTATCGTAGCATCGATGAACTTCTGCAAGTGTTGTCAATTGATTGTTTCTCCAATGAAGAACAATATCTCTAGGTTGGAACTGATCTCCGACTATAATGCCATTTCATCTATAGTTGGAGCATTGAATCTTCGCACATGTTCTCCAGCAGCCATTTTGTCCGCGTGAATAACAATCTTGTGTGTATCAAATGGCATCATATCAATTGCTATTTTGAACAAACGCACTAAATAGTTTTTTTCGTGACTTGCAGTTGGGTAACGATGAACCATTTTATGCCGATAGAAATTCCACAGCATGCATTCAATTCATCATTGCCATCACCGATGAAATACATTTGGAGAAATTAATGTTACTATCTGGGAATAGAAGCAGGGAGCCGGCTTTATGATGAATTTGTCCTTTCACTTTGAAAGCTGGCATGAATTGAGCTGTTACGATTTCTGCGCCAAACGATGTCATTTGGAAGCATGAGTTCTATTTCCTGATGTTATATAGGAAATGCTTTGATTCGGTGGTATATCTAGCAAGCAAAATTTTTAATGAATCTGGCGGTTCTCCAAGTTGAGGCAGTTTAATTTTTCTGGCGGCGCAACACATTCCTTTCGTTTCTCCATTAAATTTCAGAGCCTTGCTATAAGGACACACTTTAGTCACAGTGCCGATGAGAACATGCCGGCTCAAACTATAATCATCATCAGCTGGGTTGTACCGGAATGCAAGGCGATTGTAATCGCGTGATTGCTGAGCATGGAGTCATGTTTGACGCCGATCTGCTGTTTTTCGGTGATGTCTTTCAGCCACTCTCATCCTGTCGCGTTCATTCTGTTGAGAACGAAGCAGATCTGAAGCCGCAGAATGCGATCGCCGTGCTTGCAACCGTGCATCCTCAAGTCTGGCTGCACATAAATGGATCATAAATTGGAAACTTTAAAATGGAATCGTAAGATATTTAGTATAGCGTGTATTACGTTTACGTCCAACAGATGGCACTTTTTCAAAGAAAAGCATGTTTTTACCTGTCACAGGTGTGACATCTATATAATAGTAGGGATAAAAAAAAAAAAGAGCATGTATTTGAATGCAACGTTGTGTCAAAATTTTAAAGCTATCCCTGAAGAACTTTCAGAGATTTAAGATTTTGAACAAACGAACATTTACATTTTTATTATAGATAACTTTTTTGTTGTTTTTATTTTTTAACCCCTTTTTTACAAATTCTAAAAAGCATAACAAAAAATGTAACATAAAAATGTTTTTTGGCCCTGGCCGGTTGGCTCAGCGGTAGAGCGTCGGCCTAGCGTGCGGAGGACCCGGGTTCGATTCCCGGCCAGGGCACACAGGAGAAGCGCCCATTTGCTTCTCCACCCCTCCACCGCGCTTTCCCTCTCTGTCTCTCTCTTCCCCTCCCACAGCTAAGGCTCCATTGGAGCAAAGATGGCCCGGGCGCTGGGGATGGCTCTGTGGCCTCTGTCCCAGGCGCTAGAGTGGCTCTGGTCGCAACATGGCGACGCCCAGGATGGGCAGAGCATCGCCCCCTGGTGGGCAGAGCGTCGCCCCTGGTGGGCGTGCCGGGTGGATCCCGGTCGGGCGCATGCGGGAGTCTGTCTGACTGTCTCTCCCTGTTTCTAGCTTCAGAAAAATGAAAAAAAAAAAAAAAGTTTTTTAATGTCAGAATAAATTTAATTTTGTCATATTTATTTCATTTAATTACCATAAAAGCACACTTGGACTTTATATTTTTTTCTTTAATATTTCACTTAATTATTATAACATATTTCTCAGAAATTTGTATATAGCACACCTACAATTATTTGTAGTATTTTAAACGCGCCCCAACTTCAAAAAGTTTGAGAACCACCGTATTAAACGGTAATGGTCTAATGCTTTTTGGATCCACAGTTTTTCTACTGTGTAATACCAGTGGCCAGGCCAGGCAGGTTCACATTGGATTTGGGCAGACAGTAGAAAAACTGTGGAGCTAGAAAGCATTGGGCCACTCTGTTTAATAAAGTCTCGCAATGGCAGACAAGTACACAGGCAGGGGAAACCACTTCTCAGGCAAACAAACAACAAAATGGCCCCTCACAGTGGCGGGCAGGCAATCCATGCATCTGCAATCCCCCTGAGCACAAGCACCCCTAGCCTTATTAAGGCTATACACAAGTGGTGCTGCCATGTGGTCACGCACTAATTAGGCAAAGAGCTTGCAGTCGGTAAACCAGTGAGCAAGCCTAACACAACTGCCCCATATACATATACCATCTGCCCAAATCCAACGTGCCCTGGCTGGCCTTGGACACCGGCATTGCAAGCTGGTAAGCCAGTGAGCAAGCCTAACAGCTGTTTTCCCAACAAAGCCTAACCTGTGGTGGCACAGTGGACAGAATATCAACCTGAATGCTCAGGTTACTGGTCCCAACCCCAGGTTTACCTGGTGAAGGCACATCCAAGAAGCAATCAATGAACAACTAAAGTGAAGCAACTATGAGCTTGCTCCTTCTCTCTCTTTCTCTCTCTCTCTCTAAAATAAAGAAATTTAAATAAATAAAGGGCACACGTGCAGCCAAAGCCTCCAGGTCAGTGTTGTGACCCTTGAGAAAGAAGACACCTAGTAAAAAGGGCATCAGGGGGCTTAACTGGGCTCAAATTTAAAATTAAAAAGAAATGAATAAAGATTTAAAAATTTAAAAGCCTAGTAGCCATTTCTGTACAAGATCCTCTCATGAAAACTGCATCTCAGGAAGAAGTCTTCACTGAACTGCTTGCCTTCCCTGTTTTAGTGCTGGTGGTTGAGATCAGGCATGTTCACACTGAACTCGTCGTGCAAATGGTAGAGGAACTGTGGAGCCAGAAAGGGCTGGGCTATAACCCGTTTACTGGAGGTTTGCTGAGACAAGCGAGGGAATAAACAAAGGAAAACCACTTTTCCTTTTGCAGTGGAGGAAGGGATTAGGCAAAGCACCCCTCATGGTGGCGGCTGAGAGAATCAGGGAACTGCACCTATCAGTGGTGGGCAAGCGAGCTGGGAGAATTGCCACCAATAGCTTTTCATACAGACACACATGTGGCTTTCTGCAACGTGCTCACAGCACTATTCTTGCAAAGTACTTGCAGCTGGGAAACCAGTGAGCAAACCTAACAGCCGTTTTCCCCACAACTGTGTTCCTGCCATCTGAGTCAGCCCTCATAGAGTTCCTGGAATCCTACTTCAACCAAATGCACTAAGGCCCTGGCCGGTTGGCTCAGTGTAGAGCATTGGCCTGGCGTGCAGGAGTCCCGGGTTCGATTCCTAGTCAGGGCACACAGGAGAAGCTTCTCCACCCCTCCCCCTCTCCTTCCTTTCTGTCTCTCTCTTCCCCTCCCACAGCCAAGGCTCCATTGGAGCAAAGTTGGCCTGGGTGCTGAGGATGGCTCTATGGCCTCTGCCTCAGGCACTAGAATGGCCCTGGTTGCAACAGAGCAACGCCCCAGATGGGCAGAGCATCGCCCCCTGGTGGGCGTGCCGGGTGGATCCCAGTCGGGCGCATGTGGGAGTCTGTCTGACTGCCTCTCCGTTTCCAGCTTCAGAAAAATACAAAAAATAAAAATAAAAAAACCAAATGCACTAAGATTTTCCCAACCAAATGGAGCTGCACGCTACATCCCCAGCAATATCTTCACTGACCAACCAAAGTGACTCCATTCTGACCAATCAAACTGCAAAGTTTGGAGTCCTCATTTGCACAAGAACAGACCAATCGGGGGCCAGGGACAGGAACTTCTGTCTATATAAGCCAGCTTCTGTCTGGCTCTAGGAGCACATTTTCCCTTTCCACTGAAGATGAAAATGGTCTTCTACCCCACCCCCATCCATCCTGCCCGAGCTGAAACATTGAGTCTCTCTCTCTCTCTCTCTCCAGAGCACAGCAGCATAGACCAGAGAAGACTGGCACTGAGTAGAACAGAGCAAAGCTGTCTAGCCAGAGAGAGGCCTGGCTCCAGTGCCACCTCACAACTGTGCTGTATCACAACTGAGCTGTTTGCACTAAATAAAGTTTCCTTTTTCATCACATCCCAAATTGGGGATTCCTGTTGGGAGTTGAGCTGGCGCCAATGACCATCAGTTGATAGTGTTAGCACTTAAGCTATAGCATGCCTATATAGCAACTGCTAAAAAACTTAGGACTCTTTCAACCCCTGATTAATACAGAGATCACTAATGATTTATACTAAAGTATGCATCTAAGTGAGATCCTTTGAAGACAAAATTGACAAATGCTAGACTAAGTCCAATGATACAACCAGTACACAAAGAAACTTCTGTGCTGTTCTTTTGAAATGAATTCAGAGCCAGATATTTCAAAAAGACATCTCATTAAATTTAGATTCAAATCAGTATTAAAGTGTTCGATCATTCAGTTTACAAACAAACCCCCAAATCACACACTAGTTTTTAAATACTAAAGAATCTGATTTATTCTCAAAAGGCAATTGATTACCACCATCCCATCAAAAAAAAAATGTGTAACAAGCTAAAATGAAATTCTGTAATGTTTTTAGAAAGCCAGTGTCCTCACTTGAGATCCAGCCAAGTGATGTTATGTATGCAAATTGTTATCTGCGCATGGATATAGACACATAACAGAAAAAGATCACAAGTCTGCATTCCCTAAGCACATTCTAACACAGGGGTCTCAAACTCAACTCAGCATGTGGGCCGCAGAGCAAGATCACAGCCGTTCGGCGGGCTGCACTAGGTCTACAAAAGGCAACTGTTATGCAACACTTTTCTCACTGCAGTTGAAAACAAAAAAAAAAATCAGTAAAACAAGCACAATCGTACATGCAGTTTACTCAGTGTCACAAAACGACCAGAAACTGTAGTTCGCATCACAACTGCTGTTAACTAAGCTAATATCTAGCTAGGATGCTAGAGAAATGAAAAATACAAGTAGGCTCCTAGGCTTACTTAATTTTATCCAAAGTATTTTGAACTTCGTGGATTAGTCTGTGGGCTGCACAAAATTGTTTGGCGGGCCGCATGCGGCCCGCAAGTTTGAGACCCCTGTTCTAACAACATGTCCATATTCCTCAGATGTATCAACTTTCAATTTTTCAGGTTAATTAACATCAACAAGGAATTCAGCCATCCAAATAAAAGCCAGTCTCTGCCCAATCCCTATAACAGACAAATAATGTCCATTTGGTTTTGTAATGCACTAATAATTTTGTAGCTGATAAGTTAGTCTAATTATTTTAACTCCTTAATTTGAGATTACAGAAGAATTGTAAAAATACTTGAGTTATATACCTTTCACTCAGCTTCCCCTAAAGTTAAAGCCTTATACAAACATACTACAATTTCCAAAAATAAGAAACTAACCTTGGTAAAATACTTTTAATTACAGATTTTATTTAGATTACTGTGGGGCAGCTATGTTAGGCTTGCACACAGGTTTACCAGCTGCAAGCACTTTGCTGGATTAGTGCATGAGCATGTGACAGAGGCACGTGTGCATAGCCTAATATAAGGCTATGGGTGCTTGCCCTGGCCAGTAATTCTCCCAGATCACTCTCCCGCCACCATTAGGTGCAGTTTTCCTTGCTCCCTTGCCCTTACTGTGAATAGAAGATTTTCCTTTGTTTTTTAGCTCTTTCACTTTTGTTGTTTATTTGCTTGCCTGTCTTTGCGAGCCTCCAATAAACGGGTATGGTCTGACCCTTTCTGGCTCCAGTTTCTCTACAATCTGCCCGAATCCAATGTGAACCTGCCAGGCCTCGGCCACCAGCCTTACAATTAATAGTCATTTCTGTTGTGGACCGTTAATGGCAAAAAGCCATTATAGATTCGAGGCTTGGCAGGGGGCTAAGTTCTCCCCCCTTTATCTCCATATTTGGCTTTGATGCTGAGTATTTGCACCCACTCCACTTCCTTCCTTGGGTTGCAGGAAGCAATATACATGCCCTTCCTCTGACCCTTTGTTTGTTTCAGATGTTTGTCAACTTCACTAACTATCCTGTTTTTGCCTTGGGAGAGTTCCTGTCTTAGCCTTTGATGTGCAACTTTGTATCAGGGTCCTTGATTTGCATAGGTCCATATAATAAAGCAAACTGGGGCTGTGAGGCACTCAGATGCTGCCAGGCAGTTTGAGGAGTCCTCCGGGTCCCATGGGTTTTGTTCTGACAAAGTGTGTTTCCTTAATTCCGCACCGTTATTTGGAGCTGCGCTGGTCCGCAGCACATTTCCTTTTTACTTTATACTAAATTGGCGATATCAAAGCATACAAAGATTAAAAGGAACAAAAGAACTTGACAACCTCAAAACCCAAGGAAGCTAACCAAAACCAACACAGTTTGCGATAGGTAATCTATTGCAGGTAATCTTGAAAATAACAATATACAAATGAGGGGAAATTTTAACTGTTTACTTATTGTCCTGTGCTTTATTTTTTAAGTTCAAGATTTTTTCAACTGGCACTAAGCACAGAAATGTCTCTTAACTTATTAAGGATAAAAAAATTAAACTAGGTTTTGTTTTGATTTAAAGATATTAAGGCTGCCATACAAATGGCAACCACTCTCTGCTACTTTATGTCAGGAAGACAAGTTATAAATATATGTGTGTGTGTGCGTGTGTGTGTATATATATTTTTCTCCTTTTCTATCTGAGTATCAAATGTATGTTACTCTTGCTTTCAATTTCAAATGTCCTCCAGAAAAGATAACCTATCTTATTTATAAACCTTAACAACTCAGTAAACATTACCAGGTAAGTTGAAGATAGAACTGGTATGAAATATGAAAGCCCAGTGATAAAAATCTTTCACCTGCATTTGGAGTTTTTCACCTTCTAAAGCACTAGTGTCCAATGTTCAACATTTTGTTTAAGAGAACTGATTATTAGACATGTCCTAGTTGGCTAGTTTCATAAGCTCATACACAATGGACCTGGCTCTTAGAGCACTAGGATAATCTGCAGTAAAATATTTCCACATTTTAAAAAATTTGTTTCTGTTTTAAATTTTATTTGGGGATCAAACCACCAATTGTTATGCATCAGGATGATGCTTTTCACCAACCACGCTACCTGGCCAGGGCAAAAATTTCAACATTTTGACAGTGAGAGTTCAATTTTCACTTAGTACCGTTGCCCAAATCACATTTATACAGCCTTTGCTTTGGTAAAGACTTTCTTTTGTAAAAGATGATGACTTTTAAATTTTATTTATTTATATATTTAGAGAGAAAATTAAAGAGTGAGAGACAGGAGCATCCCGTATGTGCCCTGACAGATCGAACGGGAAACCTCTCATTTCAGTGCGATCCTCTGACCAACCAAGCTACCCCATCAGGGCAGAAGATGATTTTTTCTTTCTTTCCTTTTTTTTTTTTTTTTTTTTGGTGACAGAGACAGA
This sequence comes from Saccopteryx leptura, assembly GCF_036850995.1. NCBI lineage: Eukaryota > Metazoa > Chordata > Mammalia > Chiroptera > Emballonuridae > Saccopteryx > Saccopteryx leptura. Next base: position 110,933,639 of record NC_089507.1, on the reverse strand, counting down.
GAGCGGGTCAGATAAGGACAGACAGGAAGGGAGAGAAATGAGAAGCTTCAATTCTTCATTGCGGCACCTTAGTTGTTCAGTGACTGCTATGTGCCTTGACCAGGGGGCTCCAGCAGACCAAGTGACCCAGTGATCAAGCCAGAAACCTTGGGCTCAAGCCAGCGGCCCTGGGCTTCAAGCCAGCGACCTTTGGGCCCAAGCCAGCAAACATGGGGTAATGTCTACGATCCCACACACACTCAAACTGGTGAGCCCATGCTCAAGCCAGCGACCTCGGATTTTTGAACATGGGTCCTCCGCGTCCCAGTCTGATGCTCCATCCTCTTGTGCCACTGCCTGGTCAGGCAGAAGATGATCTTTAAAATTACAATAAACACAGAACCCAAATTTTTGAAAAAAACACTAAAACAATAGCTGGATAAAATGAAGTATAAAAGCATACCATTTCAGGCCCTGGCCGGTTGGCTCAGTGGTAGAGCATTGGCCTGGTGTGCAGGAGTCCTGGGTTTGATTTCCAGCTAGGGCACACAGGAGAAGCGCCCATCTGCTTCTCCATCCCTCCCCCTCTCCTTCCTCTCTGTCTCTCTCTTCCCCTCCTGCAGCCAAGGCTCCATTGGAGCAAAGTTGGCCTGGGCGCTGAAGACAGTTCCATGGCCTCCGCTTCAGGCATTAGAATGGCTCTGGTCACAACGGAGCAATGCCCCAGATGGGCAGAGCATCAACCCTGGTGGGCATGCCAGGTGGATCCCGGTTGGGCACATGCGAGAGTCTGTCTGACTGCCTCCCTGCTTCTAACTCCAGAAAAATAAAACAACAACAACAAAAAAGCTAACTTCAGCCTGACCTGTGGTGGCACAGTGGACAGAGTCAACCTGGAACACTGAAGTAGCCAGTTCAAACCCCAGGCTTCTCTGGTCAAAACACATATGAGTTAATGCTTCCTGCTCCTCCCTCCCTTATCCCTCTCTCTCTTTCTCCTCTCTAAAATGAATAAAAATTTAAAAATCTTTAAAGCTACCTTCTAGCCTGACCTATGGTAGTGCAGTGGATAGAGCACTGACCAGAAATGCTGAGGTCACCAGTTCAAACCCTGGGCTTGCTCAGTCAAGACACATACGAGAAGCAATCAATGAACACATAAACTAAAACAACTATGATCTCGCTCTCTCTCTCTAAAATCAATAAATAAAATCTTAAAAAAAATTTTTGGTTAAATAAACAAAAAACATCTAGCCCTGGCCGACAGCTCAGTTGTTTTGGAGCATCATCCCAAAGCAACAGAGGTTGTGGGTTCAATTGCTGGTCAGGGCAGGTACAGGAACAAAGTAATGTTCCTCCCCCCCTTCCTTTCTCCCTCTCTCTACAATCAACAAATTTTTTAAAAAATTAAATAAATGAGGCCTGGCCAGTTGGCTCAGTGGTAGAGCGTCAGCCTGGCGTGCAGGAGTCCTGGGTTCGATTCCCGGCCAGGGCACACAGGAGAAGCATCCATCTGCTTCTCCACCCCTCCCCCTCTCCTTCCTCTCTCTCTCTCTCTCTTCCCCTCCCGCAGCCAAGGCTCCATTGGAGCAAAGTTGGCCCGGGCGCTGAGGATGGCTCCATGGCCTCTGCCTCAGGCGCTAGAATGGCTCTGGTTGCAACGTAGCAGCGCCCCAGATGGGCAGAGCATCACCCCCTGGTGGGCAGGCTGGGTGGATCCTGGTGGGGCGCATGCGGGAGTCTGACTGCCTCCCCATTTCCAACTTCAGAAAAATAAAAAAAAAATAAAAAATTAAGTAAAGATGACTTCTACATAAGAACTCAAAACTGTTTAGAAATATGTATGTTATCTTTTAATATTTTACAGTACTATGCACACATACTCAAATACCACCATAATGGTATATCTAACCTGACCTCTCCACCACAATATAGTTTTAAATTAGTTCAATGCATAACGTCCTTTTGTTAATTTAATGAGAGGTGGGAGGCAGAGGCAGACTCCCACTTGCACACCGACTGGGATCCACCCGGCAAGCCCCCTATCAGATGATGCTCTGCCTGTCTGGGATGCTGCTCCGTTGCTCTGCAACCATGCTATTTAGCACATGAGGTGAGGCCATGGAGTCATCTTCTTCACCTGGGGCCAACTCTGCTCGAACCACTCAAGTCATGGTTGAAGGAAGAGAAAAGAGGGGAACAAAGAGGGGGGAGAGAGAGAGGGGATGAGGGGGGAAAGAGAGGGGAGAAAAGGGGAAAGGGGGGGAGAGAATGGGGAAGACAGAGGAAAGCACAAGAGAGAGAGGGATAGAGGGAGGTGAGGAGTGGAGAAGCAGATGGTCACTTCTCCTGTGTGCCCTGACCGGGAATGGAACCCAGGACTTCTACACATCGGGCCTACGTTCTACCACTGAGCCAATTGGCTAGGGCCCATAACATCATTTTAAATCAATTTTAAAACATACGTCTGGTGGTTGGAAAGCAACCTTTTTACAACTCAAATTACATCTAAATATCTAATTATATCTAAATATACTTGTCCCACAGGACAAATAGAACGTAAATTCACTCAACTTTCTATCATAAGTGGTTAAGTAGAACAATGCTAGTTTGACTAATTTAAGGAATACTCAATAAATCTGAGCACTTCTCTTGCTCGGTGGATGGTGAATAATGGGTGAAAAGGCTAAAACACCAAAAGTGACCTGAGGAATGAGATAAAAGGATCCCAAATCACCAAGAGCTGCAATAAACACATTTTCTCATCAAGAAAACTGACTATAAAACCAAATTCCTCCATCACTTCTTTGATAGCACTCTGGAGATAATAACAGATAGATTCACATTACTAGAAGTAGAAAATTACATTCTTAATAGAAATATATTAAAATTAGTTTTTGAAAAACTAATTATCACTTATTAAGAAAGATTGTATAGGCCCTGGCCGGTTGGCTCAGTGGTAGAGCATCAGTCTGGCATGCGGAAGTCCCGGGTTCGATCCCCGCCAGGGCACATAGGAGAAGTGCCCATCTGCTTCTCCACCCTTCCCCCTCTCCTCCTCTCTCTTTCTTCCCCTCCCGCAGCCAAGGCTCTATTGGAGCAAAGATGGCCCGGGCGCTGGGGGTGGGCCCAGGCGGTAGAATGGCTCTGGTTGCAGCAGAGCAATGCCCCAGGTGGGCAAAGCATCGCTGCCCTGGTGGGCGTGCCAGGTGGATCCGGTCGGGTGCATGCAGGAGTCTGTCTGACTGCCTCCCCATTTCCAACTTCAGAAAAAAAATACAAAAAAAATACAAAAAAAAGAGAAAGTCACAGAGGTAGAAGAAATGAGCTTTAGAAAACAAGTTACAGAGGCAAAAGAAGGGCCCTTGGAGCTTAGTAGAGAGAGAGAGAGAGAAATGGGAGGGCAAGGAAAATACCCTGGGGGAAAGGTGTGGGAAGAGGTGTGGGTGTGCACCACAGAGTTGTACTGGGTTCTCTGTCTTGAGGATATTTCTCTGGAGGTCTCAGGGGAGGATCCCATCAGTTTTCCAGGTGTGTCCTATCAGGGTTGTGGTTTCCAATGATTGGTCAGTGCCAGGGCTCCTTTTAATGTCTTGGAGGGGTTAACTGCTTTCTTCTTCGAGCTGACCTATTGGGGTCTCTCCTGTCCTTGTATGGAAGTCAGATGGAGCTTTTCTCCAGCCCCCACTTTTCTTCTCTAAGGGAGTGGGGGGTCTACCACATACCTAGCTACATGGAAGAAGAGAGAAGTCAGAGACCATCTAAGGGAGAAAAGGGTACCTTAGGAGTGGAGGTCCCAATTAACAATACTTATTTCCAACACTTGCTCTCCCAGTTCTGCCCACTGCTAGGTGCCTGGTGACATTCCATACCCGGCCTAGTACCTGGCCTACTCTAATTGCCTACCATTATATGTTAGATTACTTGAAGTATTCATTTTATTTTTTTATTTATTCATTTTTTAGAGGAGGAGGAGAGAGAAAGAAAGGGCAAAGAGCGGGAAGCATTAACTCCCATATGTACCTTGACCAGGCAAGCCCAGGGTTTTGAACCAGCAACCTACGTGTTCCAGGCTGACATATTATCCACTGCACCACCACAAGTCAGGCAAAGTATTAATTTTATAATGAGAAAAAGAAAATTACAGTCATACTTACAAGCACGATCCCAAGTATGTAAGAAATAAACGTCCACATGTATATATATAAATGCATCAGTGAATAAAGAGACAAATAAATACGTGTCTTTTGGTCATTTCCCACCATGCTTTTAATTTTTTAAAAGATATACATTATATATATATACACACACACATATATATAAACATACAGTCAGTACTCTTGTATATGTTCACATTAATAAAAAATACTAATTTAAAATATTAAAAACAAGCATTGTTCTGCACAGTGGGATTTTAAGTGATTTTTTTCTATAAGATTTTGCTAAATTGTAATAAATTTACTGTTACTGTAATCAAGAAAGAAAATAATAAATATTGTCTTTAAAAAAATAAAATCACTCATTTTGGCTTCGAAAGGTAAATATGATATGGCAACCCAGTTTCTTGATTAATTTTATTCATATCACATTTAAGATTACATGACAACACAGATTTGCCAAAAGTTAGTTGAAAAACACAGCCATCCTTCCAGGAATTCCATTTCTGGATACTTATCCAAAAGAATTAAGAGCAAGGATGCAAACAGATGTTTACACCCATATCCATAGCAGCATATTCACTAAAATGAAGCAGCAGAATTTACTTTCTCTAACAAAGAGACTTTCAGCAGAACTTTTTCTAAAAGACTCACTACCCCTGGCCTTGAGGCTAGTTTCTCAGGCTGAGGCCTTGGGATAGTTCTGCAAGGTTGCAAATGTTCCCAGAATGTTTCTCCTTGAATTAATCTTATAGATAATCATTGTAAAAGAGCTTGTTTCACTGCTTTGTTTTACTGCTAGGCTTCCCCTCCTCCTCATTCCTCAGTCACTGTGCAATTTTGTCTTTAAAAGCTGACCTCAAACTGTGTTTGGGGCTGCATGATTTGAATGACTTAGGTCTCCACGCAGTCACCAGCTTTGAATAGACGCCTTAATTTGGCTACTTAACTGTGTGGCAAAACATCTGTTTCTTGCTGTTCCGATACAATATTCACAACATCCAAAACACAGAAGCAACCCAAGTGTCCTTCGATTGAATGTGGTACACACATACAGTGGAATATTATTCAGCCTTAAAAAGGAAAAGAGATTCTGATATATGCTATAATATGGATGAACCCTGAAGACATTATGCTAAGTGATATAAAGCCATTCACAAAAGACAAATACGTATGGCTCCAACTACAGGAGGAACCGAGAGCAGTCAAATCCATAGAAACAGCAAACAGAATGGTGGTTGCCAGGGGCTGAGGAGGCACGGAATAGTTTCAGCTTGAGAAGATGAAACAGTTCTGGAGATGGGTTGTCACAGTGATACAACCATGTGAATATGCCCAATGGCTCTGAACTGTACACTTCAAGTGGTCAATTTTATGTTACGTATATTTACCACAATTAAACACACAGACACACCAATGGCTGTCTACAATGACATAATGTTTGCAGAAGTTCAGTGCTCTGAGTAAATCAAGACATCTTGATCTAGGATTCTCCTTTAAATGCTATCTCTAAGTTTAGGTTATATACAAAGCAATTTTCAATCTTTTCATCTCATGGTATACATGAACTAATTACTAAAATTCTGAAGCACAACAAAGAATATATTTTTTGCTGATGTAACAAAAACTATAAATATATATATATAATTTTGATTCAGTCACACCAGACAGCCATTATTGTGTTGGCTATTGTCACTTTTTTTTTTTAATTACAGGTAATTTTACATGTGGGGGAGATGAGCAGTATCAACTCATAGTTGCTTCATTTTAGTTTTTCATTGATTGCTTGTCAGATGTGCCTTGACCAGGCAGGGCCAGGGTTTCGAACTAGCAACCTCAGCATCCCAGGTCAATGCCCTAACCCACTGCACCACCACAGGCCAGGCTGCTGTCACTTTTTTATTTGACAGTCTAAGCAGTGATTTTCAACCTTTGTTTCTCACGCACTCATAAACTAATTACTAAAGAAAAAGGGGCCCTGACCTCTTCTTCTTTAGTAACTAATTTATTTGTGCCATGAGATGAAAATGGTTGTATTTAGTCAGGGACACTGACCTTAGTAATTAGTGTGTGTTTGTGCCATGAAAAAAAAGGTTGAAAATCACTGGTCTAAAGGAAAAGAGGTCAGTGCTCCTAACTAGATAGTCAGGTACTGTATATTTTAATAATTCCTGCGGCACACGTCTGTGCCATGGAACACCAGTTGAAAATCACTGATACAAAGGTCCAGAACAAGTGATTCGCACAACAGTTAAAAGCAAAATACATCTATAGGCCTGACCTGTGGTGGTGCAGTGGATAAAGCATTGACCTGGAACACTGAGGTCACCGGTTCGAAACCCTGGGCTTGCTTGGTCAAGGCACATATGGGAATTGATGCTTCCTGCTCCTCCCCCTTCTCTCTCTCTCTCTGAAAAATTAATAAAGTCCTTAAAAAAAAAAGTTAAAAAATACATCTATAGCAGATGAGAGAGGACAATGGGAAGTAGAACAGCAAGGTAAGTACAGAGAGGATAGGATTATTTGTGTATATTCACTTAATGTATTCAGTTAGTTATATATAGTGTGTCCCTAAAGTCATGGTGCACTTTTGACCGGTCACAGGAAAGCAACAAAAGCGATAGAAATGTGAAATCTGCACCAAATAAAAGGAAAACTCTCCCAGTTTCTGTAGGGTGAAGTGGCAGCATGCACAGATGATGACGTAACACCGTGTATACAGTAGAGCAGCCCACGGCCATGCCAGTTGAGATATGGATAGTACAGAGGAAAGTTCAGTGTGTTCTGTGGCTCGCTAAATTCGAATCCGTGACCAAAGTGCAACGTGAATATCGGCGCGTTTATAATGAAGCGCCATCACATAGGAATAACATTACTCAGTGGGATAAGCAGTTGAAGGAAACCGGCAGTTTGGTGGAGAAACCCCGTTCTGGTAGGCCATCGGTCAGTGACGAGACTGTAGAGTCTATGCGGGATAGCTACCTAAGGAGCCCTAAAAAATCTGTGCATGCGTGTGCTCGACAATTACACCTAAGCAAGACTATATAGTTCATAAGGTGTTAAAGAAACATCTCTGTTTTACGGGGTACAAATTGCGGCTGTTGCACACTATCAAACCGGCGGATAGACCCACAAGATGCACGTTTGCTACAGATATGCTTCATGAGATCGACAATGATGTAAGATTTTTGCAGAAGATTGTGTTTAGCAATGAGGCGACCTTCCATATCTGTGGACATGTTCATCGCCATAACGTCCGAATATGGGCTGCTGAACATCCTCATGCCTACATTGAGTACGAACGTTACACCCCTAAAGAGAACGTGTGGTGTGGCCTGATGCATGATAAGGTGATAGGCCCATTTTTTTTCGCGGAGCAGTCTGTGACGGCAAAGTCCTATCTTGACATGTTGGAATTGTATGCAGTGCCACAATTTCCAGAAGGTGTCATCTTTCAACAGGACGACACTCCTCCACACTACGCCACCATTGTTTGTGAGTTTCTGGATAGAACATTCTCCCAGCGGTGGATAGGCAGGGGTCCTGTCAAGCCATGGCCACCACGAACCCCAGATCTGATGCCCTTAGACTTTTGCTTTTGGGGTTATGTGAAGCAACATATGTACACTGAATGTATCAACGACATTAATCACTTAAAACAGAGAATCACAGACGTTATTCACTCTGTTACACCAGACGTCCTTACCCGTGTGTGGCAAGAACTTCACTATCGTTTGGATGTATGTAGGGCAACAAATGGAGCCCACACGGAACTGCACTAAATAGGTATGAAACTGGGAGAGTTTTCCTTTTTTTTTTTTTTTTTTTTTTTTTGTATTTTTCTGAAGCTGGAAACGGGGACAGTCAGACAGACTCCCACATGCACCCGACCGGGATCCACCCGGCACGCCCACCAGGGGCGATGCTCTGCCCCTCCGGGGCGTCGCTCTGCCGCGACCAGAGCCACTCTAGTGCCTGGGGCAGAGGCCAAGGAGCCATCCCCAGCGCCCGGGCCATCTTTGCTCCAATGGAGCCTTGGCTGCGGGAGGGGAAGAGAGAGACAGAGAGGAAGGGGGGGGGGGTGAAGAAGCAAATGGGCGCTTCTCCTATGTGCCCTGGCCGGGAATCGAACCCGGGTCCCCCACACGCCAGGCCAACACTCTACCGCTGAGCCAACCGGCCAGGGCCAGGTTTCCTTTTATTTGGTGCAGATTTCACATTTCTATCATCTTTCGTTGCTTTCCTGTGATCGGTCAAAAGTGCACCATGACTTTACAGACGCACTGTACAAGTGAAAGAGGTAGAGGTGTGGACAAGGCCCACCGGGGGTGAGGACGATGGAGATGCAGAGACCCGACTCTGGGGACCAGGTTCAGTGATGCAGATCCACTTTACTAAGGAAGTAAACTAGCTTATATACATGGGTTCAGTCAATAGAATGTTACAGCATGTCCTTCACAGCCAATGGCTGAAAAGTTCAGGGAGCTGCCTAGTGGGCGCTGAGTTACCTCCCCACAGCGGGTGAGCTCCCTCCTGGGTGTGCCTAGGAGGGTTTCAGGTGCTAGAATATTCTCACACAATTGCATCAGCCACAGCTGCTAGGAATGCGCTCTGCGCTCTACCCACATAGAGGAGAATGGCTTTGCCACGAATGCCCAGCAACAATGAACTTATCCAAATAGGCCCTTTGGTAAAGTCTGACCCCACAGCTGATTATTTTGGAGAAAAACCTTATGATCCTCCAGGAATACAAGACAAGAGGGGCTAAGGAGCTGTCAGGAGACTGTCTTACCAGCTTGGGCTGCTATAACAAAACACCAAAGGTTGATGTCTTATAAACAATACAAGTTTGTTTCTCACAGCTCTGGTGCTTGAAGTCTAAGATCAAAGTACTAGCACAGGTGGGTGAGGCCCTCTTCTGGGTTGCATACTTCTCACTGTGTCCTTACATGATGGAAGGGACCCAAGATCTCTTTAGAGTCTTTATAAGGTACTGATCCCTTTCATGAGGGCTCCACCCTTATGACTTAAGAAACTCCCAAAGGCCCTCCCTTCTAATACCATCACATTGGACAAAAGAATTTCACCATAGGAACTGGAGGGCAGTGGGGACAAACATTCAGACCACAGCAGAGGCCATTTCCTATTCTCCACCCTGTCTCTCTGGTGCAGCAGTTCTCAACCTGTGGGTCGCGACCCTGGCGGGGTCACCTAAAGTCATCGGAAAATACATAATGCATATCAGGTATTTACATTCCGAATCATAACTGTAGCAAAATTACAGTTATGAAGTAGCCACCAAAATTATTTTTTGGTTTGGGGTCACCGCAACATGAGGAACTGTATTGTGGGGTCACGGCATTAGAAAGGCTGAGAACCACTACTCTGGTGACTGTCATCAGACAGGTTCGCATTGCCTCCTGGGTTAAGGTGAAGTGTGGGGCTTTCTGCACACTCCTCCACCCTGCCCTGAACTGAATTCTTGAATACAAACCCACTAACTGCAGTCTAGAGCTGGCTTCCCAGCAGCAGAGGATCCCACGACTCATGTAGTCATCAGCCTCTTATATTTCAGTGACACCCTTTTTGGTGTGCTGGACGAGAGTTACAGGAAGCTGACACCTTTGACTTATTCTTCTCTTCTCTGTCCACACAGGTAATCTCTGTGAATCTAAAACTGGTTTGCTACATCTTTACAGGTCAAATTGATCAGGCCTTGGCCTTGCCTTGTCTTGTCAGCATGTTTTTCAACCACCCAATCCAACAGAAATTTTATGCTGGTCCTCAAAGGAATTAACCACCCTGATGTTTTTGCAGACTGGCACCAATCTCCAGACTGGAGGTTGAAAAATACTGGCACAGGGAAGATAATCAATAATATTTTAATAACCATGTACGGAATCAGATAGGTGAAAGATCTATCAGGTTGGTCACTTAATCATACAATGTCTAATCATCCAGGTGCACATCTGAAACAAATGTAATTATGCATGTCAACTGTAATTGAAAAATAAAAAATGATTTAATATAGACGGGAGGGAAAAAAGAGTAGTGTGCTAGAAAGAGGAGCAGTATTTCTATTCCAGATCGTACTGCCACAAGCTTCCCATTGAAAGGCTGCCACCCTGCTCTAGAATCACAGCTATCCTCTGGTGCTACCTTAAATACCTTGATGTCTTTGTTAGGATGTGCCCCTCAGGCTGCTGGCTGCTATGGGCAGTTCAAACAGTCTGTGGTCAATCTTGGAGCGCGCGTGCGCGTGTGTGTGTCAGAGATAGAGTTAGAGAGAGGGACAGATAGGGACAGACAGATAGGAAGGGAGAGATGAGAAACATCAATTCTTAGTTGTTCATTGACTGATTTCTCATATGTGCCTTGACCGGGGGGCTACAGTAGACCAAGTGACCCCTTGCTCAAGCCAGCAACCTTGGGCTCAAGCTTGTGAACCTTGCTTAAACCCGATGAACCTGTGCTCAAGCTGGTGACCTCAGGGTCTTGAACCTGGGTCCTCCACATCCCAGTCTGATGCTCTATCCACTGCACCACCGCCTTGGTCAGGTTACATACACTTCATTTTTTTTTCTTTTTTTTTTTTTAAACTCACAGAAATTCGTTTTTTTATTTTTATTTTTTTATTTTTTACAGAGACAGAGTCAGAGGGATAGACAGGGACAGACAGACAGGAACGGAGAGATGAGAAGCATCAATCATTAGTTTTTTGTTGCGCGTTGCGACTTCTTAGTTGTTCATTGATTGCTTTTCTCATATGTGCCTTGACCGCGGGCCTTCAGCAGACTGAATAACCCCTTGCTGGAGCCAGTGACCCTGGATCCAAGCTGGTGAGCTTTTTGCTCAAGCCAGATGAGCCTGTGCTCAAGCTGGCGAATCTCAGGGTCTCAAACCTGGGTCCTTCCACATCCCAGTCCAACGCTCTATCCACTGCGCCACCGCCTGGTCAGGCTACACCTCATATTAAATAGAAGAAAATCTACATGAGTGCTGTGCTCACACTGACATACATTTGATTGGTACTTTTCTGTTTATTAAATAAGTTAGTCTCATTTTGATCCTCATTTTGGGTACCTCAGGGCATAAGGCAAGGCAGTGGCACTTCTTTTTTTTATCAGTGAAAAAAGAGGAGTCAGAGACAGACACCCACATGGATCCTGACCAGGATCCATTCAGCAAGCCCACTAGGGGACGATGCTTTGCCCATCTGAAGCACTGCTCCATTGCTCAGCAATCCAGTTCTTCTTAGTGCCTGAGGCAGAGGCCATGAAGCCATCCTTAGTGCCTGGGGCCAACTCGCTCCAGTTGAGCCATGGCTACACGAGAGGATGAAAGAAAAAAGAGAAAGAGAGAGAGGGGAGGGGAGAGAAGCAGATGGGTGCTTCTCCTGTGTACGCTGACCAGGAATCGAACCCCGGACATCCATACAGTGGCACTATTTTAATCAGAGAGGAAAGTGCAGCTCAGAGGGAAGAGGCCAGCAATAAAGGTGGGGCCATATCTGGAATGCAGATCTCATTACAGGGCTCATTCTCCATCCTAAACCAACTTTGTGTAGCTAGAGGCACATTTTATAAACCCCTGGAAGAGCTGTTCCTGAATTTACACCCCACCCCCAACTCCTCCCTCATTCTTCAGAAAAGGTAAGTTAGAGCACAGAGAGAAAACAGTCTCCTGACCATGACTCCCTCCAACAAACTACTCAACATTTCAAGAGGATGCAAGGTGCTGCACGGAGAGTGAACTTACTGCCCCTTCCACCTACAAGCCTAGAAGGATATTGAAAGTGTGAGGGGCTGATATCAACTGCTGGTGTCATGAACTTACCCAGGTTGCCTAAATGTTGAGTCACGAGAGGATATGGACTTTGAAGTATGAGAAGTGTGATCTTGTCAACAGCTCTTATAAAAGATACCAAATATTCTGTCTATTAAACAGATACCTTAGTAAGCCCAGCATGACATACATGGAGCTAAAATCTCTGAACCTGTGTGAGTCAAACAATTTTAAAGCTATTCACACATCTTGCCTCTTGTTATTTTTTTCCTTTTGATTCTGTCCTTTCCTGGATAGGAATGAATTTGATCTTTGTGTCAGTTTCAGCTAGCCAGAAATATGAAAGCAATTCGTCTCCTCAAGATGACAGTTAACCAGCTTTGTAGAAAAGGATAAGAAAATCTACTATTCCACAAAATTATTTAAACTTAACTCCTCTCGAGAAGGAGAAAAGTAAATATTCTAATCACAAAGTACTACTAATAAAAAGCATACAGGTGCCTGACCAGGCAGTGGCGCAGTGGACAGAGCGTTGGATTGGGATGCCGAGGACCCAGGTTCGAGACTCCAAGGTCGCCAGCTTGAGCACGAGCTCATCTGGTTTGAGCAAAGCTCGCCAGCTTGGATCCCAGGTTGCTGGCTCGAGCAAGGGGTTACTTGGTGTGCTGAAGGCCCACGGTCAAGGCACATATGAGAAAGCAATCAATGAACACTAAGGTGTCACAATGCACAACAAAAAACTAATGATTGATGCTTCTCATCTCTCTCCATTCCTGTCTGTCTATCCCTCTCTCTGACTCTCTCTCTGTCTCTGTTTAAAAAAAAAAAAAAAAAGCATACAGGCAATGACTGAGTCTCTTAAAACAAAGCAGGCAAAGGCCAGGCCCCAGGAAGGTCAGAATCTAGACAGAGATCACTATCTAATTAGCAGCAGTCATAGGACAACTAACGTATTGAGTGAGCTCTATCTAGCAAGTGATGGTAGATTAAATTCCAACTTTGCCACTAATTTAGCTGTGGAAACATGAGCAAATTTCTTAACCTTTAAGTTAAGGCTCAATTTCCTCTCCAGTAAAAAGGGGAGAAGAATGTGAAGACTAGAAAAGATATTACAGATCAGTAATTTGCAGAGTTCTCTGCCCAAAGTCAACACACAGCAAGTTTTACTACCCTTGTCCATGATCTGCATGAAATGGGCCCAAGATTGTACACCGACAAGATCTAGGCCCTGGCCGGTTGGCTCAGCGGTAGAGCGTCGGCCTGGTGTGTGGGGGACCGGGGTTCGATTCCCGGCCAGGGCACATAGGAGAAGAACCCATTTGCTTCTCCACCACCCCCCCTCCTCTCTGTCTCTCTCTTCCCCTCCTGCAGCCAAGGCTCCATTGGAGCAAAGATGGCCCGGGCGCTGGGGATGGCTCCTTGGCCTCTGCCCCAGGCACTAGAGTGGCTCTGGTCGCAGCAGGGCGACGCCCCGGAGGGGCAGAGCATCGCCCCCTGGTGGGCAGAGCTTCGCCCCTGGTGGGCGTGCTGGGTGGATCCCGGTCGGGCGCATGCGGAGTCTGTCTGACTGTCTCTCCCCGTTTCCAGCTTCAGAAAAATACAAAAAAAAAAAAAAAAGATCTAGCCACCTTACCTGTAAAATGAGGATATGATTCTCAACTGGACAGGAAAATAAGATTAGCAGCAGAGTGGCAGTCACAGGGCCATCCTTCCGCTTTGAGGAATGGCTTCTCAGCACACTTTATTCAATATACACTGTCCCTCTCTCCACTGTTAATTTAACATGCAGTCAGTCCATGCCCAGTCATTTCTTTACAAATCTTGCAGGCCGCATGCCTGATAAATCTTAGTCTGAAATAAAGTCCACACGTATGGCTTTGCCAATCAGGCTGAAAAGAGTAAAGTGAGACTGACATTCAAGAAAAAGAATGCTGAAGAGATGCATTAACTAAAGGTGCATTTAATACCAAAAAAATCAAGAGCAGTAATTCAAGTTACCACTACAACAGGTACTTTAATTTTAAATTGTTCCTTTGTCACCCACCCTTCTAACTTCTTTCCACACTAAGATGAGCCCCTCAGGTTTTAAGCTTCTCTGGATATGGGAAGTTCCAACACCATTTGCTATGTAAACACATTTCACATTTAATATAAGAAAATCAACAAGAATGGGTTTATAATTGCATATGTTCGTCTAGGACTTTTTGGTATATTAAGCACTTGAGCCCCATTTTGATCCTTAAGGATGTAAGGCACAGCTAAAGTCATTCAACTGAAGAGACAAGAAAAAAAGACTAAACAGCACGCTGTTAAACAGAATTCAATAAACTATAGTTTCCTTTCAGTTTGGATGGTTTTAACTATGTCTTAAGGCCTTGGTCAGGTAGCTCAGTTGGTCAGAGCACCCGGCCCGATGCACCAAGGTTGCCAGTTTGATCCCAGGTCAGAGCACATACAAGTACCAACCAATGAGTACATAAATAAGTGGAACAACAAATCAATGTTTCTTTCCTCTTTCTCTCCCACTTCCTCATCCTCTCAATAAAACCAATAAATAAATAAATAAATAAATAAATAAATAAATAAATAAATAAAACCAATAAATAAATAAATGTTTTAATCTCCTTAAGTTTCATTTTCAGGACTTCATCCTATCTGCTACCCCTCAGGATAAAATGCAAAGAAAACCAAAAAGTTTCATATCCATTCCACTTTCATCACTACAAGTCTTCATGTTCTACTTCCACCTGCTTCCTCTCACCCAATCAATATACATAATGATGCCCTAACTCTGATGTTCTTAAGAGTAGCTTCACTCATTCAGTCAACAGATAGTTTTCAAGATATCAGGCACTATGCTAGGTACATGTCTTAGAGCAATGAACAAAATAAAAATGTTCCCATGGAACTTCCATGAGTAGAAATAGGTACTATTACATATGTGTACAACTACACAGTGTGTTACAGGTGACATGGAATAAAGAAACAGCAGAGCCTGACCAGGCAGTGGCGCAGTGGATACAGCGTCAGACTGGGATGCAGAGGACCCAAGTTCGAGACCCTGAGGTCGCCAGCTTGAGCACGGGTTCATCTGGTTTGAGCAAAGCTCACCAGCTTGGACCCAAGGTCGCTGGCTTGAGCAAGGGGTTATAGGTCTGCTGTAGCCCCAAGGTCAAGGCACATATTAGAGAGTAATCAATGAACTAAAGTGCCACAACAAAAAATTAATGCTTTTCATCACTCTCCCTTTCTGTCTGTCCCTATCTGTCCCTCTCTCTGACTCTATCTCTGTCTCTGTAAATAAAAGTTAAAAAAGAGCCCTGGCCGGTTGGCTCAGCGGTAGAGCGTCGGCCTAGCGTGCGGAGGACCCGGGTTCGATTCCCGGCCAGGGCACATAGGAGAAGCGCCCATTTGCTTCTCCACCCCTCCGCCGCACTTTCCTCTCTGTCTCTCTCTTCCCCTCCCGCAGCCAAGGCTCCATTGGAGCAAAGATGGCCCGGGCGCTGGGCATGGCTCTGTGGCCTCTGCCTCAGGCGCTAGAGTGGCTCTGGTCGCAATATGGCGACGCCCAGGATGGGCAGAGCATCGCCCCCTGGGGAGCAGAGCACCGCCCCTGGTGGGTGTGCCGGGTGGATCCCGATCGGGCGCATGCGGGAGTCTGTCTGACTGTCTCTCCCTGTTTCCAGCTTCAGAAAAATGAAAAAGAAAAAAAAAAAAAAAAAAAAAAAAAGTTAAAAAAGAAAGAAACAGTAAAACAAAGAACACATACTAGATGCAGATGGGGTGGCAGAAGAGATGATGGGATGATGAGGAAGGCCTCACTGAAAAGGTGAGACTTTCAACAAGACTGAAGACTGAGGATGTTAGCAGAGAGAACACAAAGACAAGAGCATTCCAGACAGAAGGACAGAGCAAAGGTACTGGGGCAACAGCATGTCGGGCATGTTCAAAGAACAGCAGTGAAGGAGGCCAGTGTGGTTAGGATAAGCTGGTGAGTGATTGAGGAGGGTAGGCAGATCACAAAGGGCCTTGGAACCCACTGTGAGGCCTCCACTGAGAAGTCCATTGTAAAGCTTTTTTACTCCACATGAAATAAGAAGTCACTGCAGCTTTTGAGCAGAGGAGTGATATTTACAGTTAGTTTTAAAAAGGGTCTCACCATAGCTGCTGTGTAGTGGACAAGGGTGAAAGCAGGGAGAACACTTATGCTACTTAGATCAGAAGAGCAGCAAAGGTTTTAAGAAGTGGTCAAGCGTAAAGCCCTGGCCGGTTTGCTCAGTGGTAGAGCGTCGGCCTGGCATGCAGGAGTCCCAGGTTCGATTCCCGGCCAGGGCACACAGGAGAAGCGCCCATCTGCTTCTCCACCCCACCCCCTCTCCTTCTTCTCTGTCTCTCTCTTCCCCTCCCGCAGCCAAGGCTCCATTGGAGCAAAGTTGGCCCAGGCACTGAGGATGGCTCTATGGCCTCTGCCCCAGGCGCTAAAGTGGCTCTGGTTGCAACAGAGCAACGCCCCAGATGAGCAGAGCATCACCCCCTGGTGGGCATGCCGGGAGGATCCCGGTCAGGCGCATGCAGGAGTCTGTCTGACTGCCTCCCAGTTTCCAACTTCAGAAAAATAAAATAGTAATAAAATAAAAAAATAAAAAAAGAAGTGGTCAAGCTTGACCAGGCGGTGTTGCAGTGGATAGAGCATCAGACTGGGATACAGAGGACCCAGGTTAGAATCCCCGAGGTTGCTGGCTTGAGCAGGAGCTCATCAGCTTAAGCATGGGGTCGCTGGCTTGAGCGTGGGAACACAGGCATGACCCCATAGTCTCTGGCTTGAACCCAAGGTTGCTGGCTTAAGCAAGAGGTCACTCACTCTGCTCTAAACCTCCCCACCCCCATCAAGGCACATATGAGGAAGCAATCAATGAACTAAGAAGAGTAAGGTGCTGCAATAAAGAATTGATGCTTCTCATCTCTCTCCCTTCCTGCCTGTCCCTATCTGTCCCTCTTTGTCTCTGTCACACACACACACACACACACACAAAGTGGTCAAATTCTGGAAATATTTTGAAGGTAGAGAGTCATGTTTTCCTAATAGATTGCATATGGGATGAGGGAGCTACTGAATTGTCTCAAGGGTGACATTTGATCTACAAAGGATGAAGTTGCCATCAATCATTCTGAGGCCTAACTGCCCAACTGACACTATAATACAGATGTTGCATATATCCTGATTTACTTGGTGTCATCAAATTTTTAATTCTCTTTAGTACATCTCTCTCTGACTCCTCCCACAGAAATAATCTACTCAAAGAAGTCCAATTTTTTGCAGATAGATGAAGTTCCCTCTCAGATACGATTGCAACTTGCAATGATAGACAGCCTAGCCCAGACGGCAACCTTGGACTAGTTCACGTCTGATGGCTAGTCAAGCAACAATGGAAAGACTCTACTGGTCATTTGCTAGTTATATGACTTTGGACACATCATTTCTCCTCTCTCTGCATTTCTTTGTCTTAAAGTAAGGATATTATCAGTACAGTTATTCTGTATATTAAATAAATGAATAAATGTCAAGCAATATCTGGCACAGAATAAGAAATATATAAGGTTATAATTATTACTGTCATTCTTTTTTTTTTCATAGTAAGTTTTTCAGAAACATTCTTTTTTTATTTTTTATTTTTATTTATTCATTTTAGAGAGGAAAGAGAGAAAGAGAGAGAGAGAGAGAGAGGAGAGAGGAGAGAGAGACAGGGGAGAGGAGCTGGAAGCATCAACTCCCATATGTGCCTTGACCAGGCAAGCCCAAAGTTTCGAACCGGCGACCTCAGCATTTCCAGGTCGACGCTTTATCCACTGCGCCACCACAGGTCAGGCTATAATTATTACTGTCATTCTTAAGTGCTTTTGCTATTCCTTAACCTCAGAATAATTTTATAAGAAATAATACCTAGGGAGCTTACAAGTCTAATATAAATTCCAAAAACATGAATAACCTAACACAAATAATGTACACAGTACAAAGATAGGTCAAATTGCCTCTAGGCCTCATGGAAGCCTACCTACCCTAACTCAGCCACTAAAATCCTGTGGGACAAACATCACCCACTGTGTGTATGGACAGGGAGAACATGGGTACACAGCATTTTTCTGTGGTTAAAGAAACCAATCGAACACAGAAGCCTCTAGAATGTCTCTGAACCTTTCCATTCCAATTGTCTAGAACATCTTTCAAGAAAGATACTACACTTGAGCACTTCAGTTTTTGTTATATGCTAGACTACAATCAAGACTTGAGATGCAATCTACATAATTTTATTAACCAATGTCACCCCAATAAATTTTTTTTAATTTATTCATTTTAGAGAGGAGAGGGAGAGACAGAAAGAGAGAGAGAGAGGAGAGAGAGAGAGAAGGGGGGGAGGAGCTGGAAGCATCAACTCCCATATGTGCCTTGACCAGGCAAGCCCAGGGTTTCGAACCAGCAACCTCAGCATTTCCAGGTCGACGCTTTATCCACTGCGCCACCAAAGGTCAGGCCAATAAATTTAACTTAAAAAAGAACTGAGATCGTTTTTAAATGTTTACTGATTGTCAAACATTTAAAATACAGTGTGTCCGGAAAGTCATGGTGCACTTT
The DNA here is from genome assembly GCF_036850995.1 of Saccopteryx leptura. Lineage (NCBI taxonomy): Eukaryota > Metazoa > Chordata > Mammalia > Chiroptera > Emballonuridae > Saccopteryx > Saccopteryx leptura. The sequence continues at coordinate 110,915,087 of NC_089507.1, read as the reverse complement.
TGACCAGTCACAGGAAAGCAACAAAAGACGACAGAAATGTGAAATCTGCACCAAATAAAAGGAAAACTCTCCCAGTTTCATACCTATTCAATGCAGTTCAATGTGGGCTCACACACAGATTTTTTAGGGCTCCTTAGGTAACTATCCCGTATAGCCTCTACAGACCCGTCACTGACTGATGACCTATCAGAACGGGGTTCCTCCACCAAACTGTCGGTTTCCTTCAACTGCTTATCACACCGAGTAATGTTATTCCTATGTGGTGGTGCTTCGTTATAAATGCGCCAATATTCACGTTGCACTTTGGTTACGGATTCGAATTTAGCGAGCCACAGAACACACTGAACTTTCCTCTGTCCACATCTAGACTGGCATGGCCATGGGCTGCTCCGCTGTATACATGGTGTTACGTCATCATCTGCGCATGCGCACATGCTGCCACATCACCCTACAGAAACTGGGAGCGTTTTCCTTTTATTTGGTGCAGATTTCACATTTCTATCGTCTTTTGTTGCTTTCCTGTGACCAGTCAAAAGTGCACCATGACTTTATGGACACACTGTATATAACACACACACACACACAACTTAAATCTGTTCTTTTTTCTCCAGCCTCTGACACTGAATGAATTTCTACAGAAAATGCCCCCGAACAACAGCAGCAATTCTCAACCCTGGCTGCATCTCAAATTACGGGGAGAACTAAATATAATGTGAAGGCTCAGTCCTACATTTCTGTGCTGAAGCCAACATTTAGAACTGCCAGAGAGGTAAATCCCAGAAGTATTATTTACTGAATTTGGGAAACAAAGAGAACACTAATTAAACACTTTGGGGTGTAAACTAGCATCAAGCATAAACTGGGTTCTGGGGTGAAAGGACAGTATAGCCTAAATCAGAAATCCTCTGACCTAGTCTCTATCTTGAACCTACAAAACAAGAGTCGGTGGTCTTCCAAATGTTTTCTCAGAAGTGAATGATGACCAAATTTAGATTTCTTTCCAATGAAAGAACACACAATACTGTTTTATTTTTCTCGAGCAAAACCCTTATTGCCAAATAGCTGTTGACAATTACTTTTTCTTCCTGTTCCCTTACTACAGCCAATAACAGTAGGCAACCTGGCTGCTCTAAGAAATGTGAATCTTACTTCCGTTTGTATTTTTTAATCCATTATTTAAAACAAAGCCTCTACCATATACTAGTACACAGCGTAAAGGAGAAATTACTGCCAAATGTTTTTACCTGTCAACACAGGATAGGGCTGGGTAATAGCTTTCTACAATAAACTCATTCATTCATTTATTTCTTTAAAATGCAATACTTATTAACCCTTTTTTATATGCTAGACATACGCAATGATCAAGACATACTTGGACTTCATATCCTTCTAGATGCCTGTAAATGCACAAATTTTAAAAAGTACAAATGTAGTTCAAAAATATCTAAAGAGCCTGACCAGGTGGTGGCGCAGTGGACAGAGCGTCGGACTGGGATGCAGAGGACCCAGGTTCGAGACCGCGAGGTCGCCAGCTGAGCGCGGGCTCATCTGGTTTGAGCAAAAAGCTCACCAGCTTGGACCCAAGGTTGCTGGCTCCAGCAAGGGGTTACTCGGTCTGCTGAAGGCCCACAGTCAAGGAACATATGAAAAAGCAATCAATGAACAACTAAGGTGCTGCAACACGCAATGAAAAATTAATGATTGATGCTTCTCATCTCTCTCCGTTCCTGTCTGTCCCTGTCTGTCCCTGTCTATCCCTCTCTCTGACTTTGTACAAAAAAAAAAAAAAAAAAAAAAAGCCTGATCTGTGGTGGCACAGTGGATAAAGCGTCGACCTGGAAATGCTGAGGTCGCCGGTTCGAAACCCTGGGCTTGCCTGGTCAAGGCACGTATGGGAGTTGATGCTTCCAGTTCCTCCCCCACTTCTCTCTCTCTGTCTCTCCCTCTCCTCTCTAAAATGAATAAATAAAAAAATTAAATATATATATATATACATATATATATAAAAAGTAAGCTAAGATAACGGAAGTCTAAAATAATAACATTAGAAATGTCGTGTGGAACCCTAATTTACTGGGCAGATGTTGTATTAGTCTCTTTTTTTTACTACTTTATTAATTTTTAGAGAGGAAGGGGAGATGGGGGAAAGAGAGAGACAAGAAAGAGAGGACAGAGACATCAGTTTGCTGTTCCAATCATTTATGCATTTACTGGTTGATCCTTATATGATATATGCCCTGACCTGGGGATCCAACCACAACTTCGTCATGTTCAGAAGATCTCCAACCAAAAGCTACACAGCCAGGGCCTTGGTCTCTTTTTATACGTGGTACTTGTTTAATAAAAATACTGTCCCAAAGAGATGAAATTACTACTTAGAAGAAATTAAAGAAGGCCAAACAATGAGAAAATTCTTTCTAATAGTGAGTTTAAATATGGCCTTCCACACTAGAGGGAAGTTGTCAAGAATAAATTACGACAGCACTGTGTCAACTCACTCATACAAGAAATAATTTCAGATTAGTTCAACCACATCAACTGTAAGATTTCTGGATTTAAAAAAATCAAATTGTCATAAAAACATATTTCAAATTTTTTAGTTGAAAATTATGTAAACTCTAATCATGGCACATAAACTACCCAACTGTAAATATTAAGTCACAGAGCTTACTGATAAAACTGTACTAATAAAGACACCAGTAAAATAAACTTGACTCGGTGCAGTGATCAGGCTTTTAACTTCCTTTATAAACACTAGTCCAAACCAAATCACTCAGATCAATCAGGAATTAACAGATGCTTCAGCCCCAAGTCAAAACGGGGCAATTTACAACAAAGCTGTTTCCAACCATACTAATGATATTCTCAAGAACATTCTTTAAGCATTCAAGTGGAACTATCTGAATCCAATCCCTCAATCCCCCACCTCAATCCTTTAGTTCTGTTTATAGGCCGGTGGGGTACAGCCAAGTGGGGTCAACTCGAAGTTTACAAAGAACTGACACCGGCCACCCCTGTTTTCCACTGTAGATACAGGCTGGTCCCAAAACGGGGATTCCGCACTCAGTTTCTGTCCCAGCCCGTGTCCACTCCCCTCACCTTTCAACAAGGAACGAATTCTGCCGGGCGGCGACCAGCGGGGCCGCGCCCGGGCAGACTGTGCGGAGCAGGCCCGCGGAGCCCCGCCCCACTGTCCGCGCCCAGCATCCGGCGCGCAGGGCCCGCTCCTGTCACCCGCCGCCCGCCCGCGGGGCCATGGGGCCGGCCGGCGTGCTCACCGTCAATGTTCTCCCGGTCGCTGATGTGCTGCAGGTTGCAGCCCGTGTCTTCGCGGCTCAGGTCGGCGTCCGGCCGGCAGGACTCCAGGCGGGAGTGCGCATTCCTGCGGAGCTTGGGGCTGGACGACACGCAGCACGAGGTCGTGTTCCCCATCGCGAACCCGCGCCGCCGAGACGACGGAAGCGCGGTCAGCAGCGGCGGCGGGGCCTGGCCATGGGCGGCGGGCGGAGCGGTGACGAGCGGCGGACGGCTCCCTGGGCCTCCGCGCCGCCCCAGCCCGTTCCGCGGAGGGTCACTCGGACTGCGCGAATGCGGCGCCCGCCCGCCTCACCCCGCCGCGGCCATGGCGGGGCCGCGCAGGCCTCCCGCGCTTCCCGCTCGGTGCCCGGACCGGCGGCTGCCTTGCAAAAGGTTCCGGGTCACGCGCGGCTCCGTGCTAGCGCCTACGGTTGGGCGGGGCGGCGTACGGAAGGGGCGGGGACGCTGCGAGGCGGTCGTAGCCTCGGCCGGGTGGGCGGTGCGGCGTGCGGAAGGAGCGGGGCCGCGCCGAGGTGGTCGTAACCTCGGTCGGGCGCGGGGCTTAAGGGGCGCTGCGGCCGGAGGAAACCGGCACCCGCCCCGACCCGGCACCGCCCCCTCCGCTACCCTGGGTCGCAGACCTCCGCCGGGAAGGCGCCCGGTCCTCACGTCCTGCGGGGACCACGGTGTCTGTGGCTGCCCTGGGACTCGGGATGGGTTGGGGCCTTTCTGTTCTTTCTTTAGACTTCTCAGAGGAAGCCGGCCTGGGTTGGGAGGTGTCCCAGCTGTCAGCCCCGCGGGGACGGGATGGCGGCCCGCGGCCGTTGCCTTGTGGAGTCCGCGGCGGCTGCTCTGAGGAGCACGTGGGGGCGTGCCTTCCGCGCGCGCTGCGTGGTGCTGGGCGGGGCCTGGCGGGCCGTGAGACTGGTGCGGGGGAGCGCGCACTGTGCTGCGGGCCAGTAACCTTCCCGCCCGCCGCCGGGTTCTTCGGGACCTGTGAGCACGGGCTGCGTCCGGCGATCGGAACAGGGGTGAACTGGGTGCAGCGCTCTTCGTTTCTAAGGTACGAGGGAACTGACGCCCTGAAAAATGCAATGACAGGTACCGAGAGGAAGCACAGAAGGACAAGAAGTAATACTCTTCTGGTGTCAGCTTGGATGCATATCTTGGCAGAGGCTTCCTAAACATTCGTCCGTTTAGGAAACGTTTCAGCCTCGTTTTCACCGGCGCTGCCCCTCAGTAAGCTTTATAAACAGGCCATATTTTTATTTTTTTAATAATTTTTTTTTAGGTTTTATGTATTCATTTTTAGAGAAAGAGGAGAGAGAGAAGTGGGGAGGAGCAGGAAGCATCAACTCCCATTTGTGCCTTGACCAGGCAAGCCTAGGGTTTTGAACTGGCAACCTCAGCATTGCAAGTCGATGCTTTATCCACTGCGCCACTCCCAGGTCAGGCCAGGCCAGGCCATATTTTTAACAAGCTCTGTGATCCAACTATGTTAATACCAACGGAAAAGTGACGGATGTCCTGAAAATACAGGGGCAGCAAAGTGCCGGTGCAGACAAGATGACAAAAGAAGTGTAAAGGCGGATTCCGAGGTGGGGAGACTGCAGCACGACTAAATGAGTCTCTTTTATAAGGCACCTGAAGCTCCTGCCTCCCGGGAAAGAGGGACCAGAACGGAACTAGGAGGCAGGGACTGTGCGCACCCAGACTTTCAGCACGACCATGTGGATAAGACAGCAGAAAATCAGGACAGGTGCTGGATTGTCCGTTCTCATTGCTCCTTTGTAGTTTGGGCGCCATAGCACCCAATTACTGAACCATATGTGCATGGCATATTCACTCAGGCACATTAAATCATCTTTACTTAACCATAAAATTTACAACTAGTGATATGGGTTGAGGCACCTGAGAGAGGAGACCAGATAACATGGCTGGCTGTTTCAAGGTTCCTCTTTTGCAGGGGTTACTGGGCAGTGTTAACTGGGAGTAACATCTGGAGTCAGGAGAAGACATGGCTGAGGGGTAAGGGTAACCAAAGGATGGGACAGCCACTGATCTGCAGGGACTTTTTTGTCCCCTCACCACCCCTCCTGTTCTTTGACATTCCCTTTATATTCCCCTTAGCAGTGCACCTATTAGGCTTATTAAGAAGTATGACTTTTGGCCCTGGCCGGTTGGCTCAGCAGTAGAGCGTCGGCCTGGTGTGTGGGGACCCGGGTTCGATTCCCAGCCAGGGCACATAGGAGAAGCGCCCATTTGCTTCTCCACCCCACCCCCCTTCCTCTCTGTCTCTCTCTTCCCCTCCCGCAGCCGAGGCTCCAAGGCTCCATTGGAGCAAAGATGGCCCGGGCACTGGGAATGGCTCCTTGGCCTCTGCCCCAGGCACTAGAGTGGCTCTGGTCTCTGCAGAGCGTCGCCCCCTGGTGGGCGAGCCGGATGGATCCCGGTCTCTGTCGACTGTCTCTCCCCATTTCCAGCTTCAGAAAAAAAAAAAAAAAAAGAAGTATGACTTTTGGTCAGCAGGCCTGGGAGTGGATGGGGGTGGAAGATAAGTGCTAAAGGCTAAGCAGTGATTGACCTGAGTGAACCACCACATCCCTACACACACACACACACACACACACACACACACACACTTCTAAAGGCAGAGATGCCTCCTGCTTGACACATAGTGACACTTTAGGAAAGGTCACATGTTGAACGCCTGCTAGAAAGAAGACACTACTAAATATTTTTACATCTAAGCCTGTACTGTTATCTCCCATTTTACAAATAAAGACACTAATTCTGATAATTAAACCTAAGTTAACAGTACTGAGAAATGGCCTAACTGGGGGATTATAGAGTCTGTAAGATCCCCTCAGTTGCATCCAGCCCAATCTCCTGCCCCCCGCCCCCAGGTATCACTGAACAGGACAGGGGTGGGGAATAGGGTGGAATAATGAGAGAAATAAGTCTGCAGAAGTTTTGAGTGGAAAAGAGACTCAAGTGTTGCTTCTCTCTTTTCTATTATTTTGCTGAATGAACCTGCAAGGCACTGCTTAGGTCTAGTTCTAGACTTGCAGAAGAGAGAAGAGGGGAGCCTGCTATTTCTGTGGAGCCCAGCTCTTCTGACCAGAGTGGGTAGCAGGTCAACAAGGAGAAGCAGTATGCAGGAATTTGGCCACACCATCCCTGACATGGTATCACTTGAGAATCTAAATATGGGGATACTTCCTCAATAAGGTGAGTCTATCCCAGGATTGGGGCAGAAGGGGAGAGGGAAAGTGAGCACTACAACCCAAGGCCCTATCCTCAGAATGGTCAGCCTTCTTAGAAAACAACCTGGACCTAATCAGAACCAACCCTGCTTTTGAAGTAGAATCACTTCATAATTCTTTTTCCTCACCTTTCTTTGTGACCAGGGTTTAAAGAGGTAAATATGGAAATTGAATGAGCTAGTTAAGTCAGTGCTCTTCATATTTTTTTAGCAGTCATAGCTCTTCTGTTGTTCAACAAAATTTTCAATGGGATCAAAATATTTAAAGCATTAATGATATTATTTAGTAACTGATATATAAGATCTTATAAAAACAAATCAGGCCTGACCAGGCGGATTTGTTTTTATAAGATCTTATATATCAGTTACTAAATGGATAGAGCGTCGGACTGGGATGCGGAAGGACCCAGGTTCGAGACCCCAAGGTCGCCAGCTTGAGCGCGGGCTCTTCTGGTTTGAGCAAAAGCTCACCAGCTTGGACCCAAGGTCGCTGGCTCAAGCAAGGGGTTACTTGGTCTGCTGAAGGCCCGCAGTCAAGGCACATATGAGAAAGCAATCAATGAACGACTAAGCTGTCACAATGCGCAACGAAAAACTGATGATTGATGCTTCTCATCTCTCTGTTCCTATCTATCCCCCTCTCTGACTCTCTGTCTCTCCAAAAAATAAAAAATTAAAATTAAAAAAATAAAAATAAAAAAACAAATCAGCAAGTATAGGTGACCTTAATTAAACTAGGTCGATTATAAGTACAGTCTTACTTCAGCTACACACATATCCATGAAATAGAAGTCTCTCATTTGCGCAACTCCTGAATCAACTAGAATACAGGAAACACAGCCAGGTTAACCCAGGACCTGGACCTTTGCTCAAAAGAAGGAAAAAGACTGGCTGTTAGCACTTATAATGTGATTAGTCTAATTGAGATACGCAATAAGAAATTAAAATACAATTTCAAAATTGTGTAAAATACTTCACTGATACATTTTATCTTGATTACATGTCTAAATGATAATATTTGGGATAGATAGTTATAAAAATTAATGACACCTGTTTACTTTTTTAAAATGTGGCTACCGCCTGACCTGAGGTGGTGCAGTGGATAAAGCATTGACCTGGAAATGCTGAGGTCGCCAGTTTGAAACTCTGGGCTTGCCTGGTCAAGGCACATATGGGAGTTGATGCTTCCAGCTCCTCCCCCCTTCTCTCTCTCTGCCTCTCCTCTCTCTGTCTCTCCCTCTCCTCTCTAAAATGAATAAATAAAAAAATTTTAAAAAAAAAATGTGGCTACCAGAAATTTTTCTTCTTTTTCCAAGTGAGAGGAAGGGAGATAGAGAGACAGACTCCCACACGCACCTCAACTGGGATCCACCTAGCAACCACATCTGGGGCCAATGCTCTGCCGATCTGAAGTCATGTTTGCAACAGAGCTATTTTTAGCATCTGAGGTGAAAGCTTGGCAGGGCTGTCCTCAGAGCCTAGCGAATGCGCTCTAACCAATCGAGCCATGGCTACAGGAGGAGAAGAGAGAAAGAGAAGGAGAGAGGTAAAGAAGCAGATAGTCACTTCCCCTGTGTGCCCTAACAGGGAATTGAACCTAGGACATCCACACACTAGGCCAACGCTCTACCACTGAGCCAACTGACCAGGGCCCAGAAATTTTTAAATTTTATATGTGGTTCATGCTACTTTTTTATTGGACAGCGCTGCCCTAGAACTTGTCTTGTGCCCCATATGCTATGAATTCATCCATGGCCTGAAACTTCACCGCAGCCATATTACTTACTTATAGACTTGCCTGCCATCTGGACTGCTTTCAGTGCTATGTCCCAGAACTAGCTCTCTCAGCCCTCCCCCATTGAATTCAAACCCAACAGTCTCCGGGCTAATTTGTTGGATCTTTGAACACAGTGCCCCTTGGACTGCTCTTGTCAGGACATCTGGGTTATCATTTTTCTACCACTTACATTACTGTACTGCCAGTGTTGAACAACCAATATGTCAATAGATTCCTACATAAAAACAAAAAAAAGCTTGTTTTTGTTAATATCAAAGGGAAATGTATGGTCAGAACTTCCAGAAAATTACATTGCAATTCAGCTCCTCTCACACTTTAGTTTTCAATGTAGTAGCATAAAGTATCTATCCAACACTTCCAAAGTAAGAGAATCATTTACTCTGTGAAGTATCTTCAATTCCATGTAATAGCCTAATCAGGTGGTGGCGCAGTGAATAGAGTGTTGGCCTGTGACACCGAGGTCTCTGAAACCCTGAGGTTGCCAGCTTGAGCGCAGGCTCATCGAGCTTTTAGAGTGGGATTATTTTTGTGATAATCCCATGGTCACTGGCTTAAACCCAAGGTCGCTGCTTTGAGCAAGGGGTCACTGGTTTGGCTGGAGTCCCCCCCCCCCTGCCCCGTTGAAGGCACGTATGAGAAATCAATCAATAAACAACTAAGGTGCAGCAACTATGAGTTGATGCTTCTCATCTCTCTCCCTTTCTGTCTGTCTATGGCCAAAAATTCCATGTAATATAAACAGTATCAGATCTAATGAAACTGATTTTTATCTCTTTTCAGAAGATAGTGCATCTATATCTTCTTCACTACTAGATATAGGCCTACATTCAAATCGACCAATTTTTAATTTCCGAGGCCTATAATTCCCATGAAGTGTGGGAATATAGAAAAGACAATACTACAGTATGTCAGATATTCATCAGCCAATGTCAACAGATTTTGAGTCACTAGAGCTAGATTTGGTGTTATCAAGTACTATTAGCAGACAGTATCTGGTGTGGTGGGACCTCTGCTAAGCAGAGATGAAATCATATTCCAACATCAAGAAGCTGTTTCTCTAAACCTAGGGAGTCACCTCATAACTACTACAAAAGAATTAGGTAATTGGCACTATCTGTCTCTAGAGATGTACCTAGGTACAATACCACAATTTTCTTTATTCATATTTAATAAATTTCTTATTTTTAAATGTTAGTCCATGTACTTTGTAATCTAAAACATCCTCTAACCCAGTACGTATTTTTCAACCACAGGCCCAACAGAAATTTCATGCCATCCACAAAAGAATTAAGATGTGTGATGATTATAGTCCCAATGATCTTAGTCGAATTCACTTATGCTCGTGTCTTAGTGATCCCAAAATAATTCTTATATTTTCACCAGTTCCCAAGTATAAAAAGGTTGAAAACCACAGCTCTAATCAATACCTCGATCGTTGAATTTTTGCCTATCAGAATGCTTTATTAACACATCCTACTATTAGGTTGTAATTTTCACTATCTTGGTATGTTCGTTTATTCCTTGTTACTGTGGCTATTGCCTGAATAGCAAATAAAAAAATAAAATAGTTTCACAACTATCCAAAAGAGCTCAGAAACAGGGAACTTTTTTGCACAAGGTATCCATGGAACAACATAAATCAGCAAACATAAACAGTTAAAATTATTCCAGTCAAAAATATGTTTAAAAAAATTACAATGTTAGAAATAGCACCCAGAAAATGAACACTCTTTTACATTGCTCCAGGAATTAGAAGTTGGTACAAACTTTCTAACTGACAATTGTGCAGTACTTGTCAAAAGCCTTAGAATATTATAAACCTGTCAATCCCAAATTTCCATTTCTATGAACTCATCCAAAAGAAATAATTATAGATACGTTTAAAGATAGAGCACATGGGGTATACATTGCAGTGGTGAGCATGTAGCCATTTCCATGATCAGGAGGCAAGTGAGAGAGAGCGGGCATGGTTTTTCACCTGGTGCCTTCGTAGCACATGCCCATGCTCTGCATGTGTCCCTCAGTTCCACCCCTACCCTTGACCAGCTCTGTAGGCAAAATAGAGCTAAATGTCCAATAACAGGAGATTGTCAAATAAGTTATGAGACAGATGGTAAAAGAATATTTAACAACAAAATATTCACTGTATGCAATTACATATTTTAAAATAATGTTTCTAAATACAATGGTTCCCTCATCTATCGAGGGGGTTAGTTCCCAGAACCCCCTATAATAGGCAAAAATCCACGAAGTAGCAACCTTATATTTATTTTATTATTTATATATATTTTAAGGCTTTATAAACCCTCCCCACACTTTTTTTTTTTTACAGAGACAGAGAGAGGGATAGATAGGGACAGACAGACAGGAACGAAGATAGATGAGAAGCGTCAATCATCAGTTTTTCGCTGCGACACCTTAGTTGTTCATTGATTGCTTTCTCATATTTGCCTTGACTGTGGGCATTCAGCAGACCGAGTAACCCTTGCTCGAGCCACAACCTTGGGTCCAAGCTGGTGAGCTTTGCTCAAACCAGTTGAGCTCGCACTCAAGCTGGTGACCTCAAGGTCTCGAACCTGGGTCCTTCCGCATCCCAGTCCAATGCTCTATCCACTGCGCCACCGCCGGGTCAGGCAACCCTCCCCACACTCTTATAAACCTTTCCCATACTGCTATTAACCTTTCCCACACTCTTATAAACACTTTCTTTGCTCTTAAACACTTTCTAAATAATTAAGAAAATAAATATATTAAAATACCTGTAGGCCCTGGCCGGTTGGCTCAGTGGTAGAGCGTCGGCCTGGCGTGCAGAAGTCCCGGGTTTGATTTCTGGCCAGGGCACACAGGAGAAGCGTACATCTGCTTCTCCACCCCTCCCCCTCTCCTTCCTCTCTGTCTCTCTCTTCCCCTCCCGCAGCCGAGGCTCCATTGGAGCAAAGATGGCCCAGGCGCTGGGGATGGCTCCTTGGCCTCTGCCCCAGGCGCTGGAATGGCTCTGGTCGCGACAGAGCGATGCCCCGGAGGGGCAGAGCATCGCCCCCTGGTGGGCAGAGCTTCGTCCCCTGGTGGGCGTGCCGGGTGGATCCCGGTCGGGCGCATGCGGGAGTCTGTCTGACTGTCTCTCCCCGTTTCCAGCTTCAGAAAAATACAAGAAAACAAAACAAAACAAAAATACCTGTAAAAAATACCTATATACCACAAAATCCCACGATACAGTGAAAAAGCCACGATACAAAACTAGATAATCAATTTTAAAATCCGCGATATAGTAAGACCGCAAAAAGTGAAGCACAATATGGTGAGGGATGACTGTAGTGTGATCGTTCATTAACAAAAGGGAGATGGGACCAAAAAAAAGAGATTCTATGGAAAGTAACTTCACAGCGTGATCTATCTGATCATAAATTCCTAACTGATGAACAGGTTAGAGTGGGTCGTTCCTCCCCACGCATAGAACTTTTTAGTAAAAGGTTTATCTTTGCCTTAAGCAAGCCCTGTCCATTGTTTTTCTGCATCTAGGTTAACATACCTTTGAAATAAACAGTAACCATCCTCAAGAGAACACATAATTATTATATAATTAACTATTCTGTAATTCCCATCTTGCTTTCTCCCACCCCCAAACAGTCTTCCTCATGTTCCCTCCTTAATTTCAAATGCATGAAAGAAACTGCAAAACTGTTCTCAGAAGCATTTGAGACCTTGCTCCCCAGCTTCTGTCATCAGTTTGGCTCAAACTCACAAAAATTTTCTATAGATTTGGATGCTTGTTACATCAACAGGGAAATGGCCATTTACACAAAAACGTTAAATGAGATTGTAGTTACAGCTCTTTTTTTTATTCTCTGTTTATCTCTATTTTCTAATTTTCTACCATGAACATTTCATTGTTAAAAAATAAATATTAAAAAAAAATTATTTGGCCCTGGCTGGTTGGCTCAGCGGTAGAGCGTCGGCCTGGCGTGCGGGGGACCCGGGTTCGATTCCCGACCAGGGCACATAGGAGAAGCGCCCATTTGCTTCTCCACCCCCCCCCCCTCCTTCCTCTCTATCTCTCTCTTCCCCTCCCACAGCCAAGGCTCCATTGGAGCAAAGATGGCCCGGGCGCTGGGGATGGCTCCTTGGCCTCTGCCCCAGGCGCTAGAGTGGCTCTGGTCACGGCAGAGCGACGCCCCGGAGGGGCAGAGCATCGCCCCCTGGTGGGCAGAGCATCATCCCTGGTGGGCGTGCTGGGTGGATCCCGGTCAGGCACATGCGGGAGTCTGACTGTCTCTCCCCGTTTCTAGCTTCAGAAAAATACAAAAACACAAAACAAAACAAAACAAAAAAAATTATTCCAGCCACACAAAGAACCTACAGATTTTTCCTTTAATTATGGTAGTTTAAGCAAAGCCAGTTAGTTATGTAGTGTCTTTCTGCTCTCTGAGCTGTCAGAGTATGGTGTAGATGTGGCCTTCTCTGACCTAGTTAAGTCCACAGCAAGGTGAACCGTTGGAGGCACTTGGCCCTCAAACCAGCAGTAAGTGCTGGCATGGGACTTTGTTAACAGTAAAAACTGCCCATTGCAAGAGAGCCTGAAACAGAAGGGACCTCAGGGATGTGAGGATTATGTGGGAAAGGAAAACCAGAAAGAAATTTAAGCTTTGCTAGCTCACAGGAGATATAGCTCTACCTGTACACAGCATACTTGCGTGACTGAAAGTAATAAAAATAAACCCTTAATGATCCCAAGATTTTGCTATAAAGAAACTTAAGAAAATGATGTATCATGGGGGCATCAGTATGTTTCAAGGGATAAAATTAGCTATCACAAAACGCATTTGGCGATATCCAGTTTTTATAACAATATCACATACATTAACTAACGCATGTGAACCTGTTATGACAAGGGTCTCAAAATCTGGTTCTTACTAAATTTAGTTCTTACTAAATGTTATTCTTGTTAAATGTTAAAACAGAGCCCAGCATTTTGCAGATGCAGCTGTATACAGGATGGACAAGAGAACCACCCAATAAGTGTAGACTACTGCAAAGAAGAAATCAACATATAATTGACCAAATAGTATATATAAGCAATGACTGAGCCTTTCTTGGGGAAACAGAGCTTTAGCTATGAGTCGCCTCTCCTTTACTTGCTGCAACTAAATTAAACTACTTGCAGAATACCCCAAAAGGCAAACCCCTTGAGTTTGGTAATAAACCTGCTATAGCCATTTAAAGAAGGTATGATAGGTATTTTTATCTCTATCTGTGGATTAGGAAACAGACACAGGGAGAGGTCCTAGGGGGCAGTACACAAGTTATAGGCAAAGAGAAAGTTAACAACCAAGTTCCTGATTTCCTGAATCTAAGAACAAAAGCTACACTAAAAGAAAAATAACTACTATACTGGGATAATGACAAATGCAATTCTCCCATTTTCTCAACATAAACAGCCTCACTAAAGTTGTGTTCTCCAGGGTAAAGGACACATACTTCAGTGTAAGATGACTTATGGGAGGCAAAATAAAATATTAGAACTTGTATGGATATTCATTTTGTAACAAGGAAGGTAGAAAGGGAAAGAGGGAGGGGAGAATTAGGCTTCATGAATATTTAATATGTAGACTGACCCTGGTGCCCTCATGCAGTTCTACATCAGAGAGCCATGGGTCAGAAATGGTATGTGTGGTCCCTGAAGGGGATGTAAGGTCCACATGCATTAGTTCACACAGACAGAAACTTACAAGTACCTGATAGATACGTGAATTCCAAACTGCCCTCTTGATGTTCCGCTTATCTGTCAGACCTCACCCTTACTATCGCCCCTGAGACAGAAGAATTCCAAGAAGCTGGCAAGCCCCCCAAGAAGGAGCATTCCAGAAAGCTGAAATACTAAAACCGTAAAAGGGAACATACCAGAACCTTTGCCTCAGTATCCCCTCAGGCTCTCCCAAACACTATATAATTTGGCCCTAGTCTGTAATCTGTGCTCTTCTCCCTGAGAAGTGCCCAGCAGGGTTCCTTTCTTCCTTTCAATAAAGCCTGTTACTCTGGTCTTTCAGACTCCCATGGATTCCTACAGTACCTAGTTATTATGGCTTATGTTACATAAATTTATTAAACCCTCAGCCAAGTACAAGATAAAAACAATGACCATCTAATCAGTTCTAAAGCAAGTCATTGTAAAATGATTCTAAATTATCAAGAACAACATTTGAGCCTGGCTGGTGGTGGTGCAGTAGATAAAGCATCGACCTGGAACGCTGAGGTCACCAGTTCAAAACCCAGGGTGTTGGGGACTGAACGCCAACAGGGTCTTTGCAGTTTAGATTTTTGGAGGACAGAGGTGTGGGGAACTGGCAGTAAGCTGACAGTCTGTCCAACCCTTCACCTCACTTGTTCTGTGAAATTGCTAAAGGCTCACTATGGTGCTAGATTGTTTTACTCATCCTATCCCCCTGTAAAGCCAGCAGCCATGCCAGGCCCACTATCACAGCAGCCTGGCCAGTGCAGGTTCGCATTGGATTCGGACAGTCGGTAAAGAAACAACGGAGCCAAGAACTGATGGGCCTTCATCTTTAATCCTAGCTTGCACCCGGCGGGCAAGTAAAAACACACACTGGGCTCCAAAACCCACTCACATTCAGTGCTCACAAAGCTACAGATTTATCCGAGTTTCCTAGAATCAAAGGTTTCTAGCTCACCAGACTTATTCTCCTCAGTTTCCCATCTCCTTCCTTCTCCAGCGTCAAACTGCACAAACTGGCCTCTCACTCAATACTCTGCCATCTTGGCTGCTTCTCCTGGCCACATGGCCTCTTTCTGCTCTCTGCTCTGCTCCCTCTGCTTTCTCATGCTAATCATCCCAGGAACCAAGAGGGCAAACTCCTGTTCTGCCCCTATTTTATAGTGTAGAAATCCAAACTCTTAATCCAATATACAAAATAGGGAAGTCTCTAATACAAAGTCACTTCTCTGAGGCATGATTGGATTGTACCACCCCACATCAAAAAAGGGTAGGAAAGGCTTAATCCCAAAACCAAGCCCCAGGCTACAACGATCCTGCCTGCCCCCCCAACACACATAATATCACCTGGGCAACGGCCTTCACGTGGGCAGCGCCGGCTTTAACAAAGTGAGCATAATACATATTTTATCTGCCCAACACCCCCATGTCCCTCGAAAAGACTGGAGGCAAGTTTCTTTTTATCCTTTGTTTTATGAAATTAAGATGTTATGTATAGTGGGGGTTTTCTGCACTTGGGAGAATTCTAGAGATGCCTTGGAAATGTGACTTTGCTTTAATGATCTCTTTGATTTGCTAATGGCCTCTCTTTGCCCTACAAATAAAACAGGTTGGGGAATGGAGCTTTGCTTTTTGCAAGCTATCTCTTGCACTGCAAAGAGACCTCCTGAGCCCATCTTTTTTCTTTAAGCCTATTTTCTTTATTCCGCACCATTCCCACTGTTGGGCAGATAAAATGTATTATGCTCACTTTGTTAAAGAGGTCGTTGCCCAGGTGATATTAATGTGTGTTAAGAATCCGTGTAGCCTGGGGCTTGGTTTTGGGATTAAGCCTTTCCCACCCATTTTTGATGTGGGTTGGTACAATCCTATCATGCCTCAGAGGGTGACTTTGTATTAGAGACTTCCCTATTTTGTATATTGGATTAAGGGTTTGGATTTCTACACTATAAAATGGGGACAGAACGGGAGCTTGCGCTCTTGGTTCCTGGTATGATTAGCATGAGAAAGCAGAGGGAGCAGAGCAGAGAGCAGAAGGAGGCCATGTGGAGGAGGCCAGGAGAAGCAGCCAAGATGGCGGAGTGCTGAGTGAGATGCCAGTTTGTGTAGAGTTTGTGGGGAACTGAGGAGAATAAGGCTGGTGAGCTAGAAACCTTTGATTCTAGGAAACTCGGATAAGTCAGTGGCTTTGTGAGCACTGAATGTGAGTGGGTTTTGGAGCCCAGTGTGTGTTTTTACTTGCCTGCCGGGTGCAAGCTAGAATTAAAGACTATGTGTTGGGCAGATAAAATATATTATGCTCACTTTGTTAAAAATAGCGCTGCCCACGTGAGGCCGTCGCCCAGGTGATATTAATGTGTGTTGAGAATCCTTGTAGCCTGGGGCTTGGTTTTGGGATTAAGCCTTTCCCACCCTTTTTGATGTGGGGCGGTACAATCCAATCATGCCTCAAAGAAGTGACTTTGTAGTAGAGACTTCCCTATTTTGTATATTGGATTAAGGGTTTGGATTTCTACACTATAAAATGGGGACGGAGCGGGAGCTTGCGCTCTTGGTTCCTGAGGTTAGCATGAGAGAGCAGAGAGAGTAGAGCCAGCAGCGGAAGGAGGCCACGTGGAGGAGGCCAGGAAAAGCAGCCAAGATGGCGGAGTGCTGAGTGAGATGCCAGTTTGTACAGAGTTTGTATCTGGGATAGAGAAGGAGATGGGGAACTGAGGAGAATAAGGCTGGTGAACTAGAAACCTTTGATTCTAGGAAACTCGGATAAGCCAGTGGCTTTGTGAGCACTGAATATGAGTGGGTTTTGGAGCCCAGTGTGTATTTTTACTTGCCTGCCGGGTGCAAGCTAGCATTAAAGACTATGGCCCATCAGTTTTTGGCTCCGCTGTTTCTTTACCGACTGTCCGAAGAAATGCGAACCTGCATGGGACAGGCTGCTGTGATAGTGGCCCTGGCCGTGACTTCTGGCTCTACACTATGGCCCACCAGTTTGTGACTCCGTTGTTTCTTTACCAACTGTCCGAATCCAATGCGAACCTGCATGGGCAAGGCGGCTGTGATAGTGGCCCTGGCCGTGCCTCCTGGCTTTACACCCACTCAGGACCTGGAATTACTAGCTGCGCTGGTTTGTGGGCTAGGGACCTGAGGAAGGTAAAACTAAACTGAAGGCAGGTGATGGAACTCCCCAAGTGCACACAGTAAGTAAAGTTTTTGAGTAGAGTTTTGGGGGAGAGTATAATCGGCAGTAATAAATTATGGGACAGTTAGGATAAAAACTAAGGGACCTTTTTGTAGAAATGTATCCATACGAGAACAAATCATTGTCTGAAGAGTATCAGGGTGAGCTAGAAACGGAGGGATGTGAATATGAGAAAACCTTGGAGTCTAAGGATGACTCGGGAGATAATGAGGGAGATAATGAGGCTCCTGCAGCTATGGCCACCTTAACTGTGGTACCTCCGCCACCCTCTGTTCCTTCTTATGCTCAATCCTCTACTCCTCCGTACCCTTATCGGGTTGCTTCTGTGATAAGGTGCCAAGGAATTGCAAAAACTGTTCAAATTAGTATTTAAAAAGGAAAAGTCAGGCCCCCTTACCCCTCCTTTCTGTGGAGAATGGAAAGAGAAGAATGCAGGAGCTTCCTGGTTTACAAGGGCAACTGGGTCACCTAGTCATAGTTTAGCTAATTCCTAGAATTCTCTGAATGGGTGCCTGGGGCCACTTGCCACACAGAGCAAAGAAGATAGAACTTATCTGAAAAGCTTAGAAAACAATGTTTATGTACCTTAATCAAGAATTCCTATACTTGGACTAACCCTCCCATCCTAAAGTCATAAGAGTGACTTACACCTCTAGACAAAGGGATCACAAGCCCCTCCTTACCCACTCCAACCAGTACTTGATTTTGTATAAAAGCAGGTTCAGAACTGTATAAGGCTCTACATGATTTGGGATTGTGCCCCGTGTAGCTAGCCAGTTAATTAATAAACTCAAAATTTTCTTCTGTAACCTGCCTTGGTATCTCTATGTAACCCATGGATAGTCTTCCCAACTCTATGTACACTACTTTATAACACTTCCAGAGTCTCTAGCTCAGACCCTTGGAGACTGACCCTGCTCCAACAAGCTTTAGATCAGGCTCAAAATATAGGGGAAACAGTGACTTTGCCTGTTTTCCTGTGGTAGACAGGACGATAAGGGGAATGTAGTGTGAGAGCATGAACCTATACCTTTTAAATCTCTGAAAGAATTTAAACTTGCTTGTGCTCAGTATGGGCCTACTGCCCCTTTTACACTTGGTTTATTAGATACTGTAGGTCAAATAAGTTTGTAAATATGATATATATGTTTGCTCACTCATAGTCTGCATTGGGTGTGGGGGACAGGCTGTAAGCAGGCAGGATCATTATAGCATAAGGCTTAGTTTTAAGACTAAGCTTTTCCCCACACCCTTAACTGTTGCATGATGTGGGGTGGTGCACTCTCATGAGGAATCCCATTATGCCTCAGATAAGTGACTTTGTATCGAAGACTTCTTTGTTTGTATATTGGATTAAAGGTTTTGACTTCTACACTATAAAATGGGATAGAGAAGCCCATGCAGGGAGAGCAGAGAAAGGCCACATGGAGGAGAAGAGAAGCAGCCAAGATGGCAGAGTGCTGAAAGAGAAGCCAGTTTGTGCAGAGAGAAGGAGATGGGGAACAGAGTGAATAAGGCTGTGAAGTACAAACCTTTGATTCTAGGGAACTCAGATAAGTCAGTGGCTTTGGAAGCCCTGAATGGAAAGGGAAATATTTTCCCACTGTGTGTATTTATCGCGAGCTAGGATTAAAGCTAATGGCCCACCAGTTCTTGGCTCCATTGTTTCATTACCTTCTGTCCAAATCAAATTCGAACCTGCATTGGCCAGGCGGCTGTGATGGTGGCCGTGGCTACTGGCTTTACAGATACTATTAGTGCAAAGGCTCTTCCCCTAAATGACTGGAAGGCGATTGCTCGTGCCTGTCTCTCAGCGGGTGATTATTTGCTATGGAAATCAAGTTTTCTGAAAAGGCCACTGAGCAGGATGAGAGAAATTGGCAAGAGCAGGTTGCTATTACTGCTGAGATGTTAACTGGAGAAGGACAATATGCCCCTATGGTGGCTCAATTAGAGTATCAACTAATTGCTTATCTAATGATTAACCAGATAGTCACACAGGCATGGAGATGCATGCCTATTACAGGGGCCAAAATGGAGGCATTGAGCAAAATTAGGCAGGGAGCTGATGAACCATTTCAAGAATTTGTTTCACAGCTGATACAGGCAGTTGAAAGAATTATGGTAGACAAAGAAGCTGGAAGGATTTTAGTAAAAACAGTTAGCATATGGCCTGACCAGGCAGTGGTGCAGTGGATAGAGCATCGGACTGGGATGTGGAAGACCCAAGTTCGAGACCCCGAGGCCGCCAGCTTGAGCGCGGGATCTTCTGGTTTGAGCAAAGTTCACCAGCTTGGACCCAAGGTTGCTGGCTCGAGCAAGGGGTTACTCGGCCTGCTGAAGGCCTGCGGTCAAGGCACATATGAGAAAGCAATCAATGAACAACTAAGGTGTCGCAACGAAAAACTGATGATTGATGCTTCTCATCTCTCTCCATTGCTGTCTGGCTGTCTCTATCTATCCCTCTCTCTGAGTCTCTCTCTGTTTCTGTGAAGAAAAAACAAAAAAACAAAAAACAGTTAGCATATGAAAATGCTAATTCTGTTTGCCAGGCTGCACTTCAGCCTCACAGCAAGAAGGGAGATACAGAGGACTATATCAGAATATGCGCTGACATTGGGCCTTCATACATGCAAGGTCTTGCTATTGCCACAGCGCTTCAGGGGAGGCCTCCAGGACAATACTTTGAGAAGGAAGGTCAGGGAAGTACTTCTGCCCATGGATCTTGTTTCCAGTGCTGGGGTGTTGGGCAGATAAAATATATTATGCTCACTTTGTTAAAGATGACGTTGCCCACGTGAGGCCATCACCCAGGTGATATTAATGTGTGTTGAGAATTGTAGCCTGAGGCTTGATTTTGGGATTAAGCCTGTCCCACCCTTTTTGCTGTGAGGTGGTACAATCCTATCATGCCTCAGAGAAGAGACTTTGTATTAGAGACTTCCCTATTATGTATATTGGATTAAGGGCTTGGATTTCTACACTATAAAATGGGAATGGAGCGGGAGTTTGCCTCTTGGTTCCTGAGATTATCATTAGAGGAGAGAGCAGAGCAGAAAGCAGAAGAAGGCTGGTGAGCTAGAAACCTTTGATTCTAGGAAACTCGGATAAGTCAGTGGCTTTGTGAGCACTGAGTGTGACTGGGTTTTGGAGCCCAGTGTGTATTTTTACTTGCCCGCCGGGTGCAAGCTAGATTAAAGGCTATGGCCCACCAGTTTTTGGCTCCATGGTTTCTTTACCGACTGTCCGAATCCAATGCGAACCTGCATGTGAATGGCCACGATGGCGGCTCCTGGCCTTACATGGGGTTTAGGACATTTTTCTAGACGTTGCCCTACACCCCCTGGGTGTCAGTCTCGGCCACTCCTTCAAGGGCAGCCAGCTCCTATAACTCTGGACCTCTGCCCATGCTGTAGGAAAAGGAAACACTGGGCGAGTGAATGTAAATCTAAGTATACTGCCAAAGGGCAGGTGATTTAGGGAAACAGACAATGGGGGCCTTACCCAGCCCCATCAAACAATAGGAGCAATGTCAGTGTTTCCTCAGCAAATTATGATTCCAGCAGGCCAAACATTGCCCAACTATCCCGGGCAACAGCAGGCAGCGCAGGACTGGACCTCAGTCCCACCTCCCAATTTGTATTAACTCCAGAGATGGGATCTCAAGCTATACCCACAGAAATTTTTGGACCACTTCCCAGTAACACAGTAGGACTCTTATTAGGCAGAAGTGGTTTAACTATGAGAGGATATTTTGTTCACCCTGGAGTAATAGATTTGGATTATACAGGGGAAATTAAAGTCATGGCTCACACTCTAAGGCAGTGGTTCTCAAAGGTGCACCAGGGTGCACTGGTGGGCCCTAGAAGATTTCCAGGTGCGCCTTATGGTATTCCAGAGAAATATGTGCCTGTTGGGAACCAAAAAACAACAGGGTTTTTGAGAAAGAGATGTGGGGAATTGGCTGTAAACTGACAGTCTGCCCAACCCTCCACCTCACTTGCTTGATTAGGTTGCAAAAGGCTGTTAAACTGTGGTGCTGGATTGTTTACACTACCCCCCATGTTCCCAGGAAAGAC
Source organism: Saccopteryx leptura (assembly GCF_036850995.1). NCBI lineage: Eukaryota > Metazoa > Chordata > Mammalia > Chiroptera > Emballonuridae > Saccopteryx > Saccopteryx leptura. The sequence goes on along the minus strand of NC_089507.1, from coordinate 110,893,721 downwards.
TGGAGGCAAGTTTCTTTTATCCTTTGTTTGGTGTAAAGTTAAGATGACATGTATGGTGGGGGTTTTCTGCACTCAACACAATTAAGAGTAAAAAGAGAGGAATTCTTCAATGTATTGACGAGGAAGGAAATGAGAGTTTGCCTTTCAAATATCTGTTCAAACATTGAAGAAATCACTATGACACATCAGGCTCATGTTTCTCATAAACACAAGAATGAAAAAACTTAACACATTTGCGCTGGGACCTGCTGAATTTACTAAATCTTACTAAGAATGTATCTATATATATAAAAAGATAACTTTTTTGTCTTTTTTTTAATTTTTTTTTAATTTTTTTACAGAGACAGAGAGTGAGTCAGAGAGAGGGATAGACAGGGACAGACAGACAGGAACGGAGAGAGATGAGAAGCATCAATCATTAGTTTTCCATTGCGCATTGCAACACCTTAGTTGTTCATTGATTGCTTTCTCATATGTGCCTTGACCGCGGGCCTTCAGCAGACCAAGTAACCCCTTGCTGGACCCAGGGACCTTGGGTTCAAGCTGGTGGGCTTTTCCTCAAACCAGATGAGCCCACACTCAAGCTGGCGACCTTGGGGTCTTGAACCCAGGTCCTCTGCATCCCAGTCCGATGCTCTATCCACTGTGCCACCGCCTGGTCAGGCCATTTTTTTATTTTTTAACCCATCTTTTTTATGAATTCTAAAAAGCATAACTCAAAAAATGTAACAAAAATTTTTTTTAATGTCAGAATAAATTTAATGTTATTATATTTATTTCATTTAATTACCATAAAAGCACACTTGGACTTTATATATTTTTTATTTAATATTTGACTTAATTATTATAACATATTTCTCAGAAATGTATATATAGTGTGCCTACAATTATTTGTAGAATTTTAAATGTGCCCCAACTTCAAAAAGTTTGAGAACCACTTGGCTTAGACATACCCAGCCAGCACCTGCCTAGGTGATTGAGTGGGAAGCTCAAATTTCTGAATCTGTCAGAGGAGAGGGGTTGTGCTAGAAGGCAGCAGAAGCTCTGGAAGTGCTAACTTCCAGGTTGAATGATAAGAGGAGCACCTAGCAGGTCAACTGCTAGGAATCTCACCTTCTCAAGGGACACAGGTGCTCTAAAACTGACCTGCAGTTGCCACTGGGTGTAGGAAGCTCCATGGCCTGAAACCGTCCACCAAGTCAGACGCTGCCTAAAGATTTCCTCAGCACCAGCTTGTACGTGCTGGGTGGGGCTACTTCTTATCTTTGCATGGGGTGGCAGACCCATAATTGCTAAACCACGTACCTGCCTCATGGGACTTATCTGAGAAGAAGCAAATGAGCTAATATGTGTAAAGTATTCCAAATAGTGACTGGCATACAACCATTAACAGGCATTAACCATCACTACCTAGAAAATTAAAACACAAAGGAAAATAATATATATATTCCAGAACAGGGTAAGGGGTTGTAGAGAGCAATTGAGAATGGCTACCAATGGGAACAAAGAGGTTTTTTTTTTTGAGGGGCAAGGGAGATGGGTTCTAAAAATATGGTAAAATTAGATGGTGGAGGCCTGACCAGGCGGTGGCGCAGTGGATAGAGTGTCAGACTGGGATGCGGAAAGACCCAGGTTCGAGACCCCGAGGTCGCCAGTTTGAGCATGGGCTCATCTGGTTTGAGCAAAAAGCTCACCAGCGTGGACCCAAGGTCGCTGGCTCGAGCAAAGAGTCACTCGGTCTGCTCTGAAGGCCCACGGTCAAGGCACATATGAGAAAGTAATCAATGAACAACTAAGGTGTCACAACAAAAAATTGATGATTGATGCTTCTCATCTCTCTCTGTTCCTGTCTGTCTGCCCCTATCTATTCCTCTCTCTGACTCTCTGTCTCTGTAAAAAAAAAAAAAAAAAAGAATCAACCAACGAATAAATAAGTAGAACAACAACAACAAAAATTAGATGGTGGTGATGGTTGCACAAATCAGTGCATATACTAAACACCATGGAATTATACACTTTAAAAAGGCAAATATGGCCTGACCTGTGGTGGCGCAGTGGATAAAGCATCAACCTGGAAACGCTGAGGTTGCCGGTTCAAAACCCTGGGCTTGCCTGGTCAAGGCACATATGGGAGTTGATGCTTCCTGCTCCTCCCCCCTCCCCTCTCTATAATGAATAAATAAAATCTTTAATAAAAAATAAATAAAAATAAAATAAAAAAGGCAAATATTATAGTATGTGAATTATATCTCAATAAAGCTGGGTTTTTTAAAAATAATAATGGAAGTTATGCCAGATAAACCCCCATCAATATGGTCTTGTGAATCCATGCCTTTCTTCATTACTCTTCTAGGTAATGATTCTTCCTTAACTTTGTAACAGCAGATGAGTCATTGTTGTGGTGTCAATAAGTTACCAAACATTTGAGACTCCTGAGAAATATCAAATCACTGTACACATGATCTTGAGATGATCACGTCATCTCTGAACAAATACAGTTTTGTTTCACCCTCTTCAGTCTGTATTCTCTTTAGTTCCTTTTCCTGTTTCACTGCATTAGCTTAGGACATCCAGTGTGAGGCTGAAAAGCAGCAGTGAAGGGCAGCATGCTCACACTGATCCTGATCTTAGTGAGGGAGCTTCTAGTCTCTCATGTTTCAGTAAGATGTTAGTGGTAGACTTTTGTACATGTTCCTTATCAAGTTCCCTTTATTCCTAGTTTGCTGAGCATTTTTATCATGAATGGGGTTGGACTTTGTTGCGTGTTTCTGCATCTGTCAATGTAAGCCTGTGATTTTTTTTTTCTTTCTTTAGCCTATTAACATGGTAAATTATATGAACTAATTTTTAAATGTTGAACCAGCCTTGCACAACTGGGAGAAATCCCACTGAGTCATGGTATATCACTTTTTAATGTATTGTTGGATTCCATTTGCTTATACCTTATTGAGGATTGTGCATCTATGTTCATGAAAAATATTGGTCTGTAATTCTTTTTCTTGTAATGTTTTTGTCTGGCTTTGATATTAAGGTAGTGATGACCTGAATGAATGAGTTAGGAAGTGTAACCCCTACACCTGCCCTCTGAAAAAATTGTGGATAATTGGTATAGTTTTTCACTCTGAACCCATTTGGACCTGGTGCTTTCTGCTTTGAAAAGTTATTTACTGTTGATTCAATTTATTTGATACAAGCCTATTCAAAGTGTCTATTGAGTTTTGTCAGATTACATCTTTTAAGGAATTGGTTCAAGTTTGTGGGCATAGAGTTGTTCATAGTATTCCCTCATTATCCATTTTTTTCAGGTGAGAAGAGGGGAGATAGTGAGGCAGATTCCTGCATGTGCCCCAACCAGGAACCACCTGGCAACCCCATTTGGGGCCGATGCTCAAGTACTGAGCTATTTTTAGCACCTGAGGCTGATGCACTTGGAACAACTGATCTATCCTCAGTGCCCAGGGTGATGCTCGGACCAATGAAGCCACTGTCTGCAGGAGAGGAAGAAGGAGAAAAGGGGGAGAGGCAGAAGGAGAGAAGCAGGTGGTCACTTCTCCTGTGTGCCCTGACTGGGAATCAAACCCAGGATGTCCATACATTAGGCCAATGCTTTATCCACTGAGCCACCAGCCAGGACCCCTCGTTCTTCTTTTTTTTTTAATTTTATTATTCATTTTAGAGAGGAGAGGGAGAGACAGAGGGAGAGAGAGAGAGGAGAGACAGAGAGAGAGAAGGGGGGAGGAGCTGGAAGCATCAACTCCCATATGTGCCTTGACCAGGCAAGCCCAGGGTTTCGAACCGGCGACCTCAGCATTTCCAGGTCGACGCTTTATCCACTGCGCTACCACAGGTCAGGCATTATTCTTTTTAATGTCATTGGTAAGTGTGATGATGTCCCCTTCTTTTTTTTTTTTTTTTAAATTTTATTTATTCATTTTAGAGAGGAGAGAGAGAGACAGAGAGAGAGAGATAGGAGAGAGAGACGGGAAGGAGCAGGAAGCATCAACTCCCATATGTGCCTTGACCAGGCAAGCCCAGGGTTTCGAACCGGCGACCTCAGCATTTCCAGGTCGACGCTTGATACACTGCGCCACTACAGGTCAGGCGATGTCCCCTTCTTTATTAGAATACTAGTGATACTAGTAATTTGTGTCATCTTTCTTTTTTTTTTCTTAGTAAGCCTGGCTAGAGGCTGAATGATTTTATTGATCTTTTAAAAGAACCAATTCTTGGTTTTGTTGATTTTCCCTATTAATTTACTGTTTTCAATTTCATTATTTCTGTTTTAATTATTTCTTTTCTTCTGTATACTGTGGGTTTAATTTGCTCTTTTCTTTTTTAAATTCATTTATTGATTTTAGAAAGAGATGAAGAGAGAGAGCAAGACAGACAGACAGAAACATCAATTCTTGTGTGTCCCCTGACCGGGGATCAAACCTTCAACCTTGGTGTATCAGGACAAAGCTCTAACCAACCAAGTTATCCAGCCAGGGCTAATTTGTTCTTCTTTTTTTGTTTTCCTAAGATGGAAGATTGGGTGATTTTAGGTTTCTTCTCTTCTAAAATATGCATTTAAGTTTTATAGGTTTCTCTCTAAGTACAGATTTTGCTGTATGTCACACATTTGAAATCATGTACTTTCATTTTCATTTAATTAAAAATATTTTGTAATTTCTCTTGAGATTTCTTCTTTTAAATGTGTTTAAAATGCGTTGTTTAATTTCCAAGTATTGGGGGATTTTCCAGATACTTTTCTGTTATGGATTTCAGGCTTAATATCATTGTGGTCTGAAAAGCAGACATTGCATGGTTTCTTGATTTCTATTCTTTTAAATTTGTTAACATTCAGTTTATGGCCCAAAATGTGGTCTGTCTTAGTAAAGGATCTGTGTGAGCCTCAAAAGAACATGTAACCTGCTGTCAGATGCAGTAGTCTACAGATGTCGGTTACATCTGTTGGGTGATAGTGCTGTTGAGTTCAACTATGTCCTTACTGATCATCTGCCTGCTGGATCTGTCCATTTTTTATTTCTCATTTTTTGATCCACTCTGATAATTGGTCTTCTAATTGGTCTACTTAGACTACTAATGTTTAATGTGATGATTGATATATCATTGAATTAATATCTGCTATATTTGTTACTGTTTTCTGTTTGTTGCCCCTGTTTTTGTCTTTCACATTTTTTCTGTCTTATGTGGGTTTTTTAAATTTTTTATTATTTGGGAGAGAAAGAAAGAGAGAGCTAGAGAGAGAGAAGCATCAATTCCTTGTTCTACTTAGTTGTGCAGCCATTGATAGCTTCTCATACATGTTTGGACTGGGGCTTAAACCAGCAACCTAACTGTTGAACTGGTGCCCTTGAGATGCTACATCAGTGCTTCATGAGGAATCGCTATTCACTGGGCCACTGGCCAGGGAATGCCTTTTGTGGGTTTTTGTTCTTGTTGTTGTTGTGTTTTGGTGTTTTTTTTTTTATATATAGAGACAGAGAGAAAGAGAGAGGGATAGACAGGGACAGACAGACAGGAATGGAGAGATGAGAAGCATCAATCATTAGTTTTTCGTTGTGCATTGCAACACCTTAGTTGTTTATTGATTGCTTTCTCATATGTGCTTTGACTGCGGGCCTTCAGCAGACCGAGTAACCTCTTGCTTGAGCCAGCGACATTGGGTTGAAGCTGATGAGCTTTTGCTCAAACCAGATGAGCCCATGTTCAAGCTAATGACCTCAGGGTCTCGAACCTGGGTCCTCTGCATCCTAGTTCGACGCTCTATCCACTGCGCCACAGCCTGGTCAGGCCCTTTTGTGGTTTTAATTGAGCACTTTATGATTCCATTTTCTTTCCTTCTTACCATATGAATTGTACTTATTTTTAAACTTTTTAGTAATTGTCATGGAATTTGTAATACACATTTACAATTAATCCAAATCTACTTTTGAATAACTCTGTATGCCCTGACTGGATAGCTTGATTGGTTAGAGCACTGTCCCAAAGCACAGAGGTTACTGGTTCAATTTCTGGTCAGGACACACACAGGAGCAGTGCAATATTCCTGTCTCTCTCTCTCAAGTCAATAAAACAAACTTTTTTAAAAAGCAGAATTTCGTTTAAAAAAAAAGAAATTATATGCTCATGATTCACATCAGTATTTGGCAGTACCTATTTGTGTTGTGACAAGACAGAAGTACCTATCTAATAGCATCCATTTTGTCTCTTAGCTTACAAAGCCTCAAGATTTAATATCTGGCCCATTAAGACAACAACAACAACAAAAAAAAAAACAAACAAACTCCTGACTACAGAACTGTGAGTATTTGAAAGTTGCAAGGACAGTTCATTAAAAAATGGCATTGAAGGCCCTGGCTGGCTGGCTCAGTGGTAGAGCGTCGGCCTGGCGTGCAGGAATCCAGGGTTCAATTCCTGGCCAGGGCACACAGGAGAAGCGCCCATCTGCTTCTCCACCCCTCCCCCTCTCCTTCCTCTCTGTCTCTCTCTTCCCCTCCCGCAGCCAAGGCTCCATTGGAGCAAAGTTGGCCAGGGCACTGAGGATGGCTCTATGGCCTCTGCCTCAGGCGCCAGAATGGCTCTGGTTGCAACAGAGCGACGCCCCAGATGGGCGGAGCATCGCCCCCTGGTGGGCATGCCTGGTGGATCCTGGTCAGGCGCATGCAGGAGTCTGTCTGACTGCCTCCCTGTTTCCAGCTTCAGAAAAATACAAAAAAAAAAAAAAATGGCATTGAAGGATTCCTTGCTAGGGTATTTTAGTTAAGTATAAAGTCTAATTATGATGATTTAGCAAACATAGCCTTGGCCACAGTCATGTTATTTAATTAAAAGTGGACTTGGACCTGAAACTACGCCTTGCTACTATAAACACATGTACATTTTAGTTTCTGCAAACACCACCATCTGTCTTACTTCAATGCTTCCAGTTTGAATTTTTATTACTTTTATCTTTTTTTTTTTTATGTGCCTTGACCACAGGCCTTCAGCAGACCAAGTAACCCCTTGCTTGAGCCAGCGACGTTGGGCTCAACCTGGTGAGCTTTGCTCAAACCAGATGAGCCATCGCTCAAGCTGGCGACCTCGGGGTCTCGAACCTCGGTCCTCTGCATCCCAGTCCAACGCTCTATCCACTGCGCCACCGCCTGGTCAGGCGAATTTTTATTAGTTTTATAGTTTTGTTTATATTTCATTTGTACATCTCCCTTTGACTTCAGACATCAATAACACCCTCATAAACAGGTTACTTACATACTTGCTTATGTATGTAATCTTGTAAAAAATAATCTTGTCACAACTCTATGTCTACTCTTTTTCTTTAAAAGTGTCCCATTTAATACTCAAATTTGAGAAACATTGCCTTAAATCAGACTTCCACATTATAGCAGCCACTGTTTCCATCAGGTATTAGATGTGATCATAAATGAGAATCCCTTAATCCTCCCAGATGTATTTTTATTACTGGAAAGGAATGCTATGAATACACACAAATCTGTCTCTCCAGGAAGTGTTAAAAATTTAAGTTCAATATTTTTCATCCGGTGGTCAGGGTAATGATGGAGTGTTCAGAAGAGGCTCTATTAGGCAGAACTGATCTTGACAAACATCTGATTTTCCCTCTTTAAATGCAGTGGTTCACGAACAATGTGCACAGAGTCACCTGGAGCATTTGTTTGACATGAAGATTCCCAAACTTTTCTTCTAGATTTTCACTCAGTAGTTGTAGAATGAGGCTCTGAGATATTCACTCCTAACAAAAATCTCAGAACATTCCAATGGCCACCATATATTGAGAAACATGTTAAAAGTTCCTGAGTTTTTCTTTCTTTCTCTTTCTTTCTTTCTTTCTTTCTTTCTTTCTTTCTTTCTTTCTTTCTTTCTTTCTCTTTCTTTCTTTCTTTCTTTCTTTCTTTTCTTTCTCCCTCCCTCCCTCCCTCCCTCCCTCCCTTCCTTCCTTCCTTTCTCTCTTTCTTTCTTTCTTTCTTTTTTTTTAAATTAAATGAGAAGTGGGGAGGCAGAGAGACAGGCTCCCACATGTGCCCCAACTGGAATCCATCCGGCAAGCCCCCTACCTGGCAATGCTCTGCCCATCTGGGGCAATTGCTCCATTGTTCAGCAACTGAGCTATTTTAGCACCTGAGGTAAGGCCATGGAGTCATCCTCAGCACCCGAGGCTAACTTGCTTCAGTGGAGCCTTGGCTTCAGGAGGGGAAGAAAGAGATAAGGAGAAGGGGAGGGGTGGAGAAGCATATGGTCGCTTCTCCTGTGTGCCCTGACTAGGAATCAAACCTGAGACTTTCACATGCCAGGCCAATACTCTACCACTGAGCCAACTAGCCAGGGCCAAAGGCTTCTGATTTTCATGGGCTTTATACTGTCTTTCACTTCAGGACCAAGCAGATCTTTCAGAAGCTCTAAATTTATTTTTCCTATGAGAACTCCTTAAGAGGTAAGCTAGAAAGAGGGTATAGCCCATTGTACCTTGGTGTTTATTCATTGCTATTATAAATCTTATACTTGTTTGCAAAACATTCTAGATTATAACAGTGCCTTGAGCTATTTTGTTTGTAACTAATTAGAAGTAATTCAGGTTTAAAGATTCAACTACCAATTAAGTAAATTTTCAATTGAAAAATAAAATGTGACCAAGACTCATTGTCTATCAATCTAATTTTTTGTGTGTGACAGAGACAAAGAGAGACAGAGAGAAGGACAGACAGACAGGAAGGGAGAAAGATGAGAAGCATCAATTCTTTATTGCGGCACCTTAGTTGTTCATTGATTGCTTTCTCATATGTGCCTTGACTAGGGGGCTAAAGCAGACCGAGTGACCCCTTGCTCAAGCCAGCGACCTTGGGTTCAAGCCAGTGACCTTGGGCTTCAAGCTAGAAACCATGGGGTCATGTCTATGATCCCACACTCAAGCCAGTGACCCTGTGCTCAAGCTGGATGAGCCTGCACTCAAGCTGGCGACCTCAGAGTTTCAATCCTGGGTCCCCTGCATTTCAGTCCAATGCTCTATTCACTGTGCCACTGGTTGGTCAGGCCAATCTGATTATTTTTAAAAAGCCTTAAGCAATAGCCTCACTACATGGTAGTGCAGTGGATGGAGTATTGACCTGGGACACTGAGGATCCAGGTTCAAAATCCCAAGATCCCTAGCTTGGGTGTGGGCTCACCAGCTTGAGCATAGGGTTGCTGGCTTGAGCATGGGATCATAGACATTGCCCCATGGTCACTGGCTTGAGCTCAAAGTCACTGGCTTGAGCAAGGGGTCACTGGCTCATCTGGAGCACCCCCTCTCCCCACAAGGCACATATGAGAAAGTAATCAATGAACAACTAAAGTGCCACAACTTCAAGTTGATGCTTCACATCTCTCTCCCTTCTTATCTCTCACTAAAAAAAAAAAAAAAAAAAAAAAAAAGCTAAAATAAAAATAAATGCCTTAAACAATATAAGGAATCTCCATAGTCTCACATTTTAGTGATTTTTTGAAATCTTCACTGAAGTTGTAAACATTCATGCAAAAGCCCTTTTTCATTGCCTACAAAACAGATGAATATTTTATTTTAGATAAAAAGCATTAGTCCAGTACATTAGTTTGAATGGTTAATATAGAATCTTTACTACTGAATAGAAGTCTCAATGCAAGTCACCAAAAACTCACTGTCTGTGATAAGAATTTAATGATGGAAAACTTTCCCAACCTGAGGAAGGAATCAGACATACATGCTCAAGGGAACACAGAGAATCCCAAACAAGTTGAACCCAAAGACATTCACACCAAGACACATCATAATGCAAAAGGTTAAAGACAAAGAGAAAATCTTAAAAACAGGGAGAGAGGCTTGACCAGGCCTGGCCAGATAGTTCAGTTGGTTGGATCACTGCCCCAAATTACACAGGTTGCCAGTTCAATCTCTGGTCAGGGCATATACAGGAACAGATGGATGTTTCTGTCTTTCCTTCTCTCTCCTTCCCTCTCTCTAAAATCAATAAAATAACCATTAAAAAAAAAGAAGTACAGATTGGTAGTTACGTATAGTCATGGGGATGTATAGTACAGCACAGGGAATATAGTCAATAATATTCTAATAACTATGGATGGTGTCAGATGGGTGCACAACTTATCAGATGATCACTTAGTAAGTTACATAATGTCTAATCACTAAGTTGTACACCTGAAAGTAGTATAATATCATATGCCGACTGTAATTAAAAAATAAAGTATTTTAAAAAAGAATTTAAATAACCACGTCACCTACAATTCAGGCCACTTCCGGAGCGAACATTACTGAAGAAACCAGAGTATTAACCTGTGATTAGTTTTTAGAGGCTATGTTTGCACAAATCACACTCCACTTCCCACAATCCAATGGCGACTAAAACATAATACATTAATATAAGCAAAAGCTTTTTCTAGGAAGGAAAATATGGTTAGCCCTGGAATATTACAGGATCAGGCTCACCTGGTGGCAAAGGCTTCCGAGAAGTTATTTCGAGTCCCAGCTCAGCTCCTGATGTTGATGTGATCAAAGGGGACTTGGGTTCACCACCTAGTTTCCTCATCTGTGAATCTGGAATAATAATGCACCTGCTTTACAAAGGGACCATGAGGTATAGCAAACTGAGTGACAGCAGCATTTTCCCAATTCAAGCCTTGAAATTAGAACCTCATTGTTTGTGATATCCCCACGCATTAGTGACTCTGCTATTTTAACTATTCATTGTTTATTTATTCTAAATTTCAATACCTTCCAGTCAGATCACTGTGGGCTTCCTAACCTTGATGTCTCTCTGGTTTCAGCCTCGTTGGTGAACCTCCAGACAAGGTTTTTGATGAATATTGCTCCTGGCTCCCAGATCACCCTCCTTTCCTGTTGACTGCTGGCTCCACATACACTGCTCACTGCCATGCCCTGGCCCGTGCTGTCTCTGGACAGGCCTGCCAGCTAGCCAGTTTCGATGGGGTGGCCAGTGGCTCCTGCACTAGACAGAGTGCCTGTATCTGCCTACTCCCACCAGTTCTCCCACCTGCAGCCTGTAGACACTGTCACAATGCCCCTTGTGTGTCATAACTATGTCAGGACCCCTCAGGGTCTTTCAGGTCACTAGATGTCCCCAAAACAGTTAATAATTGTTAGATTTGTTATTCATCAAAGATTTAGTGTGTAAGTTGGGATTGAATAAAGATGAGATAAGAGGGAAAAATGCAAATTCAGGAATCCTCTAGTATTCTGAAAACTGATTTTCTTTTCATCCTCAAGTATTCTATTTTATTGAATAGGTTTAGTATTCCACTCTACAAGGTTTTCCCTGGCGAAGTGGACTTCCTCTTTCTACCTTAATCAACAAACATGCACAAACACCATTAACTGAAAATATTGTTTTAGCTTAGTATTTGTTCTTATATCATGTTTTATATTTGGAAAGACATCTGTAGGATATATTACTATGTACAGAAATAGTAATGTCCCACTATTGTGGTATTACAAGGAAGAGCTCTATTCCATATGAATGAAATTTCTGGATAAATAAAAATTAACTCTTAAAGACTAGACCTATGAAAAATTTCACCATTTTTCACAGAACTCTTAGTTTTTAAAATAACAATGGAATTTAATACTTTAACAATAACCTAATTCATTATCTATCAATGGATGCTCTTCTAAAATAACATAGATGCTTGCTTCCTTACATAGTGGAAATCAAACATAATTTAACTTTTTCATTGCACTTCCAGAGTATCATTAAGAGTATTTATTATTGCCTGACCTGTGGTGGTGCAGTGGATAAAGTGTTGACTGGAACACTGAGGTCACCAGTTCAAAACCCTGGGCTTGCCTTGTCAAGTCACATAGGGGAGTTGATGATTCCTGCTCCTCCTCCTTCTCTCTCTCTCTCTTTCTCTACCTCGCTATAAAATGAATAAAAGTAAAATCTTTTTTCAAAAAAAAAGTATTCATTATTAAGATTGTTTTAATTGAGTACTAATTTTTTTTAATTTTTTTTTTATTTATTCATTTTAGAAAGGAGGGGGGGGAGAGAGAGGAGAGAGAGAGAAGGGGGGAGGAGCAGGAAGCATCAACTCCCGAATGTGCCCTGACCAGGCAAGCCCAGGGTTTCGAACCGGTGACCTCAGCATTTCCAGGTCGACGCTTTATCCACTGCGCCACCACAGGTCAGGCAATTGAGTACTAATTTTACTTCTCAGAATTCTTGTCACTAAAGATTTCCAGATGATACTTTATGTTATTATTTTATCTGCTGATCCTTTCTAAATTACAACTTTTAATCTACTCCAGACTAGCAAACCAGGTAAAATTCAACTTGAGTTAGAAACATGCTTGTTCACTTTTGGTGGGAGTGTAAATGATGCAGCTGCTATGGGACATGGCATAATGGTTTCCTCCCAAATCAAAATAGAATAGCCCCTGGCCGGTTGGCTCAGCGGTAGAGCGTCGGCCTAGCGTGCAGAGGACCCGGGTTCGATTCCCGGCCAGGGCACACAGGAGAAGCGCCCATTTGCTTCTGCACCCCTCCACCGCACTTTCCTCTCTGTCTCTCTTCCCCTCCCGCAGCCAAGGCTCCATTGGAGCAAACATGGCCCGGGCGCTGGGGATGGCTCTGTGGCCTCTGCCCCAGGCGCTAGAGTGGCTCTGGTCGCAATATGGCGACGCCCAGGATGGGCAGAGCATCGCCCCCTGGTGGGCAGAGCGTCGCCCCATGGTGGGCGTGCCGGGTGGATCCCGGTCGGGAGCATGCGGGAGTCTGTCTGACTGTCTCTCCCCGTTTCCAGCTTCAGAAAAATGAAAAAAAAAAAAAAAATAGAATAATGATATAACTTAGTAATTCCATTTCTTAATTTATACCCAAAAGTGAAGTGTGGAAAAGAAAGGCTCTTGCCTGACCAGGCGGTGGCGCAGTGGATAGAACTTCGGACTGGGATGCAGGGGACCCAGGTTCGAGACCCTGAGGTCGCCAGCTTGAGCGCGGGCTCATCTGGTTTGAGCAAAGTTCACCAGCTTGGACCCAAGGTCGCTTGCTCGAGCAAGGGGTTACTCAGTCTGCTGAAGGCCCATGGTCAAGGCACATATGAGAAAGCAATCAATGAACAACTAAGGTGTTGCAACAAAAAACTGATGATTAATGCTTCTCGTCTCTCTCCATTCCTGTCTGTCTGTCCATCCCTATCTATCCCTCTCTCTGACTCTCTCTCTCTGTCTCTGTAAAAAAAAAGGGGGGGCGGGGCTCTTAACAGGAATAATTTTTTGGCAAAATTTACTTTCTCTAAAACAAAGAGACTTTTAGCAGAACTTACTTTTTCTGAAAAGACTCTCTATTCCTGGTCTGGAGACTGGTTCCCATTCCCAGACTGTGGCCTTGGGCTAGCTTTGCAAGGTCCCAGGTGTTCTCAGAATGTTTCTCCCTGAATTAGCCCTATAGACAAACATTGTAAGAAAGCTTGTTTCACGGCTCTGTTTTACTGCTATGCTTCTTCTCCCAGTCCTCAGTCAGTATGTAATTCCACCTATAAAACCCAACTCCAAAATGCAGTCGGAGCCGCATTGATTTGACAACTTAGGTTTCCATGCAGTTCGTGTAGCTGGCTAATTAAAGACTCCTAATTTCTTAATTTGGCTAATTGATTGTGTGGGAAGACATCTTATCTCACTGTTTCATCATAACAGATGGAGACCCCAGCAAGATAAGAATCCTTTGGACTCAATTGTCTTTTTGTCTGCAACACAAGCGGGCTGTCTGACTTCCTCAGCCTGACTGCCCAGAGCAGAAACCCAGCAGGGGAGGTGCCACCTGAGATGTTCCAGGGCCCCGCTGGTCTTTTCTGTCTGACCGACAGTCAGCTGCGGACAATCAGCATGCCCATCCACCCATTTGGAGTCATCAAGAAAGCCTCCAGAGATAAGCAGAGCAGATTTGCAATGTGCTCAATCTGTGGTTTGTTTGTGGCTAGCCGTCTATTGTGATCGAGGGTCGGACACGACCAAACTCACACAATAGTCTCTCTAGCGCCAAGACGTTGGCAGAGAGTTATATGAAAGAGGGATCTGTGTGCCCTTGGGAGGACAGTTGCTGGGACTGAGTCCCACCTCAAGCATCCTAGGACACATTTGGATTTGCTCTCATATGTCTGCCCTCTGCTTGTTTTGCCACTTTTATTTTTACAGGAGTGTAAGAGACATCTCCTGGTTTGGTCCCTCTTTGGGATCTCCTTCCAGCATTCTTCTCTGGATAGAGGGTCCCTCAGCCACTGAGGGACTTTTCAAGTGTCCCTCTCTGATTTTACTCCTGCCGAGATCTCGTTCTTCGCTTTTGTTTTGCTATTCTGTCTCTGTGTTGAAAACCTCTGAGTGAGTGTGTGAATAAGGAGCTCGGGCACCTGAGCCTGAGTTTCCAGTGTGTGGCTCTCCACGGGCACCCCCTTCCCTTTCTGTCTGAGAGTTCTTTGTCCTTTGGTTCTCCAGGATATGATTCAACAGGGGACATTTTAGAAAACTGGCACAAACTTCAGTTCTTGATCCCTTTTGTGATCTTGGGAAGTTCATTTATACTCATATTGTTTGTAACAATAGGGGAAGGAAGGGCAAAGTAAGAGTCAAACTCCTCTTGAGTGTATGCTTAGGAATTTCAAAAGTAGGTTTTCTGATGATTATAGTGTAAAACTAAGCAAGGGGAGACTTCGAACTCTTTGTGAACTAGAATGGCCATCCTTTGGGGTAAAGTGCCAAAACAAGGCTCATTAGATCCTAGAGATGTCAGAGCTGTATGGAATGTAATAGCTAAGCCTCCGGGCCACCCAGACCAGTTCCCATCTATAGATCAGTGGAGGGCTCTAGTAGAGCCCCCTCCCTGACTGAAAGGCTGTGCTGTCATCATGTTTTGCTAGCAACAGCCTCAAAATCAAACAAGAAGGTCCCTGTTTTACAAGTTGTTCAGGAAGGTTCAGGATTTCCCCTTCCATATCTTCCTCCTCCATCAGCTCCATCCACCTCAGAGAAGCCTCAGGCTCTAACAGGACTGTTGGAATCTGTGCTGTACACACATTGCCCCACCTGAGACTATTGCCAGCAGCTTTTAGTTACTTTATTTACTACTGAAGAGAGAGAAAAAATAAAATCAGAGGCTAGAAAAGCTGTCATTCTGGGGAGAAATGGCTCTGAGGAGGACAATCAGGACCACCTTGAGAGGGTGTTCCCCATTGTCCGGCCTAAATGGGACCCCAACACTACTGCAGGATGGGAAGCTTTGAACACTTTTCACCAGTTTCTGTTAGCTGGGATCAGGGGAGCTGCTAAGAAACCCATAAATTTGTCTAAGGTGCTGGAGGCTATTCAGGGCCCCCAGAAAACTGCCTCAGCTTTCTTAGAGAGACTGCAAGAAGCTTACAGGGTCTACACACCTCTAGACCCTGAAGCACCAGAGAATGCTAGGGCAGCTAACTTAGCTTTCGTGTCACACTCTGCTCCAGATATCAGGAGGAAGCTACAAAAATTGGAAGGCTTCCCAGGAATGGTGATTTCCCAATTGTTAGAAATAGCTCAGAAAGTTTATAATAACAGAGATACCCTTGAGGAGAAACAGACTAAGAAAATAACAAAGGTAGTTGTAGCTGTTTTAGAACACCAGAATAAAAGAAAAGGAAGCCTGAGTTAAGCAGAAATCAGTGTGCTTATTGTAAAGAAGAAGGACATCAGAAGAAAGACTGTCCAAAGCTGAAAAGAAAGTCACAGCAGACCCCAAGAATCCTTAATCTAAAGGAGGACTAACAGGGTCAGGGCTCCACACCTGTTAGCCTTTACAAGCAGGAGGCTAACCGGTAGATTTTCTCACTAGCACTAGAGCTTCTCACTCTGTTCTCACTGCCCTCTCAGACTGCTCTCAGGGAAGCAAGTACTCATATTAAAAGACTGTTAGAAGCCGGTATTCTTGTTCCTTGCCAATCCCAATAGAATGCTCCTTTACTGCCTGTCCAGAAGCCAGGCACCAAAGACTCGTCCAGTCCAGGACTTAATGGGAAGTAAATAAATGGGTTGAGACAATACACCCAACTGTGTCCTTGCACACTTTTTTTTTTTAATTTATTTTTTACAGAGACAGAGAGTGAGTCAGAGAGAGGGATAGACAGGGACAGACAGACAGGAACGGAGAGAGATGAGAAGCATCAATCATTAGTTTTCCATTGCGCATTGCAACACCTTAGTTGTTCATTGATTGTTTTCTCATACGTGCCTTGACCACGGGCCTTCAGCAGACCGAGTAACCCCTTGCTGGAGCCAGTGACCTTGGGTTCAAGCTGGTGGGCTTCTGCTCAAACCAGATGAGCCCGCGCTCAAGCTGGCGACCTTGGGATCTCGAACCTGGGTCTTCCGCATCCCAGTCCGACACTATCCACTGTGCCACCACCTGGTCAGGCTGTCCTTACACACTTTTAAGCCTGTTGTCACTGGACTTGAAATTTTACACAGTCTTAGATTTGAAAGATGTTTTCTTCAGTATTCCCCTGACCCCTGCAAGTCAGCCCATCTTTGCCTTCGAGTAGAATGACCCAGAAGCAGGCATTTCAGGAGAACTAACCTGGACCAGATTACCACAGGGCTTCAAAAATTCACCGACCCTGTTTGATGAGGCATTACATCAGGACCTGCTTGCCTTCCACCAGGAACATCCAGAATGTATGCTGCTGCAGTACGTAGATGATTTGCTTCTAGCTGTGAAAATGGAGGTAAGCTGCTGCACAGCCACTGAGGGACTTTTACAAGAACACTGCAGACTCTGGGGTACCAGGTGTCAGCTAAGAAAACACAACTCTGCACCTCTAAGGTGACCTATCTAGGCTACCACACTGAGGCGGGGAAGGATACTCTCTCCTCCAGTTATATAGAGGCAATCCTTTGAATCCAACCCCCACTAGCAAGAGACAAGTTTGAGAAATTCTCAGGGCAGTTGGATACTGCAGGTTGTGGATCCCTAGGTTTGCAGAGATAGCCAAGCCTTTATATTCCTGTACAGCAGGAGTTAAGTTGGACAGATAAGGAACAAGAAGCTTTTGAAACCCTCAGAAAGGCCCTCACTGAGGCCCCTGCCCTGGCTTTGCCAGACATTACCAAACCTTTCCAGCTCTTTGTTTATGAAAGCAAGGGAATAGCAAAAGGGGTTTGGGCCAAAATTTTAGGGCCATAGAGCAGGCCCATTGCTTATTTCTCTAAGCATCTAGACCCTGTTGCATCTAAATGGCCAAACTGTCTCAGAGCCATAGCAGCCACTGCCATACTAGTGAGAGAGGCAGATAAACACCATGGGGCAAGAACTGTTCCTGACAGCCCCACATGCAGTAGAGACTTTGCTTAGAGGAACACCAGAAAGGTGGATGTCTAATTCTGGGATCACGCAGTATCAAGCCCTGCTCATAGATCAGCCTGACATTAAGTTTGTCCAGACACAGGCTATCAACCCAGCAAGCCTGATGCCTGATGAAGACCCAAGCATCCCCTTGCATGACTGCTCTGAACAATGTTCAAACTGCAAGACCAGACCTTACTGATGTACCTCTATTTAATGCAGAAGTACATCTATTCACTGATGGCAGCAGTTTTGTCCTAGATATGCTGGAGCAGCTGTAGTAACTCCTGATGAGACCATATAGGCCCAAGCCTTGCCCCATGAGACATCAATCAGTTCAGCGAGCAGAACTTATCGCTGTCACCCAGGCATTGAGGTGAGCCAAAAGAAAGGTCAACATTTACACTGACAGTAGGTATGCTTTGCTACTGCTCATGTTCATGCAGCAATCTATAAGGAGAGAGGATTCCTGACATCTGCTGGTAAGGACATCAAAAGCAAGTGAAGATTTTAGCTTTACTAGAAGTTATTTGGTTGCTGGAAACTGGAGCACTTATTCATTGCCCAGGACACCAGCAAGGGGACTCAATGGGGGCAAAAGGAAATTGGGCAGCAGATAAGGCAGCCAAAGAAGTCACTTTAAAACCAGTTGGGCCTTTAGAAATCTTACTGACTTTACCAGAACTCTTATTGCCAGAGATGCCTTTTTATAACCAACTAGAGGAGGATTCTGCTGTAAGAAAAAGAATACCTGGCCCTGGCCGGTTGGCTCAGCGGTAGAGCGTTGGCCTGGCGTGCAGGAGTCCCGGGTTCAATTCCGGCCAGGGCACACAGGAGAGGCACCCATTTGCTTCTCCACCCCTCCCCCTCTCCTTCCTCTCTGTCTCTCTCTTCCCCTCCTGCAGCAAGGCTCCATTGGAGCAAAGATGGCCCAGGCGCTGGGGATGGCTCTGTGGCCTCTGCCTCAGGCGCTAGAATGGCTCTGGACACAACAGAGTGACGCCCCAGAGGGGCAGAGCATCGCCCCCTGGTGGGCATGCCGGGTGGATCCCAGTTGGGTGCATGCGGGAGTCTGTCTGACTGCCTCCCTGTTTCTAGCTTCGGAAAAATGAAAAAAAAAAAAAAAGAATACTTAAAAATACAGAAGGGTAGCTAGAGTTGCTGGACAAGAGACAATTCTTACCTGAAGTCCTGAGCAGAGAGGTTATCAGTCAGCTACATCAAGCTATTCATTAAGACCAAACTAAGCTAATAGAATTATTTAAGAAAAATTACTACTTGCCAGACTTAGAAGCTATTGCAGAAAACATAGTGTCCAGGTATCTAATTTGTGCCCAAGTAAACACTAAACAAAATAGGGAAGTAAGTCATAAAGAGAAATAGGGATAGAAGAGCATTCCCAGGAAAACATTAGGAGATAGATAAGGCCACCAGCACAGGAATATAAGTATTAGTTTTTACTGACACCTTTTCAGGATAGGTAGAGGCTTTTTCTGCTAGAAATGAGACCACAATAACAGTTGTTAAGAAATTGCCATATGAAATTATTCCCAGATTTGGCTTGCCCATTAATATTGGGTCCGATAATGGGAGTGTATTTGTATCTAAGGTCTCACAACTAGTAGGAAAGGTACTCAACATTAATTAGAAATTACATTGTGCTCACAGGCCTCAGAGTTGTTCATTCTTTCAACTTGTTCCGAGCACTGAAGTCCTAACTAAATTATTTTTAGAAACTGGTGAAAACTAGACTGACTTACTCCCCCTAGTTTTGCTAGAATCTAAATACACTCCCTACTGGGAAAAATTCACCCCACATAGAATTGTGTTAAGCAGGGTGACACCCCTTCTCTCTAGGCTCCCTTGAAGACCCCCTTGGAGACGGTGCAAACGGACCCCGCCAACCCCTGTAAGTTGACCCTGAGAAGGACGACATGCCCTGCTCCAGCCACAAACCAGAAGCTGGCTGGTCTATGTATGGAAGAAGCTTGAGGAAATTCTCCAGGGGACTTCTTTATAACTGAACTTTGGGAAGGGAGGGATCTCGGGTCAGGGGAAGGCCAGAGTGAGTCATCTTAAGATTTAATACATGTACTGCTATGAGTCATAAAGAAGGGAAGTATATCCACAAACCAGTGCAGCTAGTAATTCCAGGTCCTGAGTGGGAACAGCGTGGAATTAAGAAAATAGGCTTAGAGAAAAAGGAAGATGGGATCAGGGGGCCTCTGCAATGCTGATGATAAGAACAGAGCATGCTCAACACCTGCTCCCTGCTTTATTTATAACATAACATCTTAACTTCACAAGACAAAGGATAAAAGAAACTTGCCTCCAGTCTTTCTGAAAGACATGGGGGGCAGAATGAGTATAAACAATACAGCACCATATCAAAATAGCCTTTAGCAACTTCACAGAACAAGTGAGGTGGGGGATTGGGCAGACTGCTTACTGTCAGTTCCCCACACCTCTGTCCCCCAGAAACCTAAACTGCAAAGATCTCGTTGGCCCTCAGTCCCCAACAAGGTATAAGTCCCTTCACTAAAAAAAAAAAAAAAAAAGCTACAAGGTAAATGAAAAATATATATACTCATAGCTACCCCTGTAAAGTAATCTATAATATTAATCACGTGTCCAACAAGCTACTTAGAGGGAGGACACCACCAAAAAAAGAAGTATATTTTAAAAATTATTTATTGCCAACTTAAGTTGTCACTGAAGATTAAGATCTTTAAAATTAAGAGGTCTGCCTGACCAGGTGGTGGCGCAGTGGATAGAGCATCGGACTGGGATGCGGAAGACCCAGGTTCGAGACCCCGAGGTCACCAGCTTGAGCGTGGGCTCATCTGGTTTGAGCAAAAATTCACCAGCTTGGACCCAAGGTCGCTGGCTCCAGCAAGGGGTTACTCGGTCTGCTGAAGGCCCATGGTCAGGGCACATTTGGGAGGGCAATCAATGAACAACTAAGGTGTCACAATGCACAACAAAAAACTAATGATTGATGCTTCTCATCTCTCCGTTCATGTCTGTCTGTCCCTGTCTATCCCTCACTCTGACTTTCTCTCTGTCTCTGTAAAAAATAAAATAAAAATAAAAAAATAAAATAAAATTAAGAGGTCTGATTAAAAAGTGATTGTAATATGTTTTTCTAAGAAAAAAAGAAAAAGTGAAAGCTAGTTATTTCTGAATAGATAAGAAAGTTCATGAAAGCTAAGGGTTTATGTAAGTTGCAGAAGGTTTGTGCAGGTTGTAAATGGTTTGTACAAAGAGAAAAAAAACAGCTTTAGGGAACAGAATAAGCCTCTATTATATATTCTAGCAAATGTTATGCCTCGTTTATTTGTATACAAAATAAAAGAGGCTTAGATTTACTTTTCCTTCAGCAAGGTAGTTTATGTGCAGCATTAAGGGAAACTTCTTGTTTCCATGCTAATAATTTTAGTGTAAATAAAGAAGGTCTATCTTTGGTTAGGGCAAACAGAGAAGAGAAGAAAAGAATTTGAACAGAGAATTAGTTCCAAAGAATGTTTAATTAGTTACCATAGCTTTTGTCTGCAGCAATTGGTCCTCTTACTTTAATTTTAACTTGTCTGATAGTAGGACCATGTTTAATCAATTTTATGACAAGGTTTGTTCAAGAAAGGTTAAACTCTATCAAATTAGTGGTAATCAGAAATCAATACACACCAACACAAGAGGATAGCAACGAAAACAAAAAATAAATGATTTGATTAAAATTTAATTAAAAACCAGTAGGGAATGAAGTGTGGAAAAGAAAGGCCTTTAACATAAATAATTTTTGGCAAAATTTACTTTTTCTAAAATGAAGACTTCTGGCAGAACTTACTTTTTCTGAAAAGACTCTCTATTCCTGGTCTGGAGACTGGTTCCCATTCCCAGACTGTGGCCTTGGGCTAGCTTTGCAAGGTCCCAGGTGTTCTCAGAATGTTTCTCCCTGAATTAACCCTATAGACAAACATTGTAAGAAAGCTTGTTTCACGGCTCTGTTTTACTGCTATGCTTCTTCTCCCAGCCCTCAGTCAGTATGTAATTCCACCTATAAAACCCAACTCCAAAATGCAGTCGGAGCCGCATTGATTTGACAACTTAGGTTTCCATGCAGTTCGTGTAGCCGGCTAATTAAAGACTCCTAATTTCTTAATTTGGCTAATTGATTGATTGTGTGGGAAGACATCTTATCTCACTGTTCCATCATAACAAAAGAATAGAAAACATGTTCCCAAAGATGTTTTGGACCCCCAGGATAGATGTCATTAGTTTCTTTGTCAAGTTGTCTCCCTCTAGTGGTCAGTTTGAAAATTTTAGTAGGTTCTAATTACACACACACACACACACACACACACATACACACACCCGCCGGAAAACATAAAGCAGAGTAATAATTCACAGAAAGAATTTGAGGGCAATAATTTAATGAAATAGGTTAATAGAATGTATTTTTAGGAAATATCTTTAGTTAGTTTTTGAAAATTTGCTGAGGTTTGTACAGGTTGACAGATTTAGCAAATAAAAATACAGAGTTCCCAATAAAATTTAAATTTCAGATAAAAGCAAATAATTAAAAAATATAAATATGTTTCAAATATATTAACCTGGAAATTTTATATATTCGTATAATATTTTGTATTTTGCTCAACAAGAGAGGCTCCTGAGGACCAAAATTTCCATCCTCAAATTCTGTATATATTTTCCCATGGATTGTTCTTGTATTTTCATTTAAAGTTTTCCTCTAAGTTCCTGGGAGGGAGGAGAACATTTCCCTTTTCCCCTTTCTGTTTTTCTGACTGGTAAAATAATTAAAATAAGAAAGCAAATTTTTTTATAACCCTTTTCCCAGAATATTTTATTTTTATTATTTTTTTTACAGAGACAGAGAGTCAGAGAGAGGGATAGATAGGGACAGACAGGAATGGAGAGATGAGAAGCATCAATCATCAGTTCTTTGTTGGGACACCTTAGTTGTTCATTGATTGTTTTCTCATATGTGCCTTGACCATGGGCCTTCAGCAGACTGAGTAACCCCTTGCTCAAGCCAGCGACCTTGGGTCCAAGCTGGTGAGCTTTGCTTAAACCAGATGAGCCTGTGCTCAAGCTAGCGACCTCGGAGTCTCGATCCTGGGTCCTCCACATCCCAGTTTGACACTTTATCCACTGCACCACTGCCTCGTCAGGCTAAAAAGCAAAATTAATAGGAGAAAATAACCAAATTTAACTATACATATACATACAGAGTTTCTACAAAAATGTGGTGCTAAGGGCAAATCAGGCAGGTAAGGCTCATGTGCCACCTTGAGCCAAGAGAGAAGGGGGTGTGGTTTGGGACTGCAAAAGGCAGGAAGGCAATTCATGTGGAGATGGAAAAACAAATATTTGGTAAACACATATTTGCTGGGCCTTCTTTCAAAATGAGACATAGAGAGGACTTTGACTAAATGGGCCCTGCCAAGTCCCTTTCCATCTGTCACCCTAGTCACATTGAACTGTGGTTATCTGTGATGTAGCTCCCTTCCTGGAGCCAGTCCTCTGTAATTAAAATTTTTTAGGCATGCTGGGGCAAGGTCAAATCTTCTTCCTGAGTCTTTTGTTTCTTCAAATAATCAATATCCCAAAGAGGCATATTTTGGGATGGCAAACTGCTCCCCCTCACTTCCAAAGAACCTCAGATCAGAGGTCTGATCATGTAACACTCGATATAAATGCCAAGGATCCTGAAATATGATTATTTTAATGTGACTGGGAGAAATGATCAGACGTGTGTTGATCCATGCACTAGACCTCAGGAGACCCTTTATATCCCACTGAGCCCTTTTCACCTGGCCCCTACTGTTGACCTGCTTGTCTACAGGTGAGGGATTAAGGCTGAGTCACCAGAGGTCACACATCTGCAAAACAGGGACCTGAGAATTGACTCACATAGTCTGCCCCAGGGTCTAAGTTCTACTGAAAATAAGAATCCTATTCATTCTGGCAGGCCCTGGCTGGATGGCTCAGCGGTAGAGCATTGGCCCGGCATGTGGAAGTTCCAGGTTTGATTCCTGCTCAGGGCATACAAAGAAGTGCCCATCTGCTTCTCCACCCTTCCCCCTCACCTTTCTCTGTATCTCTCTCTTCCTCTCCTGCAGCTCCTCTTCCAAGGCTCCACCGGAGCAAAGTTGGCCCGGATGCTGAGGACCACACCATGGTCTCTGCCTCAGGTGCTAGAATGGCTCTGGCCACAGTGGAGCGGGGCCCCAGATGGCTGGAACATCACCCCTGGTAGGCATGCTAAGTGGATCCTTTTCTGGCACATGCGGGAGTCTGTCTGACTGCCTCCTCGCTTCTGACTTCAGAAATTTACAAAAAAAGAAAAGAAAGAAAAAAAAAGCAATCCCA
Source organism: Saccopteryx leptura (assembly GCF_036850995.1). Lineage (NCBI taxonomy): Eukaryota > Metazoa > Chordata > Mammalia > Chiroptera > Emballonuridae > Saccopteryx > Saccopteryx leptura. Next base: position 110,869,965 of record NC_089507.1, on the reverse strand, counting down.
TTCATTCTGGTCAAGTATGCTGATGTTCACCTTTCAATTCCTCACTATCCACCCCCTAGTGCTGATTTAATTGGATGGAGGTAGAACCCAGCCTTGGTATTTTTTAAAAATTCCCTAAGACAGAGAGATGAGAGCCTCAGACCTAAGTGTAACTCAGCCTGAAGGTTGGTTTTGAAGGAAATGTTTAACTCAGGTTCTTTTCTTCAACAATTTCCCAACCTCCTTCATTCAAATTCCTCTGACCGGGAAATAGAATGAGAAATAGCTAACTTGTTTACCAATTCCCCAGCCTCCTTTGTTCAGTCATCTGACCATTCCTCAACCCCCTTACCTACTTAATGATAACCCCATCTCTCCCTTCCACCTTGGTACAGCCATTTAAACTAGCCAATCAGAAAAAAATAAGATTGTATGGTCAACACTCCAGCCAATAGAGCAAGACCCAGCATCCTAGGGCCTGTGTTAGGGATAAAAACAGAATTTGCCCTCTGCCTGCATGTTTGCTTGCTGGCTTTCAATAGCAGCAGCTCGCCCTTCTGCAGAAGTTATTAAAGTTGCCTTGCTGAGGTATTTTGTCTCCACAAATCTTGCTTAATTTCATCTCTAACAAGTTTCAGGGCAGAGCTTCTCAACCTTGGCTTTGTCTTAAGGCCACTGAAGTTGTAACCCCAATGCCCAAGCTCGCCTCAAACCAATTAAATCAGTATTATCAAAGCTTCTCAGATGGTTCCAAAATGGAGAACCACTCTCCAGAGAAGGGAATGCCAAGCATTTTCTGTAAAGAGCCAGATAGTGAGTAGTTCAGACTTTCAGTCCAAACTACATATCTCTGTCACCTTCTCTGCGGTTGTAGAGAAACAGCGCCATGGGCGACACAGAAGAACAGTAATGGCTGAGTTCCAATGAACTTTCTTTATGGACAGTTAGGTTAGTATTTGATTTCTTTCTTTCTTTCTTTCTTTCTTTCTTTCTTTCTTTCTTTCTTTCTTTCTTTCTTTCTTTCTTTCTTCCTTCCTTCCTTCCTTCCTTCCTTCCTTCCTTCCTTCCTTCCTTCCTTTCTTCTTTCTTTCTTTCTTTCTTTTTTTTTATTTTTTTATTTATTTTTTATTTTTTTTGTATTTTTCTGAAGCTGGAAACGGGGAGAGACAGTCAGACAGACTCCCGCATGCGCCGGACCGGGATCCACCCGGCACGCCCACCAGGGGGCGATGCTCTGCCCCTCTGGGGCTTCGCTCTGTTGCTACCAGAGCCACTCTAGCGCCTGGGGCAGAGGCCAAGGAGCCATCCCCAGTGCCTGGGCCATCTTTGCTCCAATGGAGCCTCGGCTGCGGGAGGGGAAGAGACAGACAGAGAGGAAGGAGAGGGGGAGGGGTGGAGAAGCAGATGGGTGCTTCTCCTGTGTGCCCTGGCCGGGAATCGAACCCGGGACTTCTGCACGCCAGGCTGGATGCTCTACCACTAAGCCAACCGGCCAGGGCCTCTTTCTTTCTTTCTTTCTTTCTTTCTTTCTTTCTTTCTTTCTTTCTTTCTTTCTTTCTTTCTTTCTTTCTTTCTTTCTTTCTTTCTTTCCTTCCTCCCTCCCTCCCTCCCTCCCTCCCTCCCTCCCTCCCTTCTTTCTTTCTTTCTTTCTTTCTTTCTTTCTTTCTTTCTTTCTTTCTTTCTTTCTTTCTTTCTTTCTTTCTTTCTTCTTTTTAGCGAGACAGAGTGAGCAAGAGGGGCAGACAGGGACAGATAGGAAGGGAGGGAGACTAGAAGCATCAATTCTTCGTTGCAGCATCTTAGTTGTTTATTGATTGCTTTCTCATACATGCCTTGATGGGGGGCTACAGCAGAGTGAGTGACCTCTTGCTCAAACCAGCAACCTTGGATTCAAGCCAGCAATCTTTGGGCTCAAGCCAGCGACCATGAGGTCATGTCTATGATACCACATTCAAGCTGGCAACCCTGCACTCAAGCTGGATGAGCCCATGCTCAAGCCTGTGATCTCAGGTTTTCAAACTTGGACCCTCAGCAACCAGTTTGATACTATTTATTGCACCACCGCCTGGTCAGGCTTTATTAGGATTTTGTAATATTTACGTAGCAAGACATAGTATTCCTTTCATTTCTTCAATCACTTTAACATGTAAACAACTGTAGAGTAGGAATAGGCAAATGGGGGTGTGTAGGTCAAATCGTGCCCCTGCCTGTTTTAAACCACAACTTATTTCTTTTCTCCACTTGGCATTCCTCTCCCAGGGCATTTCCATTCATTCTTCATGGTAGATTAATTTATGAGACAGGTGTGGTTAATGAAGTTCAATGTTGTATCTTCCATGGTGCAGAATAGGGCTTCCACTTAAGTGCAGTAGACCACCCTCATCCCTGGTTTAGCTTTCCACAGTTTCGCTTTCTATGGTTTCAGTACCAGTAGTCAACCACAATCCAAAAATATTAAATAGATAATTCCAGAAATAAGCAATTTATAAGTTTTAAATTGTGCATCATTCTGAGCACATCCCTTAATCTCATCATATAGATACCTGTGGGGCAGCTGTATTAGGTTTGCTCACTGGCTGCAAGCCGTTTGCCTGACTGGTACATGAGTATGTGACTGTACCTCGTATATATGGCCTATATAAGGCTATGGAGTTTGTGATCAGAGGGATTGTGGATGGTGGATTGTGGATTGCCTGCCTGCCACTTCAAGGGGCCATTTTTTGCTGTTTTCCTAAAAAGAGAATTTTTTGCTGTTTTCCCGATCAGAGGATTTTCCTGCTTGTTTGTGCATCTGCTTGTTTGTGCAGGTGGCCCAATGCTTTCCAGCTGTGCAGTTTCTCCACTGTCTGCCATAATCCAATGTGGACCTGCCTGGCCTTTGCCACCAGCATCTGGTGTAGTCGACAGAATTCGGAGCAGATTGGTATGGAGCCACTGACACCCTTGAGGGGTGGAATAGAGGAGTAAGGCTCTTTCCGGTGACTTTCCTGTTGGGGACCGTTGGCTGGGTGTTTTTTGCAGCCCACGAGAGGAAACTGAGAGCTCTGGGCAAAAAGCTGAGCAAGGTCAAAAGCTCCAGGATGAGCTTCAGACCGAGCAATGATGGCTGTGCATCTTTCCTCTTCTATAAAATATTTCCATGTCTATTGTTCATTTTTATTTGGGTTAAGTTTTTCTTGATATATAAAAAGAAGGTCTTTATATACTTGGATATTACTCTAAATTACACATATTGCAAAAATCAGAACCCCATTTGTGTTTAAGATTTTCACTTAAAAATAGAAATTCTTAGTCATTTTTATCCATCTTTTATAGTTAGTTTATTTCTGTCTGTTTAAGGAAGCATTCACCACTTCAGGGTCAAGAGATATTCTCTTACATACTGTTCTGATAGTTTTGCTTCTTGCACACAAGCCCCAGTCTATAAGGAACTGCTCTGCAACTCTGCTGTGTGGTAAACAGTTCGTTTTCCCATGTGAGTCATCAACCATCTAATGCCAGTGCCATTGGTGACATGCCTCCTTCCCTCTGCAGCCTGCATGTGTGAGTGCTGCTTCTGCCTGTATGGTGACTGGCCATTGCGTATGTTTTGTGATTCTATGGAATCATGGGTCTGGGTGCCCTCCATGTCTGAATTAGAGAGCTTCCCTCCAGAGATGGTTTGCTTTCAAACCCTGCAGTTCTGCTTAATGCCCCTTTTGCCCCAGAATTCAAGTCCAGCATTCCTACCCACTCTGGCCAAGGGTGAGTCCCAGCAACAATACAGCGGTAGGCCTCCCCCTTCACAAGGCAGCCAAGGCCTTTGCTCCTTCAGGTGCCACTGGTTCTAACCACTTGTGTTTTTTCCAGGGGGTGGCCCAAGGAAGTGAGGAGCAACTCCTCCAGTGGAGGTTCTCTGCAAGCATCTAAGGAAGTTGGAGTCCAACCCATTTTCTATCAGTTCATATTCACAGATGTGTGTGTATAACTTTTTTTGTTTTGTTTTGTTTGTTTGTTTTTGGTGACAGAGACAGAGAGAGGGGGGACAGACAGGGACAGACAGACAGGAAGGGAGAGAGATGAGAAACATCAACTCTTTGTTGCAGTTCCTTAGTTGTTTATTTATTGCTTTCTCATATGTGTTTTGATGGGGGGGAGGACTACAGCAGACCTAGTGACCCCTTCCTCCAGCCAGCGACCTTGGGCTCAAGCTGGTGAGCCTTGCTCAAACTAGATGAGCCTGCGCTTAAGCTGGTGACCTCAGGGTCTCAAACTGGGTCCTTCACATCTCACTCTCCCAGTCCAACACTCTATCCGCTGTGCCACTGCCTGGTCAGGCATGTGTATAACTTTTGTAAAACTACTGAGATCGGACTTCAGTTTATGTTGTAAATTTTCACTGTTCTGAAGACAGACCTGGGAAAGTATTCCATGTTGGTATGTATCATTCTGATGTACTTTTAATATTGTAATAGTAGTATTCAATACCTGGGTGCACCATGAATTACTTAACCATTTGGGTACTGTGTTAGAAGAACTGAGGGTCTAGACACGTAACAACAAGTCTCTAGGAGAAATGGACAGGGTACTGGCCTGGGCCAGGTAGAGCATCATCCTGATATACTAAAGTTGTGGGTTTGGTCCCCAGTTGGGGTATATACAAGAATCAACCAATGAAAGCATGGATAAGTGGAGCAACAAACCAATATTTTTCTCTTTCTCTCTCCCCCTTCAACTCTCTCTCTAAAATCAATAAAAATACACAGACAGGGTGCCATTTTAAATTTAGAAAAAGAAAATAAACTGGACTAATTTTCCAGTGTTTTAACAGTCAAATCTAAATATGCTCTATCACCCAAAGTGACCTCCAGGTTGTCATAGGCACACGAGCAAACATGGGACAGATACACACCTCTTTCTTCTGCTCTTTCCATATTTCACATCAAAGGCAACTGCCCAGGCCACACAGGTCAGAGGTTTGTTGTAGGAAAATGGCCGGAGATTTGATGCTGCTCTGAGACAAGTTTTTGGTGTATGCTTGATGAGTAAAGAAACAAATAAATACAACGAGGCTGCAGAGATCTGGGCTCTTAGTCCCAGAGGCTGGGACTCCTCTGTACCTATTTTTTCTTTATGTTGTGTCTTGTGTGTTTTTTCTTAAGTCCTGCAGCACCTTCCTTTCGTGCACACCTACTGCCGAGGTGGTCTCAGCAGTTTGGAATATGGAGTACATGGACTGGCGTAAGGGGGACCTTTAAGTTCAGGAAATTGTATGCAAAATCAGGAGTGAGGGCATCTTATCTTCATCACCTGTGCAAGTTTAGTCCTTCCCCCCTCCCTTTTCTGTTTTTGTTGTCATGAATTATCTTTTTTGATGCTAGAAATTTGATTCCATATTGTAGGAGCTATCGTCCTTTTTGAAATGGTCTTCCCTTTGACCTTTATGCTATAATTGTTTAATCCCCTATTTTGAAATAGAATGCTGATTTCCTACTTTTGTCATGTTACAGTTTTATATCATTTTATCTTCTTGTTTCAGGTGGAAGAGCTCCTGTCATTATTTCTTTCATAAAATGCTTTATTTATTTATTTATTTATTTATTTATTTATTTTTAATTTTAGAATCCCACATGCACCCTGACTGGGATCCACTCAGCAAACCCAGTAGGGGCAATGCTCTGCCCATCTGGGGCCCTTACTCCTTGCAACCAGAGCCATTGTTTAGCTCAGGAGTCTCAAACTCAACTCAGCATGTGGGCCTCAGAGCAAGATCACAGCTGTTCGGCAGGCCGCACTAGGTCTACAAAAGGCAACTGTTACGCAACACTTTTCTCACTGCAGTTGAAAACAAAAAAAAATCAGTACAACAAGCACAATTGTACATGCAGTTTACTCAGTGTCACAAAACGACCAGAAACTGTAGTTCGCATCACAACTGCTGTTAACTAAGCTAATATCTAGCTAGGATGCTAGAGAAATGAAAAATACAAGTAGGCCCCTAGGCTTACTTAATTTTATCCAAAATATTTTGAACTTCATGGATTAGTCTGCGGGCCGCATAAAATTGTTCGGCGGGCCGCAAGTTTGAGACCCCTGGTTAGCTCCTGAGGTGGAGGTCATGGAGCCATCTTCAGTGCCCAGGACTGCAGGAGGAGAAGGGAGGAGAAGAGAGAGATAGAGAGATAGAGAGAGAGAGAGAGAGAAGTGACAGGAGGAGGAATGAAGAAGCAGACAGGCAGTTCTTATGTGTGCTCTGGCCGGGAATTGAACCCAGGATATTCACATGCCGGACCGACACTCTACTACTGAGCCAACTGGCCAGGGCCAAAATGCTTTTTTTTTAAAAAGATATTTTTTTATTCTGGCATATGTCATATTTATTTTTTCATATGTCATATATATATATATTTTTGTACTTTTCCGAAGCTGGAAACGGGGAGAGACAGTCAGACAGACTCCCGCATGCGCCCGACCGGGATCCACCCCGGCACGCCCACCAGGGGTGACGCTCTGCCCACCAGGGGGCGATGCTCTGTCCCTCCGGGGGGTTGCTCTGCCGTGACCAGAGCCACTCTAGTGCCCGGGGCAGAGGCCAAGGAGCCATCCCCAGCACCGAGCCATCCCCAGCACCCGGGCCGTTTTTGCTCCAATGGAGCCCTGGCTGCGGGAGGGGAAGAGAGAGACAGAGAGGAAGGGGGGGGGGGAGTGGAGAAGCAAATGGGCGCCTCCCCTACGTGCCCTGGCCAGGAATCGAACCCGGGTCCCCCGCACGCCAGGCCGACGCTCCACCGCTGAGCCAACCGGCCAGGGCCCATATGTCATATTTTTAAAGAAAGCAACTAGTAATTATCTGAAATTGGATAAGAACTGAAAGATTGTGAGTGACTTATAAATTACAGTTTATGTAAAAGAACAGGAGAACCCCCTAATTTTCTGTTTAAAATTCTGATGATTTTAAGTACTTTTCAAAAATAGAGACAATTTTCATTAGTTTCAATAATGGTTGTAGAAATGAATGTACGAAGACTATCTCTGATGCATTTAGGCTGCTAATAAAATAATTGTAGCTTTTAGCAACTTTTTTTTTAAATTAATTTTAATGGAGTGACATTGATAAATCAGGGTACATATGTTTAGAGAAAACATATCCAGGTTATTTTGACATTTGATTATGTTGCATACCCCTCACCCAAAGTCAAATTGTCTTCCGTCACATTCTAACTGGTTCTCTTTGTGTCCCTCCCCTCCTCCGACCACCTTTCTCTCCTCTCCCCCACCCTGTAACCCCCACACTCTTGTCCATGTCTCTGAGTCTCATTTTTATGTCCCACCTATGTATGGAATCATATAGTTCTTAGTTTTTTCTCATTTACTTATTTCGCTCAGTATAATGTTATCAAGGTCCATCCATGTTGTTGTAAATGATCCAATGTCATCATTTCCTATGCTGAGTAGTATTCCATAGTATATATATATACCAAAGGGTTTTTTTTGTTTGTTTGTTTGTTTTTTGTACTTTTCTGAAGCTGGAAACGGGGAGAGACAGTCAGACAGACTCCCGCATGCGCCCAACTGGAATCCTCCCGGCACGCCCACCAGGGGGCGATGCTCTGCCCACCAGGAGGAGATGCTCTGCCCCTCCGGGGCGTCGCTCTGTCACGACCAGAGCCACTCTAGCACCTGGGGCAGAGGCCAAGGAGCCATCCCCAGCGCCCGGGCCATCTTTGCTCCAATGGAGACTCGGCTGCGGGAGGGGAAGAGAGAGACAGAGAGGAAGGAGAGGGGGAGGGGTGGAGAAGCAGATGGGCCCTTCTCCTGTGTGCCCTGGCCGGAAATCGAACCCGGGACTTCTGCACACCAGGCCGATGCTCTACCACTGAGCCAACCGGCCAGGGCTTGTACCAAAGCTTTTTAATCCACTTGTCCACGGGTGGACACTTGGGCTGTTTCCAAATTTTCGCTATTGTGAACAATGCTGGCATAAACATGGTGCATTTCTTCTTTTGAAACAGTGCTATGGTGTTCTTGGGGTATATTTCTAAAAGTGAGATAGCTGGGTCAAAAGGCAATTCGATTTTTAATTTTTTGAGTAATCTCCATACTGTTTTCCACAGAGGCTACACCAGTCTGCATTCCCACCAGCAGTGCAGGAGAGTTCCCTTTTCTCCACATCCTCGCCAGCACTTATTCTGTGTTGTTTTGTTGATGAGCGCCATTCTGACTGGTGTGAGGTGATATCTCATTGTGGTTTTTTTGTTTGTTTGTTTGTTTTTACAGAGACAGAAAGTGAGTCAGAGAGAGGAATAGACAGGGACAGACAGACAGGAATGGAGAGAGATGAGAAGCATCAATCATTAGTTTTTCTTTGCGCGTTGCAACAGCTTAGTTGTTCATTGATTGCTTTCTCATATGTGCCTTGACCGCGGGCCTTCAGCAGACCGAGTAACCCCTTGCTGGACCCAGAGACCTTGGATTTAAGCTGGTGGGCTTTTTGCTCAAACTAGATGAGCCCGGCGCTCAAGCTGGCGACCTCGGGGTCTCGAAACTGGGTCCTCTGCATCCCAGTCCGACGCTCTATCCACTGCGCCACCACCTGGTCAGGCTCATTGTGGTTTTAATTTGCATTTCTCTAATGATTAGTGATGTTGAGCATTTTTTCATATGCCTATTGGCCATCTGTATGTCCTCTTTGGAGAAGTGTCTATTCATTTCTCTCGTCCATTTTTGGATTGGATTGTTTGTCTTCCTGGTATTGAGTTTTACAAGTTATTTATAAATTTCGATTATTAACCCCTTATAAGATGTATTGTCAAATATGTTCTCCCATTGTGTAGTTTCTCTTTTTATTCTGTTCTTATTGTCTTTAGCTGTGCAAAAACTTTTTAGTTTGATATAGTCCCATTTGTTTATCCTGTCTTTTATTTCACTTCCCCGTGGAGATAAATCGGCAAATATATTGCTACGAGAGATGTCAGAGAGCTTACTGCCTATGTTTTCTTCTATGATGCTTATGGTTTTACGGCTCACAGTTAAGTCTTTTTTTTTTTTTTTTTTTTTTTTTGTATTTTTCTGAAGCTGGAAACGGGGAGAGACAGTCAGACAGACTCCCGCATGCGCCTGACCGGGATTCACCCGGCATGCCCACCAGGGGCGACGCTCTGCCCACCAGGGGGCGATGCTCTGCCCATCCTGGGCGTCTCCATGTTGCGACCAGAGCCACTCTAGCGCCTGAGGCAGAGGCCACAGAGCCATCCCCAGTGCCCGGGCCATCTTTGCTCCAATGGAGCCTTGGCTGCGGGAGGGGAAGAGAGAGACAGAGAGGAAGGAGGGTGGGGGTGGAGAAGCAAATGGGCGCTTCTCCTATGTGCCCTGGCTGGGAATCGAACCCGGGTCCCCCGCACGCCAGGCCGACGCTCTACCGCTGAGCCAACTGGCCAGGGCCAGTTAAGTCTTTTATCCGTTTTGAGTTTATTTTTCTGAATGGTGTTAGTTGGTGGTCTAGTTTCATTTTTTTTCCAGAAAGCTGTTCAATTTTCCCAACACCATTTGTTGAAGAGGCTGTCTTTACTCCTTTGTCAAATATCAGTTGTCCATAAAGGTGTGGGTTTATTTCTGGGTTCTCTGTTCTGTTCCATTGATCTATATGCCTGTTCTTAGGCCAGTACCAGGCTGTTTTGAGTACAATGGCCTTGTAGTATAACTTGATATCCTGAAGTGTGATACCTGCCACTTTATTCTTCCTTTTCAAGATTGCTGAGGCTATTTGTGTTCTCTTTTAGTTCCATATAAATTTTTGGAATATGTGTTCTATATCTTTGAAGTCATTGGTATTTAAATGGTATTGCATTGAATTTATAAATTGCTTTGGGTAATATAGACATTTTAATGATGTTTATTCTTCCTAATATGAGCACAGTATATGCTTCCACTTGTTTGTATCTTTCCTGATTTCTTTTATTAATGTTTTATAATTTTCCAAATACAAGTCTTTAATCTCCCTGGTTAAATTTATTCCTAGGTACTTTATTTTTTTGGTTGCAGTGGTGAAGGGGATTGCTTCCTTAATTTCTCTTTCTGACAGTTCATTGTTCGTGTATAAAACTGCCTCTCATTTCTGAGTATTAACTTTATATCCTGCCACCTTGCTAAATTCATTTATCAGGTCCAGTAGTTTTTTGACTGAGACTTTAGGGTTTTCTATATACAATATCATACCATCTTCAAATAATGATAGTTTTACTTCTTTTTTTCCAATTTGGATGCCTTTTATTTCTTTTTCTTGTCTGATTGTTGTGGCTAGAAATTCCAGAACTATGTTGAATAAGAATGGTGAAAGGGGGCACCCCTGTCTTGTTCCTGATCTTAAGGGGATTGCTTTTAATTTTTGTCCATTGAGTATGATGTTGGCTGTGGGTCTGTCATAGATGGCCTTTATCATGTTGAGGTATGTTCCCTGTATCCCCACTTTGCTGAGAGTTTTGATCATAAATGGGTGATGGATTTTATCAAATGCTTTTTTTGCATCTATTGAAATTATCATGTGGTTTTTCTCCTTCTTTTTGTTTATGTGATGAATCACATTGATTGATTTGCGACCCAGCTTTGCCTCCCAAGAATAAATCCCACTTGATCATGCTGTATGATTTTTTTCATATATTGCTGGATCCGGCTTGCTAATATTTTGTTGAAGATTTTAGCATCTAAATTCATCACGGATATAGGCCTATAGTTTTCTTTCTTTGTGTTGTCTTTGCCTGGTTTTGGAATCAGAATTACACTTGCTTCATAAAAGGAGCTTGGAAGTCTTCCTTCCTCTTGAATTTTTTTTGAAATAGCTTGAGAAGGATAGGAGTTAATTCTTCTTTGAATATTTGGTAGAATTCACTTGTGAAGCCATCAGGTCCAGGGCTTTTCTTTTTTGGGAGTTTTTTGATAACTGTTTCGATCTCCTTTGTTGTAATTGGTCTGTTTAGGTTTTCTGATTCTTCCAGAATAATTTTTGTAAGATTATATGTTTCAAGGAATTTGTCCATTTTATCTAGGTTGTCTAGGTTTTTGGCACACAGTTTTTCTTAGTATTTTCTTACAATATTTTGTATTTCTGTTGTGTCAGTTGTTATTTCTCCACTTTCATTTCTAATTTTATTTGAGTCTTCTCTATTTTTTTCTTGGTGAGTCTGGTTAAAGGTTCATCGATCTTGTTTACCTTTTCAAAGAACCAGCTCCTGGTTTCATTGATCCTCTGTATTGTTTCTTTAGCCTCTATGTCATTTATTTCCACTTTGATCTTTATTATTTCCTTCCTTCTACTACCTCTGGGCTTTACTTACTGTTCTTTTTCTAGTTGTTTTAGATGCAGGGTCAAATTGTTTATTTGAGCTTTTTCTAGCTTCTTAAGGTGTGCCTGTAATGCTATGAACGTCCCTCTCAGGACTGCTTTTGCTGTGTCCCATAAATTTTGAGTTGATATATGCTCATTATCCTTTGTTTCTAGGAATTTTTATTTCCTCCTTGATCTCATTGTTAACCCATTTTTTATTTAATAACATTTTATTTAGTTTTCAAGTGTTTGAGTATTTTTTTAGTTTTTCTGTTATGGTTGATTTCTAGTTTCATGCCATTGTGATCAGAGAGAGTGCTCGATATGATTTCAACCTTCTTAAAATTTTTTTTTAACCTTCTTAAATTTGTTGAGACCACTTTTGTGCCCTAACATGTAATCTATCCTAGAGAATGTATCATGAACACTTGAAATGAATGTATATTTTGCTGCTGTAGGGTGAAAAGTTCTGAAGATGTCTATTAAATCGAGTTGATCTAGTGTTTCCTTTAAGTCTGCTGTTTCTTTGTTAATTTTCTTTCTTGACGATCTATCCAGTGATGTTAGTGGGGTATTCAAATCCCCTACTATTATAGTATTGCTGTTGATCTCACCCTTTAAATCCATCAAAGTCTGCTTTATATATTTAGGTGCTTCTATATTAGGTGCGTATATATTTATATGGTTATATTTTCCTGTTGAATTTCTCCCTTTATCATTATGTAGTGACCTTCTTTATCTCTTACTATAGCCTTTGTTTTAAAGTCCATTTTGTCTGATATAAGCATTGCTACCCCAGCTTTTTTTCATTTCCATTTGCGTGAAATATATTTTTCCAGCCTTTTACCTTCAGTCTATGTGCATCTTTTGTTTTAAGGTGTGTCGTTTGTAGACAGCATATGTATGGGTCCTGTTTTCTTATCCATGCAGCTACCCTATGTCTTTTGATGAGATGATTTAATCCATTTACATTTAAGGTTATTATTGATATGTAGTTGTTTATTGCCATTTTATTCTTTAAAACTGTATTCCTGTATTGGTATATATATTTTTTCCCTTTGATCTGTTTACAACAGCCCCTTAGCATTTCTTGCAGCATTGGTTTGGTTGTAGTGAATTCCTTGAGTTGTTTTTTCTTTTTGTCTGGAAAGCTTTTTATTTCTCCTTCAATTTTAAATGATAGCCTTGCTGGATAAAGTAGTCTTGGTTGTAGGCTCTTGTTCTTTGAATATTTCTTGCCATTCCCTTCTGGCCTCAAGTGTTTCTGTTGAGAAGTTGGAATTCATCCTTATGGAGGCTCTTTTGTAGGTGATAGCCTTTATTTCTCTTGCAGCTTTTAATATTTTCTCTTTATTACTTAGCTTTGGTATTTTAATTATGATGTGTCTTGGTGTAGATTTCTTTGGGTTTCTCTTTAATGGAGTTCTCGGTGCTTCTTGAATTTGTGAGACATTTCCCTGCATTAATTTAGGGAAGTTTTCAGCTATGATATGCTAGAACAAAGTCTTTATCCCTTGTTCTTTCTCTTCTTCTTCAGGAACCCCTATGATGTGGATGTTATTCTCTTCATGTTGTCACAGAGCTCTCTTAGAATTTCCTCAGACTTTTTGAGTCTCTTTTCTGTTTTCTGCTCTGCTTCCTTGCCTTCATTTATCTTGTCCTCTAACTCACTGATTCAATTCTCAGCTTCATCCATCCTGCTTTTTTTTTTTTTAATTTTTTTTTAATTTATTCATTTTAGAGAGGAGAGGGAGAGACAGAGAGAGAGAAGAGGGGAGGAGCTGGAAGCATCAACTCCCATATGTGCCTTGACCAGGCAAGCCCAGGGTTTTGAACTGGCGACCTCAGCATTTCCAAGTCAATGCTTTATCCACTGTGCCACCACAGGTCAGGCCCCATCCTGCTTTTAATTCCTTCCATTGTGTTCTTCATTTCTTATATTGTATTTGTCATTTCTGACTGGTTCTTTTCTATTATTTCAATGTTCTTTTTTATATTTGCTATCTCTTTATTTAGGTGTTCGTAATGACCATCTATTTTTTTTCTAAGATCTTTGAGCATCCTAACAATCGTTATTTTAAACTCTGCACCTGGTAATTTGGTTATATCTGACTCATTCTGGTCCTTTTCTGGGGATTTCTCTTGATTTCTTTGTGTTGCATTTCTCTGCCTTCTCATTTTGTCTGTGTAAAAAAAGATTTTGGCCACTGGAGTCCACTGGGTGTGGCCTCTGTGTTCCCTAGGTGTGTTCTGTCTGCAGGCCTGCCACCCCCTCTACTGTTGCTGCTTAGGGCGTTCGGGTATGGGCATTGCTGGGGCTGTTGCTGTGGTTTTCGCCTCTCTTTCATGAGAGTGGCTGTGATCACGTGCTTGGGTGTACAAGCCTCAGTGGCCTTGGTCTTTGCCTCCCTTCCATGGGTGGGGTTATGCTCGACCCTGCGGGCAAGGGTGAGTACCTTTGCTCAATTGTGGGTCTCTGCCTGATTCCGGGCTTTCACCCTGCCCCTGCAGAAGGAGCCCGCTTGTGAGATGGCTGCAAGCCTTGGCTCCACTGGCTGGGCCGGGCTGCATGCCCAAGCTCAGTTGCGGGACTCTGCCTGTTCTGGGCTTTCACTCCACCCCTGCAGGAGGAGCTGGCTCCCACGTCAGGCCACAAGCCTCGGTTCTTCAGGCAGGGCAAGGCTGCACTCCTGTGCCCTTGCTCAAGGGCGGGTCGCTGCCCTTTCTGGGGCTCCTGACCTTTCCTTGCAAGCTGGATTGCAAGCGGACTGCAGGTTGGCTTGACCACTTTCGCATGTCCTCTCCTCCCCAGCCAGGCAAGACCAAGCTCACACCTGGGCCTCAGTTGTGGCCAGCCGGTTTCCGCCCTTGCCAACAGAACCACGCTTCTGCATTCCACTGCCGTCTGCTCTCGGGCGAGCCTTCAGTTGTGTGGGTGGGGACGCTGCAGCTCAGACTCTAAGACTCACTACTGTAGTCCTGAAAGCCCCCTCCTTCTAAGTGACTCTGCTCTAAGGACCATGGGAGATCTTGTTTGGCTGGTGTCCTGCTTCCCTTTGCTGGTATTGCTGTTTCCAGGGAAATATTCACTTCAGATTTGGGGAGTGACTCGTCCCAGTGGTTAGGGTGGCTGTCTCTCAAAGTGTTCCTCCCTATGCCTCCTAGATTACACTGTCTTCCTGCTACTCGGGTCCTCTCCTCTCTCCCCATCCCCCTGGAGCCCTAGGTGAGTAGTTGTGAGAGAGGTTTTTTTGCGCAGTCCCTTTAAGAAGAATCCTGGTTCTGAAGAATCAGTCTCTTTCTCACAAACAGTATCCTGACTTGTTTTCAGCTAAATACTGTCCATATGCCTCTTCTAGGCTCTGGGGATGCAGGCTGGAGCTTTGTTCCTGGGACTCAGGACCCTCCCCTCTCTGCTAAACTCACTTCCCACCACATGAGTCTCTCCCGGCTGCCATTTGCTCTGGGGAGCTGGGCATCCCTCTCCGCATTTCTGCTTTTCCTATCAGTCTCAGTGTGGCTTCTTCAGTATTCCTTGATTGAATAGTCCTCTTAGTTTAGTCCAAAGTTGTTTTTTCCAGATGATGGTTCTTAAAATTAGGTTGTAATCCACTTTGGTTCTGGGAGGTAGAAGTTGGTACATCTGCCTACTCCATCGCCATCTTGTCTTTTCTCTTTTGTTTCCTTTTTTTTTGTTTTTTTTTGGGGGGTGATTTTTGGCGGGGAGTCAAATTACATTGCCCCAAATCAGAAAAAAGCACTTCAGAGTTTTCTTGTTCCCTATTGTCCTACTGAACCAGGGAGCGGCTGAGGAATGCCTCAGCTTTGCTCTAATTGTGGAACTGCACTTGCTGTCCCAGGTACAGATAGATATCACATTTGTAGGCATATGAATGGTATTCATCTCAGCTTGTAATGCATAAGACATTGTGCTGTGTTTCACCATGTTCTATTTGTCCTGTGGTGTGATTTACTAGTGTGGACCCTGAAAAAGGAGATACTTGCTAGGAAGCGCTCCTGATGGCTAACTGGGATGAAATTAAAAACAAATAAAAAGGCCCTGGCCAGTTGGCTCAGCAGTGGAGCATCGGCCTGGCGTGCGGGGGACCTGGGTTCGATTCCCGGCCAGGGCACATAGGAGAGGCGCCCATTTGCTTCTCCACCCCCCCCTTCCTCTCTATCTCTCTCTTCCTCTCCTGCAGCCGGGGCTCCATTGGAGCAGGGATGGCTCAGGTGCTGGGGATGGCTCCTTGGCCTCTGCCCAGGCGCTAGAGTGGCTCTGGTTGCGGCGGAGCAATGCCCCGGAGGGGCAGAGCATCGCCCCCTGGTGGGAAGAGCATCGCCCCTGGTGGGTGTGCCGGGTGGATCCCGGTGGGGCGCATGCAGGAGTCTGTCTGTCTCTCCCCATTTCCAGCTTCAGAAAAAAGATACAAACAAAAACAAAAACAAAAAACAAAAAACCCACAGAGCCTAGTAGCAGCCATTTCCACACAGGAGCCTCTCAGGCAAACCACAGTTCAGGGATAACCCTGTAGTTAGCTTCCTGCCTCCTGCACCAAACTGGGTGCCATCTAAGACAGTCCTTATAAAGGAGTTCCTGGAATCCTATTTCAACCAATAAGACTGAAGCTTTCCCCATCTAATCAGAACTGTGAAGTTCTGTCCAATCAGAAAAGCTCTATTCTGAAGATTCCCTTTTGGACCAATCAAACTGAAGATTCAGAGCCCTCATTTGCTTGAGGATGACCAATCAGGGACCAGGGGTAGGAACTTTAGTCTATATGAGCCAGCTCCCTTCAGGTTCTGAGGGTGCACTTTACCTTTCTGCTGAAGACAGAGGACTTTATTTTCCCAACTGAGCTGAAACACCAAAGATGTCTGGCTGGAGCAGAGCAGACCAATACAGCATAAAGCAGACCCACAAAGAGCAGAGCAGTCTAGCCAGAAAGGGGCCTGGCTCTAGGATTGTTCCAAAGCTGTGTGGTTCTCACATCTGTGTTGTGTCACAATTTTGTTTTTCACTGAAGAAAAGTTTTCTTCTTCACTGCACTGCTAACTGGAGATTCCTCTTGGTGCTGAATTGGTGCCAATGATCATTGGTAAACATTAGATGCAACCAGTTAATCACTTTCCTGTTTCTACTGCTCTCTTGTCATCACCAATAATATTAGGGAAGCAACCAAAGAAACCTTTATATTCATGATTACATTCCACCAACAAATGAAGATCTTTCTTTGGCTGTTCTCTTATGAGACAGGAAATTTTTCCATAAGTTTTCCCTGCTTCTGTTACTGCATCATTGAGATCTGTTTTACTTTGATAACCACTAGCACTGAATACTTGCTAAACTCTGCAAGGCCTTTTCTATCTTCTGATATTCCTTGGTTAATGGTTCTGCACACTGATTCCACTGCTCTTGTCCAGTGGTCAGCAGCTCCTTCACACCATCATCCATAACTCTGGTGAATTTACCAACAGCATCACACTTCTATTTCTTTTACTTTTTTAATTTTTAAAAAATTTTCTTAAGCGAGAAGCAGGGAGGCAGAGAGAGAGACTCCCACATGCACCCTGACCAGGATCCACCCAGCAATCCCCATCTGGGGCCGATCTCTTCCCACCTTGAGCCATGCTCACAACCAAGCTATTTTTAGTACTTGAGGTGGAGGCCCCATGGAGCCATCCTCAGCTCCCAGGGATGATGCACTTGAACCAATCCAGCCATGGCTGCAGGAGGGAAAGAGAAACAGGGAGAGAGAGAGAGAGAGAGAGAGAGAGAGAGAGAGAGAGAGAAGTGAGAGGGATGAAGAAACAGATGGTCATTTCTCCTGTGTGCCCTGACAGGGTATCAAACCTGGGACATTGACACACTGGGCTGATGCTCTATCCACTGAGCAAACCAGCCAGGGCCTCCATGTGCAGTTTTGATAAATTTTTCTTCACAGTAACCTGTGACTTGCTTATCTGGAAGAGAAGAGATAGGAATAGCTGACCCAAATTTCACCAAGACCCTGACATAGTGCTTAAACCTTAGTTTAGATATCAATAAGTGTTAGTAGGTTAACTAATATTCAATGTAGCTTCTCATCCCATACATTTTGGAGTCTTTCCTGGGATCTTCTACCACACAGTCAAATGTAAAGGTAGGACAAACCTGCTCTGGATGGGTAGTTCAGTTGGTTAGAGTGTTTTCCTGACATGCCAACTGTAATGCCAGTGGCTGAGGCAAGGCAGGTCCACCTTGGATTTGGGCAGACAGTAGAAAAACTACAGAGCCAGAAAGCGGGACATTACTGTTTAATAGAGTCTCACAATAGTGGATGAGCTATCAGGCAGGAAAAAACCCCTCTTTTCTGACAAACAGCAAAAAATGGCCTCTCACCATGGCGGGCAGGCAATCCACAATCCGCCATCCACAGTCCCCCTGAGTGCAAGCACCCATAGCCTTATATCAACCACACACACATGGTGTAACCACACATTCATGTACCAATCAGGCAAAGGGGTTGCAGCTGGTAAACCAGTGAGCAAGCCTAACACAACTGCCCCACATTCAACCCCTTTAGTGTTGCTCACTTCACAATCTACATGACATCAAACAGAGACTACAGCAAGGTACAAAATAATTACAAAGGTGCCCTTCACAATATCTCCCTGATCACTTTGCCCAGGGTGTCAACTGGAGGCCCACCTCTACCTCCCTAACCCACAGTAAGTGGAGGGCCTGTATGGTCCAGGGCCATGTCTATTAAAAACAAAGTGTCCTTGGTGCATTTCTGCAACTGGGTAAGAAGCAGTCTATGATAGCCCAGCTGTCTGTGCAAATCATGAAGGTAAGCACATTAGAAGGGGACCAGTGGATTGCCAATTTTACATGGGGCTTCTGGCCCCCTTTCCATCTTTGTTGGATGGGTCTCTCCGCTTTCCCCCTAGTCAAACTGAGATAACAGGTCTTGGGGATGCTGCAACCTGAATGCCAGCCATTTTCCTGGCAGATGCCAGGGCCACTGGCTTCCCCCACTTTTTCAGTAGTTGGAACCTTTATTCTGACTCAAGCTGCTGCCAAAGTTCCAACAAGACTTCATTAGGCTTGCCATCCAATTTCTCCCTATCTGCCCCAGCTGCAGTCAAATCCACAGACCCATTCCTCTTGCTAGTCAGAGGGGCAGCATGGGCAGCAGCCCTCACAGATTTGTGATTCCATGATGTCTCCAGCTCCCCCAAATCTGCTACCATCTGTGTAATGGCATTGATAGGCTGTCCCACATAGGGGCCCAGGATAGCCACTAGTGACCCAAAATGGGCTGATGAGGCACTGCAGAGGTTAAGATGTCACATCCCAGCTGTAAACACTTCCTTGTTTGGTCCACGAGACCCTGTGTGGAAAGCAGCATTCTTCATACGTAGTTCCCAAAGGACCTTTACTAACTCACTATAGCACTGCCACCGACTCAGTCCCCCCCAGCAAGTCCCCAGCATTCTTCCAGACTGTACCAAAGACAGCCATCACCCATTCTAATAGGGTATGGTTTCCTGGGTTGTCATGGCAGTTCTGAAGATGCTGCCTCAAGGAGGAGTGTGTGGTAATGGTGGCCAATTTCTCCATCTCTGTTCCAGAGAGCATGATGCCATCCGCTCCTGTGTCCCACAACCTCAGTAACCAAGCTGCCAGTGCCTCCATGGGTTTCTTCTTGAATTGTACCCCCAACTCCATCAGCTCTGCCTGGGTGTAGGGTCAGACCACAGAGTGCTCCACTATCTGTGGAGGAGGCTGTAGTTTCCCTAAGGGACTCTTTGCTGCTGGGATTTTACCTTTCTGGTGACCACCAGCTGGGTTCTGAGTCTTAAAACAGCAATTGCTGCTCGAACTTTCCCCTTAGAAGAGGAGGAGTAGGAAACGCCTGCTCCTGCCAACTCAGAGCCACTCCACTGGCAGGAATGTAGCTCCATCTTCTGTGCCCACCTTGTTCCTGCAGCTGCCAGCTCTTGGCCTGAAGCTGACTCTCAAGCTCCTGAACTTCCAGTTGTTTCTCCAACAGCCATTGCTGCCAACGTTCAGCTTCTAAGACAAAGTGCAACTCATGAACCCATTATTCCTTCTCCAGAGACCACTCCGGTTTCAGGCACTGTTGGTGTTCAGCCTGCACCTCACACTGCAACTTTTGAACCTAGTTGGCCTTCTTCTCCAGTGCTCACTCCAGTTCACACCATTGCTGGTTCTCAGCCTGCAGCCTGACCTACAGTTCTTGGTTCTGCAGCTCTTTCTCCAGTGACTGTTCCAGCTCATGTAGTTATTGCCATTTGGTCTATAGCTCACCCTGGAGCTCTCAACCTTCGGCAGCCTCTTACACGTAGCTCTCCATTTCCTCTTGTAGGGCTATAAAAAACACCTACCCTATGGCCCCCAAGAGGGCAGCTATGGGGAACCTTAAGCTGGAGAACAGCAACCACTCCTCTCCCACACACATCAAGAGTTTCTGTGGCTCCAGACCGATCTGCTCCAAATCCTGCCCACTATGTTAGATGTAATGCTGGTGGCCAAGGCCAGGCAGGCCCACACTGGATTCAGGCAGACAGTAGAGAAACTGCAGAGTCAGAAAGCGTTGGACCATTACTGTTTAAAAGAGTCTTACAATGGTGGATGAGCAAACAAGCAGTGAAAACCTCTTCTCAGGCAAACAGCAAAAAATAGCCCCTCACAGTGGCAGGCAGGCATTCCACAATCTGCCAACCACACTCCCCGAGTGCAAGCACCCACAGCCTTACATAGGCCATACACACATAGCGCAGCCAGAGGCAGATTTATCAGCAGGTGCAGTGGGTGCATGCCCTGGGCCCTGACTTCTGAAAGGCCCTGCAAAATCCCAACTTTACACTTTTTTCTAATGACACCGTTTGGTTTCATATGTGCAATTTTAAGATGAATAGTATGTAATATTTTTATTTAAAAATACAGTTAACATGTATTTTTATTTTCTCTGTCTCTCTCTCTCTTTTTAAGGGGCCCAATATTTTCTTCTATGCCTGGGGCCTCAACCCCCCTTAATCTGACTCTGGGTATAGCCACACACCCACGTAACTAGTCAGGCAAGGGGCTTGCAGCTGGTAAACCAGTGAGCAAGTCTAACATCACTGCCCCACACCTACCTTTGCAGGTTTGACCCCAAGTCAGGGCACATACAAGATACAACCAAAACATGCATAAATAAGTGGAGCAACAAATTGATGTCTCTGTCTCTCTCTCTCCCCTTTCTTTCTCTCTCCCCTCCTTCCTCTCTCTCTAAAATCAATCAATAAATAAAATAAAGGTAGGACAAACCCATATTGGGCCAGAATCTCCAACAATAAAAGGAATTTTCTCTTTGGGTTTTACTAGTTGCTTGGTCAACAAATCCCATTCCATTCCAAGTTTTGGAAATTCAGGAAGCTTGTTAAACAGCAGCTTCATGGAAGAGGTGCCAGCATGGCTCTTTCCACTCTAAGCACCTCCTGCTTTGGCTGACTATAAATCCTTGAACTAGTCAGACAGTGATGTGTGTCATCCCAGTCGTCACCCCAGTCATTATCTGTATCAGTTGCTGGTCCTTGGCAGGCCCGGGGATGACTAAGGCATGTTGCAGTTATTGGAAGTGTTTTGGGGAACTGCATCCCCCCAGCTTGATTCCTCAGCCACCTGTTCAGTCCCAGTTTCCAGGTTCACCAGGGATCATTGACACTGCTGACCTGGTTGCCACTACTGGCAGCTGATGAATTGGCTTCAGCTGTATTTGCTGAGAGGGCATAGAGGAAAGCTTGGTTGGTCCCCGAATTTTCACAAGAAAATGGATCTATTTTATCACTGAGCAAAATTTCAATACAGTCTGTGGGAACAAGACCTTATTTTCCTTTTTTATTTTTTCCTTCTAGCCATCCTTTACCTGAATTTGTGATGCTTCCTCCATTAAGCATCAGTTAATTATTTCCAGGTTCAGCAGCAAAATCATACTTGACCCAAGCCTTGGTGGCACGGGGGGCAGTTACCCTGGCACCTCTCCCCACCTCCCCATGTGCCTATTGGCATATATGGGCAGGTGAAGGCGAGGGCAGCTGTGGCTGGGATCTGGTGTGGTGACAATGGTGGCCAGAGCCTGGGTGCTCAACCACTCCAGCCATCACCTGCTTCTCTCTCAACATTTATTATAATCCAGTCTTGTGGTGGTGAATTTCCTCAGCTTTCGTTTGTCTGGAAAGCCTTTATTTGTCCTTCATATCTAAAGGATAATTTTACTGGATATATTATTCTTGACTGGTAATTTCTCTCTTTCAATATTTTCTTTTTTTTTTTATTATTCATTTTAGAAAGGAGAGAGAGAGAGGAGAGAGAGAGAGAGAAGGGGGGGAGGAGCAGGAAGTATCAACTCCCATATGTGCCTTGACCAGGCAAGCCCAGGGTTTTGAACCGGCGACCTCAGCATTTCCAGGTTGATGCTTTATCCACTGCGCCACCACAGGTCAGGCTCTTTCAATATTTTGACCATTTGATTCTACTCTTTCTTTGCTTATAAGGTTTCTGCTGAAAAATCCAATGATATTCTAATGGAGTTTTCTTTACAAATTATAGCCTTTCAGGGATAACTCGAGAATTATTTGTCATTAACTTTTGACAGTTTTAATATAATGTGTCTTGTAGAAGGTATTTTTGCATTGAGATAATTAGGTGTTCTGTTAGTTTCTTGAATTTGATGATCTAGCTCTTTTCATAGATTTGGGGGAAAATTGTTTTTTGAGAGAGAAATAGGAAGGGAGAGGGAAGAGTGAGTCACAAATTCTCATAGGCTTTGTTCTTTTATTTTTTTTATTTTTTTATTTTTTTGTATTTTTTCAAAGCTGGAAACGGGGAAGCAGTCAGACAGACTCCCGCATGCGCCCGACCGGGATCCACCTGGCATGCCCACCAGGGGGTGATGCTCTGCCCATCTGGGGTGTTGCTCTGTTGCAACCAGAGCCATTCTAGCGCCTGAGGCAGAAGCCACAGAGCCATCCTCAGCGCCCAGGCCAACTTTGCTCCCATGGAGCCTTGGCTGCGGGAGGGGAAGAGAGAGACAGAGAGGAAGGAGAGGGGGAGGGGTGGAGAGCAGATGGACGCTTCTCCTGTGTGCCCTGGCCGGGAATCAAACCTGGGACTCCTGCATGCCAGGCCGACGCTCTACCACTGAGCCAACCGGTCAGGGCTATGTTCTTTTATTTTTTAATTTTTATTTATTTTTTACTCAATTCTTTCTTACCACCTGAGTCATTTCTAGGTTTCTACCTTCAATCACTAATTGTCTCCTCCATCTGGTCAGCTTTATTTCCCATGCACTCTTCATCTCATTTGTTGAATTCATCATATACAGAAATTTTGCTTGGGTTTTTTTTTTTGTTTGTTTTAGTTTTAGTCTCTTTGATAAAGTATACTTTTTTTTGTTTATTTTATTCCAGAGCTCATTGGACTGCCTTTCTCAATTTTCTTGTATTTCTGAGTTTTTCTCAAAACAGCAATCATTTTTATGATTTAAATTTGTGTTTACACAGATTCAAGTGTCCCTCCAAATATATCTCCCCCCAGCTCCTTATTCCCCCTCAACCCCCCCATGTCCCCTCTCCCCAATGCCTTCCCCCCTTCTCTCCAAGATTTGCTGTCCTGTTCTCTATAATGCTGTGTTATGTTTATATAATTTCATTAATCTATTTCCCTTCTCTGATCCCATCTTCTTCTCTGCTTTCCCTCTGGTCCCTTTGATCTCACCTCTGCCTCTGTTCCATTGCACAGTTCACATTGTTCATTGGATTCCTCAAATGAGTGAGGTCATATGGTATTTTTCTTTCTCTGCCTGGCTTCGTTCACTTAGCATAATAGTTTCCAGGTCCATCCATGTTGTCGCGAAAGGTAAGATTTCCTTCTTCCTCACGGCTGCATAGCATTCCATTGTGTATATGTACCACAGCTTTTTAATCCACTTGTCCACTGATGGGCACTTGAGCTGTTTCCAGATCTTGGCTATTGTAAACAATGCTGCCATAAACATGGGGGTGCATTTCTTCTTTTGAATCAGTAATTTGGTATTCATAGGATATATTCCTAAAAGTGGGATAGCTGGGTCAAAGGGCAGTTCGATTTTTAATTTTTTGAGGAATCTCCATGCTGTTCTCCATAGTGGCTGCACCAGTCTGCAATCCTACCAGCACTGCAGGAGGGTTCCCTTTTCTCCGCACCCTTTCCAGCACTTATTATGTGTTGTTTTGTTAATAAGCGCCATTCTGACAGGTGTGAGGTGGTATCTCATTGTGGTTTTAATTTGCATCTCTCTAATCATTAGTGATGTTGAGCATTTTTTTATATGCCTATTGGCCATCTGTATGTCCTGTTTGGAGAAGTGTCTATTCATTTCTTTCACCCATTTTTTGATTGGATTGTTTATCTTCTTGGTGTTGAGTTTTACAAATTCTTTATAAATTTAGGTTATTAACTCCTTATCAGACGTATTGGCGAATATATTCTCTCATTGTGTGGGCTGTCTTTTTATTTTGTTAATGGTGTCTTTTGCTGTGCAAAAGCTTTTTAGTTTCATATAGTCCCATTTGTTCATCCTGTCCTTTATTTCACTTGCCCATGGAGATAAATCAGCAAACATATTGCTACAAAAGATATCAGAGTTTACTGCCTATGTTTTCTTCCAAGATGTTTATAGTTTCATGATTTACATTTAAGTCTTTTATCCATATTGAGTTTACTTTTTTGAATGGTGTAAGTTGGTGATCTAGTTTCATTTTTGCAGGTAGCTGTTCAATTTTTCCAACACCATTTGTTAAAGAGGCTGTCTTTACTCCATTATATGCTCTTACCTCCTTTGTCAAATATCAGTTGTTCATAAAGGTGTGGGTTTATTTCTGGGTTCTCTGTTCTGTTCCATTGATCCATATGCCTGTTTTTATGCCAATACCAGGCTGTTTTGAGTACGATGGCCTTGTAGTATAACTTGATACCAGGAAGTGTGATACCCCCCCCCCATTTTATTCTTCTTTTTCAGGATTTCTGAGGCTATTTTTGTTCTTTATTGGTTCCATATACATTTTTGGAATATTTTTTCTATATCTTTGAAGTATATCATTGGTATTTTAATAGGAACCGCATTGAATTTATAGATTGCATTGAGTAATATAGACATTTTAATGATGTTTATTTTTTCTATCCATGAACATGGCATATGCTTCCATTTGTTTGTTATCTTCTTTGATTTCCTTTAACAATGTTTTATGATTTTCTGAGTACAAGTCTTTAACCTCTTTGGTTAAATTTATTCCTAGGTACTTTATTTTGTTGCAATAGTGGAGGGGATTGTTTTTTTAATTTCTCTTTCAGACAGTTCATTGTTGGTGTATAAAATTGCCACTGATTTTTGAATATTGATTTTATATCCTGCCACCTTACTGAATTTATTTATCAGGTCCAGTAGTTTTTTGACTGAGACTTTAGGGTTTTCTATGTACAGTATCATATCATCAGCAAATAATGATAGTTTTACTTATTCTTTTCCAATTTGGATGCCTTTTATCCCTTCTTCTTGTCTGATTGCTATGGCTAGGACTTCCAGAACTATGTTGAATAAGAATGGTGAAAGGGGGCACCCCTGCCTTGTTCCTGATCTTAAGGGGATTGCTTTTAACTTTTGTCCATTGAGTATGATGTTGGCTGTGGGTCTGTCATAGATAGCCTTTATCATGTTGAGATATGTTCCCTGTATCCCCACTTTGCTGAGAGTTTTGATCATAAATGGGTGCTGGATTTTATCAAATGTCTTCTCTGCATCTATTGATATTATTGTGTGATTTTTATCCTTTTCTTTGTTTATGTGTTGAATCACATTGATTGATTTGTGGATATTGTACCAGCCTTGTCTTCCTAGAATAAATCCCACCTGATCATGATGTATGATTATTTTCATGTATTGCTGAATCCGGTTTGCTAATATTTTTTTGAGAATTTTAGCATCTAAGGTCATCAGGGATATTGGCCTATAGTTTTCTTTCTTTGCAGTGTCTTTGCCTGATTTTGGAATCAGTATTATACTTGCCTCATAAAAGGATTTTGGAAGTTTTCCTTCCTCTTGAATTTTTTGAAATAGCTTGAGAAGGATAGAAGTTAGTTTTTCTTTGAATATTTGGTAAAATTTGCTGGTGAAGCCATCTGGCCCAGGACTTTTGTTTGTTGCTGTTTTTTTAATAACTTTCAATCTCATTTGATGAAATTGGTCTGTTTAGGTTTTCTGATTCTTGTATATTGATTTTTGAAAGATTATATGTTTTGAAAAATTTGTCCATTTTGCCTAGGTTGTCTAATTTTATGGCATACAGTTCTTTATAGTATTTTCTTACAATCCTTTGTATTTCTGCTGTGTCAGTTGTTACTTCTCCACTCTCATTTCTAATTTTATTTATTTGAGTCCTCTCTTTTTCTTGGTGGGTCTGGTTAAAGTTTCATCAATTTTGTTTACCTTATCAAAGAACCAGCTCTTGGTTTGATTGGTCCTCTGTATTGTATTTTTAGCCTCTATGTCATTTATTTCCGCTCTGATCTTTATTATTTCTTTCCTTCTACTTCCTCTGGGTTTTACTTGCTGTTCTTTTTCTAGTTCTTTTAGATGCACGTTAAATTGTTTATTTGAGCTTTTTCTAGCTTCTTAAGGTATTCCCGTAGTGCTATGAACTTCCTTCTCAGGACTGCTTTTGCTGTGTCCCATGAATTTTTAGTTGTTGTATGTTCATTTCCATTTGTTTCAAGGAAATTTTTAATTTCTTCCTTGATCTCATTGTTAATCCATTTGTTATTTGATAACATGCTATTTAGTTTCCAAGTGTTTGAGTGTTTTTGAGTTTTTCTATTATAGTTGATTTTTAGTTTTATGCCATTGTGATCTGAGAAGATGCTTGATATGATTTTAATCTTCTTAAATTTGTTGAGACTCGTTTTTTGTCTTAGCATGTGGTCTATCCTAGAGAATGTACTATGAGCTTTGAAAAGAATATATATTCTTTTGCTTTAGGGTGAAAGGTTCTGAAGATATTTATTAAATCCAGTTGATCTAGTGTGTCCTTTACATCTGCTCTTTCTTTGTTAATTTTCTTTCTTGAGGATCTATCCAGTGATGTTAGTGAGGTATTGAAATCCCATACTATTATTGTATTGCTTTTGATCTTCCCTTTATGTTCATCAAAGTCTGCTTTATGTATTTAAATGCTCCAATATTAATTGCATAGATATTTATATTATCTTCCTGTTGGATTGCTCCCTTTATCATTATGTAGTAACCTTCTTTATCTCTTACTATAGCCTTTGTTTTAAAATCTATTTTGTCTGATATAAGTATTGCTACCCCAGCTTTTTTTTTCATTTCTATTTGCAGGTAATATTTTTTTCCATTTCTTTACTTTCAGTCTATGTGTATCTTTTGTTTTGAGGTGTGTCTCTTGTAGACAGCATATGTTTGGGTCCTGTTTTCTTATCCACGCAGCTACCCTATGTCTTTTGATTGTAACATTTAATCCATTTACATTTAAGGTTATTATTGATATGTAGTTGTTTATTGCCATTTTATTCTTTAAATCTACATTCCTCTTTTACTAGATCCCCCCCCCCTTGTTCTATTTACATCAGGCTCCTTAACATTTTCTGTAGCATTGGTTTGATTGTAATGAATTTTTTTTTGTCTGGGAAACTTTTTATTTCTCTTTCAATTTTAAATGATATCCTTGCTGGGTAGAGAAGTCTTGGTTGTAGGGTCTTGTTTTGCATTACTTTGAATATTTCTTGCCATTCCCTTCTGGCCTCTAATATTTCTGTTGAGAAGTCAGATGTCATCTTTATGTGGGTTCCTCTGTAGGTAATAGACTGCTTTTCTCTTACAGCTTTTAGTATTTTATTTATCACTTAAGTTTTATATTTTAATTATGATGTGTCTTGGTGTTGGCCTTTTGGGTTCATCTTTAATGGAACTCTCTGTGCTTCTTAAACGTGTGTTACTTTTTCCTTCATTGATTTAGGGAAGTTTTCAGCTATGATTTCTTCAATCAAATTCTCTATCCCTTATTCTTTCTCTTCTCCTTCAGGAACCCCTATGATACAGTTGTTATTTCTCTTCATGTTGTCACAGAGCTCTCTTAGAGTTTCCTCAGGATGTTTGAGCTTTTCTTTTTACTGCTCTGCTTCCATGCTTTTATTTATCTTGTCCTCTAACTTGCTGATTTGATCCTCACTTCATCCATCCTGCTTTTAATTTCTTTCAGTGTGGTCTTCATTTCTGATGTTGTATTTGTCATTTCTGAGTGATTCCTTTTTATTATTTCAATGTCCTTTTTCTACTTGCTTTCTCTTTATTTAGGTGCTTTTTATGTCCATCCATTGTTGCTTTAAGATCTTTGAGCATCCTAACAATCATTATTTTAAACTCTGCATCTAGTAATTTGGTTATTTCTGACTCATTCAAATCTTTTTTGTTTTGTTTTGTATTTTTCTGAAGCTGGAAATGGGGAGAGACAGTCAGACAGACTCCCGCATGCGCCCGACCAGGATCCACCCGGCACGCCCACCAGGGGGCGACGCTCTGCCCACCAGGGGGCGATGCTCTGCCCCTCTGGGGCATCGCTCTGCTGCGACCAGAGCCACTCTAGCGCCTGGGACAGAGGCCAAGGAGCCATCCCCAGCGCCTGGGCCATCTTTGCTCCAATGGAGCCTTGCTGCAGGAGGGGAAGGGAGAGACAGAGAGGAAGGAGAGGGGGAGGGGTGGAGAAGCAGATGGGCGCTTCTCCTGTGTGCCCTGGCCGGGAATTGAACTTGGGACTTCTGCATGCCAGGCCGACGCTCTACCACTGAGCCAACCGGCCAGGGCCTCATTCAAATCTTTCTGGAGATTTCTCTTGATTCATTTGGGTTGCATTTCTCTGCCTTTCCATTTTGTCTGTGTATAAGAAGGGTGTAGCCACAGGAGTCCAATGGGTGTGGTCTCTGTGTTCCCTAAGTGTGGTCTGTCTTCAGGCATGGGCATTGCCTGTGCTGGCCCACTGCAGCAGTCGCTGCAGTTTCAGCCTCGCCTCTGCTGGTGGGACTGTGTTCGTGTGCCCTGGCTGCAAGCCTTGGCCAGCCCAGCCTCTGCACCTTTCTTGAGGGCAGAACTGCACTTGTGTTCCTGGGCTGCAAGCCTTGGCCAGCCTGGCCTCCACACCTCCCCCAAGGGCAGGACTGTGTTTGTGTGCCTGGGCTGCAAGCTCTAGCCGGCCCCATGCTTCTACCCTGCCCCCGCAGGCGGGACTGCAGGCGGAACCACTCTCACTCACCCAGCCCACAGCCGAGGGTCGGACTGCTTTCGTGCACCTCTTCCACCACCATGACTGCCCTCAGCCTCCACCCCTGCCAGGCAGGACTGTGCTTGCACTGGGCCCCAGTTGCAGCCAACTCCCGGCTTCCGCCCCCACCTATGGGACTGCACTTTCAGGTTCCTTTGCCGCCTGCCCTCTGGTGAGCACTCAGCAGTGTGGGGGTGGCATTGTAGCTCAGACCTTAGCACTCAATACTGTATCTCTGATGGCTCCCTGCTTCTAAGCAACTCTGCTCTGAGTGCAGCGGTAGAGCTTCTGTTTGGATGGTGAACTGCTTCTCTTTGCTGGTATTGCTGGTTCCAGGAAAAATATTCACTTTAGATTTGGGGAGTGACTCAGCCCAGGGGTTAGAGTGGCTGTCCCTCAAAGTGTTTCTCCCTGTGCCTCCTAGATTACACTCTCTTCCTGATATTCTGATCTTCTCAGCTCTCCCTGGCCCCCGGAGCCCTAGGTGAGTGGTTGTGGAAGAGGTTTTCTGTGAGGTCATTTAAGAAGAATCCTGGGTCTGAGAAATCAGTCTCTTTCAAACAGTATCCTGACTTGTTTCCAGCTAAATACTGCCCGTGTGCCTCTTCTAGACTCTGAGGCTGCAAGCTGGGGCTTCGTTCCTGGGGCTCAGGACCCTCCCCTCTCCAGTAAACTCCCTTCCCGCTGTGTGAGTCCCTCTGGGCTGCTGTTCGCTCCCAGGAGCTTGGCAGCCCTCTCTGCATTTCCACTTTTCCTACCAGTCTCTGTGTGGTTTCTTCAGTGATCCTTGGTTAAAAAGTCCTCTTAGTTTAGTCCAAAGTTGGTTTTTCCAGATGATTGTTCTTAAAATGAAGTTGTAATCCACTTTGGTTCTGGGAGGTAGAAGTTGGTACGTCCGCCTACTCCATCGCCACTTGCCGCCCCTCAAAACTGCAATCTTGAATTCTCTGTCATTTAAATCACAATCATTCACATCTTTAACTTTGGTTTCTTTTTCTTTTTTAAGTGAGAGGAGGGGAGATAGAAAGACAGACTCTCGCATGCACTTCAACTGGGATCCACCCAGCAACTTCTTCTGTGGCTGACGCTCTAACCACTGGTTGTGAGAGGGGAAGAGAAATAGATGGTCCCTTATCATGTGTGACCTGACCAGGGATCAAACCCAGGACTTCTGCAAGCTGGGCCAATGCTCTATCCACTGAGCCAACTGGCCAGAGCCCGGCTTTGGTTTCTAGAGATTCTATATATTTTTTCTGAGTTTCCTTGTTATCTTGGTTTTTTCATGGACCTTGATGGATTGTTTTTCTGCCTGGGTATTGACTCTTTGTTTTGTTTTATAATTTTTCCATTGATTATGGGGTGGGGGCAGAGGAAGAGAGAGAAGTATCAACTCGTTTCACCTAGTTTTGCACTCATGCTGCTTCTCTCTTTGTGTGTGTGTGTGTGTGTGTGTGTGTGTGTGACAGAGATAGAGAGAGGGACAGATAGGGATAGACAGACAGGAAGGGAGAGAGACAAGAAGCATCAATTCTTTTTTGTGGCACCTTAGTTGTTCATTGATTGCTTTTTCATATGTGCCTTGACCAGTGGGCTACAGCAGATCAAGTGACCCCTTTATCAAGCCAGCGACCTTGGGTTCAAGCTGTTGAGCTTTGCTCAAATCAGATGAGCCTGTGCTCAAGCCAACAACCTTGGGGTTTCAAACCTGGGTCTTCTGAGTCCCATCTGACACTCTATCCACTGCACCACCACCTGGTCAAGCTGCTTCTCTCTTTTTAAAAGAAAAATTTTAAGACTTTTTCATTTTGGGGGGGGGGACAGGAAGCATCAACTCCCATATGTGCCTGACCAGGCAAGCCCAGGGTTTTGAACCTGCAACCTCAACTTTCAAAGTCCACGGTTTATCCACTGCCACCACAGGTCAGGCTCTCATTGGCGGCTTCTCTTACGTGCCCTGACCCGGGATGGAACCCACGACCTCTGTGGGCAGGACATGCTCTATCAATTGAACCACTCTGCAAGGGTCTTGACTATTGTCAGGTACTGTTTCTTTTTTTCTTTTTCTTTTTTTTACAGAGAGGGATAGACAGGGACAGACAGACAGGAACAGAGAGATGAGAAGCATCAATCATTAGTTTTTCGTTGCACATTGCAACACCTTAGTTTTTCATTGATTGCTTTCTCATATGTGCCTTGACCACGGGCCTTCAGCAGACCGAGTAACCCCTTGCTGGAGCCAGAGACCATGGGTCCAAGCTGGTGAGCTTTTGCTCAAACCAAATGAGCCCGTGCTCAAGCTGGCGACCTCTGGGTCTCAAACCTGGGTCCTCGGCATCCCAGTCCAATGCTCTATCCACTGTGCCACCGCCTGGTCAGGCAGGTATTGTTTCTTTGAACAATTCAGCAGGTGGATAAGTAGAAGTTTCCCTCTCCTTTTCCAGAATATGGCACTGTGGTGCCCGTTTCTGTGTTCTTCCTGCCTGGCCGCGACATGCGGGATTGGCTGGGGTGGTGTTGTCTCAACCATGGACAATGCCCTGCATTCCCCTCTACAACCTTAATCTCAAGGCTCCAACTTGCAGGGGACGTGGTGGGGACGGGGCTGCAGTCCTATATCGGGAGCGGCCTCTAGGTGACAGCTGCACGAAGTCCCACCAGCCAAAGCTGCAGGCAACGGGGTTCCACTGGGACTGTGGGCACGACGTAGACTGGAGGGCGCGAAAGAAAGACGCAAGTCACACATTTGCAGCCCTTTCTGCCCTGGTGATGGCTCTGCTTGCCTCTCCACTGCCACACCTTTGCCCATGCTGAGTTCAGTGGGTTTAGCCGTGATGACGTTGCTCCTGCCCTTGCAGCCCCCCGTGAGGCCGTGACCTTGCACAGCAACTGCAAGATGGGCGGGGCCCCGGACTGGGTGGGCCTGGCGAGTCGCTGCGCTGTATGTCCTTTCCCCCTCCCAAGGGCCTGGGGGTGGCTCACCTCTGGTCCCGTTGGTTTCTCAGACATGACCTGTGCTGAGTTGGGACTTTTGTCTGATTGCAGTTGAGTTTTTTTGGTTTTGTTTGGTTTTTTTTGGGGGGGGGGGGGACAGAGACAGAGTCAGAGAGAGGGGCAGATAGGGACAAACAGACAGGAAGGGAGAGAGACCACGAAAAGCATCAGTTCTTCGTTGCAGCACCTTAGTTGTTCATTGATTGCCTTCTCATATGTGCCTTGACTGGAAGGCTACAGCAGATTGAGTAACCCCTTGTTTGAGCCAGCGACCTTGGGCTCAAGCTAGTGAGCTTTGCTCAAATCAGATGAGCCCGCGCTCAAGCTGGCGACCTTGGGGTCTTGGACCTGGGTCCTTGGCATTCCAGTCCGACGCTCTATCCACTGCGTCACTGCTTGGTCAGGCTGATCATAGTTGTTTGACCTGTATCTTTAAGGGGAGAAACCAAGAGGTCCTCTCGCTGCTGCGTTATAGCAGGAATCAAAGGAGGATAAAGACAAAGAGGATAAAGATGTCCAGACAACGTGATAGAGGAAAAAGGATTTTAATAGCTGGTGGAGCACGTGGGGTTGATAGCACCAAAGACACAAGCTCCTCGAAGTTAGATTTCTTACATCTAACATACCTTTATGGCTTTAGCTTTCATGTGACAAATGCCTGATTTCTATGACTTCTTTATTTGCAGACCTATGTGACTTTCATGTCTCCAGGAGGGAAGGGGGTAAGAGAGGAGGCTGGAGGGTCTGTCCTTGACTAGGACTCATTCTTCTTGCTGGTACTGAAAGTTTATTTCAAGGATCTGATAATAAGCAAGGACCACATTTGTGGTTTGTTGTTTTTCAAACTTTTCTGTCTGCCCTTGCTCCCTCAGTCCTAAACACTGAGGTCACTGGCTTGAGTGTAAGATCTCAGACATTGCAGGCCCCCCTTCTCTGCATTCTTCTGGTTTCTCTCTGTCACCATGATTCTGATGTCACTCTTCTAAATTTTTTAACTTAACAATGTGTTAAATTAGAGTCAATTGCAGGGGAGGAGACAAGGGGCTGAGTGTTGTTGTTGGAATTTTATTTTAATATTTTACTTTCTAGACAGAAACCAAGCTTCTTAGGACCAGATCAACCGAAGTAACAAATGGCTTTAAGCCTCACCTCTGACCAAATCCTTAAGTGATAAATATGATATATCATAATGCTTTTTAAAATGTATTTTTTTTTTTTTTTTTTTTTTTTCTGAAGCTGGAAATGGGGAGAGACAGTCAGACAGACTCCCGCATGCGCCGGACCGGGATCCACCTGGCACGCCCACCAGGGGCGACGCTCTGCCCACCAGGGGGCGATGCTCTGCCCCTCCGGGGCGTCGCTCTGCCGCGACCAGAGCCCCTCTAGCGCCTGGGGCAGAGGCCAAGGAGCCATCCCCAGCGCCCAGGCATCTTTGCTCCAATGGAGCCTTGGCTGCGGGAGGGGAAGAGAGAGACAGAGAGGAAGGGGGGGGGGGTGGAGAAGCAAATGGGCGCTTCTCCTATGTGCCCTGGCCGGGAATCGAACCCGGGTCCCCCGCACGCCAGGCCGACGCTCTACCGCTGAGCCAACCAGCCAGGGCCATTAAAATGTATTTTTAATGCTTGTTTAAATAGGCTTAATAATAATGAAACTTTTAATTCCTGCATAGTCTTAGTTCCCAGGCACTTGGTTGTGTTTCAAGTGTACTCAACAAATCAGATTTGAATACTATAGTTTCGATTTTTTTTTTTCTTACAAGGCACAAGTGTGGCTCACTGAGTGCCTTGTAAGAAAATCAACAACAGCCTGACCAGGTGGTGGCACAGTGGATAGAGCGTCAAACTGGTATTCAGAGGACCCAGGCTTGAAACCCGGGAGTCACAGGTTTGAGCAGGGATTTACCAGCTTGAGTGTGGGAGTCACTGGTTTGAGCCCAAAGGTTGCTGTTTTGAGCCCAAGGTTGCTGGCTTGAGCAAGCAGTCACTTGGTCTGCTGTAGCCTCCCCGGTCAAGGCACATATGAAAAAGCAATCAATGAACAAGTAAGGTGCCACAATGAAGAGCTGATGCTTCTCATCTCTCTCCCTTCCTATTTGTCTGTCTGTATCTGTCCCTCTCTCTGTCTCTTTCTTTGTCTCTGTCACAAAAAAAATTTTTTTAAAAATAAAATCAATAACAAAAATAGACACCCCCCAAAAAAAACTTCAATAATTCTTTCCTAGTTATTATATATATATTTCTCAGGCACTTCAATTTCCAAAAGATAGACTTTTCCATTCTTTGTATTACAGCAAACAACCAAATTCGGTAACTAAATAGGCATGAACAAGTTATTGAGGTAGTGGAATTATTCTAAATCAGGATTTTGGTGATGACTGCACAATTGGGAAAATTTTCTAAACATCATTGAATTGTACACTCAACATAGGTGAATTTTAATGGTATATAAATTATACCTCAATAAAGTTACACACACCAAATTATTTGTAGTCCTTCATAGGACCATAGGATGTTAACAGAGAGCCACAAAGGAATTTTCCATAAAAATTTTCTAATTTTCCAAGGAGAATGCCACCAACCACTAGATGCAGCTGTCTTTCACTGAAGAGAATCCTTAGTTCTAGGTCTCAGGTGCTTGAAGTTATTGAAATTCAAGTATCAGAATAAGAAAATATTTTCAAATATTGGCTTATGCAAAACTGCAGTGATGAAACTTATAAAATGATTTTATCCATGGAATATACAATAATTTAGAAATCTCACACCACAATAATATTTTTCCTCCATGGATGCTGCGCATGTCTGCCTTGCTGGACACTACAGGCTAGATATTTACTGCTATAGAAAGTATTAAAATTATTTAAAACTAGTTTTATACATTCTACTAAACTTGTTATATAAATCTGATCATGACTATAGATTACATTTTAAAAAATGTTCATTTTAGGCCCTGGCTGGTTGGCTTAGCAGATAGAGCATTGGCCCAGTGTGTGGATATCCTGGGTTTGATCCCTGGTCAGGGCACACATGAGAAGGGAGCATCTGCTTCTCTTCCCTTCCTTTCCCCCTTCTCTCTCTCTTCCCAGTGGCTCGATTGGTTTGAGCATTTCCCAGGTACTGAGGAGATAGATCAGTTGATTCAAGCATTGGCCCCAGACGGGGTTGCCAGGTGGGTCCCAGTCAGGGTACATGTAGGAGTTTGTCTCACTATCTCCCTTCCTCTCACTTAAAAAAAAAGTTTATTTTTAAATACACTATTAAAATTTCCAAACTAGCCTGACCTGTGGTGGAGCAGTGGATAAATCATCAACCTGGAACACTCAGGTCGCCGGTTTGAAACCCGGCACTTGTCTGGGCAGGGCACATATGGGAGTTGATGCTTCCTGCTCCTTCCCCCTTCTCTCTCTCCCTCTACTCTCTCTCTAAAAATGAATAAATAAAATCTAAAAAAATTTCTAATCGAATTCCCTTTCAGTTTGAAAAAAAGAAATCAAACTTTTTATTGTAAATTTCATTTGATTATGGTTTACATTCAGTGTTACTCTGTATTAATATCAAGTGTACAGCACAGTGTTAGACAATCATATACTTTACAGAGTGTTCTCCCCGATGTTTCCAGTGCCCACTTGGCACCATACATCCCCCAGGACTATTTTGTAATTACCAGTCTGTACTTCTAAACCCCTTCATCCTTTTCACCCAGCGCACCAACACCCCTCCCCTCTGGCAGCCCTCAGTCTGTTCTCTGTGTCTATAAGTTTGTTTCAATTATGTTTGTGCATATTTTTTTCATTTTTTTCTTTTTATTGAATTTATTAGGGTGACACTGGTTAACAAAATTATACAGGTTTCGGGTGCACAATTCTACAACACATCAATTGTACACTGTATTGTGTGTTCACCCCCCAAATCCAGTCTCCACCAATCAGCACTTACCTCCCCTTTGCCCTCCTCCATCTCCCTGCCCCTCACCCTCTGGCAATTACCATACTGTTGTCTGTGTCTATAAATTTTTTCTAATTTTTTTCTGCTCAATCCCTCCCCCACCTCCAGGCGACAGTGGTCAGCCTGCTCTCTATGTATGAGTTTGTCTCTATTTTGCTTGTTAGTTCATTTTGTTAATTAGATTCTACATATGAGTGAAATCATATGGTACTTGTCTCTCTCTGACTGGCTTATTTCACTTATTGTAATGCTCTCCAGGTCCATCCATGCTGTCACAAAAGATAAGATTTCCTTCCTTTTTATGGCCGACTAATACTCCATTGTATATATGCACCACTGCTTTTTTACCTGTTCATTTATTGATGGGCACTTGGGCTGCTTCATTTCTTGGCTATTGTAAATAAATCTGCAATGAACATAGGGGTGCATATATTCTTTAGAATTAGTGTTTTTGTTTCTTTGGATAAATTCCCAGAAATAGGATTGCTAAGTCATAAGGAAGTTCCATTTTCATATACTTATTTTTAAGTTTTTTAAAAAAATTTTATTTATTGATTTTATATAGAGAGGAAGGGAGATAGATAGATAGGTAGATAAATAGAAAGGAACATCGATCTACTCCTGTATGTGCCCTGACTGAGGACTGAATCAGCAACCTCTGCACTTCAGGACAATACTCTAACCAACGGAGCTTTCTGGCCAGGGCAAGGCAGTTCCATTTTTAATTTTTTGAGGAAACCCATACTGTTTTCTATAATAGCTGCACCAATCAGCATTCCCACCCACAATGCATGAGGGTTCCCTTTTCTCCAAATTCTCGCCAAGACTTATTATTTGTCGATTTATTAATAATAGCAATTCTGATAGGTTAAAACTTTTTAAATAATTAGTTAAAATGGAGAAATCTTCTGAAAGCAATGTAATCTTTCTTGTTACTTCTTTAGTTCTTTCAATAACATTAAAAAGTCAGATTATGGGAAGGTAAACCTTCTAATACACATTGAAAACTACAACCATTTCTGAGCTGGTGATAGTACCTCTTACTCAGTGCAGCCTGTTAAGAAGGGCAGAGGAAACCTGTGAGCTGGAAAATTTTCAGTCAGTCATTTTGGTCATATTTAGAAATAACTGTAAGTGTTATTTGTTCAAATAAAGTCTTAATGTGTCAAACTCTTAAGAGTTTAACCCAAATCAAAGCAGGCACCTGCCTTCACCCTGAGGCTAGTTTGAGTTCAAGACCATATTGGTTTGGGTTTTTTTTTTGTATTTTTCTGAAGCTGGAAACAGGGAGGCAGTCAGACAGACTCCCGCATGCACCCGACCAGGATCCACCCGGCATGCCCACCAGGGGGCGATGCTCTGCCCATCTGGGGCGTTGCTCTGTTGCAACCAGAGCCATTCTAGTGCCTGAGGCAGAGGCTATGGAGCCATCCTCAGCACCCGGGCCAACTTTGCTCCAATGGAGCCTTGGCTGCGGGAGGGGAAGAGAGAGACAGAGAGGAAGGAGAGGGGAAGGGGTGGAGAAGCAAGCAGATGGGCGCTTCTCCTGTGTGCCCTGACTAGGAATCGAACCCGGGATTCCTGCACGCCAGGCTGATGCTCTACCACTGAGCCAACCGGCCAGGGCCTGGTTTTTAAGTCTAATTAATAGCAAAGGCAATCTGAATGGATTCTTGGATTAATGACCAGAGTACTAAGAATCTAGAAACTGTGCTTACCAAGATAAGAAAAAAACAGGGTCTGATGAACTATTACTTATATTAACTCTTCTTAGTGTCAACTATGTATTTCTTCACAGTATTACCAAATGTCAAGGTCAAGGTAAAGGAAACAGAGGTCTAGGCAGGTTCAGTTACATGCCAGAAGTGACACAGAGAGCTAGTGGAAGAGGTAGGGCTAGGACCCATGTCTCATGACTCTGTGGTGAGTCTTTGGTTAAACATGATGCTATTATTCAGTCTATACTTTATATTATCTGTAACAGTGATTTTTATTTTGTTTCTGTAGTTCTTTTTATCTAAGATGGATTAAAAAAAACTACTGTTTGACTTGAAAGTCTTGAAAGCAGAGTCATGAGACTGTTATGTTGGGATGCTAAATGCTCTGGAAGAAGTATTCTAGTAATTAGTTATGTTGAAAATGCCTATGGTCCTGACCAGTTGGCTCAGTGGTAGAACATTGGCCTGGCGTGTGGATGTCTCTGGTTCAATTCCCGGTCAGGGCACACAGGAGAAGTTACCATCTGCTTCTCCACCCTTCCACTTCTCCCTTCTCTTACTCTCTCTCTCTCTCTCCCCCCCTGCCACAGCCATGGCTCAGTTGGAGCAAGTTGGCCCAGGTCGCTGAGGATGGTTCCATGGCCTGCCTCAGGCACTAAAATAGCTTGGTTGCCAAGCAATGGAGCAATGGCCTCATGGGTAGAGTATTGCCCCCTTGTGGGCTTTCTGGGTGAATCCCAGTCAGGGCCTTTGTGGGAGTCAGTCTTTCTGCCTCCCCACTTCTCACTTAAGCAAAAAAATTAAAAAATTAAAAAAAGAAAATGCCTTATGACTAAAAAGTACAGAGTGAGTTCTGATGTGCTTTAGGACATAGAGTCTGTGCCGATTGTGCAAGTGCTTCCCTCACTATCCTACAAAACCTGCACAGCAACCAAGGCTCCTTTCCTGTCTGTCCTGATACTGGGCACTCTGGCTGGCCCTCCAAGAAGGATTTTTAGAACAGGAGCAGCCAGGTAGTTAATGACCTAAGCTCCTTTTCTTGACTGGGAAGATTAATGGGTGAGGTAAGGTATATATCCCTTGATAAAGTAGATTCATCTTCTGAACTTCAAGGTCTAAATTCAACAAACTCCAACTGCATTATACCAATTCAGACATCTCAATAAAGAAAAAAATGAAACCATATAAATAATACAGATCTGTATATGCCTGCAAAAAAAGAAATCACACTGCCTGAAAGCTGCAATCTTTGTGGTATCAAATGTGTTTTAATACCAGCTGGTCAGGCAAGGAAGAGGACAGTAAATATTGTGGTTGACTAAAATACTATGTATGTCTGTGTATTTATTTTTAAACAGATTAATACTGAAATAGATTAATGGTCTAAAAATTGGAAATTTCTAACATTCTCTTATTATTCATAATTTCATGTATCATAAAATGTCCCTGAATCAAAATTGTTAAAAACTGGGTATCATTATCACTACTCTAAGCAATCACCAAATATCATCAGTGCCTTATTCTCCAATTACATTTTCTTGATCTTTCCAGCTATGATAACAAGGTAAATGTTGGCTTTGGCATTTAGGATATAGTGTATATTTTAAAACTGAAAACATCACTGCTCTCTCACAGTGAATGAAACACTTATTTTCCCAGTATTGTCAATAACTTCTGGTGATAGGATGATACTCATCTGACTCTTATAAGGCCAATGGTCTGAACATAGGCTAAAACCTAAAATGCCATTCCATGACAGGATGGGGGACACCCACAGGTAGTGTGGGGAACAAAGGTCCTCAACTTCATTTTCCATTATGTTCTAATCACCTAAGTAGAAGAATTAAAGCAAAATTGGCTATTTTACTAAGAAAAAATTGATTCATTTGAAAGTCACTTATTTGCTAAAAAATATATTATTAAATATATATGGAAGTAATTTTAAGGTTTCTGTATAAAATATCTCATTTTATTGGCAAGTAACTGTGTATCTTTATACCCTTGGGGGAAAATAGTCATTGTTTTCCAAATCTTGTCAGGTTATTATCCCCCACCTGCATAATAGTTTACCAGAGATTTCCCAGAGTTACTGTGAACACAAGTCACTACACTAGATTAAACTGCTTTTACCCCTTTTACACTCATAAGGTAACTTGGTCAGTTCATGGCAGAACATAACATCCATCAATTCTGAAGTCTTCATAGATTGAGTGTTTCAAAGAAAACGAAAAGTTACAGAAATGGATGTACGTTCTGCAGGGCTGTGACTGTGACATTAAATGGTCATGCATGCTCAGTAAATGAGGGCTCTGTTCCTAACGCAGGGCTGGAGCCCGGATGCGGAGCCCGTGGTCTCCAGAGTCATGGCTTCAGAAGCAGGCATGGAACTAGCTGCAAACAGGAATGCCTGGACCTATTGAGCCAAACTCCAATGTGCAGAGCCAGTTGGAATGAACACTGGCACACACACGTTCTCCTCTCTATGAACGCCCATGTTCATTAAGAACCTACTGACTCGGGTTCCTTACTTCCTCAAAAGTGTACCAGGAATTATTGTTTTAGAAGAATGTAAAAGTCCGTTCCTAAGTCAAGGCTGACCCTGTTCTCCCATGAGCCAGTGCTTCTCAGAGCTTACCGAACACAGAGACAAGCCCCATCATAAGCCTTGTTAAGAGCTATTTGTTCTAGAAGCCATTGTCCTATACGTCAAACATCCTTTATAAAGCAGTCGGCCAGAATGGATCAGGATGGATTCCTGTGTCCTACCATTGTTTTAAAGAGACCAGATGGGAGTTTTGTACAGTGAGTGACAGGGTTTTCCTTTCAGGGTTTCCATCTATTCAGACCACAAGGCAAACAAATGCTTTCTCAGACAGCTACGTTTTCACCAAAAGCTTGTTGAAATCCCATTTTCAGAAAAAGGATCATCATGGTAATATAATAGTTAAGAGGCCTCAGTTTTTTTGTATTTTTTTTGATGTGAGAAGCAGGGAGGTAGAGAAACAGACTTCTGCAGGCGCCCAACTGGTATCCACCTGGCAAGCCCATTAGGGGGCGATGCTCTGCCCATCTAGGGCATTGCTCCATTGCAACCGGAGCCATTCTAGCACCTGAGGTGGAGGCCATGGAGCCATCCTCAGTGCCCCAGTCAACTTTGCTCCAGTGGAGCCTTGGCTGCGGGAGGGGAAGAAAGAGACAGAGAGGAAGGAGAGGGAGAAGGGTGGAGAAGCAGATGGGTGCTTCTCCTGTGTGCTCTGGCTGGAAATCAACCCAGGACTCCCACACGCCAGGCAGATGTTCTACCACTGAGCAAACTGGCCAGGGCAAGAGGTCTCAGTATTTTTAGTCTCTGTTGCCAATAACTATCTACATTTAAATAAATCAACCTGAGATTTGGTGTTTTTGTCTATAACGTTAAAAGGGTAAATACCTTTCTGAGATACTTTAACATGAAGATTCTGTTTCCATGTGTACAGCTGTGGCTTTGATAATCCAGTAGCCAGTCCTTCAACTGTAGTCACTTTCTCCTGATTAATATCAGGGATATTAAAACCAGAGAAAAATGAACACACTCTTTTGTTCATCAGAACAGGAAAGGTTAGGGTATTCCTAGGTCAAAGCACTTGGAACCTCAGAACTACCAGCATGCACAGAGACTTGGGGCATTGCCAGCATGTACTTGGCTGGTTGTATTTTGCCTGTGGGTCCCACCTGGGTGGGAACCACAAGGATGCAAGCATTGCATGGGAGCCTGGTTTGTACTTTTGGTCCAAGCTTTAACAGCTCTAACACTGGGCAAGTTTCTCAACCTCTCCAAGCCTGTTTGCTCACCTGCAAAATGGGGACGATAACACTGATTGGGTCGTTACAAGAATTAATTGTGGTAAGTCCTATATGGTGCATATTGTGGTGCCTGGCACAAGGTAAGCACTCATAAATGGCAGGTCTTTCTTTTTCTTTCCTTCTTTCTTTGTTTCTTTTCTTTCTTTCCTTTTGTTCTTTCTTTCTTCTTTTTATTTTTTGGATTACCACCTGCATAGTTATACCATCCATACAAAGTCTATGAAGGTACTGTGAGCCACCGTGTTGCCACAGCCCCTGGTTCTGTCTTCTGGACTTATTTTTTTCCACATTAGATAAACCAGCCAGTTTATTTCATATTAAGAGGTACAAATTTTACTTTCCTGACTGAAATACCAATGTCAGCATGAATCGTGCTTTTTCTTCCCAAAGGCAATTACGTGGAAAACCAGGTTATTATCAGGTTATTTGGCTAAATGAAATTCAGTATCAGGAGGCTAATCTGAAGCCCTGCATCTCACCTGTGAAGCGGGGGCAACCTGCTCACCAGAGACAGCCCCTCACCAGGTATTGGTTGTCTTTTCCTTCCCATCTTGCTCTGCCTGAGCACTGCCCCCTGAAATTCTTACTAAGGTAGTCTCACTTGCTGACCTGAAGCGAATGGATGAATATGAATGAATATATTGACTCCCTGTTTTTCCCAGAAACTTTTTTTTTTTTTACAGAGACAGAGAGAGAGTCAGAGAGAGGGATAGATAGGGATAAAGGGATAGACAGGAACGAAGAGAGATGAGAAACTTCAATCATCAGTTTTTCGTTGCAACACCTTAGTTGTTCATTGATTGCTTTCTCATATGTGCCTTGACCGTGGGCCTTCAGCAGACCAAGTAACCCCTTGCTCGAGCCAGCGACCTTGGGTCCAAGCTGGTGAGCTTTGCTCAAACCAGATGAGCCCACACTCAAGCTGGTAACCTCGGGGTCTTGAACCTGGGTCCTCCGCATCCCAGTCCGACGCTCCATCCACTGAGCCACTGCCTGGTCAGACATTTTCCCCAGAAACTGTACATCACACAGCCCTGAATTTGGGACAGTAATGTAAGGAAGCAGGGAGAAAATGAACTGAGGGCATCTCTTTCACAGAAGAAAAACTGGTAACAGTGGTGGCCCTGAGGGCAATTGGGTGGTTTGGAGTCAGGCATAGGACATTGACTTTTCACTGTGTACCATTTTCTTTTGAACATTAAAAATATTTTTAGCATGTTAATTTTTTAAAAGTTTTAAGATATAACTTGTATGTCTCAGCATAGAGAATATAGCCAATACTATTGAAATAACTATGTATGGTATCAGATGGATACTAGACTTACTGGGGTGATCATTTTGTAAGGTATATGAATGTCTAACCACTGTGCTTTACACCTAGTGTAATATCGTATGTCAGAAAAAAAAAGTATAAGGTTTGGTTTTTGGGCAAGGAGTATGGGGGCTTATAATTCTTTACCTTTAGTTCTGTTATGCTTTATGCTGGTTACTACTTCATTTACAAAACCCACTGAGTTTGTTTAATCAACTCACTTGTCACATGAGCCAACAGAGGCTCATAAATAATTTAATTTGGGTAATGATACTAATTATGAATTTAGAGATTCATTTTGGAACGAATGAAAAAATTCTGGAAATGAAGGATGGTGACAGTCATACAACAATGTGAATGAATGTCCTTAATGCCACTAAACTCTACTTTTAAATGGTTAAAATGAAACACTATACCCGTTAAAGAACTCCTCCTTTGTGATATAGAATTTAGTTTTGCAAGGTAAAAAATTTCTGGATAGCTATCTGCTCCACAACCATGTGAGTACACTTCATACCACTGAACTGTTCACACTTAATAAAATGGTAAATTTCATGGTTTTAATTTTTTTACAATTTTTAAAAACCTTTTAAAATGGTTTAAATGGCAAATTTTGTTATGTACATTTTACTACCATTTGCTAAAAGTTCTTTGTGACTATACTAGAGACTGAAAGTAGACTAGTGGTTTCTAGGCTGGGACAGTGAGGGGGTAGGAGCAGCGACTGCTAGTGGGTATCAGGCTACTTTGGAGATGATGAAACTTTCTCAAGTCGCATTGTGGTGATGGTTGACCAATTCTGCGAATATACTAAAAACCATTGGATTATAAACTTTAAATGGGTAAAGTATATCATATGTAAATTATACCTCAAAGTCTTTTTTTTTAAACTTTTCTTCTTTTATTTATTTTTTTTTATTTTAAGTTTTTTTTAAAAAATTTTATTTATTCATTTTTTTTAGAGAGGAGAGAGAGAGAAACAGAGAGAGAGAAGGGGGAGGAGCTGGAAGCATCAACTCCCATATGTTCCTTGACCAGGCAAGCCCAGGGTTTTGAACCGGCGACCTCAGCATTTCCAGGTCAACGCTTTATTCACTGTGCCACCACAGGTCAGGCTCTCAAAGTCTTTTTAAAGAAACAGACAAGTTATACCTTCCCTCTGAGGATCTCATGAAGGGAAGGGTGTGGGAAGAAACCATGGGGGCCCAGAAAAGGAGGGAAATCGTTTTGGTTCAGGGTTATGCAGATGTGACTGGTTTCCACAAAAGGGAACCAAAGGAACTCCTGTGGTAGGTTTGGGCAGGGCTTTGATCTCTGGCTCTCATCTATTGCTCAGGGAAGGTCAAGGGCAAACCCAGCATGTGTGGGTCCATGTAGTTTCAATAGCCCATGCTGGCTCAGCCTGCAATACTACTTTTCAGAAGTTTTTTTTTTTTTTTTTTAATGAAGAAAGAGCTAGAATAAACTCTGCATGCTCTTGCAAATTAACTGGCTTGGAAATAACAAAGGTGGCATTTTATTTAAGCAAGTACAACATAGTGTAACAATGCAGTTGGTTTTTCCTTTATTTATCATTGTCCATCCTGATGGAATTCTGTGTGTGTGTAAAGAGAACAGCCTTGAAAAAAAAATCTCAAAGTTCCCTATAAGTGAGTTATCACATGGTTGTTCATGGCAAAATGGGACTTTGAAGAACAGTGTAAAAAGTACATTTGGAAATAATGTATTAATATGAAAACACTTATGAGGAAACAAATTTATATAGAAAAAAGCTACACATGAAGCATAAAGCAGATCAGCTTGAGTAGATTAGAATTGGCCTGTGTCTCCGGGATGCCCTCAGGAAGAAGAGCATAGTGGCGGTAAGTTTCTGAGCACCAGGTCTGCTGCGACGGGACTGTTGTGCCGGCCAGCTGGCCACAGCCCTGCTGGTCTCAGACGTGTCTGGGTGGCTTCAGTACTCTTGACTGTAATATAGATGAACACTGTGCTGGTTCCACAAGTCCTCGCTGCACTGTGAAGGTGCACTTCAGGAACACAGGAGACAGCATGTGCTGGACACAGAAGTGTTTGAGGAAGGCTGACATGTGCTCACTGATTGATGCGACATACCTCAGCCAGGCAGGCACGGTGCTCAAACACATTAAATACAGAGAAGTTAATTTCCTTTATTTTCCCATTTTGAATGCTATGGCATCATGAACTGTTAGTTACTGCAATCCCATGGTCCAGGATCAGTAATTTATACATCCAAAAGTCCTGATTCTGAAACTTTTAGGATCATCCCCCCCACACACATACACATACATATGCAG
Organism: Saccopteryx leptura; assembly: GCF_036850995.1. Taxonomy (NCBI): domain Eukaryota; kingdom Metazoa; phylum Chordata; class Mammalia; order Chiroptera; family Emballonuridae; genus Saccopteryx; species Saccopteryx leptura. The sequence continues at coordinate 110,825,206 of NC_089507.1, read as the reverse complement.
CTCTGGATTCTACACAACTCTGTTGGTAGAAGATGAATGACATTCATGTAACTTCCAAACAACGGCTCGCTATGGTCAGCGAGTCTAAGCAGTACCTATTGGAGGCTGAACAGAAAGTTACAGAATCATACTCTTTTAGTAGCAAGAGCTTTGGTGTCAGGGACAAACTGAATGAGCAAGAATTCAGTTCCAGGGCACTTGTGAAAGCTCAGCTGCAGCCCAGGTCTCATGAGCTGTCCCCACCCTCCCACGCCATCTCGCCACTCTGGATGGCCACCAGTCAGTTGCCTATGCATCTCCAGAACCCGTTTTATTCAGTACTGATGGTCATGCTTCACTGCAGCATGGAACTGTCCCAGCCCAGAAGGTGAATCTTTACTAGTACTTTTTTTTTTTTTAGCGATAGAGACAGAGACAGAGACAAAGAAAGAGACAGAAAGGGACAGATAAAAAAGAGAGAGAGATGAAAAGCATCAATTCTTCATTGTGGCTCCTTAGTTGATTTCTTTCTCATATGTGCCTTGACCAGGGGGCTCCAGTAGAGCCAGTGACCCCTTGCTCAAGCCAGAGACCTTGGGGTTTCAAACCCAGGTCCTCAGTGTCCCAGGTTGACACTCTATTTACTATACCACCACCAGGTCAGGCAGTAACCCAGTGCTTTCAATGCCATTCTTGCCAGTGACTGGTTATGATGAGAGTCTAGCTACTGAGACCCAGAGGGGATGTGCTGCTGAAGGCCGTCTGTGCAAGCTGTCCTAGATTTTACAACAGGACAGAGGAGTTGCCACCTGTCTCCTTGTGGTTCCTGCAACTGTTATGGCAACCTTAGGACCAGGGGACCCGGCCTGAACAGGGAGCAGAATGCCATTAAGTCACCACATTAAGCAACCCCAAGACTTTCCACCTCTGTACTTAATTGGTGAGGTGATAAGAGTCTTATTTTTAAAGACTTGGGGAGCAAAGGGGATACCTGCTATTTCTGCCCCCAAGTAATCAGATGCATCCTCTTCCCCTGCAACAGCCACCTGTTCACAGGGGCAGTGCACCCACACATGCATGCACACGCACACTCCTTCCCACAGAGCTATTCTTGAGTGAGGGCGAACTTGACCTCCCCATCTCCTACATCCAAGCTCCTGGAATAGTGCCTGCTCCGGACCCCCCACCCAACACTGTCTCTGATGACGACATGTCCCCTCACTGCTCTCACTTTCCACATTGGTTTGCTGGGTGCATGTCTGCTGAGTAACTGACTGCGTAAGTACAACACACTATTTCCCTTCATTTGAAATGGGGTTTCCTTCCTCACCTTACTTCTTTCTCTGCAGGAGACAAAAACTGAGAAAAAAGAAAGTCAGAATTCAGACTCTGAAAGAAGAATAAGTATTTCTAAATAAAGCCTAAAATGGCATGCCCCACCTTTGAAAGTTACAAGTAAAGTGACAGAATTAGGACACAGGGGGAGAGCAGTTAGATGCTGTCTAAGTGACTTCCTGCTGCTGTATGACCCCATATGCACTGCCCAGTTCTACTACTGAGACCAGGAGTGGTGGCGGCAACCTCAGCATATCAGAAGATAGAGTAGACAGTATAGCAGAGTCTAGCACAGAGTAGGCCCTCAGCAAAGGCCCACGAATGAGTAGAAGAAGACACAGTATTGATGATTAGGACTGTAGGCTTACTCCTTGAAGCTTTTTACTATAAACACAGAATGAACTGTGCACACCAGTAACAATAATGCTCTCTCAATGTGATGAGCTTCACCTCAAAGTGCTCACATAAAAATACTTAGATCTAATGTAGATTTCAAGCGGTTTTGAAATAAAAAAATAAAATCTTGGGTTGTTTTACTTTAAAACTCCCACAGTTGTTACCTAAAGCTCAAAACATAGAGCCATCATCAGATTTCCAGGCCATATGCCATAAGACTTGCCCCTGTGCACAAGCTGAACCTCCAATAGCTGCTCTTCTGTGTGAAAGCTCTGGGCCACCCTTCTGATGGGAGGGCAGAGAGAGCCTTTGCAGAAATCCCACCCACGTGGAAGTCAGCTCAACGTCCTCTCCAACGTGTGCAGATCCAGTGCTAACTCTGAACTCATTCCCAATATTAACATGTTGTAACTTTCATTAGGTAATCCCAAACCAACACTAGGGCTTCTGCAAGATCTTTTCTATTACACAATCGAATACAAACTGTAGGAAATGACCACCAAACACAAGTGTAACCAACATAGTTCTATTAAAAATGCTCTCCAACTATGGCATTCAAAGACAGTAATACAATATTTTCTTTACAAAGCAACTAGTATAAAAATCTGCAAATGCCATAAATTCATTTGTAGGCTATTATATTCACAGAGGCCTTAGATTCCTTCCTAAGGTATTGCTTGTAGTTTACTTGTATTGCCCTGCTGGATGCATTGTCTTTGATCATTCTTTCCTAAAATGATTTTTAAAAGACCTGCAGAAAATTTTATTGCATAAGACACTATTCAGGACACAGAGATTGGGAACTGCAAATATGTGTTTGGAACAAGTCTTACAAATATTGCATTTTAAGAATTTGTTAAATACACTTTAGTTTGTCTCTCTTAAAAAATTAAAGTTACACTAAAAGTCAAATACATACAATGAAGCATTTTAGGAATGTTAGAGATAGAGTATGATGAATGATACAAAGGAAAAAGCCATAATTCTTGCTGGCTACATATTATATTGCCTTCCAAAGCAACCGTACAGGTCATAATCAGTTCATAGGTAAGTATTTCTACTAATCTGTTTTGGGAGAACAAATGTCTTTCAAGGTTTCCAGTTCCTCTATAAGCTTCTTGTTCTGAACTTCCAGCACCGCGACGCGGCTCTCCAGACACTTGACATATTCTTTCTTTCGCCGCCGACATTCTTTAGCAGCCTCCCTGAAAAAAGGAGAAGCAGAAAGGCAACAAGACAATTTGTGCATGCTGCTGACAGCAGACAGAAGCAAGCTGGGGATTGTGATCATGGCTGCATTCCAAATCCTGGACCAACATTCCCAATTCAACTTCATACACTAAGCCAAACCGGATTCTTAAGGATCACAAACGTCCCTTCCATATGTCCACATGGCAATGAGTAGAACTGCTGCATCTCCTGCCATGATTAGAGTTCACAGTAAACAATGTCCAAGTCAAAGCCAGTTACTCTGTTTTATGGCAATAAAGGTCTTTAAGGGCCTTGAGCTCCTCAATCAGAGTCTTGTTTTGGTTTTCAAGCACAGCCACACGGTTCTCAAGACATTTGACATATTCTTTCTTCTTCCTGCGACACTCCCGGGCAGCTTCCCTGGAACCAACACAAGGCAAATGACTCAGGAACACAACCCAGAGGGGTTCAGTGAACTATGTCCCCTGACTCAAAAACCAAGCAGTCCTAGGTAAGGTCTGCACAAAGCCACAAAGCAAATGTCCCCAAGCATATGTCTTTTTGTAAAATGGCTCTAAGACAACAGGAACAACTTGCAAACACAATCCATTTGTACAGCATTCATCGAAAATGGTGTTTTCTCAGGGCACACACTCCATGACCACTGTGACCACAGTTGTCAGTCACCTAACTGAAGCACATCCCCAGGTGGAATTTCCACAAAGACAAGTATAGAGCTTCTCGATTCTATTATTTTTGTCCACCAAAAGCCACATTTTTCATCACAGTGAGTTAGCTTTATTTGATTAAAAATGACTGCAAAAACTAATCCTCAAAATGTCACTATTGTAGATTTTAATTCTTTAAGACTGAATCTCAATGAAACAAATCAGTCTCAACTCCAAGAGATAGTTGATTGGCTTGGAAATAGCATGGGTAAAAATAACATCAAATGAGTCATAAATCACACACATTTTCATAAACGAAAATGAAATGAATTCTGCTTCAGAAAATTAAAGAAAGAAAGAAGGGAGAGTACATAACACTCAGTAACTCAGACAATTTACATCCAGGAATGTGAGAACACCACAGTTAAAATCATAGAAAGGCAGCTACAGAATAGCTTAAAAGTATCCTTCAAGGCCACTCTCTTGTCCCAATCCATCGTCCAGCACGCTGAGTTCTAAAGCACTGTAGGCAGGCCCAAAGGAAAGAACAGACCAGCAGCAAAAGCAACAGACACAAATAAATAGATGAATTACAGTCATTTTCATGTATAATCCCACCAAAAAAAGGAAGAATACAGCCAACATTTTTTTCTCTCCTTTTTTTCAGGGTGGGAGGGAATGGCAACTATATAATTTAATTCCTCTATAGAATGCCTCTTGATGACAGTTTTATGTTGGAGTTTTCAATTCAGAATAACTGCCTTTGGGGTAGCCTTCACATCAAAAAATCCTACACTGAAAGACAATTCAAGTATATTTTAATAAAAGTTGTGTTGACTGTCTAAATACCAGTTATTCTAATGCCAATTACCACTGTTGCAATTCTGAACTTGGAGTGTACAACAGAGTTGGCCATTCTGTTTTATTTTTAGGATAATTAATTCTCACCAACAATTGGCTACCTGTGTTCTCTGTGCAAAGCTAGAGTCAGCAGAAAAGAGATCTTGAAACCCCATGGGCATCAGGAAAAGCCAACCCTATTTCCTAACATAGAGCAGTGCACTAACCCTGTGAACCACAAAGTCCTCAGCCTACTCGGCTGGTTAACAAATCGTAACAAATGCACAAAGTGAACTGAATCTGATTAACACAGATTAACTTAATCTAAATGAGGCACAGGGAAAAGTTAAGATAAATCCAAGCACGCTTATACATTTACAAGTTGGGGAACACAATTCAACTCTTCCACTAAGGAGCTAAAATACATTGAATAAATACCAATGTTTTCACGATTACATCATTATATTAAATTCTAGACCTGGAAGGAAGACAGTCATTTTACAAAACAGTAACCATTAAATGAAATTTTAACTAGTAGCAGTGTTGTGAGCTGTTCGATATTTAAAATTTTGTATTCCAAGCTGTAAAACCCCTAATGTGTATTTCACCTGTGTGCATGCAGGTGTGACCAGTCAAATGTTCCAAGACAAGGATTTAAACAGTCACAGTCGGAGTAGCAGACGGCACATTCCTAAGTGCTTCTCAGCTATGGAAAACACCTGTTTCTTCTATTAATATAGCAGTTAGCTAAGTCTCTGGGCCCTGTGTTTGTCTGGACATACCCACAGCATGGAGAGAAAATACATGTCAAACAGAGAAAACTAACTGGTTGTAAGGAAATAAAAACTGTGCTAGATTGGTGGACATATATTTAAATATCTGTTATAAATGCTAGCAAACAATAAAAGAGAAAAATAATGCAAAATAAGTAAAATCCACATTTTTTCTGTGAAGTTACACCTGAGGGCTATACTGAGGTCTTTCTGGGGTGACGCTGGGGTTAGTGCAGTGGAAGGGTCTGGAATAGTGACTCCTTGATGCATAGCCAGCTTTTGCTTGATAGTAACCCGCGTATTATGTAAACTCTCTGAACCTCAAGCTCCTTGTTTGTAAGGCAAGGATAATAACCAGCCCTGTTCTCTCTCATGTGCAAGTTAAATGACAGTATGGGAAGAGTAGAAACAGAGCACTTAAAACTTGCAAAAGGTACTTACTCAACAGATAGTGAGCAACCTAACAGCCATTTAGCATCTTGTTTTCCTGTGAAACTGAGATTTGGAAAGCTGAACTAGACCCTTTTCAGAACCCTTGGCAGCTAGGGGCTATATTAGCTATTTCTAGTCAGTGAAGTGTGGGTGAAAGTTGCTGGTAGGCTCTTCCAGGAAAACTATTTAGAAGGGTCAAATTCAATCTGTCCCCATTTTTAGCTTGGCTTCTTCTCTCTTCTTCTGACTCTATGATGTAATGCCTGGAGGTGTGGCAGCCATGTTGTGACCACAGGAGCCAACGTCACACACTGAAGATGACAAAGCAGGGAGGAGAAGCCTGGATCCTTGATGACACCATTCAGCCTTTGTTCTGGCTGCATGTACCTCTGGAGCAGCAATGTAAGATCAAAATACCAACTACAAGGTTAAGCCTCCATTTCCACTGGTTATTTTGAGTCCAAACACAAATGCTATCTAATAGTTATTAACTTTTTTTTTTTTTTTTTTTTTTTAGTGAGAGAGAGAGACAGGAAGGGAGAGAGATGAGAAGCATCAACTCATAGTTGTGGCACTTTAAATGTTCATTGATTCCTTTCTCATATGTGCCCTCACTAGGGGGCTCCAGCTGAGCCAGTGACCTCTTGTTCAAGCCAGCTATATTGGGCTCAAGCCAGCGACAATGGGGTCATGAATATGATCCCCTGCTCAAGCTGGCGAGCCTACGCTCAAGCCTGATGACCCTGTGCCTGGGGTTCTGAACCTAGGTCTTCAGTGGATGCTCTATCCACTGAACCACCTGGTCAGACTTAACTATTTTTTAAAACCCCAAATTTTGATTTTTTCCCTCAGGTAGAGTTATATGTATATGTAAGTAGCCATGGGACACCTTTTATAGGAACCCACTGCCTAATATTTTATCTATTTCATTTCTGTAGTTCTGACAAAATTTTTTAACCTTAAAATAAAAGTATAAAATGACAAAAGGGAGATAAGAAGGCTACCTTCCTAGTTTTTCCTTTTTGTTTTCTTTGGGAAAATAAGCTATAGATGAACAATTTTGTGTTATCATCACACTTTATGTTCTTTTTTTGATTGATTTTAGAGAAAACATCAATTTGTTGTTTCAATAATTTATACACCATTGGTTGATTCTTTTTTTTTTTTTGGAGATAGTGAGGCAGACTCTCACATGGGCCTCAACCAGGATCCACCTGGCAACCCCATCTGGGGCTGATGCTTGAGTACTGAGCTATTTTTAGCAACTGAGGATGATGTGCCCAAACAGAGCTATCCTCAGCACCCAAGGCCATGGTGAAATCTATCGAGCCACTGGCTGTGGGATGAAAACTGGGAGAGAAGTGGGGGAGCAGATGGTTGCTTCTCCTGTATGCCCTGACCAGAAATCGAACCTAGGACATGTATAAGCCAGGCTGATGCTCTATCCACTGAGACACCAGCCAGGGCCACTGGTTGATTCTTGTATGTGCCCTGACCAGGGGCTGAACCTGCAACCTTGGCGTACAGAGATGATGCTCTACCTGGCCAGGTACTCATTTCATATTCTAAACTGAACTTCACAAATACATATGTAAATAAATAAAATAATAAACTGACCTTCACAATGTTTCTTCTATGACCAGAGAGGCATTTATATTAATAGATCCTGAGATCTCTGAAAGTACAGTTTTAAAATATCCATATTCTTCCATCTGATCAAAGTTGGGGGCCTTCAATAACAAGATCTCCACAAAAACAACTATGACTCTGTGTGAGCCCCTGCCCATTCAGCCCCTTCAGAATTTCTGAGCAAAATGCTGACAATGCAAAATGTGAATCAAGATGATGCCAAACCTGGAACAACCACTGGTAAAGATGAGTGTACCTAATGATCCTATTCTGGTACTCTGTCAAGGTCCACAGGGTATAAAACTCCAGCAGTGATTTGTGATAACTAGAAAGCTTAGGAGCTATAGCAGACATAAGTATTATAATAAATCAAATTGTGACATTTAAAAGCCTGTTAGTAAACTGAATGTAGCTGCTACTGCTTCACCCTCAGTTAAAAAGGACAGTGACAAGCTCAGTAGTTATTTCTGGATCTCAGAGGTTAGGAACAAAAAAAATTAACTACTACAATGTGGTCCTGACCATAGGCAAACACATCATTTCATCTGAAATGTTCTGTTTTCTTACAATAAGGACATTACTTAAAACTTAGGAATAAGGCCTGACCAGGCGGTGGTGTAGTGGACAGAGCACTGACCCGGGACACTGAGGACCCAGATCAAGGCCCCGAGGTCACTGGCTTAAGCGTGGAATTACAGAAATGACTCCATGGTTGCTAGCTTGAGCCCAAAGGTCACTGGCTTGAGCCCAAACGTCACTGCCTTGAGACCAAGGTTGCTGGCTTGAGCAAGGGGTCACTGGCTTGGCTGAAGCCCCCCAGTCAAGGCACATACAAGAAAGCAGTCAATGAACAACTAAGGTGCTGCAACTATGAGCTGATGCTTCTCATCTCTCTCCCTTCCTGTCTTTCTCTGTCTGCCTCTTTTGCTAAAAAAGAAAAAAGAATAAACAATAAAAAACTTAGAACAAGATGATAAGACTACTGGGAAAACAAACTATTTTTATTCTGTTCATTTTGAAAATGAGATCAATTTGTACCATTTTCCATAATAAAAACTAAACCAAAAAAATATGCAAATTCCATTTAAAAAAGCATTTTGGAAAATAGCATTTGTACTTTAAAAAATAAAATTACATAGATAGGGTGCAAGAATAAGTGAGAAAATGAGAGAGCAAGATGGAAATGTATATTCTATAGTATTAGTGGGTATCTCTATGTGGTGGGGCTATGGGTAATATTAATCCTTTTTGTTGTTTTGTATTTGTATTTTCACTTGACTAGAATTTATCAGAAAATATATTTTACTACAATTGAGAAAAAACAAAGTTACAAAATACAGTGTGTCTGTAAAGTCATGGTGCACTTTTGACTGGTTACAGGAAAGCAACAAAAGACGACAGAAATGTGAAATCTGCACCAAATAAAAGGAAAACTCTCCCAGTTTCTGTAGGATGATGTGGCAGCATGTGCGCATGCGCAGATGATGACATAACACCATGTATATAGCGGAGCAGCCCACGGCCATGCCAGTTGAGATGTGGATGGTACAGAGGAAAGTTCAGTGTGTTCTGTGGCTTGCTAAATTTGAATCCGTGACCAAAGTGCAATGTGAATATCAGCGTGTTTATAATGAAGCACCACCACATAGGAATAACATTACTCGGTGAGATAAGCAGTTGAAGGAAACCAGCAGTTTGGTGGAGAAACCCCGTTCTGGTAGGCCATCGGTCAGTGACGAGTCTGTAGAGGCTATACGGGATAGCTACCCAAGGAGCCCTAAAAAATCTGTGCGTGAGCCCACATCGAACTGTACTGAATAGGTATGCAACTTGGAGAGTTTTCCTTTTATTTGGTGCAGATTTTACATTTCTATCATCTTTTGTTGCTTCCTGTGACCGGTCAAAAGTGCACCATGACTTTACAGACACACTGTAGATAAAAGGAAACAACATGCAAAAAACTTAGAAAATTCTTAACTCACACTTAAATTTATTTTGTTCATAAAGAAGCTAAAAATTATACTTATCACATAACCTCACAAAGTAAATACCGAGTATGAAATAAATTTGTAATAAAGTTCTCCTATCATCATTAAAAAAATTAATGTATCTTTTACATTACCTTACCAACACACAGGGACGTACGTACCTCTTGCTGGTAAAACAGTTTCCTGGTCAGAAGTCTGACCAGCAGACCAAGTCATCATACACAGAGCACAAACCCACATAAAATGTCACTTTACACTGAACTTGGGGGAATCAGCTTAGGAACAGCAACTTTTTTTAAAGCCCCACAGTAATAGATATATGTCGTATAACTGGTTGCTGATTTCTAGCGAACTTATCTTACCTGTTTTTCATTAGCCTCAGCTCTCGTTTGCGTGTGGCTTCTTCTGCAAGCTGCTGGGGGCTATGTAAGCTCCCTGGGGAGGCAGCCATCACTACTCCCTGTGGCAGAGCAGTAGTAGGAGCTCGGATCTGGTAAGTTGGCATGTCACCAGTGGCAGCTGCAATGAAATGTTACATTTTACAAACAATTTACAAGAAATTTACAACTTTATATTTTCTATAAAATTAATCTGGAAATAACACTTCTTTTTACAAGAGGTGATATTACTAATGTTTGAGATGATTATCCTGATCATTATATGAATCATAGGCATCAAAGATCTTCAGCGCTTGAACAATGGTATTTAGCACGCTCTACATATTTAAGGTAGAAAAATGCTCTAATGCATTTCAGATAGGTTTTTTAAAAATCGAAGGCTAAAACTAGAACGACTGTTCATCTGAGGGTTTTTTGAACCTAAAATCAGTGGTGTGCTGATAAATGTTTACAACTAGCCCTCTGGGGAGAAAGCCCTGATCTGTAGCCTGTCGATTCCCATGATTTAAGTGCTTTCATCATGGCCAATTTCAAGCTACCAATGGGACTTCACTTAATGTGGCGTTGGGAAGACACCCACATACAGATAAAGTAGATGTAAGTAACTGCAAGGCCATGGATAAAAAGTTATAAATAATAAGTTTTTAGTATTAATATGTTTAAAATAACTTGTTAAATATATATTTAAATGATTAATAGTTATTTTAACAACCAGCTTACAAAAATCCTGAAAATTTAACAGTCAGCTCTAGCAAATCAGTGAAAGCTGGCCCTAGCACACCACTGTGGAAATTTTAATTAAGCAGAACATTTCTGTCCAGTTAAGGTTTTCCTATACCATATACCCATACCTAATGCCTTTAAGTGCAAGTCTTGTTACCAGAAGATGATTGAAGTACTGGAAGGAAAATACTAGCTCACTATATTTTCATTTAAAAGCAAAACAGCAAAGCTCTACTTAAAACTGGTTTCTCTGGAGAACAATAACTTTTGTCGGCCTTAGGTTTTTTAGGTTAATAATATATTCCTAGGTATTCATTTCTTTTTAGATTTTATTTATTCATTTTTAATAGAGGAGAGAGAGAGAGAGAGAGAGAGAGAGAGAGAGAGAGAGAAAAGAGGGGAGGAGCAGGAAGCATCAACTCCCATATGTGTCTTGACCAGGCAAGCTCAGGGTTTCAAAACGGCAACCTCAGCGTTCCAGGTAAGGCCTGAGTATTCATTTTTAAAAAATATTTTCTAATTACAGTATAATGATAGTTAAACAACAGAGTTAGTATTTTATTTTAAAATTTTTTATTTATTGATTTTTTTTGAAAGTTAAAAATTTTTTTTTACTTATTGATTTTAGTTAGAGAGGAAAAGAGAGAGATAAGAGAGAAAGACAGGAACATTGATCTGTTCCTGCATGTGCCCTGACTGAGAATCTAACCAGCAACCTTTCTGCTTTGAGACAATGCTTTAACCCAGTGGTCCCCAACCCCCGGTATCGGTACCGGTCCGTGGGCCATTTGGTACCGATCCGCAGAGAAAGAATAAATAACTTACATCATTTCCGTTTTATTTATATTTAAGTCTGAACGATGTTTTATTTTTAAAAAATGACCAGATTCCTTCTGTTCCATCCGTCTGAGACTCACTCTTGATGCTTGTCTTGGTCACGTGATACATTTATCCATCCCACCCTAAAGGCCGGTCCGTGAAAATATTTTCTGACATTAAACCGGTCAGTGGCCCAAAAAAGGTTGGGACCATTGCTCTAACCAATCGAGCTATCTGGGCAGGGCTAGTATTTATTTAGTATTCAGGTTGAATACCAAAGTCCTCAAAGTGTCTCAATTTATATTCTTTTTTTTTTTTTTTTTAAGATTTTATTTATTCATTATAGAGAAGATAGAGAGAGAGAGAAGGGGGAGGAGCAGGAAGCATCAACTCCCATATGTGCCTTGACCAGGCAAGCCCAGGGTTTTGAACCGGCAACCTCAGTGTTTCCAGGTTGATGCTTTATCCACTGCACCACCACAGGTCAGGCTGTCTCAATTTATATTCAAAATGTGTGTGCCTACTGCAATGAACAGTGTCTTAAGTCAGATGGATGGAAATGAGAAATATGTCCCTACCACCATTTCAACTCTGAGAACACACAGTCCAGATTCATGTGACATTCTGATGAGATGGCAAAGTACATTTTCTCTCAGAACTCAATGTAAGAAAATGGTTTTAAAAGGTTATTAAATCCTACAAAAGTTGGTCTGAACCAAATGCCTATTAAAATATGAAACATGTTATTTTCATATTTTATCAAAATGTATTATATACCCATTGAGTAGGAACTAAATTCTTACTCAAAAGGAAGACAAAACCTTTTTTTAGGTAAACAGATTATCACTAAAAATAGCAAAGTAGTTCAAAAGGTTAATAAAATTTGTTTCTTTTGGGATAAATGCCAGGTTTTTATTCACTCTGGACTTAAGAATTAGATGAAAGAATAAAACAATAAAATATGGCTTTGGGGGAGATTGCTTAGAGGTCTTCATAAAATTTAAAAAGATGCCATTTATAAGGTTGTACTGCTTCTATATGTAATTTAAGAAACAATAACTGTGATAAATATAATAATAATCACCAGTTTGGGTAAAATCCTAAATTTGTTTTTGTGACAATTTAAAATACTATATACATCATAGAAAATTTTATAGTTTTGAAATACTTCAGAAGAGAATTTTAAAGTCAGTTATAAATTGTTACCTTGCTCAAGATTTAAAAACATATTTAAGTCATATTGTAGCAGAGATTGACTGGAGCATAAAAATAAGAGTTCTCTCCTCTGTTCTCTTTGCCCACATCAGGGAAGAAGGTTATGGGATCATAAAGGATGAAACAAAGGAACAGCTGGAGGCTACATGGGCTTTCCAAAATTGGAACAATAGCAATGACAAAAGAGAACTTTACTGTCATCATGCTGAAATATGCAGGCAGCATGGAGGCCGACCCTGGTCTAGGATGGATCTTGCTAAATCACTCACGAGTAAGTGCAATAAATCTAATACACAGGTATAGAAGGCTCATTACTTTATCTCTCTCTAGTTTTGTATACACCTGCTTTATTCTGTACTGAAAGAGCGGGATGTTTACACAACACACAAAAGTTAAAGAGTGTCCATTTTTTAAAAAATAAAGAAGAGAAGGCAGGAATACTTCACAGATGAAAAAGGAAGTTTATTCATTGGTCTTAGAACCAGAAATGGTTTTAAATTTTTGCCTGTTTCCAAAAGCTGAAGCCATCTCCTACAGACCAAATGGTGTGCCGTGAAGGATAATGGCAATCCCAAAAGAAGCATTCTTAAACATTTTGAGCAACAGCTTAGAAAAAAGTACCCTAAAATGGTTAGTTGGGAAGGATGATATATTTGGATGTATTAGTTTTCAATTGTTAGCTAGCAAACTGGGGTTTGTTTGTTTTTTTTCATTTTTCCAAAGCTGGAAACGGGGAGGCAGTCAGACAGACTCCCGCATGTGCCCTACCGGGATCCACCTGGCATGCCCACCAGGGGGCGCTGCTCTGTCTCATCCAGAGCCATTCTAGCGCCTGAGGCAGAGGCCACAGAGCCATCCCCAGAGCCCGGGCCATCTTTGCTCCAATGGAGCCTCAGCTGCGGGAAGGGAAGAGAGAGACAGAGAGGAAGGAGAGGGGGAGGGATGGAGAAGCAGATGGGCGCTTCTCCTGTGTGCCCTGGCCGGGAATCGAACCCGGGACTCCTGAACGCCAGGCCGACGCTCTACCGCTGAGCCAACTGGCCAGGGCGCAAACTGGGTTTTATTATGATTTTTCAGACATATTATATATTAATTTTATTATATCTCCTTCAACAAAAATCTGATTGTAGCTCATTGGTTCAAGCCAGAAATATGAATTAGTATAAATTAGCAGAAATTAATATCAATTTCTGATGATGGCACACTTACAATGGTCACTGAATAAATATCAATAGATAAATTCTATATATTCTAATTTTATCTTATTACCTAGTATATGGGCCAGAGAGAAGTTCTTGTTTTAAGGTAATCCAAATGACAAAAATTTTTGTTATTGAAACCAGTTATAAAACAGTTTTAAACCAAAAGATAGCTTCTACTTCCAGTCTTATGAATTCTATGGTGATTTAAACAGATGAGATACCCAGTTTCAAAGTTCCCCAAGAACCATTCCACACTCTGATGGTAGGTTCTTATCCCTGCACACTAATCAAAGTCACTTCCTGTTCCATCTAACTACTGAAAGTGCTGAAATTATTTTTATTCTAAAATTCACTGTATAAATTATTTCCAAAAGTAAATGGGTCATCAGTGGGGAATTTAAACTCATGGTGGAAGAAAGATAATTAAAAAGGCACATTAATTTGACTTTATTCTAAGGCAGCACACAATTTAGACAAGCCAAGGTATCACTTTTACCTTGGAATTTTATCTTGCCTAGACTCCAGCACAGTACTTGTCACATAATGGGTGGCTGGGAGTTGACTTGTGTATTATGAGTACATTTTGAGCATCCTGGGGCTTTGCCCAAGCCCAGTGTCATTTGGAATGTTTCAAATAAGCAGTATTATTGTAAGACTTTTATTAGCTGTTACTAAAACATGGAAAGCCCTAAAAGATGCTAAGTATTTATTCAAACTGGCCTTATTATTTCCTGTCTTCCCTGAGAGACCAGTTGTCTAACCTGGCATTTTAGAAGCAGAAGATTTCTAATTATAGTGTTTTCAACCATTTAACTCTGGACATGAAAAATGTATTTTATGTTTGGTATCAAATATTTCACAGGAGAAGAAAATTCCTAGAACTCTCAGTTCTGGTCATGAACTTCATACCTCTCCGTGCAAGCTTTATACACGGTACAGAAGAGAAAGCATGGGGTTTGAAGTCTGGGTCTGGTGCAGCTTTGCCACTTACCAGCCATGTGACTTGGGGCAAGTTCAGTTTCCTCATCTGTAAAATGGGGAAACATTATCTCATTTAATACTCACAATAAACCCTGTCATGCATGTCAAAGAGTCTAGTACTGTGCCTGGCCCATGGTAGGCATTCAGCAAATGCTAGTTCCCCTCCTCTTTCCTTCCTTAAGTTCTGAAAGACAAGGTTCCAAATTATGCTTATACTGCACAGTAATTAAAAGGCAAATAACATCCATAAATATATTTCCCCCTGGAATGTCTGTCTCTTCTAACAAACCTGGGCAATATAATATAGTGACTGAAATGTGTGGCTCTTATTCCTTATTTTGTTTTTAAAATATGCCTATTAAAACCTTTTAAAATTTATACTACAGGGTGGGACAAAGTACTGTATTTCCCCATGTAAAAGATATACCTTTTTTGGGGGAAAAATTAGGGGTCTAAAAACTGGGTGCATCTTAGACAGTGGTTGTAGATTTTTTTACTTGCATTTCCTGCCTTTTCGTGCTTGTTTTGCTTGTTTGTTGGAAGACATTGATTTGTCATCAGACACAGATGAGTACGTTTTGACAGTGACGAAGAATTGTATGAATTTTATGATGAATAAACTTGAGTTCAATAACTTTATGTAATACATTTTTTTTTTTCAAATTTCAGGCTCCAAAATTAAGGTGTGTCTTATACATGGGAAAATATAGTAGGTTTATAGTTATTAACATGGAAAATACAATAATAAATAATACAAAAATACACTGTTTTGTGTATTCACAATTGTAAACCTACTTTTGCCACACCCTGTATATTTTATAATATCCCTTTAGAGAATTATTAAAATATTAAAAAATATTCCTTTAAATGTATTGTATATAATCATTTAAAATAGAACTGTGAAGGTGAAGAATCACAAAAACCAAAGGATACAATCTCATCAGACTGGTAATGAGAACAATGAACAACCCACCAGTCAAAGAGGTGTTTGTGTCTTCCTAACAGAGAAAGAAATAAGAAACCCAGCCAAAAGCCTATCCTGATAGCTTCCAAAGTGACAGTTTACCAACATCCCAAAATGGAGATTTTAAGGGCTTTTTTTATTGAGGTCTCTATGGTACTGAGCACATTAACTGAAAAAAACCCTTTTTATATATGGAGCTCCTACCTTCATATGTGATTTTGTTACATTCACTAATCCCAAATACACCTAAATTATAAGCAATAGAAGAAACGTAGAAGTCACACATAGAAGCAGGGAGCTTCCAGAAAGCTACTGACATTTTCCCTGTCCGTTTGGTTCTGTCCCTGCCCACACCAGCGCTCCTAGTCTCCAAGTCAGACTTGTCCTTGCCTGGCGTCTCACACTGTCAAAAAAAGTTTCTTTATTCCATTGCTTCAGTTTTCCAGGAAAATTAAGTCCTACATAAATATCACTATTTACACACTGAACAGTTCAAATTTGTCACAACACAGAGGCCGCATAGAATTGTTAAATAATTTTTACTTTAAGTTACGCATGATTTGTACATTAAGATCTTAAGTGTAAAAAATGAGAAGTTGGCCTGACCAGGCGGTGGCACAGTAGAAAGAGCGTCAGACTGGGACGCAGAAGACCCAGGTTCAAAGCCCCTAGGTCACCGGCTTGAGCACGGGATCATAAAATGACCCCATGGCCACTGGCTTGAGTCCAAAGGGTGCTTGCTGGCTTGAGCAAGGCGCCACTCGCTCTGCTGTAGCCACCCCCCCCCCCCACCCCGTCAAGGCAAATATGAGAAAGCAATCAATGAACAACTAAGGTGCTGCAACGAAGAATTGATGCTTCTCATCTCTCTCCCTTCCTGTCTGTCTGTCTCTGTCTGTCCCTATCTGTCCCCCTCTCTATCTTTGTCTCTGTAAAAAAAAAAGAAAAGCAAATATTAAATTTAAAGTTCTTTTTTTTTTTTAAGATTTTATTTATTCATTATAGAGGGGGGAGAGAGAGAGAGAGAGAGAAGGGGGGAGGAGCAGAAAGCATCAACTCCCATATGTGCCTTGACCAGGCAAGCCCAGGGCTTTGAAACGGCAACCTCAGTGTTTCCAGGTTGATGCTTTATCCACTGCACCACCACAGGTCAGGCAAATTTAAAGTTCTAAGACTAGTGAAGTATGCTCTATTATCCCACAAAAGTAATAAGTACTCTAAAAAGAAATTAGTGAATTTTGAGGAGCCATGTGATATGGTATAACAGAACCAAATAAGGAGTCTGAAGAGCCAAACCGGCTACTACTTGCTAGCTTTGTGAGCTTGGAAGTCATTCACCCACTCTGAGCTGTGTTAACATATGCAAAATGAACACAATAATATCTGCCTTGAGTACTTCAGGGACAACTGTTGAAAGTGCTTCTTTTTTTAAGTATAATTTCCTCAGCAAGGCCTGACCTGGTCTTTCAGCCTACGTTACTGTGCTTCTCTCATGACCTGGTATTCTCTTTGATAGTACTTACCACATTTATATTACTTTTTATGTGTAACATTAAATGATTTTTTATTTTAAAGTTTACATAAATGCAAAGTATTATTTTATTATGCAGTATGTTTATAGGTAAGTAAAACTAGGTGAAGTGAAACATTTATCCCAAATTATCTTTCATTAAAATATTTTCAAAAATAGTGGGAAAATAGCATAATGGCATATTGAAACTTACGATAGATAAATGACTCCTTTTATGTTGTATTTTCACTTCCAACATGATTATAACTTGCTTTGCTATCAACTTCAAGGAGCTGTTACACTTTATACAAACCAGTCTTTTATGTGAAAGTTTCTAAACAAAAACCTTTTCCTTTTACATAGGTGAAATGTATCCTTATTCTCATGTATCAAATATTAAGTAAGATATTAGTTTCCAAATTTGAACAAGTTGGAACCTTTGTTTTTAATAATTCATATATCTAGGCTGAATATTAGAGTTTTTTAGAGTCAGAGACTAAAAGATTACAAGTTAGGTTCTTAACAACCAGCTAATACATAAAGCCAAAACTTTTTTTTTTAACAGAGACAGAGAGTCAGAGAGAGACAGATAGGGACAGACAGACAGGAAGGGAGAGAGATGAGAAGCATCAATTCTTCATTGCAGCTCCTTACTTGTTCATCAATTGCTTTCTCATTCATATGTGCCTTGACCAGGGGGGCTACAGCAGAGTGACCCCTTGCTCAGTGACCTTGGGCTTCAAATCAATGACCTTTGGGTTCAAGCCAGTGACCACAGTGTCATGTCTATGATCCCATTCTCAAGCCAGAGACCCATGCTCAAGCTGGTGAGCCCATGCTCAAGCCGGATGAGCCTGCACTCAAGCTGACAACCTTAGGGTTTCAAACCTGGGTCCTCTGCGTCTCACACTCTATCCACTGCGCTACTGCCTGGTCAGGCAAGCCAAAACTATTTCTTAAAGTATTTTTAAAATTATTTATTTTAGAGAGAAGATAGAGTGAGAAAGAGAGAAAGAAACATCTATTTGTTATTCCACTTAATCATGCATTCTTTGATTGATTCTTATATGTGCTCTGATCAGGGGCTGAACCCACAACATTGGTGTATCTCTAATAACAGAACTACCTGGCCAGGGTTCAAAACTATTTCTAATAAAAATTTAAATTATATCCAACAGAATAATATAATTCTGTAAACTATATTCCATGATCCTGTAAGCAAATGCTTCTAAAAACTTTTCCAGGCCAGTTATTATTGTTAATAGCCTGATTTTGGTCTAGATCAGTTTTTCAAACTCTAAGTTGTAAACTATTGGTGAGTCATAAAGTCAACTTTATGGGTCAAAAACAGCATGTTTTTTAAAAAAATAGAAATATATGAATACATTATATATACTAAGAATAAGCATTACTTTAGAAGTGGCTTTCATATAAGTATAGGGTACATACCCACAGGTCTACCACATCATGATATAAATGTGGGTCATGATCAAAAAAGAAAAAGCTTGCAAGCCAATAATCTGTATCAATCCACCTCAAAAAAAAAAAAAGTCTTTTCAAAGAGCATTTCAGAACTGATCAGATTTCAAAAAATAATGATTTGTAGAGGCACAATGAGGTCTAACAAAAAAGGTGTGACATTTTAAAGTTTCAGCATTTAGAAAATTTTGAATTGGAGACAGTAAATCATGTATAAGCATTAAGGGTAAAATTGTAAAAAAAAAAAAATCTCTTCGAGGATGTTATGTTCATTCTGTAAACATTCATTTCTTTTATAAGCAATGGTTTAAAAATTTATGCAGATTTTTACCTTAAATGTTCATCTTTAAATGTATTGTATTTTCAAATTATTGTTTTTTGTTATGATTCTCATGCTCAGAGAAGTCAAATGGTGAATTGAAATTAAAGGCTTAGTAAAGAAAGACATAAATCAATCAACAATTTTTAGAAAATAAACATGCACAAAAATGCCTTTTGGTTCTAAAAATCACATGCAATGCAGTGTTGAGATTATCTAAGTCCATCCATATCTTCCAATAAATTTGCCATTTGAAAACTTCTGCCATTGACAGCATTTCCAAAACTTCATAAAACTTCTGTGAGAAAAATAAGAGCTCATGATAAGTTTAAAAACAACAGAACAGGTGCTACTTGCTTCAGACAATGGACTGTGCCTCTTTAGGAAGAGGAGCTGAGATCCACTGATTCTACAGAGGTAAATTGTAAGCAAGCTGTTTACAACCATTCATTTTTCATGAATTCAAAAGCAAAGAGTACTGGATTAGAAATAAGACACCACTCAGTGAATAGAGTTGCAACCACATAAGGGACATTAGCCATTAAGTCAGAGACATTACCTGTAACTACGGAAGCCAAACCAACAAGAGTTATGAAAAACAAACTGGTTTAAATAATGCGGCGGGAGGGCGATTTTCAGACTGCACTTCCCTGACTGTGCACCAGAGGGCGCCATGAGCCGCATGTCCCGCAGAGCTGCGGGTGAGGGCCAGGCCGCAATCCACCTCGTCCCGCAGGTGCGGTCAGTCTCCCGCAGTGGTGTGGACTCCGGGATCTGCCTGCACCAGGGCGGTACAGACTTCCTAAGGCAGATACTTACCTGCAGAGAAACGCGAAAGTGAGGCTTGCAGTCAAGCTCAGCCCAAGAGCGACCTTCGAGACAGGCCAGCTAGTTCAGTCTCAGCTGTCGGCAGCGCCTGGCAGCCGGAGAGGAACTGACTCAATCACAGCCCGACTCGGGCTGACGTCAATGTGCAGCCTGCTGGAAGCTTAATTTTTCCATTTCCCTGAGGGACCACGATTCCAGGAAATGCAATGACGTCAGCCATTTGAACTCCATGAGAGGTACAGACCATTTTAGACACTCCAGCAAAGAAACAAGTAGGCTCACAAACATCCCAAAATGCCCGTCTGCTTTGGAGCTACACAGCAATGAACTTGGAAGCCTTGTTTTTTGTAACTTGAACAGTATGTATAACTTGTAGCTGCACTAGGTATGCAACAGGTTGCAGATGAAGTAACAGTTTATTTTAGTAGAGCAGGCAGGGGAGAGAGAGATGGTGGAGAGGGAGAGAGAACTGCCTTGATCAAGTAAGTGATACTGAGCAAAGAGCCAATTGCACTAAGCTGCTGTAGAGCTGCTAAACAGAAAACTCCTCAGCGGTCCATAGATAACTTTTCAAAACATAAAAAATAATTTTGCAGAATTTAAATCTTTCTCTAAAGTTCTTACCTGTCTCATCTCCAGTTACAGCCATGACGGGCTTCTGCATGCAGAACTGCCCTGTCCTCCTCTCCCAGGTCAACACCCAGTGCCCCAGCTAGCACACTGCAGTTATAAGTGGCAGTACTGACTTCATAATGACATCACTAGCCTATCACTGCCATCAAGTTGCTTTGTCACAGCAGAGCTCACTGAAACCAAAGCCCTATAAAAAACCCTGTAATGAACCATTCAATACTCTTGTTTCTCATTTTTTACATGAAAATCTGTTGAAAAGGGCTCTGGCCAAAAAAAAAAAAAAAAGAAAAGAAAAGAAAAAAAAAAATCTCATTAACATTAAAAGTTACCTGTTTGTTTCTTATGAGGATACTACTTCTTTTTTTTTTTTTTTTTTTTTTTACAGAGACAGAGAGAGAGATAGACAGGGACAGTCAGACAGGAACAGAGAGAGATGAGAAGCATCAATCATTAGTTTTTTGTTGCGATACCTTAGTTATTCATTGATTGCTTTCTCATATGTGCCTTGACTGTGGGCCTTCAGCAGACCGAGTAACCCCTTACTCAAGCCAGCGATCTTGGGTCCAAGCTGGTGAGCTTTTTGCTCAAACCGGATGAGCCCGAGCTTAAGCTGGGGACCTCAGGGTCTTGAACCTGGGTCCTCCGCATCCCAGTCCGACGCTCTATCCACTGCGCCACCGCCTGGTCAGGCATGAGGCTACTTCTTTATTATTACAATGTCCAAGGTTTCTAGGTGAACAAAGGGGGCATAAGCCCTACAGGTTTTTCTTAACTTGGAAAAGGAGAAAAAAAATAGTTGAAGAACTTAAAAAATAAACAACTGACTGAAAGTTCAGTTAGCTCAGAGAGGCTATGAAACAGAAATGTACTTTGTAGACACTTCCAGATTCTCCAACTAAGAAATACCGAGTCACCTTTGTTTAACTTATATTTCTATTTGCTACACAAGAAAACCCGCCTGTGCCCAAGGTAACATAGAATTCGCACTAGAAAGTAGCTACTGAAATTATAAAAAGTCAAATGTAGCAAGTATTATATAGCACTCTTCCATAAATATTAGCTTGAACCATATGAACTTTTTCATACTTGACATTTTTGGCCTACAAAAATAGCGATTACATATAGGGCTCAATCTAACACATTATTTTACTAAATTAAAATTCCTAGAAAAAATTGTGATTTTCAAAAATTCACAAATCACAATTAGTATCTGTAAATTGAAAAAAATATGTCCAGCTTTATTTACATCACTTAGTAAAGTTTTGGTGCATGAAGAGCTGGATCACTATACATTTAATGATTCTAAGGTGAAACATAAACCTGGCACACGTGTAACAGTTCAGTGGACCACAGCCTATGTGTCTCTCTATGGCACAAAACAGAGTGACCTTCATCAATGATTGTACAAAGCTCAGTCTCTCATGATTAGAGTTCAAGCTGACCTTAAGTCAATGAAAGGATACTCTACCACATTTTTGCCTTTTTTAATGAAGCACCTTCTAGTAAAGGCAGGGACTTTCCACTCAGATGCTGAGGAGGAGAAACAGCAAGGAGAACCATATTTCTGGGAATTTTCCAGGACACATGAACTGAAGAAGTCTTGCTGATTAATATATAAAAAAGTCAGGGGAGCACCTTAGGCATCAGCCCCAGCGGAGCCTCCGTAAAGGATTCTTTGTCATGTCATGGCAGCCACACCTCAGGGTTTAGATCCCAGAATACTGGTCCGTTTTATTTCATATTTCAGAAAGTTCAAATTATTCTCAACATTTCTTTAAATTGGCACTTAGAAAACTAAAAAAAAACGATAAAGAAAGAAAAGAGGGAGGCTGGTTGCTTGGTTGACTACTATCAGTAAAGTTTTAATAAATTCCTGGGACCTGGAAAACTCAGTTAAATCAGCATACAGAACTAATAACATTTTCACTAGAGGAAGAGTATTTCACTTTTATTCAGCAAATGGTTTATCATGGCACCGTTTATCATATGCAAGGGACTAAGAATCCCTGTCCCAACAAAAGTTACCATCTGGGCAGGACCTTGAGAGCCACAGTTCAGCAGTATGCACCCTTTGAAGGTACAGTGGGAACTGCAGTCAGCTGCGGAGGGGAGGGAAGGCTTCCTGGGGAAGTGCTGCTCACCGTGAACAATGGCTTCAGGGCAAACAGCTCTGTGAGAAGGGCCTACAGGGGAGGGAACCAGAGCACAGGACTGGAAATGAAAGACAGCCAGCACAAGAGGGAGCAGTTTGGAGGGAGGAAGCAGAGATTTGGGTCATGTTAAGGATTTTGACTCTAATTACCTAAGGCTGACATGATTAGATGTGAATTTTAGAAACACCACTCTAAACCGCAGAGTTGAGAGTATAATGGAGAATTGGAAATGCTGGAGGCAGAAGGTTTTGTTTTTAAGAAATAGTAGTACCCAGAATCATTTTGAGGAATGAAGAAAGCAAGCCTAGCTAAACTTCAGGAACAATTCCCCCAAAAGACAGGCCTAGGAGGGCTATGCTGCCTCTGGCATGACTAGGAAAATCAGGAAGCTGCTCCACAGTGCCCAACTTCAGGCCTGCCACCTGGCAGATGAAGTCTGCTGCAGGAATCCAGGTCAGAGGGCACAGCAGCTAGAACTGGGATTATAATGGGGGTGGGGAATGGGACATGTGCTTTAGCAGGAGGAAGAATGAATGGAGAAGGTGGGTGGGGAGAGGAAGGTTTCTGGACTGAAGCAACAGGGCACACAGAACCCATTACTAAAAAAGAGTAAACAGAAGAAGAATTGGGGTGGGGAAATGAATGTGGAGTTTTGAATTTAAGAAGTCGGAGATGTTAGAGATGTGTGAGGAATATCTTGGTAGCCAGTTGGAGTCAGGGGCATAGTCAGAGGTGAATTTAATGGTGGGAGCACCATGCGTGTGCCCTAGACCCCGAGTTCAGAAGGACCCCGCAAAACCCCAACTTTACACCTTTTTTCTAATGTAAGGGGCCCAATATTTTCTTCTGTGCCTGGGGCCTCAACTGACTTTAATCTGCCTCGGGGCATAGTCACAGTGCACTGAAGCCACAGGCAGCGATGAGTTCCTCCAAGGACAGCACCCGAGTCAGACAGAAGAAGGGCAGGATGCAACCCTGAGGAACACCACTGATGCTTAGGAGACAGGCAGAGGAAGACCAGACCAACAAGAGAGGCTGGAAAAGAGGCAGAAGAAAAAATGGAAAGAATGCAGTACCAGGGAAGGGAAGGAAGCAGAGGTCAACAGTGTGTGATACTGCTGAGGGATCAGTAAGATAAGAACTGAGATCTGCAAAAGAAATTGCTGTGACCTTCATGTTGGCATATGTCCCCTGATGCTCTCAATTTAACACAGAACTAGAACTCCTGGCAATCATGATTTTTTTAAAGACTTTACTCATTTAAAATTATTTATTTATTCATTTTGAGAGAGAGAAAGAAGGGGGGAAGAACAGGAAGCATCAACTCCCATGTGTCTTGACCAGGCAAACACAGGGTTTTGAACTGGTGACCTCAGCATTCAAGGTCCATGCTTTATCCACTGTGCCACCACAGGTCAGACAAGACTTTATTCATTTTAGAGAGGAGAGAGAGAGAGAAAAGATAAAGGGGAGAGAAGGGGGGAGGAGCAGGAAGCATCAACTCTCATATATGCCTTGTGACCAGTTAAGCCCAGGGTTTTGAACCAGCGACCTCAGTGTTCCAGGTATGCTTTATCCACTGCACCACCACAGGTCAGGCAATCATTATGTTTTAAAAGGAGAAGAAAAGGAAAGAAAGAATCAAGGCAAGGAGAAAAAGAAAATGAGGAATAAAGATTGGAAGCGAAGAAACCGAATTTATTTGTATTTGATATATTTGCAAAGTATCAAAGATAGAGTCACAAAAAACCAGCATATTATTAGGAGTAATTAAGTTTTCAAGGTTAACCAAAAAAATCTCCTTTTTAAAAAAATCATTATTTCTCTATACCAGCAACAACTAGAAAATGTAATGGGAAAGTATTCAAAATAGCAACAAAAAACAGGGGATGTTGTGTAAAGCACGGTGACTATACTTAATAATGCTGCTTGTATATTTCAAAGTTGCTAAAGAGTAGATCTTGGAGTTCTCATCACAAGAAAAACAGATTTATAACTATGGGTGGAGACAGATGTTGACTAGACCTATTGTGATCATATATGAACTCATACAAATAGCAAAACATGATGTTGTACACCTGAAGCTAATATGTTATATTTTGGTAATATCTCAAAAAAAAAAGAGAAAGACTTCAGTTCTCTCTAAATGAATCTATAAATAAAATGCAATCTCATCATTGGTTTTATATTATTATTATTGTTTAGAAATGCAGATTTATTCCAAATCCGTATGAAAGAATGATGGTTCACAAAAGCTAAACAAAACAAAAAAGAGGAACTCATTCTGTGAGATAATAAACCAGCATGCTACTAGCATATAGACAGGGACCAACAGCACAGAACAAAGAGTACTGAAAGAGATCCAAGTGTACATGAGAGCCTACTTTATAATTAAGACTGCCCCAAATTAATGGAGAAAGGACAATCCATCAGTAAGAGAAAAGTGGCTCCATATGTGAAGAAGTAGTAAAAATAGATTCCTGCCTAATACTCTATAGAGGTGAACCTCAGGTGAAGAAAGGGCCCAATGTAAAAGGTAAAATGATGAAGCTAATAGAATCTTTGTAGAAAAATATCTTTGTGACTTATGGAAGAAAAAGAGTTCTTAAATCCCCAAAGCACAAAACATATATTATCTATGCAAAACAATAAAAACATCTCTCATTGTTAGAGTAGCAAGCTTTTAATGGATTTTCTATATTTAAAAAATCAGACTAAAGAATGATTCCTCACCTGGCCTGTGGTGGTGCAGTGGACAAAGTGTCAACCTGGAATGCTGAAGTTGCAGGGGGTGGGGGGTGGGGGTGGTGTGGATAGCCTACTTCAGTCAAGGCACATACAAGAAGCAACTATTACTGAGTTGATGCTTCTGGCTCCTCTCCCTCCCATTCTCTCTCCTCTCTCTAAAATTGGTAAATAAAAATCTTTTTTAAAAAAGAAAAAAAGGATGATTCCTTATGATTATTCATGTAGATTTACATTTAGATTTAGAGGGTTCCTGAGTATGAGGGAAATATACAGTCCCTGAATTAAGATGGTCTGCTTACGGTTTTTTGACTTCACAGTGGTGAGAAAGCATATACATTCAATAGTAACTGCACTTGGAGTCTTGATCTTTTCCAGGGCTGGTGATTTAAGGTCCATCCTCTCCTGATGGTGGGCAAGTGCAGTGAACACAGCTCCCCACCAGCCCGGTGGTCACACAGGTCAACAGCCCATACTCTACAGTGTTCACTGTGACATGGTTGTGCCCAACTAAGCACATTAAAGGTGGGCTCAGCTAAGCAATGATGTTCAGAAGGTTAGGTGGATTAAATGCATTTTCAACTACAGTACTATATTTTCAATTTATGATGGGTTTATCAGACCATAATCCCACCAAAAGCCGAGGAACATCCATAATGGGTGACTTTTAGAAAAAACACTGCAGCCTGGCCAGGTGGTGGCACAGTGTATAACAGCGTCAACCTAGAATACTGAAGATCTGGTTTCGAAATCTGAAGGTCACTGGCTTGAGCAAGATGTCACTGGCTCATCTGTCCCTCCCCCCGCAAGGCACGTATGAGAAGCAATCAATGAACAACTAAAGTGCTGCAACTATGACTTGATGCTTCTTCTCTCCATCCCTTCCTGTCTCTCTCTCTCTCTTTCTCTCTCTTGTGCTAAAAAAATAAAAACAAAGTTCAAAGGACTTCAATAGTATTTAAAAAACAAAAACAAACAAAAGAAGAAAATATTACAGTATTAGGTCAGTACTATGAATGATTCCATACTCCATATATGCTACCACTTGGGTTCCTCATAGACTTTATTAGTCACATTAGCCTCCAGAACACTTGGGAGTACAGCTAGTTAAAGAGAGACCTATCCATTATCATCCGCATCTTCCATACTCAAAGACTTTCAAACTAAAGTAACTGACATTATTCCCTTTGAAACTAGTGTTGTATCTTAAGTCCTCAGCAAATTAAATAAAAAATACAGGATTTTGAAAGTTGTAATAAACACATTATAGTTACATAAGCACAACTGAATGAAATTAGTATATAACTCAAATTTAACTGAAATCTCAGGTTTTCCAAAAAGCATAGGGCTATAATCCAAATGCTTTATTTCATGGCTATCAGCTTCTGTAAGAGGTAGAATAAGTAACTAAGAATTTACATATACTAAGAATGGTCTAAATAAAAAAAAAATCAGTCATTGTTTTAAAACGAGATGTCTATAAGTTAAGACTTGATTGTAACACCTGGGGAAAAACCCAAATTCAGTGTATCACAGACTGGATACTTAAATCTTCATAGACTAGGTAATAAGCATATATTAGGTACAATATTTATAACCCTCAAATAAAAGATATTTACTTAATTAAAGAATTCACTCATGTTTTTTACTCCCTTTTTTCATCATGCTATGCTGAATTTAACTTTTTTTTTTTTTTTTTTTTGACAGAGAGAGAGTTAGAGAGAGGAACAGACAGGGACAGACAGAAAGGGTGATGAGAAGCATCAATTCTTTGTGCAGCACCTTAGTTGTTCATTGATTGCTTTCTCATATGTGCCTTGGGGGGGGCTACAGCTGAGCCAGTGACCCCTTGTTCAAGCCAGCGACCTTGGGCTCAAGCCAGTGACCTTTGGGCTGAAGCTGGTGAGCCCACGCTCAAGCCTGCAACCTCGGGGTTTTAAACCTGGGTCCTCTGCATCCCAGTCCGACGCTCTATCCACTGTGCCACCGCCTGGTCAGGCTAACTTTTCTTTAGAGCCAATAACATCTGCTAAAAAATAAAAATCATTTATTTAATTTGTTTAATATACTAAAATATTTCTTCTTCAAGACTTTACGTGCCCCCCCCATCTACCTCCTGCATATTTCAGAAAACTATAAAATCACCACTAAATAGTGTGAGATAGTAACCCACAGGTATTGTAAATGTATTAGATTAATAAAATATACCTTGAACAACAACCTGGCTGCCTGGGACAAAGAACTGCTGAGTGCCATCAGCGGCCTGTGCTGCGTACTGCACAATGGTGGCACCTGGTGGAGGAGCTCCTGAATTTGTCATTGTTAATGCCTGCAGTCCCTGAACACCATCAGATCCTGGGTTAGAAATCTGGATTGCTCCACCTTGGGCTATAGCAACTTAACAAAAAAAGAAAAGAAATATTAGAAAATTTCACGCTTCATTTTTAATACTGTCATATTGGAAGAATATATACTCTAGGTCTGTATATTACCAATGCTTCCCGTTCTCCATTTACCCTTATTTCTTTATGTTGAAGTGATAAGGAGATCCTTTTGACAGGACAATACTCTGAAAAGGCTCATAAATACTTGAAAATATCTTATATTCTGAACTGTCTCAAATATATAAGCTCATGCAGCTCTCCTCTCCCTCGACATCCACCTAAATTATTTAAGAGGAAGAGAAGAGATACAAACAGTCTAGCTTCGTGATTTTCTCCATTCTTTCAGATATTTTAGATACTAATAAACAGCATTCTAACAATTAGGAAATGGTCAATGAAACTCTAATGAGTATCATAAATACTATGAATTCAGCTAACTACAGTACTTTTCTTACTTATCATCAAAAGAAAATAGCTTTTCATGTAATATATATTTTTGTTTTTAAAGCTCAAGTCTACAAAACTGTAGCTTTTACCATTTTGACTATGTCAGTAGAAACCTGAAATATAAAGTGTTAAATTATAAAGGACCTTAAAAGCTAACTGTATTGAAACAATTTGTGCTACAATATTTACCTCTATCAAGGATCTTGAATAACTAGGCTAATGGCAACAATTACGAGAATTTCCTCTAAATACTGAGACTTGCCAGTCATGTTTAAAAATTAACATTTTAACTAAAAGTTTCAAAAGAATAATTGATCAAGTGAAGTGTTTTAAAATTTTCTTCTAATAGACATATCTAAATATCTGAGTTTGGTATACTTTAACATAAAGATTATGACTCCACATTTTAGTTTAAACACTAGAGATTAAGTGGAACCAAGAGCTATCTTTTTTTTTTTCAGAGACAGAGAGAGAGTTAGAGAGAGGGATAGATATGGACAGACAGACAGGAACAGAGATAGATGAGAAGCATCAATCATCAGTTTTTTGTTGCAACACCTTAGTTGTTCATTGATTGCTTTCTCATATGTGCCTTGACCGTGGGCCTTCAGCAGACCGAGTAACCCCTTGCTCGAGCCAGCACCTTGGGTACAAGCTGGTGAGCTTTGCTCAAACCAGATGAGCCCGTGCTCAAGCTGGCGATCTTGGGGTCTCAAAACTGGGTCCTTCCGCATCCCAGTCTGATGCTCTATCCACTGTGCCACCGCCTGGTCAGGCTTTTCTTTTTTTTTTTAAATGACATATAAACCAGCTAACTAGATTTTACAATGAAGATAAAAATAGCATACCATCAGAATGACAACACTGATAAATCAACGTAAATGCCTAATAGAAATGTTATAGTAGTATATATACTTTGGAATTTCCAAATTATTTCCTAAAATCTTAATAGTACCTAAGCAGAGGTCCACTTGAGCAACGACCTGATCATATAAACCTGTTGGAACTATTAAAAGAGTAACAATAAATTTTTAATTCTTGACCTAACATAAAATGATGGGTTAACATTTTGAGTTCAACACAGATTCGTTCTCTGTGTTTTTAGTTATACTGACAAGCCTCTATTAGATAGGATTAATGGAAATTGAAGAGTCAGCTACAAAATGTCCATAGTGCTGGGATTGGGAAACTCTGATGTAATATCACGGTATCTGGATCATCTCGAGTGTTATATTCGGACACACTTTACAAACAAGATTTTACCACGACTATCCAAAGATTTCAAAGGTCTCAAGATTCTCCCTTTAGAATAAAAGGTTTGGGAGAGATCTCACCATATCTACCTTCTTAAAATAGAACTATGAGAAAGAAGAGATAAGGCTTCCTTAAAGCCTCAGGCTGGACACAAGTACATTTTATATGTTGTCATACATTTGAATGTGTTTTTAGTTGATTAGTTTGATGTCATTGAAAGACAAGCATAGGCAGTGTAAGCACAGTGTATACAAAGCACAAAGCATAGGGTTTATCTACATTTTAAAAGCTGAAATGAGAGACAAGTGTTTATTTGGGATCAAAGAATTGTAATTTTGGCCACGCACTTTCAGGCAGAAACTCATATAGTGTCCCAATTACAGGGTGAAGCAAAGCATTTTTATGAGAAAAATGAAAGCAATAATTATATGAAAAGAAGAAAAAACTCCTATTTGTGCTGACAGGCTGGGCTACTTACTACTCACTACGTGTGACTGTGTACTGACTCTATCTTCACATAGAAGGTCCACAATGATTATTAGTTCTTGTAATCAGTCTGTCCTGCTGACTTTACAAACAACTGTTTGTAAAAAAAAGGGTAGTTTGGCTCAGTCCAAAGTTTCAAAAAACACGAATAGCTAGACAGCCCTCTGAATAGCTGCTCTGTCCCCCAACGCCTGTCATTACTTATCACGCTGTCAAGGAGCAGGCACTCAAGATGATAAATGAATGCTATCTGTTCCTTACGACACACTATGTCATAAACAATGTAAGCCACTGGTGAGTCTAGAAGAGTTAAATTAAGTGTGGTTTCAAATTCTGATAATAGGACTTAATTGTCAATACCAATGATTGAAATGCCAATTATTGGACTAGTAAAAAATCTAAGAGTAGTTGCTTTCAAGGATAAGAACCATGAAATAGGCAGACAACAAAGATCCTTGCTTTCTTTTTTTCCTACTTTTTTTTCACAACCCCCCTTTTTTTCAATGTTTCCCCATAGTTCCAACCAAAACTTGTTTGCTTTCAACACTGGAAAACTGACATATCAAGAATCTGTTCCTCTCATTCTATTTTCTGGTAAAGACATTATATAATTACTGTATATGTGAAAGACAAAAGCTAAATACACATAAGCTGGCTCTAGGGGGAAAACTGTCTATTGATAAGTCTCATACTCTAGCCTAGCTCTTACTTTTTATATATAAATAACAAAAGTACATTTTATTTTGGCATTATCAAATGACAGAGGACCTTCTCATTTCAAATGTTGCCTCTTATTTGACAAGAAACAAGATTTCCTAATGGTGTATATTGGAAATAGGCTTTGTGTGTATGTATGAGCATACAAGAGATTTGAGAAAACATTTTAGGTTACTATATATTCAAGAATAGTATAATAAGTGCTCTCAGTAGGCACACACTGAGATAAATTAAATAGTAGGAAAAACCAAGATAAAGTCAACTAAATGAGTTTAGTCACATCCTTTGTTTTAGCTTATTTAAAAACACATATAGGGCCCTGGCTGGTTGGCTCAGCGGTAGAGCGTCGGCCTGGCGTGCGGGGGACCCGGGTTCGATTCCCGGCCAGGGCACATAGGAGAAGCGCCCATTTGCTTCTCCACCCCCCACCCCCTCCTTCCTCTCTGTCTCTCTCTTCCCCTCCCGCAGCCAAGGCTCCATTGGAGCAAAGATGGCCCGGGCACTGGGGATGGCTCCTTGGCCTCTGCCCCAGGTGCTAGAGTGGCTCTGGTCGTGGCAGAGCATCGCCCCTGGTGGGCGTGCCGGGTGGATCCCGGTCGGACGCATGCGGGAGTCTGTCTGACTGTCTCTCCCCGTTTCCAGCTTCAGAAAAAAACAAAAAAAAAACAAAAAAAAAATACAAAAAAACACATATAGGAATTTTCTAGCAAGAATTTTGTTTCATTTATTTTTCCTGCTCACTCATCCCATACCTTTTTTTTTTAAGTCTGAAATATTTCCAAACAAATTCCAGACATTACATCTGGCTAATCATTTTTAAATAGTGTTTGGCTCATATCACGGCCATTAATAACAAATGAAAATAAAATACCTTTGTACTTCCCACTAATTTTACTTTGGGGACTAACATTTTCTTGGACTGACACACATAGGTGAAGCATAAACGCTTGCACCTGTGTCCACACTGCTAGGACCCATGAGGAAGGCACACTGGCCTGTAAATATTAACTGGGACTCAAGCAGAAGTAAAATTGTTTCTCTATTTTAGACAATATGCATACTTATTTTCTTCTTTTAAGAAATCCTTAATAGCATAACAGTTTCATAAAATATCTAAATTAAATTAAAATTAAACAGCTAGGTTTACTTTTTATAATCAAATTCTGCTCCAACGTCCATTATTGATTCAAGCTTGTTAGTATGTTATCTGCTCATAGTTGAGGTGGGGAGAGGTTATGCTCTGTTGTTCTAGTAGCTCTGGGAGGTCCCTATCTGCCCTCACTGATGTCTCAGGTGAGTTATACCACATAATTAAATAGGTTACTCTATACATACTAGTTGAATGTTGGACACACTGACTGGCCTTACATTAAGAAAGCATTTGTCTAGCTAAAGTGTAATTCATTAATTTACTTAAGTATTTTCCAACTAAGTTAGTTTTAGTGGTTACACAAATGTCTTTATATATATATCCTTACACAGTCATGGTATTTAGTTTCAAATCAGTATTAACCCAAGTATGGTTTCTCCATCTCCAACTACCATTTATCAAAGTAGCCAGGATGCTATTATATCAGCTAATCCAGGAAATAAATTATTTTAAAAGTGATACACAAAACCAGGTTTTAAAAATCTGCTATTTCCACTACTGATTGCCACTGAGTACTTCTCTCCTAAAACTATTAATATCATTGATGGGAAATATTATGTACAGAATAAAAATTCAAAAATTTTGTTAAAAAATGTTTAATTAAAAATATTTTAAAGTATTGTAAAACTAATACAGAAGGAAGAAGATAAAGGTAAATAAGGGTAGAAAATGGGGGGAAAAAGTTCATGACCAAATGAGGAACGAGAATGTATTTACAATTTCGTCTGACCTCTTTTTAATTGATGCTCATCTTTTTAACCCTAAACCTGTATAAATGAGCTAATTGAAATGCATAAACAACTGAATGTGTAATCAATTATCCTTTGAGCCATCTTTATTCCAAATTGCAATAAAAAGAGTGCATTTTCATTAAATTAACTTTAAAAAGAACAACAGACTTTATTCCTGTGAATTCTCAGATTTAATTCAAAAAGTGAGCACAAAACTGAGTGTAAGTACCCTTCAAAGCAGAAGGAACACTAAAACACCCTCAGGCTAGAACAAGAACAGCAGCACCAAGGCCAAACGCCAGATTGACACTAAGGAGACAGACACCTCGACATCTGCTTTGAAAATCACCTTGGGAGAAGGTGGGCAAAGCCCCTACTAAAAGCAATAAATGCAACTGCATTTACCTTAGAATGTGTGAGCCTATCATGTGCAAATTCTTTTTCTGAAGATTGGACTCATATGAGTCTCCTGAGAATTCTGAATTCTTTAGCAGTCCACATAGTTCATAATATCTTATTCATAATGGTGGGTTTTGGATTGATCCACTTGCCTTTAGTGTATAAAAATTCCAATAAAGAGGAGTTAATACAGACTCGTTCTAACAAAGTTCCTAGCAAAATAAAATAGAAGTAAGTAAAGAGACAAGGGACATTTGGAAAAAAAAATAATTTGAAGTCTTGGGTGATAGTTCTAAATTGGTAAGGAAGAGTTCAGGTCAGGTATACTAGAATGTAGGATACAAAAACAACTGTTTTTAGAGAAAACTAAATGAATTAAACTTTGAACATTTTAATCACTTTAGTTGTTTTTACTATGCATTTATGAATTCACTCTCATTTCATTCATATCTTACACCGGATGTAAATTATTCGCTTATTCTAAACATTTCTGAACCACCATCTTTAAAAATATTCTCCTAACACAGGAAAGATTTCTTTGACTAGAATATCATTGGCACACAGCAAAACTATAGCCAAGATCTGTCCTTTCAGTAAAAGTGTAGCTCATTTTCTTGGTGTTGCAATAATGAATCTCTGCCCACTTTAAGTTATTATTCCTACCCCCAGGTAGGAAAGTTAGCATATTGTAGCTTTCACTTCTTAGTTTGTGATTAAAAAACTAGTTGAGTGTCCGATTGGGACGCAGAGGACCAGGTTTGAAGCCCTGAGGTTGCTGGCTTGACCCGGCTCATCTGGTTTGAGCAGGGCTTACCCGATTGAACCCAAGGTCACTGGCTTGAGCAAGAGTCACTTGGTCTGCTGTGCGCCCCCCTCCCCCAAGGCATGTATGAGAAAGCAATCAACAAACAACTGAGGTGCTGCAGCAAAGAATTGATGCTTCTCATCTCTCTATCCCTTCCTGTCTGTCTGTCCCTCTCTTTCTGTCTCTGACACACACACACAAAGTTGAAGTAATAAGGCCAACTTCTATCAAATATCTAACTTTCAATTATTAAAAATATAACAGCTTGTATATGGGGAAACCTGAGTACACTTACTTTTAATTCTTCAACTTTGACACAAAATTATTTACTTCTGTCTTTAACTTTAATTACACCAAATTAAAAGTAACCTAAAGTAGTAAGTTTTGGGAAAAAGAAGCAAAGCTAAGTTTGGGGGATAGTACTCCATGGATAAAAGTTGAAGAAAGAATTAATTTTTGTAATAAAAGATTATAAAATGGTCTCAAAATTAGATACATAAATATATATTAAAAAACCTTCAGAAATTTTAATAAAATAAACTCCGCTAACCTAAAAACCAAAGGACACCAAATTGTTTCTATTTTTGAGATTTAGTAACAACATTAAAGCATTAATATCTACTAAATTATTCCTAGTAAAAAATAAAACTAAAGAAATAGATCTTGTGCATGTGTAAAGATATCCTCCAATTAAAGTACATGTTTTCTAAAAAGTTGAAATTTTAATATTCATTCTTCCAATGAAAGAATTATCAACAGAAACAAGTGTCACTAAATGTTTACAAAATGTATTTTTAACAAAGGCAAAATCACTTTTCATGAACCAATAAATATGCCAGTTTTTACATGGGACAGCACACAAAGAACCAGCACCACTCTGCATTAGTCACTGCCAGGTTCAGAGCTCCACGGTCCACAGTAAAAACCCCAAGTAAGACAGCCCAGGACCTCTAATGTGGCAAAAAGACAGGTGCTCTCCTTCCTAACACTGGCTTTCTCCTTTGCAGAGCTCCTGACTGCACCCACCAGGCCACCCAGAGTGATGTTTAATGCCCAGCCCTCCTCTCCGCGCTGCATTAAGAGCTGGAGAAGCATTAAGAGCTGGAGAAGTCGAGCCTTTTGGGAACGTGAATCAGACTTCACTTTGGCTAGCTAACGTTTCTCTGTGACATGTCAAAGTAGCATGTTTCTCTTCCCAACTTTTACCTGTTATCTCCTTGTGGCCTCACTCTAACCCCAGAGTTTGTCAATTTAGTATTATTCCCACTTCAGAGACTAAAAACCTGAGATGGAAAAACAATGTTTGCTCTGACGTAGTTGGCCAACGACAGGACCAAGAGGCCTTCTCCATATCAACTTTAGCTTTAACATTCTCTCAACCCAACGTTTTCATGATTTGTTTCAGCTAATAACCTCAGCCAATAAACCCACTGCCACCCCATGCATATCACCTCATAGAGAGATCACTGCTTTCGACCTGCCAGATGGTGTTCAAGATGGCAGTTCCCCAAACTTTAAGATTTCTGAGCATTATTTCATCAGTAATTTCCAACCCTTTCCCTGTCATGACACAAACAGAAAATGATGTGCGTACAGCTGACCAGTCAGGAGGTTCCCTTAGGTCTAAGCTAGCCCGTGCAGCACTCGGGGGCAGAGGGCATGAGGAGCCCAGCGTTCCTGGGACCTGTGGGCTGCACTGCCAGGGCACACAGCTGGCCCTCTCTGGTTTTCAGTTCTAATACTCCCACATGTTCTCAGTGGGCCAGACACGAGGCATGTAACAGAGAGGGAAGAAAGAGAAATGACAATGAACACCTCAAGTCCAACTCTTAGAGAGAGTGGGGAGTTTTCCTTTCCCAACGTGAATTTTGGACATGTCACTCAGCACCTTGTATAGGCTGGAGATAAATTACACCCCAGGTATAATTTGCCAGATATTACACCAGGTATTATGGTAGGAACTACCCACAGAACTGAATTACTAATGAAGAATGTTAATGCTGCAGATTAACCGTCACTGTAAGGAAAACTCTAAAAGACTAATGACTCCAAAAGGTTTTCCCATAGATTAAAGAAGATTACAGCTTGCTTAAACAGCCAAATCTTAAATTAAGACTTGAGACTTTCCTAGGTATTGCTACTTTTAAAAGGAAAAGAGAAACCATATCCAAAATGTTAATACTGTTTTTGGGCCAACATAGTATTGAACATCACACATATTCTAGTGTCTAAGCCACTGTGTTTTTGTAAACCCTTTTCAGTCCTTTTTTGGTCTTGTTTCCCTCACCCTTTTTTTCTTCCTAGATTTCCTTTTTTAGTTAAGCATTTTTATGTATCAAATGGTCTGGATTTAAGAAAAAACACACAAAAAACTAGTGCTTTAATTAAAGCAAAAAGCACAGAATGAATAGTCCATTAAAATGCACAAGACTAAGTGTGAATTTATCTGTTTATTTAGAGCTTTTGGTGCTGAAATTTCAAATAAAATGGCCTATCTAATTGCTGTAGTTTTAAAAAATTAATCATTTTTCCATTCTTGTCTAAGAAAAAGTGCAGCACAAATCAACACAGTAGAGACTAGTGAAAACAGAATTACATTTAAAACATAATTTAGAAAACATATGCTCCTCTTTTAAATTAGTAAGTAAAAAATGTAATTGTTGGTAGCAAAAGCCAACAAGAACAAAATACAGACATTTATATCTTATGTTTGCATGCATCATAAAGGCAACAAAAAACAGTAAGTTTTAAACTTTTACTAAACATGAATATAAACATATAAATAAGAAAACAACCACCCTTTATTTTAAACTCAATTTTTTTTCTATATTCAGTAAAAAAATATATTACTTTTCAAAAGTATATGACAGCTATCAATACAAATCTCACTTCTTTAACATGTACTTTTCATTCTGATACAGTGTAGGAATTATTATGCACTTTAAAACAGGATAGTTTAATGCCGAAACCCGAGTTGCTTCACTGTAACAAGAGAAGATTAAGCTAGCACTGTATTGTACGGAATTGCAGCATACATACTGTATTGCCCCGTGCTAGTCTGATATATGCTAGTCGGCACTGCCATAGCAGCAATATTGGGTGGTGTGCCTTCTTCCTCTGATTTTTCTTCTTCAATCTTGGGAACACCAGGCACATCAGAGGAAAGGTCATTCAGTATTTTTCTACAATATAATTTAACAATACAAATAATTAGGTATCTGAATGAGATTTAAAACAAAAAAACTATAGCGTAAAAATTTGTCTGATGTATATACTTACTCTCTCTTTTTGAAAAAGAAAGTATCATTACAGTGGAAACTTAACTTACCGATAAGAGGGTCTTCGTGAAAGGATTTCTCTCCGTTTATGAGAATCAATTACACCTTCTGATTCTGCAGACTCATCTGTCTCTGCAATTGTTGCTACCTATAATACAAGAATTTCTGATGCATCATAAATGATATTATCCCCTTTGTTTAAAAAAGTGCAACGTGCCTGACCTGTGGTGGCGCAGTGGGATAAAGCATCGACCTGGAAATGCTGAGGTCGCTGGTTCGAAACCCTGGGCTTGCCTGGTCAAGGCACATATGGGAGTTGATGCTTCTAGCTCCTACCCCCTTCTCTCTGTCTCTCCTCTCTCTTTTTTTTTTTTTGTATTTTTCTGAAGCTGGAAACGGGGAGAGACAGTCAGACAGACTCCCGCATGCGCCCGACCGGGATCCACCTGGCATGCCCACCAGGGGCGATGCTCTGCCCACCAGGGGACGATGCTCTGCCCCTCCGGGGCATTGCTTTGCCGCGACCAGAGCCACTCTAGAGCCTGGGGCAGAGGCCAAGGAGCCATCCCCAGCGCCCGGGCCATCTTTGCTCCAATGGAGCCTTGGCTGCGGGAGGGGAAGAGAGAGACAGAGAGGAAGGAGGGGTAGGGGGTGGAGAAGCAAATGGGCGCTTCTCCTATGTGCCCTGGCCGGGAATCGAACCCTGGTCCCCCGCACACCAGGCCGACGCTCTACCGCTGAGCCAACCGGCCAGGGCCTGTCTCTCCTCTCTCTCTCTCTCTCCCTCTCCTCTCTAAAATGAATAAATAAATAAATAAATTTAAACATTTTAAAAAGTGCGACTAAGGGTCTTTGGGTGCAATGCTAAGCCAGGTGCTGGGGAAGCGGCAAGCAATGGAACACAGCAAACCCGCAGTAATGGAGCTCCCACCAGGCTTAGGAATGGGATCACAGACAGACATCTCAGCCATAGAAGGGGGTGGTGCAGATCACAAAGACCACAGAAATGCAAATACAAGAATGGATGGGACAGCAAGTGAGGCTTCATAGGAGAAGCCTACATATAAGCTACCTTAGACCCAAGATCCCAACCCTCAAAGTACTCTCCCAAATCCATCAAGCAGCGAGTGAGCTAGTGACAGAGACAGAAGAAAGCACCTAGATTTCAATGCCTCTTCACACCTGTAAGGCCAGTGGTCACCACCATGGCCATGAAGGGTCTCACTGGATTCATGCAGATGGTAAAGGAACAGTGTGGAGCCAGAAAAATGGTGGGTCATTCTGTTTATTAAAGTCTCGTAATAGTGGATTCACAAACAGTCAGGGAAAATCACTTCCCTTTCTCTCTCCAAACTCTCTGGGACTCACAGCCCCCACCTACCAGTGTCAGCAGGGTTCCCAAGCCCCTCAGTACTCTCCAGCAAAACAGGGAGGGTGGAAATACTCCTTCTCTGACAAACAATAGCAAGCAATGGCCCCTCCCAAGCAGGAAGGCAGTCTGCAATTTGCAATCTGCCGCCCTGAGGGCAAGCATCCAGAGCCTTCCATAGACTATACACACATGGCTGCCATAATACAAGAAAAAAACCTAAACACACTTGAAATACATTGGTTTGCCCAACACCACCATAGCTGACTGAACCTGGGTCTTCAAGCTAGACACCAGGTAGGTCCAGAGAAGAAAGAATATTTAAGCAGGTAAAGAAGCCTTGTTGAAGTTAGGATTTTTATTATAACAAGTCAGTTAAAACTTGATAATGGAAGGTCTTGAACTCAAAATAAGGAATTTCTCCTTAAATGAAAGATCAGAGTTTTAAGCATAATCATTTTTTTCAAGTCAAGTAATAATACAAAATGATTAAACAAAGTCAGAGATCTAAAATTACAAATCTGTCTACAACATGATTGTTCTCATTAAATTCAGCCATTTATCACTCAAACCCTAGGATAGTTCTGAGTTTACGAAACTCAATTTATTTAATATTACAATTACATGGGAGTTTGATTTGGGCAAAATCAAGAGATTATTAAAATATGACCAATGCCACCAGGAATATACACTTCCCAAGTTGGCACATGTGTGGCAAGGTACCAAAGAACTGTAAAACTTAGTACTGGCAATGCCATTTTAAAGAGGAAAAGTCAGGCTTTGAAAGAATAAAGGTTATCTGAAAAACTTCCTTTCCCTTTCAATAAGAGACAATATTTACATATCCTACACTGATTTAACTCTTCCTCCCTTCCTGGAGTCCTGGAGTAACATATGCCTCTAGACCAGGGGTAGACAACCTTTTTATACCTACCGCCCACTTTTGTATCTCTGTTAGTAGTAAAATTTTCTAAACGCCCACTGGTTCCACAGTAATGGTGATTTATAAAGTAGGGAAGAAACTTTACTTTATAAAATTTATAAAACAGAGTTACAGCAAGTTAAAGCATATAATAATAATTACTTACCAAGTACTTTTTTTTTTTTTTTTTACAGAGGCAGAGATAGACAGGGACAGACAGACAGGAACGGAGAGAGATGAGAAGCATCAATCATTAGTTTCTTGTTGCGCATTGCGACTTCTTAGTTGTTCATTGATTGCTTTCTCATATGTGCCTTGACTGTGGGTCTTCAGCAGACCAGTAACCCCTTGCTGGAGCCAGCAACCTTGAGTCCAAGCCGGTGAGCTTTTTGCTCAAACCAGATGAGCCCACGCTCAGCTGGTGACCTTGGGGTCTCGAACCTGGATCCTTCCGCATCCCAGTCCGACACTCTATCTACTGCACCACCACCTGGTCAGGCACTTACAAAGTACTTTATGTAAGATTTTCACTAAGTTTGGCAGAATAGATCTTTATAATAAACAACTTACTACAGTTAAATCTTTTTATTTATACTTTAGTTGCTCCGCTACCGCCCACCATGAAAGCTGGAACACCCACTAGTGGGCAGTAGAGACCAGGTTGACTACCACTGCTCTAGACAAAGGAATGGGAGGTAGACACTAAAAGATTTGTGAATGTCTTTGATATGTAAAACAACATCACTATTGTGTTACCTTGTAAGTTTTAATATGTAGAAATGTTTTTTTATAGATCCTATCCAGGGGTCCCCAAACTTTTTACACAAGGGGCCAGTTCACTGTCCCTCAGACCGTTGGAGGGCCGCCACATACAGTGCTCCTCTCACTGACCACCAATGAAAGAGGTGCCCCTTCCAGCAGTGCGGCGGGGGCCAGATAAATGGCCTCAGGGGGCCGCATTGTGGCCCGCGGGCTGTAGTTTGGGGATGCCTGCCAAATGTTATAAGCTTGTTAATGATTGATTATTGTGTCATGTTTCCCATTCCTTTTCCCCCCAACTTGTATGTGATCAAGTATATATAACTAGCCTCAGAGCTATATTGACACTGCACGATTTGGGTCAGCTATGCCCGTGTAAGTCATATGTAGCCGGCTTATTAATAAATCTCCTCCTAAACTTCTTCTGTATCCTGCCTGGGTGTCTATACATAACCCATGGAATTAAGGTACGCTACTTTAGAACACATGGATGAGCATACGTGTTCACTTACATATGCGACCATGAGTCTCTGGTCATGGATACCCCACAAATAAGCATACTCACCAATAAACAGAATTTATTAGAAAAAATGTTGTTGCAATTGACAATCATATCTTGCCATCAAATATTTGTCACTTTACAATGGACTTTTTCACATCTCTTATATAATCCTAACAACCTCCCACGTGAGGCAGGCTGTTAATATACCCATTTTAGAAAGGCAAAAACTGAAGTTCACTCAGAGAGATCAAATGACTTGTTCATCATTCAGTGGGGAGAAATTTTAAGGCAAGATCCACTGCCACCTATCTCTACAAAGATAATTGAATCAGCTGTTTCACAAAATAAAAAAAATAAAAAACTACTGAGACAAGACCTCCTTTTAGTACCCAGGGTAAAACTAAGAAGTCACTGTACTCCAATAAAAGTTACAATACAAAAAGAGAGTGGAAGACTTACTGCTTTTACAATTAAGAGTCAGAAAGTCTTGGAACCAAGGGTCATCACAGGGGGTGAAAAACAACACTGAGACTTGGAACTATTAAGACATCTGGTGCTGCAAAGATTGCCCAGCTTTTAGTGCATGTGAATCTACTACTTCAAGTGCCAGGTTGCAGCCCTTATCCTCATTCTACACAAGCTATACTCCAGTGATCAGGAAAAGACAGACTAAGTAAATGCATCTGCTTTTCTCTCAAAGCTTGTCATCAATTAGGTTCAAATAATTCTAAAATGTAAATGACAATAAACTGATCTAAAAAAAAAGACAAATTTAGTAAACAAAAGTATGTATATGTAATAATTTACATTAAAAGATGCAAAAAAAAGTTTTAGCTTCAAGAAATGTTAAGGATTTAATCTGACCAGGCAGTGGTGCAGTGGCTAGTGTCAGGCCTAGGATGCTGAGGACCCAGGCTCGAAGACCCAAGGTAGCCGGCTTGAGTGTGGGTGGGATCATAGACATGAACCCTGGCTTGAAGCTCAAGGTCACTGGCTTGAGCCCAAGGTCACTGGCTTGGCTGTAGCCCCCCCCCCAAAAAAAAAAACAATCAATGAACAACTAAGGTGCCACAACAAAGAACTTAATGCTTCTCATCTCTCTCTCCCATCCTGCCTGTCTGTCCCTCTGTTTCTCTCGCTACAAAAAAAAAAAAAAAGAAAAGAAATACTAAGGATTTAAAACCAACCTTGATAATAATAAGTAATCAAACATCTCTGGATCACAACCATATAATAATCACACCTATAAAACCAAAGTTCAAGCTAAGATATGTACACAATGTATAAACGTAAGACAGAGACAATAACATCATTATTTTCTATAGGTCACACACACTGATTTAAAAATAAACTTGAATTTCAACCTACCTACTTATGTGAGTATTCAGAAAAAAGCATCTATACTATAATCTGTATATTAGTATGTTTATCAGACATATTCTCCAAAGAATCCTCAAAATATTTTTAAGCACTAGTGAG
Source organism: Saccopteryx leptura (assembly GCF_036850995.1). Taxonomy (NCBI): domain Eukaryota; kingdom Metazoa; phylum Chordata; class Mammalia; order Chiroptera; family Emballonuridae; genus Saccopteryx; species Saccopteryx leptura. The sequence continues at coordinate 110,783,324 of NC_089507.1, read as the reverse complement.
GAACTTCGATAAATAACTTGAGCAGAGAACAATTTGAAGAATTATTCATCTGGTCCTACCAGCTGGTAGCGCAGTGGATAGAGCATTGGACCGGGATGCAGAGGACCAAGGTTCGAAACCCCAAGGTTGCCGGCTTGAGCGCGGGCTCATTCAGCTTGAGCACGGGGTCACTGGCTTGAGTGTGAGTTCATAGCCATGACCCCATGGTCGCTGGCTTGAGCCCAAAGGTCGCTGGCTTGAAGCCCAAGGTCGCTGGCATGAGCCCAAAGGTTGCTGGCTTGAAGCTCAAGGTCGCTGGCGTGAGCAAGGGGTCATTTGCTCTGCTGTAGCCCCCCAGGTCAAGGCACATATGAGAAAGTAATGAATGAACAACTAAGGAACTGCAAGGAAGAATTAATGCTTTTCATCTCTCTCCCTTCCTGTCTGTCTGTCCCCATCTGTCACTCTCTGTCTCTGTTACCAAAAAAAATAAAATAAAATAAAATAAAGAAAAAATCATTATTCATCTGGCAACTACTTATCTGGCAAATTACTGATGACAACAACAACTCTTCTGTCAAACCTGAGTATCTAGCGAAGAACAATCCATTTCACACATAAAAGGAAATTCCTCCAAACCTTTTTACTACCACAACTTGAGCATAAAAGCTACCAAGAAAAAGATGATAAATTCATAAAGGAGGAAAAAAACCCTCAAGCTCAGGCAAGTCAGAGACAGAGACTGGGAAGGAAGCTGACCTGGACGGTCTGTATTGGTGGTGACTGGAGAGCCGATGGCTGTGCTGTCTGAATTATTCCCTGGACATGCACAGTCTGGCCCGAAGGTAACTGCATGAGAGTCACAGCTGGGGAGCCTCTTCTGGTGCCTGATCCAGCAACAGAAACCTGAAAAAATTGGTCATCACTGAGGATTAAGGCTGGACATTTTTATTGTTCTTTTTTTTTTTTCTAATGCCATTACTATGATGTTTCCTGCTTCCAAGAAATAAGCAGGTGGGGGTACTTACCATTAGGAGGTGGTCACTGTCCTGGAACAGTCATTCTCTGATATGATAGGTAGTAAAGAACCCATGCTCCCCACTTTCGGTTCCCATGCTTCGATGGCAAAGAATGCTCCAAGCATGAAGTTCTATAGCAGTTAAACTACCTCACCACCACCTCACTAACAGTGAAGCCTTATTTAGGTCAGGGGATAGACTACCCTCTCAAACTTCTTAAGAGAAACTGGAGACAGAACTTAAATACGGTAAATTATCTTTTAATAAAAGAAATGTTCAACAAGATATTCTAGAATTACTCCAGATGCAAACTAATGTCTTGTCTCTATACTGATGAAAACTGTACAGTTATTTTTATGCCCCACAATCATAAAAAAGGCACAAGTCAAAGAAATCCCAAGACCTCTCACGCCCTTAGTGTCTCCAACCCAGAGAAAACTCATGCCTTGGAGCTGTGTGAGCCTCTCACCCTTTTCTTCTCCTCTGCTTTGAGCATCCAGGCAGAGGGCCAGAACCATCACTTGGCTTGCACAGAGAAGACAGGACAGCATCTCCCAGTGATCCTGAGTGCTTTCCACAGAGATCCCTACTGGTAAAACACAAGAACACCTGCATGCCTCTGGCCTCAAAACCTGCCAAGTTTTCTAATTAGTAAACAACTTGGCCATTGTAACCTCAGAAACATTGCCTCATTTGATCAATCAATCAAAGACTTTGGAAATAAAATAAGTAATCAGTTTCTATCATGAGTGGTAGTAGAACCACACAAATTTTGCAGAATCTCTGGAACCTCACTTTAAGAAACACCAGTAATTTCCAATCTACTTACACTAATAGTTTAAAAGAATTAGGCCGGTAGGTTATTGATTAGAGCATCATCCCAATACACCAGCGGTTCTCAACCTGTGGGTCGTGACCCCGGTGGGGTCGCCTAAAGCCATCGGAAAATACATAATGCATATCAGGTATTTACATTCCGAATCATAACTGTAGCAAAATTACAGTTATGAAGTAGCCACCAAAATTATTTTTTGGTTTGGGGTCACCGCAACATGAGGAACTGTATTGTGGGGTCACGGCATTAGAAAGGTTGAGAATCACTGCAATACACCAAGGTTGCAGATTCAGTAAGGGCACATACAGGAGGCAACCAATGAACACGTAAATAAGTGGAACAAATTGATGTTTCTATCTTTCTCCTTTCCTCTCTCTCACAAATCAATAGAAAAATATAAATAAGATTTATTTACAACATCATCTCCTTGGAAAATAAACGTCTTTGGCAATCCAAAAATAAAAATCTTTCATCTATGCCCTAGAACCTATGTGGTGAACAACTGTACCGAGTGCATTAGGGTAAAAAACAGAATTGCTAAAACCAACATCTAAGAAACAATAAACAGCACACCAAAGAGTTGAGAACTAATTGCTTCATTGTAGAGGCTACGAAAGTCATCAGAGGAGTACAGGATAGAAAGATCAGTGTGGGCCTGAACAAGTGAGGGCTTTGTGTAAAAGCAAGCCACAGCTTGAGCTGGGCCTCGAATGAGCCTGGGTAACAGCCGAATAGAAAAGTGAGGAACTAGGGCAGACATGTATACCAAGGGCAAATTCATCATCCCACACGCTCTGAGTATTATAATCTACCTTAGATTTTTGGGGAAATGAAAAGATTATCCCATAATGGAACCAGTAGATTTAACAACTAGAAGTTTAAAAAAAAAACAAAAAACACTTGGAGGATCTATTCTACAAATGCTCCCAGCACAAAAGACAATTCTGTATGAATTATAAAAAGGTATCCCACCTCTGTGTGAACCAATTACTAAAAGGTACTCCTTTTGCCACACAACTCGCTGTCAAACTTTTTAGTCTCAGGACACCTATACACTATTAAACATTAATGATTACCTAAAAGAGCTTTTGTTTATGTGATTCATATGCAGTAGAGTGCTATACATATTTAACAACCAGCTCTTAGGAAGGGAGAACCCTGATTTGCAGCCTTTGCTGATTTCTGTAATGCACATGTCCTACTCTATTGGCAGGATTCTAGCCTGCGGTGAAGACACTGGCATATATGCTGGGAAGAGCTGTGCCTGTCAGCTCTTGCGCTAGCACTAGCACAGCAGAGGGTCTGTGCACTGACACTGACCACGTAAAAGTTAAACTGAGAAATGTAATAAATTCTTAGTAACTCATTAAAGAATAACAATTTTACTATAAGCTACAAATAATATTTTATAAATAATTACATTTTACAAACAAAAATTTAGTGACAAGTGTATTTTATCTTTTTACAAATGTAAAAAAATTTTTGTGTCTGGTTTAACTGAAAAAAGCTAGATTCTCATACCTACTTTTATACCGAATATGTTGCAATGTTATTTTAGTTGGTATGTAAAGACCTCACTTAGACATGTTTGGTTAAAGGAGGAATATTTTAATAGCCTTTTCAAAAAAGGAGGATATTCTTTGACACTACAACAAAACTCAACAAGTGGTTATCTCTTAAAGGTTAGTTACAATGTGGAACCTGAAACCATATCTATTATATATTAAAATCCACTGATCTAACATGACCAGGTGGTGGCGTAGAGATAGAGCCCTGACCTGGGACACTGAGGACCCAGGTTGGAAACCCTGAGATCGCTGGCTTGAGCGTGGGATCACAGACATGACCCTGGTCGCTGGCTTGAGCCCAAAGGTCACTGGCTTAAACAAGGGGTCACTGGCTCAGCTGGGTCCACCTACCCTCCATCAAGGCACAAATGAGAAACAATCAATGAACAATTAAAGTGCTGCAACTATGAGTTAATGCTTCTCATCTCCCTTCCTTTCTCTGTCTCTGTCTCTCTCGCTAAAAATAAAATAGTAATAATAAAATCACATCAATCTCATCAGAAAACTATACATATTGGCAGCTAGCAAGCTCAAAACAGCTTATACAGGTTTTCCAAAATTCAAAGCTGCTGCTTAAACGCTGGAATTTTATCACTGACAATAAAGTGTCAAATGTTTTCCTTGAAGTCACAAATTCACTTCATTTGCATTTGAAATAAAATGTTTTCCAAATAAGTTTGAACAGACAGTTTGGGTATTAGTCATTCTTGTGAGAATAATGATGTCCTGTGGAAAAAAATCTTAGCTAGTTCATCTTGCTACTTAAACAATAACTCAAGCGGTTGTTATTTTTTTGTGATCGCCATTAGTCTTAAGTGTGCAGCAAATTACTTTCAGTGAAGATCCTAATTTCAAACTCAAGAATATTAAAACATGTACTTAACAGTCGAGATTTAATACAATTGGTAATATTTACTGCTTCATCAAGAATATTCCTGCTTAATGAGGCAGTGGTGCAGTGGATAGAGTGTTGGTCTGGGACTTTGAGGACCCAGTTTCAAAACCCTGAGGTCGTGGGCTTCAGTGTAGGCTCATTCAGCTTGAGCATGGGATCATAGACATGACTCTATGGTCTCTGGCTCGAGCCCAAAGGTCACTGGCTTGAAGCCCAAGGTCAGTGGCTTGAGCAAGGTGTCACTGGCTTGGCTGTAGCACCCCTCCTCCCCAGTCAAGGCACGTATGAGAAAGCAATCAATGAACAACTAAGGTGCCATAACTATGAGTTGATGTTTTCTATCTCTCTCCCTTCCTGTCTGTCTGTCTCTCTCACTTAAAAAAACAAACAAGCCCTGGCCGGTTTGCTCAGTGGTAGAGCGTCGGCCTGGCGTGCAGAAGTCCCGGGTTCGATTCCCAGCCAGGGCACACAGGAGATGCGCCCATCTGCTTCTCCACCTTTCCCCCTCTCTTTCCTCTCTGTCTCTCTCTTCCCCTCCCGCAGCCGAAGCTCCATTGGAGCAAAGATGGCCCGGGCGCTGGGGATGGCTCCTTGGCCTCTGCCCCAGGTGCTAGAGTGGCTCTGGTCGCAAAAGAGCGACGCCCCGGAGGGGGAGAGCATTGCCCCCTGGTGGGCAGAGCATCGCCCCTGGTGGGCGCGCCGGGTGGATCCCGGTCGGGTGCATGCGGGAGTCTGACTGTCTCTCCCCGTTTCCAGCTTCAGAAAAATACAAAAAAAAAAACACAAAACAACCCCCCCCCCAAAAAAAAAATAAACAAACAAATGCATATTCCTAGTCTGACCTGTGATGACACAGTGGATAAAACGTTGGCCTGGAATGCTGAGGCCGCTGGCCAGGCCAGGTCAAGACACATGAAGGAAGCAACTATGAGCTGATGCTTCCTACTCCTCTTCTTCCCCCCTTTCTCTCTCTCCTTTCTCTGAAATCAATAAATAAAATCTAAAAATATATATATATATTCCTAAATAAAACAGACTTTTCCCCACTGCAAGTGAATGGCAGTGAAGAAAACAGTGACAACTATCTAGCTGGTTGCCACTGACTTGATTCCTGTCAAGGCACCCAAACCTTCCCATTGTTTTTGCATCATTAGTGTAAATGACAACACAGAGAAAAAGAAAACTAAATCTTAGCATAATTGTCAAAACAGTAAAGAGGCCTCAGACACTCCACCAGGGTTCTGTGTACTACACTGAAAACAGCTGCTCTCCCTGAGTATAGGCTGCAGGCTGGGCTCACAGCCTGAAGATGTCTAGTAACCCCAATGGAGTCCATATGTCAGAGACTGAGCAAATATTATAAAAATTATACCCAAGAGTGCCACAGATGTTCTCACAGACTAGACCTGTGGACTGAGATGGCAGCGTCTGCGTTCACTTTCTGTGGGGAAATGGTACAGGATCAAAGAAATTAAATATTTTGAAGAACTGAAGAACAGCTCAAGAAAAAGTCATGGGGTTTTGATATCTATAAATCATGCTTTAAGTTGCTCTGTCTTTCAAGTGTGATTTTCAGGATTTTATAAGAATTTTTTTCCGAAGCAAGAAGCAGGGAAGCGGAGAGACAGAATCCTGTTTGCGCCCGACTGGGATCCACCCAGCATGCCCACCAGGGGGACGACATTCTTCTGCCCATCTGGGCCGTTGCTCTGTTGCAATGGGAGCCATTCTAGTGCCTGATGTAGAGGCCATGGAGCCATCCTTGGCCAACTTTGCCCCAATAGAGCGTTGGCTGTGGGAGGGGAAGAGAGAGATAGACAGAAAGGAGAGGGGGAAGGGTGAAGCAGATGGGTGCTTCTCCTCTGTGCCCTGGCCTATAATTGAACCTGGGACTTCCACACTCCGGACCGACACTCTATCATTGAGCCAACCAGCCAGGGTCATATTAGTATACTGATCACACAGGCCACAACAGAACATATGGCAGCCCTGAGGTATGGCACACAGATGGCATGGAAGGAAGACCAGCTATGAATGAAGAACATGAGTGGAGGCTGCAAAGGCAAAAATAGGTAAAGAAGCATTTTTTGTTTTGGGTAAGGTGCTAGATTCAGTTTTAGGTCAACTAGGTTGAAAGCAATGGTAGGGAAACCAGGTGGAAATATTTAATAGCCAAGGAGGAGTATGGAGCTCATGCTTGGGCTGGAGCTCAGACAGGGCATAAAGATCTGAGAAATACTGACAAAGTGAAATCTACAGAGTATTATAGTTAATTTATTCATAATATGAAACAGAAGTCTAAAGCAGCTCTGAAAACAGAAGGGAATTATTCTTTTCTGAAAACATACCACTGTTATAAAGATATAAACTTTAGTTTGCTTGAACTACTATGCAGACAGAAGGCAAAAAAAGAGAAAATTTTCTTATAAACATCAAATATTCATTCTAAGACTTTCTAATAAGGAAAAATCTTATGGAAACAAGGAAGCATGCCACATGAACTAGTCTAGACGTGGGGATATAGGCGTGAACAAAGAACATCTCCGTTCTCTTAAACCAGGAGGAGACAGAAAATAGAGACAAATATATAATTTTGGGTGGTGCTAAATTCTTAAAAGAAAAATGAAGCTCCTGACCAGCTGGTGGCACAGAAGAGAGAGCATTGGATTGGGACTCTTGAGAACCCAGGTTTGAACTTTGAGGTCACCGGCTTGAGTTTGGGCTCACCAGCTGTAGTGTAAGGTTGCTGGCTTGCGCATGGGATCATAGACATGAGCCCCTGGTTGCTGGCTTGAGCCCAAAAGATCACTGGCTTGAGCAAGAGGTCACTGGCTAGGCTGGAGGTGGTGTTGGGGGGGGGGGGCCCTCCTCCCCACCCACCGCTAAGGCATGTATGAGAAAGCAATCAATAAACAACTAAGGTGTTGCAACTATGAGTTGATGCTTATCTCTGTCCCTTCCTGTCTGTCACTGTCTAAAAAAGAAAAAAGAAAAAGAATGCAAAGTAAATAATTGGAGAATGACAAAGGAACGTGGAAGGAGGCTATACTCAATGTAGAAAGCTTCTCATCAGAGGGAACATGTGCACAAAAAGCCTAAATGAAGAAAGGGAGGAAGCCATAGGAAGAGCTCTGAAAATATTCACCATTTTTCAACAATCAGGTAGATACCTTCTCAGAAAACAAAAACAGCCTAACCAGGTTGTGGCACAGTGGATAGAGCGTTGGATTGGGATGCGGAGGACCCAGGTTCGAGACCCCGAGGTCGCCAGCTTGAGCACAGGCTCATCTGGTGTGAGCAAAAAGCTCACCAGCTTGGGCCCTGGCCGGTTGGCTCAGTGGTAGAGCGTCGGCCTGGCGTGCAGAGGTCCCGGGTTCGATTCCCGGCCAGGGCACACAGGAGAAGCGCCCATCTGCTTCTCCACCCCTCCCCCTCTCCTTCCTCTGTCTCTCTCTTCCCCTCCCGCAGCCTAGGCTCCATTGGAGCAAAGATGGTCCAGGCGCTGGGGATGGCTCCTTGGCCTCTGCCCCAGGTGCTAGAGTGGCTCTGGTCGTAGCAGAGTGATGCCCCGGAGGGGCAGAGCATCGCCCCCTGGTGGGCAGAGCGTTGCCCCCTGGTGGGCGTGCCGGGTGGATCCCGGTCGGGCGCATGCGGGAGTCTGTCTGACTGTCTCTCCCCGTTTCCAGCTTCAGAAAAAAAAAAAAAAAAAGCTCACCAGCTTGGACCCAAGGTCGCTGGTTTGGGTTACTTGGTCTGCTGAAGGCCCACGGTCAAGGCACATATGAGAAAGCAATCAATGAACAACTAAGGTGTTGCAACAAAAAACTGATGATTGATGCTTCTCATCTCTTTCCATTCCTGTCTGTCTGTCCCTATTTATCCCTCTTTCTGACTGTCGCTCTGTCTCTGAAAAAAATAAATAAAATAAAAATTGAAGAAAAAAAAAAAGGACTTAAAATAAACATTAAATGGATTTGTTTTGTACTTCATAATTGTACACCTCTTTTTATGAGGCTCTAAAAGTGTGGAGCATGAACTCATATAGACATGATTTACCTTTTTCTCCAGCTCTCCTGAATAATCCTCTTCTGTGGGGTGCCTGAAACATAGGTTATGCTGATGCCACCACATCCACAGAAAACTCCACTCAACAGCAGTTAGTCTGAAGAAGTTAAGATGATGCAACTGACAGCCTTACTTGGCTTTGCAATAAAAAAAAAAGTCCCAATAATGACATATATAATGGGGAAAACATCACAATGTGTAACACAGCATTCAATGAACAACTAGCAGACTAGCTTCATTCCGCAGCTAGGGTCCGTCAGATGGGGTTTATGATGTCATAGTACATATGCAAATGTCATGTGTACTGGGCCTCCATTCAAGACAGTTAGTAAAGAACGAAAAAAACAAACAAACGTGAATTCATAATATAACAGATTTTGCTATCAACTCTGTTGCCTGAAAAATTAAACCTGACTGACCAGGCGGTGGCGCAGTAGATAGAGCATCAGACTAGGACACAGGACAGAGGACCCAGGTTCGAAATCGTGAGGTATCCTGCTTGAGTGCTGGCTTATCTGGCTTAAGCATAGGCTCACCAGCTTAAGTGCGGGGTCTCTGGCTTGAGTGTGGGATCATAAACATGACCCCATGGTCACTGGCTTGAGCCCAAGGTCTCTGGCTTAAGCAAGGAGTCACTTGCTCTGCTGAAACCCCTCTCCCCATCAAGACACATATGAGAAAGCAATCAATGAAGAAAAACAAACAACTAAGGTGCTGCAACGAAGAATTGATGCTTCTCATCTCTCTCCCTTCCTGTCTGTCTGTCCCTATCCGTCAAAAAAAAATTCCCCTCTTCAAGCAAAGCAAATATCAGAATCAAGTCATTCTGAATTATCAAGTCTATTTTGCTAATACTTCTAATAAGCAGTGCTGATCATTAGAGGACTTACTAAAATTAGGGTTTCTTTATGCTTTGAAAAACAATGCTCTAGCTCATGTTTTTCTAGCTAACCCTTACAGTATCTAATATTTTTAGTAGTTTGAGCATCACTTTGTATTCTAACCAAATGAGATGTCTCACTTATCATAACATATGTAAAAAGTACTATGAAAATTAACATGCTCTTTATAGAAGTCAACATTCTTTTAGCTCTAGAACATCGAAACACCAACCTAATGCTCTGGTCACACAGACAACCTTTAAGGTGGTGCCAAAAGTCAGGAAGCTTACAAGGACAGCCTGGAAGTGGTTTGGACTTCACTCATCCAGCAGAAGATGAAATTTTGAACAGTTTCTACAGAAGAAGGTTAAAGTCAATGGAAAAACTAGAAATCTTGGCATTGTTGTTTAACATGTTGAATGCTTCAAGAATAAAATCATAGTTGTTTCTGAGAAACAGTTCTCTAAAAGATATTTGAAATATCTTATCAAAAGATACCTTAAGCCTGACCAGGCAGTGGCACAATGAATAAATAGAGCATCAGCCTGGGATGCTGAGGACCCAGGTTGGAAACCCTGAGGTCACCAGCTTGAGCGTGGGGTCACTGGCTTAGCTGAAGGTTCTGGGTCAAGGTACATATGAGAAAGCAATCAATGAATAACTAAGATGCTGCAACTTAGAACTGATGCTTCTCATCTCTCTTATTTCCTGTCTGTCCCTATCTGTCTTTCTCTCTTTAGCTAAAAAAAAAAAAAACAGACAAAAAACCCAACAAAAAACGCCTTAAGAAAAACAGTCCAGTGATTGGCTTCACGTGCTTGCACCTAACAAGGAGACGTGTGAACGTCTTTACTTCCAGATCAGTCAAGATGAAAACTGACCTGAGTCTGGGGACTGGCAGAGCCAACCTTTCCAGGCTTTGCTTACTAATAAAACAAATGAGGCACACAAGAGAAAGAAACATCTAGAAAGGGACTTTTAATTTTATCAATGTATAAGAAACACAGCACTCTATAAAAAAAATCTGTATTTGGTTTTAGTTAGAGACTAAAACTAAAACATCATAATTTACTAACCAAATGTATTTCAAAAGTAATAAATGCAGATATTGAAGTAAGCTGTAATGAGATTCTGAGCCAAAAATGGCATTTACCCAGCAGATATCTTATTAGGACAAACAGTGGATATCAAAACTATTCTTAACAATAATACAAACAACTTTTAATAATGAATAGGAAACATACAAGCCAAAAGCCAGAAACCACAGAATGAATGCCTGAAACCATTTATTAGCTGAACTTCACATTAACCTTTATTTCTGACAGAAATCAACTCTTTTAGAAACAGTAAGGAAACACACTGCAATCGCTTGAATCAGTCTATTTTATTTCTTCTACCAATTATTTGGTGTAAGTACTAAAGAATACTGACTTGGTAAAAGCAATTTTAAAAATAGTCATAATAGGCCCTGGCTGGTTGGCTCAGTGGTAGAGTGTCCACCTAGCGTGTGGATGTCCCAGGTTTGATTTCCAGTCAGGGCACACAGGAGAAGCACCCATCAGCTTGTCCTCCCCTCCCCCTTCTCTTTCTCTTTCTCTCTCTCTCTTTCTTCCCCTCCCGCAGCCATGGCTGGATTGGATTGAGTGCATTGGCTGGGTTGCGGAGAATGCCATGGAGCCTCTGCCTCAGGCACTAAAAAGAGCCCCATTATGAGCATAGGTCCCTGATGGGCAGAGCATAGGCCCCAGAGGAGGGTTGCCTGGTGGACCCTGGTTGGGGGGCATGGGGGAGTCTGTCTATCTCCCCTCCTCCCACTTGAAAAGAAGGAAAAAAACCCAGTAATAATAAAATGTGGTATGCACATACAAAAAATTATGCAGCCTTCAAAAGGAAGGAAATCTGATCACATGCTATGACATGAATGAACCTTGATATTATGCCAAGTGAAATAAGCAGTCTCAAAAAGACAAGTATTGATGATTCCACTTATATGAAATATCTAAAAGTAGTCAAATTCATAGAGACAGTAGGTAGAATGGTGATGCCAGGAGGTGAGTCTAGAATTTTAGATTTGCAAGATGAAAACGTTCTGGAGATGTTTCACAACAATGTGAATATACTTAACACACTGAAATGTGTCCTTACACCTAAGAGTGCAGATATTCTTTATTTTTTTACCACACATAGAAAAAACAGTATATAACAATGGCCGCAAATTTGGTGAATGTGATAATTAACTGGCTTCTTGCCAGGAAAACACTCAATAAATCAATTTTACCAAAGGCAGTGGGACTGATTTCCTCCTCATCTTGTAGACATAATTCTAAAGCTCTGGGAGCTCTCATATTCTTGGCCCCAAAATTACAGTTCAACATACAGAATGCCTATTAGTGCCAGGAATTATATGGAAACAAATTCTAACTCATCATCAGCCTGACCAGATGGTGGCACAGTGGATAGAGTGTAGGACTGGGACGCAGAGGACTCAGGCCCGAAACCCCAAGGTTATGCAGCTTGAGCGTAGGCTCATTTGGATCGAGCATGGGTTCATTTGCTTCAGTGTGGGGTAGCTGGCTTGAGTGTGGGATCAGACATGATCCAATGGTCACTGGCTTAAATCCCAAGGTCGTCGGCTTGAGCAAGGGGTCACTTGCTCTGCTGTAGCCCCCAGGTCAAGGCACATATGAGAAAGCAATCACATATGAGAACAACTAAGAAGCTGCAACAAAGAACTGATGCTTGCCCTGGCCGGTTGGCTCAGTGGTAGAGCGTCGGCCTGGCGTGCGGAAGTCCCAGGTTCGATTCCCGGCCAGGGCACACAGGAGAAGCGCCCATCTGCTTCTCCACCCCTCTCCCTCTCCTTCCTCTCTGTCTCTCTCTTCCCCTCCTGCAGCCAAGGCTTCATTGGAGCAAAGTTGGCCCGGGCGCTGAGGATGGCTCTGTGGCCTCTGCCTCAGGCACTGGAATGGCTCTGGTTGCAACAGAGCAACGTCCCAGATGGGCAGAGCATCGCCCCCTGGTGGGCATGCTGGGTGAATCCCCATTGGGCGCATGCCGGGTGGATCCCGGTTGGGCACATGCGGGAGTCTGTCTGACTGCCTCCCCGTTTCCAACTTCAGGGAAAAAAAAAAAAAAGAACCGATGCTTCTCATCTCTCCCCCTTCCTGTCTGTCTGCATCTCTCTCCCTTCCTGTCTGTCTGTCCCTATCTGTCCTTCTCTCTGTCTCTCTCTTTCTGTCTCTGTCACAAAACAAAAACAAATACTAATTCATCAAAATGAATAAAATTGAAGTTTCCCATGCTTTCACACAGCCAAGATCAGAAGCTGAGTTGGGATCTAAATATAAAACTTTCTCATCTTTTTTAAACAGTGAAGGAGCAACAGTGTGCATTCCTGCACAGCACTGTGCAGATACAGTGTTCATGCACATATACAGTTCTATATGGTAACTATGTATATAGCATATATTATTACTTTTTTGCTAACTATGGATTTTCCAAGGTAATGACCTCTGAAATGGTCTGGTTCCAACCCTGAGTATCTATCTATGCATTACAAGTGCTTAATTTAATTAATCTAAAGCCAGATTGTCTAGGATCTAATCCTGGCTCTGCCTTTTACTCACTGTGTAACCTATGACAAGTTATTCGGCCTCTGTGTGCCTTATTTTCCTGAACTGCAAATGAGAATGGAAACAGTACTTTCTATAAAGTTGATGTGAGGCCTGAGTCAATGTGTATAAAGCACTTAGAATAGTGCCTGGAATATATTGAATATTCAAGAAATGTTCAATTTTGTTATTTTTATTATTAATTTTATTTAAGTTAATCTTATAGTAATTTTTAATTATGTTAAAATATTAATTTCTTTAAATCTGCCAAAATAGAGGCTCACTGCTGCAGAGAATACACCTATTTAAAGGCAAATGTTTTCCTGAACTATTTCTGCCTGCACTGTCTTCATCTACTATTGTCTCTTAATACATCCAATACCATAACCAAGCTTTTCTCCCACAAGACGTTTTGCGAAACAACTAGAGTTTCATCTCTGATAGGACTCAGGAAACTCAGATTTCTGAAAAGCACTAAGATGTCATCACAATGAATTAATGACATGAAAATTTCCCAAAGTCTATGTTTTCCAAATGTAAATTCCCTTAATGCTACAGGTTTTATAAAGGTTTCAGTAACAAAAAATAAGGCAAAGTAAATAATCTCTGAATATTATTCAAAGAAAAACAAAATTTTGTCTCTTTTTAATATTCCAATGGTCTGTCTACTCTTTTGTTGCTGTTCTATTTTTACTATAGTAAAAAAATACGTAACAGAAAATTTACCACTTGACCAGGCAATCAATGCTCAGTGGATAGAGCATTGGCATTGGCCGGGGACACTGAGGACCCAGGTTCAAAATCCCAAGGTTGCTGGCTTGAGCATGGGCTCATTGGGCTTGAACACGGGCTCACCAGGTTGAGTGTGAGATCACAGATATGACCTTACAGTCACTTGTTTAAAGCCCAAGGTCGCTGGCTTGGCTGGAGTGCCCCCTCCCACCCCGTCAAGGCACATATGAGAAAGCAATCAACCAATCAATGAACAATTACGATGCCACACTATGAGCTGATGCTTTTTCATCTCCTTCCTTTCCTGTCTGTCCCTATCTGTCCCTCTCTTTGACTCTGTCAAAAAAAAAAAAAAAAAAAAAATTCCAAAGACAAGCAACATTGACTATAGATTTCAGACAAAGAAAAAAGGGGGTGGGGGACAAACAGGGTCTAAGTTTCAGAAGTAAGAGTGGGCTATTTACAGGCAGTTGAGAGAGGAACACATGTGGCTAGAAAACCTTCCTAGGTGACCCATGATCACTATAGTGACTTTCATTTACTTTGAATACAAATAGGAGGGAAAGGCTTTACTTATCACTGTGAATTTGTAAAACAGAAAAACGGAAAACTCCAGATTCCCTCGGTACACAATTGGCTCTGCAGTCAGTCAGCAGCGCAGAGGCCCAATGGTCAAGAGCAAGCCCTAGTTTTCAGATCTTTGTAAATGGGATGATTTGCAGAGTACACTTGGCTAGAAGATACTTTGGGAAGGCCAAGGTCCTCAAAAATCACTATTAAATGACCAGATGCTTGGTCACACCTTTTGTTCCTCCACTTTTTAATGATAATTTAAGCATGTAAAAAGAAAAGTGTTATAAACTCCTCTTTACACAAAACTGAATTACATCTAAAATATCTGGGAATTTGCAGTCCTATAATTTGAAGAACATGAAGTAAGTGGCAAGTAAATACAACAGCATTAGGAATTACTCAGAAAGGTCAGCCACTTTAGCATGCATTATAGGATTAATAAAGACTTCTGTTTGATTTCTTAATCCTTCTATTACATAATATTGTATAATAATAATAATAGTAATAATAATAAACCTGACCAGGCAGTGGCGCAGTGGAAAGAGCATGGGACAGGGAGGCGGAGGACTCAGGTTTGAAACGCCGAGGTTGCAGGCTCGAGTGTGGGCGGGTTCATCCAGCTTGAGCGTAGAATCATAGATATGACCCCATGGTTACTGGTTTGAGCCCAAAGGTCGCTGGCTTGAAGCCCAAGGTGGTTGGCTTGAGCAAGGGGTCACTAGCTCTGCTGTAGCCCCCCTTCCCCCGTCAAGGCACATATGAGAAAGCAATCAATAAACAACTAAGTTATTGCAACAAATAATTAATGCTTCTCACCTCTCTCCCTTCCTGTCTGTCTGTCCCTATCTGTCCCTCTCTCTGTCACATACACACAAATAACAATAGTAATAAAAAAGGAACAGCTTCAGGCATCACAAAAGTCTAAATTCATAATTATGTTTAAAAAATCCAATGCTCGAGCCGATGACCTCAGGGTTTCAAACTTGGGTCCTAGGGGTCCCAGTCCAACTATCTTTCTACTGCACCACTGCCAGGCATGTTTTAAAAATTTTGCTGAGAATTGTGTCCTAAGTCTTCGAAAAATCATGACCTATGCATGGCATAGGGGTAGCTTATTTAACCAAAATTAACCAATGACTCCACATACAAATTACTTCTTAATCTCTTAACATTCCTAGTATGTGAAGGATAAAAAGTATATATATATATTTTTTTGTATTTTTGCAAAGTGAGAAGTTGGGGGAGGCAGATAGACCCCACATGCGCCTGACCAGGATCCACCCGGCATGCCCACCAGGGGGCAATGCTTAGCCCCTCTGGGGCGTTGCTCCACTGCAATCGGAGCCATTCCAGCACCTGAGGCAGAGGCCATGAAGCCATCCTCAGCATCCGGCCAACTTTGCTCCAATGGAGCCTTGGTTGTGGGAGGAGAAGAGAGAGATAGAGAAAAAAAAGAGGGGGAAGGGTGGAGAAGCAGATGGGCACTTCTCCTGTGTGCCCTGACCAGGAATCGAACCCAGGACTTCCACACGCTGGGCCGATGCTCTACCACTGAGCAAACTGGCCAGGGCCCATAATTTTTTTATTAAATATTTAAAATATATAAAAATAGAATAATATAGTGAGACCCAAAACTTGCTATCAGGTGTTAATAAATATCAACATTTGCTAGCTTTGATATTTTGGAGGTTGAAGATTATAAATGTATACACGGACTTTTTCTAGCTCTGTGATGCAGCCTTCTCCCCAGTCTCTACCTCCCTCTCTATTTTACTCAAAACACTCCTAACTTTCTTACACCTCAGTTCTCACAGACCTATCTTTCTCTATTATGTCACAGAAAAGTTTCTTGAAGAATCTATACTTCCAATTTTCACTTCCTCTCTTTTATTTATTCTCTAACCCACTAACACTTAGTTTCTGTTCACTAGACTCTTTAATTCCAAAACCTCATAAATCCAATGTCATTTTGCAGGCTTCATATTACTTAACCTCTTTAGCAACTTCTGAGGCTCACCCAGGCTGAAGGTCCTCAGAATTGCAAATGATCATCTTTAGGCAATGGAGATCAATGATTTTGACTGCACAGGTCCAGAATGCCCAGAAAAACACATTGTGTAGAGTTCTTAAAGGGAAGTAGAGGCAGAAGGAAGATTTGCTTTAGACTACCATTTCAGTAAAGAAAAGCAGAATGGTCCTGGACAGTTGGCTCAATAGAACATTACTCTGGCATACGAATGTCCCAGGTCTGATTCCCAGTCAGGGCACACAGGAGAAGCGACCATCACTTCTCTCTCCCTCTCGCAGCCAGTGGCTGATTGCTGGAGGCTAAAAATAGCTCAATTGATTGGAACATGGCTCCAGAGACCTCCAGACAGGGGTTGCCAGGTGGATACTGGTAGGTCAGGGCACATGTGGAAGTCTATCTCACTTCTTTTCCTTTTTTTTTTTTTTCCTAAGTCAGAGGAGGGGAGATAGAGAGAATCCTGCATGCGTCCTGACTGAGATCCACTCGGCAACTCCCATCTGGGGCTGATACTTGAGAATCAACCAAGCTATCCTCAGTGCCCAGAGCTAACACTGGAAACAACAGAGCCACTGGAAGAGAGAAAGAAGGCGGAGAGGAGAAGAGAAGCAAATGGTTGCTTCTCATGTGTATCCTAACCGAGATCGACCTTGGGACGTCTGTACACCGGGCTGATGCTCTATCCATGGAGCCAACCAGCCAGGGCCGCTTTTTTAAAAATTTTTTATTTATTCATTTTTAAAGAGGAGAGAGAGACAGAGAGGGAGAGAGAGGAGAGAGAGACGGGGGGAGGAGCTGGAAGCATCAACTCCCATATGTGCCTTGACCAGGCAAGCCCAGGGCTTCGAACCAGCGACCTCAGCATTTCCAGGTTGACACCTTATCCCCTACGCCACCACAGGTCAGGCCAGGCTTTTTTTAAACAGCAAAGGTCTGCATGCCTGTCTTTCAAAGTAACAAAGGTGTTGCCAGGCAGATGCAGCTCCACAGAATAGTTGGGAGGAGACACCCTCAGGGAGCAAGTGGTATCAGGAGCTTGAAAGAGGAAAGAGAAGCAGGCTAGGTGCATGGGGTCCCCTGAGTTTTCAGAAAGAAGAGAACTCAGGGCAACCAAGTCTGGCCTAGGACAACCCAGGAAGTCCCTGGCATGCTAAGCCTACTAGTCAGTCAAGAGGCCCCCTTTCTCTTCCCTGTAAGACACTGTCTAAATCTCATTGTTGCTCTGACCCTACGTGTCTATGACCCCACCCAAATGGTGCCCCCACTACTAGCTTGCTGACTTTAACCCAACCTTACACAGCTGCTACGTGTTCTACACAATGAAACACTAGGGAATATTTCAAGAATATTTAGAATACAAGATAATACTCGAGCAAGGGGTTACTCGGTCTGCTGAAGGCCCACGGTCAAGGCACATATGAGAAAGCAATCAATGAACAACTAAGGTGTCGCAATGCGCAACGAAAAACTAATGATTAATGCTTCTCATCTCTCCGTTCCTGTTTGTCTGCCCGTCTATCCCTCTCTCTGACTCTCTGTCTCTGTAAAAAAACAAACAAAAAATATAAGATAATATACAGTCTCAAACATAGACAACCTTCCTCTAACCTTGCCCAGCTCCACTTCCCAGTCCAGACACTAGCCTCAGCACCTATAGTTCTCTGACTGCAGTCTTCCCTGAATTAGAATTTTCTTCCCTATCCATAGCCACCTGACAAACTCTTACACACCCTTTACATCAAGCTTCAAAGTAAAGTCCCCTGCAAAGCACTCCTAGTCAACTGGTGGCTCCCTCCTCTGTATATGTTAGTGGTTTGGTATATTTTCCTACCTTCATTCAAATACCAGTTTATCCCACTAATCCACGGGATAGTTCAGGCCAGGAACCACATGTCCCCATTCATCTAGGATAGTGCCTAGATACTGGGGTTACTCAATAAATGTTTGTTGAGCTAAAGACATGAGTTTGATTTTGCTATTTATTTTTATAGATCTCAGAAAGAAATTTTAGGAGCCAAAAAACAAAAGTTTAACACATAACTAAAAAGATTTATTTATTCATTTTAGAGAGGAGGGAGGGAGAAAGAGAGAGAGAGAAAGGGGGGAGGAACAGGAAGCATCAACTCCCATATATGCCTTGACCAGACATGTGCAGGGTTTTGAACCAGCAACCTCAGGGTTCCCAGGTCGACGCTTTATCCACTGCGCCACCAGAGTTCAGGCTACATAACTAAAAAGAAGGTAAAAATGAAACCAAATATATGCTGAGCAAATGGCAAGATTTCTGCCATATTTACAGCTAAGAGTATAAAACCACAGCAATTTAGAATTACCAAACTTCTCAAACAATAACTCGAGGATTACTTGTTGTGCAGGGTTTTTTTTCCTGCATAGTGGTGGAGGGAGCACTGCAAAGTGTCTGTTACAGTGCTAAGTAATTCTCTTATGTACATTCTCTTCTAAATCAAGTCAGTAAGAACAGCTTACAGCCAGGGAACAAGAGAAACATAACATCATTGCACATCAAGAAAAAGAATCCACACATAATTCTCATTTGCATATAGTTTAACTTTCATCAGTGCCTGCCTATTGCCTACAACAAGTTTACCTGAGCTAAAGTAGGGACTGAATTTTGACCAGTCTGGCCCTCCATACGTGCAGACTCTCTCTCTGCCACAGAATCTGTTACACCTCCATCCTGCTGAGATTTGACCATTTCCATGGTCATTTGTCTGAAAAGACAATAAAAAGAAAGAAATATTAAGGTCCTATCTGAAACATTTCTGTTTTTACCTTTCTGTCATCCAAATGTACTAGTTTATTTTTTCAAGAAATAAGTTTAGCCTGGGCTGGGTTGCTCAGTGGATAGAGCATTGTCCTGGCACACCAAGGTCGTGGGTTCAATCCTCAGTCAGGGCATATATGGGAAGCAACTAATGAGTATACAACTAAGGGGCACACCAAGTTGATACTTCTCTCTCTCTCTCTTCTTTCCCCCTCTTCCTTCCTCTTTTTCTCTCAAATCAATGGAATTTTTTTTTTTTTTTTTTTTTTGTATCTTTCTGAAGCTGGAAACAGGGAGAGACAGTCAGACAGACTCCTGCATGCGCCCAACCAGGATCCACCCGGCACGCCCATCAGGGGCGATGCTCTGTCCCTCCGGGGCGTCGCTCTGCCGCGACCAGAGCCACTCTAGCGCCTGGGGCAGAGGCCAAGGAGCCATCCCCAGCGCCCGGGCCATCTTTGCTCCAATGGAGCCTTGGCTGCGGGAGGGGAAGAGAGAGACAGAGAGGAAGGAGGGGGGGGGGGGTGGAGAAGCAAATGGGCGCTTCTCCTATGTGCCCTGGCCGGGAATCGAACCCGGGTCCCCCGCACGCCAGGCCGACGCTCTACCACTGAGCCAACCGGCCAGGGCCGGAAAATTTTTAAAAAAGAAAAAAAGTTTATTGGCAGAGCCCTAACTCTCCAAATTTAAGGTATTTCCTATGCTTACTAGATATGAACATTAGCAAGGGGAGAGCTGTAAAATGTTTTCTGGAAATTAGTTTATTAAAAAAATTAGTTTTGAATCTTATAATGGTTTCCTTGATAATTATTTTAAGCCCTGTAGTATAAATGAGTGTTAAAATTAGAGTTTTTTATTTTACTTGGAGTCTGTGATTCTCAAGGCTGAATACATCTGCTTTATGATGTAACATGAATGAATTTTGCCACTGTATTAGTAAATGCATTATAATATAAAGGTGTGTCTATCTCTGTCAGCACTAAGTAGGTTCTGACAAACAAGCCTCTCAAATTGAATCACTCAGATTTGATCACTTGTCCTACAGCTCCCCAGTTACTTAAGTAGGAGAATCTAATTTTTTCCATGAAAATACCTTTTTTTAATGTTTATTTTATTGATTTTGGAGAGAGAAAGGGAGAGAGCAAGAGAGAGATGGGAACATTAATCTGTTCCTGTATGTGCCCTGACCCAAGATTGAACCAGAAACTTCCGTGCTTCGGAATGATGCTCCTGTAATCAAGTGCCAAGGAACTGTAAAACTTAGTATTAGCAATGCCATTTTAAAGAGGAAAAGGCAGGCTTTTTACCCCCTTCTTTCTGTAGAGAATAGAAACAGAAGAATGCAGGAGCTTCCTGGTTTATAAGGACAACTTGTAAGACATCTTGTCATAGTTTAGCTAATTCCTAGAATTCTCTGAAAGGGTGCCTGGGGCCGATTGCCACACAGAGCAAAGAAGATAGAATTTATCTAAAAACCTTAGAAAACAATGTCTATGTACCTTAATCCAGAATGCCTATACTTGGACTCACCCTAAAGTCATGAGAGTAACATATACCTCTAGACCAGTGGTTTTCAAAGTGTGCGCCCTAAAGATTTCCAGGTGCGCCCTATAGTATTCCAGAGAAATATATGCCTGTTGGGGACCAAAAACCCAATAGGGTTTTGGAGTTTAGATTTTTGAGGGACAGAGGTGTGGGGAATTGGCTGTAAGCTGACAGTCTGCCCAACCCCCCACCTCACTTGCTTGATTAGGTTGAAAAAGGCTGTTAACCTGTGGTGCTGGATTGTTTACACTACCCCCCATGTTCCCCGGAAAGACTGGAGGCAAATTTCTTCTATTCTTTGTTTGGTGTAAAGTTAAGATAATATGTATGGTGGGGTTTTTCTGCATTCAACACAATTAAAAGTAAAAAGAGAGGAATACTTCAATGTATTGAGGAGGAAATGAGAGTTTGCTTTTCAAATATATGCCCAAACATTGAAGAAATCACTAGGACACATCAGGCTCATGTTTCTCATAAACACAAGAATGAAAAAACTTAACACATTTGTGCTGGGACCTGCTGAATTTACTAAATCTTACTAAGAATGTATCTATATATATATAAAAAGATAATTTTTTTATTTTTTAGCCCCTCTTTTTTACAAATTCTAAAAAGTATAACTCAAAAAATGTTTTTTAATGTCAGAATAAATTTAATTTTGTCATATTTATTTCATTTAATTACCATAAAAGCATGCTTGGACTTTATATATTTTTTCTTTAATATTTGACTTAATTATTATAACATATTTCTCAGAAATCTGTATATAGTGCACCTACAATTATTTGTAGAATTTTAAATGCGCCCCAACTTCAAAAAGTTTGAGAACCACTGCTCTAGACAAAGGGATCACAATCCCCTCCTTACTCACCCCAGCCGGTATGTGACTTAGTCTATAACCCTGGTTGGCAAACTGTGGCTTGCAAGCCACATGTGGCTCTTTGGCCCTTTGAATGTGGCTCTTCCACAAAATACCATGTGCAGGCGCTTCCTCGATAAGGAATGTACCTACCTATATAGTTTAAGTTTAAAAAATTTGGCTCTCAAAAGAAATTTCAATTGTCATACTGTTGATATTTGGCTCTGTTGACCAATGAGTTTGCCGACGACTGGTCTATAAAATCAGCCACAGAATTGTATGGACTTTCTACACAATTTGGGATTGTGCCTTGTGTAGCTAGCCAGCTAATTAATAAACTTCTCAAAATTTCTTCTGTATCCTGCCTTAGTGTCTCTATGTAACCCACAGATCAAAGTACAGTACTTTATAACACTCTAATGAACCGAGCTATCTGGCTAGGACCAGGAAAAACTTTTGAGGTAATGATTTTGCCTAGGGTTTCACTTTAAGTTAATGATTTCTATATGGAATCATTTCTTTAAGTTAATGATTTCCATATCTAAATAAATTTTACCCTACTAGAAAGTTAAAATGCAACAGTAATAATAATAATAATAATAATAAAGTTATAGAAACTATTCCCTGCTAGTGTACATTTTTTGAACTGTCAATAATATACTATGGTTTTTTTTCCATCTTAGAACTCTAAATACATATCCAAAAAGTATGCAGGACACTTAGAACTTTAAATTAAAATGGAAAAGGGTTAGGCATGTCCTAGTCGTGTTGTGGAATCAACTTGAGAAATACTGTCTTACGCTATTTCTTACACCTTTATTAAAAGTTCTATAAAGGCTCTGCTAAGATTTTGAGTCTCAACTAAAACATTATATACTCAAAGGCCTTCCCCAGTAAACTATTCATTTTAGAGATATTCATTTAGCACCATTTACATGACAGACAGCCCCTGGAAATACAAAAGTGGGTTAGTTGTAACCTTTGCCCTGAAGGAATTCATTCACTAGTTGCTCCTTGGTTTCTCAAAGTATGGTCCATAGACAACTTAGATTAGAATTAACCACTGTTGGCCTGACCTGTGGTGGCGCAGTGGATAAAGCGTCAACCTGGAAATGCTGAGGTTGCCGGTTCGAAACCCTGGGCTTGCCTGGTCAAGGCACATATGGGAGTTGATGCTTCCAGTTCCTCCCCCTTTCTCTATCTCTGTCTCTCCTCTCTCTCTCTCTCTCTCTCTCTCTCTCTCTCCCTCTCCTCTCTAAAATGAATAAATAAAAATTAAAAAAAAAAGAAAAAAGAATTAACCACTGTTATTGTAATATGTTATAGTAATTAAATATATAGAAATATAAAAAATATGTAAGATATATAAAAGTAATTAAGATATAATATTAAAATTAATTAAGGAAATTAAATAGTTATGCTGTCTGGCTAGGAATTAATATAGTGTGTGCAGATGTGATTAAACTCTGAATTTAAGCAGAGCCCAGTTAGTGTGTGTGTGAAGTTATACATAGATAAGAAGTGGCTTGATGTCATAACTCTGTAATGTGATAAACAGACTCTGACTTTCAAGCAGGGCCCAGTTAGTGTGTGTGTGAAGTTATACATAGATAAGAAGTGGCTTGATGTCATAACTCTGTAAATGAACATAAATAAGGAGCTTCCTTAGGAACATCTTAAAAAGTGGTTTGATGTAACATTTTAGTAGATTAACATAAAAAGGGTTCCTTGCTAGGAACTCCCAAAAAGGTGGTTTGAGGTGATAATCCTGTAGATTGACACCTGTTAAAAGGCCTTGGCCAGAAAAGGTACTAAACCTGAGGGGCCCCTGCTGAGGTAGTCACCTAGACTACAACGTGAACATGGACTCCACTCTGAGCTCTGACCAAAGACAGCTGAGAGGAGCACGCCAGCCAGGCCCCCTTAAGCTGTACCCAGGCATGCCAAAAGGATTTGTGAGTAATAAATTGCCTGTGTGATTCTTGCAACTAACTTTGTGTGTCAGTCTCGTGTTTTTCCTCCGGTGGCAGTTAGTGTCGGCACTTATCAGTAGAATCCTCATGGCTACCTCAAGAGTAGTCTCAAAGAGGCTGCCAGCCCTGCTGATAAGCTAGAGTGTCCCACTGTGCAGGGAAGTGAATCAGGGACACCTGATCAGCATAGAGCTTGGGCTCTACTGGGAGAATCACTGTACTTGTAAACAACAATAATAATGATGATGATGATGATGATGCAGATCCCCAGGCACAACCCCAAATCTACTAAAACAAACTTTCTGGGGATCTAATTTTTTATATCAAAGGGATTCCAATATACTTTAAAATCTGAGAAAAATTTAGCTTACTGGTAAATTCTATCAGACAGATCAGTAATTAATACAAGTAAAGTAACTCCTTAAATGGCGTGAAGGATATATGAAATGACTCAGGAAATTTAGGAAAGGAATGATTTAGAGTGCCTGAGGGTGGGGCCGTGATGTATAGTGAAGGATGAGAAGGAAAGGAGGACTGTGAGGAAGAAAACCTGGTTGTAGTAGGGAATCTGGGTGACATGGGAGCCTATTTGGATTGAGTGGGGACACAAAGAAGAAGATAAAAACGGGCAGAAGAAGGACTGGTATGGCTGAATGTAATAAGATGAAGAATAGCTTTTAATACAACGGAGAAAAAACATCCACCTCACCCAGAAGTCTCCTCTGCTGTAGGCCCTTCAGTATCTATGGAACCAATCTATATTGTATAAAGTTTCAACTATTTGATATCTACACAGAATTCAATCAAGAACGAGACAATAAGCAAAGGTTTACCATTCATGGGCAAAACAAATGGCCCAAAGTCCATACACTAAAACTTCTAAATGAAGAGAACCTCTCCTGGTCCACACTTTAAATCCATTCATTTTTACATCAAATACATCCTTATTTACCTGGTTTCTAAATGTACTAAGTATAAGACAATGGGGGTGGGTAGGAAATAACTACAGAATATAATAAACATTACAAGAATTTCAAGTGTGACAATTTGGGTCCACACAGGGTAAAATTGCCTAGTTTTTTAAATACAATAAACTGAAAGGCTTATTAATTAGAAATCAGTAAGTGATATTTACAATAACTATTTTGAATCATCAAAAAAGCTTAACTAGCCTGAACAGGTGGTGGCACAATGGATAGAGTGTCTCCTGCGACACTGAGGACCCAGGTTCGAAACCTTGAGGTTCCTGGCTTGAGCACAAGCTCTTCCAGCTTGAAGCCAAGGTCACTGGCTTGAGCCCCCTGGTCAAGGCACATATGAGAAAGCAATCAATGAACAACTAAGGTGCTTCAATGAAGAACTGATGCTTCTTATCTCTCTCCCTTCCTGTCTGTCCCTCTCTCAAAAAAAAAAAAAGTTACAGAAAATTTACCTGCCTTTTAAAGCTAGATCCAACCAATGAACCAGAATGTTTCTGAAAGTAATCAAGAGAAAACTTGAAAAATTCTATTTGGATTTCTGTAAAACATTGGTATAGACTTAGGCAAACAGGGAGAACAAGAAAAACTCTGTACACATCCTAATAGATGGTCCCAATAGATGGTCCTTCCTAGCTGAGCTGAACAGACTCTAAAGATGGTCCCAGCATAAGCTGAATGTGACGCGCACTTATTCCCTACAGCAGGGGTCGGGAACCTTTTTGGCTGAGAGAGCCATGAATGCCACATATTTTAAAATGTAATTCTATGAGAGCCATACAACGACCCATGTACGGTACGCATTATCCAATAAAAATTTGGTGTCCTGAAGGACAGCTGTGATTGGCTCCAGCTGTCTGCAACCATGAACATGAGCAGTAGGAAATGAATGGACTGTAATACATGAGAATGTTTTATATTCTTAACATTATTATTTTTTTTATTAAAGATTTGTCTGTGAGCCAAATGGAGCCATCAAAAGAGCCACAACTGGCTCGCGAGCCCTAGGTTCCCAACCCCTGCCCTACGGAGTCTAGCACAGTACACAGTTAAAGATGAATTCCTTAATTGAATGGCTGAATAATTTGGGTACATATCTTATTATAATACACATACATATATTTATGTGTACATAGCTACATTATTCATTTATTCATTTCAACTTTAAGCTCTACAAGTAAAATTTTCAAGAAAACAGAAAAGTATATATCCACCTACCTTAGATTTGTCCTAATGAATTTTTTCCTGCCACATTTGCTCATCATTAAGACATATGTAATCAATGCTTTGCTCCTTCTCCGTTTTCTTCTTTATTTATCCTGCAGTAAAATTATAATGTTGAATTGAGTTTATAACATTTTATTATAAGACATTAAAACCTGAACATCAGAAAAATACCCTAATTTCTATAAAAATTGAAAAAACGGTATAGAAAACTGAAAAGTCCATATTTATTTTTAAATTTTACTTCTATTCCATTTTATGATCTTCCTAGAGAAAAAAATGAAAACATTTTTTTCTAAATCATGTGTTGTTTCTCAGATTCATTCCTATTAAAGAGAAAGCAGTGCTGTTATTTAATATAATTATGCACTGCTCCCAGATATCAGTTCTCTATATAAATGGTAATAATCACTTAATAAACATCATTTTCTTAAATCTCACTCTACTATAACAAATTTGTCAATCATTTTTCATTTACCTTAAATTTAAACTAGGTTTTGCCAAAGATTTTTAACTCCAAACAAAATATTAACAGATCATCTAAAATCTCCTTCAATCTAGTCAAAAAGCTGTTTTATACACTCTGGCAATTAAGCCCACCAGTTTTTACTAATATATTTTCAAATATGCATTTGGCATGCTGAATGCAGTAAAACTGGCAAAGAAAAAGATAAAAGGCTATCTGGGAGCCCTCAGTTCAGGGTTGCAAAGGACAAATTACACCCAGAATTACTTCTAGGCATCAACCCAGCACAGTGGTGCTCAGCCACAGACAAGCTGCCTTCAGAGTTCCCTCCAGAAGGGTCCCTTCTGGAGTAGAGTTACATCTTCCCAATCAACTCTGACATGGTTGACACACCTCACTAAGAACACTAAGGCAATGGTTATTTCTGTCACTATCTACCCCCCAACCCCTAGTGTGGGACAACAAGAGATGGTAGGGCATTGGAACCAGGCTATGTACAACATGACCAGAAAAGTGAGAATGGTGCCACTACTTCAGGTTTATATACTCTCTTCTATTATGCTGTCATTTTACATGGGGACATCTTACCTTCCATAAAAACTGTGTAACCAAAAGTGCAAGGACCACTTATTTATTAATGAGTAATCGGCATCCAGGATACACCAGGCTCTTGTGCTAGGAACCAGAGATACAAATAGTAAGAGTCCCTGCTTTCCAGGAGCCTGGAGTATAATGAGGGAGACAGATGTTTAAACAGAGAATAATGATATTATTGGAATAATGATGATCAAGATACCATATAAAGAGAATTTCTATATTTTTCTTGGAAATACCATTATCTTTAGTTGAATTTTTTTTTGGGGGGGGTGACAGAGACAGAGAGAGAGAGAGACAGAGAGAAGGACAGACAGGTACAGACAGACCAGAAGGGAGAGGGATGAGAAATATCAATTCTTCGTTGCGGCTCCTTAATTGTTCATATGAGGTCAAGGCTTTCTCATATGTGCCTTGACCGAGGGGGCTACAGCGGAGGAGTGACCCCTTGCTCAAGCCAGCGACCTTGGGCTCAAGCCAGTGACCTTGTTCTTCAAGCCAGAGATGTTTAGGCTCAAGCCACTGACCATGGGGTCATGTCTATGATCCCAAGTTCAAGCCAGCAACCCCACGCTCAAGCTGGTGAGCCCATGCTCCAGCTGGATGAGCCCATGCTCAAGCTGGCAATGTCAGGGTTTTGAACCTGGATCTTCTGCGTCCCACTCTGACACTCTATCCACTGTGCCACCACCTGGTCAGGCTCTTTAGTTAAATTTTTGAATAACAAACACATTCTTATAATTCAGAATTCAAGAAGCAGAAAAAGATATTCAGTAAAGTTCAGGAATAGCCACCCATTTCCTACTCCCAAAGGCAAGCAACACTGAAGAAAGCACCAGCCTCCTGCCACCACAGCCACAGGATGGCACTACCAGAACAAAGACCATTAGGCACAAAGACCCTGAACAAAGACCCTGACTCAGGCTTATCAGAGAACTTTCATTTCAAGTACTAAAAGTCATCAGTGAATGACTGCCTGTGAGCCAAATCAAAACGATACTTTCTAGTTCCTGCTCTCCTTATTTCACCCTCCTTCAACTTTTTCTTGTTAATTTGCTTAAAATAACTCAAATCTATTACTATACAATTTTGGAGGTCAGGGTCTGAAGTGGGTCTAAGTTGAAATCAAGGTATTGGCAGGGCTGTGTTTGTTTCTGAAGGTTCTTAGAAATCTCTTTCCTCACCTTTTCTAGGTCCTAGAGCAGCGGTTCTCAACCTGTGGGTCGCTGTCCTAGAGGCTGCCTGCATTCCCTGGCCCACATCGTCCCTACCTTCAACTTAAAAATTAGCAGCTGTTATGCTGAGTCTTTCTCATCTCACGCTGCCATCTGACTAGTTCCTTTTTCTTGACCTGTTAATGACATCATTCTCATGCTTTTCTTCCAGATTATCCAGTCCTTTGTTCTGCCTTCTTTGTTCTCTTTAAAAGATTGGTATTCCCAGGCTTCCTGTTGCAAAAATCTCCTCCACATTCCCTAGGGCAGGCATGGACAACATACCACCTGAAGGCCAGTAATGAGTTTATGCGGCCTGAAATTAAATTTTTAATATTCTCCGCTACTTTAAAATCTCAGCTACTCAGAAGCGGAAGAGTCTTTTATTATTGGAAATCAAGATATTTAAGAAGATAGTGGAGAAGACAAGATGGCGCTGGAGTAGGCGGACGTACCAACATCCACCACCCAGAACCAAAGTGGAATACAAAATAATTTTAAGAACTATCATCTGGAAAAACCAAATTTGGACTAAACTAAGAGGACTCTTCAACCAAGGAACACTGAAGAAGCCACACCAAGACTGGTAGGAAAAGCGGAAACACGGAGAGGGCTGCCCAGCTCCCCAGAGTGAACGGCAGCCGGGAGAGACTCGCGTGGCGGGAAGTGAGTTTAGCAGAGAGGGGAGGGTCCTGAGTCCCCGGAACAAAGCCCCAGCCCACAGCCCCAGAGCCTAGATGTGTAAGGACAGTATTTAGCTGGAAACAAGTCAGGATACTGTTTATGAGAAAGAGTCTGATTTCTCAGACCGAGGATTCTTCTTAAAGGCGCCGCACAGAAAACCTCTTTCACAACCATTCACCCGGGGGCTCTGGGGAACGGGGAGAGAGGAGAGAGGAGAGGACCAGAGTAGAGTAGCAAGAAAGAGAGTGTAATCTAGGAGGCACAGGGAGAAACATTTTGAGAGACAGCCACCCTAACCCCTGGGACAAGTCACTCCCCAAATCTGAAGTGAATATTTCCCCTTGGAAATATTCCCCTTGGAAACAGAAATACCAGCAAAGGGAAGCAGGACACCAGCCAAACAAGCTCTCCCGCGGCACTCAGAGCACAGTTGCTTAGAAGGAAGGAGCTCTCGGGGCTACAGTAGTCAGTGTTAGGGTCTGAGCTGAAGCGCCCACACCCCACATGGCTGAGGGCTCGCTGGAGGGTGGGCGGTGGTGGGACACGGAAGCAGGGTTCTGTTGGCAGGGGCGGAAGCCTGCTGGCCGCCACTGGGCTCACGTGTGAGCTCAGTCTTGCCCAGATGGGGAGGAGTAGGCGAGCAAAAGCGGTCAAGCCCAGCTGCTGGCAGCCTTTAATCCAGCCTGCGGGAGAAGGGCGAGAACCACGGAAGGGGTGGAGACCAGCCCTTGGGCAAGGGCACAGGAGCACAGCCTTGCCCTGCCCGTGCAACTGAGGCTTGTGGCCAGACTGGGGAGCTGGCTCCTCCTGCAGGGGTGGAGCCAAAAGCCCAGAACAGGTGGAATTCCGCTACTGAGCTGAGCGTGGGCACGCAGTCCTGCCCAGTTGGTAGACCCAAGGCTAGCAGCCGTTCCATGAGTGGGATCCTCCTGCAAGGGTGGGGCAAGAGCTGGAAACAGGCAGAGACCCGCAGCTGAGCAAAGGTGCTCGCCACTGCTCTCAGGGGCAAACATAACGCCACCCACGGGGGTGGGGCAAAGGCCAAGGCCACCAAGGCTTGTACGCCCGAGCACGTGATCACAGCCACCCTGTGAAGGAGAGGTGGAAACCACAGCAACAGCCCCAGTGGGCAGGCACCGGCAACGCCCAAACCCAAAAGCCCTAGGCAGCAACAGAAGAGAGGGTGGTGGGCCTGAAGACAGACCACACCTAGGGAACAAGGCAATAGCCAGTGGCCAAAACCTTCCTTTACACAGAGAAAATGCAAAGAAAAAGAAATGCAACACAAAGGAACCAAGAGAAATCCCCAGAAAAGGACCTAAGTGAATCAGATATAACCAAATTACCAGATGCAGAGTTTAAAATAACGATTGTTACGATGCTCAAAGATATTAGAACAACAATAGATGGTCATTATGAATACCTAAATAAAGAGATAGCAAATATAAAGAAGGGTATTGAAATAATAAAAAAGAATCAGTCAGAAATGACAAATACAGTATCTGAAATAACACAATGGAAGGAATTAAAAGCAGGATGGATGAAGCGGAGAATCGAATCAGCGAGTTAGAGGACACGATAAATGAAGGAACGGAAGCAGAGCAGAAAAAAGAAAAGAGACTCAAAAAGTCTGAGGAAATTCTGAGAACTCTGTGACAACATGAAGAGAAATACCATCCACATCATAGGGGTTCCTGAAGAAGAAGAAGAGAAAGAACAAGGGATAGAGACTTTGTTCAAGCATATCATAGCTGAAAACTTCCCTCAATTAAGGCAGGAAAACATCTCACATGTTCAGGAAGCACAGAGAACTCCATTAAGGAGAAACCCAAAGAAATCAACACCAAGACACATCATAATTCAAATACCAAAGCTAAGGGATAAAGAGAAAATATTAAAAGCTGCTAGAGAAAAGACTATCACCTACAAAGGAGCCCCCATAAGGATGACTTCTGACTTCTCAACAAAAACACTTGAGGCCAGAAGGGAATGGCAAGAAATATTCAAAGTAATGCAGAACAAGAGACTACATCAAAGACTAATTTATCCAGCAAGGCTATCATTTAAAATGGAAGAAGAAATAAAAAGCTTTACAGACAAAAAAACCTCAAGGAATTCACTACAACCAAACCATGGCTGCAAGAAATGCTAAGGGACCTGTTGTAAACAAATCAAAGGAGAAAAAGAATATAGCAAAAGAGGAATACAGTTTTAAAGAATAAAATGGAAATAAACAATTACATATTAATAATAACCTTAAATGTAAATGGATTAAAGGATCTGATCAAAAGACATAGGGTAGGTGCATGGATAAGAAAACAGGACCCATACATATGCTGTCTACAAGAGATACACTTTAAATCAAAAGATGCACATAGACTGAAGATAAAGGGATGGAAAAAAATATTTCACGCAAATGGTAATGAAAAAAAAGCTGGGGTAGCAATACTTATATCAGACAAAATGGACTTTAAAACAAAGACTATAGTTAGAGATAAAGAAGGTCACTACATAATGATAAAGGGAGCAATCCAAAAGGAAGATATAACCGTTATAAATATCTATGCACCTAATATAGGAGCACATAAAAAAATAAAGCAGACATTGATGGATTTATAGGGCGAGACCAACAGCAATACTATAATAGTAGGGGATTTCAATACTCCACTAACATCACTAGATAGATCCTCAGGAAAGAAAATTAACAAAGAAACAGCAGATTTAAATACACACTAGATCAGGGGTCTCAACTCAACTCAGCATGTGGGCCGCAGAGCAAGATCACAGCCATTCGGAGAGCCGCACTAGGTCTACAAAAGGCAACTGTTACGCAACACTTTTCAGTGTCACAAAACGACCAGAAACTGTAGTTTGTGGATTAGTCTGCGGGCTGCACAAAATTGTTCAGCGGGCCGCATGCGGCCCGCGAGTTTGAGACCTCTGCACTAGATCAACTCGATTTAATAGATATCTTCAGAACCTTTCACCCTAAAGCAGCAGAATACATTCTTTTCAAGTACTCATGGTACATTCCCTAGGATAGACCACATGTTAGGGCACAAAAGTGCTCTCAACAAATTTAAGAAGATTGAAATCATATCAAGCACTTTCTCTGATCACAACGGCATGAAACTAGAAATGAAGCACAACAGAAAAGCTCAAAAATTCTCAAACACATGGAAACTAAATAGCAGGTTGTTAAATAACGAATGGATTAAAAATGAGATCAAAGAAGAAATAAAAAAATTCCTAGAAATGAATCACAATGAGCATACAACAACTAAAAATTTATGGGACACAGCAAAAGCAGTACTGAGAGGGAAGTTCATAGCACTACAGGCACACTTTAAGAAGCTAGAAAAAGCTCAAATAAACAACTTAACCCTGCATCTAAAAGAACTAGAAAAAGAACAGCAAGTAAAGCCCAGAGCTAGTAGAAGGAAGGAAATAATAAAGATCAGAGCAGAAATAAATGACATAGAGGCTAAAGATACAATACAGAGGATCAATGAAACTAGGAGCTGGTTTATTGAAAAGGTAAACAAGATTGATGTACCTTTAACTAGACTCACCAAGAAAAAGAGAGGACTCAAATAAATAAAATTAGAAATGAGTGGAGAAATAACAACTGACACAACAGAAATACAAAATATTGTAAGAAAATACTATGAAGAACTGTATGCCAAAAAACTAGACAACCTAGATGAAATGGACAAATTCCTTGAAACATACAATCTTCCAAAAATCAATCTGGAAGAATCAGAAAACCTAAACAGACTGATTACACCAAATGAGATCGAAACAGTTATCAAAAAACTCCCAACAAAGTAAAGTCCGGGGCCTGATGGCTTCAGAACTAAATTCTACCAAATATTCAAAGAAGAACTAACTCCTGTCCTTCTCAAACCATTTCAAAAATTCAAGAGGAAGGAAGACTTCCAAGCTCCTTTTATGAGGCGAGCATAATTCTGATTCCAAAACCAGGCAAAGACAACACAATGAAAAAAAATTATAGGTCAACATCTCTGATGAATATAGATGCTAAAATCTTCAACAAAATATTAGCAAACCAGATCCAAAAATATATGGAAAAAATCATACACCATGATCAAGTGGGATTTATTCTGGGGAGGCAAGGCTGGTACAATATTCACAATCAATCAATGTGATTCACCACATAAACAAAAAGAAGGAGAAAAACCATATGATAATTTCAGTAGATGCAGAAAAAGCATTTGATAAAATCCAGCACCCATTCATGATCAAAACTCTCAGCAAAGTGGGAATACAGGGAACATACATCAACATGATAAAAGCCATCTATGAGAAACCCACAGCCAACATCATATTCAATGGGCAAAAATTAAAAGCAATACCCTTAAGATCAGGAGCAAGGCAGGGGTGCCCCCTTTCACCACTCTTATTTAACATAGTCCTGGAAGTCCTAGCCACAGCAATGAGACAAGAAGAAGAAATAAAAGGCATTCAAGTTGGAAAAGAAGAAGTAAAACTATCATTATTTGCAGATGATATGCCATTGTATATAGAAAACCCTAAAGTCTCAGTCAAAAAACTACTGGACCTGCCTGACCTGTGGTGGCGCAGTGGATAAAGCGTAGACCTGGAAATGCTGAGGTTGCCGGTTCGAAACCCTGGGCTTGCCTGGTCAAGGCACATATGGGAGTTGATGCTTCCAGCTCCTCCCCCACTTCTCTCTCTCTGTCTCTCCTCTCTCTGTCTCTCCCTCCCTCTCCTCTCTAAAATGAATAAATAAATAAATAAAATTAAAAAAACCCTACTGGACCTAATAAATGAATTCAGCAAAGAGGCAGGATTTAAAATTAATACTCAAAAATCAGAGGCATTTTTATATGCCAACAATGAACAGTCAAAAAGAGAAATTAAGGAGACAAAACCCTTCACAATTATAACCAAAAAAATAAAGGACCTAGGAGTAAACTTAACCACTAAAGACTTGTACTCGGAAAATTACAAAGCATTGATAAAAGAAATTAAGGAAGATACAAACAAGTGGAAGCATATACCGTGCTCATGGTTAGGAAGAAACATCATTAAAATGTCAATATTACCCAAAGCAATCTATAAATTCAATGCAATACCAATTAAAATACCAATGACATACTTCAAAGATATAGATCACATATTCCAAAAATTTCTTTGGAACCAAAAAAGAACACGAATAGCCTCAGCAATCTTAAAAAAGAAGAATAAAGTGGGAGGTATCACACTTCCTGATATCAAGTCATACTACAAGGCCATTGTACTCAAAACAGCCTGGTAATGGCATAAGTACAGGCATATAGATCAATGGAACAGAACAGAGAACCCAGAAATAAACCCACAGTTCTATGGACAACTGATATTTGACAAAAGAGGTAAGGAAATATAATGGAGTAAAGACAGCCTCTTTAACAAATGGTGTTGGGAAAATTGGACAGCTACCTGCAAAAAAATGAAACTAGATCACCAGCTTACACCACTCACAAAAATAAACTCAAAATGGATAAAAGACTTAAATGTAGGCCATGAAACCATAAGTATCTTAGAAGAAAACATAGACAGTAAGCTCTCTGATATCTCTCGGAGCAATATATTTGCTGATTTTTCTCTATGGGGAAGTGAAATAAAAGACAGGATAAACAAATGGGACTATATCAAACTAAAAAGCTTTTGCACAGCTAAAAACAACAGGAACAGAATAAAAAGACAAACTACACAATGGGAGAACATATTTGACAATAATCTGATAAGGGGTTAATAACCAAATTTTATAAAGAACTTGTAAATCTCAACACCAGGAAGACAAACAATCCAATCCAAAAATGGAAAAAAGAAATGAATAGACACTTCTCCAAAGAGAACATAGAGATGGCCAATAGGCATATGAAAAAATGCTCAACATCACTAATCATCAGAGAAATGCAAATTAAAACCACAATGAGATATCACCTCACACCAGCCAGAATGGTGCTCATCAACAAAACAACACAGACTAAGTGCTGGTGAGGATGTGGAGAAAAGGGAACCCTCCTGCACTGCTGGTAGGAATGCAAACTGGTGCAGCCACTGTGGAAAACAGTATGGAGATTCCTCAAAAAATTAAAAATAGAACTGCCTTTTGACCCAGCTATCCCACTTTTAGGAATATACCCCAATAACACCATAGAGCAGCTCCAAAAAGAGAAATGCTCCCCCATTTTTGTGGCAACATTGTTCACAATAGCGAAGATCTGGAAACAGCCCAAGTGTCCGTCAGAGGACGAGTGGATAAAAAAGCTTTGGTACATATATACTATGGAATACTACTCAGCCATAAGAAATGATAACATCGGATCATTTACAATAACATGGATGGGCCTTGATAACATTATACGGAGTGAAATAAGTAAATCAGAAAAAAACTAAGAACTATATGAATCCATACATAGATGGGACATAAAAATGAGACTCAGAGACATGAACAAGAATGTGATGGCAACAGGGGTGGGGGGGGAGGGGGGGAGGGGGGAAAGGGGAGGGGGGATGGGTCGAGGAAGGAGAGAGGGGTTGGGGGAGGGGAGGGGCACAAAGAAAATCAGATAGAAGGTGACGGAAGACAATTTGACTTTGGGGGAGGGGTATACAGCACAATCAAATGTTAAAATAATCGGAAGATGTTTTCTCTCAACGTATATACCCTGATTTATCAATGTCACTGCATTAAATTTTTTTTTTTATTTTTTAATTTTTAATTTTTATTTTTTTATTTTTTTCATTTTTCTGAAGCTGGAAACAGGGAGAGACAGTCAGACAGACTCCCGCATGCGCCCAACCGGGATCCACCCGGCACGCCCACCATGGGGCAACGCTCTGTCCACCAGGGGGCGACGCTCTGCCCACCATGGGGCGATGCTCTGCCCACCAGGGGGCGATGCTCTGCCCATCCTGGGCGTCGCCATGTTGCGACCAGAGCCACTCTAGCGCCTGAGGCAGAGGCCACAGAGCCATCCCCAGCGCCTGGGCCATCTTTGCTCCAATGGAGCCTTGGCTGCGGGAGGGGAAGAGAGAGACAGAGAGGAAAGCGCGGCGGAGGGGTGGAGAAGCAAATGGGCGCTTCTCCTGTGTGCCCTGGCTGGGAATCGAACCCGGGTCCTCCGCACGCTAGGCCGACGCCTTACCGCTGAGCGAACCGGCCAGGGCCACTGCATTAAATTTAATAAATTAAAAAAAAAAGAAATAAATTAGAAGTAAAGAATTAAGAGTAAAAAGAAAAAAAAGCTTTGGTATATATATACTATGGAATACTACTCAGCTATAAGAAATGATGACGTCGGATCATTTACAATAATATGGATGGACCTTGATAACATTATACTGAACAAAATAAGTACATAAAAAAACCCCACTAAGAACTATATGATTCCACACATAGGTGGGACATAAAAATGAGACTCAGAGACATGGACAACAGTGTTGGGGTTACAGGGTGGGGGGGAGGAGAGGGAGGGGGTTGGGGGAGGGGAGGGGCACAAAGAAAACCAGTTAGAACAGCGATTCTCAACCTGTGGGTCGCGACCCTGTTGGGGGTCGAACGACCAAAACACAGGGGTTGCCTAAAACCATCGGAAATACATATTTTATTTAAAAATGTATTGTATAATAAATATGTATTTTCTGATAGCTTTAGGCGACCCCTGTGTTTTGGTCGTTCGACCCCGCCGGGGTCGCGACCCACAGGTTGAGAACCGCTGAGTTAGAAGGTGACAGAAGACAATTTTATCAATGTCACCCCATTAAAATTAATCAAAAAAAGAAAAAAAGAAAAAGAATTTGTCTCACGGCTAATTCAGGCAGTTAGAAGAATAGTATAAGGATGCTAATTCTGCTTCTCAGGCCACATCCTGCAAAAGGGGCCCCAAGCAAATTGATTTGGCTACTCTGATTTTGCCAATTGGATTAAAAAAATAGGTCAGGAATGCCCTGAAATAGAACTAATAATACATGAGCATAAATTTAAAGGATTTTTAGATACTGGAGCTGATGTATCAGTTATTGCTAAGGTACATCGGTCTCCTTCCTGGCCCACTCATGCAGCAGCCACAGAATTACAAGGTATAGGGCAAAGTAAATCCTCTCAACAAAGTTCTAGTTTTCTAAATTGGGAAGATTAAGAAGGTCATTCTGGATTTTTTAAACCTTATGTGCTCCCTGGATTGCCAGTTAATTTGTGAGGTAGAGATGTTTTGAAAAATATGGGAGTGTTTCTTGTCAGTCCTAATGGTCTAGTCAGTACTCAGATGCTTGATCGGGGATTTTTGCCCACCAAGGGACTAGGGAAAGAACAGCGAGGAATTCTCACCCCCATAGAAGTGGCACCCAATACCAGAAGGTGTAGATTAGGACATCAAAATTTAGCATAGGGGCCTTGGTAGCTCCATGTATTGTGCAGACCCAATTACTTGGAAATCAGATAATCCTGTATGGGTAGACCAACGGCCCCTTTCTGAGGAGAAACTTAGGCAGCTGCTCAATGGGTATAAGAGCAGCTACAGCTTGGGCACATTGAACCATCTAATAGCCCATGGAATACACTTCCATATTTTGATCTTGTTGCCTCCTGGATTATCAAGGGGCATAGGCGACACTTACAGCTTACAGGTTTTGAGCCTCAAAATTATTGTTGTTCCTTTTTTCAAAGGGTCAACAACAATGGCTCTGGGAAACTTCCACTAAATGGCAAATCGCTCTTGCAAATCAATGGACAACTTTATACTGAAACTGTCAACTTAAAATCAGCTCAAAGACTAGAATTATATGCCATTATCATGACTTTTCAGCATTTACCATATTCCCCCTTTAATCTATATACAGACAGCAAATATTTACTTATGATGTTTCCACTATAAAGACTGTGGTCTTAGGGACAACTACTGATGAACTATTTCAGCACTTCCTCCTTCTTCAAACACTTGTATGTCAACATAGAGCTCCATGTTTTATAGGACATACTTGAGCTCACTCCATGCTCCCTGGAGCTTTAGCACAAGGGAATGGGGAATGCCCTTGTTGATCAAGCTACCCAAAAGAAAATTATGTGGAGCAACCATGACAGATTGAGCAATTCAGTCTCATACTATTCGTCACCAGAACGCTGCAGCCCTGTGTAAACAGTTTCAACTTTCTCAGGAAGCAGCATGGCAGATTGGAAAATCCTGTCCTAGGGGTCCTATACTACAATCTGTCCCTTAATTTGGAGTTAACCCTCAAGGACCCCTACCAGGACAACTTTGGCAAATGGAGGTTACTCATATACCTTCATTTGGCAAACAGTCCTATGTCCACGTTACAGTGGATACATATTCTGGATTTATAGTAACTTCCGTCAGAACAGGAGAGGCTGCTAAGCATGCTATATAGCTCATTGTCCATATTCATTGTTCTATTATTGGGTTTCCTAAACAGGTTAAACTGATAATGCTCTTGCATATGGAGCAAAAGCATTTACTGTATTTTGTCAAACCTTTTGAATTATGTGTATTTCTTACAATCTTTAAAGTCAAGGTATTACTAAAGTGTAGTCAGCAAATATTTTAAGGTCAATTTAAAAAAATTTAAAAGGGGGGAGTCATACCCTGGAACTCCTATGGGTCTACCATACCATGCTTTTTACTTAAAAAATTTTAAATTTCTTTTGAATGCTGATGAACAGGAGACGCCAAATCTTTTTCTCCTGCAAACTACTACCTTCTTTATTTGATCCAGCTAATAACACTGTTTTGTCTTTTTCCAAATAGCCCCAGATATATGGAAAAGATTTATATAGGTGGATGGGGATCCTCAAACCCCTCAGCGAGATCTTCTGAGCATGGCTTTTAAGATTCCAAGAGGCAGAAAAAGCCCAATAGAGATCAGGTGAACTACCAGCTTTGAGGATAAGCCCTTAAAGGCTCCAACACCCCAAAGGGGTCTCTTAGGATTCCGTCTGGGTCCTGCTTCAATAGTGGAAAGGAAGGTCATTGAGCTAAAGCCTGCCAGGCTTACATGCCTCTGCTGTGAGGAAACAGAGACACTGGAAGGTAGGTTTCCTCCTTGCTCTTCTAAGGGAGGGTTCAGTCTCTTCCAGCCCTGCTCCAGCCACCTATGACCTAACCTTGCCCAGAATGCTGGGGTTTGCCACTGAAGGCTGAAGGTGCCCAGGGCTGTCAGCCCCATCTACGATACTGTGGACGAGCCTAGGGTATTTCTTCCAAAAAGCAGGTAAACTGATCTCATTTGCACAAGGGCCACTTACCTATGCCTTGCCTGAATAGTCAGGTTTTTTATTCTTCCCTCGAAGATCTCTGTTGTGGGTGTTGACAGTCCTATTTTCTGCTGCTTTGTTTAATATATAGTGTTTCCTTTATTCCTCCTCCCTCAATGCCCCACTCATATTTCAGGCTGGGACCTACTCCTAATTTAGAGCTCTCTTTCCCCCTTTTGCCAACTTCTATTATGAATCTACCTTTGCCACTCAGCTTAGTATATCCCAAGGTTCTCTTTACCACGCCACAGTCGCAGAGCTCCAGGGAAAAGCAACCTGGTCCCGTCTCTCAAGGCAGAGGAGAACAGAGGCTTCATCTCCACACATACTGCAGGTGGATTTTCCAGTCTACCTGAATCATTGCCAGCTAGAAGCAGCGGTCATTGGGACTTGGACGTGAGCTGCAAAGTATAGAATTGTGACAACAATTCCAGTGCCATGCTGACTTTTCCTGGATGTGGACTTTTCCTGGACTCCTGCTCCTTGGGACACAACTCCTAACAGACTGAACTGGGTTTGGGTTGCATTTATCAGGGACTTGGCATGGTGTTGGGGGCCAACTTGGACTTGGTGAACTTGTTAAGGACACTACTCTTTTATGGATTCTTGCTGTATTGGCCAAGAGTTTGCTTAAAGGCTTTAATCACTGTAAAAAAAAAATAGAAGACTGGATAAAGAAGATGTGGCACACTTTTGACCCAGCCATCCCACTTTTAGGAATATACCCCAAGGACACCATAGAATGGTTCCAGAAGGAGAAATGCACCCTCATGTTTATAGCAGCATTGTTCACAATAGCAAAGATCTGGAAACAGCCCAAGTGTCCGTCAGTGGACGAGTGGATAAAAAAGCTTTGGTACATATATACTACGGA
Organism: Saccopteryx leptura; assembly: GCF_036850995.1. NCBI lineage: Eukaryota > Metazoa > Chordata > Mammalia > Chiroptera > Emballonuridae > Saccopteryx > Saccopteryx leptura. The sequence continues at coordinate 110,743,645 of NC_089507.1, read as the reverse complement.
ATACTACTCGGCCATAAGAAATGATGACATTGGATCGTTTACAACAACATGGATGGACCTTGATAACATTATATGGAGTGAAATAAGTAAATCAGAAAAAACTAAGAACTATATGAACACATGCATAGATGGGACATAAAAATGAGACTCAGAGACATGGACAAGAATGTGATGGTAACAGGGAGTGGGGTGGAGGGGTGGGGAGGGGGCGAGGTAGGAGAGGGAGGGAGTTGGGGGAGGGTAGGGGCACAAAGAAAACCAGATAGAAGGTGACGGAGGACGATTTGACTTTGAGTGAGAGGTATGCAGCACAATCAAAGGTCAAAATAATCTGGAGATGTTTTCTCGGAACATATGTACCCTGATTTATCAATGTCACTGCATTAAAATTAATAAAAATAAGATAAAAAAAAAGATGTTGCACATATACACCATGGTATACTATTGAGCCATAAGAAATGATGACATCAGATCACTTACAACAAAATGGTGGGATCTTGATAATTTTATACGGAATGAAAGAAGTAAATCAGAAAAAAAACAAGAACTGCAGGATTCCACACATTGATGGGACAAAGAAATGAGACTAAGAGACATGGACAATAGTATGGTGGTTACGGGGGGGCAGGGGGAGGGAAGGAAGGAGAGGGGAGGGGGAGGGGCACAAAGAAAACTAGATAGAAGGTGAGGAAGGACAATCTGACTTTGGGTGATGGGTATGCAACATAATTGAATGACAAGATAACCTGGATATGTTTTCTTTGAATATATGTACCCTGATTTATTGATGTCACCCCATTAAAATTAATAAAAATTTATTTATTAAAAAAAAAAAAGAAGATAGTGATACGCGGAAAAGAATTCCGCATGTGACTAATCTAGGGTTAACTTCCAATAATTGGTCGGATTCACGATACTTCTTTATTTTTTAAAAAAATTTGATTATAAAGATTTACAACTTTTGTACTCGATATGAACTGTTTGGCGTTTAGAAGCGATGTGAAACCCACATTCTTTTAGGCGGAGTTTGCCAGTGAGCACCCACGGTCAAACAATTTGCTATTTTTGTGGTCAAGTGTGCTGAATCAACTTGCATTGTAGCATAGACAATAGCTGCAGTTGATAACTGAAAATGTGTCCAGGCTGTTTGTAAAACAAAGTAATTATTTTATTTGCAATGTAACCCCTTCAAGCTCATTCTATTAATTAAATATTGTTTCAATTGATTACATTTGGATATTTATACAATATATAATTATATTTTTATTAAAATAACATTGTATATTAAAAATTTTTTTCACTCAGTTATATTTATTCATAAACAAATTACATAATAAAATTTTGTTTACTTAAATGAATTGTTTTTGTATTTAACATTCTTTAATTTTAATATTTCATCCGGCCCATGAAAAAAGTTCTTTCTAATCTGGCCCGGAGGCAAAAACTGTTGGCCACGCCTGCCCTAGGGCATTTCTTCCTCAACTGATGAGACTCAAATCTCATCTCCAGCCCAGACCTGTCTGTCTATTTAGCTCAATTCTAGCCTGAGTGTATATGCCTGTTAGATGTCATTTAATGACTTGCTCACAGATCCTTTCGGCACAAAGAGTTCAAAACTAACCTCAACAACCTCTCTGCATCTCTCCTTTTCTGTAGTCTTACCACAGTGACTAGCATCACCACTGACCCAGCTTTATCTGGGAGTCCATCTCTGTCTTCATTATCCACTTCCTTTATCCCCAGTTCCTGAGGAGGCAAAGTGGCCTAGTGATTGATGGTCTAGTGGTAGTATGTCATATAAAAAGCACTGGGCAGCCTGACCAGGCCGTGGTGCATCACACTGGGACATAGAGGACCCAAATTAAAAACTCCGAGGACACCAGCTTGAGCAAGGAGTCACTCGTTCTGCTGTAGCCCCTCCCCCCATCAAGGCACATATGAGAAAGAAATCAATGAACAACTAAGGTGCTACAATGAAGAACTGATGTTTCTCATCTCTCTCCCTTTCTGTCTCTCCCTATCTGTCTCTCTGTCTCTGTCACACACACACACACACACACACACACACACACACACACACACTGGCACTGGAGGTTGATCTGGGTTTTAACATGAGTTCTATCATTCATTCATTAGCTGTGTGATCTCAAACAATTATTTCATTTCTCCAAGCAACTTTTTCCTATCTGTCAAATGGAGATGATATAAATCTTGTTGTGAAGAACAAATGGAATAATAAATGTGAAATGTCTAACTGTGTTTGGAATATAGACAAAACCACCAGCTTGCTTAGCCTCAGTGGTTTTATAGCCTAAATATCTCACCTACTTCAGTCTATCCTCACTGTTACTGCTCTAGTTCTGAAATTCATCATTACTTGACACAGTTAAAGCAGTTAAAGCCTCTCTATACAACAATTCTCTCCTTCAAATTACTTCAACTCTCTGAAACCTCACTGAATCCCTCACAATCCACTTCATTACACCTCAACTCTATATTCAAAATGCAAATCCAAACATGACATTTCCTCAAAATTCTCCAATGTTTACCCCTTGCCTTAAGAAAAGATATCCAGCCTGACCAGGCGGTGGTGCAGTGGATGGAGCGTCGGATTGGGATGCAGAGGACCCGGGTTCAACACCCTGAGGTCGCCACCTTGAGCAAGGGGTCACTCAGTCTGCTGTACCCCCACAGTAAAGGCACATATGAGAAATCAATCAATGAACAACTAAGGAGCCACAACAAAGAATTGATGTTTCTCATCTCTCTCCCTTCCTGTCTGTCTGTTCCTATCTGTCCCTCTCTGTGACTCTCTCTGTCTCTGCCACACACACAAAAAAGATATCCAAAGTACAGAGCATTATAAGTTGAGGTAGTTAGTAGAAGCTTTAAAAAGTTTGTTGTAAAAACATCAGATTTTTGCTTGACCAGGCAGTGGCGCATGAATAGAGCAATGAACTGGGATGCCGAGGACCCAAGGTCGAGACCCCGAGGTCGCCAGCTTGAGCGTGGGCTCATCTGGTTTGAACAAAAGCTCACCAGCTTGGACCCAAGGTCACTGGTTCGAGCAAGGGGTTACTCGGTCTGCTGAAGGCCCGTGGTCAGGGCACATATGAGAAAGCAATTAATGAACAACCAAGGTGTCGCAATGCGCAACAAAAAACTAATGATTGATGTTTCACATCTCTCCATTCCTGTCTGTCTGTCCCTGTCTATCCCTCTCTCTGACTTGCTCTCAGTATCTGTAAAGAAAAAATAAAAAACACATTCAGATTTTAAGGTATGCCATTCTTTTCTATTACATCATTTTCCCAGATTCAAAATTACCTTGTGTGGATGTAAAGCAGGAGATACCATTTTACTACAGTATAAACTATGCATACTTTGAAAAACTCAACTGCTTTTTAAACTATTGATCTCACCACAAATCTGATTTTAATGTCTTAGAACATGCTTTTAATGGGTAGACAAACTCAACTACCCATCAACAGATGAGTGGATAAAGAACATGCGGTACATCTATCCAATGGAATAATACTCAGCCACGAAAAACAATGAAATCGTACCATTTGTGACAGCATGGATGAACCCAGTGGGTATTGTACTAAATGAAATATGTTACACAGAGAAAAACAAATACCATATTATTTCACTTATATGTGGAATCTAAGGAACAAAATAAACAAACAAAACAGAAACAGACTCAGAGATACAGAGAACAAACTGAGGGTTGCCAGATTGGAGGGGTATTAAGGGACTGGGTGAAAAAGGTGAAGGGATTAAGAAATACAAATTGGCAGTTACAAAATACTCATAGGGACATAAAATACAACACAGGTAATACAGTCAACAATACTGTAATAACTACATATGGTCCCAGGTGGTTGTTACAATTATTGGAAGGATCAATTCATAAATCACATTATTGTCTAACCACTATGCTGTACACTTGAAATTAATATAAAATACCAAAAATCAATGGTAATTGGGGAAAAAAAAGGACCTGTGGTAACGCTTCCCTTTCATTCAGAGCTCCCAAACGCCTGACACATTCTCCGGTTCCATATCTAGGAGATGCAGAAACATCATATCCCTGACCATAGAATGAGTTTTGCAAAATTTGCAGATGAGTAAATGAAAAGAGTTCTGTAAAGGCCATAAATGTTCACTAATGTCTAGATTCTGGAAAGCCTTCAGGATGCTACCTTAACAACCCCTGTAAAAGGCCAAGCTAATGAAAAACATTCTTTTGCTTTTTGTAAAATGCTTCGCTGAGCACTCTCTCCCTAGATCAGTGGTTCTCAACCTTTCTAATGCCGTGACCCCGCAATACAGTTCCTCATGTTGCGGTGACCCCAAACCAAAAAATAATTTTAGTGGCTACTTCATAACTGTAATTTTGCTACAGTTATGATTTGGAATGTAAATACCTGATATGCATTATGTATTTTCCAATGGCGTCGCGACCCACAGGTTGAGAACCGCTGCCCTAGATTGTTCCAACAATAACCTAAAGCCTGTTTTGCTTCTGTAAAACTGCTTTGGCTAGGTGTTCACCCCCTCCCCTCTCTTCTTTAGGCCTATAAAAGCAAACCCCTACGTTCGTTTGGGGCTGCGAGTTCTTTAGGATGTGAATCCTATCGTGGTTGCTGGCATTAAATTAAAGACTTCTTAATTTGGCTACTTAATTGTGTGGCAAAACATTTGTTTCCTCGCTGTCCAGATATAACATTTCCTCCTAGAATCAAAGGTCCCACCAGTCTTAGCAGAGTTCACAATGTTGTAAGGTACCAAAAAGCTGAAAATTGATATTAATATTCTGGGAAGAAAGGTCAGGTTTTTCTATCAGGCTTTCCTGTCCTGTCCCTCCTTTAGGGAGAGGAGGGAGAAGAATGTAGAAGTTTCTGGCTTGCAAGAACAATGGGTCATTCAGTTTTAAATCTAAAATAAAGGTTAACCTATAAACTTCTTCTCTTTCAATAGGAGGCAGAATTTACATACCACCTTGCATTGACTGTAGTTCCTCCCCCTTCCTGGAATCTCTCTCTCTCTCTTTTTTTTTTTTACTATGCTTCAGTTTCATTTGCTATAATCTGCCTATCCAGATTATCTGACTCTTCCTGATTAAGTTTTGAGAGAATGTATGTTTCTAGGAATTTATCCATTTCACCCAGATTGTCCAATTTGTTGGCACATAGTTGTTCATAGTATTTTCTTATAATACTTCATATTTCTTTGATGTCAGTTGTTACTTCCCGCTTTCATTTCTAATTTTATTTAGTTGGGTCACCTCTTTTTTTCTTGATGACTCTGGTTAAAGGTTCTTCAATTTTGTTTATCTTTTCAAAGAACCAACTTGTTTTTTTTTTAAACTTTATTTATTCTTTTTTTTTTTTTTTTTTTTTTTTTTAGAGAGGAGAGAGAGAGGGAGAGAGAGACAGACAGACAGACAGAGAGAAAGAAGGGGGAGGAGCTAGAAGCATCAACTCCCATATGTGTCTTGACCAGGCAAACCCAGGGTTTTGAACCGGCAACCTCAGCATTTCCAGGTCGACGCTTTATCCACTGCGCCACCACAGGTCAGGCCAACTTGTTTTTACTGATCTTTTATATTGCTGTTTTAGACTTTATGTCTGCTCTGATCTTTATTATTTCTTTTCTTCTACTCACTTTGGGTTTTGTTGTTTTGTTTTTTAGTTCCTTTAAGTCTAAAGTTAGATTATTTATTTGAGATTTTTCTTGTGTCTTGAGGTAGGCCTGTAATGTTATAAATTTCCCTCCTAGGACTGCTTTTACTGTATTCATTAATTTTGCATTGTTGTGCTCTCATTTTCACTTGTTTCAAAGTATGTTTTGATTTCTTTCTTGATCTCACTGTTGACCCATTCATTGTTTAGTAACATGTTATTTAGCTTCCAAGTGTTTATGTTTTTCAATTTTTTTCTTGTGATTGATTTCTAGTTTCATACCATTGTGGTCAGAGAAGATGCTTAATATGGTTTCAATCTTTTTAAATTTATTGAGATTTGTTTTCTATTTTAACATGTAGTCTACCTTACAAAATATTCATTGTGCACTTAAGAAGAATGTATATTTTGCTGCTTTGGGGTGAAATGCTCTGAAGATATCAATTAACTCCATCTGATCTGGTGTGTCATTTAAGGCCACTGCTTCCTTGCTGATTTTCTGACTGGAAGATCCATTCATTGCTGTCAATGGGGTGTTAAAATCCCCTTCTATGACTGTATTACTGTTGCTATCTCCCTTTATGTCCATCAAGATTTGCTTTATATATTTCAGTGCTCCCTTGTTGGGCATATAAATGTTTGCAATGATTACAACCTATTAGACTGCTCCTTTTATCATTATGTTGTGTCTTTGTCTCTTACAATAACCTTTGTTTAAAAGTGGACTTTTTCAGATACAAATATTGCTACCCCAGTCTTGTTTTATTTTCATTTGCAGAAAATCTTTTTTCATCCCTTTACTGTTAGTCTGTGTATATCTTCCATTCTGAGGTGGGTCTCTTGTAGATAGCACATATATGGGTATTGTTTTCTTATCTATGCAGCTACCCTGTGACTTTTGATAAAAGCATTTAAGCCATTTACAATTAAAGTGATTATTGATAAGTACATACTATTGCAATTTCAACCTTTTTAACTATTTAACTGTTTTTTCTTTTCTTATTTTTCTTTAAAAAGACACTTTAACATTTCTTATAGTACTAGTTTAAAACTCTGTTAGTTTTTCTTTGGGAAGCTCCTTATTTTTCCCTCAATTTTAAATGATAGCCTTGCTCAGTAAAGTAGTCTTGGTGTAAATCCTTGTTTTTTTATCATTTTAAATATTTCATGCCAATTCCTTCTGGCCATAAATGTTTCTGTTAAGAGATCAGCTGATAGTCTTATGGGGGCTCCCTTGTAGGTAACTAACTGTCTTTCTCTTGCTGTTTTTAAGATTCTCTGTCTTCAACCTTTGCTATTTTAATTATGATGTATATTACTGTGGGCTTCTTTAAGTTCATCTTGTTTTGGGACTCTGCAGTTCTTGGACTTGTGTTTCTTTTTCCTTCACCAGGGTAGGGAAGTTGTCAGTCATTATTTTTTCAAATAAGTTCTCGGTCCCTTGCTCTCTCTCTCTCTCTCTCTCCTCCTTCTGGTACCATTATGATGTAGATATTGTTATGTTTCATATTGTCCCAAGATACCTCAAATTATCATTTTTAAAAATTCTTTCTCTTTTAACTTTTCTGATAGGGTGTTCCTTGCAGCACTGTCTTCCAAATCACTGATTCAATCCTCTCCTCCATCCAACCTACTGTTTATTTCTTTTAACGTATTCTTTATTTCAGATATTGTTAACATTTCTGACTGGTTTTATTTTATAGTTTCTGTGGTTTTCAAGCCATTTTTTTAACTCTTTTTTTTTATTTTAATAACTTTTTTTTTTATTTTTTATTTATTCATTTTAGAGAGGAGAGAGAGAGAGAGAGGAGAGAGAGAAGGGGGGAGGAGCTGGAAGCATCAACTCCCATAGGTGCCTTGACCAGGCAAGCCCGGTTTTCAAGCCATTTGTAAAGCCAGTAGCCACGGCCATCATCAGAGCCACCTGGCCCATGCAGGTTCGCATTTGATTCAGACAGACAATAATGAAACAACAGAGCCAAGAACTGGTGGGCCATTACCTTTAATCCTAGCTTGCATCTGGCAGGCAAGAAATACACACAGTAGGAAAACACTTCCCTTTCCATTCAGGGCTCCCAAAACCACTGACTTATCCGAGTTTTTCTATAATCAAAGGTTTGTACCTCACCAGCCTTATTCACCTCTGTTCCCTATCTCCTTCTCTCTGCACAAACTCTGCATAAACAGGCTTCTCCTTCAGCACTCTGCCATCTTGGCTGCTTCTCCTCCACTACACATGGCCTTTCTCTGCTCTCCTTTCTCTGCTTCCTGGAATCTTGAGGGTGAAATACCTCTAGGCTAGTGAGGGAAGATGAACCCTGAAAGATTTGTAAACATCTTTGACTGTGTTATCTTGAAAATCTTAATGTTTCTGTGTATCGCCTAAAAAAATGTTGCCAGCCTATATCATGATGTCATGCTCTCCCCCACCTGTGTGTGATCAAGAGTATATAAGCAGCCCTGAACTATTTTTGGGACTGCACGATTTGGGTCTGATGCCCTGTGTCAGCCATATGTGGCTGGCATATTTAATAAATCTCCTGCTCTAATAAAATTCTTCAAAATTCATCTGGACTGGGTGTCTCTATGTGAACTTGATGATATGAGGTACAGTGCCTTTCAGAATCTGGGGTACAGTACTTTATAACAACAAAACCTCTCAGCTCTGGTTCTCCATCTGCACACCTTCTCTTTCCCTGCTGTTGGGCAGATAAAATATATTATGCTCACTTTGTTAAAGATGGCGCTGCTCACATGGAAGCTTGTCACCCAGGTGATATTAATGTGTGTTGGGGGTGGGCAGGATCCTTGTAGCCTGGGGCTTGGTTTTAGAACCAAAGCCTTTCCCACCCTTTTTGATGTGGGTGGTGCAATCCTCAGATAAGTGACTTTGTATTAGAGACTTCCTTATTTTGTATATTGGATTAAAGCAGCGGTTCTCAACCTGTGGGTTGCGACAGGGGTCGCCTAAAGCCATCGGAAAATCCATAATGCATATCATGTATTTACATTCCGAATCGAATCATAACTGTAGTAAAATTACAGTTATGAAGTAGCCACCAAAATTATTTTTTGGTTTGAGGTCACCGCAACACAAGGAACTGTATTGCGGGGTCACAGCATTATAAAGGTTGAGAACCACTGGATTAAAGGTTTTGAATCTACACTATAAAGTGAAGCAGACTAGGACCTTGCTCTCTCTTGGTTCCTGGGATTATTAGCATTAGAGAGGAGAGCAGAGAGGAGAGAGCAGAGAAAGGCCACATGGAGGAGGCCAGGAGAAGCAGCCAAGATGGCGGAGTGTTGAAGGAGAAGCAAACTCTCATTTCCTTGTCAATACATTGAAGAATTCCTCTCTTTTTACTCTTAATTGTGTTGAGGATAGAAGATCCTAATTCACATAAATAGGATGTTAAAAATTGTAATGAAATGTTCAAAGCTCTTTTAGATATTGCCACATATTCTTTTATAGAAATCCAAAAGCCTTTCAGAGACAATTCCTTCTGTTTAATCATCAATCCACGATCAGTGGATATAGCTGCCAGTTCTTCTTCTGTTACTGTTAAACCAAAATCACTTGAAGCTTCGATGAATGGGTTTCTAATCCAATCGTATTGTTCAGTGTTAAGTGATGAAAAATGCTATGAATTAAATTCTGCCCATCAGCCTTCATGTCCTATTTTATTTACACTTAACTTTTGTTCACGTACAGAATTGTATTCTTCAATATCATGCTTCTTGTTGAAAAAATCTATCCATTTTATTTGGGTGTATTTATCTAAAAATAATATAATGATGTGTTAATAATAAATATAATAAGGTATTAACAAAAAGAGCGGTATTTCCGTAATGAAATGGTATTAATAGCATAACTATACTTATTTTTATATCTGAGCACATGCTGTGAACCAGAGCAGCTAGTAATTCCAGGTTCCGAGTGGGAACGATGTGGAATAAAGAAAATACGCAGAATTAAGAAAATGCAGGGTCGGGAGGGCCCTGTAATTGCTGCTGGCAAGAACAAAGAGTGCCCCAAAACTGCATCTTGCTTTATTTATAGGACAAAGTGAGGCCATTTGCAAATCTTAACTTTACACCAAACAAAGGATAGAAGAAACTTGCCTCCAGTCTTTCCGGGGAACATGGGGGAGTAGTGTAAACAATCCAGCACCACAGCTTAACAGCCTTTTGCAACCTAATCAAATAAGTGAGGTGGGGGAGGCAGACTGTCAGCTTACAGCCAATTCCCACACCTCTGACCTCCAAAAATCTAAACTCCGTTTCTGGTCCCCAACAGTCATATCCTTCTCTGGAATACCATAGTGCACATGGGGAAATCTTCTAGGGTGCACCAGTGTGCCCTGGCGCATACCTTGAGAACCACTGCCTTATGCTAAGAGAAAAAAGGAGTCCAAAAAATCTTTTGTATATGTTGGTCAAATAAGTTTGTAAATATGATGTATATGTTTGCTCACTTATACAATAGTTTGCATTGAGAGCTGGGCAGCACCAGACATAGTGGTCTGTGAGGTTGAAGGTTGCCTTCCTGACTGGGAGGGGCCATTGTCTTGCTAATGTTTACGGGAAGAGAGATTCTTCCCCACCACCAAGAGGTGCAGAAGGATTTCTTCTTTCTCCCTTCCCTGATCCCTATCCCTCCATGGGAAAAACAGGTTTTCTGCTTTTCTCTTGGCTTTTCTTGTGGTTTGCCTGTCTTCGTGAGATACCAATAAACAAAATGGCCCACCATCCTCTGACTCTGCCGTTTCTTTACCATCTGCCCAAATTTAATGAGAACTTGCATGTGAATGGCCACGATGGCGGTGGTGGCCCCTGGCCATACAACTGGCATAGCTTGTAGCAGGATTTGGATCAAATCGATATGGAGCTGCCACTCTTGAGGGGTGGGTAGAGGGCTGGTTGCTGTTCTGGCTCCCCTTGGCTGTCCTTTTAGGGGTCATGGGCTGGGTGTTTTTTACTCAAGAGGAAACCAGGAGTTCTGTGTGAAAAGCCACCTGTGGTTGAAAGCTCCAGGATGAATTGCAAATCAAATGGCAGAAAAATTGGAATTGGAGCAAGTACTGGAAAAGGAATTACAGGTTCGTGAGTTGCAGTTTGCCCTGGAAGCTGAACGTTTACACCAGTAGTTGTTGGAGAAACAACTGCGGGTTCAAGATCTCGAGTCTCAGCTTCTGGCCAGTGGCCAGCAGCCACAGGAGCCTAAATGATTGCCAATGGAGCAGCAGCATCCATGCCGGAGGACTGGCTTTGAGTCAGCAGGAGCAGGCGCTTCCAACTCCTCTTCTGAGAAGTCTCAGGCTGAAGCTGTCATAGGCACTCTGAGCCTAATCAGTGGTCACCAAGAAGGTAAAAACCCAGCAACAAAAAGTCCCTCAAGGGCAGCCACAGCCTCCTACCCCAGTGTAAAGCCAGTAGCCACGGCCATCATCACAGCTGCCTGGCCCATGCAGGTTCGCACTGGATTCGGACAGTCGGTAAAGAAACAACGGAGCCAAAAACTGCTGGGCCATCATCTTTAATCCTAGCTTGCACCTGGAGGGCAAGTAAAAACACACACTGGGCTCCAAAACCCGCTCATTCAGTGCTCACAAAGCTACTGACTTATCCGAGGTTCCTAGAATCAAAGGTTTCTAGCTCACTAGACTTTATTCCCCTCTGTTCCCCATCTCCTTCCTTCTCCCTGCACAAACTCTGCACAAACTGGTTTCTCACTCAACACTCCGCCATCTTGGCTGCTTCTCCTAGCCTCATCCACGTGGCCTTTCTCTGCTCTCCTCTCTGCTCTCTGTTCTAATGTTAATCTCAGGAACCAAGAGAGCAAGCTCCCGTTCTGCCCCCATTTTATAGTATAGAAATCAAAATCTTTTTTTTTTTTTTTAATTTTATTTTTTTGCATTTTTCTGAAGCTGGAAACAGGGAGAGACAGTCAGACAGACTCCCGCATGCGCCCGACCGGGATCCACCCGGCATGCCCACCATGGGGCGACGCTCTGCCCACCAGGGAGTGATGCTCTGCCCATCCTGGGCATCGCCATGTTGCGACCAGAGCCACTCTAGCGCCTGGGGCAGAGGCCACAGAGCCATCCCCAGCGCCCGGGCCATCTTTGCTCCAATGGAGCTTGGCTGCGGGAGGGGAAGAGAGAGACAGAGAGGAAGGCGCGGCGGAGGGGTGGAGAAGCAAATGGGCGCTTCTCCTATGTGCCCTGGCTGGGAATCGAACCCAGGTCCTCCGCACGCTAGGCCGACGCTCTACCGCTGAGCCAACCGGCCAGGGCTAGAAATCAAAACCTTTTAATCCAATATACAAAATAGGAAAGTCTCTAATACAAAGTCACTTATCTGAGGCATAATTGGATTGTACCACTCCACATCAAAAAGGGTGGGAAAGGCTTAGTCCTAAAACCAAGCCCCAGGCTACAAGGATTCTGCCTGCCCACAGCCCATCCCCAACACACATTAACATCACCTGGGTGATGGGCTCTATATGGGCAGCGCCATCTTGAACAAAGTGAGCATAATATATTTGATCTGCCCAACACCTAGCTTGCACCCGGCAGGCAAGTAAAAACACACACTGGACTCCAAAACCCACTCACATTCAGTGCTCACAAAGCTACTGACTTATCCGAGTTTCCTAGAATCAAAGGTTTCTAGCTCAACAGACTTATTCACCTCTGTTCCCCATCTCCTTCCTTCCTGCACAAACTTTGCACAAACTGGATTCTCACTCAACACTCTGCCATCTTGGCTGCTTCTCCTGGCCTCCTCCACGTGGCCTCTCTCTGCTCTGCTCGCTAATGCTAATTTTAGGAACTGAGAGCAAGCTCCCATTCTGCCCCCATTTTATAATGTAGAAATCCAAACCTTTAATCCAATATACAAAATAGGGAAGTCTGTAATACAAAGTCACTTATCTGGGGCATGATGGGATTGCACCACCCCACATCAAAAAGGGTGGGAAAGGTTTAGTCCTAAAACCAAGCCCCAGGCTACAAGGATCCTCCCTGCCTGCCCACAGCCCGCCCCCAAAACACACTAATATCACCTGGGCAACAGGCTTCCATGTGGGCAGCGCCATCTTTAACAAAGTGAGCATAATATATATTATCTGCCCAACACCCGGTAATGGAACACTGTGTGGTTTAGCCCTATACCCAAGCAGAGCTAATGGAGTTGGGGACACAATTTACGCAGAACCCTACTGAATCTCTGGTAGTCTGGTTACTACGATTATGGGGCACAGAACAGAGATGGAGAAATTGGCTGCTACTACCACACACTCCTCCTTGAGGCAGTGTCCTCAAAACTGCCATAAAAACCCAGAACACCAACCCTATTAGAATGGGTAATGGCCACCATGTGTAAAGTCTGGCAGAATGCTGAAGAATTGCTGGGGGCAGTGAGTTGGAGGCAGTACTACAGTGAGTTAGTAAAGGTCCTTTCGGAACTAGGTATGAAGAATGCTGCTTTCATCCCTGGGTCCTGTGGGCCAGACGAAGTGTTTATGGCAAAAATGAGGGACTTTATCCTTGCTAGTGCCCCACGAACCCATTTTGGGTCACTTATGGCTATCTTGGGCCCCTGTGTGGACCAGCCCATCAATGCAGTTACACAGATGGTAGCAGATTTGGGAGAGCTAGAGTCTGTTTGGGATCATAAAGCAGTGAGAGCTGCTGCCTATGTTGCCCCCCCACCCCGACTAATAAGGGAAACAGGCCTGTAAAGGTTACCCAAACACAGATGTGGGTAGATTTGATTGCGGCTGGAGCAGATAAGGAGAAATTAGATGGGCAGTCTAATAAAATTCTTTTGGAGCTTTGGCAGCAGCTTAAACAAGAACAGAGGTTCCAGACACTGAAGCAAAAGGCCCCAGCAGATACCAATAAAACGTTTGGTGAGCGGGCAGTTTGGTTACAAGATTAAATGATGGAGACAGCCGAGGGAGAGGAGAACTCCCAAGACCCATTGTACCAGTTCAAATAGTAAATGGCCAAGGGACCTGTCTAACAGGGATGGGCTGGGACCAAAGGCCACACATGGAACTGGCTATCCACTAGTCTCCTTCCAATGTACAATGGGTGTTGGCCTTGGTGGATACAGCTGCAGAATGTTCCCTCCTCTATGGGAACCCAAGCTGTTATAGGCACACTCAGAACCTGATCAGTGGTTTGCTGGGACCCCCGTGGCCACTGATAGTAATGGGGCCAAACTGTTCAAGTGAAGCCAATGACTATTCCATTTAGGACACGAAGACTGCCTCCTAAGCCATATAAGATGCATGTATCTCCTATGCCTGAATATATTTTGGGAGTAGATGTCTTCCAAGGATTATGGTTGGAAACTACAGCTGGAGAGTTCCGGCTGCGGATCAGGGTTGTGAAGGCAGTGTTGCGGGGACACGCATCACATTCCCCTTTGCAATTACTTATTCCTCGGCGTGTGACTAATACCAAGCAGTACCGCCTGTCAGGTGGTTATGAAGAAATCATAGGGACAATCCTTGAACTAGAAAAGGTGGGGGGTCATCTGGCCAGCACACATTCCTTACAACTCCCTGGTATGGCCTGTGCGCAAAGCAGATGGAACCTGGAGAATGACAGTAGATTACAGAGAACTTAATAAAGTTGTTCCCCCTTTGCATGCTGCTGTTTCTTCGATAGCTAAAATGATGGATTGGCTAAGCCATGAGTTGGGGACATACCACTTTGTGGCAGACTTGGCCAATGCCTTTTGCTCTATTGATATAGCTGCAAGAGTCAAGACCAATGTGTCTTCAGTTGGAAAGGGAGACAATGGACCTTTACAGTGTTACCCCAGGGCTATTTGCATAGCCCCACCTTGTGTCATGGGCTGGTAACTGCTGACCTGGCTAAATGGAAACAGCCAGAGGCAGTTTGCATGTACCACTATATTGATGATATTATGCTAACTAGTGATTCTCTTCCAAAATTGGAGCAAGCAGTCCCTACCCTGCTATCCCATTTGAAAGCATGTGGCTGGGCAGTCAACGAGAACAAATTACAAAAACCTGGGTTATCTGTTAAATTCTTGGGAGTTGTCTGGTTGGGTAAGACAAAAGTTATCCCTGACACAGTTATAGATATAAGATCCAAGCATAATTTGGTAATTCTATTGTTATAGTTTGTACTGTTTCTGTTTATGCAATGACTTCACTCCTCACACAGTAACCATCATGAAAGATACCTGTGGTGTAGATTGTAAAATGAGCAAAGGGGTGGAATGTTGGTCAAATAAGTTTGTAAATATGATGTATATGTATGCTTGCTTATAGTTTGCACTGAGGGCTGGGCAGTGCCAGATACAGTGGTCTGTGAGGTTGCCAGTTGCCTTCCTGATTGGGAGGGGCCATTGTCTTGCTAATGTTTACTGGAAGAGAGATTCAGCCCCTGCCACCGAGAGGAGCAGGAGGATTTCTTCTTTCTTCCCTTCCTGATCCCTTGCCTCCATGGGAAAAACAGGTTTTCTGTTTTTTCCCTTGGCTTTTCTTGTGGCTTGCCTATCTTGGTGAGACACCAATAAACAGAATGGCCCACCATCCTCCGACTCCACCATTTCTTTACCATTTGCCCGAACTTAATGAGAACCTGCATGTGAATGACCACGATGGCAGCAGCGGCCTCTGGCCATACAGCTTACATGCGGATTTCTGTGTTTTTTGTTTTTGGAAAAAAGTCATGCATCATACTGATAAAAACATCCTAGCCTGACCAGGCAGTGGCGCAGTGTATAGTGTCACACTGGGATGCAGAGGACACAGGTTTGAAACCCCGAGGTTGCCAGCTTCAGCACGGGGTTGTAGGTCTGAGCATGTGATAATAGACATGACCCTATGGTCGCTGGCTTGAGCCCAAGGTCACTGGCTTGAGCAAGGGGTCAATTTTTCTGCTGTCTCCCCCTCCTCCAGTCAAGGCACACATGAGAAAATAATCCATGAAAAACTATGGTGCCGTAACAAAAAATTGATGCTTCTCATCTCTCTCCCTTCCTGTCTGTCTGTCCCTATCTGTCCCTCTCTCTGTCTCTCTCTCCATCTCTGCCACATACACAACATGCTCAAAAAAAAAAAAAAAAGAGCAAGACAACAGTAAAGAGGATGATGAATGGCAAATGTTATTTTTGTAGCTAAATTAATCTATAGTAGAATGTTTTGTTTTGTGACAAAGAGAGAGAGATAGACAGGGACAGAAAAGAAGGGAAAGAGATGAGAAGCATCAATTCTTTGTTGAAGGGAAAGACTCCACAGAAATATAAATGATAGCTAACTTCAGAGCCGGGGTTACCTGGAGAACAGGAGGAGATCTCAGAATGTGGTAACCATAACAGGAGACTGGCCCGGTGTTACTTGAATGTAAGTACGTGGGATTCTTGGAGGAATGCCATCAAAAACCAGATGTCCTGCCTGACCAGGCAGTGACGCAATGGATAGAGCATCGGACTGGGATGCGGAGGACCCAGGTTTGAGACCCCAAGGTTGCCAGCCTGAGCATAGGCTCATCTGGTTTGAGCAAAGCTTACCAGCTTGGACCCAAGGTCACTGGCTCGAGCAAGGGGTTACTTGGTCTGCTGAAGGCCCACGGTCAAAGCACATTTGAGAAAGCAATCAATGAACAACTAAGGTGTCGCAATGAAAAAAAAAAAAGAACCAGATGTCCTTTATGGTTGATAAACTCTGAGTCTCTGATTCTTTTCGTGACCTTGATCATGAAGGAGACAGTAGACATGCAGATTAAGGATGGTTTAGTTAGGAAAAAAGACTTTTGTAGTGTTCTAGTTTTATCTGCTGAGCTGTGGCTTTTGGAACTCAATAAATATGCAGTGGCGCAGTTTCTCGAGGCTGATTCCAATTCTGAGTTTCAACCCTCTGCTTGTACTGCTTTCATTTTATGTGTCTTATTCCTTGTGAGTACAAACCATAAAAGAAATCATAACATCTGGTGCCCAACATAAGGCTCGAAAAGGAGCAGGTTTGCAGTCTTGGGATCATCAGACAGAAGGGGAAAAAAGCTGCCTCGGTGGTAAGCAAAGCCTTCGAGATATTTTAGGCAGAGTCAGGGGGAATTCCCTGTCTGTTGAGACCCAGGATATAAAAATACTGCACCATAAGAAATGATGATATCATATCATTTACAATAACATGGATGGACCTTGATAACATTATACAGAGTGAAATAAGTACATCAGAAAAAACTAAGAACTATATGAATCCATACATAGATGGGACATAAAAATGAGACTCAGAGACATGGACAAGAATGTGATGGTAATGGGGTGGGATGGGGGGTGGGGAGGGGCAAGGAAGGAGAGAGAGGGGGTGGGGGAGGGGAGGGACACAAAGAAAATCAGATAGAAGGTGACAGAAGACAAACTGACTTTGGGTGAGGGGTATGCAACATAATCAAATGTCAAAATAATCTGGAGATGTTTTCTCTGAACATATGTACCCTGATTTATCAATGTCACTGCATTAAAATTAATAAAAATAAGATAAAAAAATATTGCAAGCATTGGTAAAGGGGTCCTGTATAACTGTTAAAGATAAAAATTTTAAGTTACTTTTTAAAAATGTTAGGAAGCATTGTTACTGGTTCCAGCCACAAGGAAAAGCTGCTTTAAGTTTCAAAACATGGAAACAAATGAGAGGTTTACAGTGTGCTCATCAACAAGGAGACACTATTCCTCTTTCTGTTTGGTCTCTTTGTAATTTAACTTCCTAGGCTTTGCAACCATTACAGACTGATTCTCAATCCTCATGGCCTCCAGCTCGTGAAGTATAGTGGTACCTAGAGATACGAATTTAATTTGTTCTATAACCGAGCTCGTAAGTCAGTCAACTCAAATATCAAACTGCCGATACTGGACCTGTGCGCCAATGCACCAACTAGCGGCAGCTTCCCGAATCACAACTTGTATCTCAGAATTTCGCTTGGATCTCGAACAAAAATACAGACCGAGTCGCAGCTCATATCTCAAAAAATTCGTATGTTGGTCTGTTCGTATCTCCAGGTACTACTCTAATGTCTGATATTGATAATGGTTAAGTAAAAAACCAATATGGGTTGAGCTGTAGCCACTAAAAAAAGAGAAGCTTGAAAATTTATATCAATTGGTACAGACTCAATTAGAATTAGGACATATAGAGAAATCATAAAGTCCTTCGAATTCTCCAATCTTTGTAATAAAGAAACAATCTGGAAAATGCTTACCAATTTTCTTTAATGTTTTAGCAATAATCCTTTGAACTATCATTTTGTTTCTTTCTTATTCTTTGCCTGGAAATTTAGACAGCGGACTCCTAATGGATCTGATTATGAAATCTCCCAGCAGCTGTGAGTTTTTCTTTTCCTCAGGGAGATTTTGCTTAGTTCCATCCATCATTAGTCTCTCTGAAAACCCTAAGATCAGGTAGGCATCTTTCTAGTCTGATTGTCCTCTGAAATCCTAGGTTTCTCTGGTTTGTCTGAATCTAGTTTCTGTTTAGTTTTTGTTTGATGTTGTCTAAAATGTAATTTTAAGGCCTGAATTAAGTTCTTGAGTGCAAAAATTGGAAATGCCAGCTCTTATGTTGAAAATATAGTTTCATCATTACATTTTTTACTTTAAAATTGGAAATTGTAAGGAGTGCTCCTTAAATTTAAATTGAATAGAATGTGGATCCTAAAGACTTGCTAATTTAAGGATGAGAAAATGGCGACGAGGTAGGCAGACGTTACAACTCCCACCTCCCAGAACCAAAGTGGATTACAACTTAACTTGGGAACAATCATCTTGAAACACTAACTTTGGATTAAACTAAGAGGAATGTATAACCAAACATCACCGAAAAAAACACACTGCGACTGGTAGGAAGGGCGGAGATGCAGAAGGGGCTGCCCCACCCCCAGGAATAAGCAGAAGCCCAGAGGGTCTCTCACGGTGGGTTGGGTTGCCTGGAGAATTGTGGTCTGCAGCCCCAGAGACTAGAGGAGGCATACGGACATTATTTAGCTGAAAGAAGAGCCAAGTAACTGTTTGTGAGAGGGAGACAGAACTCTCAGACCCAGGCTCCATCTTGAAGGGACCACGCAAAATGCTTTAATTTTTACACTATAAATATAAGGAAGACCAGGGGCTCTCTCCCTCTCTGATCTTGCCATCAGCATTGAAGAGGCCTCCCAATCCAATCCTATTTTCTTAGAATGAGGGAAAATGGCAATGGAGTAGCAGACGTTACAACTCCCACCTCCCAGAATCAAAATGAATTACAACTTAACTTATGAATTATCTTGAAAAATCAACTTTGGACTAAACTAAGAGGAATTTATAACCAAGCATCACTAAAGGAACCACACTAAACTGGTAGGAAGGGCAGAGATGCAGAAAGGGCTTCCCTGCTCCCAGGAGTGAGAGGCGGCCCAGAGGGTCTCTCAATGTGGAGTGGGTTTCCGGGGGAGTTGCGGACCATTAGCCCTAGGACTGAGGCCCCAGACTACAGGAGGTGGACGGACAGTATTTAGCTGAAAGAAGAGCCGGGTTACTGTTTCCAAGAAGGAGACAGAACTCTCAGACCCAGGCTCCATATTAAAGGGACCACGCAGAAAACCTCATTCACAGCCACTTACCTGTGGCTCCGGGAGAGGGGAGTGCTGAGAGGACTGGAGTTATGAGAGGAGAGTGTAGTCTAAAGGCAGAGAAAGAATGTGGGGGACAGCTACCTGACCCCTATGCTGGGTCACTCCCCAAACCTAAAGGGCCCATTTTTCTTGGGAGAATCAAGCCAGCAACAAGAAGCAATTACCCCACACAACAGAGGCTCTACTGCTCCAGTCAGTGCAGAGAGACACTTAGAAGCAGGGGGCACATCGGGGACACAGGATTGGAGTGCTGAGGTCTGGGCTACACGGCCCCTCCAAACTGCTGAGTACCCTATGAAGGGCGGGAGAACCAAGCTGTGATGGCAGCCACAGTGCTGGGCCCTGCAATTGGGGGTGGAGCCCAACGAGACAGATAGGAGGGTGGCGGTGGGGGGCAGAGCCCAGAAAAGCATCTCGCATACCCTTGAAGGGTGGAGCCCAGTGGCCTGCGCTGTGAAGGAGAGGAGTAGAGCCCCCAGAGGCATCTCACATGCCCGCAGGAGCAGACCCTGGAGAGGCAGCCCGCACAGCCATGAGGGGAGGAGCCCAGCAAGGCAAGGAGTCCCCTGCACCAGCAGAGCAGGCCGAGCTGCGGCATGAGCCATCACTGGTATCCAAGTGCCTAAGGAGGAAGAAGTAGAATGAGCCAGCAGAAAGTCCTCACATCAGGAATAGAGTGGTCACAAACACTGGCCAAGAGTAGATAAAAGTCAACTTAGGAATGCAGCTGATAGTTACAACGGCATCAGGGCCCAGCAGAGGCAGCCACAAATCCTGATTTACCTGTAGCTCCAAGAAGGTTGCTAAGGCCCATTCAAAAGCAGTGACCCCCACTGATCTGCACCAGGTTCTGGCCAGAAAGTTCCAGGGCAAGTACATCCAGCAGCCAGATATGGAAAGCTCAAGAACTAACAATCATAGTTAGAGTGGTATCTAATTTATACAGAGATATAATGGGAAGACAGAGCAGTGCAATTCAAATGAATCAACAAGAGAAATCACCAGAAAAAGAACAGAATGAAATAGGAATAAACAAGATACCGATGCAGAGTTTACAATAATGATTGTGAGCTTGCTTAAAGATCTTAGAGCAACAATAGATGGACAAAACGAGCCCCGAAACAAAGAGATATCTGGCATCAAAAAAAACACATTGAAATCATAAAAAAGAATCAAACAGAAATGACAAACACCATATCAGAAATAAAGACTACACTAGAAGGAATTAAAAGCAGGCTGGATGAAGCAGAGGATCGAATCAAAGATTTAGAGCAGTGGTCCCTAACTTTTTTTGGGCCACGAACTGGTTTAATGTCAGAAAATATTTTCACAGACCGGCCTTGAGGGTGCGGCGAATAAATGCACAAAATAAAATTATGCGACTAGCGTAAAAACTGCAGTATTTTTAAATATAATTGTCGAACTTACGAGACAAGCGTCAAGAGTGAGTCTTAGATGAATGTAACAGAGGAAATCTGGTCATTTTAAAAATAAAACATTGTTCAGACTTAAATATAAATAAAACAAAAATAATGTAAGTTATTTATTCTTTCTATGCGGACCGATACCAAATGGCCCACGAACCAGTACCAGTCCGCGGCCCAGGGGTTGGGGACCACTGATTTAGAGGACAAGATCAATGAAAGAACAGAAGCAGAACAGCAAAAAGAAAAGAGAATAAAAAAGTCTGAGGAAACTCTGAGACCTCTGTGAAAACATGAAGAAAAACAACATTCGCATAATAGGGGTTCCTGAAGGTGAAGAGAAAGAACAAGGGATAGAGAATGTGATTGAAGAAATCATAGCTGAAAACATCCTTAAATTGATGCAGGAAAAAGTCACACATTTCAAGAAGCACAGAGAATCCCATTAAAATGGAACCCAAACAGACCCACACCAAGAGACATCATAATTAAAATACCAAAGCTAAGAGATAAAAAAAATACTAAAAGCAGCAAGAGAAAAGCAATCACCTACAAAGGAGCTGCCAAATGAATGACATCCAACTTCTCCACAGAAACACTTGAGGCCAGAAGGAAATGGCAAGAAATACTCAAAGTAATGCAGAACAAAAACATACAACCAAGACTTCTTTATCCATCAAGGCTATCATTTAAAATTGAAGAAGAAATAAAACGCTCCCCAGACAAACAAACAAACAAACAAAACCTAAAAAATTCACTACAGCAAAACAATTCTGCAAGAAATGTTAAGAGGCCTGTTGTAAATAGAACAAAGGGATAAAAAAATCTAGTGGAAGAGGAATGTATATTTAAAGAATAAAATGGCAATAAACAACTACATATCAATAATAACCTTAAATGTAAATGGATTAAATGATCCAATCAAAAGACATAGAATAGCTGCGTGGATAAGAAAACAGGACCTGTACATATGCTGTCTAAAAGAGAACTACCTCAAAACAAGAGAAACACATAGACTGAAAGTGGGAGATGGAAAAAAATATTTCATAAAAATGGAAATTTAAAAAATACTGAAGTAGCAATACTTATATCAGACAAAATAGACTTTAAAACAAAGGCTATAGTAAGGGATAGAAGGTCACTACATAATGATAAAGGGGGCAATCCAACAGGAAGATATAACCATTATAAATATCTATGTGCCTAATATAGGAGTACCTAAATACATAAAGCAGATTTTGATGGGCATAAAGAGAGAGATCAACAGCAATGCTATAATAGTAGGGGATTTCAATACCCCACTATAATCAATAGATAGATCCTCAAGAAAAAAAATTAACAAAGAAACAGCAGAGTTAAAGACACACTAGATCAACTGAATTTAATAGATATCTTCAGAACCTTTCACCCTAAAGCAGCAGAATATACATTCTTTTCAAGTGTTCATGATACATTCTCTAGGATAGACCACATATTAGGACTCAAAACAAGTCTCACTAAATTTAAGAAGATTGAAATCATATCAAGCATCTTCTCTGATCACAATAGCATGAAACTAGAAATTAACTACAATAGAAAAACTGAAAAATATTCAATCACTTGGAAACTAAATAGCATGTTATTAAATAATGAATGAGTTAACAATGAGATCAAGGAAAAAATAAAAAATTTCCTTGAAACAAATGAAAATGAACATACAACTCAAAATTTATGGGACACAGTAAAAACAGTCCTGAGAGGGAAGTTCATAACATTACAGGTCTATCTTAAGAAGCAAGAAAAAGCTCAACTAAACAATTTAACCCTGCTTCTAAAAGAACTAGAAAGAGAACAGCAAATAAATCTCAGAGGAAGTAGAAGAAAGGAAATAATAAAGATCAGAGTGAAAATAAATGACATAGAGGCTAAGAAACAATACAGAAGATCAATGAAACCAAGAGTTGGTTCTTTGAAAAGGTAAACAAGATGGATGAACCTTTAACCAGACTCACTAAGAAAAACAGAGAGAGGACTCAAATAAATAAAATTAGAAATGAGAGTGGAGAAGTAACAAATTACATTGCAGAAATACAAAGGATTGTAAGAAAATACTATGAAGAACTGTACATCAAAAAATTAGACAACCTAGGTGAAATGGACAAATTCCTTGAAACATATAATCTTTCAAAAATTAATCTGGAAGAATCAGAAAACCTAAATAGACCTATTAAAACAAATGAGATTGAAACAGTTATCAAAAAACTCCCAACAAAAAAAAGCTCTGGGCCAAATGGTTTCACAGGTGAATTCTACCGAACATTCAAAGAACTAACTCCTATCCTTCTCAAGCTATTTTAAAAATTCAAGAGGAGGGAAGACTTCCCAGCTCCTTTTATGAGGCAAGCATAATCCGCATTCCAAAACCAGGCAAAGATGCTACAATGAAAGAAAACTATAGGCAAATATTCCTGATGAATTTAGATGCTAAAATTCTCAACAAAATATGAACAAACCGGATCCAGCAATACATGAAAAAAAGGCAAGGCTGGTACAATATTCGCAAATCAATCAATGTGATTCATCACATAAACAAAAGGAAAGATAAAAATCACATGATAATATCAATAGATGCAGAAAAAGCATTTGATAAAATCCAGCACCCATTTATGATCAAAACTCTCAGCAAAGTAAAAATACAGGGAACATACCTCAACATGATAAAGTCCCTCTATGACAAACCCAGAGGCAACATCATACTCAATGGGCAAAAATTAAAAGCAATTCCCTAAAGATCAGGAACAAGGCAGGGGTATCTCCTTTCCCCAATCTTATTGAACATAGTTCTGGAAGTCCTAGCATCCTGTGCTCCTGGAGTACGGTATGTGGCGGCGCTGCAAAGCGGGTGTCACTCACGTACAGTACTACTTCTGGTGATGCGGGACGCACGTGTCACAGCTCCCGAAGCGCATCATATCACTTGTTACAGCTAGCAGTGACAAATATGGAACGGGTCATTGACCATTTCATTTGCCAAAAGCAGGCCCATAGTTCCCATTGAAATACTGGTCAGTTTGTTGATTTAAATTTACTTGTTCTTTATTTTAAATATTGTATTTGTTCCGTTTTGTTTTTTTTTACTTTAAAAGAAGATATGTGCAGTGTGCATCGAAATTTGTTTCTAGTTTTTTTTTATAGTCCGGCCCTCCAATGGTCTGAGGGACAGTGAACTGGCCCCCTGTGTAAAAAGTTTGGGGACCCTTGCCCTAAAGTCTCAGTCAAAAAACTACTTGACCGATAAATGAATTCAGCAAGGTGCCAGGATATAAAATATTCAGAAATCAGAGAAAAATTTCCAATTGTTGGAAAAATTGGACAGCTACCTGCAAAAACAAAAAACAACAACAACAAAAAACTAGATCACAAACTTATACCATTCACAAAAGTAAATTCAAAATGGATAAAAAACTTAAATGTAAGTCATGAAACCATAATTATCTTGGAAGAAAACATAGGCACTAAGCTCTCTGACATCTCTTGCAGCAATATATTTGCTGATTTATCTCCACAGGCAAGTGAAATAAAGGACAGAATGAACAAATGGGACTATTTCAAACTAAAAAGCTTTTGCAGAGCTAAAGACAATATGAACAAAATAAAAAGTCAAACCACACAATGGGAGAACATATTCAACAATACGTCTGATAAGGGGTTAATAACCAAAATTCATAAAGAACTTGTAAAACTCAACACTAGGAAGATAATCCAATCAAAAATGGGCAAGAGAAATGAATAGACACTTCTCCGAAGAGGACATACAGATGGCCAATAGGCAGATGAAAAAATGTTCAACATCACTAATCATTAAAATTAAAACCACAATGAGCTACTATTTCACACCAGTCAGAATGGCGTTCATTAACAAAACAACGCATAATAAGTGCTGACTAGGATGTGGAGAAAAGGAAACCCTCCTTTTCTGGTGGGATTGCAGACTGGTATAGCTATTGTGGAAAACATTATGGAGATTCCTCAAAAAATTAAAAATGGAACTGCCTTTTGACCCAGCCATACTACTTTTAGGAATATATCCTAAGAATACCAAATCTCTGATTCAAATGAAGAAATGCACTCCCATGTTTATTGCAGCATTGTTTACAATAGCCAAGATCTGGAAACAGCCCAAGTGCCCGTCAGTGGATTAAAAATCAGTGTATATACACTAATGGAATACTATGTGGCCATGAAAAAGAAAAAACTTACCTTTTGTGACAACATGGATGAACCTGGAAACTTTTATGTTAAGTGAAATAAGCCAGGCAGAGAAAGAAAAATATCATATGACCTCACTCATTTGAGGAATCTAATGAACAATGTGAACTGAGGAATAGAGGCAGAGGTGGGATCAAAGAGACCAGAGGGAAAGCAGAGGGAAACAGGATGAGATTATGGGATCAGAGAAGGGAAAGAGATTAGATTAGTTAAATTATATATATTGAATACATTACACAGACCAGGACAGTAATTCCTGGAGGGAAAGGGGAAGACGATGGGGGGAGGGGGCAATGGGGATGTCGAGGGGAACATGGGGGTGGGGGAGAAATATATTCGGTAGGACACTTGAATCTATATTAACACAATAAATTAAAATCAATAAAAAAAAGGATTTGCTAATTTGGTTAGTACACTGTAGCAGGGGTCTCCAAACTTTTTACACAGGGGGCCAGTTCACTGTCCCTCAGACCATTGGAGGACTGCCAAATACAGTGGTCCTCTCACTGACCACCAATGAAAGAGGTGCCCCTTCCAGAAGTGCAGTGGGGGCTGGATAAATGGCCTCAGGGGGCCGCATTGCGGCCCGCGGGCCATAGTTTGGGGACACCTGCTGTAAGGTATATTCAGAGTTAGAAGCCAAATAGTAATTCAAGTATTAGGATTAATCAAATTTATGTATTACACTTGTGTTTCTGTGCAAAAAATTGTCTTGTTTGTGTGTAAAGATATGCTCAGATCTGTGAAACAAAGGAATGAAGCAAAATTAAGCAGGGATCTAAATGTTTTTTACAATGGGAAGATAACAAGGGTCATTTGGCCTCTGATGAAGAAAAACATTTATCTTTTAAACAATTAAAGGAGTCACTTTTTAAAATACTGTCTAAACTTTCTGACAAGGAGGTTTGACATAGTATTAACCCCTTCAAAACTGAACAAGATAATTAGCCTCCGCCTCCTCCTTCTATTGCTCCCTCTGCTCCACCACCATTTTCCTTGTATCCAGCCCTACCCACAGAATCCCCCTCTGCTAATCCATTTGAATATTCAGTACCTATTGTTGTACCTGAAAAACAAGCTAAGGAACCTATTCTTATACCTTTTATGAAAGGAATAATGCAGGCTAGAGAAGAAGGGGATTTAGAATTCATAAGTCCAGCATTAGAAGCTTTTCCTGTCATACTCACTCCATTTGGACATAATCTACAATTCCCCCAAAGGAGGTTTTTATACTCAATATGACCAAATCCCTGTCAAAGCTCCTAAAGAGTTAAAAACGGCTTGCTCCCAGTATAGAACTAACTCTCCTTATACGCAGGGATTGCTATCCTCCTTCATGGACTATGAACGTTTTATCTCAAAAAATTTAGAGATGTTAGCTCAAACTGTTCTTTCAAAACCGGAATAGTTACAATTTATGACTTAGTGGGAGGATCAGGCTTGTATTCAAGCTAATCAGAATGTTAACGCTAAACCTCCTGTTAGTATTACACAAGATGAACTTTTTAGACAGGGACAGTTTGCTAATTTACAACAGCAATGTAGGCCAAATATACGGGTGAGGATTTGCTCTTATATCCACAGATACGGGAGACCAGTGGATACCTTCCAGAAGATTGAAGCCTCAGCATGAGTCGGAAATAGTAGAGAGGGAGATTTGACATCTTTGAGCCATCAGAAATAGAAATGAAGAGATTTAGCCTAGAGCCAAAGGTTATTAGAGAAATGAAGATGAAGGCAACTACAACACAAAAAGCTGAACTGCCTACTGGGGGCAACTAAAGAAACTTATCCAGGAGGAAAAATATTTTAATTAAGTCTAAGACTCCAAAAACATCCTTGACTCTGTTTCTGGCAATGTTGGCTGTTGTGTCTATAACAATAAGCAGAACTAACTATTCTTACTAAGTTTATATTCCTTCTACAAGGAATGTTGAATAGCATTGTGTCAAAATTATGTAAATTAACCTTTAGAAAAAATTCGTCAGAAATATCCTCAATCTATTATATAGATGACATATTGATAGCTTGTAAGAATAACGCTAAACTTTTAGTCATCCTTAAAGATGCTTCTGAAACCTTGAAATCAATATGGTTTAATATAGCTGAAAACAGAATTCAAACATCGTATCCTTTTAAGTATTTAGGGCAGGGGTCCCCAAACTTTTTACACAGAGGGCCAGTTCACTGTCCCTCAGACCGTTGGAGGGCCGGACTATAAAAAAAAACAACTATGAACAAATCCCTATGCACACTGCACATATCTTATTTTAAAGTAAAAAAACAAAACAGGAACAAATACAATATTTAAAATAAAGAACAAGTAAATTTAAATCAACAAACTGACCAGTATTTCAATGGGAACTATGCTCCTCTCACTGACCACCAATGAAAGAGGTGCCCCTTCTGGAAGTGTGGCGGGGGCCGGATAAATGGCCTCAGGGGGCCGCATGTGGCCCGCGGGCCGTAGTTTGGGGACCCCTGATTTAGGGCATATAATTGAAAACCAAAGAATTATCCCTCAAAAAGTCAGTTTACGAACTGACTCTTTAAAAACCTTAACTTAGAGAAAATCTGTACTTTAGTTACTAAAAGTAGACTTCGGATAAGTCAACTGACTAGAAATGATCCGAATAAAATTATTCTACCCTTAACATGTAATCACATTTCAGACAACTGGAAATTAAATATTGATTGGCAAATTGAGTTACCTGATTATTTTGGTACCATGAACAATCAGTATCCTACAGATCAGGGGTTGGGAACTTTTTTGGCTGAGAGAGCCATGAACATCACATATTTTAAAATGTAATTCCGTGAGAGCCATACAATATGTTTAACACTAAATACGAGTGAATGTGTGCATTTTATGTAAGACCAACACTTTTAAAGTACAATAAGTCTCTGAATTATTTTTAATAACGCTGTTATGCTGTTGCTAACCAATGATGAATGAAGTACTTCTTACCATTAATGTGACTTCTGGTGCTGCATGGTTTTGCTGATGGCTTTGTAGTGTGGTTGATACGTGGTGAGGTTAAGCTTCATGCAGGTGTTGAGACTTCCATCTGTTAAATGTGATCGTAGGTTGGTCTTAACATTCTTTACATGTGAGAAAGACTGCTCACATGCATATGTAGAGCCAAACATTGTCAGTACAGCAATACTCACACGCCGCAGTGTGTGGTATATGACGGGAAGCACATTCCAAGTTTTGACAATCAGCTGGTCCGCGGGTTGAAGTTTTTTCATTTCTCCCCACTTGTGTTTGCTCACCAACTCTGCTTGCTGTCGTGCAAGTCTTTCCAAATCTTCATTCAGTGACTTGATCTTATTCACCCACATGTCTGAGGCCTTCAGGTCAGCAGCTTGTAGCCCAAAAATCTCTGATGGAGACACCAGGGATGTAACTCAGGTTGGCACTGTCCACTGCACACTTGTGTGGATGGGTGATGAACTTAAAAGACGAATGTGCTCACGAAATTCTCCAAAGCGTGCTTTGAATGACTGCAGGAGATTACAGGGTCACTTGCTGTACATACATCTTTAAACTCTCTCAGTTTTTCAAAGTGTAGTAAACAACCTGTTTCAACGTCGGTGATGCAGAGTTCCAGCTTGTTTTCAAATGCAAACACTGCTTGTTGAAGGGATAAGACTGTATTTCCAACGCCTTGCATTTTCATATTGAGCTGGTTCAGATGTTCAGTCATGTCCACGAGATAGTAGAACTTCAGGAGTCACTCAGTGTTAGCTAACTCAGGATGCTCGATGTTTTTCATTTCAAGAAAAGTCCAGATTTTGCTCAGACAAGCCGTGAAACGGCTGAACACCTTTCTTCTTGACAACCAATGCACATTGCTGTGCAGAAGCAGACCAGGATAATTATTCCCAACTTCATCCAGCAGTGTTTGAAACTGGTGATCATTTAAAGCTCGGGCAACAATAAAGTTGACCACCCGAATGACCAGTGACATCATCTCACCAAGCTGCTTGCCACACATCTGAGCACAAAGCGCCTCCTGATGTAGGATGCAGTGAAAACTTGGGTTTCTTTTCATGTTCATAAAGAAGCGCTACAAATCCTCTGTTTCTCCCCACCATGCATGGAGCACCATCAGTACACATTGAAATAAGTTTATCCATCGGTAGATTTTTTCTTTAGTGAACTCAGTGAAAGACTTGAATAAATCCTCCCATCTTATTGTCTCTTTCATAGGCAAAACAGCAAGACTTTCCTCACGTAGTGTGTCACTGACAGCATACCTTGCAATCACGCTGAACTGGGATAAATGGCTTATGTCTTTTGACTCATCCAAAGTGAGAGAAAAGAATGGTGCTGCATTTATGTACTTCACTTTTGTTGCCTCAATTTGATTTGCCATTATGATGGTACGATTGTGAACAGTTCTTGCCGACAGAGGCATTTCTTTAATTCATTTGATTATCTTGTCTTTATCCGAAAAGTCATCAAAAAGTTCATTGGCAACAACAAGCATGAATATTTTGGCATACTCCCCATCTGTGAATGGCTTTACATTTCTCACAATTGCTAAAGCACAGCAAAGCTAGCTGAATTCCAGTCACCTTGTTGGGTCCAAACACGAAGTTGCTGCTGACTAGCTTGCACTCTGCACAGTAGTAGCTCTTGACATGCTTTCTTCCTGCTGTCCCCTGCTAGATATTTCAATGCAAATGTAGTATGGTGTGTGTCGAAGTGCTGCTTTATATTTGACCATTTCATGAATGCAATCTTATTGCATATTAGACACACTGCAGAACCTGCTCTCTCCACAAAGGCAAATTCCTCTGTCCATTCCTGCTGAAAAGTACAATATTCCTCATCTTTTTTCTTTTAGCCATCTTCTTCGTCAAAAGGGTTTCTGCAATTAGCTAGCTGACTACTCGATTAAAAGAGGAAAGTTTACTTCCTGACCTCACAATGACCCTTGTACATTATGCATTATCCAATAAAAATTTGGTGTTGTCCCGGAGGACAGCTGTGATTGGCTCCAGCCACCCGCAACCATGAACATGAGTGGTAAGAAATGGATTATAATACATGAGAATGTTATATATATATATATATATTTTTTTTTTTTTTGGGGGGGGTATTTTTCTGAAGCTGGAAATGGAGAGGCAGTTAGACAGACTCCCGCATGCGCCCAACCGGGATCCACCCGGCACGCCCACCAGGGGGTGATGCTCTGCCTATCCGGGGTGTCGCTCTGTTGCGACCAGGGCCACTCTAGCGCCTGAGGCAGAGGCCACGGAGTCATCCCCAGCACCCGGGCCATCTTTGCTCCAATGGAGCCTTGGCTGCGGGAGAGGAAGAGAGAGACAGAGAGGAAGGAGAGGGGGAGGGGTGGAGAAGCAGATGGGCGCTTCTCCTGTGTGCCCTGGCCAGGAATCGAAAACGGGACTTCCGCACGCCAGGCCAATGCTCTACTACTGAGCCAATCTGCCAGGGCGAGAATGTTTTATATTTTTAATGTTATTATATTTTTGCCCTGGCCGGTTGGCACACAGGAGAAGCGCCCATCTGCTTCTCCACCCCTCCCCCTCTCCTTCCTCTCTGTCTCTCTCTTCCCCTCCCGCAGCCAAGGCTCAATTGGAGCAAAGTTGGCCTGGGCGCTAAGGATAGCTCCGTGGCCTCTGCCTCAGGCACTAGAATGGCCCTGGTCGCAACAGAGTGACGCCCCGGATGGGCAGAGCATCGTCCCCTGGTGGGCATGCTGGGTGGATCCCGGTTGGGTGCATGCGGGAGTCTGTCTGACTGCCTCTCCATTTCCAGCTTCAGAAAAATACAAAAAAAAAAAAGTTACATTTTTTATTAAAGATTTGTCTGCGAGCCAGATGCAACTATCAAAAGAGCCACATCTGGCTTGTGAGCCATAGGTTCCCGATAAAAGAATTCAATTTTTAATAAAGAACAATGGATTTTGCCAACTAAAGTATCGACTCAGCCAATTCAAATAAATTAGGTATATCTGGGTATACTAGACCAGTGACAAAAGTTAATAAAAAGTCCATATACATCAGTTTACAAAGCAGAGTTATCTGTTGTATTATTCTTAATAATTTTCCTTGCCCTATTGTTACTGATTCACAATATGTAGAATATACAGTCAAACTTATAGAAACTCTTTACATTTCAAATGATTGTTCCAATTACACAAATTGTTTCAAGAGTTACAACTTATATTGTGAGAATGAAATCTGTCTATCTATATAAATCACATTCATTCTCATACAGCTTGACCAGGTCCTTCATCTAATGCAAATAATAAAATTGATCAATTTAGTTATTGGATCTGTAGAAATAGCCGCTAAATTTCATGCAGATACTCTTATGAATAGAAAAGGTTTAATGCAAAAATTTAAGATAACCTGGTGAGGCCTGACCTGTGGTGGCGCAGTGGATCGAGTGTCGACCTGGAACACTGAGGTCGCTGACTCAAAACCCTGGGCTTGCCCTGTCAAAGCATATATGGGAGTTGATGCTTCCTGCTCCTCCCCCATTCTCTCTCTCTCTCTCTCTCTCCTCTAAAATGAATAAATAAAAATAATTTTAAAATTTTAAAGATAATGAGGTGAGAGGCTCAAAATATTGTTAGAAAATGTCCTCAGTGCAGTATTATAAATACTCCTCCATTTCCAAGAGGAACGAATCCTAGAGGATAGAACAGTAATGACCTGTGGTAAATGGATATAACTCATATTTCTTCCTTTGGAAAACTTCTTATGTACACTGTTCTATTGATACCTATTCTTCCTTTTGATGAGCCACACCTTTGCCTGAAGAAAAGCTGATTGTTTCATTCAATATTTTATAGAAGCTTTTAATGTTATGGGCATTTCTAAAGCAATTAAAACTGACAGTGGTCCTGCCTATACATCTGCTAAATTTCAACAATTCTTACCGTTCTGGAATATTAAACATACTACTGGAATTCCATATAATCCACAAGTACAGGCAATTATTGAGTGCAGTAATCACACTCTGAAAAATATGTTACTTAAACAAAAGGAGGGAGAAGGAAGGAGATTATCCCCTAGAATTATGTTACACAAAGCTTACTTTAAATTTCTTAAATACAGGAGAGGATAATTTGACTGCTGCAGACAGGCATTGGACAAAAAATAGTTCTAAGATTAATCAACCTGTGTATTACAAAAATGAATTGGATCAATGGATACCTGGTGTAATACATTGAGGAAGAGGGTTTGCTTGTGTCATTGCAGAATGCAGCGAAGTCCTTTGGATCCCTGCCCGATGAATTCAACTAACAACATGAGCAAGAGAAATAGATTCTCTCCATATCCTTCCATTGCCGAGATGGAAGCACTGAACCTCAAAAGAAAAACCTTAAAGGTGCCGCTGCCTCATACTGATAAGGCTAAAATACCAAGTTGGAGTCAACTTAAAAAGCTGACCTTTGAGGGTAAAAAGATGCTACAAACTACTAGAAAAGAACATAATGCTACTAATCTGTTCTTAGCAATGATTGCCTTGGTAACAATTCCAGTAAGTATGGCTGAAAATTTTAGTTACTGGGAATACATCTCTAAACCTCCATTAAGTAGAGCTATACATTAGGAAATAGTGCCGTTCCTATTTTTGTTAATGACTCTAATTGGCTTCCAGGACCTTTTGATGATAAAGGCCCCTTAGTACCTTCAGAAGAAGGGATAAGATTAGAAAATTATACACCAAGAGTTAGTTGAGGGATTACCTATATGCATAGGATATGAGCCACATTGTTTAAAAATAGAAGCTAGAACTTAGCTCTCTATTGTAAAAAGTAACAGTAAAGGAGAAGCAAAAAAAAAACCATTTGTTTTTGTTACAAGGATACAGATTTAAAGGTAATACAACTGTACATGATCCTGAACCTTCACCTGATTTACCACCCTGTCACACTGCAATTGTTAATCAGCTAAGTGAACAGGTACATTGTGAAAATTGCAGAGGTGAAACTGCTCGGGTTTTACTTAATTCCTATGGAAACGCCACAGATTGGAGCCCTCATGGTTCTGCTTGAGTTAAAGTGCACAGTGCTGATCTAAGGTGGCATAAGAACAACGGTTCAATTACAGCTGATGGTCAAAGTAATCATACTATCATATGGCATGGAAGAGGGATGTCACCTCAAGCTCCACACATAAAATTTGGTCCTATACAATGTCATTTCTGGAAAATAGCTATGGCACTTAAACACATGTCAGCGTAGAAAGGAGAAATCTGGAGAAATCATCCTTCTAATCATACTATGTTAACCTTTAAAAAGAATGAGACACATTTTATATCTGCTTGTGTTAGATTGCCTTATATGTTTATTA
Organism: Saccopteryx leptura; assembly: GCF_036850995.1. NCBI lineage: Eukaryota > Metazoa > Chordata > Mammalia > Chiroptera > Emballonuridae > Saccopteryx > Saccopteryx leptura. The sequence goes on along the minus strand of NC_089507.1, from coordinate 110,710,294 downwards.
TCGGTGAAACCAAATGGACAGTTGAAAAGTATTCTATAACTTGCAATAACTGTAGTTTTTATGCGTGTATTAACTCTTCCATTCCTTTTAATAAAAGTAGTCGACGTCTAAACATTTTAAGAGCCAGAACAGGAGTCTAGATTCCAGTAGATGCTTCGGATGTGGCAAGATTCCCCTTCTATGATGCTGTTACAACATATTATTAAGTCTTTAAAGTGAACCAAAAGACTAGTTGGATTGATCATTGCCATCATTATGGGATTAATAGTGTAACCACCATGACTGCTGTATCTGGAGTTGCATTACATCAGAGTATACAGACTGTGGACTTTGTACAAAAATGGCATGAAAATTCTGAGCAACTGTTGACTTCTTGACAATGTATAGATAGCAAATCAATGCTAAAGTTAATGATTTAGAACAGACTGTGATTATGTTAGGAGATAGTCTTCAAAGACAAATTAAACTATTGTAAAATGTAATTGGAATGTAACTACTTTTTGTATTACCCCTATTCCTTGGAATCATACTCATTTCCCTTGGGAAAATGTCAGAAAACACTTGTTAAATCATGGAAATTTAACTATGGAAATTTTGCATTTACAAAAGCATATTGACACTCCTTTTAAGAATCAGTTGAAATTGATTGATGGAGAAATTTTATTAACCGCTACTTCTGATGGAATCAATAACTTGAATCCTCTAAAACAGTTTAAGATTTTTAGAGGAATTGTAGGGGCATTATACTAATCATTTGTTTTATATTTCTTTTATTATATATAGTCAGAAGAGGAAATGGCATCAAAGCAAAATAGAGCAACATTCTGCCATGTTTTCTCTTATGCTAATAAAGTGCAAGCTAAACAAAAAGGGAGAAATGAAGGGAAACACTCTGCACAAATATGAACAATAGCTAACTTCAGAGCAGGGGTTACTTGGAGAACAGGAGGAGATCTCAGAATGTGTTAACCATACAGGAGACTGGCCTGGGGTTACTTGAATGTAAGTATGCAGGATTCTTGGAGGAATGTCATCAAGAACCAGATGTCCTTTATGGTTGATAAACTCTGAGACTGATTCTTTTCGTAACCTAGATCATGAAGGAGACAGTAGACATGCAGATTAAGGATGGTTTAGTTAGGAAAAAAGACTTTTTTTTTTTTAATTATTTATTTATTTTTTACAGAGACAGAGAGTGAGTCAGAGAGAGGGATAGACAGGGACAGATAGACAGGAACGGAGAGAGATGAGAAGCATCAATCATTAGTTTTTCATTGCACGTTGCAACACCTTAGTTCTTCATTGATTACTTTTTCATATGTGCCTTGACCGGTGGCGGGGGGGGGGGGGAGGGGGAGGGTACAGCAGATAGAGTGACCTCTTGTTCAAGCTGGCGACCTTGGGCTCAAGCTGGTGAGACTTGCTCGAACCAGATGAGCTTGCGCTCAAGCCGGCAGCCTTGGGGTTTTGAACCTGGGTCCTCTGCATCCGGGTCATGCTCTATCCACTGTGCCACTGCCTGGTTAGGCACCGTTATCTTGTTCTATTTGTCTTCATTACAATTTTAATCAGTTTCATGCTATCAGGTATCCCTTAACATACAGCTTTCTGCATGGATGTTTATTTGAAAAATATTTTTTAATTAATTTTTTAGAGAGAAAGAAGGGAGGAAGAGCAGGAAGCATCAACTCTTGTATGTGCCTTGACCAGGCAAGCCCGGGGTTTTGAACCTGTGACCTCAGCATTCCAGGTCGATTCTTTATCCACTGTGCCACCACAGGTCAGGCAATACATGTATGTTTAATATGCACTAATTAGCTTTGACCAGACAGCTCAGTTAGTTGGAGCATCCTCCCAATAAGCCAAGGTTGAAGGTTTGATCCCCAGTCAGGGCACATATAATCAATCAATGAATGCATAGATAAGTAAAACAACAAATCAACAAATCAATGCTTTTTCTCTCAAATCAATGATTAAAAAAGATGATACCTTTAAAAAAATGTTAAAGATAGTACTTATAGTTACATTTACAAAATTCTAAATATATACTATGTAGTGATTGTATTACTATCTTAATTTAACATTCTAGAAATAGAATAGGTATGTGTTGGGCAAATAAGTTTGTAAAATTTGTATTATTTCAGTTCGCTCACTTTTATTGTTAAAAATGGTGCTGGGCAGCTCCAGGTATGTGATCTGTGAAACTGCAAATTACCTTCCTGCTTGGGAAGGGCTATTGTTATGCTAATGTTGCTGGAGGAGAGGTTTTGGTGCCAGAAAAGTTTTAAAAGGAGAGGAGGAGGAAGAGGAGGAGAGAAGCCAAGATGGCAGAGAAAGAGAAAGAATGCAGAGCGCTGAAGAAGCAGAGTTTGTGTGGAGAAAAGGGAGAGCAAGTGCATATGGGGAACCAGAGGTGAGAGGCTTTGGGACTGTGGTAAGGTACCAAAGAACTGTAAAACTTAGTATTAGCAATGCCATTTTAAAGAGGAATAGTCAGGGCCCTGGCCTGTTGGCTCAGTGGTAGAGCGTTGCCCTGGCATGCAGAGGTCCCGGGTTCGATTCCCGGCCAGGGCACACAGGAGAAGCGCCCATCTGCTTCTCCACCCCTCCCCCTCTCTTTCCTCTCTGTCTCTCTCTTCCCCTCCCGCAGCGGAGGCTCCATTGGAGCAAAGATGGCCTGGGTGCTGGGGATGGCTCCTTGGCCTCTGCCCCAGGCGCTAGAATGGCTCTGGTCGCAACAGAGCGATGCCTCGGAGGGGCAGAGCATTGCCCCCTGGTGGGCGTGCCAGGTGGATCCTGGTCGGGCGCATGCAGGAGTCTGTCTGACTGTCTCTCCCCGTTTCCAGCTTCAGAAAAATAAAATAAAAAATAAAATAAAATAAAGAGGAAAAGTCAGGCATTGAAAGAATAAAGGTTATCTGAAGAACTTCCTTTCCCTTTCAATAAAGACAATATTTACATATCCTACACTGATTTTAACTCTTCTTCCCTTCCTGGAATCCTGAGAGTAACATATACCTCTAGACAAAGGAATGGGAGGTAGACACTAAAAGATTTGTGAATGTCTTTGATATTTAAAACAACATCACTATTGTGTTACCTTGTAAGTTTTAATATGAAGGAATGTTTTTTATAGATCCTATAGACAAATGTTATAAGCTTGTTAATGATTATTATGATGTTTCCCCTTTTCCCCCCAACTCGTATGTGATCAAGTGTATATAACTAGCCTCAGATCTATATTCTAGGCTACACGATTTGGGTCAGCTATACCCCGTGTAAGTCATATGCAGCCGGCTTATTAAATAAATCTCCTCCTAAAAATTATTCTGTATCCTGCTTTGGTGCCTCTGCATAACCCATGGAATTAAGGTACGATACTTTACAACAGGACTGGTGAGGCCTCTGAATCTAGTAGGAACCAGAGAAGATTCTCCTGGTTGTGGAACCAGATAATGTGTCATTAGTTTTGTGAACTCGGACTGAATGAAAGGGAAGTGTGTTTTCCCTGTGTGTTTTCTTGTCAGATGGTGTGAGCCTTGAATAAAGGAATGGCCCACCAGTTTTTGGCTCCACTGTTTCTTTACCGTCTGTCCAAATCTAATGGGAAGCTGCATGTGAATGGCCACAACGGTGGCAGCCCCTGGCCTTACAGTATGTATAAGAATGAAACTTTTGGGGCAACTTTACAAGAATATAAAAGATTGTTTAACCAATTTCCACCTCATCAACCAACTCTCTGTATTAACCAATGTTCTCCATTCCTTCTGAAAAATCTGTTTAGCTAAGGCCCACTGATTTTTTCTCTACTTTGCCCAAGCAATTCTGCTCCTATCAGCTGAGGTGTAAGCTTACCAAGAGCTCTGTATTAATCACCAAACTTGTTTATAACAGCTATAGTTACTGCTGCAATTTGGAATTCTGTTAAATAGAGTGTTAGATGAAACTATTAAATAGATGAAATAATTTAAAAAGAACTGTTCCTATGAAAAGTTGAACACTTTAGGAAGACAATAAAGGCAGATTACCTTTTTAAAATACTGCTTTTGGACCAGATATTACAGTTGAAGATAACTGTAAAATATTGAGAAAATATTACAAAAATAGAGTTCTTTATAAAGACACTTGTGAAACAATCTCAATTCTTGCTCCATTTCAAATCTGCAAAATGGAAATTGAAAATTATTCACTGAAATTTTTTGTTTACAAAAAACAGGATTAAAAAACCCAAACAAACAGGATTAAAAAACCCCAAAACAAAACAAAACCATCACAATTAGCATAGTCAAATTAAGAAGAAAAGAAGGTGTAATATAAGGCAGTACACCTCTTCTGGAAGCAGGAAGAGAAAGAGAAAACAGAAAAGTACAGTCGGTTTCTCTGGTTCTGGGATGACGCAAGGTTTCAGTTCTTTGGGAACGTAGACCTTTATAGGGTAATTATCATATAAGTAGCAAGAGCAAGTAAAGTTTAAAAGATCAAGGAATAATATAAAACTCATATTGTAAAGCAGTCCTTCTCAACTAGTAAATTACAAAGTTGCAAGAAACAGGGATAGCTAGAAGACAGAAGTGATTCTAAGGAGCCATGAATCTGAATTGATAGGACAAGCCTATGGCTATTGAACATTTTAGGCAAGATGAGCATAGGAAAAACAAAAGGAGACAGTAGTAGCAGGAAATTACAGCACTTTTCAAGTTTTGTAATATTTGTGAAGCAAAATTAGCATAAATGTTAAGCAACCATCTATAATTTAGTGTAAGAATAGAAGTAGCCCTAAAGTGCTTGTAAAGTTATTTGAAACTTCCAAATGTCTTTAATATTTTGAACATGAGTCATACATAAAAATTGAGCAGCTTACTAGTATAGATTCAAGGACATTCCAATTTAATTGCTTCAGGTACTTGCTGTATTTATGAAACCTTAACTAGTAAAATTACCAGAGGATTAACTATTCAAGCATCTATTTTTGGTGCCTGCTTTTGGCTATTTCATAGTCAATGAATATCTGAATAGGCTGCTAAAGTAGAAAAGATCTGAATAGGCTGCTAAGTAGAAAATAATCATGGCCTACACCCCCCGCCACTACCACTAACTTCATGAAGGGAAACAAAATGTAAAGTCTCTTGGGAGAGTTATTTGCTAAAGTAGAGTCATCGTAGGGCTTAATGTTCTTTCTCTCTTTTTTTTAATGTTTATTTTACTGACTTTATAGAGAGTAAGGGAGAGGGAGAAAGAGACAGGAACATCAATCTGTTCCTGTATGTGCCCTGTCCGGGTATCAAACCAGCAATCTCTACACTTCAGGATGATGCTCTAACCAACTGAGCTATCCAGCCAGGGGTGTAGGGTTTAATTCTCAATGGCATGCTCCATTACTACAGTTTAAGTACATTTCAAAAACACTTATCTACACATTAATTACCACTGTACTGGCTACTAAGTAGCAAAATCTGTGAAAGAGCAGATAAGACATTTAAGTACCTTAAATTCAAAAAAATTACTTTCAACCTTATTATACCTACCTAGATTGGTCCCATCCAAACAAAACTGGTATCTTTCTAGATGCAACAAGCCTAAGTAACTTAAATTTAACTCCTCCATCAATTTAAAGAGTAGCAAAAGAATCCCATTACTTCTATATACAGAAACATTTCTCTTTCTGCATGACATAGTTGCCCCAATTCCAGGAGCTTTCATCATAACTAATGGTAGTATAAAAATTCCTGCTTAAAACATTTCTCAGCAAAAACAAACATTTCTGTGCTATCAATGAAAAAAGTTGAGGCTTGAGATTATGAACAAATCTGACTGGCACTTGACATTGTGAATTAGGATGGTCTAATTTCAAGTCTGCTTAGTTATAAAAAAAAAAAGCTTCATGTCCCAGTAGAGCCCAAGCTCTACGTTGATCAGGTGTCCCTGATTCAACCTTCCTGTGCAGTGGGACACTCCTGGTGCTTATCAGCAGGGCTGGCAGCCTCTTCGAGACTACTCTTGAGGCGGCCATGAGGATTCTACTTAATCAGTGCCAACACTTAACTGCCACTGGAAGAAAAACACGAGACTGACACACAAAGTTAGTTGCAAGAATCACACAGGCAATTTATTACTCACAAATCCTTTTGGCATGCCTGGGTACAGCTTAAGGGGGCCTGGCTGGCATGCTCCACTCAGCTGTCTTTGGTCAGAGCTCAGAGTGGAGTCCACGTTCACGTTGTAGTCTAGGTGACTGACGACCTCAGCAGGGGGCCCCTCAGGTTTAGTACCTTTTCTGGCCAAGGCCTTTTAACAGGTGTCAATCTACAGGATTATCACCTCAAACCACCTTTTTGGGAGTTTCTTGCAGGGAGCCCTTTTTATGTTAATCTACTGAAATGTTACATCAAGCCACTTTTAAGTTGTTCCTAGGGAAGCTTCTTGTTTATGTTAATTTACAGAGTTATGACATCAAGCCACTTCCTATCTATGTATAACTTCACACACACACACTAATTAGGCCCTGCTTGAAAGTCAGAGTCTGTTAATCACATCTGCACACACTATATAAATTCCTATCCAGATGGCATAACTTTATTTAATTTCCTTAATTAATTTTAATATTATATCTTAATTACTTTTATATATCTTCCATATTTTTTATATTCCCATGTTTAATTAGTATAACATTATATTACTACAACACTTCACTAAGATAATATTTATGAAAATCTCAAAGTAAAATATTAGAATCACATTAGACCATTGTCAAAATGTCACAGGATTTCAACGTTTAACTGGTTTGGTTGTTCAGCATTCCTAACAAATGTGTGAAGATGCTTCCCATTTTAGGACTGGGAGGCTTCTAAAGAACCTCACACAAGAGTTGTTAGTAAGATTTATTTGGAGACAAACATCCTAACCAGGGAGACAGTTTATTTAAACAGTCTTTAAGCAAAACTCCCATATAACTTCCTAGCTTAATTTTTTCCTTAAAATTGTTTCACATACACCTTGCCAGTAATTGCCTCCAATACTGCTTGGGAGACCAGTGAAGAGATGGGCAAATATTTTTAAACTTTGCTGTAACTCAATTATAAGCAGTAAGACTCCAGGTGTTTTCATAAGTAATATTGGTATAGATTCCCACTAATATTATCCTTAGGTTTTCTTCTTCATTCTCCCTATATACTCTAGATATCCTAGAACATCAGAAAAGAGAAAATCTATGAAGTTAAAGTGTATACTCTAAACAGCAGTGTGTATTGGCAAGTTCGTATGGTAAAAAGTATTTTAAATTCCTTATGTATTCTTTAAAAGGAAATTAACAAAGTGACTTCAAATGTTTATCTCTACCTATGTGAAATGGTGAGAAACACTTTCCCAGAAATCTATATTTTTATAATCTATGTATCTGTATCAGTAATATCAAAATCACACTTAATGTATAATAAGAAATCTTTTTAGAGTTGACTTTTATATATGGAATCCATCAGTTAAATAAAGTAGAAATACTTAACAGATTTCAACATTTCAGGCTTATTTCCATAACGAGCAATTTGCATGTCAAAATATCAGTGCTTCACCTATTAAGTGTTTGAACTGTTCAGTTTTATTGTTTAAAGGAAATTAACAAAATGACCTATCTAAATAGTACCAGACATTTGAGTGCTTCTTTGCCCACTTCAGCAGTAAACCAGACTTAATTTTCTGGTCCAACACTTACTGCAAAAAACATCAAGATGGGGGCCGATAGTCAGGATCAGAAATATATTTGTATACTGATAAAGTCAGTAAATATTCTGAAACTCTTCCCTACTTTCCATGAAATAGCCATGACTCTAAATAAGATTTCATATTTTAAACATGAAGGACTCGCCTCAGTAGGGAACTGAAGGAATATGGAGTCTGGAGTTTGTTGAATTCATCAGTAGATGCAAATTTCATTAACCTTTCTGGATAATGCAAAAACAAAGACTAAAGAGCTCCTCTTGTGTTTCCACATCCAATAAAAATTTATGCATATGCTATTACAAAATATGTACACAAAACAGGGTCATTACAGGTTCACATTCACCAAAACAATTCCAGGTTGACAAGTAAGTCACTGGGAAAATATTAGCTTACATTGATCTATTTACAAATCCACCAAATATGTATTGAGTAATTATCAACAGTTTATATGACAATGCTTTCAGTATTTCCTCATCTAGGATAAAAATCCATTTAAGTATCTCTTTAAAAGTTATGTTTTGATTAGTAAATAATCCCTAGAACAGTAGCTTTTAATACTTAGCACTCATTAGCCAAAACACATTGCATTTTGCCTTCTTTGGCAAGGAAAAAAATAAGGTTAGCTAAGGTAAAAAGTTTACACTATTCTGACCTATGAAAGGAAAGCAGCTTGTTATCCAAAGAGTATAATAAGCAGGAGGAAAATGGGGCGCCTACGACACAGAACAAGAGTTAATTACGTAATTGAACAGTTGCCGCCCCGCACCTGGGGCGCTAGCTCTTGGGAAGCGGGCTGCACGCCCGCGGACCCCACAGGTTAGCGGGCCAGCAGGTGGACCCGGCGCGGAAAGGGGCTCTCAGGAGCATCCAGCCTTGCAGGTTGACCTTCAGTCAGAATCTCTGGCCGTCCAGGAAACAGGTGGATAATCGAACTCAGGGCTCCGGCGGGCCGACAGGGAACAGGACAAGAGCATGTGGACAACTGGTCTAGTCCCTGCTCAGCACGCTCGGGGAGCCCGGCTAGGTGACCCCGACAAGGCAAAGCCCATGAGTGACCACAGACAGGAGCCGCAGGCGGACTCGCTCGCTGTCTCCGCACTCCCGTCAGACCTGTCCTGCCTGGGGACTCAGACGAGTCAACATCGGCACCCCCAGGGCCGCGTTTCGGAGGAGAAACGGGCTAACTTTAGTGTGAACGCCAAATGAGCACGGAAAGCTGGGACGCAGCACTGTCCACCGTGGGCTGTGACCACGGAAACCAACGCCCTGACTACCTCGTTCCCGTCTTTCCAGAGCGCGGACCACGCACTCAGAGCAAGAAGCCTTTTCCAACGTGTCCCGAGTTCAAGGTGGTCAGGCTGGACGCGGGCGAGCCGCACCACCCTCCCCCGGGGCCGCCAGGAGCCCGCCCGCCCCCACCGCCCCACCGGCCCGCGCCGCCCCTCCCCCGCCCCGGCGCCGCGCCGCCTTCCGCCTGCGCCGCCGCCTCCAGCGTCGCGTCCCACGCCTGCCTTTCCAGTCTGGCCGCCGCGTCACTTACCCGTGCGAAGCGATTTACGTAGCGGCCTCGTCACTGCTTACGGACGCGAGGAGGTGGGGACTGCGGCCAGCAGCCCGGCGCGGCGCGGCCCACGTCGTCCACGTCAGCTCTGAGGCGGCCTCCCTCCGACCGGAGACCCAAAGTAGCACAGCAGCTGCTCCAACTACGTCTACGCGCGCCCCGCCGCCCGTCTTCTCTTCGTGACCGCCTCCCGGGGCACGCCCGGCGGAAAAATCCAAGCTCGAACTCCGCCCCCTGCCGGCCGCCTGCGGGAGTGCGGCGCTGACAATCCAACAATTAAATGGAACGGGACGGGGTGGGGGAAAAAAAAAAAGAAGAGTCGGGGGGCGGAGCCTAAGGCTGAAGGAGAGGGTCCGAAAGGGGGGCGGGGCCGGGTGCTGAACCGAATCTGGAACTGAGGAGGAGGCCAAGTCTGGGGCGGGGCCTAAGGCGCTCCAGAAACCGGAAATGCTTGGCCGGAAGAATGCGTCCGAAAACCAATCTGTTGGAAACTGAGCGGACCGTGGCTGTGGGTCCTCGAGCTGAGGTCCTCGAGTGTCGTGAGTCATTCCCGGCGCGTCCTCGCGCCCTTAGGCGGCCCCCCCCCACCTCCCGCGAGACATCGCGTATCCATTACCCCAGCCCGCGGTGACCGCGTCTGCGTCGGCCGAACAGGCACACACCGGCTGTTTCCACGAGGCGACGGGCAGTGCAGCGGAAGGGTTTTGGGGAAATGGCAAGCAAACCCTGCCTGTAACGGAGGAGAGCTTAGTTTTCACCCAACTGGAAGCAAGAGAGTTTCTGGCTTATAAATGGGGCCCCTTTTGTAAATTGGTAGCCCACTTTTGTGTGCTCCGGACACAAATTATCGGAAGACGAGTAGGCCCTCAAACTAGGCAGGTTTTCAGCCTGAAAATAAGCCACTTTCTATTCAGGAAAGACGAAATCGGGTATGTGTCATGTTGGAAACCGCTGTCAAGGCCTGTGCTGGAAAAGTTGCTGAGAAAATACAAGTCAAGGTAGTGCAGCTTGGGAAAGGAAGTTCTGTCGAATATTAGAATCTCAGTAGAGCGGGAGAAAATTCTGAACTCGTCAGGGCTTTTTTCCAGAGTTACTACCAGGTGGAATGCATACTAACAACAAAAATGTGGTTAATTCACTTTCCCCTTTTGAGGTAGGTAGTATTCTGAAGTTCCTCCTTCCAGTATAAAAATTAATTTTCTTTAAAGAAAGAGGATTTATTTATTTATTTTAAAGTGGGGGGGGGCAGAGACAGAGAGAGAGTCAGAGAGAGGGACAGATAGGGACAGACAGGAAGGGAGAGAGATGAGAAGCATCAGTTCTTCCTTGAGGTTCCTTAGTTCATTGATTGATTTCTCATATGTGCCTTGAGGGGTGGAGGTGGAGGGGTGGTCTACAGCGTAAGGAGTGACCCCTTGCTGGAGCCAGCGACCTTGGGCTCAAGCTGTTGAGCCTTGCTCAAACCAGATGAGCCTGCGCTCAAGCTGGTGACCTCGAGGTCTCGAACCTGGGTCCTTCACATCCCAGTCCAACATTACATCCAACGCGCCACCACCTCGTCAGGCTAAAAATTAATTTCTTAATGAGGAACATTACCAATCAAAACATTAACCATGACGTTGTGTGTGTAGTGTTATTAGAGAAGACTGCCACAGAATATCTGTAAGTAATAAGGCTGATTTTAGCTCAGAAAAGAGGGGTCACTAGAAGGAAAGAAGAAAAGATTTCTGAACCCTAGAAAGGCATACCATTTATTGTGATCAAGGCTGATCATGTGCTGAGTGAATAGATTTTTAGGTACAAGTGATTTAGAGGAAGTTGTCATTTTTCCAAAAACTGTTTTCTACCTGCTTGTATTTTCCTAAATTTCCTTAACAAAGTATACATTCTTTACACAGTAAGAACCTATTAGACAAAGGTCTTAAAATGCAAGTGTACATGGTAAACCAACATGTACTAGGAACCCTTGGGAGCAGAGAAAGAGTACCTGATCTTTTTGAGAACAGGGGTAGAGGACCTGGGATCTGAAAGGAGGAAATAGCAGGAAACTTTTCCTATTGCTGCAATGCTTAATGATGACAAACTTAGCTTAAAGCAACACAAATTTATCATCTATGTCAATGTGAAAAACGTCCAAACATGTAAGAGCTTTTTAAAAATTATTATTATTGAAAGAGAGAGACAGACAGGAAGGGAGAGAGATGAGAAGCATCAACTCGTAGTTGTGGCATTTTGATTGTTCATTGATGATGACCTGCCTTGAGTGGGGAGGATCCGGATGAGCCAGCAACCACGGGGTCATATCTATGATCCCATGGTTAAGCCAGTGACCTTGGGGTTTTGAACCTGGGTCCTTGGAGTCCCAGGTTGATGTTCTGTCCACTGTGCCACTGCCTGGTCAGGCAAATCTCTAGGAATTTTTTATGAGTTTATCTGAGTCAAACTGTCAAGGATTGCTGGGAAGCAAAATCTTAACAGACTGAGAAAATAGTTTGGAAAATGGTGGCTTTACCACTTATTTTATACATCAGAATCAAAGAGGAAGATACAAAAGGGTTACATGATATCTACTGGTGATAGATTAGGGAGGCGGGAGAAAGCAAACTGGGGAAGTCTTTGGGATTGGATAAGAAGTAAAACTGTATAGACTCAAACATCTTTTACATGGGCAGGCATAAAATAGTTAACAAAATAATAATGTGTGGATTTGTGGTCTCTGCTCTGGTAGGGTGGTTGTGTAAGGACCAAGAGAAGATCAGAATATCTAAAATAATAGGATATAGGCAGGGCACTGATGGAACAGGGAACTTAAGGGTTACAAGCAGGTCCTGCTCCTGTTCTGTTAGGAATACCATGCCCAAGGTCATTCAAGAAGCAGAGACAGATAGGGACCCTGTGAGGCTGAGAACAAAGAAAGACAAACGTTTGCATTCCATTGGTTAAAGACCCTTATCAGAAGTTTATGTTTGGAATTCACCAGTGAGCTAGACCCAGCCCCTGTTGCTATGCTATGTGCAGCCCCCTTAGCGAATAGGTAACCGCCACATCTGCTTCTGTAATATGCTTGCTTACTTAGGATATATAAGGAACTAGCTGTAAGCGCCAGGCGCGATTCCCGTTTGTAGCTCCTTGTGAGTAAGGTGTCTCCGGACACCTGGGAATTCGCCCCTGCGCAGGTTAAACTGGCCAATAAAGAAACATCTATATTCCTGAAAGTCTCTGACGTCTGTTATTGTACCCGGTGCATGCTACAGTTGTGCCCTGAGGGGGACAGAAAAGGAGATTACTCCTACATTTCAATGGTATGTTATCAGGTATGTTATTGTAGATGCAAAAGACAATAAACAGGCTCTGTTAAGGTAAGCATGGACCTTGTTAGATAAAAATACTGCACTAGGACATGACTACCCACCATGAACTGCTTTTAGTTGGAAGTTTTAATTTCAGACCATCCTGTGTGGTTCCTTTAGGACTCTGAGTTTTTGCAAGGCAATCATGCAAGTCTCCCTTGAGCTTGTTAGGCTCAGCATTGGTGCCTTTTGCATCCACAGTTCTAGAGGTTGAAAGTCTAATATGTATTTATCTCACTGAGCTAAAAATCAAGGGGTAAGCTCCAGGAAGGGTCTGTTTCTTTGCATCTCTAGCTTCTAAGGAGCACCCACATTCCTTGGCCCATAGCCCTTACCTCCATCTTCAAACCCAGCAACCATTGGGCGACTCCTCAGGCTGCCATCTCTCTGACTTTCTCTTGCCTTCCTCTTCCACTTGTAAGAATCTTGTGGTTATATTGGGCCCACACCACCCTAATAACACAGGATATCTCCCTGTTGGGCAGATAAAATATATTATGCTCACTTTATTAAAGATGGTGCTGCCCACGTGGAAGCCTGTCTCCCAGGTGATAGTATTAATTGCACTTCTTGCTTGGAATGGGCATGATTATATTAATGTGTGTTGGGGGCGGGCTGTGGGCAGGCAGGATCCTTGTAGCCTGGGGCTTGGTTTTGGGACTAAGCCTTTCCCACCCTTTTTGATGTGGGGTGGTACACTCATGAAGAATTCCATTATGCCTCAGATACATGACTTTGTATCAGAGAGTTCCTTGTTTGTATATTGGATTAAAGGTTTTAAATCTACACTATAAAGTAGGGCAGACCGGGAGCTTGCTCTCTCTTGATTCCTGAGATTAGCATTAGAGGAGAGAGCAGAGAAAGGAGAGCAGAGAAAGGCCACGTGGAGGAGAGGAGAGGCAGCTAAGATGGTGGAGTGCTGAAAGAGAAGCCAGTTTGTGCAGAGTTTGTGCAGGAGAAGGAGCTGGGGAACAGAGGCGAATAAAGCTAGTGAGCTAGAAACCTTTGATTCTAGGAAATTCGGATAAGTCAGTAGCTTTGTTAGCACTGAATGAGTGGGTTTTGGAGCCCAGTGTGTGTTTTTACTTTTCCACTGGGTGCAATCTAGGATTAAAGGTAATGGCCCACCAGTTCTTGGCCCCATTGTTTCATTACCGTATATCTGAATCCAATGTGAACTTGCATGGGCCAGGCTGCTGTGATGGTGGCCGTGAATACTGGCTTCACAGTGTCTCTATGTAAACCCACAGAATTGAGGTACAGTACCTTTCAGCATCTGGGGTATGAGTACTTTACAACATGTGCATGAGGTGAAACAAGAGGATAAGACAAGGAGATCTAGTCCATAGTAGATTAGCTATTTTCTCAGCTGTTTCTTACACTTTGGGTGGGGTCTGACTTTGTAGATATGGCTGTTCTTTCTGTTCATATATCAGAGTCCAAATGTGAAGTGAGCAACATGATCCTGGGGATATTAGGTGAGTGGAGGTGGGGCTAGAGTTGAGTGGGAGTGGGGAACAGCTACAGGTAGCCTGTGAGGATCTGAAAAGGGTGGCCAGAGTGTTTGTGAGGTAATGTAAGGCCAGTATTCATGGTTACCATCACAGCTACCTGGCCCATGCAAGTTCCCATTGGATTTGGACAGTCGGTAAAGAAACAACAGAGTCAAAAGCTATTGGGCTATCATCTTTTATCCTAGCTTGCACCCGGTGGGCAAGTAAAAACACACACTGGGCTCCAAAACCCACTTATTCAGTGCTCACAAAGCTACTAACTTATCCGAGTTTTCTAGAATCAAAGGTTTCTAGCTCACCAGCCTTATTCACCTCTGTTCCTTACCTCCTTCTCTCTGCACAAGCTCTGCACAAACTGGCTTTTCCTGTAGCACTCCACAATCTTGGTTGCTTCTTCTGGCCTCCTCCACATGGCCTCTCTCTGCTCTCCTCTCTGTTCTCTCTTCTAATACTAATTTCAGGAACCAAGAGAGCAAGCTCCCGGTCTGCCCCACTTTATAGTGCAGAAATCAAAATCCCTTTTAATCCAATATACAAAATAGGGAAGTCTCTGATATAAAGTCCACCCCATATCAAAAAGGGTGGGAAAGGCTTAGTCCTAAAACCAAGCCATAGTCTACAAGAATTCTGCCTGCCCACAGCTCGCCACCATCACACATTAATATAATTATGCTCATTCCAAGCTTAAGGGCAACTAATATCATCACCTGGGAGATGGGCTTTTACATGGGCAGTGCCATCTTTAACAAAGTGAGCATAATATATTTTATCTGCCCAACAATCCACCCCTATGCTCACTTTACTACCTACAATCTATACCACCACCATTCCTGTGCAAGGAAATTAGGCACATTACACAAATTACAACAACATGACAAATCATACAATTTCAACAGTTAAAAAGGTACACTTCACCAGTCTCTGAGTGCTTCACCAAAAGTGCAAAATGTCCTTGGCTTCTTTCTAGCCATGAGAAAAGCTTTTCAAGGCAGGGGAAGGGCCTCTAGCAAAGCTGCCCCCACCACCATCAGGGTATTTTACATTGTCCAAAATCCGTAAATCCATCCAACAAAGGAGCCAGTGCCCACTCCAGTCGTAGTCAAGAAAATCAGTCCACGCACATGGGGCATCAGCCACCCCCCTCATCCCTGCCAATCTGGCAGGTCTTACACTGTCCCAAAGAGGAGCATGCGGCAATGGCAGTCAGCATTTCCATCTCTGCTCTGGAGAGCATGATGGCATTCACCCCTATGTCTCAAAATAGCATACCTACCAGGAACATAGTATTTCTTGCTCCTGGGCTCTCATTTTCTGGAGACTGTGAATCATTATTCCAGCCCGATTCTTTTCATTCTCTAAAGAGGAACTGGAAACATCAGCTCCTGCTGCCAGCCTTGCAGCCCTAGCCTTGGCCTCCTGCCACAGATGGCTCTCAGAAATCTCCACAATTTCCAAGGCAATCTGCAACTCATGAACCTGTGATTCCTCCTCCAGCATTTCCAAGCGAATCTTGCAAACCAGGTCGGCCTTCAACAGTGCTTCCTTCAGCTCTAAGGTCGGCATCTTTCTCCCACATTTGCTCCAGCTCCTTCCACTGCTCAGTTTGCAGGTCTCTGGCAGCCTCTTCCACAGAGCTCTCAGTTTCCTCATGCATGGCTGTAAAAGTCAGCCAGCCTACAGCCCCGAAAAGAACAGCCATAGGAAAACATAACAGCAGCCAGTCCTCCACTCCACCACTCAGACGTGGTGGTGGCTCCTTGCCAATCTGTATCAAATCCTGCCACAGACTATGCCAAATGTAAGGCCAGTATACACAGTCAACATCACAGCTGCCTGGCCCATGCAGGCTTGCATTGGGTTTGGACAGATGGTAATGGAGCAATGGAGCAAAGAACTGGTAGGCCATCATCTTTAATACTAGCTTGCACCCGGCGGGCAAGTAAAAACACACACTGGGCTCCAAAGCCCACTCACTCAGTGCTCACAAAGCTACTGACTTATCCAAGTTTCCTAGAATCAAAGGTTTCTAGCTCACCAGCCTTATTCACCTCTGTTCCTCATCTCCTTGTCTCTGCACAAACTGGCTTCTCCCTCAACACTCCGCCATCTTGGCTGATTTTCCTGGCCTCCTCCACGTAGCCTCTCTCTGCTTTCCTCTCTGGTCTCTCCTCTAATGCTAATCTCAGAAACCGAGAAAGCAAGCTCCCAGTCTGCCCCACTTTATAGTGCAGAAATCAAACCCTTTAATCCATTATACAAAATAGGGAAGTCTCTAATACAAAGTCACTTATCTGAGGCATGATGGGATTGCACCACCCCACATCAAAAAGAGTGGGAAAGGCTTAGTCCTAAAACCAAGCCCCAGGCTACAAGGATCCTGCTTGCCCACAGCCCACCCCCAACACACATTAATATCACCTGGGCGATGGGCTTCTATGTGGGCAGTGCCATCTTTAACAATGTGAGCATAATATATTTTATCTGCCCAACAGACACCCAGTCCAGATAAATTTTGAAGTATTTTATTAAAGGAGAAATATTTAAATATGCAGGCTGCATATGGCTGACATGGGGCATCTGCAGGCCCAAATTATGCAGTCCCCCAAATAGTTCAGAGGCTGCTTATATACCCTTGATCACACATGTGTGGGGGAGAGCATTAACAAGATTATAATATTTGTCTAGGGGATACACAGAAACATTAAGACTTTCAAGGTAACTCAATTAAAGATATTTACCAATCTGTCAGGGTTTCTCTTCCCTCACTAGCCTAGAGGTATTTTACTCTCAAGATTCCAGGAAAGGGAGGAACTACAATCAATGCAAGGTGGTATGTAAATTCTACCTCCTATTGAAAGGGAAGAAGTTTCTCAGTTAACTTTAATCCTTTCAGAGAATTTAAGATCAAATGACCTTAGTCATCCTTGTAAGTCAGAAGACTTCTACATTCCTTTTTCTCCATTTTCCAAGGAAAGGACAGGAAAGCCTGACCTTTTCTTCCTAGAATATCAATATTAATTTGCATCTTTTTGCCAGCTACTGTTTTTATTTCCTCGTGTTGTAGAGATCACAGTAACAGGGTCACGTGGCACCTTAGCTTGTAGGGCTCATCTAACACCATCCTCTGCTCCTTGTCTCCCCCAGGACAGGGCTGTGTCAGGCCCCTGTGCCCTGGTTGTAGGGCCAGGAGCCGCCATCGTGGCCATTCACATGCAGGTTCCCATTGGATTCGGGCAGACGATAAAGAAATGGCGGAGTCAGAGGACGGGGGGCCATCCTATTTATTGGTGTCTCACCAAGACAGGCAAACCACAAAAGAAGACAAGGGAAAAGCAGAAAACCAGCTCTTCCCATGAAGGGCAAGGGATCAGGGAAGCCCCTGCAATTGTGATAGCAGGAACTGTGTGTCCAAGCTCCCGGTCTGTCCCACTTTATAGTGTAGAAAACCAAAATCCCTTAATCCAATATACAAACAAGGAAGTCCCCGATACAAAGTCACCCATCCAAGGCATAATTGGATTCCTCATGAGAGTGCACCACCCAGATAATACAATCATTCAAGGGTGTGGGGAAAAGCTTAGTCCCAAAACCAAACCCCAGGCTACAACGACCTGGCCTGCCTATAGCCTGTCCCCCACACCCAATATAAGTCACAAGCGAGCAAACATATATATCACATTTACAAACTTATTTGACCAACATTCCACCCCTTTTGCTCGCTTTACAATCTAAACCACAGGCATCTTCCATGATGGTCACTGTGCAAGGAGTAGGATACATTGCATAAACAGAAATAGTACCAACTACAGCAATAGGATTAACAGATCAAAAACTATGGGCGAAATGAGAGAGCTGTCAGTGGCACCAAGAGAGGCAAATCTTTTCCCTCTGGCAGAATACAGGCCAGAGTTTTGTCTGCAGACAGCACCGTAGCTGGCACCAGAGGCCGCCCTGAGCGGGCATACCAAACCTTATTGGCCAATACACCAACATCTGCTGGTTCTATGTGTAGTAAAATAGGGGAACTCATTATTGGCCATAAAGAAATTACAAAGGTGCCCTTCAAAATGCTGTCCCCTTGAGCACTCAAGGGATAATACACTTCTACCTTAGGTGGCCAGGTGCTGGTTGCCCAAGGAGTTAACTGGAGGTCCACCTCTAACCCCTTTCCCCATGGTGCCAACAAGGCCACCCATCTCAGATGGGGGGCCTGTACAGTCCAGGGCCAAGTCCATTGAAGCCGTTGTCCTTTAAGAAGGGCTGTTGGAGCAGGCAAGAGCACGTTGCCCTGCTGTCCGAAACCTGGCTTGAGTAAAATGTCCTTGGTGCGTATCTGCAACTGAATAGGGGCAGCTGTCCGATGCAGGAGGGCCTCTACTGGAGCTGGGCTTCCCCGTCGAGGTCGCTCATTCAAAATCCGAAGTACTGTCCATAAGCGGTGTGTCCATCCAGTAAGAGAGCCGGTGCCCCCCTCCTGTCGCAGTCCCTGCTTTAAGAGTCCATTATAACGCTCAATGATACCAGCAGCCTGGGGGTGGTAGGGAACATGGTACTTCCAGTCCACCCCCAGCTTTTGAGCCCATTGCCTCACCGTTGAACCAGTGAAGTGGGTACCATTGTCACTTTCAAGGACCAGCGGTCGCCCATATGCAGCACTCAGGCGGTCCAGAGCCTGTATGACTGCCCTCTGGTCAGGGTTACGAGCGGGGTAAGCAGCAAGCAGCCCGGTGGCAGTATCTACACAAGTGACTGCATACTGGTACCCTTCTGACTTTGGTAAGGGTCCAATGATGTCTATCTGCCATCGTGTCAGTGGGACATGACCCCTCTGGATCTGTCCAGGTGACACCAGTGGTCTCCGAGGGTGTTCCTTGGAACATACTGCACATTGCTCACAGGCTGCAAGTACCTCTGCATAGGACACAGGCAAGTTCCAAGCCTTAACCGTAGCCCACATAGTTTTCTGTCCTGCATGGAGCAGGCGCCGGTGGAGCCACTGTGCCACATCACCTGCAGGTGCAGTCTCCAACCATCGCACCCTTGCCAACGTATCTGCCTCATCATTCCCAGGATGGGCTAGAGGGGCATGCCCTGTGACATGATATACTGTCACCTGCTTCTGGTGTCCTATTTCCCATAAGTCCTGCCACATGGCCTGACCCCATAATGGACGGTGCATTACCATCCACTGGTTAATGTGCCAAGTAGCAATCCAAAGGGTCAGTCCACGATAGACAGCCCAACTGTCAGTACAGATCACCAGAGGTGAAGGTTCATTATGGGCAACTAGCCAAACAGCTCTTAATTCTGCCCATTGGCTGCTTTGGCCTGTACCCGTGTCCATCCAAATAGTCTCAGTGGCCGGATGGAAGGCGATAGCCGTCCATTTGGCAGGTTGGCCCCTGCTGGAACCATCAGTATACCAGGCATCTTCGGGGATGGGCACCCGCCCCTCCTGGTAGGGACTGACCTCAGGTTCTGCCTCCTGAGCCCCAGTTGCACCTGACTCTAAAGTCGCATAGGTGACTGGACCCAAGTCTTCCTGCAGTTCTGCCCTCAATGGGCTGGTGCTAAGAGCACAGCGTTGTTGCAGATAGGCACCCCACTTGGCCAGGGTAGACATTTGGGCCATACCACTACGTGGTTTAGTTGCCCAATCTCTCACCCATCCAGCTATAGGGTATGTTGTTTTGACTGTAACTGGTGTTGTGGTTGTAATACTCTCAGTTGCCAGGAGGGCAGCATACACAGCTGCCAGCTGCTTCTCTACTAATGAGTAACGAACTTCAGCACCTTTCCACAATTGGGACCAAAATCCAATAGGTTGCCGTAGGCGCTCTGTCCGCTGCCACAAGCCCCATCCAAACCCCTCCGAGGTTACATGAACATCCAGCTCACAGGGCCTGGCAGGATCAAACACATTCAAGGCCTGTGCCACCTTGACAGCTCTCTTAGCAGCTGCAAATGAACCTTGCGCCTACTCAGTCCAATCCCAGCGAACCCCCTTTCGAATAAGGTTGTACAAGGGGCGTAGTAACTGAGCCAAATGTGGTATGAATGCTCGCCAATACCCCAACAAACCTAAGAATTCCTGTAACTGTTTTACCGTAGTGGGCACGGGGTAGGCTTGAATCTTATCTATAACTGCGTCAGGGATAACTTTTGTCTTACCCGACCAGACAACTCCCAAGAATTTAACAGATAACCCAGGTCCTTGTAATTTGTTCTCGTTGACTGCCCAGCCACATGCTTTCAAATGGGAGAGCAGGGTAGGGACTGCTTGCTCCAATTCTGAAAGAGAATCACTAGTTAGCATAATATCATCAATATAATGGTACATGCGGACTACCTCTGGCTGTTTCCATTTAGCCAGGTCAGCAGCCACCAGCCCATGGCACAAGGTGGGGCTATGCAAATAGCCCTGGGGTAACACTGTAAAGGTCCATTGTCTCCCTTCCCAACTGAAGGCAAATTGGTCTTGACTCTCTGCGGCTATATCAATAGAGAAAAAAGCATTGGCCAAGTCTGCCACAAAGTGGTATGTCCCCAACTCATGGCTTAGCCGATCCATCATGTTAGCTATCGAAGGAACAGCAGCGTGCAAAGGGGGAACAACTTTATTAAGTTCCCTGTAATCTACTGTCATTCTCCAGGTTCCATCTGCTTTGCGCACAGGCCATACAGGGGAGTTGTAAGGACTGTGTGCTGGCCGGATGATCCCCACCTTTTCTAGCTCAAGGATTGTCCCTGTGACTTCTTCATAACCACCTGGCAGGCGGTACTGCTTGGTGTTAGTCACACGCCGAGGGACGGGTAATTGCAAAGGGGAATGTGATGCATGTCCCCGCAATACTGCCTTCACAACCCTGATCCGCAGCCGGAACTCCCCAGCTGTAGTTTCCAACCACAGTCCTTGCAAGACATCTACCCCCAAAATATATTCAGGAATAGGAGATACATACACCTTATATGGCTTAGGAGGCAGTCTCCCTATCCCCAATAGAATAGTTATTGGCTTCACTTGAACAGTTTGGCCCCCATAACCGTCAATGGCCACTGGGGTCCCAGCAAACCGCTCTGGGTTTCCATAGAGAAGGGAACATTCTGCACCTGTATCCACCAAGGCCAACACCTGTTGTACATTGGAAGGGGACCAGTGGATAGCCAGTTCCACATGTGGCCTCCGGTCCCCGCCCATCCCCGTTAGACGGGTCCCTCGGCCTTTTTCCTATTCAAACTGGTACAGTGGGTCTTGGGAGTTCCCCTCTCCCTTGGCCGTCTCTATCATATAATCTTGTAACCGAGCTGTGCGCGCACCAAACGTTTTATTGGTAGCTGCTGGGGCCTTTCGTCTCAGTGGCTGGAACTTCTGTTCTGGTTTAAGCTGCCGCCAAAGCTCCAAAAGAATTTTATTAGACTGGCCATCCAATTTCCCCTTATCTGCTCCAGCCGCAATCAAGTCTACCCACATCTGTGTTCGGGTAACCTTTACAGGCCCGTTTCCCTTGTTAGTTGGGGGGGAAACATAGGCAGCAGCCCTCACTGCTTTATGATCCCGAGCGGCCTCCAGCTCTCCCAAATCTGCTACCATCTGTGTAACTGCATTGATGGGCTGCCCCACATAGGGGCCCAAGATAGCCACAAGTGACCCAAAAAGGGCTGACGGGGCGCTAGCAAGGACAAATTCCCTCATTTTGGCCGTAAACACTTCCTCGTCTGGCCCACGAGACCCAGGGTTGAAAACAGCATTCTTCATACCTAGTTCTCGAAGGACCTTTACTAACTCACTGTAGCACTGCCACCGACTCATTGCCCCCGGCAGTTCTCCAGCATTCTGCCAGACCATACGAATGGCAGCCATCACCCATTCTAATAGGGTATGGTCTCCTGGGTTGCCATGGCAGTTCTGAAGACGCTGCCTCAAGGAAGAGTGTGTGGTAATGGCGGCCAATTTCTCCATCTCTGTTCCGGAGAGCATGATGCCATCCACCCCTATATCCCATAATCGTAGTAACCAGGCTACCAGGGATTCAGTAGGTTTCTGCCTAAATTGTGCCCCCAACTCCATCAGCTCTGCCTGGGTATAGGGCCGGACCACAGAGTGTTCCATTACCTGGGCTGGAGGCTGTGGCTGCCCCTGAGGGACTCTTTGTTGCTGGGTTTTTACCTTCTTGGCGACAACTGGTCGGGCTCTCAGTGTGCGTATGGCAGCTTCAGCCTGAGCCTTCTCATCCTCAGAAGAGGAGTCGCAAGCGCCTGCTCCCGCTGACTCAAAGCCAATCCACCGGCACGGATGCTGCTGCTCCTTTGGTGACCGTTTAGGCTCCTGTGGCTGCTGGCTTTTGGCCAGAAGCTGAGACTCGAGCTCTTGAATCCGCAGTTGTTTCTCCAATAACTGCCGGTGAACACGTTCAACTTCCAGGGTAAACTGCAACTCGCGAACCCGTAATTCCTTCTCCAGTGCTCGCTCCAATTCCAGCCTTTTCTGCCGTTCTATTTTCAATTCATACTGAAGCTTTTGACCTCGGGCAGTTTCCTCTTGAGTAAAAAACATGTAGCCCATGGCCCCTAAAAGGACAGCCATGGGGAGCCAGAGCGGCAACCAGTACTCTATCCCACCCATCAAGGGTCGTGGCTCCATACCAATCTCTGAATCCTGCCGGAAACTACGCCAGTTGTAGGGCCAGGAGCCGCCATCGTGGCCATTCACATGCAGGTTCCCATTGGATTCGGGCAGACGATAAAGAAATGGCGGAGTCAGAGGACGGGGGGCCATCCTATTTATTGGTGTCTCACCAAGACAGGCAAACCACAAAAGAAGACAAGGGAAAAGCAGAAAACCAGCTCTTCCCATGAAGGGCAAGGGATCAGGGAAGCCCCTGCAATTGTGATAGCAGGAACTGTGTGTCCAAGCTCCCGGTCTGTCCCACTTTATAGTGTAGAAAACCAAAATCCCTTAATCCAATATACAAACAAGGAAGTCCCCGATACAAAGTCACCCATCCAAGGCATAATTGGATTCCTCATGAGAGTGCACCACCCAGATAATACAATCATTCAAGGGTGTGGGGAAAAGCTTAGTCCCAAAACCAAACCCCAGGCTACAACGACCTGGCCTGCCTATAGCCTGTCCCCCACACCCAATATAAGTCACAAGCGAGCAAACATATATATCACATTTACAAACTTATTTGACCAACACTGGTACTGTGACTTTTTGACTTTTTTTTTTCTTTTTTTTTTTTTTTTTTGTATTTTTCTGAAGCTTGAAACGGGGAGAGACAGTCAGACAGACTCCCGCATGTGCCTGACCGGGATCCACCCGGCATGCTGTTGGGCAGATAAAATGTATTATGCTCACTTTGTTAAAGATGGTGCCACTGTCCACGTGGAGGCCGTTGCCCAGGTGATATTAATGTGTGTCTCTGTGGATCGTTGCAGCCTGGGGCTTGGTTTTGGGATTAAGCCTTTCCCACCCTTTTTGATGTGGGGTGGTACAATCCAATTATGCCTCAGAGAAGTGACTCTACTAGAGACTTTCCTATTTTGTATATTGGATTAGAGGTTGTGAAGCTACAATATAAAATGGGGGCAGAACAGAGTTTGGGCTCTTGGTTCCTGAGATTATCATTAGAGGAGAGAGCAGAGCAGAGAGCAGAAGGAGGCCACGTGGAGTAGGCCAGGAGAAGCAGCCAAGATGGCAGAGTGTTGACTGAGAGGCCAGTTTGTGTAGAGTTTGTATCTGGGATGAGGAAGGAGATGGGGAACTGAGGAGAATAAGGCTGGTGAGCTAGAAACCTTTGATTCTAGGAAACTCGGATAATTCAGTGGCTTTGTGAGCACTGAATGTGAGTGGGTTTTGGAGCCCAGTGTATAGTTTTTAATTGCCCGCCAGGTGTAAGCTAGAATTAAAGACTATGGCCCACCAGTTTGTGGCTCCATTGTTTCTTTACCGACTGTCCGAATCCAATGCGAACCTGCATGGGCCAGGCTGCTGTGATAGTGGCCCTGGCCGTGACTACTGGCTTTACACACGCCCACCAGGGGGCGAAGCTCTGCCCACCAGGGGGCGATGCTCTGCCCCTCCGGGGCGTCACTCTGTCGCTACCAGAGGCACTCTAGCACCTGGGGCAGAGGCCAAGAAGCCATCCCCAGCGCCCGGACCATCTTTGCTCCAATGGAGCCTCAGCTGTGGGAGGGGAAGAGAGAGACAGAGAGGAAGGAGAGGGGGAGGGGTGGAGAAGCAAATGGGCGCTTCTCCTGTGTCCCCTGACCAGGAATCGAACCCGGGACCTCTGCATGCCAGGCTGACGCTCTACCACTGAGCCAACCGGCCAGGGACATAATTTGCAGCTTTTTGATACCTTACAACACTATCACTTCATTTATTGGAACAGGACTGTTGTAAGGCCAGCGGCCGTGGCCAGGGCCACCATCACAGCCGCCCAGCCCATGCAGGTTCGCATTGGATTCGGACAGTCGGTAAAGAAACCATGGAGCCAAAAACTGGTGGGCCATAACCTTTAATCCTACCTTGCACCCGGCGGGCAAGTAAAAATACACACTGGGCTCCAAAACCCAGTCACACTCAGTGCTCACAAAGCCACTGACTTATCCGAGTTTCCTAGAATCAAAGGTTTCTAGCTCACCAACCTTATTCTCCTCAGTTCCCCATCTCCTTCCTTATCCCAGATACAAACTCTACACAGACTGGCATCTCACTCAGTACTCTGCCATCTTGGCTGCTTCTCCTGGCCTACTCCACGTGGCCTTCTTCTGCTCTCTGCTCTGCTCTCTCATGCTAACCTCAGGAACCAAAAAGCCCAAACTCCCGTTTTGCCCCCACTTTATACTGTAGCTTCACAACCTCTAATCCAATATACAAAGTAGGGAAGTCTCTAATACAAAGTCACCTCTGAGGCATGATAGGATTGTACCGCCCTACATCAAAAAGGGTAGGAAAGGCTTAATCCCAAAACCAAGCCCCAGGCTAAAGGATTCTGCCTGCCTTTAGCCCACCCCAACACACATTAATATCACCTGGGCGACGGCCTCCTCCTGTTATCTTTAACAAAGTGAGCATAATACATTTTATCTGCCCAACAACTGTCCTCAGCATCCTATCTTGTCTCTTTCCCTCTCCCTTTCCTAGCACACATGTTTCCTAGCAACAAGATGTCCACCGATGCAGCATCCTATAGAACAGGTACATTTCACCAGGGATATTTTACTAGGTAGGTACTGATTCCTTCCTTCCTAGCACCTAAATTGCAGAAGGTCTGGGAACTGAAGTACTCATTTAGTAAGCCTGCCTACACGTCATCTTTTGTTTTCTGTTTCTTTTCTCAGACTTCTAGTGCCTGATTCATCCACAATAAGCATCTCATGCTCCTTCCACCACTGGGAGAGGAAAAGAGAGTAGAGGCTATGATCTGAGAGGTACTTCCTGAAACTGGCTGGGTGAGGGCAGCTTCAAGACCACAGTGAGGCCTGAGTTGAGTAGCTGTGCTAAGACAGGGCTACTTGGCAGTGCCATTTCCAAACTTCAGCTGGGTGAAGTTCACCTTTTACCCCAGGAATTTTCAGCACCTCTCACAGGCTGGCTAGACTGGAATGGAGAAGTTGCTTCCAGGTCTTTTTTTTACCATTTACCTCAGGACGCCCTCTGCCCATCACATTCTTGCTGAAGCCAGGAAGAAAGAATTGCCTTCAAGTGTCTCCTCACCTGTGTCTGGAGGCTCCAGCTTCCCATGAGATGTCGGGCTGGAGTCAGGAGAAACAGTCGGCTTCCAGGTCTCTCCTGGACCCTTCCTACAGAAACCTCTCCTGCCTATCATTCTGGCTAAAGCAGGAATGGAGATCAGCTCCATACAGCCCCTTTCACCACATAAGTTGGCTACAGCTGGAATTCAGAATCCTGCTCAAGGTCTTTCCTGGCAATTTAGCCAAAGACCCACTGTGCTCTTCACACCATCTTAAACAAGGAGGGAGAATTCATCTGTCAGACCCTCCTTGCCTGTTTTCCCGTGACCCCCTCCCAGAGATGTGTGGAGAAGCGGTAAATAATTCATCTTCAAGTCTCTTCTCACCCCTTTCCCAAAGCATCTGCTCTGCCCTCACACATTGACCTCAAGCCTCAATGGAAAATATACTACCAGATCTACCATTTTATTCCTCAAATATCCCCTCTTCTCTTTGAGAGCTGCTTGGAACTGGGATAGAAAATCTGCCACCAGCCTGACTGGGCAGTAGCATAGTTGATAGAGTGTCAGCCTGAGACTCAGAGACCCCAGGTTCAAATATCTGAGGTCACCAGCTTACACCTGGGCTCACCAGCTTGAGCACGGGGTCACTGGCTTTAGCATGGGATCATAGACATGACCCCATGGTTGCTGGCTTGAGCCCAAACGTCACTGGCTTGAAGGCCAAGGTTGCTGGCTTGAGTCCAAGGTCACTGGATTTAGTGAGGGATCACTTGCTGTGCTGTAGCCCCCCAGTAAGAAACATGTGAGAAAGCAGTCAATGAACAACTAAAGTGCCACAACAAAAAGTTAATGCTTCTCATCTCTCCCTTTCTGTCTGTCTGTCCCTCTCTCTGTCTATCTCTGTGTGTTCCTCTCTTTCCTGCTGAAAAGAAAAAGAAAGAGGAAAGAAATAAAGAAGAAAGAAAGAAAAAAGAAGAAAGGAAGAAAGGAAGTAAAAAAGGGAGGAAGGAAGGAAGGAAGGAAGGAAGGAAGGAAGGAAAGAAGAAAGAAAGAAAGAAAGAAAGAAAAAGAAAGAAAGAAAGAGAGAGAGAAAGAAAGAAAGAAAGAAAGAAAGAAAGAAAGAAAGAAAGAAAGAAAGAAAGAAAGAAAAAAGAAAAAAGAAAAGAAAAGAGAAAAGAAAGAAAAAATCTGCCTTCAGGTCTCTCCTCTCCCCTTTACCCAGGACTCCCTGTGCAACTCACATATCAGATGTTAGATGGGTGGATCCAGGGAATAAACCTCTCAGGGTTTTCATGAGTCACTTGTAAAAGTTCTCACTTTTAAAGCTTATAAAATGCATGAACTGTGGAAAAACCTAGGCTTCAAACTTGAATCTGCTGCCTGATAGCCTGCAAGGTGGGACCTCCCAATGCTCAAGTGAACTGGGACCAGATGTAATGCACTCCTAAGTCTGGTATGTGCTAGATGATGGGCTCACAAAAAGGGATCCCATGGGAATGGCTCACCTGATTTAGGAAAGAACACATTACCTGTTAGGCAGATAAAATATATTATGCTCACTTTGTTAAAGATGGCACTGCCCACGTGGAAGCCCATCCCCCAGGTGATGATATTAGTTGCCCTTATGCTTGGAATGGGCATAATTATATTAATGTGTGTTGGGTGCGGGCTGTGGGCAGGCAGGATTCTTGTAACCTGTGGCTTGGTTTTAGGACTAAGCCTTTCCCACCCTTTTTGATGTGAGGTGGACTTTGTATCAGAGACTTCCCTATTTTGTATATTGGCTTAAAGGTTTTGATTTCTGCACTTAAAGTGGGGCAGACTGGGAGCTTGCTCTCTTGGTTTCTGAGATTAGCATTAGTGGAGAGAGCAGAGAGGAGAGCAGAGAGAGGCCATGTGGAGGAGGCCAGGAGAAGCAGCCAGGGTGGCAGAGTGTTGAAGGAGAAGCCAGTTTGTGCAGAATTTGTGCAGGGAGAAGAAGATGGAGAACAGAGGTGAATAAGGCTGGTGAGCTAGAAACCTTTGATTCTAGAAAACTCGGGTAAGTCAGTAGCTTTGTGAGTACTGAATGAGCGGGTTTTGGAGCCCAGTGTGTATTTTTACTTGTCTGCCAGGTGCAAGCTAGCATTAAAGATGATGGCCCACCATTTTTTGGCTCCATTGTTTCATTACGGTCTGTCCAAAACCAATGCAAACCTGCATGGGCCAGGCGGCTGTGATGGTGGCCCTGTAGACTGGCTTTAAATATGATGTAGTCGGCAGGATTTGATACAGATTGGCAAGGAGCCACCACCACCTTTGAGTGGTAAATTAGAGGCCTGGCTGCTGTTATGGTTCCCCATGCGGACCATCGGCTGGCTGCCTTTTACAGCCATACATGAGGAAACCAAGAGCTTTGTGGAAGAGGCTGCCTGGGTTCTGCAAACCGAGCAGTGGAAAGAGCTGGAGCAAATGTGGGAGAAAGAGATGCTGACCCTGGAGCTGAAGCAATTACCAGAGGTGGCCAACCAGGTTCACGAGATTCGTTTGGAAATGGAGCAGACGCTGAAGGAGAAATCACAGTTTCATGAATTGAAGATTTCCCTGGACGTTCTGGAGATTCAGCAGTGGTGGGAGGCCAGGGCTGAGGCCAGAGCTGGAGCTGCAAGGCCTGCTGAGCAGAAGGTGCAGCCCAGGGCTTGAGCCTGGCAGCAGGAGCTGATGTTTTCAGTTTCTCTTTGGAGGATGAGAATTGGGCTGGATTTGCAATCCGCAGTCTCCAAAGATGAGAGCTCAGCTGGAAGGAGCACTTCCTATGGCCCTGGTAGGTCTGCGATTTTGGGACATCAGGGTAGATGCCATTATGCTCTCCAGAGCAGAGATGGAAATGCTGACTGCCATTGCCACGTGCTCCTCCTTGGGACAGTGTAAGACCTGCCAGGATGGCAGAAATGAGGGGGATGGCTGACTCCCCATGTGCATGGACTGATTTCCTGGACTACGACCCGAGTGGGCACTGGCTCCTTTGTTGGATAGACTTACAGATTTTGGACAATGAGAAATATCCTGATGGAGGTGGGGGCAGCTTTGCTGGAAGCACTCCCCTGCCCTGGGGTGTCAGGAGCCGATCCACTAATGCTGGCTAACTAGGTCACAGCAGAAGAAGATCCACAACTGCTGGTTGACAAAGTCACAGCAAAAGAAGATAGAGTCACCGCAGTAAAGACCAACAGCTGCGGGTTGACAAAGTCACCGCAAGGAAAGGCACGATACTTCCCCCTTTAATCTTTTGAATTAATCTGGCCTTATATTCCCCCCTTTTCTGGGTGTGTGCTATTATTTATGGCACAGGGATAATAGTACCGTGCTTTCCCTGTAGATTTGTAGTAATTTCTTTGGAAATGAGACAGAAGGTGTAAGTTCCACAGAAAAGCCTGTAAGCTCCTTGATCTGGGCTCATAAACATAAGAGGCTGGCTATGATATCCCTCGTAAAGGGTTAAGTTTGTAGGAGAATTTCTTATTAATCATGTTAGAAAGAATATAGTTAGAACTTAGCTAGTATATGAATATAGTAAATAAATAAAGTTTAACTAGACATTAGAATCTTAGGTAAAGTGTAGTGGAGTGGCCTGTTGCATGGCCTTGGATAGGAGTGCAGCTGGCTAGTAAAAAATGTTTTGTTAAAAGACTTGTTTTATCACTAAAGGCAGTTACTGGGCTTTCTCAGTGAGACATTCTCATGAGATTTATATACTTTCCCAAGGTTTTTCGTTCAGATAATAAAGAGGAATATAGAAGAATCCATAGAAGCAATAGCAATTAATGCCTTCTGATATTATGTTGCTACTAAGCTATCTTGCAGGTGCACTCTATATATCTTTAAGCAAAAGTTACTCTTGATGTTATGACAATTTCTTAATAAGCAAGCCTTTTGAAGTCTTGTGAGAAAAATTAGGACACTGCATGAACTCAAGGCCATTTGCCTGAGCAAGTGGTGGGCCTTTGCTAGTCCTTAATGATTTCGTCTGCTAATCTCTCTCTGTGCCCTTAACTCACAACAACAGTAGAGTTATTAATTAGTACTAATCTTTTAGAAGTTTGTACCAATATTGTTATTGCTATTGTATAACTGTACTTTGAATAACTTACCACCTGATTTATAGTTTATAGATATGAATTAACTGTTATCTGGAAACATGTAACCATAGTGAAACAAAATACCATGTGATTGTAACTTAGTGTGTGTGCATAAAAAGAAAGCTAGACCAGCATTTGGTAGAGATGCCTGGCAGTAAATGCTAACTACAGAATAAAGAGAAAGAAAAGAATTCGGCTCTCTCACTCGATTTCGCCGACGCCGTCTCCTCCTGTGGGACCCCTGGATCCCCCCCGGGGCTGGACCCCGGCACTGGGGAGCTCTTCCCATGGCTTGAAAGAAGGCCGAGGACATTTTGCACTTTTGGCAAAACACTCAGAGACTGGTGAAGTGTACCTTTGTAATTGTTGAAATTGTATGATTTGTCATGTTGCTGTAATTTGTGTAATGTGCCTAATTTCCTTGCAAAGGAATGCCAGTGATGTAGATTGTGGGTAGTAAAGTGAGCATAGGGGTTGATTTTTGGGCAAATAAAATATATTATGCTCACTTTGTTAAAGATGGCACTACCCACTTAGAAGCCCATTGCCCTGGTGATATTAATGTGTGTTGGGGACGGGCTGTGGGCAGGCAGGATCCTTGTAGTCTGGGGCTTGGTTTTAGGACTAAGCCTTTCCCACCCTTTTTGATGTGGGGTGGTGCAATCTCATCATGCCTCAGATAAGTGACTGTATCAGAGACTTCCCTATTTTGTATATTGGATTAAAGGGTTTAGATTTCTGCAATATAAAGTGGGGCAGACCCGGAGCTAGCTCACTCAGTTCCTGAGATTAGCATTAGAGGAGAGAGCAGAGAGAGGCCACATGGAGGAGGCCAGGAGAAGCATCCAAGATGGTGGAGTGCTGAGGGAGAAGCCAGTTTGTGCAGAGTTTGTGCAGAGAGAAGGAGATGGGGAATAGAGGTAAGTAAGGCTGGTGAGCTAGAAACCTTTGATTCTAGAAAACTCATATAAATCAGTAGCTTCGTGAGCACTGAATGAGTGGGTTTTGGAGCTCAGTGTGTGTTTTTACTTGCCCACCGGGTGCAAGCTAGGATTAAAGATGATGACCCACCAGTTCTTGGCTCCATTGTTTCATTAGTCTTTCCAAATCCAATGCGAAACTACATGGGCCAGGTGGCTGTGGTGGTGGCCTTGTATACTGGCTTTACAGCGTTTATATGTGAACTCAATGAAGTGAGGTACGGTGCCTTTCAGGATCTGGGGTGCAGTACTTTATAACATTTGGGGGCTTGTTCGGGATCCGGTGTTTTGCATCACCAAATAGAGACACTTTAAATTGGACAGACTCTGCTGAGCTGTCTGGCCCCGCTTGAATCTCGAGGAGAGGCGCACCACCTGACACTTTTCTGGGCTCTCTATCTTCTTGTGGGGTCTGGACAGTTTTCCGGTAGATTCCTCCCAGTTTCCAAATTTGACAATTTGGGTAATTTGGCAGAGAAATCACAGAGGTAGGTAAAGCAACTCTTTTTGCTTTACTGAATTTTCTGGCTTTCCTCTGAACTCTTGCTTCTGCTTTTATGACTAGGAGTAGGTAAAGTGGATTTGGGAGCTTTGATGAGTTGTGACTTTGGAGAGGTGGAACTTTGGTGAAGTAGGTAGGGCTTTCAAAACTGCTTTGCTGTATGTAACTAGTCTATACTTTTTCAGTTTTGGGACTGCCATGAAACAGATCTGACATGGTCATATGTTCACAGCAGGCTCTCCAAGACCAAGACATCAGTAGGGAGTTTTAGTGGTCCTGCCTTGGGTTTTGCTAGGAGAGGGACTTCTGGTTATACTTTGGAAGGACGACTGGTAGGATTGAGTCCTGCTTGAGAATCTCAGGAATATTTGTTTCTGTATGAGAGGTCCTAGTGGAGACTTCATCCTGCTCAGAACTTCCAAAGGTATCTAGATAAGTCTCTTGGTAAAATGCCATATAAGAGGGATAATTGTTTCTGGTCTAGGAGGAATGGAGATTGAATTGGTCCAGGATTAGTCTGTCTCAGGCCTTCAGAGACATCAGTTTCTCTATGAGAGATACTAGTGGGATTGGGTCCTGCTTGACACTCTTGGGGATATCTGCTTGTACTATAGAAGGCCTTTTGAGATGTCAGTTTCTCTATGAGAGGTACTAGTGGGATTGGGTCCTGCTTGAGGCTCTCAGGGATATCTGCTCATACCTTAGAAGGACACTGGTAGAGTCTGAGCTAGCCTGGATTGATTAATCTTGCCTTGGATTGCCAAAAACTTCTCTGTGTTTGTCGATATCTCATTCTTTTCTTTCTTTCTGTCTAAAATTACTGAGTTTAAGTTTAAAGTGCTTGCAGGGATGTGACCTGTGTACCCCTGAGAGGCCACGAGGGGGAGCCCTTGCCTTGTCTATGAAAGTGTGCGTGTGTGTGTGCGTGCGTGCGTGTGTGTGTGTGTGTGTGTGTGTGTGTGTATAAGTCCTTTGTTTAATGTCTAAATATGTCTATTTTAAAGCCTGGCTTGAGTCTTTCATGTCAAAATTGGAAGCTTCTGACTAAAAAGCAATTTTAAGTGATGAACTATTATTCTTTTTGTTCTCAAATTCTAGCTTCAAGTGCCCCGTTAGTTTTCTCCTCTGAAGGAAATTATTCTCTTCTGTTGGCTTCTTCACCTTGTCTTGTGTAATAATTAATATCTCTATAGTCAAACACCCTTTTATTCTGGATGCTAGTTAATTATCTGTCTTATCTTTCTTGCTTTATTGATGCACTAATTCTTAGATTCTTCTGAAACAAGTTTCAGTTTTGTAATAAGCAATAGCAACCAGGACTTCTAATGCCTGGATAATAAGGATAGTCTGGAATATAGTAATTGGGAACCCAGGTTGTCCAAATCAGTTTCCATATATTGATCAGTGGCTAAATTTAACAGTGAATCCACCACAGTGGCTTAAAACATACTCAATACAGAGCGGGTGCCACGTCTTCTTAGTCATGCAAAATTTGAGTTAAAAACAGGAAAAAAGAAAAACTAAAGCAATAGTAGCAGCCCTCCAAGAGGGCTCTTCTAAGGATAAGGGACCTCTGGAGGAAGAAAGAGAGTCTGAGGCATGTGAGGACATGGCTGCCCTTGATAAGGATTATAAGGAGGTTGGTGTGCATGCTGTTGAAAGAAAGAAAGGGAAAACTTTGAAAAGAATAAAACTCAGCTAGGAAAGAATCAATGAGCTTATTGTAAGGAAGAGGGCCTTTAGAAAAATAAATGTCCTAGGTTACAAGCAGCCAAAGTGGGTGAAAGAAAAGTGGAGACCACAAAGTGAAGGTGTTTCCCCAGCCTCTAGAGAAAAGGCTGGCAAGCAAGCGATTTAAAAAAAAGAATAAAAAGCCAAGTGGGGACGTGCAGTGTGCGGAGTGAGGGGGTGGGGCCATGGTCGAGGAGAGGCAAATGTATGCATGCCCCCTTCTCTCCCCATCATTCTCTGGTCTCCGCCATCATGCTGCACCCAAGCGGAAGATAAATAGTAAACAGCAAGCCAAGCACTAAGAGATGACCCCTGCTGCCTCCAGGGGCACGACTAGACTAGGATTCAGCCTGCTGTGTGTGAAGTGACAAGGAAAGTCAATAAGGTAAGGGTGAGGTAACTAAAAATTTATAGAATGGAAACTAATTTCAAATGTCCACCTACTGACCAAAAGAGGTTTTTCCCATTTGGAAAATATATTGTAGGAATAGTATTAAAAATTAACTTTGCTTTAGAAAAATCTTAAAGGAAAGAAAAAGGATTTAGAAATTAATAAGCCATGGATGTAGACCTTGCTAGTTAATTGGCAGTTTCTTAAATTAAATTGCAGCTCCAGAAGGAGTAATAGAAACATAAGTAATAGGATTATAGGAAATAGAATTATTAGAAATAAGCCCTCATGTGTTTAGGATAGTGGCTTGTTGCCCTCCACTGGTGTAAAAATTAGAGAAAAATTCCAACACTCTCCCGCAGGGCCAAGGGGATGTTGGAGTCTTTCCAAGTCTCTCAGTTACATAGAAGGCATGGAGTTCATAAGGAAGACACACAGCATTAGCCCAAAATAGTAAAAAGTATAAAATGAACTTTCAGGGAATTGTGGGAAAAATTAGAAGCCTCATATAGGCTAAAGCACCCCACTGTTAAGAAGGTAAACTTATAAAATTGTATTTTTATTTTCTGCTTTTATTATAAGAAATAAAGTTAGACAGCTGCCAGGAGAGGGAATGAAAATCGGCTTGGTTTTTGGAAATGCTGGGTCCAAATGCCCACACGTCCTTGCCACCTCTCCCATGGCAACTGTGTCCCTAATCCAGTGGCGAAAGAGAAGGGAACAGAAGTCCAGGAAAGGTTGGATGCTGCTTTGGGACAGAGCCCGAAGCCTCACTGCTGCTGCCATCCTGTGCTTGGTCAGGCTAGGGTTCAGTCAGCCCTCAGGTTGTGCAAAGAGGGACAGGCACGTCGGATGCCTCTTCCTCTTCCCTCTTTTTCTAAGAACTCTGGTTTGAAAATTGTCATTTGCAAACAGCTCGTGGGCCCCATAAGGCCTTTTTGCCCTCTTAGGTATAGCTATCCAATGAAGTGCCAAGTGTGGGCACTGCCTCAATAGGAAAGGTGCCTACGTATATATAGTTTAAATTTAAAATTTGCTCATAAGACAAAATTCAGTTATTGTACTGTTAATTGGCTCTATTAACTAATAAGTTTTCTGACCACTGGGTTAGAAATGATTTATTGTTTCCCCACTGTTGTGTAAAAAAGTATTTTCCGTGTTAGAAATGTATATGTTATTTCAAAGGCCTTTTGTTAATTCTTTTACTAACTTTTATAACCCTGTTATATGGAAATCTTAGTTTAAATATTAGGAATTATTAATAATGTCTTTTTATGTAATGTTTAGTTTATTATCGCTTTGCAACAATATTGTTCAATGCTAGGCAATATAAAAAAAGGAGTCATATCTTGGAACTCCTGCAAATCTATTTTTATCATGCTTTTGTTAAAATTTCTTTTGAATTCTAATGTACTGAATTATCCAGCAGGGAAGAGACTCTGAAATCCTAAAGGAGACGCCAAAAAGACCTGTTTTTCTTGATTTAATCCAACTAATAATGCTGCTTTTGTCTTTTCCCAAGAGTTTATATAGACAGAAAAAGACCCTCAAGCCCCTCAGTGAAATCTTCTGAGCATGGCTTTTAAGTTCTATAATAAACAAGATAGTAACAGAAAAGGCAAATAGAGCCCAAAGAGATCAGGAAAATACCAGTTCTTGGTATATACCCTTAAAGGCTCCAGCACCCCAAAGGGGCTTCATAGAATTCCATCAGGGCTCTGCTTCAGAAGAGGAAAGAAAGGTCATTGAGACTGGCTTCTCGGCCCCAACCAGGGGACATGCCTTTGCTGTGAGAAAAAGGGACACTAGTAGGTAAGCTACCCCTTGCTCTATGGAGGAAGGGTTCAGTATTTTCACACCCTTTCCAGCTACCTGTGACCTGACCTTGCCCAGTCTGCTGGGACCTGCCACTGAAGGCTAAAACGTGCCCAAAGTCATTGGCCCCATCTCATGACACCATTTATGAGCCTAAGGAAGAATCCAAGTAGCACGTAAACTGATATCATATCTTGTAAAAATGAGGGCCATTTACTATGCCTTGTCCGCATATTTAAGTTTTATTTATCCCTCGAAGATCTCTACTGTGGGTATTAACAGTCTAATTTCTGTGACTTTAATGTATAGTGTCTCCTTTATTCCTCTTGTTTCAATGCCCCATGCCTATTGTAGGCTGGGACCTGCTCCTTATTCCAGCTAGACACATTAACCATTAGGACTTTGACTTTAGCGACAAAATGTAGAAACGTGACCACAGTTCCAATGTCTTGTGGACTTTCCTGAATATATGTGACTCCTGATTTTTGGGACATTCCTCAGACTAAACTAAGATTGAATTACATTTGTAAATAATATAAAACAGCTATGGTGTCAACATAGATTTAGTAAAATTATGTTAACGTGTTAAGAACATTTGTAACTGTAAGAATTTTATTTTGGATTCTGTTATATTAGTTAGAACTTTGTTTTTTAAATAATCTATTAGGCTTTAGTCACTTTATTGCATTAAGATGCTTGTTATAGTTTTTGTTAACATTAGCTATTTGAATTTTATTATTAATTGTATATTCTTCCAGTCTGTCTCAAAATCGGAACATACAATAGTTCAAATGAATACATGCCACCCAAAACCAGTGGGGTTTTGGGACCCTTATAGCCAAAGGTTCATTTGAAACCAATTAGAAAAGATTTAAAAACAGGGAAGAAAGAAATTTTCCCAGATAAACATTTAGAAATAGACTTTAATAAAATAATTGACAAGTAAATAAAAGCTTTTCCTTCTAAAAATAGGATACAATGACAATTATTAGAAAGTTACTATATAAAATTCTTTCCAGGTTTAGCTTGCCCATTCTAGTGTTAAGCCTGCATTTGTGTCCATAGTCTCAAAGCTAGTAGGAAAGGAACCCAATATTAATTAGACACTAATTTGAAGTTACATTATGCCCACAGGCCCCAAAGGTTCAGGGCAAGTAAGTTACGTGAATCAAATAGTAAAAAAAACATAACCACCCCTTCCTTAAGTACTTGCAGGATTTACAGGTAACTCAGCAAACTGTTTAAAGACTGTCCAAAAGGCACTTCCAGCATTACCAGGAAATCAAGTACATCACCTAGGGACTGACTCTCACGTGGATGGGTTCACAAACCATGATCCTGACCACTCCCACTACTGCTAAGGTAGAAAAACGGTGTGTCCTACTCCAACCACAAACCTGAAGCCGGTTGGTCTATGTATGGTGAATGCATAAAGAAACTTACTAAAACTCCCTTTTTAATCAGACTTTGAGAAAAAGGAAACTAGGGTAAAAAAAAAAACAACACAGCTTAATTGTCATTAAAAGTTAAAAGTTTTAAAATTAAGAGTTCTGACTAGCCTGACCAGGCGGTGGTGCAGTGGATAGAATGTTGGACTGGGATGCGGAGGACCCAGATTTGAGACCCCGAAGTCGCCAGCTTGAGCATGGGCTCATCTAGTTTGAGCAAAGCTCACCAGCTTGGACCCAAGGTTGCTGGCTCGAGCAAGGGGTTACTCAGTCTGCTGAAGGCCCATGGTCAAGGCACATAGGAGAAAGCAATCAATGAACAACTAAGGTGTTGCAAGGAAAAACTGATGGTTGATGCCTCTCATCTCTCTTCATTCCTGTCTGTCTGTCCCTATCTATCCCTCTTTCTGACTCTCTCTGTCTCTGTAAAAAAAATAAAAAAAAAATAAAAAAGTTCTGACTAAAGGTAAATTGGTATGAAAGCCAATGAGTTTTATATAAGTTGCAAAAGGAAATTGTACAGTCTATAGAAAATTAATCAGTAACATTTGTTTCTTTAGTGAATTGCATTGCTATTAATGCTGTCTGTTAAATATCTGTTACTGTAAAGCCAGTAGCCATGGCCACCATCATAGCTGCCTTGCCCATACAGGTTTGCATTAGATTTGGACAGACAGTAATGAAACAATGGAGCCAAGAACTGGTGAGCCATTAGCTTTTATCTTAGCTTGCACCCAGTGGGCAAGTAAAAACATACACTGGGCTCCAAAAACCACTCATTCAGTGCTTACAAAGCTACTGACTTATCCAAGTTTTCTAGAATCAAAGTTTCTGCTCACCAGCCCCATTCACCACTGTTCTCCATCTCCTTCTGTCTGCACAAACTCTGCACAAATTGGCTTCTCCCTCAGCACTCCACTATTTTTACTGCTTCTCCTGGCCTTTTCCACGTGGCCTTTCTCTGCTCTCCTCTCCTCCATGTGCCTTTCTCTGCTCTCTCCTCTAATAGATATACTTATCTTAGGAACCAAGAGAGCAAGCTCCCAGTCTGCCCCACTTTATAGTGTAGAAATCAAAACCTTTAATCCAATATACAAAAAAGAAAGTCTCTGATACAAAGTCACTTATCTGAGGCATAATGGGATTCCTCATGAGAATGCATCATCCCACATCATGTAATGGTCAAGGGTGTGGGGAAAAGCTTAGTCTTAAAACTAAGCTTTAGGCTATAACCACCTGTAAAGCCAGAAGCCTGGCCAGTGCAG
This sequence comes from Saccopteryx leptura, assembly GCF_036850995.1. NCBI lineage: Eukaryota > Metazoa > Chordata > Mammalia > Chiroptera > Emballonuridae > Saccopteryx > Saccopteryx leptura. The sequence goes on along the minus strand of NC_089507.1, from coordinate 110,672,201 downwards.
GTTCGCATTGGATTCGGACAGTCGGTAAAGAAACAACGGAGCCACAAACTGGTGGGCCATAGTCTTTACTTCTAGCTTGCACCCGGCAGGCAAGTAAAAACACACACTGGGCTCCAAAACCCACTCACATTCAGTGCTCACAAAGCCACTGACTTATCCGAGTTTCCTAGAATCAAAGGTTTCTAGCTCACCAGCCTTATTCTCCTCATATCCCCATCTCCTTCCTTATCCCAGATACAAACTCTGCACAAACTGGCATCTCACTCAGCACTCCGCCATCTTGGCTGCTTCTCCTGGCCACATGGCCTCTTTCTGCTCTCTGCTCTGCTCCCTCTGCTCTCTCATGCTAATCATCCCAGGAACCAAGAGAGCAAACTCTCGTTCTGCCCCCATTTTATAGTGTAGCTTCACAACCTCTAATCCAATATACAAAATAGGGAAGTCTCTAATACAAAGTCACTTCTCTGAGGTATGATTGGATTGTACCACCCCACATCAAAAAGGGTGGGAAAGGCTTAATCCCAAAACCAAGCCCCAGGCTACAAGGATTCTCAACACACATTAATATCACCTGGGCGACGGGCCTCACGTGGGCAGCGCCATTTTTAACAAAGTGAGCATAATACATTTTATCTGCCCAACACCACCCCTCCTGCTTACAGCTTGTCCCCTACACCCAATGCAAACTATAAGCGAGCAAACATATATCATATTTAAAAACTTATTTGACCAACAGTTACATGTTATAAGTTAATATCCCTCCACAACAGCCTCATACTTTTTAGTAAGTTAAGTCAAAGTTTTGACTTAGGACATAAAGCCAGTGGGGAATGTTGTAAGGTACTAAAGAGCTGCAAATTAATATTGATATTATAGGAAGAAAAGGTCAGGCTTTCCTGTTTTTTCCTTGGAAGATGGAGAAAAAGGAATGTAGAAGTTTTCTGACTTACAGGGATGGTCATTTGGTCTTAAGTTCTCTGAAAGGATTAAGGTTAACTAAGAAACTTCTTCCCTTTCAATAGGAGGCATAATTTGCATACCACCTTGCATTGATTGTAGTTCCTCCCTTTCCTGGAATCTGGAGAGTAAAATACCTCTAGGTTAGTGAGGGAAGAGGAGCTCTGAAAGATTTGTAAATATCTTTGATTGTGAAAGTCTTAATGTTTCTTTCACTTGATAGTGAAAGTCTTAATGTTTCTGTGTGTCCCCTAGACAAATATTATAATCTTGTTAATGATTGTGCCATAATGTCATGCTCTCCCCTGCCAGCATGTAATCAAGGGTATATAAGCAGCTCCTGAACTGTTTTTGGGACTGCGCAATTTGGGCCTGCAGATGCCCCGTGTCAGCCATATGTGGCCAGCAAATTTAAAATTTCCTCCTTTAATAAAATTTTTCAAAATTTTTCTGAACTCGGTGTCTCTACATGAACTCAATGAAGTAAGGTACAGTGCCTTTCAGAATCTGGGGTGCAGTACTTTATAACAATAGATAGTGTCTCCTTTGACTGTAAGCCTGTTTTACCAGTTCTCTGTAAAGATGAAAGGTATTATTAATATTGTAATAAAATTAAGTGAGTCTTATACAGAGGCAAATTTAATGGTGGGTGCACTGGGTGCACAACCTAGGCCCTGAAACTGAAGGACCCCACAAAACCCCATGTTGGGCAGATAAAATGTATTATGCTCACTTTGTTAAAGAGGCCATCGCCCAGGTGATATTAATGTGTGTTGGAGATCGTTGTAACCTGGGGCTTGGTTTTGGGATTAAGCCTTTCCCACCCTTTTTGCTGTAGGGCGGTACAATCCAATCATGCCTCAGAGAAGTGACTTTGTATTAGAGACTACCCTATTTTGTATATTGGATTAAAGGTTGTGAAGCTACACTATAAAATGGGGGCAGAACGGGACTTGACTCTTGGTTCCTGAGGTTAGCATGAGAGAGCAGAGAGAACAGAGCCAGCAGCGGGAGGAGGCCACGTGGAGAAGGCCAGGAAAAGCAGCCAAGATGGCGGAGTGCTGAGTGAGATGCCAGTTTGTACAGAGTTTGTATCTGGGATAAGGAAGGAGATGGGGAACTGAGGAGAATAAGGCTGGTGAGCTAGAAACCTTTGATTCTAGGAAACTCGGATAAATCAGTAGCTTTGTGAGCACTGAATGTGACTGGGTTTTGGAGCCCAGTGTGTATTTTTACTTGCCCGCCGGGTGCAAGCTAGATTAAAGACTATGGCCCACCAGTTTTTGGCTCCATGGTTTCTTTACCGACTGTCCGAATCCAATGCGAACCTGCATGGGCTGGGCTGCTCTGATGCTGGCCCTGGCTGTGACTCCTGGCTTTACACCCCAACATTACACTTTTTTTCTAATGACGCCAAGTTTGGTTTTATAGGTGTAATTTTAACATTAATAGTACATAATAGTTTTTATTTATTTAAAAATATGGTTAATATATTTTTTAATTTTCCCTGTCTTCTTCTTTTTTTCTTCTGCACCCGGGGCCTCAACCAACCTTTATCTGCCTCTGGTCTTACATGCAATTGAAGCATCAGGGGTGATGTCCAAGCATAACTGATAAATTTTAAACAGACTCTTCAATTTGGGACCTTTTCTGACATGAGTTATAAAGTCTGGAGATTATTGGAGCTGGTATTGCTTTGTAAATCAGCATTGTTGAATAATTAGAACCATAGTGATTTGCTGGATTCTTCCTGATTTTCCAGTGGTGAATTCTTGGAGACAATAGTGCTTCATTGCCTGAAACTTCTAGTTTCCAATTATAGTTTAACTATTTTAAGAGAAGTTGTGGTCTATGTGGCTTCATTTCAGGTTGATGTTTCTCAGTGTGTTATAAGGTACCAAAAAGCTTCAAAATTAATAATGATATTCTAGGAAGAAAGATCAGGCTTTCCTGTCCTGTCCTTTCTTTGGAAGGGGAGGGAGAATAATTTAGAAGTTTCTGGCTTGCAAGAACAATGAGTCATTTAGGGTTTTTTTTGTTTTGTTTTTTTCTTGTATTTTTCTGAAGTTGGAAACGGGGAGGCAGTCAGACAGACTCCTGCATGTGCCCGACCTGGATCCACCCGGCATGCCCACTAGAAGGTGATGCTCTGCCCATCTGGGGCATTGCTCTGTTGCAACCAGAGCCATTCTAGTGCCTGAGGCAGAGGACACAGAGCCATCCTCAGCGCCCAGGCCAACTTTGCTCCAGTGGAGCCTTGGCTGCGGGAGGGGAAGAGAGAGACAGAAAGGAAGGAGAGGGGGAAGAGTAGAGAAGCAGATGGGCACTTCTCCTGTGTGCCTTGGCTGGGAATCAAACCCGGGACTCCTGCACGCCAGGCCGATGCTCTACCACTGAGCTAACCAACCAAGGGCCTAGTTTTAAATCTAAAATAAAGATTAACAGAGAAACTTCTTCTCTTTCAATGGGAAACAGAATTTACATACCACTTTACATTGATTGTAGTTCCTCCCCCTTCCTGGAATCTTGAGAGTAAAATACCTCTAGGCTAGTGAGAGAAGATGAACACTAAAAGATTTGTAAACATCTTTGATTGTGTTACCTTGAAAGTCTTAATGTTTCTGTGTATCCCCTAAACAAATGTTGTCAGCTTATGCCATGATGTCATGCACTCCCCCGCCCCTGTGTGATCAAGGTATATAAGCAGCTCCTGAAATATTTTTGCCTCGCACACAATTTGGGTCTGCTGCCCCATGTAAGCTATATGTGGCCGGCATATTTAATAAATCTCCTCCTTTATTGCCCCATGTGAAGTCACTGTGCCTGCCCAGAACACTGGTCTGGGGCCCGAGAAGACCTCCTTCTTCCAGGCATTAGGCATCACCACTAAAATCTCCAGGGGCACCATTGAAATCCTGAGTGATGTGCAGCTGATTAAGACTGGAGACAAAGTGGGAGCCAGCGAAGCCACACTGCTGAACATGCTGAACATCTCTCCCTTCTCCTTTGGGCTGATCATCCAGCAGGTGTTTGACAATGGCAGCATCTACAACCCGGAAGTGCTTGACATCACAGAGGAAACTCTGCATTCACGCTTCCTGGAGGGTGTCCGCAATGTTGCCAGTGTATGTCTGCAGATTGGTTACCCAACTGTTGCATCAGTACCCCATTCTATCATCAATGGGTACAAGCGGGTCCTGGCTTTGTCTGTGGAGACTGATTACACCTTCCCACTTGCTGAAAAGGTCAAGGCCTTCTTGGCTGATCCATCTGCCTTTGTGGCTGCTGCCCCTGTGGCCGCCGCCACCACTGCTGCTCCTGCTGCTGCTGCAGCCCCAGTCAAGGTTGAAGCAAAGGAAGAGTCGGAGGAGTCGGACGAGGATATGGGATTTGGTCTCTTTGACTAATCTCCAAAAAGCAACCAGCTCAGCCAGCTTTATTTGTGAAACAAAATAAAGGCTTACTTCTCTTAAAAAAATAAAAAATAAAAAAAAATAAATCTCCTCCTTTAATAAAACTCTTCAAAATTCACCTGGACTTGGTGTCTCTATGTAAACCTGATGGAGTGAGGTATGTTGCCTTTCAGAATCTGGGGTGTACGGTACTTTATAACAAGTGTTAATATATTTAAGCAGCACTGCTAAAAGGGGTACTAGGGGACAACCTCTAAACTGTGAGAGAGGGAGGACTGCACGGCCCCTGTGTTGGGCAGCAGGTGCTGGAGCCACATCTGTAGCCCACGTGGCACTTGTGCTTTTGTAGCATAGTGGTGTTGGCTCTCGGACACCCAGGATAGCTTTCTCTTGTCAGGAAGCATGCCAGAGATGGTGTCAGCTGCTTCTGGTGGTGCTATTTGGCGGAGGCAGTTAAAATATTGAGAGAAAGGGAATTCATTGTGTCCTAAAGTGAGTCTGATTGTTTTAGAAGAAGATAGACTAAAAAATGGACAAAAAACTGAATGTAAAAATAAAAGTAGTATTAGAAGTTTTGTGAAAAATAAAGGAAGTTTTATGCATGGTTAAGCTCTGTAAGATCTGATTAAATTTAAGTAAATAAATAAAAAAGTTAACTGGTGTAGGAGCAGAGTTTTTATTTTTTTTTTTATTTTTTATTTTTATTTATTTTTTTTTTTTTTCATTTTTCTGAAGCTGGAAACAGGGAGAGACAGTCAGACAGACTCCCGCATGCGCCCGACCGGGATCCACCCGGCACGCCCACCAGGGGCGACGCTCTGCCCACCAGGGGGCGATGCTCTGCCCATCCTGGGCGTCGCCATGTTGCGACCAGAGCCACTCTAGCGCCTGAGGAAGAGGCCACAGAGCCATGCCCAGCGCCCGGGCCATCTTTGCTCCAATGGAGCCTTGGCTGCGGGAGGGGAAGAGAGAGACAGAGAGGAAAGCGCGGCGGAGGGGTGGAGAAGCAAATGGGCGCTTCTCCTGTGTGCCCTGGCCGGAAATCGAACCCGGGTCCTCTGCACGCTAGGCCGATGCTCTACCGCTGAGCCAACCGGCCAGGGCCAGAGTTTTTATTTTTAATTTTTGTTTGATTTTAAAGATACAGAGAGAGGAGTGGGATAGGCAGAAAAAAAGAGAGAGAAGCATTCATTTGCTGGTCCAGTTAGTTGTGCATTTATTGGTTGTCTCCCACATGTGCCCTGACCAGGGGTTAAACCTGTAACCTTAGTGTTTTGGGATGAAATTTCAACCCACAAGAGCTATCCTGTCCAGTTCCACCCTCTTTTTTTGATAGGACATGTATTAAAGCTGGGAAAGTGAATCATGGAAGGTCTTATGATAGAAGAAGCAGCAGGAGAGAGCGTAGGCAGGGCAGCTTTGGTCACTGTAGGGTCAGATAAAAGGGCATTTTGGAGACCGATTCAGAGGGTCAACCCCGGTTAAGCTTTTGGTGCACACTAGTCCCCTCAGTTTCCTGGGGTCCTGTAAAGCTTAAGAGAAAGAGAGACCAGGAATACTGCCCTGGGGAAGAAGAGAAAGAGGGGCTAGGTATAGGCAGCTCTTGGGAGGAAAAGCCCAAAGTTTGGTCTATTTTACTTTGTTAAAAGGACAAAGTTTACCTGTATTGTGTAGCACCAGATAAGATACAAAATTTTTTCTTCTTATAAAGCAGAAATATCCTGTTATCTTAAAATACGTTAATGTTTCTTGTTTTGTTTTGTTTTTTTTTTTTGTTTTGTTTTGTTTTTTGACAGAAGAGAGAGTGTCAGAGAGGGGGACAGAGAGGGACAGGCAGACAGGAAGGGAGAGAAATGAAAATCATGAATTTTTATTGCAGGACCTTAGTTGTTCATTGGTTGCTTTCTCTTATTTGCCTTGATGGGGGTGGGCTACAGCAGAGTGAGTGACCCCTTGCTCAAGCCATCAACCATGGGCTCAGGCCAGAGACCATGGAGTCATGTCTATGATCCTACGCTCAAGCCAGCAACACCACACTTAAGTTAGTGAGCCCATGCTCAAGCTGGCGACTTTGAGGTTTCAAATCTGGTTCCTCTATGTCCCAGTCCAATGCTCTGTCCACTGTGCCTCCACTTGGTCAGGCTGGTTTTTTGTTTGTTTGTTTGTTTTTTGACAGAAATAGAGTGTCACAGAGAGGAAAAGATAGGACAGACAGACAGGAAGGGAGAGAGATGAGAAGCATCAATTTTTTATTGCAGCACCTTAGTTGTTCACTGATTGCTTTCCCATATTACCTTGAATGAGGGGCTACAGTAGAACAAGTGACCCCTTGCTTAAGCCAGCAACCTTGGGCTCAAGCCAGCAACCATGGGTTCATGTCTATAATCCCATGCTCAAGCTAGCGACCCTTCACTCAGGCTAGTGAGCCCATGCTCAAGTCAGATCAGCCTGCACTCAAACCAGTGACCCCTGGGATTCAATCCTGGGTCCTTTGTTTCCCAGTTTGATGCTCTGTCCACTGTCCCACCACCCGGTTAGCCTGTTTCTTATTGTTTTGATCAGGTGTTTGATCACTAAACCAAACTATTGCAGCCCTAAATACCAAAGATGAGATAACCACATATTGATCCAATGTTGATGTGAGAAGACCCCCAGTTCCATGACTCTCATGGGACTATGAGCTGTATTTAACACTAAATGGGCCAAGAGCTGATGTGAAAGGGCCCCCAACTACAACATGAGGGAACCTGTCCCCACACTGTCTCTCTCATGCAAGAATCCTTTTCACAGTGGCAGAATTCAAAACTCATATTTTGGGCAAACAAGTCTGTTAAGCTTGCTTGTCTTGCACTTTGCCTGATTGGAGCATAAGCATGGGGCAGCACCATGTGTATATAGTAGATGTAAGGCTGTGGGTGCTTGCACTGAGGTAAATTGTAAATTGTGATTGCTTGCCTCCTTTGGGAGGAGCCATTACTTGCTATTGTTTTCTGGAGAAGCCTCCCCCTCGGCCTGTTTTTTTGCTGGAGAGTCTGGAGAGAGAGAGGGAAACATTTTTCCCTGCCTGCTTGCTCACCTGCCATTGCAAGACTCTAGTAAAACAGAATGGCCCACAATTTTATGACTCCACAGTTTCTTTACCATTTGCCCAAATCCAATGGAAACGTGACTGACCATGGCCATTGGACTTACATCATGTGACCCTTGTTAGTTGGGGCTCCTCACCAAAGTCATAAGACCCAACACTGATGTAACATGACTCCTTACTATCCTTGGAGGACCCCCTTCTTACAGCACAGGCTCCAGAAATAATTTGATTGAACTGTTAACTCTCTCTGTGGTGACTCTTTCTCAGCATCACAAAACCCAGAGCCGAGGTGACAGGATCCTCTATGCTCTCAAGGAAAGAAGTTTTTTTGCACTCACATGAACCAAAAATGACATGACACCCTCTCTATTGCCTAAGAAAGAAATGTCTTTTCACACTCACAGGTTCTAAAGCTGATGTGACAGGACCCCTCTTCTCACAAAGAAGGATTCTTCTGCACTCTCTGAGGACCCAGAGCTGATGAGACAGGATTCTCTGTTCTCTTTGGTGGGATCATTTCCCATGCTCACAGGAAACAGAACCAATGTGACAGGGCTCCCTACTGTGTCAAGTGGGACCCTTTCCACAATGACAGGACTCAGAGCTTATGGACACGACCACTGAATTTCATAAGTCAGAGCCTTTTTCTTTGTGTGAGGACCCCCTACTACTGTGATCTCACTGTCTTGTATTCAGTGGAACATGGATTCACCTTAAACATTTATTATACTGTATCTCTTATTCATCTGATTAAGTTCATGTGATTATTACCTCAGCTCATGGAACTAAGAATGTACAAGAAAAAATTTTTTTATTCCCCACAGTGTAGATGTGTCAGCCATGGGAAAACAAAGGCTGAGACAGTGACTTCTGTAAAGTGCTGCCACTGAGAGATCATGGGTATCTGCCATCTAGGGCTGTTGCAAAGTACTGTATCCCAGATGCTGAAAAGTACCATACCTCACTTCTGCGGGTTTACATAGAGATACCAAGTCAAGATAAGTTATGAAGGGTTTTATTAAAGGAGGAGATTTATTAAATATGCAGGCCACATACGGCTGACATGGGGCATTTTCAGACTTAAATCATGCATGCCAAATACATGTCAGAGGCTGTTTATATACCCTTAATCACACACAGGCTGAGGAGAGCATGACATCATGGCACAAGCTTACAACATTTGTTTAGGGGATACACAAAAACATTAAGACTTTCAAGATAACATAATCAAAGACATTTACGATCTTTCAGGGTTCATCTTCCCTCCTCTGCCTAGAGGTATGTTACTCTCAGGATTCCAGGCTTCCAGGAAGGGGGGAGGTACTACAATCAATGCAGGGTGGTATGTAAATTCTGTCTCTCATTGAAAAAGTTTCTCAGTTAAGCTTTATTTTAGTTTTAAAACTAAATGACCCATTGTTCTTGCAAGCCAGAAACTTCTACATTCTTCTCCCTCCCCTCCACAAAGGAAAGATGGGACAGGAAAGCCTGACCTTTTCTCCTAAAATATCAATATTAATTTTGAAGCTTTTTGATACCTTACTACAATCCCCACTGGTTTTATATCCTAAGTCAAATCCTTGACTTAATTTATTGAAGAGCATGAGACTGTTGTGTAGAAATATTAACTTATAACATTTAAAAGATATTTAAAAGAGAGTATTAATAGCAATACAGTTTATTAAAGAAACAAATGTTACTGATCAATTTCTTATAAACTGCACAAACCTTTTGCAACTTACATAAAATTAACTGGCTTTCGTTTTACTCTAGTTTCCCTTTTCCCCAAAGTCTGATTAAAAAAAGGGAATCCTTAGTGAGTTTTTTTATGCTATAGCTGTATATAGACCAACCAGCTTTCAGTTTGTGGTTCGAGTAGGACATTCCCTTTTACCTTGGCAGCAGTGGGAGTGGTCAGAATCATGGTGTGTAGACCCATCCACGTGGGAGTCAGTCCTTGGGTGAAATATTTCTGACCCAGACTGAGTACCCAGGCTGAAAAGCATGTATTGGATTTCCTGGCAATGCTGGAAGTGCCTCTCAAACAGTCTTTTGAACAGCTTGCTGTGTAACCTGCAAACCCTGCAAGTACTTAAGGAAAGAGTGGTTACATTTTCTTTACGATTTGATTCATGCATTTTATTTGCCCTGAACCTTTTGGTGCCTGTGGGTACAATGTAACTTCAAATTAGTTTTTAATTAATATTGTATTTCTTTCTTACTAGCTGTGAGACTTTGGATATAAATGCAGGCCTAACACTAGAATGGTCAAGTTATACCTGAAAAGAATTTTATATAGCAATTTTCTAACAACTGTCACTCTGGCCCTATTTTTTAGAAGAAAAAGCTTTTATTTACCTGTCAATTATTTTATTAAAGTCTATTTCTAAATGTTTACCTGGGAAAACCCTTTTCTCCCTGTTTCTTTCTATAATTTCTTTACTTTGCTTAGTATTTACTTGGACATAAACCAAGCATTCAGATATTATGCCTTCTGTAATAGATTCTAAGTCTGGCTTTTCTAATCATTCCTTTTCTGTTGGCAAAATCTTTTACTAATTGGTTTTGAATAAACCTTTGGCAATAAAGGTCCTAAAACCCCACTGGATTTGGGTGGCATTTTCTTACTCATTTAAATTCCCATGTTCTTATTTTGAGGCAGACTAGAGATATATAAAATAAACAATAAATTCAAACAGCTAATGTTAACAAATACTATAACAAGTGTTCTAATACAATAAAGTAACTAAAGCCCACTAGACTATTAAACAAAGTTCTAACCAATATAACAAAATTCAAAATAAAATTTTTACAGTCTTAAATGTCCTTATCATGTTAATGTAATTTTACTAAGTCTATGTTGACACCATCACTGTTTTATATTATTTGCAAATGTAACCCAATCTTATGTTAGTCTGAGAAATGTCCCAAAGAGCAGAAGTGACACGTATTCAAGGAAAGTCCACAAGGCACTGGAGTTGTGATCATATTCTACACTCTACAGCTAGAGTCCAAATACCAATGACCACTGCATCTATCTTGCAATGACTCAGGTTGATTGGAAAAGCTGTCTGCCACGTGTATGGAGATGGAGCTTTCGTTTTCTTTAAACTGGATAGATGAACTCAGGGGGCTTTCCCCTGAGGTTCTGAAAACATGGCATGGTGAAGAGAACCTTAGGATACATTATGCTGGGGTGTCAGAGGTAAATTTATCTACATTATAGAGTAGGTCTCAGCCTAAAATTGGCATGGAGCATTGAGACAAAAGAAATAAAGGAGACACTATACATTAAACAAAGCAACAGAAAATAAGACTGTCAATACCCACAACAGTGATCTTTGAGGGATAAATGAAACCCGAATACTCAGGCAAGGCATAGTAAGTAGCCCTCGTGTTTACAAGAAATGAGATCAGTTTACTTGCTACTTGGAAGAAATACCCTATGCTTGTTTGCGGTGATGTGAGATGGGGCCTATGGCCCTGGGCACCCCTAGCCTTCAGTGGCAAGTCCCAGTGGGCTGGGCAAGGTCAGGTCACAGGCAGCTGGAGCAGGGCTGGAGGAGAATGAACCCTCCCTTTGAGGAACAAGGGGCAGCTTACCTTCCAGTGTCCCTTTTCCCACAGCAGAGGCATGTCCCTGGTGGGTGCTGAGAGGCCTGGCAGGCTTTAGCTTAATGATCTTTCTTTACACTCTTGAAGAAGGGCCCTGATGGAATCCTATGAAGCCCCTTCAGGGCACTGGAGCCTTTAAGGATGTATAGCAAGAGCTGGAATTTTCCTGATCTCTTTTGGGCTCTATTTGCCTTTTTCTGTCTCTTTCTTGGCCATTATAGACCTTAAAAGTGATGCTCAGAAGATCTCGCCGAGGGGCTTGAGGGCCCTGTTCTGTCTATATAAGCTCTTGAAAAAGACAAAAACAGTGTTATTAGCTGGGTCAAATAAAAGGGGGTAGAGGTTTGCAAGAAAAACAGGTTTAGCATCTCCTTTATGATTCCAGAGTCTCTCTGCTGCTGAATAACTCTTTACATTAGCATTCAAAAGAAATTTTTAACAATACTGTTTCAAAATGATATAAACTAAACAGTACCTAAAAGACATTATTAACAATTATTACATATTTTCTAATATTTAAACCAAGATTTCAATATTAAAGGGCTATACAACAGCAAATAAAAAGGAGAATTAACAGAAAAACCTTTGAAATAACATATACATTCCTAATATAAAAAATACATTTTACACAATAAGGGATTCTTGGTACAAACTACCCAGCTGGCAAAAGGATATTAACCCTTTTTTAACCCACAGTAATTTACACTATTAAGTCAATATAAGGCAGGGGTCCCCAAACTTTTTACACAGGGGGTCAGTTCACCATCCCTCAGACCGTTGGAGGGCCGGACTACAAAAAAAACTATGAACAAATCCCTATGCACACTGCACATATCTTATTTTAAAGTAAAAAAAACAAAACAGGAAGAAATACAATATTTAAAATAACAAACAAGTAAATTTAAATCAACAAACTGACCAGTATTTCAATGGGAACTATGCTCCTTCACTGACCACCTATGAAAGAGGTGTCCCTTCCAGAAGTGCGGTGGGGGCCAGATAAATGGCCTCAGGGGGCCACATGTGACCCACGGGCCGTAGTTTGGGGACCCCTGATGTAAGGGTTGGGGTGCCTGGGATTCTTGCAGCATGCTCTGGGAGCTGTGAGAGAGAAGCCTGCCGCTTTTATCTTTTTTTTTTTTCTGTCGTTTGTCCTGCATAATGCAATCCACTACCTGTAACTAACTGCCTTGCTTTGATAAGCTAATTAAAATAAAAATTTTACAAAATTACTTTCTCAATAGTGGGCTGTTTTAGCTCAAATGAGGTTTTTTATTTCCCCACAATTCCCTGAAAATTCTTATTTTCTTTAAGATTTTTCTAAAGCAAAGTTTTAATTTTTTAATACTATTCCTACCCTATATTTTCCAAATGGGAAAAACTTCTTTTGGTCAGTAGGTGGATACCTGAAACTAGTTTCTACTCTATATTTTCCTTAGTTACCTCACATTTACTCTCGTACCCTTCCCCCCAGAGGCTGGAGAAACACTTTAAACTTGTGGGCTTCGCTTTTCACTCACCCCATTGCCTGTTTGTAATATGGGACATCTCTTTTTCCAATGTCCTTGTTTCTTGCAATATGCACATTGATTCTTTCCCAGCAGAGCCCTACTCCTTCTCAAATTGCTTTCTTCCCCTCTTTCTTCATTTTGTTCCCCTAGAGGCCCTTTACCCTTAAAAGAGTTTGTTTCTTGAAGTGCTGTTACTATTGCTTTAGCTATTCTTTTTTTTCTGTTTCTGACTCAAATCTGGCTTGACTAAAAGATGTGGCACCTGCTTCATAATGAGTATGTTTTAAGCCACTGTGGCAGATTCATTGTTAAATTTAGCCATTGATCAATGTACTATAGAGGTATTAATTATTACACAAGACAAGGGTAAGAAGCCAACAGAAGAGAATAATTTCTTCAGGGCAGAAATCAGACAGAGCACCCTAAAGCTAAAGGTCTTGGATCCAAGAACAAAGAGAATAAATTCACCATTTAATATTGCCTTCTAGTCAGAAACTTTCAATTTTTCACACAAAAACTCAAGCCAGGCCTTAAAAACAGACACATTTAAACATTAAACAAAGACTTTACATATACAGATCACAAATCAAGAAATTTAAATGAGCATGCTTTACTTATTCTAATTTTTCTGACAAAGACAAAGTTCAATAGACCAGAGAGGGGTTCCCCCCAGTAGAAAGTACTGTAACCCAGATGCTAAAAGGTACTGTACCTTACTTATGAAGGAAGAGCTCCTCCTCGTGGCCTCTCAGGTGCATGCAGGTTGCATCCCTGGAAGAACTTTAGACTCAAACTCAGGGATTTTAGACAAAAGCAATAAAAGCAAAGAACAAGACATGATAAACACAGAGAAGTCTCTGAAAGTTCGAGGTGAGATCGATCAATCCAGGTTAACTCAGTCTCCACTGATGCAGTGTGATGCAAGACTGACTAATCCTGGTTAATTTAGTGCCCATTAATGCCTTCCTAGAGCACAAATTATTGTCCCCACTAATGTCTTTTACTGAGAGCACAACTAGATACCTCCTGAAGTTCTGGGCAGGATGAAGTTCCCAGTAATTGTCTCCCTAGAGCATGAATAAATGTGCAAACAAAAACAGATGTCTCTGAAAGCCAGAGGCAGAACTGGTCAACCTGGTCAACTCAGTTTCCACTAATTGTCTTTCTAGAGCACGACTAAATGTCCAAACACAAATGGACACCTCTGGAAGCTCGCTTTCCAGAGTACAACCAGCTGTCTCTTAGCAAAGCCTGACACAGGACCAACAAACTCCCCACCAATGTCTCAGTCTTTGGAGAGCCTATTGTAAATGCAACCATGTTCGGTTCTCTAAACGCAGCAGTCCAAAATAGAACAGAAAAGTAAGAATTCAGAGGAAAGCTAGAATTCAGTAAAGCAAAAGAGTTGCTTTACCTACCTCCTTGCTGCTCTTCTGAATTGTCCAAATTGTTAAATTTGGAAACCGGGAGGCATCTGCCAAAGAACTGTCTGGACCCACAGGAAAACCGGGAGCCCTCGTATGTCTCAGGTGGCACCTCTCCTCGAGATTCAAGCAAGGTCAGGGAGCTTTCCAGAGGGACCAGCCTATTCGGTTTTCTCTACCTCGTGATGCGAAACACCAGAGCCCCACGTTGGGCACCAAAGGTTGTAAAGTACCATACCCCAGATGCTGAAAAGTACTGTACCTCACTTCTGTGGGTTTACATAGAGATACCAAGTCCAGATGAGTTTTGAAAGAGATTTATTAAATATTCCAGCCACATATTGCTGACACAGGGCATTTGCAGACCCAAATTGTGTGCATCAAATACATCTCAGGGGCTGTTTATATACACTTGATCACACACAGGCTGAGGAGAGCATGGCATCATGGCACAAGCTTTTGTTTAGGGGATACACAAAAACACTAAGACTTTCTTTCTTTTTTTTCTTTTCTTTTTTTTTTTTGTATTTTTCTGAAGCTGGAAACGGAGAGACAGTCAGACAGACTCCCGCATGCGCCCAACCGGGATCCACTGGCATGCCCACCAGGGGGCGATGCTCTGCCCACCAGGGGGCGATGCTCTGCCCCTCCGGGGCATCGTTCTGTTGCGACCAGAACCACTCTAGCGCCTGGGGCAGAGGCCAAGGAGCCATCCCCAGTGCCTGGGCCATCTTTGCTCCAATGGAGCCTTGCTGCGGGAGGGGAAGAGAGAGACAGAGAAGAAGGAGAGGGGGAGGGGTGGAGAAGCAGATGGGTGCTTCTCCTGTGTGCCCTGGCTGGGAATCAAACCCGGGACTTCTGCACGCCAGACCGACGCTCTACCACTGAGCCAACCGGCCAGGGCCAAAAACACTAAGACTTTCAAGGTAACACAATCAAAGACATTTACAAATCTTTCAGGGTTCATCTTTCCTCTTTTGCCTAGAGATAGATATGTTACTCTTAGGAGTAACAGCATTGCAGGAGCCTCTCTGATCCCTCGCCCTCTATGGGAAAAACAGGTTTTCTGCATCTCCCTTGGCTTCTCTTGTGGCTTGCCTGTCTTGGTGAGACACCAATAAACAGAATGGCCCACCATCCTCTGACTTCACCATTTCTTTGCCATCTGCCTGAATTCAATGAGAACCTGCATGTGAATGGCCATGATGGTGGCCCCTGGCCATACATCTTTGTAGCTCTGTGTTACTTAATTGGAGTTTGTTGTTAAATGCCTATAGTTGGAATCCATGGGAGTCTGAAAGACCAGAGTAACAGGCTTTATTGAAAGGAAGAAAGGAACCCTGCTGGGCACTTCTCGGGGTAGAAGAGTGCCAGTTACAGACTAGGGGCAAATTATATAGTGCTTGAGAGAGCCTGAGGGGATACTGAGGCAAAAGTCCTGGTATGTCCAGAATGCTCCTCCTTGGGGGGCTTCAAGCATGTGAGTGTTGAATTAAAAGTCCTGGTATGTCCAGAGCCCCTCCTTGGAGTGGCTTGTCAGCTTCTTGGAATTTCTCTGTCTCAGGGATGATAGTCAAATAAGGGTGAGGTCTGACAGATAAGCGGAACATCAAGAAGGCAGTTTGGAATACACATATCTATCATTTCTCAACTCTGTGGTTACATATAAAGGAAAGGCAGTTATTAATTTTATAATATATGGTGATGGGTGATGAGGAGAAAGAGGAGAAAAAATTGGAAAATTATTGCTTCTTCTGGAGAGAACTCAAGAAGGGAACCTTGCCATACTAAGTCCTCCAACCAGTTAAGAAGGTCATCAATTTTCATGCTGTAAAGTCTGAACCAGGCAATGTCTCTGAAAACCTGAGTGAGGAAGTAAAAAAATTTTGCGAGGTAATAATTGTTAGTTTCTTGCTGCGAGTCCTGATTGAACAGGGTGACATGGTGATACATGGTCTCCTGGATGGGCCTCATGAGACATGCTGGTCTGGTTCCTCTCGAATGGGGGGACATGGTGGAGATTTTTAGAGACAGGGAATGTGTTGGTGTAAGTTTTAGAAGGACTGAATCTGTGTGGTTTAAAAAAAGGTGGTTTGAAGAACATTCAGGAGGGAACTTCTCAGGCTGAGGGGCGGCTTCTTCCTGCTTTCATCCCTACCTATTTGATATTTCCCTGGTGAAGTTCTCCTTGAGGTATTGGGGAATAGGAGTGTAGGAGCATTTGATTGTAGGTAATCCTAGAGATTTCTCTCATCCAGGCCTATAGGAACTTGATAAAAATAAAAGAGGCAAGTATTTGGAGATTAGGAATGCAGAAATAAGGAGGGTTGTATAGTGGGGGTGAAAGTTCTTCCATGGTAAAGTTAGAGATATTCTTTCCTGGCAGCCCTGGAGAGAGCAGTTAGTTTGAGCTAAAAGAAATGTTTTATGTCCGTTTGTAGGCTCCTCTTTAGCCAAGAAGACCCAGTGGTCTTGTCCTCTTACTATGTGAAGGGTAAAAAGATTGAGAAGCGTTAAGAGGTGAATGCTATTCATTCTCCTATTTCTTCAGGGATATGGGAGAACTTTAGGGTTAGGGGACCTATAGGGGTTGAAAGATAGGATTTAGGAGGTTTGTTGATATAGGGTTTTAGATTTAACTGTTTCGCGAGGGCAGGTTTCAGGGTTGGTGTGTAGGGTTAGGTAGATTTTTCCAATTTTCTGATTGGCGAAGGTCTGCATGTGGTTCTGTAAGAAACTAGTGAACAAACGTAAGAGGCAGGGTCCAAAAGTTAGAAAAATAAACAGGAGAGTAAGTGGACTAATGAAAGGCAATAGTCAAGACACCCAGTTTGTGTGAAACCACTGATTCCATGTTTACGAATTCACTAGGAATAAGACAGGGAAGTGGCCAATCCCCCTGCCCCTAGACCTTTCTTTTGTAGAGATTTCTAAAGCAAAAAGAAGAGAAATTACCTGTATAACTTGTTTGGTCCTTAGATTGACAGGTAGTGTATTAGGAACTGGAAGAGGCTCATGGGCTGGAATTAGGTTGATATTTAGGGTAAGATAGATTAGGGTACAGGTTTTTGTCCAATTAGTAGGGACAAAATAGGTGTTGGTCCCATACAAGTAGAAAGCCCCTGGTTGGGTGAGGCAGGCTGAGAGGTAAACAGAGAATGGAAGGACAAGGGGTAGGTTTTGTTTCTCTATTTCTGAGCTCCAGATGGTCAGGATGAAGGAAAGAGTCATCCCAATAAGTGGGGAGAGTAGAGGATTGCTAGTTAGGGTGACTGATTAAACATTCTTTGAAAACCAGTTTTCTGACTGTACAAATTCTTTTTTCTCTGTACAAGCTTCCTACAATCTGCACAAACCTTCTACAACTTACATAAACCTTCAACTTTCATGTACCTTTCTTATCGAGAAATAACTGGTCTTCATAACAACTTGCTTTTTCTTTTTCTTTCAAAAGTATTTCTATACCTTATACCTTCTATTGTCAAAACCATCCAATTCCTTTCTAGTTAGAACTCTTGATTTAAAAATCTTCAACCTCTAGTGACAATCAAGCTGACTTTCTTTTTACCCTAGTTTCCCTTTTTCCAAAGTCTGATTAAAAGAGTCCTTAGTTTTTCATATATTCGCCATACGTAGACCAACCAGCTTCAGGTTTGTGGTTAAAATAAGGCATGCCGTTTTTCTATTTTAGCAGCAGTGGGAGTTGTCAGGATTATAGTGTGTGGACCTGTCCACATGAAAGTCAGTCCCTGGGTGATGTAATGCTGGAAGTGCCTCTTGGACAGTCTTTAAACAGTTTGCTGAGTAAACTGTAAATCCTGCAAGTACTTAGGAAAAGGGTGGCTATAATTCTACACTTTGCAGTTAAAGTTCTAGTGACCACTGCTTCTAGCTGGAATTAGCAGCAGGTCCCAGCCTACAATAGGCATGGGGCATTGAGACAAGAGAAATAAAGGAAATAGACATTAAATAAAGCAACAAAATTAGACTATCAATACCCACAGTAGAGATCTTCGAGAGATAAATAAAACTTAAATATTCTAGCGAGGCATAGTAGATGGCCCTTGTGTTTACAAGAAATGAGATTAGCTTATCTGCTATTTGGAAGAAATACCTTAGGCTCCTGAACAATGTCCTTGAGCCTTTACTGGCAATTTTCAGCATGCTTGGCAAGGTCAGGTCACAGGTAGCTGGAGCAGGGCTAGAACAGACTGAACCCTTTCTCCATGGAGCAAGGGGGCAGCTTACCTTCTCATGTCCCTCTTTCCACAACAATGATGTGTCCCTTCATGGGGCCGGGAAGCCTGGCAGGCTTTTTAGTTCAATGACTTTTCTTTCCACTCTTGAGAAGGCCCTGATGGAATCCTATGAAGCCCTTTAGGGAGCTGGAGCCTTTAAGAGTGTATGCCAAAAGCTGGTATTTCATGACTTCTTTGGGACCTTTTTTGCCTTTTCTGTTACTTCTGTGGCCATTATAGACCTTAAAAGCCATGCTCAGAGGATCTTACTGAGGGGCTTGACTAAGAGAGCAAAATTGGAAATCCAGTGTTTAAAGAAGCCTATTAGACTGAGGAAAGAAAGGATTCGATTTGTGGTGGTAGATGGTTAGAGACTGCAGATGGTCTGAGTTTGATTTAAGGTGAGACTTCAGGTGGTGGGGGTTAAGGTGATGCCTAGATAGACTAGGGACTGAGAATGAAGTTGAGCCTTAGCAGAGAAGACATGATATCACTTCATAGTGAGGAAGTTAAGAAGGGTGGCTGTGTGTCCTTGAAGCAGGCAGGGAGGGGCTATAAAGGAGTAGGTTATCTACATATTGTAAGAGAGTACTAGTTTTGAGATTGCACGCTGCTAAATTCTGAGCTAGTGCCTGCCCAAACAGGTATGGGCTGTTTTTGATCCCCTGGGTAATACAGTCCACGTAAATTGCTGGGTTGCATTAGTGTCTGGGTCAGTTTAAATAAAGGTAAATGCAAACAGAAAGTAAGAGTCAGAGTGTAGAGGAATGGTAAAGAAGGCATTCTTGAGGTCTAGGACCCTGAAGTGAGTGGTGTTTGAGAAAATGTGTGACAGTAACTTGTAGAGATTAGGGACTATTGGACAGAGGGGAATTACTGCCTCATTGATTAGGTGTAAGGCTTGTATGAGGTGATAAGCTCCTGAAGGTTTTCGAACAGAAAGGATGGGGGTATTGCAGGGAGAATTTGTGAGGATGAGTAAGCCTGGTTTTTGAGGTGGTAATTATTGGTTTAAGGCCTTAGAAATAGACACAGTTACACATTAAACAAATACTTCACCTATTATAAATTAAGAGATTTAAATGAGCATGCTTTACTTGTTTCAATTAAAATTATACTGAAGATATTTTCTGACAAACAGAGACAAGACGGATTACTTACTCACATAGCTTAATAGACAACTCTGCTTTTTTAAGTTTTTTGAGATGGCAGGGAGTTGCCAGCATAGAGGGGAGAAAGAGAGAAAGCAGACGGATGGGCAGTGTGAGCAGCTGGATGGAAAAGAAGGAGGGTCAGAATCTGCAGGAGGAGGAGGAGGAGGAGGGTAAAGTACTGGTGTGGTGCCACATGGTCAGAGGAGTCAAAAAGATTTAGATCTCTGAGGAGAGGGGAGAGAACGAAGGGTAGTGGAAGGTACAGTCAGTCTCTGAGGAGAGGGAAGAATAGGTAGAAGAAAAAAAAAAACAAAAAACAGCTGAAGCCGGTGGGGTGGGGAGATGGGTTTAAGAAAAAAAGAGACAGAGCTGCCAGTCTGGAGGGAGGAGTGGTTTAAGAACACAGTGGAGAAGGGTGAGGCCCCGGCCAGCAGGGGAGGAGAAAAAGAGTGTGGTATTGCAGGTGAATGAGAAACAGGTTTTTGTGAAGGGAGGGGGCTCTTGGAGGGAAGAGACTCAAGTTGAAAAGATTTGCAGAAGGACCAAAGAGGGGTCCCGAGAGAGGGGTGCCCTGAGGGGTCAGGCAGGAGAAGGAGAGAGTTGGGAGTCCACAAAGAAGGAAAGATTAGGAGCAGAGGTTTTAGGTGAGATTTCTTTGACCAAAAACGGCCTGCATGTAGAACAAGCAGCACAGAAATTAAGGACAGGAGCAAAGGGAGAAGAAAGCCTGCATGTAAGGAATCTCTGATGCCCTCCCCATCCGGTGGCAGAAATTGTCAAGATCTCTTAGGATAGTGTATTGGTAGTAGAAAGCAACCTGGCTAGGTGCCTAGACTTTTAAGGAAGTCTGTAGAAACTAGCCGCTCAGAGTAGAAACCTCCCAAACTGAACCTCAGAGAGTAGGGTGAGTCCCAAGTAGTCTCTGAGGCCTGAGATTGGGAGGAGCCCATGTTCCAAGGGAAGCCTGGCTAGATGGTTTGGACTGAGAGGAGCCCACAGTAGAGGAGACTGGTGAGAGAAGGGGGTATCCCCGCCTTCAGTCATAGTTCTGAGAGGAGAAAATCTCCATAGAAAGAGAGTCTCAGACAAGAGGTTGTCACCCCAAGGCTGAGACCCCGGGACGTGGGAGAGGGGCCTGGCTAGGTGCGCCTAGACTTTCGTAGAAGTCAATAAGGGAGTAGAGGCAGACCATCCGTAGATATGGGGTCTGAAGTAAAAAACTGTCTGACCAGGAAAGGATGTTTTTAGAGAGAAATTTGGAGGCCAACCAGGGAGGGGAGAGGGAGAAACTCCTTACCTTTCTCTGGTCCAGCAGGGGTTCAGGACAGAGTTAGACTGCTGGCCAATCGACTTACAATTAATTACATATCCTAACAGAATCAGGGAGTAAGCCCGGGATGAGCTGGTGTTGCCCATTGCTTCTCTGGTTTAAGTTTGGATGGCAAAGAGGGATCGTCCAGGCAGTTACTACCCTGTCCCGGGTTTCGGCATCAAATGTTGGAATCCATGGGAGTCCAAAACACCAGAGTAACAGGCTTTATTGAAAGGAAGAAAGGAACCCTGCCGGGCACTTCTTCAGGGGAGAAGAGCGCTGGTTATAGACTAGGGGCAAATTATATAGTGTTTGGGAGAGCCTGAGGGGATACTGAGGCAAAAGTCTTGGTATGTCTGGAATGCTCCTTCTTGAGGGGCTTCGAGCATGTGGGTGTTGAATCAAAAGTCCTGGTATGTCCGGAGCCCCTCCTTGGAGTGGCTTTTCAGCTCCTTGGAATTTCTCTGTCTCAGGGGCAATAGTTCAGTAAGGGTCTGACAGATAAGTGGAACATCAAGAAGGCAGTTTGGAATACACATATCTATCACCTATAAATTTGGAACATCCTGGTACATTAAACTTAATGATGTGAAGTGATCTTCACTTGCAATCATGTATTTTGTCTTTAAGTGTGCTGTATGTCATTATATAATTCTCATTTGTTTTATGTTTACATCATCAAAGGCTGAGCAACAGTAGGTCTACAGCTGTTTAGTGGACATGTGTAGAGTCACTTGTCTGGTTTTGCCAGTTTTCTGGGCCTGGAGCAGAACCCAAACAGATGCCTGGACCATCTTTTTGCTCTGATGGTGTTCTGTACCTGGCCCATCATCCTTGCTCTTCTCACGTGTTTCTAAGTGCCCACCACAGTTGGGGGTAGCCTCTGTTTATTTGTTTCCTATAATTGTTCTGAGCATTGCAATTTCTTATTCATTCTCTGTTTTCTAATGCCTGCATCAAGACCCTTTCTCACCCCAGGCTTCTGACCATCTGAAATATCTGCATACATTGTGGAATGTCCCTGGGGTCAAAACCACCCAAGTTGAGAATCCCTGACCTTGGAGCTTTAATAGTTTTGAGATCTGGAGGATGTGGGCTGGGAATGTAGAATATTTTCCACCCTGAAATGTAGAAAGTTATTTGTTAGAAGAGTGAGGACTGTTCTAGAATGTTATCTGTCGGACACATAAGTTATTTTATGCTCACTCTGTTAAAGATGTCTGCTGCCCACATTGCTTTCATGCTTGAGAAGGGGCGTGGTTATGCTAATATGTGTTGGGAGAGGGCTTTCACGCCAAAAGGTTTTAAAAGAAAGAGTGTTGGTCAAATAAGTTTTTAAATATGACATATATGTTTGCTTGCTTTTGGTGTGGGAGACAAACTGTAAACTGGCAAAGTTGTTATAGCCTAAGGCTTAGTTTTAAGACTAAACGTTTCCCACTCTGGGGTGGTGCACTCTCATGAGGAATCCCATTATACCTCAGATAAGTGATCTGTATCAGAGACTTCCTTATTTGTATATTGGATTAAAGGTTTTGATTTCTACACTATAAAATGGGGCAGACTGGGAGCTTGCTCTCTCTTGGTTCCTGAGATTCTTGGTTCCATTGGAGAGCAGAGAGCAGAAAAAGGCCATGTGGAGGAGAGGAGAGGCAGCCAAGATGGTGGAGTGCTGAAGGACAAGCCAGTTAGTGCAGAGTTTGTACAGAGAGAAGGCGATGGGAAACAGAAGTGAATTAGGCTGGTGAGGTTAGAAACCTTTGATTCTAGGAAACTCGGATAAGTCAGTGGCTTTGGGAGCCTTGAATGGAAAGGGAAATGTTTTCCCACTGTGTGTATTTCTTGCCCACTGGGTGTAAGCTAGGATTAAAGGTAATGGCCCACCAATTCTTGGCTCCATTGTTTCATTACCATCTGTTCAAATCTAATGCAAACCTGCATGGGCCAGGCAGCTGTGATGGTGGCCATGGCTACTGGCTTTAAAAGGAGCTAGGAGGCATTTTAGAGAGACAGAGACCATGTTATTTTAGAGGAGGAGCCCATGTGATAGCAGGGCAAGGAGGCCATGTGGAAGAGGCAGCCAAAATGGCAGAATGCTGAAGGAAAGCCAGCTTGTTCCAGAGAAGAAGATGAGAAGCAGAGGTGTATAAGGCTGGTGGGGCCTTTGATTCTAGGAAAACTGGAAAGATTCTACTGGTTGTGGATCCATGTGGAACATGTGAGTGGGTTTTGATGCACCGTGTGTTTGTTTTTTACTGTTGGCTGGTACAAGTCTAGGATAAAGAAAAATGATCCACCAGTTTTTGGCTCCACTGTTTCTTTCTTTCTTTCTTTTTTTTTTTTTGCACACGGATCAGGACTTTATTTAAAAATTAGCAAACAATACTGTAGGAACATCGATATGTCAATTTCTAAAAAAAAAAAAAAATTAAAATGCTGCATCTCCAATTTAGGCGGCAGACACCCCCTTTCGCTATAAGCTCGAGTTTGAGTCTTCCACGTAGAAACCGGCACTAGACTGGGGCGGGGGGGGGGGGGGGGGGGGGGGGAGGCGAAGAGCTTCCTATTGTTTGAAAACACCAGTCTCAGTAGAAAGAGTGTAAAAACACAGATCTGTCTTGGCTGTACGGGAGGACCCCGGTGTCACAGTTTCCCCTTCTTACTTCATATGCAGGTTACTGGCTGTGCCGGAGGGTTGGAGCGTCCCAGCACCGAAAGGCAACTAGGTAGGGGGAGGCGGAGAGGGAAAAGGGATGTAGGTAAGGCAGGCCTGCTTTTCTTTTTCTTTTTCTTTTTTTTTTTAGGTACGACAAGCATAATAGTGTTTTAGGAAGACAAGATACAAATGACTCAAGGCTAGCTTGGTTCTCTCACTGGGGACACACGACAGGCTGGCCGCGGCCCGGGCGCTCCTCGCCGCCGGCTAGTAATCGATGCCCTGGTCGCCGCATGGGTACTCGCGGGGGGAGTCTCGGTACTCGCCCTGGCACTCGTCCGGGTACTCCGCCTGACAGTCGCTGTCGCCGATTTCCGACCCGTTCGCCCCCACCCCCTGGCTGCCGTTGTGAGAGACGGGCTCGGTGAAGGCGCAGGACCTGGGGGCGCGCACCTGCCGCCCGAGCCCGTGCGCACTCACGCCTTCCCGGGACGCGACTTCGTCGGTGCCCATCTGGAGAGCTATGGTCGCGTTGTCCACCGGCTGGAGGGTGAGCTTCTGGTCGTAGATGTCCCTCCTGGTGCCCGGCGCCAACACCCCCGCCTGGCTGGCCCCTTGGTCGGTGCCCATCTGCAAACTAATCGTGGTCTGGTCCAAGGGTGTGTCCGTCTGCATTTCGGGTCGCACAGGTGCCGCCGGGTCCCGTGGGCTGTCACCCCCGCCTGGCTGGCACACTTGTTGGTTCCCATCTGCAGACCGAGGACGCTCTGGCCAGCTTTTTTACCTTTCCTTCATCGAAACGTCGAGTCTGTTTCTCCGCGCACTTCACCCCGACGTCGACGGGGGTGTGGACGCCTCGTGTCTTCGCCGGGCCGGCCAGGGCCGCCCGCGTCGTCTGGACCTGGGTCGTGTTTCCGTTCTCAAACAGGTCGTTGGCTTCGAAGATGTCACGCGGCTTCATGCCGGAGGCTGGGATGGCTTTGATGAAGTTGCCGATATTCTCCAGCTGGGGCCAGTTCAACGAGGACTCGCTGGTCTTCTTCACGGAGCCGGGCTGCAGCTCGTGTACGAGTTCGCCCAGGACGTGCCGTCCTGCAGGCCCCGCTGGAGGTTGGTGCCGATGCTCATGCCCGTCACCTCCTCTCTCCAGTTCCGGAGGTCTTCCTCCGCCTGGCGGTCGTACTTGGATGCGATCTTGTTCTTCACCTCGGCCGAGAGCCTGTAGGAGGGGCCCTTGTTGAAGTGGGTCACGGTGGTCGGCGGCGCGGAGAGGCTGCGCTCGGCTCGGGGTCTGCAGTCGGCTGGGCGCGCCTGGCCCTGGAGTGGCCGCAGCGCAGACACTCGGAGCTCGCTCCCCTGCACGGCTCGGTCCGACTGGGTCCCGCAGAGCCCCCAGTCCGCTCCGGAGTCCCGCACGCACTCTCCACTGTTTCTTTATGATCTGTCCAAATTGAATGCAAACCTGCACTGGCCAGGAGGCTGTGATGGTGGTCTTAGCTATTGGCTCTACATTATCAATGGATGAATATATGGTACCACAGTGCTTTGTGTATTCTTCTTCATGTTTCATTGTATTGTTATAGAGAAAATATTAGTTGCATTCTGGGGTTTATTGTCTGGACACTTGAAATCAGTCTGCTGTGGAGTGACCAGGTCTCCTGCTCAGTCTCCCCATCTGCTGATTTAGGAGATCTTCTTAATCCACATACAGGTAAATGGAACAGGTGGGGTAGGGAGCAAAGAGAAGTTGTAGGGGCGCTGAGAAGATTGGGTTTTCCCATGTTGCCTGTTTTGAGCAAGAAGTCATTTTCCTCCAGTTTCCTCCATGTGTCCCTAGATACTGCATGAGGTGAAAAAATAAAGAAAGAGACAAGAATATCAAGTGTCTAGTTGAATAGCTCTTTTCCCAGCTGTTTCCTTGTTTTTGGTGAAGCATTTCCTAAGTAAAAATAGACTGTATTTCCTGTGCAAATGTTAGTACCCATGGTATGGGTCTAAATGATGCAAAGGTGGACATGCCTTTCCCTGGCTAGTTAGCTCATTCTGTAAAGTAGGATAGACAGTTATCAGGGCACAAATAGAGAAATGAGAACAAGGTGAGGTTATCTCACCCACCAAATGAGAGAGTCAGCAATTTTAAGAATACATAAAAGACGATAACCAAATGTCCCAAAAGTTCCATGAAAACCTGTAAAGGGGACCTTGAAAGCCTGTGTGTAAGCCTGGATAACAGGAAAACAAAACGGGAACAAATACAATATTTAAAATAAAGAACAAGTAAATTTAAATCAACAAACTGACCAGTATTTCAATGGGAACTATAGGCCTGCTTTTGGCTAATGAGATGGTCAATGTCTGGTTCCATATTTGTCACTGCGAGCCGTAACAAGTGATATGATGCACTTCTGGAGCCCTGACACGTGCATCCCATGTCATCGGAAGTAGTACTGTACGTGAGCGATGCCCCACTTTGCTCTCACTGATCACCAATGAAAGAGGTGCCCCTTCCGGAAGTGCGGTGGGGGCCGGATAAATGGCCTCAAGGGGCCGCATGTGGCCCGTGGGCCGTAGTTTGGGGACCCCTGACTTAGACTTTCCTGTGTTTCTGTGTGCTGTGTTTTTATTCTGTTTCAGTTCCAATACTATTGTAATTACCAGTGTAATTTACTTTGTGGGTTATTGAGGAGTGTAGTTGATAACTTGTAGCTATAAGGGCTTTGTAGTTACTTTTTGTTGCTGATTTCTAGAACTGCACACAGTTTCTGTGTTACCACTTGAGTCTAGTCTAGTGCGGTGACTTTTTTTTTTTAGAGAGAAAGAGTGTGTGTGAGAGAGAGGGACAGACAGACAGGAAGGGAAAGAGAAGTATCAGTTCTTCCTTGTGGCACCTTAGTTGTTCATTGACTGCTTTCTCATATGTGCCTTGATGGGGAAGGGGGGACTACAGCAGAGCTAGTGACCTTGCTCAAGCCAGTGACCATGGAGGTCATGTCAGATCCCACGCTTAAGCTGGTGACCTTGGGTTTCGAACTTGGGCCCTCCATTTCCCAGCACGTCCCACTGAACCACCTGTTCAGGCTAATGTGGTTACTAAGTCAACTTCAGCGTGATACCTTAGCGCTCTCGTGTGGGCATCTCAGGGAATAACACCTTAGCGCAGGTTCGCTGTAGAGCAGATCCTCTATGAAGGCGAATCCACTCTGCTCTACACAGGTTTTTTCTGTCCTTATTGATTATTTTGAAGAAAGGAGGGGGGGAAGGTCTGTCGTTTCTGAAGGAGTGACGGTCCGTCTCTGAATGAAAGAGGTGTGTTGAATGTATTTCTATGATAATTTCTTCCCCTTTTTTGTAGCTCTACTGTAAGTGGGAGTTTATGTTACAGATTTTATGTTAAGTACAGGAAAAGTTGGAATTACCGGGTTAATTAAGCTTATCCATAGGAAGCGCTATTATTTGCAGTCACGGATTTTGCACTCAGTCCTACCAACTGTTGTACAATATCCATTTATGTAACATTTGCATCATACAGGAGGGTTCGAAAGTAGGTTTACCGTTGTGACTGTGAGAAGGAATTTTTGTATTTATATTTATTCTGGTATTATTATCCACAGAATGGCCATCAACCTTTGTTCGCCCCACCCAGTAGAACTATTCCCACCGTTTCCCTTGGAAGCTGCTGGTCCCTTTACGGATTTTGCATTTCAAAATCTCCCATCTTGTGGCTCATGTTTTTATTTTCTAAAGAAGGCCTTTTCTGTAGTAGTGTTTAGTTTTATGAAGTGTAAATGAATTTATTTTGCTAAAGTAAAAGTGCATGAGGGTACCTGGTTCCTGGCTGTTTTCATGTAAATAGACCATTGTAAACTAAAGTGATGTGTGAGCTACAGGGCTCTTCCAGAGGCCAGAGGCAGGCCCGCAGGAGGTGAGAGGCGGGGCCAAGACGAAGGTGCAGGGTAGGGTGGAGCCGAGGGAACTGCGGCCAGCGGGTTGGAGGTGAGGTCCATGCAGTGGAAGAGGAAGCAAATCACTGATGTTATGTGAGGCGCTGCCAGGCAGCGGCAGTTGTCCACGGTCGGGAGGTGCCAAGCTCCGCTAAAGGGCTAAACGTGAGTTGAGCCCTGGGGCCCAGGGGATATCAGGGAAGGGGCGGAGGGCATAGGAGGGAGCAAGGGATTCAGGGAGGAGGTTAAGCCGGCCACCGGGAGGGAAGAGTGCCTGAACTGCTTGTAGGGCATGTAAGTGAGAACTTCCAGTGGGAACATTTTTGTATTTCAATGTAGACTATATTAGATTTGTAGACAGTGTTTGAGAAAATGATACTTTTTTTTCAAAAGATTATCTTAATTGATTTTAGAGAGAAGAAAGAGAGACAGAGAGAGAGGGAGAGAGAGAGAGAAAGAGAGAGACAGGGAGAGAGGAGAGAGGAGCGTGAAGCCTCCATCTATAGCAGTCAGTTCCCCTGTATCTTGACTGGGCGGGGAAGCAAGGGTTTTCAAACCTGCGACCTCAGCATTCCAGGTGGACAGGTGGATGCTTTATCCACAGCACCAGCACAGGTGAGACCAATCAGTCCCCCACCCCCACTCCTCACTTTCCTTAAAGAGCATAAGAGTATGTACTCTGTTCAAATTTGTCCTTGGGTAGCATTTTCTAATTTCTTTCGTGGCTATTCTTGTTAAGCGGATTTCCAGGCATTTTACCTTTTTTTTGTTGTTATTTTTAGGATATAAATCCTGCCCTGGCCGGTTGGCTCAGCGGTAGAGTGTCAGCCCGGTGTGTGGAAGTCCTAGGTTCGATTCCCAGTCAGGGCACACAGGAGAAGCACCCATCTACTTCTCCACCCTTCCTCCTCTCCTTTCTCTCTCTCTCTCTCTCTCTCTCTCTCTCTCTCTTCCCCTCCTGCAGCCAAGGCTCCATTGGAGCAAAGTTGGCCAGGGCGCTGAGAATGGTTCCATGGCCTCTGGCTCAGGCACTAGAATGACTCCAGTTTCAGCAGAGCAAGGCCCCAGATGGGCAGAGCATCGCCCCCTGGTGAGCATGCCGGGTGGATCCCAGTCGGGCACATGCGGGAGTCTGTCTGACTGCCTCCCCACTTCCAACTTTGGAAAAATACAAAAAAAAGAGATATAAATCCTTTAACTGATTTTTTTTTAAATGAGAGGAAGATAGATAAACACACTCCCATGGGTGTGCCAGACCAGATCCACCTGGCAACCCCCCCCCCCCCCCCCATCTATCCTCAGCACCAGGCTGACTCTGGAACCCATCAACCCATCGAGTCACTGGCTATGAGAAGGGAAGAGAGAGAAAGGGGCGAGGGAGGGAAAAGAAACAGATGTTCTCTTCTCATGTGTCCATTGGGAATCAAACCTGGGACATCTGCACTCTGGCTGATGCTCTATCCACTGAGTAACCTGCCAGGACGTAATTGATATATTTGTATCTAGATAGGATATTTATGTACGAATGTTATTTCTCCTCTACTTCATTTTTTTATTTACAATAAGTTTTAGGTGATTGTCATGCATCATCAAGGCACATAAGCTAGCACACAGTAAACATTGTTCTACAGTTGTAGCTATATATAGAGATGGAAAGGCAACAGGAAGTGATGAGGTTATCCAAGGCATTGGCAACATGTCTTTTGTGAGTTATAAGTCCAGTAATGATGAAGTAAAGTAGTGACATCCATGTTTACATTTTCAATGATTTTAGGGCTGGGGCCCACATTGTGGTGGAAACACACAATCAACTCATCAGAAAGTGTCAGGATTGTAAGTCATCACGTGCCAATGCAGGTCATCCTGGGAACGCACAATCTGGTTAGAGCCTTCATTTTCAATGAGAAAAAGTTTAGAGGGTGAATTGTGGAATCTAAAAGAAGAAGAGGAAAGTCTATGTGATCTTTTTTTTATTTTATTTTATTTATTTATTTATTTTACAGAGACAGAGTGAGTCAGAGAGAGGGATAGACAGGGACAGACAGACAGGAATGGAGAGAGATGAGAAGCATCAATCATTAGTTTTTCATTGCGCGTTGCAACACCTTAGTTGTTCATTGATTGCTTTCTCATATGTGCCTTGACCGCGGGCCTTCAGCAGACCAAGTAGCTCCTTGCTGGAGCCAGCTACCTTGAGTTCAAGCTGGTGGGATTTTTGCTCAAACCAGATGAGCCCGCGCTCAAGCTGGCAACCTTGGGGTCTCGAACCTGGGTCCTCTGCATCCCATTCTGACGCTCTATCCACTGTGCCACTGCCTGGTCAGGCTATGTGATCTTAATAAACAGTTATGTATGAGTGATTTATGAAAAGAAGCAGCGATGTAGACATGCCCAGTCTGGTTCATCACAGTGGGATCCAGTCTCCTAAGTTGTAAGGTCCTCCTCACCTCCATCCAAAATTTTCGCAGCCTAGGATACTGTACTGCAATCGTTGCACGATGGACAGACGTTTTATCTTTGTTGTTATTCTTTAGGTTTCAGCTCCCATGTGGGTAGTTGAAGAGAGGCTTTTTATTTCAGATCTAGAATCAGAAAAATAACCTGCTGTTTGTATTGGACGTTAATCTTCATCTTGGACATCACGGAAATGGCGCCGTGAGCAGCGCATACGACAGATCTCCCCAAAATCTCAACAAATTTATCAACTAAAAACAGAAAAATTTATCCTCAGAGCATTCCGGAGTTCCACACACACTGAAGGCGAAAGGGCTGTTATCACTTGAATCTGAGAGACGGGACAGAGCTGAGGGTGTGGAGGAAGCTAACTACTGCACAGACGTTCATTCAAGCCGAGGAGGGAGTGTGCCTGTGGTGAGTCAACCCACGTGTGCAACTGCCCGCCCACACTTGGGGAGCAACAGCCTGCGTGCTGCGAGCAGCCGCCCGTGTGCTGTGAGAAACTGTGCGCGCCCTGCACCGTGGTCTGGTCGTAGAGTGAGCTCCCACGCACCGCAAGCGTCCCCAGCAGCCCGCGCACTGCGAGCGAGCGTCCCCAGCCACCGGCGTGCCCAGAACACCTCATTTGCTCGCGTGCCCAGAGCATCCCACTTGCCCACGTGCCCAGAGCACCCCACTCGCCCGCACACCCAGAGTGCCCCGTTCTCCTGCGCATCCAGTGCAGCTCAGCCGCCAGCGGCAAGGCAAGTGGGAAGGGCGCCAAAGCTATCTTCCCTAAGCCGGAGCTTCTCTCTGTGGGTGGGGCACCTCACCCAGCCATTCAAGCTAACAATCAAGTGTTGGAGGAAGGGCGCATGGGCAGCTTGAAATCTTTTCTGGAGCACAGCTGCGGATCCAATCACTGAAATTAGCTTAACCCACAGTCTGCGCACCTCTCAACTGACCCACGGGGCTCTAATTGATATGATCTCTCCCAGTTCAGCGATCCAAGACAAGAGGCGTGATGTTTTTTAGTGCCTCTCGCTAAAGGGGAGGGGCAACTTCTGATTGACAGAGCCTTCATACTCAGGGATATAGGCTAACAAGAGGGACTTGGCAGATGTTAAGATCTATACAGCAAGCAGCGACTAGTGCCTCTTCTTCCCAGCCAAAACAGGCTACAAAGTGTGGAAAGCCTGGGTTGAGTGGTCCAACTGAATGCTAGGTGCTTAACAGGCCTAGAGGCTTATTGAAAGTCACCTTGAGAACAATTGGCTCCCAGCCCCGCCTGATTATGCTGGAGGCTCTGACTGCTAGAGCCTTACCCAGAGCCTTGTGCTGAGTGGGGATAGAGTGGGGATTTCCCAGCTCTTTGAGCCTCTTACTCCCTGTAAGGCCAGGAGCCATGGCTGTCACTATCAAAGCAGCCGCCTGGCCCATGCAGGTTCCCATTGGATTCGGGCAGATGGTAAAGAAACGGCGGAGTCGGAGGATGGTGGGCCATCCTATTTATTGGTGTCTCACCAAGACAGGCAAACCACAAAAGAAGACAAGGGAAAAGCAGAAAACCAGCTCTTCCCATGAAGGGCAAGGGATCAGGGAAGCCCCTGCAATCGTGATAGCAGGAACTGTGTGTGCAAGCTCCTGGTCTGTCCCACTTTATAGTGTAGAAAACCAAAATCCCTTAATCCAATATACAAACAAGGAAATCTCTGATACAAAGTCACTTATCCAAGGCATAATTGGATTCCTCATGAGAGTGCACCACCCAGATCATACAATCAGTCAAGGGTGTGGGGAAAAGCTTAGTCCTAAAACCAAACCTTAGGCTACAACGACCTGGCTTGCTTATAGCCTGTCCCCCACACCCAATATAAGTCACAAGCGAGCAAACATATATATCATATTTACAAACTTATTTGACCAACATTCCACCCCTTTTGCTTGCTTTACAATCTAAACCACAGGCATCTTCCATGATGGTCACTGTGCAAGGAGTGGGATACATTGCATAAACAGAAATAGTACCAACTACAGCAATAGGATTAACAGATAAAAAACTATGGGTGAAATGTGAGAGCTGTCAGTGGCACCAAGAGAGGCAAATCCTTTCCCTCTGGCAGAATATAGGCCAGAGTTTTGTCTGCAGACAGCACTGTAGCTGGCACCAGAGGCCGCCCTGAGCGGGCATACCAAACCTTATTGGCCAATACACCAGCATCTGCTGGTTCTATGTGTAGTAAAATAGGAGAACTCATTATTGGCCATAAAGAAATTACAAAGGTGCCCTTCAAAATGCTGTCCCCTTGAGCACTCAAGGGATAATACACTTCTACCTTAGGTGGCCAGGTGCTGGTTGCCCAAGGAGTTAACTGGAGGTCCACCTCTAGCCCCTTTCCCCATGGTGCCAACAAGGCCACCCATCTCAGATGGGGGGCCTGTACAGTCCAGGGCCAAGTCCATTGAAGCCGTTGTCCTTTAAGAAGGGCTGTTGGAGCAGGTAAGAGCACGTTGCCCTGCTGTCCGGAACCTGGCTTGAGTAAAATGTCCTTGGTGCGTATCTGCAACTGAATGAGGGCAGCTGTCCGATGCAGGAGGGCCTCTACTGGAGCTGGGCTCCCCCGTCGAGGTTGCTCATTCAAAATCCGGAGTACTGTCCATAAGCGGCGTGTCCATCCAGTAAGAGAGCCGGTGCCCCCCTCCTGTCGCAGTCCCTGCTTTAAGAGTCCATTATACCGCTCAGTGATACCAGCAGCCTGGGGGTGGTAGGGAACATGGTACTTCCAGTCCACCCCCAGCTTTTGAGCCCATTGCCTCACCATTGAACCAGTGAAGTGGGTACCATTGTCACTTTCAAGGACCAGTGGTCGCCCGTATGCAGCACTCAGGCGGTCCAGAGCCTGTATGACTGCCCTCTGGTCAGGGTTACGAGCAGGGTAAGCAGCAAGCAGCCCAGTGGCAGTATCTACACAAGTGACTGCATACTGGTACCCTTCTGACTTTGGTAAGGGTCCAATAATGTCTATCTGCCATCGTGTCAGTGGAACATGACCCCTCTGAATCTGTCCAGGTGACACCAGTGGTCTCCGAGGGTGTTCCTTGGAACATACTGCACATTGCTCACAGGCTGCAAGTACCTCTGCATAGGACACAGGCAAGTTCCAAGCCTTAACCGTAGCCCACATAGTTTTCTGTCCTGCATGGAGCAGGCGCCGGTGGAGCCACTGTGCCACATCACCTGCAGGGGCAGTCTCCAACCATCGCACCCTTGCCAATGTGTCTGCCTCATCATTCCCAGGATGGGCTAGAGGGGCATGCCCTGTGACATGATATACTGTCACCTGCTTCTGGTGTCCTATTTCCCATAAGTCCTGCCACATGGCCTGACCCCATAGTGGACAGTGCATTACCATCCACTGGTTAATGTGCCAAGTAGCAATCCAAAGGGTCAGTCCACGATAGACAGCTCAACTGTCAGTACAGATCACCAGAGGTGAAGGTTCATTATGGGCAACTAGCCAAACAGCTCTTAATTCTGCCCATTGGCTGCTTTGGCCTATACCCGTGTCCATCCAAATAGTCTCAGTGGCCAGATGGAAGGCGATAGCCATCCATTTGGCAGGTTAGCCCCTGCTGGAACCATCAGTATACCAGGCATCCTTGGGGATGGGCACCTGCCCCTCCTGGTAGGGACTGACTTCAGGTTCTGCCTCCTGAGCCCCAGTTGCACCTGACTCTAAGGTCGCATAGGTGACTGGACCCAAGACTTCCTGCAGTTCTGCCCTCAATGGGCTGGTGCTAAGAGCACAGCGTTGCTGCAGGTAGGCACCCCACTTGGCCAGGGTGGACATTTGGGCCATACCACTGCGTGGTTTAGTTGCCCAATCTCTCACCCATCCAGCAATAGAGTATGTTGTCTTGACTGTAACTGGTGTTGTGGTTGTAATACTCTCAGTTGCCAGGAGGGCAGCATACACAGCTGCCAGCTGCTTCTCCACTAATGAGTAATGAACTTCAGCACCTTTCCACAACTGGGACCAAAACCCAATAGGTTGCCGTAGGCGCTCTGTCCGCTGCCACAAGCCCCATCCAAACCCCTCTGAGGTTACATGAACATCCAGCTCACAGGGCCTGGCAGGATCAAACACATTCAAGGCCTGTGCCACCTTGACAGCTCTCTTAGCAGCTGCAAATGAACCTTGCGCCTGCTCAGTCCAATCCCAACGAACCCCCTTTCAAATAAGGTTGTACAGGGGGCGTAGTAACTGAGCCAAATGGGGTATAAATGCTCGCCAATACCCCAACAAACCTAAGAATTCCTGTAACTGTTTTACCGTAGTGGGCATGGGGTATGCTTGAATCTTATCTATAACTGCGTCAGGGATAACTTTTGTCTTACCCGACCAGACAACTCCCAAGAATTTAACAGATAACCCAAGTCCTTGTAATTTGTTCTCGTTGACTGCCCAGCCACATGCTTTCAAATGGGATAGCAGGGTAGGGACTGCTTGCTCCAATTCTGGAAGAGAATCACTAGTTAGCATAATATCATCAATATAATGGTTCATGCGAACTACCTCTGGCTGTTTCCATTTAGCCGAGTCAGCAGCCACCAGCCCATGGCACAAGGTGGGGCTATGCAAATAGCCCTGGGGTAACACTGTGAAGGTCCATTGTCTCCCTTCCCAACTGAAGGCAAATTGGTCTTGACTCTCTGCAGCTATATCAATAGAGAAAAAAGCATTGGCCAAGTCTGCCACAAAGTGGTATGTCCCCAACTCATGGCTTAGCCAATCTATCATGTTAGCTATTGAGGCAACAGCAGCGTGCAAAGGGGGAACAACTTTATTAAGTTCCCTGTAATCTACTGTCATTCTCCAGGTTCCATCTGCTTTGCGCACAGGCCATACCGGGGAGTTGTAAGGACTGTGTGCTGGCCGGATGATCTCTACCTTTTCTAATTCGAGGATTGTCCCTGTGACTTCTTCATAACCACCTGGCAGGCGGTACTGCTTGGTGTTAGTCACACGCTGAGGGATGGGTAATAGCAAGGGGGAATGTGATGCATGTCCCCACAATACGGCCTTCACGACCCTGATCCGCAGCCGAAACTCCCCAGCTGTAGTTTCCAACCACAGTCCTTGCAAGACATCTACCCCCAAAATATATTCAGGAATAGGAGATACATACACCTTATATGACTTAGGAGGCAGTCTTCCTATCCCCAATGGAATAGTTATTGGCTTCACTTGAACAGTTTGTTCCCCGTAACCGTCAATGGCCACTGGGGTCCCAGCAAACCGCTCTGGGTTCCCATAGAGGAGGGAACATTCTGCACCTATATCCACCAAGGCCAACACCCATTGTACATTGGAAGGGGACCAGTGGATAGCCAGTTCCACATGTGGCCTCCGGTCCCCGCCCACCCCCGTTAGACGGGTCCCTCGGCCCTTTTCCTATTCAAACTGGTACAATGGGTCTTGGGAGTTCTCCTCTCCCTCGGCTGTCTCTATCATATAATCTTGTAACCCAGCTGTGCACGCACCAAACGTTTTATTGGTAGCTGCTGGGGCCTTTCGTCTCAGTGGCTGGAACTTCTGTTCTGGTTTAAGTGCCGCCAAAGCTCCAAAAGAATTTTATTAGACTGGCCATCCAATTTCCCCTTATCTGCTCCAGCCGCAATCAAATCTACCCACATCTGCGTTCGGGTAACCTTTACAGGCCTGTTTCCCTTGCTAGTTGGGGGGGCAACATAGGCAGCAGCCCTCACTGCTTTATGATCCCGAGTGGCCGCCAGCTCTCCCAAATCTGCTACCATCTGTGTGACTGCATTGATGGGCTGCCCCACATAGGGGCCCAATATAGCCACAAGTGACCCAAAAAGGGCTGACGGGGCACTAGCAAGGACAAATTCCCTCATTTTTGCCATAAACACTTCCTCGTCTGGCCCACGGGACCCAGGGTTGAAAACAGCATTCTTCATACCTAGTTCCCGAAGGACCTTTACTAACTCACTGTAGCACTGCCACCGACTCATTGCCCCCGGCAATTCTCCAGCATTCTGCCAGACCATACGAATGGCAGCCATCACCCATTCTAATAGGGTATGGTCTCCTGGATTGCCATGGCAGTTCTGAAGATGCTGCCTCAAGGAGGAGTGTGTGGTAATGGCGGCCAATTTCTCCATCTCTGTTCCGGAGAGCATGATGCCATCCACCCCTATATCCCATAATCGTAGTAACCAGGCTACCAGGGATTCAGTAGGTTTCTGTCTAAATTGTGCCCCCAACTCCATCAGCTCTGCCTGGGTATAGGGCCGGACCACAGAGTGTTCCATTACCTGGGCAGGAGGCTGTGGCTGCCCCTGAGGGACTCTTTGCTGCTGGGTTTTTACCTTTTTGGCGACCACTGGTCAGGCTCTCAGTGTGCGTATGGCAGCTTCAGCCTGAGCATTCTCATCCTCAGAAGAGGAGTTGCAAGCGCCTGCTCCTGCTGACTCAAAGCCAATCCACCGGCATGGATGCTGCTGCTCCTTTGGTGACCGTTTAGGCTCCTGTGGCTGCTGGCTTTTGGCCGGAAGCTGAGACTCGAGCTCTTGAATCTGCAGTTGTTTCTCCAATAACTGCTGGTGAAAACGTTCAGCTTCCAGGGTAAACTGCAACTCGTGAACCCGTAACTCGTGAACCCGTAATTCCTTCTCCAGTGCTTGCTCCAATTCCAGCCTTTTCTGCCGTTCTATTTGCAATTCACACTGAAGCTTTTGACCTCGGGCAGCTTCTCGCACAGAACTCCTGGTTTCCTCTTGAGTAAAAAACACGTAGCCCATGGCCCCTAAAAGGACAGCCATGGGGAACCAGAGCAGCAACCAGTAATCTATGCCACCCATCAAGGGTGGTGGCCCCATTCCAATCTCTGAATCCTGCTGCAAACTACGCCAGTTTTAAGGCCAGGAGCCATGGCTGTCACTATCAAAGCAGCCGCCTGGCCCATGCAGGTTCCCATTGGATTCGGGCAGATGGTAAAGAAACGGCGGAGTCGGAGGATGGTGGGCCATCCTATTTATTGGTGTCTCACCAAGACAGGCAAACCACAAAAGAAGACAAGGGAAAAGCAGAAAACCAGCTCTTCCCATGAAGGGCAAGGGATCAGGGAAGCCCCTGCAATCGTGATAGCAGGAACTGTGTGTGCAAGCTCCTGGTCTGTCCCACTTTATAGTGTAGAAAGCCAAAATCCCTTAATCCAATATACAAACAAGGAAGCCTCTGATACAAAGTCACTTATCCAAGGCATAATTGGATTCCTCATGAGAGTGCACCACCTAGATCATACAATCAGTCAAGGGTGTGGGGAAAAGCTTAGTCCTAAAACCAAACCTTAGGCTACAACGACCTGGCTTGCTTATAGCCTGTCCCCCACACCCAATATAAGTCACAAGCGAGCAAACATATATATCATATTTACAAACTTATTTTACCAACACTCCCCAGGCAGAAGCAGTGGCAGCCTCATAGCTGGATCACCAGGCTGCCAATTCAGGAAGGGGGGACTAGGAGAGAGGCTCTGGGAAAGCAAACTCTCTCATTGTTGGACCCTGCAAACGCCAACAAGCCTTGACTACCAATGTGACTAAAGCCAATTATATGACATTGCCATAGAATCCCATCAACTGCAAATCCCTACCTAAGTGTGACACAGGGGCAGAGCCTGGGGTACAGAGTCACCGACCAGGAAGAGGGAGAGAAAAGAAAAAGGAAGAAGTTAACCTTTCAAAATCAAGAAAAATCCACAGACTTTATAACTAGTTCCACTATTTTTTCGTTGTTGTTGTTTGTTTCTTTAATCTCCTTGCCTTTATTATTATATCTATTTCCTGCACCTCAGTCCTTTTATTCTCTGCCCATCTTATTCTTCCCTTTTCTTGAACTACACTACCCATAAGTGTTACATTTTATTTCTTTTCTTCGTCCTTACTCTCCTTTAGGGTTACACTCCAAAACCCTTAATTCTCACTCTCTCCCCTTTTGTTTTTTTCTTTTCCTTTTTTTCTTTCTTTGTTTTTCCCTTTTTCTTATTTCTCCCTTTCTATTCGTTTCTTCTTTTCTCCTTTTACTTTTCCTCCCATTCAATCCTCAATCACGAACAAATTATTTAATTTGAGACTCAAGTTTTTTTTGTTTTCTTTTGTTTTGGTTTGTTTGTTTTTGTGGCATTTTGGGTGCTTTTTACTTTGCTTTTTAACTCATTAGCATTCCTCCCAACCCAAGGTCTCCATTGTATTTAGTCTTTGCTCCACTTAATACAACAGATTTTTACGTATTTTTTAATTTTTTTTATTATTATTTTTCTCCTTTTTTCTGTTTCCCTCTTATCCCTCTTATTATATCTCTTAGTTGACCATCACTTACAAGCAAATCATTTTATACTTGTCCAAGGTTTTCTCCTTTTTTTGCATTTTGTAGGTCCCTACTCCCTTTTTTGCCCCTTGAACTCTTCACCCCAAATCAGGCCCTTTGTTATAGGCAGTTTTTGTTCCATTTAGCATAATATAATTCACAGGTCATTACGATATTTCCCTAAGGAGGAGGGGAGAGGA
The DNA here is from genome assembly GCF_036850995.1 of Saccopteryx leptura. Lineage (NCBI taxonomy): Eukaryota > Metazoa > Chordata > Mammalia > Chiroptera > Emballonuridae > Saccopteryx > Saccopteryx leptura. Next base: position 110,633,863 of record NC_089507.1, on the reverse strand, counting down.
GGGGAAGAGAAAAAAGAAAAGAGGGGGAAATAATAAATTATTACTGTTTTTTTTTGTGTGGGGAGTTTTTCTTTTTTCCTTTTATTTTTTTTCTTTTCCCCCCAATTTTTTTTTACTTTTTATTCTTTATTAATTCTAATTAGTGCTATCAACAAGACCACCCTCAGATGCCAATAAGAAAAAGGAAATCGAATATTATGGATACAAAAGATAGAGAGGTAACACAAATAGATGTGGAAAAATCTATGGAGAAAAAATTTAACATATTGAAAACCTTGGAGCTAAATGACAGAGAATCTAAAATAGAAATCCTAAAAATACTCAGAGATATACAAGAAAACACAGGCAATTTAGAGAGCTCAAAAAACAACTCAACAATCACAAAGAATATATTACCAAGGAAATTGAAACTATAAAAACAAATCAAACAGAAATGAAAAACTCAATTCATGAGCTGAAAAACGAGGTAACAAGCATAGCTAATAGAACAGCCCAGATAGAAGGTAGGATTAGTGAAATAGAAGACAAGCAACTTGAGGCACAACAGAGAGAAGAAGAAAGAGACTCAAAAATAATAAAAAATGAGAAAGCCCTACAGGAATTGTCTGACTCCATCAGAAAGAATAACATAAGAATAATAGGTATATCAGAGGGAGAAGAGAGAGAAAATGGAATGGAGAATATACTCAAACAAATAATAGAGGAGAACTTCCCAAGCCTGTGGAAAGAACTAAAGCCTCAAATTCAAGAAGCAAACAACACTAAGTTTTCTTAACCCCAACAAACCTACTGCAAAGCACATCATAATGAAGATGGCACAAACCAATGACAAAGAAAAAATTCTCAAGGCAGCCAGGGAAAAGAAGAGCACAACATATAAAGGAAGGTCTATTAGATTATCATCAGATTTCTCAGCAGAAACTCTACAAGCTAGAAGAGAGTGGACCTCAATATTTAAAGCCCTGAAAGAGAGGAACTTTCAGCCAAGAATACTATACCCATCAAAGCTATCCTTCAAGTACGAAAGGAGATGTAAAAACATTCACAAATACAGAAAAGATGAGGGAATTTATCATCAGAAAGCCCCTACTCCAAGAAATACTAAAGGGGGTTTTCCAACCAGATTCAAAGAACAACAAAACAAAACCACAAATAACAGCTCCACCAAGAACACAATAAAACCAAATTTATACTATGACAACAAAAGAAAAAAAAGGGGGGAGAGGATGGAGATTAACAGTAGCAAAGGACGATGAAGCGCAGAAATACTCATAAGATAGGATACTACAATGAATATGGTAGGTATCCTTTTCATTACTTAATGGTAACCACCCTTGAAAAAACCACCACTAAAACACTTGACTTAAAAAAGGTAGCAACAGAGGAAAGAAGTATGGAATACAAACAAACAAAAACAAATGATAGAAAAACAAAAGAGAAGAATCAAACAAGATACAAAACTAACAGAAAGCAATTTATAAAAAGGCAATAGGGAACCCACAAGTGTCAATAATTACAGTAAATGTAAATGGATTAAACTTACCAATAAAAAGACAGAGAGTAGCAGAATGGATTAAAAAAGAAAATCCAACTGTATGCTGCCTACAAGAAACACATCAAGCAACAAGGATAAAAACAAATTCAAAGTGAAAGGCTGGAAAACAATACTCCAAGCAAACGACACCCAAAAAAGAAGCAGGTGTAGCAATACTCATATCTAATAATGGTGACTACAAGATAGAAAAAGTACTCAGAGACAAAAATGGTCATTTCATAATGATTAAGGGGACACTGAACCAGGAAGACATAACAATCCTTAATATATATGCACCAAACCAAGGAGCACCAAAATATATAAGACAGCTACTTATTGACCTTAAAACAAAAACAGACAAAAATACAATCATACTTGGAGACCTCAATACACCGCTGATGGCTCTAGATCGGTCATCCAAACGGAGAATCAAAAAAGATATATTGACCTTAAACGAAACACTAGAACACCTGGATATGATAGACATCTAGAAAATGCTTCATCCCAAAGCGATAGAGTATACATTTTTCTCTAGTGTACATGGAACATTCTCAAGAATTGACCATATGTTGGGCCACAAAGACAATATCAGCAAATTTAGAAAAATTGAAATTGTACCAAGCATATTTTCTGATCATAGAGCCTTGAAACTAGAATTCAACTGCAAAAAAGAGGTGGAAAAACCCACAAAAATGTGGAAACTAAACAACATACTTCTAAAAAATGAATGGGTCAAAGAAGAAATAAGCGCAGAGATCAAAAGATATATACAGACAAATGAAAATGACAATACGACATATCAGAATCTCTGGGATGCAGCAAAAGCAGTAATAAGAGGAAAGTTCATATCACTTCAGGCCTATTTGAACAAACAAGAGAGAGCCCAAGTGAACCACTTAACTTCACACCTTAAAGAACTGGAAACAGAAGAATAAAGACAACCCAAAACCAGCCGAAGAAAGGAGATAATAAAAATCAGAGCAGAAATAAATGAAATAGAGAACAGAAAAAATCAATAAAACAAGGAGCTGGTTCTTTGAAAAGATCAACAAAATTGACAAACCCTTGGCAAGACTCACCAAGGAAAAAAGGCACAGGACTCAAATAAATAAAATCCAAAATGAAAGAGGAGAAATCACCACAGACATCATAGATATACAAAAAATCATTGTAGAATACTATGAAAAACTATATGCCACCAAATTCAACAATCTATAAAAAATGGATAAATTCCTAGAACAATACAACCTTCCTAGACTGAGTCATGAAGAAGCAGAAAGCCTAAGCTGACCAATTAGCAGGGAGGAAATAGAAAAAACTATTAAAAACCTCCCCAAAAATAAAAGTCCAGGCCCAGACGGTTATACTAGTCTAGTGAATTTTATCAAACATTCAAAGAAGACTTGGTTCCTATTCTACTCAAAGTCTTCCAAAAAATTGAAGAAGAAGCAATACTTCCAAACACATTTTATGAGGCCAACGTAACCGTCATACCGAAACCTGGCAAGGATGGCACAAAGAAAGAAAACTACAGACCAATATCTCTAATGAATACAGATGCTAAAATACCTAGCAAAATACTGGCAAATTGAATACAACAACATATTAAAAAAATAATACATCATGATCAAGTGGGATTCATCCCAGAATCTCAAGGATGGTTCAACATATGTAAAATGGTTAACATAAAACACCAATCAACAAAACAAAGAACAAAAACCACATGATCTTATCAATAGATGCAGAAAAGGCTTTTGATAAAATACAACACAATTTTATGTTTAAGACTCTCAACAGAATGGGTATAGAAGGAAAATATCTCAACATGATAAAGGCCATGTATGATAAACCATCAGCTAACATCATATTAAATGGCATTAAACTGAGTACTTTCCCCCTTAAATCAGGAACAAGACAGGGTTGTCCACTGTCTCCACTCTTATTTAATGTGGTGCTAGAAGTTCTGGCCAGAGCAATCAGATAAGACAAAGAAATAAAAGGCATCCATATAGGAAAAGAAGAAGTAAAGGTATCACTTTTTGCTGATGATATGATCCTATACATCGAAAACCCGAAGCACTCCACAAAAAGATTACTAGAAACAATAAACCAATACAGTAAGGTCGCAGTATACAAAATTAACATACAAAAGTCCATAGCCTTTCTATATGCCAACAATGAAATATTAGAAAACGAACTCAAAAAATAATCCCCTTCACAATTGCAACAAAAAAATAAAATACCTAGGAATAAACATAACAAAGAATGTAAAGGACCTATATAATGAAAACTACAAAGCATTGTTAAGAGAAATAGAAAAAGACACAATGAGATGGAAAAATATTCCTTGTTCTTGGATAGGAAGAATAAATATAATTAAAATGGCCATATTACCCAAAGCAATATATAAATTTAATGCAATTCCCATCAAAATTCCTATGACATTTTTTAAAGAAATGGAACAAAAAATCATTAGATTTATATGGAACTATAAAAAACCCCGAATAGCCAAAGCAATCCTAAGGAAAAAGAATGAAGGTGGGGGCATTACAATACCTGACTTCAAACTATATTATAGGGCCACGATAATCCAAACAGCATGGTATTGGCAGAAAAATAGACACTCAGACCAATGGAACAGAATAGAAAGCCCAGAAATAAAATCACATATATATGATCAAATAATCTTTGATAAAGGGGCCAACAACACACAATGGAGAAAAGAAAACCTCTTCAACAAATGGTGTTGGGAAAACTGGAAAGCCACATGCAAAAGAATGAAACTCGACTACAGCTTGTCCCCGTGTACTAAAATTAATTCAAAATGGATCAAAGACCTAAATATAAGACCTGAAACAATAAAGTACATAGAAGAAGACATAGGTACTAAACTCATGGACCTGGGTTTTAAAGAACATTTTATGAACTTGACTCCAATGGCAAGAGAAGTATAGGCAAAGATAAATGTATGGGACTACATCAGAATAAAAAGATTTTGCTTAGCAAGAGAAACTGACATCAAAATAAACAGACAGCCAACTAAATGGGAAATGTTATTTTCGAACAACAGCTCAGATAAGGTCCTAATATACAAAATTTACAAAGAACTCATAAAACTTAACAACAAACAAACAAACAATGCAATAAAAAAATGGGAAGAGAACATGAACAGACACTTCTCCCAGGAAGAAATACAAATGGCCAACAGATATATGAAAAGATACTCATCCTTATTAGTTATTAGAGAAATGCAAATCAAAACTACAATGAGATACCACCTCACCCCTGTTAGATTAGGTATTATCAACAAGACGGGTAATAGCAAATGTTGGAGAGGCTGTGGAGAAAAGGGAACTCTCATACACTGTTGGTGGGATTGTAAAGTAGTACAACCATTATGGAGGAAAGTATGGTGGTTCCTCAAAAAACTGCAAATAGAACTACCTTATGACCCAGCAATCCCTCTACTGGGTATATACCCCAAAACCTCAGAAACATTGATACATAAAGACACATGTAGCCCCATGTTCATTGCAGCATTGTTCACAGTGGCCAAGACATGGAAACAACCAAAAAGCCCTTCAATAGAAGACTGAATAAAGAAGATGTGGCACATATACTGGCACATATACACTATGGAATACTACTCAGCCATAAGAAATGATGACATCAGATCATTTACAACAAAATGGTGGGATCTTGATAACATTATACGGAGTGAAATAAGTAAATCAGAAATAAACAAGAACTACATGATTCCATACATTGGTGGAACATAAAAAGAGACTAAGAGACATGGACAAGAGTGTGGTGGTTACCAGGGGTGGGGGGAGGGAGGACGCGGGAGGGAGGGAGGGAGAGAGTTAGGGGGAGGGGGAGGGGCACAAAGAAAACTAGATAGAGGGTGACGGAGGACAATCTGACTATGGGCGATGGGTATGCAACATAATTTAATGACAAGATAACCTAGACATGTTTTCTTTTTTTTTTTTTTTTTTAAAAAAAAAGATTATTTATTTATTTATTTACAGAGACAGAGAGAGAGTCAGTGAGAGGGATAGACAGGACAGACAGACAGGAACGGAGAGATGAGAAGCATCAATCATTAGTTTTTCGTTGTGCATTGCGACACTTTAGTTGTTTATTGAATGCTTTCTCATATGTGCCTTGACCGTGGGGTACAGCAGACTGAGTAACCCCTTGCTCGAGCCAGCGACCTTGGGTCCAAGGTGGTGAGTTTTTGCTTTAACCAGATGAGCCTGCGCACAAGTTGGCAACCTCTGGTCTCGAACCCGGGTCCTCCGCATCCCAGTCCAACGCTCTATCCACTGCGCCACCGCCTGGTCAGGCTAGACATGTTTTCTTTGAATATATGTACCCTGATTTATTAATGTCACCCCAATAACATTAATAAAAATTTATTAAAAAAATTTTTCATCTTGTCCCATGTAGAGTAAGGTTTGTCTTCGGAGTACTGTTGCGCTTTTGGACAGAATCATTGTTTGTCCTGAGTGGGTGTCCTCTGCTTTGTAGGTGCTTATAAGAGCTGTTTCTTCTATTCATTGCTTGGAAGTAATACTCAGGTGGACTCTCACCCTCTTAACAATATTAAACGCTATCATGTTGACCATATTCACCTTTGGTCCAGAGAAGCACTGCAGTGGAAGCTTTGAATGATCTGGCCTTGAAAATAGTATTTCCATCATTATTCCTTTGAAATTATTTTATAAGGCATTGATTTATTTATTATATTTTTTATGTTCATTTGAAAATATGTGTATGTAATAATAATTGTCATTACTTTTCCTTCCAGAGTTCTAGACAGATGGTCACCAGAGCCATAAAAAAGTTTGTGTAACTTTAGTTCGTTGAAATGTGTAGGAAGTTCACTTATTGCTCAATAGGGTTAGTTTTAAAAAAGTTGCAAGCATTCTTGCAAAGCATGGTAGATTTGAATATTTTGGTTATAGTGGAGTAGTTATGTATATGGAATGTTACTTGCCACTTAGGTTATCTATTTATTTTTTAAATCTTCTTACAGATTTTTTTTGTTGTTTGTATCAGTTTTTAAAGCTGTGCTCTGTGGCTGATAGAGGTATGTTCAATCTCTTTTTATAGTTATTAACATTTCTATTTTCCCTTTTAGGTGTGTGGTGTATGATTTGAGTATGTTATGAATTGCGTGTGTGTATAAATATTCCCAATCTACTGAATTTGTTAAAATGGTTTTGTGTTATTTGTAGGACCACTTTTTGGCTTCAGATCTATCTGTATGTTATCCAAAAAATTTTTTGGTTGTCATATTAAATTCTTTTAATGTTTTGCTCCTTTATGTTGTAGACTGCTCCAGGGTTTTCTATTAGTTGTGGTTGGCTGTTAACATTCAGAAGGAAGTGATTTTGGTGGATGTCAGGATGTAGAGGCACAATTTTTTTCTTATGGTTTTTCTAATACCAATTATATTATCTGATTTTTTTTCTTTCATGTAAACATTTAGCCTGACCAGGTGGTGGCTCTGTGGATAGAGCATCAGACTGGGACACAAATATTTCTGGAACCTGAAAGTATTGTAGTACAGTATTTTTATTATCTTTCCATTGTAATTGCTTTGCAATTGTACTAGTGACTTACCTTGAGGTCTGTTTTAGATGTTTACTTGAAAACTTGGAAATGTAATGATACTGTAACATCCTGTTCTTACAGGTTTTTAGGTGTAAGAAAATGAGAGGTGTTCACAGTCCATGGAACTTCAGTGAACTGAAATCAGTAAGAACTTGTTTTATCATTCCATGCAGTCATTTAAAAAAAGTTTCCAAGTGTTTTTGAACATCATCTTTAATGTGCACTTTTGGGGGTTCTAGTGGAGTATTTATGTGTATGGGATCTTCTTGGCTACATATGTTGTTTACACATCCTTAGGGGTAGATTTGTGGGTCAGATTGGTTCTAAAAGGTTGGCTATGTCCCCAACTAAGTTAGATCCAATCTCCTTGTATCATGACAAAGTTGCCCATTTTTCCTGTTTGCTGTGTGATGTATGAGTTGACTTTGGTATTCAGGGAGGGTAATTTTAGATCTTTCCAGTCCATGAAATTTCTTTAAAATGAATTTCCATTCTCTATTTTAGGACCACTTCGCCTTCCAGTGTACTTGTACATTGTGTAAATTTAATTTGGTTCTCATTTGTATTAGCCTATTATCTAAGGAGAAACCTTTATTCTACAAAATTAATTTGTGTATTTAGAAGGTGACAATGTACTGTTTCATTTTGGTAGCTGTAGAACACAGAAAAGTTTCATGTGTGTTCGGGCTTTCTTCCATGGATGGCTTTTCCCAGAATCTCCCCTTATTTTTTTTTTTCTATGTTAAATTGAACATAAGGCAATAGGATCATGAAAAATGTGGTTGATATCACTGGGGGACAATTTTTTTTTTCATTTTCTGTTGCATGAGGTTTTAGAACAGTTTCTATATATTTCTGCATCACTGATTCCAAATCTGAAATCCATTTTTTGGTGCATGCTCAAATTTTTATGCAATTTTAGTTTCTTTTTGTTACAGTTAATGGTATGCATTGGTTTTTAAATTGAAATTAAAGGGCAACGACTCTTGGATTGAACATAACCACAAGGCAATTAATGTTTTACAAACATCACTTTTACATAATTGTAGTTGTTTTTAAAGGTAAAAAATTATTATCTAATAAAAACACCTTCTTATTTTGTTTTAAGACTGAATCATGGCTTCTTTGAGTAGGCGTAAATGTAAGAATAGTCCTGACACCTTCTGTTATATATGTGGCTGTTACACAATTCAACATCAAGGGCGCAATATTTCATCATTTGTGACATGTGCATATATTGCCTATTTTCAAGTTCCCCTTGGCGATCAAGACAAGAACTGGGCTCCTCATACTGTGTGTCATAATTGTGAGGAAATGCTTCATGAGTGGACAAAAGGAAAATGCAAAGGAATGCCTTTTGGTATTCCCATGGTTTGGCGTGAACTTAAGGACCACAGCAGTGACTGTTATTTCTGTCTGATCCATACAAAGGGCATCAGCAAGAAAAAACGGCACATAATCGCATATCCTAATATTCCTTTAGCAATACGATCTATCCTATACTCTGAGACACTCTCGGTTTCAGTTTTCAATGGTTTTATTTCTTCTAAGGACAAAGAAAGTGAACATGGTGATCAAGTGTATTTTGATAAGATGCATGAGGAAATGGTTGTAGAATCTGGAGGGTCTTCTTCTGATGCCAAGCAGTCATTAACCCCTCAGCAGGTTAGCCAACCCGAATTGAATGACTTAGTAAGAGATGTGTGCCTATCAAAGAAAGCAGCTGAGTTATTGTCTCCAGGCTTCAAGAAAAGAATGTACTTCACCGGTCAGCTAAAGTATTCCATTTCAGGAAGCGTGAACAAATTTTTGCAGACCTTTTTTCCGAAGACGAACACTTGGTTTACTATCATGATATCAGTAGTCTTCTCAGCCAGCTAGGTGTTACCATTACAGTCCAACAGAATGCATCTATTTATTTATTTATTTTATTTTTTTACAGGGACAGAGAGATAGATAGGGACAGACAGACAGGAACGGAGAGAGATGAGAAGCATCAATCATCAGTTTTTCGTTGCGACACCATAGTTGTTCATTGATTGCTTTCTCATATGTGCCATGACCGTGGGCCTTCAGCAGACTGAGAAACCCCTTGCTCGAGCCAGTGACCTTGGGTCCACGCTAGTGAGCTTTTTGACCAAGCCAGATAAGCCTGCGCTCAAGCTGGCAACCCTGGGGTCTCAATCCTGGGTCCTTTCACATCCCAGTCCGATGCTCTATCCACTGTGCCACCGCCTGGTCAGGCGGCATCTATTTCTTGATAGCTCTAAATGGAGTCTGAAATGTGTTCTCCTACACAACAGTAATGTTTATGCAACGGTTCCAATTGGTTTTTCAACTCATCTGTGAGAAGATTGTAATGACATAAAAATTGTCCTCAACTTTCTGAAGTATGAGGAGCATAACTGGATCATTTGTGTGGATCTTAAAATGTTAAATTTCCTGCTAGGACAACAGAGAGATTTTACGAAGTATCCTTGCTTTCTGTGTTTGTGGGACAGCTGAGCTCAGGAGAAACACTGGACACAGAAGGAGTGGCCGGAATGTAAAGCTCTGGAAGTAAGGATGCAAAATATTGTGAATGAACCTGTAGTTAATTGAGACAGGATCATTTTTCCCCACTTCACATCAAACTTGGCTTAATGAAGCATTTTGTTCAGGCTTTGAATAGAGAAAGTGAATGCTTTCAACATATTATTTCTGCTTTTCCTGCCTTGTCTTTTGAGAAGATAAAAGCAAGTGTATTTGATGGACCTCAAATTTGAACCCTCACATGTGACGAAGAATTTGCCAAGAAGATGAATAAGGAGGAGAAAGCAGCATGGCAGTCTTTTGTGGCAGTTACGAAGAACTTCCTTGGCAACAAAAAAGCAGAAAATAATGAACTTCTGGTTCAAAGGATGCTGTTGGCTTTCCGCTACATTGGATGTAACAGCATTAAGATTCACTTCCTGACCTGACTAGGTGGTGGCACAGTGGATAGAGCATCGGACTGGGATGTGGAGGACCCAGGTTTGAGACCCTGAGGTCACCAGCTTGAGCGAGAGCTCAGCTAGTGTGAGCAAAGCTCACCAGCTTGGACCCAAGGTCGCTGGCTTGAGCAAGGGGTTCCTCAGTCTGCTGTAACCCCATGGTCAAGGCACATATAAGAAAGCAATCAGTGAACAATTAAGGTGTTGCAACAAAAAACTAATGATTGATGCTTCTCATCTCTCTCCATTTCTGTTTGTCTGTCCCTATCTATCCTCTCTCTGACTCTCGCTCTGTCTCTGTAAAAAAAAGAAAAAAAATTTACTTTCTGAACAGTCAGCTTGATAAGTTTCCTGAAAATCTTGGAGCTGTTAGTGATGAGCAGACTACTGCTGGAACATCAAATGAGATTGTCCTCAGCAAGTACACAAATACAAGAGCTACAAATGCAAATTTTTGCCTGAAGAGAATTTAAGTTAGGTTTGTGCAAATTTTATGATTAAAATAAGTGTTTTAATATGTTCTATTTTGAAATTTTAGACAAATTCTGATGCAATCATATCTTTTAGTGTATTACTGTATTTACTGCATTATATAAATTATTATATTTTCACAAAGATATTGATTGCCCAAGAAGACATTCTACTTCATTATGTTAAGCTAAATGTTGAAAATTTTACAATAAGATGAAAACCTAAAATCTTGAATTGCAAAAAAACTGTAGCTTACAGAGAAAAACTAATGTCAGGCTGGAGATCAGCACACTCGAATTAGGTAAGAAAAAGTGTTTTTGTGGATGCAACAAAAATTTTGTTCCCTCGTGTTATGTTTCATTTGCAGTTATAAGTGACCTTGTACGTTTTGGGAGTTCTTTAAAAGTATTTGACAACTTGCAAGTATAAGGACTATGTAATTACTTTTTGTTACCTATTTCTAAAGGAATCGCAAGGAGAGGAAGATACATAGTTTGTGTTTGTTATCACAGGTGTGGAGTAGAACACGGTTACCTTTACAACAGCTGTCATCACGATTCTCTGGCGCCCTCGTGTGGGCATCTGGGGGTATGACGCCTCAGTGCAGGTGCGCAGAGAAGGTGGCAGAGCGGATCCTCTATGAAGGCGGCATCCACTCTGGTGTTCACGTAGGGTGTTTTCTCTCCTTACAGAGTATTTTGAAGGAAGCGGGGGTCGGGGGAGATCTATCTTTTCTGAAGGAATGACGCTCTGTCTCTGAATGAGAGAGGTATGATCCATCTATTTTGATAAATTTTTCTGTTTTTTTTTTTCTTCTTGCAGTTCTGCTGTATGTCATTGGGAGTGTATGTTATGGGATTGATGTGAAATGCATGAAAAGTAGAAACTCCCCAGTCCATCCAACTCATCGGTAGGAAGCGCTATTATTTGTAGTCATGGTTTTTGCCCTCAATCGTACTAAGTGTTGTGTAATGTTCATTTGTATGACGTTTGTATAATACAGGTGGGTTCCAAAGTAGGTTTATGGTGGTGGGGAGAAAGAATTAATTGTTTTCCTATTTACTCATTATTGTATTATTTTCCATAGAATGACTGTCAGCCTTCATTCGGCCCACCCTGCAGAACTTTTCCCACCGTTTCCCTTGGAATCTGTGTGTTCCCTTTCGGTTTTTACATTTCAGAATGTGTCCCAAGTGGTGGCTCGTTTTTATTTTGTAAAGAAGGCGTTTTCCATCGTAGTTTTTAATTTTATGAAGTGTAAATGAATTTATTTTGCTAAGGTAAATGCATGAACGTACTTAGTTCCTGGGTGTTTTCATGTGAATGAGCCATGAAAACCTGAAGTCCTGTTTAAGTGGCAGGGCCTGTCCAGAAGCTAGAGGAAGGACCTGGAGGGAGGTGAGAGGCAGGGCTGAGAGAAAGGTGAGGGGTGCGGCTTGACCAGAGGGAAATCGGGCCCAGACCTGAGGTGAGGACGATGCGGAGGAAGAGGGAGCAAGTCGGTGGACGTGAGGTGGGGCGCTGCCATGCAGGGGCCGTTATGGTAGGGTCAGAGGTGTAGGGGTAGGGTAAGCGTGAGGGCAGCCCCGTGGCCCAGGGGATCACCGGGGAGGTGTGGCGGGGATGGGAGGGAGGGGGTGGGGGAGGAGGCGCAGCCAGCTGTGAGGAGCAGAGGAGAATCCCTGGAGTGTTTGTGGGGTGTGCGTCTCCACTCCCAATGTAAGTGAACACTTCCAGTGGAAGCATTTTTCTACTTTAATGTAGACAATATTACATTTGTAAACAATGTTGAGAAAACAATAATTCTATTTTCAAAAAGATTTTACTTACTGATTTTAGAGAGAGAAGCTGAAAGCATCCATCTGTAGTAATTGTTCCCTGTATGTGCTTTGAACAGGCAAGTCCGGGGTTTCCAAGCCAATATCAGCATTTCAGGGTGATGCTTCATCCATTGTGCCACCCCAGGTCAGGGCTATTATTAATTATTATTATTATGACTACTATTAATTTTAAAGAGCATGACGAGACTGTATTTTTGGGCAGCATTTCATAATTTTGTTGGTAGATCGTCTCTGTTCTTGTGAAGTGGATTCCCAGGCATTTTACCTGTTTTTTTGTTATTGGGTCTTAAAAAATATGTAATTCCTTCAATGGAATTTTTTTGTATATAGGTGAAATATTTATATATGACTCTTAGTTCTCCAGGTTAGTAATTTTTTTTGTTTGTAATAAGCGTTAGGTGATTCTTTTTTTTTATTTTTTATTTTTATTTTTATTTTTTATTTTTTTTCATTTTTCTGAAGCTGGAAACAGGGAGAGACAGTCAGACAGACTCCCGCATGCGCCCGACCGGGATCCACCCGGCACGCCCACCATGGGGCGACGCTCTGCCCACCAGGGGGCGATGCTCTGCCCATCCTGGGCGTCGCCATGTTGCGACCAGAGCCACTCTAGCGCCTGAGGCAGAGGCCACAGAGCCATCCCCAGCGCCCGGGCCATCTTTGTGCTCCAATGGAGCCCTGGCTGCGGGAGGGGAAGAGAGAGACAGAGAGGAAAGCGCGGCGGAGGGGTGGAGAAGCAAATGGGTGCTTCTCCTGTGTGCCCTGGCCAGGAATTGAACCCGGGTCCTCCGCACGCTAGGCCGACGCTCTACCGCTGAGCCAACCGGCCAGGGCTGGTGATTCTTATGAGTCGGCAAGGTACATAAGGTAGTATGCAGTCTAGATTATTCTATTGATGTAGGAGCAAGTCATGTGAAAGTAGTCAGAGCTTGACAGGTAAGAGGAAGAAATGAGGTCATGTGAAGAGTTGGCAAAAATTGTTTTGTGAGTTAAAGCTACGCTAATGAGTTGACAAAACAGTAACATCCATCTTAGAGTTTGAAAAGACTGTAGGTGTGGAATGCATGCTGTGGTAGAAATCCTAAGTATGTATAGTCATTACATGTACCCCCTGCAGGTCGTTCAGGGAATACACAATATGGTCAAACTTCATTTTTGACATGGAAATCTTGAGAGGGCGAATTTGGAATCTAATCTAGTAAAATGAAGGATTGTTAGCGATTGTAAAGAGGTATGAAAGTGATTTCTGAGTCACAAAAAGAAGCATTAATGGTCAGATGCCTAGTGTGGTTCTGTCTCAGAGAGATTCAGTCTCCTAACTTGTGAGATGTTCCTTGATTCCTGAAAGTTTTGGATGTCTTGTCAGCCCAGGGCAGTCATCCACAATCATTGCAAGATGGGCAGTTTTGTGTTTATTGTTATTCATCTTTGGGTTTGAGTTTGCATGGTGATATTTTAAGAGGAATTATATTTCAGATTGAGGGTTGAAAATGATCTGCTGTTTGCACTCTAGTCTTGTCTTCTTCATGTTGTTGTTCTGTGTAGATTAGGGTGTGTATTCTGAGTACTAGGGGTCTTTTGGGCTGGGTCAATCTTTGTCCTGGGTGAAGGGCTGTGCACTGGAAGTATTCACATGCATGTGTTCTTTCTATTCACTGATTGCAAATTAAATTTGCCCCCTACATTCCTGACAATACAAAAGGGAGTCATCATGGGCAAATTTGCACTCAGGTGATATTCATCTTTGGTTCAGAAACCTGAGGTAGAAGTTTGAGGTTGAACATTTCTGAACCAGAGTCATAGGAATGCAGCATTTTTATTATCTCTCTGCTGAAATTATTTTCTAACTTTACCCGTGACTTATGTTGTTTTTTGTTGTTGGTTTTTAAATGTTTCTTTGGGAAGATGTAAACATGACGATACTGTCATTACTTCCCTTACAGGTTTCTAGATGGATGGTGAGTAGAGCCATAAAGAGAGTTTATGCATTTTAAGTTCATTGAGATGTGTAGAAAGTTGGTTTATCGTTCAATACAGTCAGTTTTTTAAAAGTTCAAAGCTTTCTCAAAGAGCATCTTAGATTTGCATTGATTGGGTATGGTAGAGTAGTTATGTATATTGAAGTTATTTGCCACTTAGAGGTTATTTTTTAATATGCTTCCTGATTTTTTTTTGGGGGGGGGCAGTATAGGTTTTGAAAGGATTACCATATCCCCAAGTAAGAGGTGTGTTAAATCACTTTTTATAATTATGAATTATTCTACTTTCTGTTTTAGGCCTGTAGTTTATTATTTGAATTTGTTATTTATTGAGTGTGGACTTAGATATTCGAGGTCTATGGAATTTATTGAAAGGAATTTCTGTCCTTTATTTGTAGGACCACTTTTTGACTTCCAGCATTGTAGAAAAGTGGCTGGAATTAGACTGTTGTCCTGAGACAAGTCTTTGGTACGGACTTTGGAATGCCAAGTCCTGTGGGGGCAGAACACTGTCCTGGCAAGCACTGATAAGATTGTTTATAGGAAACAGCTGGTCCCTGTAGCCTTTTCCTGCATACCTGAAAGCTATTATTAGTTAATCATCTTTCTCTGCACCTGAATCCATTGTAGACTAATTTGACTCAGGCTCTGCTAATTTGCTTGATGAGCAAAAACACAAATAAGTTCGATGAGGCTGCAGAGATCTGGGCTCTCAGTCCTAGAGGCTGGGAGTCCCGTGTACCCATCTTTTCTCTATGTTGTGTCTTGTGTGTGTGTGTGTGTGTTTTTAACTCCTGCAGGACCTTCCTTCCATGCACACCCACTGCTGAGCTGGTCATGGCACAGTGTAGTGCATGTTATCCAAATTTCTTTTGGTTTTTGTTTCCAGTTCTTTTCATTTCTTGTCCTGTTATGGTGTAGGTAGCTCCAGCATTTTAAATTATTTTTGTGTGGCTATTAACATCCCCAGGAAGTCAATTTTGGAGATAGTAGGATGTAGAGGTGTAATATTTTTCTCTCATATAATTGTTTGACACCAGTTATATTATGAAGCAAATATTTTTCCCGTGATGAAAAGTGAGACCTTCACGGTATAAAAATAGATATAAATTTGCATCCAGTACTTGAGGTTCCATTCCAACAAGTAGGTTTTTCATGTCTATTCATAAGGTAAATGGTGTTTCATTTGTTTGTTTTTTAGTGATGTTGTGATATAGTATAGTTTGAATTAGGGTGAGGATCAGGATTCCAGATACAGGTTTATTTGTGGTTTGCTTTATATGCTAGAAAGGAACTGAGATATGTGAAACTGGTAGCAAGCAGTGTTCTGTCTTCTATCAAAGAAATTGTCCTCAGAAAAAGTCTCTTTCTAGACAGGAATCTGTGTGTAATTTTACCAAAGCAAAATAATAGTAGTTTAGAGGGTGACTGGTGGAATGTAAAAGAGTAGGAACAAAGATTCCTAGTGACATTCCGAAACAGTTGTGAAAGACTGTGTAGAAAGTCATGAGGAGAAGCAGAGAACCTGACATGCCCAGTGTTGCTTCATCACAGTGATTCAGTATCCTCAGGTGTGAGATGTTTCTCATCTCCTGAATTTTCTGGGGCATCTTTTCAGCCTAGGATTTTCACCAGCAATGTTTGAAGATGGGTGGTTTTGTGTTTGCTGCTGTTGTTCTGCAGGTATCAGCTTCCATGTGGGTAATTCAAGAGAGTCAGCATTTGTGATCTAGGATTCAAAATGACCTGCTGTTTGTATTATATTCTTTATGCTGTGCCATAGAGTAAAGTGAGAGTTCTGATTACTATTGACCTTTTGGGTGAGATCATTCTTGCATCATAGGTGCTCAGGAGCACCTGCTCATTGTATCCACTGCTCACAAGTACAGTGGTACCTTGAGATATGAGCAGACCAACATACAAGTTTTTTAAGAACTGCGACTCTGGTCATATTTTTGTTCGAGATCCAAGCAAAATTCTGAAATAGGAGTTGTGTTTTGGGAAGCTGCCGCTAGTTGGCGTGTTGGCACATGGGCCCAGTATTGGCAGCACAACACCAGCATCTCATTCTTTCTCACGTGTTACCTGCAGAATCAAGTCAAATCTCATGTGCTGTACTTGTTCTTGTATCATTTTTGTATTTTTTACTAAATTTTTTTGTGTGCTATCATGGGGCCAAAGAAAGTGAGTGTAAAGAACAGTGGTGCGTAGAAGAAGAGAATAATGTTGATAGAAGTTAAGCAAGAAATAATAGAAAAACATTAGCGTGGCGTACGACTGATTGAACTGGCAAGGCTGTATGACTGCAATACATCTACAATTTGTACCATCCTTAAACAAAAAAATGCCATCAAAAGCACAAATCCAGGAAAAGGAACTACAATTCTGTCCCAGTTAAGGAAAAATATTTATGAAGAAATGGAGAAGCTTCTGCTGGTGTGGGTGAAAGAGAAAGAGCTGGCAGGAGCTACAGTGATGGAGACTGTAATATGCGAAAAGGCCCGTATTATTTACAGCGACTTGAAGAAGAAAGAACCATCAACCTCAAAAGAGGAAGCAGAAGATATGTTTAATGCAAGTCACTGCTGGTTTGAAAATTTCAAGAAGAGATCTGGCATCCACTCAGTGGTGAGGCATGGTGAAGCTGCGAGTGCTGATGTTAAGGCAGCTGAGGAGTACATCGCACATTTTGCTGCGCTTATCGCAAAGGAAGACTACATCCCCCAACAAGCATTCAACTGTGATGAAACAGGATTGTTTTGAAAAAAAAAATTGCCCCAGAGGACTTTCATCACCGCAGAGGAGAAGAAGCTGCCAGGCCATAAACCCATGAAGGACCATCTGACCCTTGCATTGTGTGCAAATGTTAGCAGTGACTGTAAAGTAAAGCCACTGCTAGTGTATCATTCTAAAAATTCTCGAGCCTTTAAGACTCACAACATTCTTAAAGAAAAACTGCAGGTTATGTGGCATGCCGATGCTAGGGCATGGGTTACGTGGCAGATTTTTATTGAATGGGTAAATCTTGTCTTTGGTCCTGCAGTGAAGAAATATCTTCAAGAAAATAAACTCCCAATGAAAGCATTACTAATCCTTGAAAATGCTCCAGCCCACCCACCTGGTCTTGAAGATGACATTTTCGATGAGTTCAAATTTGTGAAAGTCCTGTACCTCCCACCCAACAGGACTTCAATCTTGCAACCTATGGATCAGCAGGTCATTTCCAACTTTAAAAAGCTTTACTCAAAGCACTTGTTCTGCTGCTGCTTTGAGGTACTTAGAATATAAATCTAACCCTTTGAGAATTTTGGAAAGATCACTACAACATCATGATATGTTTACTCATTATTGACTTGGCATGGCAAGAGGTTACAAGAAGAACCTTGAACTCGGCATGGAAGAAGTTATGGCCTGATGTTGTTGCAGACAGGGACTTCAAAGGATTTGAACCAGAGATCAAGATTGAGGTAGAAGTGTTGGAGAAGATTGTGTCAGTTGGAAAGTCGATGGGTCTGGAGGTAGATGAAGGCGACATAAACAAGCTCATCAAGGAACATGAGGAGGAACTCTCAACTGAGGAGTTGAAGGAGCTACAGATTATGCAACATAGGGAGCTTCTGCAAGAGATTAGTAGTGAGGAGGAGGTAGAGTCAGAGGAAGTGATTTCTACAAGTAAAATTAAAGACATGTTGGCAATGTGGGAGAAGCTTTCAAGTTTCACTGAAAAGAAACACCCAGAAAAAGTTTCAACTGGTTGTGCTTCAGTACTTTTTGCAACACCTTAGTTGTTCATTGATTGCTCTCTCATACGTGCCTTGACCACGGGCCTTCAGTAGACCGAGTAACCCCTTGCTGGAGCCAGCGACCTTGGGTTCAAGCTGGTGGGCTTTTCTTTTGCTCAAACCAGATGAGCCCGCGCTCAAGCTGGCGACCTCGGGGTCTCAAACCTGGGTCCTCTGCATCCCAGTCCGATGCTCTATCCACTGCGCCACTGCCTGGTCAGTAAATGTTTATTGATTTTTTAAAATTTTTTATTTATTTATCCATTTTAGAGGGGGGAGAGAGAGAGAGAGAGAGAAGGAGGGGAGGAGCAGGAAGCTTCAACTCCCATATGTGCCCTGACCGGGCAAGCCCAGGGTTTCGAACCGGCAACCTCAGCATTCCAGGTCGACGCTTTATCCACTGCGCCACCACAGGTCAGGCTTCAGTACTTTTTAATGACACTTGTTTGTCACTTTTTTGTAACATTTTAAAAGGCAGGCAAAAGCAAACCTCTTTGGATAGATTTTTATTCAGAAGTCCTGCAAGTGAAAGTGCCGAAACTGCAGTCAAAAAAGCAGAAACGGATGATGATTAAATGAAAAATACGTAATGTTAAGCTTAGGTTAATTTTAAAGTTAAGAAAGTGCATTTTTTTTACTATTAAGTTTTTGTGGTTTCATTTTAAGTAAAGAAAGTGCAGTGTTAGTTTTGTTTAAAGTAAAGAAAATGCAATTTTAGTTTACGTGTCTACAATGCCTGCATCCCTCCCTCCCTCCCTCCCTCCTCCTCCATCATTTACCTCTGTTAGCAGCACTCATCTGTCTCCGAGGTAAGAATACAGTACTAAATAACACTTTTTTCTTTTATATATTTTGTTATGCATTGGTAAAGTACACATGTGTGTTTCCTAATTAAAAATATGTCCTTTTTTTCATAATTTAGGATGGTTTGAGGATGTTTCACAGGGCTGGAATGGATTAAATCTATTTCAGTTATTTTAAATGGGAGAAATTTGTTTGATGTACAAGTTGACTGACTTACAAGCTTAGTTACAGAACTAATTAAACTCGTATCTCACGGTACCATTGTAATGCTCATCTTCAACCCACTAAACCCCCATGGAGAAGGTGAAACACCACCATCTTGGCTGAATCTTCCTTGGGGCGAAGTTCATCTTTGGTCTATAAAAGCACTGAAGCTGAGGCCTTGACTCTCTGGAATAGGAAACATTCAGAATGCAGTGGTTTTATTAACTTTCCTTTGAAATTATTTTCTAACTGTACTCATAATTTATGTTGAAGTCTTTTTCAGACATTGATTTGGAAACACATAAATACAATGATACTGTAATAATGTGTGCCAGTGCCAGTGCTTGGCATTTCAAATGGTCCAATTTTGCTGAGGCAGTTCAATATACTTAAGTAGCCTTCCAGGAGTCCTCTCTAAGGTCCTGAGATGAAAGGGTGAAGTAGAAAGACAGACAGTCAACTCATGGACACAGATAAAAGTGAAGTGGTTACCAGGGTGATGGGCAGACAATGCAGTGTTGAGATCTAATGGTATAAAGATGTTCACCTGAAACCTATGTACTGTGTTTAATGAATGTCACCCCATTGAATGTAATTTCTAAATGAAAAGAGAAGAGAAAGAGTGTAAGTCTACCCGGGAGTAGAGGAGAAAGGACATTACATAGCAGGTGTTCTGTGTTGTCTTTGTTGTTGCTGTTTAGGTTTCAGCTTTCATGCTGGTCGTTGAAGAGAGCCATTCTTTTAGATCTAGGATGAAAAAAGTCAAGCTGTTTCTGTTGTCATGGAGTTGTGTTCTTATTCTCTATGGAGCAGGGCTTATCTTCTTAGTAGTATTGACCTTTTGCATCTAAGAGCTGTTTGCCTGGATAAAGGTCTTCTGCATCGGAGGTGCTTAGTAGCAGCTGTTAACTTGTCAGTAATTGCCACCCTCTTGACAATGTGAACAGCCACCATTATGTACAAATATGCCCTGGGGGAAAATTCTACTTTGGTCTAGAAATTGCTGAAATGCAACATTCTTTTCTTTCTGAACTAGTGATTCATTTGGTGGTGGGAGGGGTTAAGGTATGTATTTGAAAATATATTAATGGAAGTGAAATTGTTATTCCATTTTTTTTACATGTTTTCTAATCTATGGCCATGAGAGGCATGAATAGAATTCAGGTAGCTTTAGTGAGTCAAAATTGGTAGGAACTTGTTTTATTGTTTAATATGGTTTATTCTGTTTGAAGTGTCATTGAAGATCATGTATAATGTACAGGGTTTTGGGGTATAGTGGAATGTGTAGACATACAGTAGCTTATTTGGTGCTAATGTTACTTTTTTGTGTGGCAGAGACAGAGAGAGAGAGAGACAGATAGGGACAGATAGGAAGGGAGAGAGATGAGAAACATCAATTCTTTTTTATTTTTTATTTTTTTTATTTATTCATTTTAGAGAGTAGAGAGGGAGAGAGAGAGACACAGAGAGAGGAGAGAGATGGGGGAGGAGCTGGAAGCATCAACTCCCATATGTGCCTTGACTAGGCAAGCCCGAAACATCAATTCTTTATTGAGATTCCTTAGTTGTTCATTGATTGATTTCTCATATGTGCCTTGACTGGGGGGGGGGGGGGCTACAGCAGACTGAATGACCCCTTGCTTGAGCCAGCAACCTTGGGCTCAAGCTGGTGAGCCCTGCTCAAACCAGATAAGCCCATGCTCAAGCTGGTGACCTCGGAGTCTTGAACCTGGGTCCTCCGCATCCCAGTCCGATGCTCTATCTACTGTGCCACTGCCTGGTCAGGCCTAATGTTACTTTTTTTTTTCTTTTCATTTTTCCGAAGCTGGAAACGGGGAGGCAGTCAGACAGACTCCCGCATGCACCTGACCGGGATCCACCCAGCATGCCCACCAGGGGGTGATGTTCTGCCCCTCTGGGGCATCGCTCTGTTGCATCCAGAGCCATTCTAGCTCCTGAGGTCTGCAGAGGCCACAGAGCCATCCTCAGCGCCTGGGCCATCTTTGCTTCAATGGAGCCTCAGCTGCGGGAGGGGAAGAAAGAGACAGAGAGGAAGGAGAAGGGGAGGGGTGGAGAAGCAGATGGGCGCTTCTCTTGTGTGCCCTGGTTGGGAATGAACCTGGGACTCCTGCATGCCAGGCTGATGCTCTACCGCTGAGCCAACCAGCCAGGGCGCCTAATGTTACTTTTAAAAAAATATATATCTTAACAGTTTTTTGGTGGGTAGCATTAGCTGTAAAATGGATGGTGTACTTCAGAGAGAGGTATATTACATGTTCTTTGATAATTATGAACATGTCCATTTTTTCTATTTGCTGTGTGTTATATCATTTGAGTTTATTTTCCATTGAGTGTGGTATAGATCTTCCCTGTAAAGTAAGATATAAAAATAATTTTCATTCTTCATTTCTAAGATCTGTTCTTGGTCTTCAAGTCTACTATATGGCACAGGAATTGAATTTCTCATTCTTTTGCCATCTGTTTTGGGTAGTTGCAGTATTTTATATTCATTGGATTATGTATTGAAATTCATAAGGAAGTGATCATGAAGGATGTTAAGATTGTAGGGGTGTCATTTTTTTTCCTCATAGAGTCGTTCCAATACCAGTTATTGTATCATGCCTATTTTTTTGTATAATTCAAAGAGAAACTTATGGTGTGAAATGTGCACGTGAATAGGAAGCTATTAGTGGACCTTCCAAAGGAACAATGAGCATGCTCAGGAGGTGGTTATGTAATGTTTAATTTCAGAAGTCATTTGATAGAAGTACTTTTTATGTGTGGTTATGCTTTCTTCCATTCATGACTTCTTGTAGAATTTTCTTGTATTCTTCAATAGGTGTAGTGAACATGAGGCAATA
This sequence comes from Saccopteryx leptura, assembly GCF_036850995.1. Taxonomy (NCBI): domain Eukaryota; kingdom Metazoa; phylum Chordata; class Mammalia; order Chiroptera; family Emballonuridae; genus Saccopteryx; species Saccopteryx leptura. The sequence goes on along the minus strand of NC_089507.1, from coordinate 110,611,793 downwards.
GTATCATTAATTGTGTGGCTTGCACTTTGGGCTCCTAATGTTGGCTTGCAGGTTCACTGCAGTTTTGCCTCTTCAGGACACGTGGTAGAGATTCCACTCGGCACTGTAGATGGTCCCAGTTTGCCCAGGCAGTTCCGTGTATGTCACAGCCATGTGAGAATCCTGTCAAAAATCCTGAGAAGAAAAAGTGAGGTAAAAAGACTGTGTGGACTCCTGGAATAGATAAAAGTGAAGTGGTTACCAGGGGTTGGGGGAAGGAAAGAGAAAGACAGAGGCGGATTAAGGTCAGTTGAGGCCCTTGGAATAGAAGAAAATATTGAGCCCCTTAAATAAAAGAGAGAGACAGGGAAAATAAATATACATGTTAACCATATTTTTAAATAAATAAATACTATTATGTACTATTAATGTTAAAATTGCACATATGAAACCAAACTTGGTGTCATTAGAAAAAAGTGTAAAGTTGGGGTTTTGCAGGGTCCTTCAGAAGTCAGGGCCCAGGGTGCACGTCATATGCACCTGCTGTTAAATCTACCTCTCAGAGATAGATAGATAGAGAGAGAGAGAGAGAGAGAAAGAGAGAGGAAGAGGCACAGACTTCTAATGTTTCTCTTGGGTGCTTCATTGAGTCATGAACTCTGGGAATGTTTTGATGGTGTGGGAGGAGTGTTCTGGGGTTGAATCCATCAACTTCTGCTGCATCATCAATATCAACTGCATTAAGGCACCCAATCAGGGCTAGAAAATGTGCATGTCTGACATCAATATCTGTGAGGAGATGTATGGGTCCTTTGGATATGGGTTGTTTTCTTTGTAACAGATAGCCTTGGAGAAAAAGGGAATTTTGATGGTCATTGATATTAATAGTCAAAAGTGTTATAGTCTTAAACAGGTGATGTCTGTTTAATAATATATTTTTGTAAAATGTGGAGTATAAATGAGGGATAATTTGCAGTTTTAGCCCAAAAGGTATGAGAATTCTTGTGGCCTCTGAAATGGTGTTGTGTTAAAAAGTACAGCACAGCTGTCTAGACACTCAGCACAGCTTCCTGATACAAAAGGATGAATATCCCCTTCAGTGTTCATCTTTTCCATCTTGTAGCATTCATACTGCAGATCATTAGTTCTGTTTTAGTGGGTAAACATCATCAAACCCTCTGGCTCGGTTACTGTTGTCGTATTCCTGAGGAACATATGGCTCCCACAAAGTCCTCGTGCAGGCCAGCTGCCTGGCCTCCCAAATATCCATGTTGTAATTTCTGCTGGATGGCAGCACTGTTTGAAAGTATGAGAAAATGTGCCAGTGGTCGGCAAACTCATTAGTCAGCAGCGCCAAATATCAATAGTACAACGATTAAAATTTCTTTTGAGAACCAAATTTTTTAAACTTAAACTATATAGGTAGGTACATTCCTTATCAAGGTAGTGCCTGCACGTAGTATTTTGTGGAAGAGCCACACTCAAGGGGCCAAAGAGCTGCATGTGGCTCACGAGCTGCAGTTTGCCAACTAGGGTTAAGCGGTTAAGTTTGTGGTAATTTGTCACGATAATAGTAGACAACTAGTACAGAATATAAACAGGCAAAATATTTGCTAGTAGGTTATAAATGCTAAGCAGTAAAAAATAAAGATATCAAATTGGAGAAGGCATGGCATTTTATGTAGGAATTCTAGGGCAGGCCTCACTGAGAAAGGTGACTTTTTAAAAAAGACATAAAAGTTATGAGGCTAAACTCATATTATGAATCTACCTTTGCCACCCAACTTAGTGTATCCCAAGGTTCTCTTTACCATGCCACAGTCGCAGAGCTCCAGGGAAAAGCAGCCTGGTCTCATCTCTCCAGGCAGAGGAGAACAGAAGCTCCATATACATGCATGCTGAAAATGGCTTTTCCAGTCTACCTGAATCATTACCAGCTAGAAGCAGCGGTCATTGGGACTTGGACATGAGCTGCAAAGTATAGAATGGTGACAACTCCAGTGCCATGCGGACTTTTCCTGGATGTGGACTTTTCCTGGACTCCTGCTCCCTGTGACAGCTCCTAACAGACTGAACTGTGGTTGGGTTGCATTTTTCAGGGATTTGACATGGTGATGGGGCCAACTTCGACTTGGTGAACATGTTAAGGACACTACTCTTTTATGGATTCTTGCTGTATTGGTCAAGAGTTTGCTTAAAGGCTTTTAATCACTGTAAAAAAAAATAGAAGACTGGATAAAGAATATGGGGCACATATACACCATGGTATACTACTCAGCTAGAAGAAATTATGACATCGGATCACTTACAGCAGAAGGTGGAATCTTGATAACATTATGCGGAGTGAAATAAGTGAATCAGAAAAAAACAAGAACTGCAGGATTCCATACATTGGTGGGACATAAAAACGAGACTAAGAGACATGGACAGGAGTGTGGTGGTTACAGGGGGTGAGGGGACAGAAGGAGGGAGTGGGAGAAGGGGAGGGAGAGGGGTACAAAGAAAACTGGATAGAGGGTGACGGAGGACAATCTCTCTTTGGGTGATGGGTATGCAACAGAACTAAATGACAAAATAACCTGGAAATGTTTTCTTTGAATATATGTACCCTGATTTATTGATGTTACCCCATTAAAATAAAAATTTATTTATAAAAAAAAAGATAACATTTATCTTGTTTTAATTGAAAAACCTAATTAAATTTCTTGGGACTCATAAAAAAAAGATAAAATTTATCTTGTTTTAATTGAAAAACCTAATTAAATTTCTTGGGATTCATAAAAAAAAAAACCAGTTATGAGGCTGTGAGCCATAAAGATATGGGGACCATATCTCCAAAGGGTGGTAGATGGCACTGGAGTAAGCAGACATACCAACATCTACCTCCCAGAACCAAAGTGGAGTAAAAACTAATTTTTAGAACTATCATCTGGAAAAACCAACTTTGGACTAAACTAAGAGGACTCTTCAACCAAGGAACACTGAAGAAGCCACACCGAGACTGGTAGAAAAAGCGGAAACGCGGAGAGGGCTGCCCAGCTCCCCGGAGCGAACGGCAGCAGGGAGAGACTTGCGTGGTGGGAAGTGAGTTTAGCAGAGGGGGAAGGGTCCTGAGCCCCAGGAACAAAGCCCCAGCCTGCAGCCCCAGAGCCCAGAAGAGGTGTAAGGACAGTATTTAGCTGGAAACAAGTCAGGATACTATTTATGAGAAAGAGTCTGATTTCTCAGACCCAGGATCCTTAAAGGAACCGCGCAGAACATCTCTCTCACAAACACCCGGGGCTCCTGGGGATGGAGGGAGAGAGGAGAGGACCAGAGTAACAGGAAGAGAGTGTAATCTAGGAGGCACAGGGAGAAACATTTTGGAAGATAGCCACCCTAACCCATGGGACGAGTCACTCCCCAAAGCTGAAGTGAATATTTCCCCTGGAAACAGCAATACCAGCAAAGGGAAGCAGGAGAGCAGCCAAACAAGCTCCCCTGCAGCACTCAGAGCAGAGTCACATAGAAGGAGGGATCTTTTGGATCTACAGTAGTGAGTCTTAGGGCTCGCCGGAGGGCCGGCGGCAGTGGGAGACAAAAGTGCAGTTCTGCTGGCAGGGGCAGAAGCCAGCTGACCACCACTGGGCTCAGGTGTGAGCTCAATCTTGCCTGGCTGGGGGAAGGGGGCGTGCAAAAGCGGTCAAACTCAGCTGCCGGCAGCCTGTAATCCAGCCTGCGGGAGAAAGGCAGGAACCACAGAAAGGGTGGAGACAAGCCCCAGGGCAAGGGCAGAGGAGCACAGCCTTGCCCTGCCCGTGCAACCCAGGCTTACGGTCTGATTTGGTAACCGGCTTCTCTTGTGGGGGTGGAGCCAAAAGCCCAAAAGAGGTGGAGTTCCGCTACTGAGCTGAGCTTGGGCATGCATTCCTGCCTGGTGGTAGAGCCAAGACTAGCAACCGTTCCTCGAGCGGGCTCCTCCTGCAAGGGCAAGGTGAAAGCCCGGAAACAGGCGGAGACCCGCAGCTTAGCAAAGGTGCTTGCCAGTGCCCTCAGGACTGAGCATAACGTCACACACGGGGGCGGGGCAAAGGCCAAGGCCACAAACACTTGTACACCCGAGCACGTGATCACAGCCACTCCCGTGAAGAGAAAATGCAGAGGCAGAGAAATACAACACAAATATACCAAGAGAAATCCCCAGAAAAGGACCTAAGTGAATCAGATATAACCAAATTACCAGATGCAGAGTTTAAAATAACGATTGTTAGGATGCTCAAAGATATTAGAACAATAATAGATGGCCATTATGAAAACCTAACTAAAGAGATAACAAATATAAAATAGGACATTGAAATAATAAAAAAGAATCTGTCAGAAATGACAAATACAACATCTGAAATAAAGAATACAATGGAAGGAATTAAAAGCAGGATGGATGAAGCAGAGAATCGAATCAGTTAGTTAGAGGACACGATAAATAAAGGCACGGAAGCAGAGCAGAAAAAAGAAAAGAGACTCAAAAAGTCTGAGGAAACTCTAAGAGAGCTCTGTGACAACATGAACAGAAACAACATCCGCATCATAGGGGTTCCTGAAGAAGAAGAGAAAGAACAAGGGATAGAAACTTTGTTCAAACAAATCATAGCAGAAAACTTCCCCCAATTAAGGCAGGAAAACATTTCACATGTTCAGGAAGCACAGAGAACTCCATTAAGGAGAAACCCAAAGAAACCAACAACAAGACACATCATAATTAAAATACCAAAGCTATGTGATAAAGAGAAAATATTAAAAGCTGCTAGAGAAAAAAAAGGCTATCACCTACATAGGAGCCCCCATAAGGATGACTTCTGACTTCTCAACAGAAACACTTGAGGCCAGAAGGGAATGGCAAGAAATATTCAAAGTAATGCAGAACAAGAACCTACAACCAAGACTACTTTATCCAGCAAGGTTATCATTTAAAATTGAAGGAGAAATAAAAAGCTTTACAGACAAAAAAAACCTCAAGGATTTCACTGCAACCAAACCAAGGCTGCAAGAAATGCTAATGGACCTGTTGTAAACAGATCAAAGGAAAAAAAGAATATAGCAAAAGAGAAATACAGTTTTAAAGAAAAAAAATGGCAGTAAACAATTACATATCAGTAATAACCATAAATGTTAGTGGATTAAATGATCCGATCAAGAGACATAGGGTAGCTGCGTGGATAAGAAAACAGGACCCATACATATGCTGTCTACAAGAGACACACCTTAAATCAAAAGATGCACACAGACTGAAGATAAAAGGATGGAAAAAAAATATTTCATGCAAATGGAAATGAAAAAAAAGCTGGGGTAGCAATACTTATATCAGACAAAATGGACTTTAAAACAAAGACCATAGTTAGAGATAAAGAAGGTCACTACATAATGATAAAGGGAGCAATCCAAAAGGAAGATATAACCATTATAAATATCTACACACCTAATATAGGAGCACCTAAATATATAAAGCAGACTTTGATGGACTTAAAGGGCGAGATCAACAGCAATACTATAATAATAGGGGATTTCAATACCCCATTAACATCATTAGATAGATCCTCAAGAAAGAAAATTAACAAAGAAACAGCAGACTTAAAGGACATATTAGATCAACTTGATTTAATAGATATCTTCAGAACCTTTCACCCTAAAACAGCAAAAGAGAAAAGCAGCATATACATTCTTTTCAAGTGCTCATGGTACATTCTCTAGAATAGACCACATGTTAGGGCACAAAAGTGGTCTCAAGAAATTTAAGAAGATTGAAATCATATCGAGCACTTTCTCTGATCACAATGGCATTAAACTAGAAATCAACCACAATAGAAAAATTGAAAAACATTTAAACACTTGGAAACTAAATAGCATGTTATTAAATAACGAATGGGTTAACATTGAGATCAAAGAAGAAATTAAAAAATTCCTAGAAACAAACAATAATGAGCATACATCAACTCAAAATTTATGGGACACAGCTAAAGCAGTCCTGAGAGGGAAGTTTATAGCATTACAGGCATACCTCAAGAAGGTAGAAAAAGCTCAAATAAACAACTTAACCCTGCATCTAAAAGAACTAGAAAAAGAACAGCAAGTAAAGCCCAGAGGTAGTAGAAGGAAGGAAATAATAAAGATCAGAGCAGAAATAAATGACACAGAGGCTGAAGAAACAATACAGAGGATCAATGAAACCAGGAGCTGGTTCTTTGAAAAGGTAAACAAGATCTATGAACCTTTAATGAGACTCATCAAGAAAAAAAGAGAGAGGACTCAAATAAATAAAATTAGAAACGAGAGTGGAGAAATAACAACTGACACACAGAAATACAAAATATTGTAAGAAAATACTATGAAGAACTGTACGCCAAAAAACTAGACAACCTAGATGAAATGGACAAATTCCTTGAATCATATAATCTTCCAAAAATCAATCTGGAAGAATCAGAAAACCTATACAGACCAATTACAACACATGAGATTGAAACAGCTATCAAAAAACTCCCAAAAAAGAAAAGTCCTGGGCCTGATGGCTTCACAAGTGAATTCTACCAAATATTCAAAGAAGAACTAACTCCTAACCTTCTGAAGCTATTTCAAAAAATTCAAGAGGAAGGAAGACTTCCAAACTCCTTTTATGAGGCGAGCATAATTCTGATTCCAAAACCAGGCAAAGACAACACAAAAAAAGAAAATTATAGGCCAATATCCCTGATGAAGTTAGATGCAACATTCCTCAACAAAATATTAGCAAACCGGATCCAGCAATATACGAAAAAACTCATACACCATGATCAAGTGGAATTTATTCTTGGGAGGCAAGGCTGGTACAATATTCGCAGATCAAACAATGTGATTCATCACATAAACAAAAGAAAGGAGAAAAACCACATGATAATTTCAATAGATGCAGAAAAAGCATTTGGTAAAATCCAGCACCCATTCATGATCAAAACTCTCAGCAAAGTGGGAATACAGGGAACATACCTCAACATGATAAAGGCCATGTATGAGAAACCCACAGCCAACATCATACTCAATGGGCAAAAATGAAAAGCAATCCCCTTAAGATCAGGAACAAGGCAGTGGTGCCCCCTTTCACCACTCTTATTCAACATAGTTCTGGAAGTCCTAGCCACAGCAATCAGACAAGAAAAAGAAATAAAAGGCATCCATATTAAAAAAGAAGAGGTAAAACTATCATTATTTGCAGATGATATGATATTGTACATAGAAAACCCTAAAGTCTCAGTCAAAAAACTACTAAACCTAATAAATGAATTTGGCAATGTGGCAGGATATAAAATCAATACTCAGAAATCAGAGGCATTTTTATACACCAATAATGAACTGTCAGAAAGAGAAATCAAGGAATCAATCCCCTTTACCATTGCAACCAAAAAAATAAAGTACCTAGGAATAAATCTAACCAAGGAGATGAAAGACTTCTACTCAGAAAATTATAAAACATTGATAAAAGAAATCAGGGAAGATACGAATAAGTGGAGACATATTCTGTGCTCATGGTTAGGAAGAATAAACATCATTGAAATGTCTATATTACCCAAAGCAATTGATAAATTCAATGCAATACCGATTAAAATACCAATGACTTACTTCAAAGATATAGAACACATATTCCAAAAATTTATATGGAACCAAAAGAGAACACGAATAGCCTCAGCAATCTTGAAGAGGAAGAATAAAGCAAGAGGGATCACACTTCCGGATATCAAGTTATATTATAAGGCCATTGTACTCAAAACAGCATGGTACTGGCATAAGAACAGGCACAAAGATCAATGGAACAGAACTGAGAACCCAGAAATAAACCCACACTTTTATGGACAACTGATATTTGACAAAGAAGTAAAGACAGCCTCTTCAACAAATGGTGTTGGGGAAATTGGACAGCAACCTGCAAAAAAGTGAAACTAGACCACCAACTTACACCACTCACAAAAAGAAACTCAAAATGGATAAAAGACTTAAATGTAAGCGGTGAAACCATAAGCATCTTAGAAGAAAACATAGGCAGTAAGCTCTCTGACATCTCTCGCAGCAATATATTTGCTGATTTGTCTCCACAGGCAAGTGAAATAAAAGACAGGATAAACAAATGGGACTTTATCAAACTAAAAAGCTTCTGCACAGCTAAAGACAATAAGAACAGAATAAAAAGACAAACTACACAATGGGAGAATATATTTGACATTGCATCTGATAAGGGGTTAATAACCAAAATTTATAAAGAACTTGTAAAACTTAATACCAGAAAGACAAACAATCCAATCCAAAAATGGGCAAAGGAAATGAATAGACACTTCTCCAAAGAGGACACACAGATGGCCAAAAGGCATATGAAAAAATGTTCAACATCACTAATGATTAGAGAAATGCAAATTAAAACCACAATGAGATATCATCTCACACCAGTCAGAATGGTGCTCATCAATAAAACAACACAGAATAAGTGCTGGCGAGGATGTGGAGAAAAGGGAACCCTCCTGCACTGCTGGTGGGAATGCAGACTGGTGCAGCCACTGTGGAAAACAGTATGGAGATTCCTCAAGAAATTAAAAATCGAACTGCCTTTTGACCCAGCTATACCACTGTTAGGAATATACCCCAAGAACACCATAGCACTGTTTGAAAATAAGAAATGCACCCCCATGTTTATGGCAGCATTGTTCACAATAGCAATGATCTGGAAACAGCCCAAGTGTCCGTCAGAGGACAAGTGGATTAAAAAGCTTTGGTATATATATACTATGGAATACTACTCAGACATAAGAAGTGATGACATAGGATCTTTTACAACAATATGGATGGGCCTTGATAACATTATACTGAGTGAAAGAAGTAAATCAGAAAAAACTAAAAACTATATGATTCCATAAATAGGTGGGACATAAAGATGAGACTCAAAGACATGGATAACAGGGTTGGGGTTACAGGGTGGGGGGAGGAGAGGGAGGTGGTTGGGGGAGGGGAGAGGCACAAAGATCATGGCTTTTCAGCATTTGCCATATTCCCCCTTTAATCTATAGACAGACAGCAAATATTTACTTATGGTGTTTACACTATAAAGACTGCTGTCTTAGGGACAAATGCTGATGAACTATGTCAGCAGTTCCTCCTTCTTCAAAGACTTATATGTCAACATAGAGCTCCATGTTTCATAGGACATACTCAAGCTCACTCCATGCTCCCTGGAGCTTTAACACAAAGGAATGCCCCCATCTTTTTTTTTTACTCTTTTTTTTGTTTGTTTGTTTTTTCTTGTATTTTTTCTTTTATTTATTTATTTTTTGTATTTTTCTGAAGATGGAAATGGGGAGGCAGTCAGACAGACTCCCGCATGCGCCTGACCAGGATCCACCTGGCATGCCTACCAGGGGGGAATGCTCTGCCAATCTGGGGTGTTGCTCTGTTGCAACCATAGCCATTCTAACAACTGAGGCAGAGGCCATGGGGCCATTCTTAGTGCCTGGGGTGGCTTTGCTCCCGTGGAGCCTTGGCTGTGGGAGGGGAGGAGAGAGACGGAGAGGAGCGAGAGGGGGAGGGGTGGAGGAGTAGATGGGCGCTTCTCCTGTGTGCTCTGGCCCAGGAATCCTGCACACCAGGCCAATACTCTACCACTGAGCCAACCGGCCAGGGCCTAGGAATGCCCTTGTTGATCAAGCTACCCAAAAGAGAATTATATGGAGCAACCATGACAGACTGAACAAGTCAGTCTCATACTATTCGTCACCAGAACGCTGCAGCCCGGTGTAAACAGTTTCAACTTTCTCGGGAAGCAGCACGGCAGATTGGGAAATCCTGTCCAAGGGGTCCTATACTGCCCCCTCATTTGGAGTTAACCCTCAAGGATCCCTTCCAGGACAACTTTGGCAGATGGATGTTACTCATATACCTTCATTTGGCAAACAGTCGTATGTCCACATTACAGTGGCTTCATATTCCGGATCTATAGTAACCTCTGTCAGAACAGGAGAGGCTGCTAAGCATGTCTGTATACATTGTTCTATTATTGGATTTCCTAAACTGGCTTAACTGAAAATGCTCCTGCATATGGAGCAAAAGCATTTACTGTATTTTGTCATGCTTACAATCTTTAAAGTTAAGGTATTATTAAAGTGTATTCAGCAAACATTTTAAGATCAATTAAAAAAAAAAACAATTTAAAAGGGGGTAGTCATATCCTGGAACTCCTACGGGTCTAGCATATCATGCTTTTTACTTAAAAAAAATTTTTTTTTTTTTACATTTCTTTTGAATGCTGATGAACAGGAGACACCAAATCTTTTTCGCCTGCAAACTACTACCTTCTTTATTAGATCCAGCTAATAACACTGTTTTGTCTTTTTCCAAATAGCTCCAGATATATGGAAAAGATTTATATAGGCGGATGGGGATCCTCAAACCCCTCAGCGAGATCTTCTGAGCATGGCTTTTAAGATACCTAGAGGCAGAAAAAGCCCAATAGAGATCAGGGGAACTACCAGCTTTTAGGATACGCCCTTAAAGGCTCCAACGCCCCAAAGGGGTCTCCTAGGATACCATCTGGGTCCTGCTTCAATAGTGGAAAGGAAGGTCATTAAGCTAAAGCCTGCCAGGCTTACATGCCTCTGCTGTGAGGAAACAGGGACACTGGAAGGTGGGCTTCCCCCTCGCTCCTCTAAGGGAGGGTTCAGTCTCTTCCAGCCCTGTTCCAGCCACCTATGATCTAACCTTGCCCAGAAAGCTGGGATTTGCCACTGAAGGCTGAAGGTGCCCTGGGTCATCAGCCCCATCTACGACACTGTGGACGAGCCCAGAGTATTTCTTCCAAGAAGCAGGTAAACTGATCTCATTTGCACAAGGGCCACTTAACTATGTTTTGCCTGAATAGTTAGGTTTTTTATTCTTCCCTCAAAGATCTCTGTTGTGGGTGTTGATAGTCCTATTTTCTGCTGCTTTGCTTAATATATAGTGTTTCCTGTATCCCTCCTATCTCAATGCCCCACTCATATTTCAGGCTGGGACCTACTCCTAATTTAGAGCTCTCTTTCCTCCTTTTGCCAACTTCTATTATGAATCTCCCTTTGCCACCCAACTTAGTGTATCCCAAGGTTCTCTTTACCATGCCACAGTCGCAGAGCTCCAGGGAAAAGCTACCTGGTCTAATCTCTCCAGGCAGAGGAGAACAGAAGCTCTATATACATGCATGCTGCAAATGGCTTCTCCAGTCTACCTGAATCATTACCAGCTAGAAGCAGCGGTCACTGGGACTTGAACATGAGCTGCAAAGTATATAATGGTGACAACAATTCCAGTGCCATGTGTACTTTTCCTGGATGTGGACTTTTCCTGGACTCCTGCTCCCTGTGAGAGATCCTAACAGACTGAACTCGGGTTGGGTTGCATTTTTCAGGGATTTGACATGGTGATGGGGCCAACTTTGACTTGGTGAACATGTTAAGGACACTACTCTTTTATGGATTCTTGCTGTATTGGCCAAGAGTTTGCTTAAAGGCTTTCAATCACTGTAAAAAACATAGAAGGCTGGATAAAGAAGATGGGGCACATATACACCATGGTATACTAGTCAGCTAGAAGAAATTATGACATCGGATCACTTACAGCAGATTGGTGGAATCTTGATAACATTATGCGGAGTGAAATAAGCGAATCAGAAAAAAACAAGAACTGCAGGATTCCATACATTTTTGGGACATAAAAGTGAGACTAAGAGACATGGACAGGAGTGTGGTGGTTATGGGGGGTGGGAGGAGGGACGGAGGGAGGGGGGGAGGGGGGAGGGGTACAAAGAATACTGGATGGAGGGTGATGGAGGACGATCTCTCTTTGGGTGATGGGTATGCAACAGAACTAAATGACAAAATAACCTGGAAATGTTTTCTTTGAATATATGTACCCTGATTTATTGATGTCACCCCATTTAAATAAAAATTTATTTATAAAAAAAAAAGATATGGGGACCAGGGGTGGAGAGCCTTCTGAAATAGGACCAGTGAGAGCAAAGGTTTTGAGGCAGGATGTGGTTTGGTTATGAGGTATAGCAGGGAGGCCAGTGCAGCTGGGGCAGAGTGAACTCAGGAAAGAGTGAAGCAGATGAAGTAGAAAGGAAGGGAGCCATTTTTGGAATACCCTGGAGGTCATAGCAAAGACTTTGGCATTTGATCTGAGTGCCAGGAGCCAAGAGAAGCTTTCATCCAGGGAGTGCATGGCCTGACCTGCCTTTAAGCTGGGCCATCTGGCCTGTGTTGAGAACAGATTTCAGGGAAGTGTGAGTAGAAAAGCAAAAATCTGAGAAAGATGTTGGTGGCTTATACATAGTTCTGTGTAGTAGAAGTAGTGAGAAACAGTCATGTTTATTTAATTTTGAAAGTATAGCTGGCAGAGTTTTCTGACTGACCATTTGTGGAGGATGTGATTGAGGGAAAGGGGTATGTTTCACAACACTTACCATAAAACAAATTCAAGATTATGGAATGTAGTGATCAAAATCTGGAGTCTTACAACATTTTGAACATTTCAAAATCACTTTATGCAGTTATGGTGGATTGATTGGGTGGATTACCTGTGCTTGCGTGTATATGAGTGGGTGTGCACATGCACTCCCTGGATGTTGAGAAAACGTCCAGATTTCTAACTGACATTTCTTCTTTACATCAAGTTTTAGGCAGAACCTCATATTAGACTTCTAAGATATATAAAACTTTTTTTGTTAATGGCCACTGCCAGCTTGGAAGGTAATTAGAATAAGTAAATTTTGTCTAGAAGCCAAGGAAAGAAAAGCTATCTGGCATTGAGATAAAAAAGGATGACTTTATTGTTTTCCCAGACCTTGTACTTGCAGCTGGACTCTGCGGCACAGCACAAGAGGAAAATCATGCCCTCCCTCCCGTGCCTTTGTGAACCTAGAACAAAACAATTACATTTTTAGAAGAAACCATTTAGAAGACAACCAATTTCACTGCAAACATCCAGGAATCCAACAGCTTAACATGGTTCTGGTTGGTATAACATCTTTAAAATTGTGTCTCAGCTGCTGTGTCACTCCTAGTGTTTACTATTATTTGGTGGCAGAAACCATATGACTTGGTACCTGCTGTGTGCAGTCCCCTGTGGCAGGCTGCCACCATCTTGGCCATGTGGCTGCACAGTGGTGGGAAACAGGCCTCTGAGTCAGTTCCTCTTGGGGGGGGGGGTGGGAGCATGGGGAAGAAATTGCTTCACAACAGCTGGGTAGACAAATGGCTAATTAAACTCGTACCTGACTCTTTTTTAAAAACTGATTTTAATTTATTGTGTTTGCATAGATTTTAGTGTCACCCTGAGTGCATCCCCCTCCCCCATATTCACCTCAACATCTCTCTTGCCCCCCCTCCCCATAGCGCCCTCCCCCCTTCCCTTCAGGATTATCCCATCCTATCATCCCCTTTCCCTCTGTCCGCTTTTCCTCTGGTCCCTTTGATCCCTCCTCTGTCTCAATTCTGTTCCTCAGTTCCATTTGTTCATTGGATTCCTCAAATGAGTGAGGTCATATGATATTTTTCTTTCTCTGCCTGGCTTATTTCACTCAACACAATACAGTAGTTTCCAGGTCCCTCCATGTTGTCACAAAAGGTAATATTTCCTTCTTTTTCATGGCCCCATAGTATTCAATTCTGTATATGTACCATAGCTTTTTAAAAAAATTTTATTTTATTTATTTGTTGCATAGAGGAGAGAGAGAGAAAGAGAGAGAGAGAGAGAGAGAGAGAGAGAGAGAGATGAGGAAGGAGGAGCAGGAAGCATCAACTTCCATATATGCCTTGACCAGGCAAACTTGGGGTTTCAAACCAATGACCTCAGCATTCCAGGTTGAAGCTTTATTCACTGTGCCACCACAGTTCAGGCTGTACTGTAGATTTTTAATCCACTTGTCCACTGACGGACACTTGGACTGTTTCCAGATCTTGGCAATTGAGAACAATGCTGCCATAAACATGGGGGTGCATTTTTTCTTTTGAATCAGTGGTATGGTGTTCTTTGGATATATTCCTAAAAGTGGGGTGGCTGGGTCAAAAGTCAGTTCGATTTTTAATTTTTTGAGGAATCTCCATACTGTTTTCCACAGTGGCTGAACCAGTCTGCATTGCCTCCAACAGTGCAGGAGGGTTCTCTTTTCTCCACATCCTGGCCCAGCACTTATTATGTGTTGTTTTGTTAATGAGCGCCATTCTGACTGGTGTGAATTGATATATCGTTATGGTGTTAATTTGCATTTCTCTAATGATTAGTGATTTTGAGCATTTTTTCATCTGCCTATTGGCCATCTGTATGTCCTCTTTGGAGAAGTGTCTATTCATTTCTTTTTTTTTTATTTAGACAATTAATTTTAACGGGGTGAAATTGATTAATTAAGGTACATAGATTCAGAAAAAACATCTCCAGGTCATTTTGACATTTGCTTATGTTGTATACTCACCACCCAAAGTCAGATTGTCTTCCATCACCTTCTATTTGGTTTTCTTTGTGTCCCTCCCTTCCCCTTCCCCTGGTAACCACCACACTCTTGTCCATATCCCTGAGTCTCATTTTTGTGTCCTACCTATGTATGGAATTATATAGTTCTTAGTTTTTTCTGATTTACTTAGTTCATTCAGTATAATGTTATCAAGGTCCATTCATGTTGTTGTAAATGATCCTATGTCATCATTTCTTATGGCTGAGTAGTATTCCATAGTGTATATATACCACATCTTCTTTATCCAATCATCTATTGAAGGGATTTTTGGTTGTTTCCATGTCTTGGTCACTATGAACAATGCTGCAATAAACATGGGGCTGCATGTGTCTTTATGTACCAATGTTTTTGAGTTTTGGGGGTATATAACCAGTAGAGGGATTGCTGGGTCATATGGTAGTTCTATTTTTAATTTTTGAGAACCACTATACTTTCTTTTATAATGGTTGTACTACTTTACATTCCCACTAACAGTGAATGAGGGTTCCTTTTTCTCCAGAGCCCCTCCAACACTTGTTATTACCTATCTTGTTGATAATAGCTAATCTAACGGGTGTGAGGTGGTATCTCATTGTAGTTTTGATTTGCATTTCTCTAACAGCTAGTGAAGATGAGCATCTTTTCATATATCTGTTGGCCATTTGTATTTCTTCCTGAGAGAAGTGTCTGTTCATGTCCTCTTCTTTTTTATTGGATTGTTTGTTTGTTTGTTGTTGAGTTTTATGAGTTCTTTGTATATTTTGGATATTAGGCTCTTATCTGTGCTGTTGTTTGAAAATATCATCTCCCATTTAGTTGGCTGCCTATTTGTTTTGTTGTCAGTTTCTTTTGCTGTACAAAAGCTTCTTAGTCTCATGTAGTCCCTTTCATTTATCTTTGCCTTCATTTCCCTTGCCTTTGGAGTCAAATTCATAAAGTGCTCTTTATGGCCAAGGTTCATGAGTTTAGTACCTATGTTTTCTTCTATGTAGTTTATTGTTTCAGGTCTTATATTTAGGTCTTTGATCCATTTTGAATTAATTTTAGTACAAGGGGACAAACTGTAGTCGAGTTTCATTCTTTTGTGTGTGGCCTTCCAGTTTTCCCAGCACCATTTGTTGAAGAGGCTTTCTTTTCTCCATTGTGTATTGTTGGCCCCTTTATCAAAGATGATTTGACCATATATATGTGGTTTTATTTCTGGGCTCTCTATTCTGTTCCATTGGTCTGAGTTTCTGTTTTTCTGCCAATGCCATGCTGTTTTTATTGTCATGGCTCTATAATATAATTTGAAGTCAGGTATTGTGATGCCCCCAGCTTCGTTCTTTTTCCTTAAGGTTACTTTGGCTATTCAGGTTTTTTTATAGTTCCATAGAAACCTGATGATTTTTTGTTCCATTTCTTTAAAAAATGACATTGGAATTTTGATGGGAATTGCATTAAATTTGTATATAGCTTTGGGTAATATAGTCATTTTGACTATATTTATTCTTCCTATCCAAGAACAAGGAATATTTTTCCAATTTATTGTATCTCTTTCAATTTCTCTTAACAATGCTTTGTCGTTTTCATTATATAGGTCCTTTACATTCTTTGTTATATTTATTCCTAGGTATTTTATTTTTTTTGTTGTAACCATGAAGGGGATTATTTTTTGAGTTTGTTTTCTGATGTTTCATTGTTGGCATATAGGAAGGCAATAGATTTTTGTATATTAATTTTGTACCCTGCGACCTTACTATATTGGTTTATTGTTTCTAATAGTCTTTTTGTGAAGTCTTTGGGGTATTTGATGTATTGGATCATATCATCTGCAAAAACTGAAACCTTTACTTCTTCTTTCCCAATATGAATGCCTTTTATTTTTTTCTCTTGTCTGATTGCTCTGGCTAGAACTTCCAGCACTATATTGAATAAGGGTGTAGAGAGTGGGCAACATTGTCTTGTTCCTGATTTTAGAGGAAAAGTCCTCAGCTTTATGCCCTTTAATATGATGTTAGCTGATGGTTTGTCATAAGTGGCTTTTATTATGTTGAGATATTTTTCTGCTATACACATTTTGTTGAGTGTTTTAATCATAAAGTGGTGTTGTATTTTATCGAATGCCTTTTCTGCATCTATTGATAGGATCATATGGTTTTTCTTCTTTGTTTTGTTGATATGGTGTATTACATTAACTGTTTTATGTATGTTGAACCATACTTGTGATTCTGGGATGAATCCCACTTGATCATGATTGACTACTTTTTTTTTTTTTTCTTTTCTTTCATTTTTCTGAAGCTGGAAACAGGGAGAGACAGTCAGACAGACTCCCGCATGTGCCCGACCGGGATTCACCCGGCACGCCCACCAGGGGCGACGCTCTGCCCACCAGGGGGCGATGCTCTGCCCATCCTGGGCGTCGCCATGTTGCGACCAGAGCCACTCTAGCGCCTGAGGCAGAGGCCACAGAGCCATCCCCAGCGCCCGGGCCATCTCTGCTCCAATGGAGCCTTGGCTGAGGGAGGGGAAGAGAGAGACAGAGAGGAAAGCGCGGCGGAGGGGTGGAGAAGCAAATGGGCGCTTCTCCTGTGTGCCTTGGCCGGGAATCGAACCCGGGTCCTCCACACGCTAGGCCGATGCTCTACCGCTGAGCCAACCGGCCAGGGCCTACATTTTTAATGTATTGTTGTATTCAATTTGCTAGTATTTTAGCATGTGTATTTATTAGAGATATTGGTCTGTAGTTTTCTTTCTTTGTGTTGTCCTTGCCAGGTTTTGGTATGAAGGTTATGTTGGCCTCATAAAATGTGTTTGGAAGTATTGCTTCTTCTTCAATATTTTTGGAAGACTTTACGTAGAATAGGAACCAAGTCTTCTTTGAATGTTTCATAGAATTCAGTAGTATAGCCGTCTGGCCCTGGACTTTTATTTTTTGGGAGGTTTTTGATAGTTGTTTCTATTTCCTCCCTGCTTATGGGTCTGTTTAGGCATTCTACTTCATGACTTAGTCTAGGAAGATTGTATTGCTTTAGGAATTTATCCATTTCTTCTATATTGTTAAATTTGGTGGCATATAGTTTTTCATAGTATTCTACAATAATTCTTTGTATATCTGTGATATCTGTGGTGATTTCTCCTCTTTCATTGTGGATTTGGTTTATATGAGTACTTTCTCTTTTTTCCTTAGTGAGTCTTGCCAAGGGTTTTTCAATTTTGTTGATCTTTTCAAAGAAGCAGCTCCTTGTTATATTGATTTTTTTTCTATAATTTTTCTGTTCTCTATTTCATTTATTTCTGCTCTGAGTTTTATTATTTCTTTTATTCTGCTGGTTTTGGGTTGCCTTTGTTTTTTTTTCTTTCTAGTTCCTTATGATGTGAAGTTAAGTTGTTTACTTGGGCTCTCTCTTGTTTGTTCATATAGGCCTGTGGTGATATGAACTTCCTTCTTATTACTGCTTTTGCTGCAACCCAGAGATTCTGATATGTTGTATTATCATTTTTGTTTGTCTGTATGTATCTCTGCCTTTATTTCTTCTTTGACCCACTCAGTTTTTAGAAGTATGTTTAGTTTCCACATCTTTGTGGGTTTGTTTACCTCCTTTTTGCAGTTGAATTCTAGTTTCAAAACTTTATGGTCAGAAAATATTCTTGGAATGATTTCAGTCTTTCTGAATTTGTTGATGTTATTTTTGTGGCTCAACATATGGTCAATTCTTGAGAATGTTCCATGTACACTGAAGAAAAATATATATTCTGGCGCTTTGGGATGAAATGTCCTGTGGATGTCTATCATATCCAAATATTCTAGTGTTTCATTTAAGGCCAATATTTCTTTATTGATTTTCTGTTTCGATGAATGATTTAGAGCTGTCAGCCATGTATAGAGGTCTCCAAGTATGATTGTATTTTTGTTGGTTTTTATTTTTAGGTCAGTTAGTAGATGTCTTATATACAGTGTGTTCATAAAGTCATGGTGCACTTTTGACCGGTCACAGAAAAGCAACAAAAGATGATAGAAATGTGAAATCTGCATCAAATAAAAGGAAATCTCTCCCAGTTTCATACCTATTCAGTGCAGTTCGATGTGGGCTCACACACAGATTTTTTAGGGCTCCTTAGGTAGCTATCCCATATAGCCTCTATAGACTCGTCACTAACTGATGGCCTACCAGAACAGGGTTTCTCCACCAAACTGCCAGTTTCCTTCAACTGCTTATCTCACCAAGTAATGTTATTCCTATGTGGTGGCGCTTCGTTATAAATGCGCCGATATTCATGTTGCACTTTGGTCATGGATTCAAATTTAGCAAGCCTCAGAACACACTAAACTTTCCTCTGTACCATCCACATCTCGACTGGCATGGCTGTGGGCTGCTCCGCTGTATACACGGTGTTACGTCATCATCTGCCCGTGCACATATGCTGTACATCATCCTACAGAAATTAGGAGGGTTTTCCTTTTATCTGGTACAGATTTCACATTTCTATCGTCTTTTGTTGCTTTCCTGTGATCGGTACACCATGACTTTACGGACACACTGTAGTGGTTGCCAGACAGCCATGGGTGCACCTTTGTGCTCTGTCTTCATCCCAGTCACTTGGCTCTGCCATGCCTACCACCCATTTTGGCAGGAGACTTCACTTGATTTCTTTGCTCCTCTGGGCTCAGGATGTGCAAGTGGCAATCTGATTTTGCTCCTTGTCTGAGAACTGTAGTAAGTTTTGTGCTGTAGTCTTGTGCTTTTCCTTTTCTCCTCCCACTCATCTACCTTCAGATAATTTGTTTTGGTATTTTGTTTTTTCTTTAGAGACAGAGAGAGAGTCAGAGAGAGGGATAGATAGGGCCAGACAGACAGGAATGGAGAGAGATTAGAGGCATCAATCATCAGTTTTTTGTTGCAACACCTTACTTGTTCATTGATTGCTTTCTCATATGTGCCTTGACCGTGGGGCTACAGCAGACTGAGTAACCTCTTGCTCAAGCCAGAGACCTTGGGTCCAAGCTGGTGAGCTTTGCTCAAACCAGATGAGCCCGTGCTCAAGCTGGCAACCTCGGAGTCTCAAACCTGGGTCCTCCGCATCCCAGTCCGACACTCTATCCACTGCACCACCGCCTGGTCAGGCAACCTTCAGATGTTTAATAAAAGTTCTCACACATGTTTGTGTATTGAGCAGGGAATGCTTTGTTGAATTTTAGTTGTTTATATTGTAACTTCAAGGAAAGAGACCAAGGAACCTCTCATGACACCATCCCTCTCAATTCACGTCTTTTCTACTAGAGTTTACATTTACTCATCTGTCTATTTGTATTTATTTTTTAGAGTCATTTATTTAGGTCAATAGAAAGAGATACAATCTTTTAATTTTTTGTATTCTTGAATGTGTCTCTTTAAGACTTCCAAGACAATGATAGCCAAGCTAACTTCACTATCCTTGTGAGCATCCTGTTGCCTCATTTTGTTCAAGTGATAGCATTTCTAACAAAATGCTGCTTCCTTTACTGTAATAGGTTTTAGTTACCAAGATGCTACCATCCACCCATGGTTATTACCACTAGCATTTAATAGATGTTCTTATTTGTCTGGTGAGTGATCTTGCTCTTCCCATCCCAAGGTTTTATTCTCCCTGGACATACCAAGAACCAACTTTCCTGGTTTGAATTCCCTGGAAAGTAAAACCTGAAACAAGGACATGCATGCTTGTAGTTATTTTGGGAGGAGTTACTACAGATAACACTGGAGAACAATTTTTGTTTTCATTTTCTGTTGCATGAGGTTTTAGAACTGTTTCTATATATCTCTACATTGCTGATTCCAAATCTGAAATCTGTTTTTTGGTGTACACACCAGTTTTTATGCATTTTAATTTGTCTTTGTTCCAGTTAATGGCATGCATTGGTTTTTAAATTGGAGTTAAAGGGCAACGACTCTTAGATTGAACATAATCACAAGGCAATTAATGTTTTACAAACATCACTTTTACATAATTGTAGTTGTTTTTAAAGGTAAAAAATTATTATCTGATAAAAACACCCTCTGGTTTTGTTTTAAGATTGAATCATGGCTTCTTAGAGCAGGCGTAAATGTAAGAATAGTCCTGACACCTTCTGTTATATATGATATGTGGCTATTACACACTTCAACATCAAAGGCACAATATTTCATCATTTGTGACATGTTGCATATATTGCCTATTTTCAAGTTCCCCTTGGTGATCAAGACAAGAATTGGGCTCCTCATACTGTGTGTCATAATTGTGAGGAAATACTTCATGACTGGACAAAAGGAAAACGCAAAGAAATGCCTTTTGGTATTCCCATGGGTTGGCATGAACCTAAGGACCACAGCAGTTACTATTATTTCTGTCTGATCGATACAAAGGGCATCAGCAAGAAAAAGTGGCATATGATCACATATCCTAATATTCCTTTAGCAGTACGACCTATCCCACACTCTGAGACACTCCCAGTTCCAGTTTTCAATGGTTTTATTTTTTCTAAGGATGAAGGAAGTGAACATGGTGATCAAGCGTATTTTGATAAGATGCATGAGGAAATGGTTGTAGAATCTGAAGGGTCTTCTTCTGATGCCAAGCAGTCATTAACCCCTCAGCAGGTTAGCCAACCCGAATTGAATGACTTAGTAAGAGATGTGTGCCTATCAAAGAAAGCAGCTGAGTTATTGTCTCCAGGCTTCAAGAAAAAAATGTACTTCATCGGTCAGCGAAAGTATCCCATTTCAGGAAGCGTGAACAAATTTTTGTAGACTCTTTTTTTGAAGACAAACACTTGGTTTGGTGTCATGATATCAGTAGTCTTCTCAGCCAGCTAGGTGTTAACACTTACAGTCCAACAGAATGGTGGCTATTTCTTGACAGCTTTAAATGGAGTCTGAAATGTGTTCTCCTACACAATGGTAATATTTATGCAGTGGTTTTAATTGGTTATTCAACTCATCTGCGAGAAGATTGTAATGACATAAAAATTGTCCTTGATTTTCTGAAGTATGAGGAGCATAACTGGATCGTATGTATGGATCTTTTTTTTTTAAAAGGATTTTGTACATTTATTAATATTAAAAATCACCAATCAATTAATATAAATCCTTTTCAAGAGATTATGGAATTTGGGTTCTAAATAGTGACTGTTATCATAAATAGATTTTATTTTAGGTCTTAAAATCTTTACCAGGGTTTAGTTTCATCTTATAATTGAGTTTGTTAATAAATAGTCCTTTTCATTTTTGGAAAGTACTTGTGTATTGATTTGCTTGATTACATTGAAGCAATACCCGAAAAAGTTGAGAAGGATGAGGAGAATACAAATGCATCCAGACTGATTTAAATTACAAGATATAATGAAAATCAAAGACGGATTTTTTTTTTTATATCCTACTTCCTGAAGATTGTCGGGGAAATATCCACTTCTACTGTCAGCAAATTATTTGGGGGAAAAAATGAGCAGCCACTCTGGAAAACATGTAGAGTGGGTGAAGTCTGCGTTAGATGCCCTTTGCCTTCCTTCCTCAGGGTTCCCAACCCTCTCCTGCAGCTCTCTCCTCCCCTTACCCACTGGCGGCCAGTCCTGTGTCTGATCCCCAACAGCCTTGGTTAGTAACGAGGTAGTAGCAAAGACAGCTAGCTACTGAGATTTAGGATTTTGATCCTTTCAGATCACTCTCATCCTCTTCATCATCATCTTTTGCAAACGTTTTTGAGCACACCCTGTACAGAAGACGGGAAGACTATTGGAATTATATATTCCCAAACGGTAACCTTCCTTTTCTTGATGAATTAGCACTCCTATTTAATTCTATAGGTTATGTTCTGCATCGTGGACATAAAGGGTGGCCCCGTCCACCCATTTTTACTGAGAGAAATTCTTTATTAAACCCAAATTACAGGTTAGTCTACTTCTAGAAAATTCCTTTAATGGTTCATCTCCTCTGTAGGATATTCCTTTAAAATTTTTTTATCAACTTTTCTCTTAACAGTTTTTCAGGAAAAGCACTTAGAAAGATACCAAAATACAGACTAATAGAGTCAAAGACATACATTAGAAACTTAAAAACTTCATATACATACCTGTGCTTCTTAATTTGAGTTGCTTTTACAGTACGGTTTGTGTTAGCCAGTTAGATACAGATGCCAAATCCACCAGCCCAGCTCGTAGCAGGATTGTAGGATGCTGCTACAGCTTTATTTTGATTCTGAATCACCATCTTTTATGTCATCTTCTTTGTTACTGATTCATTTGCCTAAAGAAGTGATGCTTCTAGATTTCTTTGTTTCTGAAGTTTCACCTCAGTGTTTTGATTGTGTAAAGCCAGTGGCCAGGGCTATCACCATCACAGCAGCCTGGCCCATGCAGGTTCGCATTGGATTCGGACAGTTGGTAAAGAAACAACGGAGCCAAAAACTAGTGGGCCATTGTAAAGCCAGCAGGCAGGGCCAGAGCCACTATCACAGCCGCCTTGTCCATGCAGGTTCGCATTGGATTCGGACAGTCGGTAAAGAAACCATGGAGCCAAAAACTGGTGGGCCATAACCTTTAATCCTACCTTGCACCCGGCGGGCAAGTAAAAACATACACTGGGCTCCAAAACCCAGTCACACTCAGTGCTCACAAAGCCACTGACTTATCCGAGTTTCCTTGGATCAAAGGTTTCTAGCTCACCAGCCTTATTTCCCTCAGTTCCCCATCTTCTTCCTTATCCCAGATACAAACTCTACACAGACTGGCATCTCACTCAGTACTCCGCCATCTTGGCTGCTTCTCCTGGCCTACTCCACGTGGCCTCCTTCCGCTGCTGGCTCTACTTTCTCTGCTCTCTCATGCTAACCTCAGTAACCAAGAAGCAAACTCCCGCTCCGTTCCCATTTTATAGTATAGAAATCCAAACCCTTAATCCAATATACATAATAGGGAAGTCTCTTAATACAAAGTCACTTCTCTGAGGCATGATAGGATTGTACCACCTTACACCAAAAAGGGTAGGAAAGGCTCAATCCGAAAACCAAGCCCCAGGTTACAACGTTCTCCAACACACATTAATATCACCTGGGCGATGGCCTCTTTAACAAAGTGAGCATAATACATTTTATCTGCCCAACAATCCACCCCTATGCTCACTTTACTACCCACAATTTACATCACCAACATTCCTGTGCAAGGAAATTAGAACATTACACAGATTACAACAGCAAAAACTCATACAGTTTCAACAATTACAAAGGTACACTTCACCAGTCTCTGAGCACTTTGCCCAAAGCGCAAAATGTCCTCGGTCTTCTTTCTAGCCATGGGAAAAGCTTCCCGGGGTAGGGGAGTGCTTCCAGCAAAGCCACCCCCCACCCCCATCAGGGCATTTTACATTGTCCAAAATCCATAATCCGTAAATCCATCCAACAAACGAGCCAATGCCCACTCCGGTCGTAGTCCAGGAAATCAGTCCACGCACGTGGGTCATCAGCCACCCCCCTCATTCCTGCCGTCCTGGCAGGTTTCACACTGTCCCAAAGAGGGGCACGTGGCAATGGCAGTCAGCATTTCCATCTCTGCTCCGGAAAGCATGTCCAGCCATATTTCCCAAAATCGCAGACCTACCAGGGCCGAAGTAGGTGCTCCTTCCAGCTACGCTTTCACCTTCTGGAGACTGCGGATTGCAACTCCAGTCCGATTCTCCTCATCCTCCAAAGAGGGACTGAAAACACCAGCTCCGGCTGCCGGGCTCGAGCCTCCGTCTGCCGCCGCCTTCTGCTCCACAGACCTTGCAGCTCCGGACCCGGCCTCAGCTTCAGCTTCAGCTTCAGCTTCAGCCTCAGCCTCAGCCTCAGCCTCAGCCTCAGCCTCAGCCCCGGCCTCCTGCCGCTGCTGGCTCTCCGCAACATCCAGGGCAAGCTGCAACTCACGAACCTCTGAATCCTCCTCCAGCGTTTGCTCCATTTCCAGGCGAATCTCGAACACCTGGTTGGCCTCCTCCTCCAGCATTTCCTCCAGCTCCAGGGTCAGCATCGGTTTCTCCTGCGTTTGCTCCAGCTCCTCCCGCTGCTCGGTTTGCAGGTCTTCAACAGAACTCTCGGTTTCCTCATGCATGGCTGTAAAAGTCAGCCAGCCTACGATCCCCAAGAGGACAGCCATGGGGAACCCTAACACTAGCCAGTCCTCTACTCCACCACTCAAAGGCTCCTTGCCGATCTGTATCGAATCCTGCCACAGACTACGCCAAATGTAAGGCCAGTAATCAAGGCCAGAGCCACCATCACAGCAGCCTTCTGGCCCATGCAGGTTCGCATTGGATTCGGACAGTCGGTAAAGAAACCATGGAGCCAAAAACTGGTGGGCCATAACCTTTAATCCTACCTTGCACCCGGCGGGCAAGTAAAAATACACACTGGGCTCCAAAACCCAGTCACACTCAGTGCTCACAAAGCCACTGACTTATCCGAGTTTCCTAGAATCAAAGGTTTCTAGCTCACCAACCTTATTCTCCTCAGTTCCCCATCTCCGTCCTTATCCCAGATACAAACTCTACACAGACTGGCATCTCACTCAGTACTCCGCCATCTTGGCTGCTTCTCCTGGCCTACTCCACGTGGCCTCCTTCCGCTGCTGGCTCTACTTTCTCTGCTCTCTCATGCTAACCTCAGTAACCAAGAAGCAAACTCCCGCTCCGTTCCCATTTTATAGTATAGAAATCCAAACCCTTAATCCAATGTACATAATAGGGAAGTCTCTTAATACAAAGTCACTTCTCTGAGGCATGATAGGATTGTACCACCTTACACCAAAAAGGGTAGGAAAGGCTCAATCCGAAAACCAAGCCCCAGGTTACAACGATCTCCAACACACATTAATATCACCTGGGCGATGGCCTCTTTAACAAAGTGAGCATAATACATTTTATCTGCCCAACAGCCATAGTCTTTAATCCTAGCTTGCACCCGGCGGGCAAGCAAAAAACACACACTGGGCTCCAAAACCCACTCACATTCAGTGCTCACAAAGCTACTGATTTATCCGAATTTCCTAGAATCAAAGGTTTCTAGCTCACCAGTCTTATTCACCTTTGTTCCCCATCTCCTTCCTTCTCTCTGCACAAACTCTGCACTAACTGGCTTCTCACTCAACACTCCACCATCTTGGCTGCTTCTCCTGGCCTCTTCCACATGGCCTTTCTCTGCTCTCTGCTCTCTAAAGCTAATCTCAGGAACCAAGAGCCATGGATCTTAAAATGTTAAATTTCCTGCTAGGACAACAGAGAGGTTTCACAAAGTATCCATGCTTTCTGTGTATGTGGGACAGCTGAGCTTAGGAGAAACACTGGACACAGAAGGAGTGGTTGAAATGTGAAGCTCTGGAAGTAGGGATGCAAAATATTGTGAATGAACCTGTAGTTAATTGAGACAGGATCATTTTTTCCCCACTTCACATCATGAGCTTTAGCATAAAATGCCATCTTGGGCCAGTGGTCTTCTCTTTTGCAATACCTGATCCATTTAGTCTTCTGTGTGGTTTCCCAATGCTGTATTGGTAGATCTCAAACCTATAAGGATAGAGAGATGAACTACATATGGTCATAAACCATCTGAAATCCACATTGTAGGGTCAGTGGATAATGGGAAAAGGTCAGGCCCGAGAACTTTGGCTAGGATCACCCACAACCAAACGTGCCAAAATAAACTTCCCAGGATCCTTTTGGAAAAAAGTGACACCTCCATCAGCCAGTGAGATTTCACCACGTCATATTAGCTTGACCACCCTAGGGACCCTTTAAATATCTCTCACGTGGGTCACACCTTGCGTGTTCCCTGGCCTCCATCTTTTCTCAGGGTCAGGGAATCTCCTTGGGCGGGATGTGTGCTCTGTACTCAATAAAGCCTTTTATTCCACACTTTGTGGCTCCTTCCTTCCTTCTTGGCAGGGAAAAATTCCTTACAAACATTATTTATATCATGCATTTAACTGTTTTGCTATGCTGGAATCTGAATAATCAAGTGGTTTTATTATTCTGAGCCTGCTGCTTTAGAACTGTGAAGAGCTGCATATATCTATGGTGTACATGAATTGTTCACATTGTATCTCTTTAATGATAGAATCACTCCCAGTCCAAAAGACCAGTGTAGAAGGCTTTAATGAAAGGAAACCTGACGGATGTAGCAACTGGTTCTCTAACAGGTAGGGTTAAATAGGGGAGTTGAGTGTGGGTCTGTTAATCATTAAGGAAAAATGTATCTTTCAGTGATTTATGTAAGATTAACTGTAAAAAAAACTAGAGGAGCCTGATCAGGTGGTGGCGCAGTGGATAGAGTGTCAGACTGGGATGCCGAGGACCCAGGTTTGAGACCCCAAGGTCGCCAGCTTGAGCGCAGGCTCATCTGGTTTGAGCAAAAAGCTCACCGGCTTGGACCTAAGGTCTTGGCTCAAGCGAGGGGTTACTCAGTCTGCTGAAGGCTCGTGGTCAAGGCACATATGAGAAAGTAATCGGCCCTGGCCGGTTGGCTCAGCGGTAGAGCGTCGGCCTAGTGTGCGGAGGACCCGGGTTCGATTCCCGGCCAGGGCACACGGGGGAGGCACCCATTTGCTTCTCCACCCCTCCGCCGTGCTTTCCTCTCTGTCTCTCTCCTCCCCTCCCGCAGCCAAGGTTCCATTGGAGCAAAGATGGCCCGGCCGCTGGGGATGGCTCTGTGGCCTCTGCCTCAGGCGCTGGAGTGGCTCTGGTCGCAACATGGCGACGCCCAGGATGGGCAGAGCATCGCCCCCTGGAGGGCAGAGCATCACCCCTGGTGGGTGTGCCGGGTGGATCCCGGTCGGGCGCATGCAGGAGTCTGTCTGACTGTCTCTCCCTGTTTCCAGCTTCGGAAAAATGAAAATAAATAAAAAAAAAAAAAAAAAAAAAGTAAGTAATCAATGAACAACTAAGATGTTGCAATGCGCAACGAAAAACTGATGATTGATGCTTCTCATCTCTCTGTTCCTGTCTGTCTGTCCCTGTCTATCCCTCACTCTGACTCTCTCTCTGTCTCTATAAAAAACAAACAAACAAAAAACAACAAAAACCTAGGGAACTTTCCACACCCAGTTTAGTCACCCAGATGCCTGGGGAAAGGTGATCTGGAACATCTAATTTGTCAATGTCCCTTCATCTACTTAAGGGAGGAGGGTGTCATGGCCCCTACCTGCAACCCTATCATTTAATAAATTTATATATGCCTAGAATTTGACTCATTGTACTAGTAAAGCAATATAGGGAATATACTGGCTACTTTTTATAGTGGCTGGTATAGATATCCAAAATGTTATTAAAATTTTAAATATATGATTAATCTGTTTATGGTTTTGTTTATAGACTTGGGAAGTTAACATTCTTATAGTTAGAACAGGTGGTGAACTTCAGAAAAAATACTTTTTTGAGCCATGAGACTAAATTTTCTGCAGCATTTTTTTTTGGTATAGCTTTAAAAATGTTGTTACCAGCACCCTGGGTTCTTGGGATATTTAAGAATAGAATCAGAGGTGTTCACTATTGGAAAATTTAGGTGAAAGCTTTAAGCTTGTACACAAGGGGGCCAAGCACCAAGTAAAAAAAAATACAGGGTTTGGCTTGGGATTTTGCAGGGGAAAAAGGTGGGGGTTACCAAGGGTTGCATGGGCTCTATTACTTAATGCCCTAAAACTATACATTTCTAGAAAAAGCACACTTTTGATTTTCTTTCTTTTTTTTTTTTATAAATAAATTTTTATTTTAATGGGGTGACATCAATAAATCAGGGTACATACATTCAAAGAAAACATTTCCAGGTTATCTTGTCATTTAGTTCTGTTGCATACCCATCACCCGAAGAGAGATCGTCCTCCACCACCTTCCATCCAGTTCTCTCTGTACGCCTCCCCCTCTCCCTCTCCCTTCTTCCCTCCCCCCACCCCCCGTAACCACCACACTCCTGTCCATGCCTCTTAGTCTCGCTTTAATGTCCCACCAATGTATGGAATCCTGCAGTTCCTGTTTTTTTTTTTTTTAAATGAGTGGAACCAGAGCTCAGTGAATAAAGGGATGAGAGAGGATATGACAGAGATGTAGTTGGAGGCCAGGACATGAAACCAGTAGTGAGGAATTATTTTTTATTTTTTATTTATTCACTTTTAGAGAGAGAGACAGAGAGGGATAGAGAGGAGAGAGAGACAGAGAGAGAGAGAGAAGGGGGGAGGAGCTGGAAGCATCAACTCCCACATGTGCCTTGACCAGGCAAGCCCAGGGTTTCGAACCAGCGACCTCAGCATTTCCAGGTCGACGCTTTACCCACTGTGCCACCACAGGTCAGTTCCTGTTTTTTTCTGATTCGCTTATTTCACCCCGCACAATGCTACCAAGACTCCACCATTCCGCTGTAAGTGATCCGATGTCATCATTTCTCCTAGCTGAATAGTATACCATGGTGTATATGTGCCCCATCTACTTCATCCAGTCCTCTATTTTTTTTTTACAGTGATTAAAAGCCTTTAAGCAAACTCATGGCCAATACAGCAAGAATCCATAAAAGAGTAGTGTCCTTAACATGTTCACCAAGTCCAAGTTGGCCCCATCACCATGCCAAATCCCTGAAAAATGCAACCCAACCACAGTTCAGTCTGTTAGGAGCTGTCACAGGGAGCAGGAGTCCAGGAAAGTTCCCCACAGGAAAAGTCCGCATGGCACTGGAATTGTTGTCACCATTCTATACTTTGCAGCTCATGACCAAGTCCCAATGACCGCTGCTTCTAGCTGGTAATGATTCAGGTAGACTGGAAAAGCCATTTGCAGCTTGCGTGGATATGGAGCTTCTGTTCTCTGCCTGGAGAGTTGAGACCAGGTTGCTTTTCCCTGGAGCTCTGTGACTGTGGCATGGTAAAGAGAACCTTGGGATACACTAAGCTGGGTGGCAAAGGTAAATTCATAATACAAGTTGGCAAAAGGAGGAAAGAGAGCTCTAAATTAGGAGTAGGTCCCAGCCT
The DNA here is from genome assembly GCF_036850995.1 of Saccopteryx leptura. Lineage (NCBI taxonomy): Eukaryota > Metazoa > Chordata > Mammalia > Chiroptera > Emballonuridae > Saccopteryx > Saccopteryx leptura. The sequence goes on along the minus strand of NC_089507.1, from coordinate 110,582,340 downwards.
GAAATATGAGTGGGGCATTGAGGTAGGAGGGATAAAGGAAACACTATATATTAAGCAAAGCAGCAGAAAATATTGGGTTGGAGAATCAGTTCGTAGCGTTTTTACCGAAGACTTTTATTTAAACAAAAAACAATAATTCTATCAATAAGTTAATCAATTATATATTCGCCGTTGCTGTTTACAACCTCTTCCCACCTCTCGACCAATTTGTTGATGCTGTTCCACCAAAAATCGCCTGGTCTTGTGTCAAAGAAGTTGTTGAGCCAGTTTTTAAGGACCTCTTTGTTATCGAAGGTAACACCCTTCATATGGTTTGACAGGGAGCGGAAAAGATGGTAATCGGTCGGTGCAAGGTCCGGAGAATATGGCGGATGCTGAAGGACCTCCCATTCGAGCTCTTGGAGTGCATCTTTGATGACTTGTGCAACATGGGGCCTGGCGTTGTCGTGAAGGAGTATGGTTTGACCATGTCGATCAGGTCTTTTCAGTCAAATAGCCTCATTCACGCGGTGTAGCTGGGCAATGTAGAGCTCCTTGTTGACCATGGCATTCTTTTCGAGCATTTCCCAGTTCTTCATCGAATTCAGAAGGCCTCCCGCTGCATCACGTGTCATCAATGTCAAAGTCGCCATTTTTGAACTTTGCAAACCATTTCCGTGCTGTAGACTCGCCTATGACACCTTCTCCATACACGTCGCAAATGTCCCAGGCTGCTTCGGCAGCTTTTTGACCTCAATGAAAAGCAAAGAAGAGCAGGTGTCGAAAATGTTGATTTTTGCCTCCTGGGTATTCCATTTCTAAGCCTCAAAACTAATAAAAAATTAAATAACACAAAAATACAATTAACATAGTTTTGTAGAGCAGAAAGAGTTTTATCGAATGAATACTTACCCTTTGCCAAACAGCAAACAAATCGTTGTAAAATAAAAGAAAATATAAAAACGCTACGAACTTATTCCCCAACCCAATAGGACTATCAACACCCACAACAGAGATCTTTGAGGGAAGAATAAAAAACCTGACTATTCAGGCAAAACATAGTTAAGAGGCCCTTGTGCAAATGAGATCAGTTTACCTGCTTCTTGAAAGAAATACCCTAGGCTCGTCCACAGTGTCGTAGATGGGGCCAACGGCCCTGGGCACCTTCAGCCTTCAGTGGCAAACCCCAGCTTTCTGGGCAAGGTTAGGTCATAGGTGGCTGGAGCAGGGCTGGAAGAGACTGAACCCTCCCTTAGAGGAGCGAGGGGGAAGCCCACCTTCCAGTGTCCCTGTTTCCTCACAGCAGAGGCTTGTGAGCCTGGCAGGCTTTAGCTCAATGACCTTCCTTTCCACTATTGAAGCAGGACCCAGATGGCATCCTATGAGACCCCTTTGGGGCGTTGGAGCCTTTAAGGGTGTATCCTAAAAGCTGGTAGTTCCCCTGATCTCTATTGGGCTTTTTCTGCCTCTAGGTATCTTAAAAGCCATTCTCAGAAGATCTCGCTGAGGGGTTTGAGGATCCCCATCCGCCTATATAAATCTTTTCCATATATCTGGAGCTATTTGGAAAAAGACAAAACAGTGTTATTAGCTAGATCTAATAAAGAAGGTAGTAGTTTGCAGGTGAAAAAGATTTGGTGTCTCCTGTTCATCAGCATTCAAAAGAAATGTAAATTTTTTTTTTTTTAAGTAAAAAGCATGATATGGTAGACCCGTTGGAGTCACTGGCCTGGTGTGCAGGATTCCCAGGTTTGATTCCTGGCCAGAGCATACAGGAGAAGCGCCCATCTACCTCTCCACCCCTCCCTCTCTCCTTCCTCTTCGTCTCTCTCCTCCCGCCCACAGCCAAGGCTCCACCGGAGCAAAGCCACCCCGGGCACTAAGAATGGCCCCATGGCCTCCACCCCAGTCGCTAGAATGGCTCCGGTTGTAACAGAGCAACACCCCAGATGGGCAGAGCATTCCCCCCTGGTAGGCATGCCAGGTGGATCCCAGTCAGGTGCATGGATGAGTCTGTCTGACTGCCTCCCCATCTCCATCCTCAGAAAAATACAAAAATAAATAAATAAAAGAAAAAAATACTACAAAACAAAACAAAACGGGGGCATTCCCTTGTGCTAAAGCGCAGGGATCATGGAGTGAGCTTGAGTATGTCCTATGAAACATGGAGCTCTATGTTGACATATAAGTCTTTGAAGAAGGAGGAACTGCTGAAATAGTTTATCAGCATTTGTCCCTAAGACAGCAGTCTTTATAGTGGAAACACCATACGTAAATATTTGCTGTCTGTCTATAGATTAATAGGGGAATATGGCAAATGCTAAAAAGCCATGATCTTTGTGCCCCTCCCCTCCCCTCCCCTCCCCCAACTCCTTCCCTCTCCTCCCCCCACCCTGTAACCCCAACACTGTTGTTCATGTCTCTGAGTCTCATCTTTATGTCCCACCTATGTATGGAATCATATAGTTCTTAGTTTTTTCTGATTTACTTCTTTCACTCTTTTACTTCTTTCAAGTGTCTATTCATTTCTTTTTCCCATTTTTTGATTGGATTGTTTGTCTTCCTGGTGTTGAGATTTACAAGTTCTTTATAAATTTTGGTTATTAACCCCGTATCAGGCGTATTGTCAAATATGTTCTCCCATTATGTAGTTTGTCTTTTTATTCTGTTCTTGTTGTCTTTGGCTGTGCAAAAGGTTTTTAGTTTGATATAGTCCCATTTGTTTATCCTGTCTTCTATTTCACTTGCCTGTGGAGATAAATCAGCAAATATATTGCTGCAAGATATGTCGGAGAGCTTACTGCCTATGTTTTCTTCTAAGATGCTTATGGTTTCACAGCTTACATTTAAGTCTTATTCATTTTGAGTTTATTTTTGTGAATGGTGTAAGTTGGTGGTCTAGTTTTATTTTTTCAGGTAGCTGTCCAATTTTTCCAACACCATTTATTAAAGAGGCTGTCTTTACTCCATTTTATGACCTTACCTCCTTTGTCAAATATCAGTTGTCCATATATGTTTGGGTTTATTTCTTGGTTCTCTGTTCTGTTCCATTGATCTATATGCCTGTTTTTATTCCAGTACCAGGCTGTTTTGAGTACAACAGCCTTGTAGTGTAACTTGATATCAGAAAGTGTGATACCTCCCTCTTTATTCTTCTTTTTTAAGATTCCTGAGGCTATTCGTGTTCTTTTTTGGTTCCATATAAATTTTTGGAATATGTGATCTATATCTTTGAAGTATGTAATTGGTATTTTAATTGGTATTGCATTGGATTTATAAATTCCTTTGGGTAATATAGACATTTTAATGATGTTTATTCTTTCAAACCGTGAGTACGGTATATGCTTCCACTTGTTTGTATCTTCCTTGGTTTCTTTTATCAATGTTTTGTAATTTCCCAAGTACAAGTCTTTAGTTTCCTTGGTTAAATTTACTCCTAGGTACTTTATTTTTTTTGGTTGTAATAGTGAAGGGGATTATTTCCTTAATTTCTCTTTCTGACTGTTCATTGTTGGTGTATAAAAATGCCTCTGATTTCTGAGTATTAATTTTATATCCTGTCACTTTGCTAAATTCATTTATCAGGTCCAAAAGTTTTTTGACTGAGACTTTAGGGTTTTCAATATACAATATCATACCATCTGCAAATAATGATAACTTTACTTCTTCTTTTCCCACTTGAATGCCTTTTATTTCTTCTTCTTGTCTGATTGCTGTGGCTAGGACTTCCAGAACTATGTTGAATAAGAGTGGTGAAAGGGGGCACCCTGCCTTGTTCCTGATCTTAAGGGGCTTGCTTTTAATTTTTGCACATTGAGTATGATGTTGGCTGTGGGTTTGTCATAGATGGCCTTTATCATGTTGAGGTATGTTCCCTGTATTCCCAGTTTGTTGAGAGTTTTGATCATGAATGGGTGCTTGATTTTATCAAATGATTTTTCTACATCTATTTAAATTATCATGTGGTTTTTCTCCTTCCTTTTGTTTATGTGATGAATCACATTGATTGATTTGCGAATATTGTACCAGCTTTGCCTCCCCAGAAAAATCCCACTTGATCACGGTGTATGATTTTTTCCATATATTGTTGGATCCGTTTGCTAATATTTTGTTGAGGAATTTAGTATCTTTATTCATCAGGAATTTGGCCTATAATTTTCTTTTTTTGTGTTGTCTTTGCCTGGTTTTGGAATCAGAATTATGTTCATCTCATAAAAGAAGCTTGGAATTATTTCTTCCTCTTGAATTTTTTGAAATACCTTGAGAAGGATAGGAGTTAGTTCTTCTTTGAATATTTGGTAGAATTCACTTGTGAAGCCATCTGGCTCAGGACTTTTATTTGTTGGGAGTTTTTGGATAAATGTTTTGATCTCATTTGGTGTAATCAGTCTGTTTAGGTTATCTGATTCTTCCAGATTGATTTTTGGAAGATTGTATGTTTCAAGGAATTTGTCCATTTCATCGAGGTTGTCTAGTTTTTTGGCATACAGTTCTTCATAGTATTTTCTTACAATATTTTGTACTTCTATTGTGTCAGTTGTTATTTCTCCACTCTCATTTCTAATTTTATTTATTTGAGTCCTCTCTCTCTTTTTCTTGGTGAATCTAGTTAAAGGTTCATCGATCTTGTTTACCTTTTCAAAGAACCAGCTCCTAGTTTTATTGATCCTCTGTATTGTTTCTTTAGCCTCTATGTCATTTATTTCTGCTCTGATCTTTATTATTTCCTTCCTTCTACTACATTTGGGCTTTACTTGCTGTTCTTTTTCTAGCTTCTTAAAGTGTGCCTGTAGTGCTATGAACTTCCCTCTCAGCACTGCTTTTGCTGTGTCCCACAAATTTTGAATTGTTGTATGCTCATTATCATTCATTTCTAGGAATTTTAAAATTTCTTCTTTGATCTCATTCTTAATCCATTCATTATTTAACAACCGCTATTTAGTTTCTATGTGTTTGAGAATTTTTGAGTTTTTGTGTTGTGGTTGATTTCTAGTTTCATGCCATTGTGATCAGAGAAAGTGCTTGATATGATTTCAATCTTCTTAAATTTGTTGAGACCACTTTTGTGCCCTAACATATGGTCTATCCTAGAGAATGTACCATGAGCAGTTGAAAAGAATGTATATTCTGCAGCTTTAGTGTGAAAGTTCTGAAGATATCTATTAAACCAAGTTGATCTAGTGTGTCCTTTAAGTCTGCTCTTTCTTTGTTAATTTTCTTTCCTGAGGATTTATCTAGTGATGTTAGTGGAGTATTGAAATCCCCTACTATTACAGTATTTTTGTTGATCTTGTCCTTTATGCCCATCAAAATCTGCTTTATATATTTAGGTGCTCTTATATTAGGTGAGTAGATATTTTTAATAGCTATATCTTCCTGTTGGATTGCTCCCTTTATCATTATGTAGTGGCCTTCTTTATCTCTTACTATATTCTTTGTTTTAAAGTTTATTTTGTCATGGAAAGAGGATATGAACGGACACTTCTCCCAGGAAGAAATACAAATGGCCAACAGATATATGAAAAGATGCTCATCTTCTTTAGCTATTAGAGAAATGCAAATCAAAACTGCAATGAGATACCACCTCACACCTGTTCGATTAGCTATTATTAACAAGACAGGTAATAGCCAATGTTGGAGAGGCTGTGGAGAAAAAGGAACCCTTATACACTGTTGGTGGGAATGTAAAGTAGTACAACCATTATGGAAGAAAGTATGGTAGTTTCTCAAAAAACTGAAAATAGAACTACCTTATGACCCAGCAATCCCTCTACTGGGTATATACCCCAAAAACTCAGAAACATTGATACATAAAGACACATGCAGCCCCATGTTTATTGCAGCATTGTTCACAGTGGCCAGGACATGGAAACAACCAAAAAGCCCATCAATAAATGACTGGATAAAGAAGATGTGGCACATATACACTATGGAATACTACTCAGCCATAAGAAATGATGACATCGGATCATTTACAGCAAAATGGTGGGATCTTGATAACATGATACGAAGCGAAATAAGTAAATCAGAAAAACCCAGGAACTGCATTATTCCATACGTAGGTGGGACATAAAATTGAAACTAAGAGACATTGATAAGAGTGTGGTGGTTATGGGGGAGAGATGGGAAAGGGAGAGGGAAAGGGCGAGGGGGACGGGCACAAAGAAAACTAGATAGAAGGTGACAGAGGACAATCTGACTTTGGGTGATGGGTATGCAACATAATTGAACAAGATAACCTGGACTTGTTATCTTTGAATATATGTATCCTGATTTATTGATGTCGCCCCATTAAAAAAATAAAATTAAAAAAAAAAAGAAAAGTTTATTTTGTCTAATATAAGTATTGCTACCCCAGCTTTTTTTTAATTTCCATTTTCCATCCTTTTACCTTCAGCCTATGTGAATCTTTTGTTTTAAGATGTTTTTCTTGTAGACAGCATATGTATGGGTCCTGTTTTCTTATCCATGCAGCTACCCTATGTCTATTGATTGGATCATTTAATCCATTTTCATTTAAGGTTATTATTGATATGTAGTTGTTTATTGCCATTTTATTCTTTAAAGCTGTATTCCTCTTTTGCTATATTCTTTTCCCACTTTGATCTGTTTACAGCAGGCCCCTTAACATTTCCTGCAGCATTGGTTTGGTTGTAATGAATTCTTTGATTTTTTTTTTTTTTGGTCTGGGAAGCTTTTTATTTCTCCTTCAATTTTAAATGATAGCCTTGCTGGATAAAGTAGTCTTGGTTGTAGGTTCTTGTTCTGCATTACTTTGAATATTTCTTGCCATTCCCTTCTGGCCTCAAGTTTCTATTGAAAAGTCTGATATCATCAGTATGGGGGCTCCTATGTAGGTGATAGCCTTTTTTTTCTCTAGCAGCTTTTAATATTTTCTCTTTATCACTTCGCTTTGGTATTTTAATTATGATGTATCTTGGTGTATGTTTCTTTGGGTTTCTTGTTAATGGAGTTCTCTGTGCTTCTTTAACTTGTGAGAGTTTCTCCTGCACTAATTTAGGGAAGTTTTCAGCTGTGATATGATTGAACAAAGTCTTTATTTCTTGTTCTTTTTCTTCTTCAGGAATCACTATGATGAGGATGTTATTTCTCTTTATGTTGTCACAGAGCTCTCTAAGAGATACCTCAGACTTTTTGAGTCTCTTTTCTTTTTTCTTCTGTGCTTTCATGCCTTCATTCCAGTTTTCCTCCAGCTTGTTGATTTGATCCTCCACTCCATCCATCCTGTTTTTAATTCCTTACATTGTGATCTTTATTTCTGATAATGTATTTGTCATCTCTGACTGATTCTTTTTTAATATTTCAATATCCTTTTTTATGTTTGCTATTTCTTTATTTATGTGTTCATAATGACCATCCATTGTTGTTCTAAGATCCGTAAGCATTCTTACAATCATTATTTTGAACTCTGCATCTGGAAGTTTGGTTATTTCTATATCACTCAGTTCATTTCCTGGATGTTTCTCTTGTAGTTTCATTTGGATTGCACTTTTCTGTCTTCTCATTATGTCTTTGTGTTTGAGTGTTTTGTTTGTAGAGCTGGTTGAGTCTAGGCTTGATGTTGTCTGCTTTCAGTTTTCAATTGTGTTATTTTTAGGTCTCTTGGGTTGGCCTCACATATGTAATCCACTTTTGCATTTGGGCCTCTTTGAAGTCTTGATTTGTTTGTTTTCTTAACAGGTGATAGTCTTGCTTACTGATCTCAGCACTGGGCTTATTTGAAACTCTATCCAGGAATGTGGTGGCTGTAACCTAAGGCTCTGAAGGCCTCTTCTGCTAGTTATTCTCTCTGGGGATGGGTGTTTTCTCAGCCTCAGTAGGGGGAGGTATATCTCAGATCTCCATGGAGACCTGAGTTACTGCCCCTCCTCCCCACTTCTTGTTTTCAGCTGTGTTTTGTTGTGCTGATTGGAGCTGGAGAGATGTCTGGAGATCTGTGACCCGGAAGCACTTCAGTGTTTTGTTTTGTGGAAGGATCAGCCCTTCCCCAAGCTATGGCCACTTCCAGCACTGGATGAGTCAGCTTCTCACATTGTCCCTTGCATTCCTCTGCCCCTAACTGCCTGTCTCTCTCTCTTCCCTTTCTTTTTGAAAGAAAAGCCAGCCCTTTCAAGAAACCCTGTTTTCTGGTCACCAGGCAAGTGGCTGTGAGTAGTATTTTCTGCTCTTTTCTTTGGAGTGAGAGCCCTCTGGGCTCTCAGCTTCACCCCCCTCTGTTCCTGTAAGCAGGGGAGATTCAGGCGCTCCCTACCAGGTTTGTTGTGGCTTCTTCTTTGCTTTTTGGTTTTTGAGAGCTGTTCTTGTAGTCCAGATTTGGTTTTTCATGCTGATTTTTCATAAATTGGTTTATAATCCAGTTCAGTGGTGTGAGCTGGGAGTCTGTGCGTCTGCCTACTCCGCTGACATCTTCAGGTCATTATTGTGTCTTGATTATCTCCCCATAACATTAAATATTTGAAAACATGGTTTTTAACACCTGTTAAAATTTACTCTCTCGCCTAACCAGGTGGTGGTGTAGTGGATAGAGCATCGCACTGGAATGTGGAGGACCCAGGTTTAAAACCCCAAAGTCATTGGCTTGAGTGTAGGCTCACCAGCTTGAGCACAAGGTCACTGGCTTGTTCTGGGACCAGAGACATGAACCCATGGTCACTGGCTTGAGCCAAAGGTCGTTGGCTTGTAGCCCAAGGTTGCTGGCCTTAGCCCAAGGTTGCTGGCTTAAGCAAGGGGTCACTCAGTCTGCTGTAGCCCCTTGGTCAATACACATATGAGAAAACAATCAATAAACAACCAAGGATCTGCAAGGAAGAATTGATGCTTCTCATCTCTCTCCCTTCCTGACTGTCCCTATCTCTGTCACTCTGTCACAAAAAAAATTACCGTTTCATACTATAAATTGTTGATGGTTGATTCAAGCAGATTTCAATCTTGTTTTTGCCATTACAAATGCCACAGAAATGTAAACACTTCCATTTGAGCCTGATTTGTGGTGGCACAGTGGATGAAGCATCAACCTGGAATGCTGAGGTTGCGGTTTGAGGTCTGGGCACATGTGAGAAGCAACTAGTATGAGTTGGTGCCTCCCCCCTCCCGATTTTATCTCTCCTGTCTCTAAAATCAATAAATGAAATCTTTCAAAAAGGAAATAAAGTTTCAAGTGAAGCCCACAGTGCTCAGGTAAAAGTCCCATACATAGAATCATGAAGTCAAAGGGTACTGACAGTCTTGAGGCTCTGATACATATTTTGCCAAACTGTCTTCCAGAAAGGTTTACCAATTTACTCTTTTACAATCAGAATTTAATTCCTTTTTGCTGTCTTTCTAGATACTTGGGATTTACAAAAGCTGCTGAAGTCCACATATTTTCTAGATCTTTGCTGTTAATCCCCTCAATTCAATTGTAGAGCAGTGCCTACCTTTTGCCATGTTAGGACTGCTCCTGATTTGTTTTAGGCTGCTCCTCTAATGTGCCTGCTCCTCTCTACCCCACTACCCTCCCTGGACACTACTCACCTGCATCTCCTCTTGGTGTCCAGCCTTGTCCAGTCTCTGCGTTAACAGCTGAATGGTGATGTAGTTTTTCTCAATTTGGGACTGCTGTGTAGAGGTCTCCTCTTCCAACTGAAAGACCCTGTGATTGAGCTGAAAAAATTGATCTTTGCATTTCTGACTGGAGAGCAAATGGATTGAAACCAATGAGTTTTTTTTGTTTGTTTTTTAGCAGGCGGGGGGACAGACAGGAAGGGAGAGATAAGAAGCACCAACTCATAGTTGCAGCACCTTAGTTGTCCATTGATTGCTTTCTCATATGTGACTTGACTAGGAGTTGGGGTGAGCGTTCCAGCAGTGCCAGTGACCCCTGCCACCACCTGGTCAGGTGAAAGGTTTTTTTTTTTCAAAAAAACAGCAGCTCAATTCAGATCATTTTAATGGTTTTCAACCAGGGATTGTTTCCTGGGGACATTTCCAATGTCTTCAGACATTTTTGGTTACCACAGCTGGAGAAGGGAGAACAAGTACTACTGGAAGCTAGTGGATGAGATACTCAGCACCCTCCAATACATAAAATGATCTGGCTCAAATGGCAATAATGCAAACATAGAAAACCCTGTTCTATCCCCCCCCAAAATAAGATGGTCAACCAGAGGTGATTATATGCCGTTAAGATCCAAATCACTGTTCTGAAAACCTTTTATAATTTTCTCATTTCTTCCACAGTTATTTCTAACATTATTTTAAGCAATTTAAAGGAAAAAAAACCCTGCCTGGCCTGTGGTGGTATAGTGGATAGAGCTTTGACCTGGAATGCTGAGGTTGCCAGTTTGATACCCTGGGCTTGCCCAGTTATGGCACATACAACAAGCGATCAGTGAACAATGCAAGTGAAGCAACTATGACTTGATACTTTACACACCTCACCCCCTTCTTGCTTCTCTCTTTAAAATCAATAAATAAAATCTTTTAAAAAAAATTTAAAAAGCCCTAATTAAATTTGAGTTATATAAATATCTTTGAAATCTCCTTTAACCTTTGTCATTAAACTCCTAAATATAGTCTTCTGTAGGGTATAAGCATTGGTTAAATTGTATATTTTGCTTTTTCTCAAAATCTACCACCTGGTAGACAGTGGATGCCAAACAAACACTAACTGGTGGGTGAGCAAGCACACTAGGAGTTGAAACAACTAGGACGTTGCCCTACAGTCTTTCACCATGAAAATTCCAGTTAATGTCTACTATTTTCCATGCATGTTTTATTCTAAGCCACCTTTTTGCTTATTTGCATTTTCCCACAAAAGTCAATGCTTGAAGCCTTGTGTCAGCAGCTCTCCAGTGTTCTCAGAGTGGCATCCCGAGCCAGCTCTAGCACTCTTGGTAATGTGCACACCTCACTCGCAAGGTCTGCAAACAACCACATTCATGTTTTTGAGGGTTTGAAAAGCACACACTGGAACCTAGAAATTGTTGGTTATGTAAGCTTAGTGAGCGCACTAATTTATCTTGACAATTTCTCATTCTCTTCTCTGTAAATTGTCACTTTGTACTTTCCTAAATATCAAAAGGTGTTTCCACATGATAAGTTTATGGCAGTTATATCTGGTATAAAGCTCATTGTGTGTATAACATTTTTTGTTGTTGTTGTTTTTTGTTGTTGTTTTTTTTTTTTTGTATTTTTCTAAAGCTGGAAACGGGGAGAGACAGTCAGACAGACTCCCGCATGTGCTCGACCGGGATCCACCCGGCACGCCCACCAGGGGCGAGGCTCTGCCCACCAGGGGGCGATGCTCTGCCCCTCCGGGGCATCGCTCTGCCACGACCAGAGCCACTCTAGCGCCTGGGGCAGAGGCCAAGGAGCCATCCCCAGCGCCAGGGCCATCTTTGCTCCAATGGAGCCTTGGCTGCGGGAGGGGAAGAAAGAGACAGAGAGGAAGGAGGGGGGTGGGGGTGGAGAAGCAAATGGGCGCTTCTCCTATGTGCCCTGGCCGGGAATCGAACCCAGGTCCCTCGCACGCCAGGCCGACGCTCTGCCGCTGAGCCAACCGGCCAGGGCCTATAACATTTTATTTTAAATAGTTTCTTCATTAAGATTTTATTTATTGATTTGAGAGAGAAGGAGAAAGAGAACAGCATGGTGTAGGCAGAGGAAATGAAGGGAAGCATCAATTTGTAGTTGCTTCTCTTATGCGCCTTGAACAGGCAAGCCCAGGACTTCAAACTAGTAACTTCAGCATTCCAGGTAGATGCTTTATCCACTGAGCCACCACAGGTTAGACTGGAAAGTTTCTGGGTTTTATTTTTCAATTACAGGTTATATTCAATATTATATTGTATTAGTTTCAGTTGTATGGCTTAGTGGTTAGATAATATATACTGCTCACAAAAATTAGGGGATATTGCAAAATGAATATGAAGCAATAAAATTTCCCCTAATTTTTGTGAGCAGTATATTTTACAAAGTGTTCCTCCAGATATATCCAGTATTCACCTGGCACCATAGGTATTATATTATTAGCTACATTTTTTATACTGTACTTCATACCCCCCTGATATTTTGTAACTACCAATTTATACTTCTTAATTCCTTCACTGGCTCTGGCCTGTTGGCTCAGAGGTAGAGCATCGGTCCAGTATTTGGAAGTCCTGGGTTCAGTTCCTGGTCAGAGTGCACAGCAGAAGCAACCATCTGATTTTCCACCCCTTCCTTACTGCCTCATCCCCTCCTGCAGCCATGGCTCAAGTGAGCAAGCTGGCTCCAGATGCTGAGGATGGCTCCGTGACCTTGCCTCAGGTGCTAGAGTAGCTCCATTGCTGAGCAGCAACCCCACATGGGGATTAGGTTACTGGGTGGATCCCAGTCAGGGTAGATGCAGGAGTCTGTCTCTTTGCCTCCTTGCCTCCACTTGATTTTAAAAAAATTTTTTTCAGCTTTTTCACTCACTTGCCCAACTCAAATCCCTTCTGGTAACTCATCTGTTCTCTATGACGCTGTCTTTTGTTTGTTCATTTATATTGTTAGATTCTACATACTAGTGAAATCTTATAATATTTGTCTAATCTGACTTTTTCACTTAGCATAATACTTTTTAGGTCTGTCCGTCCTGTTGCAAATAATAAGATTTCATTTATTTTTTATGGATGAGTAATATTTTATTGTATATGTGTAGCACATATTTTTATCCACCCATCTACTGATGGGCGTATGGATTGCTTCCTTATTTATTATAAATAATGCTGCAATGAACATAAAGGTGCATATATTCTTTCAGTTTAGTGTTTTGAATTTCTTTAGACATATACCCATATGTGGAATTCCTGGGTCATAAGGCAGTTTCATTTTTAATATTTTGAGGATTCACCACACTGTTTTCCATAGTAGCTGAAACTAATCTACATTTGCATCAACAATGCACAAGGGTTCCCTTTTCTCTACATCCTTGCCAACAATTGTTTTATTTTTTTATTATCATCCTGACAGGTCTGAGGTAATAATATCTCATTATGATCTTAATTTGAATTTATCTGATGATTAGTGACATTGAGCATCTTTTCATCTGTTTATTGGCCATCTGTATTTACTATTGGAAAAAGAGTATATTCAGGTTCTCTGTTTATTTTTAAATTTAACTGTTTAATTTCTTGGTGTTGACTGTATGAGCTCTATAAATTTTATATATTAACACCTTATGGGATGTATTATTAGCAAATCTTTTCTCCCATTCAATGTTTCTTTTTGTTTTGTTGATAGTTTTCTTTGCTGTGCAGAAAACTTTTAGTTTGATGTAGTCACATTTATTTTTTTTCGTTTCCTTTACCCAAGGGATAAAATCACACACAAAAAATTAATAGACATGTTAGAGATTTTACTGGTCATATTTTCTTCCAGATTTTCTTGGTTTCAAGCATTAAATTTAAACATCTAATCTATTTTGACATCATTCTTGTGTGTGGTGTTTAAATGTGGTCTACTTTCACTTTTTGCATGTATCTGATTTTCAGAACATTATTAATTGAATAGACTGTTTTTAGCCTGTTGTATGTTCTTGCTTCCTTTATTAAATATTTATTGAACGTATAGGCATGGGATGATTTCTGGGCTCTCTACTTTGTTACATTGATCCATATGTCTATTTTTATGCCAGCTCTATGCTTTTTTGATTACTATAGCCCATGGTATAGTTTGATATCAGGTAGTGTGATATCTCCAACTTTGTTTTTGTTTCTCAAGATTGCTATGGATATTTGTGGTCTTTTGTGATACCATATACATTTTTGGATTACTTCTTCTAGTTCTGTGACATTACCCATTGTTAGTATTTTGATAGGTATTGTGTTGAATCTACAGATTGCTTTGGGTATGTGGACATTTTAATGATGTTAATTCTTTCTATCCGTAAAAATGTTATGTGCTTCCATTTATTTGTATCTTTTTCACTTTCTTCAGTGTTTTATAATTTTTTAAGTTTATGTCTTTTACCTTCTTGGTTAAATTTATTCCTAGGTACCTTTTTTTTTAAACGTTACTAAATTATCATTTATTTTTTTAGGCACCTTGTTTATTTACTGAAATTATAAATAAAATTGTCATAGTTTTATTTTCTGATAGTTCATCATTGGTGTATAAAAGTAAAGCCAATATCTGAATATTTATTTTGTATTCTGTTACTTTACCAAATGTGTTTATCAGTTCTAGTAGTTTTTGGTAGAATGTTAAGGGCCCTCTACATACAATATCATATTATCTACAAATAATGAATTTTGCTTTTTCCATCCAACTTGAATGCCTTTTTTCTTGTCTGATTGCAGTAGCTAGGGATCCAAGTACTATGTTGTGTAAAAGAGGTGAGAGTTAACATTCGTATCTTGTTCCTTATCTAAAGGTAAAAATTTTTAGCTTTTCCCTGTCGAGTATTTTACCTATGGATTTGTCATATATGGCATTTATCATGTTGAGGCATGTTCCCCCTCTATTTTCACTTTGCTGCATTTTTATAAAAAAGTGGGTGCTAGGTTTTGCCAAATGTATTTTTTTTTATCTATTGGAATGACCCTATAATTTTTATTATTCATTTTATTTATGTGGTATTTTACATTAATTGATTTGCAAATATTGCAACAACCTTGCACCCTAAGAATAATTTCCACCAAATATAATCTTTTTTAAATTTTAATTACTTTTTTTAGACCATGATAATTACAACTATCTCTGACTTATATTTTTTTGACAGAGATAGAGAGACAGAAGGACAGATAGGGGCAGACAGACAGAAAGGGAGAGAGATGAGAAGCATCAATTCTTCATTGTGGCACCTTAGTTGTTCATTGATTGCTTTTTCATATGTGCCTTGACCAGGGGGCGACAGCACAGCATGTAGCCCCGTACTCAAGCCAGTAAACTTGGGCTCAAGCCAGTGACCTTGGGCTTCAAGCCAGTGACCTTTGGGCTCAAATCAGTGACCATGCTATCATGTCTATGATCCCACACTCAAGCCGGTGGCCCTGCGCTCCAGCTGGTGAGCCCATGCTCAAACCAGTGATGTTGGAGTTTCAAACCTGGATCCTCTGCATCCCAGTCTGATGCTCTATCCACTGTGCTACCACCTGGCACATCTATTGTTTGGGTGCCATTTATACTGTACATGAGCTCATAGAATAGTCCTCTCTATATTTAGCTTATAAGTGAATAAACAGATGTGAATGGACAAGACTCTAAAAGCCACTGGGTTTGAAAATTTCCTTGAACGAATGAGTTCAACTTCAGCTGAACACAGTCAAGGCACATATGAGAAAGCAATCAATGAACAATTAAGGTGCCACAATGAAGAAGTAATGCTTCTCATTTCTCTTCCTTCCCGTTTGTCCCTATCTGTCCTTCTCTCTGTCTCTCTCTCTGTCTTTGTCTCTCACACACAAACATACACACACACACACACACACACACACACAGAGGAATTTCTGAGCAATCAGAGAAATATGGATTAGTCTGAATACTGGTCATGATTAAGTTCCTTAAGTGTGATAGCAATACTGTAGTTAGGTAGAAGATGCACTTATTTTTAAGAGACACCTGCTGAAATATTTTGGAGCAGAGTATTATTATATCTGTTACTTACTCTCAAATGGTTCAGAAAATACATATATAGACAGAAGTACAAAAGCAGATATAAACAAATGACTGAAGCACATATTACAGTTAACAACTGTTAAATTAAGGTTGTTGTATGTGGCTGGTCAGTTTATTATCATTTCAAGTTCTCTGTGTATTTACAGTTTTACATTAACAAAAAGCTGAGGGAAAGAAAGCAAGTGGATGCCTCTAATCCATTTACAAATGTGTCCTCAGATAAGCTGGAATGGGTTAGGGGTCAGGCAGCAATCTGAACCCAGGAAATTCCCAAATAGGTCATTTATACAAAATGCTGGTCCTCAGGCAAATGTAGAGTCTTAAGTTTTTATTTTAAATCAATCCCTGAATTATTCTCCTAATGGAGGAGGCCCAAGCCAAGGCTATCACACATGTGTGGAAGCAAACATCCAAATCTGTGAGCCAAGACAAGCCACTCACCACAAGCAGTCTGAGGCAGTCTCTGTGGCAGAAACCTCATCAGTGCATGGGAAGAGGTGGGCCAGGAGAGAAAAGCTGTGGGGACTTGTCTCTGGGATAGAGCAGGGATTTAAGAAGCTGAAAGTAACAAAAACACTCCTAGAACTAATTAGTAAGCTCAGCAATGGGCAGGATATAAGACCAAGAGATAAAAATGCATTGTAAGTCTTTGTACCAACAGTGAACATGCAGAAACCAAAATTAAAAACAGTACTATTTGGGGTTTCTGGTCTGGCATGTAAAGAGCTTGAAAATTATCATTCCCATCTCCTAACAAGAATGAAAGTGGAATAAACTAAAAACCAGCCATGCTTCTTAGCCCCATCAGAGAATTGAGGTCACAGGGCAAACCAATACCCTGAAAACTAGAGACACAGGCAAAGAGAACTGCTGTTTACCAGGAGCAGATAGATGGCTGGAGCCTGGAATACAACGGGACGCTGGTGCTGTAAGGATGAGTGTTGGGGGCTGTGCCTGAACTGGCTTGAGTAAAAAAATCATAGGAGGCCAGGCTCAGGGGAGCCTCCCGCTTTCCCAAACCTCAGAAAACCCTTACAGTTAAAACAGAAAAATGCCCTCTTGCTTCTAACAAGTAGACAATGAAGTGACTGCTACTGACTTTATTATGTCCCCCCAAAATTCATATTGAAGACCTAACCCCCAATGTTATTATATTTGGAGATAGGACTTTTAGGAGGTAATTAAAGTTAAATGAGCTCAAAGGGTGGTGTTCTAATCTGATAGTACTATGACCTAATAAGAAGAAAAAGAAGAGACAGCTTCTGCCTCTGTGTGCATGCACTGAGGGATGGTGATGTGCAGACAGTGAGAGGGCAGACATCTGCAAGCCAAGGAGAGAGTTCTCACTAGGAGCCAAATCAGGCAGCACCCTCATATGGGACTTCTGGCCTCCAGAACTGTGAGACAATAAATCTCTATTGTTTAAGCCCCCAGTCTGTGCTGTTTTGCAGCCTGAGCAGACTGATACAGTGGCCATTTTGAAGTATATTCACAGCATCTGTTCTTCTCTGGCTCTTAGAGGAAACTACCTTCTCAGAGTGGAACCAACATAGGGATACCAGTGGCCAGAATAAAAGAGCAACACCACCGAATGCTGACAAGGATAATATGGAGAAACTGTATCACCAACAATTTACACTTTGCTGGTGGAATGTAAATTGTTACAGCCACTCTGGATAACAGTTTGGCAGTTTCTTATAAAACTTAACTTGTAACTACCACATATACATAGCTCAGCAACTTCACTGTTGGGCACTTATCCCAGTGAAATAGAAACTTACCTTTGTACAACAACCTGCACAGGAATATTCATAGCAGCATTATTTGTGATAGCCCCAAACTGAAATCAGCCCAGCGATCCATAAAAAGATGAGTGTTAAAACAAACTATGGTACAGTGATACCTTCAAATGTTATTCAGCAATAAAAAGAAGCTATGCCACTTGGATGACTCTCCAGGGTTATAATATGTGTGCACAGCTAGTTCCAAAATTTAAATTCTGTATTATTCCTTTTATATAACACTTTGAAATCACACAATTTTAGAAGTGAAGGAAATATTACTGGTTGTCAGGGGTTGGGGTGGGAGTAGGTGGGCAGGAAGGAGGTGGGTATGGTTATAAAAGAACAACATGAAGGGTCCTAGTGGAGCTAGAACTTCAGTATCTTGACTATGGTGGTGGATACATAAACCTACACAGGAAATAAAGTTGTGTGGAACATACACACAATCACACACATGATTACACAAGTATAACTGGTGAAATCTGAGTAAGATCCATGCATTGTATCGATGTCAATAGCTTGATTGTGTTATTTGTAACAGGCTGATTTATGTCCTCCCAAAATTTACATATTGAAACCAAAACTCCCAGTACCTCAGAATATAACTGTATTGAAAGATAGGTCTTTAAAAGAGATAATTGAGGTAAAATGAGGTTATATGAGGGGCCCTAATCCAATATGATGTGTTCTAATAAAAAGAGATTAAGAAACAGACACAAACCAGGGAAGACCATGTGAGGACATAAGGAGAAGACAGCTGTCTACAAGCCGTTAATAATGATGGTAACATTATAACCCATTGAGTAAAACAGTAAAACAGGTAACATTATAACCCATTGAGTAAAACTATAGTGATGTAACTAAATAAATAAATGGAAGAAGAGAAAGCTTTTCTAATGAAATACCAATTATTCAATACAAAAGGAATAGTGGGGTTAGTCAACAACTGGCTGCCATCATAGAAATCTTAGTAATAATTGACTCCACCAAAAAACAAAAGATGCTGAAGAAAGTGGGAGTTTGATGAAAAACAGAACATTTACATAATATCAAAATAAACACCCATAAAATGAGAATAACTTTACTGTGGAGTAGCCTGGCCAACAATGCCTAGCCAAGAATCAGTAATAAAGGGGCCAATCATTGTACCCAACTGGATGAAATGAGAAGAACACAGTACCATTTTTTTTATATTTCTGCCAAAGATCCATTATCTAAATCTAATTACAAGGAAACATCAAACAAAACTGAGGAACTTCCTACAAAATAACTGCTTGTTATCTTTGAAAGTGCCATGGTTCTCAGTGGGTGAAGCATCAACCTGGAATGCTGAAGTTCCTGCTCCT
Organism: Saccopteryx leptura; assembly: GCF_036850995.1. NCBI lineage: Eukaryota > Metazoa > Chordata > Mammalia > Chiroptera > Emballonuridae > Saccopteryx > Saccopteryx leptura. The sequence continues at coordinate 110,563,589 of NC_089507.1, read as the reverse complement.
CTCCCTTCTCTCTCTCTCTCTCTCTCTCTCTCTCTCTCTCTCTCTCTCTCCCTCTCATTCTCTCTAAAATGAATAAAGTCTTTTTTTTACAGGAACAGAGAGAGAGTCAGCGAGAGGGATAGATAGGGACAGACAGACGGAAATGGAGAGAGATAAGAAGCATCAATCATCAGTTTTTTGTTGTGACACCTTAGTTGTTCATTGATTGCTTTCTTATATGTGCCTTGATGGGGGGCCTTCAGCAGACTGAGTAACTCCTTGCTGGAGCCAGCGACCTTGGGTCCAAGCTGGTGAGCTTTCTGCTCAAGCCAGATGAGCCCGTACTCAAGCTGGCGACCTCAGGGTCTTGAACCTGGGTCCTTCCGCATCCCAGTCTGATGCTCTATCCACTGTGCCACTGCCTGGTCAGGCTGAATAAAGTCTTTAAAAAAGTGCCAAGGTCCTAAAGCCCCAGGGCAGACTGATTGAAAGAGACTGAAGGCCAAACAAGATTTGATTGTGTTGGAGAGCTGGCAAAGCTGAACAGGTAGGATGTAAAGTAGGGACTCGCATGACATTCATTTCCTGATTTTGAGGGATGAGGGGATTGATGGATTGATGGGTCACAACTCATTCTCAAATATTTCAGAAAAAAGTTCTCTATTTCCTTCTCGTACATTTGAAATTATTATTTTTTTAAATGGAAAAAAGGAGGGTGTGGCATTAGCTTCATGCCAGGTGTGGATACTTGACCTGTTTGTGAGCTCATCCATTTCAGAGAAGGCCTTCTCCTTGTCTCTCTTTCAGCTTTCATTTCCTTTTTGTTGAAGAAGAAAAATTAACATATCACTTTGACCAGCCAGTTTCTTTTTTCCTATTCATCACCCAGTGTAACTGCAGCCTTGGATGTGTAGCCACACAACACTATCGCAGCTGCTCCTTGTACCCTGCAACCACTCTGCCTGTTCTACACTATTCCAGCTGTGGCTGCTGATCCAATGTGGATCCCAGTCCTCAGAACCAGAGGACACTGCCACAATTACAGAACGTCCTTCACGACATTCCTCAATTCACCCATTAATTCCTCTTCAGCACAACCTGTGACTACTCACTACCAGCAGCATAAAGACCAAAGTGGCCTTACATTCAAGAAATTCTTGTCCAAGGAGTGCGGGCAGCAAACAAAAAAAAAATGGTTTCTAGATTGAAAAAAGAGCTTTAGATTTCAGACTACAACAACATAGCAATCACTTACTGACCACCTGCTTTGCATTTCACATTTTAATTAATCATCACAGCAATTTTATCAAATCAGCACCACATTCTTAACATTTTAGAGCTGAGCTAATCTTTAACTTCAGAGTTGAAAAGGAGGAAACCACCTGTCCTTGGATAAAATAGGGCAATTGTGAGAGCAGAACTCCACTGACAGGTTTTCTGTGTTTCTTTCACCCCCAACACTCTCTTCAGCCTCAGTGCTCAGGTCTTTGTGCCTCTTACCCATACCCACCTCCCCACCCCTGACTCTGAATCACTAAAGTCAGTAGGCCAGAAACAAATTTTGGAGGAAAAGTACAGCTGAAACCATTATGAAGACATGAATGAACAGGATTTACATGCCCAGAAAGGCATTATGGGCACCACTCACCCCTACAAAAATACTTGCTGCCTCCCCCACCCCTTAGCGTAATGTGGAGTGTTTCTGTAGGGGTGAAAAGTGTGTGCACATGGATTTCAGAGAGATGCGAGCTTGTGCTGGAGCTGCGTGCTGTGGTGGTGACTTTCTGACTCACGCACTTTCTACCTCAAACTTCTGAGACCAGGCACTCAGGAATGAAGGTGGCTGCCAACATTTTCAAGGAGGTATGAGCCCTTTCATGCATGTCCAGGCTGGTCAGGGTCAGCACAGCTCACCAACTTAGAGTATTCTGGAATGTGGGGTTGATCTGTGAACACATCCCATTTTCTACAGCAATAATACCTTCTAAGCTCCTTCTACAAAGAGTGAAATGTGTGATAAGTGTAATTTCTGAGTGGAACCACTGAGACAGGGCCCTTACTTCTGTGCATCGATTGTCCTTTCTGTAGATTCAAGCTCTTGCTAAATCCTCCCCAGCTCATTTTTCAACACCGTGTTTTCAGAAAACCTATTTAACTCAATTCTGCATGAAAAATAGAAAAGAGAAAGAAGAGTGGAAACTCCAGCCACTAGAATCATATGCAGTCCACAAAAGTCTGGTCTTGAAGTTGAGAGTCGTGGCAATCCTGCAGTCTACGTTTCCCCTTTCCTAGAGCTTACTCTTCCTTTTTCTGTATCCAGTGTTGAGACAATATGGGTTGCATCTCCTTAGAAATAAGCCAAAAAACCCAGCACTTTCTAAGCTTCCAAAATGGTCACACAATCAAGAACTTACTAATGTATTTGGTACCTTGGTTCCATTTACTTTGTGCTTATAGTTGACCTGTTTCTGCATCTTATAAGCTCTAACTGAAATGTGTCCATGGTTGGTAGCAATGCACAATGTTGGTGTGAGTCCTTAGGTCAGTGGTTCTCAAAGTGTGTGCTAGGGTTCACTAGTGCACCCTTGAAGATTTCTAGGTGTGCCCTATGGTATTCCAGAGAAACGTGCCTTTTGGGGACCAAAAAACCAACAGGGTTTTGGAGTTTAGATTTTTAGGGGACAAGTGTAGGGAATTGGCTTTATTTAAGCTGACAGTCTGCCCAACTCCCCATCTCACTCACCTGATCAGGTTGTAAAAGTCTGTTAAGCTGTGGTGCTGGATTGTTTACACTAACCCCCATGTTCCCCAGAAAGACTGGAGGCAAGTTTCTTCTATTCTTTGTTTGGTGTAAAGTTAAGACTGTATGTATGGTGGGGGTGTTCTGCACTTGGTAAAAATTCTTGTGTTGCCTTGGAAACATGATCAAAGATCTCATTGATTTTCTGATGGCCCACTTTGCCTGTAAGTAAAGCAAGATGCAGTTTTGGGGTGTGCTTTGTTCTTGGCAGCAGCAATTACAGGGCCCTTCCAACCTTGTATTTTCTTAATTCTGCATATTTTTTTAAATTCTGCACCCTTCCCAGTTGGGACCTGGAATTACTAGCTGCGCTGGTTTGCAGCATGTGCCCAGATATAAAAATAAATATAGTTACTCTATTATACCATTTCATTATGGAAATACTGCTCATTTTGTTAACACATTATTATATTTATTATTAACACATCATTATATTATTTTTAGCTAAATACACTCAAATAAAATGGATAGATTTCTCAAAAAGAAGTATGATATTGAAGAGTCCAATTCTGAAGGTAGCAAACATTAAGTGTAAATAAAATAGGACTTGAAGGATGATGGACAAAATTTTATTTATAGCATTTTTCTTCACTTAACACTGAACAATATGATTGGATTAGAAGCTCATTCACAAAGCAGCGCATGGGAAGTGAGTGGGAGCGAAATTTCCTATGCTTGAACTTCTCCCGGTGGGCAGGGCGCTGCCTCACCCAGGGCGAGAGGCAGCCGGCCCAATATCCTGGTCGGTGAGTACAAATAGTGGGCGAGAGATTCCCCCTGAAGTGGGCGCCCGTGTTCCTGGACAGAGGGGCAGAGTCAGAGGGGTCGCCCCTGTGCACTGAAAAGCGGCACGCGGGGAGTGAGCTGGAGTGAAATTCCCTATGCTTGAACTTCTCCTGGTGGGCGGGGCACCTCACCTGGAGTGAGAGGCACCCAGCCCAATATCCTGGTCCGTGAGCGCAGATAGTGGGTGAGAGATTCCCCCGGGAGTGGGCACCCGTGTTCCTGGACAGAGGGGCAGTGTCAGAAGCCTGTACGTGGGCTGTGACCAGAGTCTCAGTGTCACCCCTGCGTCCTGAAGAGCAGCGCGTGAAAGCAAGTTTCCCTACGCTAGAACTTCTGCGGGCGGGTGGGGCGTTTCACCAGCCATAAAAGCTAACAGACCCGTGAAAGATTAGCTTAACCCAAAGTCTGCTTGCTGTCTGCTTGCCTCCCAACTGACCTATGCAACCCTAACTGACAAGATCTCTCTCAGGTCAGCAATCTAAGACAAGAGGGGAGATATTTTTTAGTATCAAGAGGGGGCAACTTCTGATTGGCAGAGCTTGCATACTCAGGGCTATATGTTTAAAAAGGGAATTTGGCAGCCTATAAGTCTTTCTGCTTTCCAAACAATGATTAGGGCATCTTCTACCCAGCCAAAACAGGTTACAAAGTACCAAAAGCCTGGGGAAAGTGGTGCCATAGAGTGCTGAGGCATTCGAGACATGCCTAGAGGCACATAGAAAGGCACCTTGAAAATAATTGGCTCCCAGCACCCCTTGATTATGATAGCGGCTCTGACTGATTGAGCCTTACCCAGAGTCCTGCGCTGAGTGGGAATAGAGTGGGGATTTGCCAGCTCTTTCAGCCTCTTACTCTCCAGGCAGAGGCAGCAGCAACCCCATAGCTGGATCATCAGGATGCTAATTCAGGAAGGAAAGACTAGGAGAGAGGCTCTAGGAAAATAGACTCTCTCATTGTCAGAGCCTGCAAATGCTAATGAGCCTCGACTGCCAATGAGACTGAAGCCCAATACATGAGATTGTCATAGAGACTTATCAATTGCAAACCTCTACCTAATCGTGCCACAGGGGCAGAACCCAGGGTACAGAGCCACCGACCAGGATGAGGGAGAGAAAAGAAAAAGCAAGAAGATAACCTCTCAAAATCAAGAATAATCCACAGACTTTATAACCTATCCCATTTTATTATATTTGTTCGTTTGTTTCTCTTATCTTTTTGTCTTGATTATTTTCTTCCTCTTCCAATTTGGTCATTTAATTCTCTGCCGGACTTACTCTCTCCTCTCCTTGAACTACAATACCCATAAGTGTTACATCTCCCATTATCTTTCCTTTCTTCTTCCTTTCTCTCTATGAGGGTTGCACTCCAAAACCCTTAACTCCCCCCCTCTCTCTCCTTTTTTTCTTTTTTTTCTTTTTTTGTGTTTCTCTCTTTCTTTTTTTCTCCCTCTATATTAGTTTCTTCTTTTCTCCTTTACTTTTCCTCTCATTCAATCCTTAATCACGAACAAATTCTTTTATTTGGGACTCAAATTATTCTTTGTGGCACTTTGGAGCTTTTTTACTTCACTTTTTTAACTCACTGGCAGTGCTCCCAACCCTGGCTCTCCATTTTATCTAGTTTTCGCTCCACTAAATACAATAGTAATTTTTAAATTTTTTCCCCTTTTTCTTGTTTTTCTCTTATTCCTCTCATTATATCTCTTAGTCAACCATCACCTAAAAGCAAATCATTTTATTCTAGACCCAAATTTTTTCCTTTTTTCCATTTTGTGGGTCTATACCTTCTTTTTTTGCCCCTTTATCACTTCTCTCCAACTCACGCCCTCCATTATAGGTAGTTTTTGTTCTATTTAGCACAATATAATTCACAGTTCACCACAAGATTTTCTCAAGAAGGAGGGAAGAGGAGAAAAATAAAAAAAGAGAAATAATAATTTTTTATTTATATTTATTTATTTATTTTTAACTTTTTATTCTTTATTAATTCTCATTAGTACTATCAACAAAACCACCCTCAGATACCATTAAGGAAAAGGAAGTTGAATATCATGAATACAGAAGACAGAGAGGTAGCACAGATAGATGAAGAAAAATCTATGGAGAAAAAATTTAATTTATTGGAAACCTTGGAGCTAAATGACAGAGAATTTAAAATAGAAATTCTAAAAATACTCTGAGATATACAAGAAAACACAGAAAGGCAATTTAGGGAGCTCAAAAAACAATTCAATGAACACAAAGAATATATTACCAAGGAAATTGAAACTATAAAAACAAATCAAACAGAGATGAAAAGCTCAATTTATGAACTGAAAAATGAGGTAACAAGCTTAGCTAATAGAACAGGCATGATAGAAGATAGGATTAGTGAAATAAAAGACAAGCAACTTGAGGCACAACAGAGAAAAGAAGAGAAAGACTCAAAAATTTAAAAAAATGAGAAAGCCCTACAGGAACTGTCTGACTCCATCAAAAAAAAAATAACATAAGAATAATAGGTATATCAGAGGGAGAAGAGAGAGAAAATGGAATTGGAACATATTCAAACAAATAATAGATGAGAACTTCCCAAGCCTGTGGAAAGAACTAAAGCCTCAAGTTCAAGAAGCAAACAGAATTCTGAGTTTTCTTAACCCCAACAATCCTACACCAAGGCACATCATAATGAAATTGGCACAAATTAATGACAAAGAAAAAAATCTCAAGGCAGCCAGGAAAAAGAATACAACATATAAAGGAAGGCTCATTAGATTATCATTGGATTTCTCAACAGAAACTCTACAAGCTAGAAGAGAGAGGACTTAATACTTAAAGTCCTGAAAGAGAGGAACTTTCAGCTAAGAATACTATACCCATCAAACATATCCTTCAAATATGAAGGAGAAATAAAAACATTCACAGATATAAAAAAGATGAGGGAACTTATCATTAGAACACCCCCACTCCAAAAATTTTCCAACAAGATAAAAAGAACAAAACAAAATGAAACCACAAATAAATGCTCCACCAAAAACACAATAAAACCAAATTTAAACTGGGACAACCAAAAAAAAAAAAAAAAAAAAAAAAAAGGGAGAGGACCAAGATTAACAGTAGCAAAGGACAATGGAGTGCAGAAGTACTCACAAGATAGTGCACTACAATGAACAGGGTAGAAACTTTTTTCATTACTTAATGGTAACCACCCTTGAAAAAACCACCACAGAAGCACATGATTTAAAAAAGATAGCAACAGAGGAAAGAAGTATGGAATACAACCAAACAAAAACAAAGGACAGAAAAACAAAAGAGAAGAATCAAACAAGATACAAAACTAACAGAAAGCAATGTATAAAATGGTAATAGGGAACCCACAAGTGTCAATAATTACACTAAATGTAAATGGATTAAACTCACCAATAAAAAGATACAGAGTAGCAGAATGAATTAAAAAAGAAAATCCAACTGTATGCTGTCTACAAGAAACTCATCTAAGCAACAAGGATAAAAACAAATTCAAAGTGAAAGGCTGGAAAACAATACTTCAAGCAAATAACATCCAAAAAAAAGCAGGTGTAGCAATACTCATATCTGATAATGCTGACTACAAGATAGCAAAAGTACTCAGAGACAAAAATGGTGATTTCATAATGATTAAGGGAATACTGAATCAAGAAGACATAACAATTCTTAATAGAGATGCACCAAACCAAGGAGCACCAAAATATATAAGACAGCTACTTATTGACCTTAAAATAAAAACTGACAAAAATACAATCATAGTTGGAGACCTCAATACACTGCTGATGACTCTAGATCAGTCATCCAAACACAGAATCAATAAAAATATATTGGCCTTAAACAAAACACTAGAGCACCTGGATATGATAGACATCTACAGGACATTTCATCCCAAAGTGACAGAGTATACATTTTTCTCCAGTGTACATGGATCATTCTCAAGAATTGACCATATGTTGGGCCACAAAAATAACATCAGCAAATTCAGAAAAATCAAAGTTGTTGTACCAAGCATATTTTCTGATCATAAAGCCTTGAAACTAGAATTCAACTGCAAAAAAAAAAAAAAAAAAAAAAAAAACCAACAAAAATGTGCAAACTAAACAACATATTTTGAAAAATGAATGGGTCAAAGAAGAAATAAGTGCAGAGATCAAAACATATAAACAGACAAATGCAAATGACAATACAACATATCAGAATCTATGGGATGCTGCAAAAGCAGTGATAAGAGGGAAATTCATATCAGTTCAGGCGTATATGAAAAACAAGAGAGCCAAAGTGAACCACATAACTTCACACCTTAAAGAACTGGAAAAAAGAAGAACAAAGACAACGCAAAAGCTGCCGAAAAAAGGAGATAATAAAAATCAGAGCAGAAATAAATGATATAGAGAACCCAAAAACTATAGAAAAAATTAATAGAACAAGGAGCTGGTTCTTTGAGAAGACCAACAAAATTGAAAAACCCTTGGCAAGACTTACCAAGGAAAAAAGAGAAAGGACTCATATAAACAAAATCCAAAATGAAAGAGGAGAAATCACCACAGATATCATAGATATACAAAGAATTCTTGTAGAATACTATGAAAAACTTTATGCAACTAAATTCAACAATCTAGAGGAAATAGATAAATTCCTAGAACAAGACAACCTTCCTAGACTGAGCCAAGAAGAAGCAGAAAGCCTAAACAGACCAATTAGTAGGAAAAAAAAATAGAAAAAACTATTGAAAACCTCCCCAAAACTAAAAGTCCAGGCCCAGACAGTTATACTAGTGAATTCTATCAAACATTCAAAGGAGACTTGGTTCCTATTCTACTCAAAGTCTTCCAAAAAATTGAAGAAGAAGCAATACTTCCAAACAGATTTTTTGAGGCAAAACATAACCCTCATACCGAAACCAGGCAAGGACAGCACAAAAAAAGAAAAATACAGACCAATATCTCTAATGAATACAGATGCTAAAATACTAAACAAAATACTAGCAAATCGAATACAACAACATATTAAAAAAATAATACATCATGATCAAGTGGGTTTCATCCCAGAATCTCAAGAATGGTTCTACATACGTAAAACGGTTAACGTAATATACCGTATCAACAAAACAAAGAACAAAAACCACATGATCTTATCAATAGATGCAGAAAAGGCATTTGATAAAATACTACACAATTTTATGTTTAAGACTCTCAACAAAATGGGTATAGAAGGAAAATATCTCAACATGATAAAGGCCATATATGATAAACCATCAGCTAACATCATATTAAATGGCACAAAACTGAAGGCTTTCCCCCTTAAATCAGGAACAAGACAGGGTTGTCCACTCTCTCCACTCTTATTTAATGTGGTGCTAGAGGTTCTAGCCAGAGCAATCAGACAAGAGAAAGAAATAAAAGGCATCCATATCAAAAAGAAGAAGTAAAGGTATCATTTTTTGCAGATGACATAATCCTATACATTGAAAACCCCAAAGAATCTACAAAAAGACTACTGGAAACAATAAGCCAATAGAGTAATGTCACAGGATACAAATTTAACATACAAAAGTCCACAGCCTTTCTATATGCCAACAATGAAACTTTTGAAAACAAACTCAAAAAAATAATCCCCTTCATGATTGCAACAAAAAAAATAAAATACCTAGGAATAAACATAACAAGGAATGTAAAGGACCTATATAGTGAAAACTACAAAGCATTGTTAAGGGAAATCAAAAAAGATACAATGAGATGAAAGAATATTCCTTGTTCTTAGATAGGAAGAATAAATATAATCAAGATGGCCATATTACTGAAAGCAATATACAAATTTAATGCAATATCCATCAAAATTCCAATGACTTTTTTACAGAAATGGAACAAAAAATCATCAGATTTATATGGTACTATAAAAAATCCCGAATAGCCAAAGCAATTCCAAAGAAAAAGAATGAAGCTGGGGGCATTACAATACCTGACTTCAAACTATATTATAGAGTCACAACAATCAAAACAGCATGGTATTGGCAGAAAAATAGAAAATCAGACCAATGGAATAGAATAGAAATGCCAGAAATAAAACCACATATATATGGTCAAATAATTTTTGATAAAGGGGCCAACAACACACAATGGAGAAAAGAAAGCCTCTTTAACAAATGGTGCTGGGAAAACTGAAAGCCACATGCAGAAGAATGAAACTTGACTACAGTTTGTCCCCTTGTACTAAAATTAATTCAAAATGGATCAAAGACCTAAATATAAGACCTGAAACAATAAAGTGCATAGAAGTAGACTTAGGTTCTAAACTCATGGACCTTGGTTTTAAAGAGCATTTTATGAATTTGACTCCAAAGGCAGGGGAAGTGAAGGCAAAAATAAATGAATGGGACTACATCAGACTAAGAATTTTTTGCTCAGCAAGAGAAACTAACAAAATAAACAGACAACCAACTAAATGGGAAATGATATTTTCAAACAACAGCTCAGATAAGGGCCTAACATTCAAAATATACAAAGAACTCATTAAAACTCAACAACAAACAAACAAACAATTCAATAGAAAAATGGGAAGAGGACATGAACAGTCAGTTCTCCCAGGAAGAAATACAAATGGTCAACTGATATAAGAAAAGATGCTCATCTTCATTAGTTATTAAAGAAATGCAAATCAAAACTGCAATGAGATACCACCTCACACCTGTTGGATTAGCTATTATTAACAAGACAGGTAATAGCAAATATTGGAGAGGCTGTGGAGAAAAAGGAAACCTCATTCACTGTTGGTAGGAATGTAAAGTAATACAACCATTATGGAAGAATGTATGGTGGTTCCCCCAAAAACTGAAAATAGAACTACCTTATGACCCAGCAATCCCTCTTCTGGGTATATACCCCCAAAACTCAGAAACATTGCTATGTAAAGATACATGCAGCCCCATATTCATTGCAGCACTGTTCACAGTGGTCAGGACATGGAAACAACCAAAAAGCCCTTCAATAGAAGACTGTATAAAGAAGATGTGGCACATATGCACTATGGAATACTACTCAGCCATAAGAAATGATGACAATGGATCATTTACAAGAAAATGGTGTGATCTTGATAACATTATGCGGAGTGAAATGAGTAAATCAGAAAAAACCAAGAACTGCATTATTCCATATGTAGGTGGGACAAAAAACGAGACTAAGAGACATTGACAAGAATGTGGTGGTTACGGGGGGAGGGGTAGGGAGGGAGGAGGAGGGGGAGGAACACAAAGAAAACTAGATAGAAGGTGACGGAGGACAGTCTGACTTTGGGGTATGGGTATGCAACATAATTGATTGACAAGATGAACTGGACATGTTTTCTTTGAACATATATACCCTGATTTATTGATGTCACCCTAGTAAAATTAAAAAAGAAAAGAAACCCATTTATGGAAGCTTCAAGTAATTTTGGTTTTACATTAACAAAAGAAATGGTAGCTATATCCACTGATCATGGACTGATTATTAAACATAAGAAATTGTCTCTTGAAGCCTTTTGAATTTTTATAAAACAAGAATATGTGGCAATATCTTAAAAAGCTTTGAAAATTTTACTACAATTTTCAACATCCTATTTCTGTGAATTAGGTTTTTCTACCCTCAACACAATTAACAGTAAAAAGATAGGAATTCTTCAATGTATTGACAAGGAAATAGGAGTTTACCGTTCAAATATATGCTCAACCATTGAAGAAATTGCTAGGACACATCAGGCTCATGTTTCTCATAAAAACAAGAATGAAAAAACCTTAACACTTCTGTGCTAGGATCTGTGGAATTTACTAAATCTTACTAAAAATGTATTTGTGTGTATATATATGTATATATATATATATATATCACTTTTCTGTATTTTTTTTCTTTTTTAAAAAATTCTAAAAAGCATAACTCAAAAAATGTAACATAAAAATGTTTTTTGGCCCTGGCCGGTTGGCTTAGTGGTAGAGCATCGGCCTGGCGTGCAGGAGTCCCGGGTTCGATTCCCAGCCAGGGCACACAGGAGAAGTGCCCATCTGCTTCTCCACCCCTCCCCCTCTCCTTCCTTTCTGTCTCTCTCTTCCCCTCCTGCAGCCAAGGCCCCATAGGAGCAAAGTTGACCGGGACGCTGAGGATGGTTCTGTGGCCTCTGCCTCAGGTGCTAGAATGGCTCTGGTTGCAACAGAGCAACTCCCCAGATGGGCAGAGCATAGCCCCCTGGTGAGCATGCTGGGTGGATCCAGGTCGGGCGCATGCGGGAGTCTGTCTGACTGCCTCCCTCCTTTCAACTTCAGTAAAATACAAAAAAAAATGTTTTTTAATCTCAGAATAAATTTAATTTTGTCATATTTATTTTGTTTAATTACCAAAAAGCATGCTAGGACTTTTATATATTTTCTTTAATATTTGACTTAATTATTATAACATATTTCTCAAAAATTTGTGTATAGTGTACCTACAGTTATTTGTAGGGTTTTTAAATCTTATTTTTATTAATTTTAATGCAGTGACATTGATAAATCAGTGTACATATATTCCGAGAAAACATCTAAGATTATTTTGCCATTTGATTATGCTGCATACCCTTCATCCAAAGTCAAATTGTCTTCTGTCACCTTCTATCTGGTTTTCTTTGTGCCCCTCCTCTACCCCCACCCGTCTTTCCTTCCGTGTCCCCTCCCCACCCCCCCACTACACCCCCTGTTACCATCACATTCTTGTCCATGTTTCTGAGTCTCATTTTTATGTCCCATCTATGTATGGGTTCATATAGTTCTTAGTTTTTTCTGATTTACTTATTTCACTCCGTATAATGTTATCAAGGTCTATCCATGTTATTGTAAATGATCTGATGTCATCATTTCTTAAGGCTGAGTAGTATTCCATAGCATATATGTACCAAAGCTTTTTAATCCACTCGTCCTCTGAGGGACACTTGGGCTGTTCCAGATCTTCACTATTGTGATCAATGCTGCCATAAACATGGGGGTGCATTTCTCCTTCTGAAACAGTTCTATGGTGTTATTGGAGTATATTCCTAAAAGTGGGATAGCTGGGTTAAAAGGCAGTTAGATTTTCAATTTTTGAGGAATCTCCATACTGTTTTCCACAGTGGCTGCACCAGTCTGCATTCCCACCAGCAGTGTAAGAGGGTTCCCTTTTCTCCACATCCTCGCCAGCACTTATTCTGTGTTGTTTTGTTGATGAGCACCAATCTGACCGGTATGAGGTGATATCTCATTGTGGTTTTAATTTGAATTTCTCTAATGATTAGTGATGTTGAGCATTTTTTCATATGCCTATTGGCCATCTGTATGTCCTCTTTGGAGAAGTGTCTATTCATTTCTTTTGCCCATTTTTTGATTGGATTGTTTGACTTTCTGGTGTTGAGATTTACAAGTTCTTTATAAATTTTGGTTATTAATCCCGTATCAGACGTATTGTCAAGTATGTTTTCCCATTGTGTAGTTTGTCTTTTTATTTTGTTATTATTGCCTTTAGCTGTGCAAAATCTTTTACCCTGGGTGGGAAAGTGAGCAGTCCCAGGCGAATTTAGAAATTTCCTGGAAGTGAAGCACATCCCTCCTGCCTGTCCTTCCAGCATCATCTTTGGTCAAGCGGTACCCTTTGTGGGCAGAGAAATTATTGGGTTTGTTTTCTTTCATCATCTCTACCAGGAAATGCTAAACAATAAATATGGAATAGAAATTGTGGTAATTGCAACAATGATGATAATATTTCTCTGTTTTATTTTATAGAAAAAATATATAAATTTATAACATTGTAATAAGATTGCATGGTAATAAGAACTGACCAGACTTTGTGGGGCAATTGCCTTACATATTGTACACAAGTGATGTAATTCTGTGTATCAACTGTACTTAAAAATAAATAAAGTGTTAACACTTACCTCCCGTTCTTCCCTGTTAACACTTACCTCCTGTCCATCCCTGCCCCTTCTGCAGATTCTCTTACCCACCCCCATTACACCCCACAGTGCCCCCTCCCCGTCCCTCACCCATGTGTCACCTACAAATAGTTGTAGAAAACTCAACATGTTAGCTAGATGGCGAAGTACAGTCCTGGTAAGCTGGTCAAACTGGGAGCCCATACTGTGCATCTAAGTCCTGGACAGTTAGGGAGGAGTTGCTGTCAACTGGTGGACCATCACGACTGGAAAACCATCCTGGGTGTGCGCCATGGACTACAGGCTGACCAGAATGTGAACCAGAAGCAGTAGAGGGGGAAAGGGCATGTGGGTTCAAAGCCAGTATTGGGCTTCTGGCCATGCACTGGCACTGAGGTGGACCCCTGGCACCCCTGTGGTTAGGGGCACAATCTCAGCCCATTTGAGCTGTCCCGCATCCTGTCCTTTGTCACAGCCCATTTCTTAAAGACCCAGCATAGTCAAAGAGGAGGAAGAAATCAACCGGCCAAAGAGCAGTAGATGCCAAAGGACATGTGAGAACAGTTGCTGCTGCCCCCTATATTTTCTTTTTCCTTTAATTCCTTGATTTTTATTTTTTTACTCTTACCTATTTGATTCTTAGGAGAAAGTCCATAGAAGTAAAATGAGCAATGCTCACCTTCAGAAATAGAACAGGCTATGCAATTAGACAAACAGATGAGAGATGAAGTATAATGACAAGTTCAGGACACTATGAAAGGCGTTGCTGAATGCTTCCAAATAGAAATTTTTATGAAACAAGGAATTATTTTGATTTCAGCTAATTAGTCTCCTTGTTCACCCTTATGAGAAAAATGTCTTAAGTATTTTGATTACAATATTTATTTTGTTTAACTTTTAAAATTATTATTATTTTTTTATTAATTTTACTAGGGTGTCATAAATAAATCAGGATACATATGTTCAAAGAAAACATGTCCAGGTTATCTTGTCGATCAATTATGTTGCATACCCATTACCCAAAGTCAGATGGTCCTCTGTCACCTTCTATCTACTTTTCTTTGTGCCCCTCCCCCCCCTCCCCCTCCCCCTCCCCCCCCCCCCCCCCCCCCGTAACCACCACACTCTTGTCAATGTCTCTTAGTCTCGTTTTTATGTCCCACCTATGTATGGAATCATGCAGTTCTTGGTTTTTTTTCTGATTTACTTATTTCACTCCGTATAATGTTATCAAGATTCCACCAATGTCATCATTTCTTATGGCTGAGTAGTATTCCATAGTGTATATGTGCCACATCTTCTTTATCCAGTCATTTATTGATGGGCTTTTCGGTTGTTTCCATGTCCTGGCCACTGTGAACAATGCTGCAATAAACATGGGGCTGCATGTGTCTTTACGTATCAATGTTTCTGAGTTTTTGGGGTATATACCCAATAGAGGGATTGCTGGGTCATAAGGTAGTTCTATTTTCAGTTTTTTGAGGAACCACCATACTTTCTTCCATAATGGTTGTACTACTTTACGTTCCCACCAACAGTGTATGAGGGTTCCTTTTTCTCCACAGCCTCTCCAACATTTGCTATTACCTGTCTTGTTAATAATAGCTAATCTAACAGGTGTGAGGTGGTATCTCATTGCAGTTATGATTTGCATTTCTCTAATAGCTAAAGAAGATGAGCATCTTTTCATATATCTGTTGGCCATTTGTATTTCTTCCTGGGAGAAGTGTCTGTTCATATCCTCTTCCCATTTTTTATTGGATTGTTTGTTTGTTGTTGAGTTTTATGAGTTCTTTGTATATTTTGGATATTAGGCTCTTATCTGAGCTGTTGTTTGAAAATATCATTTCCCATTTAGTTGGCTTTCTGTTTATTTTGTTATCAGTTTCCCTTGCTGAGCAAAAACTTCTTAGTCTGATGAAGTCCCATTCATTAATTTTTGCCTTCACTTCTCTTGCCATTGGAGTCAAATTCATAAAATGCTCTTTAAAACCCAGGTCCATGAGTTGAGTACCTATGTCTTCTTCTATGTACTTAATTGTTTCAGGTCTTATGTTTAGATCTTTGATCCATTTTGAGTTAATTTTAGTACAGGGGGACAAACTGTAGTCCAGTTTCATTCTTTTGCATGTGGCTTTCCAGTTTTCCCAGCACCATTTATTGAAGAGGCTTTCTTTTCTCCATTGTGTGTTGTTGGCCCCTTTATCAAAAATTACTTGACTATATATGTGTGGTTTTATTTCTGGTCTTTCTATTCTGTTCCATTGGTCCGAGTGTCTATTTTTCTGCTGATACCATGCTGTTTTGATTGTCGTGGCCCTATAATATAGTTTGAAGTCAGGTATTGTAATGCCCCCAGCTTCATTCTTTTTCTTTAGGATTGCTTTGGCTATTCGGGATTTTTTATAGTTCCGTATAAATCTGATGATTTTTTGCTCTATTAATTTAAAAAATGTCATTGGAATTTTGATGGGAATTGCATTAAATTTGTATATTGCTTTGGGTAATATAGCCATCTTGATTATATTTATTCTTCTAAACCAAGAACAAAGTATATTCTTCCATCTCATTATATCTTTTTCAATTTCCCTTAACAATGGTTTATAGTTTTCATTATATAAGTCCTTTACATTCTTTGTTATGTTTATTCCTAAGTATTTTACTTTTTTTGTTGCAATCGTGAAGGGGATTATTCTTTTGAGTTCATTCTCAATTGTTTCATTGTTGGCATATAGAAAGGCTATTGACTTCTGTATGTTAATTTTGTATCCTGCGACCTTACTGTATTGGCTTATTGTTTCTAGTAGTCTTTTTGTGGATTCTTTGGGGTTTTCGATGTATAGGATCATAACATCTGCAAAAAGTGATACCTTTACTTCTTCTTTTTGATATGGATGCCTTTTATTTCTTTGTCTTGTCTGATTGCTCTGGCTAGAACCTCTAGTACCACATTAAATAAGAGTGGAGAGAGTGGACAACCCTGTCTTGTTCCTGATTTAAGAGGGAAAGCCTTCAGTTTAGTGCCATTTAATATGATGTTAGCTGATGGTTTTTCATATATGGCCTTTATCATGTTGAGATATTTTCCTTCTATACCCATTTTGTTGAGAGTCTTAAATATAAAATTGTGTTGTATTTTATCAAAAGCCTTTTCTGCGTCTATTGATAAGATCATGTGGTTTTTGTTCTTTGTTTTGTTGATATGGTGTATTACGTTAACCGTTTTACATATGTTGAACCATCCTTGAGATTCTGGGATGAATCCCACTTGATCATGATGTATTATTTTTTTAATATGTTGTTGTATTCGATTTGCTAGTATTTTGTTTAGTATTTTAGCATCTGTATTCATTAGAGATATTGGTCTGTAGTTTTCTTTTTTTGTGCCATCCTTGCTTGGTTTTGGTATGAGGGTTATGTTGGCCTCATAAAATGTGTTTGGAAGTATTGCTTCTTCTTCAATTTTTTGGAAGACTTTGAGTAGAATAGGAACCAAGTCTCCTTTGAATGTTTGATAAAATTCGCTGGTATAGCCGTCAGGGCCTGGACTTTTATTTTTGGGGAGGTTTTTAATGGTTTTTTTTATTTCTTCTCTACTAATAGGTCTGTTTAGGCTTTCTGCTTCTTCTTGACTCAGTCTAGGAAGGTTGTATTGTTCTAGGAATTTATCCATTTCTTCTAGGTTGTTGAATTTAGTGGCATAAAGTTTTTCATAGTATTCTACAATAATTCTTTATATATCTATGGTGTCCGTGGTGATTTCTCCTCTTTCATTTTGGATTTTGTTTATATGAGTCCTTTCTCTTTTTTCTTTGGTAAGTCTTGCCAAGGGTTTGTCAATTTTGTTGATCTTTTCAAAGAACCAGCTCCTTGTTCTATTAATTTCTTCTATAGTTTTTCTGTTCTCTAATTCATTTATTTCTGCTCTGATTTTTATTATCTCCTTTCTTCGGCTGGTTTTGGGTTGTCTTTGTTCTTCTTTTTCTAATTCCTTAAGGTGTGAAGTTAAGTGGTTCACTTGGGCTCTCTCCTGTTTGTTCATATATGCCTGAAGTGATATGAACTTCCCTCTTATCACTGCTTTTGCTGCATCCCATAGATTCTGATATGTCGTACTGTCATTTTCATTTGTCTGTATATATCTTTTGATCTCTGCACTTATTTCTTCTTTGACCCATTCATTTTTTAAAAGTATGTTGTTTAGTTTCCACATTTTTGTGGGATTTTTTCCTCTTTTTTGCAGTTGAATTCTAGTTTCAAGGCTTTATGATCAGAAAATATGCTTGGTACACCTTCGATTTTTCTGAATTTGCTGATGTTGTTTTGGTGGCCCAACATATGGTCAATTCTTGAGAATGATCCATGTACACTGGAGAAAAATGTATACTCAGTCACTTTGGGATGAAATGTCCTGTAGATGTCTATCATATCCAGGTGCTCTAGTGTTTTGTTTAAGGCCACTATGTCTTTGTTGATTCTCGGTTTGGATGACCGATCTAGAGCCGTCAGCGGTGTATTGAGGTCTCCAAGTATGATTGTATTTTTGTCAGTTTTTTTTTTTTTTTTTATAATAAATTTTTATTAATGGTAATGGGATGACATTAATAAATCAGGGTACATATATTCAAAGAAAACATGTCTAGGTTATTTTGTCATTAAATTATGTTGCAAACCCCTCGCCCAAAGTCAGACTGTTCTCCGCCACCCTCTATCTAGTTCTCTGTGCCCCTCCCCCTCCCCCTAACTCTCTCCCTCCCTCCCTCCCATGTCCTCCCTCCTCCCACCCTTGGTAACCACCACACTCTTGTCCATGTCTCTTAGTCTCATTTTTATGTTCCACCAATGTATGGAATCATGTAGTTCTTGTTTTTTTCTGATTTACTTATTTCACTCCTTATAATGTTATCAAGATCCCACCATTTTGCTGTAAATGATCTGATGTCATCATTTCTTATGGCTGAGTAGTATTCCATAGTGTATATGTGCCACATCTTCTTTATCCAGTCTTCTATTGAAGGGCTTTTTGGTTGTTTCCATGTCTTGGCCACTGTGAACAGTGCTGCAATGAACATGGGGCTACATGTGTCTTCACGTATCAATGTTTCTGAGGTTTTGGGGTATATACCCAGTAGAGGGATTGCTGGGTCATAAGGTAGTTCTATTTGCAGTTTTTTGAGGAACCACCATACTTTCCTCCATAAAGGTTGTACTACTTTACAGTCCCACCAACAGTGAATGAGGGTTCCTTTTTCTCCACAGCCTCTCCAACATTTGCTATTACCCGTCTTGTTGATAATAGCTAATCTAACAGGAGTGAGGTGGTATCTCATTGTAGTTTTGATTTGCATTTCTCTAATAACTAATGAAGCTGAGCATCTTTTCATATATCTGTTGGCCATTTGTATCTCTTTCTGGGAGAAGTGTCTGTTCATGTCCTCTTCCCATTTTTTTTATTGGATTGTTTGTTTGTTTGTTGTTGAGTTTTATGAGTTCTTTGTAAATTTTGGATATTAGGCCCTTATCTGAGCTGTTGTTTGAAAATATCATTTCCCATTTAGTTGGCTGTCTGTTTATTTTGATATCAGTTTCTCTTGCTGAGCAAAAACTTTTTATTCTGATGTAGTCCCATTCATTTATCTTTGCCTTCACTTCTCTTGCCATTGGAGTCAAGTTCATAAAATGTTCTTTAAAACCCAGGTCCATGATTTTAGTACCTATGTCTTCTTCTATGTACTTTATTGTTTCAGGTCTTATATTTAGGTCTTTGATCCATTTTGAATTAATTTTAGTACACGGGACAGGCTGTAGTCGAGTTTCATTCTTTTGCATGTGGCTTTCCAGTTTTCCCAACACCATTTGTTAAAGAGGCTTTCTTTTCTCCATTGTGTGTTGTTGGCCCCTTTATCAAAGATTATTTGACCATATATATGTGATTTTATTTCTGGGCTTTCTATTCTGTTCCATTGGTCTGAGTGTCTATTTTTCTGCCAATACCATGCTGTTTTGATTATCGTGGCCCTATAATATAGTTTAAAGTCAGGTATTGTAATGCCCCCAGCTTCATTCTTTTTCCTTAGGATTGTTTTGGCTATTCGGGGTTTTTTATAGTTCCATATAAATCTGATGATTTTTTGTTCCATTTCTTTAAAAAATCTCATAGGGATTTTGATGGGAATTGCATTAAATTTGTATATTGTTTTGGGTAATATGGCCATTTTGATTATATTTATTCTTCCTATCCAAGAACAAGGAATATTTTTCCATCTCATTGTATCTTTTTCGATTTCTCTTAACAATGCTTTGTAATTATCATTATATAGGTCCTTTACGTTCTTTGTTATGTTTATTCCTAGGTATTTTATTTTTTTTGTTGCAATCATGAAGGGGATTATTTTTTTGAGTTCGTTTTCTAATATTTCATTGTTGGCATATAGAAAGGCTATGGACTTTTGTATGTTAATTTTGTATCCTGCGACCTTACTGTATTGGTTTATTGTTTCTAATAATCTTTTTGTGGAGTCCTTTGGGTTTTCGATGTATAGGATCATATCATCAGCAAAAAGTGATACCTTTACTTCTTCTTTTCCGATATGGATGCCTTTTATTTCTTTGTCTTGTCTGATTGCTCTGGCCAGAACTTCTAGCACCACGTTAAATAAGAGTGGAGAGAGTGGACAACCCTGTCTTGTTCCTGATTTAAGGTAGAAAGTCCTCAATTTTATGCCGTTTAATAGGATGTTGGCTGATGGTTTATCATATATGGCCTTTATCATGTTGAGATATTTTCCTTCTATACCCATTTTGTTGAGAGTCTTAAATATAAAATTGTGTTGTATTTTATCAAAAGCCTTTTCTGCATCTATTGATAAGATCATGTGGTTTTTGTTCTTTGTTTTGTTGATATGGTGTATTACGTTAACCGTTTTGCGTATGTTGAACCATCCTTGAGATTCTGGGATGAATCCCACTTGATCATGATGTATTATTTTTTTAATATGTTGTTGTATTCGGTTTGCCAGTATTTTGTTTAGTATTTTAGCATCTGTATTCATTAGAGATATTGGTCTGTAGTTTTCTTTCTTTGTGCCATCCTTGCCAGGTTTCGGTATGACGGTTACGTTGGCCTCATAAAATGTGTTTGGAAGTATTGCTTCTTCTTCAATTTTTTGGAAGACTTTGAGTAGAATAGGAACCAAGTCTTCTTTGAATGTTTGATAAAATTCACTAGACTAGTATAACCGTCTGGGCCTGGACTTTTATTTTTGGGGAGGTTTTTAATAGTTTTTTCTATTTCCTCCCTGCTAATTGGTCAGCTTAGGCTTTCTGCTTCTCCATGACTCAGTCTAGCAAGGTTGTATTGTTCTAGGAATTTATCCATTTTTTATAGATTGTTGAATTTGGTGGCATATAGTTTTTCATAGTATTCTACAATGATTTTTTGTATATCTATGATGTCTGTGGTGATTTCTCCTCTTTCATTTTGGATTTTATTTATTTGAGTCCTGTGCCTTTTTTCCTTGGTGAGTCTTGCCAAGGGTTTGTCAATTTTGTTGATCTTTTCAAAGAACCAGCTCCTTGTTTTATTGATTTTTTCTGTTCTCTATTTCATTTATTTCTGCTGTGATTTTTATTATCTCCTTTCTTCGGCTGGTTTTGGGTTGTCTTTGTTCTTCTTTTGCTAGTTCCTTAAGGTGTGAAGTTAAGTGGTTTACTTCGGCTCTCTCTTGTTTGTTCATATAGGCCTGAAGTGATATGTACTTTCCTCTTATTACTGCTTTTGCTGCATCCCAGAGATTCTGATATGTCGTATTTTCATTTTCATTTGTCTGTATATATCTTTTGATCTCTGCGCTTATTTCTTCTTTGACCCATTCATTTTTTAGAAGTATGTTGTTTAGTTTCCACATTTTTGTGGGTTTTTCCCCCTCTTTTTTGCAGTTGAATTCTAGTTTCAAGGCTTTATGATCAGAAAATATGCTTGGTACAATTTCAATTTTTCTAAATTTGCTGATATTGTCTTTGTGGCCCAACATATGGTCAATTCTTGAGAATGTTCCATGTACACTAGAGAAAAATGTATACTCTGTCGCTTTGGGATGAAGTATCCTGTAGATGTCTATCATATCTAGGTGTTCTAGTATTTCGTTTAAGGCCACTATGTCTTTGTAGATTCTCTGTTTGGATGACCGATCTAGAGCCGTCAGCGGTGTATTGAGGTCTCCAAGTATGATTGTATTTTTGTTAGTTTTTGTTTTAAGGTCAATAAGTAGCTGTCTTATATATTTTGGTGCTCCTTGGTTTGGTGCATATATATTAAGGATTGTTATGTCTTCTTGATTCAACTTCCCCTTAATCATTATGAAATGACCATTTTTGTCTCTGAGTACTTTTTCTGTCTTGTAGTCAGCATTATTCGATATGAGTGTTGCTACACCTGCTTTTTTTTGGGTGTTGTTTGCTTGGAGTATTGTTTTCCAGCCTTTCACTTTGAATTTGTTTTTATCCTTGTTGCTTAGATGTGTTTCTTGTAGGCAGCATATAGTTGGATTTTCTTTTTTAATCCATTCTGCTACTCTGTGTCTTTTTATTGGTAAGTTTAATCCATTTACATTTAGTGTAATTATTGACACTTGTGGGTTCCCTACTGCCATTTTATAAATTGCTTTCTGTTAGTTTTGTATCTAGTTTGATTCTTCTCTTTTGTTTTTCTATCATTTGTTTTGGTTTGTTTGTGTTCCATACTTCTTTCCTCTGTTGCTACCTTTTTTAAGTCAAGTGTTTTTGTGGTGGTTTTTTCAAGGGTGGTTACCATTAAGTAATGAAAAGGGTACCTACCATATTCATTGTAGTACCCTATCTTATAAGTATTTCTGCACTTCATCGTCCTTTGCTACTGTTAATCTCCATCCTCTCCCCCCTTTTTTTCCTTTGTTGTCACAGTTTAAGTTTGGTTTTATTGTGTTCTTGGTGGAGCTGTTACTTGTGGTGTTGTTTTCTTTTGTTCTTTGAATCTGGTTGGAAAACCGCCTTTAGTATTTCCTGGAGTGGGGGTTTTCTGTTGATAAATTCTCTCATCTTTTCTGTATTTGTGAATGTTTTTATATCTCCTTCATACTTGAAGGATAGCTTTGATGGGTATAGTATTCTTGGCTGAAAGTTCCTCTCTTTCAGGGCTTTAAATATTGGGGTCCACTCTCTTCTAGCTTGTAGAGTTTCTGCTGAGAAATCTGATGATAATCTAATAGGCCTTCCTTTATATGTTGTACTCTTCTTTTCCCTGGCTGCCTTGAGAATTTTTTCATTTTCATTGGTTTGTGTCATCTTTATTATGATGTGCCTTGGAGTGGGTTTGTTGGGGTTAAGAAAACTCGGTGTTCTGTTTGCTTCTTGAATTTGAGGCTTTAGTTCTTTCCACAGGCTTGGGAAGTTCTCGTCTATTATTTGTTTGAGTATATTCTCCATTCCATTTTCTTTTTCTTCTCCCTCTGATATACCTATTATTCTTATGTTATTCTTTCTGATGGAGTCAGACAATTTCTGTAGGGCTTTCTCGTTTTTTATTATTTTTGAGTCTCTTTCTTCTTCTCTCTGTTGTGCCTCAAGTTGTTTGTCTTCTATTTCACTAATCCTATCTTCAATCTGGGCTGTTCTGTTAGCTAAGCTTGTTACCTCGTTTTTCAGCTCGTGAATTGAGTTTTTCATTTCTGTTTGATTTGTTTTTATAGTTTCAATTTCCTTGGTAATATATTCTTTGTGTTCATTGAGTTGTTTTCTGATCTCCCTATATTGCCTTTCTGTGTTTTCTTGTATATGTCTGAGTATTTTTAAGATTTCTATTTTAAATTCTCTGTCATTTAGCTCCAAGGCTTCCAATATGTTAAGTCTTTTCTCCATAGATTTTTCCACATCTATTTGTGTTACCTCTCTTTCTTTTGTATCCATAATATTCGATTTCCTCTTTCTTATTGGCATCTGAGGGTGGTCTTGTTGATAGCACTAATTAGAATTAATAAAGAGTAAACAGTAAAAAAAAAAAAAAAAAAAAAGGTAAAACACCCCACAAAAAAAAAACAGTAATAATTTATTATTTCCCCCTTTTTTCTTTCTTCTCTTTCCCTCCTCTCCCCTCCTCAGGGAAATATCGTGCCTATAATGGAGGGCCTGATTTTGGGTGAAGAGTTCAAGGGGGAAAAAAAGTAGGGACCTACTAAATGCAAAAAAAAAAAACAAAAAAACAAACAAAAAGAAAAACAAAAAAAAAACAAAAAAGGAAGAAAATCTTAGACAAGCATAAGATGATTTGCTTGTAAGTGATGGTCAACTAAGAGATATAATGAGAGGGATAAGAGGGAACCAGAAAAAAGGACCAAAAAAGAATAATAAAGAAGAAAAAAATAAAAATAATAAGTAAAAATCTGTTGTATTAAGTGGAGCGAAGACTAAATACAATGGAGACCTTGGGTTGGGAGGACCCAAAATGCCACAAAAATAAACAAACAAGAAAAAAAATAAAAACAAAAGCAAAAAAGAAAAATAAAGCCAAAAAAAAGCCTTGAGTCCCAAATTAACTAATTTGTTCGTGATTGAGGATTAAATGGGAGGAAAGTAAAATGAGAAAAGAAAAAACGAATAGAAAGGAAAAAATAAGAAAAAGAGAAAAACTAAGGAAGAAATAAAATAGGAAGAGAAAAAAAACAAAATAAAGCAAGACAAAAAAAACAAAACAAAAGAGGAGAGAGTGAGAGTTAAGTGTTTTGGAGTATAACCTTTAAAGGAAGGTGAGGATGAAGAAGAGAAATAAAATGTAACACTAATGGGTAGTGTAGTTCAAGAAAAGGGAAGCATAAGATGGGCAGAGAATAGAAGGACCGAGGTGGAGGAAATAAAGGCAATAAGATAGAAGAAACAAACAACAACAACAAAAAAATTAGTGGAACAAGTTGTAAAGTCTGTGGATTTTTCTTGATTTTGAGAGGTTAACTTCTTCCTTTTTCTTTTCTCTCCCTCTTCCTGGTCGGTGACTCTGTACCCCAGGCTCTGCCCCTGTGTCACACTTAGGTAGGGATTTGCAGTTGATGGGATTCTATGGCAATGTCATATAATTGGCTTTAGTTTTGCTGGTAGTCAAGGCTTGTTGGCGTTTGCAGGGTCCAACGATGAGAGAGTTTGCTTTCCTGGATTCTCTCTCCTAGTCCCCCCTTTCTGAATTAGCAGCCTGGTGATCCAGCTATAAGGCTGCAACTGCTTCTGCCTGGGGAGTAAGAGGCTCAAAGAGCTGGGAAATCCCCACTCTATCCCCACTCAGTGCAAGGCTTTGGGAAAGGCTCTGGCAGTCAGGGCCTCCAGTGTAATCAGGCGGGGGTGGGAGTCAATTGTTGTCAAGGTGACTGTTCAGCGCCTATCATTCAGTTGGACCTCTCAACCCAGGCTTTCCACACTTTGTAGCCTGTTTTTGCTGGGAAGAAGAGGCACTAGTCTCTGCTTGCGACTAGTGTAGTATAGATCTTATTATCTGCCAAGTCCTTCTTGTTAGCGTTTATCCCTGAATATGGAGGCTCTATCAATCAGAAGTTGCCCCCGCCCCTTTAGCGAGAGGCACTAAAAAATATCATGCCTCTTGTCTTGGATCGCTGAGCTGAGAGAGATCTTATCAATTAGAACCGAAGGTGCGCAGATTTCATGGGTTAAGCTAATTTCAGTGATTGGGTCGCAGCTGTGCTCCCGAAGGTATTTTAGGCTGCCTGCGCGCGCCCCTCCCCCAACGCTTGATTGTTAGCTTGAATGGCTGGGTGAGGTGCCCCGCCCACGGAGAGAATCTCCCAAGCCTCTCCCGCTCGCCCTGCCGCTGGCGGCTGGATCGCACCAGGCGCAGGATGATGGGGCACCCTGGGTGTGCGGGCCAGTAGGGCGCTCTGGATGCGTGGAATGCCCAGGGCACGCGCGTGAATGGGGTGCTCCGGGCACCGGTGGCTGGCGACTCTCACTCGCAGTGCGCGGGCCGCTGGGAACGTAAGTGGTGCTCGCTCTGCAACCGGACCGGGCGCGCGCCCGGCTGCTCGCGGCTGCTCGCGGCGGCTGCTCGCGGCTCCCGAGTGTGGGCTGACTCACCACAGGCGCACTTCCTCGCGGCTTGAATGAACGTCCCTGCGGTAGCTTCCTCCACACCCTCGTCTCTCAGATTCAAGTGATAACAGTCCTTTCGCTATCAGTTTGTGTGGAATTCCGGAATGCTCCGAGGATAAATTTTTCTGTTTCTAGTTGATAAATTTGTTGTGATTTAGGGGAGAGCTGTCGGACGCGCTGCTCACGGCGCCATTTCCGTGACGTCACTCCAGTTTTTGTTTTAAAGTCAATAAGTAGCTGTCTTATATATTTTGGTGCTCCTTGGTTTGGTGCATATATATTAAGAATTGTTATGTCTTCTTGATTCAGTGTCCCCTTAGCCATTATGAAATGGCCATTTTTGTCTCTGAGTATTTTGCTGTCTTGTAGTCAGCATTATCAGATATGAGTATTGCTACGCCTGCTTTTTTTTTGGATGTTATTTGCTTGAAGTATTGTTTTCCAGCCTTTCACTTTGAATTTGTTTTTATCCTTGTTACTTAGATGAGTTTCCTGTAGGCAGCATACAGTTGGATTTTCTTTTTTAATCCATTCTGCTACTCTGTGCCTTTTTATTGGTGAGTTTAATCTGTTTACATTTATTGTAATTATTGACACTTGTGAGTTCCCTATTGCCATTTTATATATTGCTTTCTGTTAGTTTTGTGTCTTGTTTGATCCTTCTTTTTCGTTTTTCTATCTTTTGTTTTTATTTGGTTGTATTCCATACATCTTTCCTCTGTTGCTATCTTTTTTTATCTCATGTGCATCTGTGGTGGTTTTTTCAATGGTGGTTACCTTTAAGTAATGAAAAGGGTTCCTACCCTGTTCATTGTAGCAAACTATTTTGTGAGTACTTTTGCACTCCATCATCCTTTGCTACTGTTAATCTCCATCTTCCCCCCCCCCACCACCTTTTTTTTTGTTGTTGTCACAGTTTAAATTTGGTTTTATTGTGTTCTTCTTGGAGCTTTTACTTGTGGCTTTGTTTTTTTTTGTTCTTTGTATCTGATTGGAGAACCCCCTTTAGTAATTCCTGGAGTGGGGGTTTTCTGATGATAAATTCCCTCATCTTTTCTGTATCTGTGAATGTTTTTATTTCTCCTTCATATTTGAAGGATAGCTTTGATGGGTATAGTATTCGTGGCTGAAAGTTCCTCTCTTTCAGGACTTTAAATATTGGGGTCCACTCTCTTCTAGCTTGTAGAGTTTCTGCTGAGAAATCTGATGATAATCTAATGGGCCTTCCTTTATATGTTGTATTCTTCTTTTCCCTGGCTGCCTTGAGAATTTTTTCTTTGCCGTTGATTTGTGCCAATTTCATTATGATATGCCTTGGAGTAGGTTTGTTGGGGTTAAGAAAACTCGGAGTTCTGTTTGCTTCTTGAACTTGAGGCTTTAGTTCTTTCCACAGGTTTGGGAAGTTCTCATCTATTATTTGTTTGAGTATGTTCTCCATTCCATTTTCTCTCTCTTCTCCCTCTGATATACCTATTATTCTTATGTTATTCTTTTTGATGGAGTCCGATAATTCTTGTAGGGCTATCTCATTTTTTTTAAATTTTTGAGTCTCTTTCTTCTTCTCTCTGTTGTGCCTCAAGTTGCTTGTCTTCCATTTCACTAATCCTCTCTTCTATCTGACCTGTTCTATTAGCTAAGCTTGTTACTTCGTTTTTCAACTCGTGAATTGAGTTTTTCATCTCTGTTTGATTTGTTTTTATAGTTTCAGTTTCCTTGGAAATAAATTCTTTGTGTTCATTGAGTTGTTTTCTGAGCTCCCTAAATTGCCTTTCTGTGTTTTCTTGTATATCTTGGAGGATTTTTAGGATTTCTATCTTGAATTCTCTGTCATTTAGCTCCAAGGTTTCCAATATATTAAATTTTTTCTCCATAGATTTTTCCTCATCTAGCTGTGTTACCTCTCTTTCTTTTGTATCCATGATATTCGATTTTCTCTTCCTTAATGGCATCTGAGGGTGGTTTTGTTGATAGTATTAATGAGATTTCATAAAGAATAAAAAGTTAAAAAAATAAAAAATCAAAAAGAGTTTGTTTTTTTAAAAAAATTAATAATGAAATAGAGAAAAATAAAATAAAAATTTTAAAAAAGGAAATTATTTCCCCCCTCCTTTTTTCCTCTCCTTTCCTCTCCCCTCTTTCTTGAGAAAATCTTGTGGTGAATTGTAAATTATAACAAACAATGCCTGTAATGGAGGGCCTGAATTGGGGAAAAGTAATAAAGGGGCAAAAAAAAAAAATAAAAAAAGAAAGAAAAAAAAAGAAAGAAAAAGAAGGGGGTATGGACCCACAAAAAGCAAATAAGGAAAAAATTGGGGTCAAGAATAAAATGATTTGCTTTTAGTTGTTGGTTGACTAAGATTTATAATGAGAGGAATAAGAGGGAAACAGAAAAATGGGGGGACAAATTAAAAAATTACTATTGTATTTAGTGGAACAAGAACTATATAAAATGGACAGCCAGGGATGGGAGCACTGCTAGTGAGTTAAAAAGGTGAAGTAAAAAAACCCCAAAATGCCACAAACATAAGTTTGAGTCCCAGATAAGGTAATTTGTTTGTTATTGAGTTTGAATGAGAGGAGATGTAAAGGAGAAAGGAAGAAACTAATATAGGGGGAGAAAAGAAAGAGAGAGAGAGACAGAAAAAAAAGAGGGAACCACTAAAAGAAGAAAAAAGAAAAAAGAGGAGAGAGAGAGAGAGAGAGAGTTAAGGGTTTTGGAGTGCAACCCTCATAGAGAGAAAGGAAGAGGAAAGAAAAGATAATGGGAGATGTAACACTTATGGGTAGTGTAGTTCAAGGAGAGGAGAAAGTAAGACTGGCAGAGAGTTAATCGGCCAAATTGGAGGAGGAAAAAAAAAAATCAAGAATGAAGATAAGAGAAACAAACGAACAAATTTAATAAAATGGGATAGTTTATAAAGTCTGCAGATTATTCTTGATTTTGAGAGGTTATCTTCTTGCTTTTTCTTTTCTCTCCCTCTTCCTGGTCGGTGACTCTGTACCCCAGGTTCTGCCCCTTTGGCACGCTCAGGTAGAGGTTTGCAGTTGATAAGTCTCTATGGTGATGTCATGTATTGTGCTTTAGTCTCGTTGGCAGTCGAGGCTCATTAGCATTTATAGGGTCCGACAGTGAGAGAGTCCGTGTTCCTGGAGCCTTTCTCCTAGTCTTTCCTTCCTCAATTAGTAGCCTGATAATCCAGCTATGGGGTTGCTGCTGCCTCTGCCTGGATAGTAAGAGGCTCAAAGAGCTGGCAACTCCCCACTCTATTTCCACTCAGCACAGGGCTCTGGGTAAGGCTCAGTCAGTCAGAGCTGCTAGCATAATCAGGCGGGGCTTCTGCCCACTCAAAGACCTCTGGCTCTGCCACTCTGTCTGGTAACACAGGCAGGGGCCCACTCCTGGGGCGCTTGGAGGAGACTCCCGCTCACTATCTGCGCGCGCAGACCAGGATATCAGACCGGCAGTTTCATGCTCTGAGTGAAACC
Organism: Saccopteryx leptura; assembly: GCF_036850995.1. Classification (NCBI taxonomy): domain Eukaryota; kingdom Metazoa; phylum Chordata; class Mammalia; order Chiroptera; family Emballonuridae; genus Saccopteryx; species Saccopteryx leptura. The sequence goes on along the minus strand of NC_089507.1, from coordinate 110,534,507 downwards.
CCTAACTGCATGGAAAAGTTCCAGTGTTGGAATTGGCTCTCGATCCGTCCCCGTGTGCGGCTTTTGCAAGGTGCTGGGGCGGCCCGAGATTCCACTTTGGCCCACACAAAGACCCCTGACTCTGCCCCTCTATGCGATAACACGGGCGCACACTGCCGAGGCACTCGGAGGAATTTCTCGCTCACTATTTGCGCGCGCAGACCACGTTTCCCTCTGAGTGAAACCCCCAGCAGCACAGAAAAGTTCTACCGTTGGAGTTAGTTCTCACTCCCTCCCGTGCGTGGCTTTCCCAGGGTGCTGGGGCTGCCCAGAGATTCCGCTTTCGGCCCACACAAAGGCCTCTGACTCTGCCTCTCTGTGGGACAACACGGGCGCCCACTCCCGGGGCTTTGGAAGGAATCTCTCGCCCACTATCTGTGCGCGCCGACCAGGGGGTCGGGGAAAATGGTTGCCCTGCTTGTCTTTCTTTGTCTGGGTTTGGCGCGAGTATTAGCTTGTATTGCCCGGGTTGCCACAGGAACAGTTTTTCCTCGGCTTGGATCTCCGTGCCACAGCCTGGTTCGGCCTTTTGTGCCGCGGCCTGGATCTATTCACCCCCTTTGCCCGCCTCAGTTTCTATATTCACAGATCCCAGAGAAAGCCGCCCTGTTTAGGTTAGTGAGGAAGGTGGAGCATTTCTTATTCCCTATTTCCTTCGAGGTTTGGTTATATATTTAGCCAATTTTTCGCTCGACCATACCTTTGGGTGTATTGCAAAACATCTGGAGGCTCCAAGGATAGGTTTTTCTGTTTCTGGTTGAAGATCTTGTTGAGTTTTGGGGGAGATTTATCGGTATCGCTTCCTACCCCGCCATTACTCTGACGTCATCCTCATCCTTTTTCTTTAAGATTGCTTTGGCTATTCGGGGTTTTTTATAGTTCCATATAAATCTGATGATTTTTTGTTCCACTTCTTTAAAAAATGTCATTGGAATTTTGATGGGAATTGAATTAAATTGGTATATTGCTTTCAGTAATATAGCCATCTTGGTTATATTTATTCTTCCTATCCAAGAACAAGGAATATTCTTCCATCTCATTGTATCTTTTTTGATTTCCCTTAACAATGCTTTGTAGTTTTCATTATATAGGTCCTTTACATTATTTGTTATGTTTATTCCTAGGTATTTTATTTTTTTTGTTGCAATCGTGAAGGGGATTATTTTTTTGAGTTCATTCTCAAATGTTTCATTGATGGCATATAGAAAGGCTATGGACTTTTGTATGTTAATTTTGTATCCTGCGACCTTATTGTATTGGCTTATTGTTTCTAGTAGTTTTTTTTTTTAATAGATTCTTTGGGGTTTTTGATGTATAGGATTATGTCATCTGCAGAAAGTGATACCTTTACTTCTTCTTTTCCGATATGGATGCCTTTTATTTCTTTGTATTGTCTGATTGCTCTGGCTAGAACCTCTGGCACCACATCAAATAAGAGTGGAGAGAGTGGACAACCCTGTCTTGTTCCTGATTTAAGGGGGAAAGTCCTCAATTTTATGCCATTTAATATGATGTTGGCTGATGGTTTATCATATATGGCCTTTATCATGTTGAGATATTTTCCTTCTATACCCATTTTGTTGAGAGTCTTAAACATAAATGTGTGTTGTATTTTATTGAATGCCTTTTCTGCATCTATTGATAAGATCATGTAGTTTTTGTTCTTTGTTTTGTTGATATGGTGTATTACGTTAATCGTTTTACATATGGTGAAATATCCTTGAGATTCTGGGATGAATCCCACTTGATTATGATGTATTATTTTTTAATATGTTGTTGTATTCGATTTGCTAGTATTTTGTTTAGTATTTTAGCATCTGTATTCATTAGAGATATTGGTCTGTAGTTTTTTTGTGTGTGCCGTCCTTGCCTGGTTTTGGTATGAGGGTTATGTTGGCCTCATAAAATGTGTTTGCAAGTATTGATTTTTCTTCAATTTTTTGGAAGACTTTGAGTAGAATAGGAACCAAGTCTTCTTTGAATGTGTGATAGAATTCACTGGTATAACCGTCTGGGCCTGGACTTTTATTTTTGGGGAGGTTTTTAATAGTTTTTTTTTTATTTCTTCCCTACTAATTGGTCTGTTTAGGCTTTCTGCTTCTTCTTGACTCAGTCTAGGAAGGTTGTATTGTTCTAGGAATTTATCCATTTCCTCTAGATTGTTGAATTTAGTCGCATAAAGTTTTTCATAGCATTCTACAAGAATTCTTTGTATATTTATGATATCTGTGGTGTTTTTTCCTCTTTCATTTTGGATTTTGTTTATATGAGTTCTTTCTCTTTTTTCCTTGGTAAGTCTTGCCAAGGGTTTGTCAATTTTGTTGATCTTTTCAAAGAACCAGCTCCTTGTTTTATTAATTTTTTCTGTAGTTTGTCTGTTCTCTATTTCATTTATTTCTGCTCTGATTTTTATTATCTCCTTTCTTTGGCTGGTTTTGGATTGTCTTTGTTCTTCTTTTTCCAGTTCCTTAAGGTGTGAAGTGAAGTGGTTCACTTGGGCTTTCTCTTTTTTGTTCATATAGGCCTGAACTGATATAAACTGCTTTCTTATCACAGCTTTTGCTGCAGCCCACAGATTCTGATATGTTGTATTGTTATTTTCATTTGTCTGTATATATCTTTTGATCTCTGCACTTATATCTTCTTTGACCCATTTATTTTTTAAAAGTATGTTGTTTAATTTCCACATTTTTGTGTTTTTTTTTTCATCTTTTTTGCAATTGAATTCTAGTCTCAAGGCTTTATGATCAGAAAATATGCTTGGTACAACTTAGATTTTTCTGAATTTGCTAATATTATTTTTGTGGCCCAACATATGGTCAGTTCTTGAGAATGATTCATGTACACTGGAGAAAAATGTATACCCTGTCACTTTGGGATGAAATGTCCTGTAGATGTCTATTCTATCCAGGTGCTCTAGTGTTTTGTTTCAGGGCAATATATCTTTATTGATTCTGTGTTTGTGGTGACTGATCTAGAGCCATCAGCAGTAGATTGAGATCTCCATGTATGAATATATTTTTGTCAGTTTTTTTCTTAAGGTCAATAAGTAGCTGTCTTATATATTTTGGTGCTCCTTGGTTTGTTGCATATATATTAAGGATTGTTATGTCATCTTGATTCAGTGTCCCCTTAATCATTATGAAATGACCATTTTTGTCTCTGAGTACTTTTGCTGTCTTGAGTCAGCATTATCAGATATGAGTATTGCTATGCCTGCTTTTTTTTTGGATGTTATTTGCTTGGAGTATTGTTTTCCTGCCTTTCACTTTGAATTTTTTTCATTTATTTATTAAATTTAATGCAGTGACATTGATAAATCAGGGTACATATGTTGAGAGAAAACATTTCTAGATTATTTTGACATTTGATTGTGCTGTATACCCTTCCCCGAAAGTCAAATTGTCTTCTGTCACCTTCTATCTGGTTTTCTTTTTGCCCCTCCCTCCCCCAACCCCTCTCTCCTTATTCACCCCATCCCCCCTCCCCCCACCTCCACCCCTGTTGCCATCACATTCTTGTTCATGTCTCTGAGTCTCATTTTTATGTCTCTTCTATGTATGGATTCATATAGTTCTTAGTTTTTTTCTGATTTACTTATTTCACTCCGTATAATGTTATCAAGGTCCATCCATGTTATTGTAAATGATCTGATGTCATCATTTCTTATGGCTGAGTAGTATTCCATAGTATATATGTACCAAAGCTTTTTAATCCACTCGTCCTCTGATGGACACTTGGGCTGTTTCCAGATCTTTGCTATTGTGATCAATGCTGCCATATACATGAGGGTACATTTCTCCTTTTGGAGCCATTCTATGGTGTTCTTGGGGTATATTCCTAAAAGTGGGACAGCTGGGTCAAAAGGCAGTTCGATTTTCAGTTTTTTGAGGAATCTCCATACTGTTTTCCACAGTGGCTGCACCAGTCTGCATTCCCACCAGCAGTGCAGGAGGGTTCCCTTTTCTCCACATCCTCGCCAGCACTTATTCTGTGCTGTTTTGTTGATAAGCGCCATTCTGACTGGTGTGAGGTGATATCTCATTGTGGTTTTAATTTGCATTTCTCTAATGATTAGTGATGTTGAGCATTTTTTCATATGCCTATTGGCCATCTGTATGTCCTCTTTGGAGAAGTGTGTATTCATCTCTTTTGCCCATGTTTGGATTGGATTGTTTGTCTTCCTGATGTTGAGATTTACAAGTTCTTTATAAATTTTGGTTATTAACCCCTTATCAGACGTATTGTCAAATATGTTCTCCCGTTGTGTAGTTTGTCTTTTTATTCTGTTCTTCTTGTCTTTAGCTGTGCAAAAGCTTTTCAGTTTGATATAGTCCCATTTGTTTATCCTGTCTTTTATTTCACTTCCCTGTGGAGATAAATCAGCAAATATATTGCTCCAAGAGATGTCGGAGAGCTTACTGCCTATGTTTTATTCTAAGATGCTTATGGTTTCACAGCCTACATTTAAGTCTTTTATCCATTTTGAGTTTATTTTTGTGAGTAGTGTAAGCTGGTGATCTAGTTTAATTTTTTTGCAGGTAGCTGTCCAATTTTCCCAACACCATTTGTTAAAGAGGCTGTCTTTACTCCATTATATTTCCTTACCTCCTTTGTCAAATATCAGTTGTCCATAGAACTGTGGGTTTATTTCTGGGTTCTCTGTTCTGTTCCATTGATCTATATGCCTGTTCTTATGCCAGTACCAGGCTGTTTTGAGTAAAATGGCCTTGTGGTACAACTTGATATCAGGAAGTGTGTTACCTCCCACTTTATTCTTCTTTTTTAAGATTGCTGAGGCTATTCGTGTTCTCTTTTGGTTCCATATAAATATTTGCAATTAGTGGTCTATATCTTTGAAGTATGTCATTGGTATTTTAATTGGTATTGCATTGAATTTATAGATTGCTTTTGGTAAAATAGACATTTTAATGATGTTTATTCTTCCTAACCATGAGCACGGTATACGCTTCTACTTGTTTGTATCTTCCTTGATTTCTTTTATCAATGCTTTGTAATTTTCCGAGTACAAGTCTTTAGTCTCCTAGGTTAAGTTTATTCCTAGGTACTTTATTTTTTTGGTTGTAATTGTGAAGGGGATTGTTTCCTTAATCTCTCTTTCTGACTTTTCATTGTTGGTGTATAAAAATGCCTCTGATTTCTGAGTATTGATTTTATATCCTGCCACTTTGCTGAATTCATTTATCAGGTCCAGTAGCTTTTTGACTGAGACTTTAGGGTTTTCTATATACAATATTATATCATCTGGAAATAATGATAATTTTACTTCTTTTCCAACTTGAATGCCTTTTATTTCTTCTTCTTGTCTGATTGCTGTGGCTAGGACTTCCAGGACTGTTAAATAAGAGTGGTTAAAGGGGGCACCCCTGCCTTATTCCTGATCTTAAGGGTATTGCTTTTAATTTTTGCCCATTGAGTATGATGTTGGCTGTGGGTTTCTCATAGATGGCTTTTATCATGTTTAGATATGTTCCCTGTATTCCCACTTTGCTGAGAGTTTTGATCATGAATGGGTGCTGGATTTTATCAAATGCTTTTTCTGCATCTATTGAAATTATCATATGGTTTTTCTCCTTCTTTTTGTTTATGTGATAAATCACATTGATTGATTTACAAATATTGTACCATCCTTGCCTCCCCAGAATAAGTCCCACTTGATCATGGTGTATGATTTTTTTCCATATATTGTTGGATCCGGTTTGCTAATATTTTGTTGAGGATTTTAGCATCTACATTCATCAGAGATATTGGCCTATAATTTTCTTTTTTTGTGTTGTCTTTGCCTGGTTTTGGAATCAGAATTATGCTCGCCTCATAAAAGGAGCTTGGAAGTCTTCCTTCCTCTTGAATTTTTTGAAATAGTTTGAGAAGGATAGGAGTTAGTTCTTTTTTGAATATTTGGTAGAATTCACTTGTGAAGCCATCGGGCCCTGGACTTTTCTTTGTTCGAAGTTTTTTGATAACTGTTTCTATCTCATTTGTTGTAATCGGTCTGTTTAGGTTTTCTGATTCTTCCAGATTGATTTTTGGAAGATTGTATGTTTCAAGGAATTTGTCCATTTCATCTAGGTTGTCTAGTTTTTTGGCATACAGTTCTTCATAGTATTTTATTACAATATTTTGCATTTCTGTTGTGTCAGTTGTTATTTCTCCTCTCTCATTTCTAATTTTATTTATTTGAGTCCTCTCTTTTTCTTGGTGAGTCCAGTTAAAGGTTCATCAATTTTGTTTACCTTTTCAAAGAACCAGCTCCTAGTTTCATTGATCCTCTGTATTGTTTCTTTAGCCTCTATTTTATTTATTTCTGATCTGACCTTTATTATTTCCTTCCTTCTACTACATTTGGGCTTTACTTGCTGTTCTTTTTCTAATTCTTTTAGATGCAGGGTTAAGTTGTTTATTTGAGCTTTTTCTAGCTTCTGAAAGTGTGCCTGTAGTGCTATGAACTTCCCTCTCAGCACTGCTTTTGCTGTGTCCCATAAATTTTGAGTTGTTGTATGCTCATTGTCATTCGTTTCTAGGAATTTTTTTATTTCTTCTTTGATCTCATTCTTAATCCATTCATTATTTAACAACCTGCTATTTAGTTTCCATGTGTTTGAGAATTTTTGAGCTTTTCTGTTGTGGTTCATTTCTAGTTTCATGCCATTGTGATTGGAGAAAGTGCTTGATATGATTTCAGTCTTCTTAAATTTGTGGAGAGCACTTTTGTGCCCTAACATGTGGTCTATCCTAGAGATTGTACCATGAGCACTTTAAAAGAATGTATATTCTGCTGATTTATGATGAAAAGTTCTGAAGATATGTATTAAATCGAGTTGATCTAGTGTTTCCAATAAGTCTGCTGTTTCTTTGTTAATTTTCTTTCTTGAGGATCTATCTAGTGATGTTAGTGGGGTATTGAAATCCCCTACTATTATAGTTTTGCTGTTGATCTCACCCTTTAAATCCATCAAAGTCTGCTTTATATATTTGGGTGCTCCTATTTTAGGTGCATAGATATTTATAATAGTTATATCTTCCTGTTGGATTACTCCCTTTATCATTATGTAGTGGCCTTTTTTATCTCTTACTATATCCTTTGTTTTAAAGTCCAATTTGTCAGCCCTGGCCAGTTGGCTCAGCGGTAGAGTGTCGGCCTGGTGTGCAGAAGTCCCAGGTTCGATTCCCAGCCAGGGCACACAGGAGAAGCACCCATCTTCTTCTCCACCCCTCCCCCTCTCCTTCCTCTCTGTCTTTCACTTTCCCTCCCGCAGCTGAGGCTCCATTGGAGCAAAGATGACCCGGGCACTGGGGATGGCTCCTTCACCTCTGCCCCAGGTGCTAGAGTGGCTCTGGTTGCAACAGAGCGACCCCCCAGAGGGGCAGAGCATCGCCCCCTGATGGGTAGAGCATCGCCCCTGGTAGACGTGCGGGGTGGATCCCAGTCAGGCGCATGTGGGAGTCTGTCTGACTGTCTCTCCCATTTCCAGCTTCAGAAAAATTTTAAAAAAAAGAGAAAAAATTAAAGTCCAATTTGTCTGATATAAGTATTGCTACCCAAGCTTTTTTTTCCTCATTTCCATTTGCATGAAATGTTTTTTTCCATCCTTTTACCTTCAATCTATGTGTATCTTTTGTTCTAAGGTGTGTCTCTTGTAGATAGCATATGTATGGGTCCTGTTTTCTTATCCACGCAGCTACCCTATGTCTTTTGATTGGATCATTTAATCCATTTATGTTTAAGGTTATTATTGATATGTAGTTGTTTATTGCCATTTTCTTATTTAAAGGTGTATTTCTTTTTTGCTATATTCTTTTTTTCACTTTAATCTGTTTACAACAGGCCCCTTAACATTTTCTGCAGCATTGGTTTGGTTGTAATGAATTCATTGAGTTGTTTTTTGTCTGGGAAGATTTTTATTTCTCCTTCGATTTTAAACGATAGCCTCGCTGGATAAGTAGTGTTGGTTGTAGGTTCTTGTTCTGCATTACTTTGAATATTTCTTGCTATTCCCTTCTGGCCTCAAGTGTTTCTGTTGAGAAGTCGGATGTCATCCTTATGGGGGCTGCTTTGTAGGTGATAACTTTTTTTTCTCTTGCAGCTTTTAATATTTTCTCTTTATCGCTTAGCTTTGGTATTTTAATTATGATGTGTCTTGGTGTAGGTTTCTTTGGATTTCTCTTTAATGGAGTCCTCTGTGTTTCTTCGACTTGTGAGAGTTTCTCTTGCATTAATTTAGAGAAGTTTTCAGCTATGATATGATTGAACAAAGTCTCTATTCCTTGTTCTTTTTCTTCTTCTTCAGGAACCCCTATGATGCGGATGTTATTTCTCTTCATGTTGTCACAGAGCTCTCTACGTGTTTCCTCTGACTTTTTGAGTCTCTTTTCTTTTTTCTTCTCTGCTTTCATGCCTTCATTCCAGTTGTCCTCCAACTCGCTGATTCGATCCTCAGCTCTATCTATCCTGTTTTTAATTCCTTCCATTGTGGTCTTTATTCTGATATTGTATTTGTCATCTCCGACTGATTCTTTTTTATACTTGCTATTTCTTTATTTAGGTGTTCATAATGACCATCCATTGTTGTTCTAAGATCACTAAGCATCCTTACAATCATTATTTTGAACTCTGCATCTGGAAGTTTGATTATTTTCATATCACTCAGTTCATCTCTTGAAGGTGTCTCTTGTGGTTTCATTTGGATTGCACTTCTTTGTCTTCTCATTGTCTCTTTTTAGGTTTTTTATTTGTAGAGTTGGTTGAATCTAGGCTTGGTGTTGTCTGCCTCCAGTTTTCACTTATTTCTAGGTCTTCTTGGGTTGATATCAGCTGTTATCTGTAGTCCACTTTTGGATTTGGGCAGCTTTGAAGTCTTGATTTGTTTGTTTTCTTAACAGGTGATAGTCTTTTTACTGATCTCAGCAGGGAGCTTCCTTGAAACTGTATCCAGGAATGCGGTAGGTGTAACCTGAGACTCTGAAGGCCTCTTTAGCCAATTAATCTCTCTGGGGGTAGGGTGTTTTCTCAGCTTCAGTAGGGGGAGGTGTATCTCAGATCTCCATGGAAACCTGAGTTACTGCCCCTCCTCCCCACTTCTTGTTTCAGCTGTGTCTTGTTGCGCTGATTGGAGCTGGATAGATGTCCAGAGATCTCTGATCCGGAAGCAATTCAGCTCTGTTTTGTCAAAAGTTCAGTCCCTCCCCAGCTATGGCTGCCTCCAGCACGGATGAGTCAGCTTTTTTAGGTCGTTTCCTTCATTCCTTAGCCCCTCACAGTCTGTCCCTCTCCCTGTCCTTTCCACTTGGGAGATAAGCTGGTCTTTTCAACACATCTCGCTCTCTGGTCGCCAGGCAAGTGGCTGTGAGCAGTAGTTTCTGCTCTTTTCTTTTGTGTGAGATCCCCTCTGGGCTCTCAGCCTCACCCACCCCCCCTCTGTTCCTGTAAGCAGGGGAGATTCAGGCACTTCCTACCAGGTTTGTTATGGCTTCTTCTTTGCTCCTTGATTTTTGAGAGCTGTTCTTGTAGTCCAGAGTTGCTTTTTCATGCTGATTTTTCCTAAATTGATTTGTATTCCAGTTTGGTGGTGAGAGCTGGGTGTCTGTGCATCTGCCTACTCCACTGCCATCTTTTCAGTCCCCTATTATATTTTTCTTTGTAGCATTTATTACATTATGACATGTCATGTAATTTCTGTATTATGTATTATCTGTTTTCTCATACTTGATTGTAAACTTATGGGTTGAAGATTACTTCTATTTTGTTTATTGATATGAATTCAGGTCTTAGAACAGTACACAGTATGAACTAATTTATGTATAAACCTCAGGGTTTAATAATGAAAGAGGGGACATGTTGACCACCTTTTTGGAGCTTTCCACTAAGGCAGGCGGATACAGGGGGTCCTTGGGTTATAGCACAGTTCAGTTCCTGTGACAGTGATGTTTCGCAAATTTTGGTATAAGTCGAAACACACCTTAGCCTTAGTCACTTACCTATCCTAACACAGCTGTAAAATCATAATCTAGAACATGAAAACACAAACATGCTGTTACTGTGTATTATTCTGCCTTGTACAGCCAAACTAGGTTGCCCTTGTAGTCTGTTAACAGCACTAATGGTGTAAACCAAAACACATCTCAATTTTTTTTAAAGTTTTTATGGGAGTGAGTGTTGTAAACTTGAAAGTCCTATGTTGAGACTGTCGTAACCGAAGACCCCTTGTAGTCAAATAATCAGATAGGTGAGTAGGCTGTCCTGGGAGATCATCCAGTAGGCCTTAAGGGATCCGGAGGCTTCCTTCTCTAAGGAAAGGTGGGATGAGAGAGAGAGCCTTCTAGGCATAGAGCAGTGGTAGTCAACCTGGTCCCTACCACCCACTAGTGGGCGTTCCAGCTTTCATGGTGGGCGGTAGCGGAGCAACCAAAGTATAAATAAAAAGATAGATTTAACTATAGTAAGTTGTTTTATAAAGATTTATTCTGCCAAACTTAGCGAAAATCCTATATAAAGTACTTAGTAAGTAATTATTATTATAAGCTTTAACTTGCTGTAACTCTGCTTTATAAATTTTACAAAGTTACTTCCCTATTTTATAAATCACCATTACTGTGGAACTGGTGGGCAGTTAGAAAATTTTACTACTAACAGAGATACAAAAGTGGGCGGTAGGTATAAAATGGTTGACTACCCCTGGCATAGAGGATAAGTATGCAAACACTCTGAGCTGAGAAGGAGAGGGGAAGAGCAATTGGAAGGAACTAATTTTAAAGAAACTGAGTCAGGGAAAGGGCTGGATGAGGTAGCAACTCTATCCTACTGGGTCTGGGAGGTCTTTACCTAGATGAAAATTTTGCTCTATATCCCAAGAACAGTTGGAGGGTTTTAAACCAGAATTGCCTTTTTAAAATTGTCATTCTGCTTTATGAAGAGTGTCATGGAGGGGAAGGAATGGGCACACACAGATGGGTGTTACTTGCCCCCAAGGTAGAGAGCCCTCTTGTTTCCAGTGTCTATCACAGTGGAGAAGGCCAAGCCCTGCTCTAATTGAGGAATAGCATGCTCCGAACCTCTTTCGTTTGTGTTACACATAATAATGTATGTTTAAAAAATATGCCTTAAATATGCTAGCATTTGTCAGTTTTTTAAAGTATACTTGTTATTTCAGCTTTTATTAAGGCAAACTAATTAAAAGATTCCCTTTTTAGAAACATCTTTGAAAAATAAGAACATTCTGTTTTCAGGATTCAAAAAACTTTGTTTTATTGTCAAAGCTCAAGAAACAGGGATAAAAACACAGTTACTAGTTTGATATAAATTTATAAGTTGTGTCTTTCTCTCTGAACATGTTAAACATTCCCTTTTCAAATACTTTTTTCTGAAAATATCAATTTCTTTTAAATCTGTTCTTTGAAAAGAACACTATTTTTCTTTCTCTTTGTTGGTTACATTATGGTATCTCTATGTTTCATTGTTGAGATTTTACCATCTGTATAATTTTTGCCCCACCATATACACATAGTGTCCACACAAACTGTATATAGTATGGTAATCCATTGCTGCCTGGTTTATCACAACTTTGCATAGTCAGAGATTACCAGGAACCTTAAAAGTAGACTAAAGTTACCTTTTAAAAATCTAGACATTTGGAAGTCAAAGCATTTTTTCTCTACTTGTGTTTTTAACACACAAATAAAAAACATTTAAACAATTGACAGTATATGCTTGTTGTGATTTAGAGTGGAAGCTTAATTTGAAAATCGTTTTGAATAAAACTTTCCCTGGCATCATTGTAAGGTTCATGTTTCTTTATGATTAATATCTGACTCTTTAATGATACTTGCTATCAGACTAGAATCTGTTTCTGGTTTCCCTTCAGTGGGCCACTTGGAGTACAGGCCATTGTACAAATGAGTAACTGATGAATCAGCAAGATATACTTCTTCACACCTTAGAAATCTAGGGAGGGAAAGGGCAATCAGTGTGACCAAAGGACACAGTGAATGAAGCAGTTGACAGTAGTTGGTCTCTGAACCTGCAGCTCCCCCTCCCATTATTTTTTGTGATAGAGACAGAGAGAGGGACAACTAGGGACAGACAGTCAGGAAGGGAGAGAGATGAGAGGCATCAATTCATTGCAGCACCTTAGTTGTTCATTGATTGCTTTCTCATATGTGCCTTGACCAGGGGGCTACAGCAGAGTGAGCGACCCCTTACTCAGCTAGTGCCCTTGGGCTCAAGCCAGCGACCTTGGGCTTCAAACCAGTGACCTTTGGGGTCATATCTATAACTCCACACTCAAACTAGTGACCCCGTGCTCAAGCCAGATGAGCCCATGCTCAAGCCCATGACCTCGGGTTTTGAACCTAGGTTCTCTGCATCCCAGTCAGCTGCTCTATCCACTGCACCATTGCCTGTTCAGGCTCCCATTTATTTTATATGTTGGAAGGAAAAAATAGAGTTGCCAAGCAAATCTGTAGAGCATTCAGGCACATAGCATTTAAGACTGACTGGCAGAACTCCAGTCACGTGAGATGCTTTCTGGCAGAGAGTGCTTTGAGATCCTAAATGACCACGAGTTCTAGTATTGAAGCCAAGCCCACAACACTCTGGGCATGCTGTTCCTTTCAAGTTCAAAATATTGAGAGTGTGTTTGATTGTCATTGTGCAGTTTTTTTTAAATCTACTTCAGTAAAGTTTTTGTGACATCATATTACAGCTCAAGATAAAAAGCAAAGGTCAGATGTTTTCCCAAAGTCATTATCTTGCCCAAATTGTATTATTAGATATTTTTTATGAGTGAGCAAATAAAAGCTAGATTATTAACTTCCAGTTTATGATTCTGCTGTGTGGAGGTGAGATTGGGGAAGTTTATTGATAATTTTTAAGAATATGTTTACCAAGTGTTTGATAATAATTAACAATACATTCAATAAGCCTTAATGCAGTAGCATGGAATACTTTGTTTTTACTAGTGCCATTGTCATCTCTGGCATTATGGGACTGAGAGGGAAAGCTTTAATTCTTTTTGACTATCCATGTAGTGTTTGGTGTGGATGAAACACCACTTTGAAGTAACAGTCATTTTCTGAGACTTTGAGTTTTGGTTTATGTTATTTTATAACAGTTGATAATTAGTTTCTGAAAATAATGGTCAGAAAATAGTGTAATATTGCAGTTGCAGTCTTACAATTTTAGAGCTTTAAAAACTCAGAAACTGAAGCCTACAGAGGTAAAATTAATTAGAAATACAGCTAGTTAGTTGGTGACAGAGTGAAGAGTATAAGTTCAGTTTTCTTTTGTGATTATGGAACTCACCTAAGGTTCTTATCCAGACCTACTGTTGACAGTGATATTCAAAAGAAAAATTGAAATTGGTGAAAATGTTAACTTGCTAAATGCTACAGATTTTAGGTCAGCATTTTAAGAAATTTTTTATTTATTGATTTTACCTAGAAGAGGGAGGGAGAAAGAGGGACAGGAACATCAACCTGTTCCTGTATGTGCTGTGACTGGGGACCGAACCAGCAACCTCTGTGCTTTGGGATAATGCTCTAGCCAACCAAGCTATCAGACCAGGGCTGGGTCGGCATTTTTTTTTAAAGCAAATTCTTCTTTTCCTTTTTTTAATAACGAGAGAGAGAGAGAGAGAGAGACAGATAGATAAGCAGTAAGGAAGGGAAAGAGATGAGAATCATTAACTCACAGTTGCTTTAGTTCATTGATTGCTTCTCATATGTGTCTTGACTGGGGGTGGGGGGAGCTCCAGCCGAGCCAGCAACCCTTTGCTCAAGCCAATGACCTTTGGCTTCTTTCTCTTTTTATTTATTCTTCAGAGTACCTGTTTTGCTATTGGGGAAATTAGGGTCTGGAGATACATAGTTTGCAAAATGAGAGAAGAGCAGAAAGTGGGATCTGTCTAGCTTCTTGCTTCCAAGTTTACCGCAGATTGTATCATTGGAAAAGTATAAGTGTCCTGTGTAGCACCTTAGGTCCAAGCAACTTGAGGTGAGGGCTAGCTAGCTATACAGCATAGCTAAGCATCAGATAAGTTGACTTTGACCAGAAAGTTTTTTTGCTTGTTTGTGTTTGTTTTAAGAGAGAGAAACCAACAAAGAGAAAGATGGGAGGAGAGAAGCATCAACTTGTTCTACTTAGTTGTGCCAGTGGTAGCTTCTCATATGTGCCTTGACAAGGACTCAGACCAGTAACCTCAGATGGAGCCAGTGCCCTCCCCTAACTGATGACCTGGAACTTGAACTGGTGATCTGGTGCCTTCAGGCTCAAGCCTCCAACCCCTGTGCTCTGGGAGGATGCTCTATACACTGTGCCACTGGCCAGGGCTTGACTAGGAAGTTTTAATAGTAGTTTTAATAGTGGTGATTATTGAGATCAGAAGTATACCACACTATAGGGCTAAACAGTAATTCAACATTGTTGGAACTGATTCTGATAGTTTGCTTCGACCTTTTATGGTGATGGTATTAGGTCAGGGGTCGGGAACATTTTTGGCTGAGAGAGCCATGAATGCCACATACAGTATGTCCGTAAAGTCATGGTGCACTTTTGACTGGTCACAGGAAAGCAACAAAAGACGATAGAAATGTGAAATCTGCACCAAATAAAAGGAAAACCCTCCCAGTTTCTGTAGGATGATATGGCAGCATGTGCGCATGCACAGATGATGACGTAACACCGTGTATACAGCGGAGAAGCCCATGTCCATGCCAGTTGAGATGTGGTTGGTACAGAGGAAAGTTGTGTGTTCTGTGGCTCGCTAAATTCGAATCCATGACCAAAGTGCAACATGAATATCGGCGCATTTATAACAAAGCACCACCACATAGGAATAACATTACTAGATGGGATAAGCAGTTGAAGGAAACTGGGAGTTTGGTGGAGAAACCCCGTTCTGGTAGGCCATCAGTCAGTGACGAGTCTGTAGAGTCTATATGGGATAGCTACCTAAGGAGCCCTAAAAAATCTGTGCGTGCGTGTGCTCGACAATTACACCTAAGCAAGTTCATAAGGTTTTTAAAAAGTCTCTGTTTTACGGGGTACAAATTGCGGCTGTTGCACGCTATCAAATTGGCAAATCGACCCACATGATGCGTGTTTGCTACAGATATACTTCATGAGATCGACAATGATGCAAGATTTTTGCAGAGGATTGTGTTTAGCAATGAGGCGACCTTCCATATCTGTGGACATGTTCATCACCATAACGTCCAAATATGGGCTGCTGAACATCCTCATGCCTATGTTGAGTACGAACATAACACCCCTAAAGTGAACGTGTGGGTTGGCCTGATGCATGATAAGGTGATAGGCCCATTTTTTTTTGCGGAGCTGTTGGTGACGGCAAAGTCCTACATTACGCAGCGCCACAATTTCCAGAAGGTGTCATCTTTCAACAGAATGGCACTCCTCCACACTACACCACCATTGTTTGTGAGTTTCTGGATAGAACATTCCCCCAGCGGTGGATAGGCAGGGGTTCTGTCAAGCCATGACTACCACGATCCCTGGATCTGACGCCCTTAGACTTTTGCTTTTGGGGTTATGTGAAGCAACATGTGTACATTGAATGTATCAACGACATTAATCACTTAAAACAGAATCACAGACGTTATTCACTCTGTTACACCATACGTCCTTACCCGTGTGTGGCAAGAACTTCACTATCGTTTGGATGTGTGTAGGGCAACAAATGGAGCCCACATCGAACTTCACTGAATAGGTATGAAACTGGGTGAGTTTTCCTTTTATTTGGTCCAGATTTCACATTTCTATCGTCTTTTGTTGCTTTCCTGTGACTGGTCAAAAGTGCACCATCACTTTACAGACACACAGTATTTTAAAATGTAATTTCGTGAGAGCCATACAACAACCCATGTATGTTATGCATTATCCAATAAAAATTTGGTGTTGTCCAAGAGGACAGCTGTGATTGGATCCAGCCACCTGCAACCATGAACATGAGCAGTAGGAAATGAATGGATTGTAATACATGAAAATGTTTTATATTTTTAACGTTGTTATTTTTTTTTTATTAAAGAATTTGTCTGCGAGCCAGATGCAGCCATCAAAAGAGCCACATCTGGCTAGCAAGCCATAAGTTCCCGACCCCTGTATTCGGTCCATTGTCTGTTGAACTATAATCCTAATTGGCATAGTAATTATGATCCAGTTACTTATAAAGGAGGGATGTATTATGCCTTTAGAATATCAAACTGATTTTCCAAAGTTATACATATATTTTTAATTCATTACTCTAGAACTTTTTGTTATTATTTTTGTATTTTTCTGAAGTGGGAAGCAGGGGTGGGGGCAGCCGGCCGACAGACTCCTGTGTGCGCCTGACCAGGATCCACCAGGCATGCCTACCAGGGGGTGATGCTTGGCCTCTCTGGGGCATTGCTCCATTGCAGACAGAGCCATTCTAGTGCCTGAGGAGGAGGCCACGGAGCCATCCTCTGTGCCCGCGCCAACTTTGCTCCAATGAAGCCTTGACTGTGGGAGGGGAAGAGAGAGAGAGAGAAAGGAGAGGGGGAAGGAAGGGTGGAGAAACAGATGGGCGCTTTTCCTGTGTGCCCTGACCAGGAATCAAACCCGGGACTTCCACACGCTGGGCCGGTGCTCTACTGCTGAGCCAACCGGCCAGGGGCCACTTAGAACTTTTTAAAGTAGTATCACTATTGTAAGGAGCATTTTATGTTAGGGGGTGTTCATTGTATTTATTTTTAGGTGAGAGGAGGGGAGATAGTGAGGAAGATTCCTGCATGTGCCCCCCACCAGCATCCACCTGGCAACCCCCATCTGTGGCCAATGCTGGAGTACTGAGCTATTTTTAGCACCTGGGGCTAACTTGCTCAGACCAACCAAGCTATCCTCAGTGCCTGAGGCCATGCTTGAATGAATTAAGCCACTGGCCATGGGAGGGGAAGAGGGTGGAAAGGGGTGGGGGGCGGAAACAAATGGTCTCTTCTCCTGTGCCCTGACTGGGAAGTGAACCTGGGATATCCATACACAGGGTCGACACTCTATCCACTGAGCAACCAGCCAGGGCCTATTGTATTTTAATATTAATTATTTTGTGCTGTCATCTTATAAAAATGAAAACACTTCATTCAGTCATTACTTCTAGTATTTGAGAATGGAGTTGGATGCAGTGGCTTCCTGAGTGCAGCGTGGTATTTTATAGCTGCCCTGGTCTGGCCTTTGGCTTTCTAGTAACAGTAATGACAGCATTTTTTTTTCTTTTACAGCATGTGCTCTGTGCTGTATATGCCCTAAAAAGGCTCACAGCTGGTAAAATTGGAGGGCTCAGTGTCACCACTTGGAGAATGGGGAGTTGGTTTAACTTCCTCCTCTTGACTCTCAGCCTGTTGTTCATAGATGGAGGGAGGGAGTATCCTTGGACTTCTGAATCGATGTTTAACATTTCTAGCATGTGTCTAGTGAAAAGACTCAAGGCTTTTCAGCAAAGATCATTGCAAAATGATCTTTGACCTCTTTTATATAAATAACAGTTTTAGTGTGTTTACCACTTAGGAACTTCTTCAGTGATTTGTTATTTTGATAAATATAATTTTTTACTGTAATCCTTACTTTGTATTTAACGGTTCTTTGTGTCTCGATCTCAGGTGCACACTTAAGTATGTGTACACATGTATAAATATATAAAATCTAGGGAATATCTAAAATAAGATGAAAATGAACTCAATGTAATTTTACCCTAACCTAAAAATACTACCTTTCCCCTCATTTTCACGTCATTTGGGATATGTAGCAACAGAAGCTTTCACTTGGATTTATCTTATTTTTTGGAGCAGCAGAACTCATTTGACAAGTTGTGTCACTGGATTTTAAAGGATTCTCGACTCTGGGGTCTGGGGAGAGGACAGGGAGTAACTTCTCAGCTGGCCTTGCTTATTGTCAGTGTAAACTGAAGGGTAAGAGAGGAGTTTCTTGTATCAGGAAGGTTCTGTGGAAGAATTGGAGTTTGAGAAGACTTCAGGAGTTGGGTTAGTAATTCAGAGATGATGGTTATCTGAACAGTTTAAACCAGGGGTCTCAAACTCAACTCAGCATGTGGGCCGCAGAGCAAGATCACAGCCGTTCGGCGGGCCGCACTAGGTCTACAAAAGGCAACTGTTACGCAACACTTTTCTCACTGCAGTTGAAAACAAAAAAAATCAGTACAACAAGCACAATCGTACATGCAGTTTACTCAGTGTCACAAAACGACCAGAAACTGTAGTTCGCATCACAACTGCTGTTAACTAAGCTAATATCTAGCTAGGATGCTAGAGAAATGAAAAATACAAGTAGGCCCCTAGGCTTACTTAATTTTATCCAAAATATTTTGAACTTCGTGGATTAGTCTGCGGGCCGCACAAAATTGTTCGGCGGGCTGCATGCGGTCCGCGGGCCGCGAGTTTGAGACCCCTGGTTTAAACAGTACAGATGGGAGATATAAGCTTATTTGAGAAGAGGTTAGAATTGTATTTTCAGATTTCTGGTTTGGGCAGTTGGGTAGACAATATGCTGCCTTGAGGTTGAAAAAGCAGTCATTAGTTTTTGCTGTGTGTGTGTGTGTATTTTAGAGAGAGATAGAGGAAGGGAGATGGGGTGGGGAAGAGAGATGACAAGCATCAAGTCATAGTTGCTTCACTTTAGTTGTTTATTGATTGCTTCTCATATGTGCCCAGACTGGGGCAGGGGATGAGGGGGCTCAAGCTAAGCCAGTGACCTTGGGTTAAGCCAACTATCTTTAGACTCAAGCCAGTGACCTTGGGACCATGTTGATGATCCCATGCTCAAGCCAAGGATCCTGTGCTGTAACTGGCAACCTTGGGGTTTTGAATGGGGGCCCTCAGTGCCCCGGGCCAATGCTTAAGCCACTGTGCCAGCACTGGTTCAGGCCGCTTGTTTGTTTAAAATGGGAAAAGAGGGATGAATTCAAGAAGTCTGTAGGTCAAAGAAATATTCACCACAAATTTGCTTCGTACTGAAATTCAGCATATGGTGTTAAAAGAAGCCATGAAAAGCCAAAAGTAGAAGAGCATAACAGAGGCACAGCAAGGAAGGTTGGAGCCTCAGGTGGGTGTGATGCTCTTCTAGAGAGACTGTTCATCTGTGGGCAGCAAAATGCTGGGGCTGATAGGCTACTCTCTATTTCGTCTCTTTATCTCCTTCTACCAGTTGAGTTGTACTTATGAAAGCCAGTTACTCTTGTCCTGGAACTTGTTCAGGGTGGTTGTACTCATTAGTGCAGTTACACAATTAAATAAATATAAACTAATAAAAGTAGTGCAAAAGCAGTTATTTATAGGACAAGTAATTTGACAACTTTGCAGTGTCTTGATAACAAGAAGATCACTAAGAAAACTGCTATCAAATTTGTTATATGGATAAGACAATTGAAAAATTAGGGAATGAGGGTGGCAGAGGCGACATGCAGAAGGAAAGATGGAAGACTACCAAGCTGCCCAAGAGATTGCTTTTGTTGTTGATAAAGTGAGCAATATTATTAAAGAGGCCACAGAATGTGCATCCGGTAGCAATGTTTGAATCATTTCAGAGAATAAAGTTTCACGCTAGCATATTTGAGTTTTTAGCACCTTTGAAAAGACAGCAAAGTGAATCAGTGGTCACAAATGGTGGTTATAAATGCAGTAGAACAAACTTTAGGCCAACTGGACAAGCTTGGGAAAACATTTAAATACACTGTGACCTGTATAATTGTGCAGAAGAGTGGAGCAGGATTACAACCTGCAAATTCTTGTTTCTGGGACTACTCTGCTAATGGGGAACAAGACCAGATACTGCATTAGCCGTGCCTGTGGACTGGCCATGTGACCTCATTCAGCCTGTCATCTTTCTTTTGTCTCAACATTTCTTTTTCACCTTCTAGTTACCAGTTGTGAATTCAGTGAATACCTTTTTCATTCTCTTTCAATGTATTTTTTGTGGCACTCTCAAATGTAGAGGAAAAAAACCAAATGGCTGCACTGTTCTAGAACTAACTGTACCCCTCAGAGGAATGTACCGTCACTTGTCTTACCCCTGAATAGTTCTTTTCAAAGGTGCTAAAAACTCAAATATGCTAGCGTGAAACTTTATTCTCTGAAATGATTCAAATACACTAGTATTTCATATTTTGTACTGTTGTTAGACTAAATAAATTATTCCAGTTAGAAAAATTGGAGAGTAATCATTCTAGAAGTATTGTGCCATTCAGATTATTCTTTAACTAAGTTGTATTTAAAGAACAAACTGAATGTCTGACCTGTGGTGACACAGTGAATAGAGTGTTGACCTGGGATGCTGAGGTCCCAGGTTCAAAATCTCAAGGTCGCCACTTGAGTGCAGGATCACCAGCTTGAGTGTGAGGTTGCTGGCTTGACTGGAGCACCCTTCCCATCAAGACACGCATGAAAAGCAATCAATGAACAAAAGTGCTGCAACTACGAGTTGATGTTCTTGTTTCTCTACCCTGCCAACTCTCTGTCTCTCTCTCTCTCTTGCTTTAAAAGAAAGAAAAAGAACAAAGTGAAAATCTTACATGAAAAAGAAATAAGAACATAAAATAGGCTGTCTCTAAGAAAAAGGCACAAGTGAAGGAATGTATACAGTTAAAGTGGGTAAGGATTCATGTGTCAGTTTATAGAATTGCCTATTATAATTTAATTTACAGTTGCTTCCAATTATGTAGGGCAGTGGTCCCCAACCCCCGGGCCGTGGACCGGTACCAGTCCATGGGCTATTTGGTACTGGTCCACAGAGAAAGAATAAATAACTTACATTATTTCCGTTTTATTTATATTTAAGTCTGAACGATGTTTTATTTTTTAAAAATGACCAGATTCCCTCTGTTACATCCGTCTAGGACTCACTCTTGGCGCTTGTCTCGTAAGTTCAACAATTATATTTAAAAATACCACAGTTTTTATGCCAGTCGCATAATTTTACTTTGTGCATTTATCCGTCCCACCCTAAAGGCCGGTCTGTGAAAATATTTTCTGACATTAAACCGGTCCGCGGCCCAAAAAAGGTTGGGGACCACTGATGTAGGGCAGAGGGGGAACATCAGGATTGGGGGTGAGAAAGGAGGAGGAGAAAACTAGTCAGGAGTTAGCATCACTCAAGTTGCAGACCTGAGTTGAAGGAAGAAGATAACACAGAGGCCTGACTACCCTGTTGATCTAGCAGCAAGGAGGCCATTGACCACCTACGAAGGAACAGTGTTGTCTTTGCAGAGACTGCAGTCTGCCAGGAGGCCCCCCAGCCTCTTGGTTTTCTCCTTTCCTGTCCCTGCCTTCCTCACCTCCAGTCTCCTTCCCTGTTACTCGGTCTTTAGAGGTAGCATCGGCTGGGCATAGTGACAGTGATGAAGAGTTGGATGATACCCAACGAGAGAAGGGAATGGGATCCAGACCAGAGATGAAGGACCAGGGCTCCTTCAATTAACAGCTGTGTTTTATTTTCCTCTTCAAACATTCTTTGATATGAAAAAAAAAATTCCATTAATTTTTATGAAGTTTTTTGAGGTTGTCTTATGGATTCAGTCTGTATTTGGGTCTCTTGCCTTGACTTCTGGAGTCTGATTTTCAGGAGCTGTATGGAATTATAAGTGTTATGGAATGTTTCCCTTTCTTTCTCTAATGTGCTAAGAAATATGTATTCTATTAGGAATGCTAAATTTAAGAAAGGATTAGGTACATTCATGTAGATCTTGAAACAGGCATATTTTAGCATCACTCACAGAGCTGTTCAGTGGCTTTCAATTTTTCAGGAAGGTGGTTTGCATGTTGATACAATATCTTAGGAGACCTGTGGGACTTTTGTCGGGACAGGAGGAAGATGGGTTGCGCGTTTCACAACCATCTGTTGCATCACAGTCATTTACTCTGTTAGAACTCTGCAGACCCTTTGCAGTTTTTTCATGACTTGCTGAATTTCCGTGTCCTTCATTTGGAGAAACATAACATTTGATATATTCTTCCTGTTTGAATGATATAGATCAGAAGTACCTTTTAAATTTAATATACTTGAAAACTATTATATTTTAGCAGTCCTTTAAGAAATTAGTCTGTTACAAGATGAAGTGAAAATATCTATCAGTATCAAGTGTGCAGTTTTTTTTTTTCTTTTTATGCAATCAACTTACCGGTATATAGCCCTGGCCGGTTGGCTCAGCGGTAGAGCGTCGGCCTAGCGTGCGGAGGACCCGGGTTTGATTCCCGGCCAGGGCACACAGGAGAAGCGCCCATTTGCTTCTCCACCCCTCCGCCGCGCTTTCCTCTCTGTCTCTCTCTTCCCCTCCCGCAGCCAAGGCTCCATTGGAGCAAAGATGGCCCGGGCGCTGGGGATGGCTCTGTGGCCTCTGCCTCAGGTGCTAGAGTGGCTCTGGTCGCAACATGGCGACGCCCAGGATGGGCAGAGCATCGCCCCCTGGTGGGCAGAGCGTCGCCCCATGGTGGGCGTGCTGGGTGGATCCCGGTTGGGCACATGCGGGAGTCTGTCTGACTGTCTCTCCCCGTTTCCAGCTTCAGAAAAATGAAAAAAAACAAACAAACAAACTTATCGGTATATATAGCTCCTGGACTTCATTCACAGTTTTTTGCCCTATGCTTCTGGTTCTTGGGTACCTGCCTATGTATAAGCATGTCCCACTCTCAACAGCACAGGATTAAAGCAGCTCTAAGCTGATTTCCAGCTCTGACATTGTCATTCTTTAAAATGTTGAGGGTTTTATTTTGGTGGGGTTTTTTTCTTTTTTCTTTTTTTTTCTTTTTTTTTTTGTGATGAGAGACAGACGGAAGAGAGAGAAATGAGAAGTATCAATTCTTCGTTGCTGCTCCTCAGTCTCCTTAGTTGTTCCTTGATTGCTTTCTCATATGTGCCTTGACCAGGGAGCTCCAGCCGAGCCAATGACCCCTTGCTCAAGTCAGCGACCTTGGTCAAGCCAGCGACCTTGGTCAAGCCAGCGACCATGGGGTTTCAAACCTGGGGCCTCTGCATCCCAGTCCGATGCTCTATCTACAGCACCACTGCCCGGTTAGGCTAAAATGTTGAGTTCTAAGTTGGCTTATCACCACCCTCATCTTACTCTTTTACGTATTGGGCTTTCAATAGAAAAACTGGAGTAGGTGATAATGAATTGGAAAGGAGTAAAATATGATTGGCAGTCATTGAAGAAAAGCAGGATTCATTAGAAAGGTGAAGTCAATGAGACTTTCCATTGAAGAGTTGAACCAGTGCTCCATCCAGAGTTCATTTTTGAAGAGGACTTCTAGGTCTCTTAAGACTTTGGTGGTATTGATTCAGACTTTTCCTTGGTATGAGTGTATACTAATGCTACATTTGACTGTCAGTGCATTTTTGAAGTTTTCAAATGTAAATGAGAGAAAGTGAAGATACTGAACAAGGCAGTTCTGCTTTTTGTCCAGAAGGTGATATTACATTTGAAATATCAGCAGTAAGTTGTTTTTTTCTGCTCTGGACTCTATATACATTTTGTTTACCATTGAGGTAGGTTAGTGGGTGTCTAAGAAAAGAGATGACATCAATAAGAGAGGCAGAGAGGTTCAGTGGAAAGGGCCTTTGCAGCAAATGAGAAGACTTAAGGGTGGGAGTGAGGGGACCAGAATAAGGCAGGAAAATGGGACTCTCAGGGCAGCATGCTTCTGGGTCAGATGCCGTGAGTCTGGTATGGCAGGGTTGTCATTTTCAACATGGGAAGTAATTCTTAATGAGCAGAAGGTTGCCAGACAAATGGAGGTCAGAATATATCCTACACAGGTTGGGCAGAGGACAGTTTTTCAACTATGGAATTAAACATTTTTGTTTAAAATACTATGTTCTATTCATTTTAGGTTAAATTCCGTAGACATGCTGCATTGTATCCTGTGCAGTTTCCAGGTTTGGGCCTAGTGCTTCCCGAGAGTGCTCAGGAAAGTTTGCAGTGTGGCTAAGCTTGCACCCAGCAGGAGTGGGGATCACTGAGAATTAGCTACAGTGTACGTGCTGCTCAGCTGTGTCCACATAGTGTGTGAACTTATTTTATTTTTTTATTAACTACATTGTTCACAAGGGATATTGGTTTTAAGCAGTGCTATGTGCAAGCTTAGACCTTTTGTGGAAAAGTATAGCTGCTTCAGGAGTTGCTCTCTTGGAAAGTGAATGACTCCTGTTAAGAGCAAGAAATTACACTTTGAGGACAAAACGGTGGTCTGTAAGGATGTGATTCCTTACATCAGCTTGGCTTGTAGTTTCACAACATAACCATTACAACCACAAGCAAAGTAAGAGATAAAATTTTTAATCTTCATATTGTTTTACATAACATTTTATGTATTTAGGCTTTTTTTATAACCAAGTGTTAGAGTGGTTGTTTGGAGTTTGTCAGAGATTTAATGGATGAAATACTTTTCTTCTATCAGAGGGTTAGTGAAATATCTTAAACTCTTTATTTTGTTTGGGATTTTAGTAAGAATCCTAGCTAGAATGATCTTTTCAAATAATTGTCCTCTCCAAGGTGAGATAATGTGTCATAAAACAATTGTAAGGCTTTAAGCTGGAAGGGACATTTTTCATTTTTTTGTGTGGAATTACTAGGTAAGTTCTGAATTAAAAGCAATTAGTGGAAAAATTTTAATGTAATTTTTAGTATACTTTTCTTGTAGATACTTTTCCAATCATATTTAGATATTTGCATCTTGTCTCTGATTTATGTCTTCCCTAGGAGCAGAACTAGATCAAGATATGAAAATAAATCCACTTTTCTCACTATCTTTTTTAATTAGAAACACAGGTGAACATATATAAAAGACAATTTTAAAAATTAATCTTGAAGTTTATTGGCAGCATCTGTTCAGGATTGTTTTCATACCAGGTGCCAGTTAAAAATGTAATTAAACAGCTACTCTACTGAGATTGGATTCCTTTCTTTAATTCATCAGTTCCTCTGAATAGCACATTTACTGTGAGAAGACTCAGTGGAAAGAATGGACTGTCATAGAGAGATTGAATCTTAAAAAGAAAGAGCTAGAATAACATCTCTCCTGGAAACAGACTATTTTGCTGTGTAAATATTCTTGCTATTCAAGCCTAAATTCGGCTGAGTTTACAGGTGACTCTTGAACAACTCAGGTTTGAACTTCATGAGTCCTCAGATTTTTTCAATAAATACAGTTGGCCCTTTGTATCTGCAGGTTTAAACATCCTTGGATTGAAAACCGTGTTTTCATACTCCTGACTGCAGATGGAAAGTACTGATTTTGGATTTGTGGTTTAATTTGCAGATGCAGAGGGCTGACTGTAGAGTCAAGAGTTACACTCAGATTTAAGAGCAGGGGTCAGTGCCCCTAACCTTGTTGTTTCAGGGTCATCCTTATAATCTGTGTAAGGTGCTATGGAAGATACAGCACCTAACATACAAACTATTCTGCTGTGAGACATGAATATGCAATTTAAATGTCTACTGATGCCAACAGCTGTGAGATATACAGTATAATAATCCAGTCAGCAGCACAAGGCAAATGAACAAAGAACTGTAAGTCCTGTTATGGTATTTTATTTTCTTATACCTCTCTCGCAATGGGCATATTGAGTTCATTGAAGAAAGTTACTAACAAATGTCCTTCCAGCTCCAAAATGCTATGATTGTGCTTTAATGATTTTATATTGCTTCTTTGACCCCCCTTTTTTCTTTTGATGAGAGATAGGAAGGGAGAGAGATGAGAAGCATCACTTGTAGTTGTGTTACTTTTAGTTGTTCATTGATTGCTTCTTTTACGTGCCTTGATTGGGTGTGGAGGGTGGCTCAAGCTGAGCCAGAGACCCCTTGCTCGAGCCAGTGACCTTAGGACAGTGATTCTCAAAGTGTGCCCTAGAAGATTTCCAGGTGCATCCTATGGTATTCCAGAGAAATATGTGCCTGTTGGGAACCAAAAAACCACAGGGTTTTGGGAGTTTAGATTTTTGGGGGACAGAGGTGTGGAGAATTGGCTGTAAGCTGACATTCTGCCCAACCACCCACCTCACTTGTTTGATTAGGTTGCAAAAGGCTGTTAAGCTGTGGTGCTGGATTGTTTACACTACCTCCATGTTCCCCAGAAAGACTGGAGGCAAGTTTCTTCTATCCTTTGTTAGCTGTAAAGTTAAGATGATATGTATGGTGGGATTTTCTGCACTCAACACAATTAAGAGTAAAAAGAGAGGAACAAGATGGCAGTGGAGTAGGCGGACGCACAGACGCCCAGCTCTCACCACCAAACTGGAATACAAATCAATTTAGGAAAAATCAGCATGAAAAACCAACTCTGAACTGTAAGAACAGCTCTCAAAAACCAAGGAGCAAAGAGGAAGCCACAATAATCCTGGTAAGGAGTGCCTGAATCTCCTCTGCTTACAGGAATGGAGGGGGGGGGGGTTAGGCTGAGATCCCAGAGAGGATTTCACAGAGGAAAAAGAGCAGAAACTATTGCTCACAGCCACTTACCTGGCGACCAAGGAGCGAGGCTGGTTGAAAAGAGCAGCTTATCTCCCAAGTGGAAAGGACAGGGAGAGGGACAGACTATGAGGGGCTAAGGAATGCAGGAAATGAAATAAAAAAGCTGACTCATTTGTGCTGGAGGTGGCCATAGCTGGGGGAGGGACTGAACCTTTCACAAAACAGAGCTGAAGTGCTTCCGGATCAGAGATCTCCGGACATCTATCCAGCTCCAATCAGCGCAACAAGACACAGCTGAAAACAAGAAGTGGGGAGGAGGGGCAGTAACTCAGGTTTCCATGGAGATCTGAGATACACCTCCTCCTACTGAAGCTGAGAAAACACCCTGCCCCCAGTGAGATTAGCTGGCTGAGGAGGCCTTCAGAGTCTCAGGTTACACCCACAACATTCCTGGATACAGTTTCAAGGAAGCCCCCTGCTGAGATCAGTTAACAAGACTATCACCTGTTAAGAAAACAAACAAATCAAGACTTCAAAGCTGCCCAAATCCGAAAGTGGATTACAGATAACAGCTGATACCAGCCCAAGAAGACCTAGAAATAACACAACTGAAAACTGGAGGCAGACAACACCAAGCCTAGACTCAACCAACTCTACAAACAAAACACCAAAAATGAGAAGAAAAAAATGTGCAATCCAAATGAAACCTTAAGGAGATGAACAGAGTGATATGGAAATAATCAAACTTCCAGATGCAGAGTTCAAAATAATGATTGTAAGGATGCTTAGGGATCTTAGAACAACAATGGATGGTCACTACGAACACCTAAATAAAGAAATAGCAAGTATAAAAATGAATCAGTGGGAGATGACAAATACAATATCAGAAATAAAGACCACAATGGAAGGAATTAAAAACAGGATAGATAGAGCAGAGGATCGAATCAGCGAGTTAGAGGACAACTGGAATGAAGGCATGAAAGCAGAGAAGAAAAGAGAAAAGAGACTCAAAAAGTCAGAGGAAACTCTTAGAGAGCTCTGTGACAACATGAAAAGAAATAATATCCACATCATAGGGGTTCCTGAAGAAGAAGAAAAGGAACAAGGAATAGAGATGTTGTTCAATCATACCATAGCTGAAAACTTCCCTAAATTAATGCAAGAGAAACTCTCACAAGTCCAAGAAGAACAGAGGACTCCATTAAAGAGAAACCCAAAGAAACCTACACCAAGACACATCATAATTAAAATACCAAAGCTAAGCGATAAAGAGAAAATATTAAAAGCTGCAAGAGAAAAAAAAGTTATCACCTACAAAGGAGCCCCCATAAGGATGACATCCGACTTCTCAACAGAAACACTTGAGGCCAGAAGGGAATGGCAAGAAATATTCAAAGTAATGCAGAACAAGAACCTACAACCAAGACTACTTTATCCAGCAAGGCTATCGTTTAAAATCGTAGGAGAAATAAAAAGCTTCCCAGACAAAAAACAACTCAAGGAATTCATTACAACCAAACCAATGCTGCAGGAAATGTTAAGGGGCCTGTGTAAACAGATCAAAGTGGGAAAAGAATATAGCAAAAAAAGGAATACACCTTTAAAGAAGAAAATGGCAATAAACAACTACCTATCAATAATAACCTTAAATGTAAATGGATTAAATGATCCAATCAAAAGACATAGGGTAGCTGCGTGGATAAGAAAACAGGACCCATACATATGTTGTCTACAAGAGACACATCTTAGAACAAAAGACACACATAGATTGAAGGTAAAAGGATGGAAAAAAACATTTCATGCAAACGGAAATGAAAAAAAAGCAGGGGTAGCAATACTTATATCAGACAAATTGGACTTTAAAACAAAGGACATAAAGAAGGCCACTACATAATGATAAAGGGAGTAATCCAACAGGAAGATATAACTATTATAAATATCTATGCACCTAATATAGGAGCACCCAAATATATAAAACAGACTTTGATGGATTTAAAGGACGAAATCAACAGCAATACTATAATAGTAAAGGATTTCAATACCCCACTAACATCACTAGATAGATCCTCAAGAAAGAAAATTAACAAAGAAACAGCAGACTTATTGGAAACACTAGATCAACTCGATTTAATAGATATCTTCAGAACCTTTCACCCTAAAGCAGCAAAATATACATTCTTTTCAAGTGCTCATAGTACATTCTCTAGGATAGACCACATGTTAGGGCACAAAAGTGCTCTCAACAAATTTAAGAAGACTG
Source organism: Saccopteryx leptura (assembly GCF_036850995.1). Lineage (NCBI taxonomy): Eukaryota > Metazoa > Chordata > Mammalia > Chiroptera > Emballonuridae > Saccopteryx > Saccopteryx leptura. Next base: position 110,505,746 of record NC_089507.1, on the reverse strand, counting down.
AAATCATATCAAGCACTTTCTCCGATCACAACGGCATGAAACTAGAAATGAATCACAGCACAAAAGCTCAAAAATTCTCAAACACATGGAAACTAAATAGCAGGGTGTTAAATAATGAATGAATTAAGAATGAGATCAAAGAAGAAATAAAAAAATTCCTAGAAATGAATGACAATGAGCATACAACAACTCAAAATTTATGGGACACAGCAAAAGCAGTGCTGAGAGGGAAGCTCATAGCACTACAGGCACACTTTAAGAAGCTAGAAAAAGCTCAAATTAAACAACTTAATCCTGCATCTAAAAGAATTAGAAAAAGAACAGCAAGCAAAGCCCAAATGTAGTAGAAGGAAGGAAATAATAAAGAGCAGAGCAGAAATAAATGACATAGAGGCTAAAGAAACAATACGGAGGATCAATGAAACTAGGAGCTGGTTCTTTGAAAAGGTAAACAAGATTGATAAACCTTTAAGTAGACTCACCAAGAAAAAGAGAGAGAGGACTCAAATAAATAAAATTAGAAATGAGAGTGGAGAAATAACAACTGACACAACAGAAATACAAAATATTGTAAGAAAATACTATGAAGAACTGTATGCCAAAAAACTAGACAACCTAGATGAAATGGACAAATTCCTTGAAACATACAATCTTCCAAAAATCAATCTGGAAGAATCAGAAAACCTAAACAGACCGATTACAACAAATGAGATAGAAACAGTTATCAAAAAACTCCGAACAAAGAAAAGTCCGGGGCCTGATGGCCTCACAACGGAATTCTACCAAATATTCAAAGAAGAACTAACTCCTATCCTTCTCAAACTATTTCAAAAAATTCAAGAGGAAGGAAGATTTCCAAGCTCCTTTTATGAGGTGAGCATAATTCTGATTCCAAAACCAGGCAAGACAACACAAAGAAAGAAAATTATAGGCCAATATCTCTGATGAATATAGATGCTAAAATCCTCAACAAAATATTAGCAAACCGGATCCAACAATATATGGAAAAAAATCATACACCATGATCAAGTGGGATTTATTCTGGGGAGGCAAGGCTGGTACAATATTTGTAAATCAATCAACGTGATTCATCACATAAACAAGAAGAAGGAGAAAAACCATATGATAATTTCAATAGATGCAGAAAAAGCATTTGATAAAATCCAGCACCCCTTCATGATCAAAACTCTCAGCAAAGTGGGAATACAGGGAACATACCTCAACATGATAAAAGCCATCTATGAGAAACCCACAGCCAACATCATACTCAATGGGCAAAAATTAAAAGCAATACCCTTAAGATCAGGAATAAGGCAGGGGTGCCCCCTTTCACCACTCTTATTTAACATGGTCCTGGAAGTCCTAGCCACAGCAATCAGACAAGAAGAAGAAATAAACGGCATTCAAGTGGGAAAAGAAGAAGTAAAACTATCATTATTTGCAGACGATATGATATTGTATATAGAAAACCCTAAAGTCTCAGTCAAAAAACTACTGGACCTGATAAATGAATTCAGCAAAGTGGCAGGATATAAAATCATACTCAGAAATCAGAGGCATTTTTATACACCAACAATGAACAGTCAGAAAGAGAAATTAAGGAAACAATCCCCTTCACAATTACAACCAAAAAAATAAAGTACCTAGGAGTAAACTTAACCAAGGAGACTAAAGACTTGTACTCGGAAAATTACAAAGCATTGATAAAAGAAATCAAGGAAGATACAAACAAGTGGAAGCATATACCGTGCTCATTGTTAGGAAGAATAAACATCATTAAAATGTCTATATTACCGAAAGCAATCTATAAATTCAATGCAATACCAATTAAAATACCAATGACATACTTCAAAGATATAAACCCCATTTTCCAAAAATTTATATGGAACCAAAAGAGAACACGAATAGCCTCAGCAATCTTAAAAAAGAAGAATTAAGTGGGAGGTATCACACTTCCTGATATCAAGTTATACTACAAGGCTGTTGTACTCAAAACAGCCTGGTACTGGCATAAGAACAGGCATATAGATCAATGGAACAGAACAGAGAACCCAGAAATAAACCCACAGTTCTATGGACAACTGATATTTGACAAAGGAGGTAAGGAAATACAATGGAGTAAAGACAGCCTCTTTAACAAATGGTGTTGGAAAATTGGACAGCTACCTGAAAAAAAATGAAACTAGATCACCAGCTTACACCACTCACAAAAATAAACTCAAAATGGATAAAAGACTTAAATGTAGGCCGTGAAACCATAAGCATCTTAGAAGAAAACATAGGCAGTAAGCTCTCGTACATCTCTCGGAGCAATATATTTGCTGATTTATCTCCACGGGGAAGTGAAATAAAACACAGGATAAACAAATGGGACTATATCAAACTGAAAAGCTTTTGCACAGCTAAAGACAACAAGAACAGAATAAAAAGACAAACTACACAACGGGAGAACATATTTGACAATACATCTGATACGGGGTTAATAACCAAAATTTATAAAGAACTTGTAAAACTCAACACCAGGAAGACAAATAACCCAATCCAAAAATGGGCAAAAGAGATGAATACACACTTCTCCAAAGAGGACATACAGATGGCCAATAGGCATATGAGAAATGCTCAACATCACTAATGATTAGAGAAATGCAAATTAAAACCACAATGAGATATCACCTCACACCAGTCAGAATGGCGCTTATCAACAAAACAGCACAGAATAAGTGCTGGCGAGGATGTGGAGAAAAGGGAACCCTCCTGCACTGCTGGTGGGAATGCAGAATGGTGCAGCCACTGTGGAAAACAGTGTGGAGATTCCTCAAAAAACTGAAAATCGAACTGCCTTTTGACTCAGCTATCCCACTTTTAGGAATATACCCCAAGGACACCATAGAACGGCTCCAAAAGGAGAAATGCACCCGCATGTTTGTGGCAGCATTGTTCACAATAGCGAAGATCTGGAAACAGCCCAAGTGTCTGTCAGAGGACGAGTGGATTAAAAAGCTTTGGTATATATATACTATGGAATACTACTCAGCCATAAGAAATGATGACATTGGATCATTTACAATAACATGGATGGACCTTGCCAACATTATACGGAGTGAAATAAGTAAATCAGAAAAAAAAAAACTAAGATGAATCCATACATAGAAGGGACATAAAAATGAGACTCAGAGACATGAACAAGAATGTGATGGCAACAGGGGTGGGGGTTGGGGGGAGGGGGGATGGGGTGAAGAAGGAGAGAGGGGTTGGGGGAGGGAAGGGGCACAAAGAAAACCAGATAGAAGGTGACAGAAGACAATTTAACTTTGGGGGAGGGGTATACAGCACAATCAAATGTCAAAATAATCTAGAGATATTTTCTCTCAACATATGTACCCTGATTTATCAATGTCACTGCATTAAATTTAATAAATAAATAAAAAAAAGTAAAAAGAGAGGAATTCTTCAATGTATTGACAAGGAAATGAGAGTTTGCCTTTTAAATATATGCTCAAACATTGAAGAAATTGCTAGGACACATCAGGCATATGTTTCTCATAAACAGAAGAATGAAAAAACTTAACACATTCATGCTGGGACCTTCCGAATTTACTAAATCTTACTAAGAATGTATCTATATATATAAAAAGATAACTTTTTTGTTGTTTTTAAAATTTTTTAACACTACTTTTTTACAAATTCTAAAAAGCATAACTGAAAAAATGTAACAATGTTTTTAAATTTAATTTTGTCATATTTATTTCCTTTAATTACCATAAAAGCATGCTTGGATTTTATATTTTTTCTTTAATATTTGACTTAATTATTATAACATATTTCTCAAAAATTTGTATATAGTGTGCCTGCAATTATTTGTAGGATTTTAAATGCGCTCCGACTTCAAAAAGTTTGAGGACCACTGCCTTAGAGTTTTGAACCCGGGGCCCAGCGTTCCAGGTCGACATTATCCTCTGTGCCACCACTGGTCAGGCAATATTTTGTTGTTTTTTTTCTAATGGGCTTATTTAGTTTCATAGGTCTGAAAGGTAAACTGCCTTTCCTACAAAGTTATATTCAGACAATGAAAGTAAAAGGTTTTGACTTTTCCAATTGATTCCGGGGAGATCATACAGTATAGGGCAGTCTCTAAAGTCCCTAAGCCCATTTCCCATCTCTAGTCAGATTGTGTGTACTTATCTAGTTGACTGGATGTGGGGTTTTTTTGTTTTTTTTTTGTATAATGATTCTAATAGTTATGCTGGGGTTCTTATTCTTAGCAAACGTATCTGTGTAGTAGGGTCTTATACTGTCTGTCTTCATTGCTCATTTTCTGTCCTGTAACTCAGAGGTCTATTTCTGATCTCTTCTGACCCAGAGGCAAATAAATTATGTTTCCAAATTACCCTTTTATACCAAGAAAAGCAATTTCATGCTTTTTAGGAGAATATTATCTTTTTGTTTTAGAAATGATAAAATTCTCAAACTATGATTCTGTCACTGTTATTTGAAAATCTACTGAAGTATACCAGGCATATGCATGAAAGTAAGGCTCTAAATCTTTAATAATAATCTCTAATAGTTTATAGTGTGACAGGGATATGTTGCTCTGAGAAGTGGAGTGTTAAGTGATTTTTGTTGTTGTATAAGCATCATAGAATAGAAGGTACAGCCTACTACAAACCTAGGTTAGATGGCATAGCTTATTACAGTGAATACTCTATATTGTGTATGAATATACTGTATACTGTATTTGTGTATCTAAACCTAGGTACACAAATACAGTATATCTTTGTGACCCAGTGGAATTGCTGGGTCACATGGTAACTATGCTAAACATTTTGAAACTTTGTACCATTGTTCATTTCCACCCGGAATGTAGGAAGGTTCAAGTTTCTCCATGTCTTTGCCAGTACTTGTTAGTACTTTTGATTGTAGCTATCTCAGTAAGTGGGAAGTGGTATCTTGTGTTTTGATTTACATTTCCCTAATGATGATGAACATCTTTTTATGTGCTTATTAACCATTTCCCTATCTTTTAGGAAATGTCAGTACAGATTCTGCCTTTTTTTGGGGGGGGGGCAGGGGACTGACAGGGACAGACAGTCGGGAGGGGAGAGAGATGAGAAGCATCAATTCGTTGTTCACTGAGTGCTTTCTCATATGTGCCTTGATTGGGGTCGGTGGGGAGCTCCAGCCGAGCCAGTGACCCCTGGCTCAAGCCAGCAATCTTTGGGTTGAAGCCAGTGACCATGGGGTCATGTCTATAAATCCCATGGTCAGGCCAACCACCCTGCGCTCAAGCCAGTGAGCCCACTGTCAAGCCAGTGACCTTGGGGTTTGAACCTGGGTTCTTAGTGTCCCTGGCCATCACTTGATTCACTGCACCAGCTCCTTGTCAAGCATAAGAATCTGCCCATTTTTAACTTGTCTCTTATAGTGAGTTATAGAAATTCTATATTATAGATACCTTTATTTTTTAAGTGAGAGGCAGGGAGACAGACTGTTGCATGTACCGTTACCCACCCAGCAGTTCTTGTCTGGGGCCGATATACAAATCAGCCGAGCTATCCTCAGTGCCCAGGGCTGATGTTCAAACCAGGTGAGCTGCTGGCTGTGAGAGGGGGACAGAGAGAGAAGGGAGAGAGGAAGGGATGGAGAGAGGGAGCGATGTGAGAGGGATGAGAGGGACAGAGAAGGAGGGAGAGAGGGAGAGAGAGGGAGAATGACAGGGAGGAGGAGGAGGAGGAGGAGGAGGGGAGAGAGAGAGAGAGAGAGAGAGAGAGAGAGAGAGAGAGAGAGAAAGAGGCAGAGGCATCCATTTGCTGTTCCCCTTAGTTGGTGCATTCATTAGTCGCTTCTTGTATGTGCCCTGCCTGAAGATTGAACCCACAGCTTTGGTTCTTCGGGAGATGCTCTACTGAGCTACCCAGCCAGGGCCCCTGAATGAGTCTTTTGAACATAAGTCAGATCTCATTACTCCTATCATTTCAACCTGCTCATGGTTTCCCATCACACTCCGAATGAAAGCCAATGTCCATTCCAGAGCGTTTGGTCCTACATCATCATCCTTGGCCATGCCTCCAACCTCTCCCAACCACATTCTCCCTCACTCACCGTGGTCTGACACACCGGGTCCCTCAAATACTTTATTGCATATAGAAAACTCAGTCTTTTGAATTTGGTGTTTCTATTGCTTGGAATGTCTTTCACTGAGATACAAATATGACTTGTTACTTCAGTTTAATCAAGTTTCTGGCCAAACATTTCCATAATGAGGCCTCCCTGCCCACTATATGTAAAAATAGTGCCCTCTGGCTTCCCCTAGTCTATTACCTTGCTTTATTTGTCCTTGTAACACTTATGACTGAATGGAATTATATTGTATTTGTGTCTCCTCCCCCCATGAAAATGAGCAATTTTTTTATTCACTACTGTAGTCCAAGTGTAAACAATGGTGCCAAGTGCACAAGTCCTCAATATTTATTTGTTCAAGAGATGAGTAAATAAATACATGAGCTTCCATGATCAGTTAGATCTCAAAATTATTTGGTGTTTAACAATATAAATACACAGATCTTCATTATTAAAAAAAATGCATTTTTGAAAATTTGCTGGTTTGCTGAAATATATCTGTAACTCTGGTCAAAATTCACAGTGATTCTGTGGCCATTCACAGACACGCACATGTGCAGAGTGCCGACACATTTGAGTTTTTCCAGGACCATGTTTCCAGCTGAGGTCAAACAAGGTGACACTCTGACTTCCTATTTTAGCTCATGCACTAGAAACAATTTTCTTTTAGATCTATGGAGTTGCCTTGTTTTTTTCATTGCGGTGCTGTTTTGGGGTGATCTTCCTTTTTAAAATGATCAAGTATAGTACTGAAGTGCCGTCTAGTGTTCCTATGAGTAAGAAAGTTGTGATGTGCCTGACACAGAGAATATGTGGGTGAAACGGGCTTCATTCAGGCATGAGTCACAGTGCTGTTGGCTGTGCGTTCAATGTTAATGAATCAACTATGTATATTAAATAAGGCGTCTTTAAACAGACACACATAGAAAATGGTTATGTTATGACTGGCTGATGAAAATATTGTGACCAGAGACTCACAGGAACCTCCCCCCATTCTCCTTCCCATGCGATGACTCAGTATTCGCTGATTCAACCCTCATGGTGACTTTACCAAACATAGCTGCTGCAAATGAGCCGTCTGCGCCACACAGAAGAGATTAAATACACAGCACGATATTGACAGCAAATACTACTGTCAGGTATATTGTGATTAATGTCATCTTACTGTATATAATTTTATTTACATTTATTATATTTGCAGTTGCCATGTCATTAAAGTTCATTAAGACTTGATTTGGGGCCCTGGCTGGCTGGCTCAGGACACACCCAGGTTCGATTCCTGGTCAGGGCACACAAGAGAAGTGACTACCTGCTTCAGTCCTCTCCCTCTCCCCCTTCTTTCTCTCTCCCCCTCCCACAGCCAGTGGCTCAACTGGTCCGAGCATTGGTCCCAGGCACTGAGGATAACTCAGTTGATTCGAGCATTGGCCCCAGACGGGTATTGCTGGGTAGATTTTGGTTGGGGTGCATGTGGGAGTCTGTCTATCTTCTCTCCTCTCACTTAAAAAAAAAGTCTTGATTTTGCTCAAAATATATTACATTATATGTACATTCTCTTATTCATTTTATTATTTCCTTTCCTTCCTGTCTGAGATATTTTTAATTATTTACTGTTATAAATAATGTCATAATGAAATTCTTGTATGTAATACTTAGTGCCCATTTCTAATCATCTTCTTAGGACAAAACAAAAGTTTACAATTAGTTTTAGGCTCTTGATACATTTTGCTGTCCAAAAATTTGAAGTCACTGTGCACTTAGACCATTAACACCTAAGTATCTCCCTTACACAGCCCGTACTAGCACTGAGTTTCAGATGGAGCTTGTTTTTAACCTCTGCCCACTCAGTAGCTGAAAAGTTGCATCTCATTGTTTATGTGGATTTCTTTCACTATGGATGAGAATGGAGATTTTTGCAATGCTTTTCTTCTGAGGATGTTCCGTCCATAGACCATTGCACAGGTAAGGATGAAGACTCATTTCTAATGAATTTCTAAGTAAGCTAGAATATAAACTGAGGCAGTTAACAAAAATGTTTGACATAACTCATTTTCCTTTGAATAACACCTAGCCAGGGTGTTTTCTGATACTAAAAGATGTATGAATAAAATGCACAAATTAATTTAAAGCACAGACATACTTCCATGGAATAGGTTACTGAAGAAAAGTGGCATTATGTTTTAATAAAGAATCCAAATGTACAGATAACTCAGGGCCTGCAAGTCCTTCTCCTGTTCAATAAACATGTATTTAGTTAATGACTATGTCCTTCGGGAAGGGTGGCCAATGGGAATATTTATTCTTTTCGCATTGTGACAGGGTGTGTTAACTATTCTCTGCAGATATGTAGAAGCAAACAGCAATGAAATAAAACCCTTAATTCAATGCCATTTTAAAATACCAGTTTATTGTAGTTTCACAGTAAATCAATAGGGTTTGCATTTGTATGCATTGGGTGTTTTCAATTATAATAATTAATATTCCCACTGAAATACAGAATTTACCAAGATTTATATTATTTTCTCAGTTTCTTTTAAATTTATGAATATACTGATTGATGGTGGGGCAGTGGATAGAGCCTCAACCTCTAGCACCCGGGTTGCTGGTTCAAAACCCAAGGTCGCCAAGTCAAGGCATGTGTGGGAAGCAATCAGGGCACAGCTATGTGGAGCAATGAGTTGATGCTTCTCTCTCTCTCTTTCTCCCTTCCTCTCTCTCTCTCTCAAAAAAAAATTCAAAGAAAATTTATGAATATAATTTTTGTCTCTTATAGCTCTCTCACTCTGTTTTTGGTAATAATCTCGGTGAAAAAAAACAGGGGATAGAGAAGTAGCAACAGCTTAGCTCCCATTACTGTGTGACCTTGAGCACTTCATTTACTGTTCCTGAGACTCAGGCCCCTTTCCTAAGAAAACATGCCTAAAACACTGCCTGGCACTTAGTAAGCTCTTTATAAATGGCAATGGTTATTATTATCACTATTAGATGTTAGGAAAAATGCATAATTAAGTGAATAAACAAGAGCCACCATAAACATGAGACCTGAGCTTTCTGCCACAAAGGCAAGCAGTATTCGTTTCTTTAAAATGCACATCAAAAATGCTTCATTATCAATTTGGTTAGTGATTATAATATTTATAATGCATATCCTTTACATTTTTCCCTAAACATTTATTAATTATGTGGGACAATCAATTATTATATGCTTTTCCTTTTCTCCCATGTTTATACATACTAAGGAAAAATGATAATATAACAAAATAAGAGTCTGGAACTTTGCTGATCAACTCTTGAATATGAAACAATGATTATGCCATAAAACTTACAGATGTCACTCAAAATAAGATGAGCCTTTGCGATCATGCTTGTAAAGTATTGTTTTTAAAAGACTACAAGATGGAAAAGGTAAAATAAAATGTAAAGAAAATAAAATTAATAACATCCTACAGTCTTTCAGAGAGCTTTATGATTTAACAAGTGAATTTTGACCTTCATTTAAAAAACGGGACTGAACAAACTAACAAAAACCTGATCAAAGTCATCTGGAATAAACATCATGTTAGCTTGAATAATAAACCATTATTTATGTATAATACCTTTCTTCTAAGGCATTTCCATGCTGAATATGTAACTTTATTATTATAATCACCAGAAGAATAAGTAGGCTAAACATGACCATGTCTACTTTTCAAATTAAGAAATGATATGGTAGAAATTAGGATACAGGCACTGACAGTTTAAATGGCCAAACTATGATTCGACAAGTAGGTATTAACAAAGTTGAAACTAGACTAGATAAGTTATGATTCTCATCATTGACATCTTATTTCCAACATGTTTCTTTAAGATATGACCATACCAGAATCCTTTGCCATAGAGCTATTAGCTTCCAATAGGACTCAGTGCTTTAATTTTATTATTATTATCTTATTTATTTATTGAGAGGAGGAGAGATAGAGAGGCAGACTCCCGTATGCGCCCCAACTGGGATCCACCTGGTAACCCACGTCTGGGGCCGATGCTCAGGCCAACTAAACTATCTTCAGAGCCCAAGGCTGATGATCGGACCAACCAAGCCACAGGCTCCTGCAGGAGAGGAGGAAGAGAAGGGGGAGGTGGAAGGGGAGAGAAGCAGATGATTGCTTCTCCTCTGTGCCCTCATTGAACCCAGGACATCTGCTTAATGAGCCAAGGCTCTTTCCACTGAGTCAACAGGCCAGAGCTTGCCTTTAGTATTTTAACAAGCATTTGAATAAAAATACAAGCTCCATTCTGACTGTTTACATGAAAATACCATTAAGGAGTCTGAATCATATGAAAGTGTGAAAGTGACACAAGTCAATATTATATTTGTTATTTACAAATTTATCTCAAAAACCTGTAGAACCAGTATTCTGGGAAAAGACCCTAATTAAATTTTAAAAAAATCACACAAGCAGTGTACCCCCCTTTGATTTCCTCCTTGTGTTCAAGCCACATTTGAAATGTGTAAAAAGTGGAGAGTGGAAGCAATTGTGTTGTGTAGGTTACTGTGACACTGTTTTTATAATCTACTGAAATCCCTAACCCCTATCTCCCTAACCCTCGCTGGTCCTTAGAGATAACTCCATCAAAGGGTCCCTAGTGGGGAAAACTGCAGTAATGGTAAAGAAGTTGATTGCCAGAGTCCACCCACTTTTCTCTAGCAGTACAAGGGCCTCTCCACTCAGAGCATGAGCCACCCCTGCTGTGACTGCTGTGGCAGCAGACAGCAGGCCCTTTCTTCATTTCTGTTGTTCTTCCCTCTTCCCTCATGCTCCTTTCTCTACCTCAACGTTGCCACTCAACATCAGTCCTTCAACTTCTTGCATCAAATACATCCCTGACTTCTACTTCAGAAGTCAATCCAGTTATGACATCTGATGTATGAATAGTCACTTTTCAACTAATGAGCTAGAATCCACAATGAGATAAAACTGAACAAGCCCTGGCCAGATAGCTCAGTTGGTTATAGTATCATCCTGAAGCACAGATGCTGCCGGTTCGATCCCCAGTCAGGACACATACAGAAACAAAGATGTTCCTCTTTCTCTCTCTCTCCCTCTTCCTTCCTCTCTTTCTAAAATCAATAAAATAAAACATTTTTTTAAAAAAACTAAGCAATATTCGCACACATCTTATTTCCTGACATTGAAGCAAAGATGCGATGATAATGACAACAGTGACAGACTCGGTGAAAATTTTAACTCAGGATATGCGCAGGATGTGTTAAGATTCAATGCTGTACAAGACAGAGTAATATTGATAACAACTACAGAAAGATCCCCTTGAATGTTTACACAGTATAGATGTAGTTAAAAGGCTTTTTTTTTAAAGACACTTTGACAAAATCCAGAAGTGACATACAACTTGTTGAGAAATAATTATTATTTACAATAACATCAGATCAACTCTGACAACAAATATTCATACGAGTGTGATTATAACTAAGCACCAGTTAAAATATGAAGACCTTTTGAATTAAAATGCAGTAACTTTCTCACTTTTTATAAAACATGGCATATTTGAAAATTTTAAATGCTGGCTTTTAAAGAATGTGTTGTTGAGCCATGCAGACCCTGTGCACCCAGGGGACCAGTTGAATGGATATTTGCAGACTAAACACACTCATGAAACCAGCATCCAGCTCAAGACACTGTCGCGACCGGCACCCGGGAAGCCCTCACACAACCCCCTCCTGTTATTACCCACCCCATGATTAAGAGTTATACTGATTTCTAACATGGCAGATTAGTTTTATTTTATTAAAAATTGTTAAGACTTTATATTAGAGAGAGGAAAGAGAGCAAGAGAGAGAGAGAGAGAGAGAAGGAGGAGGATCAGGAAGCATCAACTCCCATATGTGCCTTGACCAGGCAAGCCCAGGGTTTTGAACCAGTGACCTTAGTGTTCTAGGTCGATGCTTTATCCACTACACCAGGACAAGTCAGACAGATTAGTTTTAAAGAATACTTTTTAAAGACCTGGTTTGCTACTTCTTGCTCAACGTGTCAGAAGTTGAAATTATATATCTGCAAATATATGTTAGTCCATTTAAGTACCCAGCGTAGGGTTAAATCAAGACAGTGACAAGGGCGAGGCTGATGTTCAGTAAGTGTTTTCTGAGCTGAACTTACTATCCCAGCCTTATGTTAGACGTTGCCCTAAAACAGAAGACAAATGATATCATCATATGCTATGTCAGAGAGCATCACACAGGGATGTGGCCATAGTCATGGAAATGCTTAAATTGGAATGCAAGAGCTTTCCAGATCAACTCCCAAAGTAAGATGTGCAATGGAGTGCCTTGGGCCAGGAAGAAGAGAGAGACTGTGTAAAGCATTTGGGGAAGTCTTTATCAAGGGGAGAGATTTGAGCTGGGACTTCAAAACTACACTGAGGGCCATATATTTTTTACATAATATGAAAAAAGGCTCAACTTCACTAGCTATAAGGAAAATTAAAATTAAAATCAGAATGAGTTATCACCTCATACCTGTTAGAATAACTTATCAGAAAGACAAGTAAGTGTTGGAGAGGTTGTGAAGAAAAAGGAACCCTTGTAACTGTTGGTGGGAATGTAAATTAGGACAGCTACTATGGAAACCAGTATGGAGGTTCCTCAAAAAATTTTAGAAGAAAGCTACCATATGACCTAGCAATCCCTCTTCTGAGTATCTATCCTAAAATCTGAAAGACATTTGTTCATAAAAATATATAAACCTCTGTTCACTGTTGCATTACTCAGGGTGGCCAAGACATCGAATGACCTAAGTGCCCTTTGACATAAGACTAAATAAAGAAGATATGGTACATATACACAATGGAATATGACTCAGCCATAAGAAATGATGAAATACTGACATTTGTTACACCACAGATGGATCTTGTGAAAATACCGTGCCAAGCAAAGTAAGTCAGATGGAAATAAACAAGTACCATATGAATTCATTCATATGTGGAATTTAAAACAGAAAATAACAAACAAAACAACTCCCCCCTCAAAGCCCAAAAAACAAAAAATACCTCATAGACACAGACAACAGAACGGTGGATATCAAAGTGGAAGTGGGGGGGTTGAAGAGAGTAAAGAGGGTCAATATATGGTGAGGGAGGGAGACTTGACTTGGATGGGTGAACACACAATGCAGTATGCACATGATGGATTATAGAATTGTACACCTGATATTTGTGTAATCTTATAAACCAATGTCATCTCAATAAATTTAAAAAATTTTAAAGATACTTAGGGTTGAAAGGGCTGAGGGAAGGGGTGGCATTTCAGTTTGGGAAATGTGCAGAAACCTAGGCTCTGAGACAGCCGGGACAGTGGCGTGAGACAGAGAGCTGTGCGCAGAACTGTCTAGCAGAAAAGGGCCCGGGGAAGCAAAAGCTGAGGCACTCTGACAAAGGCCTCTGTGAGTCTACAAAAAATGCTGATTCAATTATATCCTTTTGTGGGGGGGGGGGGGGGAGAAAGGGACAGAAAGACAAGAAGGGGCAGAAATGAGAAGCATCAACTTACAGTTCCTGCACCTTAGTTGTTCATTGATTGCTTTCTCATATGTGCCTTGACCGGGGCGGGGGGGGGGGGGGCTTCGGTTGAGTCAGTGACCCTTTGCTCAAGCCAGCAACCTTGGGCTCAAGCCAGCGACTTTGTGGTCATGGTTATGATCCTACACTCATGCCAGCGAACCCGTGCTCAAGCTGGTGAGCCCGCACTCAAGCCAGTGACCTTGGACTTCAAGCCAGCAACCTTGGACTTCAAGCCAGAGACCTTTGGGCTCAAGCCAGAGACTGTGCAGTCATGGTTATGATCTCACGCTCATGCCAGCGACCTCGGGGTTTCGAACCTGGGTCCTCAGTGTCCCAAGCTGACACTTTATCCACTGTGCTCAATTATATCTTAATATAGCTATTTAATTTTTTTTAATTATAAAGAGAAAATGGATAACTCTAGAGTGAAAGAGACTGACAAATACTACCTTAATCAAATGACCAAAGTTAGTATCACCAGTAATGAGACAAATTGAAATTGTGCGCCATCAGATAGGATGTAATGAGAATAACACAGCATGACTAGGGGATGTGTCCAGATTGACAGAGACTAAAGGGATATGAAAAATAATTGTAAAACTTGATGACTGGGTCATTTTGGACATTTTGGTGACAACTGGCAAATCTTGAATATTAGTAATCAAATAGTAGGAATGTATCAGTATTAATTTCCTAATTTGGATGGTTGTATTGTAGATGCATAGAAAAACATCTTTGTAAGAAAAACATAGTAAAGTATTCAGGGGTGATAGAATATCATATCAGCACCTTATTTTTAAATGGTTCAGAGGGGAAGAAAAGTTTTTTATACTGTAAAAAAATTTGATTTATGTTGAAACCTTTTACTCCAATCCAACTGGCCATGGTCTCTGCTTACTTTCACTGCTACTGAAGATATTAGTGTTTTCAACAGTTTCCTCTAGAAATAAAAATGAATTGGAGTGTTTTTATACATTATGAATTGAAAAAACTGGTTGGGCCCTGGCTGGTTAACTTGGTTGGTTAGAGCATCACCCTGATATGTGAAGGTTACCGGTTTGATTCCTGAGTAGGACACATACAGGAACAGATCAGTGTTTCTCTCTCTCTTCCTTCCTCTCTAAAATCAATCAATAATTTTTTAAAAATTATATCTTAAAAAAAACACTGGGTGTTCCCGGCCAGGGCACACAGGAGAAGCGCCCATTTGCTTCTCCACCCCTCCGCCGCGCTTTCCTCTCTGTCTCTCTCTTCCCCTCCCGCAGCCAAGGCTCCATTGGAGCAAAGATGGCCCGGGCACTGGGGATGGCTCTGTGGCCTATGCCTCAGGCGCTAGAGTGGCTCTGGTCGCAACATGGCGACGCCCAGGATGGGCAGAGCATCGCCCTCTGGTGGGCAGAGCGTCGCCCCTGGTGGGCGTGCCGGGTGGATCCCGGTCGGGCGCATGCGGGAGTCTGTCTGACTGCCTCTCCCTGTTTCCAAGCTTCAGAAAAATGAAAAAAGAAAAAACAAAAAACAAAAAACAAAAAACACTGGGTGTTAATAACTAGATTATTAACCAACAAGAAAACATGACTTTCTTTTCTAAGTCCTCTTGACATTTCAGATTGAAAAGGTATTTTTTATACATGTTCTAGACCTCTTATGGTTTCCACTGTTTTTAAATAATTCAGTGTGTTCAAAAATAATAGAGATGACTTGGTAAGAGTAAGGAAGAAAGAAGTATAACGAACTAGAAAATGTATGAGTTTGATTCCCTAAAACTTAATATTCCTTTAAATTTTATGATATTTATACTGTTGACATAATAAATACTTTTTGCTGAATGAATTAAATTCTAAGTTATTTTTAACAGTATGCATGAAAAAGTCCAAGGAAGCTAAATATACAATTTAAATTTTTTATTAAAATGATGTAACGGTAAGATATATGCTCAAATTAACTCAGACTGTTAACTTTTTTTTCTTTTTCTTTTAACAGAAAGAGAGTCAGAGAGAGGGATAGATAGGGACAGACAGACAGGAATGGAGAGAGATGAGAAGCATCAGTCATTCGTTTTTTGTTGCGACACCTTAGTTGTTCATTGATTGCTTTCTCATATGTGCCTTGACTGGGGGCCTTCAGCAGACCGAGTAACCCCTTGCTCAAGCCAGCGACCTTGGGTCCAAGCTGGTGAGCTTTTGCTCAAACCAGATAAGCCCGCGCTCAAGCTGGCGACCTCGGGGGTCTCAAACCTGGGTCCTTCCACATCCCAGTCCGACGCTCTATCCACTGTGCCACTGCCTGGTCAGACTGTTAACTTTTAAGTAATGTCAATGCTATTGGTGTTTTGTCACATCAGTATGTTGTCATTTTGCACTTCCAAAAAGACTGAAACTCGGAGTTTACATCTGCTAGGTAATCCTACAGTTTAATACTTTCTCACATCTCAGGTCCTCTGAGTCACTGAACATTAAATGCTCTAAAAAAAGTAGGATTTTGTTCCATAGCTCAAAGATTTTTCAAGAAAACCAATAGTGGACTATATGAAGGTAATTTTTTTTCAGGCATTAGAATAAAAGATAGAAGTTTCCACAGTTGGTTGGATATTACATTGAGACAGATAGTTGGCTACCATTAGTTTCCATGAGTCTTTTCATCCTTACTGTTCACCACAAACTTTTAAGGTGTAGTGGTCTCCAAAAGTTTAAGTACTCTCCATCACTAACTTGATCATTTCCAATTTTAACTTTCTCCTTGAAAGAAGTAAAATATGGACCAGGAAGTAAGTCCTGCTGTCCCCTTTACTCTAACTTATCTTGTTTTTCCTCTCATATTTAGATCAAACAGCAATTTTCAGGTTGTTAGACTCTATTTCTGAACATCCCACAATGTCTTATTATGAAATATGCCTGCTGCACTAAAATTATATGCAAAAATTCAACTTAATAGGCCCTGGCAGGTTGGCTCAGTGGTAGAGAGTGGGCCCGGCATGTGGATGTCTCAGGTTTGATTCTCGGTCAGGGTACACAGGAGAAGCAACCATCTGCTTCTCCATCCCTTCCGTTCCACCCCCCTCTTCCCCTCCTGCAGCCATAGTTTGATTAGAGTGAGTTGGCCACGGGTGCTGAGGATGGCTCCATGACCTCCACCTCAGGTGACAAGAAGAGCTTGGTTGCTGAGCAATGAAGTAAGGGCTCCAGATGGGCATAATATGCCCCCTACTGGTCTTGCTAGGTGGATCCCAGTCAGGGTGCATGCAGGGGGCTATCTCTGCCTCCCCTGCTCTCACTAAAAGAAAAAAGAAAAAAAGATTTAACCTAATAAACATTTATTGATCCTGTAATTCTCCCTGAGCTGTTGTGCTAACACTGAGATGACAGGGACAAGTAGGGCATATTTCTTGTCATGGAGGAACTCAATCTAGGAGGTACATAAAGAAGGAAACAATTAAATAAAAAATGCCAATGTGTTACGCACTATGTCACTAATAAGGCTAATGCGCTATTGTGACAGAAGGAAAAGAGAGGTTGATTGTGTCAAAATGGGGCTAGCAACACTGTGGACCACGTGAGAGAGCAAGCAGCATGAACACTCCGGGAAGCCTTTTATTTGGCCAGCATGCGCTTTCTACATGTTTTCCAATATGTGAGCATAATTCCTCCACTGTATATTTTAAACCCTAGAGGAAGCAATAATGGAGCTGAGCTATATTTTATTTTATTTTATTTTATTTTTTTTTTAAATAAATTTTTATTAATGGTAATGGGATGACATTAATAAATCAGGGTACATATATTCAAAGAAAACATGTCCAGGTTATCTTGTCATTAAACTATGTTGCATACCCCTCGCCCAAAGTCAGATTGTCCTTCGCCACCCTCCATCTAGTTCTCTGTGCCCCTCCCCCTCCCCCCAACCCTCCCCCTGTCCCCCCTCCCCCCACCCCTGGTAACCACCACACTCTTGTCCATGTCTCTTAGTCTCATTTTTATGTTCCACCAATGTATGGAATCATGTAGTTCTTGTTTTTTTCTGATTTACTTATTTCACTCCTTATAATGTTGTCAAGATCCCACCATTTTGCTGTAAATGATCTGATGTCATCGTTTCTTATGGCTGAGTAGTATTCCATAGTGTATATGTGCCACATCTTCTTTATCCAGTCTTCTATTGAAGGGCTTTTTGGTTGTTTCCATGTCTTGGCCACTGTGAACAGTGCTGCAATGAACATGGGGCTACATGTGTCTTCACGTATCAATGTTTCTGAGGTTTTGGGGTATATACCCAGTAGAGGGATTGCTGGGTCATAAGGTAGTTCTATTTGCAGTTTTTTGAGGAACCACCATACTTTCCTCCATAATGGTTGTACTACTTTACAGTCCCACCAACAGTGAATGAGGGTTCCTTTTTCTCCACAGCCTCTCCAACATTTGCTATTACCCGTCTTGTTGATCATAGCTAATCTAACAGGGGTGAGGTGGTATCTCATTGTAGTTTTGATTTGCATTTCCCTAATAACTAATGAAGCTGAGCATTTTTTCATATATCTGTTGGCCATTTGTATCTCTTCCTGGGAGAAGTGTCTATTCATGTCTTCTTCCCATTTTTTTATTGGATTGTTTGTTTGTTTGTTGTTGAGTTTTATGAGTTCTTTGTAAATTTTGGAAATTAGGCCCTTATCTGAGCTGTTGTTTGAAAATATCATTTCCCATTTAGTTGGCTGTCTGTTTATTTTGATATCAGTTTCTCTTGCTGAGCAAAAACTTTTTATTCTGATGTAGTCCCATTCATTTATCTTTGCCTTCACTTCTCTTGCCATTGGAGTCAAGTTCATAAAATGTTCTTTAAAACCCAGGTCCATGAGTTTAGTACCTATGTCTTCTTCTATGTACTAAGCTGAGCTATATTTTAAAAAACAACTCCAGACGAGGTCTGCCAACTGTCCTGGACTCCCTGCCCAGCAACGCGCTTCCCTCATCACTCTGGGCCTCAGTTTCTCCACCTGTAAAGTGATGAACTCAGAATTAATGCCATATTTCGTCCCTTTTAGCAAGGACGCGAGCATCTCAACAGTTTCTGCCAGCTCCGGAGTTTCAGAAAAAGTCATTTTGGTTTTTTTTCATCCTCCCCAATCTTTTTACTCTGCTGTTACATCCTTTTGTCCTTTTCTTTACTCCATACACATTTCCCTATAATATTGCCCGCAATCTGAACTCTCATCATTATCAAGACTATGAACATGTCGGAATGAATAAATGGATAATCAGAGTTACTTATTATGACATGAGAAGATGGCAAATACCAGAGGCAGAGTTGGTTATTACAATTTATCATAATTGATTTATTTTAAAAGAAATTAACACTGTTTATAAGAAACTAAACCAGCTTTTATTTTGTGGGCTGGCACTAATTTAACTGAAGTGGAACCCATTTTGGAATTAGGAAAAACCGTAGGATTAATAGAGCCTTCAAATATGTTAATATAATTTTTCCCTGTTGAGTGGAGTAGTTTTAATTAAGCTTTACTAACCCCTTTGGTTTAATCCTTGGAGCCGACCTATAAAACACTAGAGGTTTTAAATCAAACTGTAAAAATCTTCAAAGCTCTAAGTTAAAGTGACAGCCACAAGGGAGGGGAAAACAATAAAGGATTTATAAAATATGTCTAGTAAACTAGCAATGCTTTACACAAGATATATCTCTGTATCTATTAAATATAATATTATATGTACACACACACAATCTTTAAAATTAATCATTGGGGGAAAAGTAATTCTGGTTCATCAAAAATATTTTCAATATACTTTTTTTTCTGAAGTTGGAAATGGGGAGGCAGTTAGACAGACTCCCACATGTGCCCGACCGGGATCCACCTGGCATGCCCACCAGGGGGTGATGCTCTGCCCATCTGGGGCATTGCTCTGCTGCAACCAGAGCCATTCTAGCACCTGAGGCAGAGGCCATGGAGCCATCCTCAGCGCTCCGGGCCAACTTTGCTCCAATGGAGCCTTGGTTGCGGGAGGGTAAGAGAGAGACAGAGAGGAAGGAGAGGGGGAGGGGTGGAGAAGCAGATGGGCACTTCTTCTGTGTGCCCTGGCCGGGAATCGAACCCGGGACTCCTGCACGCCAGGCCGACGCTCTACCACTGAGCCAACCGGCCAGGGCCTTTCAATATTTTAAAGGCATCGGGGTCTCTATAGCAACCAGTTTTTCCCTCTCTAAAGGCTCATTGGTATGTCAAACATGAAGGAGAGGACCTGCAGATTTATAATTTAACCTACAATAAAATGACCAGAGCAAGATTATTTTACTAATTACACTGGTAATAAAACTACATTGTGCTACTTGATTCGGAATCTCAGAAGGGCTCTAAGAGTATCTGTTTAGAAGCAAGGCAGGCAATGCTCCTCCTCACCCGGGCTGCTTGCCTCTCCCGTCCCTGAAGTAATAGCAAAATAGATAAATAAACAAGTGAAATTAAACCAAAACAAAACTACTGCATCATTCTTCAGGTGAGACTTCATAAATTTCTCCCACCCAGCTACCCCTAATGGAAGGGAAGATTGAACACGTACCCCTAGGGATCTATAACTGGTTTGAAATGTCTTTGAAGTCATCTGTTTTACTTTAAAAATTCATGTAGATTTTGCATTCCCCCTCATAATATATTATCTGTTTTAATGGGAAAATTATGTGTTTTCTCCTGACATCTTTGAATTACAAAGCTCCAGGAAAATAGGCTGTGTGTACCACAGCTTTGCATCTTCTAAGACTCTCACGGTTTTAAATTTTTTTTTTTTTTTTTTTTTGTATTTTTCTGAAGCTGGAAACGGGGAGAGACAGTCAGACAGACTCCCGCATGTGCCCGACCGGGATCCACCCGGCACGCCCACCAGGGGCGATGCTCTGCCCACCAGGGGGTGATGCTCTGCCCCTCTGAGGTGTCGCTTTGCCGCGACCAGAGCCACTCTAGCACCTGGGGCAGAGGCCAAGGAGCCATCCCCAGCGCCCGGGCCATCTTTGCTCCAATGGAGCCTTGGCTGAGGGAGGGGAAGAGAGAGACAGAGAGGAAGGAGGGGGTGGGGGGTGGAGAAGGTCCCCCGCACGCCAGGCCAACGCTCTACTGCTGAGCCAACTGGCCAGGGCTAAGACTCTCACGGTTTTAGAAGCTTAGGTTTACCAGGAAATAAAGGCAATTACAACACAAATTTTCTCACGGATCTCACATATTTCCTATCTTCCATTTCCTTTTGCTTCAAAGTCATTTTTTTTATTTGTCAGTTAATTTGAGGCCTAGGACTTCAGAACTGAACTGAAATAAATGTGTTATTTGCTATACCAGACAGGAAAGATCAAAATAAGAACTTAATAATCCAAAGACATAGGAAAAAAGGTATTAGTCACCATGCAACTGTTCTTTACAATTGAGTTAGAGTTCCATTGTTAACTTTAGCTTGAAAAAACAGGTACTGTTTTCGGTTTTGTTTGTGAAGGTGATCATTTCACAAGATTAGCAAGTACAATGAATTATATAATGTTGATCTCTTTTTATGTTTGCTGGTGGACGGTGAATAAGATGCTCTATCGTATAGAACCTGACAGATGAGACCGAACAGGACTGAAATGTACATTAAGCAAACAAAATAAATTAGACTCAAACACCAAAGGAAAGTGTCTAACCACGAATAAAAGACTACTGGCTTGACCTTTTGTCACATTTTGTATTTTTTCTGCAGACTAAATTCAAATGAGTAGCAAATTGTTATGGAGGGGATTAAAAGGAAATTGATTCTGAACAGTGATTTGATAAGCGACAGTCAGCTGTTTTAGCTGAGATTTCCCGGCAAGGGAGGAATAGAGAAAGGAATAAAAACGGCTCAAGAGAAAATATGGCTGGGCACACTGAAATGAAAAGGAGGAGAAAATGAAAGAGGGATGCATGCAGGCAAAATGTGTCTAAGAACTTTCAGAGTTGAGAACTCAGGGAATTTCACAGGGAAAGGAAAAGATCTAGTGAAAATAACTTGAGAATGGGATTGCTGCATCCCAGAAAGCGATGTAGGAAGAGGATTTCTGGCAACAGGCTTTTGAGTACACTGGCAGGAAGAATACACAGAAGCAGAAATCATCAAAATACAGCAGACAGATTGGTCTCTTGAAATGGACAGGGAGGAAGAAGTTGGTTATATTGTAAAAGAAAGATAAAGGATTGACCAGAATCCCAGACACAGGAACTGAATGTACTACATACTTAGCTGAGATTGGAGGAACTATTGCATCTCTTGTGATTATGATTAGTCAAGGCACATACAAGAAGCAATGAGTGAACAAGTAAAACAACTATGATCTTGCTCATTACCCCCTCCCATCCTCCTTCTCTAAAATTAATAAATAAAATCTTTTTTTTTTTTTTTTTAAGTTGGAAACGAGGAGGCAGTCAGATAGACTCCTGCATGTGCCCGACCGGGATCCACCTGGCATGCCCACCAGGGGGCGATGCTCTGCCCATCTGGGGCATTGCTCTGTTGCAACCAGAGCCATTCTAGCGCCTGAGGCAGAGGCCACAGAGCCATCCTCAGCACCCAGGCCAACTTTGCTCCAATGGAGCCTTGGCTGAGGGAGGGGAAGAGAGAGACAGAGAGGAAGGAGAGGGGGAGGGGTGGAGAAGCAGATGGGCACTTCTCCTGTGTGCCCTGGCCGGGAATCAAACCTGGGACTCCCGCACGCCAGGCTGATGCTCTACCACTGAGCCAACCAGCCAGGGCCAATAAATAAAATCTTAAAAAGAAAAAACGATAGCAGTATAGCAACACAAACTGGTTTATCTGGATTGTTAGAAACCTGGGAAATGCATATACTTCTGAGTCTTTATTTATTTATTTTTTTTCTGAAGCTGGAAATGGGGAGAGACAGTCAGACAGACTCCCGCATGCGCCCGACTGGGATCCACCCGGCACGCCCACCAGGGGGCGATGCTCTGCCCCTCC
Organism: Saccopteryx leptura; assembly: GCF_036850995.1. Taxonomy (NCBI): domain Eukaryota; kingdom Metazoa; phylum Chordata; class Mammalia; order Chiroptera; family Emballonuridae; genus Saccopteryx; species Saccopteryx leptura. The sequence goes on along the minus strand of NC_089507.1, from coordinate 110,483,106 downwards.
GGGGCGTCGCTCTGTTGTGACCAGAGCCACTCTAGCGCCTGGGGCAGTGGCCAAGGAGCCATCCCCAGCGCCCGGGCCATCTTTGCTCCAATGGAGCCTTGGCTGTGGGAGGGGAAGAGAGAGACAGAGAGGAAGGAGAGGGGGAGGGGTGGAGAAGCAGATGGGCACTTCTCCTGTGTGCCCTGGCTGGGAATCGAACCCGGGACCTCTGCACGCCAGGCCGACGCTCTACCACTGAGCCAACTGGCCAGGGCCGTTTTTTCTTTTTTTTAAGTAATAAAGAGATAGATAAAAAGAGAGAGAGAGAGAGATAAGAAGCATCAATTCTTTGTTGCAGTTTCTTAGTTGTTCAATGATTGCTTTCTCATATGTGCTTTGACCAGGGGGCTCCAGCCGAGTCAGTGACCCATTGGTCAAGCCAGCGACCATGGTCTCAAGCCAGTGACTGTGGGCTCAAGCCAGCAACCTTGGGCTCAACCCAGTGACCATGGGGTCATGTCTATGATCCCACACTCAAGCAGGTGAGCCCATGCTCAAGCCAGATAAGCCTGCACACAAGCTGGTGACTTGGGGTCTCAAACCTGGGACCTCAGCATTCCAGGTTGATTCTCTATCCACTGCACCGCTGCCTGGTCAGGCTACTTTTGAGTCTTTACTGAAAGTACTCAGTTACAGAAAAACATATTTTCTACAGTGCAATTTCACATACAAGGTTTATGGCATACTTGAGAGAGAAAATGTACTTCAAATACATATAATCTCACCTTCAAGAAGTGTTTCCCTAACTTCCTTTCTTTCACTTGCCAACTTCTCACTGGAGCAGACAATACTCAGTAACCAACAAAGCAGATTAACTCAAATTACAATACAACCTTAGAGACATTGTTGACCCCATCTTATGTTACTTTCTGGTGCCAACTCCTGCCCATTCTAATCCTTTATTTTATTTATTTATTTAGTGACAGAGACAGAGAGAGGCAGCGAGAGAGCAGGCCCATTCTAGTCCTTCAATGATGCCCCTGCTGTCCCCACAGGAAGACCAGACTGCTTAGAATAACACAGGGATCTCTGAGAGAACCCCACCTTACTGCAACCCCTCAGAGCCCACCACGCTCTCCTGTCCTGATGCATTCTGCCACTGGGCCTGCTCGTTCTGTTCGCTTTCTGCAAAACACGCTGTTTTTGTGTCTGTAAATATCCTACTCTCAGGCTTCATCCTGTTGGGCTCTTCCAGGAAACCTTCCCTTATCTACCCATTCAGAAGTACTTTCTCATGTAAAATATAGTACATTATCTTTTTGCATAGCATTTCTCACATTCATCCTCATTTTATAAATTTACTTGTATGTATGCCTTTTCTTACTTCCTACATTTGAAACACACTCAAGCAAGAAATGCCTCACAAGCATTCTAATATCACCACCAAAAGCCATACACTGTGGTTCCTTTGCAAACAGTACGTACTCCAGTGTTTATGAAATGTACAAGCAAGCATACTATCTGATCAGAGATACAAAGGCTTCAATAAACTAGCAGTGTTCAAATATAAAGGCAGTAAAAAGCAGGTAATTAAAGCACACTATGCCATCAGATATAAGCTAATAGAAACTGTCTTCCTGTTTTTCTTATCTTGGTAAAGAAACAGAAAAAATATATAATACACGTTTACGGATTACTTAATCTTACCATTTAATATGGTATCACAGTGAGGAGCCCTGAGAAGCCACTGCGCCACTTCACCCGCAGGTGTTGAAAAGTACCAAAAAAAGCTACAGAATCGATATTAATATTTTAAGAGGCTTAAAGAACATTTTATTAATTTGGGTTAAGGTGTGCAGAGAAATTTTGTGAATGATCTCTGTACTGTGTGGTTGGCATAAAACCAGGATGGCCCTTGGCATTGTATTGTAAATGCAAAGGGAAGGAAAACATGGATTCCCAGACATTCCATCACATCTGTGGGGAAAGGGGTGAATGGCTAGCCAGGTGCAGGAAGAGAAAAGCCAAAATAAACCTTTTCTTATAGTAATAAGCCATTTGCGGGCATTTGTCTCCACAGAAACTACCTCTCCCATGTGAATGCATGCAGTTAATGTGTGTGACTCTGAACAAAGAGCTAGCGGATAAACATTAGAAAATATAGGAATGTCTTTTAATATGTAAAGAAACATCTTTCTATCATTGTGTTGACTTATAAATTTTGTTTTTTCCAAAATGATGCATGGCTTGCCAATTAAACATGGTCCTATCATGTTAAAGGGCATACAACTATAACCAATAGTGGTAAAGGGCACCTAATTGCAATTTTTGCTTCTATACTTCACGCTTGCAAAACTATAAAAACTAAGTAGAACAAAGGGCCGGCGCGCTCTACCTCAGATTTCTGTCGGAGATGCCGCCTCTTGGCCAAGCTAGACAATAAAGCTTCGGTGTGTAATCGACGGATTTTGTTCGTGTCTTCAATGTTTCGAGTCCCTCCGGATTAGGCTTAACAACAGTACCAAAGAATGGTCTCCATGTGGACACAGAGTCATTTTTGCTTGCACTTTCCACGTGTTCCAGTTCTTCAGGAAATTTCAGGATATCCCGGTGTAAGGTCGGTGGATAGAGGGATGGTCACGTAGGAACTCAGACCCACCCACTTTGGCTAGGACCACCCACAATCAAGCCTACCAAAGGAAGCTTCCCAGGAACCATTTGGAAAGAAGCGATCGTCTGCCAGCCAGTGAAAGTTCACCATGTCATAGTAGCTCCACTTCCCTAGAGGGATCCTTTAAATATCTCCCACGCGGTTTAATCCGTGCAACTTCCCTAGCCTCCATTTCCTCCATCTTTCTTTCCTTGGTGCCAGGGAACCTTGCGGAGTGGGATGTGCACTCTGTACTCAATAAAGCCATTTACTTATTCCACACTTTGCGGCTCCGGCCCTCTTCCTTCCTTCTCGGCGGGGAAAAATACCTTACATTTTTGGTGCCGAAACCCGGGAAGGAGTTAGAAGTCTGCAAGGACCACTCCTTTCTCCTCCCCTCTGAAAAAGAACCAGGATCTCCAATCTCCAACCCACTTCAGCGCATGGTGCGGTAAGTCCCCTGCCTCCGCCTTCCTCTCAGTTCTTTCCGAGACTCCCTGTCCGAAACCGTAGCTACGTCAGGGAAGTCTTTTCTGTCCATCTATCCGAGTGAGTGTGTGCTTGTGGAGACCTCCCCAAGCACATCCACTTTCTTCCGTGGCTGGAACTTGAGTTTTTAGGATGCTAATGCTCAGGTCTGACCACTCCGAGAACTGAGGGGAGCTGTGAGGGCACAGGAATTTCCCTCCCTAAGGAAGAAGAAACTGTTCTTCTTCTCCTCTGTGGCCAGGCCACAGAACCCACTCAATTAGCCTCCTGAAGGGACTTTTGGTGTTAAAACCCTCACCAATTTAACTATCGCCAAAAAAGCTGGGAATTGATTGGAGATCTCTTACATTCATGGCTCCTAATTATTCGCGCACCTGTCCTTAATCTCTGTGCTGCCTGTTCCACTGCACGGCCCTTTTTCTGGCCAGAGAAACCTCACCTAAAACCTCTACTCCTAATCTTTCCTTCTCCGTGGACCCCAAACTCTCTCTCCCCTCCCTTCACAAAAACCTGTTTCTTATTTGCCATCTACTACCATCTCTTTCTCCTCCCCTGCTGGCCAGGGGCCCCTCCCTTCACTGTGTTCTCTAGTCCCGCCTCCGTCAGGCCTTTCTCAGCCTGGCATTGGCTCTTACACCGGTTTTCAGAACGTCCAACCCCAATTTTCTTGCAGGAAGTTCCTGCCCTGTCCTGCCTTTGGCTTCAGCATTTCCTGCAGGATCTGGGTGCCAGGTTCTGCACGAGCCCCCCTTCTCTTATTCCCAAACCCCCAAACCCCTATCCGGAACCTGTGAACACGGCATTTAAAGTTTTTAATGGTCCCAACTAGTAAAAACAGGCCTGTTCGCCAGGCCCCCATGCAGCAGAAGGTAACGCTCCAAACCCCCAGGTCTTGTGGGAACCCTGAGACCAGCAGAGCCACCAGCAGCTTGCTTCAAGTGTGGCAACCAGGACCACTGGCCCCGGCAGGGCCCCTGCCGGCGGCTGCCCTGACTGCAAGCAGCCCAGTCACTGGTGGAGTGATTGCCCCTTTGGGCAACAGGTTTTTTCCTCAGTGCCTCTACGTGGAGGACAAGCCGCCCAAATGGAAGGCCAATCCAGCCAGGTGGGTGCATCGCTCAAACTCCTAGGACACGGCCTGGACTCGGAGAACCCAGGGTTCTGCAACAAGTGGGTAAGTCCATCTCATTTCTTGTGGACATGGGGGTTGCCTTTTCTGTTTTTGCCTTCATACTCTGGACCTCTAGTTCCCTCACAGGTTTCGGTTATGGGAATGGATGGGACCCCCTTCCTTTCCCCTTTTTACACCACTCCTGACGTGCAGTTCTGCCTCAAGCTTGCCTCCTTATAAGACCTCTGGCAGTCGGAACCACTGGACTCCATCCATCTCCAGCTCACCAAAAGGCTGGACCCTGCAAAATCCCCTATTACTCCTCTCTTTTTTTAAAATCCTTACAGGACCACATCTGCGAAGTTTCTCCGGTCACAGCCACACAGATGTTCCTCCTGACACCCCTCAAAGCCACCACCTTCTGATCTCCCCCTCCCCATGACGCCCTTATTCAGCAGGAAGTAGCCAGATGAATAAACGGTGCTCTTTTCCTATTTAACACAAAAGGTCAGAATGTAAGGTTGGTGGATAGAGGGATGGTCACGTAGGAACTCAGACCCGCCCACTTTGGCTAGGACCGCCCACAATCAAGCCCGCCAAAGGAAGCTTCCCAGGAACCATTTGGAAAGAAGCGATCGTCTGCCAGTCAGTGAAATTTCACCATGTCATAGTAGCTCCACTTCCCTAGAGGGACCCTTTAAATATCTCCCACGCGGTTTAATCCGTGCAACTTCCCTAGCCTCCATTTCCTCCATCTTTCTTTCCTCGGGGCCAGGGAACCTTGCCGGGTGGGATGTGCGCTCTATACTCAATAAAACCGTTTACTTATTCCACACTTTGCGGCTCTGGCCCTCTTCCTTCCTTCTCAGCAGGGAAAAATACCTTACACCCAGTATTTTTCCTCACAAATTTCAGCAATGAAATGCAAATGGGTTGTTTTTGATCTGCTGATTTAGTGTCTCTGATCTGGAAGGAAATACCAAAAATGTTAGCACTTTTCAGTTACCAGAAACATCGACTATTTTTTTTCCCCTTAAGTAAGTGGACTGAATAAACTCAACTTGTTGGAACTAATTAAAAGAAAAGTTTGGGGTAGGTTCATTTTCAAATGAACTCCCCGTTTTAAAAGCGAGATGGATGACCAAACAAAGTAAAAAATTGCACTTGAATCTCTCTTTTTAAATATGTCTAAATTATTTTGGCAAAATGAACAAGTCTTTTCATGAGAAAACCACTTTCATTTAAGTATGAATAACAGCAGCCCAAGGTAATGTGTGTTTCCATTACCAGCATTCTGTCCTTTGCTATATTACAGAAACGCATTTTTAAAAGCTAGATTCATTTGTGAGGTTCCATTTATCTCTAACCATCATTGATGCAAATTAATGGAAAAGAGTAAACACATTTTAGCCTCCTTTACTTGCATGGACCATCAGAAAAGAATAACTGGCAATTGCTTATGCGGATTTATAAAAGAAACTTGAGCGTGCAATCATATCATGTGACAAAGTTTATTTGTCCGCTTACATGTTGTACACCCTTTGCAGAGACGCTAGAAGAGAGATGCTACTGTTAGAATGATAAAAATCTTTCCAGTAGAGGGCACACAAAAAAATCTATGATGACAATCAAAGTGTTTTCCTTAATATAACTCTCATACTAGACTAAGCTGCAAATGAAATCAAAGATTTACTGAAAAACAAAGGATAAACATGGCATAAGGCATCAAGTTTTCTCATTATTGGAAGTTTTAATTCTATAATCCTTAGATGATGGGTTTGTCTACGGATGCTCATACTGATTTGGGGGTTTTGGCTTTAAGGATTACTCTGTTTAGAATAAATGAGTATTCTTCACAAACAGGTTTATGAAAAGGCTAGGTAGGATATTTAGGTAATTAGAGAGTAATTTAATCTTACTGTTTTAGTGACTCAGACCAAAAAAAAGAAATTGCTTTAAGTAACTCAGGTCCATACCAAGTGTGTTCTGCGCTTCAGCTTTTTAGCACTGTTTACAGTCCAGTGATTGGAACAACTTCAAGGAAACATGGTTTGAAGGCTCAAATTAAGCAGCCGGGGAAGGCATGATGTTGAAAGTTCAACTGGTCACAACTATTACTTTTAAAATTTCTGTCCCCGTGCAGGTAAAATATTTAAAACTTGTCATTATCGTGCTGATTCACCAAACACTGTAAAGTACTACAGAGCGGAAATAACACAATTCAAGGACAAGCTGCAAGGACAAAAAGCGACACAAACCTCAGGGGCAATTTGTCTTAAGGAAAGCTCACAGCTGGGAGGACTCCCAAGACCTCTGGGTAGGTCCTTATCTGGGATTACTACGGTGCTCCGTGTTCACCAAGTGAATCACGTTCAGAGTATGCTGGATATTCCAAATAATAGGAAAATTAACTTTACCCTTTTTCATACAAATTACCTGAATTCCGAAATACTAAAATCGTCTGAAGGGAAAGGAGATTGATGTATATTTAATGAACTTTGTCATGACAAACATAAACATACATACCTATATACAAACAACAACAAAAACCCACTAATGTTTTAGGGCACCAAATTGTACACGTATATTATAATAATTTACTTAATGCACACGGCCAACATTACAAAGTAAAATACCAAAATGAAAACACAGCATTGTGCTCGAATGTCAACGTGTGGGTTTTAAATCATGAACTGCTGACATACATACTTACAAGGGCTTAATTTCAAAAACTTTTAAATTGATAATTGTTTATTCAGAATCAGGTCCACTAATTTAATTTCTGTTAATACAGTTAGTAGAAACAATGACTACATTTTAGAAGATTAATAAAGCATAACATTTCAGTTAAGTAAATATCTTGGCATCTTTGTCAAAATCAGAAAGAGTTGTAGATTGAGTATGCATGTACTTCTTTAGAATTGTAATATTCCCTTCAAAGCATGGACAAACACAGCCAAGTGCCTGTCTTATCAAGCTAAAAAATACCTTAGTTGACATAGGAGACTAACTTCTAAATCTGTACTACAATATTCTTTTTTTAAAAAAAAAAACTTCACTCAGAGGGTCCATTTTAAGGTTTCAAACTGGAAGGGGATAATCATGACAAACACGTGGTCTTCCTTATTGTCCTCCATGTATATAATCCTCAGACCAATTATTGTAAGATAAATTTTTGATATTAACCTATAAGAAAAAAAGTTTTACTTATGGAATTATATTTAGCTTATGTTATATCTTCTGTCTCTCACCACAAATACACCATTCATTCACGCATTGACCACTGTCTCCCTCAGTACTATTGTCATTCAAGGTCAGCACAGGAAGCAACAAAGGACATTCACCTTCATTGATGCTAAATTGCATTTATCCAGTAATTCACTCTTCTAAGTGTAACAGTTTACTATCCACATCTTTTGGGGTAGTATAAAAGTAACTTCATCTGAGTTTGTATAAAATTACTTTCAAAGTATTTGGGTTAGTTTGTTAAGAAATAAACTGTCTTGACCAGGCAGTGGCGCAGTGGATAGCACGTTGGACTGGGAAGCGGAGAACCCAGATTCAAAACTCCAAGGTCGCCAGCTTGAGCACGGGCTCATCTGGTTTGAGCAAAGCTCACCAGCTTGGACACAAGGTCGCTGGCTTGAGCAAGGGGTCACTCACTCTGCTGTAGCCCCCCAGTCAAGGCACATATGAGAAATCAATCAATGAACAACTAAGGAGCTACAACAAAGAATTGATGCTTCTCATCTCTCTTCCTTCCTGTCTGTCTGTTCCTATCTATCCCTCTCTCTGACTCTCTCTCTGTCTCTGTCAAAAAAATAAAAATAAAAGAAATAAACTGGCCCTGGCCCGGTAGCTTGGTAGCTCAGTTGGTTGGAGCATCATCCCGAAGTGAAGTGTAGAGGTTGCCAGTTTGGTCTCTGGTCAGGGCTCATGCGGGAGCAGCTAGATGTTTCTCTCACTAAAGTCAATAAATAAAAATTTAAAAAAAGAAATAACATTGATTTACATTTGCTATCTAGTTAAGTAGAAACTATGTTAATTTTACATTAACATCAAATATTCCAATAATAGATGTCCAGCTTGCCTAAGGCTCAGGGGCGACTATCAGCATTTCAAGGTTTGTTGCAACCAAGAGCCAAGGGGCCAAGGGCCTTCCCCCATCCCTACCCATGCTTCCCTTCCCACCCTCTCACCAACCACCGTGAGGCCAGGCCAAGGGACACAGAACTTCTCTTCATGGTGCAAAAGGATGAACAAAAGGGTCACCCTACAATCCTCTGTCTCATTTATACTATTTTCAAACAATAAAAACACAAGCAGCAGTTCCAGAAATTGGATATCTCTGCAAAAGTTCAAGACATGCTCTAAGATTTTAACAAGCTAAGCTATCAACGGACGATAACAATACAAGATAGAGCCATTCCACCACACTCGCTGATGAAGCACCATCAGTTCATAAACCATGCAGCAATTTTAATTGTAATCATCTGACCAATAAATGTTACACATAAAGATTAATAACTGAATTTATACTAATTGTCTCTACCTAATCTTTAATAACTTCCTGCAGTGGTACATGAATACCAAATAGCTTTAACAGAATGCCTATTTCTATAGCAAATTCTGATCATTTCTCTGTTTAATATCTGACCCAAAGAAATGCTTACTCAGTTTGTTTTCTCTGCTGGAATTAGGATATCAAGCCCGGTGGAAAATTTAAATCCACGTGTGATGGGTTCTGCCTCCTGATCTGCAAATTAGTTTTTATGGATCATGATAATTTATATCTGTGTAATAGTTTTATAATAAATATGTGTTGGGTTTTTTCGGGGGGAGGTCTGTGCATCTTTTATATTTGTTATCAGACTGGTTTTTTTATAATACTGAGGAGGTTGGTGCTGTTGTTCCCAATTTATGGATGATATAACTGAAGCTCAGATATCTAAGTTATGTAAATTACGCAACTAGCTATTGAGTGGAGGAGTGAGGACAAGAACCTTTGCCTTGTCAAATTGGTTTTAGGATTCCACCTTCAAACACCATGATTTGGGTGGGGGTGTTGAATAAATAAATAGCATTGTTGTAGCGTTTAAGCCTGAATTAAATATAACCTTGTAGATTCAATCAAATGTAATTAAATGAACCATTTTATCATTTCCCACTATACAAGAGCATATTAATGATGGTAGCAAGAGAAAGATTTTACATTGAGATTTGAAAAGCTCATTTTAATTTTAGATGCATCAAACTCACTTTCCAAATTGTATAGCTGCCTTTCTCAAAGATGCCTTACTTAAATAGTTCTGCAATAAATGCTTAAACCATTTGTATGGGAGGAGGTTACATTCTCAACCTCACACCATATCCTAAAATAAATTCCTCCTCTACAGATTAAAAAGCCAAAGCTAATGAAATAAATTTATAAAGAAAAGAAAACAAAGCATAGGTGATTATTGTCTGACTTCAGGGTAGAGTGGGGCTTTCTAAGCATAAAGGCATAGGGAACAACCACAGCTAAATTTTGCTAAATATGTGTTTGTGTATTACATGCCTTTGAGTTGGCTACAACTTTTGGCAACACTGTGAATGAGTGATGTCCACAGTGTCCTGTCCTCAATAGCCCTACTCAGTTCCTGTAGATTCATGTCAATACTTTCTTTCATGATGTCCATCCATCTCATACTTGGTCTTCTCTTTCCCTGCTGCCTTCCATTTCTCACAGCGTTATTGTCTCTTCCAAAGTACGCTACTTTCTCATGATTTACCCCAAGCAGGACAATTTCAGTTTCAACATTTTTGCCTCCAGTAATGTTTCAGTTCTAATTTGCTCTAGGATCCACTTATCCATCTTTGCATGGACCAGGGTTTCTGTAGAGGTCTACTACAACATCATATTTCAAATGAATCAGCGTTTTTTCTTTTTTTTTTTAGGTGAGAGGAAGGAAGACAGTGAGGCAGACTCCTGCATGCACCCCAACCGGGATTCACCTGACAACCCTGCCATGGGTTAATGCTTGAGTACCAAACTATTTTTAGTGCCTGAGGCCAATGAGCTCCAATGGAGCGATCCTCAGTGCCCGAGGCCACTCTTGAACCAATCGAGCCATGGCTGTGAGAAGGGAAAATGGAGAAAAAGGGTAGAGGGTACTGGAGGAGAAGCAATGGTCACTTCTGTGTGCCCTGAGCAGGAATCAGACCCAGGACCTCCATATGCCAGGCCAACACTCTATCCACTGAGCCACCAGCCAGGGCTGAATCATTTGTTTTCTTACTAGCCTTCTTCCCTGTCCAACTTGGTATCCATACATAGTATTTGGAAATATGAGTGAGTAGATGATCTTAGCCTCGACTTTGGTGATCTTTCCTAATTCTTCTATTGCTGCCCTTCTTAGTCTTAGCCTTCTCTTGATTTGTTGGGTACTGTCTCCATTTGAATTGATGAATGGACCAAGGCAAGCAAAGTCTTAAACAATTTCAATGTGTTGATTTTGTTTGTTAAAATTTTGTATTTCTTCTGCAGTTGCGATTTCTTGTTTCTTGAAGTTCAGATGTGGTCCTGCTTTAACACTTTCTTTTTTCACTTTCATTAGAAGTCGTTTCAAGTCATTGCTTCTTTTTACCAGTAAGATGGTGTCACCTGAATATCTTACATTATTGATATTTCTTCCACCAGTTTTCATTCTTCCTTCCTTCTAGTCTGGCCCACATTTTTGTGATATGTTCTGCATACAGATTAAAAAAATAGAGAGGTAACATGCATCCTGTCTGACACATTTGCCTATAGAAAACCATTCTGTCTAGAAGTATATCAATGAATAAGTACTGAAATCCAAAAAAAAAAAAGAAGGTATAAGCAGAATTAAAAGGAAAATTATAAACTCAGGGAAATAGTTAAAATGTATGTAATATCCAGATGTGTTAAAAACAGTTCATAAATTATGGATGTCATAATAAATTGCTACTTTACTGTTAAGTGTAACGTAAGTGCAGCATAGTCCAGAGGGTGTGCTTGGGATATTGAAATTGACTAGCCTTATTGGTAAATTGGGGAATGACAGAAAGCAGATCGAATGCTGGTAAACAAAAGCTAGTACAGACCTGAAGATAGCCCACACCAGCTGACCATTTGGCAAATGCTTGGTGTTAAAATGTTATGTTATATATACTGCTCACAAAAATTAGGAGATATTTCAAAATAAATATGAAGTGATAAGAGAAAGAAGTATTTGATTTTTTTTTTTTTATTAAACAAGAACATCAGAAAAGCAAAGGACAGTCAAAGAAAGTTGTTTGACTATGCAAATGAGATGCAAAACCAACTTTTATTTCATTGGTAAAATTGCACTATACAGAAGGCTGAAAGTACTGGAGTATCTGCATGTTCCCTGATCCCCTAATTTTTTGAGCAGTGCATATTAGAGAACAAGAAGGGAAGCTAATGCCTCATACCGTAAAAAGCAGATTAGGCATCCATGGGGCAGTGAGTACCATGATTGTATGTTTACAAGCTGAAGAACCCTTATCAGCAGCTGTATACTTAACTTAGAGGCAAATAAAAAATGCACATGTAAATAAAACACAATTATTTGCTATAAAGTCACTATTTTATCAATGGGAGAATATATTTGACAATACGTCTAATAAGGGGTTAATAACCAAAATTTATAAAGAACTTGTAAAACTCAATACCAAGAAGACAAACAATCCAATCAAAAAATGGGCAAAAGAAATGAATAGGCAGTTCTCCAAAGAGGACATACAGATGGCCAATAGGCATATGAAAATATGCTCAACATCACTAATGATTAGAGAAATGCAAATTAAAACCACAGTGAGATACCATCTCACACCACTCAGAATGGTGCTCATCAACAAAACAACACAGAATAAGTGCTGGCGAGGATCTAGAGAAAAGGGAACCCTCCTGCACTGCTGGTGGGAATGCAGACTGGTGCAGCCTCTGTGGAAAACGGTATAGAGATTCCTCAAAAAATTAAAAATCGAACTGCCTTTTTACCCAGCTATCCCACTTTTAGGAATATACCCCAAGAACACCATAGCACTGTTTGAAAAGAAGAAATGCACCCTCATGTTTATGGCAGCATTGTTCACAATAGCGAAGATCTGGAAACAGCCCAAGTGTCCATCAATGGACGAGTGGATTAAAAAGCTCTGTTACATATATACTATGGAATACTACTCAGCCATGAGAAATGATGACATCGGATCATTTACAACAACATGGATGGACTTTGATAACATTATACTGAGCAAAATAAGTAAATCAGAAAAAAACTAAGAACTATATGATTCCATACATAGGTGGGACATAAAAACGAGACTCAGAGACATGGACAAGAGTGTGGGGGTTATGGGGTAGGGGGGAGGAGAAGGAGGGGGTTGGGGGAGGGGAGGGGCACAAAGAAAACCAGTTAAAAGGTGACGGAAGATAATTGGACTTTGGGTGATGGGAATGCAGCATAATCAATGTCAAAATAACCTAGAGCTGTTTTCTCTGAACATATGTACCCTGATTTATCAATGTCACCCCATTAAAATTAATAAAAAAACCATAAAACAAATTTGTATATGATTTTTTATGTCAATGTGATATTAATGTCTATATCTGTGTTGTTTCTATTGGAGTTCATATAGTGCTCATGTAATACAAATTGTCTTAAAAAAATAAAGACAGCACTTTAAAACCCGGAAAAAAAATGCACATGTAAATAAAACACAATTATTTGCTATAACGTCACTATTTTATTTTAAAATTTTACTAGGAACAACCAAACAATTCTAGCAGGATTTGATTCCATTTAATAAATAACTATGGGCCCTGGCCAGATAGCTTGGTTGGTTAGAGCATCAAATCGATATATAGAGGTTACCGGTTCAGTCCCCGGTCAGGGCACATATAGGAGCAGGTCAATGTTCGTCTCTCAACCCCTCTCTCATCTTCCTCTCTTGCTAAAAAAAAAATTTAAATGTTATAACAACTATAAAATAAAACATATGAGTTAATATGCCACTGCTGTCTTAAGAAACTATTAGTTGCTTGAAACACATAGTGTCAGTTGCATAGAATAGTAAAGTGTGGTAGCTTATCACGGAATCTGGAACTCTGAGTTGGAGTTAGTCATATATAGAGAGAAATCTGCACACACACACACAAGCCTGTGTGTGGGAGTGTGGATAGTTTTGTTGTATTGCAGTGTGTGGAGAAAGAGCAATAAAAAGGGGATCTTCAGCATTATATTTTACCTTTATTCAGCTCTGTGTTACTGCCGTCTTATCTGTTTGGAAGCTAAGCAGGATATAATAGAAGATTGTAGGCATTTGGATACCATCACATACTAACAGAAATCTGTTGAAAGAAAATATGGTTCTTGTGGTGTGAAATTCACAAAGCTAATGTCATCAAATGTTAATACACAGAGAAGTGGTAGAAATACCAAGAAAGAAATAACATGAAATGCTTCAATTATGAGCTAGTGCTGTGCGTTTGTTACAGAGAAAGGGAAAATGTTCACGATTCCCTTTACTGACTACTGCTTTCAAGATTAAAGTATTGAAAATGGGCCAGACATCACTGTATAGTGATCAATCAAAAGGTGAATTCTGTGTTGAGGATGTTTCTGAAGCTGGTACATATCTGACTTTCATACAGAAAATGCAAATAAAAAACTTTTTTTTTTAATAAATTTTTATTTTAATGGGGTGGCATCAATAAATCAGGGTACATACATTCAAAGAAAACATTTCCAGGTTATCTTGTCATTTAGTTCTGTTGCATACCCATCACCTGAAGAGAGATCGTCCTCCGCCACCCTCCATGCAGTTCTCTCTGTACCCGTCCCCCTCCCCCTCTCCCTCCTTCCCTCCCCCCACCCCCCCGTAACCACCACACTCCTGTCCATGCCTCTTAGTCTCGCTTTTATGCCCCACCAATGTATGGAATCCTGCAGTTCCTGTTTTTTTCTAATTCGCTTATTTCACCCCCGCACAATGCTACCAAGACTCCACCATTCCGCTGTAAATGATCCAATGTCATCATTTCTCCTAGCTGAATAGTATACCATGGTGTATATGTGCCCCATCTTCTTCATCCAGTCCTCTTATTTTTTTTTACAGTGATTAAAAGCCTTTAAGCAAACTCGTGGCCAATACAGCAAGAATCCATAAAAGAGTAGTGTCCTTAACATGTTCACCAAGTCCAAGTTGGCCCCATCACCATGCCAATTCCCTGAAAAATGCAACCCAACCACAGTTCAGTCTGTTAGGAGCTGTCACAGGGAGCAGGAGTCCAGGAAAGTTCCCCACAGGAAAAGTCCGCATGGCACTGGAATTGTTGTCACCATTCTATACTTTGCAGCTCATGTCCAAGTCCCAATGACCGCTGCTTCTAGCTGGTAATGATTCAGGTAGACTGGAAAAAGCCATTTGCAGCATGCGTGGATATGGAGCTTCTGTTCTCTGCCTGGAGAGTTGAGACCAGGTTGCTTTTCCCTGGAGCTCTGTGACTGTGGCATGGTAAAGAGAACCTTGGGATACACTTAAAATAAAATATTTGACTCATTCCAATGATTATAGTGAATGAACTATTATTTTTATTATTTGATCATAAGGCAGATTGATGAATTATATTAAGGTTAGAGGAACTTTTTTGAGTACCATTGCACATGGCAGGTATAAAGTATACTGTAATTTATGACTTGTGTCTATATGTGTATATACATATGTATGTGGATATATAGACAGCCTTACATGTAACTTAGAGCATATCACATGGGAAACACATTTTTTGCTTATTGTATGCTTATAAGTTAGGTAGTAAGCATATTTGTTCTGACACATGAGAAGAAATAGTGGTGGCATGTGGGTGTAGTGAGTGAAATAGTGAGGCAGCAGTCACCCAAGGAGTGCACTTCTGTTAACCTTCCACTGAATTTTTCTTCTACAGTTATACATGATTGTTTTTTATATATTTCCTGAAAACTTTCTAATATTCACCATATGTATGTGCTTACAAATGTACATATGCATCATTTTAAGAATGCTTCTGATAAGAATAATCTAGGCCCATAAAAGGAAAAATATTTGGGGGATTATTTCTTGTAAGGTTACAGTGTCAGTTACACTTATATGTGTATCTGACAATTGATTCAATATATAAGACATTTAAGGAACTTTTTAAAAATAGAATTCTATAGTATAAATGGATATCTACATTTTTTTTTAAAGTAAGAGGATGGGAAATAGTGAGACAGACTCCTGCATGTGCCCAGACTGGGATCTCCTGGAAATCCCATCTGGGGATGATGCTCAAGTACCGAGCTATTTTTAGTGCCTGGGGTTGATATGCTTCAATAAAGCTATCGTCAGTGCCTGGGACCATGCTCGAACCAATCGAGCCACTGGCTGCAGGAGGGGAAGAGGAAAAGAAGAGGGAGAGGGAGGAGGGAAGAAGCAGATGGTCACTTCTGTGAAATGCCAGTGGCCAAGGCCAGGCAGGTCCACACTGGATTCAGGCAGATGGTAGAGAAACTGTGGAGCCAAAAAGCATTGGGTCATTTCATTTAATAAAGTCTCACAATGGCAGACAAGCACACAGGCAGGGGAAACCACTATTCAGGCAAACAAACAGCAAAATGGCCCCTCACAGTGGTGGGCAGGCAATCCACCATCTGCATTCCCTTGTCTCTCCTCTCTCTCGAGTGCAAGCACCCATAGCCTTTAGTAGGCCATACACATGCCTCTGCCACGAGCTCATGCACTAATCAATCAAAGTGCTTGCAGCCTGTAAACTCGCAAGCAAGCCTAACACAGCTGCCCCACATCCTGTGTGTCCTGACTGGGACTCAAACCTAGGATGTCCATATACTGGGCCAACACTGTATCCACTAAGCCACTGGCCAGGGCAAGATCTATCTACTTTTTAAAATACATTTAAGGTGCCTTACTGTTGACGACTCTGTTTCCGTTCATTTGTTTCCCAGGGGAAGGGGAGGGGAATAATTATATAATATATACAAATTACAGAATTCGTAGCTTCCACTTAATGGTTGCTGCTCTTCATTCAATCATTTCTCTAGGTTAAATTTGATTTGATCAGGTCGATTTAAGATCTTAACCATAATCAAGTTGACTGTCAAGGACTTGCTAATGCCATTTACCAGGTTCTTTCAAAACCAACTTTAATTATTTTGTGTATTTCCCAAACCTTGTGTATTTCTAGTGAAATAAAAATAAATAGAAAGGGAACAACCACTCAGTATTCTGAAGCAAGCTGGTTATGTCTGCATCACTTAGAGAGCTTCACAGGCCTCAGAATGAGAGATTGTCAGATTAACAAGATCAGCTGAACACCATTTGTTTCCTCTAAAGACAATGGGAGTGAATGACGCTGGTGCATGTGTCATGAATGTTGAGAAGCTCATCTCATGGTTCAAAAAAAAAAAAAATCAATGGATGAATCTAAAGAGATACATGTAGGCCCTGGCCAGTTGGTTCAGTGGTAGAGCATCGGCCTGGCGTGCAGGAGTCCTGGGTTTGATTCCCGGCCAGGGCACACAGGAGAAGCGCCCATCTGCTTCTCCACTCCTCCCTCTCTCCTTCCTCTCTGTCTCTCTCTTCCCCTCTCGCAGCCAAGGCTCCATTGAAGCAAAGTTGGCCCTGGCGCTGAGGATGGCTCTGTGGCCTCTGCCTCAGGCGCTAGAGTGGCTCTGGTCGCAACAGAGCAATGCCCCGAATGGGCAGAGCATCGCCCCCTGGTGGACGTGCTGGGTGGATCCTGGTTGGGCGCATGCAGGAGTCTGACTGCCTCCCCGTTTCTGGCTTCAGAAAAGTACAAAAAAAAAAAAAAGAGGTACATGTATAAGAAACCTAAAGAAGCTATGTTTTACCAAAAACATGGTGGTCAAATCAGGGTGGATGAAAGGAAAGAAAAGAAAAAATGTATACACCCCCTCCTGCACACATGTGTGTGAGTGTACACATAATGGTATGTGTGTGTATATAAGAAATATATTTTAATATCTCTTTTGAGCTAAAATTGTCCAATATTCTAAATGGTCACAAAAGTCTTCCCCATAAAAAAGAGGGTGAAACCAGAGTTTATTTGACTATATATATGTACATATATAAAGGCACAAGTATATTCGAATTTGTACTTGATAGATTTGCATTTATAATCAATAAATATTTATCCTTATGTGAAATATCATTACAAGTTTATGGAACCATCAACAGTGTCCTGCCTGGCTGGGTAGCTCAGTTAGTTAGAGCGTCATCGATGCCCCAAGGTTGTAGGCTCCATCTCTGGTCAGGGCACGTACAACCAATGAATACATAAATAAGTGGAACAACAAATCATTGTCTGTCTCTCCCTCCCCCCACCCCTCCCCTTTATAAAATCAATAAATAAAAAATTAAAACTATATCCTAACTATATTGTTCCTTCTAACCTTTTATTCTATGATAATGGTAAGTGTTTCAGGCAAACAGTCCACACCAGCTACTGCACCGTTATCTGTAAGAGCAGTGCTGAGTGTAGACAAGAAAGCACTTGATGAGTTTAATCAGATATATTGAACTTCACCTATACAGCTTAAGCAATGTGAACCAATTTTATTATAAAGTTACAGTGATTTCCCAACACATTCATTGGCTATTTCCTATCCCTGACAGCTCTGTTAACCCTTTGAATGGTATGAACATTCATGTACATCCTCATGCCTCCTGACGATCCAGAGTACGATGGTACAAAAATTTTTATTTTAAAAATGTGTGCCTGACCTGTTATGGTGCAGTGGATAAAGCGTCGACCTGGAAAGCTGAGGTTGCTGGTTCAAAACCCTGATCTTGCCTGGTCAAGGCACATATGGGAGTTGATGCTTCCTGCTCCTCCCCCCTTCTCTCTCTCTCTCTCTCTCTCTCTCTCTCTCTATCTATCTCTATCTCTATCTCCTCTCTAAAATGAATAAAGTTTAAAAAAAGGATTTTTTTTTAAAAATGTGTAAGGCAACATTTAAAAAGGCAAATGTATGTTCTTCTTGTTTCCATAAATTGGTTATCAAACAAACATGATTTTAAGTTAATAAAACTGTAACTGGAACTAATTTCATTTTTTGAAAAAAACAACTCACTCCCAGGGGTCAGCGAGCATGAGAAAACCTCACTACTCAAAGAGTTAATTAAGAATGGAAAGCAGAAGATATTCTTTGTATTTTTAATATATTAGGTGGGCATGTGAGCTGTGGTCAGAGTTTATTAAAGGTGAAGGGGGAAGTCAATGTAGAAAGAAGAATTAACAAGCAGAGAATACGGCGACCTGGGAGCGTGGCTTCAGGGCGGGCAGCAGGTGCGGGAAGAGAGCCCTGTCCTTGGCATTTCCGGACGCAAGGCTGCGCTCTGAGGTTTTCCCTCGTGCTACCTTTGCCATCTCTCCTACTGATGGCTATCCTGGAGCTAAACAATCACCCCATAGGGATTTCTTTTTGTTGTTAAATGTGTGTGTGTGTATACAGTGGTGGGATTCAGCCAGTTCACATCTGTTTGGCACAACCGACACCTAATTTTTTGTTGAGTTTGGGGAACCAGTTGTTAAAATGGCACTTGTCATCAGGGTTCTCTCTAAGGTGGGTGCCTGGGCAGCCGCCCGACATGGGAATCACGGATTGACATTCCTTACTCTTTTTGAACGTTCATCTGCGCAACAGTGTATTCTAAGCACCTGTAGTGATGGTCATTTTGTCCATAGGGGAAAACATTGTAAGTGAAGACACCAATCAAGAAGCCATATGGAAAGATCTTAAACAACAGTGTTATTGTTTTTTGTCAGATATTATTTAATATTTTTTAATTAATATTTTAAAATTCTTATAACAGTCTAGTTTTGTGTGCCTCTTTTATTGTTCTTATTTAAGTATTAAATGCATGAAATAATAAACTACCTTTGGGTATATCATTTTTTTCTACTTAAACTGGTCATTAGGGCAGAGAACTGATTGTTAAATTATTTGAATCCCACCACTGTATGTATATAAATATATTTAGCACAAAAACTGTTAATTATATAGGGCTTAGAAATATAGCTTGATTTGTCACACTATATTTATTTAAATGGCTTTTATTTCATATATGCATATGGAATATATGCATATGTGTATATGTACATACACATATGTTCTATGCATGTATATGTGTTATATAGACTAACATTTGCCGGTGGCATAATTCTACATTCTAGTCTCTTAAGGCAACATTTATGGAGAACTTTCTCTAGGGACAGTTCTTTCTTCACACCGTGCCCCTTGCCCCTCCACTGAAGCAGTGTTTATTTTTCCTTGTTGTTCTTCTTCTTTTTAATCTCCCAAAATGTTCTAGTTCTGATAAAATATTAGTCTTCTTAGCACTAATGCTGGATCTCTGCATACCGACCCCTGTGTTCAGGCTGGTTTGACCCAGTGTTGGGTGGGGGCTGGTGAGGGAGGACCTCTTTAGACCATGTTGATATTAATAGCAACTTAAATGCTTTGCCTCTTACTCTGACTTCCAAGGAGTTGAATTATTTGAAACTTTTTCAGCCATGAAGAAATCTGATATAAGGTCTTTTACATTTTCTTTCTTGACGTAAGTACTTTTTAAAGGTTACCTACTTTAAAAGGAGCTAGACCAGACAGGTGAGAAAACTAAGTAGTAACACATCCAAAGTTAAAAAGCTAGAAAGTGTAAGAGCCAGAATTTGCCTATTTTTATTCATATACCAAATTGAGATAGTAAGATTTGTCTTACCTTCTTCCCAGTATTTAATTAATGAACAAGGCGAGGCCCTGGGTGGTCAACTCAGTGGTTTAGTGTTGGCCCAGTGTGTGAATGTCCTGGGTTCGATTCCTGGTCAGGACACATAGGAGAAGCAACCATCTCTTTCTCCTCTTCTCTCTCCCCTTTACCCCCTTTTCTCTGCCCCCTTCTCCCCCCTCCCCAACAGCCATAGCTCAATTTGAACAAGTTGACCCTGGGCACTGAGGAAAGCTCCATGGCCTCTGCCTCAGGCACTAAAAAGAGCTCAGTTGCTGAGCAACAGAGCAACATCCCAGATGGGCAGAACATCACCCCCTAGACCAGGCTTGCCGATCCTGGTCGGGGTGCATGCGTGAGTTTGTCTCTCTGCCTCCCTCCTCTCACTGAATAGAAAAAATAAAATAAAAACAAAGAGAGACACAAAGATAATGCTTTCAGTATGTGTTGCTCATCACTCATTACCATATATTTAGTAGACTCACCCAAGTTCACAGTTATTTTCCTACTGACATTCCTGTTTTAATATATAAAAGGAACAACTTTGCCACCAAGGCAAATTATAATGGAAATTTAAAAATTCTGGTGTCTTTCCCTAGAAATAGTCTTTATGTCCATCCGTCCATCCATCTGTCCAGCTGTCCATCATAATGTGACCAACACTATAAAAAGTGATAGGAATAGAATAGTAAACAAGACTTGGTCCTAGTTTTCAAAAATGTAATTGAGCTCAAGAAGAGAATAAAAACCCATTTATTTTTGTTAATTATACACTTACCTGCCTGAGAGCAGATTAACCCAAGGAGTCGACCAGTTCTGTTGTTTAGAAGGTAAGAATAAATTTTACTTCCGATTGAAATTTAATTTGGTTAACTTGTTCCAGTCTGTTTTCAGATTAGTTTGGATCAAATTAATACATTAGCTACTGTAAGGTAAGGGTTGCTTTTTCTCTTTTCTCTTTGCTACTTTTGGCAGAAAGGGATTATTCGACAAAATTCTAAATAAATTCAATGAGCAGAATAGTCGGTTTGCTGTGACAATATATATATTGAAGAATGTGTAGAATTTCTGAGTGTTTAAAGATAATAAAATATTCTAATGAATGTTCATACAAAAAGTATCTTTTGAGTAGGATGCTCATTCGGTTAGCTCAGAATTAAGTGGACTAGTATGTAAGCCTTTGCATTATTATAATTTTTATTGTATATATATATTTTAAATTTTTTTGTTTGTGTGCACATATATATGTGTATGTGTATATATATATTTAAACAACATTAAGGAAACAAAAATGATTATGATTTTCCAACTCTCAAGAATCTTAAGACATCTGTCAGTTTTTTTGTCTCCCATTTTAAGTTGTTTTCCAGTTCTTGTCCATAGGGGACGTTTATTGAAGTAGATGGTCTTTGTTTTTATTACAATTATTTTTAAGCATGATATTTTTTTCTGTCATGACTTAGTCTATTTGTATTGTAAATAGTGATGTTCTTTAGTGTCACTTAATTTTTTTTTTTTTTTTGTATTTTTCTGAAGCTGGAAACGGGGAGAGACAGTCAGACAGACTCCTGCATGCGCCTGACTGGGATCCACCCGGCACACCCACCAGGGGGCGACGCTCTGCCCACCAGGGGGCGATGCTCTGCCCCTCCGGGGTGTCGCTCTGTTGCGACCAGAGCCACTCCAGCGCCTGGGGCAGAGGCCAAGGAGGCATCCCCAGCGCCCGGGCCATCCTTGCTCCAATGGAGCCTCGCTGCAGGAGGGGAAGAGAGAGACAAAAAGGAAGGAGAGGGGGAGGGGTGGAGAAGCAGATGGGCGCTTCTCCTGTGTGCCCTGGCCGGGAATTGAACCCTGGACTTCTGCATGCCAGGCTGACGCTCTACCACTGAGCCAACCAGCCAGGGCGTGTCACTTAATTTTTAAGTGACATAACTTATTGATTTGGAATCCTAGATACCAATTGCATTTGTGGTTCTATCAAAGCTTTTACAGATTTATGTTCTCTTATTGTTCGGACCACTTATTATACTCCCTTTGGTATGAATGGAAGTCTTGTAACTATACTGCTCACAAAAATTAGGGGATATTTTATTACTTCATAGTCATTTTGAAATATCTCCTAATTTTTGTGATCAGTTATAGTATAGCTCCAAGTATTTCTTTTAGACATGTCACATTTAACTTAATTTCATTTCTTTTACAGGAAAATATCACTATTTTCCACTTTACTTTTTCGAAATTGTATTTGTCCTGGCTCTGTTCGTTCAAGAGTTTCACAAACAGTGCCTGTGTTTTGTGTGGTCATGACAGATGTGCGACACTGACTGATGGAATTAACATAGACATGTGCTAACTGTTTTCTGGTACTGACATAACAAGAAACCAGTTCTGGGCCATGATTGTGACCAGGAGCTACTGAGGTTCAAAGGTTTCTATTCCACAGACTGCCATTTTGTCCCAAATGATTGATGACATTCTGCTGCCCTATTCTCCACAGATTATAAGAACACTGTTGCAATCTAGAGCTTCTGAAGATACCCACTTCATTAAGCATGATCCAAGAATGTCATTTAATTTATTTCTTAGATTGAATGTCTCATTAAATTCTGATGAGGCCAGGAGCTACTTGGGGTTAGACTTGTTATGAAGCATTCTTATCTTAAATTTTAGTTCTGTCCCTGTTGGCAAAGGAAACGGACAAGACAGTGAAATCAATGCACTGTGCACTTTATCTTTGACAAACTGAGATACTGCTTTTGCTAAAACAGGTCCATGGGGTAGAGAGATTGAACTCAGACACAAAGTAGATCAGCGGAAAATGTGAATCTGAAGATTTATGCATCATGGGTATCATTATATATATTTTATTAATACGATGTTGCCTCATTTGGACAAACAGAACATATTTGCTTAATTAAACAAGCTACTGACCTCCACCTTGCTCCATTTAAAAAGTAATGTTCTCTGCCCTCTTCTACCTCCCCCCTTTTCCTCTTATAATCACCATAGAAGAGATTAAAAGGGGAGGATAAATGTGAAGGAAGGAGAGACATGACTTGGGGTGGTGAACACACAATGCAGTGTGCAGATGATGTATTATAGAATTGTACACCTGAAACACCATTTTATTTATCATTGTCACCGGATAATTTTGATTAAAAATAAATAAAAAATAATAATCTTATTTTTTGAGTTACTCAAGATGAGTTGAGTGTGTAGGTATTATTCCATTTTTAGTAAAAGGGATATCTCAGTGGTTGTTTTTATTACCTTATTGGACAGATATGTCCCAAAACAACCTTGTAACAGTTGCATTTTCCATTGTAGAATCAAGGGCACGGTCATTCCTTGGTCTGGGCAGGAAATGGGGAAAGTGAATCCTCCAGTAGACCAAATTGGAAATGTTTTGTGAGCAAAGCATTAAAGATGGTGGCTAGCCCTGGGTCATGCTGATCCTTGGGTGCAACTTTTGATGCTTCCTTGGGGTTGGGATTATTTCCGAGAGCTGGGTGATTTTTCCTGACTTCCTGCAACTGGCCGCCCAGCCACAGCCATGCTGTGCACTCGGAACATATGAAGCCCAGCCTTGTGACCCATTCTCCCAACTGACACCAGAATCTGTAGAACCCTGTCTTTCCTCTGTGTTGACACAGCTTATTAGAAAGTTTTTGTGCCACCCAGCACTGTGAAATATGTCATGTCATCTGGCATATTGTGCAATAGTTGCCTAAAGTGCCTTGGGTTTGAAGCGTTTTGCTTTTTAAATTGTATTAGTTTGCTACCTAATCAAATTTGAAATTTGGAAAACTTGCCCTGTGTGCCGATAAAACTGTCAGCAGATGAGTGAGCAGTGTGACAATTATTTAATGGAAGTTATCAGTCTGTAACTCAGGACAGGTATTACAACAAATAATGGCCTTAATTCTCTCCATCGCTTAGGTTATTCAGAAAAGATATGCTAGAACATTTGGTCTGGGTTTTTGCTGAAGTCATTAACTGAATGGTTAGGAAGACCTGATTTTGGTTTGTCTTGCTTAAATAGACTAGGTTATTTTTATTTATATTATTATTTTTTTAATTCAGGGAGAGGAAGGGAGGCAGAGAGATAGACTCTCGCATGTGCCCATACCAGGATTCACCCAGCAAGCCCACTAGGAGGTGATGCTTTGCCCATCTGGGGTGTTGCTCCATTGCTCAGCAACTGAGCTCTTCTTAGCACCTGAGGTGGAGGCCATGGAGCCATCCTCAGCTCCCAGAGCCAACTTGCTCCAATTGAGACATGGCTACAGGAAGGGAAGGAGAGAAAGAGAGAGGGAGAGACAGACAGACAAGTGTAAGCCCAATAGTTGTGGCCATCACAGCTGCCTGGCTCATGCAGGTTCCCATTAGATTCAGATAGATGGTAATGAAACAACAGAGCCAAGAAGTATACCCAGCAGGTGAGTATACACAAACACACTGGGCTCCAAAACCCACTCACTCAGAGCTCACAAAGCTACTGACTAACACATCTGAGTTTTCCTAGAATCAATGGCCCCCACCTCTGTTCCCCTGCAGCTCCCCACCACCTTGCTGCCTGCCTCTTCTGCAACCACGTGGTCTCTTCCTGCCTCCTCTCCAAAACTGTGGTGTCCTCCAAAATGACCTCTTAGCTCCTCCTTTTTAAACTTTTCAGTGGGACAACTCCTCCTCTAGCACACATTAGCATAACCAAGCCCCTTCCCAAGCATGAAGGTAATTGGCTATATCACCTGGGCAATGCAGTAATGTGGTCAGTGGCCATTTTAATCAATAAGAGTGAGCAAAACCAAATAATACAAATTTTACAAACTAATTTTCCCAACAAGAAGAGACAGGGGGAAGGGTAGACAAGGAGATGGTTGCTTCTCCTATGTGCCCTGACCAGGAATTAAACTGGGGACATCCACACCCCTAGCTGACACTCCACCAGTGAGCAAACCGGCCGGGGCCTGTTTATATTAATTTTAAGGCAGATTCAGTCAAGATTCTATTTTTTTCCTTTTATAACCTCTGTCATATTAAATAATGTGGGTCCTTTTTATTTTTCTCAAGTTGGGGTTGTTACTGATGGAAGCAGTGTTGGGTACGTGAGAGGAAGGAAGATACAGGATTTAGAGTCATAGGATGTGACCTTTGAGTTCTTTCTCTGCACATGAATGGTGGTGTGATGTTAGGCATGTTTATAATATCTCCTAATATAAATCAACTCCTGCAAAATACCTGTAATTGTCACATTTGCTTCATTGAGGTTCTTGCTAAAATGAAATGAGATAACCCATAGGTAGGAGCAACTGATATATTATGTAACTTTTCAAATTTGTAAGTAAGAAGCCATTGGTTAAATATATAGTTGAATGAAAGGTTTGGGTATTTTCAACATTATATAAATATACTTATGATTATTTTTGTGTGTATTCTGGAAAGGAATGGTTGACATGTGTAGCAAGTGCAGTTTTGTTTGGTGATGTTTAGAATTTTTATCTTATTAATTTGGAATTCACAGGAAATTTTGATACTAGATCAATGTTCTCTTCTCTATAGAAATTACCTTCACTATAGAGAAAGGCATTGCACATGTTTTTCTTGTTGGGGGGTATATGCCTCTAACAAGGTGACCTGAGATTAATTCCTAATACACAAAATGAGAATGCGTTAAAATAATAGACAGATTTCAGGCTCTAGCGTCGGCTGAAAACATTGATCATATTTTGATTTCTTGAAAGGAGGAAAGGTTTTCTCCTATTTCCTAAACTTTTCTCCCCTCTCTGTGCTGCTCATGATACCTCTTAAGAATGAGTCTGTTTTCACTTGCTCTCAAAATTAAGAAATGCATTCCTATTGAAATGTTAAAATATGAGCACTGTTTGACATTAAGAAGCTAATATCGAAAGCCATAGCTAAACTGTGCTGTCATTTCCTATCAAATTGTTGCCAGTACCTGACCAGGCGGTGGCACAGTGGATAGAGCATTGGACTGGGATGCGGAGGACACAGGTTTGAGACCCCGAGGTCGCCAGCTTGAGCGCAGGCTCATCTGGTTTGAGCAGGGCTCACCAGCTTGAGCCCAAGGTCACTGGCTCAAGCAAGTAGTCACTTGATCTGCTATGTCCCTCCCCTCCCATCCCCATCAAGGCACATACGAGAAAGTAATCAACGAACAACTAAGGTGCCGCAGGGAAGAAGAATTGATGCTTCTCATCTCTCTCTCTTCCTGCTGCCTGTCTGTCTCTGTCCCTCTCTCTAACTCTGTTTCTGTCACACAAAAAAACCCTATCACAAATTGCTGCTAGTAGCACTGTTCACAGTGGCCAAGACATGGAAACAACCAAAAAGCCCTTCAATAGAAGATTGGATAAAGAAGATGTGGCACATATACACTATGGAATACTACTCAGCCATAAGAAATGATGACATTAGATCATTTATAGCAAAATGGTGGGATCTTGATAACATTATACGGAGTGAAATAAGTAAATCAGAAAAAAACAAGAACTACATGATTCCATACATTGGTGGAACATAAAAACGAGACTAAGAGACATGGACAAGAGTGTGGTGGTTACCAGGGGTGGGGGGAGGGAGGACGCAGGAGCGAGGGAGGGAGAGATTTAGGGGGAGGGGGAGGGGCACAGAGAAAACTAGATAGAGGGTGACGGAGGACAATCTGACTCTGGGTGAGGGGTATGCAACATAATTTAATGACAAGATAACCTAGACATGTTTTCTTTGAATATATGTACCCTGAATTATTAATGTCATCCCATTAACATTAATAAAAATTTATTAAAAAAAAACCAAACAAACAAAAAAACAAATTGCTGCTAGTTACCAAAACCTTCTACATAGTACTACTGTATGTCATATTTTAGAAATTGGCTTTGCTTTAGTAGTTGCCACAATGCAGCAAATATTGGTCTGCACCTTTAAAAAAATATTTCCAATAACTCTTAACTCAGTTAAATATTAGTAAATGGTTGAATGTACTTAGGCAATATGCAACTGTACTCTGCATTTACCGTAGAAATTCACTGGGTTGAAGTAGTTTTGTTTTTATTTTCACTAATTCATTCAGGAAACAGTTACTAAGTATCAGACACCTTGAGGAGGCAAAGATACATACAGGGTAGTACCTGCCACCCAGAAGCTCACACCATAGTAAGAGGAGCAGATATCTAAACAAGTAAATTACAGCACAACAGGTTCACTAGTATTGTACCAATATCATGGGCATAAAATCTATGCTACTTTGTATGTCAAAGGCCAGGCTTCTATTTTGACATTCCATAGGCCAAACTATATTAATTGTAGAATTTGAATATAACATATTTGCACTGAAAAGTGAGAACAGATTTTAGTGTCTGTGTGCACGGTATTAAAATTGTAATGTCTTTCATATTTATGATTTTCCTATAAACTTTTTTTTATTTTAAATTTTAAGATGCATATTATAAACTTCGGTATTGGGTTTTTGTTTTTCTTGATTTTCTTAAGTTTCTTTTCTTCCCTACAATAATAAGTACAGTTTAGATAAGAAACAGTTAACCTGGTTTAAATTTATAGACTCCAGTACTGAGTACTGAAAATGATAGAGTTGGTTTAGCCTCCTAATTCTGGCTTAAAAATAAATCTCCACTATTCATTATCTATATACCACACAACCTTGATGAATAGGTTTTGTTTTTAATAACAGCTTGCAGAAAGGGAATATAATGATCACATTAAATGTCTCCTTTATAGAGACAAGGCCTTACTGTCCTTCTTCTCTGTGTTTTTGTGTTATGGTTTCTTGACTGTTAGGTGGTTTTGTTTCATTGAATCTCAGCAGTTAATTGCTTTAAAAGTCTTTTACTGAGTTGGGTCAACATATCACATTGAGGAGGTTTTTCTCCCCTAGTCATGCAAGAATTCACTGTTATTAACGGTGATGTGAATTGTTCATGTCCACTAAGTGGGAACTAGGTTCTGGTGTTTCAGAAACTGGTAATTTTGAGTTTTAGGCGTGGACAGCTCTGTGATGTGAACCCTGTCACTGTCTGTGGAAGAGAGAAATGGGAATCGGGATCTCAGCCATGTAATCATGGAAGATGGGGGCTGAGCAGAGAAAGCCTCCTCTGAGTCTTCTGTCATTTACCAGCGGGCCTTCATCACCCTTTTAGCCATGAGATTGCACAGTAAAGACCACAATGGAGTGTATGAATACCCACATTTAAAAAAACTGTTTTTATTGATTGATTTTTGTGGAGGAGAGAGACAGGAACATCGATCTGTTCCTGTATGTGCCCTGACCAGGGATTGAACCGGCAATGTCTGTGCTTTGCACTATGGAACAACGCTCTACCCAACCAAGCCATTGAACCAGGGCCACCCACATTTTATATTAAAGTTTGTTAGTTAAACAATGGGGGTTCAGCTGCTTGTTTGTGCTATGACAGCTTCTACCCTCTGCTGCCTAACTTAATGACATTCCCATACTGGAAATAAGTATATTTACCTATGCGGACACACAGGCATATATACATATGCCCCATATACTTACATGGAACACTTATATCCAGTTGACAGTAAGGGGAAATTGAGGTTTATTTTCATTTCTAGCTCACACAGTTTAAAATGTTTTGTCTCTGAAGGTTGAAGTATGAAATTGAAGCAATAGTTTCAGCAATCAAAATTGGAGACCCAAGTTATAGTCTTTTCTGTTGTTTGCGTGGCGATGTCCCCCTTTCTGGCAGCATCATAAATGTAGTCACTGGACTCATCTGAAGGAATTTTGACCTAACAGCTAGCTCAGTCTGAGAGCAGCAGATTCACCCAAGGGACATATGTGTAGCGTTTCTTCGCCAGACACGACATTCTACCAATATGGATACTATGATCCCTCAGTTAAAGAATCTTCTGTGGGAAACCTCTCTTATTTTTCTTTTCAATTGTTTTAGCTCTATCAAGATATAATTGACACATAACATTGTGTAACTTGCAATGTGTTGATTTGATTCACTTACATGTGGCAGTGTGATTACCACTGTAGCGTTAGCTAACACTTCCATCCCATCACATCTGCCTCCTGCTCACGTTCCTGAGGTGACCATGTTCTGCTCTGTGCTGGCTGACTTAACACGCGACCGCCGCGGTGCTCCACCCACTGTCCCGGGAGCCCCTGACCTGTCTCCGCCCATGGTGCAGGAGTATTTCCCCATCATTTTATGCTTCCCCTAACTAATCAAATATTTGCTCACAATTTCACATAGGTGTTAATTCTGACTTTCCCGTTGCTGTTGTTAATTCAACAACATTGCATATTTTCTTTTAGAAAAAGAAATGCAGGGTTTCTGAAAAATTAGAGCTAAGGTGTGCTCTTAGAATACAAAGCAGAGAACCATTAGCTTCTGTTTTGAGAAATTAAGACAAGCTTTTCATGTGACATGACATTTGATCTGATTCTTAAAGATGACAATATAAAATGCACATATAATAACTTACATTAATGATCAGTGGTTATTGATCTATCTCACATGCATAGGTTTTGTTGTTGTTTTTCTTAAGTGAGAGGAGGGGAGATAGTGAGGGAGACTCCCACATGTGCCCAGACTAGGATCCACCAGGCAACCCGCATCTGGGGTGATGCTTGAGTCAGCCCTCAGTGCGTGGGGCCACGCTTGAACCAATGGAGTCACTGGCTGTGGGAGGGGGAGAGAGGGAGGAGAGGAAGGGGTGGAGAAGCTGATGGTCACTTCTCCTGTGTTCCCTGACTGCGATTGAACTCAGGACATCCACTTGCCAGGCTGATGCTCTACCACTGATCCAACCAGCCAGGGCCTTGCATATGTTTTTTTTTATTATTATTACACTGGCTGCATTGTATTGCAACTT
The DNA here is from genome assembly GCF_036850995.1 of Saccopteryx leptura. Lineage (NCBI taxonomy): Eukaryota > Metazoa > Chordata > Mammalia > Chiroptera > Emballonuridae > Saccopteryx > Saccopteryx leptura. The sequence goes on along the minus strand of NC_089507.1, from coordinate 110,453,182 downwards.
TGTATTGTGGTCTGACCAGGCAATGGCACAGTGGATAGAGCACTGGACTAGAATGCAGAGGACCCAGGTTCAAAACCCCGAGGTCACTGGCTTGAATGCAGGCTCAGCAGCTTGAGTGCGGGTCACTGGCTTGAGCGTGGGATCATAGACATGAAACCATGGTTGCTGGCCTGAGCCCAAAGGTCACTGACTTGAAGCCCAAGGTTGCTGGCTTGAGCAAAGGGTCACTGACTTGGCTTTAGCCCCCCCCCCCATTAAGGCACATATGAGAAAGCAATCAGTGAACAATTAAGGTGCTGCAACAAAGAATTGATGCTTCTCATCTCTCTCCTTTCGTGTCTGTCCCTCTCTCTGACACTCTGTCTCTGTTAAAAAAAAACAACAAAAAAACCCCAAACAAACAAAAATAACTTTATGTTGTGACCAAGCAGAAAATATCAAATACTGCCTGCTAATACAAGAAAAAATATTCAAACCCAATATATGTTCTAATAAATGTCCTTATCAATGGAATACTTATAGATAAGTAACGTATTTATAACAATGTTATTAATGTCAGAATAGAATACCTTATACCCCTTCCAAATATAATCTGCTGGTAGAGAGTCTTCAGAAAAATGATTAAACCTTCATATAATATACTAAGTGTGAAATGAATATGTTTGCATGTAAGCAACTGGCCGACTGGTGTAGGATAGGTTATGCGTGGAAAATGTTTCCTGTGTTTTGCAAGCTCTTCTGAAAAAAATCACAGAGAAAGGAATATAATTATTTATAGATAAAACAACACTATGCTATATTTTAATGTTTTAGTGTTTTCTATGATAGAAAATAAACATACATAAGTATATTACACTATTTTACTATCTTATAGGATACTATTTGGGACCATTAAATGTCAATAGTTTGCTTGTTAACTCTTTGAAGTTGATGCCGGAATGACTTTTTTGTCATTGCTTGGAGAAAAACATAAAAGAAGGGCTACAATTCCTTCCATGATACTTCAGAATGTTTGAAAAAGGTTAAAAAAAAAGAGAGAGAAAATTGTACCCATCATCTGATAGGTCTTGTACGTGGTGGTATTATCATTTTTTGAATTGCGTCTTAGAGTTGCATTTTTATTATTAGGGATGCATAGCAAAAATGACAATGAACCCATTGAGTAAATATGAGCAAATATACATATACTAGTTATATAGGGGTGTTAAAGGACTATTAATAATATATAAATAGAAGCAGAGCTCTAAAGAGAAGCTACCCTGGTGAAGGTACCATATTTCCTCATGTATAAACACACCTCAATTTTGGGGCCCAAAATTTGAAAAAAAAAAGTATTACATATTGAATGTAATGAAAAAAAATTATTACATAAAATTATTGAACTCAAGATTTATTCTTCATAAAACTTGTACAACTCCTCATCACTGTCAAAATTCCTATACATTAGCTTGTCCTCATCTGTGTCTGATGACGAATCACTGTCTTCATATATTGCCTTGTCCTCAGTTCCATCTATGGCATTTGAAATGCCACAACCACTGTACAAGACGCACCCAATTTTTAGATCCCAAATTTTTCAAAAAAGGGTGCGTCTTATACATGGGGAAATATGGTATATGCTCACCCATCAGTGTAGCCTCATTGTTATACCAAGACAGACTTTATATATATTTCTGCACCGTCATTTTTCACCCTGCTCACCAATTAAATATCTTTTATAGATGTCAGAATGATTAGATTTACCATCTGCAAAATACTCATCGTTGAGAATTATAGACCACACAGAAGAGTGGCAAGGACAAGTTAAAATTGAAAATAGGTCTCTCACCAGGCATGCAAAAATCATAGCAGCATTCAATAAATTCTGAGGAATAGGTTCCTTTCATGGTAGGAAGTAGGGGGAAGTTTATATTTTGAGATTGTTTGCAGAATAATCACTAGATGTTGAAAATCACACCTATATTTATTGTCAGGACACATTTGTTACAAAATGCATTTTCCTCCTCCCCAGATGTAACTCACCTTCTGTCAAAAGGTGTTTCCTTTGCTGGGAAGGGCACAGTCCAGGCCTTCCTCCCAGGCTTTGGCCACTTCTATCCTTAGCAGCTAGAGAAGTGGGAGTTCTGTTTTAAAAAACCCTGAATGCGACATTGCCATAGAATCCCATCAACTGCAAATTCCTACCTAAGAGTGACACAGGGGCAGAACCTGGGGTACAGAGTCATCGACCAGGAAGAGGAAGAGAAAAGAAAAAAGGAAAAAGTTAACCTCTCAAAATCAAGAAAAATCCACAGACTTTATAACTTGTTCCACTAATTCTTTGTTGTTGTTGTTTCTTTCTTCTATCTTATTGCCTTTATTATTATTTCTATTTCTTCCTCCTTGGTCCTTTTACTCTCTGCCCATCTTATGCTACCCTTTTCTTGAACTATACTACCCATGAGTGTTACATTTTATTTCTTTTCTTCATCCTAACTCTCCTTTAGGGTTACACTCCAAAACCCTTAACTCTCACTCTCTCCCCTTTTGTTTTTTTTTTTCCTTTCCTTTTTTTCTTCCTTCATTTCTCTCTTATTCTTATTTTTTCATTTCTATTCATTTCTTCTTTTCTCCTTTTACTTTTCCTCCCATTTAAGCCTCAATCACAAACAAATTATTTAATTAGGGATTTGAGTTTTTTTGGGTTTTTTTTTTGTTCTTTTTTTTCTTCTTCTGCTTTTGTTCTTGGTTTTCCTTTATTTGATTGTTTTTGTGGCATTTTGAGCACTTTTTACATTGTTTTTTAACTCACTAGCATTCCTCCCAACCCAAAGTCTCCATTGTATTTAGTCTTCGCTCCACTTAATACAACAGATTTTTACTTATTATTTTTATTTTTATTTTTTTCTTCTTTAATTATTGTTTTTTCTCTCCTTTTTGCTGTTTACCTCTTATCCCTCTCATTATATCTCTTAGTCGACCATCACTTACAAGCAAATCATTTTATGCTTGTATAAGATTTTCTCCTTTTTTTTTTTTGTATTTAGTAGGTCCCTACTCCCTTTTTTGCCCCTTGAACTCTTCACCCCAAATCAGGCCCTCCATTATAGGCAGTTTTTGTTCCATTTAGCATAATATAATTCACAGGTCATCACAATATTTCCCTAAGGAGGTGAGAGGAGGGGAAGAGAAGAAAGAAAAAAGGGGGAAATAATAAATTATTACTTTTTTTTTGTGGAGTGTTTTCCTTTTTTCTTTTCTTTTTTTTTTCTTTTTTTTTCTTTTTTCCTTTTTATTTTTTATTAATTCTAATTAACACTATCAACAAGACCACCTTCAGATGCCAATAAGAAAAAGGAAATCGAACATTATGGATACAAAAGACAGAGAGGTAACACAAATAGATGTGGAAAAATCTATGGAGAAAAGATTTAACATATTGGAAGCCTTGGAGCCAAATGACAGAGAATTTAAAATAGAAATCTTAAAAATACTCAGAGATATACAAGAAAACACAGGAAGGCAATTTAGGGAAATCAGAAAACAACTCAACGATCACAAAGAATATATTACCAAGGAAATTGAAACTATAAAAACAAATCAAACAGAAATGAAAAACTCAATTCAAGAGCTGAAAAACGAGGTAACAAGCTTAGCTAATAGAACAGCCCAGATAGAAGAAAGGATTAGTGAAATAGAAGGCAAGCAACTTGAGGCACAACAGAGAGAAGAAGAAAGAGACTCAAAAATAATAAAAAACGAGAAAGCCCTACAGGAATTGTCTGACTCCATCAGAAAGAATAACATAAGAATAATAGGTATATCAGAGGGAGAAGAGAAAGAAAATGGAATGGAGAATATACTCAAACAAATAATAGATGAGAACTTCCCAAGCCTGTGGAAAGAACTAAAGCCTCAAATTCAAGAAGCAAACAGAACACCGAGTTTTCTTAACCACAACAAACCCACTCCAAGGCACATCATAATGAAGATGACACAAACCAATGACAAGGAAAAAATTCTCAAGGCAGCCAGGGAAAAGAAGAATACAACATATAAAGGAAGGCCTATTAGATTATCATCAGATTTCTCAGCAGAAACTCTACAAGCTAGAAGAGAGTGGACCCCAATATTTAAAGCCCTGAAAGAGAGGAACTTTCAGCCAAGAATACTATACCCATCAAAGCTATCCTTCAAGTACGAAGGAGATATAAAAATATTCACAAATACAGAAAAGATGAGAGAATTTATCATCAGAAAGCCCCCACTCCAGGAAATACTAAAGGGGGTTTTCCAACCAGATTCAAAGAACAAAAGAAAACATAACCACAAGGAACAGCTCCATCAAGAAAACAATAAAACCAAACTTAAACTGTGACAACAAAAGAAAAAGAAAGGGGAGAAAGGATGAAGATTAACAGTAGCAAAGGACGATGAAGCGCAGAAATACTCATAAGAAAGGGTACTACAATGAATATGGTAGGTACCCTTTTCATTACTTAATGGTAACCACCCTTGAAAAAACCACCACAAAAACACTTGACTTAAAAAAGGTAGCAACAGAGGAAAGAAGTATGGAATACAAACAAACAAAAACAAACGATAGAAAAACAAAAGAGAAGAATCAAACAAGATACAAAACTAACAGAAAGCAATTTATAAAATGGCAATAGGGAACCCACAAGTGTCAATAATTACACTAAGTGTAAATGGATTAAACTTACCAATAAAAAGACACAGAGTAGCAGAATGGATTAATAAAGAAAATCCAACTATATGCTGCCTACAAAAAACTCATCTAAGCAACAAGGATAAAAACAAATTCAAAGTGAAAGGCTGGAAAACAATACTCCAAGCAAACAACACCCCAAAAAAAGCAGGTGTAGCAATACTCATATCTAATAATGCTGACTACAAGACAGAAAAAGTACTCAGAGACAAAAATGGTCATTTCATAATGATTAAGGGGACACTGAATCAAGAAGACATAACAATCCTTAATAAATATGCACCAAACCAAGGAGCACCAAAATATATAAGACAGCTACTTATTGACCTTAAAACAAAAACAGACAAAAATACAATCATACTTGGAGACCTCAATACACCGCTGACAGCTCTAGATCAGTCATCCAAACAGAGAATCAATAAAGATATAGTGGCCTTAAATGAAATATTAGAACACCTGGATATGATAGACATCTACAGGACACTTCATCCCAAAGCGACAGAGTATACATTTTTCTCTAGTGTACATGGAACATTCTCAAGAATTGACCATATGTTGGGCCACAAAGACAATATCAGCAAATTTAGAAAAATTGAAATTGTGCCAAGCATATTCTCTGATCATAAAGCCTTGAAACTAGAATTCAACTGTAAAAAAGAGGGGGAAAAACCCACAAAATTGTGGAAACTAAACATACTTCTAAAAAATGAATGGGTCAAAGAAGAAATAAGCGCAGAGATCAAAAGATATATACAGACAAATGAAAATGAAAATACGACATATCAGAATCTCTGGGATGCAGCAAAAGCAGTAATAAGAGGAAAGTTCATATCACTTCAGGTCTATATGAACAAACAAGAGAGAGCCGAAGTAAACCACTTAACTTCACACCTTAAGGAACTAGAAAAAGAAGAACAAAGACAACCCAAAACCAGCCGAAGAAAGGAGATAATAAAAATCAGAGCAGAAATAAATGAAATAGAGAACAGAAAAACTATAGAAAAAATCAATAAAACAAGGAGCTGGTTCTTTGAAAAGATCAACAAAATTGACAAACCCTTAGCAAGACTCACCAAGGAAAAAAGACACAGGACTCAAATTAATAAAATCCAAAATGAAAGAGGAGAGATCACCACAGACATCATAGATATACAAAGAATTATTGTAGAATACTATGAAAAACTATATGCCTCCAAATACAACAATCTAGAAGAAATGGATAAATTCCTAGAACAATACAACCTTCCTAAACTGAGTCATGAAGAAGCAGAAAGCCTAAACAGACAAATTAGCAGGGAGGAAATAGAAAAAACTATTAAAAACCTACCCAAAAATAAAAGTCCAGGCCCAGATGGTTATACTAGTGAATTCTATCAAACATTCAAAGAAGACTTGGTTCCTATTCTACTCAAAGTCTTCCAAAAAATTGAAGAAGAAGCAATACTTCCAAACACATTTTATGAGGCCAACATAACCCTCATACCAAAACCTGGCAAGGAAGGCACAAAAAAAGAAAACTACAGACCAATATCTCTAATGAATACAGATGCTAAAATACTAAACAAAATACTGGCAAATCGAATACAACAACTTATTAAAAAAATAATACATCATGATCAAGTGGGATTCATCCCAGAATCTCAAGGATGGTTCAACATACGTAAAGCAGTTAACGTAATACACCATATCAACAAAACAAAGAACAAAACCCACATGATCTTATCAATAGATGCAGAAAAGGCTTTCGATAAAATACAACACAATTTTATGTTTAAGACTCTCAACAAAATGGGTATAGAAGGAAAATATCTCAACATGATAAAGGCCATATATGATAAACCATCAGCCAACATCATATTAAATGGCGTAAAACTGAGGACTTTCCACCTTAAATCAGGAACACGACAGGGGTGTCCACTCTCTCCACTCTTATTTAACGTGTTGCTAGAAGTTCTGGCCAGAGCAATCAGACAAGACAAAGAAATAAAAGGCATCCATATCGGAAAAGAAGAAGTAAAGGTATCACTTTTTGCTGATGATATGGTCCTATACATCGAAAACCCAAAGGACTCCACAAAAAGATTACTAGAAACAATAAACCAATACAGTAAGGTCGCAGGATACAAAATTAACATACAAAAGTCCATAGCCTTTCTATATGCCAACAATGAAATATTAGAAAACGAACTCAAAAAAATAATCCCCTTCACGATTGCAACAAAAAAAATAAAATACCTAGGAATAAACATAACAAAGAATGTAAAGGACCTATATAACGAAAACTACAAGGCATTGCTAAGAGAAATAGAAAAAGACACAATGAGATGGAAAAATATTCCTTGTTCTTGGATAGGAAGAATAAATATAATTAAAATGGCCATATTACCCAAAGTAATAGATAAATTTAATGCAATTCCCATCAAAATTCCTATGACATTTTTTAAAGAAATGGAACAAAAAATCATCAGATTTATATGGAATTATAAAAAACCCCGAATAGCCAAAGCAATCCTAAGGAAAAAGAATGAAGCTGGGGGCATTACAATACCTGACTTTAAACTATATTATAGGGCCACAGTAATCAAAACTGCATGGTATTGGCAGAAAAATAGACACTCAGACCAATGGAACAGAATATAAAGCCCAGAAATAAAACCACATATATATGATCAAATAATCTTTGATAAAGGGGCCAACAACACAAAATGGAGAAAAGAAAGCCTCTTCAACAAATGGTGTTGGGAAAACTGGAAAGCCACTTGCAAAAGAATGAAACTCGACTACAGCCTGTCCCCGTGTACTAAAATTAATTCAAAATGGATCAAAGACCTAAATATAAGATCTGAAACAATAAAGTACATAGAAGAAGACATAGGTACTCAACTCATGGATCTGGGTTTTAAAGAACATTTTATGAACTTGACTCCAATGGCAAGAGAAGTGAAGGCAAAGATAAATGAATGGGACTATATCAGAATAAAAAGTTTTTGCTCAGCAAGAGAAACTGATATCAAAATAAACAGACAGCCAACTAAATGGGAACTGATATTTTCAAACGACAGCTCAGATAAGGGCCTAATATCCAAAATTTACAAAGAACTCATAAAACTCAACAACAAACAAACAAACAATCCAATAAAAAAATGGGAAGAGGACATGAACAGACACTTCTCCCAGGAAGAAATACAAATGGCCAACAGATATATGAAAAGATGCTCAGCTTCATTAGTTATTAGAGAAATGCAAATCAAAACTACAATGAGATACCACCTCACCCCTGTTAGATTAGCTATTATCAACAAGACGGGTAATAACAAATGTTGGAGAGGCTGTGGAGAAAAAGGAACCCTCATACACTGTTGGTGGGAATGTAAAGTAGTACAACCACTATGGAGGAAAGTATGGTGGTTCCTCAAAAAACTGCAAATAGAACTACCTTATGACCCAGCAATCCCTCTACTGGGTATATACCCCAAAACCTCAGAATCATTGATACGTAAAGACACATGTAGCCCCATGTTCATAGCAGCACTGTTCACAGTGGCCAAGACATGGAAACAACCAAAATGCCCTTCAACAGAAGATTGGATAAAGAAGATGTGGCACATATACACAATGGAATATTACTCAGCCATAAGAAATGATGACATTGGTGGAATCTTGATAACATTATATGGAGTGAAATAAGTAAATCAGAAAAAAACAAGAACTACATGATTCCATACATTGGTGGAACATAAAAACGAGACTAAGAGACATGGACAAGAGTGTGGTGGTTACCAGGGGTGGGGGGAGGGAGGACGCAGGAGCGAGGGAGGGAGAGAGTTAGGGGAAGTGGGAGGGGCACAGAGAAAACTAGATAGAGGGTGACAGAGGACAATCTGACTCTGGGTGAGGGGTATGCAACATAATTTAATGACAAGATAACCTAGACATGTTTTTTTTGAATATATGTACCCTGAATTATTAATGTCATCCCATTAACATTAATAAAAATTTATAAAAAAAAACCACAAAACAAACCCTGAATGCACAGGAGTTTCATTCTGACAAGCCCTCTTTTTAGCATGACCCTTATCAGTGCTTATAAATTTTCACAGGGGAAAAAGAAATCTCAGCTGACCTTTGGTGTCATTATTTAACTTGGTTCTTGAGGAAAGCAAATAGGGCAACAACTTGGAAAATGGGGGATGACTGATAAGCACTTCTGGGCCCCTGTCCACTCTCCCCCCAGGGAGGGGTGGGGGCACTGTGCAACAGGGATGGGGAGAGGGCAGGGAAGGTGGTGTGGGCACAGATGGTCTCTGGGAACAGAGACGCTCCATGGCACTGTTGGCATGGTTACACAGAGGTAGATGTGCTAACAAGTGTTGCCAATAGCTGAATGTTTCAAAACTCTACTTTGTGGCTTGTGGCCTCAAGCCACTCCTTTTCTGTCACCATTAGCTTTGCCTATTGCAAATAGTTGCTATAAAAGCATTCTTTTCGTGATGTTGTCTAAATGCTGCTTAAAATATATTTGGGTGTGTGTTTTAGTCAATCTACTTATATGTAGAATAAAAGGTTCACTGTCCTTGGTCTCCAGGTGAATAATACATGTAACACCTCTGATGATGATGATGATGATGATGATGATGATGATGATGATGATAGGTATATGAATATTATAAACACTAATGTATGTGGCAACATGCTTTGCCACATGATCTATTTATACAGCAGGAGCAAATACATATATGGACTTTTTTCTTATTTCACATTCAGTCACAGGATTTAGGTGAGCATTTGCTGGTCTCTTTAGCTGAAATTCTGGTTGCCATTTAATAAGAAAAGGAAATGGCCTAATTTAAGTTGAAGTAGGTCCTTGACTAAAGGTCTTATTTTTTCATAAAAATGAATCCATTGCAAATGTTACTACAGTTTCCAAAGCCTAAATACAGGATGTGCCTTGTGTATTAGTCTGAAGTTTTTGGCTAAATGTCATGGTTGAAGCAAAAAATCATGTTATATTAGGTCAAACCATGAGTGATTGCTGATATGTAGTCATTTCTGAACTATAAAGTATCAATTTGGTATGATTCAGCCTCATCTGTATATATTTTTTAATTCCTCATGTTCAGTTTAGGTAGAATAAGTAATAAATTATAAACCATGTGCATGTATATTATGTCTTGCAGCTAAATAAAAATAAAATAGCATTTTCCAAACCTTCAGAGAGTCTAGCTCAATTAAAAATACTATTGGCACAGGTGTTGAGACTTGCCTCCTTAGAAGTTCTCTGACTAAGGTTGGTCGATAAGTTACTTATGAACCAAAGCTTCCTTTGCTAATACATCCACTCACAGGTAACTCTGCAATACACAAAAATATTTGATGCAGCAGAGAGGCAGCTAAATCTGTGTGTTTTAAAATAAAGAACCAATTCTTAGGGTGGTCCTTGGAATTTTTTAATTGAATTTATTAGGGTGACACTGGTGAACATAATCATATAGGTTTCAGGTGCCCGATTCCACAGCACATCTCTGTATACCACACTGTGTGATCACACCTCCCCCTCCGCCCTGTAAGTCAAGTCTCCGTCCTTCTCCATTTCTATCCCCCACACCCTCCTCCCCTCCCTTCCGGCAATCACCATGCTCTTGTCCCTGTCCATAGGTTTTTTGTTCAAAATTTTGTCCGAAGTAGTCGTATGAAACTTCTCCCACAGTTTAACAAAATGACTGTGCGTTTCCCTTTTCTTTCGTTCTGACACAGTTTTTGGATTGTAATGGACTGACTCTATAAAATGCACAAAAGAGTGCTATTAGTCTGTGTTCTTATTCTAAAAGTGCTTAGTTTATTTTAACTGAGATGAAAAGTGAATTGGGCTTTGTACCAGAGAATATATCTGTAGATGATGTTATTCCAGCAGTATCAAAGTGTTATTTACAGTTCTGTAGCAAAGCCCATAATATTATACGGAAGCAACATCATTTCTGAGAATCATCTCAACCACATCAGGCTTGTCCCTTCATATCTTTGTTTATTTATTTTGGTACTTGAGAAATAAAAGGAAATTCTACTTTATTGACTAGAAAACGTGTTCAGGAATGACAAAATGTTTCCTATGAAGATGGATTAACTCATATATAAATATTAGTTTATTTTTAATGATAAGAACACATATCAAATATGAGTCACCTCTTGGATTTCTCCTAAACTCATATCACATATATAATATTGTGAAATACTTTTTCAAGAAAGGTGTAAAGTTCATAATATCAGTCTTCACTCCTTTACAAATAAACAACAATGTTAGTATCACGTGACCCCTGAATTCTGAGAGAATTGTCTGGAAATTCTACTTTGTTTTTTGGGTTTTGTTTTATTAAAGTGAGAAGCAATCTATTTTGCTTTAACTTTTGAGTTTTCCTTAGTTCTGAGTCCAAAGTGCATCTTTCTCCTCTTATATTTACTATTTTAAATGAAGAAATTTTATTATTATACATATGGTTTGGCTTTTTATTCCTATTTCTAGCTGGTTTATCTCAGTGTCTTCTTTCTAGTTATAGATAGATTCATTTCCAAGTCTTTTCCCCTAAATTCCAGCCTACTAGTAGTCTTATTTTCTCATATACAAGTGACTCATATTGACTTATATGAACTTATAGTTGTTTTTTTCTTTTTTAATGAGAGGAGGGGAGGCAGAGAGACAGACACCCACATGCCCCCTGACCTGGATCCACCTGGCAAGTCCAGTAGGGGGTGATGTGCTGCCCATCTGGGGCCCTTGCTGTGTTGCAACTGGAGCCATTTTTTAGCACCTGAAGCAAAGGCCATGGAGCTATCCTCAGTGCCTGAGGCCAACATGCTCAAGCCAATTGAGCCATGGCTGTGGGAGGGGAAGACAGAGGAAAGAAAGAGACAGAGAGAGAAGAGGGGTTGGAGAAGCAAATGGTTGCTTCTCCTGTGTGCCCTGACTTGGAATCGAACCTGGGACATCCACACTCTAGGCCAATGCTCTATCACTGAGCCAACTTGCCAGGGCATGGTTGCTTTTTAAAAATGTTTTAGCTCCCCCCACCTTTTTGGGTAGGAAATGGTAGGTCCTATATTTTCTAATTACTAAAATATGTAGGGTAATTGATATTTAGTAAACTTTCCCTAAGTTGTAGCAAAACCCATATTTCTACTTAATTAAATTAGTAGTATCTTGGCCCTGGGTGGTTGGCTCAGTGGTAGAGCATTGGCATGGTGTGTAGAAGTCCCAGGTTGATTTCCAGTCAGGGCACTCAGGAGAAGTGACCATCTGCTTCTCCACCCCTCCCCTCCCTTTCTCTCTATCTCTCTTTCTTCCCCTCTTGCAGCCATGGCTCCAATGGTTCGAGCAAAGTTGGCCCCAGGCACTGAGGATGGCTTTGTGGTCTCGTCTCAGGAGCTAAAATAGGTTGGTTGCTGAGCAATGGAGCAGAGGCCACAGACTTATCGCCTGGTACGCATCTTGCCAGATGGATCCTGGTCCGGGCAATAACAGAAATTTGTCTCTGCCTTCTTGCCTCTCACTTAATTAAAAAAAATTAGTAGTGTCTTAGTATTTACAGAGACACCACTCAAGTGCTGACTGGTTTGATCTGTAGGGTCATATGGGTATGGACAGAAAAATTTCAGCATTAGCATCTCAGGAAGCAGCAGTTACATATTTCTGAAGGTTTTTTGTTTTGGGGATTTTTGTTAGTGGTTTGAAAGAGATAGTGGGTCCAGCACAAAGTAAAAAAAACTATTGAAACTCTGTTGTCTTGTTTAGTTTAAAATGAAACTTCAAGGATAGATTTGTCCAAAATGTCACCTGGAATAGCATATACTCATTTCCTGACCAAGTTGGATTCTATTAACAATAAAAACAGGATGGTCTTTAATTTATTTGGATTGTCCTATTACCTTAATAGTTAGTTGTCAGTTTGTGAAAATACTGGTTTTCAACATGTCAAAAGTTTCAGTTAAACTATAGTGACAAATGCCAGCCTCGTTAATCACCACATAGTAAAATTATGATATGATCTTTCTTTAACTATCATCAGGTCACTTAGTATCTCCTTACTCTTTTAAGCTTTAATAAACTAAGGGAAAGATTGAGATCATTACATATCCAAGTGTAATTGAGCACTTTACAATTATTTAAATAAGACACAGTTTTTCTATTTCTGAAAAGTAACATGGAAAACTTTTCCCCCTAAATGAATCAAATCTCAAATAATATTAAAATCTCTGTACCTTGCAACTCATTAAAAAGGGTGACACCAATAACGATTTGCAAAGAGGAAACTAGAAATGCAATAAAACAAGATAATTTTGGGAAAATTGAGGTTTCTCTGTGGCTGTCATGCTAAAAACATAGCTGAGAGCTGGTCTTTGCAAGATCAATGGGGGAATCTGCAGGAAATGTGATTTGCATATTTAAAGAATTGATTTAAGGCCCTGGCCGGTTGGCTCAGTGGTAGAGCGTTGGCCTGGTATGCAGGAGTCCCGGGTTCTATTCCCGGCCTGGGCACACAGGAGAAGCGCCCATCTGCTTCTCCACCCCTCCCCCTCTCCTTCCTCTCTGTCTCTCTCTTCCCCTCCCTCAGCCAAGGCTCCATTGGAGCAAAGTTTGCCCCGGGCACTGAGGATGGCTCTGTGGCCTCTGCCTCAGGTGCTAGAATGGCTCTGATTGCGGCAGAGCGATGCCCCAGATGGGCAGAGCATCGCCCCCTGGTGGGCATGCCGGGTGGATCCCGGTCGGGCCGCATGCGGGAGTCTGTCTGACTGCCTCCCCGTTTCCAGCTTCAGAAAAATCCAAAGAAAAAGAATTTATTTAAATCATAGTTTATAAACCACACCATAGACAGTCAGCAGGTACCATGGAGTCATCGTTGTCGTCTCTGTATAGCAGAACTCACGTGTTTACACAGAGGGCACGGGTGCATTTTTAATTCCCAGAGACAATAAAACTACGTATGAAGTATACAAAAGGAATTTCATTTTATGTCCACCGTGGAGATTGTAACCATTATATTTTTTATATTTGGGGTAGCACTGTAGTCTCCTATTAATTTATATTACTTCAATGCATTTTATCCTAAAAACATCTTGATTTGTGTTCAGGATATTAGTCATATTAGTTTCTAATTACATCCTGTAACCTATGGTAGCTTTTGGGATTTCAAATGTAATTGAAAGGCTTAATTTTAACTTGTAGGATCAAAGAGTGGTATGGTGACATCAGTGTTCTAAGAGGAACATTTTTTTCCTCCCAGGGACTTTTGTGAGATCAAGTGACAGCCTGGTGACCAGATGCAGTGTCTAATCTTTGGGTGAAGCGGGCTTCAGAGAAGTGGCTGTTGCCTTGGGGGGCAAAGGTGGATGCTAAGATGCATTTTGAAAAATGATGACTGCTGAGAATTGGTGATTGGCTCGGTGTGGTTAATAAAAAGGATGAAAAGTTAAAGCCAACTCTGTGGTTTTAAGCAACAACAGTAGAAAGAATGGTGGTCCCATTGGGGAACATGGGATAATCAGAAAGAGATTTTGGTTCCTGGGAGAATATGGGTGCTCCAGCTTGGATATGTTGCTTATGAGAACATAGGACACCCAACTGGATGTGTGTAATTCATTGGCGCATGAGAACAGTAGACCTTCTTAAATAAGGCTGGGATTTGGATATAGAGATTTGGGAATCCTCACCATCAGTGTAATAACGAAAGTCTTGATGTAAAAAGCCATGAATTAAGATAAAGAGCTTATAGAGAAAAGAGCAGAGGGTCTTGGGGATGCTCCCATCCGATGATGACAGGAACCACAGAAGGCAGCAAACCACACAGAAGGAGAACAAACAGCCCACTGCTCTATAGAAGAGATTTGTACTGGAGTTGAAGCGGTATTATAGTGTTGACCTCAAATAACTTTTCTATGTCAGATAGTAACTAATAGAAAATCTTCATAGATATCACAATAAAGGGACTTAGGATTTTCTTATTATATAAGGTCTAAAATGAACCATAATTATTTTCATGAGTTGATAGAACACCAGTAAGTACAAGTCTCCCTGCTGTAAAATAGGGGTGTTCCTGAAGAGTTTCCAATGAAAAGTCTGACCTGTCTGCTGTGCCTTGCTTTCTAAATATGTACATCATAACTTAAAGAGTTGGGGAGCTGTTTGGGCCCTATCATGCTGCGCAGCAAAATCTCTTTCTTGCCACATTTTTGATACCATGAACTCCAAGTCTTTTAAGCCACAGTTATTATAGAGTTTTCCCAACTCATTTGTATCTTTAGAACCACCCTATGAGGGTGGCGAGGCAGGTGGATTATTCCTGATTGACAGGTAAGAGAATAGATACTCAAAGAAGTTTAAGAGTCCCGTCCACAGTTATATGAAAAGGAAGTGGGACTCAGGGCTTCTGGGTTCAAAACAAACTTTCTTTTGGTTGTTAGCATGCCATCCACATTTATTAGATATTTCCTGAAGTTTCCTGCAATTGAAACCATAGAATTTCATCAAAACATATCCCAGAGGTACGTGATGACTTGTCTCTCTGCTTTACTGAGTAAAAATCCATTTCGAGAATATTACATACAATATGTCAGAGATCTAAAGTGACTTTATTGTGCTCTTTTGAACACATTCTGAGGCATATTAATTCTTCCCAGCTTTATGAGGAAATGACTCTTTTTTTTTTTTTCTTTTTGAGACAGAAAGATAGTCAGAGAGAGGGATAGATAGGGACAGACAGACAGGGAGGGAGAGAGATGAGAAGCATCAATTTGTTGTTGCAGCACTTCAGTCCACTCATTGATTGCTTTCTCATATGTGCCTTGACTGTGTGCCTTCAGCAGACCGAGTAACCCCTTGCTCAAGCCAGTGACCTTGGGCTCAAGCTGGTGAGCTTTGCTCAAACCAGATGAGCCCAAGCTCAAGCTGGCGAGCTCGGGGTTTCGAACCTGAGTCTTCTGTGTCCCAGTCCCACACTCTATCTACTGTGCCACTGCCTGGTCAGGCGAGGAAATGACTCTTGAAAGGGTTCTTACTGGTGTTCTCCAGAGGCTGAGGAAAGTGAATTGGCTTACAAAGCATATGTGTAGTGTACTAAGGAAATAGTTTGCTCATCTCTTAACATCTGGATGTCCTTTTATTTTTCTACCATTATGTATTCATGTCTAAACACGGTGGCCATTGAAAAATAAATATGGTATGTAAACAGCATGTATATAATTAACAATAATTTACTGTAGCTCCACGATACTTGATAAAAACGTTTAAAAAATGATAAGTCTTCATGTTTGTAGCATCATGTTAAAAATATCCTGGTGTAGCTGTATAACTTACAAATTCAATGTACCTGTAATATATTTTATTTTTTTTCTTTTTATTGAATTTATTGGGGTGACACTAGTACACCATATTGCATGTTCATCACCCCAATCAACTTTCCGTCCATCACCATTTATCCCCCATCACCATCCTCTACCCCTCCCCCTCATCTACCCCTCCCTTACCCTCTCTCCTCTCCTCTATACCCCTCCCCTCTTCTCTATCCCCACCCCCTTCTCTACCCCTTTCTCCTCCACTACCCTTCCCCCTCTACCCCTCCCCCTCCTTTATACTCCTCCCCCTCCTCTACCCCCCTCTACCCTTCCCCTCCTCCACACCCCTCCTTTACCCCTTCCCAGCCATCACCACACTCTTGTCCCTGTCCATGAGGTTTTTTCTCTTTTTTTCTTTCCTGCTGAATCCCTCAACCCCAACCCTCCCCTAACAGCTGTCTGAAAACATTTTTATAGTAACACTTTATTCTAATTTTGAAAGAATTACCAATTATTTTTATATTATATACTTTGAAAATATGGGGACATTGTTCAAAATGTTTGTGTTACTCTCTGAACAAAAACACAGTTTTATTTTTTTCAATCTGCGTTCCTCCAGAGCAGTGGTTCTCAACCTGTGCCCCTGTGTTTTGGTCGTTTGACCCCCGCCGGGGTCGCGACCCACAGGTTGAGAACCGCTGCTCCAGAGAGATAATAAAACAAGGCTATGCTAAAAACTGATTTTCACCTTATGCTAATCATATTCTCTCCACAGACTTCTTCTCCTGCTCCCTTCTAAACATAACCTGCCATCAAAACAAGAAACCAAAGAAAAACATCATCCAAGGAAGACAATTACACAAATACAAAAGCAATACAAATTCCAAGACATAAGTATGTTTATTTAGTAGAAAATGAGAGATGAATGTGGATAACTATGCCATTGAAAATGAGTTTTTTCCTTCAGCTTGGCCTCTAATTTCCTTGGCCCCCCATCCATTAGCGTGACCTTTTCTCCCTTTCAGCTCCCCTTATGCATGTAAGAAATAGACTTTGTCATCACAGAGAACATAGGATCCTCCAGGATTTCAGAATGTACCTCTCTCCCCTCAGCCATCCTCACTCTGACTTCCCTTTTCCCCTGCACTGGCCTCGGCCTTTCCTTCCAGCCCCCTGGGTCCCCTCTGGCTGCATTTGCATATAACCTGACCTGCACATTTCAAGCACAGGCTGTCTGGCACCTCAGAATGCTCTCTTCCCCACTTTTCCTCAAGCCCTCCCTCCTCTAGCCTCCTGCCATCCCCACTCTGCTCTTCCTGTTGCTCTATTCCAATTCCAAGTCCAAAGGCATGCAGTCCACCTGATCAGGGGTCCACTGTCCCATGATTCTAACTGTAACCTCCTAATGGAGTCAGGATGGCTTTCGGTTTTCCTCGAATCCTCTCTCTTTTTTCCACAAAAACAATTATAAACTGTTCTTAAGCCACCATGTCCATTCCACTTGGCCCAGATTGTCTTTTCTTTTCTTTTTTTTAGTGAGAGACAGAGACAGATTAAAAGCATTGATTCTTCATTGCAGAACTTTAATTGTTCATTGATTGCTTTCTCATGTGCCTTGACTGGGGAGTTCTAGCCTAGCCAGCGACCCTGGGCTTCAAGCCAGGGATCATGGGGTCATGTCGATGACCCCACACTCAAGACAGCAACCCTGCACTCAAGCAGGTGGCCTTGGAGTTTCGAACCTGGGTCCTTAGCATCCTAGGTTGACTCTCTAACTACTCCGCCTCTGCCTGGTCAGGCAGATTGTCTTTTCTCATTCACGACTGAGAAGGTGGATACTCTCGTTTTCATTTTCGTCATATGTTTTAAGGCCTACATCATCCCCTCTTGCCTTCATAATTGTCCTCCCTTCCTCTTCTCTCATGTTGAAGCCTGATACGCTCAGTGTATGCATTCTCCTGTGTACTTTTTTTAACCTCCCTACAAGTGACAAGCTCCATGAAGGCAGGGACTGGGCTTTGCTCCTCCTGTACAGCCCTGACCTTTGCTATGGCTATGTTGTGCCTTTAACAGACGTTCAAGAATGATGTGTTCAATTAAGGGCTTACAAGAACTTCAGGCAGTATGTACTTCCCATACTTTGAAATGCTGCTTAACTCAAACTCACTTTTATTTACTCCTAAGAGGCAATAGACACATTGGTTACAAGCACAGACTACACAGCCTCACAGATTGGCTCTGCCACTTACTAGGTGCAGGACCTTGAGGAAATTGTTTGATATCTCTTTGCCTCAGATTTCTCATATGTTAACATGGGATCACAGCAGGTTATATCTTATAGAGCTGTTATGAGGATGAAATTGTGTGTGTGTATTTGTGTGTCACTGGAAAGTATACTGAGTGCTTCCTGTGTATGGGAGCGGTGTTATAAAGCCCTTGTTAACTACAAATAGATAAATTATACAGGATATTTCTTAGGCAATTTTTAGATCTGTTCAAAAGGAAGTATAAGGGGCGATACTGGAGGATTTGAATGGGAGCCCTCGGTGTTATTTTGCAGAGTAGCCATTGGGATTGAGTTTCTCATTGCTTTCTAGAGGGTAATTTTTTTTTTTCTCTAATTTACATAACCCAACTTCAAGTTTCTGTGTAGATCTGTTGCTTTTCTATTTTATTTATTTAATTTGAAGATTTAAAAAATAATTTTTTCTGGGGTGCCCCATCTGTCTGTGGTATTGTGCTAACACTATAAAAAATGCTTGTTTTAGTTCTGTTAAATAGTTATTTTATTGATGTGTTTGGCAGAATAAACTCTTATAGTCAACATCCCCTTATGGAATTTGCCGTATACCCAGAGGGGTGGAAACAGCCGTTGCAAACAGACCCAGTTGCATTGTGATTATAGAGGAACCAGAAATGCAGAGACCTGGCTGTGTGTACACTGTCAGTCGCTGCCATTTTCTCTCTGATCCCATATCCTCTTGAGAGATCGGGACTAGGAAATTGCTGATGTGTCTCCCCAGAGTGTGTTTTTATTAATCTAGAAAAGGCAGTGGTTGCCACAGGCGGGGATGGGAAGTGGGATAAAAGAGTGAGCATGGTCAAACGGTACAAGCTCCCAGCTATGAGATACGTGAGTCCTGGGGATGTGAAGTATGACTTGGAGACTATTGTTAATTATACCGTATGGTGTATTGAAAGCTGCTGAGATAGGAGATCTGAAAATTTGCAGTCACCCACAAGAAAAAATTGTAAGTATGTAAGGTGTTGGATGTTGACTAAATTTATTGTGGTGATCATGTTTCAGTATATACATACAATTGACTCTTGTGTAATACAGGTTTGGATTGTGGGAGTCCACTTGGAAGTGAAGTTTTTTTCTTTTTTATTATTATTTTATATTTTTATTTAAGTGAGAGGAGGAGAGACAGACTCCCACATGTACTGCGAATGGGATCCACCCAGCAACCCCTGTCTGGGGCCAATGCTCTGCCCATCTGGGGTCATGATCGTAACTGAGCTATTTTTAGCACCTGAGGTAGAAGCTCCAAGGAGCCATCCTTAGTGCCTGGGGCAATTTGCTAGAACTAATAAAGACATAGCTGCAGGAGAGGAGGAGAGAGAGAGAAAGATAAGGGGAAGAGGAGGGGTGGAGAAGCAGATAGTCACCTCTCCTGTGTGCCCTGACTGGAAATTGAACCCAGGACTTCTATATGCCTGGTCAGCAACCTACCGAGCCAACTGGCCAGGTCAAGTGGAGTTTTTCAGTAAATATTGGAAATATATTTTCTCTTCCTTAGGATTTTTTTAAAGTAACATTCTTCACTCTTGCTTACTTTCTTGTTAGAATACAATATATAATGCATATAACATACTAAATTTGTGTTAATTGACCATTCATGTTTTCAACTCAACAGTACACTATTAGTTGTTACATTTGGGGGGAGTCAAAAATTATAAATAAATTTTTGACTGCATGTGGGGGTGGAAGAGTCAGTGTCCCTAAGCCTTGCATTGCTCAAGGGTCAACTGTCTATCAAATTATGTTGTACACCTCAAACTAATACAATGATGTTGTATGTACACAATTACTATACATCTCAATAAGAAATATAGAACACAGGGCAGCAAACTTGCCACAAAGAGCCGGACATGAACTATGTTAAGCTGTGCAGACAACATAGAGTCCCTGTCACAAGGGCTTAGCTGTGCCACTCTAGGATCAAAGCATTGTGGGCAATATGTAAATAATGGGGCCTGGCCGTGTGCCAGTCATAGTTGACTTGTGGACGCTGAAATTTGAATTTCATACAATTTTTGTGTGTCATGGACTATTACTCTTTCAATTTTCCCCCCAATCACTTAGGAATGTAAAAAGCATTCTGGGCTTGGAGGCCATACAGAAACAGGGAGAGGGTCAGATTTAGCCTGTGAGTGGTCATTGGCCAATAACCAGACAATTCCTACATGTATATATATTTGAGAATATACGGTATGCAAGGCATTACCTCTTAGTATTGCTATTTGTAACCATTTTTACTGTCCTTTTCCTTATTTCACAAAGGATCATGAAACATTTGAAAAATTTGAAAGGCCTTTGACCAAATTGTGTGTGTATATGTGGTTGTGTATATATTTGGCCAGAATACTTCAAAGCCTCTGGGCTTTTAATTTATCTTAACTTTGCCTAATGTTTTCCCACCTGTGTAGATAGATTGAGAATTCTGAATAACATAGTTCAGATATTTACTTGGGTCTTATGGAAGAAGACATTTAAAGCCTCTTAGGCTGGCCTGACCAGGTGGTGGTGCAGTGGATAGAACATCAGACTGAGATGCAGAGGACCCAGGTTCGAAACCATGAGGTCACCAGCTTGAGTGCGGGCTCATCCAGCTAGAGTGTGGGGTCGCTGGCTTGAGCATGGATCATAGATATGACCCCATGGTTGCTGGCTTGAGCCCAATGGTTGCTGGCTTGTTCCCACAGTTGTTGGCTTGAGAAAGGGATCACTGGCTAAGCTGCAGTCCTCCGGTCAAGGCACATATGAAAAAGCAATCATTGAACAACTAAGGAGCTGCAGCAAAGAATTGATTCTTATCTCTGCCCCTTCCTGCCTTTCTGTTCTTATCTGTCCCTCTCTCCGACTCTCTGTCTCTGTCAAAAAAATAAATAAAAATAAAAAAGTAATAAAACCTCTTAGGCTGTTCATTTATTCTAAACCCAGGATGTATCCAATGACTTTTTTGGGGGTAGATGCAACCTCAGAGAACCCCTGTTTATAGTTAAACAGGATCAGTTCCATTTCGTAAGCTGTCAGCTCACCCTGAGTCCCAGAAGTTACTCTCACAGAAATGCATAACGAGCATGTGAGTCATACTGGGGGTACTGTACAAAGTTAAGGAGTTTCTTTTCCCTTAGGGAGAGGTGATTAAAACAAAAGGCACCCTGCAGTTAAGATCACATTGTATGTAGACTCTCACATGAAACTTTTTTCCTTGACATGGATGAAATCATAAGTATTTTTCTGTTATTAAAAACTTTTCATGGATTTCACATTAGCATCTATATAATTATCGTTCATACGATTGCACTGCAGTTTGAAATCATTCATTCCTCTCTGTTCATCTAGGTTTTGTCATATTTCTGCCACTTAAAAGACTTTATGGTGCTCCTTGGCCAAAAACCCTTTCTCTTTCTGCCTGTTTCTTAAATATAGTTTACAACAACTAGTATTGCTATGTCAAAGGTATAAATATTTGTAAGCTTCTTTGTAATTCTTTTCTAGAAAAGTGGTAATTTTTTTCTATTAACATTGTATAACAGCTCCTGTAACTGTATTCTCAGTGGTAACAAGCTAGTGTACACTTTATTTTCTTTTTAATTTTTTATTTATTGACTTGAGACAGAGAGAAAGGAACATTAATTTGTTGTTCCACTTATTGATGCATTCATTGGTTGATTCATGTATGGGCTCTGACTGGGGATCAAACCCGCAACCTTGGAGTACTGGGATGACGATCTAACCAACTGAGCTACCTAGCTAGGGCAAAGTAGTTAATGCTTTTAAAACCATGTTTTCTAATTGAATAAATGAGAGAAATGATGTTTCACTTCAAACAAACTTTGTTAGGCACTAACTGTATGGCAGGTGTGGTGTGAGAGGTTAGGAATAGGAAGGTTTTTACTTTTTTATTTAATTTTTTTTTTTTTTTTTTTTTTTTTAGTGAGAGAAAGAGACAGGAAGGGAGAGAGATAAGAAGCATCAACTTTACTTGTGGCACCTTAGTTATTCATTTGATTGCCTTCTCACATGTGCCTTGACTGGGGGGCTACAGCAGAGTGAGTGAAACCCCTGCTCAAGGTAGCGACCTTGGGCTCAAGCCAGCGACCTTGGGCTTCAAGCCAACAACCTTTGGACTCACACCAGTGGCCATGGGGTCATGTCTATGATCTCATGCTCAAGCCAGCAATCCCTCGCTCAAGCAGGTGACCGTGGAGTTTCAAAACTGGGTCCTCAGCATTCCAGTTTGACACTCTATCCACTGTGCCACCACCTGGTCATGCAGGAAGATATTTTTAAAATTCTGTTGAGAGACGTAGCCATATAAACTATTAGAATGCAATGAAAAAAAATCCTATAAAATACCAAGAATGCTATGAGAGCATTTAGAGCAGAGTTACTGCATCTGGAGGAGCTATGAACAGCTGCCTGGAGAGCTGACCATGGGGAGGAGACTTCTGGAGAAACACAGTTGGGGGGTGGCTACCAGGGACTAAGGGGGCGGTGTGGTGGGGAGAGGGAAATGGGAATATTGGTCAAAAGGTACAAACTTCCAGTTCTGATATAAACAGTTTTGGGGATCCAATGTCAAGCATGCTGATTATAGCTAATCATACTGCACTGATATACTTGAAAGTTGCTAAGAGAATAGATCTTAAATGTTCTCGCCACAAAAATGAATAAATTTTTATTAATGTTAATGGGGTGACATCAATATATCAGGGTACACATATTCAAAGAAAACATGTCCAGGTTATCTTGTCATTCAATTATGTTGTATACCCATCACCCAAAGTCATATTGTCCTCCATCACCTTCTATCTAGTTTTCTTTGTGCCCCTTCTCCTCTCCCTTCCCTTATCTCTCCTTCCCTCCCCCTGTCCCCTGTAACCACCACACTCTTGTCCATGTCTCTTAGTCTCGTTTTTATGTCCCATCAATGTATGGAATCATGTAGTTCTTGGTTTTTTCTGATTTACTTATTTCACTCCGTATAATGTTATTAAGATCCCACCATTTTGTGGTAAATGATCCGATGTCATCATTTCTTATGGCTGAGTAGTATTTCATAGTGTATATGTGCCACATCTTCTTTATCCAGTCTTCTATTGAAGGGCTTTTTAGTTGTTTCCATGTCTTGGCCACTGTGAACAATGCTGCAATGAACATGGGGCTACATGTGTCTTTACATATCAATGTTTCTGAGTTTTGGGGGTATATACACAGTAGAGGTATATACTGGGCCATAAGCTAGTTCTATTTTCAGTTTTTTGAGGAACCACCAACAGTGAATGAGGGTTCCTTTTTCTCCACAGCCTCTCCAACATTTGCCATTACCTGTCTTATTGATAATAGCTAATCTAACAGGTGTGAGGTGGTATCTCATTGTAGTTTTGATTTGCATTTATCTCATAACTAATGAAGATGAGCATCTTTTCATATATCTGTTGGCCATTTGTATTTCTTCCTGGGAGAAGTGTCTGTTCATGTTCTCTTTCCATTTTTTTATTGGATTATTTGTTTGTTTGTTTGTTGTTGAGTTTTATGAGTTCTTTGTATATTTTGGATATTAGGCCCTTATCTGAGCTGTTGTTTGAAAATATAATTTCCCATTTAGTTGGCTGTCTGTTTATTTTGTTGTCAGTTTCTCTTGCTGAGCAAAAACTTCTTAGTCTGATGTAGTCCCATTCATTTATCTTTGCCTTCACTTCCCTTGCCTTTGGAGTGAAATTCATAAAATGCTCTTTAAAACCCAGGTCCATGAGTTTAGTACCTATGTCTTCTTCTATGTACTTTATTGTTTCAGGTCTTATATTTAGATCTTTGATCCATTTTGAATTAATTTTAGTTCAAGGGGACAAGCTGTATTTGAGTTTCATTCTTTTGCATGTGGCTTTCCAGTTTTCCCAGCACCATTTGTTGAAGAGGCATTCTTTTCTCCATTGTGTGTTGTTGGCCCCTTTGTTGAAAATTATTTGACCATATATTTGTGGTTTTATTTCTGGACTTTCTTCTATTTTGTTCCATTCGTCTGACTGTCTATTTTTCTGCCAATACCATGCTGTTTTGATTGCCGTGGCCCTATAATATAGTTTGAAGTCAGGTATTGTAATGCCTCAGCTTCATTCTTTTTCCTTAGGATTGCTTTGGCTATTTGGGGGTTTTTATAGTTCCATATAAATCTGATGATTTTTTGTTCCATTTCTTTAAAATATGTCATAGGAATTTTGATGGGAATTGCATTAAATTTATAAATTGCTTTGGGTAATATGGCCATTTTGATTATATTTATTCTTCCTATCCAAGAACAAGGAATATTTTTCCATCTCATTGTATCTTTTTCGATTTCCCTTAACAATGCTTTGTAGTTTTTGTTATATAGGTCCTTTACATTCTTTGTTATGTTTATATCTAGGTATTTTATTTTTTTTGTTGCAATTGTGAAGGGGATTATTTTTTTGAGTTCGTTTTCTAATATTTCATTGTTGGCATATAGAAAGGCTATGAATTTTTGTATGTTAATTGTGTATCCTGCGACCTTACTGTATTGGTTTATTGTTTCTAGTAATCTTTTTGTGGAGTCTTTCGGGTTTTCGATGTATAGGATCATATCATCTGCAAAAAGTGATACCTTTACTTCTTCTTTTCTGATATGGATGCCTTTTATTTCTTTGTCTTGTCTGATTGCTCTGGCCAGAACTTCTAGCAACACGTTAAATAAGAGTGGAGAGAGTGGACACCCCTGTCGTGTTCCTGATTTAAGGTGGAAAGTCCTCAGTTTTACGCCATTTAATATGATGTTGGCTGATGGTTTATCATATATGGCCTTTATCATGTTGAGATATTTTCCTTCTATACCCATTTTGTTGAGAGTCTTAAACATAAAATTGTGTTGTATTTTATCGAAAGCCTTTTCTGTATCTATTGATAAGATCATGTGGTTTTTGTTCTTTGTTTTGTTGATATGGTGTATTACGTTAACTGCTTTACATATGTCGAACCATCCTTGAGATTCTGGGATGAATCCCACTTGATCATGATGTATTATTTTTTTAATAAGTTGTTGTATTCGATTTGCCAGTATTTTGTTTAGTATTTTAGCATCTGTATTCATTAGAGATATTGGTCTGTAGTTTTCTTTTTTTGTGCCATCCTTGCCAGGTTTTGGTATGAGGGTTATGTTGGCCTCATAAAATGTGTTTGGAAGTATTGCTTCTTCTTCAAGTTTTTGGGAAACTTTGAGTAGAATAGGAACCAAGTCTTCTTTGAATGTTGGATAGAATTCACTAGTATAACTGTCTGGGCCTGGACTTTTATTTTTTGGGAGTTTTTAATAGTTTTTTCAATTTTCTCCCTGCTAATTGGTCTGTTTAGGCTTTCTGCTTCTTCATGACTCATTCTAGGAAGGTTGTGTTGTTCTAGGAATTTATCCATTTCTTCTAGATTGTTGAATTTGGTGGCATATAGTTTTTCGTAGTATTCTACAATAATTCTTTGTATATCTATGACTAGAAAGCCCGGCTGTCATACGAAATGACCACTGTTCTAGATATTATAAATTGCAATTAAAATGATTTGTGCAAAGGTGTCTGCTAATTCAAACTGAATTACCCAGGGCAGGCGGTGAGGACGCCCCTTTGCTTAGTGCCCCATGGGGTTTCTCCTTCTACTTGCTTAATTGCTTAAAGTAGAGTGCAATGAAGGAAACCACTAGCGGTACATTTCTTAAGAGCCACCGCTAGCTCAATAAATAAAGGTGATTTAAATATGTTTTAATCCTTTTTGCATTTTGGTCAGCATTACTCTGTCGTTTTTTTGCATTTCTCTCCTGCCTTTGTTCAAGGAACTCATTTTGTCGAGACAGGCTTTTTTGTCTTGCATCTGAGGCAAGCCTTGTTTCTCTATGCTCATCAGTCTCATTTTGCCGAGAAAGATGCATTTGCTCTGGGACTGAAGCAAGCCTTGTCTTTCTCTGCTCAGTGGTTTCTTTTTGTCGAGAAAGCCATTTTTGTGCAGCTTTAGCTCCTTTTCTCTCCTCTTCAGTGCTGTATTTTCTAGGAGGCATTCTTAAAAGAAATTATGTTAAGATATAGTTTTTATGTAAAACAGATGATTGCCAATGCAAACAAATGTTTACCTTCCCCCTGACCCGCTCAATTTGCGTTCAGCCGTGGCAACTTCACCCCATTGGCTAGTACAGTTACGAAAGCAACCAATAAGCTATCGGCGACAAACAGACACTTAAGCCGCATATAATAAAGATGTCAGTGATGATTTCTCCTCTTTCATTTTGGATTTTGTTTATATGAGTTCTTTCTCTTTTCTCCTTGGTGAGTCTTGCCAAGGGTTTGTCAATTTTGTTGATCTTTCAAAGAACCAGCTCCTTGTTTTATTAATTTTTTCTATAGTTTTTCTGTTCTCTATTTCATTTATTTCTGCTCTGATTTTTATTATTTCCTTTCTTCGGCTGGTTTTGGGTTGTCTTTGTTCTTCTTTTTCTAGTTCCTTAAGGTGTGAAGTTAAGTGGTTTACTTGGGTTCTCTCTTGCTTTTTCATTTAGGCCTGAAGTGATATGAACTTCCCTCGTATTACTGCTTTTGCTGCATCCCAGAGATGTTGATATGTCATATTGTCATTTTAATTTGTCTGTATATATCTTTTTATCTCTGTGCTTATTTCTTCTTTGACCCATTCATTTTTTAAAAGTATGTTGTTTAGTTTCCACATTTTTGTGGGGTTTTTTCCCTCTTTTTTTGCAGTTGAATTCTAGTTTCAAGGCTCTATGATCAGAAAATATGCTTGGTAAAATTTTGATTTTTCTGAATTTGCTGATGTTATTTTTGTGGCCCAACATATGGTCAATTCTTGAGAATGTTCCATGTACACTAGAGAAAAATGTACACTCTGTCGCTTTGGGATGAAGTGTCCTGTAGATATCTATCATATCTAGGTGCTCTAGTGTTTCGTTTAAGGCCAATATATCTTTATTGATTTTCTGTTTGTAGAGCCATCAGCAGTGTATTGAGGTTTCCAAGTATGATTGTATTTTTGTCAGTTTTTGTTTTTAGGTCAATAAGTAGCTGTCTTATATATTTTGGTGCTCCTTGGTTTGGTGCATATTTATTAAGGATTGTTATGTCTTCTTGATTCAGTGTCCCCTTAATCATTATGAAATGACCATTTTTGTCTCTGAGTACTTTTGCTGTCTTGTAGCCAGCATTTTTAGATATGAGTATTGCTACACCTTCTTTCTTTGGATGTTATTTGCTTGGAGCATTGTTTTCCAGCCTTTCACTTTGAATTTGTTTTTATCCTTGTTGCTTAGATGTGTTTCTTGTAGGCAGCATACAGTTGGATTTTCTTTTTTAATCCATTCTACTACTCTGTGTCTTTTCATTGGTGAGTTTAATCCATTTACATTTAGTGTAATTATTGACACTTATGGGTTCCCTATTGCCATTTTATAAATTGCTTTCTGTTAATTTTGTATCTTGTTTGATTCTTCTCTTTTGTTTTTCCATCATTTGTTTTTGTTTGTTTGTATTCCATACTTCTTTCCTCTGTTGCTACCTTTTTTAAGTCATGTGCTTCTGTGGTGGTTTTTTCAAGGGTGGTTACCATTAACTATTGAAAAGGGTACCTACCATATTCATTATAGTACCCTATCTTATGAGTGTTTCTGCACTCCATCATCCTTTGGTACTGTTAATCTCCTTCCTCTCTCCCCCTTTCTTTTTGTTGTTGTCACAATTTAAATTTGGTTTTATTGTGTTCTTGGTGGAGCTTTTACTTGTGGTTTTGTTTTGTTTTGTTCTTTGTATCTGGTTGGAAAACCCCCTTTAGTATTTCCTGGAGTGGGGGTTTTCTGATGATAAATTCCCTCATCTTTTCTGTATTTGTGAATGTTTTTATTTCTCCTTCATATTTGAAGGATAGCTTTGATGGGTATAGTATTCTTGGCTGAAAGTTCCTCTCTTTCAGGGCTTTAAATATTAGGGTCCATTCTCTTCTAGCTTGTAGAGTTTCTGTTGACAAATCTGATGATAATCTAATAGGCCTTCCTTTATGTTATATTCTTCTTTTCCCTGGTTGCCTTGAGAATTTTTTCTTTGTCATTGGTTTGTGCCAATTTCATTATGATGTGCTTTGAAGTAGGTCTGTTGTCATTAAGAAATCTCGGTGTTCTGTTTGCTTCTTGAATTTGAGGCTTTAGTTCTTTCCACAGGCTTGGGAAATTCTCATCTATTATTTGTTTGAATATATTCTCCATTCCATTTTCTCTCTCTTCTCCCTTTGATATACCTATTATTCTTATGTTATTCTTTTTGATGGAGTCAGACAATTCCTGTAGTCACTAATCCTACCTTCTATCTGGCCTGTTCTATTAGTTAATCTTGTTACCTCATTTTTCAGTTCATGAATTGAGTTTTTCATCTCTGTTTGATTTGTTTTTATAGTTACAATTTCCTTGGTAATATATTCTTTGTGTTTGTTGAGTTGTTTTCTGAGCTCCCTAAATTGCCTTTCTGTGTTTTCTTGTATATCTCTGAGTATTTTTAGAATTTCTATTTTAAATTCTCTGTCATTTATCTCCAAGGTTTCCAAAATATTAAATTTTTTCTCCATTGATTTTTCCACATCTATCTGTGCTACTTCTCTATCTTTTGTATCCATGATATTCGATTTCCTTTTTCTTAATGGCATCTGAGGGTTGTCTTGTTGATAGCACTAATGAGAATTATTAAAGAATATAAAGTAAAAAAAAGAAAAAAAATGGAAATAGTATTTAAAAGAGCAATAATAATTTATTATTTTCCCCCCTTTTTTTCTTCCCTTCCTCTCCCCTCCTCCTTAGGAAAATATTGTGATGAACTGTGAATTATATTATGCTAAGTGGAACAAAAACTGCCTATAACAGAGGGTCTAAGTTGGGGGGAAGTGTTCAAGGGGCAAAAAAGAAAGTAGGGACCCACAAAATGCAAAAAAGGAAAAAATTTGGGTCAAGTATAAAATGATTTGTTTGTAAGTGATGGTCGACTCAGCGATATAATGAAAGGGATAAGAGGGAAACACAAAAAAGGAATAAAAAATAAATAAAATAAAAATACTATTTTATTAAGTGGAGCAAAAACTAAGTAGAATGGAGAGCCTGGGTTGTGCAGAATGCTAATGAGTTAAAAAGCGAAGTAAAAGGCACCCAAAATGCCACACAAAAAAAATAAAACTTGAGTCCCAAATAAAATAATTTGTTCGTGATTGAGGATTGAATGAGAGGAAATGTAAAAGGAGAAAAGAAGAATCTAATAGAGAGGGAGAAAAAAGAAAAAGGGGAAAAGAAAAAGAAGAAAAAAGAAAAAAACAAAGAGAGAGAGAGAAAGTTAAGGGTTTTGGAGTGTAACCCTCATGGAGAGTAAGGAGGAAGAAAAGAAATAAAATGGGAAATGTAACACATGTGTAGTGTAGTTCAAGAAGAGGAAAGAATAAGACAGGCAGAGAATAAAAGAACAAAGGTGGAGTAAAAAGAATAGTAATAAAGGCAAGAGGATGAAAGAAACAAAAAAAAAATAGTGGAACAAGTTATAAAGTCTGGATTTTTCTTGATTTTGAGAGGTTAACTTCTTCCTTTTTCTTTCCTTTCCCTCTTCCTGGTCAGTGACTCTGTACCCCAGGCTCTGCCCCTGTGGCATGCTTAGGTAAAGATTTGCAATTGATGAGACTCTACAGCAATGTCATATGTTAGGCTTCAGTCTCGTTGGTAGGTAAGGCTTCTTAGCGTTTGCAGGCTCCGACAATGAGAGAGTCCGTTTTCTTGGAGCCTCTCTTCTAGTCTCTCCTTCCTGAGTTAGCAGCCTGATGATCCAGCTATAAGGCTGCTGCTTGCCTCTGCCTGGGGAGTAAGAGGCTCAAAGAGCTGGCAAATCCCCACTCTATCCCCACTCAATGTAGGACTCTGGGTAAGGCTCTGGCAGTCAGAGCCACCAGTGTAATCAGGTGGGGCTGGGAGCTAATTGCTCTCAAGGTGACTTTCTATGAGCCTCCAGGCATGTACAGCATGCCTAGCACTCTGTGGGACCACTCTCCCCAGGCTTTTTGCACTTTGTAACCTGTTTTAGCTGGGAAGAAGGTGCCCTAGTCGCTGCCTGCAGTACAGGAGGTCTTAACAACTGCCAAGTCCCTCTTTTTAGCGTATATCCCTGAGTATGAAAGCTCTGCCAATCAGAAGTTGCCCCCACCCCTTTAGTAAGAGGCACTAAAAAATATCACGCCTCTTGTCTTAGATCGCTGAGCTGTGAGAGATCTTGTCAGTTAGAGCTGCACAGATCAGTTGGGAGGTGAGCAGACTGTGGGTTAAGTTAATTTCAGCAATTGGATCCGCTGATCTGCTCTAGGAAGGACTGCAAGCTGCCCGTGCGCCCCTTCCCCAATGACCTGCTCCAGGAAGGACTGCAAGCTGCCCAAGCGCCCCTTCCCCGACGACCTGCTCCAGGAAGGACTGCAAGCTGCCCGCGCGCCCCTCCCCCAAGGACCTGCTCCAGGAAGGACTGCAAGCTCCCTGCATGCCCCTCCCCCAACAATCTGCTCCAGGAAGGACTGCAAGCTGCCTGCGCGCCCCTCCCCCGACGATCTGCTCCAGGAAGGACTGCAAGCTGCCTGCGCGCTCCCCCCAACACTTGATTGTTTGAATGGCTGGGTGAGGCGCCCTGCCAACCCAGAGAAGCTCAGGCATAAGGAAGTTCGCTTTGGCGCACTCCCCGCATGCCGCTGGCAGCTGCTGCTCACGGCACAGGCATTAGCTTGCATGGGCTGATTCGCCATGGGCACACTCTTTCCTCGGCTTGAACAAACGTCTGTGCCACAGCCTAGCTTCCTCCACACCCTTAGCCCCCACCCCCGGACTCTCAGCTCCAAGTGAAAGCAGCCTTTGCTCAGGTTTGTGAGGAAGGCAGTGTTCCTTTCTCCATCTTATTTCCTTCAGGGTTGATTATATATTTAGTCAATTTTTTGCTTGATCATACCTTTAATTTCTGTGTGTGGAACTCCCAGACACTCCAAGGATAGATTTTTCTGTCTCTGGTTGATGAACTTGTTGAAATTTTGGGGAGATTTGTCGGTCGCATTCCTCAGGGTGCCATTTCTCTGACCTAAAATAAATTAAAAAAAAAAAAATAGAGGATTGAAAATACTTATCAACCCACTTAACCTAATTGATATTTGTAGGACATTCTATCCAACAACAGCAGAATACACATTCTTATATGCACATGAAATATTCTACCAAGATAGACCATTTTCTGTGTCAGAAAAAGGAGTCCTATTCTGGGCCTCAATAAATGTAAAAGGATTCATACCACATAAATTGTATTCTCTCACCACAACACAATTAAATGGAAATCAGTAACAGAAAGATACCTGGAAAATTATTAAATATTTGGGAAACCAAGAAAATATTTCAGAATAACCCATGGGTTAAGGAAGAAATCAGAAAATAAGGTAGAGTTTTTTTACCAAATTATATGAAGTTATGTTTCAAAATTTGTGAGCTGCAGCTAATGCAAAGCTTAGAGGCAAATTTATCATATTAAATTCCCCTACTAATGAGAAAAAAAGATTTCAAATTAATGATCTCATCTTCTGCCTAAAGGAAGTAATAAAAGAAGAGTAAATAAAGCTAAAAGTAAGCAGAATGAAGGAATAATAACTATGTTAGCAGATCTCTGGCACTGAAACAGAAAATCAGTAGAGAAAACCAGATCACTAATAGGTAGTTTTTTGAGACAAGTGATAAAATTGACAAACTGAAACCCAGATTGATTTTTTTTAAATGACAAAAGACAGATTACAAATAATATGAATTAAAGAATACATTTCACTACAGATGCTACAGATGTCTGGAGAATAATATTTATGAAGAATAATTTAATAACATGGATGAAGTGAACAAATTCAAGGAAAGACAAAAACTACCAAATCTCAACCCAGTAAGAAATAGATAACCTAAATATACCTACATGTATTAAAGGAAGGTAGTTAAAAACCTTCTCCAAAGTAAACTCCAGATACTGATGGCTTCAATAACAAGTTCTTATAAAAAGTTTGAGGTATTGC
This sequence comes from Saccopteryx leptura, assembly GCF_036850995.1. NCBI lineage: Eukaryota > Metazoa > Chordata > Mammalia > Chiroptera > Emballonuridae > Saccopteryx > Saccopteryx leptura. The sequence goes on along the minus strand of NC_089507.1, from coordinate 110,420,768 downwards.
TTTTGACCTCCAAGTCCTTAATTCATCTGGAGTTAATTTGTTTGCATAATTTGAAGTAGAAATCTAATTTTATTTTCTCCCATATGGAAACCCCGCTCTTTTCTTAGCTTTGTGTATTGAATAGTCCTTCTGCCATATTTCATTATGCCCATTCTGCTATGAATAATCTATTCCAGGAGAGGTGCACCACCACAGGATTCCTGCCAGTGGAAATTAGAAAGAGCATCATCTCCAGGGAAATATATATTGCGTGATTCAGATGGACCTTGACTTTTTTTTTTTTTTTTGGTATTTTTCTGAAGCTGGAAACGGGGAGAGACAGTCAGACAGACTCCCGCATGCGCCCGACTGGGATCCACCCAGCACGCCCACCAGGGGGCGACGCTCTGCCCACCAGGGGGCGATGCTCTGCCCCTCTGGGGTGTCGCTCTGTTGCGACCAGAGCCACTCTAGCGCCTGAGGTAGAGGCCAAGGAGCCATCCCCAGCGCCCGGGCCATCTTTGCTCCAATGGAGCCTCGGCTGCGGGAGGGGAAGAGAGAGACAGAGAGAAAGGAGAGGGGGAGGGGTGGAGAAGCAGATGGGCGCTTCTCCTGTGTGCCCTGGCCGGGAATCGAACCTGGGACTTCTGCACGCCAGGCCGACGCTCTACCACTGAGCCAAACGGCCAGGGCCTGGACCTTGACTTTTTATTTCAGTCAGTTAAATTAGAAAAAGCCAAAGTGTATGCATTTGTCTATATATACGTACATACATACACATGTACATACATCTGGGATGAAATGACAAAGAAAACTTGATGACTGATAGGTGCCTATGATATATAGAAACTGCTTGCAGTTCTTAAAAGCCTTTTCTTTTCTTTCTATATTTAATGAGAGGTCCAGGGATCTAAAGCATTTATTCCACCTAAAATGCTGAAGACTTCAAACACTTAATATCTTCTCTTATTCAGTCCTAGTCTTTCAAGGTATCTAAAAAGCTTAAGCCAAAATTTCTCTTTCAGATCTAATTAAAAATGAAAAACATCTAGCTGTTCATCTTGCCTGATTCCTGGAAGATAGTCTATTTTATTTTTCAGGTGCATTCTTCTCTTAGTGATATTTTTATAATATTTTGTCATTTGATCCTTGTATATTTTTTCTTTGTTGGTCTGTTCAGTGTACCACACAACATTTTTCTTTCATAGTTACTGATGGAAACATATGTGCCAGGGAACCCCTAACAGTGGATGTAAGAGATGGCAGTTGCATGCCCTAAAGAACTATGGTATTGGATGTGTGCATAAATGTTGAACAAATTAAGGTAAGAATAAAAATTATCTGCCTGACCAGGTGGTGGCGCAGTGGATAGATCTTTGGACTGGGATGTGGAGGACCCAGGTTCAAGACCCCGAGGTCACCAGCTTGAGTGCGGGCTCATCTGGTTTGAGCAAAGCTCACCAGCTTGAACCCAAGGTCGCTGGCTCAAGCAAGGAGTTACTCTCTCTGCTGTAGCCCCCTGGTCAAGGCACATATGAGAAAGCAATCAGTGAACAACTAAAGTGTAGCAACGAAAAACTAATGATTGATGCTTCTCATCTCTCTCTGTTCCTGTCTGTCTGTCCCTATCTGTCCCTCTCTCTAACTCTCTGTCTCTGTAAAAAAAAAAAAATATCTGGCAATTGGTTTAAAGGCAGAATTTTAGAATCTTTTACAAAGAAATGTCCTACATACTAAGCTCAAAGAAAATAGGCAAAAGGAATTATTGGTGGACACTAATCAGGACCTGGAGATACATCTAGAACTCTGAGGGGAAGCTCACCATATCTATACTCTTCCATCTGCTGCTCAATCAATGGATATTAATCTTCAGGTCTAATGAAGTAAGACACCATCCTTTCCACAAATATTAATGGATGCCTATTATGTGCATAGCAGCACTAATGTAGACAATGAAATTTTATGAAGTACAATAAGCTCAAATTTTGGGGAGAAGGAAAAAAATAAATACAAAAAGTTTACTGACATGGTACAGCCATTATGAAAATGGTATAGAGGTTCCTCAAAAATTAAAAGAGGAACTATTATATCATCCAGCAATCTCACTTTAAAATTAATACCTTACAAGGTATCTGCACTCCTGTGTTCATTGTAGATTATTCACAATAGTCAAGAAATGAAAACAAGTTAGTGTCCATCAACAGATGAACAGATAAAGAAAATGTGATATATATAATATATATAGGGTGGAACAAAAATAAGTTTACAGTTGTGGTACTTGAAACAGTTTATTCTTGCATTATTACTTTATTGTATTATTTTCCATATCAACATCTGTAAACCTACTTTTGCCCTACCCTGTATATACACACACACAACGAAAAATTATTCAACTTTAGAAAAGGAAATTCTGCATTTGCAATATGGCTTAAACTGGAGGACAGAATGCAAAATGAAGTAAGTCAGACACAGAAAGATACATACTGCTTAATCCTACTTATATGAGGAATCTGAAAAAGTCAAACTCAAAGGAACAGAGAGTAGAATGCTGGTTACTAGGGTCTGCAGGGTGGGGGAAATGGGAGATGTTGGTCAAAGAAAGCAAAGTTTCAGTTATCCCGGATGAAAAGTTCTGGAAATCTAACGTATAGCATGGTGATTATGGTTAATATTGTCTGGTGTACTTGAAATTTGCCAAGAGCAGATCTTAATTGTTTTTACATATATACAGAGAAAGGTAGCTATATGGGGTGATGGATATGTTAATTAGCTTGATTGTGATCATTTCACAATGTATTGTACATCAAACATCACATTGCACATCTTAAATATATGCAATTTTAATTTGTCAGTTATACACCAAGAAACTTGGTGGGGAAATTAACTGATGATAACTGTCAAATAAGTGAAAGTAAACACTCTAAGTCAGCGGTTCTCAACCTGTGGGTCGCGACCCCAGCGGGGTCACCTAAAGTCATCAAAATACATAATGCATATCAGGTATTTACATTCCAAATCATAACTGTAGCAAAATTACAGTTATGAAGTAGCCACCAAAATTATTTTTTGGTTTGGGGTCACCGCAACATGAGGAACTATATTGCGGGGTCACGGCATTAGAAAGGTTGAGAACCACTGCTCTAAGTTGAGAGGAGGACAAGTTTGTGATTAGCACATGGCAGAGCTCTTAGGCAGTAAGACTTGAACTGACCTTTTACTCTTATTGATGGACAGAAGTGAAATAAGGGGAACAGCACTAATCACACCTCTGGTGTTGAGAGTATAGCTCAGTTGGTTAGAGAATTGTCCCCCAGGGCATAAAGGTTATGGGTTCAATTCCTGGTCAGGGTACATACAGGGACAGGTTGCTCTCTCTCTCCCATTCTCTCTCTCTAAAATCAATAAATAAAGTTAGATAATTTCATGTAATACACCAATCCAGTCAAAGTGGAAGGTAATAAGGTTTAAATGGCATACTGAAGATTATAAACTTTAACTTGTAACTAGTGGAGCATTGACCTTCTGAGCAAAGAGTGATGGAAGAGGGCAAAGAATCACTGATAGAGAATCATGGAACATGAAGAGACTTGAGCACACACCTACTCTTTCATCATAGATTCTGTCACAGTGCTCTCTGACAGGCATAGACAATGCTCACACAGATGTAAAAATAGTAGACAATTTTCTTAGTCCATTCCAACCCTTTTCCCTTCTCATTCTCCATCTCCAATCTCAATAGTGTGTTGGTGCCTGCATTTTACTATCAAGGTCCTAGTGCTTCTGAGGCTCCACCCCCTCCTCTTCCACCCAACCCAACACTTGCATCCCAATTCCATTCTAGTTTGTAGTGCTGCATCTCAGATACTGAGTCTAAGTTTTTCTTGGATAGCCTAGCACATTGTCAATGGAAGAACATCAAAGAAGCTGTTCTATACCCTTAAAAATTTGCATATTCCAGTCCTAACAAATCTTTTGTCCTTTTCTTTTTTATTCCCATGACTAAGCTTTGACCTAGTTCTTTCTAAGCTTTGAATTAGGATGACTGATGTGAAAATATAGGATTTTTAAATAACATAATACTTCCTTGTAGGCTATAAAGAAAAGTATGTTTGCTTACTCCTACATCTATTCTCCCTTCTTTTGGTAACAACCTACTTTTCATTTGTTTTTCACCTTTTTCCCCACTCCAAGTAGCCAATGAGGAAAGCTGATTCCATCTTACTTCTAGGGTTGGCTATGTGGGTCAGGACTAAGGAAATAACTGTCATCTTACATCCTCTGGTCACAGGGCGGTTAGATATGAGGCCTAATTTGAGCCAATAAGTACGTAGAAGCCATTTTTCTGGGACTTCTTTGGGAAAAAAGCTCTTTTTATTTCTAGATATAGTGATCTGATAACAGTTCTGGAATATTTGCAACCTCTTAGTCATCATGAAGTCAATCTATTGTTGAATAAAGCTGGAAACAGAGAAGAGAAAGGAAAAAAAACAAAAACTATATTCTTGATAAAGTTGTTGTTCTATGAAGGAAACTACCACTGTGGAGCACACAGTTATGTGAAAAGCTGTTCTGGATTTTTTATTATTGCTACTTATAATCCTAAATGATACACATCCTAAATAATACACATACTAATACACATACTAATTCTTATCTTTTGATCACATATTTCTTTTGGTCCATACTCCCAAAGCAGTAGTATAACTACAAAGGCATATTTCTCAATATTGTAGAAGAGGACATTCTTCAAAGGAGGAGTGGAAGTAACAGGGATTGGCTTTGAAAATCTCAGCAGCTCTCTCTCTCTGACTCTTAATGTAGCCAGAAAGCACCATCTGATAGAAATGTCTCTTATGAGTCAACATTTTTGGAAAGCCTTCTGGGACATTTTAAATTAACCACAGTAATTCTTCAAAGATGAGTAACTGATTAGTCAAAAATCACCAAGAACTGACAGCATTTTCTCTGATATACTTATTTACCTCCTGGAGGGAATTTTTTTTTTTTTTGTATTATTCTGAAGCTGGAAACGGGGGAGAGACAGTCAGACAGACTCCTGCATATGCCCGACCAGGATCCACCCGGCACGCCCACCAGGGGCGACGCTCTGCCCCTACGGGGCATCGCTCTGTCGCGACCAGAGCCACTCTAGCGCCTGGGGCAGAGGCCAAGGAGCCATCCCCAGCGCCCGGGCCATCCTTGCTCCAATGGAGCCTCGGCTGCGGGAGGGGAAGAGAGAGACAGAGAGGAAGGAGAGGGGGAAGGAGGGAAAAATTTTAAGGTAATATTTATGGAAATGAAAACATGTATTTACTTGAAACTCTGTTTAAAGGTTGAAAGCTAATTCTTGTCCAGTTTTCTACTGAAAATATTTTGATGTTAATCTGATGGTATAAGCCAAATTTGGGTAAAGGGCATATATATGCCAGATATTGGTAGGGATGGATAATTATAAGATGATGGTATAGTTGCTCTAATAAGGGTAAAAATCACAGTGGCCTGAATGGGAAGGTATTTCTATCTCAGATAAAGTCCAAGTATAAGCAGTCCTGGTGTGGCACCTCCATAGTGCCAGACACCCAGGTAGGTTCCTTTGGTTTTGTTTTCTAGTCAAACTTTACATGTAGTTTCTATCCCTTTGGTAATTCTAACTACTACCACCAAGACCATCTGCCAGTCAGTGGAAGAGAAGAAGAAGGGAAAAGGCATAACCTTTCTCTTCAAAGACACATCCTGAAAACTGCACACTTTACTTCTATTCATGTTTCATTAGTCAGAACTTAGTCACATGACCACACTTAGCTGCAAGGGAAGCTAGTAAATGTTATCCTTAGCTGAGGAAAGGGATGTGTTCCACTGAAACCCAGGACTTTTATTGCCAATGGAAAAATAGATTTAGGGGGACATAGAAATATGTGTCAGAATGACTTATTTTCCATAGTTGTTTTAAATTCTCAGTCTGATAATTCCAAAATCTCTGCCATAGCTGAATTTGGTTCTGATGCTGGCTTTGTCTCTTCAAATTGTGTTTTTTGTCTTTAGTGTACCTTGTAATATATTGTCGAAAGCTGGCCAGGATGTAGTAGGTAAAAGGAACTGAGGTAAGTATGCCTTTGGTGTGAGGTTTTATGTTTATCTGGCTAGGAGTTAGGCTGTTTACTCTTTGTTGTTGCTGTGGTGTGAGGGGCAGAATTTTCCCTAGTGTTTTTGCCTTTGTCTTTTCTATTGTCTCTGGGTTTCTCTGGAGACTTCTTAAATAGGGTGTGTGGGGGGTGGTTTTTTAACCTGCATTTCCCTGTCACAGTACAGGAGTGCCATTAATGTGGTACTGAGATGTGGGGGAGGGATCTATTCCATCTCCTACAGTTAGGCGTTAGGTTTAAGTCTTTTAGTGAGCATGTTGTCTTTATTATCCCAGAAAAATAGACATATCTATTAAATAATCACTCTCTGATAAACACTGATTTATTTTCTGCCTCAATTGAGCTGCCTACTCTGAATATATTATATAAAAGGAATCATACAGTGTATGCTGTATCTGGCTTCTTTCACTTAGCACAGGGGTTGGGAACCTATGGCTCACGAGGCAGATGTGGCTCTTTTGATGACTGCATATGGCTCACAGACAAATCTTTAATAAAAAAAAATAATGTTAAAAAATATAAAACATTCTCATGTATTAAAATCCATTCATTTCCTACCGCTCATGTTCATGGTTGCGGGTGGCTGGAGCCAATCACAGCTGTCCTCCGGGGCAACACCAAATTTTTATTGGTTAATGCATAGCATACATGGGTTGTTGTATGGCTCTCATGGAATTACATTTTAAATTATGTGGCGTTCATGGCTCTCTCAGCCAAAAAGGCTCCCAACCCCTGACTTAGCATAAAACTTTTGAGGCTCATCTACATTGTAGCGTGTATCAGTACTTCATTCCTTTTTTCACTGAATAATATGGCAGTGTATGGATGTACTATGATTTGCTTAGCCATACATCCACTGATAGGGATTTTGGTTATTTTCAGCTCTTGGCTATTTGGCTACACAGCACAGTTGTTATAAACAGTCATGCACAAGTTTCTATGCGGAGATAGGTTTTCATCTCTCTTGGGTATATACCTAGGAGTAGAACTGCTATCCTGTGGTAAATCAATGTTTAGCTTTTTGAGAAACCACCAATCCAGTAGTGGGATTCAGCCAGTTCACACCGGTTTGGCAGAACTGATACCTAATTTTTTGTTGAGTTCGGTGAACCAGTTGTTAAAATGGCACTTGTAATCAGGGTTCTCTCTAATGTGGGTACCTGGGAAGCCGCCCAATGTGGAAATCACAAAAGAGTAAGTACATTCCTTACTCTTTTTTAATGTTCATCTGTGCAACAATGTATCTAAGTGCCCATAGTAATGTTCATTCCATCTATAGGTGAAAAGAATTGCAAGTGAGGATGCCAATCAAGAAGCAATATAGACTGGATAAAGAAGATGTGGCACATATACACTATGGAATACTACTCAGCCATAAGAAATGATGACATCGGAACATTTACAGCAATATGGTGGGATCTTGATAACATGATACGAAGCGAAATAAGTAAATCAGAAAAAACCAGGAACTGTATTATTCCATACGTAGGTGGGACATAATGGTGAAACTAAGAGACATTGATAAGAGTGTGGTGGTTGCAGGGGGGGGGGGAGGGGGGAATGGGAGAGGGAAAGGGGGTGGGGAGGGGCACAAAGAAAACAAGATAGAAGGTGACAGAGGACAATCTGACTTTGGGTAGTGGGTATGCAACATAATTGAACGACAAGATAACCTGGACTTGTTATCTTTGAATATATGTATCCTGATTTATTGATGTCACCCCATTAAAAAAATAAAATTATTAAAAAAAAAAAAAGAAGCAATATAGAAATATCTTAAATAACAGGTTTTTTTTCAGGGATTATTTAATATTTTTAATTAATATTTTAAAGCTTTATTATAACAATCTAGTTTTGTGTACCTCTTTTATTTTTTTATTTAAGTATTAAATGCATGAAATAATAAACTACCTTTTAGTATATCATTTTTTTTTACACTTAAAATGGTCATTAAAACAGAGAACCAGTTGTTAAATCATTTTAATCCCACCTCTGCACCAACCTATTTTCCACAGTGGCTACACCATTTACATTACTATCGGTGATGTATGAAGGTGCTTATTTCTCCATATCCTTGTCAACATTTGTTCTTTCCCCTTCCTTCTTTCCTTCCTTCCTTCCTTCCTTCCTTCCTTCCTTCCTTCCTTCCTTCCTTCCTTCCTTCCTTCCTTCCTCTCTTCCTTCTTTCTTTTCTTCCTTCCTTCTTTCTTTTCTTCCTTCCTTCTTTCTTTCCTTCTTCTTTTCATTTTTTGTTTAATGTCATTTTAGTGGGTATGATATGGTATCCCATTGTGGTTTTATTTTTTTTATTAACTAACATTTTTTTATTAATTTTAATGTAGTGACATTGATAAAGCAGGGTACATATGTTCAGGGAAAACATCTCCATTATTTTGACATTTGATTATGTTGCATACCCCTCACCCAAAGTCAAATTGTCTTCCGTCACCTTCTATCTGGTTTTCTTTGTGCCCCTCCCTTCCCCCCACCCCCTTCTCTCCTTCCTCGCCCCCTCCCCACCCCCCAACCCCACCCTCGTTACCATCACATTCTTGTCCGTGTCTCTGAGTCTCATTTTTATGTCTCATCTATGTATGGATTCATATAGTTCTTAGTTCTTTCTGATTTACTTATTTCACTCCATATAATGTTATCAAGATCCATCCATGTTATTATAAATGATCCGATGTCATCATTTCTTATGGCTGAGTAGTATTCCATAGTATATATGTACCAAAGCTTTTTAATCCACTCGTCCACTGACGGATACTTGGGCTGTTTCCAGATCTTTGCTATTGTGAACAATGCTGCCATAAACATGGGGGTACATTTCTCCTTTTGGAACAGTTCTGTGGTGTTCTTAGGGTATATTCTTAAAAGTGGGAAAGCTGGGTCAAAAAGCATTTCGATTTTCAATTTTCTGATGAATCTCCATACTGTTTTCCACAGTGGCTGCACCAGTCTGCATTCCCACCAGCAGTGTAGGAGGGTTCCCTTTTCTCCACATCCTTGCCAGCACTTATTCTGTGTTGTTTTGTTGTTGAGCGCCATTCTGACTGGTATGAGGTGATATCTCATTGTGGTTTTAATTTGCATTTCTCTAATGATTAGTGATGTTGAGCATTTTTCATATGCCTATTGGCCTCTTTGGAGAAATGTCTATTCATTTCTTTTGCCCATTTTTAAATTGGATTGTTTGTCTTTCTGGTGTTGAGATTTACAAGTTCTTTATAAATTTTGGTTATTAACCCCTTACCAGATGTATTGTCAAATATGTTCTTCCATTTGTCTTTTTATTCTGTTCTTATTGTCTTTAGCTGTGCAAAAGCTTTTTAGTTTGATATAGTCCATTTGTTTATCCTGTCTTTTATTTCACTTGCCTGTGGAGATAAATCAGCAAATATATTGCTGCGAGAGATGTCAGAGAGCTTACTGCCTATGTTTTCTTCTAAGATGCTTATGGTTTTATTTGCATTTTTTAAATGACTAATGATGTTCTTGTTAGCTATTTGTCAGGACCTCTGTATGTTATTAAAAAGTATTGAGGATCCCAAAGAGCTTTTGTTTATGTAGTTACACCTAGTGATACTTACTATATTTAAACACTGAAACTAAAAAATTTAAAAAGTATTATTTATTAATTTCTTTATAAACAACAGTAATAAACTCATTGTATGTTAACATCAGAGTGATGACATGATCATAGCATGTAGCTTCTGGAAAACTCCAGCATACACTTATAAGGGAACGAGAGAGAACAAGGTAAATAAACATCTTAATTATTATGGAAAAAAATTGATCTCATAGTTCACCCTTCCCCAAAATGAGTAATGATAGTTCAACTCAATTTTACTCAAGTAAAATGAGATTAAATTTTTTTTTAAAGGTCTGAGATTTCTCTCAACTTTAGTTTAACCAGAAAACACAGCTTTGGAGTGATGGGGGTGGGGGGTTACTGACAATGGAATCTGAATGGTACTTGGTTGGTCACAGAAAGAACAGAAAATGGTTTTTTAATCTGGATATGGACCTGCTGCCACCTGTCCATTTTTTTTCATAACACTTTCCTGTCCTTTCAGAAGTGAAAACTGGCTGCAAGTTTAAACTTTTCATTAATCACGTTAGTCATGTGATTTTGTCCAACTGGCACAGCTGAGTCACTAATTTTAGAATTGAGCTCTTACACAAAAACTTTCATTGAAATCCTAGCACCTGAAGCTGATTTTTTCAGTCAGCGTTGAGGATCAGTGGGCATGGAGAGGTTTGACTCAGTGGTTCTCAAAGTGTGGACCTGGGCCAGAACCATCAGCATCACCTGGGATTTGTTAGAAATGTACATTATCAGGCCCACCCCAGGTCTGTTGACTCCAACACTTTGGAGATGGGCCAGCCATCTGTGGTTTAAGAAGGCCTCCAGGTGATCCTGATTTGCTAACAGTTTGAAGACCACCAATGTTACATCCAGTATGACCTTTTCCATAGTTACATCCTGTTGGTTTGAGCTCCCTCCCGCTCCTCACTTCCTCTTTCCACAAACATTGAATATATTGATCTCTTATAAGTGTTTTCATGACATTTATTTGGAAATGTATACATTGGCACATCATGTGTCTCTATAAACATCAAATTTTGCAGGAAAAATTCAGAGTATCACTTATAGCAACCCCAAAGAAACTAACTCTTAAAGAAACCTATTAGTACTAAATAGGTGAAGCTTTTTAATAGATATAGTTCATTACCTGGGGTGGGGCCTAGTTTATCCTTCTTTTCCTGACATGAACTCCAGTAAAACCCTTTCAAATATTAAAGCTCTACAAGTCCAAAGGCTTGACTGCCCTGTTTTATTTGGTGTTACCCAAAGATAATTCTGCTATGGACTCTGTTCTTTCAAAATTCAAAATTGCAGGTTCAGTGGAGGGGGGACTAGTACAGAAAAATGCAGTCTAGTTACCAGTCCAGAGATCCTAGAGGGCATTCATTAAGGAATGTAACCAGGAGAATGAGCTCACCAAGCAGAGGCTGGGAAATAATCTACATGGATCAAGGGACAAGGTCCTATTACAGAGGCTAGAGAGTGTGTGTGCCTGTCTACACTAGTGCTGGGGTTTCCCTTGGGCTGTCTAACCTGGGAAGTTGAGATGAAATTAACGTTGAGCTATTTTCTTTATACTACATAGGGTGTGGGAAAAGTTCTTTGTCCATAAAACTTCACATATACATGAAAATAAGAGTAAGAGGTCTGGTTGTTCTTCCAATGATCTTGGAATTGCTGCTTAGAAGCAAGTTGAGCTCACTCATTGATAACTCCAGAGATGGCTTTGTGATGGGGCTGCAGTTGTGTGATGTTCTGTGATGTGACTTCAGAGCTTTTAAAAACCCAGTGGATCACAGGAGATGCACCTGGGTGAGGTTTAACTTCTTTGATTTTTCTTCTGCTTCATGTGAGCTGTTCTTGGCCTGTTACCGCTCTGGCTTTTTAGATTGTTCTTCTACTCTTCCTCCTGTAGTGATATAACTAAGTCAAACTAAGTCATAGTCATCAGTGTAATACTGCATCAAGATAAATGTGGTTGCACCCTAGACTGATGTGGGTAGAACATTCAGTTATGCCGGCATTGACCTCCTAACTTGAAGTTCCACTTCAAGATACTATTACCTTCCCACAGGCTGACATCTGACTGCAAGGCTTCTCTATCCTGCCAAGACTGCCCTGTGGTTCTTATACCATGTAAATTCAATCACTGTGCAGTGAGTCAACCTGAGGAGGAACCTGAGAAAGCCCTCCCATTTCCCTGCCAGTTCTGGGACTAGACAGTTGTAGATGTAGAGGCTGAGTGTGTCCCAGGTAATGGACTACAGATGGGTTCTGCTTGGGGGTTAATCTCAAAAGGGTGCACTACTCTAGATCCACACATTACATTTAATCCCAGTGTATAGTGATTACTGGGCCCTACTCTAAAACCTGGACTCATCCCTGAGTCATCCCTCTTCCTTAATCCTCACTTCCAATCAGCTACCTTGACTCCTTTATATATTTCTTTTTTTTTTTTAACTCCTTTATATATTTCTTGATTCTTTTGCTCCTTTTTTAACTTATTCCCCTTGACCTCATTCATGCTGTCATCATCTCCTATGTAGATTTACTCTATCATAACATAATCAAACCCCCAGTACTATTTACTGACCTTAAATCCAGCTGCTGTTGTGGCCGAACCATTTAAAGGACCAATGCTACCATTTGTCTCATCAGCAAACCTTCTGTGTGGCTCTCAGTTGCCTTCAGTATAGAGTCTAAGCTCCCTCAGTCTGTCCTGGTCTCCCATGACTTGGTCACTGTCCATCCCCAGAGCCTCATTGTCACCACTCTCCCATGCACTTTGTGTTTAGAACTGCTTGGCTTCCTCCAAACATTATTATGCTCCTCACTGCTTTCCCTCTCTCTGTGCTCCCTCTGCCTAGAAGCTATCTCCTGCCTTTTTATAATCTGGCCTCAGGCATATTAGGAACCATCAACTCTAAAAGTCTTTCTGGCATCCTCATGTAAGGTTAAGTGTCCTTTTTCTTCGCTCCTATAACACCTCACTCTTAGGCTTTAACAAATCACACACACACACACACACACACACACACACACACACACACACACACACATTGGTGAGAGGAACAGATAGGGACAAACAGACAGGAAGGGAGTGAGATGAGAAGCATCAATTCCTTGTTGTGACACCTTAGTTGTTCATGGACTGCTTTCTCATATGCGCCTTGATGGGGGGTGGGGAGGGTGCTGTGGCCAAGTCAGTGACTCCTAACTCAAACCAGAAACCTGGAGCTTCAAACCAGTGATGCCTTGGCCTCATGCCAGCAACTATGGAGTCATGTCTATGATCCCACCCTCAAGCCAGTGACCCTGCGCTCAAGCTGGATGAGCTCCTGCACTCAAGCCAGCGACCTCAGGGTTTCAAACCTGGGTCCCCTGTGTCTCAGGCCAATGCTCTATCCATTGCATCACCACTTGGTCAGGCACAAATCATATTTAAGGACTCTACTTTTTTTCCTTTCTCCTCTACTAATTTGTGAGCTCCTGAGAGCAGGGGCCATTTGTATACAGCTGTGAGTACATGACATACAGAGTTTATTTTTGTATTATTATTTATTTATTTATTATTGTATTATTTAGTTGTATTATTTGTCTTATATTATTGTTATTATTTTGTATCTTTAATTATGATTTATCTTTTGGGTAGTGGTGGCTTATAATTTGACCTACTTTTGCCCACCCCTATATAATTTTATTGAATTTATTCGGATTACATTGGTTAATAAAATTCGGATACAGTAGTACCTTGAGATACGAACAGACCAACATCTTCTTTTTTTTTTTTTTTTAGATACGAGCTGCGACTCGGTCCGTAGTATTTTTGTTTGAGATCCAAGCAAAATTCTGAGATACTAGTTGTGATTTGGGAAGCTGCCACTAGTTGATGCGTTGGCGCACAGGTCCAGTATGGGCAGTTTGATATACGAGTTGACTGACTTATGAGCTCAGTTACAGAATAAATTAAATTCGTATCTGAAGTTACCACTGTATTCTTGAAATAGTTTTTTTGAGATATAATTGACATATAGCATTGTGTGAATTCAAGATATAAACATGTTGACTTGATACTTTTATATATTGCAATATGATTGCCACCATACCATCAGCCAATGCCTCCATTGTGTCACATAATAATTATTTCTTTTCATGGTGAGAATATTTAAGATCTAGTCTCTTAGCAATTTTGAAGTATGTGATACACTATTGTTGACTATAATCACAATGCTGTGCATTATATCCCTAGAACTTTTACTCTTCTACTAACTGAAAGTTTTTACCCTTTTACCAACATCTACATAGGAGATAGTCTATAATTTTTTTAATTATATAGAGGACAATAGTTGCAGAAAAGGAATAATAATAACTAACTGTGCTAAGTGATTTTCATGAATTGAAAACACTCTTAGTCTCTAGCCAGCACTTTGCTATAAGAACCTTTTATGATGATGGAAATATTTTGTATCTGTGGTGTTCAATGAGGTAGCCACAGGTGCTATTGAACCCTTGAAATAGCTAGTGCAATTAATGAACTGAATTTTTAATTATATTTAATTTATTTAAGTTTAAACTTAAACATCCACATGAGACTAGTGGCTACTGTCCTTACTTTCCCCAGTTTTTATTTAGCCCATTTAGTTGCTTCCTACCTTTCTCAGAGCTCCCATGAAGGAAAACTGGTAAGTGGTGTGCTGCTAAACATTTAACAACTAGCTCTCTGAAAAAGTTTGCCTATTTCTGTGGTATAAATACTCCCACCATGCCTAGTGTCAAGCTACCAATGTGACATCACTGAATACAGAGTTGCAAAGAGATGTATAGAGGCAAACCATTATATAGTATCTTCTTGATACAGATGGAATAGATGTAGATAATTCTGAGAACAAAGAAAGCTGTAAAATGTAATCAAATAATTAATAAAGTGATTAGAGTATTTAATTTGTAATTGTAGGTTTATGTATTGTATTTTTTTCATAATGTCTATGCATAAAAACAGTTTGCAAAATTCCTGAAAATTTAACTTTGGTTTTCAGGAGCCAGGGTAAGCCAGCTTGACGCATCACTAGTAATTGCTTAAAAAGAAAAAAATCAAATGTAGTATTCTGTTTGGCCATAAGAGGGCATTATCAGATGAAATTTGATTTTAGGAAGAACTCTGGACTAATGTCTGACAGAGGGGGTCCTTTGATTCTTCCAGAAGACTGTAATTCTGGAAGAGCTTGTGGTAACTCATAATTTCAGGCTGTGCTTTGTTTCACAATATAAACTCCAAAACCTTTACCACTCCCAAATAGCTTCATCCCTTCATGTCTGAAGGCTTTTAGTCTTTAAGCTACCAAGATGAGAAGATCCTAGAGAGGCTTGCTATTGAAGGAAGGAGAGGATCTAACAAATACCTTCTCAGGGTCTCACTGGGGAGTTCACATTAGGGTTGGCCAGAGTGCACTCTGGTGCCCAGGTAGGGATATCCTTAATTGTAGAAAGAGATATGTAATAGGTCTCTGTAGTCTACTGTCTAAAGGGGAGGGAGAGTCTGGCCATGTGTGTGTGTATGTGTGTGTGTGTGTGTGTGTGTGTGTGTGTGTGTGTGAAATGATTTCACTCTCTTGATTCTTAATTCTGTTAGACTCTGTTAGGCTCATGCAGTGGTTCTCAAAGTTGGTTCTTAGAACAGAAGTGTAAGTATCACTTGGGAATTTGTTAGAGACATGCCTTTTCAGGGCCCTCCCCAGAGGTGCTGAATCAGAAGCTCTGGGTGGGGCCTGCAGTCTGTTTGAACAAGCCCACAGGAGATTCTGAGGCCCACTCAAGTTGGCTTACTGCAGAGTTGTCAAAATTGGATGTGTATGTATTTGATGCATCAGAGGGGTTTTTAAAAAGTACTTATTTCCAAATAAGTAAATCAGAAAAAAACAAGAACTACATGATTCCATACATTGGTGGAACATAAAAATGAGACTAAGAGACATGGACAAGAGTGTGGTGGTTACCAGGGGTGGGGGGAGGGAGGACAGGGGGAGAGTTAGGGGGAGGGGGAGGGGCACAGAGAACTAGATAGAGGGTGGCGAAGGACAATCTGACTTTGGGCGAGGGGTATGCAACATAATTTAATGACAAAATAACCTAGACATGTTTTCTTTGAATATATGTACCCTGATTTATTAATGTCATCCCATTACCATTAATAAAAATTTATTTAAAAAAAAAAAAAAAGTACTTATTTCCTAGTCATACAAGACTGTATGTTGTATGATTCCATTTATGTATATGAAATGTCCAGAGCAGGTAAATCCACAGAGATGGAAAGTAGATTAATGGTTCCAGGGAACGGGAGAAATAGGGAATTGGGAAGTTTGGGGTTTCTTTCTGGGGGGGAGGGGTGATGGGAATGTTCTAGTATATAATTAAATAGTGGTGGTATATATACAACATTGCTAAGAACCACTGAGTTATGCACTTGAAAATTTGGGTGATGGGTATACAACATAATCAGATGTCAAAATAACCTGGAGATGTTTTCTCTGAACCTATGTACCCTGATTGATTAATGTCACCCCATTAAAATTAATAAAATTTAAAAAAAAGAAAATGAATGAATTTTATCTCAATTGAAAAGAAAAAAGTATTGATGTCAGGGGCCCACCCCCAGAAATTCTGGTTGGGGCCCAAGCATTGGTATTTTAAAAAATATCTCCCAGTTGTCCAAATCTGCAGCCAGGATGAAGAATCCGAGTAAATGTAAATAAACTACACCTGGGTCGCATTGCTGGTCAAGGGGGCGCTGGTATGCATGCCTGCAGGTGGTGGGCTGGGAGGCAGGAGAGGAGGAGCTCAGGGTGGACCTGGTTGCCTTCTAGCCAGGTGACAGAGTGGAAAGGTCTTGGGCTCTTAATTCAGGTTGCAGTTTGGGCTCTGCTGTGCAATCTTGTTTGCAGTACCTAATCTGTAGATGTTACTTAATCTGGTTTGCCTATGATGTGGCTATGAGAAGGTTTCTGAGAAGACAGGTTGTGATAACGTTTATTAGACAAGCATCGAGCCTGGTTTACAGTAGACACTTAACAAATGTTAGTTTCCTTTGCTTTCCCAAGTCCCTGCAGCTTCAATTCTTGTGGATTGACTCTTTAGGAGTGCATACATTGGCCACTTTCCCCTCTACTGCTCCCCAAACTGCTGGTGGGTAGTAGGATGATGGGGTGGGCTGGGCACAAGGGTATCTCCGCTCTGGTGCTTCTCCTACTTTGGCTTCACCAATAGCTTGGGCCAGGGCTTCCTTAACACGGGACTCACCATCTCCACTGCCACGTGAGCACACTCAGAAGGAGGACACTGACGAGCAGGAGAATGCAGCCAGCCACTGTCAACAGAGAAGCAGTTCAGCAAAGGGACGCCCTGGGCGATGTCACAGAGCAGGCTGGGAAAATCGCCCCACGAGCAAGGATTTCCTGAAGAGGTGGGATCTGCAGTTTCTGATTCCCCTCCCAGAATGCAGCTGCCTCCCCCAACGGACTTCTCAGGGGGCTCAGGGACTGAGGCCAGGACTGGGTGGGGGGTGGGGGGGGATGGAGAAGGGCGTGGCGCCTTTCCTCAAAAGGCTTTCATTTGAGATCAGACTGACAGCCCCTCTCTTCAGAAAGGTTCTGAGGCCAGGCCTCAGTTAACGAGACCCTGAGGAAGGTCAGTGACAGGTAGAAGAAATATTGAAATATAAAGGTAAATGATAAACACTTTAGCATCTCTTGAGCGTCCATATTTCCCAAATAGTATTGGAGTGAGCCTCCTATCTGTGTATGCATGTATCTACCTGTCTACCTACCTGCCTATCTTAGATGTGCCTCAAAGCCTGTTTTTCTTCTCCCCCATCCCCTGGCTTTATTGAAAGACAATCAACACATACATTGTGTACGTTTAAGGTTGATTTGATCTGCTTACATATTGCCATATATTACCACCATAGCACTGTCTAACACTTCCATCACTTCACATAATTGCCATTTCTGTTTTGTTTTGAGACCATGTCGATGTAGTCTCTCCGCAACTTTGGAATACACAATACAGAGCTGGTAACTACACTCCCCACGCTGTACACTCCATCCCAGAGCTCCCCCTCTGACTGGAAGTTCGTGTCTCTGACCACCACCTTCCTATTTGCTCCAGCCCCTGGTACTCTGTTTCTATGAGCGTGTTTTTACTTTTATTTTTTCTTGCCTCCAAGAATGTTTTTCTTTTTCTCCTCCCAGGAAACAACTGTACTGTTAAAGGAATGTTTCTTCCTTTCCCTGGTTACATCCCCTCCCTCCTCCTTTGCCTCAGCCCTCACGCACAAGCACGAGGTCTTTGGTCATTTATGGTCCATTCGGGAGGAGCTGATTGGGGCTGGTTGTGATTCACTCACAACTTACTGTAACTGATTAGTGTGACACTGAATTATGTTAATTCTTAGATTAGTCTTTTACTCTTATAAACATATAGTGTAAATAAGGGGTCATTTTAAACGACTGACCAATCCACCCACTCACCTACCAAGCAATATGTCCCACAATCCCTGTCTGGTGTACATATTGTCAATAACAGAAGTGACTCCTACCCACCTGCTATCTGATACTCAATGGTGAATGTGAACATCTTCGTAGTTATAGTCACATCTGCATGGTTTTGAAAATCTGTCAAAAGAGAGAGGGAAGATGCTTTGTTTGCGCAATTATCAGATTGCACAGGCTGGAGAGTGTTAGGGCTTCTCCTTACACTAGAGACTGATGGAAAGGATATACAAGACGAGGGGACGCTATGCCAAGCATTTTGTTCTTGTCTCTAGAAACACCACCCTTAGTCTGGTTTCTCCTCTTTCTGCCATTTGCTTTCCAGCATTTGAGGATTGGGAGGTCAGATGTGGGATGCCTAATCGTCTCTAACACCACAGGGCAGCTCTGACCCATCTGCTGGAGGGGCTGCTCCATGCAAACTGTCTTCCCATTGTCCCATTATGATTTAATGGCGAAGATTTCATCTTCGTAGAAATAAACTCTAGCCATACCTGTAGTAGTACCTGTTGTTATTAAGGAACAGGAAGTTTCACTCCCCCAAGGAGCATCCGAGCTTGTTTGAGACTCTTCATCACCTGGAGGAGAGAGTAACTGATGCTCATGGAATTGAAGGTGAAGAGAGTGGGGTCTCACACCCAACCCGCCTGCCCTCCTTAGCTGACTGCAGACACACTAGCTAGGGTGTGGCTCCCAGTTCTGGGCATGTTATCTGTGGGTGGCATGTCACACGGCTCTACATCAGAGTCACAGGGATATGGGTAAGTGGCCCTGGAAGAGCTCAATGAAAAGTAAGTATAATTCTTTTTTTTTAAGTGAGAGGAAGGTGAACAGTGAGACAGACTCCTGCATGTGCCTCAACCAGGATCCATCTGAAGACCCCCCAATCTGGAACTGATGCTCGGACCAACCAAGCTATCCTCAGTGCCTGAGGCTGATGCTAGGACCAACTGAGCCACTGGCTGCAAGACAAAAAGAGGTAGAGAAGGGAGAGGGGAAGAGAAACAGATGGTAGCTTCTCATGCAAGCCCTGACCAGGAATCAAACCTGGGACATTCATATGCTGTCCTGACACTCTATCCACTGAACCAACCAGCCAGCACTGGGGATTCTAATTCTGATCATGGTTACTCCCCAGGCTTCTTACTCAGCCCTGGTTTCCATCTGTGGCTTGGAATGAAGTCATAATAATACTATCAAATACCATCAAATAACATATACCATCAAACTAAAGAAAGCAGAAGGGCATAAAATGCTAGCTTTTCTCTATGACAGGTTCCCTTTCCTCAGAGGTGTTACTCAGGACGCTGCCCCACCATGTCATCGTTTTACAAAGGAAACCAGGGACATGCCTTGGCCAGCAGTGTGGCTCACTGGAGACAGGGAAAGAAACACAGAATTCCCAAAGAATCCAAGAGAAAGACATGGGATATGAGAAAGGGTGGTGAGCAAAGGAACCCATTGTTAAATGTAAGTGACTTTTTATTTTAGAAATAGTAATATGATGCCAGACTGAAAATAGAAGAAAACCTCAACATAGGTGGGCTGTGTGTGCATCAATGAATGTGTGTGTGTGTGTGTGTGTGTGTGTGTGTGTGTGCTTGAGTAAGTCCCCTCCCTTCACATTTGCACTTTTATCAAAGCTCAGGTAGAAATTATATAAGGGGAAGTTTCATGCAAACAGTGTAGTACTTTATAAATAATGGATTTACATTATATATCAGTAAATTAGAAATTTGTGGGTGGCAGGCTGGACTTTCCCTTTTGAATGAGAGGAAGTATGGGTAGCTTAGAAGAAGAAGTGGAATTTCAGTGTCAGCGGGAAAGGGAAGAGCATCATGACCAGTGAATGATCTGGGGATTTTGGAACACTCAAAAGATCTTTTCTCCTCTTCTGTCTCCTGGTACTTATCCCCACTCAGGATACAGGGGACCATAAATGAGAGAGCTTAGAGTTTATCTAGCCTTTTTTCTAGAATGAGAGAAAACAGAGGCCCAAGGAGATTAAGTGCTTAGCTTGCCCAATGTTACATAGCTGGTAGGTAAGGAATTCCACCCAGGTTGGTCTGATGGAAAAGAAAGTAATGAACTCAAGAGGGTGCCACTGTACCTGGAAACTGGTGGTTACTACTTTCATTTGTGCACTTGAGCAGGGGCTTTGTCCACATCGTCTTCCCACACTTCATTTTGCAGATGCTCTCGGCAGGACCTCTCTGTAGGGCCCTGAATCCCGGGGCACACTCATAGTAAACTGTCTGCCCCACCACAAAATAATACTTTCTCTTTGAAGCCTCATGTTCCCATGGTGGAGGCTCCTTGCAATGACCTGGAATAAGAAAAGGAAATTCAAAGGCAACTTGGGAAAACAATGTGAGTAAATCCAAGTTTCCCCTTCCTAGAGACTGGACCTTTGTTCTTATATTTTTTGTTTGTTCATTCATTTTCTTTCATTTAACCAATATGTATTGAGAACGTCTATGTGTCAGGAACTTTGCTAAGGACTTTGTGGCAAGGCACAATGACATTCACTCCTGTAGGAGGGGTCATTCTTTGGGTAAGAAGGACATATGAAGGTAGAATGTGCTGAGTATTATAGTTAAGGAAAAGATGCTTGCTGTGGGAACACAGAGGAATGAGTAATTACTTCTGATGATAGTGAGGGTTTTGATAAGTGGACAGGAGTGGGAAGGGTGGTTTCAGCTGAGATAAGGGCAGGCTCAAGCCAATTTAGATCACTGAAAAGTGAAGATCACCTTGTATCTCCACTGCTTATTGGGAAGCTACATCCTTGGGTCACCTTGGGATCATGGCAGAAGGACTGGGGACAAAGCCAAAGCCATGAGAAGAGACAGCCTGAGAGAATCCCAGAGACTTGATCAACCCATGCCTGAAGCTTGCCCTCCATGAGCCCTGTCAAGGCCTCTGAATATTCCCCATACACAGTAACTTTCCACTCACCAACTAAAACCCAAACCTGGCTGACTTTTAACCCCAATGATCATTTCCTGCTCTGATATACATAATCTCAGGATTTCTCATATGGAAGCACAAGTACCCTGTATTCCCCAGATTGTGAAGCTACCCGTAGTCTCTGACCTTCCAGACCTTCCACATCCTGAGTACCCAATATAACCTCTACAAATACTCTATACAACCCTTCTGCCCTAGAGGGAAGCCTAGTGATTCAGTCCTGAGTGGTGTGCTCTATTGTAGCACCTTGCACATCATGACTGATTTTATTTTTCAGTCTCACAAAATGCCTTCTACAGCCAATGAAATCCATAACTGTTTGAAGCTATTTGAATTGGATTTGCTTCATTTAAATGAAAACATCCTAATTAAGACAATCTGTGAAGTATCCCTTAGCCAGAACCAGCTGTTTATCTCTTGAGTAAGGACAACAAACATTGACCTTTTGAGAAACTTTCAATAATTGTGGGAGAAGTAGAGAAAAACAAACAATTAAATGTGTTTTGAAATACCATTCCAGTACAAAGTTCCAGGATAAAAGAAGGAAAATATCACATCACAATAATTAGTCTTTTTTTTTAATAATTGAAGCTGCAAATAAATTCAAACCAGTTTAAAATAAGTAATCAGTAGAGAGATTCCCTAGTCTAATCCAAGAGACCCAAGGTTTTATTCCTAAATTATGTGCATTTAGCCAAGTCTTTTACCTTCTGAGTGTCTCATTTCTTTAGTAAATTGAAGTTATACTCCTGCTCCTTGATTCACTGGGTTGCAAGGTTCAAGTGAGGTTACATACAATATGATAGAGTTCTCGGTAAGGTTATAAAATCAACATGAAACCATAGGGTTTCATAAATTCAGCTGATCCCCCAAAAGCTCAAGTTTTCCTAATGGCTCTTTCCTCCTGATGTTATGACAACTTCAGTCAATATGATTCATTGCAGAAAGTTGTGGTAGCAACTGAGTAGTTATGGTGCTCACTCATCCACAGCCCAGTAGCTAGGATGTGTTTGTCTGTAGCTTCGAGACTCACCAGTGCGGCCCAGCATGTTCACAACCCCACAGTAGAAAACATGTTGAAGAAAATTGCTTTGTTGGCAGTTCATTATAGTCTACTTAGGGGAAAAGCAAAGTATATTTCCTTTAGAGCGGACTGTGGTCTACTCATGCTTGTATCTTCAGCTGGCAGTGCCTGGTACATTTAGTTCCAGCACATGCTTTTTGATTGAATTGAATTGGACTGAATTGAATTGAATTGAATTCAGCCAGCTTCCAAATCAGAAAGGAACCCAGAGCCCAAGTTAGTTTCTTTGAGAGTGAGTTGAAATCTGCACCAATAGCCTGCAAATGCTCTACAATAATTCTTGTTGACATGATATCCTTAGAGGAGAGGGCAGTGGGACAGACTTCCTTCCTTTGGGGAGCAAGCATGTCATATACCTGCAAGAACAGAGATGGCTCCTAGTACTCAGCCAGACAACAGTTGTTCCGATTCACCTCTTACCTAGAAGGTTAATTTGGTCTGTAGGCTGCATGTGGCTTGGCATTTCTGTGGTTTCCCTTTCCTTCTGTTCTTTAGGTTTAGGAGTCGCTTGTTTTTCAGTGTTCCTGGAGGCTAGAGAATATGGATGGAATGAAGCAGATAACTTCACAAATGCTTAAAATAGTAAACACTCTTCATGTATTCATTTACTAAGAGAGAGTATCTTTCTAGTGCTTGTGACCTGCCAGGAAATATCAGAGTGCTGGGGTTACAAAGATGAGCCGCACATAAACCATGCCCTTGGGGTGCTCTCTGTGGACCCTGCTCACATCAAGCCTGGGACAGCACTGACCTGTCAGTATTCATGAGTGTAATGACAATGGCCTTCAGCATGTTTCTGAAAGAACTAATAGATTTTCTGGTGGAATTTTTTGTGGATGTGGCTCTCCCCCAGAGAAACTCCATTCTGGCCACCATGCCTGCTAACATTGTGCATGGGCATGTGTGTGATGGCAGGAAGGAGTGATCTGACTCAGCAGCCCACTGACTCTTTTGTTCCCCTAAGCAATTTGTGTAAAAGGTAGAGAGATGCAACCTCTCCCTTTTTTTAAGTGAGAGGAGGAGAGACAGAGAGACAGACTCCTGCATGTACCCCAACTAGGATCCACCCAGCAACCCCTGTCTGGGGCCAATGCTGCAGTCAACTGAGCTATTTTTAGCACCTGAGGCTGATGCACTCCCACCAACCAAGCTATCCTCAGCCCCTGAGGCCTACACTCGAACCAATAGAGCCACTAGCTGTGGGTGGGGAAGAGGGAGTGAAGGGGGATGGTTGCTTCTCATGTGTGCCCTGACCAGGGATTAAACTTGGGATGTCCACATGCCAGGCCAATGCTCTATCCACTGAGCAAATGGCCAGGGCTGAGAAATGCAATCCTAAAGTAACAAAAAGAAAACCTCTCTACAACCCTTCTCTCTATTGTGAAGAGTTTGGCAAAGAAGTTGAGTCAGAGCACTAAAGTGAGGGGGGACTGGAATTCTAACTTAAGGTCAGAGAGAGGATTTTCCAGGAAAAAATAGTATGGGGTACTTCAACAGAGCAGCGGTCTCTAGGCTTTGCAGTGCATACATGGTTTGGGTGGGATAGAAGCCCCTGCAGCTCACCAAAACCATCTCCAAGACTCAGAAATAAAAAGATGTGAACCCACCACTATTCACCACATTCTAATATCACAGAGTAGATAAAAGACCTTGTTAGGGAGATTGGATTCATGATGGAACTTTCAGGATCAAAGAAGAAAGTTGAATGGCACAATCACGGTGTCAGATCAACTTTGGTTTAGAAAGAATCATGGGGGTCACTTTCTTCAGTTCCACCCCAGGGAGGTGATTGGCCTACAATACCTAGGCAAGCACCTCTGCCATCTCCTCTTGCCCTCCCTAGCAACCATGAGGTGGGCACTCTTAGTCCACCAATGATTCCAATCATGTCTGGCATTGGGGGTCATGAGCTCTTAAGCCATATTTTGAAATCCAGACATAAAGAAATTGTAAGCAAACAGTTTTCTATGCCTCTCTGCCTTCCTTGTGATGATTTGAGGCCTTACCCATGCACCAGTCTGACCTGCCTATGGGCTTGTTATTCTGACCCTGGCAAGGGGATCTGGGGTTTTGGGGGACCATTCCTCATGCTCTGGAATACCAGTTCTCGACACTGGGCTGAGGAAGACCCTGGTCTGACAATATATTTCTGCTTGATAATCTATTCCCCCTCCAAAGAAATCCCCAAAGGTCCCATGGTACCCAGAGTGAAAAATATCTGTAGTAGATAAGACTCTAGGATTCAGTAGCGTGAGCTTCTTCACCCTTGTCAGGAGAGGAAATGCCTCTCCCATTGCTCCCGTTTTGTACCTAGAGCTCTTACATTAGGGTTGCAGAGGTGGTCACTGAAAAGGAGAGGGGGCAAGAGGGTCCTGAGGTGCTCTTAGAAATTCACCCTGCTGTGTTTCTGGAGGTAGAGCTAGGATGAGAATATTTCACCAGTCAGCACATTGGTGGTATGAAATGTGAGCATTGGAGACCAGAACACAAATGAGTCGATTCAGCTTTACAGGTAGATATTGCCCACTGGGATTGTTTATTTATTATATTCTTTTTTTTTTTTTTTTTTTCTTAAGCTGGAAACAGGGAGAGACAGTCAGACAGACTCCCACATGCGCCCGACCGGGATCCACTCGGCACGCCCACCAGGGGGCGACGCTCTGCCCACCAGGGGGCGATGCTCTGCCCATCCTGGGCGTCGCCATATTGCGACCAGAGCCACTCTAGCACCTGGGGCAGAGGCCACAGAGCCATCCCCAGCGCCCGGGCCATCTTTGCTCCAATGGAGCCTCGGCTGCGGGAGGGGAAGAGAGAGACAGAGAGGAAAGTGCGGCGGAGGGGTGGAGAAGCAAATGGGCGCTTCTCCTGTGTGCCCTGGCCAGGAATCGAACCCAGGTCCTCCACACGCTAGGCCGACGCTCTACCGCTGAGCCAACCGGCCAGGGCCCTTTTTATATTCTTTATATAGGATCATTTGGACTATTCTTTTTTTATTTTTAAAAAATATGATAGAATAGACATAAGATAAAATTTACCCTATCAATCATTTTTAAGGGTACACTTCAGTGGCATTAAAAACACTCACATTGTTGTGAACTGGAATTATCTTTAATTGTTCAGTAGTTAGTGTAATGTCTGATCCCTCCCTGCCCCTG
The DNA here is from genome assembly GCF_036850995.1 of Saccopteryx leptura. Taxonomy (NCBI): domain Eukaryota; kingdom Metazoa; phylum Chordata; class Mammalia; order Chiroptera; family Emballonuridae; genus Saccopteryx; species Saccopteryx leptura. The sequence goes on along the minus strand of NC_089507.1, from coordinate 110,395,302 downwards.
AAATACAAGTTTCTTGAGTGCTGGGTGTCCCATGTGCCTAGACCAGTCCTGGAAACTAGAAGACACTCCTTAAATATTTGTTTAGTGACTGGATATTCCAGGACCCACTAAAATTAGTACAGCAGTCAGGGGTCTCCAAACTTTTTACACAGAGGGCCAGTTCACTGTCCCTCAGACCATTGGAGGACCACCACATACAGTGCTCCTCTCACTGACCACCAATGAAAGAGGTGGCCCTTCCGGAAGTGCGGTGGGGGGCCGGATAAATGGCCTCAGGGGGCTGCATGCAGCCCGCGGGCCGTAGTTTGGGGACGCCTGTATGGGACTAAGTGAACAAAAGCAAAAGCTCTGTCTCATTCTTTGCACAGTTTTTCTCTTCCCCTTGGTGTTTAGGAAAGGAAACACTTACAAGTCCTTACGCACTGACATTGGTTTCTCCAGGAAGAGTGGCCAGAGTTTCCTGTACAATTCATAAAGAGTGACCCGCTGCTTATTCTGCGGAAGTGTTTCTTACAGTCACAGGTTAACAGGGTGCCCATTTTATACGTAAGAGCTTTGAATGTGGCATATTTAATATTTGGTGGGCCGGGATCACAAAAGTCTGTGAAGGAAAAGAAGCATGTTAGAAGTTCAGGAGGGGCCAAACACTCACTCATTTAACCATGTGGTGACTTAATCACACATTTCTTCATTTTATTTAAAGGATTTATACAGGATGGGCTAGTCAAACACTCATACATTTATTTAACCATGTGGTGACTTAATCACACATTTCTTTATTTTATTTAAAGGATTTATATATACCCCACTTTTTCCTAGAAAGAAACTAAGGCTGTTGCCATTGTTCTTTAGAAACCTTTGTATGAGAGACAGTTCAAAATTTAATTCCAACCAAATTCCACTTCAAACTACTCTGTATTTCAAAGTAAGTGAAGAGAAATAAATGAGGTTTTATTCTGAATATGTCTCATGTTGAACAAGTAGAGAAGGAAGACCAAGGAATATGAGGAAAAGAAGAAAGCCATGTAAATTGAATTAAAGGGCAAAACGTGTGTGCGAGAAATAAGAAATTTTAAGGATATAAGGATTTCTCAACTATCTATTTTTATTTTATTTATTTATTTTTTTAGAAATAAAAGAGAGAGGGAGAGAGAGACAGAGAGGAGAGAGAGACAGAGAGAGAGAAGGGGGAGGAGCTGGAAGCATCAACTCCCATATGTGCCTTGACCGGGCAAGCCCAGGGTCCTGAACTGGCGACCTCAGCATTTCCAGGTCAATGTTTTATCCACTGTGCCACCACAGGTCAGGCCTCGACTATCTATAATTAATGATTCGATGCCATTAAAAAAAAAAAAAAGAAATGTAAAGTGCTTCACTCAGTGTCTGGCTAATAGGCAGTGAGTGTTTCTTACCCACCCACCCATCTGTGAGTTTTCCAAATTTCTTTCCATGCTGCCAAGACCTGACCCTCTTTCAGCTTAAAAAATGGACACTGGTTTCCCACTAAAGACATTTGATGTAATGGCTAAATACCCCTCTATTAAGGGGGGAAAAGTGTTGGTCTAATCAGAAAGATCACTCCATTGCATATCTTGCAACAAGTTCTGCTTCAAGAAACTAGATTTTTTGCCTGACCGATGATGGTACAGTGGATAGAACGTCAACCTGTAGCACTGAGGTCCCTGGTTGGAAAACCGAGATCACTGGCTCATCTGCTTCAGCATGGGCTTGCCAGCTTCAGCACAGGGTCGTTGGCTTGAGCATGGAATCATTGACATGATCCAAAGGACTCTGGCTTGAGCCCAAGGTTGCTGGCTTGAGCAAAGGGTCACTGGATTGACTTGAGCCCCCCCCCCATCAAGGCACATATGAGAAGCAATCAATGAACAACTAAAGCAACTATGAGTTGATGCTTCTCATCTCTCCTGCCTCTCTCTCTCTCCCTTCTTCTTTCTCTCTCTAAAAATCAATTTTAAAAGAAGAATACTATAAAAGAAACAAGAAACTAGATTTTTAGGGAAAAGCTACACACTGGATAGAAGAAGCAGATAGGAAGGATCACAGGAAACAGGAAAGGGTAATAAAGCAGGGGCTTCTCCATCTACCAGAACAGGCACCAGATCTGGCTGGTGCTGCACTAGTTGCCGGTAGAGGACAGTCTGCCGATTGCTTGTTAATCACTCGGGTTGTCATGAAGCTTCTCTGTGCCCTTTCACTCTGCTCAGTATCTTGTCATCCCAGAGACTACTCCCATCCAAGACTAAAGACACTCCTTATTACCTCCAAAACAGAAGTGAGGAGAACGCGGACAGCTTGCTCCCCTCTAACCGAGAAGGGACTAAATGAAAGCAAGTTGAACAGCTCAGGCGCCAGGAATTGTAGAGGAATATGTACCAAAAGGACTGAATACATTCTGGTGATCATAATAATGACAATAGTAAGGCACAAAAGGCAGCATGGTGGAAAGCGGAGAAGGATGGTTTTCTAAATTCTAGCTCTAGTGGTTTACTAGCTATATAGCTTTATTATTTTTACTTACCTAAGATGTGGCTTCTTTCCTGTAAGTGGGTGTTATAATAATTCTTTTACTAATTAGTTTTAAAGATTACATGACATAAGACACTAAGGAAAGTTGCAGAGTACCTGGCATATAATAGGCATAGATAGATGCCATTTCGGTTTTTTTTTTTTTTCTTCTGTCCAGAAAAAGAGAATGGTAATTCATATAGAGACTGGGCTGAAGTTTATTTTATCCCTTATCTCTCTCTACAGCCCATATCATCAGTACCACTTACTGGCATTTATCAGACATCAATACCAATCAACTTTTGAAGTATCTGAAGGTACTGGTAAATCTGTTGCTAAAACAAGATATGCATAATAATCAGAAAAACCAATGAAGTAACATGGGAAGGATGTTCCTTTTAACCATCAGTTTTCAACATTGTACTAGGAGTCCCAGCTAATACAACAAAAAAGGGAATAAAAGGTCTATAGATTGAGAAGGAAGAAATAAAATTGTCTCTGTTTGCAGATGTTATGATTGACTAGTAAATCTAAAAGAAAAGACAAAAAAAACCCTCTTCACACTAATAAGTGATTATAGCAGGACACAAAGCAAATATACAAAATTCAATTGGTTGGCTATATAGCAGCAATGAACAAGTGAAAATTGAAATAAAAAATACGACAGCATTTACATTAGCGCCCAAAAAATAAAATATTTGGATATAAATCTAACAAAATATGCATGAGAGCTACAGTGTGTCCGTAAAGTCATGGTGCACTTTTGACTGGTCACAGGAAAGCAACAAAAGACGATAGAAATGTGAAATCTGCACCAAATAAAAGGAAAACTCTCCCAGTTTCATACCTATTCAGTGCAGTTTGATGTGGGCTTATGCACAGATTTTTTATGGCTCCTTAGGTAGCTATCCCGTATAGCCTCTACAGACTCATCACTGACTGATGGCCTACCAGAACGGGGTTTCCTTCAACTGCTTATCCCACCGAGTAATGTTATTCCTATGTGGTGGCTCTTCGTTATAAATATGCCGATATTCACGTTGCACTTTGGTCACAGATTCTAATTTAGCGAGCCACAGAACACACTGAACTTTCCTCTGTACTGTCCACATCTCGACTGGCATGGCCGTGGGCTGCTCTGCTATATACACAGTGTTACGTCATCATCTGCACATGCGCACATGCTGCCACATCATCCTACAAAACTGGGAGGGCTTTTCTTTTATTTGGTGCAGATTTCACATTTCTATCACCTTTTGTTGCTTTCCTGTGACCGGTCAAAAGTGCACCATGACTTTACGGACACACTGTATATAAGGAAAACTATATAAAAGTCTGATGAGAGAAATCAAAGAACTAAATAAATGTAGAGATATCCCATGTTCATAGATAGGAAGATTCATTATTGTCAATATGTCAATTTTTCCTAACTTGATCTATAGAATCAATACAGCCCCAATCAAAATCCCAGGTTATTTTGTGCATGTCAACAAACGAATTCCAAAGTTTATTTGGAGAAGCAAAAGGCCCAGAATAACCAACACAATATTGAAGAATAAAGTTGGAGGACTGACACTACCTAACTTCAAGACTTACTATAAAGTGACAGTAATCAAGACAGTGTGGTATTGGTGAAAGAGTAGATAACTAGATCAATGTAACAGAACACAGAGTCCATAGATAAACACATGTGAATATAGTCGACTGATCTTTGACAAAAGAACAAAGGCAATACAATGGGATAAAGATAGTCTTTTCAACAAATGGTGCTGGAGCAACTGGACATCCACATGCAAAAAAAAAAAAATTCACAAAAACTAACTCAGAATGGATCACAGACCTAAATGTAAAACACAAAACTATAAAACTCTTAGAAGATAATACAGGAGGAAGTCTAGATGACCTTGGGTTTCATAATGACTTTTTAGATGCAACACCAAGAACATGATTCATGAAGAATTGAGAAACTGGGCTTCATTAAAATAAAATATTTCTGCTCTCAAAGGAATGAAAAGACAAGCAACCGACTGGGAGAAAGTATTTGCAAAAGACATTTTATAAAAGACTAGTATCTAAAATATTCAAAGAATTCTTAAAACCAAACATAAAATTAACAACTTGATATTAAAAATAGGCCAAAGATGTTAACATTCACCTTACCTTTCACAGAAAATACACAGATGGTAAACAAACACATGAAAAGACGCTCCAAATTATATGTCGTCAGGGAAATGCTAAAACAACAATGAAATACCACTACACATGTTTAACATGGTCAAAATCCAAAATATCAAATGCTGATGAGGACGTGGAGCAACAGGAAGCCTCATTCACTGTTGGTGGGAATGCAAAATGGTGCAGACACTTTGGAAGACAGTTTGGCAGTTTCTTACAAAACTCAACATACTCTTACTGTACAATTGAAAATTGTGCTTCTTGGGATTTACCAAAGGAGCTGAAAACTTATATCTACACAAAAACTTGCAGATGTATGTTTATAGCAGTTTTACTAATAATTTCTAGAGCTTGGAAGCAACCCCTTAGTGTCCTTCAGTAGGTGAGTAGATAAGCTATGGTACATCAGAAAATAGAATATAATTCAGCACTAAAAAGAAATGAGCTATTAAGCCATAAAAAGGCTTGGAGGAAATTTAATTGCATATTACTAAACGAAAGAAGCCAATCTCAAAAGGCCTCATATTGCCTGACTTGTGGTGGAGCAGTGGATAAAGCATTGACCTGGAACCCTGAGGTTGCCGGTTTGAAACACTGGGCTTGCTCAGTCAAGGCACATATGGGAGTTGATGCTTCCTGCTCCTACCCTCTCCTCTCTTTCTCTCTCTCTCTCCTCTCTAAAATAAAGAAAGTCTTAAAAATATTTTTTTAAAGGCCTCATATTGTATAATTCAAACTAAATGATATTCTGGAAAAGGCAAAACTATGGAGACAGTACAAAGATCAGTTGTTGACATGCATTGGGGAGGCAGACAAGATGTATAGGCAGAGCACAGATAATTTTTAGAGCAGTGAAAAAAACAATGTATGATACTATATATAACGGTGAACACATATCATTATCCATATGTCTAAACCCATATGATCTATAACATGAAGAGTGAACCCTAATGTCAACTATGCACTCTGGGTGATAATGATGTGTCAATGTAGGTTTGTCAAAGTAACAAGTAGAAAACAGAGAGCAAGAAGGTCAAATTAAAGCTACCCATATCAGTATTTACATGAAACATACATTAAACATGTAACTTAAAAGATAGAAACTTTCAGACTGGATAAAACAGCAGAGCCCAACTATATGCTGTCTACAATAGAACACACTTTAATTATAAGGACAATAATATGTTAAAAGTAAAAGATAAAAAAAGATATATTATGCAAAGGTACACATAAAGCTGGTATGGCTGTATAAATATCAGAAAGTAGATCTTAAAATAAGAAACAGTCTTCACAGATGACTTGATTGTTTACATAAAATTAGTAAGAAATCTACAAAATAATTACTAGAATTTAGCAAATTTAGCAATCTCAATATACAAAAATCACTTGTGGTTAGTTTTAAGTACTAGAAAAAACCAATTATAAAATAAAAAATGTAAAAACAATTCAATTTACAATAGTATCAAAAGCATAAAATACTCGTGAATAAAGCTAGCAAAAACTTGCAAGACCTCTTTGTTATCTTTGAATATATGTATCCTGATTTATTGATGTCACCCCATTAAAAAAATAAAATTAAAAAAAAAAAAGAAAAAAAAAATTAAAAAAAAAAAACAACAAAAAAAACTTGCAAGACCTCTAAACTGAAAACTCTGAAATATTGCTAACATAAATTAAAGAACTATATAAATAGAGAAATGTACAATGTTTATGGGTTGGAAGATTCAATTTTTTAGTGTCAATTCACCTTAAAAGGATCAATAAATTCAATGTAATTACAATTTTAAAAATCCAGCACATTTTCAGGTAGAAATTTGCTAAGGTGATTCTAAAACTTCTTTGTAAACACAGAAAACCTAGAATTTCTGACAATCTTAAAAGGACAAACAAATTTGAAGGATTCACATAATCTGATGTCAAGACTTTCCATAAAGCTACAGTAACCAAGACAGTATATATTAGTAAAGGATAGACAGAGTAATGGACCAGAATAATAAATCCAGAAATAGACTCATATTGTACATGTAGATTCTGTTGATTGTTTTACAAACACATCATGGCAATTCAATGAAGGAAGGACAACCTTCTCAACAAATTCTTCTAGCCTGACCAGGCAGTGGCGCAGTGGATAGAACATCAGACTGGGATGTAGAGGACCCAGGTTGAAACTCTGAGGTTGCCAGCTTGAGTGCAGACTCACCAGCTTGAGCATGGGGTCGCTGGCTTGAGCATGGATCATAGACATGACCCCATGGTCGCTGGCTTGAGACTAAAGTTGCTGGCTTGAATCCCAAAGTTTCTGGCTTGAGCAAGGGGTCACTTGCTCTGCTGTAGCACCCCCCCCCCCCATCAAGGCACATATGAGAATGCAATCAATGAACAACTAAGGTGCCGTAACAAAGAGTTGATTCTTCTCATCTCTCTCCCTTCCTGTCTGTCTGTCCCTATCTATCCCTCTGACTCTCTGTCTCTGTCAAAAAAAAATCATTAAGAAGTATACTTAGCAACTCTTGTTATTATTAATTACTATAATATATCAAGGGTTGACCTCAGATGCATTTGGAATTGAACTCAACCAGAAAGCAAGAAAATTTGAAAGGGCAGACAAATGTCCTTAAAACTCTTTAATTACATAATAGCATGCATTTCTAAGTAAGGCCGTGGAAATTTCCAGCATCATTATAAATTAGTCTGAGTATCTGAGGAGGGCATGTAGAGACAGGGGGAAGTTCCAGAACTTCTTACTCACACAGATTTTTGTAAAAGTATTTAGAGGCCCTTGCTGGTTGGCTCAGCGGTAGAGCGTCGGCCTGGCGTGCGGGAGTCCCGGGTTCGATTCCCGGCCAGGGCACACAGGAGAAGCGCCCATCTGCTTCTCTACCTCTCCCCCTCTCCTTCCTCTCTGTCTCTCTCTTCCCCTCCCGCAGCCAAGGCTCCATTGGAGCAAAGATGGCCCGGGCGCTGGGGAACGCTCTGTGGCCTCTGCCTCAGGTGCTAGAATGGCTCTGGATGCAACAGAGTGATGCCCCAGAGGGGCAGAACATCGCCCCCTGGTGGGCATGCCAGGTGGATCCCGGTCGGGCGCATGCGGGAGTCTGTCTGACTGCCTCCCCGTTTCCAGCTTCGGAAAAATGAAAAAAAAAAAAAAAGTATTTAGAAACACTGAAACTTCCCTGGTCTGTAGCTAAGATTCAGTAATGAGCCTGGTTATAATCCTTTGAAATGCCTTGCAAGGGTGTTCCAAATACCATCTGAAGAAAATGGGAAGAGAATGCATGGGAAAGGAAGCCCTGGAGGTTTGTTTCTTTTTACTCTAATAGCAATAAATCTGGAATATTTTTTTACCATTCTTAGCACAGAGTCATAAAAGAAAGAGCAGTATAACATCTTTTAAAAAAAAAAAAAAGAATTGAAAGTACACTGTCTTTCCTGAAATCTTGCAGAGGAGTAACAAAGGAGAATTCCATTTACATGACTTTAAATCCTCTTTCCCTATGTTATTCCTTAAAACTTTCTTCCCACACAGCATGGCAGCTTCGCTTATTCTCTACTTTTCCTCATTAAAAATTCTGAAAATTTGTCCTCAAAACTCAGCTAAGAGGGACGGCTTCCTTTCACCATTACTCTTGTACCTATCCTTCCATTTCTACCAATGGCTCTGACTCCTTAGCAGAAATCAGTCTGTGCTTTCCACTCTATTTACTCAGCTCTACCCACTCCTGCTCACACCACACTAAGCCTAGAAGCTCAGAAAGCAAACAGAATTTTCTTTAGAAGGTGGGAAGCGACATATTTTTCTCTCTGTAATTTTTAAGTATTGGTACAATTATGAGTTATGATGTCATTTTCTCTTCTTAAAGTGTTTGCTGCCAGTGGCTGCCTTTGTGTTGGTCTGTGAAGAGTGCCAAGAAGATCTCCAGCCCCTAATTCGCCCCCCCCTCCAATTACCCATGAGATGCTACAATCACCATTTTTCATTTGTAAATGCTTTCTTTCCTTTACCATCCTCTTTATGATAACAGGAATTTTAGAAGATATTTATCATTTATTCTTCATTATGGGGTGAATCGTGCCCCCTAAATTCATATATTGAAGCTCTAATCCCCAGAACCTCAGAATGTGACTATTTTTTTAAGTGAGAAGAGGGGAGATAGTGAGACAGACCTTCTCACATATGCCCCAACCTGGGATACACCCAGCAACTTGCATGTGGAGCCTATGCTCAAATCAACCAAGCTATCTTCAGCACTAGGCTGACTCTTGAACCAATTGGGCCACTGACTGCAGGATGGGAAGAGAGAGAGAAGGGGGAGAGGGAGGTGAAAAGAAGCAGATGGTCACTTCTCCTCTGTGTCCTGATCAGGAATGAAACCTGGGATGTCCATATGCCAGGCCTATGCTCTATCCACTGAGTAAGCCCTACAGGACCAGAATGTGACTGTTGTAAGAGAACAGGCTTTTAAAGAGGTAATTAAAATTAAATCAGGTGACATGGGTGGACCCTAATCCATTCTGACTTGTGTCCTTACAAGAAGAGGAAATTTGAACATGCAGGAGATAGGTGCCAGTGATGCATGCAGAGAAAAACCCTGTGAAGAAGCAGTTAGAGGGTGGCCATCTGCAAACCAAGGAGAGAGATACCAGAGAAAACCAACCCTGCTAGCACCTTGATCCTGGACTTACAGCCTCCAGAGGTTTAAGAAAATAAATTTCCGTTGTTCAAACAGATAAGTCTATGGTATTTCATTATGGCAGCCTAAGTAGACTAATACCACTCCTTAACATAAATTAGTTTATATAATCCTCTGCTTTTTGCAAACTAGTCAAGGTTTGGAGTAGAAATGAAAAATAGGTTCTTCCCAGGACAGGAAAGATCTTGATTCTCAAAGAACTGTAAGGGTGCTAAGCACTTGAGAGAAGTGATGGATTAGAAGTAAGAAATAGCAAAAGAGGAGTAAGGTTGATATAACATTAATATGAGACATTTATATAGGATTATTTGGTTCCAAAGGACTTTCACATTAGTATTTTACCCTGACAACAATGCTGAGGGGAACACTGTCTCTGTTTCACAGATGAGGAACAAGAGTCTCACAGAAGGTATGTGGATTGCTCAAGGTAATCCTCAGAGCCTGATCACAGACTCACTACCATTGAGTCCCACAGATGACAAATATCTCTGGCTTCCCAGGTTTGCTGTGGCCGCCCTGTGCATCTCGTTAGTGCCTCCACACTGCAGCCTCCCCGCCCTGTGTGATCCTGACTTTTCCAGAAACAAAGGGCCAAACCACCAGTTAACCCAATGGTTTTATACTGCTACCTTCTACCACAATTGGGACTCCTCTCTGGGGCCCTAACTGTGTCCTAGTCCCCCAACAGCCCTTGTAACACCTGATGTAGAGCCTTACACAGATGAACAGAATATTTGCTGATTGAACCAATATGGCCCCATTTTATTTCTTGCAAAAGTGATGTCTATCTTAATCCAAATCCAGTCCCAAAATTTCAAACTAGCATTATGATACAATTTTATTTGTGTGGCAATGTGTTTAGAAAACTCAGAGTTTATTTTCCGATTAAATAAGTGATATAAATACATGCCAAAAGCTATGAACATGAAAAAAAAAAGACATGAGTGTGTTTATAATCATTGACCCCAGAATCTCACTACAAGAAGCATTCCCTAAGCAACCAATTCAACATGAAAGAGCACAAAGATGTTCAGTGATTGTTCTTGTTAAACTTGAAACCTAGATACTATAGAATTGTGCTATAAAGAAAAATGGTCAATGATAAGAAAACAAAAAGGCAATCAACCAAATGGGAGATAATATTCACAAACAACAGCTCTGACAAGAGGTTAATATTCAAAACATCTAAAGAACTCATACAACTCAACAGCAAACAATCCAATTAAAAAATGGGGAGAGGACAGACCTGAAGATGGCAGCAGAGTAGGCAGACGCACAGACTCCCAGCTCACACCACCAAACTGGATTAGAAACTAATTTATGAACAATCAGCATAAAAAAACAAATCTGGACTACAAGAACAGCTTTCAAAAATCAAGGAGCAAAGAAGAAGCCACAACAAACCTGGTAGGGAGCGCCTGAATCTCCCTTGCTTATAGGAACAGAGGGGGGGAGTGAGGCTGGGCTCTCACTCCAAGGAAAAGAGCAGTAAATACTGCTCATAGACACTTGCCTGGTGACCAGGGAACGAGGTGTGTTGAAAGGGCCTGCTTGTCTTCCATAAAGAAAGGAGAGAGAGAGAGATGGATGGTGAGGGGGAGAGGAATATAGGTAATGACATAAAAAGCTGACTCATTCAGTGCTGGAGGCGGCCATAACTGGGGGAGGGGCTGATCCTTCCACAAAGCAAAATACAAAAGTACTTCCAGGTCACAGAGATACAGACATCTCTCCAGCTCCAATCAGCGCAACAAGACACAGCTGAAAACAAGAAGTGGGGGGAGGGGCAGTAACTCAGGTCTCCATGGAGATCTGAGATACACCTCCCCCTACTGAAGCTGAGAAAGCAACCCGCCCCCAGAGAGATTAACTGGCAGAAGAGGACTTCAGAGCCTCAGGTCACACCCATGGCATTCCTGCATGCAGTTTCAAATAAGCCCCCTGCTGACATCAGCAAACAAGACAATCAGCTGTTAAGAAAACAAACAAATCAAGACTTCAAAGCGGCCCAAATCCTAAAGTGGATTACAAATAATAGCTGATGCCAACCCAAGAAGACCTGGAAACAACACAAGTAAAAACTGGAGGCAGACAACACCAAGCCTAGACTCAACCAGCTCTACAAAGAAAACACCTAGACACCCAGACACAATGAGAAGACAAAGAAGTGCAATCCAAATGAAACCACAAGAGACACATTCAGGAGATGAACTGAGTGATATGGAAATAATCAAACATCCGGATGCGGAGTTTAAAATAATGACTGTAAGGATGCTTAGGGATCTTAGAACAACAATGGATGGTCATCACAAACACCTAAATAAAAAAATAGCAAGTATAAAAAAGGATATTGAAATATTAAAAAAGAATCAGTCAGAGATGACAAATACAATATCAGAAATGAAGACCACAATGGGAGTTATTAAAAACAGGATGGATAGAGCTGAGGATCGAATCAGCAAGTTGGAGGACAACTGGAATGAAGTCATGAAAGCAGAGAAGAAAAAAGAAAAGAGACTTAAAAAGTCTGAGGAAACTCTCAGAGAGTTCTGTGATAACATAAAGAGAAATAACATCCGCATCATAGGGGTTCCTGAAGAAGAAGAGAAAGAACAAGGGATAGAGGCTTTATTCAATCATATCATAGCTGAAAACTTCTCTAAATTAATGCAGGAGAAACTCTCACAAATTCAAGAAGCACAGAGAACTCCACTAAAAAGAAACCCAAAGAAACCTACACCAAGACACATCATAATTAAAATACCAAAGCTAAGTGATAAAGAGAAAATATTAAAAGCTGTGAGAGAAACAAAGGCTATCACCTACAAAGGTGCCCCCATAAGGATGACATCCGACTTCTCAACAGAAACACTTGAAGCCAGAAGGGAATGTCAAGAAATATTCAAAGTAATGCAGAACAAGAACCTACAACCAAGACTACTTTATCCAGAAAGGCTATCATTTAAAATTGAAGGAGAAATAAAACGTTTCCCAGACAAAAAAGAAACTCAAGGAATTCATTACAACCAAACCAATGCTGCAGGAAATGTTAAGGGGCATGGGGTAAACAAATCAAAGTGGGAAAAGAATATAGCAAAAGAGGAATACAGCTTTAAAGAATAAAATGGCAATAAACAACTACATATCAATAATAAACTTAAATGTAAATGGATTAAATGATCCAATCAAAAGACATAGGGTAGCTGCATGGATAAGAAAACAGGACCCGTACATATGCTGTCTACAAGAGACACACCTTAAAACAAAAGGTGCACATAGGTTGAAGGTAAAAGGATGGAAAAACACATTTCATGCAAATGGAAATGAAAAAAAAGCTGGGGTAACAATACTTATATCAGACAAAATGGACTTTAAAACAAAGAATATAGTAAGAGATAAAGAAGGCCACTACATAATGATAAAGGGGGCAATCCAACAGGAAGATATAACTATTATAAATATCTACGCACCTAATATAGGAGCACCTAAATATATAAAGCAGACTTTGATTGATATAAAGAGCGAGATCAACAGCAACACTATAATAGTAGGGGATTTTAATACCCCACTAACATCACTAGATAGATCCTCAAGAAAGAAAATTAACAAAGAAACAGCAGATTTAAAGGACACACAAGATCAACTCGATTTAATAGATATCTTTAGAACCTTTCACCCTAAAGCAGCAGAATATACATTCTTTTCAAGTGCTCATGGTACATTCTCTAGGATAGACCACATGTTAGGGCACAAAAGTGGTCTCAAAAAATTTAAGAAGATTGAAATCATATCAAGCACTTTCTCTGATCACAATGACATGAAACTAGTAATCAACCACAACAGAAAAGCTCAAAAATTCTCAAACACATGGAAACTAAATAGCAGGTTGTTAAATAACGAATGGATTAAGAATGAGATCAAAGAAGAAATAAAAAAATTTCTAGAAATGAATTATAATGAGCATACAACAACTCAAAATTTATGGGACACAGCGAAAGCAGTACTGAGAGGGAAGCTCATAGCACTACAGGCACACTTTAAGAAGCTAGAAAAAGCTCAAATAAACAACTTAACCCTGCATCAAAAAAACTAGAAAAAGAACGGCAAGTAAAGCCTAATGTAGTAGAAGGAAGGAAATAATAAAGATCAGAGCAGAAATAAATGACATAGAGACTAAAGAAACAATACAGAGGATCAATGAAACTAGGAGCTGGTTTTTTGAAAAGGTAAACAAGATTGATGAACTTTTAACTAGATTCACCAAGAAAAAGAGAGAGAGGACTCAAATAAATAAAATTAGAAATGAGAGTGGAGAAATAACAACTGACACAACAGAAATACAAAGGATTGTAAGAAAATACTATGAAGAACTGTATGCCAAAAAACTAGACAACCTAGATGAAATGGACAAATTCCTTGAAACATACAATCTTCCAAAAATCAATCTGGAAGAATCAGAAAACCTAAACAGACCGATTACACCAAATGAGATTACATCAAAACAGTTATCAAAAAACTTCCAACAGGCCCTGGCCGGTTGGCTCAGCGGTAGAGCGTCGGCCTGGTGTGCGGGGGACCCGGGTTCAATTCCCGGCCAGGGCACATAGGAGAAGCACCCATTTGCTTCTCCACCCCCCCTCCTTCCTCTCTGTCTCTCTCTTCCCCTCCCGCAGCCAAGGCTCCATTGGAGCAAAGATGGCCCGGGCGCTGGGGATGGCTCCTTGGCCTCTGCCCCAGGTGCTAGAGTGGCTCTGATCACGGCAGAGCGACGCTCCAGAGGGGCAGAGCATCGCCAACTGGTGGGCAGAGCGTCGCCCCTGGTGGGCGTGCCAGGTGGATCCCGGTCGGGCGCATGCGGGAGTCTCTCTGACTGTCTCTCCCCGTTTCCAGCTTCAGAAAAATACAAAAAAACAAAAACAAACAAAAAAAAACCTCCCAACAAAGAAGAGTCCTGGGCCAGATGGCTTCACAAGTGAATTCTACCAAATTTTCAAAGAAGAACTAACTCCTATCCTTCTCAAGTTATTTCAAAAAATTCAAGAGGAAGGAAGACTTCCAAGCTCCTTTTATGAGGCGAGCATAATTCTGATTCCAAAACCAGGCAAAGACAATACAAAGAAAGAAAATTATAGGCCAATATCCCTGATGAATATAGATGCTAAAATCCTCAACAAAATATTAGCAAACTGGATCCAACAATATATGGAAAAAATTATACACCATGATCAAGTGGGATTTATCCTGGGGAGGCAAGGCTGGTACAATATTCTTAAATCTATCAATGTTATTCATCACATAAACGAAAGGAAGGAGAAAAACCACATGATAATTTTTAATAGATGCAGAAAAAGCATTTGATAAAATCCAGCACCCATTCATGATCAAAACTCTCAGCAAAGTGGGAATACAGGGAACATACCTCAACATGATAAAAGCCATCTATGACAAACCCAGAGCCAACATCATACTCAATGGGCAAAAATTAAAAGCGAACCCCTTAAGATCAGGAACAAGGCAGGGGTGCCCCCTTTCACCACTCTTATTTAACATAGTCCTGGAAGAAGAAATAAAAGGCAATCAAGTTGGAAAAGAAGTAAAGCTACCATTATTTGCAGATGATATGATATTGTATATAGAAAATCCTAAAGTCTCACTCAAAAAACTACTGGACCTGATAAATGAATTTAGCAAGGTGGCAGGATATAAAATTAATACTCAGAAATCAGAGGCATTTTTATACACCAACAGTGAACAGTCAGAAAGAGAAATTAAGGAAACAATCCCCTTCACTATTACAACCAAAAAAATAAAGTACCTAGGAGTACATTTAACCAAGGAGACTAAAGACTTGTACTCGGAAAATTATAAAACATTGATAAAAGAAATCAAAGAAGATACAAACAAGTGGAAGCATATACCATGCTCATGGTTAGGAAGAATAAACATCATTAAAATGTCTATATTACCCAAAGTAATTTATAAATTCAATGCAATACCAATTAAAACACCAATGACATACCTTAAATATATAGATCACATATTCCAAAAATTTATATGGAACCAAAAGAGAACACGAATAGCCTCAGCAATCTTAAAAAAGAAGAATAAAGCGGAGATATTACACTTCCTGATATCAAGTTATACTACAAGGCCATTGTACTCAAAACAGCCTGGTATTGGCATAAGAACAGGCACATAGATCAATGGAACAGAACCGAGAACCCAGAAATAAACCCACAGCTCTATGGACAACTGATATTTGACAAAGGAGGTAAGGGCATACAATGGAGTAAAGACAGCCTCTTCAACAAATGGTGTTGGGAAAATTGGACAGCAACCTGCAAAAAAAATGAAACTAGACCACCAACTTACACCATTCACAAAAATAAACTCAAAATGGATAAAAGACTTAAATGTAAGCCGTGAAACCATAAGCATCTTAGAAGAAAACATAGGCAGTAAGCTCTCCAACATCTCTTGCAGAGATATATTTGCTGATTTATCTCCATGGGCAACTGAAACAAATGGGACTATATCAAACTAAAAAGCTTTTGCACAGCCAAAGACAATAAGAATAGAATAAAAAGACAAACTACACAATGGGAAAACATATTTGACAGTACGTCTGATAAGGGGTTAATAACCAAAAATTTATAAAGAACTTGTAAATCTCAACACAGAAAGACAAACAATCCAATCAAAAAATGGGCAAAAGAAATGAATAGACACTTCTCCAAAGAGGATATACAGATGGCCAATAGGCATGTAAAAAAATGCTCAACATCATTAATCATTAGAGAAATGCAAATTAAAACTACAATGAGATATCACCTCACACCTGTTAGAATGGCGCTCATCAACAAAACAACACAGAATAAGTGCTGGCGAGGATGTGGAGAAAAGGGAACCCTCCTGCATTGCTGGTGGGAATGCAGACTGGTGCAGCCTCTGTGGAAAACAGTATGGAGATTCCTCAAATAATTGAAAATTGAACTGCCTTTTGACCCAGCCATCCCACTTTTAGGAATATACCCCAAGGACACCATAGAACGGTTCCAGAAGGAGAAATGCACCCCCATGTTTATAGCAGCATTGTTCACAATAGCAAAGATATGGAAACAGTCCAAGTGTCCGTCAGAGGATGAGTGGATTAAAAAGCTTTGGTACATATATACTATGGAATACTACCCAGCCATAAGAAATGATGACATTGGATCATTTACAATAACATGGATGGACCTTGATAACATTATACGGAGTGAAATAAGTAAATCAGAAAAAAACTAAGAACTATATGAACCCATGCATAGATGGAACATAAAAATGAGAATCAGAGACATGGACAAGAATGTGATGGTAACAGGTAGTGGGGTGGAGGGGTGGGGAGGGGGCGAAGAAGGAGAGGGAGGGAATGGGGGGAGGGTAGGGGCACAAAGAAAACCAGATAGAAGGTGACGGAGGACGATTTGACTTTGAGTGAGGGGTATGCAGCATAATCAAAGGTCAAAATAATCTGGAGATGTTTTCTCAGAACATATGTACCCTGATTTATCAATGTCACTGCATTAAAATTAATAAAAATAAGATTTAAAAAATGGGGAGAGAACCTGAACAGACAACTCTCTCATGAAGACATACAAACAGCAAACAGATTTATGAAAAGTTGTTCATCTTCACTAGCTATTAGAAAAATGCAAATTAAAACTACAATGAGATACCATTCCACACTTGTTAGATTGACTTATTGAAAAGACAGGTAATAAATGTTGGAGAGGGTTTTGAGAAAAAAGAACCCTCACTCACTGCTGGTGGGAATGTAAACTGGTATAGCCACTATGGGAAACAGTATGAAGTTTCCTCAGAAAATTAAGAATAGAGTTACCATATGATCCAGCAATCCCTCTACTGGGTATCTACCCAAAAAACTCAAAGCACTTGTTCACAAAGACATATGCATCCCTATGTTCATTGCAGCATTATTCATAGTGGCCAAATCATAGAAGCAACCAAAGTGTCCCTTGATAGAGAATTGGATAAAAAAGGTGTGGTACATATATACAATGATGTACTGCTCAGCCATTAGAAATGATGACATAGTGCCATTTGCTACAATATGGATGGACCTTGAGAATATTATGCTAAGTGAAATAAGTTAGAAAAATCTAAGAACGATATGATTTCACTCATACGTGGGCTATAAAACTGAGATTCATAGACATAGACAAAAGTGAGATGGTTACCAGAGGGAGGGGCTAAGGGGTAAGGGGGTAGAGAGGAGCAAATATCTGATTGGAGAGTGGTTTGACTTTGACATCGGGTGATGGGCACACAACGCAAATAATAGATCACGTGCCATGGAGATGTACACCCAAAACTTATGTGTTCCTGTGGACTAATGTCACCCCGTTGAGTCTAATTTTTAAATAAAAAATAATATATTTATGTTCATTACAAAAGAAAAATGGATAAATAAGAGAAATTGGGGTTTTGTAAAATTATGCAAATATTAAAAATGACTATGATGTTTCCTGGGAAATATTTGTAACATAAGGTTAGGCAGAGTCAGAAGATGTATCTGCTATATGGACCAAGATGCTGCTATATTATTTTTAAAGTAAAAATGAAAACAAAAGTGATGCTAATTTTAGTTAGTTCTTTGCATCAGTGCAAAGAAGCCCTTTAAGTCATATGCAGTTAATCTAATCATTACATCCTCAGTGCTAGGGCCTGAAGACAGATTATGCAGAACACCAGATCCTCTCTTCAGTTAACATTATTGTAAACCAAGATCTATGGGTGTCGATAAATACTTAAATTTTTTTTAAAAAAATACTGCCCGTGGAGTGCAGTAAAACTTGGGCGTTCGCAGATGGAGATAAGTAAGTACCCTGAAACTTGGAAAGTGGGGCTCCCAGTGGGGAAGTTCTACCACAGGCACAGGAGTACATTGATGTGGCCTAACCTTTCAGCTCTTATACCTTTTATGTGGGCAGTGGGAAAAGGAGACAACTATCACTTATTACTAAGCCTGAAAATCCCTAGGGCTTTGCCAGCCACTAAGAGAGCATTAAATTGAGCTCTTCTGATGTTGAAAATGTTTCACATCTTATTTCATGGGGTTTTTTTTAATTCCATGCTGTGTTTCAGTAAGAACAATACAGATTCTGTATCTGTGGCTCCAGTCAGATATCCAGCAGTACAAATTAGCTTGAAGTTACACATCCTGAACAAAAGAGGTTGAGTAAAAGAGGAGGGGCCGAGGGAGAGGAAGGAGAAGAAACAAAGATCAGAACAGGGCCCTGGCCGGTTGGCTCAGTGGTAGAGCGTCGGCCTGGCGTGCAGAGGTCCCCCGTTCGATTCCCGGCCAGGGCACACAGGAGAAGCGCCCATCTGCTTCTCCACCCCTCCCCCTCTCCTTCCTCTCTGTCTCTCTCTTCCCCTCCCGCAGCCAAGGCTCCATTGGAGCAGAGATGGCCCGGGTGCTGGGGATGGCTCCTTGGCCTCTGCCCCAGGTGCTAGAGTGACTCTGGTCACAGCAAAGCGACGCCCTGGGAAGGGGCAGAGCATCGCCCCCTGGTGGGCGTGCTGGGTGGATCCCGGTCAGGCGCATGCGGGAGTCTGTCTGACTGTCTCTCCCCGTTTCCAGCTTCAGAAAGATACAAAAAAAAAAAAAAAAGAGCAGAACAGCATGCCGCCTTCAATGTTCACCTGCTTCAGAGGGAGAGTAAAAGCAGGCAGGAATGCGCAGCCACAGATTGTTGAATTGTTACCAGCATCATGCTTTTCAGCAACATTTCAGCAGTTTGAAACACTTTTTACAGCGAAGCCATTATAACGAACTCCCCATACAACCTTTAACCACCTCAAGGTAACACTCAGTTAATTTTAAATATTGGTATAAAATTCAACTTAAGCAATTAGAAAAAGGAAAAAATGATACCACACATTCCTCTATGGTGTGATTAACGTCTCCCTTAGGTGCTTGCTTCACCTAAAAGTTTAATGGCTTTCACCTGTATCTTCCATTTCTTATGGTGACTTGACGCATCTGGCAGAAGACAATACAGTAATGCTGAAAAAGCCTCTATGCAGTCCTGTTAGTGTCGAAAAGAACCTAAAAGCTGGGACCAGTAAAATCCACAGAAATTCACTCTTGCCTTTAAGAACTTTTGAAAACCATTAAAAAAGAAGAGAAAGAAAAAAACCAACTGGGCAGGAACCTAAATTCTGAGGCCAAATGTCAAAGTCAGCTTTGGTAGTTCTCAGTGACAGTGGGGAAGTTTCCAAGATGTGGGATGGGAAGGAGAAGGGTGGTCAGAGATGTTTCTCTTGTTGGCTTTTATGTCTCACTGATTTTCATCTTCCACACCCTGCAGCACTTCTTTTTTTTTTTTTTTTCCTTTTCTGAAGTTGGAAACGGGGAGGCAGTCAGACAGACTCCTGCATGCGCCTGACTGGGATCCACCCGGCACACCCACCAGGGGGCGATGCTCTGCCCATCTTGGAGCGTCTCTCTGCCGCAATCAGAGCCATTCTAGTGCCTGAGGCAGAGGCCACAGAGCCTTCCTCAGCGCCCGGGCAAACTGCTCCAATGGAGCCTTGGCTGCGGGAGGGGAAGAGAGAGACAGAGAGGAAAGAGAGGGGGAGGGGTGGAGAAGCAGATGGGCGCTTCTCCTGTGTGCCCTGGCCGGGAATCGAACCCGGGACTCCTGCACACCAAGCTGACACTCTACCACTGAGCCAACCGGCCAGGGCCTGCAGCACTTCTTTATTTGCTTCACCATCACCCTGCATGTCTGAGGTCTCTAGTGTCAGATTATCACCTAACAACTGCATAAGTGTAGAGTCCCTATAACTTTCTTCACTAAGTGTATCCAGTTCTGCAATTGGATCCTCAGAAGCTGCTTTTGCCAACCTACAGGCATGGTCAGGAGAATTAAGATTTTCATAGAATGTGGAACAATTGAGAGTAAGACCTAAGCGAATGGGATGCGTTGGCGGAAGTTGTGTCATCGCAATATCCTTATAATCCACTAAGCTCTTCTCTGCAGCCTCCTTCCTGTCATTCCTTGTGGCAAATTCAGTCAGACACCTGTGGTAGTCTTGTTTCATTTTCTAATGGAAAACCCTGGACTTGCCAGTGTTAGCTACTGGAATGAGGTGTTTGTCCAGTACATCCAGAATATCACAACAGATTAACTTTGGATCTGTCACAACCATTGGCCGATATTCCCAAATCATCTTTAGTTTATCTTTTCCTCCCTTGTTTTCTTTGTTCAATGCTGCTGGTTATTCTCCAGGAAGCTCTTCTAGCTGCAACCACATTTTTATACGTAACAGGTAGGTGGTTTCTTTCCTCAACTGTCAACTCCACATCCATCCCTGCTACTTCCATCACTGATTCCACCATTTCCTTGTATAACTCAGCCTGCTGGGCCCGCTTTGCCTGGTACACCAGATCCCCCCAATCGTCCAGAGTGGCAGCGGGTCCAGCATCTGTGCCTCCTGTGGCAGCAGATAGTGTCCTGACTCACTCAGTCCCTGGTTTCTCTATGAGTAAATTTTTATTTATTTATTTAGTGACAGAGACAGAGAGAGGGACAGTGAGAGGGACAGATAGGAACAGACAGACAGGAAGGGAGAGAGATGAGAAGCATCAATTCTTTGTTGCAGCACCTTAGTTGTTCATTCATTGCTTTCTCATATGTGCCTTGACTACAGCAGATCGAGTGACCCCTTACTCAAGCCAATGACTTAGGGGTTTCAAACCTGGGTCCTCTGTGTCCTAGGGGCCATTGTTTGCTCTATCCACTGCACCACCACCTGGTCAGGCCTCTATGAATAAATTTGAAAGACACAGGCTCGTGCTCCACTCCCTTCTCACATCCCACTTTCATCACTGTCTCTGAAACACTGTCACGGGCATGTCTTACCACATTATGGATTTGTTGCCTCTTACTCACCTGAAGTATAACACTTCATGGGTGCTTCTGGCTTCTTCGGTGAGTCTAGTAAAATAACTGATAGCCACCTTCCTCTGGCTTGTGTCACCAAACAGGTTTGGGGAGAAAGGTGAGTGAGCATAAGGGACTTCAGACCCTCCTCTCTTTTCACTGTTATTTTATTTTCTGCTTTCCTTCCATTGGGTTGCTGGATATTCAACTTCTCCATCTCATTCGCCATGCCCTAGCTAAGTCAGGAAAGATTAGGCATTTGTAGGATAGACAGCAATAGATTTAGGGATTCAAACCAGCTTTTTGGACTCCCAGGCATCTGCTCTCACCTTTCAAGTATTAGAACATGTCATCAACCCCTGTTGAGTAAACAAGTGTGTTTAGGTTTGCTCACATGTATTTTGCATTGGTGCAGGGCAGCACCACGTGTGTGTGGTCTGTAAAAGGCTGTGAGTGCTTGCCCTCAGGGCGGCAGATTGCAAATTGTGAATTGCCTTCCTGCTTGAGAGGGGCCATTGTTTGCTATTATTTGCTGGAGAAGGGTTGCCCCCCCCCTCCAGCCTGTTTTGCTGGGGAGTCTAGAGAAAGATGGCATGCTGAGGGGCATGGGAGCCCTGAGATTTCTGCCTGGCCTGTTTGGCTGGGGAGTGCTGAGGCTGGTGGGGTCTGTGAGTCTAAGGAAGTCCGGAGAGAGAAAGGGAAGCCGTCTTCCCAGCCTGTTTGCTCATCTGCCACTAGGAGACTTGAATAAACGGGATGGCCCTCCCATTTTCTTGCTCCACTGTTCCTTTACCATCTGCCTGAATGCAGTGTGAACCTGCATGGCCACGGCATCAGCCACTGGCCTTAGAACCACCATTATTATCCCCAGAGAAACAAATGTGCAGCTTCTATTGCTTGAGTCTCAAATAAAATATGAAAAATGTGGTGAAATGAAGTACTCTCTTTTCTACCTGTAAGTTGCCACATCACACAGTAAGAAGAATAGTGGCAAGAGATCCAGGGGTTCTTAATTAGATGTCGAATCCTGACACCCCTTTAATTTGTTTGCCAGTTCCCTCTATATAAAGCTACCCCTTTATATTGTTTTTATCTTTTTTTTTAAAGGAGTAAATCTAAAATGAGTTTTGTGCTGAGATATTTTTGTGTCCCTTGAGTTAACTAGAAATATCAATACTTGGAGATTATTTGATTTGGAAGAGTGATCTCTAATTTGGATTCTCTCCAACCAGTAGGACTTATGCCGAAGTTTCTTTACAGCTGTGCTTCTCAAACTTTAATATGCACACAAGTCCCTTTGTGGGGAGGGGGGCTTCTTAAATACTCATTTGGATTCAATAAGTGAGTGTGGAGGCTAAGACAATGTTTGAAGAGCTTCCACGTGCTGCTGGTGCTACAACCACACCCTCAGAGTAGCAATGGTTGTGCAGCCTCCCTCTCTAGCTGCCCTCTTCCTAAGCTGTCTCTGTCTCCCCAGGAGACAGTGAGCAGGGGCCCTCAGGTGCTATGCAACCTGCTTACACAGCATTTTGTTCCCAGACACTATCCTCAGTATCTACAAGGGCGCAGTGAAAATTTAATTGGCTGGAGGAAAGATGGGTGGGTGAAAAATGGTTGTGGGCTAGGTGGTATATTTTTGTCTGATGTTGTTTAAAATGAGAAAGAACTCATCTGGCCCTGTGGCCCATATGAGCAACATGAAAGATAAACAAAAGGAAGGGGCTTCAAAAGGATGTGGACAGAGTCTGAGATGTTTCTTTGCTCTGAGGGTGAATCAAGGTCAAGTTGTGTTTACTCAGAGCCCAGCCAGCACTCTTCCCAAAACTGAGTAAATGGCTTCATCTTTGTGCCTTTCCTCTTCTCCATCTATATCTCCACACATGTGGGATGAACATCAGAAAAACTCATTAAGCATAGAAACTTCTAGATGATGATTTACTAAGCTTTATACAAGGAATATAGAAGTACACCAAGAGCTTGTGGCATCTGATAAAGAAATGATCTGGTTTTTGACCTAAAGCCATTCATCTTCTATGCTAGATCTAAGAAGAACCACAATATACCTAATGTGAAAGATAATATCCAACTTTCTTAGGAAACCCAACCAGCAGAAACGAAGTGTTTCTGGTGCAAAATACCATAGTACATGTTGAATATAACTTTGAGATCTGGGAGAAACCCAGATCATTTGGGTCAACCTCCATATTTTGTGGATGAGGAAACTGAGGCTGTGTGTCATTCCTTGAGTTGTGGCAACCCTGATTCCCAGTTCAGTACTTTCTTATCATGTACAATCATAATCTTCAGGGAATGAGTGTGCTTTTTACCCAGCTGTGGCAAGTTCTCTCTATCTGAGAAGTAGAGCTATCTCTAAACTATCTGGGTCACTGGAAAGTGTTTGTGAAATGTTGTGGTTTAATTCAGATCACTATCTTTAAAGAAGTCAAAAAGTTCAGGTCCTTCAATTGGGGACATTTATGTAATAGTAACTATGATATCTGAGCCCTACCTGTGTGCCGCTACTTTGTCTAGATCGCCTTTAAGTTCCCTACACCCCTGAAAGGT
This sequence comes from Saccopteryx leptura, assembly GCF_036850995.1. NCBI lineage: Eukaryota > Metazoa > Chordata > Mammalia > Chiroptera > Emballonuridae > Saccopteryx > Saccopteryx leptura. The sequence goes on along the minus strand of NC_089507.1, from coordinate 110,371,391 downwards.
AGATATTGTCGTCCTAACTTCACATAGCAGGAAATTGAAGTTCAGAGAGAGGTGGTGGGACAAGAATCACAGGAAAGCCTACTATTGTTGCCCTCTTTTCTGCCTTTTAAATTTTTTTACGTTTTCTTTCAGGAAATCCTTTCAAGTAGCAAACGTAAATGTGTAAGAAAGAAAAAAGGCTGAAGAGGACAGAAGTGTGTACAGAAGATTTGTATTGACTTTAGGAAACCATAAAAGCTCAGAGGGTGATGTCATTGGCTTTGTGCAAGAGTGAAATTCCCTGATCCCCTAGTTTTTGTGAGCAGTGTATTATAATTATTTCTGCCATATTTCAAATGAGACATTGGAGTACCAGGAGGTTTGATAAATTGCCTGAGGTAATCTCTAGCGAGGTCACACAGCTAGAGGACCCACCATACTGGGGCTGGGAGTCTTGTCAAGGCTTCTGAGCCCATGCTATTAGCAATGCTGCCATGCTATCTCTCTCGGATCTGTATGTCTAGCCGTGAGCTCTAGTCTGGACATATTCTGTGCCCTTCTGCCTTTCCACTCAGCTATCCTTCGGGACTGCAACTTTGTTCATAACTTTGTTCTTAGGTAAATATACTATTTCTTCTACTTAACATTGCCATTGAGGTTTTAGCCAATGCGATCAGATAAAATAATGTAGAGGCATAAATTTGGAAATAAAAGAAATAAAATTATCTCTGTAAATTATAAGTATCTAGTAAACCCAAAAAAATCAATGATGAAAGTAATAAAATAATTTTGAAAGATAGCAATCCATAGTGATACTAAAAAATCATGGGGTGGGAAAGGAAGGGGAGAAAACCCTCTTTTACAAGATAATTCCAGCTAAGGAATGCAGAAAGATGGCTCTTAGTAGATTACTTTTTCTTTTTTAAGAGTGTATTTATTGATTTTAGAGAGAGAGGAAAGTGAGAGAAAAGTGGTGGAGAAGGAGAAGGAAGCATCAGCTCATAGTTGTTGCTTCTTGTATGTGCCTTGACCAGCAAGCCTGGGTTTCAAACCAGCAACCTGAGCATTTCAGGTCAATGCTTTACCCACTGAACCACCACAGGTCAGGCTCGCAGTGGAATTAAATGCAGAAAGATCAGTGGTGGGATTCAGCCCATTCACACTGGATCGGCAGAACTGATAGTTAATTTTTTGGTTGAGTTTGGTAAACCAGTTGTTAAAATGGCACTTGTAATCAGGGTTCTCTCTAAGGCGGGCACCTGGGAAATCACAAGTTTACATTCCTTACTGTTTTTTAATGTTCATCTGCGCAACAGCATATTCTAAGCATCTATAGTGATGTTCATTCCATCCGTAGATGGGAAAGATTTGATGGAACCATGCTTATAATATTTATTTATTCATTTCATAAAACTCATTATACCTTTGATGAAACACTACATTTTAATTCCCTCGCATTTTTTACTTCAATAAACAAATATATAACTTAAAGTGAAAAAGTGCCACACAACTGGGGGTGACAGGCTGTCATTTGTTTCAGCTTTGTGTTATGCAATAGGAAAATATCTTAAAAGATTTATTATTTTTTGTCAGGTATTTTTCAATATTTTTCATTAATATTTTAAAACTCTTTCATATAATCTAGTTTTATATACCTCTTTTATTGTTCTTATTTTAGTATTAAATGCATGAAACAATAAACTACCTTTTGGTGTATCTTTTTTTATACCTAAAACAGTCATTAGGGCAGAGAACCAGTTGTTAAATTATTTGAATCCCATCACTGAGAAAGATAGATCTCAGGGGAATTAAGTTGAGTGAAAAAAGCCAATTTCAAAGGTTACATATTATATAACTCCATCTGTACCTGTATAGCATTCTTAAAATGACAAATTATGGAAATGGAGAATATTTTAGTGGTTGTCAGGGATTAGGAAGGAAGGAAGTGGGTGGCTGTGGCTACAATGGGGTAGCAGGAGGGATCCTTATGATGGGGACCATTGTGTATCTTAACTGGGGTGGTGGTCATGTGAATCCACACACATGATAAAGTTGCATAGAACTAAATATACACACACATTATTGAGTTTATATAAAGTTGGTACAATCTGAATTGATTGATAGATTGTATCAATGTCAATTTCTGGATTGTCATATTATGCTATAGTTGTAGGGAAAACTGAATGAAGACTATATTGGATCTCTGTTATTATTTACTACTGCATATGGATCTACAATTATCTTAAAGTTAAATGTTAAAAACAAATACACAAATAATCCTCTGATCCTCTTCTTGGACTTGTTTCTCTTAATGACCCTCATATTTCTATCATGTGGGTCTCCCAAGCTTGACCTTTCTGCATCCTTTTTAAATTCCACCTCTCCTTTACCCCCATATTATATCATTCCCAAGAGTCATTTTCACCTGCACAATACTCTTGTTCACATCTCCTCTCATCTCAACTTTCACCACCTCCTAACTGCTCACCTGCCATAACAATAGCATCTTATTATTTTCTCTCTGCCTTCCATTTTTCCATCCCTCCAATGTCTTTAAAATGTTATCAAATCAAGCATCCAAAAGCACAGAACTGACTGTACTAGTAGCATAATACATGGCCTAGAGATGAAGTTTCATGTGTTTTCCACCTGTGTGATTCATCTCTGGTTATAAAAACAAGCCTCCTTTCCTTTTCTTTTGATCCAGGAAGTGGGTTTGTCTAACACGGACTAAGTTTTTGTTGGAAGAGATTGACTGCACTTTGTTACTTTACTTTGGCGATTGAGCTTGCCAATCAAAGAGCAGATGGCAGATTCCTCAGAATCATTAACCAGCATATGACCATAGGAGCATTTTAGGCACCCCAAGTCATTGCCTTTGGCCATGGGTCTTCTGACATGGTGCCCCCTTGACGGGGAATCCTGCCCATGTCTGTGAGCCAGACAAGGAGAAAGGTTGCTCTTGACTGTACCATGTTTGAAGGATGAATAGGGGTTCCCTGGCAGTTTCAGCAGAATAGGTCACCTGGCAGAAGGAATGGTGTGTTCAGGGAACTATAAGTAGAATGTTTTGCTGGAGTGTGAATTGCAAGATTATGAATGACAGAAACATATCAGTGGAAATAATGAAAGCAAAAGGATCTTGAAATCCATAAAATGCCCCATAAATCCTATTTGGTGCCTTTTTAACCCCTCAAGCAGTGCTGGTTTTAGGACAAAATAAAATATGTAGTATTACTTTATGAGTTGGAAAAATTATTTAAAATGTTCATTACTTAAAGCTTGATTGTGTCAGAGCAAGGAAATGGAGTTTCTTTTGAATTCATCTTCTAAGAACTATTTATGAGAACTCTATATCAGTTTTCTTTATCACACCTATATTCACATGAATGGTTTGTAATGAATTTTAATTCTATTAAAATATGGTCAATTTCCTGATCACTGCCAACCAGGCCGTCATGGCTTCATTTGAATACTTCTAGTTCCTTTTGGTTGTTATTGGTTATTCACATCACCTATTATTTATTTAAACTATTTCATCAACACCAGCAGCAGTAGGCACTGAACAAATGGTTGGGAATATTGGCAGAGGTAATACTGTTCATTCATTCATTCAAACAAATCTTTTTGTTCAGCAAGGACAAATGCCGAGGGAAATGTTGCACAATCTAAGTTTGGTGTCGCAGGGCTGGGTCCTGGGGCAACAGGGTCAAGGGAAGTTACTGTCATCAAAAAAAGGTGCCTGGTTCCCTGGGGAAATGAGAGGGGAGGCTGTGTGCCCAGAAGGAGGAGATCTTGTGCAATTGGGCACATTCTGCGGTAATTAGTATCAATCATCTCTATGATATCTGACCCCACAGTTCCTGAGGCCTGTCTGGGCTTAGCGGATCAAATAGTCAGAGTTTCCACTAAAAATGAGTGACTCACAGGGTAAGACCCTTCTGGAAAACAACTTGTGCCTTACTCAACACTTGTTACCAAGAATTACAGGGGAGTGGGAGTGGGAATCCAGTTATTTTCTCTTTACCTTAGAAGGAAAAAAGAAGACAGGCAACCAAAAATATTCCTCCCAGCAGTTGTCTCTAAATTGAAATTGTCATGTTTGGGGATCTCAGAGGCTGCTGCAAGTGAAATATTGGAACTGGTTATTTTATGTCTCTGTTAGGCTTCTCAGTTGATAACAAGCTTCCTTACGTGAAAGGGTTAACCACAAGTTCACCACAGAATGTCAACTGATGAAAATTAAAGGGTTATCAGATAAGAAAAACAAGGGGGTAGAAATACACTTTTGTTCTTTCTCTGAACTCTAACAGCAGTTTTCTTTCAAATCTTTGAAACCGATTTCTTGGGACAGAATAATATTTTTAGTAGAAATATGTTACATGGGTGAATCTCACCGACAGTCTCCTGCAAGGAGAATTTACTGCAAAATTAGACCACAGAGCTAAGGATATTTTCAACTGGATGGCTATAGACTTTCCCCTCAGATTTTAAAGAATACCAGATAGATAAGTATGATGCCAGATAGATATGTAAGACCAGAGGGAAACAAAGAAAAGAAGGACAAAAGAGAAAAGGCATGTGAAGCAATGGAGACTTCAGCAACAAAGTGCTTCTCCTCAGAACCATAGCCCAGTCTGGGTGGGAGGCAAGGGCCAGCCATGTTGTCACAGGCCATAACTGTGTCCAGCACACCAAATCCACATGTACAAAACATGGGATGACCCTAGATCAAATGTTGCCATCACCCACCCCTCCTTGCCACCTCCACACCCATCTCCCAGAAGTGATGCTTGGACCCCTCACTCTGAGATACTCCCGCTCTGAAGAATTGCACTCAGTTGTAAATAAGACACAAGTGTATGTACTGTTTAGACTGAATGTTTGTACTATCACCCAGCCCTCCAATTTTGTAAGTCAAATCCCTACTGTCCAATATAATGGTATTAGAAGGTGGGGCCTTTAGGACAAGATGAGGTCATGAGGATAAAGCCTCATGAATGGGATTCATGCCCTCCTAAGGGTCCCAAGAGAGCCGGCTTCTTCTCTCTGCTGTCTGCCATGTGGGGACACAGTGAGAAAGTGGCTGTCTCTGACCCTGAGGCAGATCTTCACCAGACACCCCCCCACACACACAATGTTGGACCCCTGACTTCAGACTTCCAGTGGGATGATGGGGTGGGCAACACAAGGTAGGGAGGAGGTATTGTTAAGATTGTCTAAACTGATATAAAAAATCCTCTCTAGTTCTCCAGGGACCAGACTCAGAAAAGCCAACTTAACTTAAAGGTTTTTTGTCAAGTTCAGTCTGTAGACTCAGAGTGGGCCACCCTCCCTCAGCCAGTTCTGAAGGAAACAGCCTTCATGTTCCCCAGCACTCCCTATAAAGTATTGGGAGTCCTTTCTCAATCCATCCCCACTTTACATATGTTCTCAGTTAGTACACGAAACCATGGGTTCTGATCTTTTCAGTAAGCGGGCGCCGTTCTCTACAACACTTCAGAGTTAGTGTGACACAGGCAGTGATCCTGCAATGGGCTTTAATATTGGGCTTTTATAGAATTTAAATCCTTGCCTGACCTGTGGTGGCGCAGTGGATATAAAGCATCGACCTGGAAATGCTGAGGTCACCAGTTCGAAACCCTGGGCTTGCCCGGTCAAGGCACATATGGGAGTTGATGCTTCCTGCTCCTCCCCCCCTTCTCTCTCTTTCCTTTCTAAAAAATGAATAAATAAATAAAAAAATTAAATAAAAAAAAAGAATTTAAATCCAAGGTGGCTGCATTTTCTAAGGACATAGGAACCTAAGATCTTTTACCATGATTCGCTGGGAATTGTTTCTTGCTAAAAAGTAACAAAGAGAACACATCAAGGATGTGATAATTAATGTGTGAACTAGATATATTTCCTTCCTTGCTGTTAAACCAATAGCTTCAGTCCTGCTTATGAATGGACCCCAGACAAGTAGGGGAGCTTGCCACAGCCACGGGAGGTCAAATGAGGTAGTCAGCATGATGTTGAAGAGATGTTATTTTTCACTCCACTATAGGGCAAATATTTATTAAGCCATAGAATGTCAGGACTGAAAGAGGGCTTAAGAACCCCCTCTCTCAATCTACTTCATTGCATAAGAGGGCACACTTTGTCCAAGGTATCTCAGAGTTACTGCATGCCAGGAACTATTCTAGGCACTTTACACGTATTGATTCCTCTAATCCTCTCAGTCACCTATGAAGTAAGCTGTTATAAATATTAATGATAAATAACACAATTATGTTATTATAATATAAATATATGATATATTATATAAAATACTACAGTATAACTAATATAAGTATAAATAAGAATCATTGAATAATGAATTAATTATTAGATGAGTGGTTCTTATCATCTGCATTTTATAGATGATGAAAGTGAGGCACCCATAGACCTTCCCAGAGTCACACAGCCAGTTGGTGGCAAAGGCAGCGTTTGGGCCTGGAAGCCTAACAGCAGTACATGTTCATACCTTTTCTTCTTTTGTGTTGTGGCCACATCTGTTTCTGTGGTCACTGTAGCCACTGACCTCCCACTGCCCGTGTCCTGCATCTGTTCTGCATGGTGGGAATGCTATCATAGACCTTCACGGCAGGGGGAGAGGGGGCAGCGATGAGAGAGATCATGGAGACAGGTTGCTAATGTTCAGAGATTGTAAGGGCTGGAATCTCCAGGGATTGAGGCTTGACTGAGTACATGGGACCAGTGAAAAGACAGAAACAAGGAGTTTGACCAGGTTTCCAGGGCAGTTAGGTATATGATGGTGCTGTCATTGAAATAGGAAATAGGAGAGAAAGAATAGGGCTGGGGGAACAATTCTGGATGTATTGAGTTTGATAAGCCTGTGAGATATCCAAGTGGAAGTACACTGCATGTTTGGCTATGCTGATTAGAAGTCCAGCACGTGATGTTTATTGAACATCTTCGACATCCTGGTTATGTCAAGCAGGTTGTTTTACATTGTTATATTCATCCAGTGTAAGAGGGTGGTATTCCTATTCTATATCCACAGTAATTGAAGCCCAGGGATGTTTAAGGAACCTGCCTACCACCCACTTTCACCTAAGCTAACAGCCTAACTTGGCACCTTTGGGGTCTGCCACTCCCTGCCCCCCTCCCCTCTGCCACTAATCATTTGCAATGAAGCCAGTGCCAATTCTTTAAAGTCCAGATCATGTCCTTCCCTTGCCTAAGAGATCTGTGGTACTGTTTCTCTCAGCTTAATAGTCCGCACCCTTGTACTTGGCAAGGCTTCGGGATATATTGAATAGTTCACACCCAGCCTCAGAAGTCTCCCCCTGTGCGTGCACCCGAATGCTCTGGCCTGGTAGAACTATGTGCAGCTCTTGGAACTCACCATGCCTTTAGTCTTTGATCTCATGTTGCCCTCAAGACTTCGTTCCTTCCTCTTTGACTCCTGTGTGTCCTGCAGGCCTCCCTCACTGTAGTTTTTCCCTAAGAAGCCTCTAGACCAGGGGTAATCAACCATTTTATATCTACCACCCACTTTTGTATCTCTGTTAGTAGTAAAATTTTCTAACTGCCCACCGGTTCCACAGTAATGGTGATTTATAAAGTAGGGAAGTAACTTTACTTTATAAAATTTATAAAGCAAAGTTACAGCAAGTTAAAGCATATAATAATAATTACTTACCAAGTACTTTATGTCGGATTTTTGCTAAGTTTGGCAGAATAAATCTTTATAAAACAACTTACTACCGCCCACCATGAAAGCTGGAACGCCCACTAGTGGGCGGTAGGGACCAGGTTGACTACCACTGCTCTAGACCCTTCTCAGCCTTGGTTTCATGGCATTCCTTTGCACTCCCAAACTACCCACCCTTTCTTTAGGCAGTGCCTATCACACTGTATCCATCAGATCCCGCCACCATGCTAGTGCCTGCAGAAAATGGTGCTCAACCATTGCTTTAAAGCAAGGGTCCCCAAACTTTTTACACAGGGGGCCAGTTCACTGTCTCTCAGACCATTGGAGGGCCAGACTATAAAAAAAACTATGAACAAATTCCTATGCACACTGCACATATCTTATTTTAAAGTAAAAAAACAAAACAGGAACAAATACAATATTTAAAATAAAGAACAAGTAAATTTAAATCAACAAACTGACCAATATTTCAATGGGAACTATGCTCCTCTCACTGACCACCAATGAAAGAGGTACCCTTCCAGAAGTGCCGCAGGGGCCGGATAAATGGCCTCAGGGGGCCGCATGTGGCCCGCGGGCCGTAGTTTGGGGACCCCTGCTTTAAAGGAAAGTAGTCTTGCAAGTTCAAGCTGGGATCTGAATTCAAACCTGTGGATTTCCTAATTCATGAGCCTTTTCTGCTCTCCCAAGATGTTTTCCATTTGGGCTGAATTCTAAATAGACAGCTGAGATGTGAAAGATTATTTCAGCAAGGGGGAAAGTAAGGATGCCCTAGGGCAGTGGTCGGCAAACCTCGGCTCATGAGCCACATGCATGCAGCTCTTTGGCCCCTTGAGTTTTTAGCAAAGGCCAGCTTAGGAGTAACCTAATTAAGTTAATAACAATGTACCTACCTATAGAGTTTAAGTTTGAAAAATTTGGCTCTCAAAAGAAATTTCAATCGTTGTACTGTTGATATTTGACTCTGTTGACTAATGAGTTTGCCGACCACTGCCCTAGGGGTCAAGGTTTGATGTCACAGGTGAAGGAGTTGCGTTTGCAGAATAGGAGGAGAGCAGCTGGCTGGGGCTCATGGAGCTGGGGTGCCCTCTGTGCAGAGGATATGTAGACATCCAGGTAAGAATTATTAGTTTCCAGGCAGAGGAGATGTGTCCCATAGGCAGCAGCAAGTGATTTGGGCTGTTTGTTCAGTGAAAAGTCATCATGTAGTTTAGATTTGTTTTCAAGGGAGATTAATTTGCATAAGAAGCCATGGGAAGTAACAACACCTGTAGCTTGCTTTCCTTGTACAAGGATGGTACAGAAAGCCTAGTTCCACTGCTTTCTTGGGCCTCACAACCTCAGTTTCCTCATCTGTAAAACGAGAATGATAATAATGGCACACATCTCATAGGGTTGTTATGAGGATTTCATGAGGTAATAGATGCGGAGTGTGCACCTCAGTGCCTGGCTAGTCCACAGAAAGGCTCTGGAGCTGCAATTACCATCACATAGGAGGAGGAAGGCAGGATGCTTAGGTGGTCTGGCCCACTCTGACTCAAGTTCCTCCTGCACCAGCCTATGGCAACCTCAGACCAGAGGAGCGAAAGTCAAGAACCCCTGGGAAAGGGAAAGTGAAAGTCATAGCCCAATAAGCAAAATGCAGTGAAAGCCAAGAGTGAAATAAATGACAAAATGATTTAAGACTGAGAATTGAAATGCTAACCCTTTATAGTCTCTGGCTCTTTTGGGTATTAGCAGAATGTCGAAGGAAACTGTCCTTTTATTTTCAGATGTTTTTTTTTCTACTTGTTTGTTTTGCTTTCCACTTAAAATCAGAAGTTTTCTTTTTACAAAGGTCCTTTTATTCTAAATCAGGCTCTAAACAGAGGTGTCACTACCACAGGGACCGGAAACAAATACCACACAGCTGGGTTTGAAGACTTCGCCTGGTTTCAACAGTAGGGGAAGCCGAGACAGCCCTGGCCACAGCCAGGTAAGATGTGAGATATGCAACCCCGGGTAGAGTCATCACCCTCCAAAACTCCCGGGAAACTCACAGAGCTCTGAGACAGGAAGAGGCTGACGTCAGCTTATGTTTGGGGGACTTCAAGCAAAACTCTTAGAAATGATATTTTTGCCTTTTCCTTGGTATCATAATAACTGATCTTTCGATGAGGAGATGAGCCAATTTGCTCCAAAGGGCTCATTACATGAAATATAAAAAACTTTCTTTTGGCTTTGCCTGTTTGCTCAGTGGTTAGAGCGTCAGCCTGGCATATGGACATCCAGGTTTGATCCCTGGACAGGGCACACAAGAGAAGCTACCATCTGTTTCTCTTCTCCTCCCTCTCCCCCTTCTCTCTCTCTCTTCCCTTCTCGCAGCCAGTGGCTCAATTGGTTTGAGTGTTGGACTCAGGCGCTGTATATAGCTTGGATCATCTGAGCATTGGCCCCAGACAGGGGTTGCTGGTTGGATCCTGGTTGGGGCACATGCAGGAATCTGTATCACTGTCTTTCCTCCTCTCACTTAAAAAACAAAACAAGACAAAACAAAAACTGCTTTATTTTAAAAAGAAATGCTTTTAAGTGCATAATAACACAAATCGAACTGATTAAGTTTCTTTGAAGAGGAATGTCCTTTCTGGATGATTAGGGTGAGGGAATGTTCACACACAGCTGGGAAGGCAGCAGTTGGTCAAGCATCATCAATGAATGGGACATCTAAAACACTTCGGGGCTTTGGGGAGAAATCAAACTGTTTGATTTTAAAGGACTATAAATACTACTACCCAAAATGTTCCCATTTTCCTATAAAGGAATTTCTTGAGCAAAAGAAAGCTCTGTACATCCTCTGTCTATAGTGTTCCAAATTCAAAATTAGTGGTGTTTGATTTTAATCATTTTTTTCATTAATAAGGACCAAACAATGCTCTCAGCTTCCTTTTTGTCCCAAATGTTAGTGTAAACATAAGGCTGTTATCAACTTAAGATGTTGGGACTTGCACTAAAAATGAACATCTATCTGCGTGTTCCATCACTCTTTCCTTACACTTTACCTTAGAGCCTGTGTTGTAATGATCTGTACAGTGCATTTCTCCTCTGCTGCCTGGTAAGCTCCTGAGGACCAAAGACTAGGTTACATCCATCTCTTACCCTGCATCTGGTACATATTAGTTGTTCAATACATACTTGCTGAATGGATGAATAAACAAAGAAATGGACAAATAACTGGAAGTCCAGACATAGCAAGCTTGTCCCCAGCCACACTATGGCTTCCCTCTCCCACCTGCCCCACCCATTCTAACTGTTGACTCTACCTTGGCAGCAACATGTTCACTCTGAGAACCTTCACAGCAGAGAAAACTCCATGTTGCCTTAAAGCAGGGGTCGGGAACCTTTTTGGATGAGAAAGCCATGAACGCCACATATTTTAAAATGTAATTCTGTGAGACCAATACAATATGTTTAACATTAAATACAAGTACATGTGTGCATTTTATGTAAGACCAACACTTTTAAAGTACAATAAGTCTCTGAATTCTTTTTAATAACGTTGTTATGCTGTTGCTAACCAATGATGAATAAAGTACTTCTTACCATTACTGTGACTTCTGGTGCTGCATGGTTTTGTTGATGGCTTTGTAGTCTGGTTGATATGTGGTGAGGTTAAGCTTCATGCAGGCATTGAGACTTCCATCCATTAAACGTGATCGTAGGTTGGTCTTAACATTCTTTAGATGTGAGAAAGACTGCTCACATGCATACATAGAGCCAAACATTGTCAATACAGCAATACTCACATGCCGCAGTGTGTGGTATGTGACGGGAAGCGCATTCCAAGTTTTGACAATCAGCTGGTCCGCGGGTTGAAGTTTTTTCATTTCTCCTCACTTGTGTTTGCTCGCCAACTCTGCTTGCTGTCATGCAAGTCTTTCCAAATCTTCATTCAGTGACTTGAACTTATTCACCCACATGTCTGAGGCCTTCGGGTCAGCAGCTTGTAGCTCAAAATCTCTGACGGAGACACCGGAGATGTAACCCAGGTCGGTGCTGTCCACTGCACACTCGTGTGGATGGGTGATGAACTTAAAAAGACAAGTGCACTCACGAAATTCTCCAAAGCACTCTTTGAATGACTGCAAAAGATTAGATGTGAAGCCCGCTAGCTGCTGGAGATCAAGATGTTGAGCAGGCTCACTTACTGTGCATGCATCTTTAAACTCTCCCAGTTTTTCAAAATGTAGTAAACGACCTGTTTCAATGTCTGCGATGAAGAGCTCCAGCTTGTTTTCAAATGCAAACACTGTTTGTTGAAGGGATAAGACTGTATTTCCAATGCCTTGCATTTTCACATTGAGCTGGTTCAGATGTTCAGTCATGTCCATGAGATAGTAGAACTTCAGGAGCCACTCAGTGTTAGCTAACTCAGGATGCTTGACGTTTTTCATTTCAAGAAAAGTTTGGATTTCACTCAGACAAGCCACAAAACATCTGAGCACCTTCCCTCGACAACCAACGCACATTGCTGTGCAGAAGCAGACCAGGATAATTATTCCCAACTTGATCCAGCAGTGTTTTAAACTGGCGATCATTTCAAGCTCGGGCAACAATAAAGTTGACCACCCCAATGACCAGCGACATCACCTCACCAAGCTGCTCGCCACACATCTGAGCATAAAGCGCCTTCTGATGTAGGATGCAGTGAAAACTAGGATGGGTCTCTTTTCATGTTCACGGAAAAGCACTACGAATCTTCTGTTTTTCCCCACCATGCACGGAGCACCATCAGTACACACCGAAATAAGTTTATCCATCAGTAGATTTTTTTCTTTAGTGAACTCAGTGAAAGACTTGAATAAATCCTCCCCTCTTGTTGTCTCTTTCATAGGTAAAAGAGCAAGACTTTCCTCACGTAGTGTGTCACCGACAGCATACCTTGCAATCACGCTGAACTGGGATAAATGGCTTACATCTGTTGACTCATCCAAAGCGAGAGAAAAGAATGGGTGCTGCATTTATGTCCTTCACTTGTGTTGCCTCAATTTGATTTGCCATCATGATGGTACGATTGTGAACAGTTCTTGCCGACAGAGGCATGTCTTTCATTCATTTGATTATCTTGTCTTTATCCAAAAAGTCGTCAAAAAGTTCATTGGCAACATCAAGCATGAATGTTTTGGCATACTCCCCATCTGTGAATGGCTTTTCATTTCTCACAATTGCTAAAGCACCAGCAAAGCTAGCTGAATTCCAGTCACCTTGTTGGGTCCAAACACGGAGTTGCTGCTGACTAGCTTGCACTCTGCACAGTAGCTCTCGACATGCTTTCTTCCTGCTGTCCCCCGCTGGATATTTCGATGCAAATGTAGTATAGCATGTGTCAAAGTGCCGCTTTATATTTGACCGTTTCATTGATGTAATTTTACCATTGCATATTAGACACACTGAAGAACCTGCTCTCTCCACAAAGGTGAATTCCTCTGTCCATTCCTGCTAAAAAGTACAATATTCCTCATCTGTTTTTCTTTTAGCCATCTTCTTCGTCAAAAGTGTTTCTGCAATTAGCTAGCTGACTACTTGATTAAAAGGAGGGAAGTTTATTTCCTGACCTTACAATGACCCTTGTATGTTATGCATTATCCAATAAAAATCTGGTGTTGTCCCAGAGGACAGCTGTGATTGGCTCCAGCCACCCGCAACCATAAACATGAGTGATAGGAAATGAATGGATTGTAATACATAAGAATGTTTTATATTTTTAACATTATTTTTTTATTAAAGATTTGTTTGCGAGCCTGATGTAGCCATCAAAAGAGCCACATCTGGCTCGCGAGCCATAGGTTCTTGACCCCTGCCTTAGAGGCACCCACCTGTCCCTGCCCTTGTTTTTTATTGCTGAGAGTACAGAAAGCAGTGAAGCCACTGAAGGAGGTATCTATTTCGGGCCCAAACAGAAAAGAGTGGGTGATTCCGTGGGCAGAGACAGCAATTCCTGAACATGGTGTGGTTGACTCATGCCCGGAGGTGCTCAGAATTTCCTCTATTTTGTGGGCGGCTGGGGCACACTCGACCTGACAAGTTTCTTTGAAGCACACAGTCAAATGCAAGCAAGACAACTGCAGCTGCTCTTTGGGGTGCATAGAAGGAGCACTGAAGGAGATTCAGAGAACTTAAGACTCCAAAGACTCGATGGGCCTAAAGAGAGCAGTCCCTGGGACAGCTCCGTGACATCAGGGTTCAGTTTTTGTGGGCACAGACACCTTAATAATACAAAGCCACAGGAGCAGTAGGACATATCCCATAGAATACTTACTTCAACTTTTTAAAGAATGAAAATAAAGTTCTTCGTTAACACGATACATATCTTTGACCAGGGGTCCCCAAACTTTTTACACAGGGGGCCAGTTCACTGTCCCTCAGACCGTTGGAGGGCCGGACTATAAAAAAAACTATGAACAAATCCCTATGCACACTGCACATATCTTATTTTAAAGTAAAAAAACAAAACGGGAACAAATACAATATTTAAAATAAAAAACAAGTAAATTTAAATCAAGAAACTGACCAGTATTTCAATGGGAACTATGGGCCTGCTTTTGGCTAATGAGATGGTCAATGTGCTCCTTTCATTGACCACCAATGAAAGAGGTGCCCCTTCTGGAAGTGCGGCAGGGGCAGGATAAATGGCCTCAGGGGGCCGCAGTTTGGGGACCCCTGTCTTTGACCTTTAGCAGCAGTTTCAAAGAATAACAAAGAACGCAGGCTCTGGATTGAGATTGCCTGACTCACAGCCTGTTTATGTTACATTGGGCCACTTATTTAACTTCTATGAGCCTCAGTTTGCCAAGTGTAAAATGGGTCTGCCTTATTTTGAGGATAAACTGAAGTAATGCTATGTTTTCACATATACCTGATAGACAGCATATAGAATATGAATAGTCACTTGTGTCATTATCATTGCAGTTTACAATGTTTTGTGGAACAGGCTGAGAGCAAATAAGCCTGAAAGGAAAAATTAGGTGTCGGTCTCAGTACTGGTGCACAGCCTGCCAACTAGCCAGCTGTTTTCCAGCTCACAGCTTTGCTCATTGGCTCACCTGTCATTGTCACTACAGGTGATCAGGGCCTACTGGAAACTAGTCAACTTTCTATGTTCTTTTGTGCCTCCTTAGAACTTTCTTTTTACCTTTAGAAACATGCTGCTTTTTCTTCTTTATTGAGGAAAAAGTACTCAGCTGCCCCTAGTCTGACATCAGACTGTTTTCTCACTGTACCTGGAATGAGGGGTGCGGGGACACCTTGGAAAGGGGGAAGGCAGCCCAGACAGAGAGCATGTCTGACTAATCTGACACTCTCCTCCTACTGTGGGGTGGGCCTGCCTGGAGGCACAAGCTTCTGATCAGCACCTTTGTCCTTCCCTTTGTCTTCCTCCCGGCATGGTGACCCCACCTATGCCACCCACACTTCGGTGCCTTAGTTTTCTGCTGCCTGCAATCCTCTTGTGGGCATGAAGCCTGGCACTGGGCTACAAGCAGAGTTGCTAATAAAAACCCCATGAAGCCTGACCAGGCGGTGGCACAGTGGCTAGAGCATCAGACTGGGATGCAGGGGACCCAGGTTCGAGACCTTGGGGGTCGCCAGCTTGAGTGCAGGTTCATCTGGTTTGAGCAAGGCTCACCAGCTTGGACCCAGGATCACTGGCTCGAGCAGGGGGTTACTTGGTTTGCTGTAGCCCCACGGTCAGGGCACATATGAGAAAGCGGTCAATGAACAACTAAGGTGTCGCAACAAAAAACTAATGATTGATGCTTCTCATCTCTCTCCGTTCCTGTTTGTCTGTCCCTATCTATCCCTCTCTCTGTCTCGCTCTCTGTCCCTGTAAAAAACAAAAAAACCCCAAAAAACCATGAAGTGGGTTGTGGGGGTGTAGGTGGGAGCTGTCAGAATGGATCCTTGGTACTCTAGCCACCAGCATGTAGTTAGCTGGGGCTGAGTCAGGGACAAATTTGGATGTAGGGAAATAAGGCCCTTGACTTCTTGACTGTTACCGAGAGGTGTCATGTGGCCCTTGTGATGCTGATTTAGTGAACTATGGTGTGAATGGAGTCAACCAGGTCCCAATGACACTTGTAGACACTAGAGGATTAATGTGAGATGAGGAGCACTCTGATGCCTTTTATAGAAGCAAAAGTATTTCTTTTAAGCCAGAGAATTATTAGCCATTTGAGCCTAATTTTACTCAACACAAACACACACACACAAATGCTTATATATATATAAACAAATGTGAATATATATACATAAATATACACACACACACACATATATATGAAATATAGATCAGTTATTTCATTACTCTAGTAAATTCCTCAGTTTTCAGTTTGTTACTCATGAAACATGACTCATGTTTACAACTTGAGCAAAATCATTAGGAAACACTACCCTCCAACCCATCTCCTGATATGTATGAGCACAAATTGGAGCCAGTAAGTCCCAAGGCCATCTCCCCAAGAAGCCTTTCCTAACTCTCCAGGCAGTGTATTACCTGCCTATTCTGGTCATTATGGCATATGTCAATTTTGCCACATACTACTTTGCAACATTTGATCTTGAATCTTTCCCAGATTTGTTTGTCCATTTTAGCTGCAAGTTCCATGTGAGTAGACATAGCTGGTGTTTCTTCTCTCACCTGATAGCCTTGCTATAGGAAACAGGTCTCATGCATCAACAACATGGCTTCATATAGAAGCCTATTTGATCTGAAATCTCAGTTTCTACCCCAGACATCCTAAATCAGATCCTGCTTCATAACAATATCCACAGCTGATTTGTGGGGGGGAGGGTTTTCTTTGCTTTGTTTTGTTTATTTTAGAGGGACAGAAGGGGGGGTAAGAGAAAGATGAGAAGCATCAATTTGTAGTTGCTTCACTTTAGTTGTTCACTGATCACTTCTCACATGTGCCTTGATGGGAGGAGAATGGGAGGGTGGGACTCAAGCCAAGCCAGTGACCCCTTGCTCAAGCCATGTTGGTGATCCTTCACTCCAGCTGGTGACCTTAGGGTTTTCAGCCAGGGACCCCAGCATTCCAGGTCGATGCTCTATCTACTGCATCACCATTGGTCAGGCAATCTCCAGGTGTTTTGTAAATATATTAAAGTTTGGGAAGTACTGTGCTAGGGTACCCATTCTTAGAGAATAGAAATAAAATCATAAGGTGAGACCAAAATGAAAATCACTATTTTGTGACTCTCAATCTTAACTGCATCTTGCATCATTTGAGGAACTTAAAAAAAAGTAATTGTTTTGTCTAATTCTCATCCCCGGAGAATCTGAACAAATTGGTCATAATTATTCCTGGGTGGGGGTTGGACATCATTTGTTAAAGCATCCTAGATGCACAGTTAATGTACGGTTGGTGCTGGGAACCACTGCTCTAAATACATTTCCCAGTGGGACTTACGTTTCCTTATCGATGACAGAAAATCCCAGAGTAACCTTAAAACATGTCAAATAGCCGAAAGCTATCTGAGTAATCTTAGAGTGGAAAATACCTAGAGGCGATCATATTATTCTTTTCCCCTAAATGGGTGACTTATTTGAAAGCCTTGCGGGGGGATTCAGTGAAGGGTTGTTGACTCATTGGCAAACACTGTTGGCTTCCCTGCCAGTCTTCAAGACAAACATTGCTCAGCAGATGTTTCATCCCTATTGTTAAACCAAAAGCAGATGGAGGGCAAGGACTGTCACATTTTTCATCGCAATCTTGATGTGTGAATGAATAGAGGGAAGTGTGCCATTGAGAGTCTGTAGAAAGGCATGCAGGGCAGGGCAAAAGTAGATTTACAGTTGTGAGTACACGAAACAGAATTTATTCTTGTATTATTTTCCACGTGAACAACTGTAAACCTACTTCTGTTCCACCTGTGCAGGTAAACCCATGTTTCAAATTTTACCTTTTAGTCGCTTCCCCTTGCCCAACCTCAGTCACTTTCTCTCTCAAATTCTCCTTCCTTTTATGTTCCTCACTTCCACAAAGCTTGGGGTGGGGGAGCAGACAGTGGATTAAAGCAGTGTTTTTATACTGCCAGGCTGCAGATAGGTCATCAGAAATTTTGTGTCAGTCCACGAAAGAGTTAAACACCCTAATATGGTATGAAGATTATAGATCCAATGATCTTAGTCAAATTTGCTTATGCTCAGGGTGATTTTTGCCTTAGCAGTCCCTGCAATAGGTCTATTTTCACCAGTCCCCAAGTGTAAAAAGGTGTAAGCCACTGGATTAAAGCCAAGAATCCACACTTATATGTGATCTGGATGCTTTTGATTTGAAAAGTATGAAAAGCACATATAAGGATCACCCTAATTTCATCTTCTAGAAGGGGAAGTGAAGCACAGAGATTGGAAGGCGGGAGCTGAGGACCAGAATGGGCAGGTAGGAAGGATCCTAGGGGCCACCCAGTCTGCCTCCCCAGCCCGTGTACACACCCCGCAGTGGCGTCCCTCACACATAGCCAGACAGTCTCTATTTGGATACTTTCTTTTGGGGGGGTGTATTTATTTATTTATTTATTTATTTTTATTAATTTTACTAGAGTGACATCAATAAATCAGGGTACATATGTTCAAAGAAAACATGTCCAGGTTATCTTGTCGATCAATTATGTTGCATACCCTCTATTTGAATACTTTCAGGGGTGAAGAGTTTATAACTTTTTGAAGCAATCAATTGAATTAAGATACTCTTTCCTTTTCTCACAGGGAATGGTCTGAGATAAAGAAGAGAGAAATAGGTTCCCAATCCTGTGAGAAACAAGGAAGGGATTTCAAGCAAGAACTCCTTAAACAAGCAAACAAACAGTTAGTAATGGTTTTGCCTTGACACTTAATAATGACAACAATTACGGAAGCACTGGGTCACACTGGAGTGCAGTAGAGAGAGTTGGAAATAACCTATGATGAAATGTCAGTTCTGGTACTTTGACACTCAAAGGGCTCTTAAGCCAGACCCTGTTGAATATGTCTTCAGTTTGGAAACTTTCTTATCCAAAAGCACCCCAGTTTGAAAATGCCTTTTAAGCAGAGCTTACTTTTTTCCTTTTCAGAATTCTTGACATAGACTGGAAGGGGCCTCAAAATGATCTCTATCAACCTTCTTATTTTACAGAGAAATACTGAGGCCCAGGGGCATATAGAAATTTGTCAAAAATCACCTCCTTCACATGTCCTCTCTTCAGTCCAACAATGTTTGTGAGAAAGTGCTCGGGTCCTCTATCAGCTCCCTGCAACTTCCATTTTTCTCTAATTCTTCTCTCCACTGACCTGCAGTGACACGCCACACTCCCTAAAGCAGTGGTGGGCAAACCGTGGATCGCGAGCCACATGCGGCTCTTTGGCCCCTTGAGTGTGGCTCCACCAGAAAACACCACCTGACGGGGAGACGCACGGCAGGATAAATAGCGCAGCACCGGGGAGGCACGACACAGGATACACAGCACGGGGGAGGCACGAGTTGAGTGAGCATGTGGCTAGCCAGCCACGGTTTGCCGACCACTATGCTAAGGGAATTCTGTTTATTTTTAAGGTCCTACCAATCATTGGGAAATGAGTGGAGCAGAGAGAATAACTCAAATGGCCACCATGTTGAGAAATAGCCTGACTTAAGGGTGACACTGGCTATTATAAGAATGGCTTCAACAAGAGATTACACAGAAGTATCCAGAGTACACAAAGATTCAGCCAAAATAGTCTAAGAATACTTCTCCTTGAGATGAGTGGGATCAAGTGGTGGGGTTGTAGGGCTCATCTACCATTCTTTACTAGCTTCTTGAACTGTCCATCAATGAAGTCAATTTTTTTGTGACTCAGTTTTCTCAGATCTAAAAGGGAGCATATGTACAGGTGATATACAGCGCTGCCTATTTAAGACACACTGTTTTAAAGAAAGTAGCAATAGCAACTGTTTTATGAGGTACTCTATGTTTACTAGAGCCCTGTTTCTCCAATGTATATCTTGAAGATGAGCAAGCTAACAGTGCTAAGAACATTTTAGGATTTAGAGAAATTGAATGATTAAGTATGAAGAGGTAAACATTTTGTGTTTTAATGACAAATGTGAAGATGAGAAATTCTAATGTGGGCATTAATCTTTACAAGAAAGGATAATTAGACAGAAATATCTTCTTTTTGGGGGGGAGGTATTTTTCTGAAGTGAGAAGTGGGGGGAAGTATTTTTCTGAAGTGAGAAGTGGGGAGCAAGGAAGACAGACTCCCGCACGTGCCCCACCGGGATCCACCCAGCATGTCCCGGAGCCATTCTAGCTCCTGAGGCCGAGGCCATGGAGCCATCCTCAGCACCCTAGCCAACTTTGCTCCAGTGGAGTCTTGGCTTCAGGAGTGGAAGAGAGAGATAGAGAGAAAGGAGAGGGGGAGGGGTGGAGAAGCAGATGGGCGCTTCTCCTCTGTGCCCTGGCCAGGAATTTCATATGCCTGACTGACACTCTACCTCTTGAGCCAACTGGCCAGGGCAACAGAAATATCATCTTAATGGGTTTCTGCACTTTTTGTATTGTTTTGTTTTTCTTTTTGAATCTAAGGGATGAAGATTTGATTACAGAATTCCAAGAATGAAAGAAAGATGCTCAAGGCATTGATGAACTCAGAATTTCCACAATTCTGAGAAAGGTGTCTGCAATAACGTGCCATGTTGGTAACATCAGGAGAATTCTCTTTTGACCACATTCCAGGACCCAGTAATATAGAGACTAAAAACACCCAAGCTGATTAATACAACCCCTGTAACCCACCATGATTTGAAATGGTGGCTTTGGAAACTTTCAGAATGAAAACTTGCTTTGTAAATCAGCTAGAAATTGCATCTGTTGATAATATGATTTCATTAGAGACCTCTCACCTCTGAGGAATAAAAAGACTTATTAAAGACTGGGTCGTTGGAGGAAAAAGTCTGATATGAGATTTTTTGTTACTCAACCGTTTCATTCTCTTTAACTACCAAGGCCTAATTTGCCTCTGGATTGGACTCTCTCAAGAGCCTTATGAACTGCCTCTGTGCAGATATCTCTCCACTCTATGCCAGAGTCCTCTCCATAGAGCTCTGACCCTGTCTGAAGTGAACAGAACAAAAAAAAACACAAGCAAGAGAGACCTGGATTTGAGCCCCAGCTCTGTCACTACTTATGTGACTTTTGAATTTTGGGTTTTCTTTATCTAGTGGATTTGTGACATCCATATTGCAAAGTTGATATGGAGATTAAAATTAAGACATATATCTGGCACATAGAAGGCACCCTATAAATGATCATTTTTACTTTTTAGTAGTCTTTTATTGATTACCAAATAAAGTAAAAAAAATTTTAACTTGTTATCCAAGGCCTTGAATCATTAATTTGACCCCATTCTATCTTTCCGTCTTAATTTCCAATATCCCCACATCACCGTCCAGTGCTGGGAGCCACAGCAGGCCACTTGTGTTCCTTATTGCCCTGCTGTGTGTCTTTACTGACATGGTCCTCTCTGCCTAGAATTTCTACTTATGGAAATTTATTTGTCCCTCAGGGCTCTTCTTGCATGCCACTTGCATGAAACCTTCTCTGATAGCTTCATGCTCCCATAGATCTTAACACATTTTGACTTTATTACTGTATTACTGTTACTATATCTGTGCCTTTCACCCCCTTACTAGTTTATAAATCTTAAGGATAGAGACTGTCTTGGTCATTTTTATATTTCTTACAGGGCTGAAAGGGGGAATAAGAGGGATAGATTTTTGGAAAACTAAGTGAATGAAAGAGTCCTTATAATACTTCCACTTGTCCTACTGCCACCAAGATAAGTCACCCCTTGCTAGCAATAGTACAAGTTTACTTGAAATGTGTTCCCCAGAGATAAAGCCTGAAAAAAATCTTCTCTGTTCTGATTTCCCATTTTTTAAAGACCCTGCTGAGACAGAAATCACATTATAAGCATTCCTTAAATTATACCCATTTTAGCTCCAAAGTGAAATGGTCCCTACGCCTTGGTCAGTTCACAGCCAACATAACTTGGCCACTTCCCCCAAACAAACAGAAAGACTATGTGCATCATCGTATTCCACTTATTAACACATTTTTCTGTGCCCTGTTAGCACTAATTAGAAATTAAGGATATGAAATGATAGACCTTGCTACCTTGTCTGTCTTCTAGGGTAAGCAAGGGAAGAAGTCATTAGAAAATTCACACTCAATTAGGAAGAGTGGTTTGAAGTAGAAGTTGGTGGTTATTTATTTTTTTTAAAGAGACTTGATAAAGCCCATTTGAAAGGATGAATGGAACTCAAAATTTGCATATATATAAATATCAAATACACATACACATAGTACATGCATATACACATTTAAGAACAGAAGAGAAAGTAGTGTTCTGAAAGGAGCATGCTTATATTTCCAAAATTTCTATAAAGTTGCACATATAAAGTGCTTCTTAGGTATGATTTCCAGAGGTAGTAAAAAACAAAGTTTATCCTTGAAGCTAAACTATTCTGAAATCTTAAATTATCCCAATATTTCATATATGAGTTACTGACATCTCAGGCACCTTTACCGGGTCTTAGAGAGATTTCTGGCATATTTTTAGTATTATTTTAACAGTTGATGGGCACTGCAAAAAATTAAATCCATTGGGAAATAAAAAAAAATTTATTTTCAAATATCTGGACATTCTATTCATTCCAGAATTAAATGTCAAAGACTTTGAGTGACAGGAAAGTCTGCCATTCTTAGCTTTCTATATAGGTCAGGGACAACAGAGGCATTAAATGGGGCTCCAGAGGATCATGGACAAGGGGGAGAGCCCGGGATTCAACCCCCTTCTCTTCACTGTCTACTGAGATGCCCTCTGTGATTCTCTGGCTAAGTAGACATCAACCTTTCCAAGTTTCTGAGCGCACCCTTACCTGTTACGCAGTCAGTTATCATGATGAATGTGAAGAATCTCCATATCAGCAAGCTTGTCTCCATCTTCCCAGTACCTGGGATAGACTGCCTAGGGACAGTGAAGAGGTATTTCGCTGCAGCGATCTGGGTTTCCTGTCAGCCTCTTGTTAGCATTGTGCTGGGAGGATAGGAGATGAAGGGGTCAGTCCATTAGGGTTAACATCCTTGCTGATCCACCCAGTCTCTAATGACAGCCAGGAGTTGCTGTCTATAAGTGTTAGGCTGATTTGTTTAGCCAGGAAATCGTGCCTGGCAGTCTCTTCTCTAGTCTCAGATAGGAAGTGGTTTTAACCAGGTGTTTTTCAAGTTCAATTGCTGGGAGGTGTGGGCTGGGGTTGATGAGAAGGATTAGGCTTTGTTGATGAGTCTTCTTCTATTTCACCCAGAACAGGAAAGGGAGATTCCCCAGCCGTTAAAGGAGGGTGAGCAAGCACTTCTTGGCAGTGGTCTCATCTAGCACTTCATAAATTGATGTTGCCATGAAATTGAGGTCTTCCCCCAGACTTGTGGTCTCCAGAGGAGTCAGCAGGGGCCACAAGTAATGGGGGAGCATGGCCACACCATGAGTGTGGAAGAGGACCCTTGGCCACAGACAACAATTTTCTAAAGCTGTCTGACCACTGATTCCTCTTAAAAAGTCTAGTGGGAATCAGGATGGGTCTCCAACATTCAGGTATTTGAAGAGGAAGCAGCAGACTAACCTATACTCTGAATTTATGGATAATCTCCCTGTTACAGTTAATTGGCTCCTTTAAAATTTTTCCTCATTCAAATCCCATTAGGGCAGCTTCTTCAGTAAACATTTTCCTCACCCAACTTCCCCTTCTCCTTCAGCAACTCCCCCTGCCCTGGGAAAGTTCTGAAAAATGCCCTAGGGACAAGGCCAACATGAGGGGCTTGAGGGTTGGGAAAAGGAGACAGTCTGTAACCAAGGCAACCAACCCCGATATGCTAATCTAAGTATGTCCAAGTGCCTGCATGAACTCCTATATCTACCCAGTTTCTCCTGCAGCTTTTGAGGGTCTCAGCCGGCTGACACCCTTTTTGCTGAGACCCTTTGCTGACACCCTTTTGCTGGTGTCAGCCCGCTTGTATCTAGTATCCAGGCGCTTTTTTTGTTCATTTTTTTTTATTTTATTTATTCATTTTTAGAGAGGAGAGAGTCAGAGAGGGAGAGAGAGGAGAGAGAGACAGAGAGAGAGAAGGGGGGAGGAGCTGGAAGCATCAACTCCCATATGTGCCTTGACCAGGCAAGCCCAGGTTTTCGAACCGGCAACCTCAGCATTTCCAGGTCGACGCTTTATCCACTGCGCCACCACAGGTCAGGCTATCCAGGCGCTTTTAATAAAAACTTTCTGTAAAGCCAGTAGCCATGGCCACTATCACAGCTGCCTGGCCTGGGCAGATTCACATTAGATTCAGACAGAAGGTAATGAAATAATGGAGCCAAGCTTGCACCCGGCGGGCAAGTAAAAACACACAATGGGCTCCAAAACCCACTCATTCAGTGCTCACAAAGCTACTGACTTTATCCGAGTTTCCTAGAATCAAAGGATTCTAGCTCACCAGACTTATTCACCTCTGTTCCCCATCTCCTTCTCTCTCCAAAAACTCTGCACAAACTGGCTTCTCCCTCAGCACTCCACCATCTTGGCTGCTTCTCCTGGCCTCCTTCACATGGCCTTACTCTGCTCTACTCTCTAATGCTAATCTCAGGAACCAAGAGAGAGCAAGCTCCTGGTCTGCCCCACTTTATAGTGTAGAAATCAAAACCTTTAATCCAATATATAAACAAAGAAGTCTGTGATACATAGTCACTTATCTGAGTGCATCACCCCACATCAAAAAGGGTGGGAAAGGTTTAGTTCTAAAACCAACTCCCAGGCTACAAGGATGCTGCCTGCCAACAGCTCACCCCCAACAGACATTAATATAATCATGCCCATCCCAAGCAAGAAGGGCAACTAATATTATAACATGGGTGACGGGCTTCCATGTGGGCAGTGCCATCTTTAACAAAGTGAGCATAACATATTTTATCTGCCCAACACTTTCCTTTTGGAACACACCAGTCTCATGTTTTTTGCTTCATTTCCTGCGGTTTCTGCCTTTTTACTCCCAAGATTTATAATTGCTACTAAGCCATAATCATTTTACTGGGATGCCCTGGGTTCCCGAATATGAATTGTCATTTCATATTTTACCTCCGGGTTAGTCTTTCTCTTAAAAGATAGCTCTAAAAATGGGCTTTGGTTTTAAACTTTGGATTTTTTTTTTTTTTTTTTTTTGCAAAATTAAATGTTGCTTCCTTGTTTAATTGTCAGAAAGTTATCTCCTGATTTTCACAAAATAGTTGACTGTTTTGCTATGTGGAAATTCATGTTCGTTAGCAGTAATCTTGCCATATTAAAATACAATTTTAAAAATATTAGAAAGAAAGCAAAGATGTTGACATAAGGAAGACCATCTGGGCAAACCAAAGCAGTTCATGGTTCCAGTATGCGTTTCTCCTACTCCTGACCTCTCCAAAAGGAAACTGCCGTTGAAAAGGGCCTTGGGATTCTGCAAATGAAGTAAGAGTGGTTACCAATCTAAATACAAATCTGCAGAGATCAGTAAACTGATCTCTTTCTCAGAGTGAGACACTTATCAAACTGGGACAAGATTATCTTCTAAAATCTCCTAGCAGGCTTACCCTCATTGCTAGAAACCTTTTTGACTGTATGGAGTATAATATACAGCAGTGTCTGTTTTAAACTGGAGATTTTTGCTAGCTAGAGTTATCACCATATAATTCTGAAACAAACTTACACAGAAAACATTGGAATTATATTACAAATAACTTTTTCCCTCTGTTGGGCAAACAAGTTTGTAACAAGTGTTTTTTAGGTTTGCTGGCTTGTATTGGGGCAGCGCCATGTGTGGGTAGTCTATTGAAGGCTGCAGGTGCCTGCCCTTACGGTACCAGATTGCAAATTATGCATTGCCTTCCTGCTTGGGAGGGGCAATTGTTTGCTATTGTTTGCTGGAGAAGGGATTCCCCCCCACCCAGGCAGTTTTGGCTGGAGAGTGCTGAGGCTGGTGGGGGACTGGGAGTCTGGCTTGTGAGTCCAGAGGAGTTCAGGGCTTTGAAGAGCCCTGAGTGAGAGGAAAGCAGTCTTCCTTGCCTGTTTGCTTGTCTGCCATTATGAGGCTTTAATAAATGGAATGGCCCACCACTTTCTGGCTCCAAAGTTCCTTTACCATCTGAATTCAATGTGAACCTGTATGGCCATGATGGCGATGGCTACTGGCCTTACACCCCCTCAACCACTTAAGAGTGTTACCATGTAGCCCTGGCCAGTTAGCTCAGTTGGTTAGAGCATAGTCTTGATATGCCAAGGTTATGGGTTTGATCCCAGGTCTGGTCAGGAACAAATTGATTTTTCTCTTTCTCCCTTTATGGACTAACAGTACATACAAAAATATGAATTTGAACTCAATTGAAGATGAACAATAAGGGTCACAAAAGATGGTTACAGGAATGGCTGAGTCATTCACTCCGTGGAATCAGACATCCTGCTTTCTCCAGGCTGCTCAGGTGTGCAGTTTTCCCTGAAGCCAGGGAGGGTGTTATTATCACTTGACTGCCTGCCTAGTTAACTTTCCAGAATGTAGTGACCTTTCTTTATACCTCGAGGCTATGTACAAAGGGCCCTCATGTAATGGTCTCCAGCCAAAATTTTCCCATAAAATAATGGAGGGTCCCAGATCACCTCTAAAGCTCTAGAGAATTCCTGCTTATCCATGGGCCCGGCAGGTGGCCCACTTTGGAGTCCAGGCTGAGGCTTTCCAGTCTGGTGATGTATTCCTCCATGGTTTGGTGAGATTTGTACATACTTGTAATTTTCTTTTTCTTAACCTATTGCTTTAACTAGCTATTAGTCTAGAGCCCAGGCTGATGTTTCTCCCTCTGGTGATGTATAGCATATTGTCATGTTGATTATACTAAGCTTTTCCTTTATTCTACTTTAAGTTACGTAAGTTCAAACCCTTTTTGATTTTGCCTTGATTATTTTTATTATTGTTATTAGTCATAATAAATTTTCCCCTAAAATCCTTCTGTAATTGCATCTCTGTGCCATGTCTCCTGCACAGCATACCCTTCCTCTCTCTCTCTCTAAAATTAATAAAAATAAATAAAAATTAAAATAAAAAAGTGTTACCAATGGGATGTTTCATCACACTCAAGTACTTTAGTGTGCATTTCCTATGAACAAAGACATTCTCCAACATCACTACAACGATTAAAATAAGGAAATGACATTGATGCATTACTACCATTCAGTCCTCAGACCCAAGTTTCTCTATTTGTCTTAGTAATGTCCTATACAACAAAAGTCCAGTTCAGAACCACTTGTTGCGTTTAGTTCTCATGTGTCCTTAGCTGGTTCTTTGTCTTTTTTTTATTTCATGACCTGACACTTTTGAGGAATATAGGCAAGTAATTTTGTAGATTCTCTTTCAATTTGGACTTCTTTATTGTTTCCTCATGATTAGATTCAGGTTTTGCATCTTTGGCAGAAATAACACAGTAGTGGTATTATGTACTTATGGCATCCTTTTATCCCATTACTGATGATGTTTTCTTTGATCACTTGACTAAAGTGGTGTCTTCCAGGTGCCCCTACTTTAAAGTCATTGTTGTCTTCTTTGTAATAAATATTTTGTTATAGGATGTTAATATCCCATTTGTAGGTCAAATAAGTTTGCCAATATGATGTATATGTTTGCTCACTAATATATAGTTTGCATTGGGTGTGGGGAACAGGCTGTAAGCCGGCAGGTGTTATAACCTAAGGCTTAGTCTTAAGACTAAGACTTTCCCACCCTTTTAATACTAAAATCTTCTCAACTCTAAGCTTTTCCCAGTGCACTCTTATGAGGAATCCCATTTATGCCTCAGATAAGTGACTTTGTATCAGAGACTTCCTTATTTGTATATTGGCTTAAAGGTTTTGATTTCTACACTATAAAATAAGAGAGACCAGGGGCTCTATCTCTCTCAGTTCCTGAAATTAGCATTACAGAGGAGAGGCAGCCAAGATGGCAGAGTGCTGAAGGAGAAGCCAGTTTGTGCAGAGAGAAGGAGATGGGGAACAGAAGTGAATAAGGCTGGTGAGGTAGAAACCTTTGATTCTAGGAATACTCAGATAAGTCAGCGGCTTTGGGAGCCCTGAATGGAAAGGGAAGTGTTTTCTCACTGTGTGTATTTCTTGCCCACCTGGTGTGAGCTAGGATTAAAGGTAATGGCACCAGTTCTTGGCTCCGTTGTTTCATTACTGTCTCTCTGAATCAAATGCGAACCTGCATGGGCCAGGCGGCGATGATGATGGCCGTGGCTACTGGCTTTACACCACTGCACATCAAACTTTCACTTTATTCATTTACTTATATCTGTATATACTCATTTTCTATTTTGTTCAATGGATCATAATCTATCACTGTCATTCATTTCAATGCACAAATTGTCTTGTTTGTCCATTGGAAATCCACTCATGCTGGCTTCTGTGTCCTTTGGACACATCTTTATCATTCTTTGACCAGTTCCTTGCTCTGGGGCATAAAGGGATTTTCCAGGCTCATTTTGTGGTTTTTCTGTCCAATTCCTGTAATAAGTCATTTATCTAAAGTCCCCTGATTCTTTTAGAGGAAAATACCTTCATAAATCAAGATATGCTCATTGCCATTGGAAGGCACTACTCCCAGGTTCTTCCCATTAACAGAGCTAAGGATTATATGCATGTACACACATACACATTCACCTTTATATCTGTATTTAGTTCTATATCCATCTATACATATTGAAAATTATGAGTTCACACTGATACATCCCAAGTCCAATCCAACACCAAAAGGTTGAATTCTAGTTTTGTCCTTTCCTGCATTTATAACTCCCTTCCCTGACTTTGGGAAATTTGGTTTTTATTACCCCTAGTCTATTTACTTTTGATCGATCTCCCTATATGTTATCAGTGTCTCATTTCTGCTACCATCCCCCCCACATGGGTATCCTCTTCTTTCTGCTTAGGCTATGAATCTCTGTTCTGAGCCAGTGCCCAGGCTCTGAGATAATGGCCTCTTGACCCTGATCAGGCTCTGACACCCTTACCTGGTTAGCCCCATGCTCCCATGGAGAACCTTTGGACCAAGTTTATATTGGGCCTTGGGGATGCTGTCCTCCACTTGCTTGGTTCTGACACCCCTTGCCACCAGCACCATGTGTGAACCCCCTTCCCACCCAACTTAGACTCAGATAGCCTTGTAGACCCCCCTCACCCTGATCAGGTTCTGACTTTCCCCACTGGGCTGCTCCCTTTGGGGACTACTGCTCCACTCTGCTTGGAACCTGACTCCCCATTCTAAACACTCTCCCCATGGAGACACCCTTCTCACCCTTTGGGTTGTACATCCCCCTCTCTGGGCTACTATGTCACCTTCCACGGGACACCGGTTTTACTCTTGCTTTGCTCTGCCTAAAAACTTTAGAACCAAACTGTTCAGAAAGGGAAGGAGAAGCAGAAGACCGACCCATGGCCACTATTCAAAAGTAAGCCAGTAAAAGGAAAATGAGGCTGAAATATGAAATACAGACAACCTTAGAGAATAAGGTCATATGTAATGAAGAAGCAAACAAAACTATAGTCATCTCAAAGCTTTTAATGTGCTTCATATTTTTTTTAACTCTAGAGCATCTTGGGAATTAATATTTCCTGTTAGAAAGTAATAATCACCTAAAATTTGCTAATATCTTCAGTTTTGTTTCAGTTTCTTTATTCTTTATGAAGTTAAAGTAAAATTTAGTTTAATGATATTTATCTATAAATCTGTTAAGGATCAAAAATTATTAACCAGGAGTCATAAGGTATACTTGGATTAAAGTACACAGCAAAAGTTAACCTTACAGATTAATTCCATACTATATAAAATAATCAAAATTTAAATCATGGGGTTTTTGGGGTTTTTTTTTGCATTACAATAGAACTTCCCTCAACCCCTCCTCATATTAGTTAGAGGAGCTAAATCCATTTTATTTAATTAATAACAAAGTAATAAAATTTTAGAAAAGTAGATCAGATACCTCATTCTACCTTTAAATTGTTTAATATGATGTACAAATCATTGAATTGAAGAGAGTTATTTGGGGAACCTTTTTAATAAAATAACTATGATTTTTATGAGTAGTATTGTTAAGCTAGAGCTCCATATCAGAGACCACGTTTGACAAGTTTTACATCCAATCTTGCACTGATATGTTGGAGGAAAGAGAGGAACATACAAATTGCTCAGTTTTCTAAAAAAAAATTACCAGTTAATTTACTTTGGGAAACTCACCTCTCCATTTTTAGAAAAATTCAGTTTAGATGTTTTTTTATTTTTACTTTGAAATATTAAGACTTGTTGCTTGTTTAAGTCAGTCCTCATTGGAGAGTCAAATCAACCTGATTGTGTGATATAAATGTTGGGTATTTATTAAACTGAATAATATTGTGAACATATGATGAATTAAAACTAAGCTATGTGACAGAGACCAATAAATCAACAATATGATAGTTGATATAATGCAAGTTGCCAACAATTCACTAAAATTACTCTTTCCTTCTTCTTGGGCAACTGAACAGAATACACTTCTTAGACTGCCACAGCTAAGTGTGGTTATATGATAAAGTTCTTGCCAATTTTGGCAGAATTCTGCTTCATATGTTTAACTGGAAACGCTGGCATTTCTTCTTTTTTGCTGGCTGGAACACTGTGACCAGGGTCATCTTGAAAACTAGGCATTGGGCCCTGGCCGGTTGGCTCAGTGGTAGAGCGTCGGCCTGGCGTGCAGAAGTCCCGGGTTCGATTCCCGGCCAGGGCACACAGGAGAAGCGCCCATCTGCTTCTCCACCCCTCCCTCTCTCCTTCCTCTCTGTCTCTCTCTTCCCCTCCCGCAGCTGAGGCTCCATTGGAGCAAAGATGACCCAGGCGCTGGGGATGGCTCCTTGGCCTCTGCCCCAGGCGCTAGAGTGACTCTGGTCACAACAGAGCGACGCCCCGGAGGGGCAGAGCATCGCCCCCTGGTGGGCAGAGCATCACGCCCTGGTGGGCGTGCCGGGTGGATCCCGGTCGGGCGCATGCGGGAGTCTGTCTGACTGTCTCTCCCCGTTTCCAGCTTCAGAAAAATACAAAAAAAAAAAAAAAAAAGAAAAGAAAAAAAAGAAAAAGAAAACTAGGCATTGAAAATGGCAGCATAGTGCCCCACCTGGGTTCTTGATGCCTGGAGCACAGCTACCTATGACCCAGAACAATGTACCTCAAATTGCTATGTAAGAAGGCAGTGAACTTTTTGTACATTAAACCACATTATTATTGGGTCTTTTGTTGCGGCAGCTTAACTTATCCTAATTTATATAATTGGTCTCAATGGACAGATCAAACATCACATATTCCTATATTGGTGATTTCCAGTGGGGTGGCAGGCTTGCTTAGGAATAGCTCAACAATACTCAAGTCACATAAGAACAACCATAAAAATATAGTAGCTTCCATCCGACTCATCTTAAATGAAAAAAACCTAGCATTTTGTGAGTTTCTAATAACAAATGTTTCACCTTACCCTTACAAAATGTGGGGACTCTGCCATTTTGCTTTTAACAGTAAGTCTAACAAAACGATTCAATTGTTTGACATGCTGCTATTCAAGGTTTCTTCCTAATATTATTATTTTAAATTTCACATAAACATTACCTTGATATTTGAACCAACATATTGCCTGAAGCTCAAGTAGCTAAGCAACACCTAAAGTCACCAGAAAAGCAACAGAGCAAATATCTTCAAGTATTTAACTGATTATAATTATAAAATATTTAAATTCATATTAATAAAAAAAATGAATATATCACAAAGCCCCCACAATTTTTCTGACAAAATAGGAGGACCTACTCTTGGTGCTAAGGTGGACTAATGTAAAACAAATAACATAGTTGACTTTCACAATTTGCACTGAACTGAACTCCATCATTAATGACCTTGAGCTTTCTAGCTGCTGTTACACTGCACTATAAAGAGACACGGCAGAGAGACAGGAGCAGAAGAAATTAGATCCATTTTGTAATGAATTGTGTATAATGTCATTCAGAGACTGTATATCAAAGCTGTGCCCTTAATGAGATGGAAAGACACTTTTCTATTCCTCTGTACTCACTCTGTCTATCATAGTACTTGCCATGCTGCATTGTATCCCACTGTTTGTACTTCTTTTCTTCCCCAAGTCTAGTGGTTAATCTTTTGGGGAGTTAAGAATCCTTGAGAATCTGATGAAATCTATGATTTCTTCCCTTGGAAACAAATGTTCATCAGCATATACTCAGTAAATTGGCAAGCTGTTTCAGAAAAGTTATGGGTGCTTTGAACTTCAAGGGCCTGAGAATCACAGATTAAATATCTGATGTCAAACTGTGGGTCTCTAGAGGATGAATCTATAGCCAATTAACTTTTGAACTCATGTCACTTAACACAATGGGTAACACATATGGGTGTCCAACTTCCATTTTTTAAGACATATCTGTGTAAAAATATCACGAACATATATTAAAGTAATTTCAAATTTATTATGAGCATATGCCACAGTTTTGTTTCAAGCTAACTGCAAGGTGGTACTTTCTAATTAGTCCAGTTCAAAGATTTCTTTCCTGGTAGATATGTATTTTTCTTAGGAAGGAAAGATAGCTAGATAACATTGATAAATTAGTTCAGGAAAGGAGTATTTGGGTAAAGGTAACTAAGTTCCTCACAGGATGGACGGTCAACTGTGCAAGTTGAGTCTAAGTTTATCAGGAAATTGCTGAACTCTATTATCAGAAGCACTTGGTAATTCCAAGAATAACTGTTCCTCACATAAGATAACCAATTTCTGAACCAGGTTGCCTTATCTTTGATTTAGGAAATTTTATAACAGTAAAAATTGACCAGCACTTACGTTCATTATAAGAAGAGCAGTAGAAATTAGGATGGGAAAGTTATCCTTGAAGGATGGATGTATCCTTGGAAGGTGGAAACCAAGGTAGCAAGGCATGATCTGTGGTTCACCAGAAGTGGAGTTGCATAGACAGCTAGTGGAAGCTAAGGGTAGAAATCTTAGTCGAATTTGGAGAAGGGTGGACCTTGAAGAACAGAATAAGATGTTTGTACTTTAGCCACTGAAGATGTCTAAATGGAGGCAGGACATAATCCAAGTGACAACATAATTAGCCTTAGCCTGTGCAGTATGCAGGAGAGAGTAAACATAGAGATGCTAAGATGCTCTCCAGGCATGAAATAATAAGTATCTGAATGAGTTGATGCAAATTATTGAATAGAATGACCAGGAGGAATGATGTCAGAATATCTTGCAAAGGAAAAATGCAGTTTTTAATACTCGGTATATAGAGAATAGAATGTGTGGGCTTTGGCAGAGGTAAAATTCACACTGATTAGAGTTTCATCTTTTCTTTTCTTTGAATACTCCCTGGTGAAGATGCAAGTAAACACAAAATAAAGAGACTAGCAGGAGGAAATGGAAGAAGACAACAGATTATTCAATCCAGGTGCATGAGGCTGAAGTTAGGTGAGTGGCAGAAAGGTGATACCACTAACAGAAAGGAATCGTTCTCTTTTGATTGTTCTCTCATTCCCACTATATTGGATAGTCCTTGAAGACAGAAACTTTGTTTTGGGCACTTATCATTTAGACTACCTATCCTAAACCTTGTTTCCCCAATCTTTCCCCACACTCCACTAATGAATAGTGTCACAGATTACCTTATGAAAAGAAGATAAAAGACACAGATCATGATGATAGAGTGCAGAAATAAAACTAAGAAGAAAAGATGGGATAAGGAAAAAATAGATAAGAAAAAAGTGAACACAATGAGAGACAATGAGTCCCACTTGATGATGGGCTACTATAGCTTGCTAACTTCTGATCATTGAGGATGGTATTATACAGGAGACTAAAGGTTGCTAAGAGGAACTCTCTATTGAATTCACTTATTACTGTTTTCAGCTATTAAAATACTAGTTCTCCAAGGCTTGGTTGATAGGGTGAGCATAAGTATGCACATTAGAGATGTCAAGAGCAAAAAAAAATTGCTCTATTAAAAAAAGAAATAATGAACAGATTATGGAGCAGTACAATTGAGAGAGAGGGTCAGAGAAGATATTAGGGTGGAGTGGAAAATTATGAGGAATTTGGGGAAATAATAGATATCCTAAAAGAGATTTCTAAAAGTCATTGGAAGATGAATTTTGCAATTTGCTTTGCAATATTAAACTCTTTCCCTAACATGCCACAAAAATTTTATTT
Source organism: Saccopteryx leptura (assembly GCF_036850995.1). Lineage (NCBI taxonomy): Eukaryota > Metazoa > Chordata > Mammalia > Chiroptera > Emballonuridae > Saccopteryx > Saccopteryx leptura. The sequence continues at coordinate 110,337,375 of NC_089507.1, read as the reverse complement.
ATTTATTTATTATTATTTTTGTATTTTTCTGAAGTTAGAAGTGGGGAGGCAGTCAGACAGATCTTGCATGCACCTGATTGGGATCCACCCAGCAAGCCCACCAGGGGACGATGCTCGGTCCATCTGGGGCATTGCTTCATTGCAGCCGGAGCCATTCTAGCACCTGAGGCAGAGATCACAGAGCCATCCTCAGCACCCGGGCCAACTTTGCTCCAATGGAGCCTTGGCTGCAGGAGGGGAAGAGAGATAGAAAAGAGAGAAGGAAGGGTGGAAAAGCAGATGGATGCTTCTCCTGTGTGCTCTGGCTGGAAATTGAACCCGGGACTTCCACATACCTGGCCAATGCTCTACCACTGAGCCAACCGGCCAGGGCTATTTATTTATTATTATTTTTAAAATATTATATTTATTGATTTTATAGAGAGAGAAGGGGAGAGTCGAGAACTTTCTACTCATAGTTGCTTCACTTTAGTTATTCACTGATTGCTTCTCATATGTGCCTTGACTGGGCGAACCCAGGGTTTTGAGCTGATGACCTCAGCATTCTAGGTCAAGCCTCTATTCACTGCATGACCACAGGTCAGGCTCCACAAAGATCTTGAATAAAATTCCCATTTTTTGTTCAAGGCTTCTGGAGTTTTGAGGATAAGTTAAAAAAATTGAGCACAACTTTCTGTGAGATAGGGTCAAGAGGGATGCTTGTTTGGTTCAGGAATCATGTGATTTCTTTCTTTTCTTTCCTGTTGTTATTCTCTTTACCATTTTATTGTTTACTGGAATCTGTACCAGGGAAGTCTAAGAAAGAGAAAGGTAAGACTCAGATAAAAGAATTTCACTTCCATCACGTAATCCATCAATAGAGGTTAACTGAACACCTACAATTAAACCATTATGCTAGGATATAGGGGAGATCTAAGAAATTAAACTGTGGGGATTCTCACAATCTACACAAAGATGAGAAGAGATGGGCCTTGACAAGGAAAATGACTGATGAGTTCTTCAAGGATTTTTTAACAGTCAGCCATGCCCTGCCTTACCCGCTGCACCACATAAAAGAAGCCTTGCTCTCTCATCTCACACTCTTCTTCTAGCAGAGTGATGGGCTGAGCTGTGGTTTCAGAGTCACTGTTTGAAAAGGTGAGAACTCTCGCTTTCCTGGACAGTGGCAACATACTGACCAGAGGTGGTGAATAGGGCCTGTGGTTGACACGGTTGATGTTCTTGTTCAGTTCAGTAAGAGATTGTTTTCTCAGTCCTGTGGTGTCCCAGGCCTTTCTGACCTTAACTGTTTAAAAATGGACCTGAAATATCCATTAAAGTTTCACAATTTACTTGTTTTTATAGTTCATGCAGTCTTCGGTGCATCCTTTAATATAATTTAATTCAGTGAGTACAGACTAACGATCCAGGAATAAACCACTCTACCCAGGGCCTGGAAGATGATGCAATGACAAATAAAAATAGGGTTCCTACTCTCAAAGAATTCACAATATAATTATGGGGATTGGGGAACATAAAAGCCCCCAGATAACTTCAGACCACCTGTCAAATTGATAATCCCCCAGATAACAAATCAACCAGTGAAGAGAAGCTGGAGCCATGGAGGTCTTCAGTACATGTTTGTTGAATGGATAGTGGAGGGATGAATGATATCTGCCATGGGTGATCCCTTCCACCACTGAGAAATGTATAATATATTTCAGATTTTGGCCCAGTTGGTGCTATGAAAACAGTCTTATTTCTCTCAAACTGGGGTTAAGAGAATGCTGCTGCTAATTCTATGAAATCTACAGGTGCATCCTGTTATTGTTATACTGAGTTGAATTTCTACAGCTTGTAATTTCCACCATATTTTACTAGATGGGGCACAGGTGATACAGTGGAAAATTCAAATCCACCATGAATCAAATAACTCTCCCCTACTGTCATGGCTAGCTCCCAAAGAACTATTTGACTGTTGTGAATTGCCTTGCATATAAAATACTGGAAGAACACAATTGGTTTATATGAATCAAAAGCAGAGTTCTCCTCTGTGATCGTTGAAAATTGACTTGGCTCTCATTTTGCAGCTTATGATGACCATTCTTGTTGTATGTCACAGAGATTGTCTAAAAGTCAGTTTCCTTTTCCCCCTTTCCATATGAGGGCAGGATGTGTTTGCTGGATGAATATCAGCAAAATCTCCCTTGGCTCTTCTGTTGTGACTCTAATTTAGGTGTGAATAATAACACAGTTTGTCTTTCAAGCCAACACTGATCAATTAGCTCTGGCTGCCTGAAGGGATTCTTGGGCTCCAGCTGAACTCAGTGGGATACAGGAGAAGACCCGTAGGCATGCTTATGCCATTTTTTATTTAGACATCTACCTAGCTTTCCAATGTAGCTCTTCAAACCTCAATTATTCTTATCCATTGCTTCCAGTTTATTCTTCCTGAAGAATAGTTATTTTTTTCCCTTTTCATATCCAAAACTGAGAGTCACAGAATATCCATCATGTCTGTGAAATTAAGCCTGGATTCCTTAATCTGGCGTTCAAGATACTCATAGTCTGTCCTAACCTATTTCTTCAACATGAATTCTCCACGACTCTCTTTCATGCTGTCTTTGCTACAGAAGAACAAACAACAAAACAACAACAAAAAATCAACTACACACTAATCCCCCAACATGACCTGCTCTTTTCTTGGTTGTCCCTGCCAAATCCCTAAATCCAAATCTAACTCACTCTTTAAGATCTAGCTCAAATGTCATCTCCTAAAGGAAACCTCCCCTTAACCCTACTCTGGAAAGGGTCCTCTCTCCTCTGTGTCTCAGTAATATCAATAATAATCACTAGCATTGATTAAACACATACTATTTATATGGCAAGCACTGTGCTAAACATTTCATACTTATTATCTATCTTAATGACTTCTCACAGAAATTGGATGAAATCAGTGTACTATCACAATTTCCATTTTACAACTGAAGACATTGGATCTCATTGTGGTTGTGCAACACACACACACTCACACAATTACTTAGGGGTGGTATCACATCTAGATCCCCAGGTCTATCTACTTCTTAAACAATGTTACTATTTCATCACTCTGCATTTGCATATTTATATACATAACTGTGCTGTTGTCTTTGGAGACATGGCCAATCATTCCAACATGTATTTAGAGGCAGAAAATGACACTTACCTTTTTATTCCCAGTGTTTACTGAAGTACCTTGCACATAATAGATGCTCAGTGAGTATCTGCAGAATGAATGATTGCATGGTGAACCCTTTTGGAGCTCTGCTTTGAAGAGATGAGATTAATATGGTATCAGCCTCAACTGGTTTTCATTAGGCTTTTACTTCAGAAATACTCAATTGTGGTATATATGAGTCCACAATAATACAATATGTTCACAGGTTTGACTGTACTCATATCTTCAGTTTCAGAAGTCAGGATGGTCAGTATTCTCAAACATGAATCTAGAGAATTGGACACAATTAGCCAGCTAATATAAAGTTCCTTTCTTTTAGGAGCAGAGTGTGTTTTTCTCTTTGGCTTGGGACTTGCCTCTTCTCAAGAGCAGATGGGCCTCCATAAATTAAGTTGGGTAGCCTTGTTTTCTGAGTGTGGAGGCCTAGGAAAGATAAGGAGGGAGGAGGATAACACTTTGCTTATTTAGATTTTGGGCAACTCTGCCCCTCAAAAAAAAGAAAAACTGTCAGCTTTCCTCACATTTTTTTCCAGCAAGTTGTACTTTCAGAGTTTGAGAAAACAAAATGAAACAAAATAAAGATAGATAAAATTAAAAGCAGAAACAAAATAAGAAATTTTGGGGTAATTTTATAATAGGTCAGTTTTTTTTTTCTTTTTTCCTTTTTATGACACCTGCAGGACTAAAATAGAACAAAGGCGCAAAAATTCATGGAATCCACATATCTGTTTCATCTGTTGTGGCCAGATGAGGATTTAACAATACCTCGAATTGGTGAAATTTATTTTTTCTAAGAAGTTTAGAACTTTTTATTTGAATTATTTTCTTTTTTTTTCTTCCTGAAACTACTGTGAAATATACTATTTCTTGTTTGATAAATGAAGAATTTGAGATCTGTGTTAAGATTAGATTAAGTTCATCATGGTGAAGACAAGACTAATTTCTAATTTTCTCACCTATCTTTGTTTTTCTGAAAAATGCTTATCTTTCCTATTATAACCCCTGTTTCCCCACGTTGGTTAACTTGTCTGTCTGCTTTATACAAAGAAGAGAATTATTCATTTTCACTGATCTCATATTTGGTACTCTGTTACTCCTACTATTCATTGAATGCCTACTATGTGCTAAACACATTGCACAGGCATTGGCATTAAGTGAGAACAAAATAGACAAACTCCTTGTCTTTACTATGGTGCTTAAGTTCTGATGTGTCAGACAGACAAGAAGCAAATAAATGAATATATGGTGATGTTCTGTGATGATAAATGTTACAAAGAAAAATAATGCAGGTAAGTAAATTATGCCTGGGATGGGGGTGAGAATAATGCTTTTTTCAAAGAAGATATCAAGGAAAGCCCCTTTGAGAAGGTGACATTTGGCCACAGACCTCAAGGAAGTGAGAGTACAGCCATGTAGCTGTTTGGGTGGAAGAGCATCTTTGTGGCAGGAATGAGCTTGATGTCCTGGGACCAGCATGCAGGCTGGTGTGAGTGGGTAAGCCAGTAGATAGAGGTAAGAGATGCAGAAATGGAAAGCAATCAGGTTACTGCATTTGCCCAAATGAGATGATGGGGGCTTGGTCTGAGGTGATGGCAGTAGAGATGGTGAGAAATGCTTACTTTCAGGATCTATTTTAAAAGTAAAGCCCACAGAATTTGCTTGATTTATTGAATGAAGGATATTTTTTAAAAAATATCCTTGACTTGAGTTCTCAGTGAAAAATGGTAGTGAAGGTGAGTAGAAGGTGGTTTAAGATTATGAGAGAGAGACAGAATCAAGAATTCTGTGTTGACCATGGGTAACTGACATCTAAGTGGGTATAGTGTGGGTGGTGGACAAACAACTCATTTGTGGAGTTGTGCTGTAAAGGGGGAAGAGACTATAAGGCAGTAGCTGGAAAGAGTTGTGGAACTAGTGAGTTCTTTTTAATAAACTTTATTTTTTAGAGAGAGTTTGGATTCACAGGAAACTTGAGTGGTATGTGCAAATGTTTCCCATATGCTCATTACTCCCCTCACCCTTTACACACAGCCTCCTCCACTATCAACATCTACCACCAGTGGTACATTTGTGACAATTGATGAACCTACACTGACACATCATCACCCAGAATTTGTAGCTGTCATTAGGGTTCACTCTTGGTTGCATACACTAGTGGTTGGCAAACCGCGGCTGGTGAGCCACATGCTCACTCAACTCGTGCATGAATAGCGCACGCCTACCCCATGCTGGTATCCTGCGGGCACATCTCTCTGTTGCTTGACCAACCTACACCCCTGTGTACCTGCCCGCCACACGGGGTATTTTGTGCAAAAGCCACACTCAGAAGCCAAAGAGCCGCATGTGGCTCACAAGCCAAGTTTTGCCAACTACCGACCCAGAGAAAGAAGCAAAAGGTATTTTGTGGTTCCCACTAGTCTTGAGACTGGCCGGTTCCCAACCTCTCTGGGCCTTGCTTTCCCCACCTGAAAAATGAAGAATGTGAAAGCTGAGGCTGTGATTACCTTGGAAAGGAGAAGGGAAAAGAGAGGGGGGGAATGGGAGGGGTAGGGGAGGGGAAAGGGGGGTTACATGCTAACTCGACTCATGCATGAATCTCGTGCACCTCCCCTGCACTCTATGGGTTAGAATATTGTACAGAGTAGCATCATTGCCCTAAAAAGTCTCCATTCTTCATCTATTCATCCTCTCCTCTTCCAACCCCTGACAATTAGTGAGGTTTTAAAAAAAAAATTTTTTTTTTTTATTTTTCTGAAGTTGGAAACGGGGAGGCAGTCAGACAGACTCTCGCATGCGTCCAACCGGGATCCACCCGGCACGCCCACCAGGGGGCGGTGCTCTGCCCATCTGGGGCGTTGCTCTGTTGCAACCAGAGCCATTCTAGCGCCTGAGGCAGAGGCCATAGAGCCATCCTCAGAGCCCGGGCAAACTTTGCTCCAATGGAGCCTTGGCTGCGGGAGGGGAAGAGAGAGATGGAGAGGGGGAGGGGTAGAGAAGCAGATGGGCGCTTCTCCTGTGTGCCCTGGCAGCGAATCGAACCCAGGACTCCTGCATGTCAGGCCGACACTCTACCACTGAGCCAACCAGCCAGGGCCTGTTTGTGTTTTAAGAAGGAAATTATGGTATAGCAGTATGCTGACAAAAATGCTGAAGAGAAAATTTATTATTAATATTATTGTTATTGGCTCAAAGTTTTTGAATAAGAGAAAGGCCAGAGGATGTGGTGCATAGATAGAAGAACCAGCTTGAGATACCAGTATAGACACTTCTTTTACTGTAACCGGTGGAAGATAGTGAATAATGAATCAGAAGCAGGTCTGCTGGTAAGTACGGTGGTGGGAGAAGAAGTGAATTTCTTCTTGTTGCTTAATTTTCTCAGTGAAATAAGAAGCAAGGTTAGCACCTGAGAGACTAGGGGAGGCCAAAGGGTGTTAGATGAGAAGTCTCATTCAGCAAGTTCTACTGAGTAACTATTAAATGCCAGTCACTATTTTTGGACCTAGGGGAACAGCAGTGAATAAAATCATGTCCCTACTTCTACGGAATTTACATTCTGGTAGATTTGAGAATGTGTGAGAGGTAAGAATGAGTATTAGTCCATTTTGCTGCAGTAATGAATGACTCCAAAGTTTCAGTGGCTTAGAACAAAAAGTTTCAGCCATGCTGCAAGTCAGCTGATGGTGACCTCCAGCTCTACCATGAGCAGCAGCTCTGTTCCATCTGAGGAGAGACGAAAACTCAGCTCAGTCAGTCTTGGTCTTCTTCATTCTCAGATGTCAGCTTTCATTTCAAACATTTTTTAAAGCATGAAAATGTTCTTCAGTTTTGAAAAATTATATTAATTTAAACCCATTTAAATCAAGAAAAACAGTTACTCTAGCTCTCTGAGCACATCATTCTCTCTGAATGTCTACACATTCACCAACCCAGCTCTCTGAACCTCCTTTTGGTGTTTCATAGTTATCATTGATTAAATCACTGGCTATTGGTGATTGAACTTAATGTCCAGCTCCTTCCCCAAGGTAAGAGGTGAAACTGAGAGTTCTAATTCTCAAATCACAGGGTTGGTTCCCCTGGTTACCATCCTCCATTCTTAGGTGCTTTCCAAAAGTCACCTCATTAACATAACAAAAGTCAGCTATATCATTCTCATCTCTGAGGAAATTCCAAGGGTTTTAAAGCTTTATGCCAGCTCTTTGCTCTCCTCCACTGACTGGGGTCCTCCAAGGCCTCCTTGGCGACTCCAGTTGCCCCCCAACTTCCTTAGACCCACCTCTGTGCTGCAGGGTAGATGGCCTACCTATTCTTAGCCTCCCTCCACACAGGGTGGTTACCGGATGCCACTCTTCCCCACCACACCCTGACATCTAGCACCCTTCACCTGTTGTGGTCCATGCCAGGTGCCCCTCTTGCCCAGTGTCGCGGCCCAGTCACAACAAGTATATACCGAGGTCCCAAACAGGAAAAGATATGGAATTGAAATAAATGATAGACAGGGACTTCAATGTAAATACACACACACACACACACACACACACACACACACACAGATGGGTTCGGGAGGATGCCACGGCAAACAGTCTCTACTGTTCCTTAGCCATAATGCCACTGCTTCCAAAAGAGCATCCACCTTTTTTTATGGAAAAAACATGGTCCATTAGCAATTCAATTAAGTTTCCAAGGCAACTCAAAGACAACCCACACCATACCATTCAAATCCAACTTTACACTAATAAGAAATGAGCTTCCAGCTTCTTCTGGAGAACATGGGTGAGACAAACAAGAATCAAGTGTAGCTGTTGTTAACTAGGCAGGTGAGGTGGGAGTTGGGGGTTGGGCCCAGCACTTCTATCCAGATTGCAAAAATACCCTGTTTATTTATTCGGTGCCCAACAGCCCAGTCCACAGACTAGGCCCCTCTGGTGGCACTGGCACACCACCACCCCTACCCCTCCGCTTTCCAGCACCACCAGACTGTCCTGGCTCCTTCCCCACCCTCCCTACCCTTCCTCTGTTGCTGAGCAACCTTAAAAGGACCTGCTCCTGCTCTCTTACTCTCTCCTGGTTTTTAAGAAATTATGAAGAAGCCAGGATCTGAAGAAGCATGAGATAGAAGACCACATGAAGAAAGGCCCAGCTCTCCAGTTCATTCCAACCACTCCAGCTGAGCTTCCAGCTGTGTCCACATGAGTAAGCCCAGGAGTAGGAGCAGCAAGATGGTGATGGAGTAGGCAGATGTTCCAACTTCCACCTCCCAGAACCAAAGTGGATTACAACTTAATTTTAAGAACAATCATCTGGAAAAACAAACTTTGGGCTAAACCAAGAGGAATCTATAACCGAAGATCACTAAAGAAGCCACACTGAGACTGGTAAGAAAAATGGAAACGTGGAGAGGGCTGCCCAGCTCCCAGAAGTGAGTGACGGCCCAGAGGGACTTGTGTGGCAGGGAGGTTTACTGGAGAAAGGAGGGTCCTGGGCCCCAGGATCAAAGCCCCAGCTTGCAGCCTCAGAGCCTAGAAGAGACATACAAACAATATTTAGCTGTGAAACAAGTCAGAATACTGTTTGCAAGAAAGAGACAAATTTCTTAGACCCAGGATTTGTCTTAAAGGGACCAAGCAAAAAACCTCTTTCACAACTACCCACCTGGGACTCCAGGGGACAGGGAGAGCTGAGAGGACCAGAGTAGCGGGAAGAGAGTGTAATCTAGGAGGCACAGGAAGGAACACTTTGAAGGACAGCTGCCCTAACCCCTAGGCTGAGTCACTCCCCAAATCTAAAGTGAATATTTTTTCTGGAACCAGCAATACCAGCAAAGGGAAGCAGGTCACCAGCCAAACCAAAGCTCTCCTGCTGCAGTCAGAACAAAGAATCACTTAGAAGCAGGGAGCCCATCAGGGATACAGTATTGAGTGCTGAGGTCTGAGCTACATTGCCACCCGCACATTGCTGAGTGCTCACCAGAGGGCAGACAGCAGTGGGACATGGGAGCAGAAGCTGGGGGCTGGCTGTGGCTGCAGCCCAAGCCCATGAACACAGTTCTGCCAGTGGGGGCAGAGTGCAGGCCAGGGGACAGCCCAGGCCTGCACACCGGGCACGCACATGCAGACCCACCCATGGAGGCAAGATGGAAGCCGCAGCAACTGCAGTTGCAGGCCGGAGCCAGCAACTCCCTTGCCTGAAAGCCCAAGGCAGCAGCAGCGGTGGTGGCAGACAGACCTCAGGAACACAGAGGCCATACCCATTGGACTCCTGTGGCCACACCCTTCTGAGGGCTGAAAAAGAAGAAAAATATAAAATAAAATAAAAAAGAAGGCTGAATAGAATGACACCAGAAACTAAGGGGCAAGCCACATCCAATATCTAACCTAAACCCTGATTTACAGTACATTTAAACAAACATCCTCCAGGCCAAAAGTAGATAAAAGCCAGCCTAAGTTGATATTAACAATGATACCTGGTTCAGCAGCAGCAGCCACAGGATCTGGATAACCTGTTGCTCCAAAAAGGTAAATAAGGGCCAGTCATAGGCAACGACCCCCACTGGTCTGTGCCAGGCTCCAGCCAAGAAGGTTCAGGGAGGGCACATCCAGAGGCCAGATATGGAGAGCATCAGTTCAGGGCCTAATGACCCTTGTTAGAGTGACACCTTAAGGAAGGGCTCCTCATACCTGACCCAGTCAAGATATAGAAAATGCCAATACAAATAGCAAAAAGAACAGTGACCAAACAGCCCATAGCAGTTTCCAGACAGCAACTGATGCCAACCCAAGAAGTACTAGAAACAACACAACTGGAAACTGGAGGCAGACAGCACTAACCCTAGACTTAGCTAGCTACACAAACAACACATCCAAAGGAGGAGTCTATACACAGACAAAATGAGAAGGCAGAGAAGTGCAACACAAGTAAATCAACAAGAGAAATCCACAGAAAAAGATCTGAATGAAATGGAAATAACCAAATTACTGGATGCAGAGTTTAAAATAATGAGTGTAAGAATGCTCAAAGATCTTAGAGCAACAATGGATGGACATGAGCACCTAAATAAAGAGATAACAAGCATCAAAAAGAACATTGAAACCATAAAAAAAAACCAAATCAGAAATGACAAATAATATGTCAGAAATAAAGATCACACTAGAAGGAATTAAAAGCAGGATGGATGAAGCTGAGGATTGAATCAGTGACTTAGAAGACAAGATAAACTAAAGCACGGAAGCAGAGCAGCAAAAAGAAAAGAGAATCAAAAAGTCTGAGGAAACTCTAAGAGATCTCTGTGACAACATGAAGAGAAACAACATTTGCACCATAGAGGTTCCTGAAGGAGAAGAGAAAAAACAAGGAATAGAGAACCTGTTTGAAGAAATCATAGCTGAAAACTTCCCTAAATTGATGAAGGAAAAAAATCACACAAGTTCAAGAAGCACATGGAGTCCCATTAAAGAGGAACCCAAAGAGGCCTACCCCAAGACACATAATTAAAATACAAAAATTAAGGGATAAAGAAAGAATATTAAAAGCTGCAAGAGAAAAGCAGTCAATTACCTACAGAGGAGCCCCCATAAAGATGACATCTGACTCTCAACAAAAACATTAGAGGCCAGAAAAGAATGGCAAGAAATATTTAAAGTAATGCAAAACAAGAGCTTACAACCAAGACTTCTCTATCCAGCAAGGGTATCATTTAAAATTGAAAGAGAAATAAAAAGCTTCTCAGACAAAAAAACTCAAAGAATTTATTACAACCAAACCAATGCTACAAGAAATGTTAACGGGCTATAAACAGAACAAAAGGGGAAAATATCTAGTAAAAGAGAAAAGTAGATGTAAAGAATAAAATGGCAATAAACAACTACATATCAATAATAACCTTAAATGTAAATGGATTAAATGCTCCAACCAAAAGACATAGGGGAGCTGTGTGTATAAGAAAACAGGACCCATACATATGCTGTCTACAAGAGACACATCTCAAAACAAAATATACACATAGACTGAAAGTAAAGGGATGGAAAAAAATGTTTCATGCAAAAAGAAATGAAAAAAAAAGCTGGGGAAGCAATACTTATATCTGACAAAATAGACTTTAAAACAAAGGCTGTAGTAAGGGATAAAAAAGGTCACTACATAATGATAATAGAAGCAATCCAACAGGAAGATATAACCAATATAAATATCTATGCACCTAATATAGAAACACCTAAATATATAAAGCATATTTTGATGAACATCAAGTTTGAGATCAACAGCAATACTATAATAGTAGGGAATTTCAATACCCCACTAACAGCACTAGATAGATCCTCAAGAAAGAAAATTAACAAAGAAACACCAGGCTTAAAGGACACACTAGATCAACTCGATTTAATAGATATCTTCAGAACCTTTCACCGCAAAGCAGCAGAATATACATTCTCTTCAAGTGCTTATGGTACATTCACAAGGATAGACCACATGTTAGGGCACAAAAGTGGTCTCAACAAATTTAAGAAGATTGAAATCATATCAAGCATTTTCTTTTATCACAATAGCATGAAACTAGAAATCAACTACAATAGAAAAACTGAAAAACACTCAAAATTGGAAACTAAAGAGGATGTTATTAAATAACAAATGGGTTAACAATGAAATCAAGGAAGAAATAAAAAATTTTCTGGAAACAAATGAAAATGAACATAAAACAACTCAAAATTTATGGGACACAGCAAAAGCAGTCCTGAGAGGGAAGTTCATAGAATTATAGGCATACCTTAAGAAGCTAGAAAAAGCTCAAATAAACAATTTAACCCGGCATCTAAAAGAACTAGAAAAAGAACAGTAAGTAAAACCCAGAGGAAATAGAAGGAAGGAAATAATAAAGATCAGAGTGGAAATAGGTGACATGGAGGCTAAAAAAACAATACAGAGGATCAATGAAACCAAGAGCTGGTTTTTGAAAAGGTAAACAAGATTAATGAACCTTTAACCAAACTCACCAAGCATAAAAGAGAGAGTACTCAAATAAATAAAATTAGAAATGAGAGAGGAGAAATAATCGCTGACACAGCAGAAATAAAAAAGGATTGTAAGAAAATACTATGAAGAACTGTATGCCATAAAATTAGACAACCTAGGCTAAATGGACAAATTCCTCAAAACATATAATTTTTCAAAAATCAATATAGAAGAATTAGAAAACCTAAACAGACCGATTTCAGCAAATAAAATTGGAACAGTTATCAAAAAAAACTCCCAACAAACCAAAGTCCTGGGCCAGATGGTTTCACAGGTGAATTTTACTAAATATTCAAAGAAGAACTAACTCTTATCCTTCTCAAGCTATTTCAAAAAATTCAAGAGGAGGGAAGACTTCCAAGCTCCTTTTATGAGACAAGCATAATCCTCATTCCAAAACCAGGCAAAGACACTACAAAGAAAGAAAACTATAGACCAATATCCTTGATGAATTTAGATGCTAAAATTCTCAACAAAATACATATTAGCAAATCAGATCCAGCGATACATGAAAAAAATCATATATCATGATCAGATGGGATTTCTTTTTGGAAGGCAAGGCTGGTACAATATTTGCAAATCAATCAATGTAATTCAACTCATAAACAAAAGAAAGAATAAAAACCACAAGATAATATCAATAGATGCAGAAAAAAACATTTAATAAAATCCAGCACCCACTTATGATCAAAACTCTCAGCAAAGTGGGAATACAGGGAACATACTTCAACATCTATGACAAACCAACAGCCAACATCATACTCAATGGGCAAAAATTAAAAGCAATTCCCTTAAGAGCAGAAACAAGGCAGGGGTGCCCCCTTTCACCACTTTTATTCAACATAGTTCTGGAAGTTCTAGCCACAGCAATCAGAGAAGAAGAAGAGATAAAAGGCATCCAAATTGGAAAAGAAGTGAAACTATCATTATTTGTTGATGATATGATACTGTACCTAGAAAACCCTAAAGTCTCAGTCAAAAGTCTACTGGACCTGATAAATTCAACAGGGTGGCAAGATATAAAATCAATATTCAGAAATCAGTGGCATTTTTATACACAAACAATGAACTGTTTGAAAGAGAAATTAAGAAGACAATCCCCTTCACTATTGCAACAAAAAAAATAAAGTACCTCGGAGTAAATTTAACCAAAGAGGTTAAAGACTTGTACTCGGAAAATTATAAAACACTGATAAAAGAAATCAAGGAAGATACAAACAAGTGGAAGTATAATATATAGCGTGTTCATGGATAGGAAGAATAAACATTAAAATATCTATATTACCCAAAGCAATCTATAAATTCAATGCAGTTCCTATTAAAATGCCAATGACATACTTTAAAGATATAGAACAAATATTCCAAAACTTTGTATGGAATCAAAAAAGAACACGAATAGCCTCAACAATCTTGAAAAGGAAGAATAAAGTGGAAGGTATCACTCTTCCTGATATCAACTTATACTACAAGGCCACTGTACTCAAAACAGCTTTGTACTGGCATAAGAACAGGCATACAGATCAATAGAATGGAACAGAGAACCTAGAAATAAATCCACACCTATATGGACAATTGATATTTGACAAAGGAGGTAACAGCATACAGTGGAGTAAAGACAGTCTCTTTAACAAATGGTGTTGGGAAACTTGGACAGGTACTTGCATACAAAACTGAAACTAGATCCCCAACTTACACCATTCACAAAAATAAACTCAAAATGGATAAAAGACTTAAATGTAAGTCATGAAACCATAAATATCTTGGAAGCTAACATAGGCAATAAATTCTTCGATATCTCTCGGAGCAATATTTTTGCTGATGTATCTCCACAGGCAAGTGAAATAAAGGACAGGATGAACAAATGGGATTATATGAAACTAAAAAGCTTTTTGCACAGCAAAAGACACCATACAAAATAAAAAGACAACCCACACAGTGAAAAATATATTCTTCAATACATCTGATAAGGGGTTAATAATCAAAATTTATAAAGAACTTGTAAAACTCAACACCAAGAAGGTAAACAATCCAATCAAAAAATGAACAAAACAAATGAATAGACACTTCTCCAAAGAGCACATACAGATGGGCAACAGGCATGTGAAAAAATGTTCAACATCACTAATCATTAAAGAAATGCAAATTAAAACCACAATGAGATACCACCTCACACCTGTCAGAATGGCGCTCATTAACAAAACAATACATAACAAGTGCTGGCGAGGATGTGGAGAACAGGGAACCCTCCTGCACTGCTGGTGGGAATGCAGACTGGTGCTGCCACTGTAGAAAACAGTATGGAGATTTCTCAAAAATTTAAAAATGGAATTCCTTTTGACCCAGCTATCTCACTTTTAGGAATATATCCTAAGAATACCAAATCACTGATTCAAAAGAAGAAATGTACTCCCATGTTTAACAGCAGCATTGTTTTCAATAGCCAAGATCTGGAAACAGCCCAAGTGTCCTTCAGTGGACGAGTGGATTAAAAATATTCCATTGTGTACATATACACAATGGAATACTACATGGTCATGAGGAAGAAGGAAATCTTATCTTTTGTGACAACATGGATGGACCTGGAAACTATCATGCTAAGTGAAATAAGCCAGGCAGAGAAAGAAAAATATCATATGACCTCACTCATTTGAGGAATCTAATGAACAATTTGAACTGAGGAATGGAATAGAGGCAGAGGAGGGATCAAATGTACCAGAGGGAAAGTGGTCAAAGGGAAAATGGAAGAGAAGATGGGATCAGAGAAGCGAAAGAGATTAGTGAAATTATATAAATATAACAGTATTATAGAGAACAGGACAGCAAATCCTGGAGGGAAGTGGGGAAGGGATATCCGAGGAGAACATGGGCGTGGGGGGCAATATATTTGGTGGGACACCTGAATCTATGCAAACACGTAAATTAAAATCATAAAAAAAAGCTTTGTGCCAGAACCAATGTCAAAGAACAAATATATAGTTATTACAAATATATAGTTATAATAAAAAGTAAGATATTATTACAATATCATACTTTTTTTATGTCACAACAGGTTCAAAACTCAAAGTGGGAGAGAGATAAAATTTATTAGCATCCTGAAATCCCAATATTGTGAAATAGATTAGGTAGAAAGACTTAAGCATTGAATAAGGTGGTGGGGTTTATAGGTTCTTTGAACCCTAAGATTATATGACTCTATAATGATTTCAATTCCATTCCCTTCTCTCACTCAAGAAAGCATAGAGGCATGCAGGAGAGTCACTTTATGACTTCTAACAGGAGAACAAATTAAACTAGACTTGAAGAAGACGTTTCAGATTTTTTTTTCTTTAGTGGGATGATGATGTTCAGACAAACAAACAGCTCTTTCTAGGAAGAGCTAAGCATCATAGAAAAGAGAAACAAATGGATGGAAACAAATTAAATTCAATTTTTTAACTGTTTTGTAATAGTAAGAAACTATGTTTTTGCTTAAGGAAGAAGTTTTACATAAAGGAAATGAAGGTAAAGAAAGAAAGAGGGATACCTCTGAGAAAACAATAATTTACTAGTACTTTTTGTTCTGTTTCTGTGAAGGTCCCAATTACAGATATTTTGATAAAGACATGCTCTTTAATTCTTGCAATTTTTCACATGATGGTACTGTTTAGTAGCAGAGCAGCCATCTTACCTTGAGATGTAGTGAATGGTAGGAGGTGAGGAAAGGTTATCATTTTCCCTAAGGTAATTTTTTTTCTTTAAGAAAATTAAATTTAGTGGGCTCACATTAATCAGTAAAAGTACATAGGTTTCAAGTATACATCTCTATAACATTTGAATTGTTGATTATGTTGTGTGCCCATCACCCAAAGTCAAATCACTCTCCATCACTGCATACTTGTCCTCCTCTCCCTACCCACTCCTCCACAATGGCCTCCCCCTGGGAACCACTTCAATTTTATCTATGCCCATGAGTCTCAGTTTTATATCCCACTTATGTGTGAAATCATATAGTTCGTAGCTTTTCTTGATTTACTTATTTCACTCAGTATAATGTTCTCAAGGTCTATCCATGTTGTTGTAAATGGCAATATGTCATCATCTCTTATGGCTGAGTAATATTCCATTGTATATATACCACATCTTCTTTATCCAGTGCTTTATCAAAGGACAATTTGTTTCCACATCTTGGTCACAGTGAATAATGCTGCAATGAATGTGGGGATGCCTGTGTCTTTACATACCAATGCTTTCAAGTTTTTTCAGTAGATACCCAGCAGAAGGGTTGCTGGGTCTTATGGTAGTTCTTATGGTAGTTCTTGTCTTAGTTTTTTGAGGAACCACCGTACTTTTTTCCATAATGGCTGTACCAGTTTACATTCCCACCAGCAGTGAATGAGGGTTCCTTTATCTTCACAGACTCTCCAACACTTGTTATTACCTGTCTTGTTGATAATAGCCAATCTAAAAGGTGTAAGGTGGTATCTCATTGTAGTTTTGACTTGCATTTCTCTAATAGCTACTGAAGATGAGCATTTTTTTATATATCTCTTAACCATTTGTATGTCTTCTTGGGAGAAATATCTGTTCAGATCCTCTCCCCAAAGTCATCTTTATCATTTCCCTAAGCACAAATACATGAGTGTTCTACACTTTTCATCTTGATTCTCATGCTCTCTGTTAGGAAACAATCCTGTGGTTTAAGAATGGGTGTTTTAGAATATAAGAGTAAACTGTGGACAATCATTATTTGGAGTAATTAGACTAGAAAAAGAACCTTAAGTTCTTAAGGATCATTAATAAACCACTAAATAAATCAGTAATCTATCACTGAATTTATAATTAAATATATAAGAAATGATAGGAGATAATTTCTAAAATCTTTATTGCAAAAGGTATTTTTATGTAAGATACTAAATAGTATACATATGACCAGTACACAAAATCCTAGAACTCAGAAATTAATTACTTTCTGAAACGAAAATTAACTGGAGAATGTTAGCCCCCATAGAAGTCAAGTCAGAAAATTACTGCCATGAATGTCTGGGACCACATGCCCAAGGAAGATAGTGTATGTGTAAAAAGTGGGAAGAGCTGGAATATGAATGTAATTAAAAAAAAATTAAATCTGATCACTTTGGTTGCCTATTGAAAGAATGTGTTAACAGAGGGAAGATTGACTCTTGAGAGTGTTTGGAAGGGAACCAGAATACCAGGAGAGAAAAATCAATGAAACCAAAAGATAGTCCTTTGAAAAGAGCAATAAAGTCAATAATCCTACGAAGGCTTAGAAAAAAATTACAGAGAAGACAATATTGTTAATTGGAAATGAAAGAAGGGACATCACTACAGGTTTCATGGACATTAAACGAATAATAAAGGAATACTATGAACAATTCTTTGCCTAAATATTATAGTCTGTAAAACTAATATTTACAAAACCAAAGACTCTAATTATACAATCTAGCAACTGAGCACCTTTGTATTTACCTCAAAGAGGTAAAAAGCTATGTTTACACTAAAACCTGTACAGAGATGTTTACAGCAGTTTTCTTCATAATTTCCCAAACTTAGAAGCTACCAAGATATCCTCCAGTAGGTGAATGGATAAATGAACTGTGGTACATCTGGACAATAGAATATTATTTGACACTAAAAAGATGTGACCTATCAAGCCATGAAAAGACATGAAATAGTGCTCGCTTCAGCAGCACATATACTAAAATTGGAATGATACAGAGAAGATTAGCATGGCCCCTGCGCAAGGATGACACGCAAATTCGTGAAGCGTTCCATATTTTTTGTTTTCTTTGAATATATGTACCCTGATTTATTAATGTCATCCCATTAACATTAATAAAAATTTATTTAAAAAAAAAAAAAAAAAGAAAGCTCCTAAAAGCAAAAAGAGAAAAGAAAGGCGATCACGTGACCACCCCATTTATCTTTACTGGGAATCTTTTAGAGACAAATTTCTTTCTTTCTTTGTGGTGATGCCTCACACTTCAGAATAGTTCAGAAGTAAATGATTTTCTCTGTATGAAACATTTTCAATCACTTGGATTCTGAAGGAAAATTTTTTCCCTTTGGCTATTTTTGTAAACAAATTATGGAGGAATTTCTTTGAATCGATTCTGCAAAATGCATCTTTTATGTCTACTTTATATTGTAGGTCTTAACAAAAATAAATAAAACAAAACATATTGCTGTGGAAAAAAAAATACATGAAATAATTTGGAATGCACATTACTAAATGAAAGAAGCCAATCTGAAAAGGTTACATACTGTATGATTTCAGCTACATGATATTCTACAAGAGACAACACTATAAACACAATGAAAAAACAGTGGCTGCAAGGGGTTAGGGGTGGGAAGAAGATGAATAGGCAGAGCACAGTGGAATTTAAGGCAGTGAAACTACTATTTATGACACTGTAATGACAGGTATATGTCATTATACATTTGCCCAAACCCATAGAACACTACAGAATCTTTTTAGGGTTTATTTCCCATTCTCTGCAGCCCATGTGTCATGAAATCCTACAGCAAGCTAGCCATTTGTCTAAACCATAGGGATCTCTTCAAGAGAGTTAACGTGGGCCTGGGGCAAAACTGTAAATATAGATTGTTGTCTCTTGCAACCAGTTCTGATTGAAATAAAAAATAACTCACTAGCTAACTCATAATGCCCATGTTATGTACCTGAGGCTGCTCTGGCGGAAGTATCATATTTGTTATGGTAGCTGCAACCGGGGCTTTTATTTGGTTGACTTAATGGTAGTCTACTGTTATTTTTCAGGATCTAGCAGATGTTTTCTGAGGTCAGACTGGTGAATTTAATGGAACTATTATGGGGACAACCACTCTGCCTTATTTATTTATTTATTTATTTATTTATTTATTTATTTATTTTCTGAAGTGAGAAGCAAAGAGGCAGAGAGACAGACTCCCTCATGTGCTTGACTGGGATACACCCAGCAAGCCCACCATGGGGCAATGCTCTGCCCATCTGGGGCCCTTGGTCTGTTGCAACCAGAGCTATTCTAGAGCCTGGGGCAGAGGCCATGGAGCTATCCTCAGCACCTCGGCCAACTTTGCTCCAATGGAGCCTTGGCTGCGGGAGGGGAAGAGAGAGACAGAGAGGAAGGAGAAGGGGTAGGGTGGAGAAGCAGATGGGCACTTCTCCTGTGTGTCTTGGCTGGGAAGGAATTAACCCTAGGGCTTCCACATGCTGGGCTGATATCTACCACTGAATCAACCAGCCAAGGCCCCTGCCCTATTTAGATCAAGGGTTCACAAACTATGGCCCAGAGGCCAAATTCAATCTACTGCCTATTTTTATACAGCCTGCATGCTGAAAATGGTCTCTACATTTTTAAATGGTTTAAATCAAAAGAAGAATATTATTTTGTGATGCATGGAAATTATATGAAACTCAAATTTCAGTGTCTATATGTAGTTTTATTTAAACTTAGAAATGTTGTTTACATATTGTCTATAGCTTCTTTTGTACTACAATAGCAAAGCCAAATGGTTGTACTAGAGACTGTATGGCTTGCAAAGGAATAGCCAGGTTCAATTCCCAGTCAGGGCACGCACACAGGAGAAGTGACCATCTGCTTCTCCAACCCTCCCCCTTCTCTCTCTCTCTCTCTCTCTCTCTCTCTCTCTCTCTCTCTCTTCTCCTCCTGCAGCCATGGCTAGGAGACTGGAATGAGTTGGCCCTGGGTGCTGAGAGTGGCTCCATGGCCTCCACCTCAGGCACCAAAAGCTCAGTTGCTGAGCAACGGAGCAAGGTCCCAGATGGGCAGAGCATTGCTCCCTAGTGGTTTTACTGGGTGAATTCCAGTTGTGGCACATGCAGGAGTCTGCCTCTACCTCCCCTCTTCTCATTGAATAAAAAAAAGAAAGAAATTTCTGTTTATAAGCCACTTAATCTATGGCATTTTGTTATATTTAGCTTGAATAAACTAAGACACTATCTAATCCTATTGTCCATATAATTCTTATTTACTCAAACTTCTTAAATACCTAACATCTCACACCAACTAGCACATTCCTTTCCACTGGTGTACCATCCAGTTCACCCAGAAAGTTCTCTAAAATTATAACTGTTCATATCCATTTAGATTTGTTCTCTTTTCTCAAAGTCTTGACATTCAGGCTTTATACTCTGTTTTCAGCTGGGCCTATTATCAGAAGTGCCACTTCCACTGTGACCTTTGTACTAATTTTTTGAGCACAAACACCCCAGGGTTCACTTTTTTTTACTACCATATCTTTTCTTAAATCTCTGCTATGAGCTCTTATTTATAGAGACCATTGTTTCATTACATTTTAAAAATTCATGGCAATGTATTTGGTCCCATGACTCAACTGTTCCATCATTATTTTTTTTTTTTGGTAACTTTACTTTCTTTTTTTTCTGAATTGATCTGTGTTTGCTAAATTTACCCCCTTTTTTTATGGCAATTTAAACAAAATCCAGTCTTTCCTAAACAAGACATTTGCAGGAACTTGGATAACAAATATTCTGGGGTCGTGGTCCAGAGTAACAGAAATTCTTAGGCATGAAGAATCTGTGTTGGAATTTGTTTTCTTTTTTTAAATTTTAGCCCTTGTTTCTCTCCTTTGCCATCTGCAAGGATACTCACATGCAGTTTCTCTCCTCTACCGTGCTTTAGTTATAGACAGTGTCCTGCAAAAGAGCCTTCCACCCACCTTCTCTGCTTCTCTCACATTTCATTGCTACTGGTTCAAACCTGGAAGTGTTGGCGTTGCTTCAGAGAGCTGATTTCTTCTGGTTGTGAGAGGTTTGGCCGTGGAGAGCGTTATCCTGTGCTGCTTTCCTTTCCCTGCATATGGCAGCCCTCCGCTAGAGTCCAGAGTCAAGAATGCACTCTGGTGAAAGTTGGAGTTTCCACCTCTGTGGCTTTCAGTGACACCTAAGAAATTAAAGAGCAGTGCCAACTATCCCATTCCCTTTCCAAACTGAGGGGCTCATTTAGCCTCCACTTGGATTCAAAGTTCTTAACCTTCTAAACCACAACACTGATCTTGGACAAGTTTCTGTGAATCTGAGTTCAGAAATCCCAAGATGGAACTCAATAAAATCTAAGGAAGCAGTCAAGAATAATAAATCCTACTGCAATGTTTTTAGAAATAAAATGTCATCTCAGACTTACAAGTATTTTTCTTGTAAGAGATGGCATGTCACAATGAAAAGGGTCTCCGCTCATGTTTGACTTGTGGAATAAGGCACAGAGTTTAAGAAAACAGGCTACAGCATTAGGAAGCTCTGAGTTTAGGTAGTGAGGGCCTTAGACAAATAATCTCTATAAACTGCCATTTCTTCTTCATCTATAAATGAGGATGATGATGGCTAACTTATAGAGCTCTTATGAAGAGTAAATTAGATACTATATGTAAAACACTCATCCCAAAGCCTGGTACAGAGAAAGTGCTTGATAAATGACATTATTTGTCAGAGTGGGAAGGACAGGGGAGTTCCAGTGGGAGTGAAGAGACTAAACTGTAGAGTACCATAAACTATACAGTGCTAGAGTTACTGGGGGTAGCACCACTGTTGTGCTCACCAGTTAAATTGCTTTCTCATCAGGAGGCAGTTACTAAATTAAAAAGCACACTAATTTCAGACAGAGAGACCTGGATCCTCATCACAGTTCAGCCATTTACCAATTGTGTAATTTCAGCAAATTACTTGACCACTCTGAGTCTCATTTTTCCGTTCAAAATAACACCTGTCTCATTGGTGTATTTAGGGAGAAGTGGGATGATTTATTTGAAAGTTCTCAGCACTCAGTCGGCATAGTTATTTTCTACCGTTCTATGCACACAACTGTCATCAGTACTGGCTGAAGTGTTTTTGCTCCACAAAGGGAGAGAGGGTAACTTGAAAGGGTTACTAATCCCTCGAAACCCTCTCATTACAGACAAACTCATTTCCCGATCCTGCCACGTAAACTACTAATTTGGCTTTGATGACCCGATCACACACTGAAGACCACATTAAGGTTGTCACTGAAAGCTGTACTCATGATCAAAGTTCTGAAGCAAGGCTGCTTCTGCCCACACACTCCGGGGATGGCACCAAACTACAGGATGGAAAAGATAACAGACCCCCACAGAGTCATGTCTCTCAGATCAAGGTCTTAGTCTACCTGCTTGAAAAGTGGGAACATCACTGATGGAAAGTGATAAAAACATTTTATAATTTTATCGACCATTTTATAACTCATTGAAAATCTATTTTGAGAAATTATATTCTCCTGAATATTATTTATGTCATCTAGATTTTCTAACTTATTTGACAAAACTGAACAGTCATCTCAAGATAAGAGTACTTCCCTCTGCATCTGGAGTTGATTCTCCTCATTGCATATTTGGTATATTTGTGTTTTTCCCCTTTTTCCTGGTCAGTTAAGAATTAACCTATTTATTTTCAAAGAATCAGTTCTTGGATTTATTGTTTTAAATCTACATTTTTCTGTTTTACACATCACCCTTTCACAATTTTATCTTTATGACCTATATCTTTCTGACTTTCAAAGGTTTATTTTGTACTATTTCTAATTTCTTACATGGGTGTTTAATTAATTTAGTTTATCATAAATTTTTAATAATTGCAGTCATTTAAAACCATATTCTTTACTATTAGTACTATTCTAGTGAAACCCCATGGGTTCTGATATGTCATTTTCATTTTCATACTTTTCTAGGAATCATCTATTTTGTTTTTTGTTTTCCTTTTTGATCCAAATGTTGTCTAAGTGTTTTCAATTTTCCAAGGAGTAAGACTTATTTTGTTTTGTCATTAATTTCTGAGGTATTTTAAAATTATAATTAGATATTATCTATATGGTTCTACTTATTAGTATATATTAAAATTTTCTCTGTGGCCTAAAATATGGCCAATAATTCTGAGTCTTCAAGGACATTTGAAAAGATATCATCTCTGTGTCAGGGTACAGACTTTGATATCTCAGGTCTATCATATTCATTGTAGTTTTAGGTCTTCTCTATCCATATTTTCCTCTTGTTCCATTCATCTGGAAAGGACTATACCAATTATTACTGTCTATTCTTTTTGTATCTTCTATAATCTTTGCTTATAATTTCTTTAAATAATGAAATTATGTTAATCAGTACATAGATATTTCTGTCTTTCTCATTGTGAATTATAACTCTTATGATTATAAAATGCCTTTTTAAAAAATATTTTAGTTATTGATTTTACAGATTGAGGAGAGAAAGAGGTGGGAGAATGATAAGTATCAACTCATACCTGCTTCACTTTAGTGGCTCATTGATTTGTTTATTGTATGTGCCTTGACAGGGCAAACCTGGGGTTTCGAACCCATGACCTCAGCATTTCAGGTGGAAGCTCTATCCATGGTGCCACCACAGGTCAGGCTAAAATGCCTTTCTAAATCTCAATGCTTTCTACCATGAAATCAACCCTGTGATAATAGTAAGTTTATGATCCTTGATTTATTTACGTTTGCCAATTCTTGGTATAGCTTTTCTGTTCTTGTATTTTCTTTTATTTTTTTTTTTGTTCTTGTATTTTCAAACTTTCAAAATTGCTTTATTTTATATATTTTCTTGTATACAACATAGAGTTGTGTTATGCTTTGTGCTCCAATATAAAACTGTTTTTAAAATAGGCTGATTTAGCTCATTTATGTTTATTTATGTAAGGTGTTTGATCTTAATTCTGTCATATTGTTTTGTTACGCTTTCTGTTTTGTATCATAATTTGTTCAACTATTTCACTGTGTGGTCTTGTTTGATTTGTTGTAGTTGTGTGTATGTATTTTGCTCATTTGAAATGTTTGTATTTTTGTTCTGGGTTACCATAATAATTATAATGTTACCTAGTGTCCTTAATCATCTATTTCTTTAGATTGTCTATTGAGTCCTTACTATATTTCTTTCTTTCTTTTTTTTAAATTTTCGTGAGAGGAGAGGAGGTAGAGAGACAGACTGCAGCATTTGCTTCCACCAGGTTCCACCCAGCAGGTCCACTAGGGGGCGATGCTCTGCCCGTCCAGTGCTCTGTTGCTCTGAACCGAGCCATTTTTTAAGTGCCTGAGGCGGAGGCCAACCTGCTCCAATGGAGCCATGACTGTGGGAGGTGAGAGAGGGAAAGAGAGAGAGAGAGAGAGAGAGAGAAAGAGAAGAGGGAGAGGTGGAGAGGCACATGGTCCGTTCTCCTGGGTGACCTCACCAGGAATTGAACCTGGCTCTCCAAACCTTGGGCAATGATCTACCACTGAGCCAATCAGCCAGGGCCTCTTTTTTCTCCTTTTGTTTACCACCAGATTTTAGTTGATTCTATTTTTTCTCAGCATGTTCCCTCTGTCCTAAATCTCTATTTCATTTAACAGCTTGAAATATTTTACCCCAATTATAGATATGAAAATCATATTTGCACTAAGTCCCATTTTTTTCCTCCCAACTTTCATTATATCATTTTTAAATTGTGAGGCTTTATAACACTTATGGAACCTTAAACTCCGCATCTATTGTTTTCTTAGTCGTACACTTAATTCAGTGCTTTTTGCCATTTCTTTGGCAGCAGTTTCCCCACTCATCTCGCCTTTGGGGGTTATGTTCAGCACTGTGCATGAAGATGAATGCTTTTGAATGAATGAGAACGAAGGGCTCGAGTGATTCTCCCCTCCTCTCCTATTAGAACACAGTTGGTTCCAAAGAAGATCTTGACAACCAGGACCATTTTCCTTCCTCACCTTCCAGGGTTAAAGCAAACTCTCCCTTGAGTCCGAAATTTCACAAACTTGTGGCACTGCGACACCTCTTGGCGGAAGAGGACGCCCTCGGAGGGGAGGTGCAGTGCGGTCCTCCCGCCAGCAGAGGGCGCGACGACTAGGCAGCTGCAGCGCAGAGAGTCTCTCTCCGTGCCGCACGCTCTCCCTGACCCCGCGCCGGCACGCGCCTTGCGGACTTAACGTTTGGGGTTGCCGCCGGCTTCGGGCACGACCGCCACTGTCTTACACCGAGTGCGCTCAGCGTTTTGTCTCCGCGGCATCTGGGCTTTGGTACCTGTCTTCCACAGAAAAGAATTGGGGGAGGATGTTTCACGTACCTAAATGTGACTTTATAAAGTAAGTTTCTTTTTACCTGTTTTATTCTAGATTATCTTCATGGGATAGATCAGCGGTTCTCAACCTGTGGGTCGCGACCCCGGCGGGGGTCGAACGACCAAAACACAGGGGTCGCCTAAAGCCATTGGAAATACATATTTTATTTAAAAATGTATAATAAATATGTATTTTCCGATGGCTTTAGGCGACCCCTGGTGTTTTGGCCTAAAGCCATTGGAAATACATATATATTTTTTAAATGTATTGTATAATAAATATGTATTTTCCGATGGCTTTAGGCGACTCCTGTGTTTTGGTCGTTCCACCCCCGCCGGGGTCGCGACCCACAGGTTGAGAACCGCTGGGATAGATGATCCAGGGTAGTAATACCTCAAGTCTTTCACAGTAGTAAATCGTGAAGGCCATTCTGTAGTAATCTTTTGTTATGTATTTTGGAGGGGGGAAAATAATTTATATAATTCTCTTTTCATTTTAAAGTATAAATATTCATGGGAGAAATCAAAAGGGAACCAGCTAGGATTTTGTCTATAGCAGGGCAAAACAACTAATAGCTGATAAAATAGTTATAAATATGAATTCGATAGTGAATGGTAGATTTTACTGCATTTTTTTAGTGAGTAATTTATTCTGTTCCTTATATACTTAATCAATGCTGTTTTATATTTAAAATACTCATATTTGTAACTTGGCTCAATTTGATATAAGTTAAAATATACTCTTTTTCTTAAATTTATTGTGGTGACATTGGATAATAAGATCACATAGGTTTCAAGTGATCATTCATTAATAAGATCACATAGGTTTCATGTTTTTTATAATACATAATCTGTATATTGCATTGTGTGCCCACCACCCAAAGTCAAATCATTTTCTGTCACCATTTATCCCCACTTGATCCTTTACTATCTCTTCCCTTTGGTAACTATTGTGTCCGAGTTTCCATTTTATATGCCGCATGTGAGTGAAATAGAGTTCTTAACTTTCTGTCTTATTTTGCTTAGCATGATATTCTCAAGGTCCATCCATGTTGTCACAAATGGCAGTATTTCAATTTGTCTATTCAATACAGACTATATATCATCTTTATCCAGTCATTTATTGAAGGACTTTTTGGTGATTTCCATGTCTTGGCCACTGTGAATAATGTAGTGAACATAGGGGTGGATATATCTTTGCAGATAATGTTTAGTTTCTCTGGTAGATATCCAGTAGAGGGATTGCTGGGTCATATGGTAACTATTCTTAATTTTTTGAAGAAACTTCATACTGTTTTCCATAGTAGCTTTATCAGTTTACTATGCCACCAGCAATGAATGAGGGGTACTTTTTTCTCTACAACCTCTCCAACACTAATTACTTCTCTTGTTGGTAATAACCATTATAACAGGTGTCAGGTGGTATCTTATTGTAATTTTGATTCGCATTTCTCTCATAGCTAGCAAAGATGCGCATCTTTTCGTGGATCTATTTGTGGTTTGTATGTATTCATGAGAAAAGTGTCATGCCTGACCTGTGGTGGCGCAGTGGATAAAGCGTCGACCTGGAAATGCTGAGGTCGCTGGTTCGAAACCCTGGGCTTACCTGGTCAAGGCACATATGGAAGTTGATGCTTCCTGCTCCTCCCCCCCTTCTCTCTATCTCTCTCTCCTCTCTCTCTCTCCCTCTCTCTCTCCTTTCTAAAATGAATAAATAAAATTAAAAAAAATATATATTTAAAAAAAAAAAAGAATAAATAAAATTAAAAGAAAAGTGTCTTTTCAGGTCCACTGCACATTTTTAATTGGATTGTTTGTTTAGTGGTGAATTGTAGGAGTTCTTTATATGTTTTGGCTAATTACCCCCTTGTCAGAGCTGTTGTTTGCAATATTATCTCCCATTTAGTTGGTTGCCTTTTTGTGGGGGTTTCTTTTGTTGTGCAGAAGGTTTTTAGTTTGATATAGTTCCATTTATTTTTGCCTTTACTTCCCTTGCCTTTTGGATCAAATTCATAAAATGTTCTCTATGACCAAGGGCCATAAGTTTAGTACCTGTTTTTTTCTCTATAATTTATTGTTTCAGTTCTTATATTTAGTTCTTTGATCCATTTTGAATAATTTTTGTACATGGGGACAAACTGTAATCAAACAAAAGCTTTTGCATGTGGTTTTCCAATTTTTTCAGTACCTCTTATTGAAGAGGCTTTTTTCTCCATTGTGTGTTTTTGGCTTGTTAAAAATTATTTGACCATACACATGTGGTTTTATTTCTGGGCTCTCAGTTATGCTCCACTGATCTGAGTGTCTGTTTTTCTGCCAATACCATACTGTTTTGATTATTGTAGCTCTGTGGTATAATCTGAAATCTGGCTAGTGTGATACTTTCAGCTTTGTTCTTTTTTTCTCAGCATTGCTTTCTCTATTCATGGTTTTTGGTGGCTCCATATAAATCTGATGATTTTTTGTTCTAGTTAAAAAATGATATTGGAATTTTGATAATCTGTGTACAGCTTTGGGTTATATGGATATTTTAATTTTAACTCTTCCAGTCCGTGAACACGGAATATCTTTCAATTTCGTTGTGTGTTTTTTAACCTCTTTTACTAATGCTTTGTAGTTTTCAGTATATAGGTCCTTCACATCTTTTGCTAGGTTTATTAATAGTTTATTTGTTAGTTTATTTGTTAAGTTTATTAAAATGCCTATTAATAGGCATTTTACTATTTTGTTGCAATTACAAAAAGAATTTCATTTCTTTTTTCTGAAATTTCATTGTTAGTAGATAGGTGTGCAGTGGATTTTTGTATATTGATCTTTGTATCCTGCAACTTTACTGTATTGGTTTATTATTTCTAATAGTTTTTTTATGGAGTCTTTAGTGTTTTCTATATAGAATCATGTCATCTGCAAAAAGTCACAGTTTTGCTTCTTCTTTCCCAATTTGGATGCCTTTTATTTCTCCAAAATTGATTTGTGAAGGAAGTATCAAAGTTGGGGATGTAATAAATGTGATAAACAGTTTGAGCCTAGCCTGTGGTGGCATAGTGGATAAGGCGTCAACCTGGAATGCTGAGGTCACCAGCTCAAGTCCCCAGGCTTGCCTGGTCAAAGCACATATAAGAAGCAAAAGAAGCAACTATGAGTTGATGCTTTTCCCACCCCACTTTTCTCACTCTCTCTCCTCTCTCTAAAAATCAATCAATGAAATAAAATAGTTCAAACAGTTTTCATTAGTTAGTTTTTGTTGGTATGAGGTAGTAAACAAACTTGATATAGTTTATTGTAAGTAGAGTATGGTTAACAATTATTTGGAGAAGGAGGGAAATTATGAAATATACATGAATATTTTTCTTAAAATTTTCAAAACATCTGCCAAGTTACTGCTTTGTCATTTAGTTGAAATATCCCAGCCTATCCACCAGCATTTAGTAAAAGCTAGTGCTAAGAGTTCATGTTAACGCTCTTTAAGGAACTTGGAATTTTGCTAATTAACATTATAAGAAAGGGAGAGAAATAATAACCTTATTTGAAGGGTAATTTTAGTGGATCCACATTCTTTATTCTGATGGTGCAGTGGGGAACTGATGGCGATGATTGACATTTGTAAGGTAGTTGAAATGGATCAGAAGAGATGATTTGTAATACAACCTTGGGCAAAATAAAGGAAGATTAGGCAAAGGAGAACTGGTCTTTGGAAAGTATCCTTGCCTTATAGGAAAGAGGGTCAAATATGCATGAATATATACACTTATTTGTTCATCCATCATCCTCTCATTTATTCGTTCATAAAACCCTTATCAGATCTTCAGTCTTTGTAAGTCACTGTGCTAGTCACTGGGGATAGAAAATAAGATATGATCCCTGTTCATACCTGGAACACAGTGGGCACTCAGCTATTTATGGAGAAGAGGGAGGGAAGAAAGAAAGAAAGAAAGGAGGGGAAGAAAAGTAAAGAAAAGGTACATTTGTTGAGACAGTTTAGTCTAAGAGGTATTATGGGTAGAGTTAAAGCAATTTAATCTTGTGAACCAGAGAAAGTTTGGATGGGATCAGTGATTCTATGCCAAATGGAAAAATAAATTCATAGTTTTCCTCTGGAATGTCCTAGGTAGCCTGCATCTCAAAGGCCCAGCTTGACTAGAGTGGGGAGGTAAAATACCATGGAACAGACAGACCTATGTAAAACTGGGCAACCTTTTCAAATGTACATTAGGCACAAATGGAATCATTGTAGCTGTGTCATTATCGAAAAGCCTAGTTTTCTCCAATGAAAGCCTCATGTTTATTTGGACACCCCCCCCCCCCCCGTGCCCCTTAGAATGTGCCGGCTTGTAAGGGGTGGGGTGGAGGGACTCCCCTCCCTTCATGTGCTCTTTGCTGGCC
The DNA here is from genome assembly GCF_036850995.1 of Saccopteryx leptura. Taxonomy (NCBI): domain Eukaryota; kingdom Metazoa; phylum Chordata; class Mammalia; order Chiroptera; family Emballonuridae; genus Saccopteryx; species Saccopteryx leptura. Next base: position 110,307,697 of record NC_089507.1, on the reverse strand, counting down.
TCCTCTCCTTTGGGTCTGGCTCTTGTGCCCCACTGAGCCCAACCAAATCTCACTCCAACCCCACATTAGCACTGGCTGAATTGCGCTCCAAGCCTCGTTCTTGACTTTGGCCCTTGAGCCCCCATCTTGTCCAAGCACTGCCATGTGCCCACCCTTTAGCTCCCCCTGGATTGTGCCCACCAGAGCGTCCCTCACCCCCTCCCACTGTGTGCTTCCTGCTTGCCCCCTTGCCTGTGGCGTGGGCAGCTCAACCAGAGAGCATTCCAGTGTCTCCCTGCACTCCCCTCTCCTGTAGGCGCTCGCTGGACGGGTTTTGTGTGCCCCAGCCCTCTGTGCGCTCCCTGGCCGCTCCCCTCTTGGCACCTGGGCCCCCAGCACATCCATGCGCCACAACCCTTCCCGTACCCCCAAGCAGTTGGCGTTGGCACCTTGGCAGGAGCTTGTCTTTGCACTCTTCGGCTGCCACAACGCGCTCCTCGTTTCCCATCTCCCCCTTTTGCCCCATAGCATCGGCATGCGCACTACCCGTTGTGTGCTCCCGGCACCCCCCTGCCTCCGCCTTTGGCACCACTACCTCTGACCGAGCTCACGTCCATGCTTCCCCCTTCCGATGCACACACACCCCCCGCAGTTGGCGCTGGTTGGAGGGCATCCCCGCACCCCCTGCCGCTGTGCGCTCCCTGGCCAGCGTTCTCACTTTTTTGTGCTGGCACTTGGGTCTCCAGTGTGTCCACTGGGCCGTCTCATGCACAGGAAGTTCTCCCTAGTGAAGGGTTGAAAGCCCGGCAGGTCGCTTGGCCTTGGAGAGGATAAGAGTCAGGAAGGACGAGGGCGTGCTGACCACCCTGAAGATCTGCATCATCAGGGATAGTGGTGGGGCAAGTCTAACCTGCTCTTGAGGTTACAGATGGTATTTTTGGTCAAGAACTTTCAGCAACAGTAGGTGTTGACTTTAAGGTGAAAACAAGTTCAGAGGGTAGATAGAAATAAGGCTAAACTTGCAATATGGCAGTGAGGCAGTGTGGGAGACCACAAATCCTTGGGCAGGTAAATCAAGCCAGTGCGGAGAGTGGTCAGTAGTATGGGCACCAGCAGGAAGACCCAGGGGTGTGAGCGAGTTCATTTCCCATCTCAACTCCTGGAAGGTCCGGGAAAGCAGAGCCTCCAGGCAGTTGGTGTGGCTGCAGTGTCTCTCAGACACCTCATTTAATGGCTGTGATGCTGTCAGAAAGCAATCCCACCTCACTGACACTGTGCTAGAATATGACTCCTGCTCCATCGCTCCTAGTGGCTCTGTGCCCTGCCCTGAAGCCCAGCTCACTTGGGGTTCCTGTTTCTGACTTGACACCAGGAGCAGCTCCATTTCTTCCTTGAGGCTGGGAGAGGCTCTGAGGAGGCACTGTACCCCTATCCACCCCCCCCACCAAGTCTGGCCCAGGCCCAGCTGGCTTCTGGCTTCCTCTACTCTGGCACGGACTCTGGTTCTAGCTTTGCTGCGGGCTCAGTTTCGCCGCTCAGGACACCTTGGAGGGATTGAGGCTCATTTCAGGAATGGAAAGGCCATGTTCTCAAACACCACAGCAGATTGGAAAGTAGTTGCTAGACCAGCAGCCAAAGGTTTCCTGAAGGAATTCTAAGAAGTCTTTTCAAGCTCCTGCTGCTCCCTCCTAGATGGTAGAGCTTTGTTGGGAAGCACGTGGTGACTGGTAGCCTGACTAGCCTCAAATTTGTGGGAGCCAATCCTCTCAGGAATTCAGTTAATACAAGAAGCACTTTAAATGAGAATAATATGTGTGCCTGTCCTACCTGACTCTCAACTTTTGGGGAGGATTTGGCTTGTTGACAGACACACACATACATACATATGGCACAGATACTACATGTGTTCTGAGGGGCAGCTTTTACCTTTCTGGGGATCATTCAGTAGCACAGCAAGTATGGCTTTTGTGATCCTGGTTTCAACAGTTTAGTTTTTTTTTTAATTTCTTGGGGTGACATTAGTTAATAAAATTATATAGGTTTCAGGTGTGCAGTTCTATAACAGATCATCTGTATACTGTAGTCACAACCCCAAGTCAAGCCTTCCATCACCACTTACCCCACTCCCCATACCCTCTTCTACCTTCCACTCACAACCTTTTGCCGTCTGGCAATCACCATTTGGGGGTCCTTGGGTTACAAACCATTTCTATGACAGTGATATAAACTGAATTTTGGTGTAAATCAAAGCCTGTCACTTACCTATCATAACATAGTTATAAAATCGTAATCTAGAACATAAAAACATAACTAAGCATTTTATAATATGGGCTAAGCATACAGAGAGATTTTGTAAATATGATTTCTACACTTATGTGTGATTTGCACCAACTCAGGATAGACAACAGCATTATATTGTAAATAAAGAGATTTGTGCCCACACCGGTGAGGAAGAGGATAAACACCTAGCCAGGTACCTGGGCAGGGGAGAGAAAGGCAAGCCCTTTTCCTGTCCTCTCTTTCCTTTAATGGACCATTCACCGATGCTTATCCCTGGCGCCCTGTAGACTCCCCCACCCCTCCGGAAAATGTGTAATTAATATATAGACCTCTAAACAAAGGAATGGCAAATGAACACTAGAAAATTTAGGAATATCTTTTTATATGTAGAACAGTTTCCACTATTGTGTTACCTTGTAAATTTTAATGTGTAGAGATATTTTTATAAATCCTACAGAAGAGTGTTAAAAGCTTGCTAATGATTGTCATCTTCCCCTCCTCTTCCCGCCAACCTGTGTGTGATCAAAGGTAAATAACCTGCCTCAGGGCTATAGTCAGCACACACGATTTGGGTCAGTTCTGCCCCATGTTAGTCATGTGCAGCCGGCATATTATTAAATCTCCTTTTAATAAAACTTCTTAAAATTCATTTGGACTTGGTGTCTCTAGGTAAACCAATAGAACGTTACTTCCTGTGCGAGGAGTCTGAGAGCGGGAACGTCCTGGAGCCCCCGCCCCAACACACTTGACCTTTCGGGACACAGCCCTCCGGAAGGAGGTCACACACAGCCGCCTGCTGCTTCCTGGCCGGCGCCCGCGCCCCTTGGACGGAGGGAGATGACCCGGGAGCTCCGCGCCAGGAACGGGGCGGAGCTGAGTCGCCGAGGGCGCGCGGCATCCTGGTGCTGGTGCTGCGGCCGCCCGCCCTCGCGGCCGCCCTCCCCTCTGCCGACACACACGCCCAGGTCGCGCGTTGACAGTAATGGACGCGAGGTAACAGCAGAGAGGCCGTGACGGGTAAGTGGGCTTTCGTTTCCAGTCGGGCGGGGGCGGCAGAGGGATCACTCCTCCTTATAAGCTGCTGGCTTGGCCGCCACTTTTGTTGTGTCCCGACTGGGCTCCGCGGCAGCTGCGGCGGCGGGGCGGAGAGGCCCCAGCGCGGGGAGGAGCCGGGGCGCAGGTTCGGGCTGTGCGGGGTAGGCGCTGCGCCTTTCTTCGCCTCCTTGTTTCATGTTGCCGTCTCTCTTCGTGTTTTTCTGCTGTCACCCTGCAGGGAGGACGCTGCGGGGGCAGCCGCGGGGACTGAGGGAGGGGGTCTGGTCCTGAGCGCCGGCAAGCGGTGGGGTGCGGGGCCCCCGGCGCTCCCCAACCGGCTTAGGGACTTGTATAGCCAGGTCAGTGCAGGAAGTTCGCTTTTTTTTTTTGGAAGTTCGCTTTTTTAAGGGAAAAAAAAAATTTCCCCAGCCAGAAGGCGCCTGACTGGATAGTGGGATGTGAAGGACGGCGGGACGAGGCGACGGGTGTCTCCTGAGCCCCTTGTGCTAGTCGTGCTGTGTCTGGAACACAAACGTTCACGTTAAGGTGTTAAATTAGATGAAAGGTCTGAGAGAAAACAGCGAAGCGTTTTGCAACTATGAAGTATGTTGTAAATCCCTGTCCCTTCTTCACTTAATTGTTCTGGTGAAGAAAAGTGGCCTTAGTAGTGGACGGCGGTGCTCGGGTCCTGTAGGAACGCAGGTCTTCGGCTGCCGGACCACTGGTTCAGGTGTCGCCGCTCTGGGTCTGCAGGTAGGGTCTGTCTCTGCAGAGGCTGCATGTGCAGTGCTAGTGGTCTTGTTCTCAGGGGAGATCTCCTAAATGGTTGTAAACACTCATCTAACCACCTCTCGAACGGATGCGGGTTCCCAATCCCGCAGTCAGGCAAGAAGCCCTCGTCGTGGCTTTCGGGAGTCAGAGAAGAAGCGCTGCTGAACCCGCCTCTGCAGCTGCCCCGAGTCTCCCTTAGGGCTAGGGTAGAACTCAGTGATCCTACGAGGGAGCTCCACTGAGTCAGCCAACATTTTTTTGTACTTTTAAATTGTTTCCCACACCTGGCGGAGTAAGGAAGGTAGGTTTGTAATCTTTTCTGAGAGTTAGAATTGGAGAATATGATGCTTTGGTTTTCTGTAGGTTTGCAGAAATGTGCCGAAGCTCATTATACTTGTCTTTGCATCAGGTGTAGAGCAAAAATAGATTACAATAGTGCTCAGTTTCTGTTTTTCTTTAGAGTAAAGATTTTAACTCCCAGAAAAATTTATTGAGGAATTCATGTGCCAAGGAGTTTGATTTCGTGTGTTTACTTTGTGAACTGGAGCTTTAATTTTTTAACATAAGGTATTGTGATTTGTATGAGGACCCTTATAACTCTTAGGCATTTATTTGGGCCTTTTTTGAATAATTTAAAGGCATAATTGAAAATGGAAATTTTAATTTCACTGGCATATATTCGTAAAACTTAATAGAGTTAAAACATGAAATTTTATAATAAAATGAATTCGTCAACTACGTTTAAAGTTTCAATTCTTTCTCTTTTTTTGGTAGGAGGTGATGTTTTACAGGCACTTAAGTATTCATCGAAGAGTCACCCCAGCAGTGGTGATAACAGACACGAGAAGATGCGAGACGTAGCAGATCCTTCACCACCAAATAAGATGTGCGGAGATCTGACAGTCCTGAGAACAAATACAGTGACAGCACAGGTCACAGCAAGGCCAACAATGTGCATATTCACCGAGTTAGAGAGAGGGATGGTGGTGAGTAGCTTTTTTGTTGAAACTTTCACATATATTTAACAGACTGTACATAAAACAATAGGTGGCAATAACGCTTCTAGCTTGCGAACATTGCCATATGGTTATGTTATGAAAATGTTTTATTTTTGTTTGATTCTTGACAAGTTACTGTAGAAATAAGGTGCTGACCCAGTATATCTAAAAATGGACTCCAGCATCTGGTAATAAGAGAATGCATTTAAGAACATAGTCTACCAAATGCTTTATGAATGGTGAGAGAAATACAGCACATTTTCCCAAGAAAGAAACTTTTACCTTTTCAAGTTTAGGTTTTATTTTATTTGGCTTAGTTAATTTTGAGATTCTTGTTGCTGCTTGAGTCTTATTTTTTAAGGGCCTCAAATGTATTTCCTAATGATAAATTTTTTATTTTTTTTTATTTTTTGACAGAGACAGAGAGAGGGACAAATAGGGACCAACAGACAGGAAGAGAGAGAGATGAGAAGCATCAATTCTTCATTGCAGCTCCTTAGTTGTTCATTGACTGCTTTCTCATATGTGCCTTGACGGGGGAGCTACAGCAAACCAAGTGACCCCTTGCTCAAGCCACTGACCTTGGGCTCAAGCTGTTGACCTTGGGGTCTCGAACCTGGGTCCTCTGCATCCCAGTCCAATGCTCTGTCCACTGCGCCACTGCCTGGTTTTTGTGTCTGTTTGTTGTTGTTTTTTTTTAAGTACACTTTCTATTTTATTTTTTTTTCCAGAGGACTTTTCTTTAGTCCTTAAGGACTTAGCCCCTTACATGGGCTTTGCTGGAGGTCGTGGGGCAGCACCCATAGGTCTAAATTGGGGTGGAGGGCGTTCAGTCTTTCTGGCTTCAGGAGAACCCGTTCCTGACTACCTTGCAGTGAGTGGCACAACTCACACAGTAATGTGGTTTCACGTACAGCTTGGGATGCACACAGGCTTCGAAGACCCTCATCTCAGAAATGCCCCTAATGGCTGCAGCCTGTACTACGTTTTGAATGAAGAACTTCTTAATGGCCTTGTCCGTAAGCACACATCAGGCCCAGCTGGTGCAGAGAATAGGCTGCACATGGCCTCGGCCTTTTTTGGCATGACCGTTGTTCCTTCTTTCCTTGGTCATCTTGGAAGTGGGGACCTGAGGGAGCTAGTTCTACCATTACTATCTTTCTAGTTTCTCATCATTTAAACAAGAGTTAAAGGTGTTCCTACTCTTTCTATGGAAATGTACGCATACCCAGGAAAAAGTATGCTATTTAATTTATTGTGCTACTCTTAAAAAGAATATTTTTAATTTTCTTAGTTTAATAAACTTTTACCGAAGAGCTAAGAGTTTCCATGAAGACAGACTTTGTAACCAAGCATATTTTCCATGAGATTAAAGTTCATGAAAATGCAAGGGCTGTTAATGAGATCATTTTAAGAATCATTTCCAACATATGACTACAGAAAATGGTTTGACTGTGGGTGATGGACACACAGTGCAACACGCAGTTCATATATTATAGAAATCTACTCTTGAAAACTCTATGGGCTTGTTAACCAATATCACCCCAATAAACTTAATTTCAAAAAATTTCATTTTCTTTCTGTTCATGTCTATGATGTTTTTGACATATGCAGCTTTAAATCCTTTTAAATAAAATAGAACATTTTCCCCTTTTTATGTCTCCTATTGTTTTGTATATAGAGACATATATCTTGAGATTTGATATTCACTGATATTTTCAGCTTTTTATGGTTATGCTGTTTTACTGAAAGACTGGTGAAATTCAAATAAGGTCTATAGTTGAATAGTATTGTAGGGTTAATTTATTGGTTCAGTGGCTGTTATCTCTCTTGATGATGTTAAATTAGAGGTCTGGGGAAAAGGTACATGGGAGCATTCTGTATTGATTTGCCATGCTTTTTTCTATGTAAAAAATTATTGGTAAATAAATACTCTAAATCAGTGATTTTCAACCTTTGTTTCTCACGCACTCATAAACTAATTACTAAAGAAAAAGGGGCCCTGACCTCTTCTTTAGTAACTAATTTATTTGTGGCATGAGATGAAAATTATTGTATTTAGTCAGGGGCACTGACCTTAGTGATTAGTGTGTGGGAAAAAAAAGGTTGAAAATCACTGCAAATATCTATAACATAAATATTAAATAAAAATAGATAAAAGAGAAAAAGAATCATTTGCACTTGTACTTTCAATCTTTTGATGACTTCTTTTTGTCTCAGAATGAAACCCAAAATCCTTCAAACGAGTGTTCTGCTGGCCAACAAGGACCAGGGCAGGACAGGATGTAACTACAGGACAGTGTGACACCTGTGAGCACCCAGGAGGCACAGCTCAGGTGTACCTCCCAGTGTCAGTGTCAGGTGCCCCAGGACTTGCTGCACAGGCCAGTCCCTGGTTCCCACTGGTTCTCTGGGCTGGCCAGCAGGGGGAGTCCACCCCTGCCCGCGCCCAGCTCCTGCTGGGCCTCACCTCTCAGTCTTGCTGAGCCGTTCCAGGGCCTGAAACCAGGCCCCTAATTGCTCCTTGGGCTTTAATTTGTCTTTTTTGGCCGCCTCCTGCCACAGGACTATTTATTTCCTCCATGACATTCAGTTCCTGGGGCCAGAGGGAGGGAGAGAATACAGATATGGTCCGAGTGGGGAAAGGTATTGATCCTGGGACTTGGCACAAACGGGCACCCTCCTATCCCCCTAGTTCCATCCGGGCCCTACCTATGCTCAGAGATGGGCATCCTCAGCGCTTCCTCCAAGAAATTTTCCTAATGCTGTCCCCTCCCCTTTGCCACCAATTTAAGGGGTCTCTCACTTCTGTTATCAAACTCCCACAGTAAGTGTAAGATGCAGGGGATGGAGCCCAGGAGTACTGGCCAGGGGTTCTCTGACTTCCCTCCCTTCCCTGCCCACAGGGTGGGCTCCAACTCTCACCTTCTCTATTTCCAAGCTGACATGAGTCCCCCGGAAGAGAGACAGCCAGATTCCATCAGCAGGAGCCCCCTGGTCATGACTAGCCCCTGTGCCCACCCCTTCTCATGTTGCACTCCCACCAGGTTCCAGGAGGGGGCGGGAAATGCAGAAAGACAAGACTGGGACCCAGGCCAGGCTCTGGGCTCCAGAGGGTGTGGGGACGTAAACCCTTATAATGAACATGACACTGCAGCACCCAGGGTGGCTGTGCTGGCAACTCAGGGCTCAGTATAGGGGCCCTCCCCAAATGCCAATCCTGGTCACCTCAGCCCAGGCCCTCGGTCACCAAACTTCACATAATTCATTGCAGTGCCCAGGTTATCCAGGTCAGACAAAAACATGCCAAGGAAGGGGACACACTGGACCAAATGGGTGAGGGTGGGATGAGCCCCTGCTCCAGGTGCCCCCACAGACCTTCCCTGAAAGCCTCTCACCCTCAGCCTCCTGGCCCACCCATGAGTTCCCACATGGAGCGGCCCAGGACCTCGACCCTGCCCTCAATTGCCCCTGCCCTTCCTCTCCAAGAACTTTGCAGAATCACCTCCCAGGGCCTACTCTATGCAAATCACAGGGTCTGTGGTCCCGGGCCCAGCCCCACCCCCATATCCATCCTGCCCCAGGCCTTCCAGGGCCCTCCTCTTGGTCACTTCTAATGAGGGTTCTGGGTTCTGTGGGAACAGGAGGTGGGCCTGCAGGAGGGAGGCCTCCTCTCCTGACTTGGAGCCTCCAACTGGGAGGGCTTAGGAGGGGCCTCCTCTGACCCTGGAGCGCCCTGCAGGCAGACAGGTTCACTTACCTTTTATGGCAGCCTCTTCTGAGCTCCCCAGAGTCTCAGGATTAGAGTGGTAAGCCTGGAGGGCTGCTCCTGCCAGGGTCCAGGACAGGGTCACTGAGGCCATACTCCCCCCACCCCATTTCCTACCAGCCCAGACCTCAGACCCTGGACATCTGACCGAGCCAGCTGACACCAGTGCCACTCTGACTCAGCATGCACTCATACTGAAACACTCCCAGCTCCAACACGCACTCGGGGTGGGACCCTAGGCCTGGGCCCTGGTCTCCTCAACCCGTTTCCTCTGGAAAGTGAGAGACAGCCACCTAGCTCACAGGTTCTCGTGAGGACTCAGTGTCACATTACTGTCATCATTGTCCTCGCCCTCACTGTTCAGGTAGAACAGGGCAGAAAACCCTGCACAGTCTTTTCCTCCCTGAACCTCATGATCACTCTGAGGTCAGCAGCATAGGATGGTCGCCCCTCCATTTCCCACACAAGCAGACAGAAACCATCAGGGGACAGTGACGGGCAGGGCCCGCAGAGGAGAGGCTGCCTGCCCCTTCCAGCCAGAGAGGTAGAGGCTCGGTCCCATCTGACCCCACTTCAGCCCCACCGTCCACAGCCCTGTCCTCTGGGCTCTCTGGTTGTGGCCAGGCGCCCGTCTGGGCTGAACCATGGATGGACAGGTGTCTTGGGAGCCTGGTTGACTGTCTCCTGCCCACCCTACCCCACTGGGGTCTCTGCCCATCAGTTTGGACCCCAGGCCATGCCAAGCCTTCACCTCCCCAAGGAATGCCTCAGGACCTTCCCCTCCCCAGCAGTCTTTCTTCACCCACTCAGGGACGGGACCCCCGAGGGGCCCCATCTGACTGGCAGGGTAGGGGATGACAGGACCCTTAACCTCCACATTGACGTGAAATTTCTGAGGTCTATTCAGGAAGGACCCACTAACAACCCATCAGTTCCTTGGACACTTCTCAGAAGTTTCCTGGGGCATGTTATTGCCCACTGGGCGCCAGGTAAGAATTCTGACTGGGACTGGTGTGGAGAGGGGTACAGGGGCAGTGGGAAGCCACAGACTGCACACCTCTCTGGACCAGCAACTGGGACCTGAGGCCAAGCAGTCCTTTTGTTCATGTGGCCCATGGGAATCCCCTGCGGTGCCCGTCCCTGGGCAGGCAGGGCGGCCAGCCCTTGTAGCTGTGGTGGACACAGAAGGAGCCACAGGGGCCTGGCTTCCTGAGGACAGGCTGGCTGCTTTAGGGAAGAAAGGTACCCCACCCACCCAGCAGCCTGGAAGAAGCTACGTGCCAGTGGGAGGCCCAGCTTGGAAGCCAGGACCCACCCAGCCTGCCCGCCGTGCTCCCTGACCTGGGACAGCCCAGCCACCCACCACACTGCTTCATGCCACGACCAGGGCTTCCTGCCCCTCAAACTGCCCCACCTGCCCACACACCAAACAGATCCTTCTACCTGTTAATCAGGACAGACAGGATGAAAATTCTCAGAGAATCCTCAAGCAACAAACTATCAAAGCCACATCCTGCAAGTCCTCCGTCCCTCCCACCCTCCTCTCTTTCCAGACCTCCAGCCTCTGCTCTTCCTCTGTGAGCAGCCCCTGATCCCTGAGCGGTCTCCTTCCTCACACAGCTTTTGCGTTGTAAGTCTGTTCCTTCTGAGGGGAGGGGTTAGAGGGAAAGACAAGTTGAGGAATACTGCGGGAAGGCAGTGTTTAAGGGTAAAATCCTTCTGACAGTCTAATATTAGTTTCAAACCGCAGAGGTGAGGGTTTTCACTGGGTTCCTCTGAGCAGGAATGTCTCCGTGGGCCTGGGGGGCTTTCGTGTTGAACACGTGGGTCTCCATTTCCATTTCTACGGGGAAGCTCTGTTTTGATCAATTTTGGGTTCACTGGGCACAGAGTTCTGGTGCTATAGACCCTTGAGAATTTCCAGTTTGGCTCAGTGCAGTCTCCGACATGTTAGGAAACTGATTTCCGCAGCAGAACTGGAACCCTGAGGTCCCAGGGAGGCTGAGCGACCCCGCCCATCCTTGTCTGCAGAGCTGGCTGCCCCCCAGGACGTGTCAGCTGCTACGGGGACACTGGGAGACATATGGGGGTTCCTCACCCCCATCCTCCTATGGGGAGAGGCCTACCCCCTGGGAAACTTGCTCCCATGTCTTCTGTAGATGATGGACGGACGTGCTCCGCAGGGCTGAGAGGATGGCGTGGAGGGAGAAGTTCCTGACGGTTCTGCTCTCCTGGGGGAGGGGAGAGATGAGCTGGGAGGGAGCTCTAGCTTCTGTCCTCCTCAATGGACACACCGCCTCCTGGGTGGACGGATGCTCAGGGTGAGCTCTTTTCAGACCCAAAGACCAACACTCACAGACAGGAGGATTTTAACTCAACCAAAGGGCGAAGGCAGTAGGAACTGACATTCTCACGAATGGGACCTGAGGGTCCAGGTCAGCATGCCCCTGGCAGAAAGGACCCAGAGACGGTGCTGGGGCTCAGAGCTCAGACTTCAGCCCTGGGCACTGAGGAAGCACAGCGGCATTGCTCAAGGCTCCGCTGGGCCACCCCTCACACATCTCGGCCACCTTAATCCAGTGCTCCCCCACTTTGGCCCTGTCCCGGGCCTTCATGCTTGGGTCCCCAAGGCAGGTGGTGCTCACACAAGTGACCACATGATTAAAATGTGTGACAGTGGCACAAACAGAGGATGTCAGGTGGTCCTTGCCAGGCTTGTTCCTCTGGGACCACATAGATGCCAGGCACTGAATAGTTCCTGGGGAGAAAGGAGAGTGTCACCTAACCCTGCCACACCCCAGCTCCCTGTCCCCAGTCCCCTGCAGGGGGCACTGGTCAACACTGAAGCTCAGGAAGCTGAGGATGCGGCCTGAGCCTTGGAGTCCCTGGGATTCATTTTCTGTCCACCAAGAGCACCAGCACTGCGTGACCCAGGACACAAAGCCAGTTGGAAAGGGCGTCTTCCCCCAGCCCATCTTCACCAGCTCCAAGCTCCAGGATGCAGCTCCAGTCTGCTCATCCCAAGGGGGCATCCTCCAGCAACCCGATGGCTCCTCTGGTCTGAATCCCCAGTCAGTGCACACTTCCTGCGGCAACTACAATCATGGGCTTTGTCTGTCTCTGGTAGTGAGGTACAGTGCACTTCAGGTGCCTAATAAGTGCCGAGGCTGCTGAGCCTCCTGGCAGATGGGCAGGAGACCCATAGACCTGGCTGCACACAGTGAGCTCCCCTCCTCACCCAACAGGCCAGGACCCACCCCAGCTTCCTGCCTGATCTGCCTCCTCTCATCTGCTCAGCCCCTCTGCACAGCAGGTCCTGTGAGTGTCCACCTCCACTGTCCGCAGGTGGACAGTGGGGGTGGAGAAAGTTGCCCAGGACCCAGGGGTGGTGAGCAGTGGAGCTGCGGTTTGTTTCCAGATCGTAGGAGACTGGATCAGGACGAGGCGGTTCGGGCAGCTGACTGCAGGAGGCCTGTCCCGCCCACCCTGAGAGCCCAGGTGCTCGCCACGTCCATCGCTGTCAGTTGCTCTGCCACCAGTCCTGGAGGGAAGGTCAGGATGTCACACTTCTCCTCCCTTAGCTGCTCAGTGGTCACAGCACCCGGGTCTTCCGGTGCCGGGGATGGAGCTGGCTCTGTTGTTGGAACTAGGATCAGAGCTTCTGGTCCTGATGGCTCCAGCCCAAGGGCCGGCCCCAGGGCTGAAGGTGAGGTTGGTGCGTGCTCCAGGTCTGGACGGAGTGGTAGAGGTGACACTGGCTCCAGCCCTAGCACAGCTGGACCAGGCTCTAGCCCTGGAGCGGGCCCTTTCTATGGCTCTGTGTTCTGGAACTCGAAGTGGTTCTGAGCAGGTTAAAGAGACGGGTTCATGCACATGCTTGACTTTCCCGTGCTTTCCAAGAGACAGGAAAGATGCCCTTATCTGTAAGGGAACTTCACCCACGAACCCACCGTTTTGCCCGACCCCCATCATCTTTCCGGACTGCAGTCCCCTCACCTTCCAGCTCTGCCTTAGAGGGCTTCGATGTCCCAGCTCTACGCAGAGAATTTAGATATGGCCCTTGTGGTGTGAGGCAGAGAAGCTGACCTGCATGAAGGTCTGCTTCACCTGGAACCAGGGTACAAGTCGGAGCTGGCCAAAATGTTGTTGCTGGTCTGGCCAGGTTCCCATCACAGAGGCAATGGCCCTGGGGGGAGGCAGGTGGGCAGCAGAGTCAGATACCTGGTCCGTCCTTCCACACTGCTCTCCCACGGCACCCTTCCTTGGAACCGGGCCTTTCTGTCAGCCTGCGGCGGCCTCTCCAGGGGACAGCCCATGCCACCCCAACCCTGTGGCTGTCCTGGGAGCAGCAGGCCTACTGATCCCACAGGTTTAACACAGAGTCTGTGTGAGTAGTCTCTTCTTCCCACTGCCAGTTCTGAAGGCCCAGTACACTGCCCACCCCAGCCCTCTCTGCATCTGGGCATCGGGACGGAGGATTGAGACAGCTGTGAGCAGGCTGCTCACCTCAGTTCTGTTCTGAGCCTGGCGAGGGTGGTCAGGTGATGGATGTGGAGGAACAGGCAGAGTGGGATGGGTCTGTGGTGGGCATGGGACTCTAGGGGACAACTCATTCCAGCCTCCCTTCTGGTTCTGGGGGCCTGGGAGCTCATTCACAATTCTCTTTGACCCTTGTCTTCCTGGAGTGGAAGCTATCAGATCTCAGCCCTCCCTTGGGAATCAGCAGGTGTGTAAAATCACCATCCTGCCAGGCACTCCCCCACCCACAGTCCCCACTCTGTTGTCACAGGAGGCATCCTTCTGGACCCACTGGCCACTCACTTTCTCATTTGGCCCTGTGGTGTGTCATCCTGGTCATTATAAGGAGGTATGCCTCCTGATGTATAGAAGAGCCTCATGGCATCAGATCTGAGGAATGGTGGACAGGACCTGCGAGTCATGTCTATTGTGACTGTCTGACTCGCTGACTAGCACTGAGGCCCAGGAATTGTGTCTGCTTATTCACTGAGTTGTGCTAAGTGTCTCCCAAAGTGCCTGCTGGTAGTAAGAGCTTACCACACATTGCCGAGGAAGTAAACTCCAGCCAGGGCCCTCCCAGGTGTCTGAGTGGCCCGGGGCCCCTGCGACCTCCAGAGATTCTTAATCTGGCTACACCAAAAACTAGGACAAGAACCGGCTAGGTGAAATGTCTAACTGCTTGACAAGTTGTTTCCCATGGGCTTTTCCAAACTCAGATGCCACAGGCCACTGATGGGTGAGACAGGTGACTCTTCTCAGGGGAGAGAAAGAATAGCCAGGACAACTGCAGCACATCCAGTCACCCTCTGTGGAGCCAGGCGGCAGGTAGCAGTAGTCCCTACAGGAACCCTATGAGGTTCGTCCTCTACTATCCCACTTTTCAGAGGAGCAAACTGAAGCTCAGACACATGTAGTGACATTTGCAAGACACACAGCTAGCAGTGGGCAGAGTCACCACTGTGCCACAGAAGGGGGCGTGTGCTCACCTTGTAAACAGCTAGTCCAGGAATTGCTGGGCTCTGGAGACACCTAGGTGGATGGACACGAAGGTAGAGATGTGGAAGATGTCTCCCCCTAGGAAAATTAGTACCACAGATGCCACCACCCTCTCCAGAGTGCCCTCCTGGAGGGCCTGCATCCTGCAGTACTCACGTAGGTTGTTAACTCTTCTGCCCACTGGGAGGGGGGGGACAAGGAGGGACATCCAGTCAGTGGCATCACTGGGAATCACCAGCAGGACTGAGGCTGGAGCTCACCCAGTAACTCCCAGGCCTCGGGGACATTGTAAGAGGAGGGACAGGAGTGCCCATATGGAACAAGGTTCTAGGTTTTAAAAGTACCATTTAAGTTTGGTGTGATCTTCTAGGCACCTTTTTAGCCGAGGGATATCAGACCTCCCTGTATTGAGTGTCTGCATGAAAAATATTGTCCCCACGAGTCCTCAACAGACATCTCCATTATGGAGATGAGAACACAGAGGCTTGGGGATGTAGAAAGTCTGCTCAGGGTCATGCAGGTCAGAACTGAGGGCTGCCCTGCAGGACGTTCCTTCTCAACTACCTGAGACTCATCTCTGCTGACATGGACAGAAAGGGTCTGGGAAACCTCGTCCCTCCCCAGTTTAGAGAGCGTGTACAGGATAGACACAGCCTGTGAAAACCACTGTCTTCAGAAAAGACACGTATTTCTCCTCCTTTTACACTTACACTAAAGGGCGTTCTGAGACCCTCATCATGGAGGTCCCCGATCCTGCAAAGGGAAAAATGCCTGGAGAGTTCAGACTTGAGAAAGCCGATGACCAGACAGGAATCAGAGCACGTGACTCAGGAAGGAGAAAACCCACCTGGCGGCTGAGAAGCAGAGGTGCCTCAAAGTACCCACGAGGCAACTGCAAATCAAGGGACACTGTGATTGCCTCGGACAGCTTGACGTCAGACAGGTGAACATGGAAAAGGAGGGAAAGTCCCTGGGCCAGGCTGGAGCAAGGCAGCAGCCGTCATCAGAAACTGCCGTTGGCAGTGTCATTGCTAGCACCTTTTTGATTTGGAAGCTGTCTGCAGCTGTGAAAATTTTACATGTCATGTCCTTCCAAGAGCAGTCCCAACCTGGGGCAGATATCTCCACCTGGGGATAGTATATATTTTGAGCTGAAGTGTGTCACCCAAATTCCATGACTTCATAGCCCCTCAAATTTCAGACCATGCCTGTATTTGGATTGACGGTCTTTAAAGGAGCTTGCTTGGGTGGATCCTAATCTAATATGACCGGTGTCCTTTAAAGAAGAGGGGGAGTCCATGTGACACAGAGAGAGAAGACAGCCATCTATAATCCAAGAAGAGACCTTCTCAGGAGAAACAGTCCTGCTGATACCCTCATCTGAACTTCTAGCCTCCAGAATGGTGAGAACATGAATGTCTGCTGTTCACACCACCTGCTGGGGGCGGCCCTGTGCTATAGCAGCCTGAGCAAACTCACACAGGCCATTAGGACACACTTAAGAATTTCCGGCATCACTGCTGAAATGGCACCTGAGCTGAACTATGTCATGGTCTGGTGGCTTTGAAAGGCTGTGATAAATGACCTTCCTTATGGAATATTATGAACACAAGTGAAGCCACAGCTCCTGACCTGGCGGGGCCCTGTGATGTGTTCTGCGAGATGACATGTAGCAGAGAAACTTAGAGAATAGCTTAATCCCATTTGCACCCTTTATATGTGTTCTCATGTATAGACTTGGAGAGGTCTGCAAAGACCATGGAGCTGACTGCTCCACAGGATACCTGGGGCAGGTAGTGAGAACAACAAAACAGTAAAATGCAGATGCACTTGTGGTCTACGGTGAAGTGAGACAACATCCTTTTGTCCTCTAATATTCCTATAATATGTGAGAGTGTCTTCCTACTCTCCATGTTGTTGGTGGGAGAAGAGGAGTCCCAAATTTCTTTGTGCATGGGGAGGTGGGATGCTCCTGCGGGAAAGCCCTGGGGGTCCCCAGGGGAGTCTTCAGATTTGAATCTGGGGTCTGGATCCTCCCTGGTCATGAGGATCTGGGTGTGAAGACCCCCCTGGGCCTGCTCTCACCTCAGACCAGCACTGGTTGGTATTGGGGGCCTAGCACTCCTGCACGTGGTACCAGGAGATGCTGTAGGTGAAACCGTCAGTCAGCTCCTCTATGCTCTCATCTAGGGTCGAGCTCTACAAAGACAGAGCCTGGTTCCGGGCCTGGAGGGGTCAGTGGTTCTCTGGGCATTCCCACTGGGGGACGTCCACCACAGATTTCTGCTGCCCACATCAGACACAGAAGGGGCTCTGCAGACTTCCAGCCATGGTGGGGACAAGATGACAGATACTTTGAGGGGCCATAATTAACAAGTGGATAGTGGAGCTCTGTCCCCAGCACTCAACCTCTCTTCCTGCCAGCCATGACCTGGGCAATGAACATGACAGGCCTGCCAGGCTTCAGAAACCCAAGGACCTGCTGCTGCCTGGGACTGGCCCCTCACCACCTGTTGTGGACCATAAATGGCAGAAAGCCATTGTAGATTTGAGGCTTAGCAAAAGGCTAAGTTCTCCCCCCTCCATCTCCATATTTGGCTATTATGCTGAGTATTTGCACCCACTTCACTTGCTTCCTTGGGTTGCGGAAGCAATTTACATGCCCTTCCTCTGACTCTTTGTTTGTTTTCAGATGTTGGTAGATTTCACTAATGCATCCTGTTTTTGCCTTGGGAGAGTTCCTGTCTTAGCCTTGGATGTGTAACTTTGTATCAAGGACTTCTTTGATTTGCATATGGCTATATAATAAAGCAAACTGAGGCTGTTGGGCACTCGGATATTGCCATCAGCATTTGAAGAGGTCTCCGGGTCCCATTTTTTCTTGATGAGTATGTTTCCTTAATTCCGCACCATTATTAGGAGCCGCGCTGGTCTGCGGCAACCACCCCCAACACAGACATCAGGATATGGGTGTGGGGCTGCCCAGAGAGGATCCCAGTTGGGTTCTGGCCTGGACTGGCCTGCCCTGGGCTGCCCTCTATTACCAAATGGCTAGAAGCATCAGAGGCAAGGTTTGTGCTGGTATCTACGGCAACAGAAACATCCCTAAGCCAGAGCCTTGGGAATGCAGTAGACAGCCACGAAACATCCTGCTCTCTTGACCGTCGCCAGTCAAGTGAGCTGGATAGGGGTGCCTGGTTACTAGAGTTCTAATTTCTGTTGGGGCCTGTCACCAAGGAAGTGAGGTCGCCCCTAAAGGTTAAATTACCTGGGCCCCTTCCTCCAATCAGAATCAATCAGAGCCTGCTGTGGGCTGTTGACCGCTCAACCACCTTGCCCATGTCATTTCCATACCTCTGCATCAAGATGCAACACAGCTCTCTTCACAGCTCCCTGGGAACGTACTGGGTCCCCAGCTTTGAGGACAGAGCCGAGTTCAAACCTCGTTTTTCTTACCAGTTTTCAGTCCTGGAAAAGCCTTTGTGCTTCTCAGAGTCTCCCCAGGCTCCCAGCCTACACAACAAGAATGATGTATTTCCTAAGGACATCATCAGGTGTAGAGTAGATAGTACCTATAACACCCGTGTTCTGGCATCACCTGAATCGGATACACAAACTTAGAGGAGGAAGAATTACAAGAATGAGTGGAACAGAGCATGGAAACAGGCCTGGGTCCAGCTGTGTGATTTTGGAAAAGTCACCACCCATCTTTTCACTTTCACGTCTGCACGTTTAAGGAGTTGAATTACAGGAAATTAGGATATTATCTACTAACCTAAAACCTTCTATGGTCTCCTGTTAAACTCAGACTAAGTGCCTGATGTTGGTCCATGTGGTGTGAGCCTTCACAGTAGCTCCTAGTGATTCCTGTGTATCCACTGAAAGGTTAGTAACTGGCTTCTGAACAACAGAACACAGCCAAGGCCATTGTTTGTCAGGTCTAAGTTTAATTACAAAAACTGTCACTTCTGTTGTATTCATCATTTTATTTTATTCTGCAAGCGGGACAGAGGGATAAACAGACAGACGGGGACAAACAGACAGGAAGGAAGAGAAATGAGAAGTATCAACTCATAGTTGTGGCACCTTCGCTGTTCATTGATTGCTTCTCATACATGCCTTGACTGGGGGACTCCAGCCAAGCCAGTGACCCCTTGCTTAAGCCAATGACCTTGGGCTCAAGCCAGAGACCTTGGGCTTCAAGCCAGTGACCATGGTGTCATGCCTAAGATCCCAGGCTCAAGCTAGTGAGCCCACACTCAAGCCGGATGAGCCTGCACTCAAGCCAGAGACCTCAGGATTTCAAATCTGGGTCCTCAGTGTTCCAGGCTGATGCTCTATCCACTGCACCACCACCTGATCAAGGCTGTTATGACGACTCTTTGATGTAAACCTGCCATCATTGCAAACTATTTGGGTTGCCACTGTGCTTCTAGTACCTGGCCCATAGGAGGCGCTCAATACATACCTGTTAAAGGAGCAAGTGCAGGAACTCCTCTTAACCCATTCTATGAATTTGATGAGATTCAAATAAAAATTCCAAGGGAACTTGATTAAATGATTCAAAATTCAAACATTCTAAAATATAAAATATTTATATATGTATCTTTTGAAACAGAAATTTTATTTGTAGGAAATGATTAAAAATAAATAAATGTTCAGAGGTACCTATACAATGATGATCATCTCAAAATTATTCATAAAGCAGAAAACGAAATAACTCTAAGTCCATTAACTAGGGCTAAATTGTGTAATTTATGGCATAGCAAAAATATACTAGAAAATATTCTTTTTCAAAAATATATTTAACTGGCCCTGGCCGGTTGGCTCAGTGGTAGAGCATCGGCCTGGCGTGCAGGAGTCCTGGGTTCGATTCCCGGCCAGGGCACACAGGAGAAGCGCCCATCTGCTTCTCCACCCCTCCCCCTCTCCTTCCTCTCTCTCTCTTCCCCTCCTGCAGCCAAGGCTCCATTGGAGCAAAGTTGGCCTGGGCGCTGAGGATGACTCTGTGGCCTCTGCCTCAGGTGCTAGAATGGCTCTGGTTGTAACAGAGCAACGCCCCAGATGGGCAGAGCATTGCCCCCTGGTGGGCATGCCGGTGGATCCCAGTCGGGCGCATGCAGGAGTCTGACTGCCTCCCCATTTCCAACTTCAGAAAAATACAAAAAAAAAAAAAAAAAAAAAAAATATATATATATATATATATATATATATATATATATATATATATATATTTAATATTGGAAGAATATGTTATCAAACAGAAATGTAACATAAGGTGATTTAGCCTGACCTGTGGTGGCACAGTGGATAGTGTTGACCTGGAATGCTGAGGTCACTGGTTCAAAACCCTGGGCTTGCCCTGGTCAAGGCATATATGCTCTGCCCCCCTTTCTCTCTCTCTTTCCTCTCCTCTCTAAAATGAATAAATAAAAAACTAAAAAAACACCACAAGATGATTTACAGATATGGATAAGGGCATATTTACATGTATGCTGAGCATATCTGAAAGGATATATATAAAGATATGTGTAATTATTTCCAATTTAGTGTATGGATGATCACCTATTTCAAACCTTTCTCTTTCTACCTATAACCATGAATTATATTTATAATAGAAAATCTATTTCTATTTTGAAAAATAAAAAATAGAATCTAGTTGAATTTCCTTATTGTAAAGATGAGGAAATTGATCTTGATACAAATAGTGTATGAATGTATTTAAAGTACTGAAGATGGGCATTAAAAAGTCTGTCCTGTGTAATCCACCTAGAAAGACGAGCAGGTTGAGAATTCTTTCAGTTGTATTCTGAACCAAATTGTATTGTAAAAATGAGTTCCACGTCTAGCTATCAAATTGTATTGTGGGCAAGACACTGGATTCAGAAGTAAATCCACTCGCATCATTGTATCACAGAACATTAATATCCCAAAACAAAGAAGCACAGATATCTCTGGTTTGTCTCTCTTTCATCAGCACACACACTTTCTTGTTTCTATGCCGTCCACACTGCTTTGTTTATTCATTTCTCAGCATAGGTTCAGGACTCTCAGTTGCCTTGCTCTCTGCTCCTATTTTATATTTATTTCTATTTCTACTGTATTCAACTCCATCTGTCCATTCTTTAAGCTTCTTGTTATTCCCTGGTTTTATTTTTTATATTTTTCTTTTCTTTAAAACCTTGAAGGAAAAAATACATACTTGAAGGAAAAAATGTATTTTAATATCATATTAAAAAATAACAACTTCCTAAATTATGTGTTAGTTTATATTAGATTTTCATTGTTAACATTAAACATTTTATTCTGTCAAAGTTTCTTTCAGGCCCTGACCAGTTGGCTCAGCAGTAGAGCATTGGCCCCGGTGTGTGGAAGTCCCAGGTTCGATTCTGGCCAGAGCACACAGGAGAAGTGCCCATCTGCTTCTCTATCTATCTCTTCTCCTCCCAAAGCCAAGGCCCCATTGGATCAAACTTGGCCCAGGCGCTGAGGATGGCTCCATGGCTTCTGCCTCAGGTGCTAGAATGGCTCCGGTTGCAACCGAGCAACGGCCCAGATGGGCAGAGCATCGCCCCTTCGTGGGCATGCCGGGTGGATCCTAGTCGGGTGCATGTGGGAGTCTGTTTCTCTGCCTCCCCACTTCTCACTTCAGAAAAATATAAAAATAAATAAATGAATAAAACAAACAAATAAAATATTATTTTGCATATTTTCCTGAGTGTTATTAATGTGTCTTCTATACTGTGTTCATTCAAATATTCAACTTTTTAAAAGTTAGCCTCCTTTCTTTTGTATAATGCCAGTACCCAATCCAGGTCTCTGTTGTAGGAGGTTGAGAAAAAGTAAAATGAACTCAATAACTATTTTCAGACTTAATTTTCCTAAATTTGCAAGACCAGATTTCATGTTTAAAGCATGTATTGAGGAACAAACCAGTTTCACTAAGAAAATGAAGACATCTGTATTTTCCCCCACTATAAGATTTTATATCTTAATAAATATGTTTGAGATAATTGTATAATATCGATGGCTTTTAAGGAAACTATAATTAGAGTACCATGTGGCTCTCTGCCTCTGATTGTCAACTAGCTTCTAATACTTTGCTTACTTTTAAAAAATATTCTGCATCTTCTGGTTCTCTTTTTTGCTCTCTAGGATAGAAATCAGTTTTACTCAGTGTGATCAAATATTAAGAAACACTGGTCTTCTCTGTACATAGTTACTGAGTTGAGGAAAGTAATAGATTTCACTGATATGGAATAAGTATAATTGTTTTTTATTTTATAGCTTTATTTTTTATTATTTTTTAAATTTAATTTATTGTGTTTACATAGATTCTAGTGTCACCCTGATTGCATCCCCCTCCCCCATATTTGCCTCAACATCTCTCTTGCTCCCCTCCCAAAAGCTCCCTCCCCCTTTCCCTTAAGGTTTAATTCCATTCCTCAGTTCACATTGTTCCTTGGATTCCTCAAATGAGTGAGGTCATGTGATATTTTTCTTTCTCTGCCTGGCTTATTTCACTTAACATAATGGATTCCAGTTCCATCCATGTTGTTGCAAAAGGTAATATTTCCTTCTTTTTCATGGCCCCATAGTATTCCATTGTATGTATGTACCACAGCTTTTTAATCCATTCTTCCACTGATAGACACTTGGGCTGTTTCCAGATCTTCGCTACTGTGAACAATGCTGCATGCTATAGCTTTATGATACTTATGCAGATAAACTCTCTCTCTCTAATATATATATATATTGTATTTTTCTGAAGTGAGAAGTGGGGAAGCAGACAGACAGACTCCTGCATGCACTCGACTGGGATCTATCTGGCATGCCCACTAGGGGATGATGCTTTGCCCATCTGAGCCATTGCTTTGTTGCAACTAGAGCCATTCTAGCATCTGAGGCAGAGGCCATGCAGTCATCCTCGGTGCCCAGGCCAACTTTGCTCCAATGGAGCCTTGGTTGAGGGAGGGGAAGAGAGTGACAGAGAGGAAGGAGGGGGGGAAAGAATGGAGAAGCAGATGGGTGCTTTTCCTCTGTGCCCTGGCTGGGAATCGAACCTGGGACTTCCACATGCTGGGCTGACCCTCTACCGCTGAGCCAACCAGCCAGGGCCTAGTTGTCTGCCTTCTATGTCACTAATTCTCTCTTCTATTTGGCCTGTTCTATTAGCTAAGCTTGTTACCTCATTTTTCAGTTCTTATATTGAGTTTTTCATCTCTGTTTGGTTCCTTTTTATAGTTTCAATTTCCTTAGTGAAGTACTCTTTTTTTGTTCATTAAACTGTTTTTTGAGCTCACTAAATAGCCTTTCATTGCTTTTTTGTATTTCACTGAGTTGTTTTAGAATTTTAATTTTAAATTCTGTCATTTAAGTCCAAGGTTTCCAAGTCTTGAAATTTTTTTCTAGAGATTTTTTATCATCTATCTGAGCTATGTCTCTGTCTTTTGTATCTATGATATTTGATTTCTTTTCCTTAATGGAATTTGAGAGTGGTATTGTTAATAACACTAATAAGAGAATTAGAGAAATAAAATAAAAATTGAAAACATACAGTGAAAAAATAAAAATTCTATAATGAGAAGTGGAACAATACAGAGAACAAGGAGCAGGAACTGAGAAAAAAATGAAGAAAGAGAGAAAAAATAAAATAAAATAGAGCAAAAAGACATGAATAAATATATGAGTCCAAAATATAGTAATTTGATGATAAATGTGGTTTGGTTGAGAGGGAAAAAAAATCAAAGAAATAATAAAAAGGAAAAGGAGAAAAAATGGAAAGAGAGAAAGAAGAGAAAAAGAAAAAAAAAGAAAAAGGTTTCTGAAATGAAACCCTCACACACACAAAAAAAAGAATAAAAAATGTAACAACTATGGATAATGAAGTTTTTTTAAAATTTTTTATTAATTTTAATGGGGTGACATCAATAAATCAGGGTACATATATTCAAAAGAAAAATATGTCCAGATTATCTTGTCATTCAATTATGTTGCATACCCATGGATAATGAAGTTTAAAAAAAGGAAAAAACAAGAAAGAAAAAGAAGAAAAAAGGGCAAAAAGCATTTTAAAAAGTAATTTTTTTCCTGGTTTTGAGGTAACTTCTTCCTTTTATTTTTGGCAGGTGGCACTGTACTACAAGTTTTACCTCTGTGGGGCTCTTGGGCAGGGGTCTGCTGGTGTGTCACTGTGGTAATGACATAAGCTGGGCCTCAATCCCATTTGTAGGTGGGCTTGTTAGGGCTTTAAAGCTCTAACAATGGAGTCTCAGTCCTCCTGGTGCCTCTCCCCATGTCCTTCCCATTGGAGATAGCAGCCTGGGGACTTAGCTGTGAGGTTCACCTCAGCAACAGTTTGCAGAGCAAGGGGAGCTATGCGCAGCCAGATGCTTCCTCCAATATCACTCAAAGCACAGTTTTCGGCAAGGCAGTGGCAATGAGAGCCACCAGTGAGAGCAGGCAGGGCAGAGCACAGATGGCAGATCAAGCACCTTTCTGCTACAAACAGGCAAAATTCTATGGGCTGGCAGTCAGATCTAGCACACCTCAACACGCCGCTGGTCTGATCTCCACAGGCTTCTTGCGTGCATGCTGATAGTCCGCAGTAGGCCACCTGGGTGTCCAGCTCTCATGACTCCAGCAATGCACACAGATGCTTGCAATGGCCTGCTCTGGTGCTCAGCTCCTGTGATCTCAGGCAGAGCTGGGAATGCACAGGCACTTGCACGTGCCCAGCTTGGGCAGTCTCAGGCTAAGTATTTTAGTTTGTGTGCACACTCAGTGACAGTGATCATGGAGCTGGGAATGCTCAAAGATGCTTGTATTGGCCCACGCAGTTGCCCAGCTTCCATAATCTTGGGCTAATCAGTCTGGCCCGTACACGCGCCCAGAGCTGGTGATGCTAGCTGGAGCTTCTTGCACAGTGCCACTGGTGATCGTGGAGCCAGGAATGCAACAAAGACGGTTGCATAAGCCCACGCAAGTACCATGTTGGTAATTTTAGGTGGAGCCCACCGCCCATGTGCAGGCCCAGCATCTGCAATCTCAGACAGAGCCGATGTGTTTTTTCTTTTGTTTGAGCACCTACCCTAACTTAGCTCCTTCCTCTCTATCTCAGTCTCTCCACTTCACCCGGCTCCAAACAAAAGTGCCCCTTCCTCAGATCAGTGAGGAAAGCAATATACCTTGTCCTCTGTCTTATTTCCTTCTGAGTGAATTATGTTTTCAGTCACCTTTTCACCCAATCATATCTTCGTTTGGTGTGTGTGTATATTTCAGGTGCTCCTGAGATTTTTTTCTCTGTGTTTAGTTGTTGAAATTTCAAGGGAAGAGATTGGGAGCATCCCTTATGCCACCATTTTTTTCTTTTTTCCTTTTAGTTCATCATTAGAAGCTCATGCCTAGAATTCAAGTATTTTATATATTAAACCATAAGTGAATATTATTTTCATTTTGCATTATTATCAAAAGTACAACTTACTTATTCTCCCAGTCTGGGGTTAGTCAATGTGATTTCATAATGATATGATGAACTGAAGCTTTTAAAGTTCTGAAATCCAATTTATTTATTAATTTTGGGGGGTTAGTGGTTTCTGTGTCCTAAGAAATGTTTGCCTATTCCAAGATTATAAAATATTCACCTTTGCTTTCATCTCAAACCTAATAGTTTTAACTTTACAATTAAGTCTATGATCCACAGACCTGTGCTTGTTGGGAAGTATGAATAGAGGTTCATTTTTCACCCCATATAGTTATCCAGTTGTCCGAACAACATTAGTGTAAAAAACTACCCTTTCACTAACTCAGGTTAACTAGGCCTCTCTGTCAAAGGATCAACTGATAATTTATGCATGGCTTTATTTCTGTTAAATGATCGATATGTCTATACTAAGTCCAATATCACACTACCTTGATTACTGAAGCTTTATATTAATTCTTGAAATTAGGTTGTGTAAGTAGTCCAATATTTTTCTTATTTTCCAAATTGTTTTGCTATTCTAGGTTCTTAGTATTTAGATACTAATTTTATAATCATTTATCATAAAAAGGCTTCTAGGATTGTGATGGGTTAATGGTGAATCTATAAGTCAATTTGGGGAAAATGGGTATCTTAGCAATATGAAATTTTCCAATCTGTGAACATGGTTTCTCTTCATTTATTTGTCTTCTTTAAATTCTCTTAAGAATATCTATATATCTATCTATTCATTTTTTAATTAATTAATTTTTAGTAAGGGGGGGGACAGATAGGAAGGCAGAGAGATGAGTAGCATCTACTCGTAGCCACAACACCTTAGTTCAGGGATCGAGAACCTATGGCTCGTGAGCCAGATATGGCTCTTTTGATGGCTACATCTGGCTCGCAGACAAACCTTTAATAAAAAAATAATGTTAAAAATATAAAACATTCTCATGTATTACAATCCATTCATTTCCTACGGCTCATGTTCATGGTTGCAGGTGGCTGGAGCCAATCACAGCTGTCCTCTGGGACAACATCAAATTTTTATTGGATAATGTGTAACATACACAGGTCATTGTGAGGTCAGGAAGTAAACTTCCCTCCTTTTAATCAAGTACTCAGCTAGCTAATTGCAGAAACACTTTTGACAAAGAAGATGTCTAAAAGAAAAAAGGATGAGGAGTATCGTACTTTTCAGCAGGAATGGACAGAGGAATTTGCCTTTGTGGAGAGAGCAGGTTCTGCAGTGCCTAATATGCAATGATAAAATTGCATCGATGAAACAGTCAAATATAAAGCGGCACTTTGACACACACTATACTACATTTGCATCGAAATATCCAGTGGGGGACAGCAGAAAGAAAGCATGTCAAGAGCTACTGTGCAGAGTGCAAGCTAGTCAGCAGCAACTCCGTGTTTGGACCCAACAAGGTGACTGGAATTCAGCTAGCTTTGCTGGTGCTTTAGCAATTGTGAGAAATGGAAAGCCATTCACAGACGGGGAGTATGCCAAAACATTCATGCTTCATGTTGCCAATGAACTTTTTGACGACTTTTCAGATAAAGACAAGATAATCAAACAAATGAAAGACATGCCTCTGTCGGCAAGAACTGTTCACGATTGTACCATCATGATGGCAAATCAAATTGAGGCAACACAAGTGAAGGACATAAATGCAGCACCATTCTTTTCTCTCACTTTGGATGAGTCAACAGATGTAAACCATTTATCCCAGTTCAGTGTGATTGCAAGGTATGCTGTCAGTGACACACTACGTGAGGAAAGTCTTGCTCTTTTGCCTATGAAAGAGACAACAAGAGGGGAGGATTTATTCAAGTCTTTCATTGAGTTAGCTAAAGAAAAAAATCTACCGATGGATAAACTTATTTCGGTGTGTACTGATGGTGCTCCGTGCATGGTGGGGAAAAACAGAGGATTCATAGCGCTTCTTTGTGAACATGAAAAGAGACTAATCTAGTTTTCTCTGCATCCTACATCAGGAGGTGCTTTGTGCTCAGATGTGTGGTGAGCAGCTTGGTGAGGTGATGTCGCTGGTCATTTGGGTGGTCAACTTTATTGTTGCCCGAGCTTTAAATGATTGCCAGTTTAAAACACTGCTGGATGAAGTTGAGAATAATTATCCTGGTCTGCTTCTGCACAGCAATGTGTGTTGGTTGTCAAGAGGGAAGGTGCTCAGCCATTTTGCGGCTTGTCTGAGCAAAATCCAGACTTTTCTTAAAATGAAAAACGTCAAGCATCCTGAGTTAGCTAACACTGAGTGGCTCCTAAAGTTCTACTATCTCGTGGATATAACTGAACATCTGAACCAGCTCAATGTGAAAATGCAAGGCTTTGGAAATACAGTCTTATCCATTCAACAAGCAGTGTTTACATTTGAAAACAAGCTGGAACTCTTCATTGCCAACATTGAAACAGGTCATTTACAACACTTTGAAAAACTGGGAGAGTTTAAAGATGCATGCACAGCAAGTGACCCTGCCCAACATCTTGATCTCCAGCAGGTAGCGGGCTTCACATCTAAGCTCCTGCAGTCATTAAAAGTGTGCTTTGGAGAATTTTGTGAGCGCATTCGTCTTTTTAAGTTCATCACCCTTCCACACGAGTGTGCAGTGAACAGCACCGACCTGAGTTACATCCCCAGTGTCTCTGTCAGAAATTTTGAGCTACAAGCTGCTGACCTGAAAGCTTTAGACACGTGGGTGAATAAGTTCAAGTCACTGAATGAAGATTAGGAAAGACTTGCATGACAGCAAGCAGCGTTGACGAGCAAACACAAGTGAGGAGAAATGAAAAAACTTCAACCCACGGACCAGCTGTTGTCAAAACTTGGAAGCGCTTCCCGTCACATACCACACACTGCAGTGTGTGAGTATTGCTGTACTGACAATGTTTGGCTCTATGTATGCATGTGAGCAGTCTTTCTCACATCTAAAGAACGTTAAGACCAATCTACGATCACATTTATCGGATGGAAGTCTCAACGCCTGCATGAAGCTTAACCTCACCACATATCAACCAGACTACAGAGCCATCAGCAAAACCATGCAGCACCAGAAGTCACATTAATGGTAAGAAGTACTTTATTCATCATTGGTTAGCAACAGCATAACAATGTTATTAAAAAGAGTTCAGAGACTTATTGTACTTTAAAAGTGTTGGTCTTACATAAAATGCACACATTTACTTGTATTTAGTGTTAAACATATTGTATGGCTCTCAGGGAATTACATTTTAAAATATGTGGCATTCATGGCTCTCTCAGCCAAAAAGGTTCCCAATCCCTGCCTTAGTTGTTCATTAGTTGCTTTCTCTTATGTTCCTTGACCAAGGAGCTCCAGCCACGCTGGTGACCCCTTGCTCAAGCCAGCGACCTTTGGGCTCAAGTGAGTGACCATGGGGTCCTGTCTGTGATCCCATGCTCAAGCTGGTGAGCCAACACTCAAGCTGCCAAAATCAGGATTTCGAACCTGGGTCCTAAGTATCCCAGGACAACACTCTATCCAATGTGCCACTTCCTTGTAAGGTGCTCAAGAATATCTTATAGATTTAGGTGGTTTTACTTCCAAGTATTTTTATTTTTATGGAATTTTAAATAATTTAAATTTTTTTTCCTTTTTTACTAGTCCATAAAAATACAATTGATTTTTGGTATACTTACTTAATAAAGTAATATCTTGTTAAGTTTATTAATTCTTGTAGATTACTGCAGTTTCTTTATGTAATTTGTAAGGGTCATATGAGGTCCATATTATTTTTTTCCATATAATATTTATTTCTTACTTGCCTTACTGCACTGGCTTAAAACATTGAGAAGAATGTGGGAAAACCTACTAAGAAGAGGCACCACTGCCTGGTTCCCAACATTATGGAAAACATGTTTAAATATTTCATCAAGTATGGTAATTACTTGGAGGTATTTAAATCATAACTTTCTATCAGAGTGAGGAAGTGAGTTTTGACTCCTTGTTAGCTGAGCTGTCTTCTCATAAATGGGTATTGAGTTTGGTCATACAATTTTTGTCCATCTTTAAAGATTATCATATAATTTTTCCATTGTAATCTGTGAATGGGGTAATTTATGTTGAATGATTTTTTTTTAATATTACACCAAACTAGGATGATTCACATTTGGTCATGGCTTATTATTTTGTTTTGTTAATGTTTTGTCATTGATAACTTGTTTCTATTATCATAATGAATATTGTGCTGCAATTCCCTTTTCTTGCAATGTCTTCTTCTTTTTTTTAATCAAGGGATTATAAATATATCAATTTATATATTTTTCTAAGAATTAACTTTTGGCTTTATTAATTTTCTCTATTATTTATTTATTTACTAAATCACTGATCTCTACTGTTTATTATTTCTTGTTTTCTACTTTGGAGTTTAATTTTCTATTTAATCATCAAGATTTTTTAGATGGTAGGTTAAGCTATTGATTTAAACCTTTATTCTCTTCTAAGAAAGTTTTTAATGCTATAAATTTCCCTTTAAATACTGTTTTAACTGTATCTACAAAATTTTATATGATGAATGTTCATTATCATTCATTTAAAAATAAGTTTCCATTTGTTTTATGATTTCTTCTTTGACCATACTCAAACAATGCCTTCATTTTGTGTTCACTGTAAAGAATACTTTAACCAGATACAGAATTCTAGGTGGAGAAGGTTATTTCCTTTCAGCATTTAAAAAATTTTATTCCATTGTTTTATTGATACAATGCTTTAATTAAAATTCATTCTTCATTGTTAAACTGTTCTCCATGGAGTTCATCTTTTTTCTCTAGCTACTTATAGGATTTATTTATTATTGGATTTTAGCAAGTTGTCTATGATGTGACTGTGTATGTTAAGTTTTATTTTCTACCCTCTTGCATATCTTTGAGATTTAGGATTTGTTGGACATTTTCTATGATATTTGAAAATATTTTAACTTATTTCTTTAAATTTTTTTCTGTTATATTGTCTCTCTCCTCTCCTTCTGGGATTCCCATTACAAATATGTTCTTGTGAGAGTTCCAAGTTGGGAGCAGAGTAGGTGGAAATTACACTCTCTTCCTCCCAGGACATTGTAATTACAACCAAAATACAGAACAATCAACCTGAACCAATTTCAGACTAGCTGAACAGAAGTCTAATAACCAAGGATTTTCAGAGAAGCCATATCAAGACTCGTATGAAAGGTGCAGACATGGAAAGGGCTGGCCTGGCTACCATGGGCAGCAGCTGAGGCTCCAGGGGGATATCTCAGCTATAAAGATTCTTCCTGAAGAGTATGGTGTCTGAACCCCACACCAGGCTCCCCAGCCCACAGAACCAGGGCTGAGAAGAGGTGCCCACATAACATCTGCATGTGAAAATCAGTTGGGATTCTGTCCACCCTAGCAAGACAGGAGTCTGCTAGAGATACAGGTGCCCTCTTAAAGGGCCAATGCACAAAATCTTGTTTGCAGCCACTCACTCTGGGCTCCAGCAGAAGAGGGGCAAAGCAGACTAGAGCTATGTGAGGACAAACTGGGATTTGTGGCTCTGGGGAGACAGCTGACAGGGCCAGGGTCCTTGCATTGAATTCCTCTCCCAGACAGAGGACACCATCTTTCCTAGGCATCCATCTTTCCTTAAGGCATAAGCCAGGGAAATGTGAGAGCCCACCTGGATTCCAGTCGTCCCACCTGCTGAGCAGTCGGCTGCCTGGGCTAGTTTGTAAAGGTACAAGCACATTCAGGGATATCAGTAATTGAGTTATGTGGCTTTGAGGCAGGGATCATCCCGCATTACCCTGTCAACTTGAGAAACACCTCCCCCTCAAAGGAGATATGTTAGCCCCATTCTTTGGGCCATTGGTGGCCCTGTCCTGCTCAGGAATAAGGGAAGAAGCCAAGACAGGCTGAGTGGTATGGCTCTGAGTGGGGGAACACTCCTCCTACATTCACCAAACCAGAGAAGCACCCCCCCTCTCACAGGAGATCCACTAGCCTTTCCCTACCAACTTGCAGTAGCCTAGCCCTGCTGAGCTCAGGCACCTGGCAGAATCTGGGACAGACTGAGCTGTTTGGCTCTAAAGAGGGGGCCATTTTCCCTTGCATGTAAGAGCAGGGCAGAGCCTTCCCTTCACACAGCCAAATCTTGGTCTGTTTGGGCCTGATAAACTCTGCAGGCCTCACCCTGACAACTCCCTGAAACCCAGCCCCCCAAAATGTCTGCAGGCTCCCAGTGGGGAAAGACACATTTAGTATGCCCTGGGACTTTTGCTACATGGTCTCAGACCCAACACTTGGCACAGAGTTTGAACCTGCATCAATCTGGTAAACACCACTCACTCCTACCTACTGATTCACTTAAAACCTACCTCATGCAACTTGAGTACATCCAGAGGCTCCTTCAGTGACTAAGCCTAACAGGCAGTCAGCAGACAGAGGCAGGAAGAAAAGCAGGTCTCAGGGTGTGTCGGGCCTTTTGATGATATGTCTCTGGGCTCAGTGCTGGTAGAAGCAGTCAGAAAAAGCTAAGAACCATATAATTTTACTCATACCTAAGATATAAAACTGAGACTCATAGACACTGATAGCATTATAGAGGTTACCAGAGGGAAGGGGTGGGGGTAAATTAGGCCAGATATATGGTGACAAAAGATGGCTTGACTTTGGGTGGTAGGCACACAATGAAATAGACACATCATATATCACAGAAATGTTAACTTGAAACCTTTATGATCTTAACAAATGTCACCCCAATCAATTTTAATTTTAAATAGGCCAAAGACCTGAATAGGCACTTCTCCAAAGAGGATATACAGGGCCAATAGACATATGAAAAAAATCTCAGCCCTGGCCAGATAGCTTGGTTGGTTAGGGTATTGTCCCAAAGTGTAGAGGTTGCCAGTTCAATACCAGCTCAGGGCACATACAGGGATAGCTCCGTGTGCCTGTCTCTTTCTCTCTCTCTTCCTCTCTTGCTGAAATCAACAAATAAAATGCTTTTAAAAAGTTATTTGAAAAAAAACAGAAAAGATGCTCAATGTCACTAGTCATTAGAGAGATGCAAATTAAAACCACAATGAGGTGTCACCTCATGCCTGTCAGAATGGCTATGAATCAAGAAACAAGAAGTGCTGGTGAGGATGTGGGGCAAAAGGAACCCTCCTGCACTATTGATGGTGGGAATGCAGACTGGTGCAGCCACTGTGGAGAACAGTATGGACTTTCCTAAAAAAAACTTAAAATGGAACTTCCTTTTGACCCAGTGATTCCAGTTCTGGGATTACATCCGAAGAAACCCAGAAAGAATACATGGACCACTATGTTCACTGCAGCACTAATTGCATCATCCAAGATCTGGAAACAATTCAAGTGCTCATCATTAGATCAGTGGGTAACAAAAGCTGTGGTACATTTACACACCGGAATTACTATTGGACTGTGAAAAGAGGAAATCTTGCCTTTTTGACATCATATGTGGACCTGGCGAGAATTATGCTAACTAAAATAAACCAGGAGAGAAGGCAATACCATATGATCTTACATGGATTCTACATGGAATCTAATAAACAATGTTAACTAACAAACAAAATAGAAACAGACTCATAGATACAGAGAACAGACTGACACTGTGAGAGGGGAGGGTGATTGGAGGGGTTTGGTGAAAATGGTGAAGGGATTAAGCAAAAACAAACAAGCAAGCAAACAAACAAAAAAACAAAACTCAGACAACAGTATGGTGATTCCCAGAGGGAAAGGAGGATGGGGAGGTAGAAGACGGGAAAAGGGGGTAGATGGTGATACAAGGAGACTTGACTTTGGGTGGTGAGCACACAATGCAATATACAGAAAACATATTATAGAGCTGAACACTTGAAACCTATATAATTTTACTAATCAATGTCACCTCAATAAAATGCAGTAAAAGTAAAATAAATAAATAAATAAAGCTACCTATTTAGCATTACCATTGTCAACAGATCAATAAGGATGAGAATGGTTTGGTTCACAGGCAAATGAAAACAAACAAACAAACAAACAAACAAACCAGTATGTAAAGACAGCATCAGTATTAAAACATAAACACAAAGTTTGAAAACTCAAATTTTACAAATATTTAAAATAACAAACACTGATAAAAGCTTTTATCTAAATCTGACACCTTTCCCATTTCCCCCATAACTGTGTTATGTTAGTTAAGTCTAAGCTGTCATTTTAAAATTTTAAAGAAATACAGTCAGTAAAAATGATTACCTCTGGAAGGTAAGTTGATTTTTTTTTTGTATTTTTCTGAAGTGATAAGTGGGGACACAGAGAGACACTCCCACATGCGCCCGACTGGGATCCACCTGACACGTCCACCAGGGGGCGATGCTCGGCACCTCTGGGCCATTGCTCTGTTGCAACCAGAGCCATTCTAGTACCTGAGGTGGAGGCCATGGAGCTGCCATCAGTGCCTGGGCCAACTGCGTTCCAATAGAGTCTTGACTGCGGGAGGGGAAGAGAGAGACAGAGAGGAAGGAGAGGGGGAGGGGTGGAGAAGCAGATAGGCGCTTCTCCTGGGTTCCCTGGCTGGGAATCAAACCCAGGACTTCCGCATGCTAGGCCAATGCTCTACCACTGAGACAACTGGCCAGGGCCGGGAGGTAAGCTGATTTTTTAAAAAATATTTTATTCTATTTTTAAATATTCTGAAATGATTATATATTTTAAAAATTTAAGTAAAACAACTCTCTGCCTAATTACCCAATTTTATGAGATCTAACTATTTATTGGTTATCCTTTAAGAAACATCAAATTTCCAAAATTTATTTATTACAAATTGTTCATTCATCCCTAGAACACTACATATATCAGTATCTGCTTCTTTAAAAAGTACAATTTAATATTTATACAAATACAGTTTAAAAACTCTTACCTATATTGCAAGTTTGGCCTTATTTCAATCCACTGAAATTGTTTGCATCATGAAGTCGACACCTTGAAAAGAAATTAAAAATTTGGTAAGAATCCCAGTAATATATATTTTAAAAACCAATTTTCAAGAAAACCAGAAAACAGAAAAGCCAGTAAATAAAACTCTATAATTCACATCCCAAGTTCTCAGAGTTATGAAGGTGTAAATAAAAAGTGTTAATAAAGTTCAGATTTAGTCAGGATAAATGAAAACCAGATGGTTGCAGAATTCAAACACTCAACTACCCCTATTTCTTGAAAAAATAAAAATTTTATTGAAAAAATAAAATTCAATGTAAGGAAGGGACTGAATATGCATATTAAAAGCCCAGAAGGGAAAAAAAAAAGAAAAAAAAAGCCCAGAGGTAGAATTCAGGGTGCTAATGTAGAAAAACTATCTTTGGTTGACTGTGGATCTGGGCAATTTTCAGGGGCTCCCTATGCAGTCACACACTATTATTAAAAGTGTTGTTTACAGTTGACCAATGCCCTAACTCAGATTTGACAGTAGACAACTTGGAAGACTGGTACAAATATAACAAAGCTGGCTCTGGCCAGCTGGTTAGCTCTGTTGGTGAAAAGCATCATCTCCACAGGACATGGTTGCAGGTGCAATCCCTAGTCAGGGCACACATGGGAAGCAACCAATGAATGTTTCCCTTCCCCTTTCAGGACAACTTCAAACATACCAACATTCACATTAGGAGGGTGCCAGAAGGAGAAGAGAAGAGATCAAATTGATCAAGAGCAGAATAAAAGATATTGAAAAGACATTAAAAATTTGACTTTTCTTTCTAATCATCTTTATTATATGCGGCTTAAGTGTCTGTTTGTCGCCGATAGCTTATTGGTTGCTTGCGTAACTGTACTTGCCAATGGGGTGAAGTTGCCACAGCCGAACGCAAATTGAGCGGGTCAGGGGGAAGGTGAACATTTGTTTGCATTGGCAATCATCTGCTTTGAAACAATTTAAGGCTGAACGCAAATTGAGTGTCAGGGGGAAGGTGAACATTTGTTTGCATTGGCAATCATCTGTTTTACATAAAAACTACGTCTTAACATAATTTCTTTTAAGAATGCCTCCTAGAAAATACAGCACTGAAGAGGAGAGAAAAGGAGCTAAAGCTGCACAAAAACGGCTAAAAATGATGAAAAGATCTACACAAGAAATGTTGTGTACAAAAAGATCTTTGACATGTGAATTAACATTTTATTATTTAAATCACCTTTATTTATTGAGCTAGCGGTGGCTCTTAAGAAATGTACCGCCAGTGGTTTCCTTCATTGCACTCTACTTTAAGCAATTAAGCAAGTAGAAGGGGCACTAAGCAAAGGGGCGTCCTCGCCACCTGCCCTGGGTAATTCAGTTTGAATTAGCAGACACCTTTGCACAAATCATTTTAATTACAATTTATAATATCTAGAACAGCAGTCATTTCGTATGACCACCGGGCTTTCTAGTTTCATATATGTGTTCATGATTGTTATATTTTGTCACAAATCAGATCCATCTAAGAATAGCTGATGTTAAGGTCTGCTCCCAAAATATTGCCTCAGTGCTAGTATATAAAGACAAATTAAATTATTGGAAAGGCAATTAAACAATCTCAAGAGAAAAGTAGTTTATACTACAAAACGTTTTCCCCATGCTTCCCTATACAATTCCTCAAATGTGAAAAAGTTTTGTTTTAACTGGACTGGTATGGCCTTATGAGAAAATGATATAGCAACATGTCATGCTTTAAATAAGTCTCTTAGAATGCACTGTTTTGTTTGTTTTTAACTGAGAGACAGGGAGGCAGAGACAGACTCCTGCATGGGCCCTGACCAGGATCCAACTGGCAATGCTCTGCTTATCTAGAGCCACTGCTCTGTTGCTTGCAACTGAACTATTTCAGTGCCTGAGGCAAGGCCATGGAGCCATCCTCAGCACCTGGGGACAAATTGCTTACCAGGGGTCCCCAAACTTTTTACACAGGGGGCCAGTTCACTGTCCCTCAGACCGTTGGAGGGCCAGACTATAAAAAAAACTATGAACAAATCCCTATGCACACTGCACATATCTTATTTTAAAGTAAAAAAACAAAATGGGAACAAATAAAATATTTAAAATAAAGAACAAGTAAATTTAAATCAACAAACTGACCAGTATTTCAATGGGAACTACGCTCCTCTCACTGACCACTAATGAAAGAGGTGCCTCTTCTGGAAGTGCGGTGGGGGCCGGATAAATGGCCTCAGGGGGCCGCAGTTTGGGGACCCCTGGCTTAAACTATTCATGCCACAGCCACAGAAGAGAAAGGGAGAGAGAGAGAAATCAAACCTGGGACTTCCACATGCTGGGCTGATGCTCTACCACTGAGTCAACCAACCAGGACCCAAATTGTATATATTTAAAGATCTGATGTGTAATCTACTCTGAATTCAAGTAAAAACAGAATGGTGTGAAATGTCTAGCATTTTGTAATGCACAGTTACTACTGCCTAAGTAGGATTAAAGGATATACTAAGAAAAAATGAGGGCAGACAGATAACATGATGTCCAGAGTACATATAATCTGGCAAATGATATGCAGAGTATGTGAAGTCAAGTAGGTAATAGGGAACCACTAAACAGTTTTAAAAAACGAAAGGCAAGAGCTGTTCTACATTTTGAAGTTATGACACACACACACACACACACACACACACACACACACACACACACAAACACTGTAGGAACATCAACCAAAAACAACTGCCGTAGTTATGGTAAAATATTAATGAAGGATTAAACCTAACAAATGGTAAAGAAACTAAAAACGAAGGGGTAAAATGAAAATAGAAGATACCAGAGTAAAAGAATATTTTAAGATTTTACACCTTTAATTTAATATGAGGCCGGAAGTGCCAGTTATCAAAAGTTCTTCAACTATAAAACCTAAGGTTTTTATTAAAGCCCTAGGTTTATAAAATTAATCAATCTTCTTTAACATCATCCCCTAAAGAAGGACAAGACTGTTCCATTGACCTGTCTGCATTAATAAAATGAAGGCAATAGATATCCAGTGTTGAACTGTAGAAAAATATTTCTATAGGTTGTAATTATTGCTGTTAGAGACTTGAGTATACAGTACTGCAAAACATGTGGCTTCCTGAGAATTTCCAAATTGAGTATCACTGGCGGTATTTGAAGGATCAACTGTCCCTCTCTTGGTTTTGCTTTCCTGTGTTTACCCTAAAACCAGCACTGCAAAAGCAAAGTAAAACAGGGGTCAAACTGTAGATTGTTCTACTTAACATTGAACCCATTTGACTATTTTTTACTTACTTTCATAGTGAATTGGGTGAGAGCAGTAATTAAGAATCTTGAAAGACAAATTAGAAAATTTTTCTTCTCTCTGCAACATTACACTTTAATAAAAATAAAAACCTCACTAAAAATTTTATTCATCCATAATTTAAAAATAGAAAAGGTATGTATCTGTATTTGGTCACCACAGAAAATATCATTAAAAAAACACAGGTTAACATAATCTTATAGAGCAGTAGTAGTAATAATAACAATACCAAAATAATAATGATTAAGAGCCACTGCTCTAAAGGATGTATGTTAAAGATCTCATATTTTTAAAGTTAAGAGAGCAAAACACTCTCTATGTTCATTCAGTCCAAGAGTCTGAAATAAACTGGAAAAATAACACGCTAATTTGAATTAGTTAAGATATCCTTTGTTGTGCAATAATTTCTCAACACAAGTGATATCTCACTTCCTCTAAATCTAGATCTGTAAAGAAATAGAAATGAACTATTGGACAGAACAACCCTTAAAGATTATATCCATGACATATATTTTTGTACTAACTCGCCTTAAAAAGCATAGGTAGGCTTCTACTTAGTAATTTATTCTCATCTTATTCAGAAAATATTGTTCTCCATAACATACTACATATACAATAATGTATATCTAGCTGGAAAAATAAGTCTTCCTCCCTAAACATAATCGTTCCTTGAAAGAGATTAAACTATCTGTTAAAAGTTTGCAGTAAGCAGTTGATAACTCACCATGAAGTACTGAGAAAAATTTTGGAACAGATTAGACCCAAGTAAACTTGTATGAGAGAAGGGAACTAAGGAAACCAATACTTATACTTCACAGATTTTACTCTAGAGGAAGAACCACAATTAAGTAAGCACTGTACCTCCAATTAACCTTCCAAAAAGCTTTCACATAGCTTAACCAGTCATCCATCCAATACATTTCGAAGTGCCAACCAACCACGTATTGGGTTGAACCACATGAAATGACATTTGACCTTTACTGACTTAAAAATCAGCAATTTCAGAGACCTTAACTAAAATGAGGGTTTCATCACATGAAAAAAAAAAGTTTACAAGATTAGGGAATTCCTATTAAGGCACTGCACAATATAGTAATTAACTTTTAACCCCCTGGTGATCATAAAAATTATTTTTTTCAGTTCTCTAAATCTCTCTCACCCAGACACATCACACTACTTGGCTAGCTTATAGTATTTCATTAATTTATTCCTTGTTATGTATATATATATATTTTAATTTCTATTTATTCATTTTAGAGAGGAGAGGAAGAGACAGAAAGGAGAGGAGAGACAGAAGGGGTGGAGGAGCTGGAAGCTTCAACTCCCATATGTGCCTTGACCAGGCAAGCCCAGGGTTTCAAACCGGCGACCTCAGCATTTCCAGGTCGACGCTTTATCCACTGCGCCACCACAGGTCAGGCTCCTTGTTATGTATAAATCCCTTACTTCAATATACATTAAATGAGGAAAACTAAGAAAATGTATTGTCATATTTTGAAAAATGTGTAAAATATCAGAACATATTACAGAATAAAAATTCAAATTCTTAGGCATCTAAAAATGTAAGACTTTATGAAGTGATTTGAAATATACGTTTATTAGGAGGTATAGCTAAAATGTGAAATTGCTTACAGCTCCCTAGAATTTGAATATTGTTCAAAGATCAAAGCACCCTAGAAAATATCCTACTGAGAATCAGGTGGCAAGGATAACTTCACCTGGAGAACTCTAAGACCTGGATGAACTCACTACCCTCTTGCAACACCCACCCGGCTCCACAATTTACCTTATATTCACCTCTAACAATTGTCAATATTTCCCCCAAGAATGTGTCAAGAAAGAAAAGGCACAACACTAATTTGTTTTTCTACTAATTTGTTCTTCTACCTTTATATGATGTGGCAGAATGAGAAGTAACAATGATGTTTTATTTTCGAAGGTGGTCCACAGCTTAAGCCAGCGGTCCCCAAACTACCGCCTGCTGGCTGCCTGCGGTCCCCTGAGGCCATTTATCCGCCCCCCCCCCCTGCACCTCCCGAAGGGGCACCTTTTTCATCAGTGGTCAGTGAGAGGAGCATAGTTCCCATTGAAATACTGATCAGTTGTTGATTTAAATTTACTTGTTCTTTATTTTAAATATTGTATTTGTTCCCGTTTTGTTTTTTTACTTTAAAATAAGATATGTGCAGTGTGCATAGGGATTTGTTTATAGCTTTTTTTATAGTCCGGCCCTCCAATGGTCTAAGGGACAGTGAACTGGACCCCTGTGTAAAAAGTTTGGGGACTTAAGCCTTGAGCTCTACCAAAGGGAATAATTATTCAAGCAGTGAGAAGATCAAGGAGTTCCTTCACAGCGTATTAAAAAAACATAAAAGAAGCGGCAATGGGGTGCACCAAAAAAGGCCAGGAATGTGACCTAAGACGTCAAGAAACTTCCTGCGAAGAGTATGACGTATTTCGACGAGCCCGACAGTGATAAAGGCACGACGCCTGACTCCGGGGGTGACAGGTAGCCTGACCCCCGAGGGGCCCCACCCGCCAGGCAACCGGCAGGCCCAGCGGCGGCCCTCGGAATCGCTTTTTACCCAGGACCACTGGAGAGACAGGGATCCAGGGAACCCAGACCTGGCAGAGGCCCTGAACCGTGCAGGCTCGGGCACCTTTCCCTCGGTGGCTCAGGAGACCGCGGCCCCGGAGGCAGACAGGGCCCGCC
This sequence comes from Saccopteryx leptura, assembly GCF_036850995.1. Lineage (NCBI taxonomy): Eukaryota > Metazoa > Chordata > Mammalia > Chiroptera > Emballonuridae > Saccopteryx > Saccopteryx leptura. The sequence continues at coordinate 110,267,896 of NC_089507.1, read as the reverse complement.
GCCCGGGTAGGGACTGCCGACCCCTCTCACCTCCACATGGCCAAGCTACTCCCCCTGATGATGAGGCTCTTCAGGGTAGTCAGCACGTCCTCCCTCATCCTGACCCTTGTCGCCTCTGAGCCCAGGTGCGCAGGGTGGGCTCTCCATCCTTCCCTAGGGAGAGCTGCCCCTGCAGCGCACCGCCCGCTGCGCCACCTCCTCTTCCCCGCAGGTATACAGACTGCTGAAGCCTTCAGGTGGTTCTGCGTCTGCGCACAGCTAGAGCCTCAGGCGGCTTTCCTCCCTTGTGCACGCGCAGATGAGGGGAGCCCTGTGGGTTTTCAGACTTCGCTGGCTCTTCCTCCTCCCCAACCCTAAACTAACCTTGTTCCGTGGTGCACTCGGGAAAGAGCCGAGTAGTGAGTTATATCCCAGTGAGCTAGGTTGCGGGCAGCTCCTTTCAATCAAAGAGACGGCCTGGACTGAATGTATAAGAGTGTCTTTGATTAGGGAATACCAGTACCTTGAGAAGGCAGGGGAGCCCTGTCCACAAAGTTGCCTTAACACTCTATGTTCCTGGCCTATATGTGCTGAATAAATATTTATCGAAGGAATTAATTGAATAAATGTTCTAGAGTCCATTCCTAACTATGGAAGGAGATGCCAACCAGACAACTTCAACCTCTTATAAAATAATTCTTGAAACCTCAGTCAAGTATATCCAAGCTATAGCATCAATAGCATATTTGTGAAGTTTATGGTATTGTCATGCTCTTCCACTCTAGGGAAGTTAAGTTGGGGTGGGGGAGGGGAAGGGCACAAAGAGAAACAAATATAGGGTGAAGGAGGATGACTTGACGTTGAATGATGGGTATACAGCATAATCAACTGTCCAAATGATGTGGAGATGTTTTCTCTAAATCTATGTACTCTGGTTGACCAATGTCACCCTGTTAAATTTGTCTAAATAAAAAAAAGAAAAAGAAAAAAGAAAAAAAGAAGAGGGCACAGAAAAAAAAAAGAAGTTAAGTTAAAATACATTGTTACAATCATAAAATGTTTGATGTAAGCTTTCTGGTAACTACAAAGAAAAAAACCTATAAAAGATTCACAAAAAATCAAGAGAAAAGAATCAAAACATACCACTACAAAAATCAACAAACCACAAGGAAAACATCAAGAGAAGAAAGGAAAAAAGAAACTATAAAACATTCAAACTAAGTTGTTATCTATCAATATTTACTTTAAATGTAAATTGATTAAACTCTTCAATTAGAACACATAGAACAGATGAACAGATTAAAAAAGGCAGACCCAGCAATATGATGTCCACCAAAAGACTCATTTTATCTTTACGGGCTCACACAGACAGAAAGTTAAGGATGGAAATAGATATATTCCATGCAAATGAAAACCAAAAGTCTCATTTCTATGTGGAACCTAAGAAGTCACACTCATAAAAGCAGAAAATAGAATGATGTTTGCCAGGGGATGGAAGATTGGGAAAATGGAGAAATGTTGGCCAAAAAGTATAAAATTTTATTTATGCAGGATAAATAAGTCTGGAGAGCTGATGTGTATAGTTAATAAACTATATTACATACTTGAAATTTGCTAAAAGAATAGACTTAAGTGTTTTTTTCACCTGTAAAGCCAGTAGCCACGGCCACCATCACAGCCGCCTGGCCAATGGAGGTTCGCATTTGATTCAGATAGATGGCAATGAAACAATGGAGCCAAGAACTGGGGAGCTATGACCTTTAATCCTAATTTGCACCTGGCGGGTGAGAAATACACACAGTGGGAAAACACTTCCCTTTCCATTCAAGGATGTGGGGAAAAGCTTAGTGTTGAGAAGATTTTAGGATTAAAAGGGTGGGAAAGGCTTAGTTTTAAAACTAAGCCTTAGGCTATAAGGACCCTGCCTGCCTGTCCCCCACACCCAATGCAAACTATAAGCGAGCAAACATATACATCATATTTGCAAACTTATTTGACCCCCTGTTGGGCAGATAAAGTACATTATGCTCACTTTGTTAAATATGATGCTGCCCACGTGAGGCCATCGCCCAGGTGATATTAATGTGTGTTGGGGATCGTTGTAACCTGGGGCTTGGTTTTGGGATTAAGCCTTTCCCACCCTTTTTGATGTGGGGCGGTACAATCCAATCATGCCTCCGAGAGGTGACTTTGTAGTAGAGACTTCCCTATTTTGTATATTGGATTAAAGATTATGAATCTACACTATAAAATGGGGGCAGAACAGGAGTTTATGCTCTTGGTTCCTGGGATGATTAGCATGAGAGAACAGAGCAGAGAGCAGAAAGAGGCCATGTGGCCAGGAGAAGCAGCCAAGATGGCGGAGTGCTGAGTGAGATGCCAGTTTGTGTAGTGTTTGTATCTGGGATAAGGAAGGAGATGGGGAACTGAGGAGAATAAGGCTGGTGAGCTAGAAACCTTTGATTCTAGGAAACTCGGATAAGTCAGTGGCTTTGTGAGCACTGAATGTGAGTGGGTTTTGGAGCCCAGTGTGTGTTTTTACTTGCCCGCCGGGTGCAAGCTAGGATTAAAGACTATGGCCCACCAGTTTTTGGCTCCGTTGTTTCTTTAACAACTGTCCGAATCCAATGCGAACCTGCATGGGCCAGCCGGCTTCTGTGATGGTTGCCCTGGCCGTGACCACTGGCTTTACACCCCCCCAAAAAAGATAGTGAAAGATAGTGAAATGATAGATGTATTAATTAGTTTATAGTAATTGTTTTACAATGAATACATGTATTGAAACATCATGTTGTATACCTTAATTATAATTTTGACAACTATATCTCAATAAATCTGGAAAAACAAAATAAATTGGTAAAGCAAAATAAGAACAAATAAATATAAAATGGAGAAAAACACAATAGATGATGAAGGATGGAAAAGACTATATATAATTCAGCATTTGCATAACTAGAATATCTAGAAAAAGGATATGAGAAACCTTTTCTATATTCCAACTTTATGAAAACCCTCAGGAAAAATTTTCAAAAATAAAATTAGCAGAAAAAGTTTTGCTGAATAAAGGAAGATTTGAGTCTTAAGATTAAGGCAAGGCAGGGCAGGGCAGGGCAGGGCAGGGCAGGAGGTGGGGGCAGAATGGTGGCAGGCTGCCCAGAGGGCGGCTCAGGCCTGACGCCTCCATGGGAGACTTCACAGAGATCAAGTTGCAGTTCAGCATCCACTAGGGTTCAGATGGCACTGCTGTCAAGTAGGGTCTGGCTTTGGCCAAGACCCAGCCCACTTGTCACGACTTCGACCAGTTCACTGCTGCCACAGAGGCCACCGCCCTGTTGGTGGGGTTCTCAGCCAGTCATACACAGTATCTGGATCTCATCAAGGACACCAGCAAGCTATTCAGTGAAGAACGAATGATCAACAAGACCACGGTGACAGACATATCTGAAGTGGCTGCCTTTTGTACTCCAGCCTGCTGGGAACTACCAGTGTCTCGTGGAAGAAACCTATTCAAGACACAAACTTATGTCAAGAGGAAGAGGGGGAGCCCTGCCAAGGGAGGCAAAGAGACCTGAATCTCCTTCTCCCTCAGCTTTTATTGATCAGAAGCAGAAGAGAGGTAACAGGATTACAAAGGAGGGAGGCCAGCCAGGTGATAAGGGGAAAGAAGGACTAATGGCCATTTTGTGGACATGGAGAAAGGGCTAATTTGGGTCGGTACATTCTTTTTATTTTGCTAATTAACAAGCACAAAGGAAAGGGCAATCCAGAACCTCTAGGCTAACTTTCTAAAGCCCCTTCACATGCATTCCTTTGTGACTGCCCAAAGGTCACTCACTCACACAGCTTCTTGGTGTTTGCATCCAAGAGACATTCATTCAGGGCTTTTAACTAAAGTTCCCCAATCCAAGACATAGAGGGATCCAGGTTAGATAGGTGATTCCCTACAGCTGCCTGAGTTGGAGAGTCTGTTCCCGACATCACACACCAGCAGCCACTTATAGCAGCACAACGTGAACCACTCGTGTACCTCAGCACTGCCCCAGCAGGGTGAGGGCTTCACCTCTACAGGGCCAGGGTCCAAGAGCGAGGCACTCTGCATCCCACTGGCAAAGAGGGTGGAGGGTGAGGGACCCCTCAATGAGTTTGCCTTTATGCCCTATGGCTGGTGCCTAGCCTGTGCCAGCCAAGATAGCTGACTGCCCATCTTCCACTTGGACTCCATGGTCCTGTGGGGGCTCAGGAAGAGCTATTTGGGAGGCCTCTGCTTGTGCTAGGTTAAGATGGGTGGTGAAGATGACCTGGTCACCATGCAGTTCTTCACTGAGGACCACGGGATGGGTGTCCCAGTAGAGCTTGAGCTCTACATCAATCAGACGCCCTGATTCAACTTCCCTGTGCAGTGGGACACTCCTGCTGTAAAGCCAGTATCCACGGCCACCATCACAGCAGCATGGCCCATGCAGGTTTGCATTGGATTCGGACAGTCGGTAAAGAAACATCGGAGCCAAAAACTGGTGGGCCATCATCTTTAATCCTAGCTTGCACCTGGCAGGCAAGTAAAAACACACACTGGGCTCCAAAACCCACTCATTCAGTGCTCACAAAGCTACTGACTTATCCAAGTTTCTTAGAATCAAAGGTTTCTAGCTCACTAGCCTTATTCACCTCTGTTCCCCATCTCCTTCTCTCTGCACAAACTCTGCACTAACTAGCTTCTCCTTTAGCACTCTACCATCTTGGCTGCTTCTCCTGGCCTCCTCCACGTGGCCTTTCTCTGCTTTCCTCTCTGCTCTCTCCTCTAATGATAATCTCAGGAATGGAGAGAGCAAGCGTTCTGCCCCCATTTTATAGTGTAGAAATCAAAACCTTTAATCCAATATACAAAATAGGGAAGTCTCTAATACAAAGTCACTTATCTGAGGCATGATGGGATTCCTCATGAGAGTGCACCACTCCACATCAAAAAGGGTGGGAAAGGCTTAGTCCTAAAACCAATCCCCAGGCTACAAGGATCCTGCTTAGCCCGCCCCCAACACACATTAATATCACCTGGGCGACGGGCTTCCACGTGGGCAGCACCATCTTTAACAAAGTGAGCATAATATATTTTATCTGCCCAACACCTGCTTAAAAGCAGGGCTGGCAGCCTCTTCGAGACTACTCGAGGCAGCTATGAGGATTCTATTTATTAGTGCCAACACCAACTGCCACCGAAGGAAAGACATGACTGACATATGTTAGTTGTAAGAATCACACAGGCTAGGCCCTGGCCGGTTGGCTCAGTGGTAGAGCGTCGGCCTGGCGTGCAGAAGTTCCGGGTTCGATTCTCAGCCAGGGCACACAGGAGAAGTGCCCATCTGCGTCTCCACCCCTCCCCCTCTCCTTCCTCTCTGTCTCTCTCTTCCCCTCCTGCAGCCGAGGCTCCACTGGAGCAAAGATGGCCCGGGTGCTGGGGATGGCTGGCTCCTCGGCCTCTGCCCCAGGTGCTAGAGTGGCTCTGGTCGCAACAGAGCGACCCCCCGGAGGGGCAGAGCATCGCCCCCTGGTGGGCAGAGTGTCGCCCCCTGGTGGGCGTGCCGGGTGGATCCCGGTCGGGCACATGCGGAAGTCTGTCTGACTGTCTCTCCCCATTTCCAGCTTCAGAAAAATACAGAAAAAAAAAAAAAAAAAGAATCACACAGGCAGTTTATTACTCACAAATCCTTTTGGTGTGCCTGGGTACAGCTTAAGGGGGCCCCATCGGCATCCTCCTTGGCTGTCTTTGGTGAGAGTGGCATGGACACAGTCCACGTTCACTTTAGAGTCTAGGTGACTACTGCAGCAGGGGGCCCCTTAGCTTAGTACCTTTTCTGGCCAATGCCTTCTAACAAATGTCAATCTACAGAATTATCATCTCAACCCATGTTTTAACAGGTGTCCATTTGCAGGATTATTACCTCAAACCACCTTTTTGGGAGTTCCTGGCAGGGAGCCCAAAATGTTAATTTACTGAAATGTTACATCAAGCCATTTTTAAGGTGTTCCTAGGGAAGCTTCTTGTTTATGTTAACTTACAGAGTTATGACATCAAACCACTTCTTATCTATGTATAACTTCACACACACACTAACTGGGCCCTGCTTGAAAGTCAGTCTGTCTATCACATCTGCACACACTACACTAATTCCTATCCAGACAGCATAACTTTAATTTCCTTAATTGATTTAAATATTATATCTTAATTATTTTTATATATCTTCCATATTCTTCTATATTTCTATAAATTTAATTATTATAATCTTATATTACTGCAACAGTGGGCCACGGCCATGACCACAAGTACTGGGTCAATGCCGTGGCCTTCAAACCCACCACGAGGGCTGAGGAGGCAGCAGTAGCCAGTTGTGATGGGAGAATGGAGTGTTGAGGAGCAGGAACACTCTGAGGAGTTGGCTCTGGCTGGAATAGGGGAACCCCACTGTCCCCAATGCCCAAGACCAGCTCCATCACCTACCACTTAGGCTCAGCTAGCCAGGACACACAGGTCACCAAAGACGTTCTTAACCCACACCCACCCCTGCCCAACACATCCACACTCCCCAGCACAGCTGACATCACAACACAGGCTGCCAGCAGCTCTCAGGGCGGTGATCCAGGCCCCAGGCTCCTGATGGTTGTCCCGCTTCTGGTGGGCAGTGGCAAGGCAGGTGGGCCAGCAACCGCATTCCCCGCCCCAGCTGGACCCAGCCTAAGTGCTGCAGACCACTTAGTTGGGCATCCATATGGTGCTGCTACTCCAGTCCTGGTGTGCAAGATCACCCAGGAGTGGCTGCCGTCCTCCTGTTCCTGGAGGAGGGCATCATCTGCACCTGGGCTCACCAGGCAAGGCGTTCACAGGAGGCCCAGACAGAGGAAGTTGTCCCAGTTCATCCAGCAAGTCACTGGTAGAGGGCACTGCCTCCCAACCAGCTCCCCAAGTGACATGGTTATATGAACAGTGGATGTCAGGTTCCCTCACACTGACCCCTAGCCATAACACCCCCCCTCCCCGACCTCATGTGTCAATGAATTAACAAAACTAACCATAATGGATACACTGCTCTGGTCCCCACCCTGCACAAATCAGGAGGACAGAAGGGCCTCCTTGAACTGACCTTGACTATGTGGGGATATAGTGGCTCATGTGGCCTCAGCCTTGTCCTCACCCACTGCCAAATGCAATGATCCCTTCTGCTGAACCATCAGTGTTAGCCTCATCCCTGTTCCCAGTATGTGACTAGTTGCTGGGGGTAAGGGGGAAGCTCCTCCCCAGAAGAGCCCAGGTCTGCAGTGTGCCCTCCAGTCGGTGGCCTGCCCCTCCCTGACCCCCAGCCCCCATCACCTGCACCACTGCTGTTGTTTGTGCTTTTGCAGAGTGTCACCTTAGGAAGCTCCTCTGGGCCCTCCCTGTTTCCAGCACCTCTTCCCTATTCTCCCCTCAAAAAAGGGGGAAATTGATAAATGCAAGATATATTAGTGAGGGTACTGATTTTCAAGCACAAATAAAGACTACTATGGATAGCCAGCCAAAAAATGTAAAGGGAAAAAATAGTCACTTACAAGAGGAGGCAGGAGAATGCCCTCACACAGACAACACCAAATGTGAGAAGACAGTGATGCAAAGTCTCTTATGTTTTCTTAGCAAATAACAGAAATATATCCTCAAATACACAAAATGCAAGTAGATGTAATATTAGTCCTTTTTAAAGAAACTTTCTTGGCCCCGGCCAGTTGGCTCAGTGGTAGAGCATCGGCCTGGCGTGCAGGAGTCCTGGGTTCGATTCCCGGCCAGGGCACACAGGAGAAATGCCCATCTGCTTCTCCACCCCTCCCTTTCTCCTTCCTCTCTGTCTCTCTCTTCCCCTCCCACAGCCAAGGCTCCATTGGAGCAAAGTTGGCCCAGGCGCTGAGGATGGCTCCATGGCCTCTGCCTCAGGTGCTAGAATTGCTCTGGTTGCAAGGAGCAACGCCCCAGATGGGTGGAGCATCGCCCCCTGATGGGCGTGCCGGGTGGATCCCGGTTGGGTGCATGCAGGAGTCTGTCTGACTGCCTCCCCGTTTCCAACTTCAGAAAAAAAAAAAGAAAGAAACCTTGGCAATTCAGCTCAATTAATAAAAATTAAAAACTCAGAAATTGGGAAGTCATGGTAAGCAGCTTACAGAAAGTATTGCAACCATTAAAAATAGTACACATATAAACAACCACAATAATTTTGGCTACAGAATATGATGCTAACTTAATAAATTATAACAGCATAAAAAACAATGAAATATTTAACCAAAATCAGGAGTTGAAGGTAGAATGAAAACTTCTCTAAATTCAGTTTAGAAAGTCCAAGGTTGAAATATCACAAAATAACTAAGTATATTTAAAATTCATTAAAATTTTTGATAAACATTTATTGGCATATATTATGTCTAGGTTTTGCTCTAGGTACTAAAGACACAAGAGAGCTAATGTGATGTTTGGTAGATCATACGGTAGCTGGTACTGTATTTGTAACTATCATCTTCCACTATCCATTCACACTCCCTTTGCCTCAGCAAGCACCTCAGCCGATCATGATTCTTCATCTGGTAGAGCGACCCAAACCTTTATCCCTGGAGGGTCTGGGCCATTACTAGTTCTACCTGAATTGGCTTGTGGTAGTTTTCCACTGCCTTTAATCAAGGGCCCTGTCCTACTAAGAGGTACCCTTATGGATCCCCTGTACTTTGGACATACTCTTCTCAAACTCTGTTGTGTAGCAGCAGCCCAATTTTCTCTTGGTAATCAGGATCAATCACTCCAGCCTGTACTGTGACTCCCTCTAGGTCTATCAATTCAGAGGCCTGAGGAGCTCAAAGCAGCCAGGTGGAAGTCTTAACTTCCAGTTCAATTGAATCATGTCGTGTCTCCAAGTGAAAGTATACTTAGAACTAAGACAGGCATCCCCAAACTACGGCCCGCGGGCCGCATGTGGCCACCTGAAACCATTTATACAGCTCCCGCCGCACTTCCGGAAAGGGGCACCTCTTTCACTGGTGGTCAGTGAGAGGAGCACTGTATGTGGCGGCCCCCCAACGGTCTGAGGGACAGTGAACTGGCCCCCTGTGTAAAAAGTTTGGGGACCCCTGCTTTAGAACTAAGACCTCCAGACCAGCAAAACATAAGGTCATGGGCATAGGAAGAAAAGTTTTTGCTAGTGGATCAGTAGAGATAATTCCAGACCTGTGAATGCTGGCTATGGGAGAAATGGCACCACATACTGATTTATAGAACATATATCATCCAAAAGAACATTGCCCCAGCCCTGCAAGGTATTGCTACCTAGCTATAACAGATTGTTCAAAAAGATATTCCACCATTTTATCAGCCAGCTGCTTTCTGGATGAGGAGGAACATGGTAAAACCTGCGAATAAGATGAAGTCTTGACAAAGAGGTGACAAATATCACTTTCCCTTATATTCTATAGCTGATTACTGGTCACATGGCCACACATGTAGGCCAAAGGGACTAAAATATGTAGTCCTGGAATGGGCAGCCATGTTTCAACTTGAATTACATATTATGGAAAGGTGGCACAATTTTTGGTTGACAGCAAGCATTCAATGTCATTGACTTTTAACGCTTATATTACACTGAAAGAAATTTCAACTGAGGCCTGGCCTGTGGTGGTGCAATGGATAAAGTGTTAGCCTGGAATGCTGAGGTCACTGGTTTAAATCCCTGGGCTTGCCCAGTCAAAGCACATATGGGAGTTGATGCTTTCTGCTCCTCCTTCCTTCTCTGTCTTCTCTCTCCTTCTCTCCTTTCTTACATGAATAAATAAAATCTTTAAAAAGTAGTTTTTTTTTTTTAAAAAAAAGCTCCAATAGAATAAATATTTAAATGTAAAAAAGTAGATAATTATGACAGAAACAGAAAAGTTTGTCTATTATGACAAATCTAGAACTCATAGAACTTGATTTATTCACATAAACCACGGCAACCAGCAAAATGGGGGTGGAGGAACCTGTGACTCAAAACACATGAAAAAGTAACCATTTCTTTAACACATGAAGGGTTCCTATAAATCAAGATGAAAATACTTATGATCCAAAAGGAAAACTGGCAAAAGATATGATAGTTCACTCTAAGAAGAAATATGATAATTTTAAGAAATGTTAAAAATAAAACCAAAATAAGATACTGATGACACAAATTGAACATGTTCCTGGCATTCTGTGATAGGCTATAGCAAAACTGCTTATGATACAATTTTTATGGGTATTAATTATCAATAGCTCTAGGAACTTAAAAGGAGAATCCCTTGGCCCAGTAAAACCACTTATAAAGAGTTACCTTGGAGATATAGCTCTGGTGTACTAAATAAAAGACATTCGTTCACTTAGCACTGTTTATAACAGCAGAGGACTAAACCCATACATCTATCAAAAACCTAATTAATCTATGTGTCACCCATACATTGGAAAGTTATAGAGCAGTTCAAAAAATATAATATGAATCTACATGCACCTACATGCTAAGATCTTCTGACATAGTAGGTGAATAATATAATTTGCACATATAATTAATACAATATTTATGAAAAGGACATATTTGTATGTATTTTGATATGCCTGTAAATTCGGAGGAAATGGTTTGCCAGGATAACCCCTCACGTTCGAACACTTACTTTAAAAAGAGGAACAGAAGGAAGGTTTAAGGTTGGGTTTTGGAGGGTTGTTTTTTGTTTTTTTTTTTCACTTTTTATAAGAAAAATGTTATGTATGTATTACATTTGTAGTGAATAAGAAATAACTAAATTAGGTAAAACCAGGTCCACAAAAGCCTTGGGAACTGTGCTACTAAATGATCCCCAGAAAAGGAAAAGCTGCCACTCAGAACGCATGTAGTATCTGTGCCATTTGTATGTGTATCTGTATGCCTGTCAACTAGCTGAAATCTCACAATAACTCGAGGCTCATGTAGGATAGGCACACATACTATTTGCATTTAAAGTGATTTATTATTTTTTTAGTGTTATGTTACTACAGCATTTATGTTTTTTTTACACCATAGGATAAGAAAAATATCACTATTCTAGTAATCAAATTTTCCTGTAAATTCCTTTAAAAAAGGAAGAAATAGTCCTGGCCAGTTGGCTCAGTGGTAGAGTGTCGGCCCAACGTGTGGATGTTCCGAGTTTGATTCTCAGTCAGGGCACACAGGAGAAATGTCCTTCTGCTTCTCCACCCCTCCCCCTCTCGCTTCTCTCTCTTTCTTTCTGTTCCCCTTGTCCAGTCATGGCTCAATTGGAACAAGTTGACCGTGGCACTGAGGATGGCTCCATGGTGTCACCTCAGGTGCTAAGAAGAGCTGAAGTAAAGCCCCAGATAGGCAGAGCATTGCCCCCTAGTGGGTTTGCAGGGTGGATCCTGGTGGGGGCACACATGGGAGTCTGTCTCTGCCTTCTCTCCTCTCATTGAATGAAAAACAAACAAAAAAACAAAAACAAAGAAAAGTGAGAATTTCATTAAAGATATTTATCTTATACAACAAGAATAAAATCAATTTGCACAGCTGGTCCAACATCCAGTTACAATAATGTTAAAATATATTGTATATTTGCAGGTGGGGCCATTTCTCTATTCAGATTGGTCTGAGGACAATGCCACAGTGCACCTCTATCAGAATATTGGCTTGGCAGCTGCATGTGGAGGATACATTTTTATTGTTAATCAATGTCAATCAGTTTTGAGCCTTGATGTAAAATAGGGATCAGTACCACTGGGCTTCAGATGAGATCTCATTTCAATTGGTGAGCAAACCATTAGGTTTTAAGCATAAGGTAGATCAAGACCTGGAACATCAGTCAGATGAATTAATACAGGCCATGAAGGCCCTCTCTTGCCACTGATCCAGCACAAGGAAATTTCTGTCACATTTCATTATCACTCCTAGGCCAGGCTGCAGGTAGCCTTTGGAGGATGATTCTTAGTGGAAGCTGGAGCTCCCCTCATGTGCATGGCTGGACAGTCCTCCTGCAGCACGGTCCCCTGGTCTGCCATGGACTTATAGATACTGCTCACAAAAATTAGGGGGTATTTCAAAATGAATATGAAGCTGTAAAATATCCCCTCACTTTTGTGAGCATTTATATATACCCCATAAATCTTACATTATGTGATTAAGTTCCACAAAAATTCAATAGCTTTTCTTCTGAAACTCACATCTGACCTGTCTATAATTACAGGATCTGAGGGTGTCTTGTTCCTATTGCCATGACTTTTCTTGTCACAGCACTGGCTGTGCATGATCTTGTGGGTCAGCAGCTCATGACAGATCTCCGAGTTCTTGATCTGGCTCTAATGGACGATGGCCTGTTTGGTCATTGAATTGATGAGGTGAACATATAGATACTGTTCTGTTCTGACTTCGTTGCTCCTACAACAGCTGGAGTTTACAGTGAATGTCATTATTGCTTTTCCCCTTCTTGGGCTTTCTCTCAACAAAGTACACAAAAGTGGTCTTCTGATCTCTACCCTGCCTGTGGTACAGTGCCAGCACTGAGGGGAAGAAATTCGATTTCCCGAAGTCAAAGTGCATCAGCGCCAGCCCTACGCCACTGTGGGCAGCCTTACTGGTGTCCACCACCCTCACCAGGTGCATCCATGAGATCACTGGGTTCATGCCCGCAGCCCAGCGCCTCCTCTTTCAAGGTCGTCTCTCCACGCAGAATATTCTCCTGAACTTCAAACATGAAAGGTGCTGGCGGTGGCTGCAGCTCCCAGCCAAGAGCGCTTCGGCGAGCAGCGGCATTCAGGGTCCAATACTCAGCGGCTGCTCTGGCTGCAGCTCAGCTGACTTGTGGCCCACGACCGCGGCCCTTCGGGGGCAGGCAGGACACACCCACCCCGGATCTCCAGGAAGCAGGTGAAGCAGGACATGCGGCCTGGCACTAGATGTTGTTGGCAGGTGCGCATGGCACACTCATTGTGGTGTCACCCTAGCCAGGCGGTGTCCACAACTACAGGACACCGTGGGATCATCGGTTCTGGCATGGCCCACTTGGTCCAGAGACAGACAAACGGGACAGTGAGTGCCGCAGCGCAGTCCCCACGCAGGCGGCCCGGGCAGCTCGTGGCAGGCAGAGGCACACAAAAGTCTGCCCTCTCTTCGGGAGGAGCCTACATTCCAAGCCCCTGGGAGCAGCGCTGCCAGAGTGTCTGAAGTGTTCCATCTAGTACTGAACTCCTGAGTGGACAGGCCCACTCCAGGCACATTTGAGGCTAGCCATGCTATGGGTCATCATGTGCTCCTCAACAGAAGCTCCAGCATTCAGGCGGCCGTTGCTCAGATGACTTTAAGAATTTCTCCAGGAAACCGGTGGCCAAGGTGGAAATAGGCACTCATCCAGCAGCTACTTTCCATTCTGCTCTGGTGTTTGAGACGGGGCCTTTACTTTGCAGAAATGAGTCTCAGTCCCTTAAAGGCTGTCCCAGAGGCGCAGACCAAGCCCTCAGCAGAGCAAGAAGTAGACAGAGAGTCCACGCCAGAATTTCAAAATCCAGCAGGGCCTGGGCCAGACTCGGATGTGGGGTCAAGTCAGGAACAGGAGGAGACTGAGCAGAGCCCAGCTTCAGGGCAGCACACGGAACCATTAGGAACACCGGAGCAGGAGTCACATTCTCGCCTGGTGTCGGTGAGGGGAGGCTCATCTTTGCCTGCATCACAGACAGCCCTTAGTTGAAGTGTCTCATAGGCGCCACTGCCACACCAACTGTCTGGAAGCTCTGCTCTCCCGGGCCTTCCAATGGCTAGGGTGGGAGGTGGGTTCACACTCCTGGGTCTTCTTGCTGACCATTGTCCTCAGCACTGGCTTCATTTCCACGCCCAAGAATACAGAGGTGAACCTCGAGGAGCAGTACACCTCAATTGGGAGCCCAGCAAAGTCTGAACAAATAATGCTTTGTGCAAAAACACTTCACCTCTGGTGAGAGTAATAATTTCTTGTGTCCAGGAAGAGCACTGAGATCAATTTCGCTTCTATTCCAGTGGTCTCCAACACTGCCTCCTTGCTGGAACAAGAAATCTTATCAGAAGTTAGCAAACTGGACGATGCGGTGCAGGCTCTGTATGCAACAGAGGTAAACGGAACCCAGATTCTCTACAACCAGGTGAGTACTAGGAACCAGGGCTTATGTGTGCCCTCCAAGCCACTTCAGTCTGCCTGGCAGGTGAACAACAGGAACCTGGACTTGACACACATCACCTTCCCCGTCTACACATTAAATGGTCGGCCCATCTCCCTGGCTGGCACTCTTGGAGGAATCATCTTAGGCAACCAGATGAAAACAAACCAGTTAATGCTGGAGGCCAAAGCCATGTGGCTGCAATATTACCTGAAGACAGGAGGAGAGGATAATGAGTACAGCAGGACGTGGACACTGATATAAAATGGTTAATGAATTTTATCCAGAGAACTTTGAGCCCAGAAGTTGATCTATTTGGGTACTTTCTCATTATGCACCTCTCCATAGTATGTAACATCACAGTATAAAAACATGAATATCGGCCCTGGCTGGTTGGCTCAGTGGTAGAGTGTCGGCCTGGAGTGCAGGAGTCCCAGGTTCGATTCCCTGCGAGGGCACACAGGAGAAGCGCCCATCTACTTCTCCACCCCTGCCCCTCTCCTTCCTCTCTGTCTCTCTCTTCACCTCCTGCAGCTGAGGCTCCATTGGAGCAAAGTTGGCCCCGGGTGCTGAGGATGGCTCTATGGCCTCTGCCTCAGGCACTAGAATGGCTCTGGTTGCAACAGAGCAACACCCCAGATGGGCAGAGCATCGCCCCCTGGTGGGCATGCCGAGTGGATCCCGGTCAGCACATGCGGGAGTCTGTCTGACTGCCTCCCGGTACCAACTTAAGAAAAATACAGGCCCTGGCCAGTCGGCATGGCGTGCGGTGGACCCGGGTTCGATTCCCGGCCAGAGCACATAGGAGAAGCGCCCATTTGCTTCTCCACCCCCCCCCCCATCCTCTCTGTCTCTCTCTTCCCCTCCCGCAGCCAAAGCTCCATTGAAGCAAAGATGGCCCGGGCGCTGGGGATGGCTCCTTGGCCTCTGCTCCAGGCACTAGAGTGGCTCTGGTCGCGGCAGAGCGACGCCCCGGAGGGGCAGAGCATCGCCCCCTGGTGGGTAGAGTGTCGCCCGCCCGTGGTGGGCGTGCCGGGTGGATCCAGGTGGGGCGCATGCGGGAGTCTGTCTGACTTGTCTGACTGTCTCTCCCGTTTCCAGCTTCAGAAAAATACAAAAAAAAAAAAAAAAAAAAAATACAACCCCCCCCAAAACCAAACAAACAAAAAAACCATGAACATCAAGTATAAAAAGCTGTATATACTTTGTTTCTATTATTGCTATTTAGTTAAATCACTTTAAAATCAGCGAAGTGCTCTTTAAGGGGAATGACAAGCGGATCCTTAAGTTTTGGTTTTTGCTGCGCATAAAGTCAGCCTGAGCCCTAGACCCAACGAAAGGTCTCCCATCACCGAGGTGCTGCAAAACGCCAGAGGGTGTCGCCCAGCGCCGGTGACCTGAGGGCTGAGCTCCACCTAGCAGCGCCTGGGCAGGTGAACACTTCTCCCAGGTGCACCCACCTCCTCCTGGTGACCCAAGGCCGCGGGCCCGGCAGACCGTATTACCTGCTCATTCTGTCCCTAGCATCCGCGTCATTTATCTGAAAAAACAAAATTAGCTTCACTCTCAGGACATCACTCGCAGCAGCAGCTTTGTGGATCTACATCAGATCTCTCTTTCTGGCGTGGTACAGGGCTTCTCTGTCTCCCATGCTGCTTGCCCCTGGGCTGGTGGAAGAGTGCAGGGACAACCCTGCCTGCGGATCTGGTTCTCTGCCTCCCATACCGCTCGCCCCTTGGTTAGTTGAGGAGTCCAAAGGCGACCCCGCCTGCAGAGCTGATCCTCCATTGTGGGTCCTGGATACCACGCTGCTCCTCCTGGAGTTGACACAGTCGTCCTCGAGCAACCGCCTCCACCTCCGCCTCCGCATAAAGCAGAACATTTTCACCGCAGAGTGTCTCTTCTCGCTTTTTGCCCCTTCTCAGCTCAATAATCTCTCTCTCTCTCTCTCTCTCTCTCTCTCTCTCTCTCTCTCTCGAAGAGCCAACCACCTCATGACATCACTTCCTAGCAAGGCAGTTTGGCAGTTTAGAATCTCTGCCTTGAGTTTTAGTAACCAACCAACACTGATAAACACAAGTGAGCCAAGGGTACCCAGAGCGCACGTGCCAGGGGCAAACATTGCAAATCTCAGGGATTACTTGCGGCCAGGTCTGGTTCCAAATATCTGTAGGAGTTGGCCAAGTGTTTCCAGATGCTTGCAACAATCAGACTCACCTCAGTGAAAAAATGGTTTTTGCTTATGACTGGGGCTAGTGTGGTATGGAACTTCCTGGTTGGTGCTCAAGGCCTCCATCCCCAAAGAACTCTGTTTAGAAAAAAATATCTAAATCTCCTTGTCCCTAAATTCATTCCTCTTCCACATCCATTTGGGCCTCAGCAAATCCCCAGGGAATGCACAGGATACAACAACAGAAAGATGTTCATGGTTCCTGAGATGGTGGTAACCTCTACAGTACAAATTCGTGTGAAACCGGTACAAGTTTGAAAATGAAAGCACATTCCATCATGACTCAATCATCCCTCTTTGGCACAGCCTTGCATTTACATTTTATTTCTCCCTAACAAGTCTCTAATCAACCCAAGATTTATTTTGGATGATGGTGCTAACATGTAAGAAAAAATTTTTAAATGGCTATTCACATATCACAAACCATCTTTTCTTACCTAGTTTAAAATGTCACTTTACTGTGCATAATATTCTCAGGTTATGCTTTTTATCTCTCAGTTCTCTGTTCTTGTCCATTACATGACTTGTTGCTTCTTGCATCAATACTCCATTTTAATTTTCTTATAAAACATATATTAATGTTACAGTTCCAAAGTTCCCCCTCTTTATCCTTCTTTTACAGTATCTTCCTGGCAATATTTACTTCAAAATTATTTCAGACAAGCCTGACCAGGCGGTGGCGCAGTGGGTAAAGCGTCGGACTGGGATGCGGAAGACCCAGGTTCGAGACCCCGAGGTCGCTGGCTTGAGCGCGGGCTCATCTGGTTTGAGCAAAAAGCTCACCAGCTTGAGCCCAAGGTTGCTGGCTCAAGCAAGGGGTTACTCGGTCTGCTGAAGGCCCGCGGTCAAGGCACATATGAGAAAGCAATCAATGAACAACTAAGGTGTTGCAATGTGCAATGAAAAACTAATGATTGATGCTTCTCATCTCTCCGTTCCTGCCTGTCTATCCCTCTCTCTGACTCTCTCTCTCTCTCTCTCTCTCTCTGTCGCTGTAAAAGAAAAATAAAAATTAAAAAAAATTTAAAAAAAATTATTTCAGACAAAATTTTAATCAGTATTCCAAGGTAAAATAATCATAAGATTTTTATTTTAATTTGCTCGAGAACTAATTTTAACACACAATTTCTTGAATCAATGTATCCAGCTAAATATTGTGTCTCTCAGTTTATTTAAGTCTTATTATATGTTTCTCATTAGCTTTTCAGATTAATGTAAATAGCATCATATATATATTTATATATATTCTCTATTATTTAAAATTAAAGTAATAGGGCCTGATCAGGCAGTGGCGCAGTGGATAGAGCATCGGACTGGGATGTGGAGGACCCAGGTTTGAGACCCTGAGGTCACCATCTTGAGCGTGGTCTCATCTGGCTTGAGCAAAAAGCTCACCAGCTTGGACCCAAGGCTCAAGCAAGGGGTTACTCAGTCTGCTGAAGGCCTGTGGTCAAGGCACATATGAGAAAGCAATCAGTGAACAACTAAGGTGTTGCAACAAAAAAAACAAAGATTGATGCTTCTAATCTCCATTTCTGTCTGTCTGTCCCTATCTATCTCTTTCTCTGACTCTCTCTCTGTCCCTATAAAAAAATTAAATTAAATTAAAGTAATAGGAATTAATTTAAATTTATTTATGTGGTTATTTTTCTATTTACACAATCCCCAAGTTAGGCCAAGTCTCTAAAAGTATTATTTCAATGACACATTTAATATTTCCTGATTAACTTAAATACTACAAATAATTGACTTATTTAAAATGTGGCATGAGTTTGAAGAAATTCTAACTAGAGAATTAAAAAGATATGTAGCCAAAATTTATTAAATTTTTATAGCACTGATCTATGAAATAAACTGTAAACAGTAAATGACATTTTTTTTAGGAACATTTTTTTTAATAACTTTTCATTTTTTATTTTATTTATTCATTTTAGAAAGGAGAGAGAGAGAGAAGAGAGAGAGAGAAGGGGGAGGAGCAGGAAGCATCAACTCCCATATGTGCCTTGACCAGGCAAGCCCAGGGTTTCGAACCGGCAACCTCGGCATTTCCAGGTTGATGCTTTATCTACTGTGCCACCACAGGTCAGGCAGTAAATGGCATTTGGTTACAAGTTTGGATAACAGACACTGTATTAAATATGTTCTCATATATAGTGAATGAAAAATGTGAAAGCATAAACATTCATAAGGAAGAATACACTGCTTCCACATTTATTCATCACATTCCATAGCTTTTTAAAAATCTCAACAGAAAACTGAAGTGACCTCAGAGAGAAATCAGACAAGTTGTGGCATGAGAGATACTTCTGCTCTCCTTAAAATTTCAACAAACTGAATAATAATTATAATGCAGTGGAGGAACCCCAGCTGGGCTTGCAGCCTTGCCTAAAAGTTCTCTGCAAGAAATGAACTGAAGGTGAGGTGGGTTGAAAAGGAGGGTGGAAGATAAAACACATCCTGGCCAGCTCTAGAGAGGAGAGAAAGCAGAGGGCTAAATTTTTCTCTTACCTTGCTGGACTCAGGGAGAGAGTTTTATTCTGAGCCAGGAGAGGCAAGAAACTAGGGGGCAAGGAGGAAATAACTGAACTAAGGCAGGACAAGCAGATGCAGGGTTACTGAGGACTACCCACATTACTTGGCTTGTGATCAACCTGTGTGGGCCACACTCAGCTTGCAGCACTCGCTTCATTGGCTGTGCTGAGCCCATAGTGCTCGGCTCTGCCAGTGCACAAGCTCCATCAGTGGGCAATGGGCGATGCCCGGCTCTTCTAGCAGGGGGTGGGGGTGAGCTCCATCATTGGGCACTGGATGAAAGCTCCATCCATGGGCACTGGGTAGTACTGAGCTCCATTGGTTGGAGCTTAACTCACAAAGATCAACCCAGGCAATGCTGCACACTGGCAACAGCTGGAGCCAGTGCACTGCCAGCTGCCCACCCTCTGCGCAGTGTCAGGGAAAACATGCCAGCCTCCCAGATCCTACCTCTCTCCACAAGCGGTAGTAAGGGGCAGTGGTGGGCCCCTCATACCTGACTCTCTGGGGATACTCTCTCCCCTAAAAGGTGGAAGTGCTCCGCATGTGATCCCCCTGGTCTGCAGAGACCTGGGAAGGACAACTGGAAATCTGAAACTGCCACTGCTAAAGTCATAAAGCCAGCCACAAAATAGCTCCCATAATATGCTCCACCGACCAACACAATTGTGGCTCTGCCTGCATTACTAGAGCAGGAGAAGTGTGCCCAAGAATTTCACAGAGCCAAAACTTGTAGTATAGCAACAGCTACTAAAAAAAAAAAAATTGCTTCTTGTTAGGATTCTTAACAATACAAATCTCAAGTGCCATCAAGGAAGAAGAAATCATATACCATGGAAATACAAGACAGACACATAATTCAGAAAGATAACAAAAAATCTCCAGAAAAAAAAATCTCAATTACATGGAAACCCTGGAGTTAAATGACAGAGAATTCAAAATTGAAGTTCTAAAAAAACTCATTGAGTTCCAAGAAAACACCAACAGGCAATTCAATGAGCTCAAAAAACAAATTAATGAAAAAGAATAATTCACCAAAGAGGCTGAAACTTTAAAAAAGAACCAAACAGAGATAAAGAACTTTATTCACAAACTAAAAAATCAGCTAACAAGTTTAGCTAATAAAACATGCCAGATAGAAAAGATAATCAGTGACATCAAAGACAGGCAACTAGAGATACTACAGAGAGAAGAAAAGAGACTCATGGGTTTAAAAATAATGAGAGAGCTCTACAAGAACTGTCTAACTCTATCAGAAAGAGCAATATAACAATCATAGGCATATCAGAAAAAGAGAAGGAAAAGAAAATGGAAACCTATTTAAACAAATAATTGATGAGAACTTCCCAAGCCTGTGGAAAGAGTTAAGAGCCTTGACTCCAAGAAGCAAATAGAACATTGAGTTTACCTCATCCCAGACAGACCTACTCCAAGGCACATCATAGTAAAATTGTCACAGATCAATGACAAAGAAAGAATTCTCAAGGCAGCTAGTGAAAAGCAGAATATAACAAAAAAGAGAAGGCCCATTAGGTTATCATCATATTTTTCAGAAGAAACTCTAGAAGCCAGGAGAGACTGGACTGAAACATTCAAAGTACTGAAAGAAAAGAAATACCAGCCAAGAATACTATATTTATCAAAGATATCCTTCAAATATTAAGAAGAAATAAAAGCCTTTAAAGACATATGGAATCTGAAGGAATTTATCACCAGAAAACTTCCACTGCAAGAAATACTCAAGAGGGTTATTTGACCAGACACAAAGAACAAAACAAAACAAAACTACAAGTAAAAGCTCGAACAAGATCACAATAAAAACAAGGATAATCTGCGACAACAATAACATGAAAGTGGAGAGGATAAATATCAGCAGTAGCAAAGGAGGGTGGAGTGCAGAAGCACTCATAAATGATAATGAACTCTTGTAAATATGACAATATTTCTTTTCATAATCTAAAGATAACCACCCACAAAAATGCCACTACTGAAATTTGTAGCTTAAAAAAAGAAGAAACGGGAAAAAAGTATGGAATATCACCAAACAAAAACAACTGACAGAAAAACAAAAATCAAATGAGACACAGATCTATCAGAAAACAATACATAAAATGGCTATAGAAAACCTTCAAGTATCAATAATTACCCTAAATGTAAATGGATTGAACTCACCAATAGAGAAACACAGAGTAGCAGATTGTATCAAAAAGCAAAACCCAATCATATTCTGCCTTCAAGAGACACATCTAAACAGCAAGGACAAATGTAGGCTTAAAGTGAAAGGTTGGGAAATGATTCTCCAAGTAAATAATACCCAAAGAAAAGCAGGTGTAACCCTATGCATATCTGACAATGCTGACTCAAGACAACAAAGGTAACCAGAGACAAAGATGGTCATTTCACAATGATAAAGGAAACATTGTATCACAAAGATATAACACTTCTTAATATCTACACATGGATTCAGGGAGGACCAAAATATCTACGACATCTACTAACTAATTTAAAAATAGAAAAAGACAAAAATATATTTATTCTTGGAGATCTCAATACACCATTGACAGCTCTAGATCGATCATCCAAACAGAAAATCAATAAAGAAATATTGGTCTTAAATGACACACTACACCAAAAGGTCGTAATAAACATTTAAAGGACATTTCATCCCAGGAATTCACACTACACATTTTTCTCTGGTTTACACAGAACATTCTGAAGAATAGACCATATTTTGGGTCACAAATCTAACATCAACAAATTCAGGAAGATTGAAATTATACAAAGCATATTCTCTGACCATAAAGCTTTAAAATTAGAATTCAGCTGCAAAGAAGAAGTAAAGAAACCCATAAAATGTGGAAATTACCATACTTCTAAAACAATGACTGGGTCAAAGAAGAAATAAAAGCAGAGATCAAAAGATACATACAGACTAACAAAATGACAATATGACATATCAAAATCAGGGAGACTATGCCACTGAGCCTCACAAAACACCAACTACATAAGGCGATCCTGCCAAGACTGGAACCTAAGCAGTTCTACCTAATACACAGATACAAACAGACAGGCAGCCAGAACGAAAAGACAAAGAAACATGTCCCAAATGAAAGAACAGGAACAAAAAAATGAAGGCAAGCAATCATCCACATACAAAGTTCAAAACACTAGTGATAAGGATGCACAATGAATTTAAAAGAAGAAATGAATTCAGTGAGAACTTCAACAAAGACAGTAAACATAAAAAGACAGAAAAATTATAAAAAATGCTTGAAAATGAAGAATACGATATCTGCAATGAAGAATACATTAGATCAGGGGTCCCCAAACTACAGCCCGCGGGCCGTATGCGGCCCCCTGAGGCCATTTATCTGGCCCCCGCCGCACTTCCGGACGGGGCACCTCTTTCATTGGTGGTCAGTGAGAGGAGCACATTGACCATCTCATTAGCCAAAAGCAGGCCCATAGTTCCCACTGAAATACTGGTCAGTTTGTTGATTTAAATTTACTTGTTCTTTATTTTCAATATTGTATTTGTTCCTGTTTTGTTTTCTTACTTTAAAATAAGATATGTGCAGTATGCATAGGGATTTGTTCATAGTTTTTTTTATAGTCCGGCCCTCCAATGGTCTGAGGGACAGTGAACTGGCCCCCTGTATAAAAAGTTTGGGGACGCATGCATTAGATGGAATCAACAGGCAATTACATGAAGCAGAAGATCAGTTCAGTGATTTGGAAGATAATATAGTGGAAAACACCCCATCAAAAAAAGCATAAATAAATAAATAAATACAAGGACAGTTTAAGAAAACTCTGAGATGACATCATATGTAAAAACATTCACACCATGTAGATACAAGAAAAATGAATGAGAGAAAGCACAGAGGATTGAAAAAGTATTTTAGAAAATAGTAACAAAAAAACTTCTCTTTTCTGGAAAAGGAAATAAACATACAAGTCCAGCAAGCAAAGAGAGTCCCCACAAAAAATGAACTCAAAGAGACTCACAACAGGACACATGATAATTAAAATTACAAGTGTTCAAAAGAAAGGAAGAATCTTAAAAGCAGCAAAAACAAAGCACTTACCTACGAGAAAGGTCCCATAAGACTGTCAGCTGATCTCTCAAGAGAAACCAAAGGGAGTGATACAAAATATTCCAAGTAATGAAAAGCATAGACCCTACACAGAGATTACTCTACTCCAGTGTAGTCAACCTGGTCCCTACCACCCACTAGTGGGCATTCCAGCTTTCATGGTGGGCAGTAGTAAGTTGTTTATAAAGATTTACTCTGCCAAACTTAGCAAAAATCCTACATAAAGTACTTGGTAAGTAATTATTATTATATGCTTTCACTTGCTGTAAATATGCTTTATAAATTTTATAGTTACTTCCCTACTTTATAAACTACCATTACCGTGGAACCCATGGGTGGTTAGAAAATTTTACTACTAACAGATATACAAAAGTGGGCGGTAGATATAAAAAGGTTGACTACCCCTGCTCTACTCATAAGAGAACCACTTAGAATTGAAGAAAATATAAAGACAAGTAAATATTAAGAGTTCATCACTATCAAATCAGTGTTAGAAGAAATGTTAAAGAAACTTTTTGGAAAAGAAGTAAAAAATAGGAGTAATAAAATGGCTAGAACTATATACCTATGAATAACCACTTTAATGTAAACTAATTAAAGCTCCAATCAAAGAGCACAGGGTGGCTGAATAAATATAAAAACAAGACCGATCATGTGACAAAAAAACTAAATTTTGCACAGAAAAATAATGTCAACAACAAAAAAGAGAGAGAGAGAGACAGAAACAACCTAATGAATGGGGGAAGATATTTTCCAATAATATATCCATTAAGGGATTAATATCCAAAATATATAAGGTACTCATAGAACTTAGCACCAAAAAGACAAACAATCCAACTAAAAATGGTCAGAGGATCTGTATAGACATTCTTCCAAAGAGACCGAAGCCATGGCTAATAGACATGTGAAAAGATACTCAACATCACTAATCATCAGAGAAGTGCAAATTAAAACCAATTTGAGATATCACCTCATACCTATCAGAAAGTCTATCAATAAGTCAACAAACAAGTGTTGGTGAGAAAGGGAATCCTGGTACACTGTGGCTGGGACTGCAAATTGCTGCAGTCACTATGGAAAACAGTATGAAAGATCCACCAAATATTACAAATACAACTACCATATCACCCAGCCATCCCACTTCTGGGCGTTTATTCAAAGAAAACCAAAATCTAATTCGAAAAGATGTATTGTCACTGCAGCATTGTTTACAATAGCCAAGATACAGAAGCAATTATAGTGTCCAATGATAGATGACTGGATAAACAAGAAGTCATACAGACATACAATGGAATATCAACCATTAAAAAGAATGAGGTTTTACCATGTGCGATAACATGCATGGACCTAGAGAGCATCATGCTAATGACCTAAGTCAAAAATGAAGGACAAATAATATGTGACTTTACTTACATAAGGAATCTAAAGAACAAACTAATAAATATGAAACAATCTAGTAGATACAGAGAACAAACTGATGGTTGCCAGGTATGAGGAGGTTGGGTAAAAGGCTAAAGGGACTAAGAAACACAGATTGGTAGTCACAAAGAGTCATGGGGGTGCAAAATGCAGCATAGGAAACACAGTCAATAGTACTGTAACAACTATGTATGAAGCCGAGGACTCTAGACTTATTGCAGAGATCACCTTGTAATTTATGTGAATGTCTAACCACTATGCTGTACACCTGAAACCAATATTATATCTAATGTCAAATGTAATTAAAGTAAAAAAGTTTTAAAACAACATTGAGAACAAATTGTCTAAAATTTTACCACATAGTTATTAAGAATTTCTACTTCTAGAGCTGGTTATTGTTTTAGGCAAAATAAATATTTCTCAATTAAATAGTTTTAAAAAGACTCTTAATCAAATTATTTAGAACACAATGGAATTGCTTTGTAATACCGGTTGTGAAAAACAGGAATTAAAAATTTAAATTTACACATTTCATATGATTATTTCAGTTCAAATATGGGACCCAGGTTAGAAATAGAATAAAAACTCCCTCCTAACAAATATATGACACCAAAATAAATACACTAAAAAAAAAAAAAATCCTATGTAATACATGACATATACTTTTGAAACTGAGAGGCACCTGGAGGATTTCATAATAATTACAAGTTATTCAATGAATTCATTAAAGAATTCATTTAGGCATGAGCATTGTAAAGTCAGTCATGTTGGTTTCATTTAAAAGTCACACTAAAATTTCTTATCCTTGACCTAGTTTCATATTCCCTCTATTGTGGGAAATTTTCTTCAATATAATTTTTATATCACACTATATTCTTCAGCCCTTCCCTCCAGCCAATCCCCAACTTATGTACTTTAATTAAAGTTAAAAAAAAAAACAATGCAATGCATCATGTTTCTACACAAATGATTTTCTATGACCAGTTTTTCATTACACACATAAAACAATAATCGGAAGACCATTACTAAATTTTAAGCGTAGTACACAAAACCTAAATTCAGAGAAGAAAAATTAATTTCACAAGAGAACACTTTACCTTGGGGTCCAAATCTAAGTCCTCATTGTCAGATGATGGCCAAGAGTCATTCATGTCAAGAAGGATGGAAATGCTTTAGAGTAAAAATAGCCACCAAAAAATAAGTGAGTTCATTATTTTAAAAAGCAAACAAGAACACTGAGTAAAAGGTCTACTACTATGGATTAAAGAAATTTTTTTGATATAATTAAAATTTGGCCTCTGCTTTAAAATACTTTTAGTTACCTAACTCTGCCCCCACCTCTCCAAGGCTATAAGTCAAGGTAGACATACTCTAAATCCTGTAACAAAGGGTGACAGCCCATAAACTGGCAAAGCTTGAAGTTCATCTGTTTTCACCAAAACTCCTGAAGGCTAAATTGAAAATCCAATCATTTGCTGAGATAACTATTGCTTCCTGAACTGGAAAATATCTAATGACCTAAATCCAGGTGGAAAGACAGCCTGTTTCATTGCATTTTCTGTCCTTAGTTCAAAGACTGATCAACGTTGATCAGAAGGGGCTGTCTCTGTTCTTCAGGATGGAAACCTCTTATTAAGGTGACTCTATTTCTTCCTTTTAGCCTAAAGCCAACTGTACAGGAGTTCCTTGAAATGTTTAAGAGTTAAATATCCAAATGTCAAGAGAGCAAATGTATATGATGCCTGCATTCCCAGACCAGGTCACCGTGCTGCAGGCTCCGTAGCAGTCTCCAAACTTCAAATCCTCAGTCTATGAAGCCACAGGCTCCAGAAACAAGGATAGGCTCAAATGACCCCAAGTAGGAGCTCTCTAGTTCCCTGCTGCTGGAAAACAAGCTAAAGGGAGTCTCAGCCGTGACTCATAACATAGGCCTGTTACCAACCACCCAACTCCATTACTGATTGGACAGCCAGTCCCACTCTGCCCAAACTCCAAGTACATGGGAAGGACATCAGCTAAGCGGGAGAAGAGGCAGAGGTGAGGAGACACCTGCCGGCACCACAGCCCTATGTAGCTCAGCAATCTCCTGTCTCCAAGGACTCAAGGGCATCAGGTAATTTATCTTTGAATTGTCATAAAACCCAATATCCAAACCTCTTTTCCCTCATCTGATCTCTCATTTCTATTCAAAAGCCCATATTCCTTCGCCAATCCTGTGTTGTTCTTCTTAAAACTTGTATTTTCTGCTAATTCCATCCTTATCTTTCCCTGCATTCACTAAACCCACTCCCCTACCTTTCTATTATTAAAACACTCACCTACAGGAGGATAAAAAAGGAAGAGTACTAGGCTTAGAAACCGAACTTACATCTCATTTCCACCTCTTACCACATCCAAAGAAGTCACTGTACTCCCTTTCAGTTTAAATTTCCCATGCCAGCTATAGTTGGCCGGGATGTTAAAACCAGGCTGAAGTACTGGAGGACGTTTTAATTAATTAATTGCCAAGATGCCTTAAACTCCTAAAATTCTATCAACTAATAAAACATTTTTTATTGACTATATTGGGATGATACTGGTTTGCAATAACGTACAGGTTTCAAGTGCACAACTCAAAAAACCACCACCTGCCCACCGCGTCCTGTGCCCATCGTCCCTGGCTGCATCTCTCCCTATCCCCCTCCCCCCTCTGCCAAACTGTACCTAGACCCCAGCCCACTTTCCCTCCGGACATCACAATATTGAAGGTACTCGTGTGTTATGGATATACGTTTATTGGCTAAATATACACAGCTCACAATAACTAGGGGATATTTCAAAATAAATATGAATCCATAAAATCTCCTAATCTTTGTGAGCAGTATATATAATTGGCTAAAACCAGACTGGGAAGTCAGTGAGTAAAGAAATCAATTAGAAATATCCTCTATATAGATGCTGAATTTAACTAACATAACATGGTCTGTACACAGATATTCTTCACTTACGGAAAATAATTCATTTCAAGGAGAATAGATATCATTATTCCTAAAAATATTTGGTTGATTAGGTCTTCCTTAGGTAAACTCTATGATTCTGTGGCCATAGCTAACTGAGACGTGCTCTAAAATATTGGCTGGAAAAAATAAGGCACTAGTTTTCACTGCCATTGGCAAGTACACTAAGACAAAGGCTCAGGCTAACTGGGCTTCTCAGCAAAATTCTCACTCAAAGTTACCACAGTTAGATCTGGCTTTCCGAGTTGTTCTGAGCTGCATCTCTACCCTGAGGCCAGTGCTGCATAGGCCCCTGTCAGTGTATGTTGAGGGCAACAGATGGATTTGGGAGCTAAGCAGGTTGACTGTCAAATCATGGTCAGCCACATGTTAAGTATGAAATCAGGGGTCGATTAATCAACCTCCCTGGACCACAGTTACCTAATTAATGAAAACTAAGCACAGCTACCTTGCAAAGCTATTGTGATGACTATATAACACATTAAGCACATAATACAATGTCTATCCAGCCAGGGTAGAACACTCAAGAAATGTCAGTTTCTCTTCTCTGCATTCCCTTAGTTAACATACAATGTTCAAAAATCCATAAAATCCTACCTGCTTAAAGAATCTTCTTTAGCCCCAGCCAGAGAGCCCAGTTGGTCTGTGCACTGTTCCCAAGTGCAGAGGTTGCTGGCTTGATTCCCAGACAGGGCACATTCAGGAACAGATTGATGTTCCTCTCTTGCTCTCTCTTCCTCCTTCTCTAAAATTAAAAAAATAAACATTAAAAATATATCTTCGTCAGACCTCAAATTCACTATTAAAGAAAAATAGTAAATATAATTTAAAACAATAGTTTTAAAAGTATCAGCCTAATGTATGGTTAGATTCCTTTCTGGCAAAAATAAATGGGACTATATTAAACTAAAAAAATTCTGCACAGAAAAAGAAACTGACAACAAAACAAATAGACAATCAACAAAATGGCAGATAATACTGGCAAACAACAGCTCTGATAAGGGGTTAATATCCAAAATATATAAAGAATTCACAAAGTTCAGCAACAAACAAATAAGCAAGTAATCTAATTAAAAAATGGGCAAATGACCTGAACAGACACTTCTACCAAGAGGACATACAAATGGCCAACAGACATGAATAGATGCTCATATTCATTAGCTACTCGAGAAATGCAAATCAAAAGTACAATGAGATACCACCCCACATCTTCTAGATTGGTTATTATCAAAAAGACAGGAAATAACAAGTTGGAGAGACTGTGGAGAAAAAGAAACCTTCATTCACTGCTGGTGGGAATGCAAATTAGTACAACCATTATGGAAGAAAGTATGGTGGTTCCTCAAAAAAACTAAGAATAGAATTACCATATGACCCAGCAATCCCTCTATTGGGTATATACCTAAAAAATTTGAGAACACTGGTATGTAAGGACACATGCATGCTTATGTTCATCATAGCACTATTCACAGTGACCAGTATATGGTAACACCAAAGTGTCCATCGATGGAGGATTGGATAAAGATGTGGTACATCTATACAATGGATTATTATTCAGCCATAAGAAATGATGACATGCCTGACCTGTGGTAGCGCAGTGGATAAAGCGTCGACCTGGAAATGCTGAGGTCGCCGGTTCGAAACCCTGAGCTTGCCTGGTCAAGGCACATATGGGAGTTGATGCTTCCAGCTCCTCCCCCTTCTCTCTCTCTTTCTCTCTCCTCTCTCTCTCTCTCTGTCTCTCTCTCTCTCTCTCTGTCTCTCACTCGCCTTCTCTCTCTCCTCTCTAAAAATGAATAAATAAAAAAAAATTAAAAAAAAAAAGAAATGATGACATAATGCCATTTATGACAACATGAATGGACCTTGAGAACATTAATTATACTGAGTGAAATAAATAAATCAGAGAAAGCTAAGAACTGTATGATTTCACACATAGGTGGGATATAATACTGAGACTCATGGACATAGATAAAAGTGAAGTGGTTAGCAGGGGGAGAAGGATGTGGGGGAGGGGGAGCAGAAGAAAGGAAGAAAGAGGGACAAATATAAGGTGAGGGAGGATGATTTGACTTTGGGTGATGGGTATACAACATAATCAACAGTTCAAATGCTATAGAAATGTTTACCGAAAACCTGTGTACTCTATTGATCAATCTCAACCTGTTAAATTAGTTTTCTAATTTTTTTTTTTAATTTCTTTAGGACAATACCTGAGGACTATACTAGAGTGAATATTAATGATACTGTTGGTAGGCAATTAATACATTAAAAACATTTACTTCTCCTCCTATATATACATCAAATGCAAGGAAAAAGAGACTGAGATCTATCATAATTTGATACCTGCAAATGAATTGCTATTCACAATGATTAGAATCCTAACCAAACCCCATCAGACTAATAGAATATGTCTTTATTAGGAGAATCAGTACCACACACGAACAATGTCAGACTTTTCTGGACTTCTCACATTAAGAGCAGTTCAAAGATTGTACGCTGATTCTGCTGTAACTCAACTCCTCCAGCTCTTCAGTGAAGGCTGTTTGGTTAGGATACCACAGTGTCACAGGAAGCTTAGTCTATAGCCACTACACTTTGCAGCACGGCAAAACATAGAAACCAACTGTTTCTGGCCCTATTTGCAATCACGAGATAAGTGCAAAAGTCCCTCCGATTCCAGTTTTATGAAGTATAACCAGTTGAGACTGTTTCCCTTAATGGTGGAATTCAGCCCCATCTCACTGGTTCGGCAACACTGATCCCTAATTTTTTGTTGAGTTCAGCAAATTGGTTGTTAAAATGGCACTTGTATCCCGGGTTCCTTCTAAGGTGGGTACTTGGGCAGCCGCCCAATATGGAAATTACAAATTCACATTTTTACTCTTTTTTGACGTTCATCTCTGCAACAGCATATTCTAAGTGCCCGTAAAAATGCTCATTCCATCCACAGGTGAAAAACATTGCAAATGAGAATGCCAATCAAGAAGCAATAGGGAAGAATCTTAAATAGAAGTTTTATTGTTTTTTATCAGGTATTACTGTATTTAATATTTTTTTCATTAACATTTTAAACCTCTTTCTTGTAACATAATCTAGTTTTGTATACCACCTTTCAGTGCATATCATTTTTTTATACTTAAAAAGGTCATTAGGGTAGAGAACTGATTGTAAAAAATACCGTATTTCTCCATGTATAAGACACACCCTGATTTAAAAAATTTGGGACCTAAAAACTGGTTGCGTCTTATTCAATGGTTGTAGTTTTTTTATAATTTTAATTTATTGTGTTTACATAGATTCTAGTGTTGCTCCAAATGCATCTCCCCTCTCCCCTATTTCCCTCAACACCTCCCTTGCCCCTCTCCCATATTGCCCCCCTTCCCTTCAGGTTTATCCCATCCTATCATCCCCTTTCCCTCTGTCCTCTTTTCGTCTGGTCACTTTGATCCCTCCTCTGTCTCAATTCCGCTCCTCAGTTCACATTGTTCATTGGATTTCTCAAATGAGTGAGGTCATATGATATTTTTCTTTTTCTGCCTGACTTATTTCACTTAACACAATAGTTTCCAGGTCATTCCATGTTGTCGCAAAAGGTAAGATTTCCTTCTTTTTCATGGCCCCATAGTATTCCATTATACAGTGTGTCCGTAAAGTCATGGTGCACTTTTGACCAGTCACAGGAAAGCAACAAAAGAAATAGAAATATGAAATCTGCACCAAATAAAAGGAAAACTCTCCCAGTTTCATACCTATTCAGTGCAGTTTGATGTGGGCTCATGCACAGATTTTTTAGGGCTCCTTAGGTAGCTATCCCGTATAGCCTCTACAGAATCGTCACTGACTGATGCCCTACCAGAACAAGGTTTCTCCAACAACTGCCAGTTTCCTTCAACTGCTTATCCCACCGAGGAATGTTATTCCTATGTAGTGGCGCTTCGTTATAAACGCGCCAATATTCACGTAGCACTTTGGTCATGGATTCAAATTTAGCGAGCCACAGAACACACTGAATTTTCCTCTGTACCATCCACATCTCGACTGGCATGGCCATGGGCTGCTCTGCTGTATACAAGGTGTTACATCATTATCTGTGCATGCACACATGCTGCCACATCATCCTACAGAAACTGGAGGGTTTTCCTTTTATTTGGTGCAGATTTCACATTTCTATTGTCTTTTGTTGCTTGCTTTCCTGTGACCGGTCAAAAGTGCACCATGACTTTATGGACACACTGTATATGTAACACAGCTTTTCAATTCACTCGTCCACTAACGGACACTTGGGCTGTTTCCAGATCTTCATTATTGTGAACAATGCTGCCATAAACATGGTGGTGCATTTCTCCTTTTGGAATAGTGCTATGGTATTCTTGGGGTATATTCCTAAAAGTGGGATGGCTGGGTCAAAAGGCAGTTTGATTTTTAATTTTTTGAGGAATCTCTATACTGTTTTCTACAGTGCCTGCACCAGTCTGCATTCCCACTAGCAGTGTAGGAAGGTTCCCATTTCTCCACATCCTCGCCAGCACCTGTTCTGTATTGTTTAGTTGATGAGCGCCATTCTGATTGTGGTCTTAATTTGCATTTCTCTAATGATTAGTGATATTGAGCATTTTTTTCATATGCCTATTGGCCATCTCTATGTTCTCTTTGGAGAAGTGTCTATTCATTTCTTTTGCCTATTTTTTGATTGGATTGTTTGTCTTCCTGGTGTTGAGTTTCATAAGTTCTTTATAAATTTTGGTCATTAACCCCCTATCAGACGTATTGTCAAATATGTTCTCCCATTGTGTGGTTTGTCTTTTTATTCTGTTCTTATTGTCTTTAGCTGTGCAAAAGCTTTTTAGTCCCATTTGTTTATCCAGTCTTTTATTTCACTTGCCCGTGGAGATAAATCGGCAAATATATTGCTGTGAAAGATGTCGGAGAGCTTACTGCTTGTTTTCTTCTAAGATGTTTATGGTTTCACGGCTTACATTCAAGGCTTTTATCCATTTTGAGTTTATTTTTGTGAATGGTGTAAGTTGGTGGACTAGTTTCATTTTTTTGCAGGTAGCTGTCCAATTTTCCCAACACCATTTGTTGAAGAGGTTGTCTTTACTCCATTGTATGCTCTTACCTCCTTTGTCGAATATCAGTTGTCCATAAAGGTGTGGGTTTATTTCTGGGTTCTCTGTTCTGTTCCATTGATCTATATGCTTGTTCTTATGCCAGTATCAGGCTGTTTTGAGTACAATGGCTTTGCAGTATAACTTGATATCAGGAAGTGTGATATCTCCCATTTTATTCTTCCTTTTCAAGATTGCTGAGGCTATTTGTGTTCTTTTTTGGTTCCATATAAATTTTGGAATATGTGTTCTATATCTTTGAAGTATGTCATTGGTATTTTAATTGGTATTGCATTGGATTTATAAATTGCTTTATGTAATATACATTTTAATGATGTTTATTCTTTTTAACCATGAGCACAGTATATGCTTCCACTTGTTTGTATCTTCCTTGATTTCTTTCATCAATGTTTTTATAATTTTTCCAGTACAAGTCTTGAATCTCCTTGGTTAAATTTACTCCTAGTTACTTTATTTTTTTGGTTGCAATAGTGAAGGGAATTGTTTCCTTAATTTCTCTTTCAGACAGTTCATTGTTGGTGTATAAAAATGCCTCTGATTCCTGAGTATTAATTTTATATCCTGCCACCTTGTTAATTCATTTATCAGGTCCAGTAGTTTTTTGACTGAGACTTTAGGATTTTTTATATACAATATCATATCATCTGCAAATAATGATAGCTTTACTTCTTTTCCAACTTGAATGCCTTTTATTTCTTCTTCTTGTCTGACTGCTGTGGCTAGGACTTCCAGGACCATGTTAAATAAGAGTGGTGAAAGGGGGCACCCCTGCCTTGTTCCTGATCTTAAGGGGATTGCTTTTAATTTTTGCCCATTGAGTATGATGTTGGCTCTGGGTTTGTCATAGATGACTTTTATCATGTTGAGGTATGTTCCCTGTATTCCCACTTTGCTGAGAGTTTTGATCACGAATGGGTGCTAGATTTTATCAAATGCTTTTTCTGCATCTATTGAAATTATCATGTGGTTTTTCTCCTTCCTTTCATTTATGTGATGAATAACATTGATAGATTTGCGAATATTGTAGCAGCCTTGCCTCCCCAGGATAAATCCCACTTGACCATGATGTATGATTTTTTTCATCTATTGCTGGATCTGGTTTGCTAATATTTTGTTGAGGATTTTAGTATCCAAATTCATCAGGGATATTGGCCTATAATTTTCTTTCTTTGTGTTGTCTTTATCTGGGTTTGGAATCAGAATTATGCTTGCCTCATAAAGAAGTTTGGAAGTCTTCCTTTCTCTTGAATATTTTGAAATAGATTGAAAAGGATAGGAGTTAGTTCTTCTTTGAATATTTGGTAGAATTCACTTGTGAAGCCATCAGGTTCAGGAGTTTTGTTTGTTGGGAGTTTTTTGATAACTGTTTCAATATCAATTGTTGTAATCAGTCTGTTTAGGTTTTCTGATTCTTCCAGATTAATTTTTGGAACTATTGTATTGTTTCAAGGAATTTGTTCATTTCATTTAGGTTGTCTAATTTTTTGGCAAACAGTTCTTCATCGTATTTTCTTACAATTCTTTGTATTTCTGTTGTGTCAGTTATTTCTCTACTCTCATTTTTAATTTTATTTATTTGAGTTCTCTTTTTTTCTTGGTCAGTCTGGTTAAGGGTTCATCGATCTTGTTTACCTTTTCAAAGAACCAGCTCTGGCTTCATTGATTTTCTGTATTGTTTCTTTAGCCTCAATATCATTTATTTCTGCTCTGATTTTTATTATTTCCTTCCTTCTACTACATTTGGGCTTTACTTGCTGTTTGTTTGATTTTTCTAGTTCCTTTAGATGCAGGATTAAGTTGTTGATTAGAGCTTTTTCTAGCTTTTTTATTTTTTTTTTATTTTTCTGAAGCTGGAAACGGGGAGAGACAGTCAGACAGACTCCCGCATGCGCCCGACCGGGATCCACCTGGCACGCCCACCAGGGGGCGATACTCTGCCCCTCCGGGGCATCGCTCTGCTGTGACCAGAGCCACTCTAGCGCCTGGGGCAGAGGCCAAGGAGCCATCCCCAGCGCCCGGGCCATCTTTGCTCCAATGGAGCCTCGGCTGCAGGAGGGGAAGAGAGAGACAGAGAGGAAGGAGAGGGGGAGGGGTGGAGAGGCAGATGGGCGCTTCTCCTGTGTGCCCTGGCCGGGAATTGAACCCTGGACTTCTGCACGCCAGGCCGACGCTCTACCACTGAGCCAACCGGCCAGGGCCTTCTAGCTTCTTAAATGTAAAGCCTGTGGCCATGCCACCATCACAGCCGTCTGGCTTGTGCAGGTTTGCATTTGATTCGGACAGATGGTAATAAAACAACAAGCCAAGAACTGGTGGGCCATTACCTTTAATCCTAGCTTGCACACACGGACAAGAATTACACACAGTGTAAAAACACTTCCCTTTTCATTCAGGGCTTCCAAAGCCACTGACTTATCCGAGTTTCCTAGATTCAAAGGTTTCTAGCTCACCAGCCTTATTCACCTCTGTTCCCCATCTCCTTTTCTCTGCACAAACTGGCTTTTTCTTTAGCACTTCGCCATCTTGGCTGCTTCACTTCTCCTCCACGTGGCCTTTCTCTGCTCTCCTCTTTAATGCTAATCTCAGGGACTGAGAGCGAGCAAGCTCCCGATCTGCCCCATTTTATAGAATAGAAATCAAAAGTTTTAATCCAATATACCAACAAGGAAGTCTCTGATACAAAGTCACTTATCTGAGGCATAATGGGATTCTTCATAAGAGTGCACTGCACCACATCAATGAGGCTGAGAAAGGCTTAGTCTTAAAACTATCCCTTAGGCTATAAGGATCCTGCCTGCTTAAAGCCTGTCCCCCCACATCCAATGCAAACTACAAGCGAGCAAACATATACATCATATTTGCAAACTTATTTGACCAACGTTAAGGTATGCCTGTAATGCTATAAACTTCCCTCTCAGGACTGCTATTACTGTCCCTTAAATTTTGAGTTGTTGTTGTATGCTCATTATCATTCATTTCTAAAAATATTTTTCTTTTTTGATCTCATTGTTAACTCATTTGTTATTTAATAACATGATATTTAGTTTCCAATTGTTTGAGTATTTTTCAGTTTTTCTGTTGTGGTTGATTTCTAGTTGCATGCCATTGTGATCAAAGAAAATGCTTGATATGATTTCAATCTTTTTAAATTTGTTGTGACCACTTTTGTGCCCTATCATGTAGTTTATCCTAGAGAATGTACCATGAGCACTTGAAAAGAATGTATATTCTGCTGCCTTAGGGTGAAAGGTTTGAAAGATATCTGTTAAATCGAGTTGATCTAGTGTGTCTTTTAAGTCTGCTGTTTCTTTGTTAATTTTCTTTCCTGGGGATCTATCTAGTGATGTTAGTGGGGCATTGAAATCCCCTACTATTATAGCATTGCTGTTGATCTCACCCTTTATATCCATCAAAGTCTGCTTTGTATATTTAGGTGCTCCTATATTGAGTGCATAGGTATTTAAAATGGTTGTATCTTCCTGTTATATTGCTCCCTTTATCATTATGTAGTGTCTTTATCTCTTACTATAGCCTTTGTTTTAAAGTCCATTTTGTCTGATATAAGTATTGCTTCCGCAGCTTTTTTTCATTTCCATTTGCATGAAATTTTTTTTTCCCATCCTTTTACCTTCAGTCTATGTGCATCTTTTGTTTTAAGGTGTGTCTCTTGTAGACAGCATATGTATGGGTCCTGTTTTCTTATCTATGCAGCTACCCTATGTCTTTTGATCAAATCATTTAATCCATTTATATTTAAGGTTATTATTGGTATGTAGTTGTTTATTGCCATTGTTTATTGCCAGGCTGGACCACATTCATGCATCCCTTTCACCCCCACCCGGCAAGACTGAGCTCACACTGGGCCTCAGTCATGGCCAGCCTGGCTACCACTCCCACCAATGAGACCACGCTTCCACGCCCAGCCACCGCCCCCCCCCCTTTGGCAAACCCTCAGCAGTGTGGGTGGGGCACTACAGCTCAGAACTTAGCACTCAATACTGTATTCCTGAAGGCTTCCCCTCCTTCTAAGCAACTCTGCCGAGTGCTGCGAGAGAGCTTGTTTGGCTGGTGTCCTGCTTCCCTTTGCTGGTATTACTGGTTCCAGGGGAAATATTCATTTTATATTTGGGGGAGTGACTTAGCCCAGGGGTTAAGGTGGCTGTCCCTCAAAGTGTTTCTCCCTGTGCCTCCTAGATTACACTCTCTTCCTGCAACTCCAGTCTTCTACTCTCTCCCTGTCCCCCAGAGCCCTGGGTGAGTGGTTGTGAAAGAGGTTTTCTTTGTGGCCCCTTTAAGAAGAATTTTGGGTCTGAGAAATCTGTCTCTTTCTCACAAACAGTATCCTGACATGTTTTGCAGCTAAATACTGTCCATAAACTTCTTCTAGGCCCTGGGGCAGCAGGCTAGGGCTTTGGTCCTGGGGCCCAGGACCCTCCCATCTCTGCTAAACTCACTTCCTGCCACATGAGTCTTTCCAGGCTGCCATTTGCTCCTGGGAGCTGAGCAGCCCTCTCTGCATTTCCACTTTTCCTACCAGTCTCAATGTGGCTTCTTCAGTGTTTCTTGGATAAAGAGTCCTCTTAGTTTAATCCAAAATTGGTTTTTCCAGATGATGGTTCTTAAAATTAAGTTGTAATCCACTTTGGTTCTGGGAGATGGAAGTTGGTACTTTTGCCTACTCCATCGCCATTTGGCCTCCCCCTGGTTGTAGATTTTTTTAAGTAGTGTGGCATTTCAAATGCCATAGATGGAACTGAGGAGGAGACAATATATGAAGAC
The DNA here is from genome assembly GCF_036850995.1 of Saccopteryx leptura. Classification (NCBI taxonomy): domain Eukaryota; kingdom Metazoa; phylum Chordata; class Mammalia; order Chiroptera; family Emballonuridae; genus Saccopteryx; species Saccopteryx leptura. The sequence goes on along the minus strand of NC_089507.1, from coordinate 110,230,556 downwards.
AGTGATTTGTCATCAGACACAGATGAGGACAAACTAATGGTTGGGAGTTTTGACAGTGATGAGGAGTTGTATGAATTTTATGATGAAACAAACCTTGAGTTCAATAACTTTATGTAATACATTTTTTTTCAAATTTCGGTCCCCAAAATTAAGGTGCATCTTATACATGGGAGCGTCTTATACATGGGGAAATATGGTATTTGAATACCACCACTGGTAGAGTGCATTCAGGGCAATGAAACAATTTTCGAGGTACATGTTATCATACATCTGTCAAACTCACAGAACATACACCACCAAGAGTGAACCCTAATGTAAACAATGGACTTTGGATAAAAGATTAGTCACAATCTGGACTGACATGTTAGACATGATGACAGAAAGTTATTTCACACAATACCTGAACTTGAACTTGTTTTTCTTGATAATTGTTTTGGAGAATCCTGTTGGTCTACATCTATTTGAATAAAAACATAAAAGGGATAAATGAAATAATGATGTCAGAAAATAATGTGAAACAAGAAAAAATCCTATTTTAATCAAAATAAAAAATTAAGAATTCCAATGACTGACAATAAGTTCTATAGTATGAAACTCCCTATAAAGAATATTAAAAACATTGCACTCTCCATTTTCTCCAACTAGGCAAAATTTAATTTTTTTTAGTTGTGGTTTAATCAAGTAATTAGGGTAACTACAGAAGAACATATAATTATCATATATATCTCAACAGTACACTAGTGAGGGCCCTGGCCGGTTGGCTCAGAGGTAGAGCGTCGGCCTAGCGTGTGGAGGACCCGGGTTCGATTCCCGGCCAGGGCACACAGGAGAAGCGCCCATTTGCTTCTCCACCCCTCCGCCGCGCTTTCCTCTCTGTCTCTCTCTTCCCCTCCCGCAGCTAAGGCTCCATTGGAGCAAAGATGGCCTGGGTGCTGGGGATGGCTCTGTGGCCTCTGCCTCAGGTGCTAGAGTGGCTCTGGTCGCAACATGGCGACCCCCCGGAGGGGCAGAGCATCGCCCCTTGGTGGGAAGAGCGTCGCCCCATGGTGGGCGTGCCAGGTGGATCCCGGTCGGGCGCATGCGGGAGTCTGTCTGACTGTCTCTCCCTGTTTCCAGCTTCAGAAAAATGAAAAAAAAAAAAAACAAAAACAAAAAAACAAAAAACAGTACACTAGTGAGTATAGAGTTCTTTATTTGTTCCTAATATTTTTTCTTAATTTATCATTAAACTAAAAATAGAGCTCACATATGACAGATCAAGTGAAAAAAATCAAGAAAATCGCACCCAAAATGTAGATGGGTTATCCATGGATATTCCTTCAAACTCAACATTCATGGAGAAAACTGGTCCTCCTTGACCTGTGGATCCTTCTTGTGCATCTGAACTAGTCCTATTCTTCATGTACAATTTAAATGCCAGGGAACAACCTCAAGACCTATGAGTCACCTTAGATTTATTTCTGTCCACTAACCTTTTACATTCAGTCATCATTAAATCATATTATCTGTACCTCCTTTTTATCTCTGCTTTATTTTCAACTGTTGCTGCCATAGTAAAACATGGGCTCTTAACAGATGAATTTCTCAAAGGAAAAAATACCACTGCCAACTATTATTGTGATTTTATAAGTAAATAAGATTTTTAAAGCAAAACAAAAGACACATAAACCTAGAAAAAGACCACATTTTTAATTGACTTAATTGGACTGACTTTATTATGGTATGTATGGGTAAAAACTTCATAACAGAATGGTGCAAGTGCAAGAAAAATTCTACGCAATTTTTTAAAACTCTAATTCCTCATCATAGACTTCAAGTGTCTGGCACATACTACATATCCATAAAAGAGAATAAAGAATGATAATTTTTTGTGTATTTTTCTGAACTGAAAAGTGGGTAGGCAGAGAGACAGACTCCTGCATGCATCCAAGTGGGATCCACCTGGCAAGCCACTAGGACGCAATGCTCTGCCCGTCTGGAGTGTTGCTCCATTGCAACCAGAGCCATTCTAGTACCTCGGGAAAAGACCATGGAGCATCCTCAGTGCCCAGGTCAACTTGGCTCCAATGAAGCCTTGGCTGTGGGAGAAGAGAGAGATACAGAGAAAGGAGGGGGGGAAGAGTGGAGAAGCAGATGGGTGCCTCTCCTGTGTGCCCTGGCCAAGAATCAAACCTGGGACTTCCACACACTGGGCCAACACTCTAACACTGAGCCAGCTGGCCAGGGCCTAGAATGATAAATATAAGCTCCTAGTGGGCTCTTGCCCCTAGTAATTACTGAATGAAGTACAGTAAATAATAAAAATGACAACGATAACAGCAACCTCTTGAAGGGCAGAGGCTGTTTTTAAAATGTTTGTATTCTGCAGCATCAGAATAACAGTTTCTAAAGGACATGTGAGTGTTAAACAACAAACCATTAAGTAGGCAAATAAATAAATAAATTTTGAAATTTCCATTGAAAATTATGTTCTAAAAAACCCCACAGAAATAAAACACGAACAGCTTTATGATATCATGAGCACCTTAAAGATCAAAAATCGGCTTCAGGCCCTGGCCGGTTGGCTCAGTGGTAGAGCGTCGGCCTGGCGTGCAGAGGTCCCAGGTTTGATTCCCGGCCAGGGCGCACAGGAGAGGGCCCATCTGCTTCTCCGCCCCTCCCCCTCTCCTTCCTCTCTGTCTCTCTCTTCCCCTCCCACAGCCGAGGCTCCATTGGAGCGAGGATGGCCCAGGCGCTGGGGATGGCTCCTTGGCCTCTGCCCCAGGCGCTGGAGTGGCTCTGGTCGCAACGGAGTGACGCCCCGGAGGGACAGAGCATCGCCCCCTGGTGGGCAGAGCATCACCCCTCGTGGGCGTGCCGGGTGGATCCTGGTCGGGCGCATGTGGGATTCTGTCTGACTGTCTCTCCTTGTTTCCAGCTTCAGAAAAATACAAAAAAAAAAAAAAAATCAGCTTCATCTTTGTTTCCTCTATCTTGCAAACCCACCCTACACACATTCTTTGGTAAAGGTCCAGTGAGCCCAGGTGTCCTCCTGCAGTTCAGCTTGCACCAGGCACTAGGTGCCACCTCTAGGGAATACATGACTGTTTTGTCATTGTGAGTCATCTTTGTGCTTTTATTACAATTTGTTAAGTGCCGAGTGGGGCTATTTTAATATTTATAATTATCTTTTTTCATTGTTTATTTAATTGAATTTATTGGGGTGATATTAGTTAATTAAATTATATAGGTTTCAGGTATATAAATTGATAATACATCATCTGTACATTGTATTGTGTGTTCAATACCCCAAGTCAAGTTGAATATTTATTCTGATTATCTTTTGACCAGTGGCATCTTCTTCTAAAGAAATTACAGTGTCATGACAACTATTCAACAAACTGAAGAAAACATCTTGGTCTAATGAAGTCAGTTTTGCCTTATGAGAAATGCAGCCGATAATAGTGAGACCTTGTTGGTATAACCTGTAAAGTGACCTAAGCTTCTCCATAAGGCATCGCCTTTCTGACTTCTGTGCTATCGGTAGGTATCTTTAAAAAACAATCTCATTGGGATTGCTGCACACTAGCTCAGTTCTGTAGTTCTTACTTTTTTCCACTTGTTTATAGTACCAGTATAGTAGTATAATTCAAAACAAGGAATTCATCTAGTTTTAGTATTTTTGAGTGAGACAAATTACTATGTAATATCAAGTATTTATTAAAGTAATTTGCTGTAAAAATTAAGCAGAAAATCTATTCTTATAATAAGTCCAATTTGTTACAGTGTGATTATAGAGGAAACACACAACATCCTAACTTTAAAATCTCTTTTCTTTTGTTTACATAAAGATAAGGAATTTTAAGGATCATGACTAAATAAATGAATTTCTTTTTAGACACTTTTGTTTATAATTTTAAATTACCTATAATTAACTTTTTAAATAATTCTGAAATCTAGACAAGTAAAAAAATTGAAAAAGAAAAAGTAGGCATGCAAATTACACACTGTTTTTCCCATTGCTTTTTCATGACCAAACTTCCTTATTCTTACTTATCCAAGAGTAATTCAATATCTGAAGTCTTACCAAGACTTTTGCTACTTTCAGAAGATGTTTTAGATCTCCTTTCTTCTGTAGTTTCTGAGGTTCGTTGGAGATTGCTATGTATAAAAAATGGTGGTAAATATTACTATCTTAATACTGATATAAAATATTTTCCAAATATATTGTTTTTAGAGTATGTCAGATAATATCAGAGCTAATAATAAAACTTTATTATACTATACACTTCAAAAATGTAACTTGTACAAACTTTTTATGAAGCATGGAATTAAAGAAAAACAGTAACATGAAATAGTCATGATATGAGGGAAGTATAGTTCCATAAATTAATTAGAGTTAGCTTGACATAATGGCAAGTGTCTTCAACTCAGATATTCTGGCTCTGTGACCAACAGCTATTGGTTCTCAAACAAGTCACTTCTCTCTGGCTCAAAGTCCTCCTCTACAGAACAAGGATCCTTCTGCCTTATATTACAAGGTTGTTAGGATGGCTAAATGAAATAATGCACTAAAAAAGAGATGCTCAAAGAAAGAGTAAGGCAAAGGAATAAATCCATTCATTAACTTTATTGACACAATTTTGAAATCCCAAATAAACCCCATTGTGGGCTTTTCATATGCTACAGTTGTCAGGAACATGTTATTAATTCTGGTTATTAGCTGTTCTTTCTTTGTGGTTTGTAATTCAGAGCCTCTCAGCTATTACATAGCTTGCAACTCATTCATTCATAAATATACTACCTCATGAAGTCAGGTAACAGAATGCTCCCTTATTACTGTAGCTAATCAGACCAACGGCACAAAACTAACAGAAGTCAGGACCTAGCCTGCACTACTATCCCTCTCTACCTCCTCAACATCTGAACCAGCAGATCTTTACAAGAGTGATGCTTAGTCTTCCTGCCCATCCCCAACTGATGTGGAAAATACAATCTTACTTGTAACACACGCATATGATAACTCACGGATGGGGCCTTAGCAATTCTAATGCCCAATAACCTACTTTAAATCAAGAGCCTTCTGTTGATTGGCTTTCATGTGAGCCATAATATAAATATTTTGAAAGCCAGTCACATCAAGACTCTCATGTATGTGGGATTCCCATGCATGCCTATATAATTAAATTTGGTTATTTTTTTCTTGTTAATCTAATCTGTCCCATGTAGATTTCATTATTAGACCAGCTGAAAGAACCTTATATGGGTAAAATGTCTTACTCCCCCGCGTAGGACTGGATCACGCCTCTGATTCCTGGAATAGTTTTTCATGTTGTAGCAATTTGGGTTTATAGGTGAAATTAATTCTTCTGAAGAAACAGGTTATTGGATTCCCTAGCTCTATTTAGCAGTACTTTCCAAATGGTCAAGAACAAAGATTTTATTCTCCTTAGAAAGCTTTATGAATATGAAGACTAAAGCTTAGATCTTTTGTGTTTATCTTTGGTTCTGTAATAGGAGATTGATATTTGGCTGCCTCCTATAATTCATCATAAGTGGTATACTCTTTATTCTCTTATCTTGTTTGATTTGGTAGTTCCAGTAACTGTGCCAGCAGACTTTTCTGGGCAATGTTTTCTTTGTTGATGGGAGTAGGAAGCAGCCATCTCTCAAAAAAAAAAAAAACCTGTTGATTTTTACACCTGGTGTCAGTTATGCTGTTATGATTTCTTTCTCTGCCTATGTAAGAAAAAGTGTGCTTCCATAGCAGAAAAATGCTACATGTGCACCTTGCTTCTTATTTATTTTCCTTAAAAAATTTAGAACTAACTCTACTAGTATTCAGCCAGTAAATTTACACCCTTTGTTTCTTGAATTCTAGTTGAGTTGAACCATTTATAGACTCACAGAGGTAGGTTAATTTACTAACAGACTGTTTATCCTTGATATCTTGTTCTTTGCATTATTATATGGAGGTACATATTATAAAAATATTTTTTAAAAGAAGTATGTAACCCCATACCTGAGCAATAATTGGTTTAAATTATTTGTCATGTCAAATAGGAGCTAGTCAAAGGGGTAGCGGATGTTCTTTGCTTTTCATTTTACTTATTTCTGCCCAAATGAAAAAAACTTATGTAACTTTATCCCTTTTAGTTCTCCTGATGGCCTTCTACTGCAGGTAAAAATCAGAAACAATTTACTGGACTATTCTGAGTATCTTGGAGTTAAGTAAAATATGGTTTTTAAATGGAAGAACATCTAGTATTTGATGACGCTACTTGTGTATGTTGCTAGAAATGAAGTTTGTGTAGACAATGTAATTTACACAGACTAACATTAGATTTCCTACTTTTCAGAGATATAGGCATAAGAATGACTGAACCAGTATATCTCAGCCCTTCGTTTGACAATGTACTGCCAGGCTACTTATTTTAACAGGTAAGTAATTGTAAAAGTAAAAATTTTAGTGACATTGAAACATACTACAGTGATTATTTGAAACCTAAGGGTGTTTGTTTGTTTGTTTTTTACTTCTATTAACATGCTTTCCTGTGGTCTAGATATATTTTTTTCTGATCTACCTTTGGTTAAGCAATAAAAAAAAACTTTGTAAACATTCTTTTTTTTCCCAACTGATTAATTACCTTTTTACTCTTTTTGCCTAAGTGTGCTTTAATATAAAGCTTATTATAATTGTTGCTTTTCATCTCAAAATATTAATCTCTAAGTATACATGCACTTGCAATATATATAAGTATTCATTTGTAACTTTGAGTAACATTTAGATGGTGTACTACTGGAAGACTTTGTCAGGTGGTTATTTATTGTGATGCTATAACAAGTGATTTGGTTTGCCAAGTATTTTTAAAATGTAATTACCTTGTGATATTATTCTGTCTTATTTAAGACTGTTATCCTGTAGTAATAGTCATATGTAATTAATACTAAAAGTGACTTAATATAACTTATTACTGATGGAGGTATATTTGAGTTGTATAATCTCAAAATATATTTCTAGGAGTCTATCAGAAGAAGTAGCTAAGATTTTCTTTACACTTTACTTTTCTCCTACCAGAATGTGGTGGTGGTGGGAAGACAGGAGCACAAACATGCCTGTCAGGGGCACTCACAGCTGGGGTCACTAAAGCTGGGATTTTAAAATGGAAGTTAGATAATGAAGCACCTGAAATTGCAAATTCTTATACATTTTCTAGGGGAAAGATTCAGTTTTGTCACATTTCTAAGGGGTCTCTCTCTGGCCTCAAAAATATTGAGAACCACTGAATTGAGAAAGGATAATATGTGTGGAGATTTTTCCTGAATTGATTGGAGAAATGCATCGTGTGTGTGTGCATGTGTGTGTGTGTGTGTGTGTGTGTGTGTGTGAGAGAGAGAGAGAGAGAGAGAGAGAGAGAGAGAGAGAGAAAGAGAGAGAGAATGACCTATGGCATCATCGCAGGATACTTTAGAAAATTGAGAATTTCTATTATAGTTCCAAAAACATGTACCCTTGGCAGAGGATGCTGAACTGTATAATATCCAAGGTTTTCTATGTTCTCTGATTCTGAAATTTAAATTGATTTACACTCATTGATAATTTTTTTTTTCTTATAGAATTTGCCATCTACTGTTGTAACTCATGTTCTAGATCCTCAACCTGGAGAGAAGATTCTAGACTTGTGTGCAGCACCTGGAGGCAAAACAACACACATTGCGGCACTAATGCAGGATCAGGTGAGACAGTCTTCACCGTGCTGTGTCACTGTATTGTGTGTTTCAGCAATGAAGGGGGAACCACATATCATTAGGAAACATTATGCAGACATTTGTAATCTGATTTTTCTTTTTGATGAGGAAAGGAAAGTTTGTATGTTAATGAGAAAGATATACATCAGTGTTTTTCAACTGCAGGTCCACAGAGTGGAGTTCTGTCCTGTTCTTTCATTTGGGACAAGTTTCTTTGTTTCCTTATTTCAGCTGACTCCCTGTGTTTGTTTCCATGGATTGGGTAGATCCACTATGTCTCCTGGTCTTGGCAGAGTGGACTTAGGTAGTAGCTGTCCTATGGGTCCAGTAGCACACTCTCCCTGGTCACTTGAACTGGCTGCTCCAGTGGTACCCCTCATGTGGATTGTGTGTACCCTCCTATTGTAGTTGAGCCTTACTTGCTGTTGGCACATCAGTGAGTGGGGTTGACTCAGGCTGACTGGCTTTGAGGGCTGGCTGTGACTACAGTGTGGGAGCTGTTATACAGTGACTGGTCTCAAGAAGTGAGTCACTTTAACCAGGATCTTGTGCTGTTCAGGTCTGCCCCTCATTTGTGTTGCTTGTAGAGCTGGTCGTGTGATGCTCTGATGTGGTCTGAAGCTGTCCACTAGGTGTTTTGGTTCTGGTTCAAGCTAAGGTCAATCCTTACTTATATCAGGCTTTGGGCCTCTTGGTAGGATCTATGAAGTTATCTGTGTTTGATTGCTGTTCATGCTGGGCTTGGGCGAACTTGGGAGAGACTATGCTCCAAACAGGGTTCATTGCCACTAGTGCCAGGTTGAGATCCTTTGGTGGGCACCATAATGTGACCATTATTCCATGCTTGTGGCTGCTTACTTGAAGCTATGTTCCTGGCCAAGTGTGGCTGTTGCTTATGCCAGACTTGGAGCCACCTGATGGGAGTTACAATGCAAGTCAGGACTAGCCACCCCTTGTGCTGGTCTTGGGGTCATTTAGCAAGACCTACAAGACACACCAAGGCTTCTGTTTGGGCTTTATTCAATGTTTGAGAGATTTTGCAGTTTTCGTTGTGATCCAAGGCAGGTCACCTGTGTGAGGAGCTGCTGGAAGAGGCTTGGCATGGGGTTGCATGTTGGGTGGGAAGGGGTCTTGGGGAATCACCTAGTTGGGGTGAACTGTGTTAACCAGGTTAATGGAGAGCAGAATTGATACCTTGCTGTATGGATCAGAGAAGCATTCAATAAAGGAACAGTAGCACCTGCCAGCACTTTGGTCTCTCTCTAAAGAGAGTTGCTCTGTCCCCTGCTCCTCCACCCCTCACTGTGAAGCTAGTTCAGTTTCTCTGCATATGTCCCTGGCACTTTTTGAGCTGTTACCATTATAGAAGCCTAGAGTGAATGAGATTGCGAGTGAACAAATTTAGGCCCCTTCAGAGGAACAGCTGAGTCTGCAGCAGCCCCCATCTCTCACTCTGGTGCAGTCTTTACTGGTTTTTTTTTTAAGCAGGTACAGCTATACTTATATCTGACAATACTGATTTAAAGACAACAAAGGTAACAAGAGACAAAGATGAACATTTTATAATGATTAAGAGGATACTATATCAAGAAGAAATAACATTCCTTAATATATATGCACCAAATCTGGAAGCATGAAAATATATCAGACATCTGCTAACAGAACTAAAACAAGCTAGAGACAAAAACACATTCATAGTTGGAGAGCTCAACACACTATTGGCAACTTTAGATAGATCATCCAAACAAAATCAGTGAAGAAACATTGGCCGTAAACAGCACACTAGACCAAATGGAAATAATTGACATTTACAGAACATTTTCTCCCAGAATGTCAATTATATATTTTTTTCCAGTGTACATGGAACATTCTCAAGGATAGATCAAATGTTGGGCCACAAAACTATTTTAGAGTAATTTAAAATATTTTATTTATTAATTTTCAAGAGAGGAGAGAAGGTGAGGCAGTGGTGGTGGGCGGAAAGCATCAACTTGCAGTTAGTGCTTCTCATATGTGCCTTGACTAGACAAGTCCAGGATTTCAAACCAGCAACCTCAGTATTCCAGGTGGACATTTTATTTACTGCACTACCACAGGTCAGGCAAAACTATTTTACATTCTATCATTTTATTTTAATAGTTTATTCTCTATTTTTTTCTAATAGGTTTACTCTTTAATTTTTAACATTTAGAGATGTGATACACTAAAATTTATTTTGAAATATCATGTAAAGAGGAAATCTAATTTTTTTCTTAAGACTTTGTAGAAAATTGTTTCAACATCATTTCTTTTTTTAAAATTTATTGACTCATTTTAGAGGTAGAAGAAAGGAGAGAAGGAAAGAGAGAGAGAGAGATCTGTTTCTGTATGTGCCTTGACCAGGGATCAAACTGGCAACCTCTGCGTATCCGGGTGTCACTTTCACCAACTGAGCTATCTGTCCAGGGCTCAACATCATTTCTTGAATATTCTATTAACTTCCTGCTGATTTAAAATATCTCCTTTAAAGCAGTGGTCCCCAACCCCTGGGCTGCAGACCAGTACCAGTCCGTGGGCCATTTGGTACCGGTCCGCAGAGAAAGAATAAATAACTTACATTATTTCCGTTTTATTTATATTTAAGTCTGAACGATGTTTTATTTTTTTTAAATGACCAGATTCCCTCTGTTATATCCATCTAAAACTCACTCTTGACGCTTGTCTCGGTCATGTGATACATTTATCCGTCCCACCCTAAAGGCCGGTCCATGAAAATATTTTCTGACATTAAACCGGTCCATGGCCCAAAAAAGGTTGGGGGCCACTGCTTTAAAGTACACTGATTTGTTATAACCACGTGGATCTGTTTAATACATTCCATAGGTCTCTTTCAATATCCATAATATACATTTTAAATTACTTTAGCTTTATAATACATTGTATTTTTTTAATCATGTTTTATTCTTCAATTACAGTAGACATCCGGTATTACATTAGTTTCAGGTGTACAGTCCAATAATTAGATATTACCTAACTTACTAAGCGCTCATCCTGACAAGTCTTGTACCCATCTGACACCATACATATTGACTGTTTTCCCTATGCTGTACTCTGCATCCTCATGACTGCTCTGTAACAACCAGTCTGTAACTTCTTAATCCCTTCACCGTCTTCACCTATTCCCCTACCCCCTCCCACCTGGAAATGGTCAAAGTGTTCTCTGTATCTATGAGTTTGTTTCTATTCTGCTTGTTTATTTACTTTGCTTTTTTAGATTCAGTTGTTGACAAATATGTATTTATTGCCATTTTATTGTTGAACTTTTAACCTTTATTTTTTTCTTCTTCTTAAAGAAGACCCTTGAACATTTCATATACTAGTTTGGTGTGATGAGCTCCTTTAGCATTTTCTTGTCTGGGAAGCTCTTTATCTATTACAGTAATATAATGTTATAGTAATTAAATATATAGAAATATAGAAAAATACAGAAGATATATAGAAATAAGTTAGGATATAATATTAAAAACCATTACAGCAAATGAATAAGGCTACGTCCTCTGGGCAAGAACTAATCTAGTGTGTACAGATATAATAGGCACACTATGCCTTTTGCAGAGGGCCCAGCTAGTGTGTGTGTGAAGTTATATATGTTATATCAGAACAGCGAGAAACAAATGTCTTGCCACACAATCAATCAATTAGCCAAATTAAGAAATTCAGGGTCTTTATTTAGCCAGCTACGCAGACCATATGGAAACCTAAGTCGTTCAAATCAATGCAGCCCCAATTGCAGTTTGGAGTTAGGTTTTATAGGGAGAATTACATACTGATTGAGGAATGGGGAGGGAAAAAAGCAACACATAAAACTAGCTTTCTTACAATGTTTATCTATAGGGTTAATTTAGGGAGAAACTTCTGAGAACACCTGCTACTTCAAAGCTAGTCCAAGGCCACAGTCTGCGAAACCAGCCTCAAGGCCAATAGGGAGTAACTTACTTTCAGAAAATATTAGTTCTGCTAAAAGTCTCTTTGTTTTAGAGAAAGTAGATTTTTTTGCCAAAAATTATTCATGTTAGAACCTTTCTTTTCCACACTTCAATATATACATGAAAAGTGGCTTGATGTGACAACTCTGTAGGTTAACATAAAAAGGGATGCCTGCTAGGAACTCCCAAAAAGTGGCTTGATGTGAGAATCCCATAGATTAAAACCTGTTAGAAGGCCCATGCCAGAAAAAGGTTCTAAAGCCAGAGGGGACCCCAGCTGCAGTCAGTCTTCCAGATTCCCATGTTGAACGTTGAACACTGAATGTGGACTGTCTCCACACCGCTCTAAGGACAGCCAAGAGAAGCATGCTGCTGGGGCTCCCTTAAGCTGTACCCAGGTATGCCATAAGAATTTTTGAGTAATAAACTACCTGTGTGATTCTTGGAACTAACTTGTGTGTCAGTTGTGTCTTTCCTCTGGTGGCAACTGGTCTCAGTACCAATAAGTAAAATCCTCACAGCTGCTTCAAGAGTAGTTTCGAAGAGGCTCCCAGCCCTGCTGTTAAGCAGGAGTGTCCACTGCATGGGGAAGTCAAATTGGGGACACTTGATTGATGTAGAGCTCAGGCTCTACTGGGACATTGTCCTTCAATTCTACATGATAGCTTTATTTTCATCACTTTGGATATTTCTTGCCACTTGCTTTTGGCTTGCAAAATTTCTGTTGAGAAAGCAGCTGACAGTCTTATGAGAGCTCTGTCATAAGAGCTTTTCTAACTGCTTTTCTCTTGCTGCTTTTAAAATTCTCTGTCTTTACTGTTTTACATTTTTTTGTTGTTTGTTTGTTTGTATTATTCTGAAATGAGAAGCAGTTAGGCAGAGAGACAGACTCCCCACTCGACCAGGATCCACCCGGCATGCCCACTAGGGGGTGATGCTCTGCCCATCTGGGGCATTGCTCTGTTGCAGCTGGATCCATTCTAGCAACTGAGATGGAGGCCATGGAGCCATCCTCATTGCCCGGGCCAACTTTTGCTCCAGTGGAGCCTTGGCTGTGGGAGGTGAAGATAGAGATAGCGAGAAAGGAGAAGAGAAAGGGTGAAGAAGCAGATGGGCACTTCTCCTCTGTGCCCTGGCCAGGAATCGAACCTGGGACTCCTGCATGCCAGGCCAACACTCTATCACTGAACCAACTGGCCAGGGACTCGTTTTTCATTTTAATTATGATGTATCTTGGTGTGGGCCTCTTTGGGTTTATCTAATTTGGGACTCTGTGCTTGCTGGCCTTGTATGTCTATTTCCTTGACCAGGTTCAGGGAAGATTTTTGTCTTTTTTTCAAATAGGTTTTCAGTTCCTTGCTCTCCCTCTTCTGTTTCCAGCACCTCCATGAAATGAATGTTGGCATGCCTGAGATTGTCCCAAAGACTCTATACTATCTTCAGTTTTTTATATTCTTTTTTCTTTTTGCTGTTTGGATTGGATGTTATTGCTTCCTTATATTCCAAATCACTGATTTGATGCTCAGTTTGATCTACTCTACTGTAAATTATTCTTCATTTCAGTTAGTGTATTCTTCATTTCTTTCTTTCTTCTTTTTTTTAGTGTGTGTATGTGTGTGTGAGCGAGAGAGAGAAAGAGAGAGAGAAAGGGAGAAGAAGGGAGAGAGATGAGAAGCATCAACTTATAGTGGTGTCACTTTGGTTGTTCATTGATTGCTTCTCATATGTGTCTTGACTGGGGAGCTCAAGCTGAGCCAGTGACCCCTTGCTCAAGCCAGAAACCTTGGGTTTCAAGACAGCAACCTCTGGGCTGAAGCCAGTGACCATGGGATCATATCTGTGATCTTACACTCAAGCTGGCAACCCCAAGCTCATGCTGGCAAGCTTGTCTTCAAACCAGATGAGCTCGCACTCAAACTGGAGACCTTGGGGTTTTAAACCTGGGACCTCAGTATCCCAGGTTGATGCTCTATCCACTGTGCTACCACCATTCAGATGTGAATCCTTCATTTCTGACTGACTCTTCAGTTTCTTTGTCCTTTTCTATGTTTACTATTTCTTAGTCGAAGTTCTAAGGTCTTTGATCATCCTTGTAACCATTGTTTTGAACTTTGTATCTGAGTTTGCTTGCCTCCATTTTGTTTAGTTCTTTTTCTGGAGATTTCTTCAGTTCTTTCATTTGGGACATTTCTTGGTCTCTGCATTTTGGCTGCTTCCTTGTGTTTGTTTCTATGTATTATATTAGGTGGAGCTGCTACATCTCCCAGGCTTGGAAAAGTGACCTTGTGCAGTAAGTGTCCTGTAGGGCCCAGTAGCACAGCCTCCCCAGTCACCCGAGCTGGGTGCTCCAGGTGTGCCCCTGTGTGGGCTGTGTGCACTGTCCTGTTGTAGTTGTGCTCTGATTGCTATTGGAGTCACTGGGGGGATCAACATCCACGCCAATCAGCTTTGAGAACTGGCTGCTACTACAGTGTAGGAGCTGCTGTACAAGAGTCAACCCTATGGAGCAGACTTGCTTCAGTGGGGCTTTGGTGCTCACCAAGTCTACCCCTTGAGTATGTCATTCGCAGAGGTGGTAGGATTGTAATGCACTGTGGTCTGAAGCTGTCCATTGGGTGCACTAGCTCTGAGACCTCCTAGGAGGTGCAAGGTCAGCCACTGCCTATGCCCTTCCTGGTGTCACCCGGCACAAGCTACAGAGTGATGTGCAGGTGGCTGCTATTTATGCTCAGTTTGGAGGCTCCCAGGAGAGGGCAAGCTGTGAACCAAAGCTGGCTACTACTAGTGCCAGGCTTGGGGCTACTTAGCAAGAGGTGTGGGGTATGCAGAGGCTAGATGCTGCTTATTTGAGAGACTTTAGGAAAGTCCGAAGGATGAGGAGAGAAGGTGGTTGTATTTAAAAGACCACAAATAGGATGGGGCTGGGTTTCAAGGGATTACCAGGCCAGGGTGAACAATGTAGCCAGGTTGATGGAGACTCAGATGTGGCACCTGCCTGCCATCTCTGTGGGGGTGGGAGTCTCAGAGAAGATCCAGTGGCCTCTGCCAGCACTTTTGTCTGGCAGCAAGCTGAGCAGCCTTGCACTGATACCAGACAATCCAGTTCCTGCCTGTATGTGCCTGGTTCTTTTCCAGCTGCTGCCCCAGTGCTGGAGGTCAGAGGGAGTAAGTTCAAGTTAGTCTACACACAGGCCCCTTTCGAGGAGCTGCCTGGGACTCCAGTGGCCTTCTGTCTCAAGTAGCCTCCATCCACTGGTTTTACAGCCAGAAGTTATGGGGACTTCTCTTCTTGGCATTGGAGCTCTGGGCTGGGGGCCTGGTGTGGGGCTGGGGCTCCTTGCTCTTCAAGAGGAGCCTCTGCAGTGGAGATATTGCTCTTGTTTCTAAACGTCCCACATGGGTGTGAAACCAGCCTGTTCCATGTCTCTGTCCCTCCACCAGTCCTGATGTGGCTTATTCTTTAAAATCCCTTGTTATACAACTTCAACTTAGCCATATTTCAGGCAGTTCTAAATGACGAGGTTTTCTCTAGTTTAGTTGCAATTTTGATGTGGCTGTGGGAGGATCTGAGCACTACATTTACCTATACCACCATCTTGACTGGAAGTCATGATTTTTTTTTTTCTTTATCATAAATTTTAATTTTGGGTAAGATAAGTTCCTCTTTATTATTCTCTTTACTCATTTTATTTACTTATAATTTCATTTACCCATAATTTCTTAAATCGACACCACATATTTTTGTATGAAGTGTTCTAGTCTTTTAATTTGTGTAAAATTAGCAATCCCAACTTTGACTTCTCTTGTGATCCAATAACTGTAGTACAGTGTGTCAATGTAAGAAACATCCAAACCTATAATAATTTTTAGAAGAGTTTGAGACAAACTCTAGAAAGCAATGCTAGGAAGCATGATTTTAAATTTTCCAGAGAATAACAGTTTTGCAGTTTCTTTTATGCATTTGGAATAAAGGAAGAAACAAGGAAGATTAAATGAAGGCAGGAGAAAGCAAGGTACAAGATAGTTAAGATTATGTGCTCCCTTGAGAGTAGTTGGTGATACCTTTGAGGGGTCCTGAGGATAGGATCACTCCTGGCATATCAGGGTGGTTAACCTAGATACACAAGAACAACAGGCAGGGCTTACTGAAAAACCTTTTGCTAAAGTTACATCCTGGGGTGTGACTATCCGTCATGACCTGCCCACTTAGGAATTATGACCAGATCACCCTGTGAGGTTGCCTTTGGTCACTGAACACTTATATATCCCCCTTTGCATACACAAGTGTTTTGCAAATTAGTAAGTTTTTTTTAATTCATTTATTCATTGATTAATCAAATATTTATTGAGCATTAACTATGAGCCACATATTTGGACTATATCAGTGAGCAAAAGAGATAAAGATTTCTGCCCTTATGGAACTTACATTAGTGGGGAGCAGGTAATAAACATAATAAGTGCCTGAATGGAGGTAGTGCAGTGGATTGAGCTTCAGCCTAGGTCACTCAGGGCCCCGGTTTGAAACCCTGAGGTCACCAGCTAGAATGCAGGCTCATCAGCTTGAGCGTAGGCTTGCCAGCTTGAGTGTAGGATTATTGATGTGGTCCTAAGGTTGTGGGCTAGAGCCTAAAGGGTACTGGCTTGAAGCCCAAGGTTGCTCATTTGAGCCCAAGGCTGCTGGCTTGAGCAAGGGGTCACTGGCTCAGCTTGAGCTCCCCCCTCCCTCAGTGAAGGCACATATGAGAAGCAATAAATAAACAACTAAACTGAAGCAACTATGAGCTGATACTTATCTCTCTCCTTCCCCCTTCTTCTTTCTTTTTTACTAAGAAAT
Source organism: Saccopteryx leptura (assembly GCF_036850995.1). Taxonomy (NCBI): domain Eukaryota; kingdom Metazoa; phylum Chordata; class Mammalia; order Chiroptera; family Emballonuridae; genus Saccopteryx; species Saccopteryx leptura. Next base: position 110,214,029 of record NC_089507.1, on the reverse strand, counting down.
AACATAATAAGTAAAGGATACAGTAGTACCTTGACACATGAGCACTTTAAATCATGAGCTATTTGAGAGACGAGCAGTCACTCACAGGATTTTTTGCTTTAAGTCATGAGCAAATATTTGAATCATGAGCTTCCACCACCCTCCACTAGGTGGCCTGCCGAACGTTCTGAAAGGGAGGAAGAAACAAACTTCCATGGAAAGGTTTTTGTTGAAACAGCCTCTAAGTGAAAGCAAGGAAAGTGGCAAAAAAGCCAAAAGCCAGTGAAGAAAATGATGAATTTTAGGCAAATGAGTTTGCAAAATTTGTATTTTCTGAGTTTGCTCTCTTTTATTGTTAAAAATGGCACTGGGCAGCTGTCTGCAAAATTGCTAATTACCTTACTGCTTGGGAAGGGCCAATGTTATGCTAATGTCTCCTCCCCCTTCGCCAGCATCTTCTTCTGACCTTGAAGGTAAATACACTTCATGAACCAGTTTATTTCTTTACATTCTCTCTTATTATGTGTGTGTGTGTGTGTGTGTGTATATATACATATGTATATATATATATGTATATATGTATTTGTTATTTACAAAGTACATTTAAAAGCACATAAAACAAAAAATTCGTGTGGTTTTTGGGGGCCAGAACAAATTAATTGCATTCCCATTAATTTAAATGGGGAAATTCAATTTGACACACAAGCAAATTGAGTCACGAGTTCGGCCAGGAAATAAATTAAACTTGTGTGTCAAGGTATCACTGTATAGCATGCTAGAAGGTAACAAGTATTATAGCTAAGATAAAAATCAAGCAGAAAAAGGGACTCATGGGTACAGGTGAAAGGGCTGCAATTTTAAATATAGTGACCAAATTAGGCTGTCTTGAGGTAAAATTTGAGCAAGAACTTAAGGAAATAAGGGAATTAGCCAAGTGGATATGTACCAGAAGAATGCACAGTAAACCACTTGTGCAAAAGGCCTCAAGTAGGAGCACGCACAGATCATCTGAAGGACAAGAGGCTTTTGGAGCAAGCAAGGGAAGAGAATTGGAGGTGAGGTCAGAAAGAAGGGGGGACAGTTCATACAGGGGTTCTGTACACACCACTGTTATGACTTTATGTTTCACTGTGAGTGAAAAAGAGAGCCATTGGAAACTTCTAAGCAAATGAACAACATAGCAATTTATACTTTAAAAGGAACACTGGCTGTTATGTTGAGCATAGACTACTGAGAACAATGGTAGAGCCAGAGAGACCCAATAGTAGGAAGCTGAAAAGCAATGTAGGTGAAGGATGACAGTAGCTTGGATTAGGATGGCAGTAGTAGAAGAACTGAGAAGTAGTCTAACTCTATTTCAGAGGTAGAACCAACAGAATTCTTGATAGAATGTATGGTGTAAAAGAGGGTTGGAGTTAGCATCAGTGAAAATAGGATGACCCCTGAACAAGTATATGGTTGAAAATTGGGAATTTGCTTTTGAATGTTAAGTTTCAGGTGTCCACTTAACATCTAAATGGAGATATCAATAGACAGAGAACATAGAATTTCGAAAAAAGAAAACTAGGTATAAATCAGAAAGTTGTCAGCAAACAGATGATTGTAAAAGTTATGAAACTAGGTGAGATCACTAAGATGTATAATGGAGAAAGGACTGAACCCTGGGCACTTTAATGCGAGATCAGGAAGAAGCACAGGACCAGTAAAGGAGACATCACTAATGTAGGAAGGAAGTGTGATGTTCTGGAAATCAAGGGAAAAAAGTGTCAAGTGGAGGAAGAGTAATCCACTGTGTCAAATATTGCTGTGGGTCAAATAATATTAGAATTGATGCTTAACCTTTGGAATTTAGCATATGAAGAGTATTGGTGACCTTGACAAAAGCAGTCATAGTGATGGGGTGAAAGCCTAATAGTATTAAGTTCAAGTGAGAATTAGAAGGGAGGAATCTGGGATAAGTATAGACTATTATTCCAAGAACTGACTTGCCAAAGGGAACAAAGAAATGGATAAAAACTGACTCAGTTTCAATAATAAATAAAAAAATTTTCTCCCAAGCTTCATCCTGTCTCTCTTATCCTTTTATCACGAATTATATCTTCATGCATTATATGCCCAATGACATATTTATAATTATTTTTTGAGTTGTCTTTCAAATCACAAGAAAAAAGAGTAGTTAATAACCAAAACTACATTAACCCTAACTTTTATATCTACCTACACAGTTACCTTTAACAGCACTTTTTATTTCTTCACCAGGTTCAAATTACTGTCCACTGTCCCTTCATTTCATGTGGAACAACTCTGTTTTGTATTTCTTGTAAGGCAGGTATTACAGTGACAAACTCAGTTTTCGTTTATCTGAGAATGTCTATTCTTTATTTTTCAAGGATGGGGTTTTTTTGTTTGTTTGTTTTTGTTGTTGTTGTTTTGCAGGATATAGAATTCTTGGCTGACAGTTATTTTTCTCTCAGTACTTTGAATATGTCATCTGACAGCCTCTGGCTTCCAATAAGGACTTGCTTTTCTCTTACTGCTTTCAGGATTGTCATTGACTTTGGACAGTTTTGATTATAATGCATCCTCGTGTAGGTCTCTTTGAATTTACCATATTTAAAGTTTGTTGAGCTTAAACATAGAGATTTATATCTTTTATCAAATTTGGGGATTTTTTTTTACCATTATTCCTTCAAATAGTCTTTCTTCCCTTTTCTATCTCTCCCTTCCTTGGAAACCCATTATGCAAAAATTAGTATGCTTGATGTTGTCCCAGAGGTCTCTTAAGCTCTATTCATTTTCATTTCTTTCCTTTCTGCTGCTCAGATTGGGTAATCTTAATTGACCTACCATAAAGTCTGCTGATTCTTTCTTTTCACTGCTCATATCTGCTGCTGAAACCCTTTGATAAATTCTTAGTTCATTGTATTTTTCAACTTAGACTTTCTATTTGGTTCCTTTATATAATTTCGATCTCTTTGCTGGTATTCTCTTATTTGGTAAGACATAGCTTTTCTGATATTCTCTAGTTCTCTGTCCATGGTTTCCTTTAGCTCTTGCAACATCTTTAAAAGGGTTCATGAAAAATCTTTGTCTATTAAATTCACTATCTCTGTGTTCTTGAGAAGTTTTTATTTCTTTTATTTTTTATATATTCATTTTTAGAGAGAGAGGAGAAAGAGAAAAAGAGAGAGGGAGAGAGAGAATGGAGGAGGTGCAGGAAGCATCAATTTCCATATGTGCCTTGACCAGGCAGGCCCAGGGTTTTGAACCAGAAACCTCAACATTCCAGGTCAACTCTTTATCCACTGCACTGCCAGAGATCAGGCCAAGAAGTTTTTATTAAATTTTTTGCTGTATATGGGCCATATTTTATTTTTATACCAGCCTCATAATATTTTTTTTGAAAACTGGACATTTTAATTATTATATTGTGACAAGTCTGGAAATAAGATTATCTCACTAGAGATTGTTGTTGCTGCTTGTTGTTATTGCCATTGTCTAGTTAATGACTTTTCTAAACTAACTGTGTAAACCCTCTATTTCTGTGTGTGGCCAATAAAGTCTGTTTTGTTGGCTTAGTGATCATCTAGTGATTCAGCAGAGATTACCTTAAATACCTAGGACAAAAAAATAAAATAAAATGAAACAAACAACCCCCCCCCCAAAAAAAAAAAACCCTCTTCCAATCCTTGTCAGTGTGTTCTGTATATGTAATGATGGAATACTTTCAATATTCAGCTGGGCAATCTACAAATCCACCTTAGCCTTCACTTCCTATTTGAGAAGAACCTGAAAGTAGCCAGAAGTGAGTGTATAAGACCTTTTCAGGTCTTTTCTGAAGGTTTGCCTCATCCTGAGCATGCATGTGGCTTTTCAGATTTCCAGGAATATGAGAACTTTGCAAAGCCTTTATTCTTCAAAGTACCCCACACTTTAGACTTCCCTTCCAGGCTTTTTGGTGTGTCTGTTGTTTGCACCAGCTGTTATTTCTCTCCCCAAGAAGCAGCAGTTAGTAAACTTTCCTTTAAATGTTTTTGACAAATGCCTCCTGGGTATTCACCTGTCTCAGGAGAGTTCTGAGTTAGGTGAAATAAGAACAAGCTTTTTGCACCAATCTTTCAGAAAACTACAAGATATGTCAAAACAACCTATCACAATCTTTGAAGACAAGGTCTATTCTGCTCTCTCTGGCACCAGGAATCTACATGGGAAATGCAGGTGTGGTCTTTAAAATGGTCACTGAACTGGGGATGAGGAAATGGAGCCACAATAAGTTTAAATGACACCAAACTATCCTACGGGAATTCAACAACCTTTTTCTTTTTTTATTCTTTTTTTTTAATGATAGTTTTATTTCTTCTTTTCCAATATGGATGACTTTTATTTCTTTTTCTTGTCTGATTGCTGTGGCTAGGACTTCCACAACTATATTGAATAAGAGTGGTGAAAGGGGGCACCCCTGACTTGTTCATGATCTTAAGGGGACTGCTTTTAATTTTTGCCCATTGAATATGATGTTGGCTGTGGGCCTGTCATAGATGGCCTTTATCATGTTGAGGTATGTTCCCTGTATTCCCACTTTGCTTGCTGAGAGTTTTGATCATAAATGGGTCCTGGATTTTATCGAATGCTTTTTCTGCATCTACTGATATTATCATGTAGTTTTTGTCCTTTTGTTTATATAATGAATCACATTGATTGATTTGCAAATATTGTACCAGCTTTGCCTCCCCAGAATAAATCCCACTTGATCATGGTATATGATTTTTTTTATGTATTGCTGGATCTGGTTTGCTAATGTTTTGCTGAGAATTTTAGCATCTAAATTAATCAGGAATATTGGCCTATAGTTTTCTTTCTTTGTGTTGTCTTTGCCTGGTTTTGGAATCAGAATTATGCTCGCCTCATAAAAGGAGCTTGGAACGTTTCCCTTCTGAATTTTTTGAAATAGCTTGAGAAGGATAGGAGTTAGTTCTTCTTTGAATGTTTGGTAGAATTTGCCTGTAAAGCCATCTGGCCCAGGGCTTTTCTTTGTTGGGAGTTTTTTGATAACTGTTTCTATCTCATTTGTTGTAATCAGTCTATTTAGGTTTTCTAATTCTTCCAGATTGATTTTTGAAAGCTTATAGTTTTCAAGGAATTTGTCCATTTTATTTAGGTTGTCTAATTTTTTGGCATACAATTCTTCATGGTATTTCCTTTGTATATCTGTGGTGTCCATTGTTACTTCTCCACCCTCATTTCTAATTTTATTTATTTGAGTCCTTTCTCTCTTTTTCTTGGTGAGCCTGGCTAAGGGTTCATCAATCCTGTTTACTTTTTCAAAGAAGCAGCTCTTGGTTTCATTAATCCTCTGTATTGTTTTTTTAGTCTCTATGTCATTTATTTCCACTCTAGTCTTTATTATTTCCTTCCTTCTACTTCCTCTAGGCTTTACTTGCTGTTCTTTCTTTAGTTCTTTTAGTTGCAGAGCTAAATTGTTTATTTGAGCTTTTTCTAGCTTCTTACTATTTGCCTGTAATGCTATGAACTTCCCTCTCAGGATTGCTTTTGCTGTCTCCCACAGATTTTGAGTTGTTGTATGCTCATTTTCATTTGTTTCAAGGAAATTTTTATTTCTTCATTGATCTCATTGTTAATCCATTTGTTATTTAATAACATGCTATTTAGTTTCTAAATGTTTGAGTATTTTTCAGTTTTTCTATTGTTGATTTCTAGTTTCATGCTATTGTGGTCAGAGAAGATGCTTGATATGGTTTCAATTTTCTTAAATTTGTTGAGAGTCATTTTATGCCCTAATGTGTAGTCTACCCTAGAGAATGTACCATGTGCACTTGAAAAGAATGTATATTCTGCTGCTTTAGGGTGAAAGGTTCTGAAGATATGTATTAAATCCAGTTGATCTAGTGTGTCCCTTAATTCTGCTGTTTCTTTGTTAATTTTCTTTCTTGGGGATTTACCCATTGATGTTAGTGGGGTATTGAAATCTCCTACTATTATAGTATTGCTTTTGATCTCTCCCTTTATGTCCATCAAAATTTGCTTTATATATTTAGGTGCTCCTATATAAGGTGCATAGATATTTATAATGGTCATCTCTTTCTATTGGATTGCTCCCTTTATCATTATATAGTGATCTTCTTTATCCCTTACTATAGTATTTGTTTTAAAGTCTATTTTGTCAGATATAAGTATTGCTATCCCAGCTTTTTTTTTTCATTTACATTTGCATGAAATATTTTTTTCCATCCTATTACTTTTAGTCTATGTGTATCTTTTGTTTTGAGGTGAGTCTCCTGTAGACAGCATATGCATGGGTCCTGTTTTCTTTTCCTTTTTTTTTTTTACAGGAACTGAGAGAGAGAGAGTCAGAGAGAGGGATAGATAGAGACAGGCAGATAGGAACAGAGAGAGATGAGAAGCATCAATCATCAGTTTTTCATTGCGACGCCTTAGTTGTTCATTGATTGCTTTCTCATATGTGCCTTGACTGCAGGCCTTCAGCAGACTGAATGACCTTTTGCTTGAGCCAGCAACCTTGGGTCCAAGCTGGTGAGCTTAGCTCAAATCAGATGAGCCCATGCTCAAGCTGCGACATCAGGGTCTCAAACCTGGGTCCTCTGCATCCCAGTCTGATGCTCTATCCACTGCACCACCGCCTGGTCAGGTGGGTCCTGTTTTCTTATCTATTTAGCTACCTTATGTCTTGTGATTGGAGCATTTAATCCATTTACATTTAAGGTTATTATTGATATGTAGTTGTTTATTGCCATTTTTCCTTTGAATCTATATTCCTCTTTTATATATATATACCCCCCCCCCCGCTTTGTTCTGTCTATAGCAGCCCCTTAACATTTCTTGCAGCATTGGTTTGGTTGTGATGAATTACTTGAGTTTTTGTTTTTTGGGTTTTTTTTTTTGTCTGGGAAGCTTTCTATTTCTCCTTCAATTTTAAATGATAGTCTTGCTGGATAAGAAGTCTTGGTTGTAGGTTCTTGTTCTGCATTACTTTGAATATTTCTTGCCAATTTCTTCTGGCCTCAACTGTTTCTGTTGAGAAGTTGGATGTCATTCTTATGGGTATTTCTTTGTAGGTGATTGACTGTTTTTCTCTTGCAGCTTTTAATATTCTTTCTTTATCTCTTAACTTTGGTATTTTGATTATGATATGTCTTGGTGTGGGTCTCTTTGGGTTCTTTTCTAATGGGGTTCTCTCTGCTTCTTGAACTTGTGTGACTCCTGCATCAATTTGGGGAAGTTTTCAGCTGTAATTTTTTCTTTTTTTTTTTTCTTTTTCTAAATCTGGAAACGGGGAGGCAGTCAGACAGACTCCTGCATGCGCCTGACCAGGATCCACCCAGCATGCCCACCAAGGGGCGATGCTCTGCCCATCCAGGGCGTTGCTTTGTCATGACCAGAGCCACTCTAGCGCCTGGGGCAGAGGCCAAGGAGCCATCCCCAGCACCCGGGCCATCTTTTGCTCCAATGGAGCCTCGGCTGCGGGAGGGGAAGAGAGAGACAGAGAGGAAGGAGAGGGGAAGGGTGGAGAAGCAGATGGGTGCCTCTCCTGTGTGCCCTGGCCAGGAATCAAACCAGGGGTTCCACACGCAGCCGATGCTCTACCACTGAGCCAACCGGCCACGGCCAACTATAATTTTTCAAAGAGCTTTTCTATTCCTGTTCTTTCTCTTCTCCTTCAGGAACCCCTATTATGCAGATATTGTTTCTCTTCATGTTGTCACAAAGCTCTCTCAGAGTTTCCTCAGACTTTTTGATCCTCTTTTTTTTTTTATTTTCTGCTTCCATGCTTTCACTTATCTTGTCCTCTACATCACTGATTTGATCCTCTGCTTCATTCAGCCTGCTTTTATTTTTATTTTTTGTATTTTTCTGAAGTTGGAAACGGGGAGGCAGTCAGACAGACTCCCACATGTGCCTGACCGGAATCCACCCAGCATGCCCACCAGGGGGCGATGCTCTGCCCATCTGGGGTGTTTCTCTGTTGCAACCAGGGCCATTCTAGCACCTGAGGCAGAGGCCATGGTGCCATCCTCAGCGCCTGGGCCAACTTTGCTCCAATGGAGCTTTGGCTGCAGGAGGGGAAGAGAGAGACAGAGAGGAAGGAGAGGGGGAGGGGTGGAGAAGCAGATGGGCGCTACTCCTGTGTGCCCTGGCCAGGAATCGAACCTGGGACTCCTGCATGCCAGGCCGATGTTCTACCACTGAGCCAACCTGCCAGGGCAACCTGCTTTTAATTCCTTCTAGTGTAGTCTTCATTTCTGATATTGTGTTTGTCATTTCTGTCTGGTTCTTCTATATGATTTCTGTGTCCCTTTTGATGTTTACAATTCTTTATTGAGGTGTTCATTAACTCTATCCATTGTAGCTTTAAGATCCTTACGCATCCTAACAGTCATTATTTTATACTCTGCATCAAGTAGTTTGATTACTTCCGATTCATTCAGGACTTTTTCTGAGGATTTATCTTGTTAAAGCATATGACTTATGCTTTTCTGCCTTCTCATTTTTCTCTGTATAACTTGTAGGCTTTTTCCAGTTGTGGTCTCCTTACCTACTCAACAACCTTTTTCTTGATTGTTTGTCTAGTTATTGTAATGTTTGATTAATTTCCAGAGTTCATATAAACTTGATTCTGACATATTTTGCAACTTACTTGCTCTTTATAGAGAGGGACATGTTGTTGGAGTTCCTTACTTGATCTTTTTGTTGACATCATCTTCAAGGGAATGATCTTGAAAAACCTCAACATTTGATAGTGGAATAGAAGAGGCTGGGTCTGTAAAAAGAAATAAGAGGAGTTAGTTGCTGGAGAGGTAGAAAAAAAACAAGGAATGTGAAGTATTACAGAAGCCAAGAGGGAAACGTAATGCAAAGTGAGTAGCTATCAATGTCAAATAGTCAAAGGTCAAATAGGAAAAAGTTTGAAAAATATTCCATGAATATAGGTATATAGAAGTCATTTGTGACATTAAAATTATTTTCAATGGGGTGAAATTGGTGTTTTGATTAGGACAATTCTTAAATGTAAGTGATTATCCTACACATTGCAGTACACTAGGCATCCTTGACCTTCGACAATGTAACACTAGTAGCACCCCTCCCCCTGGTGTTATAATCAAAAAAAAAAATTGCCACACATTTCCAAATGCTCCCTGGAGAATCAACCCTACCTCTTGAAGAACCACAGCCTTAGGAACATCTATCTTGATAAAATATGCATAGAGGAGTGAGGAATGAAACCAGTGAGTTGTCAGAGACAAGTGTTACTGGACATTTGGCTGAAGTGAGTTATGTGACAGAGCAGTAATTGGGGTTAAAGGTTTCATTTTTTTTTCATAGGATTCATATATGTTTAAAAACAAATGAAAATGATACAGATTAAAGAGAATGCTTGAGTATACTAAGGAAAGGATAACTGATAAACTAACTGAAAGGGTGGGAGAAAAGCATATGTGAAAGAAATGGTCTTACAGAGGAGGCTGAACTCCTGTTTTGAAGTTGTGATCTCTAGGACAAAGCAGATGTGTTCTAGTTTCCCTGCTTCCCTGTCATATAGACCAGTATTTTCCAACTGCTTGGTGCAAAAGAGTTAATCACCTGATGTTTTTTGAAGACTATAGAGCCAATGATCTTAGTCTAATTTACTTACGTTCATGGTAATTTTTGTCTTAGCAGTCCCCAAAATAATTTTATTTTCACCAGTCCCCAGGTGTGAAAAGTTTGGAAACCACTGATAAAGACTACTCAAAACACAGGAGCCAGTGTCACTTCTCTGCTCATAATTCTCCAATAGTGTCTCATCTTAGTCAGAATAAGAGACAACCTTAAAAAAAAATTTTTTTTTTTTTACTTATTGATTTTAGAGAGAGGAAGGAAGAGAAAGAGAAACATTGATTTGTTGTTCCATCTATTTATGCATTCATTGGTTGATTCTTGTATGTGCCCTGACCAGGGTTTGAAACTGCAACCTCGGTGTATCAAAATAATGCTGAACCCATTGTTTTTCAACCGCTGGTCCTGTGGACCAGTGCCAGTCTGCCAGAAAGTTTGTACTGGACCATGAATGAGTTAAGCACTCTGATGTTGTATGAAGATTACAGACCCAAGTCTGCCCCTTTGGGGTGGGACAGTGTATTCATCAGTTGCACTTCGCCAGTATAACCCCACCCCCACCTCCAACTGGCTTCTTGCAATCCTTAGTTCCCTGTCGGGAAGGTAGAACAGCACTAACCATCAACATGTACCCACCGCAGTTGCCAGGAGAGAAAGAAACTTCCTTCACTTGCTTTTCAGGGCATAACACCCCCTCTGGGGGATTGGATCCTCAGCCCAGCTGTTTTGAGGGTAGGCCTTTGAGCCTCTGGACTTGTGGGGACACGGCACACACAAATGAATGACCAGTGTCCCCCACCCTGGGCTGCTTTGTCTGCTAATTACCAGTGTGGAAATAGCTTTATGGTTGGACTATATAATCTTCAGACAACATCAAGGTGTTTAACTTTTAAAGATTGGCATGAAATTTCTGGTGGACCAGAATCAGTCCACAGACCCATCCCCCGTCCTGTAACCTATCTGATCACACTTCCTATTACTTTCCCCTTAGTGACTACATTTCACCCATTTAACTTCCCTTATTGTTCTTGAACACACAGCACAATCCTGCCTCGGGACTTTTGGTTTCGCTGTTCTCTTTACCAGAGACCCTCCTCTCCAGACGCCAATGCAGCTTGTGCCTTCAGCATGCTCCAAGTCTTCACTCAGTGACCACACTATTCAAAATATTACTGCTTAATCCACTGCTTCCTACCACCCTCTAGTCTTCTCCATAGCACTTTCTACTTCCTAAATGACCACATCACTCATGTATATTTTATTTGCCTGTCTTTTCCCCACTAGTATATGAGCTCAGGAGGGTACAGATTTTTTGTTTGTATTGTTCCTTGAGCACATACTGGGTACTCAAAAAAACTATTGAGTAAATAGAAAGATGATTTGAGTGTAAGTAAGTCTGCATATTTGGAAGCAGGAAAAAACTCCCATTTGGTAGCTTTAGTTTAGGAGAAAGGAGGTGAAATTATATGCTGACAGTGAGGGAAGGTATTAAATAAGGGGGATAGGTTCAAGGAGAGTGGAATTTGGAAAACTTGCTGGAGTGGGTGAGAAATTTGAAGAGAAAAATGTAAGACTGTCTGGCTGTACGGATGGTTCATTTGATTTGGGTGATCATGAGATTTTAGTGGAATCTATCCATTCTATTGTTCAAAAGTCTTCAGCAATGTGTAGCTGCCCAGAGGTGCTACAAAGTGAATAGTTGGGCTAATTCAGCTGAAGTTTTTCAGAGGCAAAGGGTTTAAGGTACAGTCTCAAACTTGGCTGCACTTTAGAATCTATCACTTGGAGAAACTTTGCATTGATATGCTGCTGCCCTGGAGGTTTTTATTCTTCTTTTCTAAATAGTATTTTTTGTTGTTGCAGTTTTCTGATTTTTACCCATATATTGAATGAAAGCTTCACATTATAAATCTGGAAACAAAAAGTGTCTCCTTTTAGTTATGTATTGTAGTTAGTTAAAAGATAAACTCCATAAGAGCATAGATCAAGTAAATTAGATTAATGCTATGATCCAAAGACATGATACAGAAAAGCTTAATGCTTAAAAAATTTTTTTAATTGATTTTAGAAAAAGAAAAGGAGAGAAAGAAACATCAATTTGCTGTTCCACTTATACATTCATTGGTTGATTCTTTATTTTTTTTAAGTGAGAGGAGGGGATGGTGGGACAGACTCATGCATGCACCCCAACCAGGATCCACCCAGCAACCCCAGTCTAGGAACAATGCTCAAGTCAACCAAGCTGTTCTGAATGTGTAAAGCTGATGCTCAGGCCAACTGAGCTATCCTCAGCAACCAGGGCCAACACTTGAACCATTCAAACCACTGGCTGTGAGAAAGGAAGAAAGAGAGAAGTGGGAGAGGGAAGGGGAGAGAAGCAGATGGTCACTTCTCTTGTGTGCTCTGATTGGGGATCGAACCCAGGATGTCCCTACTCTGGGCTGATGCTCTACCCACTGAGCCAACTGGTCAGGGCCCCATTGATTGATTCTTGTATGTACCCTGACCCAACCACAACCTTGGTATATCAGGATGACACTCTAACCAACTGAGCAACCTGGCTATGGGTGCTTAATGCTTTTTTTGAATAAATGATAACCACTAGTACTGAAACATACCTGTGCCAGGTGCTAAATTATTTATATAATCTACTATTTACAGATGACCCTAAATCTCATCAAACCAATTTCTGATACAAGCAAGCATAATTTTTGCAACTTTAATAATTTGGCCAAGGTCACATTTCTAATCAGTCAGTGATGTAGTCAAAGCTCTACATTATGTCATTCTGATTCCAAAATTTATGATTTTATAACTATAATATGTCAAGTTTGAGAGGATGGCAAGGACAAAAAAAAAGGAAAGAAAAAGAAATAGATAAAGTTTTCAGGGAATACATTTATTTTGTAACCCTTTTAAAATTCCAGAAAAATATTTTTCTTTTTTTTAAGGGAGAGAGACACAGGAAGGGAGAGAGATGAGAAGCATCAACTTATAGTTGTGGTACTTTAGTTGTTCATTGATTGCTTCTCATATGTGCCTTGACTTTAGGGGTGGGTTCTACAGCCAAGCCAGTAACCCCTTGTTCAAGCCAGCGACCTTCGACTCAAGCCAGCCACCATACATGTGATCTCATGCTCAAGCAGCTTCCCCCACATTCAAGCCGGCAAGCCTGCACTCAAGCTGGTGAGCCTGCACTCAAGTGGGTGGCCTCAGGGTTTCAAACCTGTGACCTCAGCATCCCTGGTTGAGGCTCTATCCACTGCACCACCACTGGTCATGCTCCAGCAAAATTTTTTATGTCCCTTTTGCAACTAGAGGCTTGAGAACTTCACTTTTTTAATTTTTCCATTGATGAAAGAGAAATGAAGGAACAAAAGGGAAAGCACTAACATGTTTTACTTAGTTGTTCCATTTAGTTGTGTACTCATTGATTGCTTCTTGAACATACTGATAGGGGAAGAGGGGAGTCAAACCCATGACCTTTGGGCATGTCTGGTTGACGCTTTATTCACTGAGCAATCCAGCCAGGGCAAGGATTTCACCTTTCGATTCTTCCTTCAACAACAGGATCACATTAAATTCAAGGACACCTATAGACTATGGTCTAAAAGTTCTCTCCCTCTATTGGTTGATAGGTGTTAACCTATTGGTTGAAATATGGGTATTTTGCTCATATACAAACTTGAGTTCATTCATTAAAAATAAAAATGACCTCCATAAGATGTTATACATGCAAATTTATGTACTTTTTCAAATGTGGTATGTTACAATATAATATTTTATCTGTATCAGAAATAACCCAGCTTTCTTTTCTCCATTGTATTTTTAACAGTTGGAGTGGATTTATAAAGCTATTCTCTTAGAAAGCAAGCAGAAATAGAACCATACATCTTTGTCTTATAAAAATTATAATACCCCTCACCAGTTATCTCAGTTGGTTAAAGCATTGTCCCGATACACCAAGGTCATGGTATCGATTCCCAGTCAGGGCACATACAAGAATCAACCAATGAGTGTATAAATAAGTGGACAAATAGATGTTTCTTTCTTTCTTATTCTCCTCTCTCTAAAATCAATAAATAGTTTAATGACAATACTTTATTTTCTTTGTACATATTATTGTAGATAAATATCTTTTCATCCAACAAATATTTAATTGATGTGTCACATACAGCTTTCATTCTAGTGGGAGAGAACCAATAAACAACATATACAATATTATGTGGCAAACACAGTATATAGAAATAATAGAAGCAAGGTACAGGAGTGAGGGTGGTGAGGCACCTTTTATATAGAGCTCTCGGAGCAAAGAGCTTTGTAATAACATGAGATTTGAGCAGAGACCCAAAGAAGTGATAGTATGAGCCAAGTAAGTACCAAGACAAAGAAGAGCATTCTAAGCAGGATAACAGTGCAAACATCTTGAGACAGAGAAAGAGACATGCTTGATATACTGGGGAAAGGGGGAGGATAGAGTGGTGGGAAAGGATGAGTAAGTAAGAAATCATTGGACATGAAGCCAGAGGTTACATGGATGAGGGCAGTTTACACAAGGCCTTGTAGAGTCTACATGTGAGAGCTTTGGCTTTTACTCTGAGTGAGATGGGAAGCTATTGGTGGGTTTTAAGACAACAATGATACTGACATTTAAAGAGATCACTGTGCTGTTGTGTGAGTAGATAGACCATGTGGAAGCAGATGTGAAAGTGGGAGATCAGTTAGGAGACCTTTACTATGGTCCTTGTATAAGAGGATGGTAGCTTGGACCAGAATGAATGTGATAAAGGTGAATAGAAATCAGATTTAGGGTTTATTTTGAAAATAAAACTGACAGGATTTGCTGATAAATTGAATGTGAAGCATGAAAAAATGATGACTCCAACATTTTTAGCCTCAACTGGAAAAATGGAGTTGCTATTTCATCAAATAGGGAAGACCTGATAAGGATTGGTTTGAGGGGGGAAATTGTTTGGTTTTGGATATGTTAAGTGTGTAATGCCTGTTAGGCATTCAAACAGTGCTGTATCACAGGGAGTTAAGTGTGAGTCCAGTGTTTAGGATAAAAGTGTGGGCTGCAGATTCAAATGTGGACTCATTTAGCCAAAGGTCTAGATGGGACTGCTGAGGAAAGAGAACAGAGAGAAGCAGTCCGAGTTGTGAGATTTGAATCCCGGAGCATGCAAGCATTTAGCGGCTGGAAAATGAGGAGGAACCAGCAGGGAGACTAAGAAATAGGAAGGAAGAGAAAAAAGAAAACTAGAGTCAAAATAAAGCACTTCAAAAAGAAGAGAGTGAGTCATCAGCTTTTTGAAATGCTGCTGAGAGGTGAAGTGAGATGAAGACTAAGGAAATTTGAATTTCAGAACATGGAGCTACTGCTGATCTGGTGCAGTTTCAGTGGAGTGTGGGTTCAAGAGGGTAGCAGAAGTGGAGATGAGGTTTTTCTGTAGAGGAGAGCAGATCACAGCAATGGGTAATATCTGGAGGGGAACACAGGTCAAGGTCTGTTTTGTTTTATTTTGAAGATGGTAACCATTAAAACATGCTTATAAGTTGAAAGTGATCCAGTTGAGAGGGAAAAAAACTCATAAGAAAAGCAGACAATTCCAAGAGTAAAATGGAACTCAGTGCAAAGTGGCAAGTTTGGTCTTAGGAAATTTGACTGTTTACCCAATTAGTGGAGCGTAGCAGTGTATTCAGCTGCAGGAAGGTTGGTAGGTGCAACAGTGGGAGGACGCAGGAGCTATTACTGGCTTCTGATTTCTTCTATTTTCTAGAGATAAAAAGTAGGGTTAAGGACCTATGAGTGAGGAGAGGGCAGGAAGAAAAAGGTTAATGCCCAGACCTGTGGTGGCTCGGGGGATAAAATGTCAATCTGGAATGCTGAGGTTGCTGGTTGGAAACCCCGGGCTTGCCTCGTCAAGGCACATACAAGAAGCACCTACAAGTTGATGCTTCCTGCTCCTTCCTCCCTTCTCTCTCTTTAAAAATCAATAAATAAACAAATCTGGGGGGGGGGGGAAGATGTTAGCTGCCTAAGAGTTCAGGGTAAACGGATTAGGGAAATTAGTCTGAGGGCGTGAACTCACTTCAGAGTTAGCATGCCTGCGTGTTTTTCTCCAGCCAAATTCAACAGATCTGAAGCAAGCATACAGTGAATTAACTAACCGAGGTTGTGGTTTGGACAGGTAAAGTGGACAAAGAGAAGATATTTGCAAAGAAGGATTTAAAGCAATGGATAAAAGAATCTAAGATAGGCAAAGAGTTTTTTTAAATAGTATAACATTTAAATATGTCTATAATGCCAGTGGCCAAGGCCAGCAGGTTTCCATTAAATTCAGGCAGAGGGCAGAGGAACTGCAGAGCTGGAAAGTATCAGGCCATACCTGTTTATTAGAGGCTCGCAAAACCAGGCAAGTGAAAAAACAACAAAAGGGAAAAGGCAAAAATAAACAAAGGAAAACCTGCTATTCAAAGTAAGGGGAAGGGAGCAAGGAAAACCACACATCACAGTGTCGGGAGAGCCATCTGGGAGAGTCACCGCCCAGGAAAAGCACCCGCAGCCTCGCAAGCAGAACTCCCCAGCTATAGTTTCTTTATTTTTTTTTTAATGTTTTCTGAAGTCAAGATTTAAGACAAAGCCGGTCACTCTACTTATGGACAGTTATTGACTAACACAATAGACCACACACAGGTTGTGCTGCTACACATCCCCACACCAGTCAGGCAAAGAGCTTGCAGCCGGTAAACCTGCGAACGAGCCTACCACAGCTGTTTTTCCCCACATTTCACCCCTTTAGGGCTGCTCGCCTCACAATCTATGAGACAGATTTCTTCTGCAATGGTCACTGTGCAAGGAGTGAGGCACATTACAAAAACCAAAACAGTACAGTCTACAGCAACAGAATTACAAATACAGCAATGAGTGAAATGATAGAGTGGTCAGCGGCACCAAGAGAGGCAAATCTTTCCCTTCTGGCAGAATACAGGCCCAAGTTCTGTTCCAGATAGCACAGCAGCAGGTACCAGAGGCCGCCCCAGGCCTGCACACCAGAGTCTGCTGGTTGGATGTGCAGCAAGATGGGAGAAGTCATTGTAGGCCATAAAGAAATTACAGAGGTGCCCTTCATAATGCTGTCTCCCTGAGCGCTCAAGGGATAATACTCTTCTACCTTAGGGCAGTGGTCCCCAACCCCCGGGCTGCAGACCGGTACCGGTCCACAGAGAAAGAATAAATAACTTACATTATTTCTGTTTTATTTATATTTAAGTCTGAACGATGTTTTATTTTTTTTTAATGACCAGATTCCCTCTGTTACATCCATCTAAGACTCACTCTTGACGCTTGTCTCGGTCACGTGACACATTTATTCGTCACGCCCTAAAGGCCGGTCCATGAAAATATTTTCTGACATTAAACTGGTCCGTGGCCCAAAAAAGGTTGGGGACCACTGCTTTAGGGGACCGGGTGCTGGTTGCCCAGGGAGTTAAGTGGAGGGCCACTTCTAGCCCCTTTCCCCACAGTGCCAACAAGGCCACCCATCGCAAGTGGGGGCCTGTATAGTCCAGGACTATATCCATTGAATCTGTTGGCCTTTAAGGAGGGTTATTGGGGCAGCCAAAAACATGTTGCCCTGCTGTCCAAAGCCCGGCTTGAGCAAAGCGTCCTTGGTGCGTATCTGCAACTGGATGGGAGCAGTTGCCCGAGCCTCTACTGGAGCTGGGCTTCCCCTTTGAGGTCTCTCATTCAAAATCCAGAGTACCGTCCATAAGCGGTGTGGCCATCCAGTAAGGGAGCCAGTGCCCCCCTCCTGTCGCTGTCCCTGCTTTAAGAGTCCATTATACCACCCAGTGATACCAGCAGCCTGGGGGTGGTAGGGAACATGGTACTTCCAGTCCACCCCTAGGTCTTGAGCCCACTGCCTTACCATTGAACCAGTGAAATGGGTACCATTGTCACTTTTAATGACCGGCAGTCACCCGTATGCAGCACTCAGGGGACCAGAGCCTGTATGACTGCCCTTTGGTCTGGGTTATGGGCAGGGTAAGCAGCAGGCAGACCGGTGACAGTATCTACACATGTGACTGCATACTGGTACACGTCTGACTTTAATAAAGGTCCAATGATGTCTATCTGCCACCATGTCAGTGGAACACAAGCTCTCTGGATCTGTCCAGGTGACACCAGTTGTCTCTATGGGTGCTCCTTGGAACACACTGCACATTGCTCACAGGCTGCAAGTACCTCTGCATAGGACACAGGCAAGTTCCATGCCTAACGGTAGCCCATATAGTTTTCTGTCCCACATGGAGCAGATGCTGGTGGAGCCACTGTGCCATGTCACCTGTAGGTGCAGTCTCCAACCATCGCACCCTTGCCAAAGTGTCTGCTTTATCATTCCCAGGGTGGGCTAGAGGGGCATGCCCCATGACATGATATACTATCACCTGCTTCTGGTGTCCTATTTCCCATAAATCCTGCCACATGGCCTGACCCCATAGTGGATGGTGCATTACCATCCACTGGTTAGTGTGCCAAGTAGCAATCCAAAGGGTAAGTCCACGATAGACAACCCAGCTGTCAGTGCAGATCATCAGAGGTGAAGGTTCATTACATGCAACTAGCCATAGGATTCTTAATTCTGCCCATTGGCTGCTTTTGCCTGTACCTGCATCCATCCGAATAGTCTCAGTGGACGAATGGAAGGCTATGGCTCTCCACTTGTCCAGTTGGCCCCTGCTAGAACCATCAGTATATCAGGCATCCTCAGGAATGGGCGTCCTCTCCTGCTGGTAGGGACTGATTTTAGGTTCTGCTTCCTGAGCCCCAGCTGCACCTGACTCTAAGGTCACATAGGTGATTGGACCCAAGACTTCCTGCAGTTCTGCCCTCAATGGGCTGGTTCTAAGAGCACAGCACTATTGCAGGTAGGCACCCCACTTGGCCAAGGTACAGGTTTGGGCTGTATCACTACAAGAATTGGTTGCCCAATCTCTCACTGATCCTGCAATAGGGTATGTGGTCTTGGCCATAACTGGAGTTGTGGTCATAATACTCTCAGTGGGTAGGAGGACAGTATACACAGCTGCCAACTGTTTCTCCGCTAATAAGTAATGCACTTCAGCACCTTTCCACAGTTCGGACCAAAACCCAATAGGTTGCTGTAAGCGCTCTGTCCGTTGCCACAAGCCCAATCCAAACCCCTCAGGAGTTACATGGACATCAGGCAAATAGGGGAGTCTGGCCTCAGAGTCAGCAGACCCAAGTTCATCTTGCTTACCTGCCAGGTACTGTGTGACCTGAGACAGGCTCCTTGGCTTCTCAGGGTCACAGTTTCCATTCTATAAAATAAGAATAATAATAGGGCTCTTCAGAGGTCCTAATAGAATGCTGGGGTGGGAAGGATCTTAAAGAATATTTATGTGTTCTTGAGCCACAAGATGGCGATGGAGTAGGCGAACGTACCAACTTCCACCTCCCAGAACCAAAGAACCATCATCTGGAAAAACCAACTTTGGACTAAACTAAGAGGACTCTTTAACCAAGGAACACTAAAGAAGCCACACTGAGACTGGTAGGAAAAGCGGAAACACAGATAGGGCTGACCAGCTCCCCAGAGCAAACGGCAGCCCAGAGAAACTTGCATGGCGGGAAGAGAGTTTAGCAGAGGGGAGGGTCATGAGCCCCAAAAACAAAGCCCCAGCCTGAAGCCCCAGAGCCTACAGGAGGCGTATGGACAGTATTTAGCTGTGAAACAAGTCAGGATACTGTTTGTGAGAAAGAGACAGTTTACTCAGACCCAGGATTCTTCTTAAAGGGACCACACAGAAAATCTCTTTCACAACCACTGACCTGGGGCTCCAGGGGATGGGAAGAGAGGAGAGGACTGGAGCAGCAAGAAGAGAGTATAATCTAGGAGGCACAGGGAGAAATACTTTGAGGGACAGCCACCCTAACCCCTGGGCTGAGTCACTCCCCAAATCTGAAGTGAATATTTCCCCTGGAACCAGCAATACCAGCAAAGGGAAGCAGGACACCAGCCAAACAAACAAGCTCTCCCTCAGCACTCAGAGCAGAGCCGCTTTGAAGGAGGGAGCTTTCAGGACTACAGTATGGAGTGTTAGAGTCTGAGCTGCAGCACCCCCACCCACACTACAAGCTCTGGAGGACGGGCGGTGGCAGGACGCAAAAGCACGGTTCCGTGGCAGGGGCAAAAGCTGGGCTGGCCACACCTGAGGCCGGGGTGAGCTCAGTCTAGCCCAGCAGGGGCAGAAGGGATGCATGAAAGCAGTCAAGAACAGCTATGGGCCCGCCTGCTACCCCAACTGTGGGGGAAGGGTGGGAGTCAGGGAAGGGGTGGAGATCCACTGCTGAGCAAGGGCACATGGGCACGAAGCCTCGCCGGGCCTATGGAGCCGAGGCTTGAGGCCTTACTGCCCAGCAGACTTCACTAGAGGGGGCGGGGTGAAAGCTTGGGAAAAGGTGGAGGTCTGCAGCTGAGCAAAGATGCTTAAACCTGCCCTTGGTACCAAGACATGTGGCCCATGCACGGTACACAACCCCACCCATGGGGATGGGGCGAAGGCCAAGACCCGCTGAAGTTTGTAGAGCCAGGCATGTGAACACAGCCCCTCCCATGGAGAGAAGGTAGAAACCACAGCGACAGCCGCAGCGTGCCAGCACTGGAAACACCCATACCGGAACACCCTAGGCAGTAGCAGAGGGGGTGGTGGTCCTGCAGACAGACCACACTTAGGGAACACAGAGGTAACACCCATTGGACTCCAGTGGCAAAACCCTTTAATACAGAGACAAAATGGGCAGTCAGAGAAATGCAACCCAAATGCATCAAGAGAAATCCCCAGAAAAGAACCAGAATGAGTCAGATATAACCAAATTACTGGATGCAGAGTTTAAAATAATGATTGTTATGATGTTCAACAAGCTTAGAACAACAATAGATGGTCATTATGAACACCTAAATAAAGAGATAGCAAATATGAAAAAGGAAATTGAAATAATAAAAAAAGAATCGGTCAAAAATGACAAATACAATATCAGAATTGAAGACCACAATGGAAGGAATTGAAAGCAAGATGAATGAGGCTGAGAACAGAATCTGTAAGTTAGAGGACAAGATAAGCAAAGGCACAGAAGCAGAGCATAAAAAAGAAAAGAGACTCAAAAAGTCTGAGGAAACTCTGTGACAACATGAAGAGAAATAACATTCGCATCATAGGGGTTCCTGAAGAAGAAGAGAAAGAACAAAGAATAGAGACTTTGTTCAATCAAATTATAGCTGAAAATTTCCCTAAATTGAGGCAGGAAAACATCTCACACGTTCAAGAAGTGCAGAGAACTCCATTAAAGAGAAACCCAAAGAAATCTACACCAAGACACATCATAATTAAAATATCAAACCTAACTGATAAAGAGAAAAATATTAAAAGCTGCTAGAGAAAAAATGGCTATCACCTACAAAGAAGCCCCCATAAGGATGACATCAGACTTCTCAACAGAAACACTAGAGGCCAGAAGAAAATAGCAAGAAATATTCAAAGTAATGCAGAACAAGAACCTACAACCAAGACTACTTTATCCAGCAAGGGTATCATTTAAAATTGAAGGAGAAACAAAGAGCTTCCCAGACAAAAAAAAAAAAACAACTCAAAAAATTCACTACAACCAAACCAATGCTGCAAGAAATGCTAAGGGGCCTGTTGTAAACAGATCAAAGTGGGAAAATAATATAGCAAAAAGGAATACAGCTTTAAAGAATAAAATGGCAATAAAAAATTACATATCAATAATACCCTTAAATGTAAATGGATTAAATGATTCGATCAAAAAACATAGGGTAGCTGTGTGGTTAAGAAAACAGGACCCATACATATGCTGTCTACAAGAGACACACCTTAAAACAAAAGATGCACATAGACTGAAGGTAAAAGGATGAAAAAAATATTTCATGTAAATGGAAATTTTAAAAAAGCTGGTGTAGCAACACTTATATCAGACAAAATGGACTTTAAAACAAAGGCTATATAGTAAGAGATAAAGAAGGCCACTACATAATGATAAAGGAAGCAGTCCAACAGGAAGATATAACTATTATAATTATCTACGACCTAATATAGGAGCACTTAAATATATAAAGCAGACTTTGATGGATTTAAAGGGCGAGATCAACAGCAATACTTTAATAGTACAGGATTTCAATATCTGACTAACATTCAAGAAAAATATTCAAGATAAATATTCAAGAAAAAAAATTAACAAAGGAACAGCAGACTAGATCAACTCGATTTAACAGATATCTTCAGAACCTTTCACCCTAAAACAGCAAAATATACATTCTTTTCAAGTGCTCAAGGTACATTCTCTAGGATAGACCACATGTTAGGACACAAACGTGGTCTCAACAAATTTAAGATTGAAATCATATCAAGCATTATCTCTGATCACAATGGCATGAAACTAAAAATCAACCACAACAGAAAAACTCAAAAATTCTCAAACACTTGGAAACTAAATAGCATGTTATTAAATAACAAATGGATTAACAATGAGATCAAAGAAGAAATAAAAAAAATTCCTAGAAATGAATGATAATGAGCATACATTAACTCAAAATTTCTGGGACACAGCAAAAGCAGTACTAAGAGGAAAGCTCATAGCATTCCAGGCATACCTTAACAAGCTAGAAAAAGCTCAGATAAACAACTTGACCCTGCATCTAAAGAAACTAGAAAAAGAACAGCAAGTAAAGCCCAAGGGTAGTAGAAGGAAGGAAATAATAAAGATCAGAGTGGAAATAAATGACATAGAGGCTAAAGAAACAATACAGAGGACCAATGAAACCCGGAGCTGGTTCTTCAAAAAGGTTAAAAAGATCAATGAACCTTTAACTAGACTCACCAAGATAAAAAGAGGGAGGACTCAAATAAATAAAATTAGAAATGAAAGTGGAGAAATAACAACTGACACAACAGAAAGACAAAATATTGTTAAAAAAAAGTACTATGAAGAACTGTATGCCAAAAATTTAGACAACCTAGGTGAAATGGACAAATTCCTTGAAACATACAATCTTCCAAAAATCAATCTGGAAGAATCAGAAAACCTAAAGAGACTGATTACAACAAATGAGATCAAAACAGTTATCAAAAAACTCCCAACAAACAAAAGTCTTGGGCCTGGTGGATTCACAAGTGAATTTTAACAGATATTCAAAGAACTAACTCCTATTCTTCTCAAGCTATTTCAAAAAATTTAAGAGAAAGGAAGACTTCCAAGCTCCTTTTAGAGGCCAGCATTATTCTGATTCCAAAACAGGCAAAGACAACACAAAGAAAGAAAATTATAGGCCAATATCCCTGATGAATTTAGATGCTAAAATCCTCAACAAAATATTAGCAAACCGGATTCAGCAATAGATGAAAAAAATCATACACCATGGGCCTGACCTGTGATGGTGCAGTGGATAAAGTGTCGACCTGGAAATGCTGAGGTCGCCGGTTCAAAACCCTGGGCTTGCCTGGTCAAGGCACATATGGGAGTTGATGTTTCCAGCTCCTCCCCACCTTCTCTCTCTGTCTCTCTTTCCTCTCTCTCCCCCTCTCTGTCTCTCTCTCTCCCTTTCTCTTTCCTCTCTAAAATGAATAAATAAAATTAAAAAAAAAATCATACACCATGATCAAGTGGTATTTATTCTGGGGAGGCAAGACTGGTACAATATTTGCAAATCAATCAGTGTGACTCATTACATAAACAAAAGGAAGGAAAGAAAACACATGATCATTTCAATAGGTGCAGAAAAAGCATTTGATAAAATCCAGCACCCACTCATGATCAAAACTCTCAGCAAAGTGGGAATACAGGGAACATAACATGATAAAGGCCATATATGACAAACCCACAGCCAACATCATACTCAATTGGCAAAAATTAAAAGCAATCCCCTTAAGAACAGGAACAAGAAAGGGGTGCCCCCTTTCACCACTCTTATTCAACATAGTTCTGGAAGTCCTAGCCACAGCAATCAGATGAGAAGAAATAAAAGGCATGCAAATTATAAAAGAAGAGGTAAAACTATCATTGTTTGCAGATGATATGATATTGTATGTAGAAAACCCTAAAGTCTCAGTCAAAAAAATACTGGACCTGATAAATGAATTTAGCAAGGTGGCATGATATAAAATTAATACTCAGAAATCAGAGGCATTTTTATACACCAACAATGAACTGTCAGAAAGAAATTAAGGAAACAAACCCCTTCACTATTGCAACCAAAAAAAATAAAGTACCTAGGAGTAAATTTAACCAAGGAGATTAAAGACTTGTACTCAGAAAATTATAAAACATTGATAAAAGAAACTAAGAAAGATACAAACAAGTGGAAGCATATACCATGTTCATGGTTAGGAAGAATAAACATTATTAAAATGTCTATATTACCCAAAGCAATCTATAAATTCAATGCAATACCAATTAAAATACCAAAAACATACTTCAAAGATATAGAACATATATTCCAAAAATTTATATGCAACCAAAAAAGAACACGACTAGCCTCAGCAATCTTGAAAAGGAAGAATAAAGGGGGAGATGTCACACTTCCTGATATCAAGTTATACTGCAAAGCCATTGTACTCAAAACAGCCTGGTACTGGCATAAGAATCAGCATATAGATCAATGGAACAGAACAGAGAACCCAGAAATAAACCCACACCTTTATGGACAAGTGATATTTGACAAAGGAGGTAAGAGCATACAATGGAGTAAAGACAGCCTCTTTAACAAATGGTGTTGGGAAAATTGAACAGCTACCAGCAAAAAAAATGAAACTAGACCACCAACTTACACCATTCACAAAAATAAACTCAAAATGGATAAAAGACTTAAATGTAGGCCATAAAACCATAAGCATCTTAGAAGAAAACATAGGCAGTAAGCTCTTTGACATCTCTCGCAGCAATATATTTGCTGATTTATCTCCACGGGCAAGTGAAATAAAAGACAGGATAAACAAATGGGACTATATCAAACTAAAAAGCTTTTGCACAGCTAAAGACAATAATAACAGTATAAAAAGACAAACTACACAATGGGAGAACATATTCGACAATATGTATGATAAGGTGTTAATAACCAAAATTTATAAAGAACTTCTAAAACTCAATACGAGGAAGACAAACAATTCAATCAGAAAATGGGCAAAAGAAATGAATAGACACTTCTGCAAAGAGGACATACAGATGGCCAATAGACATATGAAAAACTGTTCAACATCACTAATCATTAGAGAAATGCAAAATAAAACCACAATGAGATACCACCTCACACCAGTTAGAATAGCGCTCATCAACAAAACAACACAGAATAAGTGCTGACAAGGATATGGAGAAAAGGGAACCCTCCTGCACTGCTGGTGGGAATTCAGACTGGTGCAACCACTGTGGAAACAGTATGGAGATTCCTCAAAAAATTAAAAATCAAACTGTCTTTTGACCCAGCTATCTCACTTTTAGGAATATATCCTAAGAACATCATAGCACTGTTCCAAAAGGAGAAATGCACCCCCATGTTTGTGGCAGCATTGTTCACAATAGCGAAGATCTGGAAACAGCACAAGTGTTTGTCAGAGGACAAGTGGATTATAAAGCTATGGTACATATATACTATGAAATACTATTCAGCCATAAAAAATGATGACATTGGATCATTTACAACAGGGGTCAGGAACTTTTTTGGCTGGGAGAGCCATGAACACTACATATTTAAAATGTAATTCTGTGAGAGCCATACAATATGTTTAACACTAAATACAAGTAAATGTGTGCATTTTATGTAAGACCAACACTTTTAAAGTATAATAAGTCTCTGAATTCTTTTTAATAATGTTGTTATGTTGTTGCTAACCAGTGATGAATAAAGTACTTCTTACCATTAATGCAACTTCTGGTGCTGCATAGTTTTGCTGATGGCTTTTTAGTCTGGTTGATACATGGTGAGGTTAAGCTTCATATAGGCGTTGAGACTGCCATCCGTTAAACGTGATTATAGGTTGGTCTTAATGTTCTTTAGATGTGAGAAATACTGCTCACATGCAGACATAGAGCCAAAGATTGTCTGTACAGCAATACTCACATGCTGCAATGTGTGGTATGTGACAGGAAGTGCATTCTAAGTTTTGACAATCAGCTGGTCCGTTGGTTAAAGTTTTCTCATTTCTCCCCACTTGTGTTTGCTCGCCAACTCTGCTTGCTATCATGCAAGTCTTTCCAAATCTTCATTCAGTGACTTGAACTTATTCACCCACATGTCTGAGGCCTTCGGGTCAGCAATTTGTAGCTGAAAATCACTGATGGAGACACCGGGGATGTAACTCAGGTCAGTGCTGTCCACTGCACACTTGTGTGGATGGGTGATGAACTTAACAAGATGAGTGTGCTCACAAAATTCTCCAAAGCCCACTTTGAATGACTGCAGGAGATTAGATGTGAATCCCACTAGCTGCTGGAGATCAAGATGTTGAGCAGGGTCACTTGCTGTGCATGCATCTTTAAACTCTCCCAGTTTTTCAAAGTGTAGTAAATGACCTGTTTCAATGTCAGTGATGAAGAGTTCCAGCTTGTTTTCAAATGCAAACACTGCTTGTTGAAGGGATAAGACTGTATTTCCAATGACTTACATTTTTACATTGAGCTGGTTCAGATGTTCAGTCATGTCCACGAGATAGTAGAACTTCAGGAGCCACTCAATGTTAGCGAACTCAGGATGCTTGATGTTTTTCATTTCAAGAAAAGTCCAGATTTCGCTCAGACAAGCCACGAAATGGCTGAGCACCTTCCCTCTTGACAACCAACGCACATTGCTGTGCAGAAGCAGACCAGAGTAATTATCCCCAACTTCATCTGGCAATGTTTTAAACTGGAGATCATTTAAAGCTTGAGCAACAATAAAATTGACCACCCGAATGACCAGCAACATCACTTCACCAAGCTGCTCGCCACACATCTGAGCACAAAGCGCCTTCTGATGTAGGATGCAGTGAAAACTTAGGATGGATCTCTTTTTATGTTCACGAAGAAGCACTGCAAATCCTCTGTTTTTCCCCACCATGCACGGAGCACTATCAGTACACACTGAAATAAGTTTATCCATCGGTAGATTTTTTTCTTTAGCGAACTCAGTGAAAGACTTGAACAAGTCCTCCTCTCTTGTCTCTTTCATAGGCAAAACAGCAAGACTTTCCTCACATAGTGTGTCACCGACAGCATACCTTGCAATCACGCTACACTGGGATAAATGGCTTACGTCTGTTGACTCATCCAAAGCGAGAGAAAAGAATGATGCTGCATTTATGTCCTTCACTTGTGTTGCCTCAATTTGATTTGCCATCATGATGGTACGATCATGAACAGTTCTTGCTGACAGAAGCGTGTCTTTTATTCATTTGATTATCTTGTCTTTATCTGAAAAGTCATCAAAAAGTTCACTGGCAACATTAAGCATGAATGTTTTGGCATACTCCTCATCTGTGAATAGCTTTCCATTTCTCACAATTGCTGAAGCACCAGCAAAGCTAGCCGAATTCCAGTCACCTTGTTGGGTCTAAACACGGAGTTGCTGCTGACTAGCTTGCACTCTGCACAGTAGCTCTTGACATGCTTTCTTCCTGCTGTCCCCACTGGAAATTTCGATGCAAATGTAGTATGGCATGTGTTGAAGTGCCGCTTTATATTTGACCATTTCATCAATGCAATTTTATCATTGCATATTAGACACACTGCAGAACCTGCTCTCTCCACAAGGGCGAATTCATCTGTCCATTCCTGCTGAAAAGGACAATACTCCTCATCTTTTTTTCTTTTAGTCATCTTCTTCGTCAAAAGGGTTTCTGCAATTAGCTAGCTGACTACTTGATTAAAAGGAGGGAAGTTTACTTCCTGACCTCACAATGACCTGTGTACATTACGCATTATCCAAAAAAAATTTGGTGTTGTTCCGGAGGACAGCTGTGATTGGCTCCAGCCATCCACAACCATGAACATGAGTGGTAGGAAATAAATGGATTGTAATACATGAGAATGTTTTATATTTTTAACATTATTTTTTTTTATTAAAGATTTGTCTGTGAGCCAGATGCAGCCATCAAAAGAGCCACATTTGGCTTGTGAGCCATAGGTTCCCGACCCCTGATTTACAACAACATAGATGGACCTTGATAACATTATACTGAATAAAATAAGTAAATCAGAAAAAACTAAGAACTATATGATTCCATACATAAATGGGACATAAAAATGAGACTCAGAGACATGGACAAGAGTGTGCTGGTTACCGGGGGTGTTAGTGGGGGTAGGAGAGGGGTGTGGGGGCAGGGAAGGGCACAAAGAAAACCAGATAGAAGGTGATGGAAGACAATTGGACTTTGGGTAATGGGTATGCAACATAATCAAATATCAAAATAACCTGGAGATCTTTTCTCTGAACATATGTATGCTGATTTATCAATGTCACATGATTAGAATTAATAATGAAAAAAAAGCTCACAGGGCCTGGCAGGATCAAACACATTCAAGGCCTGTGCCACCTTGACAGCTCTCTTAGCTGCTGCAAGTTCTCCTTGTACCTGCTCAGTGCAATTCCAGCAAACCCACATCCAAATAAGGTGATATAAGGGATGCAGTAACTGAGCTAAATGGAGTATGAATGCTCGCCAATACCCCAACAGACCTAGGAATTCCTGTAACTACTTTACCATAGTGGGTACGGGGTATACTTGGATCTTATCTATAACTGTGTCAGGAATAACCTTTGTCTTACACAACCAGACAACTCCCAAGAACTTAACAGATACCCTTGTCCTTGTAATTTGCCTTCGTTGACTGCCCTTCCACATGTTTCCATATGGGATAGCAGGGTAGGGACTGCTTGCTCCAATTCTGAAAGATAGTCAATAGTTAGCATAATGTCATCTATATAATGATTCATACAAACTGCCTCTGGTTATTTCTATTTAGGCAGGTCAGCATCCACCAGCTCATGACACAATGTGGGGCTATGCAAATAGCTCTGGGGTAATACTGCAAAGGTCCATTGCCACCCTTCTCAAGTGTAAATCCAATAGCCATGGCCACCATCACAGCCGCCTGGCCCATGCAGGTTCATATTTGATTTGAACAGATGGTAATGAAACAACAAAGCCAAGAACTGGTGGACCACTAGCTTTAATCCTAGCTTGCACCTGGCGGGCAAGAAATACACACAGTAGGAAAACACTTCCCTTTCCATTCAGGGCTCTCAAAGCCACTGACTTATCCATGTTTCCTGGAATCAAAGGTTTCTAGCTCACCAGCCTTATTCACCTGTTTTCCATCTTCTTCTCTCTGCACAAACTGGCTTCCCCTTCAGCATTCTGCCATCTTGGCTGCTTCTCCTCCACTCCATGTAACCTTTCTCTGCTCTCCTCTCTAATACTAATCTCAGGAACTGAGAGAGAACAAGTTCCCGATCTGCCCCACTTTATAGTGTAGAAATCAAAACCTTTAATCCAATATACAAACAAGGAAGTCTCTGATACAAAGTCACTTATCTGAGGCATAATGGGATTCCTCATGAGAGTGTACCACCCCACATCATGCAATCAGTCAAGGGTGTGGGGAAAACTTAGTTTTAAAACTAAGCCTTAGGCTATAAGGATACTGCTTGCTTACAGCCTATTTCCCACACTCAATGCAAACTATAAGGGAGCAAACATATATATCACATTTACAAACTTATTTGACCAACACCAAGTGGAAGCAAACTGGTCTTGACTCTCTGCAGGTATATCAATAGAAAAAAAAGGCATAAGCCAAATCTACCACAAGTGGTATGTCCCCAACTCATGGCTTAACTGATCCATCAGGTTAGCTACTGTAAAGCCTGTGATCCATCAGGTTAGCTACTGTAAAGCTACTGGCATGTGCAGGTTCACATTTTATTTGGACAGACAGTAATGAAACAATGGAGCCAAGAACTGGTGGGCCATCATCTTTATCCTAGCTTGCACCTGGTGGGCAAGAAATACATACAGTGGAAAAACACTTCCCTTTCCATTCAGGGCTCTCAAAGCCACTGACTTATCTGAGTTTCCTAGAATCAAAGGTTTGTACCTTGCCAGCCTTATTCACCTTTGTTACCCATCTCCTCTCTGCACAAACTGGCTTCTCCTTCAGCACTCTGCCATCTTGGTTTCTCCTCCTCTCCTCCACGTGGCCTTTCTCTGCTCTCTTCTGCATGGGCTCCTCTGCCCCATTTTATACTGTAGATATCAAAACTTTTAATCCAATATACAAACAAGGAAGTCTCTGATACAAAGTCACTTATCTGAGGCATAATGGGATTCCTCATGAGACTGCACCACCCCACATCAGGCAACAGTCAAGAGTGTGGGGAAAAGTTTAGTTTTGAAACTAAGCCTTAGGCTATAACAACCCTGCCTGCTTACAGTCTTTCCCCACACCCAATGCAAACTATAAGCAAGCCAACATATATATCATATTTACAAACTTACTTGACCAACACCATCCTATCATCCCCTTTCCCTCTGTCCACTTTTCCTCTGGTCCTCTTGACCCCTCCTCTGTCTCAGTTCCATTCGTCAGTTCACATTGTTCCTTGGATTCCTCAAATGAGTGAGGTCATATGATATTTTTCTTTCTCTGCCTGGCTTATTTCACTTAACATAATAGTTTCCAGGTCCATCCAGTTTGTTGCAAAAGGTAATATTTCCTTCTTTTTCATGGCCCCATAGTATTCTATTGTATATATGTACCAAAGCTTTTTAATCCACTCCTCCACTGACGGACACTTGGGCTGTTTCCAGATCTTCGCTATTGTGAACAATGCTGCCATGAACATGGGGGTGCATTTCTTTTTTTGAGTCAGTGATATGGTGTTCTTGGAATATATTCCTAAAAGTGGGATGGCTGGGTCAAAAGGCAGTTTGATTTTTAATTTTTTGAGGAATCTCCATACTGTTTTCCACAGTGGCTGCACCAGTCTGCATTCCCACCGGCAGTGCAGGAGGGTTCCCTTTTCTCCACATCCTTGCCAGCACTTAGTCTGTGTTGTTTTGTTAATGAGTGCCATTCTGACTGGTGTGAGGTGATATCTCATTGTGGTTTTAATTTGCATTTCTCTAATGATTAGTGATGTTGAACATTTTTTCATCTGTCTATTGGCCGTCTGTATGTCCTCTTTGGAGAAGTCCCAGCTGTAGTTTTTAACTACAGTCCTTGTAAGTCATCTACCCCCCAAATATATTCAGGAATAGGGGATAATATACATACACCTTATGTGGCTTACGATGCAGTCTTCCTAACCCCAAGGGAATAGTTATTGGCTTCACTTGAACAGTTTGGCCCCCATACCCATCAATGGCCACTGGGGTCCCAGCAAACAATTCTGGGTTCCCATAAAGAAGGAAACATTCTGCATCTGTATCCACCAAGGCTAATACTTGCTGTACATTAGAAAGGTTCCAGCCTGACCAGGCAGTGACGCAGTGGATAGAGCATTGGACCGGGATGCAAAGGACCCAGGTTCGAGACCCCGAGGTTGCCAGCTTGAGCACGGGCTCATCTGGTTTGAGCAAAGCTCGCCAGCTTGGACCCAAGATCGCTGGCTTAGGCAAGGGGTTACTCAGTCTGATGTAGCCCCGTGGTCAAGGCACATATGGGAATGCAATCAATGAACAACTAAGGTGTCGCAACAAAAAACTAATGATTGATGCTTCTCATCTCTCTTCGTTCCTGTCTGCCTGTTCATATCTATCCCTCTCGCTGACTCTCTCTCTCTCTGTCTCTGCAAATAAATAAATAGAAGGGTTCCAGTGGCCTCCAGTCCCCACCCGTCCCTGTTAGATGGGTCCCTTGGCCTTTGCCCTATTCAAACTGGAACAGGGGGTCTTGGGGATCCTCCTCTCTCTCCTTCAGGGGTCTCCATCATATAATCTTGTAACCGTACCACACACACACCTTTTTTTTCCCCGAAGTTAGAAACAGGGAGGAACTCCCACATGCACCCAAACAGGATCCACCTGGCATGCCCACCAGGGGGCAATGCTCTGCCCATCTGGGGCATTGCTCCACTGTAGCCGGAGCCATTCTAGCACCTGAGGCAGAGACCATGGAGCCATCCTTAACACCCAGGTCAACTTTGCTCCAATGGAGCCTTGGCTGTGGGAAGAGAAGAGAGAAATAGGAAGGAGAGGTGGAAGGGGGAAGAAGCAGATGGGTGCTTCTCCTGTGTGCCCTGACCAGGGATCAAACCTGGGACTTCCACACACCGGGCCGACACTCTACTACTGAGTCAACCGGTCAGGGCCACACACCAACCATTTTATTGGTAGCTGCTGGGACCATTTGTCTCAGTGGCTGGAATCTCTGTCCTGGTTTAAGCTGCTGCCAAAGCTTCAAAAGAACCTTATTAGATTTGCCATCCAATTTCTCCCTATCTGCCCCAGCCACAATTAAATGTACCCACCCCTGTGTTTGGGTAACTTTACAAGCCCATTCCTCTTGCTCATTGGAAGGGCAGCATGGGCAGTAGCCCTCAGCTCCCCCAAATCTGTTACCATCTGTGTAATCACATTGATAGGCTGTTCCACATAGGGGCCCAGGATAGCCACTAGTGACCCAAAAAAGGCTAATGGGGCACTGCAGAGGGTAAGATCCCACATCCCGGCCATAAACACTTCCTTGTCTGGCCCACGTGACCCCGGGTAGAAAGCAGCATGTCCTTCATACGAAGGACATTTACTAATTCACTGTAGCACTGCCACCAACTCACTGCCCCAGCAAGTCCCCCACATTCTGTCAGACCATACGAATGGTGGCCATCACCCATTCTAATAGGGTATGGACTCCTAGGTTGTCATGGCAGTTCTGAAGACACTGCCTCGAGGAGAAGTGTGTGATAATGGTAGACAATTTCTCTATCTCTGTTCCAGAGAGCATGATGCCATCACCCCTATGTCCCACAACCTCAATAGTCAGGCTGCCAGCAGCTCTCTATGGATTTTTGCCTGAATTTCACCCTCAACTCCATCAGCTCTGCCTGGGTGTAGGGCCAGAGCACAGAGTGCTCCACTTCCTGTAGAGGAGGCTGTGGTTGCCCCTGTGGGACTCTTTGCTGCTGGGATTTACATTCTTGGCGACCACCAGCCAGGCTCTGAGTATGGGGATGGCAGATGCAACCCAAGCCTTGCCCTCAGAGAAGGAGGAGTTTGAAACACCTGCTCTTGCCAACTCAGAACCACTCTGCCAGCAGAAATGCTGCTCCGTCTTCCACACACCTTCAGCTCCTGTGGCTGTCGGCTCTTGGCCTGAAGCTGACTCTCAAGCTCCTGAACTTACAGTTGTTACTCTAACAGCTGTCACTGCCAACATTCAGCTTCCAGGGCAAACTGCAACTCGCAAACCCACAATTCCTTCTCCAGAGATTGCTCCAGTTCCAGCCACTGTTGGTGTTCTGCCTGTTCCTCACAATTCAAATCTCAAACCCAGTCGGCCTCCTTTTCCAGTGCTGGCTCTAGTTCATGCCATCGCTGGTTCTCAGCCTGCAGTCTGAGTTGCAATTCTCAGATCTGCAGCTCTTTCTCCAGTGACCGTTCCATCTTGTGCCATTGTTGTCGCTCTGTCCACAGATCACCCTGGAGCTTTCAACCTCTGGCCACCTCTCTCACAGAGCTCTCAGTTTCCTCTCTCAGGGCTGTAAAAAACACCCAGCCTATGACCCCCAAAAGGATAGCCATGGGGAACCAACCATACGCTGGAAAACAGTGACCTCTCCTCTACCCGACCCTTCAAGGGTGTCAATGGCTCCATACCCATCTGCTCCAAATCCTGCTGACTATGCCAGATACAATGCCAATGGCCAAGGCCAGGCAGGTCCACATTGGGTTCAGGCAGATGGTAGAGAAACTGCAGAGCTGAAAAATGTTGGGCCATTCCCATTTATTGGAGGCTCGCAAAGATAGTCAAGCAAATAAACAACAAAAAGGAAAGAGCTAATAAACAAAGGAAAATCTGCTATTCACAGTAAGGGCAAGGGAGCAAGGAAAACCACACCTCACAGTGGCAGGAGAGCGATCTGGGAGAACCACCCATAGCCTTATACAGGCTCTGCCACGTGCTCATACACCAATCAAGCAAAGTGCTTGCAGCTGGTAAACCCCAGAACAAACCTAACATAGCTGCCCCACAATGTGTTTCTGTTTAGACACCTTATTTAACACCTTATTTAATATATTGTTGATTTATTAACACTAAACTCATGGCCCAGAGCACTAACAATAAGCCTGAAGGAAGCTTATCTGGGCATGTGTTTTCTCCAGGAGGCACATCAGACAAAGCCCTCCTGTGTGTGAGAATATCAGACACCACTTCAGCACTATGCTAGGGGGAAGCGGACATTTAAAACAGCAAAATGAGTAATAAAAAGCACGAAGAATGTGAAACATATGGCATTATATATACTGTGAAAATCACGTTTGTTTTCTGTGTGAGCGGTGAAACAATAAGACTGAATATAGCCTTGTTTAACCTCTTCTGAAAATGCATGTCAGGCAAGTTAATGTTTTCTCCATTCTGCACATGTCCTGCATGCTGCAGGTATTGATTTTGGGGAGCAGTGGAGCCGCAGAGACTGTGAATAAGGAGGATCGCTGCAGGCTGCCTCACATGGTGTCCTGCACTGCTCGGCCAGTGCTGCTGCTTTTGATCCAACGGTAAAGGTACATTTTAGCAGATGTCTCATTACCAAACATGAACCTCTGGTTTTCAGTTTCTGCATAAGGTTCATACAGCGCTTTGCACACTCTTCTAATCAATGTCTGCCGTTTTTGATGCACTCATTACAAGTTCGAGAAACAACACACAGACTCCAGGGTGTCTTTTCTCCTATGGTAAATGGCAGTGTTTCCTTCATTGTTCACTAAGTGGGCACTAGGTAGGCTTTCCTTAGTCCTCAAACAGCAGTTATCTTCACATGTGGCTGGTGGATGTGACCAATCAAGTTTCATGTGATTACTTCATTTTTTTCAATCGTGATTTTGCATTCCTCTCCACATATCATTCACCTCTTCATTACCGTATTGCCCATGTATACGACGCACCTTACTTTTGGGGTCTGAAATTTGAAAAAAGAAAGTATTATATTGTTACAAATTTCTTCATAGTTTGGACTTGTGAGGCAAAAGACACACCAGATTTTATATACACTGGGCAGAGGGCTGAAACTCTTACGTGAAATCAGCCCTGAGAAACAGCACCACTGCATATTTATTGAGTTCCAAAAACCATAGCTCAGCAATTAAAACCAGAAAGTTACACAAGCCTTTTTTCCCATCCATTTCATCCCCAACCTTGCATGTCTACTGTTTCTTTTCATGAACAAGAACATAAGAAGAGTCAGAGTCTCAGAGCTTATCAATCACAGACTACATCTGGTTCTTGCAGGCATTTCTCCAAGAATCCTGTGTACATGCACTAGAGTGACCCAGGCCAGTGTCTCTCCATGGCCAACACACTCCAAGATCTCCTATGTCCAATTAACCCTTGCTCTGCAGTTAACTGCCATTTACACTGGTGCAGAGTCGTCTCCTACATATCCCCCCTTTTTCTTATTTATTTAGCCTACACTAACTTTTCTAACTACTTCTACTTATACTTAGTTGTCCCTTTCTTGCTGGTAAATCTTTTTCTAATTGGTTACAAAAAAAACCTTTGGCAACAATGGTTCTATTAAAGTTACTAAAATTTCCCCAAAACCCTACTGATTTTAGGGCTACCTTATTACTAGTATCATCAGCTGCTCAGTTTTTCTAAAGTTTCCATGGAGTCCTCCTCTCTAGGTGGCCTGGACAGTGGATGATGACCACTACAGGAGAGCAGTCTCCTGCATTCTCCAGGGGAGGGTTTGAGCCTCACTTTTATTAGTTCTTAAGTTTTCTCCTGATGGCCCCTCTTCAACTGTGCCTGTCTTAGGTTGTTCCTGCCATCAGGTATCTTACCCATCATCAACTAACCAGCCATCTTAGGGGCCAAACAGAGTTATTTATAGCCATGAGAGTGAATGAGGAGCAACGTCCTTTCTGAAATGCTTAGTTTTAGCAGCTGATGTTTCTACCTATTGAAAAACTTATAATGTGTTTCCTTTATAAATTCTAGAGCTTAATACTAGATAAAGACTACATTGCTTTCTTTTTAGCTTCCATCTTATGCAGCATAAGAGATAACATGGCAGATTGCTGCTCTATTTTGCTTTGATGCTGATTTTCTCTTCTTCTAACTATATATAATAAAAGAAATATAAAATAAATAATTAGTACAATGCCTCCTACAGTTCCTCCAAAAATCTTCAATTGTTTTAGAGGAAACAAGTTACTGATTCCATCAGAAATAGCAGTTAGTAAATTTTCTCCATCAATCAATTTCAACTGATCTTTAAAAGTAGCATCAATATGCTTTTGTAAATCTAAAGTTTCCATAGTTAAGTTTTCATGATTTAACAAATGCTTTTTAACATTTTCCCAAGGGAAATAAATAAGATTCTAAGAAATAGGGGTAACAGAAAAAGAAATTACATTCCAATCACATTTTAGCTTAATTTGTCTTTGCAGGCTAACAATTTGATCTTCTAACATAATCAGTTTGTTCTAAATCATTAACTTTAGCATTAATGTTACTATCTACACGTCATTGAGAAGTCCACGGTCGTTCAGAATCTTCATGCCATTTTTGCACAAAGTCCACAGTCTGTATGCTTTGATGTAATCCAACTCCAGACACAGCAGCCATGGTGGTTACAGCTATTAGTCCCATAATGATAGTAATGATCAGTCCAACTAGTCTCTTGGTTTGCTTCAAAGACTTAATAAGATGTTGTAACAGCATTAAAGAAGGGGAATCTTGCCACATACAATGCATCTGTACTGGAATCCAGACTCCTGTTTGGGCTCTTAAAATGTATTAGACTTTGACTATTTTTATTAAAAAGAATAAAAGAGTTAATACATGTATATAAAGCACACTTATTGCAAGTTGTAGAATAATTTTCAGTTGTCCATTTGGTTTCACCTATAATAAACATATAAGGCAATCTAACACAAGCAGATATGAAATGTGTCTCATTCTTTTTAAAGGTTAACATAGTATGATTAGAAGGATAATCTCTCTAGATTTCTACTTTCCATGCTGACATGTTTAAGTGCCATGGCTACTTTCCACAAATGATATTGTATATGACCAAATTTTATATGTGGAGCTTATATCCATGCCATATAATAGTATGATTACCTTGACTATCAACTGTAATTAAACCATTCTTTTTATGCCACCTTAAATCAGCACCCTGACCTTTTACTCAGGTGGAACCATGAGGGCCCCAATCTATGATGTTTCCATAGGAAATATTAAGTAAAACCTGAGCAGTTTCTACTCTGCAATTTTTTCAATGTACCCATTCACTTAGCTAATTAACAATTGCAGTATGACAGGGTGGTAAATCAGGCGGAAGTTCAGGACCATGTTACCTTTAAATCCGTATTCTTGTAACAAAAACAAACTTTTTTTTCTTCTCCTTTACTATTATTTTTTACAATAGAGAGCCAAACTTGAGCTATTTTAAAACAATGTGGCTCATGTCCTATACATATAGGTAATCCCTCAACTCCTGTTGTATAATTTTCTAATTTCATGCCTTCTTCCAAAGGTACTAAGGGACCTCTATCATTGAAAGGTCCTGGAAGCCAATTAGAGTCATGAACAAAAATAGGAACGGCACTATCTTCCCAATGAGCTCTACTTAATGGAGAATTAGGGATATATGCCCCAAAACTAAAATTTTCAGCTCTACTTACCAGAATTCTTACCACAGAGGTCAGCTTTTAAGTTGACCCTAACTTGATATTTTAGCCTTTTCAGTACTGGACAGCGGCACCTTTAAGGTTCTTTTTCCAAAGTTTAATGTTTCCATCTTGGCAATGGGCAGATATGGAAAGAATTTATTTCTCTTACTCATGTTGTTAGTTTAATTCTGTGAGCTGGGATCTAAAGGACTTCACTGGATTCTGCAATGACACAAGCAAACCCTCTTCCCCAATGTTATACTATACCAGGTACCCATTGATCCAATTTATTTTTATAATGCCAGGATGATTAATTTTAGAACTATTATTTTTTGTCCAATGTCTGTCTGCAGCAGTCAAATTATCTTCTCCTGTATTTAAAAAATTTAAAGTAAATAAAGCTTTATGTAACATAATTCTAGGATATAATCTCCTTCCTTCTCCCCCCTTTTGTTTAAGTAACATATTTTTTAAAGTGCGATTACTGAGCTCAATAATTGCTTGTCCTTGTGGATTATATGGAACTCCAGTAGTATGTTTAATATTCCAGAATTGTTGAAATTTAGCATAAGTATAGGCAGGACCATTGTCAGTTTTAATTGCTTTTGGAATGTGCATAACATTAAAAGCTTCAATAAGATGTTGAATGACACAATCAACCTTTTCTTCAGGCAAAGGTGTGGCCCATCGAAAGGAAGAATAAGTATCAATAGAACAGTGTACATAAGATAGTTTTCCAAAAGAAGAAGTATGAGTAACATCCATTTGCCACAGGTCATTACTGTGTAGTCCTCTAGGATTCTTTCCTCCTGGTAATGGAGGAGCATTTATGACACTGCACTGAGGACATTTTCTAACAATATTTTGAGCTTCTTGCCTGGTTATTTTAAAATTTTGCATTAAATCTTTTTATTTGTATGAGTCTCTGTATGAAATTTAGTAGCTATTTCCATTGATCCAATGAGTAACTGATCAATTTTATTATTTGTAGTAGACATAGGTCCTGGTAAAGCTGTATGAGAACGAATGTGAATTTATATAGATAGGTGAGTTTCGTTCCTATAATAATGTAAGAATGAGACGGCACTCGAACTCCAGGTGTGCAGGCTTTATTAGAGGAGAAAGACCTGCTGGGGCACTTCTCCAAAAGAAGGACCCCAAAAACAGACCAAGGCAAAATTTTATAGGGTTGGGGATAGCCCCAAGCAAGGGTGTGCTGGTATGTTCAGCTTTCTGGAATACTCTTCCTTGAGGTGACTGACTAGCTTCCTAGAATCCCTCTGTCCCAGGGGCAATTGTCCAGTAATTAAGGGTGGGGTCAGGCAGCCAAGTGGAACAGCAAAAGGGCAGTAGTAATTCCTGGTAAATTCATGTATCTATCAAATAAAAGTTGTAATTTTTGAAATAATTTGTGTAATTCAGAACCTTCATTTGAAATGTGAATAGTTTCTATAAATTTAACTGTATGTTCTACATATTGTGAATCAGTAACAATGTTAATAGGACAAGAAAAATCATTAA
Organism: Saccopteryx leptura; assembly: GCF_036850995.1. Classification (NCBI taxonomy): domain Eukaryota; kingdom Metazoa; phylum Chordata; class Mammalia; order Chiroptera; family Emballonuridae; genus Saccopteryx; species Saccopteryx leptura. Next base: position 110,174,990 of record NC_089507.1, on the reverse strand, counting down.
GAAGTAGTAATACAGCAGATAACTCTGCCTTTTGAGCTGATGTATATGGAGTCTTTATTACTTTGGTCACTGGTCCAGTATATCTAGCGATACCTAATTTATTTACATCAGTATAAAAAGTAGAAACCTTTTGAATTCGCTGAGCCAATACTTTAGTCAGCAAGATCCATTGTGTTCTTTTTAGAAATTGAATCCTTTTATTTGTAGGATAATGATTGTTTACAGTATCAAAATAGTCAGCCAATGCAATTTGCCAATCAATATTTAACTTCCGGTTGTCTGAAATCTGATTACATGTCAAAGGTATAATAATTTTATTCAGATCATTTCCAGTTAGTTGTCTTATTCTAAGTCTACTTTTAATAATTAAAGTACAGATTTTCTCTAAGTAAGTACATAATTTATTTTGAGTCGTATGTGGCAAAAATTGCCATTCTAATATCTTGTTTTCTTGCCATATGATGCCAGAAGGAGAATGTTCTGAGGAAAAAATAATTAATTGAATAGGTTGATATGTATCAATTTGATCTAATAAGCAATATGCATATTTTTTTCAATAAGTGATAACTCTTCTTTTGCCATTTCTGTTAACTGTCAAGGACTGTTTAAATCAGAATCTCCTTGAAGAATATTAAATAAATTAGTTAGTGCATAAGTAGGAATTCCTAGAGAGGGTCTCAACCAATTAATTAATAATTTTTGAAAGTCATTTGAAGTGTTTAAGGAGTCAGTTCGTAAATTGACCTTTTGAGGAATAATTCTTTGATTTTCAATTATATTCCCTAAATACGTAAAAGGACAAGATGTTTGAATTTTGTCTTCAGCTATAATTAAATCATACTGATTCAAGGCTTCAGAAGCATCTTTAAAGATGACTGAAAGTTTATTATTATTTTCACAAGCTATTAATATGTCATACATATAATGGATTATCAAAGATTGAGGATATTTCTGATGAATTTTTTCTAAAGGTTGATTTACATAATTTTGACATAATGTCAAGCTATTCAACATTCCTTGTGAAAGTAATATAAACTTAGTAAGAGTAGTTAGTTCTGCTTATTGTTATAGACCAGTGGTAGTCAGCCTGGCCCCCACTGCCCACCAGTGGGCATTCCAGCTTTCATGGTAGGTGGTAGTAAGTTGTTTTATAAAGATTTATTTTGCCAAACTTAGCAAAAATCCGACATAAAGTACTTGGTAAGTAATTATTATTATATGCTTTAACTTGCTGTAACTCTGCTTTATAAATTTTATAAAGTAAAGTTACTTCCTTACTTTATAAATCACCATTACTGTGGAACCAGTGCGCAGTTAGAATATTTTTCTACTAACAGAGATACAAAAGTGGGTGGTAGGTATAAAAAGGTTGACTACCCCTGTTAAAGACACAACAGCTAACATTGCCAGAAACAGAGTCAAGGATGTTTTTGAAGTCTTAGTCTTAATTAAAATAGTTTTTGCCTCCTGGGTAAGTTTCTTTAGTTGCCCATAAGTAGGCAGTTTAGCTTTTTGTGTTGTAGTTGCCTTTATCTTTATTTCTCTAATACCCTTTGGCTCTAGGTTTAGGGCTCATACTGAGTCTTTAATCTTCTGGAAGGCATCTACTAGTCTCCCATATTTGTAGAGATAAAAGCAAATCCTCGCCCCTATATTTTGCCTACATTGCTGTTGTAAATTAGCAAACTGTCCCTGTCTAAAAAGTTCATCTTGTGTAATATTAACAAAAGGGTTAATGTTAGCATTCTGACTAGCTTGAATATGAGCCTGATTCTCCTACTAAGACATAAATTGTAACTATTTCACTTTTGAAAGAACAGTCCAAGCTAAACTTTTCTAAAATTTTTGAGATAAAACATTCAGAGTCTGTGAAGGAGAATAGCAGTTCCTGTGCATAAGGACAGTTAGTTCTACACTGGGAGCAAACCATTTTCAACTTTTTAAATGTTTTGACAGAAATTTGGTCATAGTGAGTATAAAAACTCCTTTTCAGAAAGTTTAGACTGTAATTTAAAAAGTCGTTTCTTTAATTATTCACAAGATAAATGTTTTTCTTCATCAGAGGCCAAATGACCCTTGTTATCTTCTAACTGTAAAAAAAATCTTAGAGCTTTGTTAGGGACTTTGCCCTAAGCCTTGCAGTTTAGTGACTACTGCTTAAGTGGGCTAGGAAGAAAACTAATGTTGCTTAGTAATAACAGATACAGATGCATTAGCTTCTATATCTAAAAGTCTTTTGTATTGTTGTTTATTTCAGGGTATCAGAGGAGCTAAATTCCTACTTTCCTTGAGGCCCCTTTTGCAGGATATGCCTGACAAGTAGCTAACCGCCTGAAGCAGCAGCTTGAGATAGATTCTTGAAATGACTTAATTTTGCTTAATTCCTTTGTTTTACATATCTGAGAATATCTTTACACACAAACAAGACAATTTTCAGTACAGAAACACAAGTATAACATATAACTTTGATTAATCTTAATACTTGAATTATTACTGGACTTCTAACTTTGAATATACCTTATAATGCATTAATAAAATTAGCAAGTCTTAAGTATTCATATTCTATTCAATTTAAATTTAAATGAGTGCTCCTTACAATTTCTAATTTTTAAAACAAAAAATATATGGATGAAACTATTTTTCCATATAAGAGCCGGCATTTCTAATTTTTGCATGCAAGAACCTAATTCAGGCCTTAAAAACACATTTTAGACAACATTAAACAAAAACTAAACAGAAACTAGATTCAGACAAATCAGATGAACTAGAGAGAAACTCGAGATTTCAGAGCACAGTCAGACTAGAAAGATGCCTGCCTGATTTTAATCAGGGAATTTTCTGACAGAGGGACTGATGATGGATGGGACTAAATAAAATTTCCCCAAGAAAATTTTCTTGGCAGCTGCTGGGATATTTTCTATAGTCAGATCCAACACATGTCCCCTGCCTCAGTTTCCAGGCAAAAAATAAGAAAGAAACAAAATGATAGCTTAGAGGATCATAACCAAAACACCAAAGAAAATCAGTACTTTTTTCATTATTACAAAGACTGGAGAATTCTAAGGACTTTGTGATTCTTCTGTATGTCCTCATTCTAAATGAGTTTGTACCAATTGATGTAATGCTTCAAACTTCTCTCCTTTTAACAGTTACTGCTCTACCTATATCAATATCAGACTTTACCTGATGAGTTGGAGGTCATGAGGATTCAGAATCAGACTGTAATGGCTGCAAAGCTAAAGAAATTAAATTACAAAGACACCAAACAGAAAAATGAATAGGGTCTCCTTGTTGATGATCATGCTGTAAAACTCTCATTACTTGGTTCCAGGTTTTTAAACTTAAATCAGACTTTCCTTGTGGCTGAAACCAGTAACAATGCTTTCTTATATTTTTAATTAACAACTTAATATTTTTACTATTTACAGTTACACCATAACCCTGTAATTATGTTTGCAGTAATTTAAAGTATTTTGGGGACTCCGTTGAGGAATTGGCATGAGAATTCCCCATCAATCTGCCTCCTGAACATTTACCTACAGAACAGTCTTATACCCCCTTTGGTCTGATGGTCCCAAGACTGCAACCTCTGACCTCTTCGAGCCCCAGTGTCATGGGATTGTGCCCCACGTTGGGTGCCAGTTGTTACGAATTTCTTCACGGTTCGAACTCGCGAGGCAAAAGACACCAGATTTTATATACACTGGGCAGAGGAATGAAACTCTTCTGCAGAATCAGCCCCAAGAAACAGCACCACTGCATATTTATTGAGTTTCAAAAACCATAGCTCAGCAATTAAAACCAGAAAGTTACACAAGCCTTTTTCCCCATCTGTTTCATTCCCAACCCTGCATGTCTACTGTTTCTTTTCATGAACAAGGACACAAGAAAAGTAAGAGTCTCAGAGCTTATCAATCACAAAGTACATCTGGTTCTTGCAGGCATTCCTCCAAGAATCCTGTGTACATGCACTTGAGTAATCCAGGCCAGTGTCTCTCCATGGCCAACACACTCCAAGATCTCCTGACTCCAATTAACCCTTGCTCTGCAGTTAATTGCCATTTATACTGGTGCAGAGTTGTCTCCTACATTACATAAAGTTATTGAACTCAAGTTTTATTCATCATAAAATTCATACAACTCATCACTGTCAAAACTCCCATCCATTAGCTTGTCCTCATCTGTCTAATGACAAATCACTGTCTTCATATATTGTCTCATCCTTAGTTCCATTTATGGCATTTGAAATGCCACACTTCTTAAATGACTTGACAACAATCTCAATCTTGATATTATCCCAGGATCTTTTCACCCAAGTACAAACTTCTTCTATAGTTGGTTTTTTCACTCTTCTTGCTGGTGTCAAATTCTCCCAGATTTCATCAGTGGTTCCATTTGTCTCTCATGGTAGCTTTGAAGGGCTTATTAATGCTGATATCAAGTGGTTGGAACTGGGATCTCAAGACTCCAGATATGATGGCAAGTTTTGTCTTTCACTTCGCAGCAATCTTCTTTGTGTTTTTTGTTATGTGTGCCCTGAACTGATCAAGCACCAATAGGGTAGGTTTGTGTAAAAGCCCACCTGTTCTCCTTCTCCAAACTTCCTTAAACCATATCTCTATCCCATCCTGATTCATCCAACCCTTGTCATGAACATGGACAATCACTCCTTGAAGAACTTCTTCTTTTGGCATTGTTTTGCATTTGAAAATCAGCATAGGCCTGACCAGGTGGTGGTGCAGTGGGTAGAGCATTGAACTGGGACATGGAGGACACAAGTTCTTAACCCCAAGGTCACAGGCTTGAGTGCGGGCTCATCCAGCTTGAGTGTGGGCTCACCAGCTTGAACGCAGGGTCACTGGCTTGAGCCCAAAGGTCGCTGGCTTGAAGTCCAAGGTCACTGGCTTGAGCAATAGGTCACTCACTCTGCTTCAGCCCCCCAGTCAAGGCACATATGAGAAAGCAATCAATGAACAACTAAGGAGACTAAGGAATCGCAATGAAGAATTGATGCTTCTCATCTCTCTCCCTTTCTTTCTGTCTGTCTGTCTGTCTCTCTCTCTCTCTCTCTCTCTCTCTCTCTCTCTGTCACACACAAAGAAAATCAGGATTGGAGGCAGCTTGGTTCCATTGGCACAACCAGCTAGAACAACTATATAATGGCTCTTTTCATGTCCACTGTCTTCACAGTTACAGTTTTCACCCCTTCTTATCAACAATTCTGTTACTTGGGACATCAAATTGAAGGGGGACTTTGTCCATATTTGCAGTCTGTCCTAACTCAAACTGATGTGTCTTCTGACATTGAATGACAAAACAATGAAATTCAAGAATCTTCTGCTCACAGCTTTCAGGCATCCTTTGGGCAAGTCTGGTGCATGTACGCATGCTTAGTCCATTCTGTTTCATGAACCTGAAGCACCTATTGTGTCCTCCTTTGAAATCAGTAACTTCTTTTTCATCAGCAATTCTTCCTTGCCACATACTGAACCATCTTTGTGGACACAAGAATTCCAATTGCCCTTCGCTCTTTAATCCATATCTTCAATTCCCTCTCTAAATCAGGCCATTTTGTTGACTTGCCTCTCATGGCCTTCTTCTGCCATGGTACTTTCACTAGGGTTTCTTCTTCCTGTAGCCAGTCTTGGATTGATTTCTCAGTTGGAGGAGGACCAAACTTACATTCTGCAGCATGATTTCCATTCACTTTTGAAAACTGTCTTACTTTATTGTATTTTATTTATTTTACTTATTTTTTTACAGGGACAGAGAGAGAGATAGATAGGGACAGACAGACAGGAACAGAGAGAGATGAGAAGCATCAATCATCAGTTTTTTTGGTTGCGACGCCTTAGTTGTTCATTGATTGCTTTCTCATATGTGCCTTGACCGCGGGCCTTCAGCAGACCGAGTAACCCCTTGTTCAAGCCAGCGACCTTGGGTCCAAGCTGGTGAGCTTTTTGCTCAAGCCAATGAGCCCATGCTCAAGCTGGTGACCTTGGGGGTCTCGAACCCTGGTTCTTCTGCATCTTAGTCCAACACTCTATCCACTGCACCATTACGTGGTCAGGCACTTTTATTTTATTTTATTTTTCCAAAGTTAGAAATGAGGAGGCTGTCAGACAGACTCACACATGAGCCCAGTCAGGTTCTACCTGGCATGCCCACCAGGGGCCGATGCTCTGCCCATCTGGGGCATAGCTCTGTAGCAGCCAGAGCCATCCTAGCACCTGAGGTGGTGGCCATGGAGTCGTCCTCAGTGCACTGGCCAACTTTGCTCCAATGGAGCCTTGATTGCAGGAGGGGAAGAGAGAGATAGAGAGGAAGGAGAGGGGGAGGGGTAGAGAAGCAGATGGGCACTTCTCCTGTGTGCCCTAACTGGGAATTGAACCTGGGAATTCCACACGCCAGGTCAATGCTCTACAGCTGAGCCAACCAGCCAGGGCCTGGGTCACTTTTAACTTGAATTCAGCATTGTACAAAAATATTTTCTGAGTCATTTCTGGGCAGAACGTGGCAAAATGTAACCTACCATAATATACTGGTAAAAAGTGCAAAACAATGAGCACAAAGACAAGCATGAAAAAGCAGGAAATGCAAGTAAACAAATCTACAACCTCTGTATAAGATGCACCCAGTGTTTAGACCCCAGATTTTTCAGAAAAGGGTGCATCTTATACATGGAAAAATATGGTGTTTCCTGTACATTAAAGTGTAACTGTCTCTAATAGTCCTCCCTATTTCTCATTTTCTGCTTTGATCTTCTTTGACTTGGGAATGAAGCAGCCATAAACCTGGTGCTAATTGTCTAAAAATAGTTCTGAATAAAAACAGAGTGAATTAGATCTGAATGAAGGTTTTGAGAGACTATAAAGTACACAAACTTTATTATTGTTTCACTTATATTTTACTGTTTAGAGACCTTTTTTCCCTCCTTTGGTTACCTTTGAGTCTCAGCTGTTGATTAGTTAGTTGATGGCTTGATATGTGAAGTTTGCTAAACGTAGGAATCTTATGAAAACAGATAACCCAACACTGTAGCTTCCTCTTTCAGAGAACCTTATTACTATAGTAAAGGGGATAGAATGTTTTAGGGCAGGGTATGTAATAACAAATCCCCTGAACCTTCAAATATTTGCATTTTTTTCCTGTTTCTTAATGGTAATATGATTCTTGCCTTTGTCAACAACTTAATAATTAATTCTTTGTAAGTTTCTAGAGCACACAAATCAGGGTGAGATTTGAATCCTAGTGCTGACGTGTACTAGCTGAGTGACCTGTCTGATTCTGTTTTCTTACATTTAAAAGCTTATTTTGCTTAACATTAATACATATTTTGTAATTGCCTACATGACATTTTTAGCAATTATTTTGAGTATTAAGTGGAAACATTTATCTGGCACACAGTAAGTATTGAAATAATGACTGGTATTGTAGAAGATAATGTGAAATTTGAGACTTGCATATGTATTGTGGGGTTTTATGGAACAAAAAAAGACAATTTAAAATTTTATTTTTATAGAATTATTTTTTTTTTAGTGAGAAAGAGACAGATACAGATAGAAAGGTGGAGAGATGAGAAGACTCATAGGTACAGCACTTCAGTTGTTTATTGATTGCTTCTCATACGTGCCTTGAGCCAGTGACCCCTTGCTCAAGCCAGCAACCTTGGCCTCAAGCCAGCAACCATGGGACCATGTTAATGATCCCACACTCAAGCCAGAGACCTCAGGGTTTTGAACCTGGGTCCTCAGAGTCCTAGGCCGACAACGCTCTATCTACTGCACCACTGCTGGTTAGACTACAGAATTATTCTTTGTGTAAAAAAATTTGGAAAACACAAAGGGAATTTTTAAAAAATGCTCTGTAATTTCATTACTCAGGAAAGGTCTCTGTTAATATTTTATTGTCTATCATTCTAGTCTTTTATATATATATGCAATTACTACTGTATTTGCTTTATAGACTCTCAATCCTTAAAATAACCTTGCATGGCGTGGTCATGTCTCGGTTTTACTAATAAGGGAAACGAGGTTGAGAGAGGTTAAGATCAAGTTGCAAAGTGTTAGAGGTATTCATAATCAGGACTAATTCCCCATTGGAATGAGATGGAGCTCCCCTCCTTGCCTAATTGAAAGCAGTTCTCTCCAGAATCCGTTTACCATAATTTTGTAAGATGCTGATCAAGATTTAACTTGTAGTTTTTGGTTAAGAAGGTGGAATTGGTTTGGGCTGAATATACTTTTTCATGGGTTTCTTTTTGTTTTTTGGGGGTTTTTGTATTTTTCGAAGTTGGAAACGGGGAGGCAGTAAGACAGGCTCCCACATGTACCTGACCTGGATCCACCCGGCAAGCCCACTAGGGGGCAATGCTCGGCCCATCTAGGGGGTTACTCTGTTGCAACTGGAGCCATTTCAGCACCTGAGGCCGAGGCCATGGAGCCGTTCTCAGTGCCCAGCGTCAACTTTGCTCCAATGGAGCCTTGGCCGTGGGAGGGGAAGAGAGAGACAGAGAGGAAGGAGAGGGGGAGGGGTAGAAGCAGATGGGCACTTCTGTGTGCCTGGCCAAGAATCAAACCTGGGACTTCCATGCACCAGGCCATTGCTCTACCACTGAGCTAACCTGCCAGGGCTCACTGGTTGCTTCTTGTACGTGCTCTGACCGGGGATTGAACTGCAACCTTGGTGTGTTCAAATGATGCTACAACCAACTGAGCCACCCGGGTCAGGGTGCAGAAAACACTTTTTAAAACCAAACCAAACTATAATAATAACTCTTTAGTTAGATCTGCCTTTTTTTTCAGAAACTATCCGTTACAGAATTTGAAAAAAAAAAGTTTAAGTAATCTTTTTATTGAAGTATAAAAAAGACATTTTATTAAATCATTTTTTCTGCACCTGTCACTAGACGACACTATAACAACACAGCCTGAAGATGAAAGCAGAGACCCATGTAGTGGTGCAGCCTAAGAATCTGAAGAGTAAGATATTAGCTGAGTGACATTTCCCACCTAGTGTTTAAAAAATTCTGTCAGTGAACTGCTGAAGTTCTAATAAAGACATGAATTAACATGAGATACTTAACAATGCATGCTAACTTCAGACTAAAGTAATACGTTCTTGTTTGACCTGTACTGTGATAGTCAAAGAATGTGCAACAAGAGACAATACAGTATCTCAGTGCTGACAATACTGGGAAGTCGTTCTAAGGGGCCATATGAGGAGGGTGGTCACTGAAACCCAGAGAGGGTAACCGTACGGAGACAGCCACTAGGAGAAGATACAGCCTTGGGGGAAGAGTGCAGGCATGACGACTCCACTGGCTGGAACCCAGGGAAATAAGTACCCTAAACTCATTCTTCTCCTGTCTACAAAATGCCTTTCCGTCTCTCTCACTACCTGCCCCAATCAGAAGCCAGAAGGCAGGGAGCCTGTCAATGATGTTCATGAAAGCCAGGTTTCTGGGACATAGGACAAGGTGAAGAACGGTGGAGAGGGCATCTCGAGAGGCAAATGGCCATCTGATGTCAATTTCACCAGTTCATCCTTCCCTTCTTTACTGACAAGTAAAGAACGCCCAAGATGTGAACGTTTTCTTTTTTCTTTTTTTTTTTTTGAACGTTTTCAAGAGAGGTCTTGAAATGACTGAATTAGTGCTCACTTTAGCAGCACATACACTAAGAAACTGGAACAATACAGAGATTAGCATGGATCCCGTGCAAGGATGACACACAAATTTGTGAAGTGTTCCATTAAAAAAAAAAAAAGAATAGGCCCTGGCTGGTTGGCTCAGTGGTAGAGCGTCGGCCTGTCGTGCAGGAGTCCCGGGTTTGATTCCCAGCCAGGACACACAGGAGAGACGCCCATCTGCTTCTCCACCCCTCCCCCTCTCCTTCCTCTCTGTCTCTCTCTTCCCCTCCAGCAGCCAAGGCTCCATTGGAGCAAAGTTGGCCCGGGCGCTGAGGATGGCTCCATAGCCTCTGCCTCAGGTGCTAGAATGGCTCTGGATGCAACAGAGCAACGCCCCAGAGGGGCAGAGCATCGCCCCCTGGTGGGCATGCCGGGTGGATCCCGGTCGGGCGAATGAGGGAGTATGTCTGACTGCCTCCCCATTTCCAACTCCAGAAAAAAAAGGGAGGGGGAAGAAAAATAAATGACTGAATCATAAAGTCTCTAAATAATCAAGCACTTCTTATAATCTGTATACAAGAAGCTTTATACTCATATCTGGGCCAACAGCTACATTTGTATTTGGCAGAATGAGCAAAGTCTTTGAAGTTACTTATTACCATCAATTAAATCTCACCCTAACTGGTAAGCTATACAAATTTTCTTTGTTCTGCGTGGTGAGAAAATCCTCCCTGTTGTGTGTTTCATTTTTGTCAGAAAGGAAATACTTCAAAAAAATTCAGTTTAAATTCCACAGAGGTTTGAATAAAATTAAAAGATGAAGTCATTTTGTAGTAAAATAAACCCTTGAATTGTTTTCTATCATATTTCATAAAATAGATATTTCTTGACAATACTTCTAAGTAAAAAATATTTTTTCTGCACATTACAAGATTCCACTAAAATGATGTCCAAGAACAAGAAAGATTAATCAATAATGACAAGGTCAGAATAGTGGCTACTTCTGATGAGAGGAGGAGAATTCAGGCTGGGAAGAGGCATGAAGGAAACTTCTGAGGCCCTGCTAGAAATGTTCTATACCTAGATTTGTTTTACATCTTGATATATGTATTGAATATATTACACATTTCAAGAATCATTGAACTCTACAATTAAGATTAGTACACTTCACACACTACACTGTTGGTATAGTCTATCTCAATTTAAAAGAAATAATTATTCCTAATTATTCCATTAAATGACTTTTGCAATTACCTCCACAGCAAATACCTTAACATAGAAAAGGTTTGGGTTTATACATTTACCTGGGACCAGCAAACTGGTCCTCAAGCCCCTGCCTCTTCCATAAATGAGGCTTTACCTGGAACACTGCCATAGGCTGCTGTTGACTGCAGCTGCAGGGTGAGTAGTTGCAACAGAGACCAATGATCCTTCAAGAAAAGGTCTGTCAACACCAGGATTAAACATCAAATAATATATTTATTTAAAAAATTGTTGATCCTGGCTGGTTGGCTCAGTGGTAGAGCATCAGCCTGACATGTGGATATACCAGGTTTGATTCCTGGTCAGGGCACACAGGAGAAGCACCCATCTGCTTCTCCACCCCTCCCCCTCTCACTTCTCTCTTCTCATCTCCTGCAGCCATGGCTCCATTGGAGCAAGTTGGCCCCAGGCACTGAGGTTGGTTCCATGGCCTCTGCCTCAGGAGCTAAAAAATGGCTCCAGTTGCAATGGAACAAGAGCCCCAGATGGGCAGAGCATCACCCCTAGTGGGCTTGCCTAGTGGATCCTGGTCAGGGTGCATGTGGGAGTCTGTCTCTGCCTTCTGGTCCTCTCACTAAAAAAATTTTTTTTTAAAAATTGTTTTCCATTGGTTTGAGAGAGGCGAGGGGAAGGAAGGGGGTAAAGGGGGTTGAGAGAGAAATAACTCGTTTCACTTAGTTGTTCCATTTAGTTGTGTACTCACTGATTGCTTGTCATATGTGCCTTGACTAGGGGTTGAACTCTCAACCTCTGGTACACTGGGTTGATGCTTTATCCACTGTGCCACCTGGCCAGGGCCTCAAATAAACTGTCCCTTTTTCTAGGATAATTCAAATCAACCTCACCTAAATACCAAAGTAACAGGAAAATTCATAAGACAGCTTAGAAAATTAGTTAACTGTAAGTAAGAATTTCATAAAACTCTAACATGGGAGGTTAGAGTTCTTTTGCCTTGAGCTGCACTATCGGTTTAATGAAACACACCACACATTTTATTTGGCCTTACACAGTGTTAATTTTTTTTAATTTGGTGCTGATACTTTAACAACAGGAGTGTGTACTTTAAAAAATAAAAAATAAAATAAAAATAAATAAAATAAGATAAAAATCAAGGTTTTGGTTGCTCATACAGAAGAAAAGAAGATGGAGCAACATTGCAATAATATTCCTGGGAAGGTAACAGTGAGCTCCAGTGACTCCAACAACACAACACTGCGATAATATTCCCGGGAAGGGAACAGCGAGCTCCAGTGACTCCAACAACACTGCAGCTAAGCATTGCCTGACACTTAACATGTGCTTGCACCATCCACTTTTCTCACAGCACAGCAGAGCACATGAAATACTGCTGCTGTTGGTGCCTGCATGGAAAGTAGGCAAACAAAAGACAGCACAGGTCAGGCGTTCCTTAACACTCAGCTCACTTGTTACCTGACTGTTGTGGGCATGCAAATTACAAATTTAGTTTTAATCAATGGCATCTGGAGAAATGGCAGAAAAGAATCAGAGATCTCTAAGGGCAAGAAGGGCCAGAAAAGGCAATAGTTAACTCAATGCTTGCAAACATCAAGTGGGAGGGCTCTCCCCCACACATTCCAAAGTGGCCCTATTCCTATCTCGTGTAATTCTTCCTGGTAAGAAGACTCTTCATGCTATTTTTGCAATCTTTGTGAGTCTATATTTATTTCAAAATAAAAATTTTTAAAAATGCATCTCCTCATACTGATTAGAAATCTGTCTTCCTTTCTGTACCTTAATCAGTCCATAACCATATATGACAAGTTTAATCCATCTTACACCAGAAAACTCTTCCATTATCTACAACTCTCAGAGTCTCCTTCCTTTCTCAAGGACTCACCTGTCGTATTCCTTTCTCAAGGACTCACCTGTCGTATTCCTTCAATCAGCAAATATTCATTGAGCACCCACCATAAGTGTAGTTCATTCTAAACTCTGGGGTGTAACAGTGAACTATGCTCTTGCCTTGTGGAACCAACACTAAATTATTATGTCTAATAATGTAACATAAGCTATCACTAGACTTTCCAGTGGCCCTATCAATTACTAATTTTATTACACTATAGTCCACTAAATTCTTTAATTTTTTTCTCTTATACATTGCTCAGATGTATGCCCAAACAAGTAGGTTATTGGATCCCAATTTTTTTATGGTCATCCTTGTTAAATGTCATATTTTTAGAATCTTCCCTTTTCTTCAGACTGTCAAGAACTTCTAGAATTTTAGTTTCCTGTCTACCTTAGCACACACCTTATCTCTTATATTTTCTTGTCTATATATATCTGATAAATATACCTCTCTGTATAAAAGGACAGTACTGAGGTCACTAAGAACCTATGACATATGTCACTAGCATGCACCCAAGTAGACACAGATTCATTATTCTGTACCCCATGGCTTCCCTCACTCAACAAACTATGAGCCACTTGATTGTATTGTGATGTCTATATATGGTCACCAAAATATAATTGGGTTTAGGTCAAACAGCTTCCCAAAGTTCAGATATAGTCAGTTCACTGATTTTCCCTAATCATCTTGGGGAAATATAGAGAATTTTTCAAAATGAGAAGGTAACAGTTAAAAGGGATGAAAACTGAGGGAGGATAGTTTACTATGTAGTTGCAAATATAAACCAGAGAGCTTTAAAAAGAAATACTAGGGGCCCTGGCCGGTTGGCTCAGCGGTAGAGCGTCGGCCTGGCGTGCGGGGGACCCGGGTTCGATTCCCGGCCAGAGCACATGGGAGAGGCGCCCATTTGCTTCTCCACCCCCACCCACTCCTTCCTCTCTGTCTCTCTCTTCCCCTCCCGCAGCCAAGGCTCCGTTGGAGCAAAGATGGCCCGGGCGCTGGAGATGGCTCCTTGGCCTCTGCCCCAGGCGCTAGAGTGGCTCTGGTCGCGGCAGGGCGACGCCACGGAGGGGCAGAGTATCACCCCCTGGTGGGCAGAGCGTTGCCCCTGGTGGGCGCGCCGGGTGGATCCCGGTCGGGCGTATGCAGGAGTCTGTCTGACTGTCTCTCCTCGTTTCCAGCTTCAGAAAAAAAATACAAAAAAAAAAAAAAGAAAGAAATACTAGGTATACTTTTAAAAAGAAAATCAGTGTATGGGGGGGTAACATTATTTAAAAAAGAAATGCTCTTTAAGACAATTGATCAAATTATATACTCTGTACATACTGTAGCTCTGACCAGGGTACAGCTGAACACACTAAGCAAATTCAATAATTGAAAACTGTTTACTATTATTAAAACCAAAGAACTTTTAGCCCTGGCCGGTTGGCTCAGTGGTAGAGCATCGGCCTGGCATGTGGAAGTCCCGGGTTCAATTCCTGGCCAGGGCACACAGGAGAGGCGCCCATCTGCTTCTCCACCCCTCCCCTTCTCCTTCCTCTCTGTCTCTCTCTTCCCCTCCCGCAGCCGAGGCTCCATTGGAGCAAAAGATGGCCCGGGCGCTGGGGATGGCTCCTTGGCCTCTGCCCCAGGCGCTAGAGTGGCTCTGGTCGCAACAGAGCCACGCCCCGGATGGGCAGAGCATCGCCCCCTGGTGGGCGCATGCAGGAGTCTGTCTGACTGCCTCCCCGTTTCCAGCTTCAGAAAATAAAAAATAAAAAGAATAAAAAAACCCAAAGAACTTTTTTTCCTAACTAAAAGCTTTTTGCCTCTTAATATAGTCATGATATTTTTAAAAAATGGAAATGTTCTGCCAAGGCCAGGTTGTTCAGTGGATAAAGTGTCATCATGGTGCACCAAGGTCACATGTTCAATTTCAGGTCAGGACATGTTTGAGAAGCAGTCAGGAAGTGCACACTACATGGAACAACCAAGTGGAACAGCAAGTTGGGGCTTTTCTTTCTCTCCTTCGCTCTCTCTCTCTCTCTCTCTCCTTTCCTCCCTCCCATTTCCTCCCCCTCCCTCTCAAATCAATGAAAAATTTTTTAAAAAAAAGGAGGCCCTGGCTGGTTGGCTCTGTGGTAGAGCATCGGCCTGGCATGCAGGAGTCCCGGGTTCGATTCCCGGCCAGGGCACACAGAAGTGCCCATCTGCTTCTCCACCCCTCCCCTTCTCCTTCCTCTCTGTCTCTCTCTTCCCCTCCTGCAGCCAAGGCTCCATTGAAGCAAAGTTGGCCCGAGTGCTGAGAATGGCTCTGTGGCCTCTGCCTCAGGCGCTAGAATGGCTCTGGTTGCAACAGAGCGACGCCCCAGATGGGCAGAGCATCGCCCCCTGGTGGGCGTGCCGGGTGGATCCCGGTCGGGCACATGCGGGAGTCTGTCTGATTGCATCCCCATTTCCAGCTTCGGAAAAATACCAAAAATAAATAAAATAAATAAATAAATAAAATAAAATAAAAAAAGTAAATGTCCTAACATTTCCATAAGTATGTTTGAACTCTATAAATTCTACAATTTATATCGAGTCAGGTTGAAATCATTTTTTAAATGCTAATATATGTGAATGAAACATAAGCATAATAAATTAACATTTATCACTTGGAATTGAAATATAAACAAAAAGAGAATTCATGGATATGATAATAACTGTTCTCTGGCACAAAATATAAAAGCACTTTATGCATTTTCAGTGAAATTTAAATTTTAAGTAAACTTTCAGAATACCATCTTCAAGCTTTAGAATTTAACATCCAACAAAAGTCATTATCCAGACACAACCTGGGATTCTTGATAATTTGTCAAAAGCTAAGAATAAAGTTGATTTTTCCCACTAAGAAGAAAAATTTAACAGTAACAGTGCACTTAAATTCATGTGAGGTATAAACAACTAAGAAAATAAACTATAAACACTTTAGAGCTATTTGTGTAGAGAAGTGTTATAAGTTACTTTAAAATTATGTTTATTAAAACCAAATTTTTACCATTCATACCTTGATCCTAGGTGTCAAGTCTACCTTAAAAGTAACAAAACAACAGGCCTGACCTGTGGTAGCGCAGTAGATAAAGCATTGACCTGGAAATGCTGAGGTCGCCGGTTCAAAACCCTGGGCTTGCCTGGTCAAGGCACATATGGGAGTTGATGCTTCCAGCTCCTCCCCACCTTCTCTCTCTGTCTCTCTCTCCCTCTCTGTCTCTCTCTCTCTCCCTTCTCTCTCCTCTCTAAAATGAATAAATAAAATTTAAAAAAAAAGTAACAAAACAACAAAAGTAACAAAACTAGATTTACTGCAAAATATTCCCAATTTGCTGTTCTTTAATAAGCTCCCAAAGGAAACTGGAATAGTCTTATTTCAATGCTAAGGTAGAGCATACATAACCCTTCACACTGTCTTGTATCGTACACAAAATTTAAAGTTTTTATTTTATTCAGTGAAGATGTCTTAAACACAAGTATTTATAAGTACTGACTGGACTTACAGTCTATCATGCTGTCATATTTACAGTATTTCTTCTGCTCTCAAAATACAGAGTTTTAGACTTGTTTCCTTCCAAGCTGCTAATCTGAATATATTTTCGCTGTTTCATCATTTAAAACACGGGCAACATGCTTGGAGAAAATCTTTTCTCTCCAGTTCTGGCATGGATACCAACCACAGTGACACCAATGGGCCATCTCAAGATAAGCATCATTAGCCTAAAAAAAGAAGAAGAAGGAAAAAAAGATTAAGATCAGAAAAACGAAAGTATTGTGTTGTTCCAATTTTTTATTTCAAGTGTTTCACAGCTCTTGATGTAATTTTCATCCATCTCTTAGGCGTGCTGAAAACATTACCATTCCCCTTATTCAAACAAAAGAAATTAAAATATTGCCCTGCCTAGCACCACAAATGTATATGGAAAAACAAAAACCAAAGCTAACCTTGTGAGAAAAAAATACAAGCATTCCTCGTCAGCCTTTATGCACTGAAAATACATTCATTTCAGATCTAAAATTACCAAGCAGGTAATTTGATGTACTGACAGTACCTCTAGTTTCGATCTCCTTTCTCCACAGGTGGTCACACAGAAGACAGAGACTATATCAGTGGTCTGCAAACCCCAGCTCCCGAGCCACATGCACTCTTTGGTCCCTTGAGTGTGGCTCTACCGGAAAATACCACGTGCTGGTGTGCAGGTGCAAGTAAGCGGGGATGCCGGTCCCACAGATAGGGATTCGCAGGACTGGGGAGGCGCGCCCAATTCATGCACGAGTTGAGCAAGCGTGTGGCTCCCATTCCTCCTCCCCTCCCCTTCCTCCGCCCCTTCCCCTCTCCCCTCCCCTCTCCTTCCTCCGCCCCTTCCCCTCTCCCCTCCCCTCTCCTTCCTCCGCCCCTTCCCCTCTCCCCTCCCCTCTCCTTCCTCCGTCCCTTCCCCTCTCCCCTCCCTGTCCTCTGTTCCCCCCTCCCATCCCCTCCCCTTTCCCTTCCCCTTCCTCCTCTCCTTTTCTTTCTCCTTTCTGAGGTAATCACAGCCTCAGCTTTCACACTCTTAACTTCTCAGGTGGAGAAAACAAGGCCCAGAGAGGTAGGGAATCACAAAAGACCTTCTGCTTCTTTCCAGTGGTTGGCAAACCCCGGCTGGCGAGCCACATGCGGCTCTTTGGCCCCTTGAGTGTGGCTCTACCAGATAACGCCACGTGCGAGCGCGCAGGTACACAGGTATGTCGGTAGAATAGGCGAGGGGGAGACCTGTCTGCCCCAGGATGCGCAGCGCGGGGGAGGCGCGCGCGGTTCGGGCATGAGTTGAGTGAGCGTGTGGCTCCAGCCGTGGTTTGCCGATCTCTGAACTATATTGTTTCACAATCCAACCTGAAACATTGTCCATCCCCGCACAGCAGTCAGATTCTGAAAGCAGTGGGGACTCTGCAGGCCCGGACGATTGCACAGGGCCCACGGCAGATGCCTGAACAGATTAAATGCTGGCCCTTGAGTCAAACAGCTAAATGTTGAATTCAGTTCACTTTGACCTCCCCAAACCTCCCACCTGCCAAGAACCTAAAATAAAAGCAACAAAAATGTAAAGACAAATGAGGACAAATGGCTCATTTTCTAAACCAAGCCTAGCAACTAGTAAGGAAAAGAAAAAACAAAATAGAAAGCAAGGAAATTGTAAAAAGCTCCCAAAGGTTTCAGAGAAGCCTATATACCCAGGCTTCAAACAGATTTTAATTATTTTTAAAAATCAAACTCTTATGTGTTTGATATACAGAGATGATTTTTAAAAACAATCGGGTCCTACAAGTAGGTTAACTAAAAGATTGTTTCTATCCTAAAGATAAATTTGAACTTAATCTACTCAGTTTGTTAAAGCTTGATTTTAAGAGGGCATATACTCATTTTTGTTGATTCCCATGTATTCAAATTTTAATACTGGATTATTAACTGATGAAATTTCCAATATTTAGTTTCCCTAAATTTCCAAAGAAAACCCCCAAATCGGTCATTAAAGTTTCTTGGTACTTTTCTTAGTTTACAGAAAATAATCTTTCACCTGATTCTCATACATGAGAATGAGAAACGTAACAAGAGGAAAAGCAAGTGATCTGAATTCCTTCTGCAGTGATGGTGACCTAGCCACCCACCCCAATGCTGTCCTTAGTAAGCAGCATGCAGCTAACAGAAACTCCAAGAATAAAATGTATGGCCATAGAACAGAAACACCTTCTTTGATGAAACAACTGGCTCTCATAAAGAGGGCGTAAAAACAATACTTTAGCCTCATCAGCATGAGGCTCTGATCACGGAGACCACCCAGTCACCCAGGAATGCCAGCAGCCCCTTCTCCTGGGTATACTCAGAGCACAGAAATAGCAATGTCATTCCCACCTCTCTGTTAGAGCCCTGCCTACTGTTCTGGAACTGTCACTGAAATTCTCTACCTCTTCTCTCTTGGGAGGCACAGCCACCAGAAGGCCCCCTCCTCATCCTCAGCTTATGGCCCACCAAGCAGTGTCCGATTTCCATCCCCTCTAGCAACTGACAGCTGTCCACTTGACCCGTTCTAAACCGCCCCAGCAGCTTGGACACCAGAGCTCGTTCCCCAGGCTGTCTCCTTCCAGGGCCCTTTCAGGAGGAAGACACTGAGCACGGGGCAAGTCTTCCCCTATAAGGTGTCAGATCACAGACCTGAAATGGGAAAGATGAATGCCCGCAGCCTCACCCGGAACATTTCCTCAAAGAAGCAAGTATAAAGTGTGGTCACACTCCACTGCACAATTAGTACAACAGTACAGCTATATTATGAATAAAGTAGAAGTTTATAGCTACACAACATTTCTCTATGGGACAATTTGTTCCAAACAATAACCAGCAATCAACAAATTCTGATTCAGCCCAATTCATGAAGTGAACATTGCTTATATACAGTTCATGATTGAAGAATCTTTACACCTATCTTAAAAAATATCTAAAAATACAGTGTGGTCTGAAGTTTAATATTGAATGTACCACAGTAAAGCTGACAATACATAAGAAAAGTTTTGTTTTGTTTTTTACTAACTCATTTTACTTTTATTCTTAAGTCTCCTAAATAAAGCACTCCAACAATAAATTAACATATTATGTACACAACCTACACAGGCAAATAACCGTAATTCTGATGCATAGCTTGGTAACGTACCTTCACATACTCTCTGCAACATGAATTTAATAATATCGTTATGGATTCTTTAATATTAGCAAGAAGATTCTGGAAAAGAAAAAAAAAGCATAATTAATTTTGGAATCTAATGTGTGTAATGACAGACTGCATTTATTCTAATTGTATATATTCCATTTTTAAAAATTAATTTATAAAAGCTTTCGGAGAAACCTCACCCTTTTTCGTAGCTTTCTGAAAAGGGGTCTGAGATAGGACTCTGTTTCTGAGTAGCACTGTTCAATTCACCCTGCATACTGCGCTTCACATAATCTTCTCTTGCGTTCAGTTCTTTTTTTTTTTTTTTTCTTTTCTGAAGCTGGAAACGGGGAGAGACAGACTCCCGCATGCGCCCAACCAGGATCCACCCGGCACGCCCACCAGGGGCGACGCTCTGCCCACCAGGGGGCGATGCTCTGCCCCTCCGGGGCGTCGCTGTGCCGCGACCAGAGTCACTCTAGCGCCTGGGGCAGAGGCCAAGGAGCCATCCCCAGCACCCGGGCCATCTTTGCTCCAATGGAGCCTTGGCTGCGGGAGGGGAAGAGAGAGACAGAGAGGAAGGAGGGGGTGGGGGTGGAGAAGCAAATGGGCGCTTCTCCTGTGTGTCCTGGCCGGGAATCGAACCCGGGTCCCCCACACGCCAGGCCGACGCTCTACCGCTGAGCCAACCTGCCGGTCAGGGCTGCGTTCAGTTCTTAAGCCCAAACACCGAGAAGGAACTGTTGAAGAAGGGGTAAATTCAGACTACAATGCCATCCAGTGGTTGAACATGTTTGAAAGTTCCATAACATACAAAACAATATACTATGATCCTTAGATTAATTTCTCAACTGATTCCAATATCATCCACTAATTATTTAAATAGTCAACTATACCTGCTTATTCTGTCATGTGTTTTAAAAATATTTTTAATATTTTTTATTTATTGGTTTTAGAGAAAGATGAAGAGATGGATTGCAGGGTGGGGGCAGAAAAGGTGAGAGAGAAAGAGAGAGAGAGGGGAAGATGGAGGGAGAGGAAGAGGAAGGGAGAGGGAAAGGGAAAAGGAAAGGGGGGAGAGACAGACAGATTTGTTGTCCTTATTTATGCAGTCATTGGTTGACTCTTGAAGCACATGCCCTGGCAGGAGATCAAACCTGCAACTTTGGCATATTAGGACAGTGCTTAACCAACTGACCTACCTGACCAGAGCCTGTCATGTATGTTTTGAAGTAGCGTTTTTGGCAATTCGCAAACTTACTCTATTCTAAAAATATATCTAGCTTAAAGATAATCCATGTCCCCTAAAAAAGAATTACCAAATTACATGAATAACTACTTGATAAAAACATTTACTTTTATTTCTATTACATAAAATTCACCCCACTTAGATTACCAGCCATAATACCATATATTCTGTGATATTCATTCAATCTCCCAAGTATGTGTTATAGTATTTGTCTATACTGCAAAATTAACATTCCACTTTTGCAGTAGAGACAATAATTCAATTAAAAATTCCCACTAAAGTGCCTAACTAAAGGAGAAGGAAAGAAAAGAAGGAAGAGAAATAAAAGAAACGCTGACCCATACCCTCTCCCAACCCCACCCCGGAAAACGACCACCGGGCCCCTTGGATTCGGTTCCCCTGTCCAAAGAGCACCCTTCTAGAGGCAGACAGACGGGGAAGGCTGAGGAGAACATGCCCCCCCCCCAGTGCAGTCCCTGTGCCATCCTATGTAAGAAGAGATGTCACTCCAGGAGAAAATTCTAGTTCATAACTAGTTCCGTGCCCCATCTAGTTCCACATCATCTCCTGAATGGATTCAGAATCCTGATGACTAATATGCTGTTCTTAAACTCTAAATGCAAGTAAAAGCATCTTGCATTTCAGTCTCGTGGCCAGAACACAAATAATTTGTAAATACATGCTGAAATGAACCTGGGATTTGCCCACACTCTACCTAAACTGCTGAAGACAGGACTGCCGAGAAGAAAGGTGGAATGAGCATTTCACAGCACAAATAAGCAGCTCTCCGCAGAGCTGCGAGAATGAACAGTCCCTGAAAGGTCATTGATGTGTCTGCTTTTATCACTGCTAATGTCTTCCTACCTCCTTCCTTTCCTTATGTCATCACCTCTCTCAGAGCTACTAGCACTCTCCCCGCACGGCACTCCTTCCCAGAGGTTGTAAATAAATATAGAAGAACTCCCCAAACTTCGTGCTCACTCCACTGCTGTAATTCTTTCCTTTGTGTTAACATTAATAAGTCAGCTTTAAAGAAAGTGCCACGAGGAGCATAAATATACACGGTCTTCGATTAACCCGTGTCCGAGTGCACAGCAGTATCCCCAACAGTGTGCATGCAGAAGGGCTTCCTGAGCTTTCCTCCCCAATCCTTAGCCCTTGACAACACCACATATAAAAACCAATCAAAATGCCCTCCTGTCTTAGCCTAAAAGTACCTACCTTAAGGAATTTGGTGACTATTCATTGCTTTGTGTGCCCATCACTTAAAGTCAAACCACTTTTTGTCATCATA
Organism: Saccopteryx leptura; assembly: GCF_036850995.1. Lineage (NCBI taxonomy): Eukaryota > Metazoa > Chordata > Mammalia > Chiroptera > Emballonuridae > Saccopteryx > Saccopteryx leptura. The sequence continues at coordinate 110,152,995 of NC_089507.1, read as the reverse complement.
TATTTGGCCCTCTTTACTCCCCTTCCCACCATCTCCTCCTCCCTCTGGAAACCACTTCACTTCTGTCTATGAGTTGTGAGTGAAATCATATATTTCTTAACTTTCCTAATTTACTTATTTCACTTAGCATAATATTCTCTGTACTTCATTCAGGACAATGCTCTAACCAACCAAGCTATCTGGCCAGGGCCACATAATATTCTCAAGGTCCATCCATGGTGTCCCAAATGACAATGCAGGGGATCATTGGGTTACAACAGTCTCAACATACGACGTTTTGAGTTACTATGCTAACTCCTATAAAAACTTAAAAAATTGAGATATGAATGTTTTGACTTATGCCATTAGCATCATACTTACATAATATGTGGGCAAACTAGTTTCGTTGCACTTGGTAGAAGAATATGCAGTACAGTGTACAGTATATTTAAGTCCTTTTCCTTTTTCTGCAGCTTAGTTGTGTCTTTATGTTCTAGATTATTTTACAACTGTGTTAAGATAGGTAAGTGATTTAGACTAGGGTGTGTTTCGACTTACACCAAAATTCAGGTTAAGTCACTGTCATAGGAACAGAACTGTGTCGTAATCCGAGGACCCCCTGTACTTTATCATTTCTTATGACTGAGTAGTATTGCATTGTATATATGTATCACATTTTCTCTATCCAATCCTCTATCGAGGATTACTTTAGTTCTTTCCATGTCGTAACTACCATGAATAATGCTGCAATGAATATGGGGTACATGCCTTTACATACAAATGTTTTCATGTTTTTCAGGTAGATACCCAGTAGAGAGGTTGCTGGGTCATATGGCATCTCTATTCTTTTTTGAGGAACCACCATACTGTTTTCCATTGTGGCTCTACCATTTTGCATTCCCACCAGCAGTGAATGAGAGTTTTTCTCCACAACCTCCCCAATACTTGCTATTACCTGTCTTGATAATAGCCAATCTAATAGGTGTGAGGTGGAATTTTACTTCTCTAATAGCTAGCAAAGATGAGCATCTTTTCATATATTTGTTTGCTATTTGTCTTCATGAGAAATTTTTAATTGGATTGTTTGTTTGTTTTTGAGCTTTATGAGTTCTTTACATTTTTTTTCCTTCTTTTCCAAGTGAGATGAGGGGAGATAGAAAGACAGACTCTGGTATGTGCCCTGACCAAGATCCAGCCAGAAACTCCTGTCTGGGGCCGATGCTCTGCCCATCTGGGGCCATGCTCACAACCAAGCTATTTTTAGCACCTGAGGCTAAGGCTCCACAGAGCCATCTGTTGTATTTTTTTTGGTTGAAGTTGAGCTCCTTTTTACTGACTGGCTAACTGGCTTGGACCACCACAGACATGGCGCTTTTCTGTGGTGTGGGGGGAGAAGCAAGGAGGGAGAGAGGGGGGGGGGAAAGGAGCAGAAAGCTGCTTCCACTCACACCACATGTGCAGAAGCTCTCTCAGTCCAGCCACCTTCTCCCAGCACTCGCTTGCTCTCCCCAACATTTTCTTATTATTTTACAAAAATGAGGTCCCTTTATGTGCTGTTTTATAACTTTGTTATAGAGAAATAATGACATAAAGCTCCTAGAACTGTGCTTCGCACCTCAGGAGCACTCCAGGATGTATTTCCATGCAGCTGTGTGGAGCTCCACTGCCTGCCTTTTAATAATTTCCGGGTGTGCCATCGCATGGTCGCAGCATCATTCTGTTACCCACCTGTTATGGCTGTCCAACTTTCAAATTGAAACTGTACACACTCCCATTATCATACTTTATTCTGAGAACACAGTTGAAAATGGATGTGTTGTACTTACCTGTAGATGTCAGATAATATATGTTCTTATAATTAGGATGTTGTTTTGTTGTTAAGGTATTTTAGCATTAAATGTTCTTATCTCAAATTAAAATTACCATTGGTTTTTCACTAGAGCTTCTATTTTAGGTTTTTGTGGTTCTTGTGTCTTTAAGATATAAGATATGTCCTCTAGATATAAAAGAAATTCTTATCTTAGGTGATAAATCAAAAGATTGCATTAGGTCTGTTGGTCAAATAACACTGAGGAACAATTTTTTTTCAATTTCTGTTGCATGATGTTTTAGAACTGTTTCTATATATTTCTGCATTGATGATTCCAAATCTGAAGTCCACTTTTTGATGCATGCTCCAGTTTTTGTGCAATTTTAATTTATTTTTGTTACAGTTAATGGCATGCATTGGTTTTTAAATTGGAGTTAAAGGGCAATGACTCTTGGATTGAACATAACCACAAGGCAATTAATGTTTTACTAACATCACTTTTTCATAATTGTAGTTGTTTTTAAATGTAAAAAATTATTATCTGATAAAAACACCCTCTTGTTTTAAGATTAAATCATGGCTTCTTTGAGTAGGCGTAAATGTAAGAATAGTCCTGACACCTTCTGTTATATATGTGGCTGTTACACACATCAACATCAAAGGCGCAATATTTCATCATTTGTGACACATGCATATATTGCCTATTTTTAAGTTCCCCTTGGTGATCAAGACAAGAATTGGGCTCCTCATATTGTGTGTCATGATTGTGAGGAAATGCTTCATGACTGGACAAAAGGAAAATACAAAGGAATGCCTTTTGGTATTCCCATGGTTTGGCATGAACCTAAGGACCACAGCAGTGATTGTTATTTCTGTCTGATCCATACGAAGGGCATCGGCAAGAAAAAATGGCATATGATCGCATATCCTAATATTCCTTCAGCAATACGACCTATCTCACACTCTAAGACACTCCCAGTTCCAGTTTTCAATGGTTTTATTTCTTCTAAGGATGAAGAAAGTGAACATGGTGATCAAGTGTATTTTGATAAGATGCATGAGGAAATGGTTGTAGAATCTGAAGGGTCTTCTTCTGATGTCGAGCAATCATTAATCCCTCAGCAGTTTAGCCAACCCGAATTGAATGACTTAGTAAAAGATTTGGGCCTATCAAAGAAAGCAGCTGAGTTATTAGCCTCCAGGCTTCAAGAAAAGAATGTACTTCACCAGTCAGCTAAAGTATTCCATTTCAGGAAGCATGAACAAATTTTTCTGGATTTTTTTTCCAAAGACAAACACTTTCTTTAAGTCATGATATCAGTAGTCTTCTCAGCCAGCTAGGTGTTAACATTTACAGTCCAACAGAATGGTGGCTATTTCTTGATAGCTCTAAACAGAGTCTGAAATGTGTTCTCCTACACAATAGTAATGTTTATGCAGTGGTTCCAATTGGTTATTCAACTCATCTGTGAGAATATTATAATGACATAAAAATTGTCCTCAACTTTCTGAAGTATGAGGAGCATAACTGGGTCATTTGTGTGGATCTTAAAATGGTAAATTTCCTACTAGGACAACAGAGAGGTTTCATTAAGTATCCTTGCTTTCTGTGTTTGTGGGATAGCTGAGCTCGGGAGAAACACTGGACACAGAAGGAGTGGCCGAAACACGAAGCTCTGGAAGTAGGGATGCAAAATATTGTGAAAGAACCTGTAGTTAATCGAGACAGGATCATTTTTCCCCCACTTCATATCAAACTTGGCTTAATGAAGCAGTTTTTTTCAGGCTTTGAATAGAGAAAGTGAATGCTTTCAACATATTATTTCTGCTTTTCCTGCCTTGTCTTTCGAGAAGGTGAAAGCACGTGTATTCGATGGACCTCAAATTTGAACCCTCATACGTGACAAAGAATTTGCCAGGAAGATAAATAAAGAGGAGAAAGCAGCATGGTAGTTTTTTGTGGCAGTTACAAAGAACTTCCTTGGCAACAAAAAAGCAGAAGACTGTGAACTTCTGGTTCAAAGGATGCTGTTGGCTTTCCACGACATTAGATATAACATTGAGCATTAAGATTCACTTCCTGAACAGTCACCTTGATAAGTTTCCTGAAAATCTTGGAGCTGTTTGTGATTAGCAGACTACTGCTGGAGAATCAAATGAGATTGTCCTCAACAAGTACACAAATGCAAGAGCTACAAACACAAATTTTTGCCTGAATAGAATTTAAATAAGTTTTGTACAAATTTTATGATTAAAATAAGTGTTTTAATATGTTCTATTTCAAAATCATAGACAAATTCTGATGCAATCATATCTTTTAGTATATTAATGTATTTACTGCATTATATAAATTATTATATTTTCACAAAGATGTGCCCAAGAAGACAGTCTACTTCATTATGTTAAATTTATGTTGAAAATTGTACAATAAGATGAAAACCTAAAATCTTGAATTGCAAAAGAACTGTAGCTTACAGAGAAAAACTAAGGTCAGATTTGAGATCAGCACACTCAAATTAGGTAAGAACAAGTGTTTTTGTGGATGCAACATAAAATTGTTCCCCAGCGTAAGTTTTTAAATATGATATATATGTTTGCTCGCTTATAGTGTGCATTGGATGTGGGGGAACAGGCTGTAAGCAGGCAGGATCCTTATAGCCTAAGGCTTAGTTTTTTTGTTTGTTTGTTTTTTGTTTTTGTTTGGTTTTTTTTTGTATTTTTATGAAGCTGGAAACGGGGAGAGACAGTCAGACAGACTCCCGCATGCGCCCGACCGGGATCCACCCGGGACGCCCACCAGGGGTGAAGCTCTGCCCACCAGGGGGCGATGCTCTGCCCCTCCGGGGCATCGCTCTGCTGTGACCAGAGCCACTCTAGCGCCTGGGGCAGAGGCCAAGGAGCCATCCCTAGCACCCGGGCCATCTTTGCTCCAATGGAGCCTCGCTGCAGGAAGGGAAGAGAGAGACAGAGAGGAAGGAGGGGGTGGGGGTGGAGAAGCAAATGGGCGCTTCTCCTGTGTGCCCTGGCCGGGAATCGAACCCGGGTCCCCCGCACTCCAGGCCAATGCTCTACCACTGAGCCAACCGGCCAGGGCACCTAAGGCTTAGTTTTAAGACTACGCATTTCCCACCCTTTTTGATGTGGGGTGGTGCACTCTCATGAGGGATCCCATTATGCCTCGGATAAGTGACTTTGTATCAGAGACTTCCTTGTTTGTATAATGGATTAAAGGTTTTGATTTCTACACTATAAAATGAGGCAGACTGGGACCTTGCTCTCTTTCCGTTCCTGAGATTAGCATTAGGGAGGAGAGCAGAGAAAGGCCACATGGAGGAGAGGAGAAGCAGCCAAGATGGCGGAGTGCTGAAAGAGAAGCCAGTTTGTGCAGTTTGTGCAGAGAGAAGGAGATGGGGAACAGAGGTGAATAAGGCTGGTGAGGTAGAAAACTTTGATTCTAGGAAACTCGGATGAGTCAGTGGCTTTGGGAGCCCTTAATGGAAAGGGAAGTGCTTTCCCACTGTGTGTATTTCTTGCCCGCCAGGTGCAAGCTAGGATTAAAGCTAATGGCTCACCAGTTCTTGGCTCTGTTGTTTCATTACCGTCTGTCCAAATCAGATGTGAACCTGAATGGGCCAGGCAGCTGTGATGGTGGCTGGGGCTACTGGCTTTACAAGATCAAATCTTAGAAAGTATAAGAAAATCGGGAGAAATTTACCTGGCTTGAGGTACACTGAAAGAGATGTTTGTTGCGCTCCATTCCAGATGCTGGATGGTGACATACAAGACAAAGCCCCTTGCTACTTTTAAAAGAATTAATGCTTCTCAATTTAACTGTCTTTAACCAATTTTCAGGTTTTAACAATTTTGTGTATTTTTATACTTGTTTTTGCCATGGAGAGAATTTGCTGACCTTTTCATGACACCATAGCTGGAAGGTTTTGGACTCTGAAGTGCTTTTTAAAATATGTAAATGTGGTTCTTGCTTAAGCAGCACATACGCTAAAATATGTAAATAGTGGGTCATAAAATTCCCAGTTCTCTGTTGTTTTCACTGCCCCTGTGGTCCTATACTTGTTTTGTTTTATTAATTTAAATTACTTACCTAACCCTTGAAGGTATTTGAGCTTATAAATTATGGCCCATAGAGGTGACACCTAGATTAATTTTCTAAATGCAATGTAATATGTAAATAGTGCTAATCATTCAACAAATATCTGCCTTATTCAAAGGACTGTATGACAGATCTTCAGATAAAAATGCATTCAAGAGAAGGCCCTTCAAGGTACTTTAAGTCCTGGGGTAACTGAGGAGGAAGGATGTAAAGAGGTAAGTAGGGAATGCAGTGGCTGGAGTCTACAATAAGCTAGGAAAGACAAGAATGATTTCTTAAGTTTATGACATACAGATGCTTTACATGTTTTGGAAGTTTTCTTTCAATTACTAAAGAGTATATATCGTAGGTACTTTTACTTAAATATAATCACAGGGAATTAACCCACCTTCACTGAATAAAATTGCTTCAGTGAAGAGAATATTAGGTATACTGTCCCAGTAGATCCTGAGCGATACATCAATCAGGTGTCCCCGATTCGACTTCCCTGCACAGTGGGACACTCCTGCTTAACAGCAGGGATGGCAGCCTCTTCAAGACTACTCTTGAGGCAGCTATGAGGATTCTACTTATCAGTACCGAGACCAACTGCCACCAGAGGACAACAAATTAGTTGCAAGAATCACACAGGCAGTTTATTACTCACAAATCCTTATGGTGTGCCTGGGTACAGTTTAAGGGGGCCCCGTTGGCATGCTCCTCTAGGCTGTCCTTGGTCAGAGGAGCATGGAGACAGTTCATGTTCAACATTGGAGTCTGAACAACTACCACAGCAAGTGGGGCCCTTGGTTTTAGTACCTTTTTCTGGCATATGTCTTCTAACAGGTGTCAATCTATGGCAGGGGTTGGGAACCTTTTTGGCTGAAAGAGCCATGAACGCCACCTATTTTAAAATGTAATTCCACCTGACCTGTGGTGGCGCAGTGGATTATGCGTCAACCTGGAATGCTGAGGTCGCTGGTTCAAAACTCTAGACTTGCCTGGTCAAGGCACATATGGGAGTTGATGCTTCCTGCTCCTCCCTCCTTCTCTCTCTCTCTCTCTCTCTCTCTCTCTCTCTCTCTCTCTGTCACTCTTCTCTAAAATGAATAAATAAAAATAATTTAAAAAAATAAAAATAAAATAAAATGTAATTCCGTGAGAGCCATACAATGACCCATGTATATTATGCATTATCCAATAAAAATTTGGTGTTGTCTGGAGGACAGCTGTGATTGGCTCCAGCCACCCGCAACCATGAACATGAGTGATAGGAAATAAATGGATTGTGATACATGAAAATGTTTTATATTTTTAACATTTTTTTTATTAAAGATTTGTCTGTGAGCCAGATGCAACCATCAAAAGAGCCACATCTGGCTCGTGAGCCATAGGTTCCTGACCCCTGATCTATGGGATTATCACATCAAACCATGTTTTGGGGAGTTCCTAGCAGGGAGCCTTTTTTTATGTTAATCTACAGAATTGTCACATCAGACCACTTTTTATCTATATATAACTTTACACACACACTAACTGGGCCCTGTGCTAAAGGCATTGTCTGCCTATCATATCTGTACACACTAGATTAGCTCCCACCCAGAGGGTGTAGCCTTATTCACTTCCCTTCTTAGCTTTTAATATTATAGCCTAAATTATTTCTATATATGTTCTATATTTTTCTATATTCCTATATATTTAATTACTATAACATTATATTACTGTAACATGAATGGAGAAGGAATACACACAAAATGTTAAATATAATCACAGGGAATAACCCACCTTGGATGTCCAAGTCAGGCTTCTAAAGGGAAGACAGGAAAAAGAGTTCAAGACAAGCTTCAAATTCTTACATCTGGTGTTGGCTGCTGTTGACTTCTTGGCCTTTTTTAATTTTAGAGAGAGAAGAAGGGAAAAAGAGAGAAAGACAGTGTAAAGCCAGTACCATGGCCACCATCACAGCCACCTGGCCCATGCTGGTTCTCATTTGATTCGGACAGATAGTAATGCAACAACGGAGCCAAAAACTGGTGGGCCATTAGCTTTAATCCTAGCTTGCACATGACAGGTAAGAAATACAGTGGGAAAACACTTCCCTTTCCATTCAGGGCTCCCAAAGCGACTGACTCATCTGAGTTTCCTAGAATCAAAGTTTTCTACCTCACCAGCCTTATTCACTTCTGTTCCCTGTTACATCCCAGCAGACAGACTACAGCAGACCCAAAGTAAATTTTAAAAGTTTTATTGCAAACCTGCACAGGGACTGCAGGTAACCCATGCAGGGGAACACTGCAGCCCCGCAAACCTGCGCAGGGACTGCAGGCAACCCACGCAAGGGAACACTGCAGCCCCGAGCTTCTAAAATGGCTCCTTTTTATAGGGTGGCTATCTAGGCTGAGCAAGCATTATACAGAAGCAGATGTGGCAGTTAGCTATTGGCTAGGAGGTCACGTGCAGCATAGCAACAAGGAGGGGATATAGCTCAGTGGAGAATTTCAAACATAAACTTCTGATAAGGGTCTCTGACTCATCTGAACTCTTTGTTCTCGGCCTCACAGGGGCCCTATCAGCACTCCCTGTTCCTTCAATAGTTACACTCTTGGCAGCCCCAGCATATCAGCACTCCCTGAATCTAACATTCCCCCATCTCTTTTGGGCATAAATCAAACCCTGATTCTTCATCAGTGGGGAAAATAGTATAAGGCTGGGGCTCATGAGAATTTTCTACTTTAGCTGTAGCTATAAGCTAATTGGGTCAGGGGTCCTCCCTAGTGTGTGCTGGCACGCTGATAGTGTGCCCTTAGTACTACAAACTTTATGGACTAATTTCTTTCTGCCTTGCATTTTTCTTCTCTGTACTAACTTCTTACAACTTGCACAAACCTTCTGCAACTTACATAAACCTTCAACTTTCATGAACTTTCTTTACTATTCATATATAACCAGCTTTCACAATAACTTACTTTTTCCTTTTTTTTCAAAAGTATTTCTATACCTTATACCTTCTATTATTAAAACTATACAATTCCTTTCTAGTCAGAACTTTTGATTTAAAAATCTTTAACCTTTAGTGACAATTAAGTTGACTTTCTTTTTATCCTAGTTTCCTTTTTTCCTAAAGCCTGATTAAAAGAGTCCTTAGTTTTTTTCTCTAGGCATTAGCCATGCATGGACTAGTTAACTTCTGGTTTGTGGCTGAAGCAGGGCATGCTGTCCTTCTCACGGTCAGCTTACAAGGGTTGGCGGGGTCAGTCTTCGCTGTCCACAAAGGTGTCTCTTCTGGGACTGCAAGCTTTAGCCGGCTGCGGTGGACTCAGGCGGGTATGCCTTCTACCTTGGCAGTAGTGGGGATGGTCAGGATCATGGTGTGTGGACCTGTCTATGTGGGAATCAGTCCTTGGGTGGTGTACTGCTAGAAGTGCCTCTTGGACAGTCTTTGAACAGTTTGCTGAGTAACCTATAAAACCTGTAAGTACTTAGGAAAGGGTGTTACATTTCTACACTTTGCAGTTAGAGTTTAAGTCCTAGTGACCACTGCTTCTAGCTGGAATTAGCAGCAGGTCCCAGCCTATAATAGGCATGGGGCATTGAGATAAGAGAAATAAAAGGATACTAAACATTAAATAAAGCAATAAAATCAGACTGTCAATACCCACAGTAGAGATCTTTGAGGGATAAATAAAACTTAAATATTCAAGCAAGGCATAGTAGATGGCCCTTGTGTTTACAAGAAATGAGATTAGCTTATTTGCTACTTGGAAGAAATACCTTAGGCTCGTGAACAATGTCCTTGGGCCTTCAGTGGCAATTCCCAGCATGCTGGGCAAGGTCATGTCACAGGTAGCTGGAGCAGAGCTAGAAGAGACTGAACCCTCCCTCCATGGAGCAAGGGGGCAGCTTACCTTCTCATGTCCCTCTTTCCACAGCACAGGTGTGTCAACCGGTGGGGCCAGGAAGCCTGGCAGGCTTCAGTTCAATGACCTTTCTTTCCACTCTGGAGCAGGGCCTTGATGAAATGCGATGAAGCCCCTTAGGGTGCTGGAGCCAAAAGTTGGTATTTCCTGACTTCTTTTGGGCCTTATTTGCCTTTTCTGTTACTTTCTTGGTCATTATAGACCTTAAAAGCCACGCTCAGAAGATCTCACTGAGGGGCTTGACTAAGAGAGCAAAATTTGGAATCCTGTATTTAAAGAAGCCTATTAGACCAAGGAAAGAAAAGATTTGATCTGTGGTGGTAAGTGGTTGGAGACTGCGGAGGGTCTGAAATCAGGTGGAGGTTCAGGATTATGTCTCTAGAGTTCTTTCTACCTATTATGTTAAGAATTCTTCTATTAAGCCAATCAATAGTAATATTTGTTACTCTGGGTTTTGTGGCCTAACATTTAACAATTACTGAATTATTAATTATCACCTAATATTTAAACTAAAATTTTAACATCACAGGCTATGAAATAGCAAATAAAAAGGAGAATTTACAAAAGATTGTTGAAATAACATATACATTTCTAACATATAAAATGTTTTTTACAACAACAGATCCTTGGTACAAAAAGGAAGTCTTTGTATTTGACAGATTATACAATTTTATAATTTTCTTTATTTTTTTTAAATTTTTTTTTAATAATTTTATTTTTTTTAATGGGGTGACATCAATAAATTAGGATACATATATTCAAAGATAACAAGTCCAGGTTATCTTGTCGTTCAATTATGTTGCATACCCATCACCCAAAGTCAGGTTGTCCTCTGTCACCTTCTATCTTGTTTTCTATGTGCCCCTCCCCCTCCCCCTTTCCCTCTCCCTTTCCCCCTCCCCCCCGTAACCACCACACTCATATCAATGTCTCTTAGTTTCACTTTTATGTCCCACCTACGTATGGAATAATGCAGTTCCTGGTTTTTTCTGATTTACTTATTTCGCTTCGTATCATGTTATCAAGATCCCACCATTTTGCTGTAAATGATCCGATGTCATCATTTCTTATGGCTGAGTAGTACTCCATAGTGTATATTTGCCACATCTTCTTTATCCAGTCATCTATTGACGGGCTTTTTGGTTGTTTCCATGTCCTGGCCACTGTGAACAATGCTGCAATGAACATGGGGCTGCATGTGTCTTTACATATCAATGTTTCTGAATTTTGGGGGTATATATCCAGTAGAGGGATTGCTGGGTCATAAGGTAGTTCTATTTTCAGTTTTTTGAGGAACCACCATACTTTCTCCCATAATGGTTGTACTACTTTACATTCCCACCAACAGTGGATGAGGGTTCCTTTTTCTCCACAGCCTCTCCAACATTTGCTATTACCTGTCTTGCTAATAATAGCTAATCGAACAGGTGTGAGGTGGTATCTCATTGCAGTTTTGATTTGCATTTCTCTAATAACTAAAGAAGATGAGCATCTTTTCATATATCTGTTGGCCATTTGTACTTCCTCCTGGGAGAAGTGTCTGTTCATGTCCTCTTCCCATTTTTTTATTGGATTGTTTGTTTGTTTGTTGTTGAGTTTTATGAGTTCTTTGTATATTTTGGATATTAGGCCCTTATCTGAGCTGTTGTTTGAAAATATCATTTCCCATTTAGTTGGCTTTCTGTTTATTTTGTTATCAGTTTCTCTTGCTGAGCAAAAACTTCTTAGTCTGATGTAGTCCCATTCATTAATTTTTGCCTTCACTTCTCTTGCCATTGGAGTCAAATTCATAAAATGCTCTTTAAAACCCAGGTCCATGAGTTGAGTACCTATGTCTTCTTTTATGTACTTTATTGTTTCAGGTCTTATGTTTAGATCTTTGATCCATTTTGAGTTAATTTTAGTACAGGGGGACAAACTGTAGTCCAGTTTCATTCTTTTGCATGTGGCTTTCCAGTTTTCCCAGCACCATTTATTGAAGAGGCTTTCTTTTCTCCATTGTATGTTCTTGGCCCCTTTATCAAAAATTATTTGACTATATATATGTGGTTTTATTTCTGGACTTTCTATTCTGTTCCATTGGTCTGAGTGTCTACTTTTCTGCCAATACCATGCTGTTTTGATTGTCGTGGCCCTATAATATAGTTTGAAGTCAGGTTATTGTAATGCCCCCAGCTTCATTCTTTTTCTTTAGGATTGCTTTGGCTATTCGGGGTTTTTTATACTTCCATATAAATCTGATCATTTTTTGCTCTATTTCTTTAAAAAAAAGTCATTGGAAGTTTGATGGGAATTGCATTAAATTTGTATATTGCTTTGGGTAATATAGCCATCTTGATTATATTTATTCTTCCTAGCCAAGAACAAGGTATATTCCTCCATCTCATTATATCTTTTTTGATTTCCCTTAACAATGTTTTATAGTTTTCATTATATATGTCCTTTACATTCTTTGTTATGTTTATTCCTAAGTATTTTTTTTTGTTGTTGTTGCAATCGTGAAGGGGATTATTCTTTTGAGTTCGTTCTCAATTGTTTCATTGTTGGCATATAGAAAGGCTATTGACTTCTGTATGTTAATTTTGTATCCTGCGACCTTACTGTATTGGCTTATTGTTTCTAGTAGTCTTTTTGTGGATTCTTTGGGGTTTTCGATGTATAGGATCATATCATCTGCAAAAAGTGATACCTTTACTTCTTCTTTTCCAATATGGATGCCTTTTATTTCTTTGTCTTGTCTGATTGCTCTGGCTAGAACCTCTAGTACCACATTAAATAAGAGTGGAGAGAGTGGACAACCCTGTCTTGTTCCTGATTTAAGGGGGAAAGCCTTCAGTTTAGTGCCATTTAATATGATGTTAGCTGATGGTTTATCATATATGGCCTTTATCATGTTGAGATATTTTCCTTCTATACCCATTTTGTTGAGAGTCTTAAACATAAAATTGTGTTGTATTTTATCAAAAGCCTTTTCTGCGTCTATTGATAAGATCATGTGGTTTTTGTTCTTTGTTTTGTTGATATGGTGTATTACGTTAACCGTTTTACGTATGTTGAACCATCCTTGAGATTCTGGGATGAATCCTATTTGATCATGATGTATTATTTTTTTAATATGTTGTTGTATTCGATTTGCTAGTATTTTGTTTAGTATTTTAGCATCTGTATTCATTAGAGATATTGGTCTGTAGTTTTCTTTTTTTGTGCCATCCTTGCCTGGTTTTGGTATGAGGGTTATGTTGGCCTCATAAAATGTGTTTGGAAGTATTGCTTCTTCTTCAATTTTTTGGAAGACTTTCAGTAGAATAGGAACCAAGTCTTCTTTGAATGTTTGATAAAATTCGCTGGTATAGCCGTCAGGGCCTGGACTTTTATTTTTGGGGAGGTTTTTAATGGTTTTTTCTATTTCTTCTCTACTGATAGGTCTGTTTAGGCTTTCTGCTTCTTCTTGACTCAGTCTAGGAAGGTTGTATTGTTCTAGGAATTTATCCATTTCTTCTAGGTTGTTGAATTTAGTGGCATAAAGTTTTTCATAGTATTCTACAATAATTCTTTGTATATCTACGGTGACCGTGGTGATTTCTCCTCTTTCATTTTGGATTTTGTTTATGTGAGTTCTTTCTCTTTTTTCCTTGGTAAGTCTTGCCAAGGGTTTGTCAATTTTGTTGATCTTTTCAAAGAACCAGCTCCTTGTTCTATTAATTTTTTCTATAGTTTTACTGTTCTCTAATTCATTTATTTCTGCTCTGATTTTTATTATCTCCTTTCTTCGGCTGGTTTTGGGTTGTCTTTGTTCTTCTTTTTCTAGTTCCTTAAGGTGGGAAGTTTAGTGGTCTCTTGGGCTCTCTCTTGTTTGTTCATATATGCCTGAAGTGAATGAACTTCCCTCTTATCACTGCTTTTGCTGCATCCCATAGATTCTGATATGTCGTATTGTCATTTTCATTAGTCTGTATATATCTTTTGATCTCTGCACTTATTTCTTCTTTGACCCATTCATTTTTTAAAAGTATGTTGTTTAGTTTCCACAAATTTGTGGGATTTTTTTCCTCTTTTTTGCAGTTGAATTCTAGTTTCAAGGCTTTATGATCAGAAAATATGCTTGGTACAACTTCGATTTTTCTGAATTTGCTGATGTTGTTTTTGTGGCCCAACATATGGTCAATTCTTGAGGATGATCCATGTACACTGGAGAAAAATGTATATACTCAGTCACTTTGGGATGAAATGTCCTGTAGATGTCTATAATATCCAGGTGCTCTAGTGTTTTGTTTAAGGCCACTATGTCTTTGTTGATTCTCTGTTTGGATGACTGATCTAGAGCCGTCAGCGGTGTATTGACGTCTCCAAGTATGATTGTATTTTTGTCAGTTTTTGTTTTAAGGTCAATAAGTAGCTGTCTTATATATTTTGGTGCTCCTTGGTTTGGTGCATATATATTAAGAATTGTTATGTCTTCTTGACTCAGTGTCCCCTTAGCCATTATGAAATGGCCATTTTTGTCTCTGAGTACTTTTGCTGTCTTGTAGTCAGCATTATCAGATATGAGTATTGCTACACCTGTTTTTTTTTTTTGATGTTATTTGCTTGGAGTATTGTTTTCCAGCCTTTCACTTTGAATTTGTTTTTATCCTTGTTACTTAGATGAGTTTACTGTAGGCAGCATACAGTTGGATTTTCTTTTTTAATCCATTCTGCTACTCTGTGCCTTTTTATTGGTGAGTTTAATCTGTTTACATTTAGTGTAATTATTGATACTTGTGAGTTCCCTATTGCCATTTTATATCTTGCTTTCTGTTAGTTTTGTGTCTTGTTTGATCCTTCTCTTTCGTTTTTCTATCTTTTGTTTTTATTTGGTTGTATTCCATACATCTTTCCTCTGTTGCTATCTTTTTTATCTCATGTGCTTCTGTGGTGTTTTTTTCAATGATGGTTACCTTTGAGTAATGAAAAGGGTCCCTACCCTGTTCATTGTAGCGCACTATTTTGTGAGTACTTTTGCACTCCATCGTCCTTTGCTACTGTTAATCTCCATCTTCTCCCCCCCCTTTCTTTTTTGTTGTTGTCACAGTTTAAATTTGGTTTTATTGTGTTCTTCTTGGAGCTTTTACTTGTGGCTCTGTTTTTTTTTTTGTTCTTTGTATCTAATTGGAGAACCCCCTTTAGTAATTCCTGGAGTGGGGGTTTTCTGATGATAAATTCCCTCATCTTTTCTGTATCTGTGAATGTTTTTATTTCTCCTTCATATTTGAAGGATAGCTTTGATGGGTATAGTATTTGTGGCTGAAAGTTCCTCTCTTTCAGGACTTTAAATATTGGGGTCCACTCTCTTCTAGCTTGTAGAGTTTCTGCTGAGAAATCTGATGATAATATAATGGGCCTTCCTTTATATGTTGTATTCTTCCTTTCCCTGGCTGCCTTGAGAATTTTTTCTTTGCTGTTGGTTTGTGTCAATTTCATTATGATATGCCTTGGAGTAGGTTTGTTGGGGTTAAGAAAACTTGGAGTTCTGTTTGCTTCTTGAACTTGAGGCTTTAGTTCTTTCTACAGGCTTGGGAAGTTCTCATCTATTATTTGTTTGAGTATGTTCTCCATTCCATTTTCTCTCTCTTCTCCCTCTGATATACCTATTATTCTTATGTTATTCTTTTTGATAGAGTCAGATAATTCTTGTAGGGCTATCTCATTTTTTTTTAATTTTTGAGTCTCTTTCTTCTTCTCTCTGTTGTGCCTCATGTTGCTTGTCTTCTATTTCACTAATCCTCTCTTCTATCTGACCTGTTCTATTAGCTAAGCTTGTTACCTCGTTTTTCAGCTCGTGAATTGAGTTTTTCATCTCTGTTTGATTTGTTTTTATAGTTTCAATTTCCTTGGACATATATTCTTTGTGTTGTTCATTGAGTTGTTTTCTGAGCTCCCTAAATTGCCTTTCTGTGTTTTCTTGTATATCTGGAGGATTTTTAGGATTTCTATCTTGAATTCTCTGTCATTTAGCTCCAAGGTTTCCAATATATTAAATTTTTTCTCCATAGATTTTTCCTCATCTAGCTGTGTTATCTCTCTTTCTTTTGTATCCATGATATTTGATTTTCTCTTCCTTAAGGGCATCTGAGGGTGGTTTTGTTGATATTATTGAGATTTAATAAAGAATAAAATGTTAAAAAATAAAAAATCGAAAAGAGTTGTTTTTTTTAAAAAAAATTAATAATGAAATAACGAAAAATAAAATAAAAATTAAAAAAAAAAGAAATTATTCCCCCCCTCCTTTTTTCCTCTCCTCTCCTCTCCCCTCTTTCTTGAGAAAATCTTGTGGTGAACTGTGAATTATAACAAACAATGCCTGTAATGGAGGGCCTGAATTGGGGAAAAGTAATAAAGGGGCAAAAAAAAAATAAAAAAAAAATAGAAAAAAGAAGGAGGTATGGACCCACAAAAAGCAAATAATGAAAAAATTTGGGTCAAGAATAAAATGATTTGCTTTTAGGTTTTGGTTGACTAAGAGTTATGATGAGAGGAATAAGAGGAAAATAGAAAAATGGGGGGACAAATTAAAAAATTACTATTGTATTTAGTAGAATAAGAACTAGATAAAATGGAGAGCCAGGGATGGGAGCACTGCTAGTGAGTTAAAAAGGTGAAGTAAAAACCCCCCAAAATGCCACAAACATAAGTTTGAGTCCCAGATAAGATAATTTGTTTGTTATTGAGGTTTGAATGAGAGGAGATGTAAAGGAGAAAGGAAGAAACTAATATAGAGGGAGAAAAGAAAGAGAGAGAGAGAAAAAAAGAGGGAACCACTAAAAGAAGAAAAAAGAGAAAAGAGGAGAGAGAGAGAGAGAGAGAGTTAAGGGTTTTGGAGTGCAACCCTCATAGAGAGAAAGGAAGAGGAGAGAAAAGATAATGGGAGATATAACACTTATGGGTAGTGTAGTTCAAGGAGAGGAGAGAGTAAGACCGGCAGAGAGTTAATCGGCCAAATTGGAGAAGGAAAAAAAAGTATCAAGAATAAAGATAAGAGAAACAAACGAACAAATATAATAAAATGGGATAGGTTATAAAGTCTGCAGATTATTCTTGATTTTGAGAGGTTATCTTCTTGCTTTTTCTTTTCTCTCCCTCTTCCTGGTCGGTGACTCTGTACCCTGGGTTCTGCCCCTTTGGCACGCTCAGGTAGAGGTTTGCAGTTGATAAGTCTCTATGGCGATGTCATGTATTGTGCTTTAGTCTCGTTGGCAGTCGAGGCTTATTAGCATTTATAGGCTCCGACAGTGAGAGAGTCCGTGTTCCTGGAGCCTTTCTCCTAGTCTTTCCTTCCTCAATTAGTAGCCTGATAATCCAGCTATGGGGGTGCTGCTGCCTCTGCCTGGATAGTAAGAGGCTCAAAGAGCTGGCAACTCCCCACTCTATTTCCACTCAGCACAGGGCTCTGGGTAAGGCTCAGTCAATCAGAGCTGCTAGCATAATCAGGCGGGATTTCCGCCCACTCAAAGACCTCTGGCTCTGCCACTCTGTCCGGTAACACAGGCGGGCGCCCACTTCCAGAGCACTTCAAGGAAACTCTCGCTCACTATCTGCACGCGCAGACCAGGATATCCGGCCAGCAGTCTCACGCTCTGAGTGAAACCCCCAACCGCATGGAAAAGTTGCAGCGTTGGAATTGGCTCTCACTCCGTCCCCGTGCACAGCTTTTGCAAGGCGCTGGGGCAGCCCAAGATTCCGCTTTGGCCCACACAAAGGCCCCTGACTCTGCCCCTCTGTGCGATAACACGGGCGCGCACTGCCGAGGCACTCGGAGGAATCTCTCGCTATCTGAGAACGCAGACCAGGATATCAGGCTGGCCGCATTTCCCTCTGAGTGAATCCCCTACCAGCACGGAAAAGTTCCACCGTTGGAATTAGTTCTCGCTCCCTCCCATGTGCAGCTTTCCCAGGGCGCTGGGGCTGCCCAGAGATTTCGCTTTCGGCCCACACAAAGGCCTCTGACTCTGCCTCTCTGTGGGGTAACACGGGTACCCACTCCTGGGGCTTAGGAAGAAATCTCTCGCCCACTATCTGCGCACGCCTACCAGGAGATCGGGTAAAATGGCTGCCCCGTTTGTCTTTCTTTGTTTGCGTTTGGTGCGAGTGTTAGCTTGTATTGCCCGGGTTACCACAGGATCAGTTTTTCCTCGGCTTGGATCTCCGTGCCACAGCCTGGTTCAGCCATTTGTGCTGCAGCCTGGATCTATTCACCCCCTTTGCCCGCCTCAGTTTCTATATTCACAGATCCCAGAGAAAGCCACGCTGTTTAGGTTAATGAGGAAGGCGGAGCATTTCTTACTCCCTATTTCCTTCGGGGTTTGGTTATATATTTAGCCAATTTTTCGCTCAACCATACCTTTGGGTGTATTGCGAAACATCTGGAGGCTCCAAGGATAGGTTTTTCTGTTTCTGGTTGAAGATCTTGTTGAGTTTTGGGGGAGATTTATTGGTATCGCTTCCTACCCAGCCATTACTCTGACCTATTTATTTATTTTTTAATGGGGTGACATCAGTAAATCAAGATACATATATTCAAAGATAACATGTCCAGGTTATCTTGTCATTCAATTATGTTTCATACCCATCACCCAAAGTCAGATTGTCCTCTGTCACCTTCTATCTAGTTCTCTTTGTGCCCTTCCCCCCTTCCCTCTCCCTCTCCCCCCTCCCCCCATAATGACCAGACTCTTATCAATGTCCCTTGGTTTCACTTTTATGTCCCATCTACATATGGAATAATGCAGTTCCTGTTTTTTTCTGATTAACTTATTTCACTCCGTATAATGTTATCAAGATTCCACCATTTTGCTATAAATGATCCGATGTCATCATTTCTTATGGCTGAGTAGTATTCCATAGTGTATATGTGCCACATCTTCTTTATCCAGTCATCTATTGACGGGCATTTTGGTTGTTTCTATGTCCTGGCCACTGTGAACAATGCTGCAATGAACATGGGGCTGCATGTGTCTTTACGAATCAATGTTTCTGAGTTTTTGGGGTATATACCCAGTAGAGGGATTGCTGGGTCATAAGGTAGTTTTATTTTCAGTTTTTTGAGGAACCACCATACTTTCTTCCATAATGGTTGTACTACTTTACATTCCCACCAACAGTGGATGAGGGTTCCTTTTTCTCTACAACCTCTCCAACATTTGCTATTACCTGTCTTGTTAATAATAGCTAATCTAACAGGTGTGAGGTGGTATCTCATTGCAGTTTTGATTTGCATTTCTCTAATAACTAAAGAAGATGAGCATCTTTTCATATATCTGTTGGCCATTTCAGACTATACAATTCTATTATGGCTAAAGCAGTGGGTTTAGAAGGGGCCGTATTCTCTAAATCTTCTCCTCAGGTCTGGCTCCAGATAGGAGGTGGGGATTCCCCGGAGCCAAAGCAGAGAAGGGCAGGGGCTGTACCAAGGTGATGATAACCTCTAGCTTACTGCACTGTTATCTTTTGCCTTACCAAGCAGTGGCTCAGCCCTTGAGCCAGTGCCCAAGGGGGAGGGGCAAGTGCCTGAAACTGTGAGGGGAGCCTGCCACTTCTCCTGCAGCCAGCTGCAGCCTGGCTGCCTTTTCTTTCTCTACCTCTGCTGCCGTACTGGGCTGCATACTGACTGTGACACCTGCCTGCAGGTGGGTGCTGGTGATAGTACGCTAAACTCTCTCTGTTTTCTATGGGTCTAGCAATCTTTGGTTTGGCCAGTCTGCTCTTAAGTTGGCCATTCTAGTTCACAAAGAGTCCGCAATGTGGCGGAATCAACAGGAGTCCCATAGTCTCGTGCCCTGCGAGAGAAATCAGAAAAGTTATCAAGCAAGCACTGAAGAGGCATTAGGGCAGCAGATTGCCCCTGACCCATGGCCCTTGACCCTTGAAGGAATCCTGTGAAGAAGCAATGGGCAAAGCAGACAAACAAATCAAATATGCACACAAAACAAACAAAACTTCTAAACCAAAACCAAAGGGAGAAGGCAGCATCCTGCGTTCCCCGACTGACCAGCTGGGGAGAAATCAGGTGGCGTCCCGCCTGCTCCACTACACCCTTTTCTAACCAAAGCTCTGTTTCCAAATATTCAAAGAGGAAGCTTCCTTACCAAACAGTCTTGAGACTCCAAATGTTTTGAATCAGCCAAATTCAGTTTTCAAACGGCAACTGCTGGAGGCTGGCCAGCTACCAATGTCTGCTGCAGCCCACTCCGTGAGGAGGGGTCTTACACAGCCTATCTCGCTGGGGCCTCCATATGTTACATCCCAGGAGACAGACTACAGCAGACCCAAAGTAAATTTTATAAGTTTTATTGCAAACCTGTGCAGGGACTGCAGGCAACCCACGCAAGGGAACACTGCAGCCCCGAGCTTCTAAAATGGCTCCTTTTTATAGGGTGGCTATCTAGGCTGAGCAAGCATTATACAGAAGCAGATGTGGCAGTTAGCTATTGGCTAGGGAGGTCACGCACAGCATAGCAACAGGGGGGGGATATAGCTCAGTGGAGAATTTCAAACATAAACTTCTGATAAGGGTCTCTGACTCATCTGAACTCTTTGTTCTCGGCCTCACAGGGGCCCTATCAGCACTCCCTGTTCCTTCAATAGTTACACTCTTGGCAGCCCCAGCATAGCAGCACTCCCTGAATCTAACATTCCCAATTTCCTTCTCTCTACACAAACTGGCTTCTCCTTCAGCACTCTGCCATCTTGGCTGCTTCTTCTCTCCTCCACGTGGCTTTTCTCTGCTCTTCTCCCTAATGCTAATCTCAGGAACAGAAAGAGAGCAAGATCCCGGTCTGCCTCATTTAATAGTGTAGAAATCAAAACCTTTAATCCAATATACAAACAAGGAAGTCTCTGTTACAAAGTCACTTATCTGAGGCATAATGGGATTCCTCATAAGAGTGCACCACCCCCTTTCATGCAACAGTCAAGGGTGTGGGGAAAAGCTTAATCTTAAAACTAAGCCTTAGGCTATAATGACCCTGCCTGATTACAGCCTGTCCCCTACACCCAATACAAACTATAAGCGAGCAAACATATATATCATATTTACAAACTTATTTGACCAAAATTCCACCCCTTTTGCTCACTTCACAATCTAAAGCGCAGGTATTTCTGCACAAGGAAATTAGGCACATTACACAAATTACAACAACTTGACAAATCATACAATTTCAACAATTACAAAGGTACATTTCACCAATCTCCGAGCCCTTTGCCAAAAGTGCAAAATGTCCTTGGCCTTCTTTCTAGCCATGGGAAAAGCTTCCTGGGGCAAGGGAAGGGCCTCTAGCAAAGCCGGCCCCCTCCCCTATTGGGGTATCTCACATTGTCCAAAATCTGTAAGTCCATCCAACAAAGGAGCCAGTTCCCACTCCGGTCGTAGTCCAGGAATCAATCCAAGCACATGGGGCCTCAGCCACCTCCCTTATCCCTGCCATCCTGGAAGGTCTTACACTGTTCCAAAGAGGAGCATGCAGCAATGGCAGTCAGCATTTCCATCTCTGCTCTGGAGAGCATGATAGCATTCACCCCTTTGTCCCAAAATTGCAGACCTACTAGGGGCATAGTAGGTACTCCTTGCTGCTGGGCTCTCACCTTCTGGAAACTGCAGATTACAACTCCAGCTCGATTCTCCTCATCCTCCAAAGAGGAACTAAAAATATCAGCTTCTGTTGCCAGGCTTAAGCCCTGGGCCACCGCCACATTCTGCTCTGCGGACCTTGCAACCCCAGCTTTGGCCTCAGCCCCAGCCTCCCACCACTGCTGGCTCTCCACAACATCCAGGGCAATCTCCAACTCACGAACCTGTGATTCCTTCTCCAGCAGCTGTTCCATTTCCAGGCGAATCTCATGAACCTGGTCGGCCTCTTTCTCCAGTGCTTGCTCCAGCTCCTTCCACTGCTTGGTTTTCAGGTCCCAGGCAGCCTCTTCCACAGAACTCTCAGTTTCCTCACACATGGCTATAAAAGTCAGCCAGCCTACGGCCCCCAAAAGGACAGCCATGGGGAACCATAACAGCAGCCAGTCCTTTACCCCACTGCTCAAAGGTGGTGGTGGCTCCATACCGATCTGTATCACATCCTGTCACAGACTATGCCAAATGTAAAGCCAGTAGCCACAGACACCATCACAGCTGCCTGGCCCATGCAGGTTCGCATTTGATTCGGACAGATGTTAATGAAAGAACAGAGCCAAGAACTGGTGGGCCATTAGTTTTAATCCTAGCTTGCACCAGTGGGCAAGAAATACACACAGTGGGAAAACACTTCCCTTTCCATTCAGGGCTCCCAAAATAGTTATCCAAGTTTTCTAAAATCAAATGTTACTAGCTCACCTTATCCTTCAGCACTCTGCCATGTTGGCTGCTTCTCCTCTTTTCCACATGGTCTTTCTCTGCTCTCCCCTCTAATGCTAATCTCAGGAACCAAGAGAGAACAAGCTCCCGGTCTGCCCCAGTTTATAGTGTAGAAATCAAAACCTTTAATCCAATATACAAACAAGGAAGTCTCTGTTACAAAGTCACTTATCTGAGGCATAATAGGATTCCTCATAAGAGTGCACCACCCCCTTTCATGCAACAGTCAAGGGTGTGGGGAAAAGCTTAGTCTTAAAACTAAGCCTTAGGCTATAATGATCCTGCCTGCTTACAGCCTGTCCCCCACACCCAATGCAAACTATAAGCAAGCAAATATATATATCATATTTACAAACTTATTTGACCAACAAACAGGAACATCCATCTGTTCCTGTATGTGTCCTGACCAGAGCGGTTGAACTGGCAACTTCTATGCTTCGGGATGATCTCTAACCAACTGAACTATCTGGTTGGGGCTCCTAATGTTTTTAGAACAAAGGAGCCCTGGCTGGTTGTCTCAGTGGTAGGGTGATGGCCTGGTGTTTGGACATGCTGGATTCAGTTCCTGGTCAGGGCACATAAGAGATGTGACCATCTGCTTCTCCACCCCTCCCCCTCTCCCTTCGCCCTCTCTATCTATCTCTTCTCCTCTTGAAGCCATGGCTCAGTTGGAGCAAGTTGGCCTTGGGTGCTGGGGATAGCTCCATGGCTTCACCTCAGGTGCTAAAATAGCTTGAGTGGCAAGGAATGGAGCAGGGGTCCAGATGGGCAGAGCATCACTGGTAGGGGACTTGCCGAGTGGATCCTGGTCAGGGCACGGGCAGTAGATAGCCTGTCTCCCTGCCTCCCCGCTTCTCCCTTAAGACAAAGGAAAAGAAAAAAAGGAGGTCTAAATTAAAAACTAACCCAGAAAACTGTGATAGAAAACGGAAGTTATTCATTGCTGAGAAAGGTGGACTTGAGAACAAGAAAACCACATTCTTAATGAAATCCCAGGCCCAAAAGACAAATGAAAAATTAAAGGCACTAATATTTCTCATACCTAAAGAAGGAAAATAAATTTAGCCAAAGACAGGAAACTGAGACCCGTGGCTCATCTCATTAACAGATTAGAACGAAAAGCCCCAGAGGGGTCTGCCAGTTTGTGCCTCAAGGAAACCTTCAGTCCTTCTGTAGAAAGAGTTCTGAGACCATCTGAGAGGCCACTCATGCCCTCCCCTGCTTCCTCTTCCTGTACTCTCCCTTTGAGAAAATGGAGAAGAAATACAATTGTCAAGTAAGCATTTTTGCATTTGAACTCCTGTAACATTTACATGTGGTGTTCATTTTGAAATCTAGATTAAACCATGTTACAGAGAACCAACCCTATTGGGAGAATACCCAAGTCAGGGCTTCTAAAGGGAAGACAGGAAAAAGAGTTCAAGACAAGCTTCAAATTCTTACATCTGGTGTTGGCTGCTGTTGACTTCTTGGCCTTTTTTTTTTTTTTTAATTTTAGAGAGAGAAGGGAAAAAGAGAGAAAGACAGTGTAAAGCAGACAGATTGACAAAAACAGCCAGTTGATACAAGATTTCAAAAACATAATCATTTAAGCCTCAAGTGTAAAAATACAAACTCAGCGGCTCATTGATGATATCAGCCAGTTAATTCTCAGAATAATAGGAATGTTATGATGACTGTGAGGAACAAAACATCTAAGCTGTACCCAGTGGACCATGTTTAATAAGAAAAAGGGAGGTGTTGACGGATCTTGAAGGGACTCTATCAAAACATAAACTATTATGACAGCAACACTCAACAATGTTTCAGTTCTTGCAAATGATGTCAAGTAAATAAGTTGCTGTTAGCTATAGTTATCAAAATTATAGTGAGATGAGAAGCCATTCTTTCCACGGTTTCAGGCAATTTATACCAATTCCATATTTATTAATGAAAAAGGAAATTATAATCTAATTAGAAAAATGAATATTTTAAATTAGAAGCAAGTAGTCCCTTCTTCAAAAGTTAAAGGGGAGCCTGACCAGGCGGTGACGCAGTGGATAGAACATCGGATTGGGATGCAGAGGACCCAGGTTTGAAACCCCGAGGTCACCAGCTTGAGCGGAGGCTCATCTGGTTTGAGCAAGGCTTACCAGCTTGAGCCCAAGATTGCTGGCTTGAGCAAGGGGTCACTTGGTCTGCTGTAGCCCACCAGTCAAGGCACATATAAGAAAGCAATCAATGAACAACTAAGGTGCCACAACTATGAGTTGATGCTTCTTATCTCTCTCCCTTCCTGTCTGTCTGTCCCTGTCTGTCCTTCCATATCTCTCTCTCTCTCACATACACACTAAAAAAAGAATATGGATCATATGCTTTGTTTTCAGTCTCCCATTTGTTACAGTGTGTTTGCTGAAAATGTTCTGCTCTGAGATGCTAATGCCCTGGTCCATCGCCAGAGTTCTTGTGGGCCTTTTCACGGGCAACACAGATCAATGAGTCAGAATCTCCTGAGCATCCTTTCCTCCTGGCTCTCTCAAACTTGCTGAAAAATTGGCTGCATTCAACCTGCTGCCCTTGGAGTAATCATTGTGTTGCTCCTTTGGCTTTCTCCAAAATTCTGCTTCCATTTCTTGGCCAGTTTAGTTGCTCCACAGCCCCTTTAATTTGATTTCTATCAGTTTTTTTTTTTTTTGAGGAAGAGAGAGAGCAAGGAAAGGAGAGAGGTGAGAACAATCAATTCATAGTTGTGGACTATAGTTGTTCATTGATTGCTTCCGTTATGTGCCCTGGCTGGGGAGCTCTAGCCGAGACAAGTGACCCCTTGCTCAAGCCAGCAACCATTGGATCATGTCGATAATCCCACACTCAAGACAGCGACCTCAGGGTTTTGAACCTTGACTTCAGAGTCCCATGTCAGTGCCACCACTGGTCAGGTCCAAGTAAACTTAATTTTTAATACAGTGAGTGCATTCCTTGTGCCTGGGCACTAAGGCAGATAAATAAGTGGTCCTGGCTTCAGAGATTATAAAGATTTCTTCAGTAAGACAAGTATAGAAACACCCACAAAACCAGACAGAATAGTCAATCATGGGTGGGGAAAGAGGGAGAGAAATGAGAGAGAGAAAATAGGAGAGAAGATATAGGGATGCTTGAGGGACATTCAGGAACTTTCCACTAAAGATGCAATATTTAACCTGAGTTTCAAGGACCAATTAGATCTTTTAACGAGCCCAGTATGTAGCAACCCAACAAAGTGGGGTGAAGAGGGTGCACAAGAAGTATTTATTCGGGCCACAGAAAAAGCAAGTGACAGATCCAAATGAAGAGGAATTTGGGGTCCAGTCAGAAGTATACCACAAACCCTGAGCCAGTAAACAAACCTTATGGGGAGGACAGGTCTTCTCCACCTCTCTGAAATTCAGGGTTGCTGAACAAAATTTGAAGAGTTGGGCTCCTCACCAACCCTTTACCATCTATTCCAGGGGTCCCCAAACTACGGCCCGCGGGTGCATGCGGCCCCCTGAGGCCATTTATCCGGCCCCCGCCTCACTTCCGGAAGGGGCACCTCTTTCATTGGTGGTCAGTGAGAGGAGCATAGTCCCCATTGAAATACTAGTCAGTTTGTTGATTTAAATTTACTTGTTCTTTATTTAAAATATTGTATTTGTTCCCGTTCTGTTTTTTTTTACTTTAAAATAAGATATGTGCAGTGTGCATAGGGATTTGTTCATAGTTTTCTTTATAGTCCGGCCCTCCAATGGTCTGAGGGACAGTGAACTGGCCCCCTGTGTAAAAAGTTTGGGGACCCCTGATCTATTCCCTCCGTGTTTGACTTTGAAGAGAACTGGGTCATCATTTCACAATCTTGGACCAGCTGCCAAGAAGGCTCTTTCCCCAGGGCAGTATTGGCTGCTCCTGGAAGGCAAGCCCTGGTGAAATGAAAGGCCTTCAAGATAGCAAACGGGGCGTGGATAGCGATCAGAGCCCAGCAGGGTGAACAGCTACAGGCTGCTGCTGAAATGTCACACGCCTTGGCACATGTGGGCCCTCCTGTGTCAGTTACTAGATACTTTTCACTTATTTAAAGTTATCTAACCAGTGCCACTGTATGGGGATCTCTTTGCTAGGCAAGTGCTTAGAGGCTGTATATTTTAAAAATATATTTTAATACCTTCTCCCACTCCAAATCCAATGTTTATGGCTCATTTCAACTAATTGGCTGAAAACTGTTTACCAAAAATTATACTGTGTTAGCCAATTATAGTCTTGCTTTAATAATACACTGCTGCAAGGGTGGGGATGAGTGAAATGATTGAAAGGGATCAAAATATAAACTTCCACCTATAAGATAAATAAGTCCTGGGGTCGTAACATTCAGCATGGTGACTACAGTTAATAATACTGTATTGCATATTTGAAAATTGCTGAGAGAATAAATCTTCAAGGTTCTCATCATAAAAGAAAATTCATAACTACGTATGGTGATGGATGTTAACAGTGTATTTGTAGCGATAATTTCACAATATATACAAATATCAAATCATTATGGTAGTCAAATGAAACTAATATAAATCTTTGTCAATTATCTCAATTTAAAAAATCAAACTGGGCCCTGGCCGGTTGGCTCAGTAGTAGAGCGTCGGCCTGGCGTGCGGAAGTCCCTGGTTCGATTCCCGGCCAGGGCATACAGGAGAGGCACTCATCTGCTTCTCCACCCCTCCCCCTCTCCTTCCTCTCTGTCTCTCTCTTCCCCTCCCACAGCCAAGGCTCCATTGGAGCAAAAGATGGCCCGGACGCTGGGAATGGCTCCTTGGCCTCTGCCCCAGGTGCTAGAGTGGCTCTGGTCGTGACAGAGCGACGCCCCCCAGATGGGCAGAGCATCACCCCCTGGTGGGCGTTGCCGGGTGGATCCGGGTCGGGCGCATGTGGGAGACTGTCTGACTGCCTCCCGGTTTCCAGCTTCAGAAAAATGCAAAAAAAAAAAAATCAAACTGTCCTGAAACTATCAGGCAGTGTTCCTGATTAATGAAGATTTTTTATTGAAGAAAGCCACAATTGGGGACCAGGTACCAATTTCCTTTGGAGCTTCATTTTCTCCTTCTGAAATTGGAATAGATAATGAACCAGTAGCTGAAAAATATTTTGAGACCAAGACATGAAAAATACTGTAAGTTCAGAGCTGCAGTTATAACTCATATTAAGCAATATGTTTGTGTGTAACCTGAATATTCATAGTACAAGCCAAGAAATTCATAATTTAAAGGTACAAATAAAAAGTTATTTGGCTTAGATATGTCTGAAAACTTGTCATCTGTCTTGTTGAAAATAGCCAATCTAAGGGGATGACATCAGAGTAATGGCGGGGTAGGAAGCGATACCGATAAATCTCCCCCAAACCTCAACAAGATCTTCAACCAGAAACAGAAAAACCTATCCTTGGAGCCTCCAGATATTTCGCAATACACCCAAAGGTATGATCGAGCAAAAAATTGGCTAAATATATAACCAAACCCCGAAGGAAATAGGGAGTAAGAAATGCTCCGCCTTCCTCACTAACCTAAACAGGGCGATTTTCACTGGAAACTGAGAATATAGAAACTAAGGCGAGCAAAGGGGGTGAATAGATCCAGGCCGCGGCACAAATGGCCGAACCAGGCTGTGGCACGGAGATCCAAGCCGAGGAAAAACTGTCCCTGTGACAACCCGGGCAATACAGCTAACACTCGCGCCAAACCCAGACAAAGAAAGACAAGCGGGGCAGCCATTTTACCTGATTACCTGATCCCCTGGTCGGTGCATAGTGGGCGAGAGATTCCTTCCAAAGCCCCCGGAGGGTGCGCCCGTGTTACTCCACAGAGAGGCAGAGTCAGAGGCCTTTGTGTGGGCCGAAAGCCTCCGTGCTGCCCCAGCACCCGGGGAGAGCCGCACACGGGGAGGGAGCGAGAGCTTCTTCCAACACTGGAACTTTTCAGTGCGGGCGGGAGGTTTCAATCAGAGGGCGAGACTCCGGCCTCACATCCTGGTCTGCGCGCATGGAGAGTGGGCAGGAGACTCCTCCCAGCACCTCGGGAGTGGGAGCCCGTGTTGTCCCACGGAGGGGCAGAGTAGAGGGCCTTTGTGTGGGCCGAGGGCGGAGTCACAGTCTGCCCCAGCGCCTTGAAAAAGCCGCACATGGGGACGGAGTGAGAGCCAATTCCAACACTGGAACTTTTCAGTGCAGGCGGGGGGTTTCACTCAGAGGGCGAGACTTCCGGTCTAACATCCTGGTATGCGCGCGCGCAGATAGTGAACGAGAGTTTCCTCCAAGCGCCCTGGCAGTGGTTGCCCGCCCATGTTACCGGACAGAGTGGCAGAGCCAGAGGTCTTTGAGTAGGCGGAAGCCCCGGCTGATTATGCTAGTGGCTCTGACTGACTGAGCCTTACCCAGAGCACTGTGCTGAGTGGGAATAGAGTGGGGAGTTGCCAGCTCTTTGAGCCTCTTACTATCCAGGCAGAGGCAGCAGCAACCCCATAGCTGGATTATCAGGCTACTAATTGAGGAAGGAAAGACTAGGAGAGAGGCTCCAGGAACACGGACTCTCTCACTGTCGGAGCCTATAAATGCTAATGAGCCTCGACTGCCAACGAGACTGAAGCACAATACATGACATCGTCATAGAGACTTATCAACTGCAAACCTCTACCTGAGCGTACCAAAGGGGCAGAACCCGGGGTACAGAGTCACCGACCAGGAAGAGGGAGAGAAAAGAAAAAGCAAGAACATAACCTCTCAAAATCAGAATAATTCACAGACTTTATAACCTATCCCATTTTATTATATTTGTTCGTTTGTTTCTCTTATCTTCATCCTTGATTTTTTTTTTCTTTTTTTTCCTCCTCCAATTTGGTTGTTTAACTCACTACCGGTCTTACTCTCTCCTCTCCTTGAACTACACTACCCATAAGTGTTACATCTCCCATTATCTTTTCTTTCCTCTTCCTTTCTCTCTATGAGGGTTGCACTCCAAAACCCTTAACTCTCTCTCTCTCTCTCTCTTTCTCTCTCCTCTTTTTTCTTTTTTCTTATTTAGTGGTTCTCTCTTTTTTTTCTCTCTCTCTCTTTCTTTTCTCCCTCTATATTAGTTTCTTCCTTTCTCCTTTACGTCTCCTCTCATTCAAACCTCAATAACAAACAAATTATCTTATCTGGGACTCAAACTTATGTTTGTGGCATTTTGGGGGGTTTTTACTTCACCTTTTTAACTCACTAGCAGTGCTCCCATCCCTGGCTCTCCATTTTATCAAGCTCTTGTTCCACTAAATACAATAGTAATTTTTTAATTTGTCCCCCCATTTTCCTGTTTCCCTCTTACTCCTCTCATCATAACTCTTAGTCAACCAACACCTAAACGCAAATCATTTTATTCTTGATCCAAATTTTTTCATTATTTGCTTTCTGTGGGTCCATACCCCCCCCCTTTTTTTATTATTACTTTTTTTCTTGCCCCTTTATTACTTTTCCCCAATTCAGGCCCTCCATTACACGCATTGTTTGTTCTATTAAATACAATATAATTCACAATTCACCACAAGATTTTCTCGAGAAAGAGGGGAGAGGAGGAGAGAAAAAAGGAGGGGGGGAATAATTTCCTTTTTTAAAATTTTTATTTTATTTTATTTTTCTTTATTTCATTATTAATTTTTAAAAAAAAAACTTTTTTTGCTTTTTATTTTTTTTAACTTTTTATTTTTTATTAATTATCATGATTACTATCAACAAAACCACCCTCAGATGCCATTAAGGAAGAGAAAATCAAATATCATGGATACAAAAGAAAGAGAGGTAACACAGCTAGATGAGGAAAAATCTATGGAGAAAAAATTTAATATATTGGAAACCTTGGAGCTAAATGACAGAGAATTCAAGATAGAAATCCTAAAAATCCTCCAGATATACAAGAAAACACAGAAAGGCAATTTAGGGAGCTCAGAAAACAACTCAATGAACACAAAGAATATATGTCCAAGGAAATTGAAACTATAAAAACAAATCAAACAGAGATGAAAAACTCAATTCACGAGCTGAAAAACGAAGTAACAAGCTTAGCTAATAGAACAGGCCATATAGAAAAGAGGATTAGTGAAATAGAAGATAAGCAACTTGAGGCACAACAGAGAGAGGAAGAAAGAGACTCAAAAATTAAAAAAAAATGAGATAGCCCTACAAGAATTATCTCACTCTATCAGAAAGGATAACATAAGAATAATAGGTATATCAGAGGGAGAAGAGAGAGAAAATGGAATGGAGAACATACTCAAACAAATAATAGATGAGAACTTCCCAAGCCTGTGGAAAGAAATAAAGCCTCAAATTCATGAAGCAAACAGAACTCCGAGTTTTCTTAACCCCAACAAACCTACTCCAAGGCACATCATAATGAAATTGGCACAAACCAATGGCAAAGACAAAATTCTCAAGGCAGCCAGGGAAAAGAAGAATACAACATATAAAGGAAGGCCCATTATATTATCATCAGATTTCTCAGCAGAAACTCTACAAGCTAGAAGAGAGTGGACCCCAATATTTAAAGTCCTGAAAGAGAGGAACTTTCAGCCACGAATACTATATCCATCAAAGCTATCCTTCAAATATGAAGGAGAAATAAAAACATTCACAGATACAGAAAAGATGAGGGAATTTATCATCAGAAAACCCCCACTCCAGGAATTACTAAGGGGGTTCTCCAATCAGATACAAAGAACAAAAAAAAAAACAGAGCCACAAGTAAAAGCTCCAAGAAGAACACAATAAAACCAAATTTAAACTGTGACAACAACAAAAAGAAAGGGGGGAGAGAATGGAGATTAACAGTAGCAAAGGACGATGGAGTGCAAAAGTACTCACAAAATAGTGCACTACAATGAACAGGGTAGGAACTCTTTTCATTACCTAAAGGTAACCACCATTGAAAAAAACACCACAGAAGCACATGAGATAAAAAAGATAGCAACAGTGGAAAGATGTATGGAATACAACCAAATAAAAACAAAAGATAGAAAAACGAAAGAGAAGGATCAAACAAGACACAAAACTAACAGAAAGCAATCTATAAAATGGCAATAGGGAACTCACAGGTGTCAATAATTACACTAAATGTAAACGGATTAAACTCACCAATAAAAAGACACAGAGTAGCAGAATGGATTAAAAAAAAAAGTCCAATTTTATGCTGCCTACAGGAAACTCATCTAAGTAACAAGGATAAAAACAAATTCAAAGTGAAAGGCTGGAAAACAATACTCCAAGCAAATAACATCCAAAAAAAAGCAGGCGTAGCAATACTCATATCTGATAATGCTGACTACAAGACAAAAAAAGTACTCAGAGACAAAAATGGCCATTTCATAATGGCTAAGGGGACACTGAGTCAAGAAGACATAACAATTCTTAATATATATGCACCAAACCAAGGAGCACCAAAATATATAAGACAGCTACTTATTGACATTAAAACAAAAACTGACAAAAATACAATCATACTTGGAGACCTCAATACACCGCTGATGGCTCTAGATCGGTCATCCAAACAGAGAATCAACAAAGATATAGTGGCTTTAAACAAAACACTAGAGCACCTGGATATGATAGACATCTACAGGACATTTCATCCCAAAGTGACTGAGTATACATTTTTCTCCAGTGTACATGGATCATTCTCAAGAATTGACCATATGTTGGGCCACAAAAACAACATCAGCAAATTCAGAAAAATCGAAGTGGTACCAAGCATATTTTCTGATCATAAAGCCTTGAAACTAGAATTCAACTGCAAAAAAGAGGAAAAAAATCCCACAAAAATGTGGAAACTAAACAACATACTTTTAAAAAATGAATGGGTCAAAGAAGAAATAAGTGCAGAGATCAAAAGATATATACAGACTAATGAAAATGACAATACGACATATCAGAATCTATGGGATGCAGCAAAAGCAGTGATAAGAGGGCAGTTCATATCACTTCAGGCCTATATGAACAAACAAGAGAGAGCCCAAGTGAACCACTTAACTTCCCACCTTAAGGAACTAGAAAAAGAAGAACAAAGACAACCCAAAACCAGCCGAAGAAAGGAGCTAACAAAAATCAGAGCAGAAATAAATGAAATAGAGAACAGTAAAACTATAGAAAAAATTAATAGAACAAAGAGCTGGTTCTTTGAAAAGATCAACAAAATTGACAAACCCTTGGCAAGACTTACCAAGGAAAAAAGAGAAAGAATTCATATAAACAAAATCCAAAATGAAAGAGGAGAAATCACCACGGACACCGTAGATATACAAAGAATTATTGTAGAATACTATGAAAAACTTTATGCCACTAAATTCAACAATCTAGAAGAAATGGATAAATTCCTAGAACAATACAACCTTCCTAGACTGAGTCAAGAAGAAGCAGAAAGCCTAAACAGACCTATTAGTAGAGAAGAAATAGAAAAAACCATTAAAAACCTCCCCAAAAATAAAAGTCCAGGCCCTGACGGCTATACCAGCGAATTTTATCAAACATTCAAAGAAGACTTGGTTCCTATTCTACTCAAAGTCTTCCAAAAAATTGAAGAAGAAGCAATACTTCCAAACACATTTTATGAGGCCAACATAACCCTCATACCAAAACCAGGCAAAGATGGCACAAAAAAAGAAAACTACAGACCAATATCTCTAATGAATACAGATGCTAAAATACTAAACAAAATACTAGCAAATCGAATACAACAACATATTAAAAAAATAATACATCATGATCAAGTGAGATTCATCCCAGAATCTCAAGGATGGTTCAACATACATAAAACAGTTAACGTAATACACCATATCAACAAAACAAAGAACAAAAACCACATGATCTTATCAATAGACGCAGAAAAGGCTTTTGATAAAATACAACACAATTTTATGTTTAAGACACTCAACAAAATGGGTATAGAAGGAAAATATCTCAACATGATAAAGGCCATATATGATAAACCATCAGCTAACATCATATTAAATGGCACAAAACTGAAGGCTTTCCCCCTTAAATCAGGAACAAGACAGGGTTGTCCACTCTCTCCACTCTTATTTAATGTGGTACTAGAGGTTCTAGCCAGAGCAATCAGACAAGACAAAGAAATAAAAGGCATCCATATCAGAAAAGAAGAAGTAAAGGTATCTCTTTTTGCAGATGATATGATCCTATACATCGAAAACCCCAAAGAATCCACAAAAAGACTACTAGAAACAATAAACCAATACAGTAAGGTTGCAGGATACAAAATTAACATACAGAAGTCAATAGCCTTTCTATATGCCAACAATGAAACAACTGAGAACGAACTCAAAAGAATAATCCCCTTCACAATTGCAACAAAAAAAAATAAAATACTTAGGAATAAACATAACAAAGAATGTAAAGGACTTATATAATGAAAACTATAAACCATTGTTAAGAGAAATTGAGAAAGATATAATGAGATGGAAGAATATTACTTGTTCTTGGTAGGAAGAATAAATATAATCAAGATGGCTATATTACCCAAAGCAATATACAAATTTAATGCAATTCCCATCAAAATTCCAATGACATTTTTTAAAGAAATAGAGCAAAAAATCATCAGATTTATATGGAACTATAAAAAACCCTGAATAGCCAAAGCAATCCTAAAGAAAAAGAATGAAGCTGGGGGCATTACAATACCTGACTTCAAACTCTATTATAGGGCCACGACAATCAAAACAGCATGGTATTGGCAGAAAAATAGACACTCAGACCAATGGAACAGAATGGAAAGTCCAGAAATAAAACCACATATATATAGTCAAATAATTTTTGATAAAGGAGCCAAGAACATACAATGGAGAAAAGAAAGCCTCTTCAATAAATGGTGCTGGGAAAACTGGAAAGCCACATGCAAAAGAATGAAACTGGACTACAGTTTGTCCCCCTGTACTAAAATTAACTCAAAATGGATCAAAGATCTAAACATAAGACCTGAAACAATAAAGTACATAGAAGAAGACATAGGTACTCAACTCATAGACCTGGGTTTTAAAGAGCATTTTATGAATTTGACTCCACAGGCAAGAGAAGTGAAGGCAAAAATTAATGAATGGGACTACATCAGACTAAGAAGTTTTTGCTCAGCAAGAGAAACTGATAAAATAAACAGAAAGCCAACTAAATGGGAAA
Organism: Saccopteryx leptura; assembly: GCF_036850995.1. NCBI lineage: Eukaryota > Metazoa > Chordata > Mammalia > Chiroptera > Emballonuridae > Saccopteryx > Saccopteryx leptura. The sequence goes on along the minus strand of NC_089507.1, from coordinate 110,118,639 downwards.
TGATATTTTCAAACAACAGCTCAGATAAGGGCCTAATATCCAAAATATACAAAGAACTCATAAAACTCAACAACAAACAAACAAACAATCCAATAAAAAAATGGGAAGAGGACATGAACAGACACTTCTCCCAGGAGGAAGTACAAATGGCCAACAGATATATGAAAAGATGCTCATCTTCTTTAGTTATTAGAGAAATGCAAATCAAAACTGCAATGAGATACCACCTCATACCTGTTCAATTAGCTATTATTAACAAGACAGGTAATAGCAAATGTTGGAGAGGCTGTGGAGAAAAAGGAACCCTCATCCACTGTTGGTGGGAATGTAAAGTAGTACAACCATTATGGGAGAAAGTATGGTGGTTCCTCAAAAAACTGAAAATAGAACTACCTTATGACCCAGCAATCCCTCTACTGGGTATATACCCCCAAAATTCAGAAACATTGATACGTAAAGACACATGCAGCCCCATGTTCATTGCAGCATTGTTCACAGTGGCCAGGACATGAAAACAACCAAAAAGCCCGTCAATAGACAACTGGATAAAGAAGATGTGGCACATATACACTATGGAATACTACTCAGCCATAAGAAATGATGACATCGGATCATTTACAGCAAAATGGTGGGATCTTGATAACATTATACGAAGTGAAATAAGTAAGTCAGAAAAACCAGGAACTGCATTATTCCATACGTAGGTGGGACATAAAAGTGAAACTAAGAGACATTGATAAGAGTGTGGTGGTTACGGGGGGAGGGGGGAAAGGGAGAGGGAAAGGGGGAGGGGGAGGGGCACAAAGAAAACTAGATAGAAGGTGACAGAGGACAATCTGACTTTGGGTGATGGGTATGCAACATAATTGAAAGACAAGATAACCTGGACTTGTTGATCTTCGAATATATGTAACCTGATTTATTGATGTCGCCTCATTAAAAAAATAAAATTATAATTTAAAAAAAAAAAAGAAAATAGCCAATCTAACAGGTGTGAAGTGGTATCTCATTGTAGTTCTGATTTGCATTTCTCTAATAACTTGCTATGATGAGCACATTTTCATATAGCTGTTGGCCATTTGTATGTCTCCTTTTTTTTTATCTTATTTTTATTAATTTTAATGCAGTGACATTGAAAATCAGGGTACATATGTTCCGAGAAAACATCTCCAGATTATTTTGACATTTGATTATGCTGCATACCCCTCACCCAAAGTCAAATTGTCTTCTGTCACCTTCTATCTGGTTTTCTTTGTGTCCCTCCCCTCCTCCTACCCCCTCCCTCTCCTTCCACACCCCCTCCCCACATCTCCACCCCACTCCCTGTTACCATCACATTCTTGTCCATGTCTCTGAGTCTCATTTTTATGTCCCATCTATGTATGGGTTCATATACTTCTTAGTTTTTTCTGATTTACTTATATCACTCCGTATAATATTATCAAGGTCCATCCATGTTATTGTAAATGATCCGATTTCATCATTTCTTATGGCTGAGTAGTATTCCATAGTATATATACCAAAGCTTTATAATCCACTCATCCTCTGATGGACAATTGGGCTGTTTCCAGATCTTCACTATTGTGAACAATGCTGCTATAAACATGGGGGTGCATTTCTCCTTCTGGAACCATTCTATGCTGTTCGTGGGGTATATTCCTAAAAGTGGGATGGCTGGGTCAAAAGGCAGTTTGATTTTCCATTTTTTGAGGAATCTCCATACTGTTTTCCACAGAGGCTGCACCAGTCTGCATTCCCACCAGCAGTGCAGGAGGGTTCCCTTTTCTCCACATCCTCGCCAGCACTAATTCTGTGTTGTTTTGTTGTTGAGCGCCATTCTGACCGGTGTGAGATGATATCTCATTGTGGTTTTAATTTGCATTTCTCTAGTGATTAGTGATGTTGAACATTTATTCATATGCCTATTGGCCATCTGTATGTCCTCTTTGGAGAAGTGTCTATTCATCTCTTTTGCCCATTTTTTGATTGGACTGTTTGTCTTTCTGGTGTTGAGATTTACAAGTTCTTTATAAATTTTGGTTATTAAACCCTTATCAGACGTACTGTCAAATATGTTCTCCCATTGTGTAGTTTGTCTTTTTATTCTGTTCTTATTGTCTTTGGCTGTGCAAACGCTTTTTAGTTTGATATAGTACCATTTGTTTATCCTGTCTTTTATTTCCCTTGCCCGTGGCGATAAATCAGCAAATATATCGCTGCGAGAGATGTCGGAGAGCTTACTACCTATGTTTTCTTCTAAGATGCTTATGGTTTCACGCCTTACATTTAAGTCTTTTATCCATTTTGAGTTTATTTTTGTGAATGGTGTAAGTTGGTAGTCTAGTTTTATTTTTTTGCAGGTTGCTGTCCAATTTTCCCAATACCATTTGTTGAAGAGACTGTCTTTACTCCATTGTATGCCCTTACCTCCTTTGTCAAATATCAGTTGTCCATAGAGCTGTGGATTTATTTCTGGGTTCTCTGTTCTGTTCCATTGATCTATGTGCCTGTTCTTATGCCAGTACCATGCTGTTTTGAGTACAATGGCCTTGTAGTATAGCTTGATATCAGGAAGTGTGATACCTCTCACTTTATTCTTCTTTTTTAAGATTGCTGAGGCTATTTGTGTTCTCTTTTGGTTCCGTATAAATTTTTGGAATATGTGATCTATATCTTTAAAGTACATCATTGGTATTGCATTGAATTTATAAATTGCTTTGGGTAATATGACATTTTAATGATGTTTATTCTTTCTAACCATGAGCATGGTATATGCTTCCACTTGTTTGTATTTTCCTTGATTTCTTTAATCAATGTTTTATAATTTTCCAAGTACAAGTCTTTAGTCTCCTTGGTTAAATGTACTTCTAATACTTTATTTTTTTTGGTTGTAATAGTGAAGGGGATTGTTTCCTTAATTTCTCTTTCTGACTGTTCATTGTTGGTGTATAAAAATGCCTCTGATTTCTGAGTATTAATTTTATTTTAACCTCACAAAATAGGTGTTAACAGCCTATGTGAGGAACGGAGTCAAAAAGAAGAGCTCAATGTTATGCACCACAGTGGAAGAGGCATTAAGCAAAATCATGTTTTTGACATCTCCCCTTGCAGCTCTAAAGCACTATAATTTTTGTAAAAACTAATGAAGTCTCTTTTTTATTTACAATTTTTATTCTTACTTTATTGTGTTGACATGATTTCAAGTTTCCCACTCAATATAACACCCTCTACACACACATTCTGCCCCCATACCCCATGCAAAGTCTCCTTCCATGCTCATTTCACTACTTTTGCCTATTCCCCAGCTTTCACCCACCCCCTTTCTCTCTGGCTGTTCCTACCCTGTTGTCTGGATCTATGTGTTATATATATATAATTTGACTAATCCCTTCACTTTCTTTGATCCCATCATCTCTTCCTTCTTCCGTCTGACAGCTATCCATCTGTTTTCTGTGACTCTGCCTCTGTTTCTATTTTGTTTCTCAGTTTATTGTGTTTATTAGATGCCATATATAGAACAGCAGGTTGGATGAAGCAGAGGATCGAATCAGTGAATTAGAAGACAAGATAAATAAAAACACAGAAATAGAGCTGCAAAAAGAAAAGAGACTCAAAAAGTCTGAGGAAACTATAAGAGAACTCTGTGACAATATGAAGAGAAATAACATCTGCATCATATGGGTTCCTGAAGGATAAGAGAAAGAATAAGGGATAGAGAATGTGTTTGAAGAAATCATAGTTGAAAACTTTCCTAAATTGATGAAGGAAACGTCACAAAAGTTCAAGAAGCACTGACAGTCACAGTAAAGAGAAACTCAGTGAGGCCTACATCAAGACACATCATAATTAAAATACCAAAGTTAAGAGATAAAGAAGAAATACTAAAAGCAGCAAAAGAAAAGAAGTCAATTACCTATAGAGGAGCCACCATAAGGATGACATCCAACTTTTCAGCAGAAACACTTGAGTCCAGAAAGGAATGTCAAGAAATATTTAAAGTAATGCAAAACAGCCTGACCAGGTGGTGGTGCAGTGGATAGAGCATTGGACTGGGATGTAGAAGACCCAGGTTCGAGACCCCAAAGTTGCCAGCTTGAGTGCAAGCTCATCTAGTTTGAGCAAAAGCTCACCAGCTTGGACCCAAGGTCGCTGGCTCGAGCAAGGGGTTGCTTGGTCTGCTGAAGGCCCATGGTCAAGGCACATATGGGAGAGCAATCAGTGAACAACTAAGGTGTTGCAATGTGCAACAAAAAAATAATGATTGATGCTTCTCATCTCTCCGTTCCTGTCCGTCTGTCCCTGTCTATCCCTCTCTCTGACTCTCTCTGTCTCTGTAAAATAAATAAATAAATAAACAAACAAATAAATAAATAAATAAAGTAATTCAAAACAAAAGCCTACAACTAAGACTTTTTTATTCAGCAAGATTATTATTTAAAATTGAAGCTTCCCAGACCAAAACAAAACAAAACAAAACAAAACAACCTCAAGGAATTCATTACAACAAAATCAATACTTCAGGAAATGTTAAGAGGCTTGCTGTAGAAAGAGCAAAGGAAAAAAAGAAATCAAGATAAAGTAGATTATAGATCTAAAGAATAAAATTGCAATAAACAACTACATATCAATAATAACCTTAAATGTAAATGGATTAAATGCTCCAATCAAAAGACATAGAATAGCTGCATGGATAAGAAAACAAGACCCATACATATGCTGCCTACAAGAGACCCACCTCAAAATAAAAGATACACATAGACTGAGAGTAAAGGGATGGAAAAAAATATTTCACATAATTGGAAAGGAAAAAACCCCCTGCAGTAACAATACTAATATCTGACAAAATTAACTTTAAAACAAAGGGTATAGTAAGAGATAAAGAAGCATTACAACAGGATAATGATAAAAGGAGCATTACAACAGGAAGATATAATTATTATAAATATATATGCACCTAATATAGGAGCACCTAAATATATGAAACAGATTTTGATGAACAAGAAGGGTGAGATCAAAAGCAATACTAAAATAGTAGGGGATTTTAATACCCCACTAACATCAATGGATAGACAGAAAATTAACAAAGAAACAGCGGCCTTAAATGACACACTAGATCAACTGGATTTAATAGATATCTTTATAACCTTTCACCTCAAAGCAGCAGAATATACATTCTTTACAAGTGCTCACAGTACATTCTCTAGGATAGTACACATGTTAGGGCACAAAACAAGTCTTATTAAATTTAAGAAGATTGAAATCATATCAAGCACCTTCTCTGACCATGACATGAAACTAGATATCAACTACAATAGAAAAACTGAGAAATATTCAAACACTTGGAGACTAAATAGCATGCTATTAAATAATTAATGGGTTAACAGTGAGATCAAGAAAAAATTTTTTAAATTCCTTGAAACAAATGAAAATTAACATATGACAATTCAAAATTTATGGGATACAGCAAAAGCAGTCCTGAGAGGGAAGTTCATAGTACTACAGATATACCTTAAGAAGAAAGAAAAAGCTCAAATTAACAACTTAACCCTGCACCTAAAACAACTAACAAAAGAACAAGTAAAGTCCAGAGGAAGTAGAAGGAAAGAAATAATAAAGATCAGGTAGAAATAAATGACATAGAGGCAAAAAAAAAATTTCAGAAGATCAATGAAATCAAGAACTGGTTCTTTGAAAAGGTAAACAAAATTGATGAACCTTAAACTAGACTCACCAAGAATAAAAGAGAAAGGGCTCAAATAAATAAAATTAGAAATGAGAAAGGAGAAGTTACAACTGATACAGCAGAAATTCAAAAGATTGTAAGAAAATACTATGAAGAACAGAATACCCAAAAATGGGGCAACTTCGATGAAATGGATAAATTCCTTGAAAAATATCATCATTCAAAAATCAATCTGGAAGAATCAGAAAACCTAAACAGACTGATCACACCTAAAGAGATTGAAACAGTTATCAAAAAATTCTCAACAAACAAAAGTCCTGGGCCTGATGTATTCACAGGTGAATTTGACTAAATATTCAAAGAAGAACTAACTCCTATCCTTCTCAAGATATTTCAAAAAATTCAAGAGGAAGGAAAACTTCCAAACCTCCTTTGATGAAGCGAGCATAATCCTCATTCCAAAACCAGGTAAAGACACTACAAAGAAAGAAAACTATAGGCCAATATCCCTGATGAATTTAGATGCTAAAATTCTCAGCAAAACATTAGCAAATCAGATCCAGCAATACATGAAAAAAATAATACATCATGATCAAGGGGAATTTATTCTGGGGAGGCAAGGCTAGTACAATATTTGCAAATCAAACAACCTGATTCATCACATAAACAAAAGAAAGGATAAAAACCACATGATAATATCAATAGATGCAGAAAAAGCATTTCATAAAATCCAGCACCCATTTATGATCAAAACTCTCAGGAAAGTGAAAATACAGGGAACATACCTCAACATCATAAAGGGCATCTATGACAAACCCACAGCCAACATCACACTCAATGGGCAAAAATTAAAAGCAATCCCCTTAAGAACAGGAACAGGGCAGGCGTACTTCTTTCATCACTCTTATTCAACATAGTTCTGGAAGTCCTAGCTACAGCAATCAGACAAGAAGAAGAAATAAAAGGCATCCAAATTGGAAAAGAAGAAGTAAAACTTTCATTATTTGCTGACAACTTGATATTGTACATAGAAAACACTAAAGTCTCAATCAAAAAGCTACTGGAATTGATAAATGAATTCAGCAAGATGGCAGGATATGAAATCAATATTCAGAAATCAGTGACATTTATATACACCAACAATGAACTGTCAGGAAGAGAAATTAAGGAAACAATTCCCTTCACCATTTTAACAAAAAAAATAAAGTACCTAGGAGTAAATTTAACCAAGGAGGTTAAAGACCTATATTCAGAAAGTTATAAAACATTAATAAAAGAAATCAAGGAAGATACAAACAAGTAGAAGCATATACTGTGTTCATGGAGAGAAAGAATAAACATCATTAAAATGTCTATACTACCCAAAGCAATCTATAAATTCAATGCAATTCCTATTAAAATACAAATGTCATACTTCAGAAATATAGAACAAATATTCCAAAAATTCATATGGAACCAAAAAGAACACGAGTAGCCTCAGCAATCTTGAAAATGAAGAATAAAGTGGGAGGTATCATACTTCTGGATATCAAGTTATACTACAAGGCCATTGTACTCAAAACAGCTTGGTACTGGCATTAGAACAGACATACAGATCAATGGAACAGAACAGAGAACCCAGAAATAAACTCGTACCTTTATGGACAACTGATATTTGACAAAAGAGGTAAGAGCATACAATGGAGTAAAGACAGTCTCTTCAACAAATGGTGCTTGAAAAATTGGACAGCTAGCTTCAAAAAAATGAAACTAGATCACCAACTTACACCATTCTCAAAGATAAACTCAAAATGGATAAAAGACTTGAATGTAAATCGTGAAACCATGATCATCTTGGAAGAAAACATAGGCAGTAAGCTCTCCAACATCTCTTGCAGCAATATATTTGCTGATTTAACTCCATGGGCAAGTGAAATAAAGGACAGGATGAACAAATGGGACTATATCAAACTAAAAAGCTTTTGCACAGCTAAAAATAACATGAACAAAATTAAAATGATAACCCACACAATGGGAGAACATATTCGCCAACATGTCGAATAAGGGGTTAATAGCCAAAATCTACAAAGAACTTTACACCAGGAAAGTAAACAATCCAATCAAAAATTGGGCAGAAGAACTGAATAGACACTTCTCTAAAGAGGACATACAGATGGCCAATGGGCATATGAAAAAATGTTCAACATCACTAATCAATAAAGAAATGCAAATTAAAACCATAATGAGATACCCCCTCACACCTGTCAGAATGATGCTCATTAACAAAACAACACATAACAAGTGCTGGCGAGGGTGTGGAGAAAAGAGAACACTTCTGCACTGCTGGTGGGAATGCAGACTAGTGCAGCCACTGTGGAAAACAGTATGGAGATTCCTCAAAAATTAAAAATAGTACTGCCTTTTGACCCAGCTATCCCACTTTTAGGAATATATCCTAAGAATAACAAATCACAGATTCAAAAAAAGAAATGCACTCCCATGTTTATTGTAGCATTGTTTACAAGAGCCAAGATCTCGAAACAGCCAAGTATCCATCAGTAGACGAGTGGATCATAAAGCTGTAGTACATATACACAATGGAATACTATGTGGCTGTGAAAAAGAAGGAAATCTCACTCTTTGCAGCAACATGGATGGACCTGGAGTCTATTATGGTAAGTGAAATAAGCCAGGCAGAGAAAGAAAAATATCATATGACTTCACTCATTTGAGGAATCCAATAAACAATGAGAACTGAGGAACAGAAAAGAGGCAGAGAGGGGATCAAAGAGTCCAGAGGGAAAAGGGAAGAGAGGAGGGGATCAAAGGAAGGAAAGACATTAGTGAAGTATATAAACATAACACAGAGAGATAGAGGGCAGGATGGTAAATCATGGAGGAAAGGGGGGAAGGCGGTAAGGGGAGTGGATAAAGGGGGTATCAAGGAGAACAAGGGAAGAAGGGACATATATTTGGGGGTACATTTGTAACTATGTAAACACAACAAATTAAAATCAATTTTAAAAAATTCAAGAAAAAAAGATTCCACATATACGTGAGATCATATGATATTTGTCTTTCTCTGCCTGGTTTATTTCACTTAGCATAATAATCTGCAGTCCATCCATGCTGTTGCAAAAGATAAGATTTCTTTCTTTTTCATGGCCATGTAGTACTCCATTGTGTACATGTACCAGCTTTTTTATTCATTTGTCCACTGATGGACACTTGGGCTATTTCCAGATCTTCACTATTGAAAACAATGCAATGAACATGGGGGTGCACGTCTTCTTTTGACTCGTATTTTGGGATTCTTAGGTTATATTCTTAGAGATGAAATAGCTGGGTCATAAAGTAGTTCCGTTTATAATTTTTTGAGGAAACACCATACTGTTTTCCACAGTGGCTGCACAAGTCTGCATTCTGACTAGCAGTGCAGGAGGGTTCCCTCTTCTCCACACCCTTGCTAGCACTTGTTTGTTGATTTGTTAATGAGTGCCATTCTGCCAGGTGTGAGGTGATATATCATTGCAGTTTTAATTTGTATTTCTCTGATAATTAGTGATGTTGAACATTTTTTCATATGCCCATTGGCAATCTGTATGTCCTCTTTGGAAAACTGCCTATTCAGGTCCTTTTGCCCATTTTAAAATTGGATTATCTTCCTGGTGTTGAGTTTTATAAATTCTTTATAAATTTTGGTTATTAGCCCCTTATCAGACATTTTGGTGAAAATGTTCTCCCATTGAGTTGGTTGTCTTTTTATTTTGTTAATGGTGTCTTACTGTGCAAACGATTTTTAGTTTTATATAGTCCCATTTGTTCATCCTGTCCTTTATTTCACTTGCCCACAGAGCTATATCAGCAAAAATATTGCTACAAGAGATATCAGCGATTCTATTGCTTATGTTTTCTTCCAAAATTGTTATAGTTTCAAGACTTACATTTAAGTCTTTTATCCACTTTGAATTTATTTTTTTGAATGGTATATGTTGGTAGTTTAGTTTCCTTTTTTGCATGTAGTTGTCCAATTTTCCCAACACCATTTATTAATGGTGTATATACTCTTGCTTCCTTTGTCAAATATTAATTGGCCATAGGCATTGGCTGGCTGGCTCGGTAGTAGAGTGTCAGCCCAATGTGTGGATGTCCCGGGTTCAATTCCCAGTCAAGGCACACAGGAGAAATGTCCATTTGCTTCTCCACCCCTCCCCTCTTCCTTCTCACTCTCCCTCTCTCTCTTCCCCTCCCGCAGCCATGACTTGGTTGGAGCAGGTTGACCCTGGGCACTGAGGATGGCTCCATGGCCTTGCTTCAGGCGCTGGCATGGTTGTTGCCAAGCAATGGAGCAATGGCTCCAGATGGGCAGAGCATCAGCCCCATAGGCGGCTTGCCAAGTGGATCCCTATTAGGGTGCATGCAGGAGTCTGTCTCTCTGCCTCCCCGCTTCTCACTTAAGATAAAAAATTAATTGACCATAAAGATGTGAGTTTATTTCTGGGTTCTCTGTCTTGTTTCATTGATCTGTATGCATGTTCTTATCAGATCAATGCCAGTACCAGGCTGTTTAGATTACAATAACCTTGTAGTATAGCTTGATATCAGGAAGTGTGATACTTTTCACTTTGTTCTTCATTTTCAAGATCGTTGAAATTTTGGGGCTCTTATTTGGTTCCAGATTAAATTTTGGAATATTAGTTCTAGACCTATAAAGTTTGCCATTGATATTTTAATAGGAATTGCATTTACTCTATAGATTGCTTTGGGTAGTATGGACATGTTAATGATATTAATTCTTCCTACCCATGAACACAGTATATGCTTCCAGTTGTTTGTATCTTCCTTGATTTCTTATTTCTATGTCTTATAATTTTCCGAGTATAAGTCTTGTACCAAGGTACTTAATCCTTTTGTTGAAATAGTAAATGAGATTGTTTTCTTAACTTGTCTTTCTGACAGTTTACTATTGGTGTATAAAAATGACACTGATTTCAAAATATTAATTTTATATCCTGCCATTTTGCTGAATTCATTTATCAGGTCTAGTAGTTTTTTGGCTGAGACTTTAGAGTTTTCTATGTATGGTATCATGTTGTTAGCAAATAATAACAGTTTTACTTCTTTTCCCATTTGGATACCTTTTATTACTTCTTCTTGTCTGATTGCTGTGGCTAGGACTTCCAGTACTATGCTGAATAAGATGGTGAAAGGGGGCACCCCTGCCTTGTTCCTGATCTTAAGGAGACTGCTTTTAATTTTTTCCCATTGAGTATGATATTGGCTATCAGTTTGTCATATATGGCTTTTATTATATTGAGGTATGTTCTCTGTATTCCCACTTTACTGAGAGTTTTAATCATAAATGGGTGCTGGATTCAGCAAATGTTTTTCTGCATCTATTCATATGATTGTGAGGTTTTTATCCTTCATTTTATTTTTTTATTTTTTTTATTTTTTTTAAGTAGTTTTTTTTTTGTTGTTTTTGTTTTTTTGTATTTTTCTGAAGCTGGAAACGGGGAGAGACAGTCAGACAGACTCCCGCATGCGCCCGACCGGGATCCACCCGGCACGCCCACCAGGGGCGACGCTCTGCCCACCAGGGGGCGATGCTCTGCCCCTCCGGGGCGTCGCTCAGCTGCAACCAGAGCCACTCCAGCGCCTGGGGCAGAGGCCAAGGAGCCATCCCCAGCGCCCGGGCCATCTTTGCTCCAATGGAGCCTCGGCTGCGGGAGGGGAAGAGAGAGACAGAGAGGAAGGGGGAGGTGGAGAAGCAAATGGGCGCTTCTCCTATGTGCCCTGGCCGGGAATCGAACCCCGGTCCCCCGCACGCCAGGCCAACGCTCTACCGCTGAGCTAACCGGCCAGGGCCTATCCTTCATTTTATTTATGTGATGAATTCTGTTTATTGATTTGCGCATAATATACAAGCCTTGCCTCCCCAGAATAAATCCCACTTGATCATGATATATGATCTTTATAATGTATTGCTGGACCCGGTTTGCTAATATTTTGTTGAGAATTTTAATATCTATGTTCATCAGCGATGTTGGCCTATTGTTTTCTTTCTTTGTAACATCTTTACCTGGTTTTGGAATTAAGATAATGCACATTTCATAAAATAAGCTTAGAAGTCTGCCCTCCTCTTGGATTTCTTGAAATGGCTTGAGGATAGATGTTAGTTCTTCTTTGAATGTTTGGTAAAATTCACCTTTGAAACCATCCAGTCCAGGACTTCTGTTTGCTGGGAGCTTATTATTATTATTATTATTATTATTATTATTATTATTAAGTGAGAGGAGGGGAGTTAGAGAGATAGACTCCTATATGTGCCTCAAACAGGATCCTCTCAGCAACCCCTATCTGGGGTCAATGTTTCAATCACTCAAGCTATCTTCAGTGCCTAAGGCCAACACTCAAATCAATCAAGCCACTGGCTGTGAGAGGGGAAGAAAGAGAAAAGGGGGACAGGGAGGAGAAGAGAAGCAGATGGTCACTTCTAATATGTGCACTGACTGGGGATTAAACTTGGGACATCCACACACAGGCTGTGGCTCTATCTGCTGAGCCAACTGGCTAGGGCATGAGGGAGTTTTTTTTATTACTGTTTCAATTTGATTTGTCATGCTCCTATATTGGGTGCATAAATATTTACAATCTTGTTGAATTGCTCCCTTTATGTAGTGACCATCTTTGTGCCTAGTACAGCTTTTGTTTTAAAGGCTATTTTGTCTGACATAAGTGTTAGTACATCAGCTTTTTATTTTCATTTCCATTTGTGTGCAACATTTTTTCTCATTCCTTCACTTTCAGTCTCTGTGTATCTTTTGTTCTTGTAGACAGACAGCATATACAGGCCTTGTTTTATCCATGCAGCTACCCTATGTCATTTAATTGGAGCATTTACTGCATTCACAGTTACACTTAAGGTTATTATTGATACGCACTTATTTATTGCCATTTTATTCTTTTTTTTTTTTTTTTTCATTTTTCTGAAGCTGGAAACAGGGAGAGACAGTCAGACAGACTCCCGCATGCGCCCGACCGGGATCCACCCGGCACGCCCACCATGGGGTGACGCTCTGCCCACCAGGGGGTGATGCTCTGCCCATCCTGGCGTCGCCATGTTGCGACCAGAGCCACTCTAGCGCCTGAGGCAGAGGCCACAGAGCCATCCCCAGTGCCCGGGCCATCTTTGCTCCAATGGAGCCTTGGCTGCGGGAGGGGAAGAGAGAGACAGAGAGGAAAGCGCGGCGGAGGGGTGGAGAAGCAAATGGGCGCTTCTCCTGTGTGCCCTGGCCAGGAATCGAACCCGGGTCCTCCGCATGCTAGGCCAACGCTCTACCACTGAGCAACCGGCCAGGGCACCATTTTATTCTTTAGACCTATAGTCCTCTTTCTCTCTGTTTCTTTTTTTTCTTTCTTTTTTTGATAGCAGGGCATTTAACATTTCCGGCAGTCCTGATTTGATAGTAATAAACTCCTAGAGCCTTTTTTTTTGTCTGGGAAGCTTCTTATTTCTCCTTCAACTTTAAATGATAGCTTTATTGGATAGAGTAGTATTGGTTGTAGGTTCTTATTTTGCATCACTTTGAATGTTTTTGCCAATCCTTTATGGGGGCTCCTTTGTAGGTAATTGCTTTTCTCTTGCAGCTTTAATGATTCTTTGTCTCTTAACTTTAGCAATTTAATTATGATGCATCTTGGTGTGGGCTTCTTTGAGTCCATCTTTAATGGGACTCTCTGTGCTTCTTGAACTTGTGTGACATTTTCCTTCATTAGTTTAGGAAAGTTTTCAACAATGATTTCTTCAAACAAGTTCTCTATACTTTGTTCATTCTCTTCTCCTTCAGGAACCCTTATAATGCAGATGTTGTTTCACTCCATGCTGTCTCAGAAGTCTCTTAGAGTTTCGTCAGATTTCTTGAGCCTCTGTTCTTTTTGCTGCTCAGCTTCTGTACTTACGTTTATCTTGCTCTCTAAAATCATTGATTCAGTCCTCCACTTCATCCAGCCTGCTATTTCTCCCTTCTAGTGCAGTCTTAATTGCAGATATTGTATATGTCATTTCTGTGGGTTTTTTTTTATGGTTTCACTGTCCTTTTTAATGCTAGCTAAGTTCTCACTCTGATCATCTACTCTTAAGCTAAGATCCTTGAACATCCTAATAACCATTATTTTAAACTCTGCATCTGGTATTTCGGTTATTTTCATTTCATTAAATCCTTTTTCTAGTGATTTTGCTTTATTCATTTGGGTCATATTTATTTTGTCTATTTTGTCTGTGTATTAGGTGGCTCTGCTCTGACTCCCAAATTTGATGTGGTGCCTTCATGAGGCAAGTGGGTTCAGTGGTACTATCCAGGCCACCTGAGTTCCTTGCTCTAGGAATGTTTCTTGAGGGTTATATTTAGCCTCTTGTTTTCTATGAGTCTTTAGGCTGGCTGTCTCTAAAGATCGACCTTGATCATGTGTATTACACATGGTGCAGTGTCTGTTTTTCATGGCATACTTATTCTCAGCAGGGTCTGGTGCCTTCTAGACTCCCCCTTTGGGCCTGCCACTTGTGTGGCTAGTTAAGTCCATCATTGGTGCAGTCTGCCACCCACTACTGGTTGTGTTGGTTCTGGGTCTTCTTGGGCTGACTTCAGGTATGGGTTGATGTCACACATTGTTTGTAACCCACCACAGGCTATCTGTCTGGTGCTACTGCTCTGTTTGCTGTTTATGTCTATGTTTTCTGTGCCTGGGTATGTGTGGGAGGGGCCAACCTATGTACAAGGATCAGCTTCCTCCTTCTTAGTGTTAACAGCAGCTCAAAGGGCCCAAGTTCCTTAACATTTGCCTCCACTTTTCAGCTGCTCCACCTTTTCTCACAGTTGCCTGGTCTTCCCACAGAGTCTTCTGTAGAGAGACTATAGAGTGGGTGCAGACTGGCCTCACCCACCAACCCTTCCACAGGCTCCAAGCTTAGTGGAGCAGCTGAGGTTGGGATGACAATGTTAGTGGGACCCCCTACTTTGGGGGTCTCTTTCTCAGGACCTCCATACAGGGAAAGTGGCCTCTACTCCAGTACCTGATCCCTTGGCCACTGCTGGATACTCTAGTTCTATTTCTCCCCAGTGAGGTGAGCAGCAGGTTCAGATTGGGTGGGGCCAACGGTCCCCTCTGTAGAAGATCTTTCAGCTGGGGAGTCCCTGGTCTCTAGTAGGAACACTGAGACGGTCTTCCACTGGGGCAGATTATGCTCCCCCACAACTGGTCCCAACAATAGGCTCCAAGCAACTCACACTTTGAATATTGTGCTCTAAGCCTCTCTTCCTTCCCCACTGTGGATCTTAATTTAACCCAGTGAGGCAAGATATTTGGGACTTGGGCCAGCTGACTATGAAGCTCTACCCCATTCAATGTGTGTAAGCTGCTGTGCAGGTGTTGACCACACAAAGCGGAATTCGCCTCAGCTGGGTTTGGTGTCTGATGGCTTCTCCCTTTGGATATGATGCTAGTAGGGTATTTGGGCCCTCCTCTATAGTTGGGTTCTCTGTAGCTGGCCACTGAATGTATCGGTTCTGAGCCTCTTAGGAGGGAACCTGGTACAGACCAGTATAGAACACTGCCCGTGACTGGCCCTTAGCAACCTTTTTAGAACTATAAGAAATCCAGTTTGTGGCTTCCTCTTTGGGCTTAGTTGCTCATGGGAGCCCCATGCTGCACACCCAGGCTGGCTGTTACTAGCACTGGACTTGGGGGCAGGTCAGCAAAAGGCACAAGGTTCCCTGAGATCCACCTCCTGCTGCTTCTGTCTGCTGGCTGCTTATTGGGTTCAACCCCTAAAAAATATCTCTGGTAGAGTCTAGAGCTGGGACAATTCAAAAATGATGAAAGGTGGTGGGGGTGGTCCCTATCTTCGGGTCTGTCCTGAAGTTTTTCAGACCTCAGTAGGGTGTAGTCACTAGGTGTCAAGTGGGTGTGATCTCTGAAAGCCAGAGATTTGGTCTGCCCATAGTCCAGTTAGTTTCTACTGAGTCTCCTGTGATGGAGAAGCACCAGTCATATTCTTTAGATATTGGGGGGGAAAGCTCTGGCCTCAACCCCCAACTCCCTGGCCAAAGATGCTTACTTCTCACAGGGCTCAATCTCCATACGGTGGGACAGTTACTTCCCCCTAAGCTACTGCTTCACGGAGAGGCTTGCTCCACCCAAGAAGGATGGTGACTGCAGTATTAAAGAATGATTCCACACAGGGGCTCTGATGGTTGTCCTTTACCATGTCACTTCCAGGGCCACCAATTTTACACTCTCCTCACATGACTCTAGTACTCTCAGCTCCCCCTCCACTGAAACCCAGGGTAAGTGGCTGTGAATGAGATTTTCTGCATTGGCCTTTTAAGAGGGTACCTATATCTCTTAGAACTCCCATCTCTTTCTTGCAGACAGAAACCTCACCTCTTTTCACCACCAAATGCTATGTGGGCAACTCTTTTCAGCTCTGGTACTCCAGGCTGGGTGCCCTAGCCTGGGGCTCAGGACCCATACCGCTCAGGGAAAAACTTCCCAGGGGCTGCTCACTCCTGGGATGGGGCAGCCCTTTTCATGTCTCTGCCCATCCTACCATCCTCAATGTAGCTTCTGTGACTCCTTGGTTATAGACTCCTCTTCTTTTAGTCCTAAGTTGGTTTTTCAGAATAACTCTTCTTAAATTTAGTTATAACTCCAGTTTGGTCTTGGGAAAGAAGAAGAGAAAAAAAAATACAGAAAAAAGGGGGATGGAGATGAGTGGAACGTCCTTCTCCTGTTCTGTCACCATCTTGGTCTACTCCTCAAAACTAATGAAATTTCTTAATAACCATTATTTTTCTTTTCTTGTCTGCCTCTCTCTAGTGGTGATCACAGATATTGCACTTTCTCAAATCAACTGTATACACAGTATTATAATTATTTTCATAAAATAAAAACATATTTAGCTTAACATTTTAATTTATTTTTTAAAGAGAGAGAAAGACAGGGAAAGAGAGGGGAAAAGAGAGATGAGAAGCAACTCATAGTTGCATCATTATAGTTGTTCATTGATTGCTTCTCATTTGTGCCTTCATGGGAAATGAAAAGACTCAAGCCAAGCCTGTGACCTCTTGCTCAAACCAGCAACCTTGGGCTCAAGCCAGCGACCTTTAGGCTTAGATCAGTGACTTTGACACGATCCCATGCTCAAGCTGGCAAACCCATGCTCAAGCCAAGAGCGCGCGTTCTAGCCAGTGACCTTAGGGTTTCAGCCTCAGCATTCCGAGTCGATGCTCAATCCACCGCACCACCACAGGTCAGGCGACATTTTTAGTTTACTTTAAAAGTTTTACTTGACACAAGTTCATAAGAGCAATTGTTGAATATTTGGAAGGGGGTCACATACTTTTATCAAAGATCAGCTAGCCCTCAGAAGACATTTATTAAAAAGTTGAGTGAAAAAAAGTAAAATTTTTATAAATTTCATGGGTTTTGAAGTAGTAACAATAGCATATTCATAACATTCCAGATGTTTCTTTGTTCCATTCTCCACACCCCCAACATTATCTAAAGTACTTTTATGAATAATGGTCTTTAAATCCCCCCTCTAAGCTATTTCTTGTGGATTGTATTAACTTTTTAACTTTTATTTTTACCTCATCTCATGTCCTTTCTCTGTTTTAGTCCCTTTGTGTATGTTCAGATGGCACAAAAGAGCTGGAAAGGTGACAGGCTGGGATGTGCTAGCAGGGCTGGCCTCATCTCCCCTGCTGACTCGTGCTTGAAACCCCAGTCTCATTTTCTTCCCTATTCACTTCTTTCCCCCCTTTTTTCTGTTTTTTTTCTCTTCTTCTTTCCTAATCTCACCATCCTTCAATTTCTTCCTTCTTATTTCATCTCCACCTGTAAGAAAAGATATTGCATAAAATTAAATTTTTACACAAAAATGTGTAACTTTAAATGTTAAATAAAAACTAAGCTGAAATATGTCTATATGTTAAAAACTTAACCAAGCAAAAAGTACTACAACAAAAAGAAAATAAATTCTGGGATGCACTTATCAAAATGTCTTTTTCTTAGAGTTCCTTAAAAACAGGGGTTGCTCCCTGGTGGGCGTGCCGGGTGGATCCCGGTGGGGCGCATGCCGGAGTCTGTCTGACTATCTCTCCCCGGTTCCAGCTTCGGAAAAATACAAAAACAAAACAAACAAAAAAACAGGGGTTGCCTATATTACCTCTCATCCAGGGATATTTAATATTATTTAACTTTCACTTAGCCAATGCTAGATAAATGCATTAGTATTTAACACAGTAGGGAACAACATTTAACAGAGAATAAAAAGAACGTAAACAGAAAGGTTAGGCCCGTTTTTCATCAGGATTAAGAACTGACAGAATTGATTCTTTCCTGGATTGGTTCAGAAAGAGGAGGATAATAATACTTACTTAATTAACTAGTATGATGGGTAGATTAATGTGCTTTGCCCACATTAATTAAAGATGCAAAGAGCTAGACGAGGCCAATGTGTTATTAGAGAAAAGTTTTCTTCCCTTTAATCAGGTATCTTTTCCTGGGGAGGGCAAAGAAATGATCTAAGGACTAAGGAATTGGGGCTCAGCCCTCAGCGCTGCCTGTGACTCAGCCATTCTGCCCAACCAACCACTTCCTCCCTGAGTTCTCTGTAAACTTGGGATAAACACAAAGAGCATTTTGGAATACAGGTGATTATAACGTCTGCCATTTGAGAACAAAACAAAGCCTACAATTAATAAAACCTGTAACTCTTGCTTTCTCCCTCCCTAGAGTTATTCCACTCTATGGAAACAACAGTAACATTAACTTGCACCACCTCACAAAGCCTTCCTAGCTGTGACCTCAGTGGATATTTCCAGTGATACAGTCGAGTAAAATAGCACAAGGCAACAGGGTCAAAAAACGCTTGGACAAGTTTCTTCACCTCTGAATCTGTTTTCCTCCCATTCTCCCTCCGTAAAACGAGGATTAAATGAAATAATGTATGTGAAATGCCTTGTCCGAAGGTAATGTGTCCGATACATAGTGGTTGTTATTATTGTCACTAAATATAATCTCTCAAAGCTAATAGGGAGGATGGGATGTCCCATTTCTTCAAACACAAACCCCTATTGCTTTTCTCCACGTGTGTAATTCAGAGATGGTGGCTGGGGTTTTACTCGGTGGTCTTCAATTCAAACCTCACTCCGAGACCCAGACCCCTGCGAGAGGCGACGGTTGGCAGCTCCCGCAGGAGTCTGTTCTTTTAAATGCCCTGGGCGCGCACTGCGTGTGTTTGAGGGCCAAGACCCGACGGACGGACGCGCAGCAGCGTTGCGCAGCGCGCAGGAGCTAGCATGCGTTGGGGGTTGGGGTGAACGCGCGGCGGGGCGGGGCGGGCGCGCTGTGGGGCGGAGCTAGCTAGCGCGCTCCCGGGCGGTGAACCGCGCGTAAGCGCGCGGTAGACGAACGCGCGGCACGGGGGACGAGCGCGCGGCTTGGGAGTGCTCAGTGGGGGTGTGAACGCGCGGCGGGGCGGCCCAGGACTGTTGCTTGGACGGACGCGAGTTTACCGGCTACCCGGTGGCGCGAGGGCTCCAGGTAGCCGTCTGGGTGGACACCTGCGGTCCCCGGGGAAGGGGCTCCTGCCAGGTGAGTGCGGACTTTTCTGTCACTGGCGGGGTTATGTCACGGTAGCCGGTCCCCTTTCCTGGCTTGTCGGTGAGCCAGTCGGCAGTTTGAGCCTGATGAGTGAGGCTAAGGTTGGGTGGGTTTCAGCTGGAGAAGGGTGACCACCTTTTCTTGTGACCCGCTGTCTGCACCTCCCACGCTTCGTTGCGGTGCCCTCCAGAATAGATCTCTTCTTGCGTGCTCTCCCTCTCCTCCACGACACTTGTCCGGTCTCCTAGAACTTAGGGAAGACTACCAGTGCTATCGGAGGGACCGTGGTCAACCCGGTGGCCTCACTCACGGGAAACCTGGTCCCTCTTTGGGGATTTCAGGCGTTCTCATGCACTCCGGTCGCGGGCGGTGTGGAAGACGCGGCGTTTTCCTGCGGGAGGTTGTCTTATGGGGCGGGGAAGGGGCTTTTGGTGGTCCATAATACGTATTTAACTTTGGGCGCAGAGCAGTCCGGGGTATCCCTACCGCCCTTCCCAGAGCCGTGTGAGGGAATCGTCGCCCCATTTGATTCTATGGCCCTCGAACTACCCGGAGGCTTTGTTTCTCACCAGGCGGAGAGAAGGATGGGAGCCTAATGTTGGTAGGAGGTGGCTAAAGTCACCTGTTAAATTTAGGTCCTACTCAAAATTATCAGTAGATTTTCGTCCCCCGCCCCTGCTCCTTAATCCCCGACCCCAGCAGGTAACTGAATCACGCAAGCACTTATAGGGTCTACCAGTGAGCCGGGTCAGAAGGGATTGACAAGAGAAGAAAATGTGATCGATGTGATGCAATTTAACAAAAGGCAATAAACTCCAGCATTTTCCCAAAGCTTTGAAACTTTCCCACTATTGTTTGACGGAGTCTAAATTTAAGCATCTAGCTTTTTTTTTTTTTTTTTTTTTACCGTAGGAACTAACCTCAGATGCTGATCTTTGCCAGAGTTTCAAGAGTTGGTGCAGGGCAGAAAATTTAGCGAGTTAAGGGGGGAAAAATGTTTGTGGGTCTTAACCCCCTCCCCCCAAACAGAATGAAACATTCAGGTCTGTTGCTGGAGACTGTAGGAAGAAGGCTTTAATTTTAATGGAGGACACATTTTTTTTAAACCGTATTTCTGAAAACTATAGACACTAAACCAGGTATAGTGTGAACTTGAGGAAAATGCTCACAGAAGAAACCTTTATTAAAGACAATTTCTGCTTTATTTTATAATTTTTTAAAAGAAAAATCACTACAAAGTTAGTGCTCTTGCATTCACTAGGAAGTCTGGCCTCAGAGGTCCATGTCAGAATGTTACAGATTGTTTTTCTAGGTGGAGGACATATTTTCCTTCATGAGGTCAATGTGGAAATGCAAACAAATGCCCTGTTTACTTGGGATTGGGTGGGAAGGATGGAAGTTGTCTAAAATCTCTTTTGCCAAACTTGACAGTGTATATGCATGGAATCTTGTGCATTTTCTTGCCCAGAGCAATAGTAGCCATTTTTAAGTGACTGAATGTAAGTATTGTAACAGCATTTCAAGTGAGCTTTCCTTTGAAATTTTTGGATGCTGATCATCTAAAAGTAACACATTTTTTTCCATTCCTAGAGATCAGAAAGCCAAAATGAGAATGTTAATTTAGAGAAGGCTAGAGAGAGGAGAGCTGATTTAAGAAAATTTGAGTGTGTTTGACTCCATGATGACCTTTGTGGCAGAGAGGATTTGCTTGTTTTCATCTACTCGTTCAGCCATATTTGTAGACTGAGCACCTACAACATACTGAGCGCTGAGCTAGTCATTGAGCACACACATATCTAGATAACAGCCATATGACCCAAACTGATTAAAACCAGATCAAGTAAGCCTTCCTCAGGAGCTGAAGCTACACCTGGCCCTGGTTCCAAAGTTCTCAGACACCCAAGGAGCATCTAGTTGTCGCCCTGTGTTGATTGTAAAGATCATCTCAAGTAACTACAAGAGGTGGAGTGCAGCCTTGAAGCTGAAGGGAGAGAGGTGAAAAGCTTGGGGAGCAGAGAACAGGAGATCCTCTGGAACAAAAAGTTCAAGTGCGTCTTATCTGCATGGGTATGGGACAGCCGCCAGTGGCACAGAGGCCATTTAGGGGTAGGTGCCAAGGAATCCTAGGAGCATCCCAGAACTTGAGCTCTTTCCTTTGCTGGTGAAGAGCAGCTTTTCGTTTCAGTTTTCAAGCTCTTTCTGGTGGCAGTGGCGGTGGCTTCCTTGCTGTGCTCTAAGGAGGAAGGACTCGGTAACTCTCCCTCTGCTATCCTGCAGTATCCCCCTCTTGGATCTTTGAGGGAGTCCAGGGGCCATTGTAGAGAAGTGGAGTCAATATAGTGAAGTCACTGGTAACAGCCTCTGTAGAGAACCACAGTGAAGCTGCACCTCTCAACAATGCCCTTGTCCTTCGGGACTCACAGCATGGATTTAATCTTGAAACCTATTTTAAGGACATGGGTGCTGGGTTTATAATCCATGCAGACAGGTCAAGGAACGTGAATGGAAGAACACTCTGCCTTGCCTTGTTTGAGCAGAATGGGGTAGCTCTTTATGAATGCATATCTTCAGACTGGATATTTCTGAAGAGCCTAGCACTGGGAAGATTTGGTTCTCTCTTTTTTTTTTATTGTAGTAAAACACATATAACATTAAATTTATCATTTCAAAGTGTATAAATCAGTGGCATTAAGTACATCCACATTATATGTGTTTATATACTTTAATTTAGTGGTCTATAGGTATTTATTAAATGAACTTGGTTAATTGCATTATTCCTCACTAACTTTGTGTCTTGATATGTCAGTAACTGAGATATTTTGAAAGACCCACTATAATGGAGAATTTGATATCTGGTACTCTTGAGATTATCTGTGCATACAACTTCACATTTTAGTATCTAACAATATAGCATTTGTAAGTTAATATTGTTAGATATACAAAGTCTAATAGGAATTGAAGTTACTGTTATCACTACTGAGGATTTTTGCATTAAAATCTGTTTTGCCTCAGGTAATGCAGCCAGAAATGATATTTTCATTGTTGCTGTCATTAATATTTGCTTGATGTGTCTTTTTCCATCTTTTTAATTTTCTTTTAAATATCTTTACTGAGGGATAAGTGACATTCAATAAACTGCACATATTTAAAGTGTAAAAAAAAGTATACTGACAATGTTGTGTGACCATTACTACTATCTAGTTGCAGAACTCTTCCATCACCCCAAAAGAAAAACTCATATCCGTAAGCAGTGACCCCCTCACTTCCCCTCTACTCCAGCCCCTGGCAACCACTAATCTACTTTGTCTTTTCTATGGATTTGTCTTTTCTGGATATTTCATATAAAAGGAATCATACAATATGGGCTTGGTTTGTTACATTTAACAATACTTTCAAGATTCATCCATACTATAGCATATATCAGTATACCATATTCATTTTAATGACTGAATAATATTCTATTATATGGATGTACCTGAATTTGTTCTAGTCAGCAGTTTCAGGAACATTTGTTTGAACACTTGTTTTCAGTTCTTTTGGGTCTATACCTAACAGTGCAATTCCTGAGTAATACAGTAATTTGATGTTTAACTTAGTGAGGAATAACCAAAAAGTTTTCCATGGTGGCTCCTTGGTGATGTTTGCCTGCTTGCTCCTGAGTCCTATGTTGTGTGACTAGGAACTAATCTGAAATCTAGCCAGCTTGTTTTCAAGTGAGGTTTTCCTTTAGGAAAATCTAATTTTTACAACTTTTGTCCAGTGATAGATAGCAAACTGGTAGAGACTCCTCCCCTCAGGGATTGCGATCCAGCCTGTCTACCTGAGGCCTCTGTCTGGAACTTGTTTGCTTAGGGTGGCCAATCACTTACTTTCATGTGGTGTAGGGCCCTGAGGAAAATACTGCCTTCTATTAATAGTTGAAACTATTCACAATTGAGATAGTCTGAAATCAACCTCATTTTTTTACATTGTTCAGAAAGAGCTTTTTTTAAAAAATCTTAACTGAAAGCATGGTAATTGCTCTGTAGAAGTAAAATTACTAGCCTTTAAAATGTTTAATTGTATTTAATACCCTTGAGTGCCAGTTAAAGCTTAAGGTCCTCAATTCTTACAGGAGACGTTTCAGAAGAAAAGAGAGAGAGAGAAAAAAAACAATAAGAAAAGGCAGCCGGCAACTATATCATTGAGCAAATCAACATTTGAAAACTCCAGAAAACTAACTGCATTCCCAGCCCTCTGAGCTCCAGCAGGCTCCAGCTGAGGGGATTCCCTGCAGGGAGACAGTCCTACTTTGCTGGTTTGCCTAGTGAATATTTTTGGAAGCATTCTTTTCTTTCCATGGTTTTTGTTTTCTTGACATTGAAAAAGATCCCAAACTAAAGAAAAGTTACTGCATATTGATTTTACTTCTTCAGCCTGTTTGTGTGGAAACCCTTTCTTTTCCCCTGAGAGAAAGGCAGGGAGGGGAGAGGCAAGAACTGCTCCTGTATGTGCCCTGACTGGGGAATCGAAATGACCACCTCTGCGCTCCAGAACAACACTCCAACCAATCAAGCTATCCAGCCAGGGCTTAATTTTTATTTACTTTTAGAGAGAGAGTGTAGGGGGAAGGGAAGCATTTATTTGTTTTTCCCCTCAGTCCAGCATTCTTTGATTGCTTCCCATGTGTGCCCTGACCAGGGATCTAACACGCAACCTTGTCATTTTGTGATGACGCTCTTTACCTACTGAGCTAACTGGCCAGGGCCTGGAAACCTATTTTTGAAGTTAATTTTGGTCATGGGCTGCATCTGTAGATACATATGCATGCATTCATGTTGATATTTATTACATGTTAACATTGGGAAGCATTACTGGTTTGGTAGGTCTGGTGTATTTATTGATGCCAATTTTTTCACATATTATTACTTGTGAAGCTAAGTGAAGCATCTCTATGACTGCGTTTAAGGTTACCCTCCTTATTGTAAGGTATTTTTCCCCACCGAGGAAGAAGGAAAGGCGTAGCCACGAAGTGTGGAATAGCAAAAGCTTTATTTAGTACAGTGCTTCCTGGACGATGTTCCCTGGTCCAGGGGACCGGGCCAGAGAAGTCTCATGGGGGGATCCACATGGGAGTAATTTATAGGGTCAGCAGGGTGAAGGCGAGTTGATATGACATGGCAAAATCTCACTGGCTGACGGACAGTCGCTCTTTTCCAAGTGCTCCTGGGAAGTCTCCTTTGGTGGACATGGGTGTGGGAGGTTCCAGCCAAAGTTCCCGGGTCTGGTTCCTCACGAGACCTTCCCCCATTGCTGACCGACCTCACACTTATATTCCCCACTTGCCCTTGATTATAACCTATAGGTTGAAAGAGAATAATTTCTCCTAAATTTGAAGGATTAGGTCTCGATATACAATAGAGGGGATAGGGATGGTCACCACAACACTATGAATATGTTTGAAATACTCCTGTTTCTTTTCTTGTAGATCAAAGACCGACCTGTTTTAAGGATACTCTATTTTTTTTTAAATATATAAGATGGTTTTTGAATCTTAAAACAAATTTTAATTAAGTAATGAATATTAAGTTAATGTGTATATATTTAGAAAATTAAATTGAATGGGGTGACATTGATCAAAGAGAGTACATAGGTTTCAGGTGAACATTTCTATAGCATTTAAACTGTTGAATATGTTGTGTACCCATCACCCAAAATCAAATCATTTTCTGTCACCGTATATTTGTCCCTCTTTATTCCCCTTCCCTATAACCCTCTTACCCTGGTAATCACTTCACTTTTATTTATGTCCATGAGTGTCAGTTTTGTATCCCACCTATGTATGAAATCATATAGTTCTTAGCTTTTTCTGTTTTACTTACTTCATTCAATATAATATTCTTAAGGTCCATCAATGTTGTTGTAAATGGCACTATGTCATCATTTCTTATGGCTGAATAGTATTCCATTGTATATATGTACCACATCTTCTTTATTCAGTTCTCTATCAAGGAACACTTTGGTTGTTTCCATGTCTTGGCCACTGTGAATAATGCTGCGATGAACATGGGAGTGCATGTGTCATTATGTACTAATGTTTTCAAGTAGAGGAAATGCTGGGTCATAAACATTTCTATGCTGGTTCTATTCATTTTTGGGGGAACCACCATACTTTCTTCCATAATGGCTGTACCAGTTTACATTCTTACCAGGAGTTAATGAGGGTTCCTTTTTCTCCACAGCCTCTCCAACACTTGTTATTACCTGTCTTGTTGATAACAGCTAATCTAACAGGAGTGAGGTGGGATCTCATTGTAGTTTTGATTTGCATTTCTCTACGAGCTAGTGAAGATGAACATCTTTTCATATATCTGTTGGCCAATTGTATGTCTTCATAGGAGAAGCCTCCACTCAGGTCCTCTCCCCATTTTTAAATTGGATTGTTTGCTTGTTTGTTGCTGAGCGTTGTGAGTTCTGTTTATTATTTTGGATATTAACCCCTTATCAGAGCTGTTGTTTGTATTATCTCCCATTTAGTTGGCTGTCTTTTTGTGTTGCTCTCGGTTTCTTTTGCTGTGCAGAAGCTTCTTAGTTTGATATAGTCCCATTCATTTATTTTTGCCTTTACTTCCCTTACTTTTGGGGTCAAATTCATAAATTGTTTTCCGAAGCCAAGATCCATGAGTTTAGTCCCTATGTTTTGTTTTTTTTAATGTAATTTATTGTTTCAGCTCTTATTTAATATTTAGGTCTCTGATCCATTTTTGAATCAATTTTTGTGCAGGGGGACAAATTGTAGTCAAGTTTCATTCTTTTGTATGTGGCTTTCCAATTTATTGAAGAAGCTTTTTTTTCTCCATTGTCGAAGATTATTTGTCCAATGATTTGTGGTTCTGTTTCTGGGTTCTTGATTCTGTTCCATTGGTCTGTATGTCGGTTTTTCTGCCAAGACCATGCTGTTTTGATTATCATGGCTCTGTAGTATAAGTTGAAGTCAGGTAGTGTGATACATTGGTGTCATTCTTTTTTCTCAGGATTACTTTGGCTATTTGGGGTCTTTTATGGTTCCATATAAACCTGGTGATTTTTTATGTTATATTTCTTTAAAAAATGACATTGGGATTTTAATGGAGATTGCAATAAATTTGTGTATTGCTTTGGGCCATTTTAACTATGTTGATTCTTTGGATCCATGAACATGGAATGTTTTTTCATTTCATTGTGTCTCTTTCAATTTCTTTCAATAATGCTTTGTAGTTTTCAGTATATAGGTCCTTCACATCCTTTGTTGTTATTCCTAGGTATTTTATTTTCTTGTTTCAATTGAAAAAGGAATTGTAATTTTGAGTTCATTTTCTGAAATTTCATTGTTGGCATATAGAAAGGTAGTAGTAGACTTTTGTATATTGATTTTGTATCCTGTTACTTTACTGTCTTGGTTATTGTTTCTAATAGTTTTTCCATGGAGTCTTTGGGATTTTCTATATACAGGATCATGTCATCTGCAAATAGTGATACCTTTACTTCTTTCCCGAAACGGTTGCCCTTTATTTATTTCTCTTGTCTGATTGCTCTGGCTATAATTTCCAGAACTTGGTTGAGTAAGAGTGAAGAGAGTGGGCAGCCTAGTCTTGTTCCTGATTTTAGAGGAAAACCTTCATTTTTTTCACAATTTAGTTTGATACTGGCTGATGGTTTGTCATGTATAGCTTTTATTATATTGAGGTACATTCCTTCTATTCTGATTTTATTGAGTGTTTTCAACATAAATGGATGTTGTATCTTATCAAATGCCTTTTCTCCATCTATGGATAGGATCACATGATTTATGTCCTTTGTTTTGTTGATGTGGTGTATAACGTTGATTGATTTACATATGTTGAACCATCTTTGTGCTCCTCAAATGAATCCCACTTGATCGTGATGTATTATTTTTTTAATATATTGTTGTATTTGATTTGCTAGTATTTTGTTTAGAATTTTTTTCATCTGTATTCATTAGAGATAGTGGTCTGTAGCTTTCTTTCTTTGTATTATACTTGCCAGGTATTGGTATCAGGGTTATGTTGGCGTCATAAAATGTGTTAGGGGGTATTGCTGCTGCTTCTTTTTTTGGAAGACTTTGAGAGGGACAGGTACCAAATCTTTCTTTTTTGAATGTTTGGTAGAATTCACTAGTGAAACCATCTGGTCTTGGACTTTTATTTTTGTGGAGGTTTTTGATAGTTGTTTCTATTTCCTCCATGCTTATGAATCTGTTTAGGTTTTCCACTTCTTCATGACTCAGTCCCAGAAGATTGTATAGTTCTAGGAACTTATCTATTTCTTCTAGATTGTTGAGTTTGGTGGCATATAATCTTTCATAGTATTCTGTTATGATCTTTTGTATATCTATGATGTCTGTGGTCATTTCTCCTCTTTCATTCTGGATTTTATTTATGAGTCCTTTCTCTTTATTCTACAGTGAGTGTAGCCAGGGGTTTGTCAATTTTATTGATCTTTTCAAAGAACCAGTTCTTTGTTGTATTAGTTTTTTCTATAGATTTTTTGTTCTTTTTCATTTAGTTCTCTAATTTTTACTGTTTTCTTTCTTCTGCTGACTTTGGGTTGCCTTTGTGTTTCTTTAGTTCTTTAAGATGTGATGTTAGGTTATTTACTTGGAATCTCTCTTGTTTTTTGATATAAGACTGTACTGATAAAACTTTCTTCTTATTGCTGCTTTTGCTGCTTCCCAGAAGTCTTTATATGTCATGTTGTCATTCTTGTTTGTCTGTATGTAGGAATATATATATATATGTATATATATATGTATATATATGTATATATTAGTGAGAGAGAGACAGGAAAAGAGAAAGATGAGAAGCATGGTTCTCATCATAGTTGCGACACTTAGTTGTTCATTGATTGCTTTCTCATATGTGCCTTGAATGGGAGCCCCAGCTGAAGGCATGACCCCTTGCTCATGCCAGTGACTTCTGGGCTCAAGCCAGTGACCATGGGGTTATGTCTGTGATCCTATACTTAAGCCTACGACCCCACGCTCAAGCTGTGATCCCATGCTCAAGTAGGCAACCTCAGGGTTTTGAACCTGGGTCCTTGGTGTCTCAGGTTGACACTCTATCCACCTCACCACCACTTGGTCAGGCTGTATATATCTTTTGATCTCTGCTTTTGTTACTTCTTTGACCTAGTCATATTTCAGAAGTATGCTGTTTAATTTCTACATTTTTGTGTGTTTCCTTACTTTCTTTTTGCAGTTGAATTCTAATTTCAAAGCCTTATGATCAGAGAATATGTTTGGTATAATTTCAATCTTCTTGAATTTGTTGAGGTTCATTTTGTGTCCTAACATATGTTCTATCTTTGAAAATGTTCCTGCACACTGCAAAAAAATGTATAATCTGATGTCCTGGGATGAAATCTCTTATAAATGTCTATTGTGCCCATTTATCTAGTGGGGTCATTTTTTTTTCTGTTTTTGAAGTTAGAAGCAGGGAGGCAGTCAGACAGATTCCCACATGTGCCCGAACTGGGATCCACCCACATGCCCACCAAAGAGCGATGCTCTGCCCATCTGAGGCATTGCTCTGCTGAGGCTCGAGCCATTCTAGCACCTGAGGTGGAGGCCATGGAGCTGTCCTCAGCACCTGGGGCAACTTTGCTCCAATGGAGCCTTGGCTGTGGGAGAGAAAGAGAGAGACAGAGAGGAAGGCGAGAGGGAGGGGTGGAGAAGCAGATGGGTGCTTCTTCTGTGTGCCCTGACCAGGAATCGAACCTGGGACTTCCACAGGCTGGGCAGACGCTCTACCACTGAGCCAACCGTCCAGGGCCGGTCTAGTGTCATTTAAAGCTAATATCTCTTTAGATTTTCTGTTCGGATGATGTGTCAAAAGATGTCAGTGGTGTGTTGAGATCTCTAAGTATGATTATGTTTTTGTCTGTTTCTCTTTTTAGATGAGTTAGTAGATTTCTTATATATTTTGGTGCTCCCTGATTCAGGGCATATATATTAAGAAGTGTTATATCTTACTGATATAGTGTCCCCTTTATAATTATGAAATGTTCATCTCTGTCCCTTGTTATATTTGTTGTCTTGAAGTCAGCATTGTCAGATATGAGTATGGCTACATCTGCTTTTCTCTGGGTATTATTTGCTTGGAGAATCATTTTCCAACCTTTCACTTTGAGTCTACTTTTTTGTGTGTGACAGAGTCAGAGAGAGGGACAGATAGGGACAGACAGAAAGAGAGAGAGATGAGAAGCATCAGTTCTTCATTGTGGCACCTTAGTTGTTCATTGATTGCTTTCTCATATGTGCCTTGACTGGGGGGGCTACAGCAGAGCAAGTGACCCTTGCTAAGCCAGCAACCCTGGGCTTAAGCCAGTGACCATGGGGTCATGTCTATGATCCCATACTCAAGCCAGCGACCCTGTGCTGAAGCAGGTGAGCCCACACTCAAGCTGAATGAGCCCATGCTCAAGCTGAATGAGCCCACACTCATGCCATTGAACTTGGGTTTCAAGCCTGGGTCCTCTGCATCCCAGTCCGATGCTCTATCCACTGCACCACTGCCTGGTCAGGCAAGTCTACTTTTCTCTCGGCAGCTTAGATGCATCTCCTGAAGGTAGCATATGGTTGGGTTTTGCTTTTTGATCCAATCGGCTACTCTGTGCCTCTTTATTAGTGAGTTCAGTCCACTTACATTTAGGGTAATTATTAACATATGAGGATTTCCTATAGCCATTTTATGTTTTGTTTTCTGGTAGCTCTGTGTCTCCTTTGGTTCTTTTCTTTTATGTTTCTGTCAGTTGTTTTTGTTTGGTGGTATTCCATGCTTCTTTCTCTATTTCCTCTGTTTCCATACTGTTTTTGTGTTGGGGGGGAGGGTTACCATTCGGTCATTAGGAAAAATGTTTCATGTATACAGGAATCCTTTGTCTTATGAGTGCTTCTGTCCTTCATCCTCCTTTGCTACTTCAGACCTTTGTCCTCTCCCCTTCCATGTGTGTGTTGTCTCAGATTCTCCTTGTTTCTATTGTAACCTTATTGGCGATTTTACTTTTGGTTTTGTGTTGTTTTGTTCTTTTTATCCGTTAACATAACCCCCATCAGTATTTCCTGCAGTGGGGATTTTATGGTGATAAATTCCCTCAGCTTCTATATATCTGTAAAACTTTTTATTTCTCCTTAATATTTGAAGGATAACTTTGATGGATATATTATTCTTGACTGGTAATCTCTCTCTTTCAGAACTTTGAATATTTGGGTCCACTCTCTTCTTGTTTGTAGAGTTTCTGCTGAAAAGTCTGATAATAACCTGTGTGCCTTCCTTTATATGTTGTGTTCTTCTTTTCCCTAGCTACCTTGAGGATTCTTTCTTTGTCATTGATTTTTGACAATTTTATTACTTCCTTGGAGAAGGTCTGTTTGGGTTGAGGTAACTCAGTGTTCTGTTTGCTTCTTGGATTCAAGGATCTAACTTTTTGCATAGGCTAGGGAAGTGCTCATCAATTATTTGTTTGAATAGGTTCTCCATTCCCTTCTTCTTCTCTTCTTTTTCTGATATGCTTATTATTCTTACATTGCTCTTTCTGATGGAGTCAGACAATTCTTATAGCACAGAGGTTGCTAGTTTGAGCAGGGCACATATAGGAACAGAGTGATACTCCTGTCTCTCCCTCTTTCTTTCACTCCCTCTCTCCCTCTTTCCTGCTCCTTACCTCTCTCTAAAATCATTAAGACAACAACAACAAAAAAGTGGCTCATAACTGAGCAGAACATTTAGGAGACTAGGCTGAATGAAGGGTTTATATTGTGGAAAACAAAGTTGAAGAGATCAAGTTAGGGAAGATTCTAAAGAAACACTTAAAGCCGTCTGTTCTTACAGATAGGTTTCTTGGCAGCATAGATAAGGAAAATGAAAAGTACTAACCTTAACAGGACTGTGGTATCAAAAAGTAATCCAGGATCTTAAAAAAATTATTGAAGTACTACTTGCAATTCAGTGATGAATGTTGGACTGAGTATTTTATTTTTAGAAAAGTTTTGGAGAGTAGAAAGCTTGGAAGAAAATGAACTACAGAATGGACAACTACTTTTATCTCTCCACTAGGTCAGCTAGTAGACTATATATATATATCTATATGTGCATCTTTGGTATGATGAGGGATGGGAGGTTACAGAGACTGTACTTTAATATATGTAAAATTAGAGTTAGAACTGAGTTGTGTTTGGAATGGTTAGAATAGCTATGATAACTAGAGTAAAATCATTTCTATGGAGTTTGTAAATTATTTCTAGGGGAGATATGAAATCGTTAATTTAGTCAAGAATGTCATTAAAGTCCTAATCAAAGTTAAAGAATTTAAAAGAATTTCAGTATTCAGTTTCCTTTTAACTAATATATTAGGTTAATAAAATACTATAAAAGAGCCTTAAATCATTCGTAGCCTAGTTAATACATCACCTACTTAATTTCTTACTATAAAACTCATTTTTGTTAACACGTTATAGGAATTAACACAGAACTAGGTAGAAATTGTAAAGTAGGACTTGCATCTTTCTTCAAATAAATCAGAGCAAAGTGCCTATTACATCAATACGTGTTGAAATGAACAAGTGTTGTCAAGAGCTACTAGCATTAAGGCCAACAATGGCTCTTTTGTGTTACTATTTCATCAAAGATTGTGTACATTCTACTAAAGATGGCCATCCTCTTTATTTTCACCCACTGCTTAACCAAATGGAAAAGCTCATTCATGAGTCAAAAACAGTTCCCACTGCAAAACTCCTTCATCTTTTTTTTTTTTTTTTTTTTTTTGAGAGAGAGAGAGAGAGAGGGAGAGGAGAGAGATGAGACACATCAACTCGTAGTTGCTTTACTTTTGTTGTTCATTGATTGCTTCTCATATGTGCTTTGGGGGGCTTCAGGTGAGCCAGTGACCCCTTACTCAAGCCAGCACCCTTTGGGCTCAAGTCAGTGACTTTGGGATCACGTGGAAAATTCCATCGTAAGCCAGCAACCCCTCACTCAAGCTGGCAACCCAGTGCTCTGATCTAGTGGTTTTGAACAAGGGACCTCAGGATTCCAGATCGACACCCTATTCACTGTGCAACCCCAGTCAGACAAAAACTTTTTCCTTTTTTATATTCTCAAAGGTCAAGAAAAACCTATCTTTTTTATAATGGCTTGGTTGTTAACTTACCATATTAGGATTTCTCATGGTTTAGCTTGAAAGATAATTTCTATCCTAAGATTGTTTTTCTAGATTTGGGAACAAATCATAAAATTCTTATGAATGGAAGTAGGAGAGAATGAGATGATTCAAAGAGTAGGGCTTTGGTAGAGCATTGATTCTGCTCAAGTGTAGAGTCTGACATGGGAAGGAAAGGGGAGATTTTTTTTTTAAGTAAGAGATAGAGACAGGAAGGGAGAGAGATAAGCACCAACTCATAGTTGCGTCACTTTAGTTCATTGATTGCTTCTCATACGTAGGGGTCTCAAGGCAGTGACCATAGGATCTTTTTAATGAACCCATGCTTAAGCTGGCAACCATGCACACAAGTGGATGAGCCTATACTCAAGCAGAATGAGCCTGTGCTCAGGCCGATGACCTTGGGGTTTCAAACTTGGGTTCTCAGCATACCAGGTCAATGCTCTATGATGGAGGGGAGAGATTTTTAAGAAGCTTCTTTCTACTCCTTCCCCAGCCAAGTTGTGCTTCTGCTGCCTGTACCTTAGCACTGTGGTTAATAGGTGGTGACTGGACAGGGATGAGGGTCAATAAACCTCAATCGTGAGGTCCATGGGCTTATGAATCCTAATACACCCACCTGGATCATTTTTTTTGTGAAGAGTTTACCTTGGCAATGACTATGAGTTGGAACAGTTCTCTCTCTCTTTTTAAGATTTTATTTATTGATTTTAGGGAGGAGAGAGAGAGAGAAAGAGAGAAAGAGGGGGTGGAGGAGCGGGAAGCATCAACTCATAGTAGTTGCTTCTCATATGTGCCTTGACCAGGCAAGCCTGAGATCTCAAACTGGCAACCTTGCATCCAGGTCAACGTTTTATCCACTATACCACCACAGGTCAGGCTGGAGCAGTTCTCTTTCAAAGTGGATTACAACATGCTAAGCAAAATTGGTTAAGGTCGGTAAGTTTCATGTTCATAGACAGTAATCCCCTCTCTGATAAGGTCTGGCCTGCCTGTTGGGAATCTGAGTCTTACAGGATATGATTTCCTTCCCCCCATCTAGTAGGTGCCAAGCCTTATAGTTGAATATGAGGAAACTTAATATATTTACAGTTCCAGCTTAGATTCTTCTGTAAATTGGATCGGGTCAACCTTTCCCTGCTAAATTTTTAACTCTCATGTGATCCCAGAAAAGTTCATCTTCAAGGTTTCTTTCTCCTATTAAAACCATGCCATCTTTAGCACTTTCCTCCTAAATTACCCCCAGGTTTCTAGATGGTCTTTTCTTCTTTCCTCATTAAATCGGAACTCATCTGTCCTATATCATCTTTTTAGATACGAGGCCTTTCAAAGGTTCGTGGATGATAAAATGATCTGATGAGTCATTATTCTTCAAACCCAAATCTTCCTTTTCTGTTTTTTCCAGCAGTAGGAGTCAGGTGCATGACAAGCTGGTAGGTAGCCTTCGGTGAATGCCAGACCAGGTGATACTATAGGTCAAACAAGTGATGCCGCCTACTCACCCACCCATCCCACCACTGGTGTGTGTTCCTGAATATGGATGTGAAGTACAGTGTTGTGTCTGGTTTAAATTTATGTAAATGGAGTTGTGCTAAGAATATGATTTTAACTTTTCACTCAACACATTTTAAGATCTACGCATGTCATTGTCCTCTTGATTGCTCCTGACTGATGCACAATATTCTACAGTAAAAGCGTTTACCAGGTTTGTGCTTGTTCTTGGACTTCATAGTGGGTTATGAACCTAGATTGCCACCAGCACTACTCCACTACAAGCAACACTGTGATTATTATCCTTGCACATGTCCCCCTCCTTTCCTGAGAGAGATTTCCTCTGTGGTAGACTGAGCAGTGGGATTTGGGGCGCACAGGACATACTTAACCTTGCCAAATACTGCTGGATTAGTCTGGTTTTATTAGTTTAACACCCCAAACATTAGCACACTCAGGTTCCAGTTTACCCTCATCCTTACTGATATTTGTTATATTTTAATTGTCTAATTTTTGTCAATATAGGCAGTGTAAGTAATGTTCATGTTAGTTTTAACTTGTACTTTTGTGTATTACAAAGTCTGTACATCTCTCATACACTTCTTAGTCACTTGAAGTCACCAAGGAGAGGAAGAGTTTTCCTCTCCTGTCAACTGCCTAATCATAGTCCTTGTTCTTTTTGTTTTCCCTCATGATTTCCCTGTGTTTCCACTTGATTTCCAAGAGTTTCTTTTTCCACTCTATTCTTGCTATCAGTTCCTTTTCTTAGACACAGTAAACATCTTCTACCAGCCTGCCACTTCTCTGTTAATATTGTCTATGGCGTCCTTAATGTTTAAGTAGGTGGGTTTGTTGAAATTTCACTTTATGATTTTTATTTTTGAGTTCTAATAAATAGAAAGATAAGTGGAGTAGTATAGGAAATTCAGAAATAGAATCTAAGACATAAAACATTAGTTATTAAGTAACATTTAATATTTCAAGACAGCGGAAAAGATGAATTTTTCAATACTTGGCATTTGAATGATTAGGTAGCCTTCTTGGTTTAGGGATAGGGAAGTAGGTCTCTGCACTAACATAAATTCAAGTTAGGTCAGATATTTAAATATGAAAAGTGAAACCATAATAATGCTCTCTCTACAGTGGGCCTCCCTTTGAGTTCTATATTTTCAGTTCCTGGGAACTAGAACTAGGGAGTCCTGCCATTGCTTATTCTAGAATCTTCTCAGTGTGAAGCAGAAAAACAGTAAACATCAAAAGACTCTGCTTAGTCTAGAAAGGAAGCTAGAGTTCAAGTTGAAGCAAGTACTGATAGCATGAAACTTGGAGTCCGAAACCTACGGGGAGTGGGTGAACGTTGCTTGCTCTTAGGGGAGTGGTGACGTTCAAGGGGTAGTTCAAGATTTCATTGATCAGAAGAATAAAGGGAAAGCACAGAGGAGTGGGAACATGAGGAGAACAACTAGATGGCTTTGCAGTCATGTCAGCATGTAGAAAAGTGTGGAATTAGTATGACTAGTAGTGAAGTTGGACAAAACTGACTTTGCACCAGTAGAACCAACAGAGCTTGGTAGTTGGCTGATTGTAAGTGGCAGGAAGAGGAAGAAGTGAAAGATGGCTTTGTGTGTGACAAAGCTTGACAGCCACCATGCCTGTCAACAGGTCTTGGACTGGCCTTGGTGTTTGGTGAAACCAGAATTTTCGGGTAAATGATAGAAATACTAAGTTGCTTAGGCTGCTCTGTAGACCTGATTGTGGCTATCGGAACTTAGATAGACTGAGGGTGAGGGTGGAAGGAGGGCTTTATGTATACCATCCAGGTCATTCCAGGTCTTCCTGCAACATCCCAGGGAAGATGCAGAAGAGGAGCTGCCTTCCTCTTGTGACTCCAGTGCCCTCATTTCAGAGGGTTCACCTGCCTGTCTAACCACGCCCCTCCAGCTGCCCCAGCACCTTCAGATTGGACAGCGGCTGCCTCCTGACCAGCCATGCTCTGCAGATGTAGATTTACTAAGACGTAGATTGCTTTTGCCCTTTTTGTTTTCTTCACTCAGTGGATAAACTAGACCAAAAACATGTTACTGGTAAATAGAATAAATAGACAAATACGTGTGGCTCACATTTCTGCTCCTATTGTATTAGGCTTGTTATAACTGCTGCTTCCTTGCCCTTCCTTTTCAGAAAACACTGTTCTCTCCACAGTGGACCTCCCATGGAATTCTATATGTTTAGTTCCAGGGAACTAGGACTTGGGAGCCCCTGGTTCTCCTTTCCTTAAGAGATCCAAGAAGACTGACATCTTGAACCTGTGAAGGATATTGAACCAAGGTTTTCACATTGTCCCCCAGAACCTCTTTTGCAGAATTCTGATGAGCTTTTCCATATTCTTCCAAAAGAACAATTTATAAAAGTCTAAATATTATAGTTTTACATTGTCAGAATAGCTTTTAAAATTATAGTAACACAAGAAAGGGGTATGCTCTCAAGTGGCATGGTAAATCACTGTCCTCCAACCACACTGTGAGGGCCTCAGAGTGCAACTCTGATTGTGTAGACCGATAGCCAAACTCCAAGTCCTTTTCCTTCCACTGGGTTCTTTCATTGTGTAAGGTGAATGGGTATTCATTTCCCTGTCTTTCCTCTCACTGTTGTGTGGGGCCAAGACTTACTGCGCCTCAACCCCCTACTCTCCTTGGAGCAGTGATTTACTTAGTTCAAGAATGAATTAGAGCTGAGTCAGTGGGCAGGAATCTGCAGACCAGAAATAACCCAAGCATTGGCCTGTCTTCCCTGCATTTCCTGTTCCACATTTCTTGGGTCCCACATAGTCACAGGTCTCAGGGATGTAGCTGTGACATCCCCATCTGCCTTTGCCTTGCTTTTTCACCACCCACTGTCATCAGCACACTTATATGCCCACAGTATTTGTGTGTGTGTACTAAATTCATATTGGGCATTTAACTTACTAGACTGAATACTGTGGAGTTTCACCAAGAATATCTTAACTTCTGAGTTGCATATCATTGGCCATGTAGACAGTTTATATAGAGTCTGTATTGCTTAGGCTTTTTTATTATCGAACAGATTTTAAACTTTTAATCTTTTCTTGCCTTTTTTTTTTTTTTTACCATTTGGAATGATGGCAACTTAGAGAAAGTATTTATGCTCAGAATCTTCTGTTTCTTAGCCTTGCTCTTAAATTATCAGGTGGCATGTGCTAATACACCTGAGAAATAGGATAGGAAATAATTTCTTTTTTAATTTGTTCTAATGTCTTCAGGATTTCTCTGAGAAGATTTCACAGTAGTCTTAAATGACATGGTCCACCCAGGTGTTCAGTGCTGATTGGGCTTTCTCCACAAATAGCCACGTTTTTATTAAAAAATTAATACACATATGAGCACATACCCATGTCTATGCACACAAGTGCCAGTCGGTGTCCTTAAAGAGGCTTCTGAGACAGCCTGGTAGCATTTTCAGTTCAGGAAGGACGGAAGCCTTTCTCACTTCACTTACTGAAATATTAGGTCATATGGAATCAACAGGGAGCTATTCCCTGTTAGTCTTCTCTGGTCTTCTGGAAGGTTTCCTTATGCTCAGTTGTCTGTTGAACTGGTAATTCAACAGGCTGAGCTGAGCTCTTGCTGAAAGAGTCAGAGGACTGTGTGAAATTGAGAGTTGATAGGGAACAGTTTCAGCATCTTTGTTCCTGAAAGTAAAAATACGAACTTCCTGATGGTATTAACTTAGGAGACCTTAATATTTTATGTAGACATTGCAATAGTATCACAGCCTCCAAAGATTCTAGAATCATGGGGATGTCAACCAAACTTGTATTAGTAATTTATTAGCTTGTCACTTCATCTCAACTCTGAACTACATGAAGCTGGGAAAGGACCCATAATGTTGTGGTGTCTGAAGCAGAAAAGACTAGAATTAATAAACCCCTGGGGAGCACCTGAGTCTGAGTGTAAAAGACATGCAAGTACAGACCCCGAGTGCAATGGAAGGTGCCAGAACACAATCCTATCAAATCATCCACAGTATGGTAAGTTTCAATATAGCTCTCTTTCCTTCAGAATAGTTCTTGCACCTTGATGATGGAGAAGGATCCACAGGAGAAACGGAAATGCGCTCCACCAGACAAGCTGGCCCAGGGCTCCTGATTCTCTGTATCCCGATGGTCAAGGCCGGGAGTGGGTGCCTCTTACTCATGATGCGCCCTTCATTTGCAGGATTACGCATGTCCTCTCTAGGCTCACTAACCCTTGTTGCTTGTGCTTGGTTTCTCTAGAAGTAATTCACGACTTCAAAATGGAGCACTGGTGCCTTCCCCACTTCCTGTGATCAATTCGTTGACTGATGTTTCTGTGGGAATGCCAGTAAACCACCAGAAATCAGATTCTTGGGATATGGACTCTGACTGGTCGTCCAGCTGTGGGCTCAGTGACCTGAGCAGTGGGAGCAGCTGGGATAGTCGAAGTAGCAGTTCTCGCTCCAGAAGTTTCACTTCGGTGAGTGATGCTCTCCTTGAAAGCTTTGATGGGCTTTCGTTGGCTGGCTTTGCCCCAACTCCCTCCCCTTTAAGGAAGATCTTATCAAATTCTTTTGGGTTAACCAGCTTGGTATTTTGGAATCTTGCTTGTGAAATGGCATTTAATTTTTAATCATCTTAAATTTTGCACAAATCCAGAGCATTATCCACAGCAGTGGGCGGAATCGCCTGCAGCCAATAACGGGCTGCTTAGACCCAGGGGTCCCTGACTGAAGGCAGCGACAAGCTCGGGCAGAGACAGATGTTTTTCAGTTCAGAAGACCTGAAGGAAGGGAAAACTCCTCACAGGAGAAAAACAAACTTACTTTAAAACAGATTTTTAACTGTTTTACAAACATAAATGCTTTTGTATCCCTTTCTCTCAGAATCCAGACTCTTACTCAACAAGTTTTGTGAACTGTCAAAAAAGAGTCGTTAGTTTTAAAGTTAAGAAATGACCTCTTTTGCACTCCACAACTCAGGGTATTCATTCTTCAGGATTGAGACCTTTCTATTAATAGAGGGAAGGAAAGGAAAGAATTCACCTTGGACTTTATTAATAATAGTCTATTGTTCATATCAGTCCATTTCTAGTGGAAGCATATTTTCCTTCAGATACTCTGAGTCCTAAAGTTAACCCCAATTATGCTGAATGTAAGAAAGATATATACAGTATCTAGGGAAGTTAGCATGATAGAATCTAATAGACTCATACTTGCATATTTTTTTAAATCTCATGGTAATATGTAATAAATATTTGATTGATTCATTGAAAGAAAAATTTATTATAAATTATTCTCTGAAAATCTGAGAACTAAAGATCCTTAAGAATGGGGAATTTGGCACTAACTTTTCAATTTTAAAAAAAGAACATAGCCCTGACTAGGTAGCTTAGTCAGTCAGAGCATCATCCAGATACACCCAGGTTGTGGGTTCGATCCATGGTCAGGGCACATACAAGATTCAACAATGAATACATAAATAAGTGGAACAAAAAAATCTTATGTTTCTCTCTCCCCCTTCCTCTTCTTTCCTCTCTCCCTCCTTTTTCCCCTCTCTCAAATCAATAAAGAAAAAGGTTATCCTAATAAAAAAATAAAATAAAATATGTAAAGAATATATTAAAAGACATACTAAGTGAATATGTAGGAAATACATACAGATTATTATTCCAGTAGTTAGTGAGTGGAGTATCTTCTTTAAAGCATAGTTTGAAAGCAGTCACCCTCTGATATAGAAGAGTATGTCTAAGCTTTGTGGCTAACTTGGGTACAATAGTCTAAAAGACTACCTTGTATATGAGTAATGGAATAAAATTGAGAATGATCATCAGATGACCTTGGTATCTAAGGGAATGGGTATAGTGCATTAGGAGTGAGGGTATTTGAATTATTTTTTTTACCTTTTACATTCATTTTCATATGTCCTGGCCTCTTTTGAAAGAGGACAGAAATAATACCTGTTCTCTGTCTCCTCCTGAAAGAAAATGTGATCCCAAGTATGTCCAGTGCCTTGGACTTGGGGAAGGAGTTGTTATTTTTGTATTTCCTTTAAGCTCTTGTAGGGTCCATCTTTCATATTAACCAGTGGAATGCCTACTTTGACCAATTCCTATGTGGTAGATCAAACTCTCATGCTCCCACTAGGACCTGATTTATCTCTACAAGCAGATCCATTGAGGTGTGGCATTAACTGACTATTCTATCTGACCCACTATCTTTTGGATGTGTGATTTATACATCTCATTTGAAGTACTGTTCTTGGTGTTTCATACAGTGGAGCCTCTGGTGACTGTAATCCACTCTGACAGAACAGGTAGCTGCAGCTTGGCTTCCCTGCAGCAGACTCCGAGATGGAGGTTAGGAGGTTAGAGACCAGAAGCTGGCTAGGACTGTTCATGGGACAACTTCTGGAATGAAGAGGAAGCAGGACTGGGTGGAGAGAGAAGTGGAGCTGTGAGGTAGACCCAGCAAAGGCTTTAGCTGTTGCTCAGAAAGTTTTGGGGCTGGGATTGCCCCTCAGTGTGCCCATTGGGTCAAGGGTGGAGCCTTTATACCTACTCAGTGATCAACCATTGGGTGCAGGACCCTCTGGAAGAAGGCCTGACCTTGATAAGACAGTTTCTTCCAGATCCAGACAGCCTGAAAGATGACAGAGAGCTGAGAGCCCCTTCCAAGAGTAAGCACCCCCATCAGGTGGGGGAACAGTTCCTTCATTTCCAGCGGGTGATCTGGATGGTGTGTCACACTGACTACCATAAAGGTTTAGCAGAGAACGAAGAGATCTCTTAGAGGGACCAAAGCTGCCAGAGTGCCTGCAAGATATCTTAATTGGCAGAAGCAAATATGGAAAATGGACTCAGGGAGCTTACACTGCCAGAGAAAACTTAGCTCCTCATAGGATACATGTATAGGCAGGTGGGATCTTAAGCTCTGTCATCTGGCAAATTTGGATAATATGCATCATGTTAACTCTTTGTAAAGACGTCAGACACAGGAGGAATACATCTTCAAAAGAAAAAGCTCTTGTTTGAAAGGAAGTCTATGATGTTTCAGCTTCAAGGTCACAAAGAGAAATGGCTTATAAAGATTTTTATCACAGAGGTATTTTTTGGTAATGTAAGATATTAGAAATATCCTTAGGTTCATAGATGGGAAAAACTATAAATCTCTTGCATTTATAAATATCAGGAGGTCAGGTGGCTTATGCTCTTAACTGCCTGTGGCGGAAGGATTTTTGGACCTTCACTGTTGGCTGCATAGGTTTTACAGTGGAGCTTAGTAGGGATCAGGACATTCCCCCAGATATTTACCATTTTTCTTACATGCAAAAACTACCTTCTGCATTTTGAAAAGTTGCTTTATTTCTTGCTCACCACTCAGTACCCTGAAAATCAGTACAGAATACTATTAAACAAAGGGTATTAGAGATATGCCTGGGTTCAAGTTCAAATCTGCCTCCATATATATATAGAGGGGGGGGAGTAAAGATTGTCAGTCATATAATCGTTGCTTATACTACCAGCTTCTCTTTTTTAATTGCCCTA
Organism: Saccopteryx leptura; assembly: GCF_036850995.1. Taxonomy (NCBI): domain Eukaryota; kingdom Metazoa; phylum Chordata; class Mammalia; order Chiroptera; family Emballonuridae; genus Saccopteryx; species Saccopteryx leptura. The sequence continues at coordinate 110,077,044 of NC_089507.1, read as the reverse complement.
TAGCTTCAAGCTAAGCACAATTTTGCTTCATCTTGCCACCGTCATCTTGCGTGAATCCACAATTTCCCTGTTGTATCTCTGTCTCTTATCAGTCTTCTGCATTTTTTCCTTGACTACCTGTGTTTCACTGTCTGATGGAAGACACACTCCAGTGCTGTTCCAGGGCCTTCTACTTAGACCTATTGACTGTTTTCAAGCATTTTCCTTTATGGAAGACCATTGAGCTAACTTCAGTTGTCATCAGTTGTTATTCCACAGTTGTATATTTCCCTTAGATAGAACAGGCTCACTGAGAAGATTCAACACTTAATTTTAAATAGCAACTAAAGTTTTCCAAACAACCATGAAGTGTTTGATTTATACAAAGCACTCTCTTAGCATCTAGGTGCCCTTGAACCAGTGAACTACCTACACTGGTATAAAATTTGAAAACTTTACTATATGGTACATATATACTATGGAATACTACTCAGCCATAAGAAATGATGACATAGGATCATTTACGACAACATGGATGGACCTTGATAACATTATACTGAGCGAAATAAGTAAATCAGAAAAAACTAAGAATTGTATGATTCCATACATAGGTGGGACATAAAATTGATACTCATGGAAATGGACCAGAGAGTGGTGGTTACCAGGAGGAGGGGAAGGGAGGAGGGGGAGTGGGGGGGAGGGGAGGGGCACAAAGAAAACCAAATAGAAGGTGACAGAGGGCAATTTGACTTTGGGTGATGGGCATACAATATAATCAAATTTCAAAATGATCTGGAGACGTTTTCTCTGAATCTATGTATCTAATTGATCAATGTCACCACGTTAAAATTGTCTAAATAAAATTTTTTTTTAAAAATGAAGCTAAAAAAAATTTTGAAAACTTTAAATCACTTTCTTGCCCTCATCCCCTTTATAGGGAGTCTAAATTTGGAGAGGAGCTATATATTTTTATGTTAAATGACTGGGTCTTTTTATGACTTGTCTCTTTAGAGTGAGAATCAACCATAATAGTCTCTCTACTTGCTGTCCTTTCATTTGCACTCCAGAAAAGATTAGTAACCGTGTTTATAGACCTCTAAATTGTATGGTATTAAATGCATCTCTTGGAGGGCTCTTTAAGTAAGATAACCTATTTCCAACTTGAAACATTTCTTTAAGCAAAAGTTATTTTTAAAAGAAGATAAAAAACTAATTCCTGATGTTACATGAGAGTACCCTAAAGTTTTTAAACACCAGTTGAAGTGTTGTCTGTGGTGTAAAAGAACTTTGCTCTTTAGGAACTTTTTTCCTGAGCCAATGCAAGTTAAAACTTAAAACAGCTGCGTAGGCCCTGGCCGGTTGGCTCAGCGGTAGAGCGTAGGCCTGGCGTGCGGGGGGACCCGGGTTCGATTCCCAGCCAAGGCACATAGGAGAAGCGCCCATTTGCTTCTCCACCCCCCCCCCTTCCTCTCTGTCTCTCTCTTCCCCTCCCGCAGCGGAGGCTCCATTGGAGCAAAGATGGCCCGGGCGCTGGGGATGGCTCCTTGGCCTCTGCCCCAGACGCTAGAGTGGCTCTGGTCACGGCAGAGCGACCCCCCGGAGGGGCAGAGCATCGCCCCTGGTGGGCAGAGCCTCGCCCCTGGTGGGCGTGCCAGGTGGATCCTGGTCGGGCGCATGCGGGAGTCTGTCTGACTGTCTCTCCCCGTTTCCAGCTTCAGAAAAATACAAAAAAAAACAACAAAAAAAACAGCTGCGTATATAGGACTGTCATGGCTCTCCATATAGGGAAGAATATGTAGCCTTTATCACTCAAGAGGCTAGTTGCATTTGTATGTATATTTTGAGGTTTTTTTATAAGGAATTCTTCCTCTGAACCTTTTCTAATGAAGGGTATAGTTAGAACAAGAACAAATTGGCCATATCCTGAAATACTTGATTTAGGAGATATCTTTTGAATGTGTTTTTCCTTTGAAGTTGAAGAAGCTATTGTACAATACAAGGCAGCGTGTCTTTGCAAAGTTGGTAGGGTAGTTCTGGAACCTACTACATCGAGAGAGAATACAGATTCAAAATAAAAGGTTCAAGAAGGATTCAGGGACCCTCATAATGATAGCTTCTTTTTCTTTTTTTCTTTCTTTTTTTTTTTTTTTGTATTTTTCCAAAGTTAGAAGCAGGGAGGCAGTCAGACAGACTCCCGCATGCCCCTGACTGGGATCCACCTGGCACGCCTACCAGGGGGCGATGCTCGGGCCCTCTGGGCTGTTGCTCCACTGCAATCAGAGCCATTCTAGCGCCTGAGGCAGAGGCCATGGAGCCATCCTCAGCACCAGGGCCAACTTTGCTCCAAAGGAGCCTTGGCTGCGGGAGGGGAAGAGAGAGATAGAAAGGAGAGATAGAAAGGGGTGGAGAAGCAGATGGGCACTTCTCCTGTGTGCCCTGGCCGGGAATCAAACCCAGGACTTCTACACGCCAGGCTGATGCTCTACCTCTGAGCCAACCAGCCAGGACTATGATAGCTTCTTAAGGTGACAAAAGAAGCTTTGGGTGTGAGGTTACCTATGTTCTTAACCACAGAAAGCCAGTATCTCAAACACTCATATCTCATAAATACCCTGGGTGCCACTGCGAGGGGCAGAATCCTGTTTCCTGCCAGTGGTCTTTGGTTCATATCTGAATGTGGTCTTGAATGAGGACTGCTCTGCCCTGCAGGCATCTGGAGCTTCCTCTAGAAAAGAAGGTGCTATCACTAGCTGAAGAGTGGGGAGCTCTTATTACCCATAATTCTTAAGAAATTAAGTAATACATGTGCTTTTTTAGGGTGGATTGGAAACATCCCGAATCCCCAAACAGACTTCCTGTTCATTTTTATCTCTAACCTGGGCAGAAACAATGACCGAAATTCATCATTGAGTTTTTGGAGATTTAACATTTAATGAACTATCTTGAAACCCTCCTTTTTGCTCAGCTGACAAATGTTGTGGCCCAAAAAGTCACTACTTCCAACTTGAAGCGATCAGATAACAGTTGTCAGCTCCTGCATCATCCCTTCCTTCTCCAGAGCCTCCCATGCCTCTGGCCACCCCCTCAGTTAGGGAACAGGAGGGTGGAGCCAGCAGTGGCAAGCACTGTCTTCGTGGTCAGGTTGCTCCTGGAGGAGCACGCCAGAGATCTGGCCCGCTTGTTGCTGGATGATCTCGAGGAGAGAAAACAGAACAGAGGCACGGAAAGGAAGCAGACTGGGCAGTGGTGAGCCCGGCTTCCTTTCAGGTCTGTCTCCTGACCCAGGCTGAACCAAAAACTTGCTGATCTTAACAGCCACTTTCAGACAAAGCTTAGACAACTTTTATTAAAGTTCAATAGACATTTAGTAAATGCTACATACATGAACTGGTAGATGATGGAATAAAACCCCGATTTAATCTAGGGACTCACAGTTCAGTGGCAGGATAGCCACATGAAACTCTCCGACAGTGTGGCCTAAGCTTGTGAGGGTCTGGGTGCATGCCTGATGCCACGCACTTATGGCAGTTCAGTCTCAGTCATGGCCTCTATGTAATATAACCAGTTTAAAGTTTAAGGTTGGCCCTGGCTGGTTGGCTCAGTAGATGGAACATTGGCCTGGCTTATGGATGTCCCAGGTTTGATCCCCAGTCAGGGCACACAAGAGAAGTGACCATCTACTTCTCTTCCCCTCCCTCTCCCCCTTCCCTCCCTCTTCTGCTCTAGCAGCCAGTAGCTCAGTTGGTCCAAGCATTGGCCCCATGTGCTGAGGATAGCTCAGGTGGTCCATGTTTGTCAGCCTCAGGCACTAAAAAAAAAAAATAGCTCAGTCTCAAGCATTGGCCCCAGACGGGGTTGCCGGGTGGATCCTAGTCGGGGCACATGCAGGAGTCTATCTCCCCTCCTCTCACTTAAAAAAAAAAGTTTAAGGCAGCCACAGAGCCTAACTGTAATCCTTCAAAGCCATTATTCTTAGATCTGTAATCAAAACTGTAGACATATCCCATCCCTCACTAGTTTGTGTCTCTTTCTGGCCAGAAGTACAGGTTGAAGTTAGCCATAGTGAAAAATTACAATGACGAGTTAGAAATAACCATAATTAAACCCTGTCCTGAAACTGGGAAATGCCACATACACTTATGGCCTTTCTCATGAAATTGCCAAGTAAGCACAACATTTAGAGCTCTGAGAGGAACTGCACAGAGGCAGACATTCGTTTTCTCCTTTCTGCCCCATTCTGTTCAGTCACAGGACTTCCTCTCATCAGCTTAGATTGTTCAATCAATAAATTCTTGCTCACATGTCAGGGAAATCATTTTGGTGTCTGTAAGAAGAAAATATGGCCAGCAAATCACATTCTTCCAAAACAAATACCCAAGGCTGCCTTCCTAGAGACTACTGGTTAAGAGATGTTGGTTCATCTCAAATATTTTTAGCCATCAAACTCATGTTTTTTGTTTGTTTGTTTAGAATAGAGACGAGTTCTGCTGGGAGAGTTTTTCCTCCCTCACAAGGAGCTGCCACAATTATCTTAGTCTGCAGTAAAACCAAATTTCTTTGTTTAGAAGAAAAAGAAAAGAAAGAAGCCTAAGAACTAAATTTGGTAATTTTTTTTTAGGTGTAGGTTTCATAGGAGTATTTTAAGCCTTCTCAACATTTTTTGTTCAAACAAACAAAAGGTGTTCTTTTTCTCTCTCTACCAGTTCCCAAAAAATGAAAACTCCTGTCCCTAATCTATACTCCCACAGGTATACCTAGGATTGTTGACTTTTATAACTATTGGTAGCATTCACTGTGAAGGTTTCTCATCCCCCTTATCCGGATGTTCCTCTCCAAGCTCCAGTGGGATTGGACAGACATTTTCGTCATCTTTGTGCATCAGCAAGAGCAGGCTTGTTCTCCTCATCGAGACTTGTGCAGCAGGCATACATTTCCTTTATTAGTAGTTTAGCATTTTGACTTTTCTAGTTTGAACATAGTAGAAATTACTTCCTCACAATCATACATATTAGATAGAAATATAGGCACTTTTCCCTTGAAGACTTGTATCCATTACCCAAAGTCAACATGGCAGGCAAATGGGATGTAATATGGTTTCCTATGATAATTCTTTTAGCATCTGGAGATTTGTAGCCTTAAAGAACTTCCTTTTGTCTGACCAGGTGGTGGCACAGTGGATAGAGCATTGGCCTGGGATGCTGAAGACCCAGGTTCGAAACCCTGAGGTTGCCAGCTTGAGCACAGGCTCACCAGCTTGAGCATGGGTTTGCTGGCTTGAGTGTGGAATCATAGACATGACCCTGTGGTCACTGGCTTGAGCCCAGAAGTCGCTGGCTTGAAGCCCAAGGTCACTGGCTTGAGCCCAAGGTTACTGGCTTGAGCAAGGGGTCACTGGCTTGGCTGGAGCCCTTCGGTCAAGGCATATATGAGAAGCAATCAATGAACAACAACTAAGGTGCCTCAACTATGAGTTGATGCTTCTCATCTTTCTCCCTTCCTGTCTGTCTGTCCCTGTTCGTCCCTCTCTCTCTCTATTAAAAAATAAAATAAAAATAAAAAAGAACTTACTTTTACTTCACAGCCCAAATTAGTGCTTTAAAAGTACCATTTAAAGAAAGGGAATTTAAAAAAATTCTTCTGTCAGCCTGCTACCTTCCAAATAATGACAAATAGATTTTCATTGGTTCACCCCTTCCCAGGAAAACTCCTGTCTTTGTTTATCCTCATTTTCTGTGCACTTTGTTGTTTGGAAACCAAGTTAACAAATCCCACTTCTGAAAGCACGCCCGTCAAGGAGAGACCTCACTGCCAGGGCCCCTGCTTCCGTCCCTCCCCACAGGCCTCTCGCCACTGCTCTGAGATGTAGTTCACATCCCATCCCGTCCACCCATTTGAAGGATGCCACTGGGTGGTTTAGTGGTTGAGAGGTGTGCAGCCATCATCACATTCAGAACATGCCCATCACCCCCAAAGACACCCGTGCCAGTTAGGTTAGCAGTCACTGCCCAGCCCCTCCACCTCCCGGGCTCTGCAGACTCGCTTTTCCCGCAGCCTTGCTTTTCCCGCAGACTTGCTTTTAATGCCCCATCGCTCCCCCAGGGCCTTCCCCTCTAACATCCCTGTCTGAGACAGTGAGAATGGGAGGAGTAGACAGGAACTGTCTTAGACAAGGGCCAGTGCCCCTTTTCTGGGCTTGAGTACCTTGTTCCCTTGCCCTTGGCACCGGGGATTTTCTGTTTCTGCTTCCCTTTCCCAGGTGCAAGCAGAGACCAGGTTCATTTGGAGAGCTGCTCCATATTTGGGAAGCTAGACGACAGACTGAGCCCATAGCATTTTTGGCCCTGTCCCTTAGGTCAGGGCTCAAGGTCAGCTGATCACAAAGAAGGTACTTGGGGATACATTCCAGTTACTCGGCGCATTTTCCAGCTTCTCACCTTAGAGAAAGTCCTGGAATAGGCTGAGGTTGCGAGAATCTGTCTTACAGGACCTGGGCCTCTGGTCACTGAGCAGCCTGGTTATAATTGATTTGTGTCTCACATTGCACAAGAACACTGAGGTCAAACTGTGAGCTTTAGGAACTCCAGATAAGACTTAGGAGACCTGTGCTGCTCTCCAAGCATGGCTTTTAGATGAATGTGTGATTAGAAAGGGGAACAAGCCCTGGCTGGATAGCTCATTTGGTTGGAGCATGGTCCTAAAGCACAGAGGTGGCCAGTTTGATACCCACTCAGGGCACATACAGGAGCAGATTGAGGTACCTGTCTCTTTCTTGTTCTCTCCTTTCCTCTCTCTAAAATCAATTAAAAATGAATAAACAAGAAAGAGAAATAAGTGGAATAAACAAACGGCAAGCATAAGACTAGCTCTAGTGTTGGCCCCTCTATGAAACAGCTGCACCGCCCTTGGAAAGCCACTGCATTGCCTCTGAATCCAGTTTTCACATCGTCAGTGAGGAAGCTGAGCTGATCGCTGTCACAGCTCTGAGCCTGCGAATCCTATACTCTGTCACAGAACGTGAAATGGCGTGTAGCACCTCCCCTTCCTAAGCTTATTTTCCAAATGAAATCTTATGTTGGACTACTTGATTTTTTTTAATGTTTATTTTATTGATTTTAGAGAGTGAGGAGAGAGAGAGAGAGAGAGAGAGGAACATCTCTCCTATATGGAGAGAGAGGAACATCTCCCCTATATGTGCCCTGACCGGGGATTGAACCAGCAACGTCTGCACTTCAGGACAGTGTTCTAACCAACCCCGCCAGGGCAAGACTCCTTGCTTTTTAAGGTTGGGATAGATGGATGGGTTTATATACTGTGTTTTTATTTTTGTCCCTCCCTTAATGTGGGAAGATGGCATGTGTCTTAAGTTGCAGGTCTATTACAGGCCAGTTGCCCATTTAATTCTGTCTATACAACCAAAGGGAAATTATTTTATACCTAATCAAGGAAGATTATAAAAAACGTGTAACAATATTAAAACACTGAATTAGGAAGGTCAGAGTAGGAGGGAAAGGTCAGAAAGCATTAATTATCTAGATTTTTTTTTTTTTTTGTATTTTTCTGAAGCTGGAAACAGGGAGAGACAGACAGACTCCCGCATGCGCCCGACCGGGATCCACCCGGCACACCCACCAGGGGGCGACGCTCTGCCCCTCCGGGGCGTCGCTCTGTTGCGACCAGAGCCACTCTAGCGCCTGGGGCAGAGGCCAAGGAGCCATCCCCAGCGCTCAGGCCATCTTTGCTCCAATGGAGCCTCGCTGCGGGAGGGGAAGAGAGAGACAGAGAGGAAGGAGAGGGGGAGGGGTGGAGAAGCAGATGGGCGCTTCTCCTGTGTGCCCTGGCCGGGAATCGAACCCGGGACTTCTGCACGCCAGGCCGACGCTCTACCACTGAGCCAACCGGCCAGGGCATTATCTAGATTTTTAATTCAACAAATAGTTGTGGTTATGGGTTTTTGTGTGGCTTATTGGGGAGGGTGATATTGTCATTATTATCATGTTATCCTAATAACATCTGTGATGGTTATTGTTAACTATAGGGATCTGTGTTATGCTAAGAGCCCTAGTGATTTTATAGTGTCAAGGTTTGTTTGTTGAATCATTGTGGTAAACCACTCCTCATGGATACAAGAACATGTGAGATGTCTTTGAGTGAATCTGGGAGAGCAGCAGAGTTAGAAAGAACATGTGCTGAGTGGATGGGGACAGAGTCATCTAGCAAGAATAAGGTTTGTGGAGAAAAGACAAGGCATAATGCCCTACACCACACAATGAGGCCTTCATATGATCTCACCAATCTGCCAGAACATCTAGAAGAGTCACAAAGTGAACAGCGTTGCTGGATTCCTTATGAAAGCTTCATGCTCCAATTGCCAGAGGGCCAAAACAGACAGACATGTTGAGGAGCAACTGACATGTTGGTTACAGTGACCTGCTGGACACAAGACAGTCTGAGCTCTGGGTATAGTTCACAGATACATTAGACAAGAATTTCCCTTTAAGTGTTAAGTCCAGCATGGGTGATGAACCACTGTAGTAGAAAACTGAATTTTATATAAGGAGTTGATTATACTTTTTAAGTATCTCTCAACTCCATCTGCTTCTCTCTGTTCCCATCACCACTATAGTTTAGGTGACCATTAGCTCTTGTCTAAATTGTTTCCCATATTCAGTATTTTCAACACTATAACCAACACGACTGCTCCAAAATACACGTCTAACTATCCCTCGTTCCTCTGTTTAACTGTCACCCACTTCCTTCCCATGATTGACATATATTATTTCTTCTCCAGAGTTTTTCCAAATCAGACACCCACCCTAAAGGTGTGATTTGATATCCATGCTGTGTTCATCACACCCAGAGTAACCTTGTCATAGCCATTTCCACACTCTAAAGTAATTGCCTGTTTTCTTATCTGAAGTCTCATTAAATGGTCAACTAGACAGCAAGAACATTGATTTTTTTTTTTAATTTTAAAATTTATTGATTTTAGGCAGAGGAAGGGAGAGAGAAGGAGTGAGAGAGAGAAAAACGCTCATTTGTTTTTCACTTAGTTGTGCTTTTATTGTTCACTTCCTGTACTATATGCCCTGACCTGGGATTGAACCTGCAACCTTGGTATTTCAGGACAATGCTCTAACCAACTGAGCTAACCGGCCAGGGTTAGACAACAAAAACATGATTTACACTGTATTTATATTGTACAGTGCTTATTAGATGTTCAAATATTTGATTGTATGAGTCAGAAAATGCTATGGGAGTAGGGTGGAGGTGTGCTGACATTTAAATTGAACCGTAAAGGACAGGTAAGATGTGGCTATGCAGAGATGGGCATAGCAAGTGATTTGATTATAGAGCAAGAGTTAACGAACTACAGCCTGTGGACCAAGTCTGGCCCCCCCAACCTGTTCTTGTAAATATAGTTTTATTGTAACAAAGCTAGACTTATTTATTAACATATCTATAACTTCACACCACATTAACAGAGTTGAGTCATTGCTACTATAAAGCCTACAAAGCCCAAAATATTTACTATCTCGTCCTTACAGAACAAGTTGACTGTTGCTGTGCTAGAGTAGGAGGAAGTGAAGTTTGAAAGGAAGTTAGGGCCAGATCCTGTAAATCTCAAAATAAAATATAAATTCTTTAGTCATATATTCTATAGACAGAGAGAACTGCTGCGATTCAATACTGTTGTAGATTCCCCCCCTATTCTTCTTTTTCTTGGTCCAGTGCTCAATAAAAAGTATTAAATAAGGAACACTTTGTGCCCATTTGCTCTTAAAGGATCTTGCCACTCCTCTAATGCTCCTCATACTGACCCTGTTATTAGAGGAAATATTGAAAGTGTCAGGGACTGTCAACTATGTAAATTAATAAAATCACTTAGATCAAGTTAATATGAAATTGTTCTTATTTCAGGAGGGAAAAAAGCATTTAGCCCTGGCCAGAGGCTTAGTAGATAGAGCATCAGCCCAGCATATGGACATCCTGGGTTTGACTCCTGGTCAGGACACATAGAAGTGACCATTTTCTTCTTTCCCCCTCCCTCTACTCCCTCTCTCTCCCCCTCCCACAGCCAGTGGCTCAATTGGTTTCAGTATAGCCCCAGGCACTGAGGATAGCTTGGTTGGTCTGAGCATATCAGGTGCTAAAAATAGCTTGGTACTTGAGCATCAGCCTGAGAAAGGGGTTGCTGGGTGGATCCCAGTTGGGGCACATGCAGGAGTCTATCTCACTATCTCACTTCCTCTCACTTAAAAAAAAATTAAAAATGGAACTTCCTTATGACCCAGCTATTCCACCTCTAGAAGCATATCCTAAGAATCCCAAAATATGAATCAAAAGAAGCATTGTTAGCTAGCCAAGATCTGGAAACAGCCCAAATGTCCATAGTGGACAAATGGATAAAACAGCTATGATACATGTACACAATGGAATACTACATGGTCGTAAAAAGGAAGGAAATCTTACCTTTTGCGAAGGCATGGATGGACCTGGAGATTATTATGCTAAATGATATAAGCCAGGTATTTATATGTCGACTCTAATGAACATGATAAACTGAGGAACAAAATAGAAACAGAGTCAGGGTCACAGGAAAAGATGGGCAACTGTTAGGAAGAAGGGGGAAGAGGGAACTGGATCAAAGGAGGTAAAGGGATTAGCCAAGTTATATATACATTACTCGTGTATACAGACATCAGGACAGCAATAGCCAGAGGGAAAGGGGGTAGAGGGAGGGGCAGAGGGACAGAGTAGGGGGAATTGGGGTGGAAGGAGACTGTGCAGGGGCATGGGGGGCACGATGTGGTGTGTACAGGGTGTTATATTGAGTGGGACACTTGAAACCATATCAACACAATAAATTAAGAATAAAAATTAAAAGAAAAAGGACCAAGAATAGCTAGCGCAGACTTAAGGAACAGCAAAACTGGAGGGCCTTCAACTACCGGATACTGAGACTCCCTATAAAGTTACAGTAAGTAAAAGTGCTTTCTGGGTGTACAAATAGACAAGTAGACAAATGAACAGAAAAGGGAATTAAAATACAGACCTCCCCCGCCCTGCCCTGACTGGCAGCCAGGCAGACCTGAGTGGAAGAAGGGAGGCCGTAGGAGGAGCAGCGCGGCCACAGCTGGGTTCCCACTTAGAAAACAGTGAGTCCTGACCTCACATCAGACACAGAAGTTCATTTCAGATGGACTGCAGTACAAAATATGGAAGATTAAATACAACAGTGCCTCTAGAATGAAACATGAGTGAACATTTTCATGACCAGATAGTAGACAATGGTTTCTCAAGTAGGACACAAAAAGTTCTCATGAAAAAAGATAAGAACTAGTCATCCAAAGACCCCGCTAAGAAAGACAAGCCAGTGAGTAGAAAGGATTTACAATAAATACATTCAAAAAGATATTTGAAACTAGTCTGTATAATCCTACAAATTATTTTTAAGACAATTTTAAAAAAATAGGCCAAGGATTTGAACAGGCTTTTTATAGGGGATCTGGGGGTCTCCAAATGGCCAGTTAAATATTATGGGGAAAACTGCTCAACACCATTCGTCTTCTCGGGAATGTATGGAAATCAGAATGAGACACTAGCACACACCTATCATATATGGGTGCAGAGCACGGAGCCCCACAGAAGAGATTGGAAATTGGTACAGCCACTCAGAGAACTGTTTGTATCTATAAAAGCGGACATATACCTTATGACCCAGCTACTGGATACAGGTTTATATCGAATGGACGTGTTGCTTACCCTCCCTAACAGTCTTCTGTTCTGTCTGCTTACCTAAGCTGTAGATATCCCTCTAGCAATAGTCATTATATCTTCCAACCTGACCCATGCAGTAAAGATTCCTGAGTCACCATTTGGCCAAACTAATTTGAGAAATTTGCATGTATTCTTGTGTTAATCATCCCCCAAACAAATGTATACTATGCTTTAAACCAGGGGTCTCAAACTCAACTCAGCATGTGGGCCGCAGAGCAAGATCACAGCCCTTTGGCGGGCCGCACTAGGTCTACAAAAGGCAACTGTTACGCAACACTTTTCTCACTGCAGTTGAAAACAAAAAAAAATCAGTACAACAAGCACAATCGTACATGCAGTTTACTCAGTGTCACAAAACGACCAGAAACTGTAGTTCGCATCACAACTGCTATTATCTAAGCTAATATCTAGCTAGGATGCTAGAGAAATGAAAAATACAAGTAGGCCCCTAGGCTTACTTAATTTTATCCAAAATATTTTGAACTTCGTGGATTAGTCTGCGGGCCGCACAAAATTGTTCGGCGGGCCGCGAGTTTGAGACCCCTGCTTTAAACTAAAGAAAAGCCACTCAAATTGTCATCACAGATTATAGGCCCAGAGATAGGCCTGGGAGTTTAATGCTTTGCGTAGCAGGTCATGTGAGTACCTCTCTATCGCAGCATGTAAAACATTGCCAGACGGAGTAGCTCTTAGTTATCTTTGCTTCCACCATATTTTTTGCTGTTTTATCAAAGGTCATGATCACAGCCTTGGCTGGATAGCTCGATAGGTTGGAGCATTGTCCCAATATGCAAAGGTTGTGGGTTGGATCCCCAGTCAGGCCACATACAGGAACAAATGGATGTTTCTGTCTCATTCTCTCTCTCCCTTCTTCTCTTTCTAAAATCAATAAGTTGATTTTTTTTAAAAGTTCATGAACACAGTATAGAGTCAAATAGTTTTACAAGATTTATGAAAAGCACCAGTCTTCCATGAGTCTCGCTCCCATCTCCACTCATCACAGACAACTTTTAATTCATGCCTGTTTCTTTATTTACCTTCATTTTCCCCCATTATTGACATTTGACTATACATCCTTTAAGTATTTTTGTATGTGTGTACATACTAAGTATGCATACATTTAAATTAAATCATCAAGACAACCCTATTTTTCTGTATGCATTATTTGCCCTTAACATTGTATTCTTTGAATTATTAAAAGCCAGTTAATAAACATAAGTATCACAGTCAGTCGTCACTAAGAGAAAACGATGTATAAAAGGAATTACAATTACTGTATAGGTAGAAAGCAGAGTACATGATAACTTGTACATGTTATCTATGCAAAATATGTATGCATGTGGACAGGGACTTGAAGGGAACAGTGAAACAAAAATTCTTTGGGGGGAAAAACCCTTATATTCTTTTGAAAACAACATTTTTATGGCTATATAATATATAATAGTCTATCTGTGAATATGCCATGATTGATTTAATCATAGTACCTTTATTAATAGACATTTTAGTTGTCTCTTGTTTTGCCTGATTTCTTGCTACTATAAATACTAATATAATTAATATATCTGTGTGTATGTGTATGTATAACTACAGGTAAATTGACTCATAGATATATGCTCTCTTTCATAGCTTTAGGGATTTTTTTGTGGTTAGTTACTGTTTGGGTTTTATTTGCTTTCTTCATGTTATGTACGGCCCTCTGGCCTGCTCAAACCAGACTGGTCATTCACTGCACCATTGACATCCTGGGGATGCTACCATTATTCTGGGATGCCTTCTCATTCTCCTGTTTCTAGGCTTCTGTATCTCTTACTTGGTTTCTTCCCTTGCCTAGGGGAACAGCCCTACTCCCCACTTGCCTGCAGTAGCTCCCTGAGAAAGGCAGATGTGGGAGAGCCATTGTGTAGACCTGGCATGTCTTAAACACATCTTCATTCTACCCTAACCTAAATTTGGCTAGGTATAAAGTTCTAGTTCTGAATTCATTCAGCATTTTTTAAATCAGTTTTTATTTTCAATTATACTTGACATACAATATTGTATTAGTTTCAGGTGTCCACCCCAGTGATTAGACATTACATCACTCAGTGATCATCCTGATAAGTTTAGTACCCAGCTGACATCATACATAGATTTTAATTGACTGCACTGCCTATGCTGCACTTTACATCCCCACCACTGCTCTGTATCTACCAGTTTGTACTTCTTCCCTTCACCTGTTTTACCCACCCCTCCAACCCTCTCCCATCTAGCAACTGTCAAAATGTTTGGTGTCTGAGTCTGTTTCTGTTCTACCTGTTCATTTATTTTGTTTTTTAGATTCTATTGTTGATATGTATTTATTGCCATTTATTGTTCATATTTTTAATCTTCTTCTTAATGAAGACCCTTTAACATTTCATGTAATACTGGTTTGGTGGTGATGAACTCCTTTAGCTTTTTCTTGTCTAGGGAGCTCTTTACATATCCTTTAATTCTAAGTAATAGCTCTGCTTTGTAGAATAATCTTGGTTACTTTTCATCACTTTGAATATTTCTTGGCAATTTCTTCTAACCTGCAAAGTTTCTGTTGAAAAATCAACTGACAGTCGAATGGGAGCTCCCTTGTAGGTCACCGGCTGCTTTTCTCTTGCTGTGCTTAAGATCCTCTCGTTGTCTTGAACCTTTGGCATTTTAATTACGCTGTGTCTTGGTGTGGCCTCTTTAGGTTCATCTTGTTTGGCAGTCTGTGTGCTTACTGGACTTGGGTGTCTTGTTTGCTTCACCAAGTTAGGGAAGTTTTCTGTCCTTCTTTCAGGTAGGTTTTCAATTTCTTGCTTGCTCTCTCCTCCCAGCACCCTCATGATGTGAATGTTGGCACACTTGAAGTTGTCCCAGAGGCTCCTTCCATTATCCTCATTTTTTTGGATTTTTTTTTTCACTGTTCTGATTGTTTTTGCTTCATTATATCCCAAATCTCTGATTTGATTCTCAGCTTCATCTACTCTGCTGTTGATTCATTTAAGTTATTCTTTGTTTCAGTTAGTGTATCCTTCATTTCTGACTGGTTCTTTTTTATGGTTTTCATGTCCTTTTTTTATGCTGTTGAAGTTTTAAGTTCATCTACTCAGTTCATCTACTTGTCCCCTAAGTTCATTAAATATCTTTATAGCCAGTGTTTTTATCTCTGCCTCTAGTAGATTGCTTGCCTTCATTTTGTTTATTTTTCTGCAGTTTTCTGTTCTTTCATTTAGGACATGTTTCTTTATATCCTCATTTTCACAGCCTTCCTGTTTGTTTCTATACATTAGGTAGAGCTGCTATATCTCCTGGGCTTGGTAGAGTGGCCTAGTGTATTAGGTGTCCTGTCGGGTCCAAAGGCACAGCCTCCCCATTCACACAAGCTGGGCACTCCAGATGAACTCCCCCCACCCCACTGTGGGCTGTGTACATCCTCCTGTTGTAATTGATTGCTATTGGCACATCATTGGGAAGGATTGGCTGCAAGGACTGACTGCAACCACTAACCACATGGAGGATTAGCTGTTCAGGGGCCCACCCATGGAACAGGACTTCCTTTAGTGAGGCTCTGATGCCTGCAGTCCACTGAGTGTGCCACTTGTGGAGGTGGTTGGATGATGTTTTGACATGGTCTGAAGCTGTCCACCAGTGTGCTGGCCCTGGGGCCTCTTGAAGGTACATGTCAAGGTCAGCCATTGCCTGTATTCTGCCCAGGGCCACCCAGCATGAGCTACAAAGTGATCTGCAGATAGCTGCTACCTGTGCTGGGCTTGGAAGTGCCCAGGAGAGGCCAAGCTGCAAACAAGGCTGGTTGTTGCTAGTTTCAGGCCCGGGGTCACTTAGCAAGAGGTATGAGGCTGGATGCTGCTTATTTGAGAGATTTTAGCAAAGTCTGAATTCTGAGTCAAGACAGGTCATTTGTATGGAAAAGCCACAGGAAACAGCTTGGGTGGGCCCACAAGTTGTGTGGAGCAAGGCCTCAGGGAATCACCAGGGCAGGAAGAACAGTGTGGGCCAGGTTGATAGAGACTCAGATATGGTACCTGCCTCCCCACTCTTGTCAGGAGAGAACTCAAAAAAAGGAACAATGGTCTCTGCCAGCACTTCAGCCTGGGAGAAAGCTGCCCCTCAAGTTCTCACTCTGATGCCAGACAGTTCAGTTCCTCCCGTAAGTCCCTGGAGCATTTCTAGCTCCTACCCCAGTGCTGGAGCTCAGAGTGAGTCTGAGTAAGTTTGTGTGTGGGCCCTTTAAGAGGAACTCCTGGGATTCCAGCAGCCTCCATCTCACTCAGCTTCAACAGCCAGGAGTTATGGGGACTCTCTTCCTGGCACTAAACCCTGGGCTCAGGACCTTGGTGTGGGGCTGGGACCCCTTGCTCCTCAGTGGGGAACTCTGCGGCTGAGATAAAAATCAGGAACCCCTCCTGATTTTTACCCACCACACGTGGGTGTGGGAACAGCCCATTCCACATCTCCACCCCTCCTACCAGTCGCGTTGTGGCTTCTCCTTTATAGCCCTTAGTTGTAGGACTTCTCTTGGCTAGATTTTAGGTAGTTCTGAATGACGGTTGTTCTGTAGTTGAGTTATAATTTTGATGTGGTTATTTGAGGATGTTAGTATTGCATTGACCTATGCTGCCATCTTGACCAGAAGCTCTGTGGATCTTTCAGAATTTTGAAGGAGTCACAACATTGTCTTCTGGTTTCCAATATTGCTGCTGAGAAGTCTGGTGCTGTTCTGACTCCTGATCTCTTGTTACGTAACCTCTTTTTTCACTTTGAGAAGCTTTCAGGATCTTTTCTTGGTCTTCAGTGTACTGAAATGTCACAATAATGTGTCTTGGAATAGTCTATGTTATTCTTGTTTATTAGGTTATTCTTATGGCTCCTTTTGATTCTTCTGATTGGGGCATTTTCTTGAATTATTTTATGTATTTATTTTGATAATTTCTTCCACTCTGTTTTTTCTGATTTCCTTTTCTGGAACTCTCGTTATTCAGATGTTAGCTTTTTCATACTTATCCTCTAGTTTTCTTCTCTATTTAAAAAAAATTTTTTTTTACTATTATTGTACTTTTCCAGTCTCTAGTTCCTAGACTTTTATTTTGTTTTTCATTTCTACTGTCATAGCTTTAATTTCTCAGAGCTCTTTATTGTTGTCTAGTTTTTAAAATAACATTATATTTTTTATGGATTCATTATCTCTCAGAGGATATTAATGATCATCTTTTTGAAATTCTATTATTTGCATAGTTTGTTTCTTGTAAGTTACTTTATGTCTTTTCGTTTTGTTTTGCTGTGTCTCTCATGTTACAGGTTTTCTCAGCTGCTTGGTGACCATTAGTTGTATGCAAATATATAAGAGTAGAATGTTAAGAACCTGATTAAAAATTCTGCTGGGGCCTGACCTGTGGTGGTGCAGAGGATAAAGCGTCAACCTGGAATGCTGAGGTCACCGGTTTGAAACCTGAGGCTTGCCCGGTCAAGGCACATATGAGAAGCAACTACTATAAGTTGATGCTTCCCGCTTCTTCCCACACCCTCTCTCCTCTAAAAATAATAGATAAAATTTTTTTAAATTCTGATGGGTTTTGTTGACTGGCCTGCACTGGAGAGCAAGCTCATTTGTTATTTCATTGGGGATATGTGGTGTCAGCCTCTTCTGGCCCTTGGACCATTCACATCTCCAGAGAAGACTCTCTGATCTTCTGAGCAGAGTATCATTTGGGCATCATTTACTCCCTGTTTTCAATACGGCCTTTCACTGTCAGCTCTGCTTCATTTTCTCCACTTCAAATCTCTCTTTTATCTTCTTTAAGAAAAAATGTCTAGTTTTCTACCCGGATGACCTAATTGCTTCTGAAAGAGCCTTCTAAACTGTTCTACTCTTGTCAACGTCACCTTTGCCACTCTTCCAGAACCACTCAACACCCCCCGTGCCTGGGTCAGGGAAGCCCTCCAGGACTGAGGGGAGCCCTCCGGGACTGAGGGGAGCCCTCCAGGACTGAGGGAAGCCCTCCGGGACTGAGGGGAGCCCTCCGGGACTGAGGGGAGCCCTCCGGGACTGAGGGGAGCCCTCCAGGACTGAGGGAAGCCCTCCGGGACTGAGGGGAGCCTCCGGGACTGAGGGAAGCCCTCCAGGACTGAGGGGAGCCCTCCGGGGCTCAGCGGGTTGGTTACTGGCTTTCCCCGCTGCTGATGAAGGTTCATCTTTCTTCTGAGTCTAACTAACTTCCTGCTGTCTAACTTCCCACATTTTGTTGCTGTCATCTTTTTTCCTTTTATTTTTGTCTTTGTGATCTGTTCCTTTTTAAAGGAAATAAATCCCATTGTTAGTGAGGTTTCTGGAGAAAGACATAAATATGTGAGTTCCCCATCTTCAACCAAAGATTTAGCACATTATGCTATTATGGGAAAAGCAAGTGTATCTGGAAGCAGTTAGTTGCAAACAGCGTTCACAGGGAGGCACTGAGGAAGAATTGCTTTCTTGTCAGCAACCCATTAGAAACTACAGGACTAGAGCTAATAACAGGTTCTAAGACCCTTTATTTCTATACTGTTTTGACAGCCTTCTTTTTCACACAGGTAAAAGAGTGAGGGGCATACAGGCGCAGGTTTGGCAGTGAGGTAAACTGAAAGGCAGACTCTCCGCAGGTGGGAAGTTTTAGAATGCTCTGAGTCCTACCCTGGGCTCTGCACTGAGCCAAACTTGGTCCTGATAGTTTCCTTCAGTGAAACCCATTTGTTTGATCTCTTCCATTTCCAACCCCAAACCTGTTATACAGGATGACGAGAGCCTGAAGTACCTCACACGTGAAGAAAAGGATGTCATCCTGTTTTTTGAAGAGACTCTTGATTCCTTGGAGGACAACTTTGAGCAAGTCCCATGTGACAGTGCGGGATGCTGCCACTTCCCACAGTCCCAAGAAGGGAGCACTTCCAGCTCCTCGGAGCCAGACGTCATTGACTTAGTACAGCCAGTTCCTGTGGCTGGGGAACCTGAGGGCCTTCCAGGTGTGACTGACACGGCAGGTAAGGAGTGCAGCCCCCGTCCCCAGACTCTGGCTTGCTTTGTTAGTGTTTTACATGACGCAGGGGCCCTGCTCTCTGTGTCTGCAAGTACGGAGGCTTTGGGGCTTATCAGATTTTTCTAGTAGAAGCATCATCTCTGGTAGTTTGTCCAACTAAGTAGATGTTTTCTTGGCATATTAGGATGACAACACATGAAGGGAAATTCCAGAAGGGTTAGATTTAAGAATGAGACTAACTGGACATACAGATAGGTATTTTACACACACACACACACACACACACACACACACACACACGTATATATGAAGAAAATTAGAAATAGCTTTCAGGTAACAGTTTATTACAGAAATAAAACCTACAAGTTACTTGTATTTTAGCCCTTGAAGTTTAATCTCAATTTTTGAGCCAGATTGTGCCCCTGTTGCTGTGGCATGGTTCCCAGGGTGCAGGTATTTGAACTGAAAGCTCAGCTGGTTCAGGAAAACAGGAAAAGATCAGAACAAAAACTCACTCCGCATCCTCTTTGCACTCAGGGCGGTATCAAAGAAAGAAAAGGGTGCTCCTGTCAAGTCCTGTTGCAGAACCAGTGGAGAGGGACACGGAGAAAATGCTCTTCTATTTTCTTCATAATTGGAAAAGATACAGTGATAAGGATTGCTAATCGTGAGGAAGAAACAGAAAACAATTTTGCTCTGCTAACGACAAAATACTGCCATTTACCACAAGCCTCTAGAAATATGTTTTTTCTTTTTCATTGTAAGCAGGGCTGTGCATTATACAGAATTTCACATACTATGGCTGTTGATTCCAAAAATGGAGCTTACTTTGCAACTAAGAAGAGATTTAATTATGAATCTCTCATTTTTATCACACTTCTTTTAAGTATAGTTTCTAAAATTAATTTGAACCTGCTGTTCCTTTTAAAACGGCGTATCATATAATTTTGCCAAGGAAAACACATTTTGAAAGTAAGCTACCTTGCCCATCAATTCCCTAACATGATATTTTCATAACAATTTTAAGTGCCTACTCTGGCAGGCATCATGTGCGATTCTGCGATATAGAAATAAGACAGCCTACCGTTTTGCAAAGGAGACAGACGTATACACCTAAGTGTAGGAAAGTGAGGTGATCTACGATCAGTGTATGTTCAGGATATAGTAAAAGCTCCAAGGCTGGTGTATTCAATTCCATTTCGGGTTGCCAGGAAACATTTCTGTTTCATGGAGGAATGTGATGGAGTTGTTGGTATGCCACACCACCGTCCAGCCTCCCTATGCCCTTTCTAAATATCCCTGACAAGGGAAGTTACTCTTTCCTCCCATAATGCCTCAGGAGGATGGGTCCTCAGAAGCTTGCTTTTACTCTGTGCTTCCCGAGCACTGACAGTTTCTGACTCAGCATCTCACCATTACTAGTTCACCCCTTCTCATGCTGTGCTTATGAGAATCATGGACTCTGTTCTCTTTCATTAGTGCAGGATAGGGGACAGAGGGTGGTTTTTATGTCCCTTTGAGGCCTTTTCAATTCAGGAAATGTAATGTGTTTAGTTTTACATCAGGTTACATGAGCTTATGAGGATTCTCCCTACTTCTCAGGGGCTGGAGCTGGTGGGAAGGAAGACATTCTTGCCCTGGAATGCGGGATAAAAGACGTGGAGACTTCTTCCCCACCAGAGTCCACAGTCTCAGAGGCCCCTGCTCAGCTGTCTCTCCAGCCGGCTGCCGCGGCGCCCGCCCTCCCCAGGAAGGAGCTGCTCTCCCCTCCTCCAGCAGAGCACCCGAAACTACCCCGCTCGGTCCCTACACCTCTTGTCATTGCCAAGAAAATTTCTGAGAAATTGGTAGAAAAGGAAGCACTTTCACCCATCTCCCCGTCGAAAGAGGCTAGATCTGCAGAATGGAACACACTGATTTTTATACCCCCTCGAACAGGAGACCGCTCTGTGTGGCATAGACACTCAATACAGCCTCCACCCAAGATCCACCGCTTTCCGAGCAACATCAGTGTGACCAACAGTGCCGGGAAGGAGTTCAACAAAACAATCTCCAAGGCAGCGGTCAATGTGCAGGAGCGGAAAGCCCAGGTCCTGGCCAACATTAATGGCGTCTCTTTCCTTTCAATGGGAGAAACAGAAGATCAGGCCCAAAAGGTTGAACTCCCTGAGCAGAGGAAAAGCATCTTGCTAGAGCAGGGGACATGTGACCAGAGCAAGCCTGGCCCAGTCCAGAAAGGTGTGTCCAGGCGGGCAGAAGGGCAGGCCAGCAGTCAGCAGTCCCGAGGCGTGCAGACAGAACAGACCCTG
Organism: Saccopteryx leptura; assembly: GCF_036850995.1. Classification (NCBI taxonomy): domain Eukaryota; kingdom Metazoa; phylum Chordata; class Mammalia; order Chiroptera; family Emballonuridae; genus Saccopteryx; species Saccopteryx leptura. The sequence goes on along the minus strand of NC_089507.1, from coordinate 110,055,953 downwards.
GCCAGTGACTTCCTGAGCATCCACGATGTCCTAAAGAGCGAGCCTGGTGCCTTATTCTCTGCTGGGAAAACTGTTACCATCCGTCCGTCCCTGGTTCCCACCAGTAAACCTGCACACCAGCAGGCCAGCAAGAGCTTGTACAAGCACCAGCAGCCAGACTGCGGCCAGGCTGCTAGGAAGCAGTCAGGTTCTCTACCCAGGGCTGTGGGGTTCAGACCCCAGGGCATCACTGTCCAGTTTGCGGGCCGGGGCTCCACTGAGGAGGCCCGCCGGGAGGCTCTGCGGAAGCTCGGCCTGCTGAAAGAGAACTTGTAATAGAGAATGAGTAGGGGCTGGAGGACGAGGATGGCCAGGTTGGTTTGGCCTAAAATGGCTGTGTGTCATGAAGAGCAGTCACAACAGTCCCAACGGCTGTGCCCCGCTGAGGACTAGCAACCACAGGTACCGGATTCCCACAGTCCAGGCTGGGTGCCTGAGAACAGTCAGAGCGGCCCCACGCCCCGCCCACTGCTGAGCTGGGACTTCCTTGTGTGAGGGCCAGCCCCATATCCATATCTTCCTTGTTCCTGGCAACCCAGACAATTCACCTTGAAGACCTATAGGTTTCTATAACTTCTCTAACTGCCACCCATTCTGCGGATTCAGGAGGAAGGGAGATTGGGTCTCATTTGTTATTCTTGAACCTCTAGTCTAGCCTTTGATCCCAAAAGTATGGATATGAAAGCCAGTTTAAGTCTTATACTCAATTCTCTAAGATAGGGGTTTCTTCTCCTTTTCTAAGAAAACGTTAAAAACATTGTAAAATTTTCAGTGTCTTAAAATACATTTTTGGTTTTTTGTTTTTGAAGTAAAGTATGTTAGCCCTAAATATGCCTTTGTTTCTTGATATAATTTGGTTTGACTAGTTTTTTTTAAATTGACAATGAAAATGAAACCTTTAGAGTGTGATGTAGTATAATTTTGAGTTATGGAAATGGAATAGAAAGACTGAATTTGGAAAAGGTGGTAAGTGAAAGAAAGCAAGTTTCATCACATGAAGCGTCTGTGTCACTGGGAGACATGTGCATGAGCATCTGTTGTGTATAGATGACGTGTATACATGTTTATAGACACATGGTAACATATATGTATTGTGTGAGCATGTACACATTCATCATTACATATATATAAATGTCTTAAAACCCTACACTCTTTACAGACACAGCCATCTCAGTGCTGGGATGGATGACACAGAAATTGTCACTTCCTAATATGGAAGTCTCTTAAAGGCATGTCTCCATAATATTTCAGTGAACCCAAGAGCTTTTTCCTCTGCATTGTGTGCTCTGTTCCTGATTAAACTAATATTCCAAGAAAGATTCCAGATAAGATAGTTCTTTTTTTAGTGAATAACATTTTCAAAGATTTCATTTATCACTTAATTTTAGTTATGCATGTTCCAAGGTAGCTTATACTGCTCACAAAAATTAGGGGATATTTCAAAATTAATATGAAGCTCTAAAATATCCCCTAATTTTTGTGAGCAGTATAGTAAACAGGAGGAAACAAAAGATTCTTCAGATCCCCTGTGTTCTGTGAGCAAGGTCTCAGGATTAATTTAAAAGGGAAAGAACAGCAAACTTGGTGACACAGCGTGGAAAGAACTGGTTTGCTCCCAGACTGTGTCTTACATGCTGAGTTGTTAACCACAAGCATTATTATCAAAACTATTTAAGGCACTGTCTTAAACCTCTAAAAATAGACTGGGAAGGGCCACACTTAGGTATCACACCCTTTTGTTATTATGTCTCAGCTGCTGTCACAGAATCTGTTTCCTGTTGAGTATTATTTAAATTCAAACTGTTAAATGTGCCATGAAGAACATTTTTCATGGTATTCAATTTGCCCTGTAAGCTACAGAAAATGATTGTAAATTTTTTCCCTTAGAACTGCAGTATTTAGTGTCTCAGAGGCCAGCCTTTGTCCTCCTGAAATAATCCCATAGATCCTTGATGGTCTTAATTTAAATAGGTTTTTAAAGTTGTTTTTAGTTTACGCCTGTTTATACTGGATGTGGTTGAAGGATTCTTGAGGGCTGTATCATCTTTTTACAAAGTGAAATGCCAAACACAGTGTTTAAAAATAGAGGGTCTTGATATGGCTGACATTTTAATTATCCTTTATACGTGAGGATTCTTTTTTTCTTATCCTATAACTTTGTTATAATTAAGCTGAACTTGACTATAGTATATTTGTTCTCTTGACATTTTTTAAAAATAAATTAAGATTTATGCATAAACTGTGTTTGCATTTTGTACTTATTTTTTTAAATGGTTACAGACTTTCCTTATATTTAGTTGTAATTTCTTGTACCTATTTATCTGTAATTATACTCACTGCTCATTTCTTGTGCCCAAACCCTAGACATTAAAGCCATACATTTTGTACAAGGTTCAAGTTATGGCTGCGAATGAAATAACCTGTCTGTGTAAATAGGTGAGGGAGGAAGGACTTGAAGGGCTGATTGAGTTAGTTTGAAAAATAATAAATTACAGTTGTGAAGCCTTTTATTATTTTTTCAAACTAATTCAGTCAGCCCTTCAAGTCCTTCCTCTCTCATAGTAACAAAAACAACTCATTTGCTGAAGGCCATTAGTTTTCTTGCCATACTATGTGCAAGCTAGGACATTCTTAAAGGGTCACCTTCAAAGCAATTTTAAGGACTATATTTCAAAGCAAAATTGTAATGAAAAGGGAAAATGAATCTCAAATGCCTAGTTTTGTTTTTGGGTTTTTTTTCTGATACTTGTAAATTAGTCTCCATTTTTAAGAAACTCTTTATCTTAAAATCAGGGAGAAAATCTTTTGCTTTTAGGAAGATGTATACAAATGGCCCAACTAGCGTCTTATCTGCAGACAGTAATACTGTGCCATCAGCCTCCTCCTCCCTGCTCCTATGTCAGTTCCTGGTGTGCACACTTCTCTTCACAAAGCTCACTGGAATGCTGATTTTTTTTTGCTTTTATCTCCCAGTCACATTCTCTTCTTGTGAGGCAGGTTAAGGAGGAAGGCGCAGGTTGTGGTCCTTCAGATACATGCATGTCTCCGAGTCTCAGGACGTGTCCAGCTGGGTGCTGGCTCCTTGTCTTGACTAACAATACAGGCTTCTTCTCTCAGAATCCCTGACTGGGGGAGGGGAGGGGTGGGCAGCTGTGTTAGGCTTGCTTGTGGGGTTACCAGCTGCAAGCACTCTGCCTGATTGTTACATGAGTGCGTGGCTGCGCCACGTATATATTTATTGCCTATATAAGGCTATGCGTGCTTGTGTTAGAGAGAGATGGGGAGTTGTGGGTGCATGGGTTGCCTGCGCGCCACTGTGAGGGGCCATTTTGCTGTTTGTTTGCCTTAGAGGCAGTTTCCCCTGCCTGTGTGCTTCTCTGTCGTGAGACTTTATTAAACGAAATGGCCCAACCCTTTCTGGCTCCGCAGTTTTTCTGCCTGAATCCAATGTGAACCTGCCTGGCCTAGGTCACCAGCATTATTACACGGGGCTTTCCATATGGGCTGCCCATTTGAAATAAGTTTTCATGAAAAGCTTAATGGAGTTGATAAGGCCTTATGAAATTCTTAGGAATGACCTTTTTATTTGTATAAAAATTAGAAATGTATTCCCTTCATTTAATTCCCACAGCTCTGGCTATATGAAACCTGACCTTTCAGAGGATTTTGTGGTGGTGTTTGTTGTACAGGGGATTAAGAAATCAGTTTTTGTTTATTCAAGGGTAATGAAGAAAGAGAACTAAGATAAATATGAAAACAGTTTACTCTTATCAAAAACCTCATAACTGTTCTGCTGTTTTTCTAATGGAGGTGGCAGAATGTGACACTGTCTCTTGAGTGTATTTTATCGCCCTGACCAGACAAGCTTAATAAACGTTTCCCCCTAAACTGCTCCCTTGGGTTCTTAAACTTTCCCTGAAGGAGCAGGGCCTGTTTTTCTGTTTTTCTTCCCACCCCCACCTGTGGCCTGTGATCCTGAGCTCCTGGGTGGCAGGAGGAAGGGGAGGGGTGTGGGGGAATGCTCACCTGTGAAAGGTTCATGTTTTCATTGAAATGACAAGTCACCAAACAGGTTTTGTTTCTTCTCTTCACAACAAGGCTTTTTCCCTGCTTTAAAGTATGGGGAACAAGTTCCATATCCTTTTCTAATCTAGTCGCTGAACAAGCCCTGCTTTCAGATATCTGAGAAAAGAGAAAGCCGAGCTCTGTGCTACCCTGTCCTGGGAAAACTGGAACTCTGACTGAATTGAGCTAGAGGACTGCCTGGGCACGGGCACTGCTGACCCCAAACCCCTCTGGCTCCCCTACTTTCCCTCCTGCTCCAGAACTGCCAGTCACCCTCAGCCACCCTGGGCACGGGCACTGCTGACCCCAAACCCCTCTGGCTCCCCTACTTTCCCTCCCGCTCCAGAACTGCCAGTCACCCTCAGCCACCCTGGGCACGGGCACTGCTGACCCCAAACCCCTCTGGCTCCCCTACTTTCCCTCCCGCTCCAGAACTGCCAGTCACCCTCAGCCACCCTGGGCACGGGCACTGCTGACCCCAAACCCCTCTGGCTCCCCTACTTTCCCTCCTGCTCCAGAACTGCCAGTCACCCTCAGCCACCCTGGGCACGGGCACTGCTGACCCCAAACCCCTCTGGCTCCCCTACTTTCCCTCCTGCTCCAGAACTGCCAGTCACCCTCAGCCACCCTGGGCACGGGCACTGCTGACCCCAAACCCCACTGGCTCCCCTACTTTCCCTCCCGCTCCAGAACTGCCAGTCACCCTCAGCCACCCTGGGCACGGGCACTGCTGACCCCAGTCCCCTCTGGCTCCCCTACTTTCCCTCCTGCTCCAGAACTGCCAGTCACCCTCAGCCACCCTGGGCACGGGCACTGCTGACCCCAAACCCCTCTGGCTCCCCTACTTTCCCTCCCGCTCCAGAACTGCCAGTCACCCTCAGCCACCCTGGGCACGGGCACTGCTGACCCCAAACCCCTCTGGCTCCCCTACTTTCCCTCCTGCTCCAGAACTGCCAGTCACCCTCAGCCACCCTGGGCACGGGCACTGCTGACCCCAGTCCCCTCTGGCCCCCCTACTTTCCCTCCCGCTCCAGAACTGCCAGTCACCCTCAGCCACCCTGGGCACGGGCACTGCTGACCCCAATCTCCTCTGGCCCCCCTACTTTCCCTCCCGCTCCAGAACTGCCAGTCACCCTCAGTCACCCTCTTCTCTAAGGGTGCAAGCGCTGGGGGGGGGGGGTACCAACCCATCTGTCTGCACAGGAAAAGGATGATAACCTGAGTGCAATCCCTGTCTGTAATGCAGGTGGCTAAGGCCAAGCAGGTTCACGTTGGATTCCGGCAGATGTTAGAGAAACTGCGGAGCCAGAAAGTGTTAGGGCCATTCCATTAATAAAATTTCACAACAACAGATAAGCACACAGGCAGGAGAAAACCTCTCCTCAGGCAAAAACCAACATGAATGGCCCCTCACAATGGTGGGCAGGCAACCCACCATCCACAGTCCCCCTGAGTGCAACCACCCACAGCCTTACATAGGCTATACACACGTGGCACAGCCACATGCTCATGCACTAACCAGGCAAAAGGCTTGCAGCTGGTAAACCAGTGAGCAAGCCTAACACAGCTGTCCCACACTTTTTATCATAAAACCAACCAGCTTTTGTGTGTGATGATTGCAGTCCTTTTATTGTTATTATTTTTTAAGTGAGAGGAGGGGTGATAGTGAGGCAGAGTCCTGCATGTACCCTCACCGGGATCCACCTAGCAACCCCGTCTAGGGCCAATGCTTGAATCAACTGAACTATTTTTAGTACCTGAGGCTGGCTCGAACCAACTGAGCTATCTTCAGTGCCTGGGGCCACACTGGAACCAATTGAGCCACTGGCTGGAAGAGGGGAAGAGGGAGAGAAGAGGGAGGAGTGGGAGAAAAGCACTCTTGTGCCCTGACTGGGAATCAAACCCAGGCGTCCATATGCTCTATCCATTGAGCCAACTGGCCAGAGCCATTTGCAGTCCTTTTAAAATGTCTCTTTATTCAAAGAAAGATAACTCTCCTACACATTCCAGATTCATAAGACTCACCAGCAGGCTCACTGTCCATCCTGGTTATTGTCCTGCTAGAGAGGCCACGGATGACCCCAGGAGCCAGGTAGAGTGTGGCGCAGCTGCAGAGGCGGATTTAATGGTGGGCACACCAGGCATGTACCCTGGGCTCCGACTTCTCAAGGGCTCCGCAAAACCCCAACTTTATACTTTTTTCTAATGTAAGGGGCCCAATATTTTCTTCTGTGCCCAGGGCTTCAACTGACCTTAATCCACTTCTAGGCAGCTGTGTTAGTTAGGCTTGCTCACTGGTTTACCGGCTGCAAGCCCTTTGCCTGATTAGTGCATGAGCACGTGTTTGTGCCATGTGTGTATGGCCTCTATAAGGCTATGGTTGCTTGCGCTCAGGGAAATTGCAGATGCAGACTGCCTGCCCACCACTGTGAGGGGCCATTTTGCTGTTTGTTTGTCTGAGGGGTGGTCTCCTCTGCCTGTGTGCTTGTCCACTGTTGTGAGACTTTATTAAACAGAATGGCTCAACCCTTTCTGGCTCCGCAGTTTCTCTACTGTCTGTCTGAATCCAGTATGAACCTGGCTGGCCTCAGCCACCGGCATTAGAGCCTGCCCCATATGGTACCATCACTTCAACCCTGTCCACCGTGCTCCGTAAAGATATTTACTTCAGGCTCGCTTCTTATCTAAATGGCATAGACTTTTTATTCAACAGTGAGCTGAAAGGGTGAACATGGTGGTTTCCAGAAATGACCTGGAAAACCTAAATGATAAATGCAGTAATTCTCTTATGGTGGAGGGGGAGTGGGAACAGGGCGGGAGAAGACCATAAACTGCCCTAAGGAGCAGGAGGTGGGAGAAAAAGAACTGAGCAACCTTGGGACGCCCTCCCAGTATGCTTTTTGCCTTCTGGTTCCTTGGCAGTCTTCTAGACCAGTCTGCCACAGTGCCACACAGGCCCTGCAGCTCTGGACACAGGAGGGTCTAGAGCAGGGCTCAGCCAGGAGGAATCCTCCCAGCATCACTGGTTGAGTTCTCTGTAGGCTTTCCTGATTCCCACTGCTTCTTCAAGACCCTCAAGGCCGGTTATTTCCCCAGCAGAACATGGCTCTGAGTGAGGTTCAGCAAGCATTTTGAAGGGCCTTTGGGTCTCCTTTCTGGGTGCTGGAGCTCTTTGGTGACTTAGGTTCAGATTCGGTGACCACCTCCACTCCGCTGCCCCTGCCCCCAGTAAAGGTGACAGTTGTGCTGGTCCGAACAGGATAGAAGCTAAAGTTGATGGAGCTCAGTCATTGATAAAGAGGTCACACTTCATAAACATTGAGTATCTGTGTGTGAAGCAGAGCTGCCAAGGGGCGTAACCTAAGTTCTGGAAATACTTTTCAGGGGTGCGGCTGAATGAACAAGGAATCCATGCATTAGGCATAAAGGGCTCTAGAGACAGGAGCTCTGTGCACGTGTGTGTGTGCACTTGCGCGTGCCTGCACACTGGCCCCTCAGAGACTGGTTGGTTTCCATCCGTGACATTCCTGATTTTTGTTGTTGTTATATACTCACCCTGAGCATTGAGACCTGTGGCAGAAGGCTTGCCTTGTCACTATCGACACATCCAGTTCTCTGCGGCCTTTACAGAATTAGGTAATCCTCATAGAGCTCACACCCCCGACAAGTCACCGGGATGGTGGTGCTGCACGGGTCTCCTGGGCTTCCAGCCAGCTCCCCTGTTGTACCACAGTTTCCTGGTTCCTGAAGGAAACAAATCTTTCTTTTCAGTTGGCCATTTGTTTGGTGTCTAAGCATTTTTGAATTTGGGGGAAATAACTTCTGTCATGTAAAGACCATTCCAAACAGCAGGAAGGTCCAGGAGGGCTCCCTCTCTTCCCGAGTGGGGTGCGTTGTGAAGCTTAGGAGGCAAACATATGACGTTTATTCATTCATTCAGCAGATTGTTGCATCATTTCCATCTGCTGTGAGTAGTACGGGATATTATCATTTATTCTTCGTGACTACCTACAGCGGGGCGGGGGAGTGGTGTGGATGGACTGTAATGCCCACTTACAGAGGAGAAAATGCAGGTTTCTCCTCTTCACAAGGACCTGTTGGGGGCTCCTGGGTCCGGGCCCTGGCTGCACAAGGCTGCAAACTCCCTGCTTCCCATGCCTTTTTGTGAAGCTGTGTGAGGTTGATGGCTTCTAACAGTCCTTTCACCTGCGTGTGTGGGGCTAACCCTTCTCAATGGCCTCCAGACCGCCATCTTGTTTCTCTTCTATGAAGCCTTTCTTGTCTCCCAAGGAGTCATCTGTACTGTCTTCCGCTCTGACCTCCACTCCCAATGGCTCATCCCTGATTTGTAGTTAGGTTTTAGCTAATAGTGACTGAGAACTTGACTTCAGGGATAAGAAGGAAAGACAGGTGAAGACTGTGTCTTTGCAAAGTCGAGCTTGGTGGGAAGAGCATTGCAGTGGGCAGCACAGAACTGCAAAGAGGAAAGGGAGCAGGTTGTGTCCCAGGCCTCAGGAGGACCCTGCCAACGGGCTGGAGGTCCCTGAGTCCACTGCATGTGGCCTCTGCCTTGGGGGATCCAGTTCAAAACCGTTCTGTTGGCCACATCCTTCTCCCTCCCTCAGGACTTGGTTCTGGATTCCAGAATCGCCAGTTGTGGTTTCCAGCTGTTTCCAGCAGCCCCATGTGCAAGACTCCAGTGCACAGCACAGCTACATGAGTTCACAGAGGAATTGCCCGATTTGCTCCTTGGCCGTCCTTGAAGCTGTGCATGCTATTCAGTGGGAACTCCAGCACCTGGTCGCGCTGAGCAGGAGTGCTCTGAGCAGGGAAAGGCAGGGTGGCCACTCCCCGTGTCAGGCGCCAGCCTGGCCTCCAGCACAGGACAGCAGCTCAGTGTGGGAATGCCTCAGGAGGGTGCTGGGGCTAGACTCAATTTCACCATTTTAAATTTCAAGCCACATTCCAACCATGACATAATTGCAATGCAAACTAGTGGTCCCTCTCCAATTATGGCAGATTATTACAACTGCCAGATGTAAGTGGCACTGCCGGAATTTTTATCTACATTTTACTGAAAATGTGCCTGCTTTCGAAAACGAAGCATCTCCTTGCTTTGCAAGGCTTTCCAATCCATAGTAACGTTGCTATTGTTTAAGTTGTGGTTTTGAGGATTTCTTCAAGGAATTTCAGTGCCAGTTTGGGCAAGATGTTAATGTTGCTCAATTTTATCTTTTAAAGTTTTCTCTCAGCTCAATCATCCAACTCAGACAATCCTGATTCCAAAAAGCCATTTGCTCTTTCTAAAAAATCGGATCTACCTTCAAAGGTATATTTTGCTCTGAGTATAGTCTGCTCTACACACTGAAAACTGCCACACTTCATAAGGGGGCAGGCACAGCCAGAGGACTGAGTGTGCCCAACTTGCAAACAAAATGTTTGAGAGGCTGTGAGAGCTGTTTCCAGAGGCTTAAAGGGCTGTTGTAAATAGATAACTCTGTGTGGCCACAGAAATTACATGAAGACATTTCAGCTCAATATTGGGAAATTTTATAGTAGTGGTTTTCAACGTTTTTACACTTGGGGACTGGTGAAAAATAGAATTATTCTGGAGACTGCTAAGGCAGAAATCACCCTGAGCATAAGTGAATTCCACTAAGATCATTGGGTCTATAATCTACATCAGGGTGGTTAAATCTGTTGTGGACCAGCATAAAATTCCTGGTGGACCAGGCCACGGCCCAGTGGTTGGAAAACACTGTTTTGTAGTATTTAGAGCTGGTTGGAAACAGAAGCGCCGTTCACGGAGCGAGAGTCCCACCTCCCCAGGGAGCGCGTGCAGAGACTGGTGTGTGCGCTGCGAGAGGAAAGCCGCAGGAATTGGGTTCCTGTCACCTCTTCCACCTCAGATTCTGTCCTGGGTTCATGTGGGGCAGGTTTTGCTGTTCTCCCCACCTGAGTTTGAATGCCAGCCCTATAATTGTTAGTAGTGTGACAACCTCTCTGAGCCTCACTTTCTTCATCGAAAAAAATGGAGGCACACCACTCTTGTCCCCATCGGGGTGGTAAGGACTGAAGGAGACCACACACGTCAAGTGTATGCCTGGCACACACCTTCACTCTCATCACCATCATCGCCATCATTGCCATGATTACCATCACTATCTTCACCATCACTGTCATCACCACCATCATCATCACCATAACTATCATTATCGCCATTGTCATCACCATCATCATTGCCAACACCAAGGCCACACACCCTGATTCCTAGACAGGTTTTGGAGTGGCCCCACACAGCCCAGAGGCGTGGAGGGTGAGCAGGCCCCAGCCTCAGCGCTTCTCTCAGACACCACTGATCACCATGACAGAGAGTCAGAGAGAGGGCTAGATAGGGACAGACAGACAGGAAAGAAGAGAGATGAGAAGCATCAATCATTAGTTTTTCGTTGTGACACCTTAGTTGTTCATTGATTGCTTTCTCATATGTGCCTTGACCGTGGGGCCTTCAGCAGACAGAGTAACCCCTTGCTCGAGCCACCGACCTCGGGTCCAAGCTGGTGAGCTTTGCTCAAGCCAGATGAGCCCATGCTCAAGCTGGCAACCTCGGGGTCTTGAACCTGGGTCCTCCACATCCCAGTCTGATGCTCTATCCACTGCGCCACCTGGTCAGGCCATGGCCCCATTCTTACATGAAGTCTAGTGGTTACTTCAGCGAAGAAGTAAGTTTTAGATCTAAATTCCACTGCTTATTGAGAAGCAGGGTTTTGACACTTTCTAAAAATAGGCCTTCAGAGCTTATTTTCCTTCGCCAAGGCTGGGCAGGCCTGGCTTCCTGCTTAGGTATACAACATCGGAGACTCCCCCGTCCAGCCTCACACTGTTCCATGTCTCCTCTCCTCTTGGAGCCAGGCCCTCCCGCCCAGGCCTCCTCCCAGATGAGGAAGTGCCCAGCCCAGCCCCGCGCCCCAAAGGCTCCGGGGAACACTGGGGGATTGTCCGGCCAGAGCCCCTTGGCTGCCTTAAGGCTGCCAAGGAGGAAGTATTTATTTTGAGCTGCTGAGCTGGCTGGCGACAGCTCTGAGTTTCCATCGGACAGCGCACTCCCGGCCAGTCCCTGGAGGGAGGTGCTGGGGCAGAACCTGGAGGAGGAGGGCGGCCTGGTCAGCAGGAGCTCCCAGAGAGGTCCCTGAGAGGCAGGTGGAATGGTCCAGGCTCCAGTTAGACCTGCCATGGGTCAGGAGGTCCCAGCATGCCCTCTTCCTTTGCCACAGCACCTCCACCTTCCTCTCCTGAGGGTCTAAGTAGAGGGACCGCATAGCTCTCCCAAGTGGCTGCTTCTCGGCCCATATTTCGCAGAGAAGTTCTCCTTCCAGAAGGGAGGAGCAGACTCTTCTTCCCTCTCTCCCTGCCTCCCTCCCAGAAGGAGCCTTCCTGTGCGATGCAAGCTTCACTGCCTCTGCCTGGACCCATCCCAGCTGTCTCAGCCCCCCCCCCCCCCCCCCGTGGCAGGAGACTGTTGAGAGGTCACGTGGTACCATGCAGGGAGGGCAGCATTCCACGGGAAGCCCTGCGCTTCAGGGTCAGCCTTAGCTCTCACCCCTTGTGTACGCTTAATGTGCTCGGTTAGAGATTCTGAGACTAAATGCGACAGTGCACATGCAAAACTCCTGAAAATGGTAAGAGCTCTGGGTCTAGGGCAGTGGTTCTCATAGTGTGATTCCCTGGCTGGAAGAATAAACATCAAGAAATTTGTAGAAATGAAAATTAGCAGATTCACCCCAGATCTACTGAATGCAAAACTCTGGAGGTGGGACCCAGAAACCCAGTTTTAACAAAACTTTCATGTGATTCTGTTGCCCTGGGCTGGTAAACAGAAAACAGACCCTTTCACCTAACTAGGCGGTGGTGTAATGAATAAAGTGTCGGCCTAGGATGCTGAGGACCCAGGTTCAAAACCTCAAGGTCGCCTCACAGGCTCATCTGACTTGAGCATGGGGTTGCCAGCTTGAACCCTAAGGTCGCTGCCTTGAGCCAAAGGTCACTGGCTTGAGCAAGGGGTCACTGGCTTGGCTGGAGCCCCCCAGTCAAGGCACATATGAGAAAGTGGTCAATGAACAACTAAGGTGCTACAACTATGAACTATGAATTGATGCTTCTCATATCTCTCCCTTTCTGCCTGCCTGTCCCTGTCTGTCTCTCACTTAAAAAAAAAGGAAAAAACAGACCCTTTCTTCTAAGGTGCACAGCTGGGCAGAGTAACCTAAGATGCCAAATAGGTGCCGCATTATAATGTCCTGGAGGGTAGAGACTGGGTCCCACTTACCTTTGCTTCCTCAGTGCCTAGTGTGGCATCTGGTACACAGTAGGTATTCAATTAGTAGCTCTTCCGTTGTATAGGTCTGTGAACAGTAAAAGACAAAAGTAGCTCAAGAGTCTTATAATGAATATATTTCACATTTATTATTTAGAAAGCAGATAATCCTATTTGAGGAAGGGGGTGGGGAGGAAAGAAAAGTAGACGTGGACCACTTAGTTCTGCTCATGATGGCTGTAGGGGAGATGACCAGTAGGAACTATCGACAAGACAAGGGCCTGCATCCCTGAGTCTCTCTGAATGGATCATGAGGTCACATGTTGGCTGTGGTCTCATCCATTGATGCATTCTACAAGTATTTGAGCATCCATTATGTGTGCCCCAGGGGCTGAAGATACAGCGGTGAGCAGAGCACACACAGTCTTGTTCTCCCAAGATGGCAGGCCAGGATGAAGGTAGACAATTTGCAAGATGGCAAGACAGCACTGTAAAGGAGCAAGACAGAGGCCAGGAGACAAGGAGTGGGGCATGCTCAGGGAGGGACTCCAGCCAGAGAGAGTGGCCAAGCTCACTTGAAGGGTACACAGGAGTTACCGGAACTAAAGGGTGAGCAGAGGACACGGCCTGTGCAAAGATCCAGAGGCAAGTTGGAACTAAAGCCATTAGGAACTAAAGCACCTCACAGATGCTGCCACTGAAATAAACCCCGTGTGAGGTGGGGCCTTGAGAGACAGGTGCAGTCTCTGCCCACATGGCCTACAGTCTAACTGTCACTCAGCAAACACTCGGGTACCTTTCCAGACACTGAGATACAGCACAACAGAAGCAAAGCACAGAACAGAGAAGGAGAAGACAGAAACAAACAGCAAAGCCAAGAGCCGTGCTTCAGAGAGGGGTATGAACGAATTATATGATGGGAGGGCCATGGAAGAGGAAGGCTGTTGTCATCACCAGGCAGGTAGGAAACAGGAATGTGCCAGCCCACCCCTCACATCACCCCATCACATAGGGCTTCAGCCAGAAGATTCTAGCATCGCAGTTTGCAATCAAAGAAAGGGAAAATTGCCACGTTTTGGGGGAGGAAGGAACAAGACAAAGTGCTATGTGCTATGCTATGCCAAACTAATACTATGTTAGTATACATTATATTAGTATAATATACATGTTATACTATACATACTATACTATACTATGCTATGCATATTATATCACACATGCTATACTACACTATATATGTAGTATATGTGCTATACTATTATACATACTATATTATATTATACATACTATACTATGCTATGCATGTAATATATGTGCTATACTACGCTATTATATATACTATATTATATTATACACACTATACCATGCTATACATGTAGTATATGTGCTATACTATAAAATACACATTCTACTATAATACTACACTATACTAAATGGCCTACGCCTGACACGTAATCCACACTAATGTTTGTGGAATCGAAATCAGCCTTCTCTAGATACACATGGGGACCTCTCTCTTCTGCTTGGACTTTGGGGCCTGTGAGATAAGAAAACATATATATGTTGGTCGCTACATCTGGTTCATGGCAGAGAACTCCCAAAAAAAGAGTACTAGACTAAAGCAGTTAGGAACCAAAGCATCTCTTGTTCTAAAATTTGCTCTTTGACCCTGTCCTGGACACAGGAACCTAAACCCTAATAAATTCTTTGAGTTCTAAGAGCACTGGGATCCTCTTGTTTTCATGAAGTATCTCTGGATTGGCTCCTAGATGGGGCTGGTCACCAGAATGGCCAAGCCCTGCGGCCTGGACTAGCAGCCCGGTCTCCCACTCTCCAGAGCAGGAAAGGGGCTCGGCACTCGGGTTCATAAGTGATCATGCCTCCGGGAAGAACCTCCAAAGAAATTCCAGCGAGGGGTTCGGAGGCCTTCCACTGATGAACACATCCACATGCTGGAGGGTGAGGTACCCCAAACTCCACAGGGACAGCAGCTCCTGCACTCGGCCTTCCCAGACCTCGTCCTATGTCTCTCTTCACCTAGCTGCCTATCTGTATCCTTTATCATTCCTTTGGTAAACTGGTAACTTCTTTCCCTGAGTTATATGAGCTGCCCTAGCAAATTCATCCAACCCAAGGAGGGGGTTGTAGGAATGCCCAACTTGTAACCAAGTGTATGTCAGTGGCCAAGGCCAGGCAGGTTCACAGTGGATTCAGGCAGATGGTAGAGAAACTGCGGAGCTGGAAAGCATCAGGCCATACCCGTTTATTAGAGGCTTGTAGACAGGTGAGCAAATAAACAACAAAAGGGAAAGAGCTAATAAGCAAAGGAAAATCTGCTATTCTCAGGGCAGGGAGCAAGGAAAAATCATATCTCATGGTGGCAGGAGAGCGATCGGGGAGAATCGCCCCCCTGGGGAAGCACCCATAGCCTTATCCAGGCTATGCACACAGGCCTCTGCCACGTGCTCACACACTAATCAAGCAAAGTGCTTGCAGCTGGTAACCCCACGAGCAAGTATAACACAGCTGCCCCACATTCCACCCCTTTAGGGTTGCTTGCCTCCCAATCTATGTGAGAGGTTTCTTCCATGATGGTCCCTGTGCAAGGAGTGAGGTACATTACAAAAACCAAAACAGTCCAGTCAGCAACAGAATAACAAACACAGCTATGGGTGAAATGACAGAGTGGTCAGTGGCACCAAGAGAGGCAAATCTTTCCCTTCTGGCAGAATACAGGCCAGAGTTCTGTCTGCAGACAGCACAGTAGCAGGTACCAGAGGCCACTCCGGGCGGGAATACCAAACCTTATTGGCCTGCACACCAGGGTCTGCTGGTTGGATGTGCAGCAAGATGGGAGAACTCGTTATGGGCCATAAAGAAATTACAAAGGTGCCCTTCATAATGCTGCCCCCTGAGCACTCAAGGGTAATACACTTCTTCCTTAGGTGGCAGGTGCTGGTTGCCCAGGGAGTTAACTGGAGGCCCACCTCTAGCCCCTTTCCCCATGGTGCCAGCAACGCCACCCATCATAGGTGGGGGGGCTATCCAGTCCAGGGCCATGTCCACTGGAGCTGCTGGCCTTAAAGGAGGGCTGTTGGCACAGGCAGGAGCACGTTGTCCTGCTGTCCAAAACCTGGCTTCAGCAAAGCATCTTTGGTGCGTATCTGCAACTGGATGGGAGCAGCTGCCCAGTGCAAGAGGGCCTCCACCAGAGATGCCCTGCCCCTCCCTGTCAAGGTCTCTCATTCAAACTCCGGAGTACTGCCCACAAGCAGCATGTCCATGCAGTAAGGGAGCCAGTGCCCCCCTCCTGTCGCAGTCCCTGCTTTAAGAGTCCATTATACCACTCAATGATACCAGCAGCCTGGGGGTGGTAGGGAACATGGTACTTCCAGTCCACCCCTAGGTCTTGAGCTCATTGACTCACCGTTGAACCAGTGAAATGGGTACCATTGTCACTTTCAAGGACCAGCGGTCACCCGTATGCAGCACTCAGGCGGTCCAGAGCCTGTATGACTGCCCTCTGGTCAGGGTTACGGGCGGGGTAAGCAGCAAGCAGCCCGGTGGCAGTATCTACACAGGTGACTGCATACTGGTACCCTTCTGACTTTGGTAAGGGTCCAATGATGTCTATCTGCCATCGTGTCAGTGGAACATGACCCCTCTGGATCTGTCCAGGTAACACCAGTGGTCTCCACGGGTTCTCCTTGGAACACACTGCACATTGCTCACAGGCTGCAAGTACCTCTGCACAGGACACAGGCAAGTTCCACGCCTTAACCGTAGCCCACATAGTTTTTTGTCCCCAACTCATGGCTTAGCCGATCCATCAGGTTAGCTACTGAGGGTATAGTAGCATGCAAAGAGGGGACAACTTTAATAAAGTTCCCTGTAATCCCATGTCATTCACCAGGTTCCATCTGGTTTGTGCACAGACCACACTGGGGAATTATAAGGGCTGTGTGCCAGGCTGGATGATCCCCACCATTTCTAGTTCAAGGACTGTCCCAGTGATTTCTTCATACATGCCTGGTAGACAGTACTGCTTCATGCTAGTCACACACCAGAGAACGAGTCATTGCAAGGGGGAATGTGCTGCATGTCCCCGCCACACTGCCTTCACGACCTGGGCTCGCAGGCCATAGTTTCCAACCACAGTCCTTGTAAGACATCTACCCCCCCAAATATATTCAGGAATAGGATACATACACCTTATATGGCTTAGGAGGCAGTCTTACTAACCCCAATGGAATAGTTATTGGCTTCACTTGAACAGTTTGGCCCCATAACCATCAATGGCAACTGAGGTCCCAGCAAACCGCTCTGAGTTCCCATAAAGAAGGGAACATTCTGGCCTGACCAGGCGGTGGCACAGTGGATAGAGCATTGGACTGGGATGTGGAGGACCCAGGTTCGAGACCCCGAGGTCACCAGTTTGAGCACAGGCTCATCTGGCTTGAGCAAAAGCTCACCAGCTTGGACCCAAGGTCGCTAGCTCGAGCAAGGGGTCACTCGGTCTGCTGAAGGCCCCCATGGTCAAGGCACATATGAGAAAGCAATCAATGAACAACTAAGGTGTCAAAATGAAAAACTGATGATTGATGCTTCTCATCTCTCTTTATTCCTATCTGTCTGTCCCTATCTATCCCTCTCTCTGACTCGATCTCTGTCTCTGTATAAAAAGAAAAAGGAACATTCTGCACCTGTATCCACCAAGACCAATCAATACCTATTGTACATTAGAAGAGGACAGTGGATAGCCAGTTCCATGTGTGGCCTCTGGTCCCTGCTCGTCCCTGTCAGATGGGTCCCTCAGTCTTCCCCCTATTCAAACTGGAACAGTGGGTCTTGGGAGTCCTCTTCTCCTTCAGTGGTCTCCATCATATAATCTTGTAACTGTGCTGCCCACGCACCAAACGTTTTATCCGTAGCTGCTGGAGCCGTTCGTCTCAGTGGCTGGAATCTCTGTCCTGGTTTAAGCTGCTGCCAAAGCTCCAAGAGAACCTTAGTAGGCTTGCCATCCAATTTCTCCCTATCGGCCCCAGCCGCAATGAAATCTACCCACATCTGTGTCGGGTAACTTCCTCTTGCTAGTCGGAGGGGCAGCAGCCCTCACAGCTCTGTGATTCCGTGCTACCTCCAGCTCCCCCAAATCTGCTACCATCTGTGTAACCACATTGATAGGCTGTCCCACATAGGGGCCCAGGATAGCCACTAGTGACACAAAAATGGCTGATGGGGCACTGCAGAGAATAAGATCCCACATCCCAGCCGTAAACACTTCCTCGTCTGGCCCACGGGACCCCGGGTGGAAAGCAGCATTCTTCACACCTAGTTCCTGAAGGACCTTTACTAACTCACTGTAGCACTGCCACTGACTCACTGCCCCTGGCATTCTGCCAGATCATACGAATGGCAGCCATCACCCATTCTAATAGGGTATAGTCTCCTCCCACAGGGCTATATAAAACATCCAGCCTACAGCCCCAAAAGGAGAGCCATAGGAACCATACACTGGAGAACAGCGATCACTCCTCTACCCCACGCTTCAAGGGTGTCAGCTGTTCCACACTGATCTGCTCCGAACCCTGCCCGCTATGCCAGATGTAATGCCGGTGGCCCAGGCCAGGCAGGTCCACATTGGATTTGGGCAGATGGTAGAGAAACTGTGGAGCCGGAAAGTGTTGGGCCATACCCGTTTATTGGAGGCTCGCAAAGACAGGTGAGCAAATAAACAAGAAAAGGGAAAGAGCTAATAAACAAAGGAAAATCTGCTATTCATAGTAAGGGCAAGGGAGCAAGGAAAAGCACACCGCACCGCACGGTGGCAGGAGAGCGATCTGGGAGAATCACCAGGGGAAGCACCCATTGCTTATATAAGGCTGTGCACGCATGCCTCTGCCATGTGCTCACACACTAATCAAGCAAAGTGCTTGCAGCTGGTAAACCCACGAACAAGCCTAACATGACTGCCCCACACTAAGTCAGACAGTTGTGAGTAGCTGGGGCCCGACTATTTACATCTGAAATGAGGGACGGTCTCTTAGAACTGAACCCTTAACCTGTGGGATCTGATGAGGTCTCCAGGTAGATCTAAGTGTCAGAATTGAGTTCAACTGCAGGACACCCAGCTGGTGGCACAGAATTGCTTGGTGGGGGAAACCCCTTCACATCTGGTGTGAGAAGTGTTGTGGGTGTGGCAGTGTGAGAGTAAAAGGAGACACAGGAGGAAAGAACTGAGCTTTTCCTGATAGAACCCACAGGTGCTGTGCTCAGAAAGTGCCACTTTCACAGCCTGGGTCTCTCTCCGCTCAAGAACCGGATCTGCCCCAATAGGTTGGGAGAGTAGTGATAAATCAGGGCCAGGGAGGGCTGCTTATGGGAGAAACTATGGCACAGCTAACGACAACTTCCGGGAGACTTCATCCCTGACACCAGCCATACCTGCTGACCTGCTGATGAAAGAGGATGTTCGGCAGGTGTGCGTGCTGGGCTGGTGCCTCTGGAACCTCGCTGTGATGGGCCCCAACCAGTTATCCTCTGAAATGGGGCTTTAAACAAAACCTGCCTCAGATTCACACTTTATGTTTGCAAAACTACTTGGGAGGGAGTAAATACTTCGGAGAAGCCAGTATGTACAGGGAAAGTGAAGATGGGCTATTGGCCGGGCCC
This sequence comes from Saccopteryx leptura, assembly GCF_036850995.1. NCBI lineage: Eukaryota > Metazoa > Chordata > Mammalia > Chiroptera > Emballonuridae > Saccopteryx > Saccopteryx leptura. The sequence continues at coordinate 110,036,863 of NC_089507.1, read as the reverse complement.
TGCCACCTATGAGCTGGGCAACCTGGCCCCGCCACCTCCTACTTCCCAGTTTCCCCACTGAATTAGTCAGGACAGAAGGCTATGTTGTGGTAAGACGGAAACCCCACAATCTTAGTGGCTTAATAAAATAAAAGTCTATTTTCCTCAAAGGCACCTTGCGGGTCAGGCACCTCTCCTCCATCCTGTGGCTGCACTTCCAGGAACGCGTGGCCTCTAGGGCCCCTGCAGCCAGGAACGCGTGGCCTCCGGGGCCCCCTGCAGCCAGGAACGCGTGGCCTCCGGGGCCCCCTGCAGCCAGGAACGCGTGGCCTCCGGGGGCCCCTGCAGCCAGGAACGCGTGGCCTCCGGGGGCCCCTGCAGCCAGGAACGCGTGGCCTCCGGGGACCTCTGCAGCCAGGAACGCGTGGCCTCCGGGGCCCCTGCAGCCAGGAAGAAGGAGGCATCTGGAAGGTCCTGTCTGAACGCGGCTGACATCACTCCTACCAGACACATCACCCGACTGAACTTATCACAGCCACACCCCGCCGGTGAGAGGACTGGAAACGCAGCCCTGCTCAGGGAAAGGAAACATGGAGAGCGTATAGTGTCATCTTCACCCACTAGGTTGTTAAATCCATGAATTAATTCATTACATTTTGGGAGGGGTCCCTAACCTGTGCAAGGTATTGTGTTAACTGTGGAGCTACAAAGTTTCCCTGTTCTCCAGAAGCTCAGTAGGTGAGACAGACAGTTCTATACAGGGCTTCCTTTGTAGGAGAAGCAAGGGTGGCACCTGGCCCAGCCTGCGTAAGGGGGCAGGCAGCGCTGTGCAGGTTAGTGTTTAACAGCTGACTTTGAAAAGCCTGTTTAAAGACGGGTAATAGCAAATGTTGGAGAGGCTGTGGAGAAAAAGGAACCCTCATTCACTGTTGGTGGGACTGTAAAGTAGTACAACCATTATGGAGGAAAGTATGGTGGTTCCTCAAAAAACTGCAAATAGAACTACCTTATGACCCAGCAATCCCTCTACTGGGTATATACCCCAAAACCTCAGAAACATTGATACGTGAAGACACATGTAGCCCCATGTTCATTGCAGCACTGTTCACAGTGGCCAAGACATGGAAACAACCAAAAAGCCCTTCAATAGAAGACTGGATAAAGAAGATGTGGCACATATACACTATGGAATACTACTCAGCCATAAGAAATGATGACATCAGATCATTTACAGCAAAATGGTGGGATCTTGATAACATTATAAGGAGTGAAATAAGTAAATCAGAAAAAAACAAGAACTACATGATTCCATACATTGGTGGAACATAAAAATGAGACTAAGAGACATGGACAAGTGTGTGGTGGTTACCAGGGGTGGGGGGAGGGAGGACAGGGGGAGAGTTAGGGGGAGGGGGAGGGGCACAGAGAACTAGATAGAGGGTGGCGAAGGACAATCTGACTTTGGGCGAGGGGTATGCAACATAATTTAATGACAAGGTAACCTAGACATGTTTTCTTTGAATATATGTACCCTGATTTATTAATGTCATCCCATTACCATTAATAAAAATTTATTTAAAAAAAAAAAAATGAAAGTAAAAAAAAGAAAAATATTATAAAAAAAAAAAAAAGAAAAGCCTGTTTACATACTTATACATGCTTGTGTTCACTGTAAATTTTATTGGCATAAAGCATGCGTAGCACACAACTTACAAATAATGCTAAAATATACAAGACTCTATCCTGTAAATTCCACATAGCCATTGGTTCTCAGGGAATGTATTCGATTATCACCAAACCTAGTATTCGACCATAATTTGGCAAATGGACTTGCATCACCATCAGCTCTGCCCCCAGTGAATTTATTGTTCTTGAATCTGATATGTGATCTGCTGGTAAACCAGTCCTCATTTTCATACTAATTATATTTCTTTCTTTTTTTTTAATTATAATTTTATTTTTTAATGGGGCGACATCAATAAATCAGGTTACATATATTCAAAGATCAACAAGTCCAGGTTATCTTGTCTTTCAATTATGTTGCATACCCATCACCCAAAGTCAGATTGTCCTCTGTCACCTTCTATCTAGTTTTCTTTGTGCCCCTCCCCCTCCCCCTTTCCCTCTCCCTCTCCCCCCTCCCCCGTAACCACCACACTCTTATCAATGTCTCTTAGTTTCACTTTTATGTCCCACCTACGTATGGAATAATGCAGTTCCTGGTTTTTTCTGATTTACTTATTTCGCTTCGTATAATGTTATCAAGATCCCACCATTTTGCTGTAAATGATCCGATGTCATCATTTCTTATGGCTGAGTAAGTATTCCATAGTGTATATGTGCCACATCTTCTTTATCCAGTTGTCTATTGACGGGCTTTTTGGTTGTTTCCATGTCCTGGCCACTGTGAACAATGCTGCAATGAACATGGGGCTGCATGTGTCTTTACGTATCAATGTTTCTGAGTTTTGGGGGTATATACCCAGTAGAGGGATTGCTGGGTCATAAGGTAGTTCTATTTTCAGTTTTTTGAGGAACCACTATACTTTCTTCCATAATGGTTGGACTACTTTACATTCCCACCAACAGTGTATGAGGGTTCCTTTTTCTCCACAGCCTCTCCAACATTTGCTATTACTTGTCTTGTTAATAATAGCTAATCTAACAGGTGTGAGGTGGTTAATTATATTTCTTAAATTGAAACCTCTTTTGGCTTCAGCAGTATATATTACGGAATTCTACTCATTTGTCGGTGACATTAACAGCTTCTTTGCTGAATGTCATTTCCCAGCATTTGGCTAACAGCTTCAAGTGCTGGAAAAATTTCCCAAACTCTTGTTTTGAAGTGACAGTGGGGGAGGAGAGGCTGACTGGTGCCAGAGAAGCCAGGCTGTGGGTGAGGAGGGGTGGGAGAGCAGGAGGGGAGGAAAGGGTGGTGGTCAGCATGGAGAGCACGCACGGGGCAGGTCTCTGTGGGTGAGGAGGGGTGGGAGAGCAGGAGGGGAGGAAAGGGTGGTGGTCAGCATGGAGAGCACGCACGGGGCAGGTCTCTGTGGGTGAGGAGGGGTGGGAGAGCAGGAGGGGAGGAAAGGGTGGTGGTCAGCATGGAGAGCACGCACGGGGCAGGTCTCTGTGGGTGAGGAGGGGTGGGAGAGCAGGAGGGGAGGAAAGGGTGGTGGTCAGCATGGAGAGCACGCACGGGGCAGGTCTCTGTGGGTGAGGAGGGGTGGGAGAGCAGGAGGGGAGGAAAGGGTTGTGGTCAGCATGGAGAGCACGCCCGGGGCAGGTCTCTGTGGGTGAAGAGGGTGGAAGAGCAGGAGGGGAGGAATGGGTGGTGGTCAGCATGTAAAGCACGCACGGGGCAGGTGCAATGAAAAGGGAAGGCACCACACCTGCTTTTAGAAAGCATGAGTAACCCAGGGAAGACATGGAAAATTTCCTGACCATCCCTGAGGCTGGAAGGATCATTATACTGTGTCCCACATGGGGTTATGTGTGAGACCTGAAGGTAATGTTGGAGTACAGAAGGAGAAGAGGACCCGTTCTTCTCCCAAAGGCTGTACAAGGCTCTTATTTTCTAGCAGCACAGACAGGGTCACAGATGAACCCAGCCAGAGAACCTCAGTCTCAGGGGAACAGCTGTGTAAAATGTCACCACAGGTTTCTGAGTTTCGGAAACTGTCACCACTGACTGGAACATTCTATGCTATCAAAGCCTCTCTTAAACTCTTTCACCCTCTCCCTTCCCCCACAATGTTGTCCAAAAGCCATGGGGTGGAGGCCAGGCAAGGTTAGGCATCCATGGGGTCGGGGGCACAATGCTTGGTGAAGAAGGTGAGGTAGGAGAGCTGTTGTGGGGCAGGTGTTCAGGACAGGGTCTTAGAGCCTGGGGTGGGTGGGTATAGGGATAGTATCCTCATGGATGGGAGAAGCAGCAGAATGAGAAGTTAGTCACATACAGAGAAAATGACCAAACAAGTTAATATATTGAGGACGATGGAAGCCGGCTTTCTCCCAACCTGAGTAGGGAACTACAACATGGCAAGGAGAAAACTAGAATGACCCCTTTGGTGTCAGGTTTGAAATGGAGATGTTGATGATGTACACTGAAGGTTTTCAATCTACAATGATAGGAGAAATAAATATAGGTGGCGATGGGCACAGTTGCATGTTCTAGAGCTCCTACCCATGAGCAATACCCATCATGCAACACCCATGAGCCTACCTGGCATCCAGATGCTGTCTTCTGAATAGCACTGTGGAAGAAGAAATGATCCGTGCCTGCTATTAGGGATGGTAAGGCAGACCATTGAGTTCCTACAATCATTATTTATAAAAAGGGAGAGACATAGGAATCAAGTCCAACTCCCACAAGGACAAGTTGGGGGTCTATAACCCAGGAACAGAGTTGGGGTCAGAGGATAAAAATTACTAATGAAAACACCAGGGGGAGGGCGCACTCCTGCCAACCAGACTCAATAGAGTTCTTGCTGAAGGCAGGACTGTAATAAGGGAAGAGGAATCTGATCAAATAAGGGTGGTCAGATTCCAAAGGGGGTGGGGGAGCTTTTGATAACCTGACGTAGCAGCAGTGTTCTTGTTCAAACTGCATTCTACAAGAACAGAGCAGGAAGTCCAAGCCAGGTCCAGAGCACTAGTGAGGCGCCTGGTCAAAGTCAGGCCACTCATTCCACACTGAAAAGAACCGAGGCCCCTGAGAGAGATGGCCAGGTCCAGAGCTTGGGCAGGGAAACGACAAAATGGGCCCAGGGTATATATTTTTTTGTGCCCGAAAGTCAGAAAATGCTCAAAGAATAATAGGGACATGTAAAACAGGACACAGATGCCAGGTTGAATGGGCTCCCACCAACTAAATCTGGGACAATTTGAGCATCACGATAAATAATGATAATAATGAATTATAACCTATGGGATGAAACAGAAAACCATGAATTCACACATATGTTAGTTGGTTATTATATTAACTAGTTATATTTATAATTATATTTAGAATTAATTAACTGTACTTACTTGATGAGTAACCATATTTACAGTTTCAAAGTACCTTCCCACAAAATACTTAATAATTATAAACAAAAATGCGCTTCATTTGAGAACTTGCCAGACAGACCTTAATCAAGGAAGGGATCAGTGATGGAGCCAATGGGAACCATGCACCACCTGAGAGGACCCAATGAGAGCACAGCACCATATCCACATTATTCCCACGCAGGATTCACAACCTGAATCTCACAGCATGGCCCAGGCAGAGCTGGACCCCAGAGGGCCAGCACAGCCCCGGTAGGCAGGCTCCAGGAACACAGAAGGGAGACCAGGCTGGAAAGTCTTTTTTTTTTTTTTTAATTTTTTGACAGAGACAGAGAAAGTCAGAGAGAAGGACCGATAGGAACAGACAGGAAGGGAGAGAGGTGAGAAGCATCAATTCTTTATTTCAGCTCTTTAGTTGTTCAGTGATTGCTTTCTCATATGTGCCTTGACCAGGGGGGCTACAACAGAGCGAGTGACCCCTTGCTCAAGCCAGCGACCTTGGGCTTCAAGACAGCAACCTTCAGACTCAAGCTGGTGAGCCTATGCTCAAGCCAGATGAGCCCACGCTCAAGCCGGCAACCTTAGGGTTTCGAACCTGGGTCCTCTTCATCCCAGTTCGATGATCTATCCACTGCGCCATCACCTTGGTCAGGCCAGGCTGGAAAGTTTTAGGCTAACACCAGCAGGGGGTTTCTTCCCCTTAAGTCATAAAATGAGACATCAAATCAAAGATCACAACCATCTTGGGAAAATACAGTCTCCTATAGAAATGAATAAAAAAGTTTTCCTGGGCCCCTGATGACATAGCATGGTGACAAGGCCCTATGGAAGCAGCCATTGTCATTTCTGTTTTTACAAATGGAGAAACTGGTCCAGGGCCTCTCTGCAGCTTGGTAAACAGTGTCAGAACTAGAGCACAACCTTTCCCCTGTCCTCAGGGCTCTTCCTGCCTCACCAGCTGGGGGGCATCTCCCTCTGCACACTGAGATGCTGTTTGCCCCTATCTGGCCAGGGAGGGGTGATGCCAGAGGGTGGCCTTCCAACAAAATCAAGCTACTCTTGCTCAAGGGTGACTTTTTAAGTTCATTAGCTAGCCCTCATTAGCTGGCTTCTCATTAGCAGCCAGGGCTATAGGCAGGGCCTGAGCCAGCCCCACAGACAGAAAGAGAAAGGTAAAAACCACCTTTGCCCACATGTAGATCAAGGTCAGTAGCAGCTGCCGAAGAACAGCGGGAACACCCATCCTCAGAGGCCAGGCTGAGAAGCCAGTTACACATGTGGCTGGCAGCTGCCTCCATGCTTTTTTTTTTTCCTTCCAGCCAGTTTGGAGCATCCTTCCAGGCTGAAGGAGGCCTCAGACCTTGGTCGTTCAGGACCGTATCAGCAGAGGACAGACACGGGAACTTGAAGTCCTGTGTTCTGGCCAACTTGTAACCATGTGAGTGACAGAATGCAGCCAGAGCCAGGGGACAGAGAAAGGCAGGCAGGGCACCACTGTGTGTGCTAGAATCAGAGGTTTTTGGTGTTTAGTGGACCAGGAAGCCCTTTAGGCATCACAAGGAATGTTGTCACCATCAGCCCTGGAGCCCAGGGTGCTCAGTGGATGCTGGATGGGGGACACCAGGGGATTTCAGGAGGAAAAAAGAGGACTTCCAAAGGATGATTCCATTTACCCTACAAGGGCTAATTCCATCCTTGTCCCAGTTCCAGAAATGGGGCTCCCAGGAGAAGTGAGCTCGGAGAGAGTCTTTCTCAAAATCTAAGCATGTTTTTATTTACTTATTCACATTTCACATCATAAATGCAATTAATTTCATTCTTCTGCCATCCATTTATGAATTATAATATTGGAAATCTTGATGGCAATAGTCATCTGAGAGTAAATAGAAGCTTTGAGAAACAAAAGCAGATTCTGTGAAAAGTCAGTTTCTGTGGCTTTGGCTTTCAGACACTAGGGAACTTCCTCCTTTCAAAGATGCAAGGTGTGTTTGCAGCTGATGTGGGTATAGAATGAGGACAGGGTCCCAGGTCACTGTGGAGCTGCCTGTGATGGCCTGGCTTCTGACGGCCTTGACTGCAGCTTCCTGACTCTCACAGCCAGCTCTCTGTCTGACCTGTCTGCTGGGAGCCTTCTCTCCTGGTTTCTGAGCAGTCTTCTTTTTCTTTAGTGTTCTAGTCCATCTTTATGTCCTTGTACGATTTTGTCCTTGTTGTCTGCACTCTCTGCTCAGGGCTTATTAACAGTTTTTCCCTGGGATTTCTCAAGTTTTACAGCTGGCTGCCATGTTTGCACTTCTTGAAACTTTTACGTCTTTAAGTAGAAACATGTGGCCCTGGCCGGTTGGCTCCGTGGTAGAGCATTGGCCTGGCGGGTGGAGGTCCTAGGTTCGATTCCCAGTCAGGGTGCAAAGGAGAAGTGACTGTCTGATTCTCCACCCCTCCCCCTCTTCTCTCTCTCTCTCTCTCTCTCTCTCTCTCTCTCTCTCTCTCTCTCTCTCCCTCCCACAGCCATGGCTCAATTGGAGCAAGTTGGCCCCAGGCTCTGAAGATGGCTCCATGACCTCTGCCTATGGCACTAAGAAGAGCTTGGTTGCTGAGCAATGCCCCAAATGAGCAGAGCATAGCCCCGTAGCGGGCTTGCTGGGTGGATCCCAGTCGAGCATATGTGGGAGTCTGTCTCTGCCTCACCTCCTCTCACTGAATAAAATTAAATAAATAAAAATTTTAAAAATCAGTGAACACATGCTCAGAAAGGCAGAGAATAATATGAAACCCGTTAAGCTCTGTGTTAAATTCAGAATGGATAATAGGGGTTTATATTTATAGAAGGTCTAACCTCAATTTCAAAAATACTATGTAAGTATTCAGAAAAGCACATAAGTCTTGTATACTGGTAGTCACTACTGAGCCATTACCTGTCAACAAGATTACCGATGACCGGAGGGGCTTTTCTTGCCATCATGGAATGTTTTTACAGTCAGTGGCTAAAGTAATTATGTGGGAACTCTGAGCCTTGAGGAAATAAATTTAACTGCTGTATATGAAGAGAAGACTTTGGTTTGTCTTTAAAATTCCGGCAACTTTTTTCTACTCTATAACATACTTGTGTTTCTTTCAATAGATAAGGGTTTTCTCATCACCTAATAAAACTGATGTTCATAAAGGCCTACCAGATTGTCCTAGGCTTTGTTTACCCCTCCCCTGCCCCGCACATCGCCAGTATCCCCAGAGATTTGTGATCCCAGTTTCAGAAGCCCAAGACCAAGGTCATTTCAAGCTTACAGAAAAGACAGAGAGAAAGGGGGACAGGAAAACACTGAAGTGCTGTCAGTCATTTACACTGTATTCTAAATGTACCCCCCTTTCCTAAGGAAAAATTTGAAGGTCAGGAGAGAGGAAAAAGAAAGAGAATCATGACTGGTACAGGCAGCAGAAGGGACAAAGAGGAGGAAGGGAAGCTTGGATTAGCTAAGTCAACCTTCACCTCAGAATTTGGTCCTGCTGATCCTCTGACATCACTGAGCAAGCATTTGTAGCATTGGTTACATTACACACCTGCTGGTCCCGGAACATTCCATTCTGAGGCCCCTTGCCAAGACAAGGCTGCACAGAAGCCCCAGGGAGACCTAGACCCGGCCAAGACCTAGCTGGGGGCCTGGGCCACAGTAATGATCAGCCAGTGATCCTTACTGGCTAGAGACTCTTTCATCCCCAAACACCTCTCCTTCTCAGTCAGTCTCAGCCGCTGGGTTTCCTGGGCCCCACCCATAAAAAAAAAAAAAAAAGAGGCCCTGGTACAGTGGCCAGCCCCACCCAAAAGGTGACTTACAGGGCAGGGGGAAAATGACATAACAGCTCCTGGCCTTGTGGATTTATCCACAGGGCCCAGAGGACAGTTGCTGGAATGTCCCTCTCCTGCCTCCTGCACTAGCTTCACTTCTGGCTGCCGTTACAGCTACCTGCTGCATATCCACTTCTTAGGGTTCTGGAAAGGGGATCAAGCTGGCTCCTTTGAAATTAGAGCAGCCTGTCCAGTGTGTCACCAGAACCCCAGGAGCCCTTTCAGTTCAAGATGACTCTGGGCCCTGCCCAGGTGGTTCAGTGAACAGAGCGGCATCCCTGCGCACCAAGGTCACAGGTCCCACCCTTGGTCAGCAAATGGAGGAAAAGCAATCAATGAGTGCACAACTAAATAGAACTAAGTAGAACAGTGAATTGATGTTTCTCTCTCTCTCTTGCTCTTCCCCTCTCTCTCGCCCTTCTCCTGTCTTTCTCTCTCAAGTTAATAGAAAAAAAAGATATCTTTGGACTTGTTGGGAAGTGATTGGGTCTTAGTAACACCTCTGGGTCTCGGTCTGCAAAGCAGGTAGGGAAGGAGTCCACTTATTCAACCCATTTATCGTTTAGGGCCAGTGAAGTCCCTCTGAGATACGACTATGCCAAGACCAAGTCTCTGAGACTCCATCTGACAAGACCCTGCAGACCCCCCACATTCAGATGTAGACGGTTTTCATTAGCAAGTGATGCAGCAGACATGTGGAACCCAGTCTCGAGTACCCTGGGCAGGCGATGCTCATGATCAATGGTCAGGAAGAATACACGGGCATTGGGAACTTTATTTCCATGCCAGGCATTATGCTAAGGGCTTTACGCGGATCACATTAATCCCTTCCCATGGCAAATGTGTGACATTGGTTCCATTATTTTCTCTGTGAAAGATGAGGAAGTCAAAAGTTAGAGAGCCCAAGGTCCAAGGTCACAGAGCCAGCAAGTAACCAAAGAGGACTGGGCACAGAACGAGTCTTCTGACACAACGCCCTGCAGGTGGGGATCAGGACGCCCTGGGGGACACCCTGGTGAGGCTGCCCACACACATCTAGAGCCAAAGGCACTATGCCCTGGGCCAGGGGCACTGTCCAAAGGCCCTGCTCCAGCTGGTAGCATGTAGGTCAAAGGCATATAAGAGCTCATTCAAAAAGGTTATGTTCTCCAGTCCTGCGGCTCCTAGAGCTCAGTCACACACAGGACGGGACCTGGGAGACTGCGGGGAGGGGAGCCAAGTCACAGCTGTGCTTGCAGGGGCACACAGGTCCCACTTACCAAGCAGGACTAAGAACGGAAATGTGCTGCCACATCAGCAGGAAGCCGGCCTGCCTCTGCAAAGGCTGATTAGCTCTCATTCCATTTACTTCTTTAGAAAACTGCACCCTGTGGGATGAGCACTGTGCACCCTGGACCACATTTCCCCAATCCACAGTCTTTAACTGAGCTGCCTCCGGGCACAGTGAGGTTCAGTGTTTGAAATCCAAAACCTGAGTCCTGTCACTGGACATCACGCCTCCCTCCCTCCCCCCTGGTAAAGGGCTCCTCACCGACTGCAGGTAAAGGGCAACGCTTCCATTCAAGATGTGGTGTGGGGTTGAGTGTTGGGATCCCGCAGAAGGTGGCTTTCTCTCAACCCAGTAAGCAGGTTCCAAAAGAACTGATTTGTGTTCTGCAAAAAGTGTTGTGGAATCTCTTCATAAAGGGAGGCTGTGATCTATGTTAGCTGTGCCCTCACAGGCTGGGAGCGGGTGAAGACCTGCACTGCAAGCAGCCGTCCAGGATACTCTTCCTGAACTTTCCTGTCTCTCCTAGTTTTCTCAAGGAGGCAATGGCTTTGCTACGCTGAGTCAGCCGATACAGAGCACAAGCCATAATAAAGCTGTACTAAGAGCAGACCCTCTGGAGACCATGTTCTCCCCTGGTGTATCCGGGGTGTGGTACTCAAACAGGGCAGGTCTCAGACTTCCTGTGTTCCGAAAAATGGCATCTGTGGATATGAAAGAGATGTCTCAAGTTCATTTTTTTTAAATAAAAACATTATTTTATCAGGCCCTGGCCGGTTGGCTCAGCAGTAGAGCATCGGTCCAGCATGTGGAAGTCCCGGGTTCAATTCCCAGCCAGGGCACACAGGAGAAGCACCTGTCTACTTCTCTCCCTTTCCCCCTCTCCTTCCTCTCTCTCTCTTTCCCTCCTGCAGCCGAGGCTCCATTGGAGCAAAGTTGGCCCAGGCACTGAGGATGACTCCATGGCCTCTGCCTCAGGCGCTAGAATGGCTCCAATTGCAGCAGAGCAACAGCCTAGATGGACAGAGCATCGCCCCCTGGTGGGCATGCCGGGTGGATCCCGGTTGGGTGCATGCAGGAGTCTGTCTGTCTGCCTCTCCTCCGCTTCTCATTTCAGAAAAATACCCCAAAACCCCCCAAAAAAGAAACAAACAAAACATTATTTTATCAACAACAACAACAATAAAGTCTTTTGGGCCTGGGTCAGTGAAGAACTTTGCTGTCAGAGGCATGTTGTGGGGATAGAGGGGCAGAAGGAGAGAGAGAGAGCATTTACAAGGGGAAGTTAAGGTTGACACATGCAAACAGAAGTGAGTCCAGGAGAGCACAAAGCAGACAGAAAGGGACTCCTGGGTGCCTGCGCTGGAGATAGGGCCTCTTAGCTGGATGACGGCTGTTCTTCCGTCCTCACCCTCAACCCCGGTGGAGGACCCCTGACCTGGTGCCAGCTGCCCATAGCTCCTCCTGCCTGTTTTGGCCTGACCTTGACTACCCCAACATTAGCCCCATCTGCAAATAATAATAGGACAACTTATCGGCCTTGCTTAACCAAGGTAAATAGCCCTACACATGCCCAGTCCCTGCCCTTACCCCAAAGGTCAGGCTCACTGGGCCAAAGGTATACACAGGGACATTTTTTTGGTGACTGTTTCCTCCTGGCAAGACTTCTGATTCAGGTGATTTCAGTTAAGTAGTTATCTAATGTCATCATGGAAACCTGAGTCTAGAAGTTTCTGTAAGCAGTTATGAAGTCCATTCCCTGCCCCTTTCCCGAACTTCCTGCCATTTTTGAAGAAAGAAACCCCATTGCAGTGACTCACAACTTTTTCAAACAGGAAGTCTTCCTGAGGGCTAAGCTAAATCCTCTAGGTTTCAGGGTGTTCTCCTCTGCTCTTGTCTCTCACATAAAAAGAGTGACTGAAAGACATGCCCATGGCGGGCCTTACCACATACAGCCATAACAGCTAGAAGACATGTCCTTTCCTCCACGTGTCCGGGAGATGCTAGGCCTGACTTCCAATTCTGGCTATGTGACGTTGACCAAGCCATTTCCTCATCAGTAAGATGAGGAAGCTGAACTAGAGCATTTCTTAGGCCCTGTTATGAACTGAATTGTATCCCCCTAAACCAGTGGTGGGATTCAGCTGGTTCACACTGATTTGGAAGAACTGATACCTAATTTTTTGTTGAGTTCGGCGAACCAGTTGTTAAAATGGCACTTGTAATCAGGGTTTTCTCTAACGAGAGCGCCTGGGTAGCCGCCCAATGTGGAAATTACAAATTTACATCCCTTACTCTGTTTTAACATTCATCTGTACAACAGGGTATTCTAAACACCCATAGTAATGTTCATTCCATCCACAGAGCCGATGATACTCAGATAAAAGGGAAGAAAATTGCAAGTGAGGATACCAATCAAGAAGTAATATGGGCCCTGGCCGGTTGGCTCAGCGGTAGAGTGTCGGCCTGGCGTGCAGAAGTCCCAGGTTCGATTCCTGGCCAGGGCACACAGGAGAAGCGCCCATTTGCTTCTCCACCCCTCCCCCTCTCCTTCCTCTCTGTCTCTCTCTTCCCGCAGCCAAGGCTCCATTGGAGCAAAGATGGCCCGGGCGCTGGGGATGGCTCCTTGGTCTCTGCCCCAGGCGCTAGAGTGGCTCTGGTCGCAGCAGAGCGACACCCCGGAGGGGCAGAGCATCACCCCCTGGTGGGCAGAGCGTCGCCCCTGGTGGGCGTGCCGGGTGGATTCCGGTCGGGTGCATGCGGGAGTCTGTCTGACTGTCTCTCCCCGTTTCCAGCTTCAAAAAAATACCAAAAAAAAAAAAAAAAAAAGAAGTAATATGGAAATATTTTAAATAACAGGGTTTTTTTTCAGGTATTATTTAATATTTTTTCATTAATATTTTAAAATTCATTCTTATAATCTAGTTTTATGTACCTCTTTTATTCTTATTTAAGTATTAAATGCGTGAAATAGTAAACTACCTTCTGGTATATCATTTTTTTATACTTAAAACAATCATTAGGGCAGAGAACCAGTTGTTAAATTATTTGAATCCCACCACTACAAACTCGTATGTTGGAGCCCTAACTGACTCCCACAGTGTGATTGTACTTGGAGATGGAGTCTCTAAGAATATAATTAAAGTTCAAAGAGGATGTTTGGGTGAGGCCCTAGTCTATTGGCTGGGGTCCTTATAAGAAGAGGAAAAGACACCAGATCTCTCTTCTTCTCTTCCCACCACACACACAGAGGAGAGGCCATCTGAAGCCAGAAGACATGGCTCACCAGGGCCAGCGACTTGATTCTGCACTTCCAGCCTCCAGAACTGTGAGAACCCAATGTCTGTGAGACTAGATTATGGCAGCACAGGCGGACAGGTGCCTCCCCTCTGCCGTCCTGGAGTTGTTAAAATGGCTTGAACCCTGGTGGGAAAATCAGCACCCCTCAGTCCCTCCAGAGATTCTGAGCAAGAGCTGTTTCTGATGTCATCTCTGGCAGTGAGTTTCTGCTTCTTCAGTGTGTGTAGGGGTGGTTCACTACACACTTCACCAGCGTCCTCTCCTGGGGGTTTTTCCTGTCCCCCATCCCTACCGCTAAATCATCTCCATGATGAGCACTATGGACATGTCAGTTTGGCGACCTCCTTCCAAACCTTGCTGGTTACATTGTTTGGTCATAAGCAACTACCAAAGCTTTTGGCTAACAGAGGCCCATCCCCCAGTTATAACCTTGAGTATCACTCTCTTGGTCTGTAGCTGGCCTGGCCTCTTCCATTTCCCTGTTCCCAAGTGGTTTATGAATCTGAGCTCTGGAGCACAGCTGACTTAGCCTCCATCAAGGCCCCAGCACCTTGTAGCTAGGTGATCTCAGAAGAACTACTGACCCTCTTGAAGTCTTGTTTCCTCGCCATTAAAGTGGGGTCTCCCTCCTAAGGTTTCTGGGATAGTTCCCTACAATGACATCTGTAAAGTGCTTAGCATGGTGCCTGGGCACATAACATTCTAAATATTCCAGTTACCTTTCTAACTTTCAAAAATAAACATTGTGGTTTGGGTTGACTACACCCTACTCAATCAGAGACAATTCTCAGAGACATGGGGATGGGGCCTGACCTTGAGTGCCTGCCTAAGCTGGGTTCTCCAACCTTCCAGTCAGTTCTGTGAGCCACCACTACACTGACATAACCAGAGCTGGTCCCTGCTGATTGTGACCAGGGACCTAACTATACCTCTGGAGCCCCTACTGGCTTCAAACTCCTTCAGCCCCAGACTCCCAGCAGCTCCCCATATGCACTGCACTGTTACCAATGGCTTTCGTTCAGAGAGATCTAACTGAATTCTTTATCCAAATAACTCTCACTTCTCCTTGAAGGCTTTCAAGTGTCTCCTCCTTCAGGAAGCCCCTTGCCTACCCCTGTCTTCTGAGTTCCTATAGAACTTGCACATAAAATATGGGCTTATCAATCTTACTAAGCTCTGGGATCCTTGAGGGGGGCAGAATTATTGGTTTTCTTCATCCTTCCCCAGGGCCTGGAGCACAATATTTACTTAACAAATGTTAGTGGATAGTGGACAGATGATGGATAGATGGATGAATGGATGCATGCATGGGTGGATGGATGGATAAATGGGTAAATGAGTGGATGGGTAAATGGGTAGAGAGGTAGGTGGGTGGGTAGACAGATGGATAACAGATCATTGTGTCTCTAGTTGCCCCTGCTTTGTCTCTCCTTTGAGTGATTTTCAGGCTAATCTGCCTAAAGTCCAACTTGGCTCATTTCATGACCCAAATACCTTCAGAGGTTGTGCACTGCCTGCCAAATACAGTTCAAACTCCTCAGTCTGGAATTTGCCCCTAACTACTTTTCCAGTTCTTCTTTCCCACTGTTCTCTAGCCAAATCATATCAGCTGTTCTCTACACCCATGCTACTTAGAGTGACCCTCTGAACCTGCAGCATCAGCTTTACCTGGGAGCTTGCCAAAACTCTCAAACTCTGTCCCAGACCCACTGAATCAGAATCTGCATTTTAACAAGATTTCAGGTGGTTCATGCCCAGTGAGAGTTTGATAATCACTACACTAGGCTCTGACCTGTTGGCTCAGTAGTAGAGTATCAGCCCAGCATGTGGATGTCCCAGGTTCAATTCCCAGGCAGAGCACACAGGAGAAGCGCCCATCTGTTTCTCCACTCTTCTTCCCCCTCCCACCTCTCACTTCTCTCTCTTCCCCTACTGCAGCCATGGCTCAATTGGAGCAAGCTGGCCCTTAGGCACTGAGGATGGCTCCATGGCCTCTGACTCAGGCGCTAAGAAGAGCTCAGTTGCTGGGCAACAAAGCACCACCACCTAGTGGGCTTTCCAGGTGGATCCTGGTCAGGGCACATGCAGGAGTCTGTCTCTCTGCCTCCCCTCCTCTCACTGAATAAAAAATAAATAAATAATTTAAAAGAGAATCACTATACTAAATTGTCCCCACAGCTCTTGTTAGTCATCTGTCAAAACCCTGTACTTTTAGAGCTCAGCTTACCTGTACTCCACTACATGTAACCCATCCCATCTTATCTGCTCTAACCAAGCTTACCTACACACAAGCACACATGCTGTTTTCTTCCTCAAAGTGACCAGAGCACTTGGTTTATGCCTCTCTTATCCCAGAGCTCACATTATTCCCAAGGTTTAAGTATTTGAAACTCATCTCTCTATTGTAAATTACAAAGCTGTTGTGAATAAGGACCTTGTTAGTCTATCTCATCCCATACCATGTCTCAAAAGATGCCTCATACCAAGCAGGCACTGAACAAATGCATTTAAAAGGTGAATGGATTATTGGAGGAAGAAATACAGTGTGTCCGTCAAGTCAAGGTGCACTTTTGACCGGTCACAGGAAAGCAACAAAAGACGATAGAAATGTGAAATCTGCACCAAATCAAAGGAAAACTCTCCCAGTTTCATACCTATTCAATGCAGTTCGATGTGGGCTCACGCACAGATTTTTTAGGGCTTCTTAGGTAGCTATCCCGTATAGCCTCTACAGACTCGTCACTGACTGATGGCCTACCAGAATGGGGTTTCTCCACCAAACAGCTGGTTTCCTTCAACTGCTTATCCCACCGAGTAATGTTATTCCTATGTGGTGGTGCTTTGTTATAAACACGCCGATATTCACATTGCACTTTGGTCACAGATTCGAATTTAGCGAGCCACAGAACACACTGAACTTTCCTCTGTACCATCCACATCTCGACTGGCATGGCCGTGGGCTGCTCCGCTGTATACACAGTGTTACATCATCATCTGCACATGTGCACATGCTGCCACATCATCCTACAAAACTGGAGGGTTTTTCTTTTATTTGGTGCAGATTTCACATTTCTATCGTCTTTTGTTGCTTTCCTGTGACCGGTCAAAAGTGCACCATGACTTTACAGACACACTGTAAATGAAGGTCAGGTTCTTAATACAGGAAGGTCCACAGAATTCCCATTGGTGGCAGCTGGCCCAAGCACCCCGGGACAAGAGTTTTAAATGCTTGCTCCTGGCTTTCTTTCCTGGAACAGTGTGCGTGTGTCAGAGTGGGATTTTCCCATCCCTCACCCCAGTCTGCTCCGCATCCTGGGGGGGGGGTGCGGTGGGGAAAGAGACACAGCCTGTGGTGGCATGGGACCTTTGGAAGGCTGTTTGCCTTCTCATTCATGGGTATGGTAGCAGGGAGAGGAGAGCTACCTTGTTAAAGAATCACAGCAAAGCCTACGTTGTATCAGCAGTACTGAGTCCAATCTCTTTAGCAGTCAGTTCCGGTACTAGACTGCCAGGAAAAACTCACAGACTTCTGACCTCAGTGAGCTCATGGTCTTCTCAACTCATCTCCTTGGAGGCCTTTCTGGATGTCCTCACCCAACCACCCTTTCTCAGGACCTCATGCTTAGCACTGTTTTTTCCTCTATTACATTGCATGGTGAAAAACAGGATGCTTTCTCCCAAGATCAGGAACAAGGCAAGGATGTCCATTCCCACCACGTCTACTGACTACCGGAGATTCTACCCAGGGCAATCGGTAAGAAAAGAAAATATGAGACATCCAGATTGGAAAGCAAGAAGTAACACTGTATTTGCATATGACATTATCCTATCTGATGAAAATCCCAAGGTATCCACAAAACAACCACTAGAACTAATTAAAGGGTTGAGCAATGTCAATATAAAAAACAACACAAAACTGCATTTCTAGATATTAGTAATAAGCAATCTGAAAACAAAATTAAAAAATAATTTCATTCACAATATCTCAGAAACAATCATGAAAGTCCCAGCAAAATATTTTATAGACATAGATAAGCTTATTCTAAAATTTATATGAAAAGGCAAAGGAACAAGATTAGCTAAAATAATCTCAACAAAGAAAATAAAGTAAAGGAATCATTACCCTACATCAAGCCTTACTATAGAGCTCCAGTAATCAAGACAGCATGGTATTAGTGGAGGGACTGACACAGAGATCAGTGGAACAGGGTACAGAATCCAGAAATAGACCCACACTGTATGTTCTGTGACCTTTTCAAAAAAGGGGCAAAAGCAGTCCAATGATACTGGAGCAGCTGAACACTCATAGGCAAAAATAAAAGATAAAAAAATCTGGACCTGGCCAGTTGGCTCAGTGGTAGAGCATCAGCCCAGTGTGTGTATGTCCTGGATTTGATTCCCAGTCAGCATTCACAGGAGAAATGACCATCTGCTTCTCCACCCTTACCCCTCTTCCTCCTCTCTATCTCTCTCTTCCCCTCCCGCAGCCAAGGCTCAATTGGAGCAAGTTGGCCCGGCACTGAGGATGGCTCCATGGCCTCACCTCAGGTGCTAGAATGGCTCTAGATGCAATGGAGCAATGCCTCAGATGGGCAGAGCATCAACCCCTAGTGGGCAAGCCAGGTGGATCCCGGTCAGGCTCATGCAGGAGTCTGTCTCCCCACTTCTCACTAAAGAAAAATACCAAAAAAAAACTACCTACATCTCACACCTTACACCAAAATTAACTCAAAATTGATCATGGACTTAAATGTATAATGTAAAACTATAAAATGCTTAGGAAAGAAGGATGCAGGAAAACCTTTGAGATCTAGGGTGACAAAGAGTACAATTCTTTTATTTTCTTTATAATTTTTCTTTATTGATTTTAAAAAGAGAGGAGATGGGGTGAAGGGAAACGAGAAGTATCAACTCATAGTAGCTTCATTTGAGTTGTTCATTGATTGTCATTATGTGCCTTGATCAGACAAGCCCAGGATTTCAAACTGGTGACTTCAGTGTACCTCAGTGTTCCAGGTTGATGTTTTTGTGTTTTTTTTTGTTTTTGTTTTTGTTTTTTGTATTTTTCTGAAGTTGGAACTGGGGAGGCAGTCAGACAGACTCCCGCATGCACCTGACCGGGATCCACCTGGCACACCCATCAGGGGGTGATGCTCTGCCTCTCTGGGGCATTGCTCTGTTGCAACCAGAGCCATTCTAGCGCCTGAAGCAGAGGCCACAGAGCCATCCTCAGCACCCGGGCCATCTTTGCTCCAATGGAGCCTTGGCTGTGGGAGGGGAAGAGACAGACAGACAGGAAGGAGAGAAGGAGGGGTAGAGAAGCAGATGGGCACTTCTCCTATGTGCCCTGGCTGAGGATCAAACCCGGGACTCCTGCACGCCAGACCGACGCTCTACCACTGAGCCAACCAGCCAGGGCCCAGGTTTATGTTTTATCCACTGGGCCACCACAGGCCAGGCAGAGTTTTTTATAATTAATTAATTAATTACCATAAGTGAGAGGTGGGGAGATAGTGAGACAGACTCCTACATGTACCATGACAGGGATCGACCTAGCAACCCTCGTCTGAGGCTGATGTTAGAATCAACTGAGCTATCCTCAGCACTCAAGGCCACACTTGAACCAATTAAGCCACTGGCTACAAGAGGAGGAAAAAGAGAGGAGGAGGAGAGGGAGGGGAAGAAAAGCATATGGTTGCTTCTTGTGTGCCCTGACCTAGATCGGACCCAAGACGTCCACACACCAGGACAATGTTCTATCCACTGAGCAAACCGAACATGGCCTTACAATTCTTTTTTTTTTTTTAATAATTTTATTTTTAATGGGGCGACATCAATAAATCAGGATACATATATTCAAAGATAACAACTCCAGGTTATCTTGTCGTTCACTTATGTTGCATACCCATCACCCAAAGTCAGATTGTCCTCTGTCACCTTCTATCTAGTTTTCTTTGTGCCCCTCCCCCTCCCCCTTTCCCTCTCCCTCTCCACCCTCCCCCCGTAACCACCACACTCTTATCAATGTCTCTTAGTTTCACTTTTATGTCCCACCTACGTATGGAATAATGCAGTTCCTGGTTTTCTCTGATTTACTTATTTCACTTCGTATAATGTTATCAAGATCCCACCATTTTGCTGTAAATGATCCGATGTCATCATTTCTTATGACTGAGTAGTATTCCATAGTGTATATGTGCCACATCTTCTTTATCCAGTCGTCTATTGACGGGCTTTTTGGTTGTTTCCATGTCCTGGCCACTGTGAACAATGCTGCAATGAACATGGGGCTGCATGTGTCTTTACGTATCAATGTTTCTGAGTTTTTGGGGTATATACCCAGTAGAGGGATTGCTGGGTCATAAGGTAGTTCTATTTTCAGTTTTTTGAGGAACCACCATACTTTCTTCCAAAATGGTTGGACTACTTTACATTCCCACCAACAGTGGATGAGGGTTCCTTTTTCTCCACAGCCTCTCCAACATTTGCTATTACCTGTCTTGTTAATAATAGCTAATCTAACAGGTGTGAGGTGGTATCTCATTGCAGTTTTGATTTGCATTTCTCTAATAACTAACAAAGATGAGCATCTTTTCATATATCTGTTGGCCATTTGAATTTCTTCCTGGGAGAAGTGTCTGTTCATGTCCTCTTCCCATTTTTTTATTGGATTGTTTGTTTGTTTGTTGTTGAGTTTTATGAGTTCTTTGTATATTTTGGATATTAGGCCCTTATCTGAGCTGTTGTTTGAAAATATCATTTCCCATTTAGTTGGCTGTCTGTTTATTTTGTTATCAGTTTCTCTTGCTGAGCAAAAACTTCTTAGTCTGATGTAGTCCCATTCATTAATTTTTGCCTTCACTTCTCTTGCCATTGGAGTCAAATTCATAAAATGCTCTTTAAAACCCAGGTCTATGAGTTTAGTGCCTATGTCAACTTCTATGCACTTAATTGTTTCAGGTCTAATGTTTAGATCTTTGATCCATTTTGAGTTAATTTTAGTACAGGGGGACAGACTGTAGTCCAGTTTCATTCTTTTGCATGTGGCTTTCCAGTTTTCCCAGCACCATTTATTGAACAGGCTTTCTTTTCTCCATTGTGTGTTCTTGGCGCCTTTATCAAAAATTATTTGACTATATATATATGTGGTTTTATTTCTGGGTTTTCTATTCTGTTCCATTGGTCTGAGTGTCTATTTTTCTGCCAATACCATGCTGTTTTAATTGTCGTGGCCCTATAATATAGTTTGAAGTCAGGTATTGTAATGCCCCCAGCTTCATTCTTTTTCTTTAGGATTGCTTTGGCTATTCAGGGTTTTTTATAGTTCCATATAAATCTGATGATTTTTTGCTCCATTTCTTTAAAAAATGTCATTGGAATTTTGATGGGAATTGCATTAAATTTGTATATTGCTTTGGGTAATATGGCCATCTTGATTATATTTATTCTTCCTAACCAAGAACAAGGTATATTCTTCCATCTCATTATATCTTTTTCGATTTCCCTTAACAATGGTTTATAGTTTTCATTATATAAGTCCTTTACATTCTTTGTTATGTTTCTTCCTAAGTATTTTGTTGTTGTTGTTGCAATCGTGAAGGGGATTGTTCTTTTGAGTTCGTTCTCAAATGTTTCATTGTTGGCATATAGAAAGGCTATTGACTTCTGAATGTTAATTTTGTATCCTGTGACCTTACTGTATTGGCTTATTGTTTCTAGTAGTCTTTTTGTGGATTCTTTGGGGTTTTCGATGTATAGGATCATATCATCTGCAAAAAGTGATACCTTTACTTCTTCTTTTCCAATATGGATGCCTTTTATTTCTTTGTCTTGTATGATTGCTGTGGCTAGAACCTCTAGTACCACATTAAATAAGAGTGGAGAGAGTGGACAACCCTGTCTTGTTCCTGATTTAAGGGGGAAAGCCTTCGGTTTAGTGCCATTTAATATGATGTTAGCTGATCGTTTATCATATATGGCCTTTATCATGTTGAGATATTTTCCTTCTATACCCATTTTGTTGAGAGTCTTAGACATAAAATTGTGTTGTATTTTATCGAAAGCCTTTTCTGCGTCTATTGATAAGATCATGTGCTTTTTGTTCTTTGTTTTGTTGATATGGTGTATTACATTAACCGTTTTACGTATGTTGAACCATCCTTGAGATTCTGGGATGAATCCCACTTGATCATGATGTATTATCTTTTTAATATGTTGTTGTATTCGATTTGCTAGTATTTTGTTTAGTATTTTAGCATCTGTATTCATTAGAGATATTGGTCTGTAGTTTTCTTTTTTTGTGCAGTCCTTGCCTAGTTTTGGTATGAGGGTTATGTTGGCCTCATAAAATGTGTTTGGAAGTATTGCTTCTTCTTCAATTTTTTGGAAGACTTTCAGTAGAATAGGAACCAAGTCTTCTTTGAATGTTTGATAAAATTCACTGGATTAGCCATCAGGGCCTGGACTTTTATTTTTGGGGAGGTTTTTAATTATTTTTTCTATTTCTTCTCTACTAATAGGCCTGTTTAGGCTTTCTACTTCTTCTTGACTCAGTCTAGGAAGGTTGTATTGTTCTAGGAATTTATCCATTTCTTCTAAATTGTTGAATTTAGTGGCATAAAGTTTTTCATAGTATTCTACAATAATTCTTTGTATATCTATGGTGTCCGTGGTGATTTCTCCTCTTTCATTTTTGATTTTGTTTATATGAGTTCTTTCTCTTTTTTCCTTGGTAAGTCTTGCCAAGGGTTTGTCAATTTTGTTGATCTTTTCAAAGAACAAGCTCCTTGTTCTATTAATTTTTTCTATAGTTTTTCTGTTCTCTATTTCATTTATTTCTGCTCTGATTTGTATTATCACCTTTCTTCGGCTGGTTTTGGGTTGTCTTTGTTCTTCTTTTTCTAGTTCCTTAAGGTGTGAAGATAAGTGGTTCACTTGGGCTCTCTCTTGTTTGTTCATATAGGCCTGAAGTGATATGAACTGCCCTCTTATCACTGCTTTTGCTGCATCCCATAGATTCTGATATGTCGTATTGTCATTTTCATTAGTCTGTATATATCTTTTGATCTCTGCACTTATTTCTTCTTTGACTCATTCATTTTTTATAAGTATGTTGTTTAGTTTCCACATTTTTGTGGGATTTTTTTCCTCTTTTTTGCAGTTGAATTCTAGTTTCAAGGCTTTATGATCAGAAAATATACTTGGTACAACTTCGATTTTTCTGAATTTGCTGATGTTGTTTTTGTGGCCCAACATATGGTCAATTCTTGAGAATGATCCATGTACACTGGAGAAAAATGTATACTCAGTCACTTTGGAATGAAATGTCCTGTAGATGTCTATCATATCCAGGTGCTCTAGTGTTTTGTTTAAGGCCACTATATCTTTGTTGATTCTCTGTTTGGATGACCGATCTAGAGCCGTCAGTGGTGTATTGAATTCTCCAAGTATGATTGTATTTTTGTCAGTTTTTGTTTTAAGGTCAATAAGTAGCTGTCTTATATATTTTGGTGCTCCTTGGTTTGGTGCATATATATTAAGAATTGTTATGTCTTCTTGATTCAGTGTCCCCTTAGCCATTATGAAATGGCCATTTTTGTCTCTGAGTACTTTTGCTGTCTTGTAGTCAGCATTATTAGATATGAGTATTGCTACGCCTGCTTTTTTTTTGGATGTTATTTGCTTGGAGTATTGTTTTCCAGCCTTTCACTTTGAATTTGTTTTTATCCTTGTTACTTAGATGAGTTTCCTGTAGGCAGCATACAGTTGGATTTTCTTTTTTAATCCATTCTGCTACTCTGTGCCTTTTTATTGGTGAGTTTAATCCATTTACATTTAGTGTAATTATTGACACTTGTTAGTTCCCTATTGCCATTTTATAGATTGCTTTCTGTTAGTTTGTGTCTTGTTTGATCCTTCTCTTTCATTTTTCTATCTTTTGTTTTTATTTGGTTGTATTCCATACATCTTTCCTCTGTTGCTATCTTTTTTATCTCAGGTGCTTCTGTGGTGGTTTTTTCAATGGTGGTTACCTTTAAGTAATAAAAAGAGTTCCTACCCTGTTCATTGTAGCGCACTATTTTGTGAGTACTTTTGCACTCCATCGTCCTTTGCTACTGTTAATCTCCATCCTCTCCCCCCCTTTCTTTTTGTTGTTGTCACAGTTTAAATTTGGTTTTATTGTGTTCTTCTTGGAGCTTTTACTTGTGGCTTTGTTTTTTTTTGTTGTTGTTCTTTGTATCTGATTGGAGAACCCCCTTTAGTAGGGGGGTTTTTTGATGATAAATTCCCTCATCTTTTCTGTATTTGTGAATGTTTTTATTTCTCCTTCATATTTAAAGGATAGCTTTGATGGGTATAGTATTTGTGGCTGGAAGTTCCTCTCTTTCAGGACTTTAAATATTGGGGTCCACTCTCTTCTAGCTTGTAGAGTTTCTGCTGAGAAATCTGATGATAATCTAATGGGCCTTCCTTTATATGTTGTATTCTTCTTTTCCCTGGCTGCCTTGAGAATTTTTTCTTTGCCGTTGGTTTGTGCCAGTTTCATTATGATATGCCTTGGAGTAGGTTTGTTGGGGTTAAGAAAACTCGGAGTTCTGTTTGCTTCTTGAATTTGAGGCTTTAGTTCTTTCCACAGGCTTGGGAAGTTCTCATCTATTATTTGTTTGAGTATGTACTCCATTCCATTTTCTCTCTCTTCTCCCTCTGATATACCTATTATTCTTATGTTATTCTTTTTGATGGAGTCAGATAATTCCTGTAGGGCTATCTCATTTTTTTTTCATTTTTGAGTCTCTTTCTTCTTCTCTCTGTTGTGCCTCAAGTTGCTTGTCTTCTATTTCACTAATCCTCTCTTCTATCTGACCTGTTCTATTAGCTAAGCTTGTTACCTCATTTTTCAGCTCGTGAATTGAGTTTTTCACCTGTGTTTGATTTGTTTTTATAGTTTCAATTTCCTTGGAGATATACTCTTTGTGTTCATCGAGTTGTTTTCTGAGCTCCCTGAATTGCCTTTCTGTGTTTTCTTGTATATCTCTGAGTATTTTTAGGATTTCTATTTTAAATTCTCTGTCATTTAACTCCAAGGTTTCCAATATCTTAAATTTTTTCTCCATAGATTTTTCTTCATCTATCTGTGTTACCTCTCTTTCTTTTGTATCCATGATATTTGATTTTCTCTTCCTTAATGGCATCTGATGGTGGTTTTGTTGATAGTATTAATGAGATTTAATAAAGAATAAAAAGTTAAAAAAATAAAAAATTGAAAAGTTATTTTTTTAAAAAAAATTAATAATGAAATAAAGAAAAATAAAATAAAAATTAAAAAAAAAAAGAAAATTATTTCCCCCCCTCGTTTTTTTTCTCTCCTCTCCTCTCCCCTCTTTCTTGAGAAAATCTTGTGGTGAACTGTGAGAACAAACAATGCCTGTACTGGAGGTCCTGAATTGGGGAGAAGTAATAAAGGGGCAAAAAAAAAAAAAAAAAGAAAGAAAGAAAAGGGCGTATGGACCCACAAAAAGCAAATAAGAAAAAAAATTGGGTCAAGAATAAAATGATTTGCTTTTAGGTGTTGATTGACTAAGAGTTATGATGAAAGGAATAAGAGGGAAACAGGAAAATGGGGGGACAAATAAAAAAATTACTATTGTATTTAGTGGAACAAGAACTAGATAAAATGGAGAGCCAGGGATGGGAGCACTGCTAGTGTGTTAAAAAAGTAAAGTAAAAACCCCCCAAAATGCCACAAACATAAGTTTGAGTCCCAGATAAGATATTGTTTGTTATTGAGGTTTGAATGAGAGGAGACGTAAAGGAGAAAGGAAAAAACTAATATAGAGGGAGAAAAGAAAGAGAGAGAGAGAGAAAAAAGAGAGAACCACTAAAAGAAGAAAAAAGAAAAAAACAGAGAGAAAGAGTTAAGGGTTTTGGAGTGCAACCCTCATAGAGAGAAAGGAAGAGGAAAGAAAAGATAATGGGAGATGTAACACTTATGGATAGTGTAGTTCAAGGAGAGGAGAGAGTAAGACCGGCAGAGAGTTAAGTGACCAAATTGAAGGAGGAATAAAAAATATCAAGAATGAAGGTAAGAGAAACAAACGAACAAATATAATAAAATGGGATAGGCTATAAAGTCTGCGTATTATTCTTGATTTTGAGAGGTTATCTTCTTGCTTTTTCTTTTCTCTCCCTCTTCCTGGTCGGTGACTCTGTACCTCGGGTTCTGCCCCTTTGGCACGCTCAGGTAGAGGTTTGCAGTTGATAAGTCTCTATGGCGATGTCGTGTATTGTGCTTCAGTCTCATTGACAGTCGAGGCTCATTATCATTTATAGGCTCCGCCAGTGAGAGAGTCCGTGTTCCTGGAGCCTTTCTCCTAGTCTTTCCTTCCTCAATTAGTAGCCTGATAATCCAGCTATGGGGTTGCTGCTGCCTCTGCCTGGATAGTAAGAGGCTCAAAGAGCTGGCAACTCCCCACTCTATTCCCACTCAGCACAGGGCTCTGGGTAAGGCTCAGTCAGTCAGAGCTGCTAGCATAATCAGGCAGGGCTTCCGCCCACTGAAAGACCTCTGGCTCTGCCACTCTGTGGGATAACACGGGCGCACACTGCCGAGGCACTTGGAGGAATCTCTCGCCCACTATCTGCGTGTGCAGATCAGGATATCAGGCCAGCAGTCTCACACTCTGAGTGAAACCCCCACCCACACGGAAAAGTTCCAGTGTTGGAATTGGCTCTCGCTCCGTCCCCGGGCGCGGCTTTTTCAAGGTGCTAGGGCGGCCTGAGATTCCGCTTTTTAGCCCACACAAAGGCCCCTGACTCTGCCCCTCTGTGGCATAACACAGGCGGGCACTGCCGAGGCACTCGGAGGAATCTCTCGCTCACTATCTGCATGCGCAGACCAGGATATCAGGCCAGCAGTATCACCTGAGTGAAACCCCCACCCGCACGGAAAAGTTCTGGCGTTGGAATTGGCTCTCGCTCTGTCTCCGTGCATGGCTTTCCCAGGGCGCTGGGGCGGCCCGGAGATTCTGCTTTCAGCCCACACAGAGGCCTCTGACTCTGCCCCTCTGTGGGGTAACACGGGTGCCCAATCCTGAGGTGCTGGGAGGAATCTCTCGCTCACTCTTCGTGCGCGCCGACCAGGATATCAGGCCTGCCGCCTCACCCTCTGAGTGAATCCCCCTCCTACACGGAAAAGTTCCGGCGTTGGAATTGGCTCTCGCTCCGTCTCCGTGCATGGCTTTCCCAGGGCGCTGGGGCGGCCTGGAGATTCCGCTTTTGGCCCACACAAAGGCCTCTGACTCTGCCTCTCTGTGGGATAACACGGGCGCACACTCTCGGGGCTTTGGAAGGAATCTCTCGCCCACTATCTGCGCGCCGACCAGGAGATCAGGGAAAATGGCTGCCCCGCTTGTCTTTCTTTGTCTGGGTTTGGCGCGAGTGTTAGCTTGTATTGCCCGGGTTGCCACAGGAACAGTTTTTCCTCGGCCTGGATCTCTGTGCCACAGCCTGGTTCGGCCGCTTGTGCTGCGGCCTGGATCTATTCACCCCCTTTACACGCCTCAGTTTCTATATTCTCAGTTCCCAGTGAAAGCCGCCCTGTTTAGGTTAGTGAGGAAGTAGGAGCATTTCTTACTCCATATTTCCTTCGGGGTTTGATTATATATTTAGCCAATTTTTCGCTCGACCATACCTTCAGGTGTATTGCAAAACATCTGGAGGCTCCAAGGATAGGTTTTTCTGTTTCTGGTTGAAGATCTTGTTGAGTTTTGGGGGAGATTTATCGGTATCACTTCCTACCACGCCATTACTCTGACGTCATCTCCCTACAATTCTTGAATATGATATCAAAGGAATGATTTATTCTAAATAAAAGATATGTTGAACTTCATTAAAATGTAAAACTATTCCTGAGAAAAAGACCTTGTTAAGAAGATGAAAGACAAGCTACAAACTAGGAAAAATATTTTAAAATTACATATCTACCTTGTATCTAGAGCCATAAAAAGAATGCTTAAAACTCAAAAATACAATTGCAGTAAAATGAAAAATGTAAGTCTGCTTCTAGTCAAATAAAAAGGCAAAGGAAATGAATAGACATTTCATCAAAGAAGAGCTAATATTCAGCATATAAACACATGAAAAGATGTTTATAATCACTAGCCCTTAGAGAAATACAAATTAATCCTTTGAGTAGTACAAACATTCATGTATGTCCTCGTGCCTACTGACCATCCAGAGTATGATTGTACAAAAATTTTTATTTTAAAAATGTGTAAGGCAGGCCCTGGTTGGTTGGCTCAGCGGTAGAGTGTCGACCTGGTATGCGGGGGACCCGGGTTCGATTCCCGGCCAGGGCACATAGGAGAAGCGCCCATTTGCTTCTCCACCCCCCCTTCCTCTCTGTCTCTCTCTTCCCCTCCCGCAGCCAAGGCTCCATTGGAGCAAAGATGGCCCGGGCGCTGGGGATGGCTCCTTGGCCTCTGCCCCAGGCGCTAGAGTGGCTCTGGTCACGGCAGAGCGACGCCCCAGAGGGGCAGAGCATCGCCCCCTGGTGGGCACAGCGTTGCCCCTGGTGGGCGTGCCGGGTGGATCCCGGTCGGGTGCATGCGGGAGTCTGTCTGACTGTCTCTCCCCGTTTCCAGCTCCAGAAAAATACAAAAAACAAAAAACACACACAAAAAAAATGTGTAAGGCAAATATATGTTCTTCTAGTTTCCATAAATTGGTTATCAAACAAACATGATTTTAAATTAATAAAATTGTAACTGGAACTAATTTCATTTTTTGAAAGAAAACTCACTCCTGCGGGTCAGCGAGCATGAAAGAAACTCACTACTCAAAGGATTAAAACTACAAAAAGATGCACACCTATTATAGTAGTTAAAATTTTTTTAAAAAGTAATCAGAGCAGGCCCTGGCCGGTTGGCTCAGTGGTAGAGCGTTGGCCTGGTGTGCAGGAGTCCTGGGTTCAATTCCCGGCCAGGGCACACAGGAGAAGCACCCATCTGCTTCTCCACCCCTTCCCCTCTCCTTCCTCTCTCTCTCTTCCCCTCCCGCAGCCAAGGCTCCACTGGAGCAAAGTTTGCCCGGGCGCTGAGGATAGCTTTGTGGCCTCTGCCTCAGGCGCTAGAATGGCTCTGATTGCAGCAGAGCAATGCCCCAAGATGGACAGAGCATCGCCCCCTGGTGGGCATGCCGGGTGGATCCCGGTCGGGCACATGCGGGAGTTTGTCTGACTGCCTCCCCGTTTCCAGCTTTGGAAAAATGCAAAAAAAAAAAAAAGTAATCAGAGCAAATGGTGGCAACAATGTGGAGAAACAGGATCTCTCATGCATTGCTGATAAAAATGGAAAATGGTAAAGTTGTTTCTTATGAAACTAAACATCCACTTAGTATGTGACCCAGCAGTAGCATACTTGAGCATTGGTCCTAGAGAAATGAAAACCTACCATATTTCCCCACGTATAAGATGCACCTTAATTTTGGGGCCCAAAATTAAAAAAAAACAAAACTGAATTACATGAAGTTACTAAACTCAAGTTTTATTCATCATAAAATTCATACAACTTCTCATCACTGTCAAAACTCCCATCCATTAGCCCGTCCTCATCTGTGTCTGATGATGAATCACTGTCTACATATATTGCCTTGTCCTCAGTTCCATTTATGGCTCTTGATTTGAAATGCCACACTTCTTAAATGACTTGACAATGATCTCAATCTTGATATCATCCCAGGATCTTTTCACCCAGGTACAAACTTCTCCTATAGTTGGTTCCTTCATTCTTCCTGCTGGTGTCAAACTGTCCCCAGAAGACTTCATCCATTGGTTCCATTTGTTTCTCATGGCAGCTCTGAAGGTTTTGTTAATGCTGACTTCAAGTGGTTGGAGCTGGGATGTCAAGCCTCCAGGTATGACGGCAAGTTTTGGTTTTTGCTCTGCAGCAATCTTCTTTGGGTTTTTTTCTTTGTTTTTTTTGTTGTTGTTGTTGTTGTTGTTGTTATTGTTGTTTTTGTGGCAGAGACAGAGAGAGTCAGAAAGAGGGACAGACAGACAGGAAGGGAGAGAGATGAGAAACATCAATTCTTCATTGTGGTTCCTTAGTTGTTCATTGATTGATTTCTCATATGTGCCTTAACCGGGGGCTACAGTAGACTGAGTGACCCCTTGCTTGAGCCAGCGACCTGGGGCTCAAGCTGGTGAGCCTTGCTCAAACAAGATGAGCCTGCACTCAAGCTGGTGACCTCGGGGTCTTAAACCTGGGTCTTCCACATCCCAGTTTGATGCTCTATACACCGCGCTACTGCCTGGTCAGGCAATCTTCTTTGTTTTTTGTTATGTGTGTCCTGAACTGATCAAACACCAATAGGGCAGGTTTGCATAAGAGCCCACCTGGTCTCCTTCTCCAAACTTTCTCAAACCAGATCTTCATCCCATCCTGATCCATCCAACCCTTGTCATGAACGTGGACAATCACTCCTCGAGGAATGTCTTCTTTTGGCATTGTTTGTGTTTGGAAATCAGCATAGGAGGCAGCTCGGTTCCGTCGGCACAACAAGCTAGAACAACTGGATAATGGCTCTTTTCATGTCCCCTTGTCTTCACAGTTACAGTTTTTACCCCCTTCTTATCTACAGTTGTTCCTTGGGACATCAAATTGAAGGGGACTTCATCCATATTTGCAATATGTCCCAACTCAAACCGATGTGTCTTTCAACACTGAATGACAAAATGATGAAATTCAAGAACCTTCTGCTCACAGCTTCCAGGCATCTTTTGGGCAAGTCTGGTGCATGTACGCATGCTCAGTCCATTCTGTTTCATGAACCTGAAGCACCAACTGTGTCCTCCTTTGAAATCAGTAACTCCTTTTTCATCAGCAATTCTTCTTGCCTCATGCTGAACCATCTTTGTGTACACGGGAATTCCAATTGCCCTTTGCTCTTCAATCCATATCTTCAATTCGCTCTCTAAATCAGGCCATTTTGCTGACCTACCTCTCATGGTCTTCTTCTGCCATGGCATTTTCAGTAGGGTTTCTTCTTCCCATAGTCAGTCTCAGATGGATTTCTCAGTTGGAGGAGGACCAGACTTATGTTCAGCAGCACAATTTCCATTCACTTTTGCAAACTAGACCACTTTTAACTTGAATTCAGCACTGTACAACAATCTTTTCTGAGCCATTTCTGGGCAGAACGTGGCAAAACGTAACCTACCAAATATACCGGTAACAAGTGTGAAGCAATGAGCACAAGGACAACAAGCGCAAAAATGTGGGAAATGCAAGTAAAAAAATCTACAACCACTGTATAAGATGTGCCCAGTTTTTAGACCCTAAATTTTTTGGAAAAGGGTGCATCTTATATCTGGGGAACTACAGTACATTTACACAAAAACTTACATACACTAAACTGTATAGTTAAAAATGGTTAAAATAGTAACTTTTATGTATCTTTTATAATTTAAAAAATGGTACACAAATATTCATAGCAATCTTACTCAGAATAACCCCAAACTGGGAACAAAATACATATCCTTCTGTGGGTGAATAGTTAAACAAATAGTGATATATCCATACAATGGGATGCTACTCAGTAATCAAAAAGAAAAAGCTACTTACATATGTACCAATCTGGATGAATTTCAAGAGTATCATAGATCCATACCATATGACCTTTATATAACAATCTCAAAATGACACAGGTATGAAGATGAAGCCAGATTAAGTTTCTAAGTGTGGTGGTTAATTTTATGTGTCAAATGGACTAGGCTAAGGGATGCCCTGATCCCTGGTACACCTGATTTCTGGATTTGTCTGTGAGTGTGTTCCTGAAAGAGATTAGCACATGAATCAGGCTGAGTAAAGATCACCCTTCCCAATGTGGGCATCATCCAACTTGTTGAGGGCGTGAATAGAACAAAACAGTGAAGAAAGGGCAAATTTCTTCTCTTTGCTTGACCTAGAACATTCACCTTCTCCTGTCTTCATATGTGATGGTTCTAGATCTAGGGACTTCTGATTCAGACTGAAATAAACCAGTTACTTACCTGCAACTCCTGTTTGTAGAAGGCAGACTGTGAAACTTGTTGGCCTCCATCATTGTATAAACCAGTTCCTATATTAAATATCTATATCTATCTATATATATCTAGATATAAATAGATGATATAGATATAGATATAGATATAGATACACTTTTGGTTCTGTTTCTCTGGGAACTCTAATATACCAAGTGATAATGGGTAGCACATCAGAGCTCCTCTGTGGCAATGGAACAGTACTGTATCTTGATTGTGGTGGAGTTACATAATTCTATACATGGGATCACATTGTGTAGAACCACACACCCTCACACACACACATATGAATGCATACGTAAAAACTAGAGGAAACAAATGGTCTGTAGTCTATCTAGTTTTCACTACTGGATCAATGTCAGTTTCCTGTTTCTGACATTGTATATAAGGTATCACCATTGGCAGAAAATGATGAAGGGTTTGCCTGACTATACTATTTTTGCAACCTCTGATGAGCTTATAATTATTTCCAGATAGAAAACTTAAGATTCTGGCCTGTGAGTACAGAGCCTTCTCATCTGGTGGCTGGCCAAGATAAGCCTCCAATCTGGACACGATCTGCCAAGTAAAAGGGAAGTACAGATAGGCCTTTAGTGATGTAGAGATAATCAGGCCTGCCTCTAATATCTATACAGCATTGGCATTGGCTATCAGCAGAGTGAAACTGCAAAAAAATGATGGCTTGTCATTGCCAGGTCTTAGTGTGTTCCTCAAAACTGCCAGGGTTGTCAAAAAAGTTGTAACTGCCTAAAAAAGTTTTAATACTAGGATTCAAAGATGGCGATGGAGTAGGTTGATGTTTCAACTGCCATATCACAGGACCAAACTGGAGTTACAACTAAATTTAAGAACAATCATCCTGAAAATACAACTTTGGACTAAATGAAGAGGAGTCCATAACCAAAGAGTCACAGAAGCCACATCGAGACTGGTAAGAAGGGCATACACGATAAGGGGTACCCCTGCTTCCAGGAGCGAACGGCGGCAGAGGGTCTAGAGCAGGGGTCCTCAAACTACGGCCCGCGGGCCACATGCGGCCCCCTGAGGCCATTTATCCGGCCCCCCGCTGCACTTCCAGAGGGGGCACCTCTTTTATTGGTGGTCAGTGAGAGGAGCATAGTTCCCATTGAAATACTGGTCAGTTTGTTGATTTAAATTTACTTGTTCTTTATTTTAAATATTGTATTTGTTCCCTTTTTGTTTTTTTACTTTAAAATAAGATATATGCAGTGTGCATAGGGATTTGTTCATAGTTTTTTTTATAGTCTGGCCCTCCAATGGTCTGAGGGACAGTGAACTGGCCCCCTGTCTAAAAAGTTTGGGGACTCCTAGTCTAGAGGGACACTCACTGTGGGAAGGTTCACCCCGAGAGGTAAGGGTCTTAAGCCCCAGGCTAGGCACCCCAGCCTAGAGCACCAGAATCTAAAAGAGGTGCCCACATAGCATTTGGCAGTGAAAAGAGGTGAGGTTTCTGTCTGCAAGAAAGAGATGGGAAATCTCAGAGACCCAGGTACCCTCCTAAAGGATCAAAACAGAATATCTTATTTATAGCCCTTACCCTGGGCTACAGGGGAGGGAGAACAGAGAGTACTAGAGTTGTGTGAGGAGAGTATGAAATTGGCAGCCCAGGGAAAGACACGGTGGAGAGCCACCCGAGGCCCTATGCAGAATCATTCTCCAGTACTACAATTGCCATCCTCCTTGGGTGGAGCAGCTGATTCCACGGGGCATCAGCCTGGGGAAAAGCATCTGCCCCACCCTCGGGAGTCTCTCTTGCCCTCCACCACCATGGAGATTGGGCCCTTCTGAGAAGTAAGCAGCCTTGGTCAGGAAACGGGGCATGACCGTGACCAGTTTTCTGGCGTTGAGGCTGGAGCTTTTCCCCACTTTCCTGAGAATATGACCGGTGTTTCCGCCTCATGGGAGGTTCAGTAGAAACTGTCCAGACTGCAGGCAGACCAAATCTCTGGGTTTCAGAGGCCACACCTACCAGATTTCTCATGGCCACACCCTACTGAAGTCTGTGAAAAATTCAGGACAGACTGACATCTGGAGCAGTGGGGTGGAAGCCATACCCACCATCTTTCCTAATCCCTGAATTGTACCAGCCTCTAGACTCTCCCAGAGGTTTTTTTCAGTGGCCAAGCACAACAAGCAGCCAGGAGGCAATTCTCAGGGAAACTTGGGCCTTTTTCTGACTTCCCCCAGGCCCATGGCTGGTGAAAGCCAGCCTGGGTATCCAGCTTGGTCCTTCCATGTACACCTAAGTGCAGCAGAGGCAGCCACAAACTCTGGTTTGCTTGTAGCTCCAAAAAGGTTGCTGAGGGCCAGTCACAGGCAGTGTATTACACTGGTCTGCATCACATTCCCTCCTAAAGGCCCAGAGCCAACAAATCCAGTGGCCAGCTACAGACTACATCAAAGCAGGAAAAACTAGTGTTTATACCAGTATATCCAAAGGGAGAGTGCATCAGGTACCAAACCCAGCTGAGGCAATTTCTGCATTCTTTGATCAACACCTGAACAGCAGCTCACACTCATTGAACAAGGTAGAACTTCAAAGTCAGTTGGCCCAACTCCCAGACATCCTGCCCCACTGGGCTAAGTTCTACAAGGGAAAGAGAAAGGCTTAGAGCACAGACAGTCAAAAAATGAGTTCCTTGGAGCCTATTGTTGGGATTGATTGAGAGGCTTAGTCACCTTCTAGGAGAGGGGCACAATCAGCCCCACTGGAAGACTCAGTGTCCTCTCTGAGACCAGGGGCTCCCCAGCTAAAAAACTTCTGCAGAAAGATCTGTCGGCCCCACCCAATCTGAACATGCTGCTCACCTTGCTGGGTAGAGATATAATTGGAATATCCAGCAGTGGCTAAGGGATTAGGCTCTGGAGTAAGGAACACTTTCCCTTTACTAAGCTCCTGACCCACACACCCCCAACAGTAGGGGGTCCCACTAACATTACCATCATGACATCAGCTGCCCTAACCCACTTAACTTGCAACCTGTGGAGAGATTGGTGGGATGAGGTCAGTCTGAGCCCACTCTATAGTTTTTCTATAGATAACTCTGCATGAAGACAAGGCAGATGCAAGAGAAAGTGGAGCAGCTAAAAAGTGGAGGCAAATCTTAAGAAACTTAGGCCCTTTTGTGGAGCTGCTATTAACACTAAGCAGGAAGAAGCTGATCCTTATACACAGGCTGGCCACTTCCATACACACACCAAAGCACAGAAAACACAGATTCAAACAGTGAACAGAGCAGTAGCACCAGACAGGTAGTCCACGATTGTTACAAACAATGTCTGATGTCAACCTGTACCCGAATTCTGCCCCAAAGGACCCAGAACCAACATAACCAGTAGTGGGTGGCAGACTGCACCAGTGCTAGACTCGACTAGCCACACAACAGCATATCAAGAAAAGGTTTCGAGCAGGCACCTGAGAATATGCCACAAAAAACAGACATTGTACCACATCTAATACACATGATCAAGGTTGACCCTTAAAGCAAGCCACCCTGAAGACTCACATATAACAGGAGGGTAAATATAATTGTCAAGAAACATTTCTAGGCCCTGACCAGTTGGCTTAGGGGTAGAGCATCGGCCCAGTGTATGGGGGTCCTAGGTTCAATTCCTGGCCAGGGCACACAGAAGAAGCATGCATATGCTTCTCTACCCTTCCCCTTCTCCTTTCTCTTTGTCTCTCTCTTCCCCTCCTGCAGCCAGGGCTTCATTGGAGTGAGGTTGGCCTGGGTGCTGAGGATGGCTCCATGGCCTCCACCCCTGGTGCTAGAATGGTTCTGATTGCAGTGGAGCAATACCCAAGAAGGGCTGAGCATCACCCCCTAGTGGACATGCTGGGTGGATCCCAGTTAGGTGCACACAGGAGTCTGTTTGTCTGCCTCCCCACTGCTTTTCACTTTGGAAAAAAAAAAACCCAAAAAACAAAAAACACATTCCTAGAGCAAGGAGCTCAGGTAGCCTAGAGGTTAGTACCACTGTGCCCACCTTCCTCATGAAGATGGCACAACAACTTGGGGAGTCTAACCAGAGCTACCTAATACACAGACAAAATGAGCAGATGAAGAAATATGACTCAAATGAATCAACAAGAGGAATCCCCAGAAAAAGAATGAAATGAAATGGAAGTAACCAAACTGCGAGATGCATAGTTTAAAATAATTGTTATTAGGATGCTCAAGGATCTTAGAGTAAGAATGGATGATCAGAGTGAGAACTTAGTAAGCATTAAAAAAAAACCTTGAGAGTGACGTCAGAGAAATGGCGCCATGAGGAGTGCGACTGACAAATCTCCCCAAAATTTCAACAAGTTCATCAACCAGAGACAGAAAAATCTATCCTTGGAGCGTATGGAAGTTCCACATACTAAAGGTGAAGGTAGGATAGAGCGAAAAATTGACTAAATATATAATCAACCCTGAAGGAAATAAGTCAGACAAAGAAACACTCTGCCTTCCTCACTAACCTGAGCAAAGGCTGCTTTCACTTGGAACTGAGAGTCAGGGGAGCTAAGGGTGTGGAGGAAGCTAGGCTGTGGAACGGATGTTCGTTCAAGCCAAGGAAAGAGTGTGCCTGTGGTGAATCAGCCCACGCAAGCAACCCCCCAAGCGCGTCACAGCAACCCAGCCACCCGGGCGCACCGCGAGTAACCGCCAGCGCCACGAGCAGCAGCTGCCAGCAGCGTGCGGGGAGTGCGCTAAAGCAAACTCCCCTACGCCCGAGCTTCTCTAGGCGGGCGGGGCGCCTCACCCAGCCATTCAAGCTAACAATCAAGCATCGGGGGAGGAGCGCGCTGGCAGCTTGCAGTCCTTTCTAGAGCAGATCGGCGGATCCAATCGCTGAAATTAGCTTAACCCACAGTCTGCTCACATCCCAACTGACCTACGTGGCTCTAATTGACAAGCTCTCTCTCAGCTCAGCGATCCAACAAGAGGCATGATATTCTTTAGTGCCTCTTGCTAAAGGGGTGGGGGCAACTTCTGATTGGCAGAGCTTTCATACTCAGGAATATACGCTAAAAAGAAGGACTTGGCAGATGTTAAGACCTCCTGTATTCCAGGCAGCAACTAGGGCATCTTCTTCCCAGCCAAAACAGGTTACAAAGTGGGGAAAGCCTGGGGAGAGTGGTCCCACAGAGTGCTAGGCATGCTGAACAGGCCTGGAGGTTCATAGAAAGTCACCTTGAGAGCTATTGGCTCCCAACCCTGCCTGATTACACTGTCAGCTCTGACTGCCAGAGCCTTACCCAGAGCCCTGCATTGAGTGGGGATAGAGTGGGAATTTGCCAGCTCTTTGAGCCTCTTACTCCCCAGGCAAAGGCAGTGGCAGCCTCATAGCTGGATCATCAGGCTGCTAATTCAGGAAGGAGAGACTAGGAGAGAGGCTCCGGGAAAACGGACTCTCTCATTGTTGGAGCCTGCAAACGCTAACAAGCTTTGACTACCAATGATACTGAAGCCAAATATATGACATTGCTGTAGAGTCTCATCAGCTGCAAATCCCTACCTAAGCGTACCACAGGGACAGAACCTGGGATACAGAGTCACCGACCAGGAAGAGGGAGGGGAAAGAAAACAGAAGAAGTTAACCTCTCAAAATCAAGAAAAATCCACAGACTTTATAACTTGTTACACTATTTTTTTGTTCCTTTCATCTTCTTGCCTTTATTATTATTATTTCTATTTCCTCCACCTTGGTCCTTTTATTCTCTGCCTGTCTTATTCTTTCCTTTTCTTGAACTACACTACCCATAGGTGTTACATTTTATTTCTCTTCTTCTTCCTTACTCTCCATGAGGGTTACACTCCAAAACCCTTAGTTCTCTCTCTTTGTTTTTTTTTCTTTTTTCTTCCTTTTCTTTTCCCCTTTTTCTTGTTTCTCCATTTCTATTAGTTTCTTCTTTTCTCCTTTTACTTTTTCTCTCATTCAATCCTCAATCACAAACAAATAATTTAATTTGGACTCAAGTTTTTTGTGTGTGACATTTTGGGTGCTTTTTACTTCGCTTTTTAACTCAGTAGCATTCCTCCCAACCCAGGAACTCCATTCTATTTAGTCTTTGCTCCACTTAATAGAATAGTTTTTTTTTCCTTTTTCCCTCTTATCCTTCTCATTATATCTCTTAGCCGACCATCACTTACAAGCAACTAATTTTATACTTGACCCACCCAAATTTTTCCCTTTTTGCATTTTGTGGGTCCCTACTTCCTTTTTTGCCCCTTGAACACTTCCCCCCAACTCAGGTCCTCCGTTATAGGCAGTTTTTGTTCCATTTAGCATAATATAATTCACAGTTCATCACGATATTTTCCTAAGGAGGGGAGAGGAGGGGAAGAGAAGAAAGAAAAGGGGGGGGGTAATAAATTATTATTGGTTTTTTTCTGGGGGTTTTTTTCCAAAATTTTTTTCCATTTTTTTTTTAGTTATTATTCTTTATTAATTCTCATTAGTGCTAACAACAAGACCACCCTTGTCGGGAGCCGATCAACGACTGCTGGCTGACAAGGTCACAGCAGGAGAAGACCCACAACTGCTGGCTGACAAGGTCACAGCAGAAGAAGATCAAAAACTGCTGATTGACAAAGTCACAGCAGAGAAGACCAACGGCTGCTGGTTGACAAATTCACCGCAGTGAAGACCAATGGCTGCGGGTTGACAAAGTCACCGCAAAGAAAAGGCACAACGATACTTCTCCCTTTGACTTTTTGAATTAATCTGGCCTTATATCCCCCCTTTTCTGGGTGTGTGCTATTATTTATGGCACAGGGATAATAGTACCATGCTTTCCCTGTAGATTCGTAGTGATTTCTTTGGAAATGAGACAGAGGGTGTGAGTTCCACAGAAAAGCCTGTAAGCCCCTTGAACTGGGCTCATAAACATAAGAGGCTTGCCCTGCCCGGTTGGCTCAGCGGTAGAGCGTCGGCCTGGCATGCGGGGGACCTGGGTTCGATTCCCGGCCAGGGCACATAGGAGAAGCGCCCATTTGCTTCTCTACCCCCCACCCCCTCCTTCCTCTCTGTCTCTCTCTTCCCCTCCTGCAGCCAAGGCTCCATTGGAGCAAAGATGGCCCGGGCGCTGGGGATGGCTCCTTGGCCTCTGCCCCAGGCACTAGAGTGGCTCTGGTCATGGCAAAGCGACGCCCCGGAGGGGCAGAGCATCGCCCCCTGGTGGGCAGAGCGTCACCTCTGGTGGGCATGCCGGGTAGATCCCGGTCGGGCGCATGCGGGAGTCTGTCTGACTGTCTCTCCCCGTTTCCAGCTTCAGAAAAATAAAAATAAATAAATAAATAAAAAATAAATAAACATAAGAGGCTGGCTATGATATCCCTCGTAAAGGGTTAAGTTTGTAGGAGAATTTCTTCTTAATCATGTTAGAAAGAATAGATTGTGACTTGTGAATGGGTAGAAGGTAGTGGCTGTGCACAGAGCACCTTTCGGCCTTAATTCAACATTTTTCCTCCCTAGCCTTTTCATGTGATAGAGTAGAGAAACATTCCTTTCTTCTTGCTTACCTGACCTGCAGATGGTGGAACACTCTGAGAAGAATATAGTTAGAACTTAACTAGTGTGTGAATATAGTAAATAAATAAAATTTGACTAGACAATAGAATCTTAGGAAAGGAGTAATGGAATGGCCCGTTGCGTGGCCTGGGATGGGAACGCAATCAGCAAGAAAAGAATGTTTTGCTAAGAGACTTGTTTTATGACTGAAGGCAGTTGCTGGGCTTTCTCAGTGAGACACTCTCATGAGGTTTGTGTACTTTCCAAGATTTTTTCTTCAGATAATGAGAGGAATGTGGGGGGATCCACAGAAGCAATAGCAATAAATGTCTTCTGAAATTATGTTGCTACTAAGCTATCTTGCAAGTGCACTCTATATATCTTTAAGTAAAAGTTACTCTTAATGTTATGTCAATTTCTTAATGGGAAAGCTTTTTGTTATCTTGTGAGAAAAGTTAGGACACTGCATAAACTTAAGGCCATTTGCCTGAGCAAGCGGTGGTCCTTTGCTAATCCCTAATGATTTTGTCTGTTAATCTCTCTCTGCCCCTTGACTCACAACAACAGTAAAGTTGAGTTATTAGTTAGTACTAATCCTTTAAAAGCTTTTACCAATGTTGTTATTGCTATTCAAGTTATTTTATAGTTGTACTTTGAGTGAATTGCCACCTGATTTGTATTGGGTTGGGGAATAAGTTCGTAGAGTTTTTATATTTTCTTTTATTTTACAATGATTTGTTTGCTGTTTGGCAAAGGGTAAGTATTCATTCGATAAAACTCTTTCTGCTCTACAAAACTATGTTGATTGTATTTTTGAGTTATTTAATTTTTTATTAGTTTTGAGGCTTAGAAATGGAATACCCAGGAGGCAAAAATCAACATTTTCGACACCTGCTCTTCTTTGCTTTTCATCGAGGTCAAAAAGCTGCCGAAGCAGCCCAGGACATTTGCAACGTGTATGGAGAAGGCGAGTCTACAGCATGGAAATGGTTTGCAAAGTTAAAAAATGGCGACTTTGACGTCGATGACACGTGCCGCAGCGGAAGGCCTTCTGAATTCGATGAAGAACTGGGAAATGCTCGAAAAGAATGCCACGGTCAACAAGGAGCTCTACATTGCCCAGCTACACCACGTGAATTAGGCTATTTGATGGAAAAGACCTGATCGACATGGTCAAACCATACTCCTTCACGACAATGCCAGGCCCCATGTTGCACAAGTCGTCAAAGCCACACTCCAAGAGCTCGAATGGGAGGTCCTTCAGCATCCGCCGTATTCTCCGGACCTTGCACCGACCGATTACCATCTTTTCCGCTCCCTGTCAAACCATATGAAGGGTGTTACCTTCGATAACAAAGAGGTCCTTAAAAACTGGCTCAACAACTTCTTTGACACCAGACCAGGTGATTTTTGGCGGAACAGCATCAACAAATTGGTCAAGAGGTGGGAAGAGGTTGTAAACAGCAACAGCGAATATATAATTGATTAACTTATTGATATAATTATTGTTTTTTGTTTAAATAAAAGTCTTCAGTAAAAACGCTATGAACTTATTCCCCAACCCAATAGTTTATAAATATAAATTAACTGTTATCTGGAAACATGTAAACATAGTGAAACAAAAGCAATGATTAATACCATATAATTGTAACTTGGTGTGTGTGTATAAAAAAGGAGCTGTACTAGCATTTGGTGGAGATGCCTGGCAGTAAATGCTAACTAGAGAATAAAGAGAAAGAAAAGAATTCGGCTCTCTCACTCGATTTTTGCCGACGCCGTCTCCTCCTGTGGGACCCCTGGATCCCCCCCCGGGGCTGGACCCTGGCACACACTCAGATGCCATTAAGAAAAAGGAAATTGAATATCATGGATACAAAAGATAGAGAAGTAACACAGATAGATGTGGAAAAATCTATGGAGAAAAAATTTAATATATTGGAAACCTTGGAGCTAAATGACAGAAAATTTAAAATAGAAATCCTAAAAATACTCAGAGATATACAAGAAAATACAGAAAGGCAATTTAGGGAGCTCAGAAAACAACTCAACAAACACAAAGAATATATTACCAAGAAAATTGAAACTATAAAAACAAATCAAACAGATGAAAAACTCAATTCACAAGCTGAAATACGAGGTAACAAGCTTAGCTAAAAGAACAGGCCAGAAAGAAGGTAGGATTAGTGACATAGAAAACAAGCAACTTGAGGCACAACAGAGAGAAGAAGAGAGAGACTCAAAAATTTTTTAAAAATGAGAAAGCCCTACAGGAATTGTCTGACTCCATCAAAAAGAATAACGTAAGAATAATAGGTATATCAGAGGGAGAAGAGAGAGAAAATGGAATGGAGAATATATTCAAACAAATAACAGACAAGAACTTCCCAAGCCTGTGTAAAGAACTAAAGCTCAAATTCAAGAAGCAAACAGAACATTAAGTTTTCTTAACCACAACAAACCTACTCCAAGGCACATCATAATGTAAATGGCACAAACCAACGACAAAGAAAAAATTCTCAAGGCAGCCAGGGAAAAGAAGAATACAACATATAAAGGAAGGCCCATTAGATTATCATCAGATTTCTCAGCAGAAACTCTACAAGCTAGAAGAGAGTGGACCCCAATATTTAAAGCCCTGAAAGAGAGGAACTTTCAGCCAAGAATACTATACCTATCAAAGCTATCCTTCAAGTATGAAAGAGAAATAAAAACATTCACAAATACAGAAAAGATGAGGGAATTTATCATCAGAAAATCACCACTCCAGGACATACTAAAGGGTGTTTTCCAACCAGATTCAAAGAACAAAACAAAACAAAACCACAAGTAAAAGCTCCACCAAGGACACAATAAAACCAAATTTAAACTGTGACAACCAAAAAAAAAAAAAGGGGAGAGGACAAAGATTAACAGTAGCAAAGGATGATGAAGTGGAGAAACACTCATAAGATAGGATAATACAATGAATATGGGAGGTACCATTTTCATTACTTAATGGTAACCACACTTGAAAAAACCACCACAGAAGCACATGACTTAAAAAAGTAGCAACATAGGAAAGAAGTATGGAATACAAACAAACAAAAACAAATGATAGAAAATCAAAAGAGAAGAATCAAACAAGATACAAAACTAACAGAAAGCAATTTATAAAATGGCAATAGGGAACCCACAACTGTCAATAATTACACTAAATGTAAATGGATTAAACTCACCAATAAAAAGATGCAGAGTAGCAGAATGGATTAAAAAAGAAAATCCAACTGTATGCTGCCTACAAGAAACAAATCTAAGCAACAAGGATAAAAACAAATTCAAACTGAAAGGCTGGAAAACAATACTCCAAGGAAATAACATCCAAAAAAAAAAGCAGGTGTAGCAATACTCATATCTAATAATGCTGACTACAAGACAGAAAAAGTACTGAGAGACAAAAATGGCCATTTCATAATAATTAAGGGGACACTGAATCAAGAACACATAACAATCCTTAATATATATGTACCAAACCAAGGAGCACCAAAATATATAAGACAGCTAATTATTGACCTAAAAACAAAAACTGACAAAAATACAATCATACTTGGAGACCTCAATACACCGCTGACGGCTCTAGATCAGTCATTCAAACAGAGCATCAATAAAGATATAGTGGCCTTAAACAAAACACTAGAGCACCTAGATATGATAGACATCTACAGGACACTTCATCCTAAAGCGACTGAGTATACATTTTTCTCCAGTGTACATGGATCATTCTCAAGAATTGACCATATGTTGGGCCACAAAAACAACATCAGCAAATTCAGAAAAATCGAAGTTGTACCAAGTATATTTTCTGATCATAAAGCCTTGAAACTAGAATTCAACTGCAAAAAAGAGGAAAAAAACCCCATAAAAATGTGGAAACTAAACACTATACTTTTAAAAAATGAATGGGTCAAAGAAGAAATAAGTGCAGAGATCAAAAGATATATACAGACAAATGAAAATGACAATACGACATATCAGAATCTCTGGGATGCAGCAAAAGCAGTAATAAGAGGGCAGTTCATATCACTTCAGGCCTATATGAACAAACAAGAGAGAGCCCAAGTGAACCACTTAACTTCACGCCTTAAGAAACTAGAGGCCCTGGCCGGTTGGCTCAGTGGTAGAGCGTCGGCCTGGCATATAGGGGACCCGGGATCGATTCCCGGCCAGGGCACATAGGAGAAGCGCCCATTTGCTTCTCCACCCCCACCCCCCCTTCCTCTCTGTCTCTCTCTTCCCGCAGCCAAGGCTCCATTGGAGCAAAGATGGCCCGGGCGCTGGGGATGGCTCCTTGGCCTCTGCCCCAGGCGCTAGAGTGGCTCTGGTCATGGCAGAGCGATGCCCCGGAGGGGCAGAGCATCGCCCCCTGGTGGGCAGAGCGTCTCCCCTGGTGGGCATGCCGGGTGGATCCTGGTCGGGCGCATGCGGGAGTCTGTCTGACTGTCTCTCCCCGTTTCCAGCTTCAGAAAAATACAAAAAAAAAAAAAAAGAAACTAGAGAAAGAAGAAGAAAGACAACCCAAAACCAGCAGAAGAAAGGAAATAATAAAAATGAGAGCCGAAATAAATGAAATAGAGAACAGAAAAACTATAGAAAAAATTAATAAAACAAGGAGCTAGTTCTTTGAAAAGATCAACAAAATTGAGAAACCCTTGGCAAGACTCACCAAGGAAAAAAGAGAAAGGACTAATATAAACAAAATCCAAAATGAAAGAGGAGAAATCACCACAAACATCATAGATATACAAAGAATTATTGTACAATACTATGAAAAACTATATGCCACCAAATTCAACAATTTAGAAGAAATGGATAAATTCCTAGAACAATACAACCTTCCTAGACTGAGTCATGAAGAAGCAGAAAGCCTAAACAGACCAATTAGCAGGAAGGAAATAGAAAAAACTATTAAAAATCTCCCCAAAAATAAAAGTCCAGACCCAGACGGTTATACTAGTGAATTCTATCAAACATTCAAAGAAGACTTGGTTCCTATTCTACTCAAACTCTTCCAAAAAATAGAAGAAGCAATACTGCCAAATACATTTTATGAGGCCAACATAACCCTCATACCAAAACCAGGCAAGGATGGCACAAAAAAAGAAAACTACAGACCAATATCTCTAATGAATACAGATGCTAAAATACTAAACAAAATACTGGCAAATCGAATACTACAACATATTAAAAAAATAGTACATCATTATCAAGTGGAATTCATCCCAGAATCTCAAGGATGCTTCAACATACGTAAAACGGTTAACATAATACACCATATCAACAAAATAAAGAACAAAAACCAGATGATCTTATCAATAGATGCAGAAAAGGCATTTGATAAAATACAACACTTTATGTTTAAGACACTCAACAAAATGGGTATAGAAGGAAAATATCTCAACATGATAAAGGCCATATATGATAAACCATCAGCCAACATCATACTAAATGGCATAAAACTGAGGACTTTCCACCTAAAATCAGGAACAAGACAGGGTTGTCCACTCTCTCCACTCTTATTTAACGTGGTGCTAGAAGTTCTGGCCAGAGCAATCAGACAAGAGAAATAAATAAAAGGCATCCATATTGGAAAAGAAGAAGTAAAGGTATCACTTTTTGCAGATGATATGATCCTATACATCGAAAACCCCAAAGACTCCACAAAAAGATTACTAGAAACAATAAACCAATACAGTAAGGTCGCAGGATACAAAATTAACATACAAAAGTCCATAGCCTTTCTATATGCCAACAATGTATATTAGGAAACGAACTCAAAAAAATAATCCCTTTCATGATTGCAACAAAAAAATAATAAAATACCTAGGAATAAACATAACAAAGAATGTAAAGGACCTATATAATGAAAACTACAAAGCATTGTTAAGGAAAATCGAAAAAGATAC
This sequence comes from Saccopteryx leptura, assembly GCF_036850995.1. Classification (NCBI taxonomy): domain Eukaryota; kingdom Metazoa; phylum Chordata; class Mammalia; order Chiroptera; family Emballonuridae; genus Saccopteryx; species Saccopteryx leptura. Next base: position 109,991,888 of record NC_089507.1, on the reverse strand, counting down.
AATGAGATGGAAAAATATTCCTTGTTCTTAGATAGGAAGAATAAATATAATCAAAATGGCCATATTACCCAAAGCAATTTATAAATTTAATGCTATTCCCATCAAAATTCCTATGACATTGTTTAAAGAAATGGAAAAAAAATCATCAGATTTATATGGAACTATAAAAAACCCCGAATAGCCAAAGCAATCCTAAGGAAAAAGAATGAAGCAGGGGGCATTACAATACCTGACTTCAAACTATATTATAGGGCCACGACAATCAAAACAGCATGGTATTGGCAGAGAAATAGACACTCAGACCAATGGAACAGAATAGAAAGTCCAGAAATAAAACCACATATATATGGTCAAATGATTTTTGATAAAGGGGCCAACAACACACAATGGAGAAAAGAAAGCCTCTTCAACAAATGGTGCTGGGAAAACTGGAAAGCTACATGCAAAAGAATGAAACTTGACTATAGCTTGTCCCCTTGTATGAAAATTAATTCAAAATGGATCAAAGGCCTAAATATAACACCTGAAACAATAAAGTACATAGAAGACATAGGTACTAAACTCATGGACCTGGGTTTTAAAGAGCATTTTATGAATTTGACTCCAAAGGCAAGAGAAGTGAAGGCAAAGATAAATGAATGGGACTACATCAGACTAAAAAGTTTTTGCTCAGCAAGAGAAACTGACAACAAAATAAACAGACAGCCAACTAAATGGGAAATGATATTTCCAAACAACAGCTCAGATAAGGGCCTAATATCCAAAATTTACAAAGAACTCATAAAACTCAACAACAAACAAACAATCCAATAAAAAAATGGGAAGAGGACATGAACAGATACTTCTCCCAGGAAGAAATTCAAATGGCCAACAGATATATGAAAAGATGCTCATCTTCATTAGTTATTAGAGAAATGCAAATCAAAACTACAATGAGATACCACCTCACACCTGTTAGATTAGCTATTATCAGCAAGACAGGTAATAACAAATGTTGGAGAGGCTGTGGAGAAAAAGGAACCCTCATTCACTGTTTGTGGGACTGTAAGGTAGTACAACCATTATGGAAGAAAATATGGTAGTTCCTCAAAAAACTGAAAATAGAGCTACCTTATGACCCAGCAATCCCTCTACTGGGTATATACCCCAAAAACTCAGAAACATTGGTACGTAAAGACACATGTAGCCCCATGTTCATTGCAGCATTGTTCACAGTGGCCAAAACATGGAAACAACCAAAAAGCCCTTCAATAGAGGACTGGATAAAGAAGATGTGGCACATATACACTATGGAATACTACTCAGCCATAAGAAATGATATCGGATTTACAACAAAATGGTGGGATCTTGATAACATTATATGGAGTGAAATAAGTAAATCAGAAAAAACTACACGAGTCCATACATTGGTGGGACATAAAAACGAGACTAAGAGACATGGACAGGCGTGGGGTGGTTACGGGGGGTGGGGAGAGGGGAGGAGGGAGAGGGGAGGGGTACAAAGAAAACTGGATAGAGGGTGACGGAGAACGATCTCTCTTTGGGTGATGGGTATGCAACAGAACTAAATGACAAGATAACCTGGAAATGTTTTCTTTGAATATATGTACCCTGATTTATTGATGTCACCCCATTAAAATAAAAATTTATTTATAAAAAAATAAAATAAATTGCATTCAAAAGTGATAACAGTCAGAGACAAAAAAACAAACAAACAAAAAAACCCTGATGATTGATGCTTCTCATCTGTCTCCATTCCTGTCTGTCTGTCCTATCTATCTCTCTCTCTGACTCTTTCTCTGTCCCTGTAAAAATAAATAAATAATTTTTTAAAAATTAAAAAAAAAAAAGAGTGTGGTGGTTACCGGGGGTGTGGGGGAGGGGGGGCACGGGAGGGAAGGAGGGAGAGGGGAAGGGGAAGGAGGAGGGGCACAAAGAAAACTAGATAGAATGTGACGGAGGACAATCTGACTTTGGGTGATGGGTATGCAACATAATTGAATGACAAGATAGCCTGGACATGTTTTCTTTGAATATATGTACCCTGATTTATTGATGTCACCCCATTAACATTAATAAAAATTTATTTATTAAAAACAACAACAACAACAACAACCTTGAAACCATAAAAATGGAACAGTCAGAAATGGCAAGTACAATATCTGAAATGAAGGCTACACTATAAGGAATCAATAGCAGGTTAGATGAAGCAAAGAACTGAATCAGTGATTTAGAGCAGTGTTCCCCAACTTTTTATGGGCCACGGACCAGTTTTTTTTTTTTTTTTTTTTTTTTTTTTTTTTTTTTTTTTTTTTTTTTAATTTTTTTTTTAGATTTTATTTATTCATTATAGAGAGGAGAGAGAGAGAGAGAAGGGGGGAGGAGCAGGAAGCATCAACTCCCATATGCGCCTTGACCAGGCAAGCCCAGGGTTTTGAACCGGCAACCTCAGTGTTTCCAGGTTGACGCTTTATCCACTGCGCCACCACAGGACGGACCAGTTTAATGTCAGAAAATATTTTCACAGACCGGCCTTTAGGGTGGGATGGATAAATGTATCACGTGACCAAGACAAGCGTCAAGAGTGAGTCTTAGACAGATGTAACAGAGGGAATCTGGTCATTTTAAAAAAATAAAACATCGTGGCCCTGGCTGGTTGGCTCAGTGGTAGAGCGTCGGCCTGGCGTGCAGAAGTCCCAGGTTCGATTCCCGGCCAGGGCACACAGGAGAAGCGCCCATCTGCTTCTCCACCCCTCCCCCTCTCCTTCCTCTCTGTCTCTCTCTTCCCCTCCCGCAGCCGAGGATCCACTGGAGCAAAGATGGCCCGGGCGCTGGGGATGGCTCCTCGGCCTCTGCCCCAGGCACTAGAGTGGCTCTGGTCGCAACAGAGCGACGCCCCGGAGGGGCAGAGCATCGCCCCCTGGTGGGCAGAGCATCGCCCCCTGGTGGGCGTGCCGGGTAGATCCCGGTCGGGCGCATGCAGGAGTCTGTCTATCTCTCCCCGTTTCCGGCTTCAGAAAAATACAGAAAAAAATAAATAAATAAATAAAAAATATAAATAAAATAAAAAATAAAACATTGTTCAGACTTAAATATAAATAAAATGGAAATAATGTAAGTTATTTATTCTTTCTCTGCGGACCGGTACCAAATGGCCCACGGACTGGTACTGGTCCGCGGCCCGGGGATTGGGGACCACTGCAAAGGACAAGATAAACATAAGCACAGAAGCAGAGCAGCAAAAAGAAAAGAGGCTCAGGAAGGCTGAGGAAATTCTAAGAGATCTCTGTGACAACATGAAGCAAAACAACATCTGCATCATAGGGATTCCTAAAGGAAAAGAGAATGAACAAGGGAAAGAGAACTGTCCGAAGAAATCATAACTGAAAACTTCCTAACCTGATGAAGGAAAAACTCACACAAATTCATGAAGCACAGAGAGTCCCATTAAAGATAGATTCAAAGAGGCCCACACTAAGATACACATAATTAAAATGCCAAAGTTAAGAGACAAAGAAAGAACACTAAAAGCTGCAAGAGAAAAGCAATTAATTACCTACAAAGGAGCTCCCATAAGGCTGACATCTGACTTCGCAGCAGAAACACTTGAGGCCAGAAGGGATCCACAAGAAATATTCAAAGTGATGGAAAACAAGAACTTACAACCAAGACTTTCTATCCAGCAAAGTTATCATTCAAAATTGAGGGAGAAATAAAGAGCTTCTCAGACAAAAAAATGATCAAGGAGTTCATTATCACCAATCAGTACTGCAAGAAATGTTAAAGGCCCTGCTATAAGAAGAGGAAAGGAAGAAAAAAAAATCGAAAGAGCACTATAGGATTAAAAATAAAATGGCAATAAATAAATACATATTAATAATAACCTTAAATGTAAATGGATTAAATGCTCCAATCAAAAGACATAGGGTAGCAGCATGGATAGAACAAGACCTGTATATAAGCTATATACAATAGACCCATCTCAGAATAAAATATACACATATACTGAAAGTGAAGGGATGAAAAAAAACATTCCATGCAAATGGAAATGAAGAAAAAATCAGGGGTAGCTATATTTGTATCTTACAAAATAGCCTTTGAAACAAAGGTTACAGTAAGGAACAAAGAAGGTCACTACATAATGATAAAGGGAGCAATCCAATAAGAGGATATACCCATTGTAAATATTTATGCACCCTATATATGAGCACTTGATTATATAAAGCATATTTTAATGGACATAAAGGGTGAGATTGACAGCAATACAATAATAGTTATGGATTTTGACACCCCACTAACCTCAATGGATAGATCTTCCTGACAGAAAATCAACAATGAAATAGCAGCCCTAAATGACACACTAGGATCAACTGGATTTATTGATAACTTCAGAACATTTCACAACAAAGCAGCAGAATATGCATTCTTTTCAAGTGCTCATGGTACATTTTCTAGGATAGACCACATGTTAGGGCACAAAAGTGGTCTCAACAAATTTAAGAAGATTGAAATCATATAAAGCATCTTCTCTGACCACAATGGCATGAAACTAGAAATCAACTACAATAGACAAATTGAAAAATTCAAACATTTGGAGGGTAAATAGCACATTATTAAATAACGAATGGGTTAGGCCTGACCTGTAGTGGCGCAGTGGATAAAGCATCTACCTGAAATGCTGAGGTCGCTGGTTCGAAACCTGCATTTGTCTGGTCAAGGCACATATGGGAGTTGATGCTTCCTGCTCCTCCCCACTTTCTCTCTCTCTCTCTCTCTCTCTCTCTCTCTCTCTCTCCTCTCTAAAATGAATAAATAAATAAAAAAATTAAAAAAAAAAAAAAAGCTCACCAGCTTGGACCCAAGGTCGCTGGCTCAAGCAAGGGGTTACTCGGTCTGCTGAAGGCCCGTGGTCAAGGCACATATGAGAAAGCAATCGGTGAACAACTAAGGTGTCGCAACATGCAATGAAAAACTAATGATGGATGCTTCTCATCTCTCCTTTCCTGTCTGTCTGTCCCTGTCTATCCCTCTCTCTGACTCTCTCTGTCTCTGTTAAAAAATAAATTAATAAATTAAAAAAAATAACGAATGGGTTAACAGTGAGATCAAGGAAGAAATAAAAAATTTACATGAAACAAATGGAAATGGACATAAAACAACTCAAAATCTATGGGACACAGCAAAAGCAGTCCTGAGAGGAAAGTTCATAGTATTATAGGCATGACTTAAGAAGCAAAAAAAAATCTCAAATGAACAATCTCATCCTGCACCTAAAAGAACTTTAAAAAGGACAATAAATAAAGCCCAGAGGTAGTAGAAGGAAGGAAATAATAAAGATCAGAGTAGAAATAAATGACATAAAGGCTAAAAAAAAAAAAAAGTACAGAAGATCAACAAAACCAAAAGCTGGTTCATTGAAAAGGTAAACAAGATTGACAAAACTTTAACTGACTCATCAAAACAAAAACAAGAGAGAAGAAGGACCCATATAAATAAAATCAGAAATGAAAGAAAAGAAATAACAATTGATATCACTGAAATACAAAGGATTCTAAGAAAATACTATGAAGAACTAAATGCTGAAAAAATGGACAACCTCGGCAAAATGAATAAATTCCTAGAAACATACAATATTCCAAAACTGAATCTGGAAGAATCAGAAAACCTGAGCTGACTGATTACAACAAATGAAAGTGAGATAATTATCCAAAAAACTCCCAGCAAACAAACAAAAATCCTGGACCAGATGGCTTCACAGGTAAATTTTATCAAGCATTCAAAGAACTAACAGTTATCCTTCTCAAGCTATTCCAAAAAATTCATGAGGAGGGAAGGCTTCCAACTCATTTTACAAGGCATTATCCTAATTCCAAAACCAGGTAAAGACACTAAAAAGAAAAAAACTACAGACCAATATCCCTGACAAATATAGATGCTAGAAGATAAGGTTTTCAACCAAATATTAGCAAAATGGATCTAGCAATATATTAAAAAGATCATACACCATGATTAAGTGGGATTTATTCTGCAGAAGCAAGGCTGGCACAATATTCACAAATCAATAAACATAACTCATCACATAAACAAAATGAAGAATTAAAATCACATGATCATATCAATAGATGTAGAAAAAGCATTTGATAAAATCCAGCACCCATTTATGATTAAAACTCTTAGCAAAGTGGGAAAACAGGGAACACACTTCAACATAATAAAGGCCATATATGACAAAGACAGCCAATATCATACTCAATGGGCAAAAATTAAAAGCAATCCTCTTACTATTCAGAACAAGACAGGGGTTTCCCTTTCACCACTCTTACTCAACATAGTACTGGAAGTCCTAGCCACAGCAATCAGACAAGAAAAAGAAATAAAAAGCATCCAAATTGGAAAAGAAGAAGTAAAACTGTTATTATTTGCTGACAACATGATACTGGACACAGAAAACCAATCCTGGCCCTGGCCGGTTGGCTCAGCGGTAGAGCGTCGGCCTGGCGTGCAGGGGACCCGGGTTCGATTCCCGGCCAGGGCACATAGGAGAAGCGCCCATTTGCTTCTCCACCCCCACCCCCCCTTCCTCTCTGTCTCTCCCTTCCCCTCCCACAGCCAAGGCTCCATTGGAGCAAAGATGGCCCGGGCGCTGGGGATGGCTCCTTGGCCTCTGCCCCAGGCGCTAGAGTGGCTCTGGTCGCGGCAGAGCGACACCCCAGAGGGGCAGAGCATCGCCCCCTGGTGGGCAGAGCGTCACCCCTAGTGGGCGTGCCGGGTGGATCCCGGTCGGGCGCATGCGGGAGTCTGTCTGTCTCTCCTCGTTTCCAGCTTCAGAAAAATACAAAAAAAAAAAAAAAAAGAAAAGAAAAGAAAAGAAAACCAATCCTAAAGTCTCAGCCATAAAAACTACTAGACCTGAGAAATGAATTTGGCAAAGTGGCAGGGTATGAAATTAGTATTCAGAAGTCAGTGACATATTTATACACCAATAATAAACTGTCAGAAAAAGAAATTAAGAAAACAATCCCATTCACTATTGCAACAACAATAAACTACACGAGTCCATACATTGGTGGGACATAAAAACAACAAAAATAAAGTACCTTGGAATAAATTTAACTGAGAAGGTAAAAGAATTGTACTCGGAAAACTATAAGACATTAAAAAGGAAATCGAGTAAGATACAAACAAGTGGAAACATATGCCATGTTCATGGATAGGAAGAACTAACATAATTAACATGTCCTCATTACCCAATGCAATCTATAGATACAATGCAATTCCTATTAAAATACCAATGGCATACTTCACAGATCTAGAATAAATACTCCAAAAATCTATATGGAACCAAAAAGAGAACCCAAATAGCCTCAAAAATCCTAAAAATGAAGAATAAAGTGGGAGGTATCACACTTCCTGATATCAAGTTATACTACAAGGCCACTGTAATCAAAATGGCCTGGTACTGGCATAAGAAGAGGCATACAGATCAATAGAACAGAACAGAGAACCCAGAAATAAACCCACACCCTTTTGTGTGTGTGTAAGATAGAGAGACAGAGAGATATAGAGAAAGACAGACAGGCAGGAAGGGAGAGAGATGAAAAGCATCAACTCGTAGTTGCATCACTTTAGTTGTTCATTGATTGCTTCTCATAGATGCGTTGTTGACTGGGGTGGCAGGGAGGCTCCAACTGAGCCAGTGACCTCTTGCTCAAGCCAGCAACCTTGGGCTTAAGTCAGGGACTTTGGGCTTCAAGCCAGTGACCTTTGGGATGAGCCAGCTACCATGAGATCATGTCTATGCTCCCACACTCAAGACAGTGACTTCGCACTCAAGCTGGTGAGCCTGCAATCAAGCTGGATGAGCCCGCACTCAAGCTGGCAATCTCAGGGTTTTGCGCTTGGGTCTTCCACATCCCAGTTCAATGCTCTGTGCACTGTGCCACTACCAGTCAGGCAAACCCACGCCTTTTGGTCAATTAATATTTGACAAAGGTGGCAGGAGTATACAATGGAGCAAAGATAGTCTCTTTAATAAATTGTGTTGGGGAAACTGAACAGGTACATGCAAAGAAATGAAACTAGATTACCAACTTACACCATTCACAAAAACAAACTCAAAATGGATAAAAGACTTAAACGTAAGTCACGAAACCATAAAAATCATGGAAGAAAACAGAGACAACAGACTGTGAGAAATCTCCCACAGCAACATTTTTGCTGATATATCTCCATGGAAAAGTAAATTAAAGGACAAAATAAACAAATGGGACTATATAAAACTAAAAAGCTTTTGCACAGCAAAAGATACCATTAACGAAATAAAAAGACAACCCACTCTATTTTCGCTGATACATCTGATAAGAGTTTAATAACCAAAATTTATAAAGAACTTCTAAAACTCAACACCAAAAAGACAAAAAATCCAATTAAAAAATGGGCAAAAGACCTGAATAGACACTTCTCCAAAGAGGACATACAGATGGCCAATAGGCATATGAAAAAATGCTCAATGTCATAAATCACCAGAGAAATGAAGATTAAAATCACATTGAGGGATCCTCACTTCACACCTGCCAGAATGGCTTGCATTAAGAAATCAACACATAACAAGTGCTGGCAAGGGTGTGAAGAAAAGGGAACCCTCCTGCACTGCTGGTGGGAATGCAGACTGGTGCAGCCACTGTGGAAAACAGTATGGAGATTCCTCAAAAAATTAAAAATGGAACTGCCTTATGACCCAGCTATCCCACTTTTAGCAGTATATCTTAAGAATCCCAAAACACAAATCAAAAGAAGATATGCTCTCCCATGTTCGTTACAGCATTGTTTGCAACAGCCACACTCTGGAAACAGCCCAAGGGTCCATCAGTGGATGAGTGGATAAAAAAGTGGTGGCACATGTACACAATGGAATACCATGCAGCCGTGAAAAAGAAGGAAATCTTACATTTTGCAACAGCATGTATGGACCTGGAGATTATTATGCTAAATAATATAAGCCAGGCAGAGAAAGACAAATATCATATGATTTCTTATATATGGAATCTAATGAACACAATAAACTGAGGAAAATAGAAACAAAGGCAATATTACAGCGTACAGATGGGCAGCTGTCAGAGAGAAGGGGAAAGAAGGGATGGGATTAAAGAAGGTGAAGGGATTAGCCAAATTATTATATACATACTACATAGATACAGACAACAGGGTAGCAATTCCCAGAGGGAAAGGGGGGATGGAGGTTGGGAGAGGGGGATAAAGGGGGAAGGATGGGAGTGAAAAGAGACTTTGCATAGGGCATGGGGGCCACGATGTGGGGTGTAGAGGGCGTTATATTGAGTGGGACACATGAAACCATGTAAACACAGTAACTAAAAATAAATTTAAAAGAGAAAGTTTTAATGCACACACACAGATTACTTTCAGATAAAAAGTTCTCAAAAAGTAAGACAAAATTAGGCATTTTTGTACTTATTTTAGATTTCCTCCCCCAGTAATGCAAAAGAGTATTGCCTAATTTTCATGCATTGACCTCCATATTTGTTTTCAGATTGGAAACAGCAGAATATGAGAACACTGGGAGCCTGGGTGGAAACACTGGATGACTACAGAAGGGGTGAGAACACCTATGTCACACAGAGCTGGCACAAGGCACCAAAACACTCTTCCGCCAGCCATAGATCTCCCCCACCTTCTGATTCTTTCCCAACAGGCTCTGAGGGAGTGACCAGAGCCTCTTTCCCATGAGGGCTGTGTCTGCCAATAGCACCTCCCCCAGGTTCCCAGTGCAGAGGACTGTGAAGTGGAGGGGAAGAGAGAGGACAAAGCCCTGGGTTGGGTGAGGTTTGCCAGGTGGCAGGTCTTTAGGAAGTCAGGGTAGTTGCTGAATGAGGCCTGGGCCGCTGGGAGGGACAGCGGCAGGATGCAGCTGGGAAAGGAGGCTTCCAGCCTGATCCAGGTGAGCAGTGCTCACAGACACCTCCAGCCTGGGCCACCTCTGTTATGCCTCCTGAGTCTCTCAGAGAGCATGCAAAGCACACAAACAAAAGTCAAATTACAGGGAAAGGAAAATCCAGGTCAGCCGAACAGAGAGAGAGATCAGTTTACAGTCAGCCCCTTTCTCACCAGTGACACAGGGCCCCTGCAGAGAGCAACACCCTCATTCTTCAGGCCCAGGCTGAGGACAGGCCAGGCTGAGCTATAAGGCTCCACCGTGAACAGCAGTTCTGAAAAAGAGCACCCTCACCCCCTTCCTGTGCCTCCTTTCCCTTTCCCAGGGCAATGTCATATCAGCTCTCTGGCCAAGACCTTTGCCTGCCCATCTGTAGACTAGGAAGTCTCCAGAAACCAGTTCTATTTGGCTTGTGGCCATTTTCACTGGCAACTTGTAAAAATATTAGATACAAAGCCAGGCCAGGCAAACTATTGGAACAGAGGAAGTAGGAACCTACCAACAGTTCTCCCTCTCAATGAATGATACCACCTGGGATTGTCTGCAAGAGCTCCTTCACAATATCCCACCCACCCAATTGCTAAGACCAGGAACCCAACAATTCCTTCATACCACCCCTCCTACATAGACTCCCTCACCAAATCCTCTCAGCTCTACTTAGGACATGTATCTTGATTCTGCCTCCTTCTCTCCACCAATCATCCCTGTCTTCTCTCGCCCAGACTCTCGCTGTTCTCTCCTTACAGGTTTCCCCAACCCAACTTTAGCCCCTTCATTCTCCCTCTCCACTCAGCAGCCACAGTGACCCTTTAAAATCAGATCAAATCAATTATGTCACACCTAAAAGAAAATTCAACCTCCTCACTCTGGAGGACAAAGTCCTCTCCAATACGGGCCCTACCTCTCAAAGCTCTTCTACTTTCCTCCACCTCTCACTTCTTTTCCCCTCTGTTACTCCATTAAGACATGCCTGTCCTTTTCTCCCTCATCTGCTGGGATGTGCAACCTCATCTTCAAAGGGCTGATTATTGTCATCAGGTCTTGGCTGAGCCGCCTGTCTACAGGGAGGACTCTTTCTTTATAGGCCCAATCTCAAGAGGCAGTCACAACACCTCACCCGGCAGAGCCCTTGGGTTGCAGTCTGGGTCTCAAAAAAGCAGGAGCTGAGAGCACAGGATGTTCCTTAGGGAACACGCTTAGAATCAACAACTGTGGAAGGAGGGCAGGAAGGAAGGGCAGAGAGGCAAGATGGCCATGATGCAGGCTCAACAACAGTACCCATACAGAGCTCTGCAGATGGAGTGACCCTGGACTTGGATCCAGCTGTGGGTCAAGGATGGCCAGGCCTTTGTACTCTTGCAATGATCAGTCTTTGCATGCGGGCTCTCTGGGCCACCTCCAGCAACATCTGCAGCTGAGCCCACCCTAGAAGGAGCTGACAGCTCAAAGCCACTGGTCAACAGTGCTCCCAGAACAAGGCCTTCAGAGAAGGCAGTCTGGACAGTCCATTACAGTATTTATCACAGCTTATCTATATTTGATATTTTTCTGAATTTTCCATTATGTGTACCTCTCTCTCCTATAGGGTAAGCTCCATAAAAGCAGGATATTTCCTTGTGTATCACTGTGACCTCAGCCTAGCACGAGTGTTAAATGAATGCTTTCCATTTAATTTTAACCACCAACCTGGAAGATTCCTGACTCAGTTTTCATGGCACACATTAGTTAAATGAAGCTTAGGTTATGACACTTACCCAGTGAGTGGCAGGACCAGGATTCTAGCCAGCTTTAGTTCACAGCCAGCACCGCTCCACCACACCAGAATCACGGAACAGGGCAGTGGCAGCCAGTTCTGTATTGATGTGTAAGGACACACATTCCGTGTGCAGCACCGCTCCACCACACCAGAATCACGGAACAGGGCAGTGCGGCAGCCAGTTCTGTATTGATGTGTAAGGACACACATTCCGTGTGCAGCTTTGCACAAGATATATAAATTATTGAAAGATTTGGGTCATCCCCTATGAGTCCTCCTAGTTTCAATGTTTAATCAATTTTCAGAGGCAAAGAGCACAAGCCAGGTAGGTAGTAAAGGACACAATATTCCCGGCAGAGGAAACAGCAGATGCAAAGGTATAATACAACAGTAGCTGTCATCAATCAAACCCTTCCTATGTGTCACTCGTTACAATAAGCACTTTATAGATACCATCACAAATTTCACTAGGTTTTTCACACCTTATCTCTTTCCCTTACTAAAATGTCAGTTCCATAAGGACAGGAAGTTCCCCCTGCACCACTGTATGTTCAGTGCTTTTATCAGTTCGATAGAGAACAGAGTCAATAAATTATTTGTCAACATATCTATCTCGTCCACTAGTTGCCAGGTATTTATGTATATATTTTGGTTTTATTTTTTATTTTATTTTTTTCCTTTTATTTATTTATTTTTTTCATTTTTCTGAAGCTGGAAACAGGGAGAGACAGTCAGACAGACTCCCGCATGCGCCCGACCGGGATCCACCCGGCACGCCCACCATGGGGCGATGCTCTGCCCACCAGGGGGCGATGCTCTGCCCATCCTGGGCGTCGCCTTGTTGCGACCAGAGCCACTCTAGCGCCTGAGGCAGAGGCCACAGAGCCATCCCCAGCGCCTGGGCCATCTTTGCTCCAATGGAGCCTTGGCTGTGGGAGGGGAAGAGAGAGACAGAGAGGAAAGCGTGGCGGAGGGGTGGAGAAGCAAATGGGCGCTTCTCCTGTGTGCCCTGGCCGGGAATCGAACCCGGATCCTCTGCACGCTAGGCCGATGCTCTACCGCTGAGCCAACCGGCCAGGGCCTGGTTTTATTTTTTAAATTAAGGTTACTGGGCAACACTGGTTAATAAGACTAAATAGGTTTCAAGTGTACATTTCTGGTACATGATCTGTATTGCATTGTGTGCCCATGAATCCAAAATAAAATTGACTATACAATATCATGCAGAAAGCCAAAGAAAGGGTAAAAACATGAGTACTTATACACATACATGCACACATCCAACAGAATTTGAAATGCTTTTCCCAATAACTATAAAACTAGAACTGTTTCTAAGAAAATGAGCATTTTAATAATCCAACAATTTTGGAAGTTTCTCTTCTGGAAAGAAGCATATCTATTGATACAACAGAAGATGGCTGAATTTACTTTGGACTTCCAAAGGTAAAAAACAAACAAAAAAGCCAATACACACACACACACACACACACACACACACACACACACACACACACATGCCTAAAAGATGACTTTACTTGAAACACACTCAAGATTTCTAAGTTTGCTTTAAATTGACTTCACCTCCATTTTATGTTCATTCAAAACAAGTCTAGGAAGAACACCAGACTGAGAGCTGGGATAGCTACCCCCGGGCACCAGCCACACAAGGTAAAAGGAATGTTTTGATGAGAGCTTGTATAGACAATACATTTGGAATTATTTAAAAACCAAATTTTAGAAATACACTGTTGGGCAAATAAGTTCTAACAAATGTTTTAGTTTGCTCCCTTATAGTTTGTATTGAGCAGTGCCATGTGTATGTATTCTGTGAAAGGCTGCGACAGATTACAAATTACCTTCCTGCTTGGGAAGGGCCACTGCTTTGCTGTTTGTTGGAGGAGGGGTTTTGGTTGCCCTAGCCAGTTTTCACAGAGGAGGAGGAATGCAGACTCAGAATACTGAGAGGCTTTGGAAGACCTACTGAGGCTTGTGGGGGCCTTTGATTCCAGGAGGAACTGGAGAATGTGTCAGGGCTTTGGGAGCTCTGAATGAGAGGGAAGCGGTCTTCTTTGTGTGTTTGCTTGTCTGCCGGTGGGAGACTTCAATAAACGGGAGGCCCACCATTTTTTGGCTTCACTGCTTCTTTATCATCTGCCCAAATCCAATGTGAACCTGCATGGCCACCACCGCAGCAGCTGCTGGCCTTACATACACTTACAGCTATATGGAAAACCTCATATTTAAAATCTTAAGAGAACCCCAATTTAGCATAACTGAATATAGTAAGTGGCCCTCCCCCAGGTAATTATGAAGGATCCTGGAGAGCAACCATTATTCCATAGGGCCTACACCCATGACCTCAGATCAATGACAGATACCTACACCAAACGCGACTGGCCAGTCTGTGGGTTGTGAAGTCCATGTCATGTTTATAGCTGTAAGATATTAACACTCAGGGACTTTTCTCAGCCAAGTTTAGTGTTATGAACTGAATTGTGTCACCCCCACTAAATGCATAGGTTGAAACCCCAATTCCCAGTGAGGTTGTATTTGGAGATGAAGACTTTCATGAAGGAACAAAGGTTAAATTAGGTCATAAGGGTGGGTCCCTAACCCAATGGGACTAGTGTCCCTACAAGAGGAAGAGATACCAGTGCACAGAGGAAAAGGCCATGTGAGGACACAGTGTGAAGGCAGCCAACAGCAAGCCAAGACTTCACCAGAAACTGACAATGCTGGCACCCTAATGTTAGGCTTCCTGCCTCCACAACTGAGAGGAATAAATGCTTGCTGCTTAAGCTGCCCAGGCTGTGGTATTACATTACGGCAGCCACAGCACACACCAACAGTGAGGAAGAATAAAGTCGAGCAGCAGAAAGCACATGAAGAGTTCAGACTGCATCTAGTTATTTTTTTAAAATTTTATTTATTTCTTTTTAGAGAGAGGTGGGTGGGAAAGAGAGTGAAAGTGGGGGAAGCAGGAAGCATTAACTCATAGTAGTTGCTTCCTGTATATGTCTTGACCAGGCAAGACCAGGGTTTCAAACCGGTGACCTCAGTGTTCCAGGTTGATGCTCTGCCCACTGTACCACCACAGGTCAGGCCCATTTAGTTATTTCCAAAGCCCAACAATATTCTTGTCTTGTTCTTAAACTTTAGGACCCTTACAATAATCTCCTGTGAGTTTAGGTGAATTTAAATTGGGTACCTTTCGTTCGCAACTAAGTAACATTGGCTTCTGGATAGTTGGAAATTTAACCCTGAGTATAAAAAAACACACAAAACTTTGAAGCCATTTTAGTAGGAAACCTGAGATATATTTCTGCCCCCCCCCCTTGAGAGATATGGAAGGGAGAGAGAGAGAGAGAGAGACAGAGAGACAGAGAGAGGGAGGGAGAAGCATCATGCTTCACTTTAGTTGTTTATTGATCTCATAAGTGCTTTAACAAGTAAGCGACCTTGGGCTCAAGCCAGTGACCTTGGGTTCGTGTCAGTGATCCCACGCTCAAGCCAGCAACCCTGTGCTCAAGCTGGCGAGCACACACTTTGGCAGGCGACCTCGGAGTTTCAAACTAGGGCGCTGAGCATCCCAGGCTGACATTCAATCCACTGCACCACCACTGGTTTGGTTCTTTTCTGCCTTTTATAAGAAATATTTTGTTGTTTTTAAAAAACCGTAATGGTGCCTGACCTGTGGTAGCACAGCAAATAGAGCATAGAGCTGGAATGCTAAGGTTGCTGGTTCAAGACTCTGGGCTTGCCCGATCAAGGCATATATAAGAAGCAATCAATGAACAACTAAAGCAAAGCAACTACGAGTTGATACTTCTTGTCCCCCTAACCCTCTGTAAAATCAGTATAATCTAAAAACAGAAACAAAAGCATACCCTTAAGTTTTCCAGGAGTATGATGTGATATGGCTGTAGCTATTAAGAAATCTGAGGTCTACCTTTCTTTGCTGTTGGCCTCACCGCTCTAGTCTATTTACTTCCTTTAATGAAGTTATTTCTGCTAATCACAAAAAACTGACACCACCAATGGACTGATCTCACAACACTGAAAGGAGTTAAGCCCCCATACCTCTGATGATCCCCCATCTTCAAACTGTTTCTTCCCATGCTAACATTCCAGACATTCCAGGATCACAGTTCCCAGGGGTCTGGGCCATGCTCTCTGGCTCTTTTGTGTTTCTGAGTCTTGCTTACGTGTTTACTTTTCTAGTCTTGCTTCTTGTTTAGCTCATCTAGCTACTGTGTGCTATCTGTATCCTTTCTTCTGTCTGACCACTGGAAAACCATGGGTCAAGTCCGTAATGACTGTACAGAGACTAAGAGTACTCAAGAGCCTGGGCAGCTCTCCCCTGGACAGACTCTTAGGTTCCCAGAGGCCTCTTCAGCTTATTAGTTCCCACAGAGGGATCAAAGGATTAAAAGGCAAAGTCTGACAGCTAACATCTGATTTGTTAACATCTTCCTTTCGTAGATCACCAGGGTGAAGGAGAAGTTGAAAAGACTGACAAGATTATGAGAATAACAGTATTTTCCAAAAATCAGGTCTCCCACCTCCCCACTCCTTTTAAAAAAATGATACGGCAAGCTTATTGGTGGCTGTCACAGAATCTACCTTACATGTTACTAGTCTTTTGGTCACCACTAATCTATCTTTGCTAGAATAGTCTAACTGAGTAAAGTGCCAACTTATTTGACCTACTTTATGATTCTTCAAATACATTACACCTGTTTATTGACCTTGTTCTTTCTAGACAACTTATGAAAGGTGAATGAAGATGAATTACAGCTGTCTTTCAAATAGTGTCTGCCCTGTGCATGATATATACAGTATAATCATTCCTGGCTTAACACTAGCAATATGACAGTGAGGAGGGTTGGAAAATAGCATTAACAGAATTAAGGACTTTTGAAACTTTCTTTTGGTTAAAAAATTCTATTTCTTTTTGAACTCTAATGACTCTTACTGAATTTTAGATATTTTAGCAACAGTGATTACAGGCATTCCTTTGGATTGTGTCAGTCAGCCTTGAAATGAACACCTAGAAAGGGAAGGCAATGGTTCTTGCAATTCGTTTCTGAGTTGCCTGCCTTACAGAGGCTTTTATCACCCCTGTTGCACACATTCTTGTAAAATCATGAACACACGTTAGACAGTAATTTCCATCTAAACTAGCTTAAGCTTATTTACTCCACTGGACTCCACAGGCTACTTTTTGTATGGACCCAAAGGTAAGCAAACGAGTCAGGCACCCAAGAAAGCAATGCAAATACACAATGCTGAAGTGAGAGCAACATTACTAGTGACATGCTGAAGAAATCATCTCTGAGACTACTTTAAAAAGGACGAAGAATAACCTTGAAAGACACTGATTTATCCAGTTAATAGGTTTCCAAAACCCAAACCAAGTAAAACGCAACCAGAGCAGATCTAAATTACAACACTTTATTGCAGCATTGGCAAAGGTCAGATTTCTGAAGCTGGTGAAGATAGGGCAGCATTTCCATGTGAAATGTTACAACTTTACAAATTTGGTTTTTATTTAATTCTACATGCAGAAACTGAAACATGGTAAAAGAAAAAAAAAATGCAAAATAGCTAGAAAAAAGATGTAATCAAGTTGTAGCATACAGATGTGCTCTTTAACTAAATTTACTAAGCCTATTGAAAAGCAAACGAAAGACAACTATCCTAATAAATTAACAGACTGCCAGAAACAGACTAAGAACCCTCATTTCTATTTAGTAGGGGTGGGGAAGTGGGGAGGGAGGAACAAAACAAAACAAAACAAAAACAAAAGCAAAATAAAAACTCGACTGTTTCCTGTTTCCTGTTTCCATACTTTGTTTAGAGACAGAGGCTGTAAACCCATGAAGGTCAACAAAATCTTCTGATCCACTGCTTGTTGTCCTTCATTCACTTTGTGACATGCTGACTGGCATGTTGTTTGTTTTCAATGATACTTACAATGGGCTCAGTATCCCTCCTCTCAGGTTGGTGTGACTTCCCTAAGCCATCTGAATCCATGCTGTTATACTAACAGTCCTTCACATTTTTCTTTTACCCTAATAGGCAATTTATACCACTGGCTCTGGTGGATAAAACCGATTTTTCTCCCTCATCCCTTGCTCCTCTTGAAACAAATGCCTAAACAAAAGCCTTCCTGGTGGATTATCTGGTATTTGGATATCTTTTAATCATTTTGTTGTCCTGCATGTAAGTTTTTACTAGAAGATTTTACTGCTTGTGCTATACTTTTCTACTGTAGTCCTGGAGCCCCCAAATGTATCTTCTTCCAACATGGGATGTTCAATTCAGAGACACTGTAACTCAAACCAAGTTTAAAACTCAAGTTCATTTCCCCCATACCATTACCATTACAACCATTTCTTCTCCGGCTCAGTCATCTCGTTGATGCTCTTCTGGGTGTAACTGCTCAGTAGTCAAGTTAACCATCTCATTTCTTGACTGCCATTCTCAAGAGAAGATTAACCCTCACGTGGTTTCCATTACAAAAGGCTGTTGATGCCTTATCTGGAAGCGGCTTGTTCCGGTGTTGGCAGAGGCTGCTGTTTCCGCCTCATGGCCCCAGCCTGTCCCAGGTTCAGATTCGCAACTCTCTAGACCGACATGCTGAGATGTGTCCACTGCTCTCATTCAATTGCTGGAGGACTCCACTATCCACAACATCAGATACAGGACCTAATGAAATGACACGTGCTGCTGGATCAACGTCTCCTAGAGGCACAAACAGGGCAACATTAAAGAACTAGTACTGAGGACAAACCTCTGGCAAGAAAAGAACCCATAAATACCACCAGCCACTGTTTAGGGACATCTCCAGACTAATCAGTGCTTTTTAAAGAGCACACAAACTCCTGCTGCACTAGGACAACAGAAGCCTGCAAAGGGGCACTAAAAGAGCAATTTGGACAGTGATCTGGGTATCTTTCCTACAACTTCTTTCTAAGATGCTGAAAATTCATGATTTGTGTTATAGTTGAATTGTATGTACCCAAAATGTTGAAGTCTAACTCCTAGTACCTTGGTATATGATCTTCTTTAGAAATAGAGTCACTGCAGATGAGGCCATACCAGTGTAGGATGGACCTCTAATCCAGTATAATCGTGTCCTTGGAACAAGGGGAGATTTGGAAATAGACACAAACACACACAGAATGCCTCATGAAGATGAAGGCAAAGATTGGGTGATGCAGAAGCCAAGCAATGCCAAAGACTGCTGGCAAGTGCCAGAAGCTAGGAGACAGGCATGGAACAAACTCTCCCTTACAGCCCCTCAGTGGGACCCACTGTGCAGATACCTTCACCTTGGATTTCTGGCTTCCAGAACTGTGAGGGAAATAGTTTTGTTGTTCAAGTCACTCAGTGTGTGGTATTTTCTTATGGCAGATCTAGCAAACGAACAGTTTGTTTTTCTAAAGGCAAGTATATTAGCAAGAAACTTTCAAAGAAAATGCAAATATGAAAAGGTATATATTCAGCTGGATACAGCCATAATTCGTACAGACTGAACTAAATGGAATAGGTCAATTAGCCTGAGTATTCCCTGAGAGAAAGAGAAGATAAGTCTCCTGAAGTCAAGAGAAAGCAACAGTCTAAAATAGAATTATTTAAATAAATGCAATGAATGATAGGAAAAAAATGTTCATAATCTTTGGTAAGTAAGACATACATCACTAGTTACAGTGTAGGATGGTTACTTGATTGATTTATAAGCAATGGTTCTGAGAGATTTCAAAATCTAACAGCCCTGAAGTGCTTATAATTTACTCTTTAACTGTTATTCTAAAGGAACTCTATTTTAGAACAAAACTATTACTTATTTAACCTAAAAATAAGGACATAAAGAAAACTGCTAATAAAAAGAAATGCACACACTCCTTTAAGATGGGTTATAAAATGTCTGACAGAATATAGCCCCTTGCTACTCAGTGTGTGGTCCACACTCTAGCAGCTTCGACATCACCAGGGAGCTTGTCAGAAACCAGTCAGAACCAGCAGTTTAATAAAAGTCAAGATGACTAAAATACGTATTTTAAAGTTTGAGGAGCACATGTGTAATCCATGTGAATCTGCAGCAAATACTTGTAGTACTAACCACTTACCAAAAATGCAAAGTTGAAGTTTTTTCAACACTAGCAAAGTATAAAACAACCCTGTTCTGCACTATAGGATACCTGGATAATTGTTTACTTATAGAGAACTATTGCTATTTTAACTCATTACAAGCAAATAATTATACTTTGTTACAGCATTACTGCCCGTGAGAAGGGCTAAAATTTTAACTTATCGCCCTACTTCAATTCTAATTAGAAAAGGAAAAAAATGTAATTCCTAGGAGCCTTATCAAAATCCACAGGTAAGGAAAACATTAAACATCTTTGATAACCAGTTTCCAAGTAAATTTCCTTTTATCTGCCAAATAACTTCAACAATATTAACTTTTTTTTTTTTTAAAGCACTAGCCAAGTTAGGAGTCAAATTGAAAATAGTTTTGAGACCTCATTCACAGAATTTTCTTTTTGCTCTTTTGTAGAGGAATTCCTCAATTAGCATGTTCTCCTGAAGATAATCTAGCAAACCACTGCTCTACATACACATCTTTCTACTAAGTCTGGCCCAGGTTAAAAATAGAAGAAAATAAAGAGGAGCCAAACCACCAGGAGACTCCACCCAATCAGTTACATTCTTTCAAATGACTACATTTATTCACTTAAAAACAAGTTTAAAAAGTGACAAAAAAAATTTGGTGCCCTACAGGCTTAAAAACTCACATTTACATGTCTACTTGTTTCTTCTGCACTGCTATCCACTGTAATAGCACTGGCTTTGAAAAAATCAAAATAGCTTGTAGGGGGCCATTTTCAAGAGTGATGGACATGTTAGAATTTTTTTTTTTGAGTTATGATTTCAAGAAGAGATCTATCTATCTATCTATGGTGAGAGAAGGGGAGACACTGAGGCAGACTCCCGCATTTGCTCTGACTGGGATCCATTCAACAATCCCATCTGGGCTGATATTCGAGTACCAAGCTATTTTTAACATCTGAGGCTGTCATGCTTGGACCACAGGGCCATCCTCAGGGCCTGGGCCTATGCTTAAACCAACTGAACCACTGGCTGCAAGAGTGAAAGAGGGAGAAAAGGGGGAGAGGGAGGGGTGGAAAAGCAGATGGTTGCTCATGTGTGCCCTGACTGGAAATCAAACCCAGGACATACATATGCTGGGCTGATGCTCTACACTGTCCAGGACCAAGAGGAGATTCAAAACAGGGAGAAAGGGTAGCATAAGAGTTGGGATTCTCACAAAGTCAGGAGACAAGAGGGAGAAGAGATAGGGAGCAGAAAACATGAAAAAAGTTTAGTAAATGACTACACACAGATTTGTAAAAGGCCCTTTGTATTTTCAGCAAATATTTACTGAGCATCTACTATGTGCCAGGCCCTGAGAGCTAAGGAGAAACTATAATGGCTTTGCCTCTATCCCCATTCATCAATATCATGGGAACAAAGACAAGCTAGCAGGTGATTACCAGCGTCTGTAGAAAGACGTGAGCTGGGGCAGCAAATATACACTGATCTATATAACAGTCAGGCTTTATAAGACCAAGGTCAGACCTGCTAGAGGAGTAGGACTTATCTTGGGAAAAAGCACAAGAGGGTTCCAAACAGAGGGTGGCAAAAAGACAGTAGAAAGAACTAAAAGGCTAGCTTGGTTGGGAGTAGGGAAAAATAGAGCAAGAGATAAAGCCAGTAAGGTAAGTAGACCTTCAACATGTTAACCAAGTTGAAGAGTTTAGATTTGATGCTACAAGTCATGAGGATCCACTGAAGAGCTCACATAATCAGACAGCAGATTTCATTTTAGAAAGAACACTGGGTAAGCAGAGAGAATGAAACAGGATGAAACTGGAGGCTGCTTGGTGGTAATGCAATGAGAAGAGATTGTAGCCGGACCTAGGATCTCACAATAAAGGTGGAATGAAATGGGGAAGTGGGAGAGCCATACAGCAGTGTATCAGAGAATTGTTAATTAACTACATGTGGAATTGAGGGAGAGAGAAATCTAAACTAAAAACCTTCATTTCTAGTCTGGACAACTCAGTATGCAGTGTTTCCATTCACCAAACCAGGACAACAGGGGAGGAGAGTGGCTTGGGGGTGAGGGACATGCTGAGGTTTACGTTCCTTTGAGATGTATAGGTGGCTGCTTAGAAGATAGTTGGATATATAGTCAGAAACTAAAGACATCAGCATCTCTAGGAAGAGACAAGTCCAGGAAGGAGACAGGGGTAGGAGGACTAAGGGAGGAAAAAGAAAGACCAGAAGAGAGCAGTGCCGTCAGTGGAGGAGTGTACAAAAGGAAAAGGAGGGCCCACATGCTCAGTGCTCTGACAGCCCTAGGGACCCCTGAGAAAGCACCAGGAGGCAGCCTGGTGGCTCAGGAAGGCAGTTTCAGTGAAATGGCCGATGAGGCAGTAGGCCACAGCTGGTCACACAGTGAGCAGTGAGAAAGAAAAAATGTAGCCAATTCTTTCAAGTATGCCAACCAGGGGAGAAAGAGGGGCTGGAGGGAGGAAAGAGAAACAGAACATTAACAACGGATTTTGAGAAATGACTGAAAACTGTGTGTGTGTGTGTGTGTGTGTGTGTGTGTACGTACATATATACACACACACATACACCCATCCATTATAGCATGTGTGTGTGTGTACGTACATATATACACACACACATACACCCATCCATTATAGCATGTAAGTTTACACATCTCTTTGTGTGTGTGTGTGTGTGTGTGTGTGTGTACGTACATATATATACACACACACACATACACCCATCCATTATAGCATGTAAGTTTACACATCTCTTTTCCCATATTTCTGTTCCCTACTGCCTAAGAGATGCTTGGTACTTAACAGACTATCAACCAATGATTTTTAAAATAAATATATGAATAGGGCAGAATTAGCTCTTTCAAATTATCTGCACTTGGTATTCCCACTGGACTACAAGATTGAAGATTAAAACTGGCTTTTTTCCCCCTACTTTTCAATTATTCACAGCGCGGGACTGAACCCGAGGTCGGTGCTGGATGTATATAAGCAGAGAGGAGCAAATCCTACTGCAGATATCAGGTCTCAAACATCATAGTTACTGATGCTATCAAGTCAACTAATCATTTATAAATTAGGAAAAGATGCTACACTTAAAATACCTGACTAGACAAGGAATTAAGACATTAATAGAAATAATACTGTTCTGAGAGGCTGGGCTGCAGTAAAGACAGGTGAAGTTGATGGAAAACATCAAATAAAAATATTTTAACAGTTCTGTCCTCCAATCACAAGACCAAAAAAATAAAAAGAAAGGAAAAAGGAAATAGGTATTATGAAGAACACGATGGTATATATTTAAAACTACTCTAAAAAATATAAAAGCAGGAAATTAACATTTTTATGGCCTGTTAACCTAACTAGCTGCTTCTACATTTGGCAGCAATAAAAGGTTTTATTAAAGAAATTTAATAAAGTTTGGATGGTTAAATATAACTTAATATCGCATTATGCCTAATTAGATGGGTTTGTATAAATTTCTTTCTTTTCCTTTCCTTCTTCCCTCCTCCATCCCACCTTCCCTACCTCCCTCCCTCGCTCCCCCTTCTTTCCTTCCTAGCATTTCTAACTTGGATTTCTAAAAACATTACACTCAACAGATGTTAAAATACAAATCATTATACAGTCACGACAAACCAATTTTTAAAATTTTAATTTGATTCAAGTTGTCTGAGCATATAGTTCAAAGAAAACCATTATCAGGATCACACAAATATATTTTGTTAATAAAAGACATAGGCTCTAACAATACCTGCATTTTCCCTAATGTACCCTCTTCAACAATGAATTACTTTTGCTACTACTCCCAGCACACTCCTTTCTACACCTGTTCACAAGGACAAGGTGACATCTTAGGACTACTGTACATCCTCAACCTAAACACTAGTACCTGGAGGAAGATCAGTGAGAGCAGCAAAGCCAATGTCACTTCCCCATAACCCAACCATAAGACAGAAAACTGAATTAATAGTATAGGTCTTTAGATCAGGTCCCAGAAACACTTTGAATAATTTATTGTTTAAAAACAGATGAATGAGACCCTATTAGGGAACATGATTTACATGAAACTCCTTATAGAATTTTAATTATTTCACATTAAGAAACTCAAGTTCCAGGCCCTGGCTGGTTGGCTCAGTGGTAGAGCGTCAGCCTGGCATGCAGAAGTCCCGGGTTCGATTTCCGGCCAGGGCACACAGGAGAAGCGCCCATCTGCTTCTCCACCCCCCCCCCTTCCTCTCTGTCTCTCTCTTCCCCTCCCGCAGCGAGGCTCCATTGGAGCAAAGATGGCCTGGGTGCTGGGGATGGCTCCTTGGCCTCTGCCCCAGGTGCTAGAGTGGCTCTGGTCGCAACAGAGCGACACCCCAAAGGAGCAGAGCATCGCCCCCTGGTGGGCAGAGCGTCGCCCCCTGGTGGGCGTTCCGGGTGGATCCCAGTTGGGCGCATGCGGGAGTCTGTCTGACTGTCTCTCTCCGTTTCCAGCTTCAGAAAAATACAAAAAAAAAAAAAAAAAGAAACTCAAGTTCCAAACAGAACTGGCATAAATCCCAGCAGGACATTTCATAATTTAAAAAACAAAAAAACAAACAAAATATCTCAAAAACAAACTCAACCTCCAGACTTGTAAGTCTAGCAAACAAGATTTAAATTTCTGTAAACATTAATATGACTTAACACTGACCAAAGAGATACTAACACAAAACTTGTGATTTCTCTCAAACTAATCTATAAACAGTTTTCTCTCTAAATGCAAAAAAAAAAAAAAAAACCCAAAAAAACCACACCTTAAAACACCAGAAGTCCAGTTAGAGACAGTGAAAGCCACTTAATCAAGTGTGACTGAAATCAAGACAAAAAACAAACAAACTTGTAATTATTTTATAAATATGTTTTCTTTTCTCAAATACCTCCAAAACAAAGACTTTCTATCTTGCTAATGATCAGGCCATTATCATTTCATGTAACTGACAGCTACCTAAGTTGTTCACATGTACATCATGAAAACCAAAGAGGTAAGGAAGGAAGGAGAGACGTCCTACCTCCCACCAGTCTTAAAGATTAGATCCGCATTAGGTGCTCCCTTTGGGTGCTGGTAGCGCGGCCGCCGCTCCCGATTGGTGTTTGCTGGAGCAGGGCGCTGGGCAAGAGACTGCAGCATTTCTGTTGTGAGGAGCAAAACAGAAAAGGTGGTGAACTCTGGTAAATGTACTCCTGCCACAAAGCAAATAAAACCCTAGGAAAGTCAAGTTTTTTAGTTTTGTCAGGTTGCTGACTAAAAGAAAAATAACCACAAATTGACTAAAATGATTAAGAAGTACTGAAAAAGAGAACATTTAAAGATGAGATGTGCTCTATGAATCCAATCTCTCTCGTATTGTCAACTTGGGCTCCATATAAGTGTCTTGTGCGGTAGTAAAACAGTATGAGAAGCAGTATAGTACAGTAATTATAAATAAGCATGGTGTTGAGAACATGGTGTTAGAACAGGATAATATTGGTTCAAATCTCAGCTCTGCCACTTACTAGTTGTGGGACTTTGGGTTCAGCTTCCCTAAATGTAAAATGTGGATAATTATTTATTGAATTGTTGTGAGGATTAAATGCTTTGAAAAAGTACATAAAACGGTGTCTGGTCCTGGCCAGGTAGCTCTGTTGGTTGGAACATCAGCCTAAAGTGCAGAGGTTGCCAGTTAGATCCCCGGTCAGGGCACATACAGGAGCAGATTGATGCTCCTGTCTGTCTCTCTTTCTCCCTCTCTCCTCTCTGGTTAAAATCAATAAATAAAAAATTTTAAAACCCCAAAAAACAGTCCCCCCCCCCAGAAAAACAGTGTCTGGCCCATAGTAAGTAAGCACTTATACTGAGTGTTATGTTAGTTATCATTTATTTTTTTAAGAATGCTCGCTATCAACTGGAAGAGGTAATTCTAGAAGTGGAATTTAAAGACAGAAAACCAAGTATTATTTACACAACAATCTCTTGCACAAAAAGCAGTTTGCCAGTACAGCACTATATGAACAACCATGTTATGGCTCTAAACTGGTGCCATAGAAATGCCAAAGGCTAGCATACGAGGTATCCATGGACTCTGCACAAGGTTCCAGTCAATCCAAGAACGCTAAGAATGTCTGCATAAAACAAGACCCCTAATTTGAGGGTCTAAAAGAACCTCGAATCTGAAAGAACATGGGTTATTTAAGACCAGGATTCCCAAACAGATAAAATGAGATAATAAATACTTAATTTGCTCACAGTAGACTGACAACATGATTAAAAATTGATTGTCTCACTTGCAAACATAGCTCAATGGTATAGAATTGAATTGAATTATGGAATGTTGGGCAAATGTGTTTGTAAAATGTGATTTTTATGCTTTGTTAAAAATGGCACTGCCCACGTGAATGATGCTGCCCAGGTGAAACTGCTAATTACCTTCTTGCTTGGGAAGGAGCTTTGTTGTGCTAATGTGTGC
Organism: Saccopteryx leptura; assembly: GCF_036850995.1. NCBI lineage: Eukaryota > Metazoa > Chordata > Mammalia > Chiroptera > Emballonuridae > Saccopteryx > Saccopteryx leptura. Next base: position 109,965,566 of record NC_089507.1, on the reverse strand, counting down.
TGGAGGAGGGGTTTTTGCACCAAGAAAAGTTTGTGAAGAAACAGGAGGAGGAAGGGGGCCATGATTTTGCAGAGTGAAGGAGAAGAGGAGGCAGCCAAGATGGCAGGGTGCTGTAGGAGAAGCCAGTTTGTGCAGAGTGTGTGCGGAGAGAAGGGAGATGGGGAACCAGAGGGGACTGAGGCTGGTAGGGGCTTTTGATTCTAGGAAAACCCGGATGTGTCAGTAGCTTTGTGAGCGCTGGATGAGTGGATTTTGGAGCCCAATGTGTTTGTTTTTACTCGCCTACCAGTGCGAGGCTAAAATAAAGATATAGCCCAGCATTTTTCGGCTCCATTGTTTCTTTATCATCTGTCCAAATCTAATGTGAACCTGCACCTGCCTGGCAGTGACGGCAGCCGCAACTACTGGCCTTACACAGAATTAGCAAATTATGATGACAATTAGATTACTGTTATTTTACAAATAAGTGAGAAAAAAATGAAGACAGGATGGAAATGAAAAACAACCAACTTCTCAGACTAAAATATACAAACATGGCATGAAAAGATCAAGAATAAACAGCTTTGATATTCTATATTTAAAAAGCCCAAAACGCATCAAATTCTCTATTGCTGTCCTAAAATGACTTTCTACCTTGATAATCTTCTTGTTCTTGTCGTTCATTGATATCTAGTGTGAGCTTTTTCATTCTCATTCTTTCTTCTTGTTCTGCCTGTTGCTGGTTCCAATGATTTGCAGCAAGTTGAGAAGACATGGGTACATTAAGGATCTTAAACTGAGGGAGGGAAAAAAATCACAAATGACTTGAGAAAAATCAAGAGAAAAAAGATTTCAAATATAATATTAAGTAAAATTAAATGAGTTTAGAAAAATAATGTCTTTCCTTTCTGTAAAAGTCAATAAAGACAGAAAAATCTAAGAACATAAACAGATGATAGTACTCTTCTACTAGAGACAAACCCATTAGGCTTGGATGTTAAGTGGAGGCCATTGAGTCCAACCTCCATGAAAAGCAGAAGCTCCTCTTTCCTGCACCCTGTTTGGAAGCGCATAACTAGCAATGAGCACATTCTGTAGACTCTATAATGTACAAATAATTGTCAGAAAGGCTTTAAATAGCAATCATTTTTTTTTTGAAAGTTAAATTTAATGGGGTGACATTGATCAGTAAGATTACATAGATTTCAGGTAAACATTTCTATAGCATTTGAACTGATGATTGTGTGGTGTTGCCCATCACCCAGAGTCAAATCATTCTCCATCACCATATACTTGTGCCTCTTTACTCCCTGCCCCCCCCCCCCCCAACAACCCGCTCTGCATCCTTTTCATTTCTACTCTCCGGAAGCAGTTTTCCTCTCCTGAACCATACAGAACAAATCTAGTCCACCTTCAGTATTAACAAATCGTCCTATTTCTACAGATAGCTGTGATGTTGGAAAGGAGGAAGAGTTAAGAAACATACAAGATCCATTTCTGTTGTGGGAGAGAGTCCTTATCTATGGAATATTTTTTTTTAGCAGGGTGTTCTTGGTTTAGAATTGTGCAAGGTAAACAAAAGAAGATAGAATCTATGAATTGATAGGCTCCCTGAAAATTGTTGAGTAAGCTATGTAACCATCTGAGTAGTCAATGGAGATGTTTCATAACCTAAATTTTCTCTGCTGTGTATAACTTGAACCTCTCACTTAACAGAGCTCCTTTAATACTCTGGACCAAAAGCACATCTGATGCAGAAAGAAAGAACTTGGAGCACTGTGTTCAGGATCTCAGACCTCTCCCTGCTTGGTCTATGACTTTTGAATATTTGCATCCTTAAAATTATTAGTAAAGCTTAACACTGTTTAAGATCTCCAATTCATTTGAGTTTGATTTGACAATTTGATTCTCTGTATTATCTCAGATGTCCTTTCTTGGTACTGTATTTATTCTCTTTTATGGTACACATAGTCAGTGTTAAAATATTAGTAATACGCAGAACACTAAGGCCAAAAACACTGAAGTGAAAAGTATTAAGTGCAGGTCTGAAACTATCTATAAACCCAACTAAGTACATTTCATTTTTTTTTTTTTTTTGTATTTTTTTTTTCTGAAGCTGGAAACGGGGAGAGACAGTCAGACAGACTCCCGCATGCGCCCGACCGGGATCCACCAGGCACGCCCACCAGGGGCAACGCTCTGCCGCGACCAGAGCCACTCTAGCGCCTGGGGCAGAGGCCAAGGAGCCATCCCCAGCGCCCGGGCCATCTTTGCTCCAATGGAGGGGAAGAGAGAGACAGAGAGGAAGGAGGGGGGGGGGGTGGAGAAGCAAATGGGCGCTTCTCCTATGTGCCCTGGCCAGGAATCGAACCCGGGTCCCCCGCACGCCAGGCCGATGCTCTTACCGCTGAGCCAACCGGCCAGGGCCAGTACATTTCATTTTAATCACAATACAGATAATTAAATATCTCACATATCAAAACTAAAATACATTTAAGGTAGTCCCTTTAAGCTATCAGCATAGTAGACCTCATCCCTTCTCCCCACTGAACTAAGTCTGATACAACCTGCTCTTAGTGTTCTAGTACAAATGTTTTGCCACTTGCACTTTCAATTATGAGCTCAAAACTATCTTCTTTAGTGAGGTGTACTTAAAATACATAAACTGCACATATTTTAAATGTACAATTTGATGAGTTCTGACATATGCACACACACGAGATAACAAGCATATCCATCATCTCCAAAGGTTCCTCTCGTCCCCCACTGTAACCCATATCTTCCTCTACCCTATCCCCAGGCAACAAACTGCTAAACTGCTTTCTGTCACTATTGATTAGTTTGTACTTTCTGAAATTTTAAATATATTGAACCATATAATCCATATTCTGTTTTATCCAGCTTCTTTTACATAGTACAATGATTCTGAGATGTAGCCATGTTGTCATAGATATTATAGTTTATTTCTTTTAATTGTAGAGTAGCACTCCCTAGTACAAATATACCACAATTTGTTAATCCATTTATTTATTGATAGCATTTGGTGTTTCTAGTTTTGGGTAATTGCAAATACATTGTACACTCATGTACAAATGTTTCTGTGGAAACATTTTCATTTCTTTTAAATTAAAAAGCTGGGAATATCCAGTGTATTTTACTTTTTAAGAAAGTGATAAAATGTTTTCCAAAGCAGCTGCACCATTTTACACTCAATTAGTAGCATATGAATGTTCCAGTTCCTTCATATCCTTGTCAACACTTGGTATTTTAGCCATTCTAGTGAGTATATAGTACTATTGTCATTTTAATTTTAATTTTCTTTTTCTAATAACCAAAACCATCTATTTTGAAACTCAATCCAGAATTATGCTAAAAGCTGACATCAAGCTTACCGAATTGCATTGTTTTCAGAATCTTTCCTGCTCTTTGAAAAAGGAAATATTTGCCCACTATGAGTCTTTTAACTACTGTTCCATGTATAACATTTTTCTAAGTTAATGACAACTGCTCTACAATTTCATATAGAAATTCTTGCAGTCCTTGAGGACAGAATTTGTTTATGCCTAAAAACTGGGACTTATTTGAAGTAAATAAATTATCCCCTTGGACACTTTAATTTTACTCAATCTTTAATTTACCCATTCACGTTGAAATTTTTCTTGTTGATAAAAGAGAAAGTGAATAGTTGTTTTTTACACAACCTCTCCCCCAACAGTGGGATTTATTTACCCTTACTTATTCTCATGACCCTGCACATTTTAAATGCACCTCATCTTCTTAAATCTCATCTCCTTTAAAAATTACTGTTTGTAGACTATTTCTAAATTCTACGGTATTTGGCCTGATGATGGTCAATTTTTCCTTCTTCCACAATTATGAATTCTGTACCTATACTATCTTTATTTCTGCTCCTTCTCCCAAGTTTCATTTCGACATTACAATCAGTTCTTCCATGAATTACATACCTGCCAGGCAGTAATGCAAAGAAGTTAAGAAGGCAGACTTTTATAGTCAGACTGGGTTCATACCTCAGCCTTATCATTTATTGGTATGACCTAGCTAATCAGTTAAGAACGTTCTTTTTCTCGTAAGTAAAATGAAGGTATCAATACTACCTTTTAGGGTTGCTGTGAGAAATAAGTATGTAAAAAAATATGTAAAGCATATAAGATAGGGCCTACACATAGCAGGTACTCCATAAATATTACCTATTAGTAATGCATTTAAATGCATTAAGAAACAAATCCTTAACTACTTCTGTATACCTGTCCTTAGGCCTGTGTAGTAATCTGTATCAGAATACATCTATATTCAATGGGACTTGCCTCAACTGTTTCTTATTTCCACTAACAGAAACAAACCAAAACAAAGTTAAGCAAAATAGCTATCATTCCCTGTAATAAATTTTTCTATTTTTCAAAATTCAGAAGGACACACATGCTTTTATCTGTCACATTAACATACTCAGAAAACAGGCTGACCATTTCCCCCCCTTAGTAGGTTCCTGATAACAACACTTGAAATTTCCTTCATAAATCAGTAATGTCAAGCCTAATGAGGATGGTACTAATCATACTGATGAAATAGTATAAAATATTACAAAGAAAATAGTTAAATATATTCTAAAGGAAAATAATTGCAAGTAAAAGACAAAAACACTTTATGACCTGAGAAAAGTTTTACAGAAAGAATAGTTCTCAAGTATCATGTGCTTTAAAAGAACAGAAAGGAGGCCCTGGTTGGTTGGCTCAGCGGTAGAGCTTCGGCCCGGCATGTGGAAGTCCTGGGTTCGATTCCCAGCCAGGGCACACAGGAGAAGTGCCCATCTGCTTCTCCACCCCCCCCCTCCTTTCTCTCTGTCTCTCTCTTCCCCTCGCACAGCCAAGGCTCCATTGGAGCAAAGTTGGCCCAGGAACTGAGGAGGGCTCCCTGGCCTCCACCTCAGGTGCTAGAATGGCTCCAGTTGCAACGCAGCAATGCCCCAGATGGGCAGAGCATTGCCCCCTGGTGGACATGCCAGGTGGATCCCGGTAAGGTGCATGCAGGAATCTGTCTCTGACTCCCTGCTTCTCACTTCAGAAAAATAAAAAAAAAAGAACAGAAAAGAGACAGTAATAAATACAGAGCATGAGAGACAAATTATACTGATGCCACTCTTATCAAGTACCTTCACCATAAAGCCACTAAGATACTTTTAAAATAGAGGTATTACTTTATAGCAAATTAGATGACAAAAAATTGTAGTCACTCAAATCAGATTTCTTGGAGTGTGATAATGAGTAAAGATACTTTACATTATATTTTAAAACTACTTCACAAATGGAGCTAAAATTGGAAAAAATATGTATGTATGTATCCAAATATATATACATAACCCCAAGTTACTATGATAGATAACATCAATATCTCCAATCAGAAGATATGTAATACAAATCAGGATTCCTTATAAATACTAACTGGGGAAAAAAAGGACTGCTTGTAAGTATTAAACTAAAATATATTGTGCATTTGTTTAAATGGTTCTATTAATTTAATAATCAAAACATTTTACTTCAATTTAGTATTGTATCTCATAAATATTTAAATCTAGAAATAAATTACCAATAGCATTATCCTTAATGACTACAGAAATAAAAGTTATTTCTGAGCACAAATTTGTGTACAAAGAGATCTTTCATGTAAGAATTAAGGAGTTCTATAAAGGCAACACATTTCACATTCCTAGAAAAACCGTTGCCCCAAACATGGTCAACACCCAAAAATCAAATAGAGAAATAAAAATCAGAACAAAACATATTTTCTTTTGCAGGCCACAAAATACCAGTGATGTTTCTTCAAATAATCTTCCTAAAATTGAACATTTTCCAAAATTCCAAATAAAGTTTGAGCTGAAAATTTACTTAATAACCATGTACTCTGACTTCTCACTTCATGTTTGCTAATGTTTTTTAAATAAAGTTCAAGAAAAGTTACCTTAAAAATTAAACAAAATTTTACATTTTAAGAGTAAACACTTCTAATTACTTTATATAAAGTTATATGGGTCACACAATATATAATCTACCTACTTTAAACTAAAAATATTCCTCTTTAGAAATAAGCACATAGTCTTTTATTTTGAACCATATAAGTTAGAATTGAGGGCTGCAGAAATAAATTTATTTTTTAAAGTTCAAAAGTTTCTAACAGTCGGTTTTGATTTAATTTACAAGTACTCATTCTGAAAAGGTCATACAGGGTGTATGAGTTGATAAGGGTATAATGAATTTTCATGTGTGCCTCACAAAAGGGAGGGACACATGAATCAACTTATTATGTACTCTTGTGTAATTATATTCCTAAACTCCCTTCTAGCTAAGAAAAACGAAGGCTCAAGGCCAATGTAATACAAATGTTCAGTAGCTGCAAGGGAATGGGAACCAAGGTATACAGTTAAGTGAAGTTACCATGAACTGCCCTTCACAGTTAAAATATTTTTTTTCCTTTAGTGCAACAAAAAATCTAAGGTATTAAAGACTGAAAGCTTAAAGAAAAGAAAACAAAAGCGAAGAGAAGAAAAGAGAAGAGAAAATGAAGCAGACCTAAAATGTGATGATGGAAATAGAAAAAATCTAGCTCAGAGAACTTAGTCCCAAGAAAACCAAACACTCTGAACTTTGAATATCCTGGTAACTGTGGGGAATTAGCAGTTCTAAGCACACTGAGGAGAACAGTTGTACAAAGATCAAAAGAAGTCCTAATTTTTCCAGGGTGTAAGTGGAGGGTAGAGGAGTGGGGAAATAGCAGGGCTTAACCTTGACCTGAGGGTGGGACAGGGCGAAACCTTCCTGGAAAGCACAGTAACCAGAGAATGGAGGAAAGGCCTGATGACTAGAAACTAAAGGACAGTGTGAAAAAGTTACAGCAGCTCTGAACCTAAGTCAAAGTTAACAATTAAAATGAGTTACAATGTATATCTTCTCCAGTCATCCATATCACATTTTAATTGGTATATAGTTTTCGTATCTCAAGATTTACTTGCACTACAGCAAAATAATGGTATACTGTACAACTTTGATCCTTTATGTAAACAAGATATTACATGACAAAAGTAGAGATAAAATTTAAGCATCATGTCTTTGAGGTTGCAGTGGTAGGGAGGGAACAGACTATCATCATACGTGACACCTATTACAGGTCTCCCCTGATCACCCATCTAAAACAGCAATCTCCCTCTAATGGCCTCTTCCCAATCCCAGTAGCTTTCTATTCTCTTATTTGGCTTTATTTTCCTTCATAGCATTTTCCCAATCTGATATTATGTATTTTATTGTCTGCCTCCCAACACTAGAATGAAAATTCCCAGGAAGAGGGACTTTGTTTGCCTGCTGTATGTTCTGCACATAGAATAGTGCATGGTGCATAGCAAGTCAACAATAAACATCTATCCAGTGTTGTCAACCACCTGTCTGCAAACAGATGCTGGTCCACGTAAGAGTTAACCATCCTGATGTTGGATGAAGATTATAGAGTCCTAACTCTCTAACCTTCATATAATATCAGGGTGGTTATCTCTTTCACTGGCATATTCTGGCAGACTGGCACCAGTCCACAGCTATCAGCTGAAGAACACTGGTTTAAAAAGGCTCTTTGAATGAGTGTGGAAGCCAGGTATTAGACTTATCTCTGAGAAGCTGTAGTAGCTACCTTGTTTCATAAACTAAGATTCCATCATAAGATGCACCATTATTTTTACATACTACTAAAACAGAAAAATACTACCAATTATCCTAGGATTCCATCTACTTGAAGAGGCAGCTTGATTTCAGATGTTGACAGCTTTGGTAATGTATATCTGAGAGCTGGGCTTTATTTTCTTTACAGCATTTTTTCACCATCTGCAAGTAAGATGTTTGTCTAGCTCCCTCAGCAGGATGTGAGCTGTCAATGTATGAATCCCTGAAATAACTAATAGCCTTAGTAGCCGTTCTGAGGGCCATTTGTAAATTACAGGAAAGGAGAGGGAAGCAGTCTAAGGAGAATGGAGGATTCAGAGTCAAAAAACAATGATTTTCAGGAGAAATACTGACAACTGAGCATTTTCTTGAGATGTGTCATCATCCTCTTTTCCTTTCCAACTCTGAGCATATTTGGGAAATCTTCCTACTGAAATAAATGTCCTTTCCATTCAAAAATTCTATCAGTACTAGTCAGATGTGCCTATACATATGTTAGATAAAATTATGTATTTCTACCACTGAATACTTTCAATGTTTTCAACTCTTTTCCCTTGTTGGCAAGAGATTTTGAACCTATAAAACATCACTTTCACTTGATAATAATCAATTGTGAAAACACAGGGGGCCATTTCTTACCTGCTGTTTATTGCCTTTTCTTGTTAACATGACAAATGGCATTGTGTCTGCAGACTCTGCCTCTCCTTCCCCACTACCAAGCGGGGGTCCTTTCCTCAGCTGGCTTTTGAGATGCAAGGGAATAGCAACATCAAGTTGGTGCACTTTAACAGATTCGCCACTTCGTTGCTTAAAGACAGAAATGAAAAAATATAAAAACTCCAGGGTACACAGGGATGGAGATGTGTGTGTCTATATATATATATATATATATATAGACACACACATATATACTGCAAACAATTACTTCAGTATTATATTTCTTAAAACACAATTATTAGAACCTGAGTAATCTTTGTGAAATGAAAATTAAAGCATTGCCTTCCCGGGCCCCCAAACCTTTACATCTGGCTTAGAAGAACTGTGACTTGGGTCCTGGTTATCACTCCAATCTCTCCAAGCTCAAACATACAATGTAGTAGGTTTTACAAAATTTCTCTGGTCCTTGGATGGACTGTGCCCTTTCATTCATATTAACAGCATACATCTTCCTTCATACTTCCTTTTTTTTTTTTTTTTGGCAGAGACAGAGAGAGTCAGAAAGAGGGACAGGTAGGGACAAACAGACAGGAAGGGAGAGGGATGAGAAACATCAATTCTTCGTAGCGGCTCCTTAGTTGTTCATTGATTGATTTCTCATATGTGCCTTGATCAGGGGGCTACAGCAGACCGAGTGATCCCTTGCTCGAGCCAGTGACCCTGGGCTCAAGCTGGTGAGCCTTGCTCAAACCAGATGAGTGCGCACTCAAGCTGGCAACCTCGGGGTCTCGAACCTGGGTCCTTCCACATCCCAGTCCAACACTCTATCCACTGCATCACCGCCTGGTCAGGCCCTTCATTCTTCTTATATGTCGTAATTACCTGCTTATCTGTGAGAATTTCCCTACCCTTTTCCCTAGTGTTCTATAGCAATGTCTTATACTTTAACATTCAAAAGTAAATGGAATCCATTAATGCTCAGATTAACTTCTTGTTTGTTAACATCAATTATTTTTAACATTTACATTAGGTGTATCAATCAATTTATTTAAACAAACCTTCACTGAAGACTTATTGTGTTAGGCTTGAAGATATTAGTATTAAAAAAAAAACCAGTCTCTACTGAGTTACTATCAAAGAACTCATAAACTTGTTAATCAAGAGAGAAAGAAATGAATTAAATATGATTCACCTAAGTCAGTGTTTTTCAACCAGTGTGCCATGAGACATGGTCAGGTGTGCCGTGGGGAAATTAAACATGGGTCCCCAAACTACGGCCCGCCGCCAGCTGCCTCCATCTGAACATAAACATTCCCCTCACAATCCCTCCAGCTATCAGCTATCAGCTATCAGCAACAGGAAGAGTGGAGGCACAGGGAACGCTAACTGACCAATCACCTTCTAGGATTCATCCCGACCACTAGCGATGAACCAATAGTAGGCCGCCTCTCATCCACATCCAGGAAGGTCCCCGCTCGGGCTGCCGCGCACTTGTCATTGTGTGGCCGCAGCGAGTAGTTGAAGCTGCTACTCCTCCCTATGGTCCCGATTTCTAATCCTGGTCAGGACTGGAGGTAAATGTTGCCACCACTAGATGAAGCCTCAGCCTCAGCTGGTTATGTCTATCCTGATGGTGTATATAGATATTTGACCTTTTTCTTTTTAAAAGAGGCCCCCACAGAGGGTGATATACAATGCATCACAATGTTGTCTAACTTTAAAGCTAAAGTTTGCTGATCTTCCTTTGGACAGTGTTTGGTTATCTGTTGCCAAGGAGTTCCCCATTCTGGCCAACAAAGCTATTTTGACATTGCTCCCGTTTTCAACCACATACCTATGTGAGCTGAGCTTCTCAAGCTTGACTGCGATTAAAACTAAAAACAGAGAGAGACTGAGAACTGTTGAGGAAGAGCTTCGTGTGTGTCTTTCTACCACTCCTGCCAGGATATCCCTTTTGTGTTCATCGAAAGAGGCCCAGGTTTCACACTAAGTGAGTATAAATACATTTAGAAACTATATTATTAACTATATGTATAATATGTACTGTGTTAGAGTGTCATTTTGGTAGGTGGTGTGCCCCAGGATTTTGTAAATGTAAAAAATGTGCCGCGGCTCAAAAAAGGTTGAAAATCACTGACCTAAGTTATATAAGCTGCGTGGGAGACAAGAGTAAAGGATATGAAACAGCAGAGTACATTTAGGAAACTGCAAATTCTCTGTCTGATGAATGGAACAAAAATGAGGAAAGAGCTAAACATGAGTCTTCAAAGCTAAGCATGTCACGCTGAGAAGGCCGAGAAGGTTTTCAATGGTTTTACTCAAGTTTACCATGGGCCCCCAAACTTTTTACACAGGGGGCCAGTTCACTGTCCCTCAGACTGTTGGAGGGCCGCCACATACAGTGCTCCTCTCACTGACCACCAATGAAAGAGGTGCCCCTTCCGGAAGTGCGTGTGGGGGGGGGGCGGATAAATGGCCTCAGGGGGCTGCATGCGCCCCACCAGCCGTAGTTTGGGGATGCCTGGTTTAAACAGTCTTTTAATGTATGCCCCATATAGACTTGCAAACCAAGCAAAATGGTCATAAAGATGTAAGGCTTTATTGTTTTTGATTTCTAAGTTCCAATTTTTTAGAAGTTCTCCCAGGTTAAGATTTTTAAGACTTATAAAAACTTTTTATTTAAAATTTGAAAGGACTGTGTTAGAGGAATCTTGATTTGTAAATTATCTATAAATTATAGATAAAACTAGGGCTTTCTTAGGTTTCAACTCTTTCTCCACACTTTATTCATGGGTGATTCACATAATGTCTTGGCTATACATACATACTCTCTCTCTCTCAACAACCACTCCATTTATGTTTCTCTTCTGATCTCCAGACATCTCCATTTAGACACCCCACAGCCTTCTCAAACTGATCATGAACAAGTGGAACGTGTGCTCATTCTGCCTGTTTCTGTCAGAGACTAGCCAGCGGCGCAAGCTAAAAAACTGAGGGCTGTCCTAGACTCCTTGTTCCCCACATCACTATCCATATCAAACACCAAATAAATCCAGTTCATTCTTAATAGCTTTCAAATCCAGACTTCTCTCCAGGTGCCCTGTCACTATCCTAGACAGGTGACTATCGTGTTTTACCTGGGGTTACTAAAACAGCCTTCTATCAGGTCTCCCTGATTAGTATCTCTGCTTTTAGTCTAAGTCTGAGCCACCTCCATACAGGACCAGGCTACTTCAAAGGAATCCAATCCAGTTCTCCCTTCTCATGCTGTGCCATCCTTTCACATACTACGTCCTATTAATACTGGCCTTCTTTTTTTTTCTGAAACATTACAAGTTCTTTTCTGCCTCAGGAAGTTTGACAGATTGTTCTCACATTTCACCTAGATGACTCAAGTTTACCTATCTTGTCTAAAAGTCATGATCTCAGGAGGCTTTCCCTGACTGTCTTATCTAAAGAGGGCCCTTCCCTTCCTCTCTATCAAAGCACTATGCTCTTTTAGTTCTTTAGCATTTGTCACAATTTTAGAGTATGTATTTGTTTAGTCATTAAATGTGTACCTTCCCCATAAAACTACATTCTCTGACAGTAAAAAGCAGGTCTGTTTTTATTTACTACTTTATAGTTAATCTGTTGGCAGTGTTAGGCACACAGTAGGTACTCAATAAATACTTGCTAGACAAATGGATGACTAAGTTAAGTGGCTACTGATTCATATAAGATAGGAAATCTCTTCAAAGGGATTACAGATCATACTGATTGTACAGTTATTTGATTTGTGCTCCTAAATGACATGAATATATAATTTAGTTCATAAATTAAGAGCTTCTGAGGTATATAAAGAAATTATTACATATGTAGGAAGCAGCAAATTGGCCTAATATACCTGTAATAATAATTTGTACATTGTCACAGCTTTCAGCCTTAGTAAAACCCATTATTCTCCTCTAAAGGATTACTCTCCACCAGCATTTAACACTCCAATATTTTCCACCTTAGTAATAATCCTCCTCTTCTAACTCTGACCTTCTCTACCTCCCCATTTTTCTTCTGTTCCTAGTAAAACTCCTCAAGAATCAGCTATATCTGCATCCAACAGTTTCACCTCGCCCCACCCCAGGGAATTTTCATCCCACCATTCCAACAAAGCATTCTTTTCAAGTCACCAAAGTGTTTAACAACAGCTATTACCATAGGGTTAAAGCCCTGGTCAGCATTCCGTGGCTCACGAGCCACATGCAGCTCTTTGGCCCCTTGAGTGTGGCTCTTCCACAAAATACCAGGTGCGGGCGCTACCTCGATAAGGAATGTTCCTACCTATATAGTTTAAGTTTAAAAAATTTGGCTCTCAACAGAAATTTCAATCGTTGTACTGTAGATATTTGGCTCTGGTGACTAATGAGTTTGCCGACCACTGGGCTAAAGTAAACAATCTATGATATTATACCTCTAACTACAGAAAAACATAATTATTCTAAATTACTGAAATGATAGGGCTTTTCATAAAATCTAATATATCAATGCTATGAATACATTAAATAGCATTTCTTTAAACATCAAAATAATATCCCTAATATTCAAATTATAAATCAAACTTAGGAATCTACAAAATTAAATTTCCCCAAATATCTATCTTCTGGAAAGTGCAACTCTGAACAAACTGCAAATAAAAGGTCTTAGAAATAGAGATAATTCAGAAAGAAGAGGTAAGTTGGTACAATGAAATTAGTGTATTCTAAGACTTGTATTTACTACATTTCTCCTCACTCTATCTTATAGATACAAACCAGGACATGAAATCCAAGTACTGGCAACTGCAAACTGCGTACATTAGGAAAAATGTTGCAGAGGCAAATGTTGAGATCACAGAAACCCTATTAACCAGAACTGAATGTGCTGCAATGTTCTGTATTGAGAAGATAGGTTGGGCTAGGGCGATGTTTCATACCTGAAGATTCTCTAGCATCATTTTATCCAGAGCTTGAATGAAGTCCTCATCTTCTACACAGGGTACATGCTTAAGTCCACCTCCTTTGATCATTACCTCCTTATTAAAACAAAACAAAAACAAGAAATCAGACCAGAAATTTTAACTGTAATGTTTTGTATGACAGAATCTTTTATATTGATAACTTGTTCCACATACTCAAGGAATGAGTAAAATATATAACATTATTAAAAGTTAAAAGAGCATGTTAAAGAAAAGTACTTAGATAGGAAAACAAACTGAAAATAAATTTCTAAAGAAATATTTTTCAATAATCACAAGAAATAAAATTTCAGTGACAAAGGTTTTTTTACTGCCTAAAGTTTATTTAGTGAAATACTATGAAAATGTTACACAATTTTTTTTTAATTTTATTTTTTTAATGGGGTGACATCAAAGTGAGAGGAGAGGAGGCAGAAACAGAATCCCTCATGAGCCCTGACTGGGATCCACCTGGCAAGCCCACTAGGGGGCGATGCTCTGCGCATCTAGGGCCCTTGCTCCATGCAACTGGAGCCATTTCTTAGTGCCTAAGGCGGAGGCCATAGAGCTATCCTCAGTGCCCAGGGCCAACTCACTCTAATCAAACCTTGGCTGTAGGAGGGGAGAAGAGAGAGAGAGAGAGCGCAGAGAAAAAAGTAAGAGGGGGAGGGGTCGAGAAGCAGATGGGCCCTTCGCCTGTGTGTCCTGACCAGGAATCAAACCTGGAACATCCACACACTGGGCCGATGCTCTACCACTGAGCCAACCAGCCAGGGCTAGCATAATTTTTTCTAAGTGAGAGGAGGGAAGATAGACTCCCTCATGAGCCCCAACCAGGATCTACCCATCAATACCTATCTGGGGCCGATGCTCAAATCAGCTGAGCTATCCTCAGTGCCCAGGACTGATGCTCAAACCGACTGAGCCACTGGCTGTGAGAGGGGAAGAGGGAAAGAAGGGGAAAAGGAAAGGGAAGAGAAGCAGATGGTCACTTCTCCTGTATGCCCTGAACGGAGATTGAACCCGGGGTGTTCACACACTGGGCCAACACTTTCCACTGAGTCCACCAGTCAGGGCCAAATGTTACACAATTTTAAGAAACGAATTTCAGCCATACGTACAGTGTTTTCTTCATCAGTTTCATTCTCCTTATTTGAATCTGTAAGGTAATCTGTATTCTCTTCCTCTTCTTCCTCTCCTTCATCCTCATCATTATCAGAACCCTCCTGAAATTATTTAATATTAAGAAAAGATTAAAACATTTTTATTACATTTACATGCCTTAAAAAGATTTTAAAACATCTGTGTAATTGTTTAATACTCTCAATGGTAGGGCAAAGTCAGCTGACAACAGCTACTACATACCCAGTAGCTGAAACTCCATTTCACTATCTTACACTGATCTAATAATACAAAGATCCTTTGTAGAATCTCTTCCTTGAATTACACAAGGATTGCATTTCCTAACCTCTTGAATTTTCTCCTCCCTAACTAAAGAGGCTGAATTTGTCATAACTGGTTTTTGATATCCACCCAACTGTGCAAAGATAAGCAATAAATAGTTCAATTTTAACATTACCAGTTGAAAGCAGTGACTCAATTTTATAAAGTACTACATTGTATAAAAGTACCTCAGTTTGGAAGGTGCTCTCACGTACTTCATTTGTGTTTTATGCAATTCTGAAGAAGGAAGGATAAACTTTACTGCTCCCATTTTTTTTAAGCGAGGGTGGGAAGGGAGATATCTACTCATAGTTGTGTAACTTTAGTTGTTCACTGATTATTTCTCACACATGCCTTGATTAGGGGGCTCACCTGAGCCAGTGACCCCAGGTTCATGTCGATAATACCACACTCAGGCTAGTGAGTCTGTGGTCATGTGAGATAAGCCCATGATCAAGCCAGTGCCCTTGCAGTTCTGAACCAGGGACCTCAGCATCCCAAGTCCATGCTCTATCCACTGCACCACCACTAGTCAGGCATTGTCCCCATTTCTATACATGAAAAAACTAAGACTCAGGAAAGTTAAAATAATACTTTTAAATTATCACACTCTCCTAAATGCTTTAAGCATCCAAGAAACAAACAAAAAAAATACACACCTTAATATTAAGCTTTTTTCTTTTTTTAGCGAGAGCAAGACAGAGAGGGACAGACAGCCAGGAAGGGAAAGAGATGAGAAGCATCAACTCATAGTTGTGGCTCCTTAGTTGTTCACTAATTGCTCTCTCATATGTGACTTGACCCGGGGGCTCCAGTTGAGCCAGTAACCGCTCGCTTTAGCCAGTGACCTTGGGCTCAAGCCAGCGACCTTGGGCTTCAAGCCAGCGGCTTTTAGGCTCAAAACCAGCGATCATGGGGTCATGTCTATAATCCCACACTCAAGCTAGCACCCCCATGCTCAAGCTGGCACCCCACACTCAAGCTGGTGAGCCCATGCTCAGGCTGGTGACCTCAGGGTTTTAAACCTGAGTCCTGCCCTGGCCGGTTGGCTCAGCGGTAGAGCGTCGGCCTGGCGTGCGGAGGACCCGGGTTTGATTCCCGGCCAGGGCACACGGGAGAGGCGCCCATTTGCTTCTCCACCCCTCCGCCGCGCTTTCCTCTCTGTCTCTCTCTTCCCCTCCTGCAGCCAGGGCTCCATAGGAGCAAAGATGGCCCGGGCGCTGGGCATGGCTCTGTGGCCTCTGCCTCAGGCGCTAGAGTGGCTCTGGTCGCAACATGGCGACGCCCAGGATGGGCAGAGCGTCGCCCCTGGTGGGCGTGCCGGGTGGATCCCGGTCGGGCGCATGCAGGAGTCTGTCTGACTATCTCTCCCTGTTTCCAGCTTCAGAAAAATGGAAAAATAAATAAAAATAAATAAATAAATAAACCTGAGTCCTCAGTGTCCTGGGCTGATGTTCTACTCACTGCGCCACTGCCTGGTCAGGCTACTTTTTAGTTTTTAACTTTTAATTTAAATATATATATAAATAGACACAGAATAGTTTCATGAGCCTTAGTTACTTATTTCACAACTGAACAACTATTGGCTCATAGTCAGTTTATAGTTTCTTCTAAATCCCTAATTTATTCAACAGTCAACCTCAAGATCATGAAGCAAATCTCAGACATTCTATTATTTCAGTTGGAACTTTTAAAATTTATTCAGGTTTAAAAGATAAAAGGAAAAAAAATTAAAACTATTAGTTTAAACCATATGAAAATGATATTTTGATAAGTCTGAAATAGTAGAAAAGCAATTTCATATGGTTTAGCCTAACAGAATTGTAAAAACAACAGGGTATGTTATCATGGTGCATGATAATTTTCAGATTTCATATACCATTGTATCTGAGAAAAATAAAGTTCATTACATCAGTTAATTCTGTTTTCATAAAACACGCAGGTTAAAAGTCCATATTCAAAAGTGAGATTAAGATACACAGGAGATCAATTTTTTCCTTCAAATTGCTTATTAAATATAAATCCTAACCATAATACTGGATACATGTCACTATACATATGTCCACAGACAATACAGCGCTGAAAGCAAACTCGAACATAAACCATGGAATTTGGCGGATGATGATGTGTCACTGCAGGTTCATCAATGTACCAGATGCACCGCTCTGTACAGGATCAGAACATGGAGGCCTGTGCATGTCTGGGGGTATGGGATGCAAAAGAAATCTTTGTACCCACCCCTCAATTTTGCAACAAACCTAAAACAACTCTAAAACAGTCTTAAAAATAATAATTCTATGATCAGCATTTACTTAGAAAATATCCTTAATTAATCAAAATATTTTATAATGGACATTTAAATATTAATTACATTTACTATAATAAAACTGAAGGGTAGATTTTATTTTATAAAGAAAATCTTGGCTTACATAATCAAAATCAAAATACTCTTGTACAAATGTACCTATTTGCTATAAATAAAAGTTATCACCTCTTCTTCAGGTTCATTTACTTCACTCTCATTTCCAGATTGTTCTTCTGTTTCAGCTCCTCCTTCTTCTTCTTCTTCATCTTCTTCAAGATTTTCTCCTTCTGTCATAGAATCTTTTGAATCTTTGTCATTTACTAGGCCTTGAAATGAGAAAAAGCAGGAAAATACATTTAAAAAGATAAAAGCAAATTTTCTATATTACACCATTTCATTTAAAAGTATGTAGTAAGA
The DNA here is from genome assembly GCF_036850995.1 of Saccopteryx leptura. Lineage (NCBI taxonomy): Eukaryota > Metazoa > Chordata > Mammalia > Chiroptera > Emballonuridae > Saccopteryx > Saccopteryx leptura. The sequence continues at coordinate 109,948,081 of NC_089507.1, read as the reverse complement.
AAATTCAACAGCCATTTTCCAAAACAAAATACTATTTTTTGAGAAACAAAAAATGAAACAGAACTTCATTTTAAATTGATAAATTTCTCAAGTCACTAGCTAAAAAGAAAAAATACATATAAACATTTTTTTCCTTTTCTTTTCATAGAGCTTCAAACTGTTTATCTCAGTCTCAAAAACAAAGGCAAAGGCAGCGCTGAAGGCGCTGTCTCAGCATGTAAGATGCACTTCAGTCCCACTTTTTAATCAAGTAGTTCAAGAATCTATAAAAACTCAAAGATGTAAAATTATGTCATTTTAATGGAGAAGTCACATTTGGCTACAGTTTGAATATCTGCAAACTAAGACTAAGGGAAGGCAAACGATTCGGTGACACACCTAGCAGTAATAGCATTCTCCTTCTATGGGAACTGTCTGGCTTGGGTTTGCTTCCATCTCCCCACATTCATTCACATTTCACTGTCTACTCAATTCTTCCTATCATGGGAATTTCAAACTACTCTTTCTACTTTCAAAAGGCACAGAGTATGGCCTCATCTGATCTGACTCTTTCCCATGCTTTCTCCCAACCCTTCGGCTACAGTGAGGTCAGACTCTTTGTCATTAAAGCACACTACCTTGTGATCTTGCTCATCAATACTCTTCTCAACATAAAATTCATTCCTTTCCCCACTACTTGCTTCTAAAGCAATTGGAGAATTTACCATAACACTTTTACATTTAAGGTATACCATGTAGTATTTTTCAAATGATTTCACAAATGTTACATTAGATTTAGAGGACCCTTAAAGACAAAGAATTTGTTTCATACATATATTCAAAATTTAGCAGAGGCCATATATTGCTAAATACACAGTAGGTATTTAATAAATAGTTGTTTATCACAGTATCTTGAACAATTAGAGCAGAAAGCTTTACTAGTGATGTGATTTTACTCTTCCACTTTATGAAAAATACTGAAGCCCAGTTTGAATAATACAGCCAATTAAAGTAAAAAATTACTCCAGTGCTCTAAGTCTAAGCAACAAATTAAAAACTGACAAAAATATGGAAGTACAGAGTGATTAAAGTAGGTACATTCAAGTCTGGAATAAAAAAAAATTGAGAAGATGGATGAAGCTCAGAAGGATCCATACTAAATGGAAAACAATACTGAGAAAAAAGTTGGTGTCTCAGATTTATATTCCATTAACTTAAATATTTTCTACCTATTATTTATTAGTTTTTATAGATACAAACAGATTTTATATCTACAAATTTTACTTATAGGGACTTGAAGAAACAAATATTGAACAGTTATTTAAGTTACCAAAAGCAAAAAAAATGAAAGTCAGGATCATATAAACCTAAGCATTTCAGGAAAAATGTCAGTGGTGATAAATTCATGACATGAGATACTATCAAATGCTTGTTATATCCACTTAAAATATGCATCATGGGGAGAACTATATATATCGTGTAAGTAGCTTTGTTTGGATAGCCATACTTCTAATTTTTAAGGAAAATACTATTTCTAACATACTTTTATTTATATTGCAAGTTAGTTTCAAAAACAATTTATAAACATTATAGTTTGCATTTGCTAAATTACTTAACTATCCAGTGACCGACCCATAAATCTCTGTCAATCTAAAATAATGCAGATAAAAATATATAGACATAAAAAAAGAGATGACAAAATGTAAACTCTACACCAGTAGTCGGCAAATTCATTAGTCAACAGAGCCAAATATCAACAGTACAATGATTGAAATTTCTTTTGAGAGCCAAATTTTTTAAATTTAAACTATATAGGTAGGTACATTCCATATCGAGTAGTGCCCACACGTGGTATTTTGTGGAAGATTCACACTCAAGGGGCGAAGAGCCGCAGTTTGCCAACCAGGGCTCTAGACAGTAAATTATTTAAAGGTGTCAGAATTAAGTGTACTCGGGACAGAAATCAAACATTGCTATCTTAATTTTGAACTGCTTGGTGCCACAGTTGTCCTACTCATAACAGAGATGGTAATAATTATAATACTTTCATATTGTGTTTTAATTTATATTTCTCTGTCTACTAGACACATTGAGCATTTTCCCCATATACTTAACATGTCAGAAAGAACAGTCTTTGAATTCTGGCTGCTTAACCTAGTGTTTTGTTTTGAGCTTTACTCATCTGTCAAATACCAGTAGTATTACCTTTCTCTACCCTTCTGGCAAATAGTTCTCAATAAAAACATCAACTCTTCCCTATCCTACCTTATTTGATTATATCATATTAATTTTTCTATTGGGGTGTTCTATTTTATTATCAATTTTCCTGTGCCCTTTATGTAAGCACTAATACCCTGACAAGAAAACTATTTTCATATTAATTTTTAGGTGAGAGGAAGGGGAGATATAGAGACAGACTCCTGCATGTGTCCCAACTGGGATCAACTCAGTGATCCTGTCTGGGGCCAATGCTCAAATCACCCAAGCTTTTGTCAATGCCCAGGGCCAATGCTTGAAACAACTGAGCCACTGGCTGCAGGAGGAGAAGAGAGAGAAAGAAGAACGGGAAAAGCAGATGGTCGCTTCTCTTGTGTGCCCTGAGAATTGAACCAGGCTAACACAATATCCACTGAGCCAACTGGCCAGGGCAAATGTTTTATTAAGTTTTAAACACCCAAATCTGTCTAGATATGTGCTTTCTTCTATCATTTTAAAATTTAGAAAAATTAACACCTCTGCAGGTCTATTTTTAACTTTTAAAAAGTAAATATTTAACTCTTTAATCCACCTAGAGTTTGACAATGTAAGATGTAGTTCTCTATCAATTTTTGTTCTAAATGCTCACCTATTGCCCTTATCCTATCTATAACATTTCTAGTTTATCATGCACTAAATTTTTTTTTTAAGCCATTGACTCACGCACTTTATTTTTTTCCAATTGATTTAAGAAAGAGAAAAGCATTAACTCCTTGTTCCACTTAGTTGTTCCATTTAGTTGTGCACTCACTGCTTCTCGTATGTACCCTGTCTGGGGATCCAATCTGTGACCTGGGCACACTGGAACGACGCTCTATCCACTAGGCACCTGACCAGGGCTACACTAAAGTGTTTTGTATTTAACTGGGGCAAGTTTGGGCCTTTTATTCTATGCTACTGATTTTATTTCTAATTTATGAAATATACTCTCGGTTTTTAATATAATTTATTTTTGTCTTATTTATTTTTTTGTGTGATGGAGACAGAGAAAGAGAGAGGGACAGACAGGAACAGACAGACAGACAGTAAGGGAGAGAGAAGCATCAATTCTTCATTGCGGCAACTTAATTGTTCACTGACTGCTTTCTCTTATGTGCCTTGACTGGGAAGCTACAGCAGAGTGGAGTGACCTCCTTGCTCAAGCCAGTGACCTTGGGCTTCAAGCCAGCAACCCCAGGCTCAAGCTGATGAGCCTGCACTCAAGCCAGATGACCCCGTACTCAAGCCAGAGACCTCAGGGTTTCGAACTTGGGTCCTCTTTGTCCCAGTCCAATGCTCTATCCACTGTACCACTGCCTGGTCAGGCTGTCATCTTTTCTTTTCCACTTTTATTTCCTTCTTTTCTGTCCCTTTTATAATACTATTTAGAACTTCCAAACCACAATTAAATAATAATACTTATCACCATTTTAATTTTGTTTTTAAATTTAAAGAGAATGTCCTTGGGTGTAATTCTATGTATACTAAAAAAATTAAAATGCACACAAAAGTAACACAAGAATGTGATTTAGAGTGGTGCAATATTGGAAATAATCTAAGTGTCAAACAACAAAATTAAGTATTATCTAGGGAAAAATCCAGTTATAAAACTGTGAAAACATGTGAAAAAAATTTAATAGAAAAAATATATCAAAACGTTAACAAATAATTATTCTTAAATATGGAATATTAATGATTTTTGTCTTCTTGGTATTTTTTTGAAACTTCTGCCACACATATCTGCTACTTTTAATATTAATAAAAATGATTTTAAACATAATTACAAGGAAAGTGTTTAGTGTTTTCTCATTAACTATTATGCTAGCATTGGGTTGCTATAAAACTGAGATAATGAATTTGCTATGTGCTTGAACACAAAATTCTATCAAAGGCTCTTGATACTATATTATCTCCTGAGTTTAATCAACAGGAAACAAACTTAATATAACTGATAATATAAGCAGATCTCCCTGATGTTAGACTCTAAAGCAGGATGAAAATGGGACAACTTCATAGCATAATGAGTCTAAGTTGGCAGCATCTTAATTTCATTTGCACATGGTGACCAATTTTTCCCTTTCCATATTCTAAATAAGGACAGACTCCTTAAGACAGGCAGCCTGAAGTACTTTAACCCTATAGTCTATAAAGAATAAAACACACTGCTCTCTTTATTACTTACTTTTATTGATTTTAAAGAGAGGAAGGGAGAGAGTGAGAGAGACAGGAACATCAATCTGTTTCTGTATGTGCCTTGACCAGGGATCAAACCAGCAATCTCTGTACTTCAGGACGATGCTCTAACCAACGGAGCTATCCAGCCAGGACCACAGTGCTCCCTTTACTGCTAACAAACTGGATGTCAAACTAGTACTATACAGAGTGTCATTCATAAAGGTCTTTGAGAAACAACACTCAGACTCAATTGTTTCAAAGCATATAAAGTACCTAAGTGAAATGAGTAAGTAGATAAGCACTTTGTTTAAAATGATCATTTTATACAGGAAAAGATAGATATGCCTTTATGGACTGAGTAGTAAGAAAAATTAATAGTTGCATAATCATCAGCACCTTTGAAATTAATGCTCAAATAGATAATAGCAATCATATTCTCCAAAAGAGAATTTACCTTTGGAGAAAGAAATAATACTAATATGCTGGATGTAATATGAAAAAAGTAGTTTTAGAGGAAAAGAAATCACCACAAAAAGTAGTTCTTCAGATATGCAATATAATAAATTTATGCAATTAGCATAACTAGTGAAGATTTCTTACCTTCACTAGTTATGCTAATGACAGACTTAGGGCTCCCAAGTGCTAGCAGGATTACTAGCTTAATGGCTGGAAAACATAGATCACTTTGAAATAACTAAAATGAAACATGGTAGCAACTATTTGCAAGTAAACCAGATTACCAAGGTTACACATTGTTTCATTTATTTTTACTGACACAGTACCCTTGGGAGAGCTATCAAGAGCTACCTCTTCTTCCACAACAATCTCAGGACACTAAGCACATAAACAGACCAGTCAGCACACTTCTCATATTTTCTCTAGTCCTTAGAAATCGAGCCAACTCTCCCAGTAAATAAGGTCATATCCTGTAGAACTGCTTCAAATTTCTAATAGGTACTCCCCTTCTATAGTTTCTAGTCTACATTGTTTTAGGAAATGCTTGTTGAAATTATATACTATGTTATAAGAGTTGCTCTAATTAAAAGTAAATTTTGTATTAGCAACGAAAAATTCTAAAATTAAGACAGACCAATAGGATTGTGTTTTTCCATCACTGTCACTGTCTTCAAGTCTTACATGACTATTTACCTCCACTTTGGGATTCAATAAAATCAAAAAGTATGTCTCCAGGTATTACTTAATACTACTATATTATGTAACACTCTATCAAAATGGAAAGTACACAAAAGTAAACTCTGATAACATTACAAAGTAAAATTCTAAAAACAATCTGCCAGATAGCACCTTCATTTTCTCTCTATAATTAATTGCTTACCTAGTTTTATTAAGAATTCTTGTTCCAAGTCGTGTACCTGCCTGATGGATTCTTCCAGAGAATTACAGAGTTTGAGCTTTGGTCTTAGCAGTTCTAGTGTGTCACTGATCATGTAATCTATGTCAATAGGAAATGGATGATCTTTTGTCCAAACCTCCAAACTTTTCTTCCACCAAACATAACGCTGATAACAAATAAAAAATAAATTTAGCTATAAGATATTAATAACAAAAATATTTTAAAATAATCTGTATGTGATATCACTTAGTTATAATAACTAAGTTAAAAAGTTGTACAAAACAGCTACCATTTTTATTAATGGTCAACAGCAATAATCCTAATTCCAATTATTTCCCTCTGTCTACAGTTTCTAAGCCATTTGGTGACTTGAATCTAAACATTATTTTATTATAATTGTCATAATCTTGTTAAAAGAACAAATTATAAATAAAATACCAAATGAATTTCCAGGTAGTAAAACAAGTCTGAAAACCCACTCCCAAACAGGGTTTAAATATTAAATTTTACAAAAACAACTAGATCCTCAAAGCCATAGTTTTGATAAATGCTCATTATTTTCCCAATGCTACCTACTCTGATTTTTAAAAAGGTCAATTAAAATATCTGAAGTTATGGTTTTTTAACATATAAAAGTCATTAATCAACAATCATTTACTGAACACCTGTTGTGTATATGGCACTGTTAGAGATTTTCCCTCTCTTCTCTTATCCTCTTAACATTAACTAAAGAGCACAAGCCAAGAATTTACTTGTATATAAACAGGTATTCCTCTGGATGCTTCACTCTTCTTCCCCAGTTTGTTCAAGGTCCCTTGCTACTCAAAAGTGTGGACCTCAACTGGGAGCTTGTTAGAAATGCAGACTCTTAGTCCCCCATCCTAGACCAACAGAATCATAATTTGCAATTTCACACTATCCCCAGGTGATGTGTATGTACATTAAAGTTTAGAAGCACTGCTATGGTTCTTTCTACCTGGCCTTCCAATACATAACTGTTTGCTATGTGTTCTGGGCAGAACACACTGATCTCATCCACAGGCCTCACTTCTTACTCCTATTCTCCTAGGTTTATTACCTTTCCCCCAGGTTTATTATCCCTGCTGCACATTTCTGCCTGTTAATCAGTGTGGAAAATGCTTTTGCCTCTTTCTGCTCTTGGGAAGTTTGGGATAGCTTCCTTTTTCTCCACTTAGGATGTCAGATTGAATGCTAATAAGGATTCTCTTCTCAGAGAGATTCTACTTTAGGATGCTGATAATGATGGCTAACAAACTTTGCAGCAAAACTCTGGTTTTCAGTACAGGCAGTCTCCAACCTACGACAGTCCTTAGAGACAACAGGAAATCTGATTTTCAATGTGCAATCCTCCTCCCTATGGTAGGAGAAAGTTAACAAACTGCTCTTCGCAAAGAGTATTTACCTCCACTTAACACCAGCCACTATGTGGATGCATTTTTGATGCCTCCAGTTACAAATTTATTTTCATCACTGGATGAATAAAAACAACACTAACACTAGTGATCACATAGAACTGAATGGTACCATTGGTACTTTATTTCAGTAACATCTGGACAATTCAATTGTGAGCTGTTCCTCCTCATCAGTATTTACAGTATTTTACAGGAAATAGTGATTGGGTTCCGAACAACCAATCTACAAAGTTAACTTTTGGAACACCAACTTTATACAAGTTGTAGAAATGTCTCTGTATTTGTAGATGATTTATTGTATTGATTTGAGAGAGAGAGAGAGAGAGAAGGAGAGAGAAAGGGAGACAGAGAGACAGGAACATTGATCTGCTCCTATATGGGCCCCGACCAGGAATGGAACCGGCAAGCTCTGCACTTTGGGACAATGCTCAAGCTATCTGGCGAGGACTTGTATCTGAATTTCATTTATACTATACTTATCCTAAATCAGAAGCCTACATAAATAACTAAAATTAAGATATGGAAAGCACAACCCAAGAGTTTACCAATGAATGAACAAATATTTCTTCCTGTGTTAAAAATAACATATTTTCTCCAGTGTTTTACTTTAAAGAAAGATCGTTTAGAAACCAAGAATTTTAGATGTAAAACCAGAAGACAGATAAGTGAGAATGTATATGTAAAAATCACAAGTAATTTAATTCATATTACTGTACTAAATTCATAAATTACTATACCAAATACTATAATTAATAAATTACTATACCAAATTCATAAAGTATACCAAAATAATTCCTAAAATTAACAATCAACCATAAAAGTTACAAGGCAAAAAAAAAAAAAGTTACAAGGCAATCAGAATGTTTACATGCTAAAATTCATCAAAATTTTAAATTCTCTATAGCATCCATGCAGGAAGAATAAATCAAATCTAGTCTAATTATGAACATATGTTCATATGATATATGAATGCTAATGTATCTGCTTGGATACTTTTTTAACAGAAGCAATTTATTAAATGATGCCAGTCTGCATTTTTCAACTTATATACCTGAAAATATACAAGGAAGCAATCAAGTTTTCGTTTACTGGAACCTCTGTCAAAGTACTGGCCACAGGTATCCAAAATAGTGCACACTAGCCTAATTCTGAAAAGGTGCTCAGGAGGATCCAGTGAACTTGGAGAGCCATCAGAATTAACACCAAATGAAGTAAAAGAATAAAGAGTTCTAAAAATAACAGCTGATTCCACCATTCGGTAATTATAAAGTTCCCCTAAGAACTTCGCACTGCTGATACGTCTCTGATTAAATTTAGGTTGATTAACCTAAAAGAAAAACAAAAAGAGATTTGCATTAAAGAATAATAATGAGTTAAAAAGTGGTGAAATTCCCCCGTCACTGACAATATCAATTACTAAAAGAACACTGAATAGAGAAAAAATAATGGGTTCTTTTCCTTCTTTTCTAATAAGGTGGTCACTTGTATACTTTTTCTCCTTCTAGAAAATGGCTATCTATAAAATGTTTTAATTAAAAATAACAAATATTAAATTTAGTATTAAGCTATCATTAAATGAATTGACAGTCCATAAAACAAGATGCAATTCACCCTACATAACCTATTTTCTCTATAATCCATGAATTAAGAAAACAATAAGCCCACAGAAAGGGATCTGCTTAGAGTCTTATTAAATGATTACCAATTTTCCTAATTAATAAATTTATAATCCTATAACATGAGTCCCAATAGTAACCCAGAAATAATAAAAATGTACTATCTCCTTCCAAAATAAGCTTAACTGGACTTGAGACAGAGGTAAAATAAACCCCAGTATTAGCTTGAGAGAAGCCTAGGAAATCTAGTACCTTAGGGTTTAGTAAGAAACCACTGATTCTAAAGAAGTAATAGTAAACAAAACCATATGGGGAGGAAAGGAAGGTCTTCAAATTATTATTTTTTAATAAAAGGATTTAAAAGTTGTTTAAATTCCCCCAAAACTCCAATTTGACAACTTTAAAGAGGGTCCTTGTTACCTCCATTCCTAATCGAATATCTTCTAACACTCCATCTACAACATGGATTCCAACATCCTCTTGGTAGAGCACTAGTCCTGCTAAAAGGTTGGCCACACAGTGAATACTATTATATTTCACATTCCAGATGTTTATCATACAACAAATAACATAGTCTTTCACTTCTTGGTCCTGCCAGGGCAACTTTCGCATCTGTCTCAAAACCTTCACAAGAAGAATTTTAAGTTAGTAAGTCAAGCACATAATAGTAGTCCAATATACCCAATAATATAAAAATTTTATTATGATCATGCAGATAAAGAACTTTTGAAATAGGAAATACTTTAGAGATCTTCTATCGGTTTTTGTACTTTATAAATTAAACATGAAAATTTTCTAATTATTGGAAAAACGTATTTATATTTTTCCTACATCTTTCCATAATGCTCCCAAATTTCCTAGAGTTTCTAGGTCTTCAATCAAGCTAAGAATATACACTTATATACGAAGACCTCTGAAAAAAATATTCAACGCTTACAAAGAATGTTTTCTCCTGTGCATTACTTATGTAAATAACCTTAGACACTTCTTTTAAGAAATCAAAAATTTCCAATATATAAATAAACCCAAGGTGAACTGGTTAAAAGATCACTTACGATGGAAAACACAGCATCAAGACTGACATTACACAGTGTCTTGTTTCCCCGTGTGTAAAAGGGGGGATAATAAAAGCACTTCAGTTTGATTGAAGAATTAGACAAGTAAAAACATGTAAAGCATGTAGGAGAGTCTCTGGCACATTTTAAGTACCCCATAAAAGTTAGCTATTACTATTTCAAAAATTCTGCTAATGAGATAATCAGTACAGCTCTACCTAAAAAGTTCTCTCCATTTTTTGTATGGTGAGGGAAAAGGCTCTACTGGCAGACCGCAAAGTATTCCTTCATCTCTACACCCACAATCCATCTTTTAAGCACTAAATATGCTCTCATATGAGCTTTACTGGAAATTATAATGTCTCAACTGCATAAATAGTCTATATTTTTAAAACTTTTAGTCAATTCTAAACAGCTGTCAAAATCCTTGCTGTTTTAAACTACTATTTTTCTGACTCTCTGAAAGCTGGTTTCAATTTATACAGCCACATTATCATTCTTATTACCCTTTACACCACCCATATATTAATTACTCCATGCCTTTTATCCTCCCCATAAGTTTTCTCTGTCCAGAGTTAATTTATTATTTTCCTAAAAATAAAAAAGTTCTACACTGTATGGTTTCAACTTTTAGAATTAACCAAGAGATGTTTTGTTCAACACATCTTACTTAAAAGTGAAGTTTCTAACAAGGTAACTACAGTACCTAAGATCACAGATTTGTGGTTCTTCAGTTTTTCTGGAAAGTGACCCCTGCCAAGAATCTAAAGAAAACTACAGACCTTCTCTCCAGAAAAATACAGACAGCCCCAGAATTCAAAATTATGAAATTTCAGAAGGCCATGGGCCTCCTAAAGCCCATTCAAGGTTAAGATCTCAAGCAAAATATTTAAAGACAAATTCATTACAGAATACCAGAGACAAAGTAAGTTTCAAATATATATACACCATCAAAATTCAAGTTGGAGGAATTACCATTTTAATAAGAGTAAGAAGTTATTATCAAAACAGAAAAACAAAACATATATCCCCATATATTATGTATCATGAGAATCCATTACTTCTTAGGATAACTTGTATAAAGTCGATCATAATGGCTCCTAAACTTCACTACTGGCACTTTAATAGCTCTGCTTCAAATTCTCCATTTATAAAATGTTAATAATGTAAGATACTTGCATTCCTTATCTATACTTTGTGGGGCACTGAAGCAATTTGTAAACAAACTGATCTAGGAAAACTATTATATATGTCCCTGACTTAAAACAATTTCATGCACAGGCTAGAAGTGTACTGCTTTGAAATCTATTATCATTAGGATGAAAAAGAATTAATTTAGTTGAATATTACATAACTATTTCAAATCTCAAGTTGACCATTATTCCATGCTTCCATTAAGATTTACCTTCTCAGTGGTAACCTTAGATAGATCTTTGTACAAAAGTTTCCGGACATATTCCTGAAGAGGTGGACGTTTCTTTTTCACTGTTTTTTCAGCTGGAGGTGGGTTGCAGTAGTAATATGCATTCTCCACCATTGTGACATATCTTGCATCAAGATGCATTGCTTGTTTCTTTCTCATCATTTGTTCCTAAAATAAAAACTCTGCATTGGTCAAAATACTTTAATTTTAAGGTTCCTTTATTCCTAAAAAAACTTCTATTTGTGATAAGGTTTCAAGAGAAAGGGCTAGAAAAAAAATCACTAGGTATTTCTAAGAGTGTGCAAGCACAGTAATTATTATACCACTAATCATTTGTTTAGAACTAAGTAACTGCTTGGTCATAGGCCTTGACAATAAAACTCAGAGAATTTTGCTACAAATGTTACTCTGCCAAACTACATGACTCTAAGTACAACAAGGTTCATATATATGAGTGACTGAAATTGAAGACCAAAAATATGAATAAAGGGGTGACTCTGGCTATTCCACATACAACTGAGAAAAATTTTACTCTCAGAGCTTGTGCCATTCAATACTGTACCAGATAAATCTGACCTATCTCTAAAGCAGGGGTCAGGAACCTTTTTGGCTGAGAGAGCCATGAACGCCACATATTTTAAAATGTAATTCTGTGAGAGCCATACAATGACCTGTGAACCATGAACATGAGCGGTAGGAAATGAATGGATTGTAATACCTGGGAATGTTTTATATATATATATTTTTTGCATTTTTTTTTTCTGAAGCTGGAAACGGAGAGACAGTCAGACAGACTCCCGCATGCGCCCGACAGGGATCCACCCGGCACGCCCACCATGGGGCGAAGCTCTGCCCACCAGGGGGGCGATGCTCTGCCCATCCTGGGGGTCGCCATGTTGCGACCAGAGCCACTCTAGCGCCTGAGGCAGAGGCCACAGAGCCATCCCCAGCGCCCAGGCCATCTTTGCTCCAATGGAGCCTTGGCTGCGGGAGGGGAAGAGAGAGAGAGGAAGGCGCGATGGAGGGGTGGAGAAGCAAATGTACGCTTCTCCTGTGTGCCCTGGCCGGGAATCGAACCCGGGTCCTCCGCACGCTAGGCCGACGCTCTACCGCTGAGCCAACCGGCCAGGGCTGTTTTATATTTTTAACGTTATTATTTTTTTATTAAAGATTTGTCTGCGAGCCAGATGGAGCCATCAAAAGAGCCACATCTGACTCGCAAGCCATAGGTTCCCGACCCCTGCTCTAAAGACAAGAATACAAAAAAACCCCAAGGTCTTATATGGTGTCCAGGGGCCTCAGCATCAACTCAGAAAAGGTGACTGAAAACCATAGATCTAGTCAATCATCATCTAAGCTTTAACCTTTCTCAAGCTGACATTTGGATGAGGTAATTCTTTGCTGTGGGAGAATGAGGGCTTTCTTGTGCATTTTACGATGTTTTATGTTAACTTTGACCTCTACCCACTAGATACCAGCTGAGAATCACTGCCTAGCTGAAGATCTTCAAATAGCACTCCTAATTCTTAAAACAGCATCATACTAAACATTAAGATTACTGAATTTATTTAGTCATTCAACAAACATTTTACTTGGCACTTACTATGTGCTAAGCATTATTCCAGGTGCTGGAACTCACTAGTGAATAAGAAAGACATGATTCCTACGTAACAGTCTGACATAGGAAGACAAAATAAACAAGTCAACAAATAAACCAGCAATCTTTTAAATCAGTGGTAATCAACCTGGTCCCTACCGCCCACTAGTGGGCATTCCAGATGGGTGGTAGCGGAGCAACCAAAGTGTAAATAAAAAGATAGATTTAACTATAGTAAGTTGTTTTATAAAGATTTATTCTGCCAAACTTAGCAAATATCTGACATAAAGTACTTGGTAAGTAATTATTATTATATGCTTTAACTTGCTGTAACTCTGCTTTATAAATTTTATAAAGTAAAGTTACTTCCCTACTTTATAAATCACCATTACTGTGGAACCGGTGGGTGGTTAGAAAATTTTACTACTAACAGAGATACAAAAGTGGGTGGTAGGTATAAAAAGGTTGACTACCACGGTTTTAAATAATAATTGTGATCAGTGGTATAAAGGAAAATAATAAGGCACTAAGAGAGAGAGTCACGAGGACCCTACTTTAGGTAGGGTGGATAAGGGATAGCCTCCTAAGAAAGTGATATCTAAGTTATGATCAGAAAGACAAGGAAAGATTGACAAAAGCCCTGGGGAGAGCATTCACTGCAGAAGAGCAGAGGCTTGAGGAGAGTTATATGTTACAGAAACTAAAGGAAGGCCAGGTGATCACAGGAAATTGCATGAGATGAGATTTAAGTGTGGGGAGAACTAGGTAATACCAGACTCTGCAGACATGGTAAAAACTTTGGGTTTTAAGTGTGTAAGCAAACTGCTGGTAAAGCACTCAGGGCTCTTGATTCATCTAGTGTGTTGCCTGCCTCTCCAGTCTTATTTGTAGCTGCTTGACACAATGTGTCTTCCTTCTCTGCCTTTCAGATTCAGATTAGTCTTGAATATAAACACGATTCTTCCAGGAAATGTTTCCTGACATACTCAGACTAGTTAAGTGTCTAGAACTTCTATCTACATCCATAATACCCTAGGCTTACCATATTATTATTGCCTTTCCCACCATGTATTCCAATTGCCTATTTACTCTTCTGACTTATTAAGATTCCATGAAAGCATGGACTATCTCTTTCATCTTTACATCCCAAGGGTTTGACATAAGAGTTTGTACTTGGTGAATAATATAAAGCTGTTAAGGAAGGTATTTACTAACTCATCAGTCTGGCTCAAGTACCTCTCCTTGAGCTCATAATATTCTCTTCATACTTCTATTAAAGCACTTAGCAACACTGTATTAGAATTAGCTAGATGTGGACCACTTTGAGGATGGCAACTGTATCTCATTCTTTGTACCATTCCTCTTAAGCAGCTATAACATGCCTGATATATAGAACTTACAAAAATATTAAATGATAAATAAACAAGGCTCCTATCCAGACAACAAGAGAATCAATGATAAAGGCTAGCTTCTTTTGCTACTATGCAAGAGAATAAATGATGGACTGAACCAAGAATCCAGACAGGCAGAAAGGACTTTGCTTTTCAACAACGCAATGTTCATCCATACCACCACAATAAGTATATATTTTCCATCATAAAAAATATTGAGAATTCAATGCTGTAAATAAAAAGTGGGCATTAAAAACTAAACTTTCCTAGCATCTCTATTAATTTTTTATTTAATTAAATTTATTGTGGTAACATTGATTAATATCATTATATTGTATAAATTTCAACTAATACATTTTTCTATGCAATGTCTCATTTAGCCTTAGCAATATGAACCAAAGAGGAGGAAGAGTTTTCTCTTTGTTACAGTAACAATCTGAACTTGAAATAGCTATTATATGTTTAATGTGATATAAACACGGAGAAAAATCAATTCCGTTTGATGGCTTTCACATTAATATTTCCCTTTAGGAGAAATAAATTCTCACATTTTCTTCATTTTTAGATATCACTGGCAGAGTATACAGGCCCACAACTGGATTCTAAAAAAAAAAATTACATATCTAGAAAAAATAGTACAATCACGACTTGTAACAACACTGATGACAGAGTATGCCCAGGAACTCCTAAACCAGAGAGCTCTTTTGAACATGAACACCAACCCCTACTCCTCTCTACCAAAGGCTATAAGCAAATGCATGGATATTTTCAATAAGCATAACAACTTAATTGCTTAATAAACTTGATGGTCATTTCAGCATCCTAACTAATTTAAGAAATAACTTATTTTTCATTTCAAAATTTAATTTTGTATGTCTTTATAATTTATGTGCTTATGACACATCAACCTAATGCAATAGAAAGAGTACCTGCTCATTTGCATCATGTCAAAAGTTATTTTTTGGTTAAATTTAATCCCCCTTTAAAACATTGTTAACTCAACGGCAGCCAAGTAAGAAAAATTCCAACAGCTCTCCAGGAATGGCAGCTCATATGTATGGGATGTTCTAGTTGAGGCAGAAATATTCATATTTATATGGCAGAGCAAGATAGCAGGCATTGGTCAATGCTTATAACCCTGAAGTAATCAAGAACCTCAATCTCTTGCTAGGATTCTCAAGCCCTTACCAAAAGTACACTGGTCCTCAGGTGTGATTCTGGAGATCTGAAAAGAAATCTTCCACATGTTTCCAGTAGGGTGCATGCCATTTCAATATGGTGATGAGAAAAGTCTGATAGAAGCATCTGTAATAACAATCATAATAAAAAAAAAACCCACAAGGACACTACTTCAATCCTATTAGAGAAAAAAAATATTGTACTTCTAATGTGTGTAACAACTTAAAAAATGTCAGTATAAAAAACAAAAGCTGGTCTGTTTAGTTTAACAATTTCACTGCTAGGCATCTTTTGTGTTTTGCCATAAAAATTTTATTTAAAATCTTCAATATATTTAATGTCTTTCGTTTTAGAAGGCTATATGGAAATTAATATCAAAGTCCTTTCTAAATGTATTACTAAATGCCACATATTTAAATTCATCACATATATAACTAACATTTTCTAAATGATTATGTTTTGGTTTAAATAACATTTACTTTTATAATTCTGACCACAAAAAACTTACTGTATGAATTTTAAAACAACAAATCACCACAACATTTTTTCAAAAGAGTTTATTTATTGATTTTACAGAGAAAGAAGAGGAAAGGGATCAAGAAGTATCAAGTCATAGTTGCTTCACTTTAGTTGTTCACTGATTGCTTATATGTGCCTTAAATGGGCAAGCCCAGGGTTTTGAACCAGCAACCTCAGCATTCAAGGTCAATGCTCTACCCACTGAGCCACCATAGGCCAGGCCATCACCATAATATTTTAGTAATATTTAGCCTCCCAATCTTTTTCTATCTATATTTTCTGAACCAAAATAGGTTCAGACATATCACATTATTTAATATCTTGGGGGTTTTTTTGAGCAGGGAACAGTAACATGACTATTTTTCATGTCCTTATTTACCCTACTTTGGCATGATTTAAAAGGTACAGAATACTGTATAATATAAACTATACTGCCTGACCTGTGGTGGCGCAGTGGATAAAGCGCCGACCTGGAAATGCTGAGGTCGCTGGTTCGAAACCCTGGGCTTGCCTGGTCAGGGCACATATGGGAGTTGATGCTTCCAGCTCCTCCCCCCCTTCTCTCCCTCTGTCTCTCCTCTCTCTCTATATCTCCCTCTCCTCTCTAAAATGAATAAAATAAAAAAAAGAAACTCTAAAACCAAAATATAAACTATACTAAAACTTAACTGATTCTTGGCCCTGACTGGTAGGCTCAATGGATAATGTGCTGGCCCAGCATGCAGACAGACCAGGTTCGTTCCCTGGACAGGGCACACGTGAGAAGTGATCATCTGCTTCTTTCCCCTTCCTCTCCTCCTTCTCTCTCTCTTCCCCTTTCGCAGCCAGTGGCTAGGCTGGTCCAAGCATTGGCCTCAGGCACTAAGAATAGCTCGGTTGATTCAAGCAATGGGGGTTGCCAAGTAGATCCAAGTCAGGGCGGGCATGTGAGAGTCTGTCCCTCTATCTCCCCTCCTCTCTCTCAAAACAAACCAAAAACCCAAAAACAAAAACAAAACTTAATTCTTATTTATTAGATATTCAAATTAACAATTTCTTGCTTTTATAAATGGTGTTGTAATAAACATTCGTACAGATAAATCTGTCCACACATTTATGATTATTTCCTTAAAACAAATTTCTAGAAATGAAATTTTGTGTCAAAACTATGTATCATCCCTATTTAATTTTTAATAATTAGTCCAAAGATATACTAATATGTTAAAATTATTCCTTTCAATTATAGCATTGACAAAACGTTCACAATCCCTCTTAAAATGCTCTTGAGTTTCCCAAAATGTACTTTGCATTGTCCTGAGATGCTCCAAGGAGACTTAGAAAACTTACCCCCTTGAATATTTACATTGACTATTAATTAGTATTTTAAACATTCTTAATAAATCATGAAGTAAATAAGTTTAACTCAGGGTTTTCCAAATGTATTTTAATCCACGAGACCCATTTTAGTGTGATATATCTAGTAATATCACAAGGAAATAAATTTGATAAAAAAATATTATTGTTAGTAAGATCAATTCCAAATGTAGAATTATTTCATCTATGCTGCATCAACTTTACCATATACAATTAGTCATTGATTTCTAGTTCAAATTCCACTGTGGACAGAAAACATAATCTGAGTAACTTCACTCTTCTCTGATTTGCTGAGACTTTACGGTTGATTTTTGTAAATGGTCCCTGTCCATTTGAAAAGACTACAAATTCTGATTCTGTTTGGTAAAGTGCCAATTCAAGATTTTTAACTGTGTTGTTCAATTCTGTACATACAGTACTTACTAATTTTGTCTACCTTTCCTTTCAGCTATTGAAAGGCATTTTCAAGTCCCTCACTATGGTTGTGGATTTGTTTCTTTCTCTTTTCCTTGTCAATTTTTGCCATATATATATATATATATCTATATATATATAGATATATATATATAACATTTTTATTTTTATTTATTTACTTTTTTTGAGAGAGGCAGGACGAGAGAGACAGTAACATGAAAAGCTGCTCCTGTATGTGCCCTGACTGAGGAATCAAACCAGCACCCTCTTCACTCTGGAAAAATGCTCTACCTAACCAAGTTATCCGGCCTGGTTTTTTTGTTGTTGTTGTTTTTGAAGTGAGAGGTGGGAAGGCAGAGACAGACTCCCACATGCACCCTGACAGGGATCCACTTGGCAAGCCCCTATCAGGCAATAATCTGCCCAGCTGGGCCACAGCTCCATTGCTCAGCAACCCAGCTATTTTAGTGCCTGAGGCCAAGGCCATGGAGTTATCCTCAGTGCCGGAGGCCAATTGTGCTAGAACCATTAGAGCCATGGCTGAGGGAGTGGAAGAGAGAAACAGAAAGAGAGAGAGAAGTGGGAGAGGAGTGAAGAAGCAGATGGTTGCTTCTCCTGTGTGCCCTGACCAGGAATCAAACCTGAGACTTCCACAAACCAGGCCAATGCTCTACTGCTGAGCTTACTGGCCAGGGCAACTATTTTTCCCTTTTTTTTTAAGAAACAGAAAAGCCCTGGCCGGTGGCTCACTGAATAGAGCATTGGCCTGGTGTATGGACATCCTGGGTTCAATTCCCGGTCAAGGCACACATAAGACACGACCATATTCTTCTTCCCCACCCTTCTCTCCCTTTGTCCCTTTCTGCAGCCAGTGGATCAACTGGTTGAAGCATGGATCCTGGGGGCTGAGAATAGCTCTGTTGGAGCACATCATCCTCAGGTGCTAAAATAGCTCCATACTCAAGCATCAGTCCCAGATGGGGTTGCTGGGTGGATCCCGGTCAGGGCACATGAGGGAGTCTGCCTATCTTCCCTCTTCTCACCTTCAAAAAAGAATGAATGAATGAATGAATGAATAAATAAATAAATAAATAAATAGCCTGACCAGGCGGTGGTGTAGTGGATGGAGCATTGGACTGGGAGGTGGAGGACTCAGGTTCAAGACCCTGAGGTCACCAGCAAGGCTCACCAGCTTGAGCCCAAGGTCACTGGCTCGAGCAAGGGGTCACTCAGTCTGCTGTACCCCCCCCCCCATCAAGGTATATATGAGAAATCAATCAATGAACAACTAAGGAACCACAACGAAGAATTGATGTTTCTCATCTCTCTCCTTTCCTGTCTGTCCCTATCTGCCCCTCTCTCTGACTCTGTCTCTCCCACAAAAAAAAACAAAAAAAAAACAAACAAAAAAACAGAGAGAAGAAGGGAGAGAGAGAAAAGGAGGAGGGGGAGGGAATCATTCATTGTTTGTTCCAATCAGTTGTGCATTCATTGATCACTTCTTGTGTGCCCTGACTGGGGATCAAACACGCAACCTTATCATTTCTGGACAATGCTCTTAATTGACGGAGCTAACCGGCCACGGCCACTTTATATATTTTGAAGCTACATTATTGAATGCATACTGATTCAGGAAGTAACACTTTCCTGTTAAAATGACCTCTTTATCACTATCAAGTAACTTCTTTATTTCTTTTTTCTTTTTTTTTATTTAGAAAATTAAACTTAACAGGGTGACCCTAATGAATAAGATACATAGGTTTCAGGTTCATGCCTTAAAGTCTACTTTGATAATAATGCAGCCAGCTGTCTTTTGACTATATATCTCCATGGATATTTCCTCCCTCTTTTTACTTTAGGCTTTCTGATCTTTATACAGGGCTGAACAAAAGTAGGGTTACAGGTGTACAAATAAGTACTACAATAATTAATAAATAATACAATATAAATTGTTACATGTACTCACAACTGTAAACCTACTTTTGCCCAACACTGTATTTAAAGGTATGTCTCTTATAGGCAGCACTTAGGGTGTTGTTTTAATCAAATTTAAGGCTTTTATTTGATGTATTTAGTCCTTTTATATATATTTCATGTAATTACTGTCACAGTTGTATTTTTGTATCTATCATCTTACTATTTGTTTTCTACTTTGCTCAATTGTTTAATGTTCCTTTTTACTCCCCTCTTGCCTTCTTTTATGTTAATTAAATATTTCTTAATTATTTCATTTTCTCTAGTAATTGTAATTAAAACTTTAAATTCGTCTATTAAAAATAATTCAAAATAATTCAGCACTAACCTTTAAACAATGTAGTGTATCATTTTTTGTGAACATCTTAAACTTAGTTAGTTCTCCAATAAAACGAACAGTTTTGTTCTTTGTTTCAATATTGATCTGGTCCTTTTTTCGTACCTACAAATTAAAAGAAACACTGCTTAATTAACATTTTGAAATCTCTGTGATAAGAACTGTTATTTTAAGATTGAATTCACTCCAAATATTTTAAATAAATTTGATATTCAAACTGTTTTAAGTTAAGGCAAAAACAAGTTCTGTACAACACCAGTGCCAGGACGTGCTTTGCAAAACAGTGCCATGCTCAAATAATTTGAGGAAATAATGCATTTTATCAGACTTAAAGAAGATCTCAAAATAAGAAATCTGTTTAACTTAAATTTAATTCAATTTTTCTCAAATTTATTTGGCAATATAAATCCTCTTTTTGAAATGCTAACAATAACTAGTTAATATCCGATTATATTAATATTATAAGGAACATACTTTAGGAGATGCTGCTTTAAAAAATAATGAATGCCAAAAGCTCACTTAAGCAAAAATATTATTATGGCTCAGTTAGTGCGTTAGTATAATAACAAACTTTATATTGTATTTTATTATAAATTCATTATAATTAAATTCCCAATATAATAACTATCCTTCTTCATCATCAGTCCACAGTCATATATCCAAGTTCAAATCTGTTGTATATATAACCCCCTACTTAGACACATACTTCAAGAAATACTGAATACCACAAAATCCAATTACAACAGTACAATGTGAACACAAACCTCAAGATAAATGTAACTGAATTTAACCTCAGAATAATATTTCATCAGAAAACCAAACCTACAGTCCTGAAACCTTTTATCTGACCAATAAGGACAATACTGTGGTGGTGCCTTGAACTAGTTTGGTGTTCTTTACTTTTTCGGAAGACTATCCTGCTGGTTCAAAACCCTGGGCTTGCCTGGTCAAGGCACATGTGGCAGTTGATACTTCCTGCTTCTCCCCCCCTTCTCTCTCTCTCTCTCTCTCTCTCTCTCTCTCTCTCTCTCCCCCCACCCTCTCTAAAATGAGTAAATAATAAAAAAAACTTAAAAAAAATACTATCCTATATTTGTTCCATGTTAACATTCTAAAGGGAACAATAGCTGTTACAGTTCTGATTTAATAGCTAAGACAACAACAAAAGAACACAAATCTATCAAATAACTTGCCTAAGGATCAGTACTAAAATCCCAGTCTTCTGTTACTTGAGAATTCCATTAAAACAGAATGTGCTGGAATTCAAAACAAGGCCTAACCTGGACAGCAGCTGGACAATTAATGATAATCATTTATATAAATATACTAGACTTCTACATACACTGCTAACACAAATAGAATTTATCACCTTTATTTTAAGGACCTACTTTCTGTAGCATGCATAGATAGGTATTTAGACATCTTAGATCTGGGATAATTTTTAAATAAAACTGTTTACTCATTTAAAAAAGTCAGACCTCACTATAATGGTATTTAATCTAAAGCATCAATAAAACTGCATCAATTAAAAATAAAATCACAAAAATTCAACTTACAGAACTTTATTTTAATTATCTCATTTAGACATTCAAATAGCTTTGGACTAGAGATAAATGGGGAAAATATAACTAACTAGACTGCACTTTCTAATATTAAAATTACCCAAAGAAACTTGACTGTTTTAGCCCTACAATTTAGAAAACAGTACAGTTTTCATAAAGACCCTTTCAGGCCCTGGCTGGTTGGCTCAATGGTAGAGTGTCGGTCCCATGTTTGATTCCCGGTCAGGGCACATAGAAGTAACCATCTGCTTCTCCACCCTCCCCCTTCCCTTCTTTCTCTCTCTGTTTTTCTCTGTCTCTCTCTCTCCCCTTCCTGCAGCCATGGCTCAATTGGTTCAAGCACATCAGCCCCAGCTGCTGAGGACTGCTCCATGGAGCCTCCACCTCAGGAGCTAAAAGTAGCTTGGTTGTGAGCAAGGCCCCAGATGTGCAGAGGATCAGCTCCAGATAGGGGTTGCCTGGTGGAGTCTAGTGGAGGCGCATGCGGGAGTCTTTCTATCTCTCCTCCTCTCACTTAGAAAAGAGGAAAAGAAAAAAAGAAAAAAAAAGGCCCTTTCATAAATGTTTGATAAGCACTGCATATAAAAAGCTCCTCTTGCCTGACCTGTGGTGGCGCAATGGATAAAGCATCGACCTGGAAACGCTGAGGTCGCCAGTTTAAAACCCTGGGCCTGCCTGGTCAAGACACATATGGGAGTTGATGCTTCCTGTTCCTCTCTCTCTCTCTCTCTCTCCCTCTCTCTCTTCTCTAAAATGAATTTTTAAAAAGTTAAAAAAAAAAAATTAAAAAAAAGCTCCTTTTGGCCCTGGCCGGTTTGCTCAGTGGTAGAGTACTGGCATGGCATGTGGGTATCCTGGGTTCGATTCCCTGTCAGGGGACACAGGAGAGGCACCTATCTGCTTCTCTATTTCTCTATCCCTCCTCTCTCTCACTTCTCTGTCTCTCTCTCTCAATTCCTCCTGCAGCCAGGGCTCAATTGAGCAAACTGGCCCCAGGCACTGAGGATGGCTCCATGGCCTCTGCCTCTAGCACTAAGAAGAGTTCGGTTGCTGAGCAATACAGCAACACCCCAGATGGGAGGAGCAATTGCCCCCTAGTGGGCTTAACAGGTAGATCCAGTTAGGGTACTTATCTCTCCTCCTCTTACTTAATTTTAAAAAAAAAGCTCCTCTTATTTTGTGAACTCCTAGGGTAGATTAAGAATGTGGATCCAGCCTGACCTGTGGTGGCGCAGTGGATAAAGCGTTGACCTGGAACACTGAGGTCGCCAGTTCAAAACCCTGGGCTTGCCTGGTCAAGGCACATATGGGAGTTGATGTTTCCTGCTCCTCTCCTTCTCTCTCTCTCTCTCTCTCTTTCTCTCTTCTCTAAAATGAATAAATTAAAAAAAAAAAAGTGGATCCTAGACCAGATTTGCTGAGTTTAAATCCCAGCTCTATCCTTTACTAGCTGTTACTTAAACCCTATGCCTCAATTCCCTCATCTGTACAATGGAATTAATAAAAGTAATAACATGCCTCATAGGGATGATGTAAGTCTTACATGAATTGGTGTATATACATAAAACACATGCAACAGTTATCCATAGGGACCAGGAAGAGTCCAAAAAATATTAGTTACTTTAATTTTATTTATCTTTGTATATTTATATCACAATACATGGACACCAAATAAATGTTTGTTTAGTAAACAAATAAATAAAAATGTTTAATGTTTATATATGTGTTGCAGTAACAAAAGAACAAGATCTATGGTCAGAATGTCTGAGCCCTTATGATCATTTTGTGTCATTTTTTTAAAAAGTATATGATCTTGGATAATTCACATGAACTCCCTGAAACCTGCTGACTCACTTGGTAAAATAAGGATAAAAATAAGGATGATGGTGATAGTGGTAATGATTATACCTATAATTCACTTGATACTAAGCAAGTAATGTACAAAACAAAAGATTATACAACCTTTCAAATGATGTTTAAGAAGTATTTCAAATGAGATTGTTAAATACTTCTGTGCATGAGAAGTAATTAATGAATGGAAAATTGTATATATAATATGAATCCATCCATGAAAAACTACAGAGGATTAAAGGTAAAGAAAATATACTAAAATATTACCAAGGTTTACTTTTAAGTGATGAAATTATGGATTTTCCCCATCTTCCCACTTTGTATGTTCTATATTTTCTAAATCATCTACACTGAGCATGTGTTCATTTTAGAGTTAAAGCAATACAGAAACAAAAAAATGTGTTAAGTAGCCCTGGCTGGTTTGCTCAGTGTACAGAGTGTCAGCCTGATATGAGGATATCCTGGGTTTGATCCCCAGTAAAGGCACACATGAGAAGCGACCATTTGCTTCTACTTCCCCTCTCTCTCCCCCTTCACTCTCTCTTCCCCTCTCATAGCCAGTGGCTTGACTGATTTGAACATTGGCCCTGAGAGGTGAGGATGGCTCAGTTGGTCTGAACGTTGGCCACAGACGGGGGTTTCCAGGTGGATCCTAGTTTGGGTACATGCAGAAGTTTGTCTATCTCTCCTCCTCTCACTTAAAACAAACAAACAAAAAAACAAAAGAACATGTGTGTAAGGAAGTATGTAAAAAATGACATACTGAAGCTAAATGTTTAGTGGCAGTAGGGCTAGGAAATATACATACATGTTTTTAAAAATCTCCTTGGGTGATTCTGGAAGCACAAACTCTTAACTGCTGTGGAGTATCATACAATTTTAAGTATTACTGAGCATTACAGCTTTCAAAACATGTAACATAGTGTATTATCCACAATTACTCTTCAACATTAATGAGGTTAAGGAGGTACAATCTAACATGACAAAATTATAAAAATTTTCAAGTATTAGAAATAAATTAGCTCATTCCCTCATTTTCAGATGAAAAAAACTGAACGTTTTCCAAAAGACTGTCACTTATTTAAAAAACTTAAACTTATTCTGAATCCTCATTCAATATTTTTCAGTTTCATTTGTTGACTCCTTTTGATCAAAAAGGAGTCAAACACTTCTGCAAAAGTAAATACAGTGAATTACCAACGTATACTTTCTGTTTTAAAGTCAATAATGTGTTGTAAGATTTTACTTGTATAATCAATAATCATCAGCAAAAATGGTGCTTATAGCTCATTTATTAATGGCAACTGAAATTAACTGAATAAATTCATGTGCATTATTTAAATAAACACTTCAAATATGTCAACATATAAAAAGTAAGAATTTCCAAGACCTATCATTCATTATTCTCCTATAGAAAGAACCCCCCTGGCCTGGCCCTGGTGGGTAGCTCAGTGGATAGAGCATTAGCCCAGCATATGGATGTCCCAGGTTCAATTCCTGGTCAGGGCACACTTAAGAAGTGACCATCTGCTTCTCTTCCCCTCCCTCTCCCCCTTCTCCTTCGCAGCCAATGGCTCATGGGAGCACAACCCCAGATGCTGAGGATAGCTCAGTTGGGCAAGTGTGAGAGACTCAGACTCTAAAAATAGCATCGTCCCAAAATGGGGTTGCCAGGTAGATCCTGGTCAGAGCACATATGGGAGCCTGCCTCACTATTCTGGGCGGGCAGGAGGGAGGGAGGGAGGGAGGGAGGAAGGAAGGAAACCTCCTGCTCCAAACTTCATCCAATGAGATATTCTACTTTCCGTTCTCCATAATTTGCTCATTTTGTTTTACATAAACTTTATTTTTGCAATCACTAAACTAATTTTTCAAAAAATCTACTATAGGCTAAACCTTAAGTAAGCACTAAGTCTATAAATAAGCAAACTTTCTTTCAAAGAAACATTTTATTCTGTGGACCATTAATCTCCAAAAAAGAGTGGGTAAGATTCTTCGATCTGCTGGGGTATGGAGGAAAAATAATCTTGGAACTTCTATTTGTCTTCTGTATCAGACTTTTCAATTTACTTTTTGTATGTTTTACTATGTACATAAAATAACTCATTCAACTGCAAATGTATATAACATAAATAAATACGCCAATACTGGGATATGTGGTTAACTTATTTTACCAAGAGGCTTATTTAAAAAGCTAAAAGAGCCTGCCCAGGCAGTGACGCAGTGTATAGAGCATCAGACTGGGATGTGGAGGACCCAGGTTCGAGACCCTGAGGTTGCCAGCTTGAGCATGGGCTCATCTGGTTTGAGCAAAGCTCACCAGCTTGAGTCCAAGGTCACTGGCTTGAGCAAGGGGTTACTCGGTCTGCTGTAGCCCTCAGTCAAGGCACATATGAGAAAGCAATCAATGAACAACTAAGGTGCCGCAACAGAAAATTGAGGCTTCTGATCTCTCACCCTTCTTGTCTGTCTGTCTCTCCCTATCTATCCCTCTCTCTGACTCTCTGCCTCTGTAAACAAACAAACAATTTTTAAAATTAAAAAGCTAAAAGAACACTAATTTTAAAAATGTCAATCACTGAGGGTGATATGATTATTTACATAAAAGTCCCTTACATTATAAAAGACTCTGCTGAAAATTTGGAGAACACAGACAACCAGAAAAGAAAAAAAAGACATTACTCACTATTCAAAGTCAGTCACTACTAACATATTAATATACTAGACAATTCATTTCTTTATGCATTTTAACATAACTGAAAGTTTATTTATTATGTGTAAGATTTTATAGCTTTCTTTTTTTCCCCCCTCTAATAGCAGCTTCTCTATGATATGAAAGCTTTTTGGTAAATACCAGTTTCAATGGTTCGATATCGTTTTCTTAATCCATTTCTGGGCTTTTAGATTATTTTCCACTTTTTTTCCTATTACAATTCATAATATGAATAAAGCTTTGGGGGTATATAGGATTGTTAGGACAGATTCTCAGAGGTGTCCAATATAGAAATGGCTCTTGGGATTTTTTTTTTTTGTGTGTGTGTGTGTGTGACAGAGGGAGGGACAGATAGGGACACAGAGACAGGATGGGAGAGCGTGAGAAGCATCAATTCTTTGTTGTAGCTCCTTAATTGTTCATTGATTGCTTTCTCATATATGCCTTGACCAGGGGGCTACAGCAGAGCAAGTGACCCCTTGCTCAAGCCAGTGACCTTGGGCTCAAGCCAGCGACCATGGGGTCATGTCTATGATCCCATGCTCAAGCCAGTGACCCCACGCTCAAGACGCATAAGCATGAACTCAAGCTTGTGACCTTGGAATTTCAAACTAGGGTCCTCTGCATCCCAGTCCGACGCTCTATCCATAGTGCCACCGCCTGGTCAGGCTTAGGACCTTAAAACATTGCCAAATTCCTTCTCCAAATTTCAATCACAATATACATGAATTTCTCATTTATGTTGGTTTTACTACTTTCAGTCAAAATAGCAAATCTGTTGTTTTAACTAGAATGGTAGAATTATTTTTTAATACTATATGTGTTTCATACAGTTTTGCTAACCAGGTTTATTTCTCAGGTGATAGTCTTAGCAGAGGACAAATAAAATCAGATTGTGACAATATGGTGCAGCTACATAAAAGCTATCTTCACAATTCAAGTTATAGAAAACGAAAGCAGTGGCAGTGGCCATGAAAGGAGACCCTAGAGGAGTGTTTCAGAAGATAGTATCAATACAATTTGGTGACCACTAGCTACTAAAAGTCACAGGGACAAAAACAGTGGTATTTTTCTTAGTGATCAGATAAAATATATTACAAATTTATAGGGAGAAAATAGAAGCTGATACAAGGAAGAGAAGGGTAAAGACATTTTTAGAAAAAATTAATGAGTTTATGAACATCTTTAGTAAGTACATGAGAACTTAATAACATCAGGAGAGGGGTTCTGGCAAGAGATATGTATTGGAGGTTGCTGGGAAACAGATGTTAACTGAACCCCAGGTAAAATGTATCCATCAAAAAGAAGAGTGAAGGAAGAAAGTCTGGGTAACATCAATATACAAACTCAGATGGACAAAAGAGCAAAGGATATTGAGAATGGTAGCAAGAACTAGGAGCAAGTGGTGGTAGAGAAGGATTATTATCATTATGATATCTATGTTGGGCATTGTGTGTTCAACTTTATATGCATTATCTCATTTACTCCGAAAGAACAATCTTATTTTAAAAGATACAATTATTATCCCTATTTAATAGGCAAGAAAACCCTGAGGTTTAAAACACTTAAGTAACTCGGCCAAAGTTTAATACTACCATGTGGGAGAGCCAGATTGAGTTTCCTAAAAAAACAGAAGAGTCCAGCAATTTTAGAATCTACAGAGACATCCACTAACATAAGGTGGTTACAAAGACAGTGGTGGTCTCTGCCAGAGTGCTATGATGGTAGAACAAAGGATAAATGTCAGCAGTAGAAGAGACAAATACTCTTACACTCTAAAAAATTCGAACAAGAAGGAAATGAAAGAGAATAGTCGGGGACGGGACTGAGAGAAGTATTTTTGTTGCTGGTATTGTATCTTCATTTAGGATGTGAGTATTAAGCACATTTTAGCCTAATAAAAGGTCACTCCTAATAAAAGGTCACTGGCAAAGTGTACAGATTTGGGGGTGGGGAAGGACAGATCCTGGAAAAAGCAGAGGTGAGATATGACCTCAAGTGCCCATTCTTTTCTTCTCTGAGAGCAGTGGTTACAGAAGTATATTCCTAGAATTGATATTCTTCTAGTTGCAATCAGTAACAAAAAATGACAATTCCCTCAAATCCCATCCCAAGTTTCAAAGGTGGGAGGAGAAGTACTGTATACATGAATAAAATTTTCTTAATTCTAAGTTTCTTACCAAAAGCACTAATTATGTTCAATGCAGCAACTTGTGTTTTGTTAATTTTGGATTTGGTTTAGGGCATATGCATATAACTCAATATAATACAGTCACATTTATTGTCTGCTAGCAAAAGTTTCTTGTTTGTATGACGAGATTAAATATATCAACAAGAATTATCATGACTTCTGATGCATCTGCCCTTGAACTAGCAGCATTTATCAAAGTGCGTTCTTTGAGTGCCTACATACTTAACCCACTACATATTTAACCCCTCCAGAAGGTTTACAATGCATATTACCTTATTAAAGCTTTCAGACTTCTTATATTAAAACAAAAATAAAATCATTTAACACTTTTGTTCTCAGTGTTTCCAAACTCCTTTAAATATAGAAACCTGCCCTTACTTAATACTATAAAAATCTGAAATATAGTTCAGCAAAATCTGGCCCAGAAAAAAAACACACATCTTACATTAAATAGATTAATACCTATGGCAAGAAGCCTTTGGAGATGGTTCCACTCATCACTGATACTTTCTCCTTCCTTTGAACTCAAGGTACTCACTCTCAAACATATCATTTGGCAATTAAACATGCAATTCCTTCTAATATCAAATACATTAGGGTTTAAAATTTAATTTCTCTCTAGCTTTTCTTTTTTTAAGAAAAAAAATTCCATTAATTCAAGGGGAGAAGGTGAGGGTGGAAGAGAGATAGAAAGAAAAAGAGAGAAGCATCAACTCGTTTCACTTAGTTGTTCCCTTTAGTTAGCATTAACGGTATGTACTTACTGATTGCTTCTCATACAAGCCCTGACTGAAGGAGCTAACCCTGTGACCTCTGGTGCACGGGGTTGATGCTTTATGCACTGAGCCACCGGACCAGGGTCCTCTCTTGCTTTTGTAAGGGTTTATGCCTTATCTCACCAACTACATAGTGAGATTCCTAACCTCAGGAATTGTTCTCTAGGTGCTTGGTAATGCTGATTTGTGTTAAGCAAGTGCAATAAAGTGCATATGGAACTCAGGAAACATTTATTTGCATTCCTAGCAACTCGTTGTAAAGCTAAATTTTATAAGCACAATCTTCCATCGTCTAACAACATAAACACTTGAATTTCATCTTTTCAAAGTCTACCAATGTTCACTTTCAGTCACCTCTAAGGTATAATTTTGCTCCTTTCAAGACTATTTTTGAAACTTGAACGGCTCCACAAGATAACTGAGTAAGGTGGGTTTTGAAGAATAACTAATAGGCAGTCTAGTAAGACTCCAGGGACCAGAAAGGGAAGGAAGTTGTCTGGTAACAGGACCCTAGTACTTACCAAGGTTCTCTTTAAAGAATTCACTACTATCCAAGGAAAGATTCTTAAGGTAAGCATTAATAAAAACATGGGCTACAACATTCACTGAGATCGCAACATTTGTGGAAACTCATGTGCCCCAAACATTCTGGACCCCCGACACCAGCATCCAACAAGGCACTGTGTGTCCTGACTTGTCATGAGCAATCCTATGTTGCTTCTGGGAACACCAATGAGGCTTGCTGGCTCTCCTGACCTTGGAGAATCGCTTTTACTTTACAAAAGCAAAAAGTACAATACCTACAATGGGGAAACAAGATAGCAGCAACAGCTCACCTCCAAATTGGTATATCACTTACCATTTCAAGCTTTGAGTAAATTTACATTTAAAAATTTAGAAGGCCTATATTCTGATGTGTTAGACCAATACCAAATTTCAAAAATATGCTTAACCAATAATCATATTCTTAAACTAAAGAGTTCTCATTCAACTTTTAGGTATATACATATTACAAAATAAATGCTTAAATACATACATGAAATCTGAAATCCCCCCTCAGCATGGAACAAAGATCCTCTGCTACATCAGACATGCAGGGATGCAATGTAGCAACCAATCTTGCATAAAATGGTAGCAAATCCAACCTGCAAAAGTTATATGTGATATGTGTAAAAAGAAGGACACTAATTCATTTAAAAATTTAAACTTCCTCAGACATAGTCACAAATTAAATAAAAACTAATAATCATACAGACATGCCTATTTATTGCCATAATTAAGTACACAGAAATTTAATTTGCCTTGTGAATATTAATAATCTGGTATTTCCCATTCAGTGCCTTATCACATATTTGAAATTTTACTTGGTATTCAATTTTGATAAAACATAAAATATCAAGTGAAAAAAACACTAAGTTTTGACATAGGCTAAAATTTTAATCCTGTAATTATTGAATAAACAAAGTTAACTTAAATAGTGCAAAACAGAATCCTTTTAAACCATTTTCTTTACTTATCCATGGATAAGTTATTTGGAAACCTTGATGTCTAAAGTAAAAAGGTAACCAATAACAAAAAAGGTATCTAAGGGTCAAAATCCTACCTTCCACAAACCCACATACTAACTTACGTATCTTACTGTAGAACCCACTTAGATCCTCAGGCAGGGCCTATTTATTTACTCTTACTTTAGACAATGAATGGCAAATATGTGGCTGCTCATACTGCCACCCCCTTTTCATTATCAGAGCACTTTCTCATCAAAATTGGATACAGCTCCAGAATCTTGCTTAACTTAACACAGCACTCCAGGTGGCCACTACCAATCAGAATCAACACATTAGCTAAAATTTATTTCTCATTCTTGCCGTAGACATTATTTTATAAAATTTGATTGTCCAATTATTTCAATACACTCAACAGATCAGACACTGAGGATGAGAAGCAGTGAGAAACTAATAAAAACAAAACAGCACTGACAGCAGCAAGTAATGGGAGCTGACAGTGGGGAAGGAAGCTAAAAACCATCAAGTTCAAAAAATGAGCTTAAAAAACGACAACAGGCTGAAGCCATTTAGAACAATAAAAAATAATCCTATAAGTCTTAATTATCCCTGAATCTATATCACTATAGAATAATATATGAAAATGGTTTAACCATCAAAATCTGCATACCATGAAAAGCTTGGAATTAGATCTGGAAAACTCCCAGCATGAACAGATTAAGCTTTAGCTGGAAGAAGGGTCACAGTGAAGAAAGAAACAATGCAAACAAAATTTGACAGGTGAGGTCAAGAGGAGGTAAGTGCTCAAAATCATGCCTAAGAGGCTCAAAAAGTTTGTACTTCTTTTTGACCATTATAATTTCTTTTAAAAATTACCATTTATTTGTTACTAATGTGCGAGGCCCTGGCCTAGGCATATAACATACATTATTTAACATATTGATCCTATGAGGTGGACACTATATTTCAGGAATAAGGGAACGGGTGTAGAGAGAAGTAAACAACACAGTGGCTTTGTAGCAGGTAACTCAATAGTTTGTTAAATCTCATTATCGCCTTCTTTAAAGAAACAGTAAGAAGTACAATTAATTATGTAACTATTTGAATCAAAACATTTAATGGTAAATTTCATTTTTTTTAATTTTTTTATTTACTCGTTTTAGAGAGGGGGAGAGAGAGAGAAGAGAAAGAGAGAGAGAGAGAGAAAGAGAAGGGTGGGGGGAGGAGCAGGAAGCATCAACTCCCACATGTGCCTTGACCTGGCAAGCCCAGGGTTTTGAACCGGTGACCTCAGCATCCCAGGTCGGCATATGATCCACTGTGCCACCACAGGTCAGGCAATTTTTAAATGTTTTTTAAAAATTATTTTTAAAGTTTTATCAATTGAAGGTTACACTTCTGTCACTCAGAAAATGTGCACGTTGGCCACATTACTCCGTGATATTACAAAAATAAGATATCATTGTAAGATACTCTCATAAATATGTAATAATTTTCTGAATGTCTGCTAGTGCAAAAAAAGCCTAGGGCAAATAAACATTTAATGTTCTTGCATAACAGAGGGATTCATATTAATACTAAATTTACTTTCTAAATTTTCAAACTTCAGTTAGAATATATTTTAATATATTTGTTAGAATATTAGGTTTTAGGTTTCCCTTTTTCAGTTCATAATCAATTTCCAGACAAAAATATATAGGACTTTAAACCTATGTTTAGGTTCATCGCTTCCAACTGCCACACCTACAGATCAAAAAAATGAAGATATGAGTTAAGGTCACCCTGGCTGGATGGCTCAGTGGTAAAGTGTCGGCCCAGCGTGTGGAAGTCCTGGGTTCAATTCCCGGTCAGGGTACACGGGAAAAGCACCCATCTGCTTCTCCATCCTCCCAGCTCCTCCTTCCTCTCAGTCTGTCTCTTCCTCTCCTGAGGCAAGGCTCCATTGGAGCCAAGTTGGCCCGGTCACTGAGGATGGCTCCATGGCCTCTGCCTCAGGCACTAGAATGGCTCCGACCACATGAAGCAACACCCCAGATGGGCAGAGCATCGCCCCCTGGTTGGCATGCGGGTGGATCCCAGTCGGGTGCATGAAGGAGTCTGTCTGACTGCCTCCCCACTTCTAACTTCAGAAAAATACAAAAAAAAAAAAATCAAGGTCATGGAATAACAAAGAGCAATGCACTAAGAGTTAGGAGACTTGGGTTCTAACTATCTCAACTATACTGCTCACAAAAATTAGGGGATATTTCAAAATGAATATGAAGCGATAAAATATTCCCTAATTTCTATAAGCAATATATATAGTTCTTCTGTGACCTCTTAAACTGATCTGACTTCATGTACTATTGTTGCCTGCTCATTGCTATGTCTCACCAGCCCCTCACTAATTCTCAACACAGCAGGCAAGCTCTCACTCACCTCAGAGCCTCCACACTGGCTGTTCTCAGTTAGCTGGAATACAGCTGTACTTCCCCAACTATCCATTCACACTGCTTACTCCCCTCAAGAAACAAGTCTTGCCTTGGCCGGTTTGCTCAGTGGTAGAGCGTCGGCCTGGCGTGGAAGAGTCCCAGGTTCGATTCCCGGCCAGGGCACACAGGAGAAGCGCCCATCTGCTTCTTCACCCCTCCCCCTCTCCTTCCTCTCTGTCTCTCTCTTCCCCTCCCGCAGCCAAGGCTCCATTGAAGCAAAGTTGGCCTGAGCGCTGAGGATGGCTCTATGGCCTCTGCCTCAGGCACTAGAATGGCCCTGGTTGCAACAGAGCAATGCCCCAGATGGGCAGAGCATCGCCCCCTGGTGGGCATGCCAGGTGGATCCCGGTCGGGCGCATGAGGGAGTCTGTCTGACTCCCCGTTTCCAACTTCAGAAAAATACAAATACACCCCCTCATTGAGACCCACTGTGAATGCGTCATTGAAATTACAAATCTTTACAACCATACTACTCCCAAACCCCAGTACTCTGCACTGTTTTTTAAAAATAGAATTTGCCCTGGCCAGATAGCTCAGTTGGTTAGAGCATCATGCTGAAGGGCAGAGGTTGCTGGTTCAATCCCTGGTCAAGGCACATGCAGGAACAGATCAACATTCCTGCTGTCTCTCTGTCTCTCTCCCTCCCTCCCTACCTTCCTCTCTCACTAAAACTAATGACAAATAAATAAATGAGATAAAAACATAATTCATCACCTTCTAATGTTATATAATTAACTTACTTGTGATGTTTATTGCTATCATTTGTCACCCTTCCTACTAGAATGTAAGCCCTATGAAAGACAGTTTACCAGCTCTCAAAGCAGTGCTTAGATCATAACAGGTGCTCAATAAACACTTGTTAAATAATAAATGTCTCTAGTATCTCAAAATTAAGTATATTGCTGGCTTTTAGTCTATTTTCACCATATTATAAAAGTACTTTAAAATTTTTATAAGAATAGTTTTATATTTATCAAACAAAAGCTCATTTATCAAGTATCTTCTATTCAATTAGTAAAATAATGATGTAGTTTACCCTACTGATGTTTTATATATTAAGTTTCCTATATAAAGTATCTTTTCATTCATAAGGTCAAGCCTCTTTGACCATGTTAGATGTTTATTTTTAATATACTACTAAATGTAATTTGTTAGTGATATACTTAGAATTTTTCTATCAACATTTAAAAGTGAGATTGGTCATGCTGGCCAGATAGTCGAGTTGGTTAGAGCAATCGTACAGAAGAAGAGGCTGCCGGTCAATCCCCAGTCAGGGCACATACAGGAAAAAATTGATGTTCCTATCTCTTTCTCTCCCTTCATCCATTGCTAAAACCAATAAATAAAATTATTTTTAAAAAAGGGAGATTGGTCGGTACTTTTAATTAATTTCCTTGCTCTTTTTTTGTTACAGACTTTTGCCTATTTTTTCATACTGTAAAATGGCAGGCTTTCTTTTTTATGCTCTGGAATGAACAATACAGTAGAAAAACTACTTGTTCCATAAAAGACTAAAAGAACCCAATAGCTGTCTTATCTATTCAAGACAAAATTAACATAATTTTTAACATTCTTCCATGATGACTCATCTATTTTGTCTTAATCATAAAAATGTGTATTTTTCCCCCAATTATCTGTTTCACTGAGATTTTCAAGTAGTTTTTAAATATCTCTACCATATCAATATGGCTTATTCCTTAAACTTTTTAATGTTCTTTTTCTTCATATTTTCTTCTTTTTTTTTTTTTTTTTTTAAGTGAGAAGGAAGGAGGCAGTGAGACAGACTCCCGCATGTGCCCTGACTGGGATCCAAAGGACAACTCCTAATAGGCAATGCTCTGCTCTTTGGGGCTGCTGCTCCGTTGCTCAGTAATCGAGCTATTCTAGCACCTGAGGCAAGGCCATGGAGAAATCCTCAGCACCCAGGCCAACCTGCTCTGTTTGAGCCATGGCTGCAGGACGAGAAGGGGGGGGAGAGGGTGGAGTGGAGAAGCAGATGGTTGCTTCTCATGTGTGCCCTGACCAGGAATCAAACCTGAGACTTCCATACACTGAGCCAACACTCTACTGCTGAGTCAACTAGGCAGGGCCATTTTGTATTTTCTAAATGCTTCTCTAGCAAAATTTTTTGAAGAACCAACTCTTGAGGTTTTAGAATTAATTTTAATATTGGTTTTCTTTTTTCTTTATTTTTTACGTGAGAGGAGAGGAGATAAAGAGACAGAATCCACATATAGCCTAATCAGGATCCATCCAGCAATCCCTATCTGGGTCCTATGCTTGAATCAACCAAGCTATCCTCAGCACCTGAGATTGATGCATGGACCAACTGAGCCACTGGTTGCGAGAAGGGAAGAGATAGAGAGAAGGAGAACAGGGAGGGGAAGAGAAGCAGATGGTCATTTCTTACATGTGTCCTGACCGGGTATCGAACCCAGAATGTCGGCACACCAGGCTGATGCTCTATTCACTGAGCTAACTGGGCAGGGCTGTGGTTGTCTTTTGCAATAAAATTTGAGATTACAACTTAGGATCAAAGTATTTTGCCTGACCAGGCAGTGGTGCAGTGGATAAAGCATCGACATGGGATGCTGAGGACTCAGGTTCAAAACCCTAAGGTTGCTGTCTTATACACAGGTTCACCAGCTTGAGTGAGGGGTCACAGACTTGAGTGTGGGATACAGACATGACCCCATGGTCGCTGGCTTGAGGAAGCAGTCACTGGCTCAGCTGAAGCCCCCAGTCAAGGCACATGAGAAAGCAATCAATGAATAACTAAAGTGCTGCAACAACAAGTTTATGCTTCTCATCTTTCCCTTCTAGTCCCAATCTCTATCTCCTCTCTCTCTCTCTCTCTCTCTCTCTCTCTCCCCCTATCTCCCTTAAAAAAAAAAAATTACACTAGGCGCTGGTCAATTAGCTCAGTGGATAGAGCATCAGCCTGGCATATATACATCCTGGGTTCGATCCCTAACCATCTATTTCTCTTCCCCTCCCTCTCTTCTCTCTTCCCCTTTCGCAGCCAGTGGTTCAGCTGGTTCGAGCGCTGGTCTCTCAGGTGCTGAGGATGATAGCTCAGTTGATTCATGGGCCCCAGACAGGGGTTGCTGGGTAGATCCCAGTCGGGGCACATGTGGAAGTCCGTCTATCTCCCCTCCTCTCACTTTAAAAAAAAAATTTTTTTTTTAAACCAGGTCCTTTCCTCCTTCTTTTCCTGGGCAAGACACTTACACTTTGCTTCATTTTTTTATTTTTCCAATTAGCTGAATCTACTTCAAAGTTTTTTCCCAGCCCCAAAAGAAAAGTAGCTATAGCTATTTATTTTAAAGAAAACAGTCTGTGCTATCCACTCAGGTTCGCAACAGTGCACTAACAACACAGGTAAAGTGTTTTCAGCTTCAGTGGGATTTAAAAAATAGTGTAAGGACTGACTCCCTGGAAGATTCCCAACTCTTTTAAGCCTTTACAGGTAGTTAGTAATACTGGTTTTTGTTTCTTTTGGAATTGGCCACATGGAAATTAGATATTTCATTCTCTCAGAATCCTCTACCTCTATTAAACTCAACACATCCATCTCTAACAAGTTCCCAATTCTTCTTTTTCCATTATATTTTTACTATTAGTTAAAATTAAATGTCACCCTGTCCTATTTAAATCTTCATGTTCTATAACCACTTATTACTTCACAAAATAAAATCCCTTACTTTGTAAATAATGTAATATACCTTTCAATGTTAGTCCTGCACAAATGTGCTTTTGTCTCTTCTACCTTCCTACAAATTCAAGTCTGAAAGGAAACAAAGTGCTAAATTCTTTATCAATCACATTCAAGTTATTTAAACATAAAATAGAACATTTAAATCAACATAAAGAGTAAATTTCTGTGTTAAAATGTAAGCCAGATATAATTTTGTTTAATTTGACTTTTCTGAAAGTCAATTAAAAAATAAACTTACATCCTTCCCATCCTTCCTTTGAAAACTGAATTGAATTGTGATTTTACTGAGAGGAAGAGGGAGAGACAGGAACATCACTCTGTTCCTGTATGTGCCTATCTGGGGATTGAACTGGCAACCTCTCCACTTCCAGACAATGCTTTAACCAACTGAGCTATCCTGCCAAGGCTGAAAACTAAATTTTATAATCTTCTAGGAGAGTGATAATTATTTTACCAAGAGTTAATGAGTGAACTATTTAAAAGAATGTTTTTCTTTACAAAATAATAAAACCTTGCTTATACTTTCAAGGTCTCCTCAATCACACAATTAAGTATTCGCCTTACAGTTAATGATCAGCAAGTTAGTAAACATCCAGTCACTAAATATAAGTAATAACAAGAATGCAGAAACAAACACACATTTGTTGCCGACGGAAAAAAGAAATTTATCTTAAAAGTTTTTATCTCATAATCAATCAGTTTTCTCTAAGAAAAGTTCAGCTTTTTTTTTTACTCTTTAAAATCTAAAGTCAGTTAGCGTCATCCCAAACACCAAGGTTACAGGTTTGACCCCCTGTCAGGGCACACACAGAAAGCAACCAATGAACACACAACAAATGAATGTTTCTGTCTCTGTCTCCCCCCCTCCCTTCCTCTCTCTGTTTCTCTAAAATCAATAAATACGTTAAAATAAATAAATTCTAAAGAATTTATTGAAAATTACTAAGGCCTGACCAGGCGGTGGCACAGGGATAGAGCGTCAGACTGGGATAGGGAAGACCCAGGTTTGAGACCTCGAGGTCGCCAGCTTGAGCATGGGCTCATCTGGTTTGAGCAAAGCTCAACCAGCTTGGACCCAAGGTAGTTGGCTCGAGCACGGGGTTACTCGGTCTGCTGAAGGCCCACGGTCAAGGCACATATGAGAAAGCAATCCATGAACAACTAAGGTGTCGCAACGAAAAACTGATGATTGATACTTCTCATCTTTCTCCATTTCTGTCTGTCCCTATCTATCCCTCTCTCTGACTTCTGACTCTCTCTGTCTCTCTTAAAAAAAAAAAGGAAATTACTAAGTTTATGTGTTCAAAAATGCCTAGGAAAAAATAAATGCGAGAAAATACACTGCCAATAAATTAAATATAAAAAATTTTCTTCATAGGAAACACAAAGAAGATGATGATTCAAAAAAGATGAAAAATAATAAAAAGAATGGGGTCATTTACTCTGAAATTGACATCCAAATGCTAGGAATCTTTTCTCACAATATTGATGAGCCCAATGCAACAGTGCCATCAAGTGGTATAACATACTAATAAGTTTCCAACAAACTCATTTTTTGGTATTTTGGAATTTATCAAGAGGGAAGGGAAGAAGTTCAATTAAAAAGTCTCCCACAAAAACTCCAGCAAACTCTCCTAAAAGCTGGATCAGGAAAAGCTGTTCAAGAATCAAGTGAAACACTCCACCTCTAGAAAGTATTGTTTATATCACTCTGAAGAAAGCCTGAACATCCATCTGATAAAATTTGGTTAAAGCTATATGGCTTCAAAGTCACTAAACTAACACCAGGTTTGTCTATATTTAAAACAAGGAACTAATGTACTTTCCAATTCTGACTTACTTCACACTCAGAAGTTTGCTTACGTGAGGAAGACTTCTGAGGTGTTACAAGTGTTTTAATCTTGATACATATGTATACTTACGATGTGAAATTTCAATTATATGTATATATAAATGCATAAATAAACTATAAAATGATATGTAAATATCCATTTATAGAAAATTCTAGATTTAATTTCTGTGGAGTCCTTCAAGTTAACAGGCTAAGAAATATAATGCCAGCCTTTTGAGATTATTTTAACCACTATTTCTTTAACAAAGGAAGAAGATGAAAGTTAAAATCTTTAAAAATTATAAAGATGGACTAAATCAAATTATAAAACTGGACTGTAAATGATATCAAGAAATTAAAAGAGCGTCGGCCTGGCGTGCGGGGGACCCGGGTTCGATTCCCGGCCAGGGCACACAGGAGAAGCGCCCATTTGCTTCTCCACCCCCACCCCCCCTCCTTCCTCTCTGTCTCTCTCTTCCCCTCCCGCAGCCAAGGCTCCATTGGAGCAAAGATGGCCCAGGCGCTGGGGATGGCTCCTTGGCCTCTGCCCCAGGCGCTAGAGTGGCTCTGGTCTCGGCAGAGCGACGCCCCCTGGTGGGCAGAGCGTCACCCCTGGTGGGCGTGCCGGGTGGATCCCGGTCGGGCGCATGCGGGAGTCTGACTGTCTCTCCCCGTTTCCAGCTTCAGAAAAATACAAAAAAAAAAAAAAAAGAAAGAAATTAAAAGATAATTCATAACATGGGAGAAAATGTGCATTATATTGGATAAAGAATGTATACAAAGTATAAAGAACTCATAATAATAAAAAGACAACACAACAAAAAAGGGGGGGTGCAAAGGATTTAAACAGACATTTCCCCAATAAAGACATACAAATGGCCAATGAGCACATTTGCTCAAACACATTAGCCATTAAGGAAATGCAAATCAAAACCATAATGAGATACCACTTCATATCACCTAAGATGGCAATAAGCAAAAAGAGGCAACAAGCAGTGGTGAGGATACGGAGAAAATGTAATCCTCAATCACAGCTGTTGGGAATGTAAAATGGTGCAACCACTGTGAAAAAGTTTGGCAGTTTCAAAAATGTTAAGCAGAATTACCCTAAGACACAGTAATTCCACTCCTAGGTATATACCCAAAAGAACTGAAAATATAAAATGTATACAAAAACTTGTACACAAATAGTCACAACATTATTCACAATAGCTTAAAGGTAGAAACAGCCCAAATGTCTATAAACTGATAAATTAATGGGTAAACAAAATGTGGTATATATCTATATAATAAAACATTATTCAGCCTTAAAAACCAAGAACATTCTAATCAAAGTCCCAACATGAATGAATCTAGAGAACACTAAATGAAAGAAGCCCAGCACAAAAGGCTGCATACATGATTTCATTTACACACTACATCCAGAATAGGAAAATCCAGAGACTAAAAGTAGACTAGTGGTTTATTTTCATGGGGATGGGGGGGGCAGGGGGCGAGGAGAGACAGATTCGATAGTCAAACAGGGAGAGAGATGAGAAGCATTAACTCGTAGTTGTGGCACTTCAGCTGTTCAGACTGCTTCTCATACATGCCTTGACCAGGGGACTCAAGCCGAGCCAGTGACCCCTTGCTCAAGCCAGCAATGATGGGATCATGTTGATGATCCCACACTCAAGCCAGTGACCTTGGGGTTTCAGACCTGGGACCTCAGCATCCCAGGTGAACACTTTATCCACTGTGCCACCAACAGTCAGGCTAGATTAGTGGTTTCTTAGGGCAGAGGAGAGGGGAGAAGAGAAAAGGATTGACTTCTAATAGATGAGGTTTCTTTTAGGGAGACAAAAATATTTTACAATTTGATTGTAGTAACGATTGCATATATTTAGGACACTTAATTGTATACTTTAAATGGGTAAACTGTGTGGTATGTGAATTATATCTCAATAAAGACTTTTTTCACAAAAGAACTATAAAAACACTTCTGAGTTATCTAGTTTAGTATTCCCTAAACCAAATTATACACACTAGGTAAGACAGCTAAATTCTCTACTACAGACTATTTATATTCATACATGTATAAGATTTTTGGTTCCTCATAGTCCTAGGCACTCAAATAACTACTAAATAATTCATTCTTGTTTTGTTAGCACATTTTTTGGTCAACTCAAGCTGAATGAGCTGGATGTTTGAAGGAGGAAATCCTGACCACAGAAAACACTCAATTGGACTAGGACTCATGTCATTTGAGGAGGGTGAAAGAGAGAAAATGTCACACAAAAAGGGAGGCACACCTTACTAAAAAGTCCTTCCTACAGGGAATAGGTGGGCATGGGAGGATAATGAAGTTAAGTGAGAAGAGCTAAAAGAAGGTGTTAAGTTTTTCCTTGCCCCTTTCTCCCAACATGTCACAATTTGCCCCAAGTCCAAGGGTTCACAGAGTAATCTGCTACTATCCCTATACCACCTAACTAGCTATCCAGGAGAATATTCTAGCCTGCTCACTCTAGCCCCAACCCTTCTTAACTCTCCCTTTGAAAGCTATTCATCTTCTCTTATATTCAAAGAATAGAGAAAGGTCTGTGAGTATATGGGGGTGTGGAAAACAGGAATGAGAGAATGAGAAGAGACTTAGTAGTCAAGAATGAGAAGAGACTTAGTAGCACTTGACTATCTTTCTACTCCAGCCTCCCTAGAGAGCAAGTTCCAATCGTCAGGGTCAAGCCAAATCTTGCAGGCAAGGTAGAAAGATATCTGAGGGTTAGGGACAAAAGATGATCTTCAAAATTAAAGGCTTTTTCTGACCAATAAAAATATATGATCAACCAGGAAACATCAACCTACTCCAAGACTCCCTAATATGCCATTTCACAGATGTGTAAAGAGAGGTCTTGGCCTGCCTAAACACTGAAATCTTTACAAAACAGAGACTTGTTATAATTTGGCTGATTCAAAATGTATATAAAATATAGAAATGCCAGTAAAGAGTAACAGTCAATGTTACTTATAAATTCCATCCTTAAACGGACTGTTCTTCACCAACTAAACCATAATGAATATGTCTTTTACTGTTTTCAGTATGGTAACTTCCCTACTAGAGAAATACAATTAGTAACTAAAAACAACTCCCTATATTTCTGAAGCAAAGGCAATAGTGCTAACTCAATGCTCCCTAAGAGTAGAAATGAGGTGTCACTTCTTGTCTAAGGTCCTTAGGAATAAGCTGAGTTCACAAACTGTCCTGCCATGCGATGGGAACCCCAAAAGCTATGACAGTCCTATAAAATGTTCGTAAATTCATTCAGAGGAATTAAAAAATATATAGTCCATAACCTCAAATGTTGCAGGTTTGACTAAAACTGCCAAATTAGTCCATTTTGGAGCATCAGGTAAGTGATA
This sequence comes from Saccopteryx leptura, assembly GCF_036850995.1. NCBI lineage: Eukaryota > Metazoa > Chordata > Mammalia > Chiroptera > Emballonuridae > Saccopteryx > Saccopteryx leptura. The sequence goes on along the minus strand of NC_089507.1, from coordinate 109,906,033 downwards.
GCAAAACCACCAACTGAAAAGTGAATAAAACCTTACCAAAGTTCACCAAAAAATGCTGCCATGAAATACAAGAAAGTTCTGGCCAAACATTTTGCTATGATTTTTAAAATACGAAATAAACCTTTAAAGAAGAAATGAGGAAGGAAGCACAGGGAGAACAGACTTTGCAAAATGCTGAGTAACAGACAGAGAATAGAAAAGAAGACATTGAAAAAGTGATTAGTGAGAATATGATTAGCTAGAAAATAAGCAAATGATAGTCAACATAAGCATAATTGGAATACTTAAAAAGAAAACAAGTATTTAAAGATATTAAAGATGGGCCCTGGCCAGTTGGCTCAGCGGTAGAGCATCAGCCCAGCATGTGGAAGTCCCGGGTTCGAACCCCAGCCAGGGCACAGAGGAGAAGCATCCATCTGCTTCTCTACCCTTCCCCCTCTCCTTTCTCTCTGTCTCTCTCTTCCCCTCCCGCAGCCACAGCTCCACTGGAGCAAAGTTGGCCCAGATGCTGAGGATGGCTCCGTGGCCTCTGCCCCAGGCGCTAGAATGGCTCCAGTTGCAGGAAAGCAATGCCCCAGAGGGGCCAAGCATTGCCGCCTGGTGGGTATGCCAGGTGGATCCTGGTCGGGTGCATGAGGGAGTCTGTCCGTCTCTCCCCCCATCCCCTGCTTCTCACTTTGGAAAAATACAAATAATAATAATAATAATTCTAATAATATTAAAGATGAAAACCAGAACAACTTCCTTGAAGAATTCAATATGAAAACTGAAAGGGTATGGAGAATGACCAAAATGATCAACACCAAGGCATATGTATACTAGAAAAGTCTCTGGATTTATTACAGAAAGCATTATTTGGGCAGTCGTATAAATGATCGAGTCAATTAGAGGAGAAATGGCTGGAAAAAAATAATAAAGCAGGTTAGCTTCAGATTTCTCCACAGCAATTCCAAATGCCAGATGACTCTAGTAATATCTACAAGATACTTAAAGGAAAAAAGCATGCACCATAGATCCTATAACCAGTTAAGCTGGTAGCTCACTTGGTTAGAGCATCATCCCAACACACCAGGGTTGCAGGTTTGATCCCTAGTCAGGGCACATAGAAGAATCAACCAATGAATGAATAAATAAGTGGAACAACAAATCAATCTTTCTCTCTCTCTCCCTTCCTCTCTCTCTCTAAAATCAGTAAATAAAAGTTTTAAAGTCTACAGATACATATTCTGAACATAAAAAAACTCAAGGAATTTTTTTTGTTGACAGAGACAGAGAGACAGAGGAACAGATAGGGACAAACAGCGACAGGAAGGGAGAGAGATGAGAAGAGTCAATTCGTAGTTGCAGCTCCTCAGTTGTTCATTGATTGCTTTCTCATATGTGCCTTGACTGGGGGGGGGGGGGTCTACAGCAGAGCAAGTGACCCCTTGCTCAAGCCAGCGAACTTTGGGCTCAAGCTAGCGACCATGGGTCATCCCGTGCTCAAGCTAGTGAGCCCATGCTCAAGCCAGATAAGCCTGTGCGCTCAAGCCAGCGACCTTGGAGTTTCGATCCTAGGTCTTCCGCATCCAAGTCCGACTCTCTATCCACTGCGCCACCGCCTGGTCAGGCTCAAGGGATATTTTTCCCAAGAATTCTTCTTGAGAAAATTATTAGAAGGTGAATGTCAGCAAAGCAACAGATAACTGGGTAAACCAAACCAGAGAAAGAGGACTGGCAAGGAACATAAAATATTTTAAACTGTAGAACTAAGATAAAAACAAAGGAGGGGATTAGAGTGACCTATTAGAATGTGTATGTTATGCTCCCTATCAGGATATGTTACCAACCAGAAATAAAAGAGTAGGAAAATGGAGAAGATGAATAGTCACTAAGTCCACTGTACGTACTTGTGATGCTGTGAGGTTAAATATCACTCAAAGTTGACAAATAATACAAGTATAAGCATATTTAAGAGTAAAAAAAATATTAAGAATGACAACGTTATTGATTAATATCAGATGGGTGAGGAGAGAAAGTGAGAAGAAAAACGGGGAGGGAACACAGACTATTTTATTATTGCTCATGGTAGAAAACAATGAGACTATCTAAATGATCACTAAGCAAACCTATAATCATGAAAACCATTAAAACAAATATAAAAACCATCCTAAAATCAGAAAAAACATATACCCACGTATGTACCTAAGTAAGACAATACAAACAGATCACGTAAGACTTAAAAAATTAAACTGAAAAGACAAATAACAGAATGCAAACCAATTCTTATCTGTCTTAGCAAAAATGTAAATAGCCTAAGAAGAAACATTTTCAGAATGGATCTCAATGTAAAATTCAATCATTTACAAGAGACTCAACCAAAATAAAGTAATTCTAAAAAACTGAATATAAAGAAGGGCAAAAGTACACCAAAATAAAGAAAAATAAAAAGAAAGCAGAAAATTTAATCTTAGTATCAGAGGACAACAATATATTAAATGTCAAAAAAAAAACAAAACAGGCCCTGGCCAGTTGGCTCAGTGGTAGAGCTTTGGCCCGGCATGCAGACATTTGGGTTTGATCCCCGGTCAGGGCACATATGAGAAGCAACCATCTGCTTCTCTTCCTCTCCCTCTCCCCATCCTCTTGCAGCCAGTGGCTGACTGGTTCTAGCATTGATCCCAGGCACTGAGGATAGCTCAGCGGGTCCAAGCTTTGGCCTCAAGTGCTAAGGACAGCTTGGTTGATTCACGCATCGACCCTAGATGGGGTTGCCGTGTGGATCCCAAATGGGGTGCATACAGGAGTCTCTGTATCTCCCCTCCTCTCATTTTAAAAAAAATAGGAACAAAATGAATGAAACTAAAAAAGAAGAAATTAACAAAGATAAAAGCCAAAACTAGTGAGTAAGAAAATAGTAAAACAGTAAAATACATAAATAATAAATCCAGAAGCTGTCTTTTTCAGCTGTTCTCTCCCTTCTTCCCTCCCTTTCTTCAGTTAAAAAAAACCAAAATACTAGCCCTGGCCGGTTGGCTCAGTGGTAGAGCGTCGGCCTGGCGTGCAGAAGTCCTGGGTTCGATTCCCGGCCAGGGCACACAGGAGAAGCGCCCATCTGCTTCTCCACCCCTCCCCCTCTCCTTCCTCTCTGTCTCTCTCTTCCCCTCCCGCAGCCAAGGCTCCACTGGAGCAAACATGGCCCGGGCGCTGGGGATGGCTCCTTGGCCTCTGCCCCAGGCGCTAGAGTGGCTCTGGTCGCAGCAGAGCGACACCCCGGAGGGGCAGAGCATCGCCCCCTGGTGGGCGTGCTGGGTGGATCCTGGTCGGGCGCATGCGGGAGTCTGTCTGACTGTCTCTCCCCGTTTCCAGCTTCAGAAAAATACAAAAAAAAAAAAAAAAAACCCACAAAAAACAAACCTAAAATGAATAAGCCATTAATTAACATAATCAGAAATAGAAAAAAAAAAAGAGAAGTACAGATACAAACCTTTTTTACTGGTAAAGACTGGAATGTCCAAAATGGTTAAATTCATAAAAAGAATGCATATTTAAAAGAACAGGGAAATCTTTATGCATTGATATGAAAACATCTCCAAAATATACTTTTAAGTGAAAATGATCAAGTTCAGAATAAGTATAATAAGTTGCCTTTTTGTAAAAATCAGGAAATATTAAGGATCTGTAATTGCATTTTCTTGTACTAGACGTAAAAAAAAAAATCTTTGAAAGGATACACAAGCATCAAGACAGTAGTTTCCTTTTGGGAGGAATAGGAACTGGGTTGATGGGGAGACCAGGACAAAAAGGATACTTTTCAGCATGAAATGTTTTATATACTATTGGGTTTTAAACCCTGTGAATGTATTATTTTTCAATTTGAGTATTACCAACATTATCTCATCAAATATTTTCAAGCACTTAAATATATACCAAACACTACACTTGGTGTTGGAGAAGTACAACAGCAAGTCCTCTCTTTCAAATAGCTTATAGTTTATACAGCTTAGTGGGGATACAGGCTGCAAATCAATATTGTGATATAATGTGTCTAATTCTTCATATGAAGATATGTTCAAAATGCTATAAAAGGACACCTATATCTACATAAGGGAAATAAGGATGATTACTCAGTGAATATAGCTTTGATACTAAGACTTAAAGCCAAACCAGAGATTTTCAGAGAAATACTAAAAGATATTCCACAGACAGAGTAAAAAACAGAGGCTTGGAAGTAGAGAGAGAAAAGGGTAGTCAAGAAATCATTAGAGATCAGGATTTCTGCAAGAGGGGGAGTGGCTAGAATTAAGACTGAAGAAGTTGAAAGGGGCATTAAACACCATTCACATAGTTTTATCATCTAGCTGTCAGGCATTGTACCAAACGCTGAGATAAAGAAGTAAACAGGGCCCATTCCCAACTTATTCTGGAGGTCAATGTCCAAGAATACCAAGAGGTTTTTTGGGGTTTTTTTTTAAATTTTTTGTTTATTTATTCATTTTGGGGAGGGGAGGGGAGGTGGGAGGAGCAGGAAGCATCAACTTCCATATGTGCCTTGACCAGGCAAGCCCCGGGGTTTCAAACCAGCGACCTCAGCATTCCAGGTCGATGCTTTATCCACTGTGACCTCTTGGGTCAGGCCCAAGAGGTTTTAGCAGTAGTTTGATGCCGTATCTCTAACTCATACTGTTGCCTCTATCAGAAATGCTCTCTCAGAATTCTCTTTCCTCACCTATCCCAGCTAATTCTTTTCTCAGAACTCTGATTAAAAACCCCTTGTCCAGGCAGTCTTTCCTCTCCCAAGAATAAATCAATCAGTTCTACTTGCTATGTGCTTGAAAGCACATTGTGATTATTCTTGATAATTACACTTAAGACTTTTTTGTTTTCATACCCAAATTGTAATCTGCATGAAAGAGCCAAACCTGTCTTGTTCACCAGTATATCTCCCAACACTAATCAAAGTAGACAACAATAACTCAGCCTTTTTCATCTAATAGAACACATAAGCTAATAAATTCTGCGGCACACCAAAAAAATATGTATTTTTTTTGCCGATCGGACAAAAATCAGGTATAACTTTGATTCATGCACACCAGACAGCTATTGAGTTGGCTGTTACCATATTTTTATTTGACAATCTAAGGGAAAAAAGATCAGTGCCTTTGACCAAACAATCAGGTATTGCATGTTTTAAAACTTCTGTGGCACTCCAGTAGAAAATCACTGCCTTAATGAATCAGTCAATGAATGAAAAAATTTTAGAACATAATTTAAAAAAAGAAAAGATCATAATTTAATCTTTTCTGATTACTCAAGCTGATTATAAGAAACCTAAATAATTATATGTATATATTTCTAATATATGAGATCATGTGGTCTCTTCCTCATGATCCAGAATGCCATGCATTCATTTTAAGTCCTTGTATCTTTATTTTTTTTTCTCTCTTCTTAAATTATAAATTGTCACTTCCTACTACTTTCAAGTCTACGGCTTCTAGCAAACTCCAACTACTTCTAATTTGTAGACATCTGCTGAGCTAAAGCAGATAAATTCAATTATAAAAGCTACAACTGACATAAAACCAAATAAAATAGTGCATAGTTTTTAAGAACTTTTTTGTTGGAGGGGGAGCAGCAGTGGTAGAGTGGGATGAAATGAGGATACAGAGACAAGATGCTCTTATAGTAAACTACTTAAATTTATGATTTCTTTTATTAATAAAACCTTTTATTTTTGCTAACTTTGGTTTATTCTTTATAATTCCATATGATTGTTATACTGTACATGTTTCTTCATTCAAATAAACAGTTGAAAAAAATATGAAAGTAAACATTCTCTTGTATAAGGTAAAGAAAGGCATCACTTGAAAAAAAATTGGTCCAAGATAATAAGGAAAAAAATATGAGTTCTCATCAATTCAAAGTGTATACTTTTCCCCATTTACAAATATATAGTATATGAAAGTGCAATGTGTCTCACAATCAAAGTCTTAAATTTGGCAATATTTTTTTCTTAGTTGAACATAAAATAATGGCACAACTCATAACTAATGGCACCTTCCAGTTGATGAAATGCAATATATAATATTTTTTTAAGTGAGAGGAGGGGAGATAGAGACAGTCTGCATCATCTGCCCCAACTGGGATCCACCAGGTAATCCTCATCTGGGGCCAAAATCAACTGAGTTATCCTCAGCACCTGAGGCCAATGCAGGGACCAACTGAGCTATCCTCAGCACACAGGGCCAATGCTTGAACCAATCAATCAACAGCTGGCTGTGAGAGAAGAGAGAGAGAAGGGGGAGAGAGAAGGTGAGACAGAAGGGAAGAGAGGGGGAGGGAGGGCGAGAGGGAGAGAGAGGGAAGGGGAGAAAGGAAGAGGAGAGGGAGAGGAAGAGAAGCAGATGGTCGCTTCTCATGTGTGCCCTGACCGGGGATCGAACCCAAGACACATCTGCATGCCAGGCCGAAGCTCTAGCTGCTAAGCCAACCAGCCAGAACCAATATATAATTTTATAATAAAAATATTCATCTATTTACTTTCTCAACTAGATAATTCTTAATTATCTACTCATAATATTAGCACTTTTCATCTGTCTTGCCCCACTAAATGAAAAATGCTCCTATTAATGATGCTGAGAAGAGATAAAAACCAATATGAACGAAAAAAAGAAAAGTATTAATTTGGTTTCACTGAGAAATCTTACCATTAAGAGATCATGGACCAGTAACAATAAATGGACCAAATTAAAATCTTGCTTAAAAAACCATTAGTGAAACCCTTACAAACCTTATCTTTTGGGGAAAGTATCTATCTTAGCTATGTTGTATGTAATCATCACAATAGTTAACAAACATAAATAAGAAAAAATGTATCTTCTCCAGGTTCTTAAGGTGAATAATCCACAAATGGTCCTGAAATATGCAGCTGAAATAGGGCATTTAATTCAGTGTAATTCAGAGCATTAGAATTCTCTCAATTCAATATACTTCTTGAATTTCCAGCAACACAATCACTAATGTGACTTTCAATTCTAAACTATAATTAAAAACTTGAAATTGTTCATTTAAACACAACTGCAAGAATTAGACATACTCTATCAGTCTGATCTTTACACAAAATAAAAACTCTCCAAAAAACTTATATACCCTTTATTATATTTTTCTCCTCAGTGGCACAAATATAAACCAATTGCTTCTAGCAATGATTGTCATTATTCTTAAGTTATATTTCTTTCAAAACAATGGAAAAACTTCAGAAGAAATATTTTCACTTAGCACTAATAAAATAAGAACAAAAATCAATGAGAAGCTCTACAAAATAATGCTAATAGTCTCTGTTGACAAGGAATATTTTTAAAGCAATTAAATAAAAACTTTGAGTTTATAATCATGACTACAAAGTAAAAACACTAACAAATAACTCTTTAAAAAAAAACACCTACCTTTGTCTGGGAACTATAAAGAGTGCCCGTACCAACTTCTTCCTATTTGCTTTTGTGTTCATGTTCATGCAAAAATCCATTGCTGCCTATAGGAGAAAAAGCAAACTTTTTCTTAAAAAAAAAAAAGAAAATTTTTTTTTAAGCTACTGAAAGCAGAAACCCTGGATGCTACAATAGATTTCCACTAGCTCCTGAAGATTTCAAATGGTTTTAAAACACTACTACTGTAAGCATATCCCAAACTAAAGATCACAGAGCTTAAACTCCTCTATCCTTTTATATCTCAAAATACATGTTTCATAAACTTTTAAAATGCAACCGAATAGTAGAAATAGAACTTTCAGTAAATTGAAGATCATGCAATGCTTCACAAATAATTTTTACGCTATAACTTCATTAAAGTTAAACAAATCAATGTTATTATCAGCAAAGTTTTCTGATAGAATAAGTAGCAAGAACAGTTACAGAATCCAAGAAAATGACTTATGCTAATAAGAATAATAAAAAAGAAATAAAGATGAAGTAGGAAAGAGAGGCACAGATTATTCCTAGGAACCTGTAAGAGTAAGTGCCTTGACCCGGGTGGATCCCAGTCGGGTGCATGCGGGAGTCTGTCTCTCTGCCTCCCCACTTCTCACTTTAAGAAAAATTTTAAAAAAAAAATTAAATTAAATTAAGATAGGGTGTAAGAGTACAGCAGGAGTATCTAGGTACCTCTCTTTCATCTTCTTTTTGTATCTAATAAATATATGAAAATTTAATAGGGGAAAAATTCAATCCGTCCCAAACTTAGAAAAATAAGCAATTGTTTCAGAGGTGGTTTCTGCTATACTCTATAAAAGAAAAAAAACACAAGACTACTTCTTAAATTGAAATAAATCTGCTCTGGCCAGATAGCATGATTGGTTAGAGCATCATCCCAAAGCACAGAGGCTGCAGGTTCGATCCCCAGTCAGGGCACATACAGGAACAAACTGATGTTCCTATCTCTCTCAATGCTCTTCCTTCTTCTCTTTAAAACCAATAAAAAATAAACATGAAAAAAAAACTGAAATAAATTTGTAATTACAAAGTTTTTGAAAACTATACATTGATCTATCTAATCACTGCAAGTAAGGTGATTTGGAGTTTCAAGCCTTTTTGATTAAATAGTTACTGAAATATACCTAAATTATTTGAAGAAGAGCTATATAAGCAAAAAGTCAAAAAATAAACTAACTCCTATAGTTCTCTACAGGAGACCCTTAAAGCATTACAGAAAAATAAAAGTAAAAAGAAATTATATTACACTTTGACAAAAATACAACTTAGAGCAGCTGGCCTAGAGCAACAATTTTCAAGTTTGGGTCCCAAAAGACTTATATGCCCTTAAAAATTACTGAAAACCTGGCCTGACCAGGTGGTGGATAGAAAATCGAACTGGGACATGAAGGACCCAGGTTCAAAACCCCGAGGTCACCAGCTTGAGCGCAGGGTCACTGGCTTGAGCATGGGGTCACTGGTTTGAGCATGGGATCATAGACATGACCCCATGGTCACTGGCTTGAACCCCAAGGTCACTGGCTTGAGCCCAAGCTCACTGGCTTGAGAAAGGGGTCATTCACTCTGCTGTAGTCCCCACCCCATCAAGGTACATATGAAAAAGCAATCAATGAACAACTAAGGAGCTACAATGAAAAATTGATGCTTCTCATCTCTCCCTTCCTGTCTATCCCTCTCTCTCTCTGTCATAAAAAAAAATTACTGAAGACCTGAAAGAAAATTTATGTGGCTTACATTTATTAGCATTTAATGTATTAAAAATTAAAACTGAGAAACTTTAAACATACTAATTCACTTAAAAATACCAATAAACCTATTAGTTATTAATATATTTTAGAAATAACTTTTTTCAAAATAAAAAATATCAGTGACAGAAAACTTGCACTCTTTTAGAAGATAGCTGGATTCTCACATCTATTATACATGCAATCTACGTGATGAGTTGTTTTAGATGAAGTATATGAAGAAAACTTTTTACATACATATAACCGGGGAAAAGAGGTGTATTTTAATAACCTTTTCAGGATTTATAATACTTTTTGATACTACACCAAAACTTGACAAGTGGTAGTTTCTTAACAGTTAGGAGAAATATGTAATTGGAAACTTTATCAATCAACTTTTCATGTTATTAGATTAAAATCTAAACCCTGGCCAATGGCTCAGTGGATAGAGCATCGGCCTGGTGTATGGATGTCCCGGATTCAATCCCCGGTCAGGGCACATAAGGGAAGCGACCATCTGCTTCTCCCCGCCTCCCTCTTCTCCTTCACTACCTCTTCCCCTCCTGCAGCCAGTGGCTTGATTGGTTTGAGCATGGTCCCAGGTGCTGAGGATAGCTCTATTCAAGCGCATCAGCCTGAGGCACTAAAAATACTCAAGCATTGGCCCAAGATGGGGTTGCCAGGTGGATCCTGGTAAGGGTACATGTGAGAGTCTAACTCACTATCTTCCCTCCTCTCACCTAAAAAAAAAGAAAAAAAGAAAAAGAAAATCTATCTTGCACTTTGGGGAATAAGTCATTAACAAGCAAGCAAGATTTTGTTAACATTGTGTATTGGTCACTTAGAACAATGGCTTATTGAGCTATGCATATCTTCCAAACACATACATAATATTTAAAAATCACATTATTTAATATCACCACCAATCCCATCAAAAAGTCTCATGAGTAATATCTCCTCAGAAAAGAACTGGGAAGCTATCAAGCTTATGGTGGTGGACTTAAGTTGTCCCAAAATTCTAATTTTTGCTGAAAACTCATATTTGTTTACTAGCAATAAATACTTTCAGTTGTTTTTCTTTAAGTGTAAGGTTCACCTTGTTCATGTCACAAAAAGGTCAGCTAAACACCCAGTTTGTCCATCAGTTCTTTCAAGTAAAAATGGTATTCTATGAAAAAAACTATTCCAGATCACAACTCAAACACAACTGGTTTTTCTCCAGACAGTGTTGAGACAGCAAAAGTACTTTACATTTCCTTCTCATTTCGTCAGATTAAAAGGACGTGTACTCAAAGGTTGAAATGAAATAAAAGCACTAATTTGTATGAATTCATCAAGGAGATTCTTAAGTGAAAGTGGCATTTTTTTTTATTTCAAATGCACAGCAGCAAAAACAACAAGGGCTACTAGTACAGTTTGCTGCCACTGCATCCGAACTTGTACAAAAATGTCAGCAGTTTTACCCATCACCACTTTTATAAATGTCATAGAACAGTAAAAATAGAAAAGAAAAACCTTCATAATAGTATGAAAAGAGTTTTGAACAGGCCCCCTAAAAGTGCCTTGAAAGACAGCTGTAATGTACAGAGCATACTTTTTAAAAATTTCTGGTCTATTTTCCAAACTCTAGGGTCCCTATGTGAAGAGATGTCAAGCAAACAGGATTCGAGATAGTTCCATTCCCAAACTAAACATCTACAGGTTGGCTCAAATTTTATGTTATTTTTTACACCAATATGAGATCCCATTTGAAGAAATGGTTCATTCTATGGCTAAATAGTCCAAAACAACAGACATTACTAATGAGAACTACCCTATAGGGTTTAAGTGCTTGAGTAAAGTTATATCAAGACAATCACCTTGTCTATCAGATCTCGGTTGACACAGTTGGGCAATTGCTGGAGGAAAGCATCTACTATCAGCTTGAGATGAGATCCAGTGCTGGCTTCTTCATCCTCTTGTTCTAGGTTAAAAAAAAACATATAAACAATATAACAATAAAAACCGAAGCCCTGGCCGGTTGGCTCAGTGGTCGTCAGCCTGGCGTGCAGGAGTCCCGGGTTCGATTCCCGGCCAGGGCACACAGGAGAAGCACCCATCTGCTTCTCCACCCCTCCCCCTCTCCTTCCTCTCTGTCTCTCTCTTCCCCTCCCGCAGCCAAGGCTCCATTGGAGCAAAGATGGCCCGGGCACTGAGAATGGCTCTGTGGCCTCTGCCTCAGGCGCTAGAATGGCTCTGGTTGCAGCAGAGCTATGCTCCAGATGGGCAGAGCATCGCCCCCTGGTGGGCATGCCGGGTGGATCCCGGTCGGGCACATGCGGGAGTCTGTCTGACTGCCTCCCCATTTCCAACTTCAGAAAAATACAAAAAAAACACACAAAAACCCCGGCAATTATTAGTTATTGGGGATAATACATCATCTAAAGCACTTTTCTTACCCATGGGAAAAATGAAGCATTTTTTGAGATAGTGCCCTAGAAAGTGTTGATATCTCTAGAATCACAACCCCAGGTCACTATAGCTTTTCAGATATCAACAATAAAACAGGAAACTTTTGTATTAGACACAAAATCTTAATCATAAATTATAGTTTTATAGTAAATTTGTTACTTTTATCTGCCAAGCATCCCTTCCCACAAGTCTTCGATTAACAGCATGCTCACTGCTGCCTTTTGAAGGAAATCCATGGATTCTGATGGAAAGGGTGCTGTGAGATTACAGTACACCACCATCCCCCTGGGTCGCAAGTAAGAATAACAGGACCAGCTAAGTCCTTCCATGACAGACAGTAGAATCTGTCCTTTGATGTCACTAGCTGGTATGATTTAAGCATAGGGCAGCCACCAACCATACCCACCCTCCCTCATGACCCTGGAGAAAGACAAATATGCAGCAGCAAACAATGAAGCCAACAGCAAGAAAAGTAATACTGACAGATCTCCTTCTAAATAAAGAATCCTAACTAATAAAAGTAACAGTACTTTTTCTTTTTAAATACAAAACTACTCAATTATAAAGACAGATAAAATTAGCCTAACCAGGTGGTGGCACAGTAAATAGTCAACCTGGGACGTTGAGGACCCAGGTTTGAAACCCTGAGGTCACCAGCTTGAGCGTGGGCTTATCAGGCTTGAGCGCAAGGGTTGCTGGCTTGAGCAAGGAATTATCAACATGATCCCAAGGTTGCTAGCCTGAGTCCAAGGTCACTAGCTTGAGCAAGGGGTCACTGGTTTGGCTGGAGCCCCCTGGTCAAGGCACATATGAGATGCAATCAATGAACAACTAAAGTGATGCAACTATGAGTTGTTGCTTCTCATCTCTCTCCCTTCCTGTTTCTTTCTTTCACTAAAAAAGATAAAATTATCACAGATGAACTGATATACTACGTACTTTTTAGCTCTCAACCATTTTAGAGTAACTCTCAAATACATTTATATTAAGACTGTAAAAATTATTTCACAGAATTAAAATAGATTTAGAATGCTAGGAAGTAGGGAAGTATGGAAAATACCTATTAAGATATTTAGAATTTAGATGATTACTAAAGCTTATAGTCACATAATATGGAACATGCAATGTTTCTGTTCTAAATCAAAGTCCAAAGAAGAGATGGCTTAGAAACGAAAAGAAAACAGGCATTGAGTAAAAGACCCATATTCTCAGGCTACAGCTTTGGGTAAAAAAGGTAATTAAAAATTTAAATTTTCAGCAAAATACTATTTACCTTGCTCATCAAGAAGTTTCTTTGTAAGATCTTCAGCTTCATCTGTACCCTCTAATTCCAAGGTGTCATCATTAATTTCTAGGTTCTCCAACTCAAGTTCCAAATCATCAGGATTTGATACCTCCTTATTATCCTTAGATTCTTTTGCCTCTGCTTAAAGACAAAGAATCAGTGTCTCTGAATTAAGTCATATTGAAATCCTGCTTCAAAAAATAGGTAAGAATTCTCAAAATATGCACCATTTGTCTTAGAATCTACATATATACCTGGCAACATTTAAATACAAATTAAATATATTCAGATTGTATAAAATAATTATGCTCACTGAGAAAAAGGACCATAACTTTGATTCTGTACGCCAACTGTTCACTGAAGGAATAAATGGATGGACGGATAAACGGAAAGAGAGTTGAATAAATGGAGACATACACGGTATAAGGCTTTGTGGTAAATATGAGCAGGAAATAAAGTTGATTAGATGAAGCAGACTCAAACTCCTAAATGAGTTCAGACTTTCTCTTTTACACAGTATGATCTTTGCTGGGTCATGAAAAAACATTTAAATGTGATGTGACATGAAAATTAACTTGCCAACAATATAAAAAATAAAACTTGAAAGACAGGATAAAATAGAATATATAGAGATCAACTAGGAAAACATCTTTATCATTTAGGTTTCAGGGGTTAGAATAAAAAAAAATGCAACAACAACAAAAAAATGGCCAAGAATTGTTTAAAAAAAACTAAGTAAATAAGAAGGATTAAAAAAGGAAAAGGGCCCTGGCCGGTCGGCCTAGCGTGCGGAGGACCCAGGTTCGATTCCCGGCCAGGGCACATAGGAGAAGCGCCCATTTGCTTCTCCACCCCTCCGCCGCGCTTTCCTCTCTGTCTCTCTCTTCCCCTCCCGCAGCCAAGGCTCCATTGGAGCAAAGATGGCCCGGGCGCTGGGCATGGCTCTGTGGCCTCTGCCTCAGGCGCTAGAGTGGCTCTGGTCGCAATATGGCGACGCCCAGGATGGGCAGAGCATCGCCCCCTGGGGGGGCAGAGCACCGCCCCTGGTGGGCGTGCCGGGTGGATCCCGGTCGGGCGCATGCGGGAGTCTGTCTGACTGTCTCTCCCTGTTTCCAGCTTCAGAAAAATGAAAAAAAAAAAAGAAAAAAAAAAAAAAAAAGGAAAAGGGAGGCCCTGGCCAGTTGGCTCAGCGGTAGAGCATCAGCCTGGCGTGCAGGGGACCCGGGTTTGATTCCTGGCCAGGGCACATAGGAGAAGCGCCCATTTGCTTCTCCACCGCCTCCCTAACTCTCTGTCTCTCTCTTCCCCTCCCGCAGCCAAGGCTCCATTGGAGCAAAGATGGCCCGGGCGCTGGGGATGGCTCCTTGGCCTCTGCCCCAGGCGCTAGAGTGGCTCTGGTCGCGGCGGAGCGACACCCCAGAGGGGCAGAGCATCTCCCCCTGTTGGGCAGAGAGTCTCCCCTGGTGGGTGTGCCGGGTGGATGGATCCCGGTCGGGCGCATGCGGGAGTCTGTCTGACTGTCTCTCCCCGTTTCCAGCTTCAGAAAAATACAAAAAAAAAAAAAAAAAAAGGAAAAGGGACCTGGTGGTTGGCTCAGAGGTAAGAGCGTCAGCCCAGCATGTAGAAGTCCTCGGTTCGATTCCTGGTGAACACACACAGTAGAAGTAATCACCTGCTTCTCCATCAATCTCCCTCCCCCTCTCTCATCCCCTCTTGCAGCCATGGCTCGAATGAGCAACTTGGTCCTGGGCACTGAGGATGGCTCCATGGCCTTGCCTCAGGCACTAAGAATACCTCGGTTGCCGAGCAACAGAGCAGTGGCCCCAGATGGGCAGAGCATCAGACCAGACAGGGGTTGCCAAGTGGATCCCAGTTGGGGTGCACGCAGGAGTCTGTTTCTCTGCCTCCCTGTCTTTCACTTGATAAAAAAAGAAAAAGAATAAGAAAAAGAGAAAGAAAGAAAGAAAGAAAGAAAGAGAGAGAGAGAGAGAGAGAAAGGGAGGGAGGGAGGGAGGGAACTAAACCTAATTCAAGATCAGCATAATGTTGATAATTATAGCTGGGTCATAGGTAACTGTTTACTATACTAGCCTTACTTTTATGTTTGAAATTTTTCATAAGTAAAAAACAAAAAATACTAAGTTCAAGAATTTATGCTTGGCATGGCTGAGTGGTTCACAGATATAGCACTGTCCCAGTGCACCGAGGTCACAGGTTTGATCTCCAATCAGGGCACGTATGAGAAGCAATCAATGAATACATAACTAAATGGAACTAAGAATGGTGAGTTGATGCTTTTCTTTCTCTCCCTTCCTCTTATCTTTCTTTCTCTCTCCCCTCTCCTCTCTCTCTCTCTCAAATCATTGGCAAAAATTTTTTTTTAAGAATTTGATTGAAAGAGTGAGAAAGTTACAGTATAAATGACTAAAATTGTTACATTTCTCAGCCTCATCTTCTCTTCCAGTCTTTGTCACACAAGTTCTGCTTTGAAAGCAGAAATGTTTTACTGATATCATACCATATGTGGGAAAATCAAAAGTCTAGTATGGATTGGTTTTGTTGCTTCTAAATGGAGAGAGACTAATATTTTCTCAATCATCTTTACTTTCATTCAACTAAAATTTAAATTCCTACTACATGCTAAGTAGTGTTCTAAGCACCAAGACTACAACTTTGTCCCAGACAAAAACCCTGCCCATATGGCACATGGACTCATTCTCCAGTGTTCCCTGATGTCTAGTTATCAAAATCAACATTTACTGATTAGCTACTATGTATTCAGAACTGTGCTAAGCTGTTGAACATTCAGAAGAAACATTAAATTTTAACCCCTGTTCTCAAGAAATGTCCAATTTATCTGAGGAAATTAAACTAACATACACTTGGGAGTCAAGTGGGGTACAATAAGGAGAGGACTGCAAGCAGAAAACAGAACGATGAATGAAGGCTAACAAGCAAGAAGACTGGCTGTTGCAGAGACTGAAAGGAGGGAAAAAGTGAGGGTAATGTGGTAACAAATATATAGGTGAAGAGGGAGACTTTAAACAAACTATGCAGTGTCCTCAAGCAAAGTTAACAAGATTACATTATATTCCAAATAAATGCAAATCCATTAAAAGATATTAGGTAAAAAAGTAAAATTAATCTTTCAGGATGCATAAAGGGAGCAAGAGCATGCCTAACTGGTGGTGGCACAGTAGACTGAGTGTTGACCCAGGACACTGAGGGCCCCAGGTTAAAACCCCAACATCGCCAGCTAGAGCACAGGCTCGCCGACCTGAGTGCAGGACAGCCAGCCTGAGCAAGGGGCTGGCTGAGCCCAAGGTCAGTGTCTTGAGTTTCCCCCCAACATCCCTCCCCTGTCAAGGCACATATGAGAAGCAATCAATTAAAAAAAAAACACACAAAGCAAAGCTACTACAAGTTCATGCTTTTCATCTCTCTCCTTCTCCTTTCTCTCCCTACCTATCTCTTTAAAAGAAAAAAGATAAAAAGGAAGCATAAATGGAGTAAGAGCAAACAAAGAGCAGCCAGGTAGGAGATACCATACAGTACAGTAGCCCAGGCTAAGAGATGATGGTAGCTTAGATCAGAAGAGTAGCGGTAAAGATAAAGCACATCTGAAATACATTTAAGAGGTTAGATTAACTAGACTTGATTACTAAACAGACTATTCCCTCCTCTACCACTGGATCCTGAGAAACACTGACATTTAAAAGAGCAGATGAGCCTGACCTGTGGTGGCACAGTGGATAAAAGCATCGACCTGGAATACTGAGGTCGCCGGTTCAAAACCCTGGGCTTGCCTGTTCAAAGCACATATGGGAGTTGAAGCTTCCTGCTCCTCCCCCCCCCCTTCTTTCTCTCTCTCTCTCTCTCCCCTCTAAAAAAAATGAATAAATAAAAATAATTAAAAGAGCAGATGAAAGTGGATACCCTAGTTAAGTAGAAAGAAAAATCAAGAGGGCTTAGTTCCACAGAACTCATGAGGAGGAAATGCTCCAGAAAGAAAGCAGTCAACTGTTAAATGGCTTGAGAAAGCAAAGAAGACAGAGACTGGAAACTATCCTAGAGATACAGCAACATAAAGGTAATTGATAACTGTGACAAAGAGTTTCAGGGTAGAGGGGGTGTTAAAGCCAGTTTGGAAGGGATTGAAAGAATGAAGAAGAAAGTGAAAACACCATATACAGCCAATTCTTTCAAGAGGACTCTTAGAGATAACATTAGCTAGAATGGGATGGGAGGCCTAGGGGTAAATATTCACAATTTGTTGATTCTGATCTGTTTTGTTTTTAAAAGATGAGAAAACATTTTTATACTGAGGTCAGGATCCAGAAGAGACAGAGATAGAAAGACTAACTGACTGATACTAAAGACACAGAAAAGGGATGATGAATTGCATAAAGGTTCAGAAGAAAGAGGGAGACAAGATTCAGAATAAGAAGATGGACTGGCCTTTAACAGATGTTGTAAAAGCTCACCAGTCACCCAGGGAAGAAACATTTTATAAGTACTAAGGCAGGTAGATTTGTAAGTAAGAAGGAGCATGATGTCATGGGAAATAGGTCTGATGGCTTTTATCTGCTCTATAAAGTACTCCATCAAATTTAATCATCTGCTAAGGAGGGAAGCAAAATAGAAACTAGAGAAAGAATGAAACTGCTATGGACCGTGAGTGAGTTGAGGACAGAAATGCTGTCCGGTGCTGGCACAGTGGATAAAGTGTTGAACAGGAACGCTGAGGCTGCCAGTTTGAAACCCCAAGGTCATTGGCTCTGATCGTGAGTTTGTCAGCAGAGGGTCGCAGGCTTGAATGGGTGATCGTCCACACAATTCCAAAGCTCACCAGCCTGAATCTAAAAGGTCGCTGGCCTGAGCAAGAAGACACTGGCATGGCCCTGGTCAGGGCACATACAATAAGTTCAATGTACAACTAAAGTGAAAGCAACTATGAACTGATACTTCTCACCCTCTCTCTCTCCTTTCCTGTCTCTCTCAAAAACAAAAAAAAATGCTGTCAAGTTTTCAACCCAGTGTTGACCTAGTTATGATTAGTGATCATAAATTTATGAAGTTATCAACCTATTTAACTGATCATCACTAGGAGAGCTCAACAGTTTGCATAAGAAATCAACATCGTGGGTAACTAAATTTATCCAGGATTGAACTTGACAGGCAGATAGGAATGAAGGACAGAGGGAGAAAGAATGTTTGAGAGAGACACTGATCTCTAATCTACTATAGAAAAGGAGAACCCACCCCACATCTCATCAAAATCCAAGTCAAACTTCACAGTATGTCACAAAGTTCCATCTATTTCTTCTGATATCTCCAACTATGTGAACTGTCCCCACTGTCTTAACTGTCATAGTGTTTTGTACTTTTCTTTAAAGCCCACTCCTATTTTACTCCAAATTGTAATTCTTTTGAGTCCCTGGCTGCTCCCACTAATATGATTATAAGTGCAGAGATACTAAGCTCATACTTGTCTCTCCTGTGACATTCAGTACATTGTCTCACTTCCTGAAAGGGAAATGAATATGAGAACCCTTCAAGTCAAGCTTGCATAATGATTGGGAAAAACTTAGACATGGCAGAAATCATACAACTTTTCTGAATTCTTAAAGTTGAAAGAAATATTGGCCCTGGCCAGTTGGCTCAGTGGTAGAGCATCGGTGTGGCATGTGGATATCCAGGGTTCAATTCCTGGTCAGGGCACAGAGGAGAAGTGACCATCTGCTTCTCCATTCCTCCCCTTCTCTCTCTCACACCCATGGCTCAGTTTGAGCAAATTGGCCCCGGGCAATAGCTTGCTGCCAATCAATGGAGCAGTGGCCCCATATGGGCAGAGCATCACCCCCTAGTGGACTTGCCAGGTAGATCCTGATCGGGGAGAACGCAGGAGCATGCCTCCGTCTCCCCACCTCTCACTTAATTAAAAATAAATAAATATATATATAATTGAGGTGACTAATATTATCAGAACTAGTCCTCACAGTGGGGAGAGAGGGATTCAACAGGATCTATGAGGAAATGCCTTTTTAAAAACTTTAACAAGACTGGGTCGCAAGTATCTAAATTGAGTATTTTATATCTATATATTATTTCCTTTACTATTTGAAATACCTGAAATATTATTCATAAAGTACAAAGTAAAATTTACCATAAGGTAAAAATACCTTTTGATCAACCAAGAGGTTTCATATTTCAAAGTATACAAGGGCCTCTTGTAAGGTTCTCATACCATAAGATGACCCCACTACCTTTTTGACAAAAACAGTTTAAGGTTCAGTATACTTTAAGATTGTGAAAAAGAATGTTATAAAAGGTTAGAAACTGTTTTAACTGTTCTTCTAATTATCAAGCCTAACAAGCACTACCCTACTCCATTTAATATATATGTATATGAAATAAAGGACAACACTAATCTTTATCCTAAAAATTTAAATTAAAATTTTAAACACCTTTGTGTTTGGGTAATAATGATATGTCGATGTGAGTTAACTGTAACAAATGTACCACAGTGACAGGGATGTTGTGAGTATATGGAGCAGGGGGTATATTTTTTAAATGGGTCCCCTATTTAATGTATCAGAATACAAAAGGTAGCTTTTAAAAAAAATTATCTGTGACCTCTCCAAATCCCTGTCACCATTCCCATCCTCTCTTCTCCATCTCAATGGTTTGGGAGAATTCTCTTTAGAAAATACGGTATGACTAGCATTCAGGACCTTCTATCATATTAATTAACTCAAAGCTTCTAATTTTTCTAAAGTAAGTTTCCCTCATTAAAAATTAGGGATATCAAGCCTAGAAAGAATATTACAGGTAAACAGCACTAAAGAGCTAACACTGTCCCTAACAATCCAACTGGGGAAAATTTAAATCTTATCAAGAACTCACATGACTTCATTGTACTATAAATAAACATATTCAAATTATTTCACATTAACTTAAATGTTCTGACATTGTTGAAAGTATGTCAATTATCAACCTGCATGCTTCATTCTATAACATTCTGTTAATTCAATGTTCATATTATAAAACTAGTAACTAAAAATATTTTTTTTACAAATACTATTTTGAAACTAATTTTTATAACACTTAATAAAAAATCTGTCCTCTAGAATTTACCTTTAGAATCATCTTTATTAGACTCTTTACTCTGACAACCTTTTTCATTATCTTTAAATAAGATGGCTGGAACAAAAGCTTTCAAATCAATGAGGTTCTCATAAAAATTCCGAGCATCTTCATCTTCCCATATACCACCTTCCAAGTCATATTCTCCAGGTTTGCCAGGTGTAAATATATCAATTCCAGGCCCATGCTCTACAATAAAATAAATCACAGGAATTAAAACTATTTCAGGTTTAGCATGCTAGACATGACATTTTACATTTTCAATTTTATAAGTAATGAATCATGAGTGTTCACCTAACAGAAGCTTCTTCAATCAACAAGCATTCTGGACTGTTCACATAATCATCTTTAACATCAAATCACAAATTGCTTTAGGTAAAGCTCTAAATCAGGACAGACTAGAGGACAGCATAAGATAACGGTGTTTTCATCTTCAATGTTTTAAGCAATTAATATGAGACTAACTAGGCCCTGGTAGGCTGGCTCAGCAGTTGAGCATCAGCCCAGTGTGTGGAAGTCCCAGGTTCGACTCCCAATAAGGGCACACAGGAGAAGCGACCATCTGCTTCTTTACTCCTCCCCACCTTCTCTTTCTTCCCTTCCTACAGCCATGCCTTAAATGGTTAAGCAGGTAGGCCCCAGGTGCAAGGATGGCCCCATGGCCTCACCTCAGGCGCTAAAATAGCTCAGTTGCCAAGTAATGGAGCAGCAGCCCCAGATGGGCAGAACATCGCCTGGTAGGGGCTTTGTGGGGTGGATTCCAGTTGAGGTGCATGTGGGAGTCTGTCTCTCTGCTTCCCTGCCTCTCACTTAAAAAAAAACTGAGACTAAGTAGTCACTTGATATGTTAAGCCTATCTTCATGAAACTTAAAACCAAAATAAAAATATATAAGCCTGGCCATCTCTAAAATATCCAGCTTCAAGTCCCACCTCCCCAATTAAGCTTTTTTTGATGACTACCAACCCTCTTATATCACAATTATCTTCCCAAGTAGACCATAAACCCTTAATCAAAAAGTATCCCTCCACATGCATCCCTTTGTTCATTGTAGAATTATTTACAATAGCCAAAATATGGAAGCAACCCAGTGCCCATTAATAGATAAGTGGATAAAAAAGTTGTTTATACACACACACTAGAACATTACTCGGCCATAAAAGAGAATGAAATCTTACCATTTCTGACAGCATCAGTGAACCTAGAGGGTATTATGCTAAGTCAGTCAGAGAAAGACAAATACCATGTGATTACACTTATCCGTAGAAAACAAAATTGAAATAGACTCATACATTGAGAATGAACTGATGGTTGCCAAGAGGGGAGGTAGTTTGGGGACTGAGTGAAAAAGGCAAAAAGATTAAGAAGTACAAATTTGTAATTACAAAATAGTTACAATATGTAAAGTACAGCATAGGGAATGTAGTCAATAATATTGTAATAACTATGTATAATGCAAGGTAGGTACTAAAAATATCCAGGGAAATACTGTGTAAAGTATATATATGATTATCTAACCACTATTCTGTACTCTGAAAACTAATACAAAATAATACTGAATGTATATTATAATTGAAAAGTAAAAACTTTTAAAAACAGGAAGCATCATTCCTTTTGGCATAATTCTTGGTATAAGGTAGAGTGCCATAATTGGTCAATTGATAAATAACTAGAAAAGGAAAGAAAAAAAATATAGAGATACTTCAGTAGAGGGTGGAAAACCATATATAAATTCACACACACAGCCTGACCAGGCGGTGGCGCAGTGAATAGAGTGTCGGACTGGGATGCGGAGGACCCAGGTTTGAGACCCCAAGGTCGTCACCAGCTTGAGCATAGGCTCATTTGGTTTGAGTAAGACTCACCAGCTTGAGCCCAAGGTCACTGGCTTGAGCAAGGGGTCACTCAGTCTGCTGTAGCCCCCCCCCCCCCCCCCCCCGTCAATGCACATATGAGAAATCAATCAATGAACAACTAAGGAGCCGCAACGAAGAACTGATGTTTCTCATCTCTTTCCCTTCCTGTCTGTCTGTCCCTATCTGTCCCTCTCTCTGACTCTCTCTCTGTCTCTGCCACACAAAAAAAATCACACACCCACACATGTCTACCTCCATATACAATTGTATATTCTTAAACTCAGAACATTAAAAGTAATTCATTTCCTACTTCATGATTGTTAGACAATTCAGGAATTTATCTGTTCTCACTGTGCTTCTTACCAAACAGGAATCATAAATAGGAAAATGATCATGCAGATTAAAAGCAACCCTAAGAAATATTAGATTATTCATTAAAAGTTACCAATGATAAACAAGAATAACAGCAAAAACAAAAAAACACTGGTTTCCTAACTCATAAATTATACACCTTAGAACAAATATATATATATATTTCTAAATATATATTCTAAATATATATATAGTTCTATATATATATATATTTAAAGGTAAGACACTAAACCTTTACACTATATAAAGGAAAAGATTGATAAATCTGTAATTTCTATTTAAGGAAAAAATAAAAGCAAAGGACAAACTAGAAGACAATACTGGCACTATTTATACAGAAGAACTGATATCCATAATATATAGAGCTCCTACAAAAAAGACCAAAATGCCAACAGAAAAGTGAATAAAGGCTCTAAACAGATTAGTAAGAAAGCATATGAAAAGATCCTTAACCTCAGTATTAATCAGGATAAACTTTTATAGCTTTGACCCATAAAATTATGTTTAAAACACTGATATCAACAAATGTTGTCAAAACAGTAGGGAAGTAAGCATTCATATCTTAACTAAAGTACAAACTGATCTAGCTTTGAAGGAGAGTAATTGGTCTCCACTTATCAATATTTAAAATAAGAATGTGCAAGATTCCATCTAGGAATCTGTACCTCAGAAATAACAGGAAATACAAACTAAGATTTACAAGAATGTTCATTTAACACTGTAATGGAGCAAAACTGGAAAGAATCAATATATCTATTGATATAAGGGTTAACAAATTCCATATATACATTATGCAATATTAATCAAATATTAAGAAAAATGAGGTATAGCTATCTACCTGAACTGATTCAGAAGTCTCCCAAAAACATTGTTGAAAAAAAAAAAGAAAGTCATACAAAATAATATCCTACATAAATTAACAATAAAGCTACCTAGACACCTGGTTATATATTTTGCATATAACTTTTATATATAAATAAAGTCTGGACAGATTCATATCAAACTGTTAACCAAGATAATCTTGGAGAACAGAATGGATATGACAGGAGACTTTCACTTTCTACTCTATAATATGCATAATATTTTACAAGTCTGAAAAATAATGTATTTGCACAGTACTTTAAACTGTAACAAAATTCAACTTTTTTTTATTATTTTTTTATACATTTTTATTAATTTTAATGGGATGACATAAATAAATCAGGATACCTATGTTCAAAGAAAACATCTCCAGGTTATCTTGGCATTCAATTATGTTGCATACCCATCACCAAAAGTCAAATTGTCCTCTGGGTTTTCCTTGTGCCCCTCCCCTCCCTCCTCTCCCTCTCTCTCCTCCCCCCCCACCCCATAACCACCACACTCTTGTCCATGTCTCTTAGTCTCGTTTTTATATCAAAATTCAACTTCTGATAAGCAAAAAAATGCTACAAAGTCAAAATGCAACAGAAAATTAAAAATACTGCAATGTATATGAAAGAGTAATATCCTTAATATGCAAAGTACTTTTACAATTAATTTTTTAAAAATAGATTAAAGATTTGATTTTTTAATAAAGTGGTAAAGAATTCAAGTCAGTATGTCACAAGGCAAACAATACATACATAAAATAGCTCATAAACTTAAAGATGCTTAACAGAATTTGGAAGAAGATCTGGCACTATATATTGAACCTTAAAATGTATATAATCTTTTAGCTCAGGAACTCTACTTCTAGAAATTTATCCCTGAAATAAGAGTACGCATATAAAGACACAGGTACAGAAATTTTATTATAGCACTGACTCTAACAGGTAAAAACCAGATATGTTATATGTCCATCAAGAGAACAAGGAAAATATAGTACAATTATACAATATAATGTATGCAATTTAAAACATTTAAATGACCTGATATGAATATAAAAAGAGTACTAAGATACATAGTTATTTCAAAAGATTAGTTGCAAAATATTATATTCTCATTTCTATGAGGTAAAGGATATTCTGATTACTGAAAAATTTAGGCCTCTTCAGGCCAAGATGAAATACTAAAAATCCAGGCAAACAATATAATACAACAGTTTTCATATACCAGACATCAGACAGCAAAGGAAAGTGATTACTGAGAGAGAAGAAACTGAACCCTATAATTAACTACCCTAGCTTATGCCTGGTAAGATTTTCTAGCCATGGCCAAGAAAGAGAGAAGCCAGGCAGACCCAAGTTGGCTCCATGAGTTGAGGACAACAGAGCTGAAGAGTCTGGCAAGACTCTAGCTGAGGTGGCTAAATTTTGCAAGACAGGGTATCGCAGAGAAAGAAGCACAAAGATCTGCAGAGGGTCCCCCTTGAAAGTTCAACTGAATACTGATCAGCCCCAATGTGTGAGGGAACTAGGTGAAGGTGGGAAGATAATAACTCATGAACCTCTAATTCATGGGAAATCAGTACAAAAGGATACTAAGTAATATAGAAAATGAGCCCTAAGTAAAGGTTGCTCTGATCCCACCTAACAAAGCAAGCCTGGAAAGAATGAAATTGTTTCTAAGTAACTTAACTATGCCCAGAACAAAGCTCAATGATATTTCTAAAAATAAAAAAATATCCAGCACACATGCAATAAAACATCAGGAATGCAAAGAAGTAGAAAAGTCACCAGAGATATATAGGAGATCAACTTATCAATCATTTAAAAGCAATGCAGAAAAGATATAAATTATAAAATTAGTGCAAAAGGACATCAAACAGTTATTCTAACTATATTTCATATTCTTAACAAACCAGAAGATAGACGGTTTAAAACCATGAAAAATATAACCAGCTTCTAGAGATGAAAGCTACATCTCTACATGAAATTAACAGTGTATCAGACAATGTAAAAAGAAAAATTAGTGACTTTGAAGACAGCAATACAAACTATCCAGTACAAGAAAAAACAAAACAGAGAAATAAAAAGAACAACTTCAGCCCTGGCTGGTTGGTTCAGCCATAGAGTATCGGCCCGGCATTCAATTCCCAGGATCGATTCCCGGCCAGGGCACATAGGAGAAGCACCCATCTGCTTCTCCACCCTTCCCTCTTTCCTTTCTCTCTGTCTCTCTCTTTCCCTCCCGCAACCAAGGCTCCATGGGAGCAAAGTTGGCCTGGGCGCTGAGGATGGCTCCATGGCCTCCACCTCAGGAGCTAGAATGGCTCCGGTTGCAATGGAGCAATGGCACAGATGGGCAGAGCACCACCCCCTGGTGGGCATGTCGGGTGGATCCTGGTCAGGCACATGCTGGAATCTGTCTGTATGCCTCTCCACTTCTCACTTCATAAAAATATAGAAAAAAAGTCAACTTCACACCATCTAACATAATTGTAATTAAATCTCCACAGGAGAGGGGAGAGGAACAGAAAACATGTTTAAAGAAATGAGTCTAATTTTCTAAAGTTGATAAAAATTATAAGCCCACAGATTCAAGAAATCCAATCAACCCCAAACACAAAAAACATAGTCACCTATACCAAGCTACATATATAATTAAGTTGCTTAAAAATCAGTGATAACAAAGAAAATTTAAAGCAACCAGAGAAAAAATACACATTATCTAAAGAACAAAGAACGAAAGCAGCTTCATTTAAGCATGCAAGCCAGAAGACAACAGAGCAACATCTTTAAAGTACTGAAAAAGAAAAAAACCTAATTCTAAAATTCTATACCTGGTGAAAGTATCTTTTAAAAATGTTGACAGAATTTTGTCAAAATTTATTATCTGGGGAAAATGCCTAAAATACTTGTGAAGTCATTTAGCTTTAAAAAAAAAAAAGAAACAAAAAACTAGAGGCCCTGGGTTGGTAGCTTTACTTGGTTAGTGTCATCCCGATACACCAAGATTGCAGTTTTTATCTTTGGTCGGGCACATACAAGAAGCAACCAAGGGATGCATAACTAAATGGAACAACAAATCTCTCTCTCTCTCAAATCAATCAAGCAATCAATAAAAAACTAGCTAATATTTCAGTTGAAATAAGCCAAGTAAATACCAAAGGATGCTAGACACCATGAAAAGATTTGAGTTCAAAAACATACTGAGAAAATTCTGAGAAACCAAACAGATTCAACCAAAGCACAAATTCTATGTGGAAATTTCTAAAAAATTAAAAAGCTGGCCCTGTCCAAGTGGTTGGCTCAGTGATAGAGCGTTGCCCCATTGTGCAGAGGTCATATGTTCAATCCCCCAGGGCACATATGAGAAGCAACCAATGAGTGCACAACTAAATGATATAACTAAGTGGAACAACGAGCTGATGATTCTGTCTCCCTAGCCTCTTCTCTCTTCCTCTCTTCCTCTCTCTCTCTCTCAAATCAATGGACATTTTTAAAAAAAATTAAAAAGTTCAATGTTCACTGATCAAGAGATAAAAAATTAGAAATTATGTAATAATTACATATAAATACAAGAAAATAAATATATTTAATGTGTACAATAGGTAGTTCTTACTAAGGATGTAAAACACCTGCTTATATTATAAAAGGATACTTTACAAATACCCACAGGGGCCCTTACATATCATCTGTGTTTGGTAATCATACCACAGATCCAAGCACTTGTGGTTTAGACTCACACAATATGCAGCAGAAGGCAGTGGTAAACCACTACTGCATTTTCTTCTTTTCTTTTTTTTTTGATCTTTAGTATTACCTTGAAAATACTATGAGACAGTCGAAAATGAAATATGAAAACAGTGCTGAAAATGAGACTCCCAAGTCAGAAACCAATCAAACAGTTACTAGGGAAGGGCACTGTTGCTAATGATACAACTACATCAACGTTAAAATGACATCTACCAGCTGATGTGCACAAAGGCAAAAGGAAAGTACCATGTTGCACAACATATACAATCAGCACAAGGAACATAGGAAGCATGAACCAAGGTAAACTGGAAAAAGCAAAGCAAGAAATAAAACCTCTAAACACCGCAGTACCTATGGTTAGTGAACTAAAATGGACTGTAATGCAACACTACCAGCAGGGTAACTACAAAGTGTTCTACTCTGGAAATGATAAACTCAGAAGAAATGCAGGGGCCTCAATACTGTGGGAAGATGTAGCATAGCAAGTTAGGGCCTACAATGCAAGGTCTCACCAAATACAGTAGTATCAATCAGACTCCAGAAAACCTGATTAACATCACCATCACTCAAGTCTACACTCCAACTACAAAGACCGAAGGTGAAATGGAAACCTTGTACGCAAGTATCCATTACTAATTTGATCACATGCCAAAATAAGACATGCTGACAATAGGTGATTGGAACACAAAAGTAGGAAATAAAGTGGAACCAACTGTCATCAGAAAATGTGGACTAGAGGTAAGAAATGAAGCAGATTGGCTTGTATATTTCTGTGAAACCTACAACTTGTCCAGTGCAAACACATTTCTAATAACCAAAATGATGACTGCATACATGAACATTATGGGATGGTTAATAGAGAAATTAAATGGATTATGTACTTGAAAACAGGAGGAGAAGCTGCATTCTCTGCCAAAGCAAGATCATGAGCAGATTGTGGTACTGACCACCAACTGTTAATATCAAACAGAATAAGGCTGAAGAAGAGGAACAAAAAATATAATGTAAATAACATGTCTGATGGATTTAAGTTCACATAAAAAAACAAATTTGCACTGTTAAACTTTACTAACCAAGAATCAGAAGAACTGTGGACTGAAACTGGAAATACTATCAGGGAAGGATGTGAAGACAATGAAGTAAAAAGGGAGGAAAAATCGAGATGGATGATGAAAAAAAAACCTAAAAATTGTTAGAGACAGATGGGAGACAAAAGTGAAAGGTGACAAAAAGCAAGCTTAGGATCCTGAATTCAGCTTTTCAACAATTCTCACATAAAGATAAAGAGGAGAAAGAAGAGTACAACAATAAAGGAAAAACAGGAGATATCTACCAGAAGATTATAAAAATGAAAGGTAAATTCAAACCTAGATTAGGAATGCTGAACAACCAACAAGGAAGCACATTATCTGACCAGAAGAAAATAAAGAAAGGGTAGAAATAGTATACTGAAAAATCTATACAGAAGAGACAAAAGGACGACAGATACCTTTGAGAAGATTACTATGAGGAAGAACCTGTAATTCTAGAAAGTGAAGTGAAAGCTGCCCTCACAGTACTGAGAAAAAAACCCCATCACCAGCAGATGAGATACCAATAGAATTATTATAAGCCACAGAAACTGAATCTGCTAAAATCCTAAAAGAACATATCAACAAATATGGAAAATAACAGCCTACATACTGGGAACATTTACTATAATAGTCCACTCTTCAAGAAAGGAGATGCAAAAAAAAAAAAGAAAGGAGATGCCAAGGAGTACAGTAACAATAGAACAATTGCTCTAATTTCCCACACAAGTAATGTGACACGCAAGGTAATACAATCAAGGGTTCTATCTTCCATGCAGCAAGAATTTCCAGATGTTCAAGCTGGATTCAGAAAAGAAAAAGGCACTGAGGTCTAACTGTGAGCATTCGCTGGACACTAGAATGCTCCAAAGAATTTCAGGTTAGTCTGAATTAAACTACAATTAAGCCTTTGATTGTGTTGATCATGAGAAGCTATGGGTTGCTCTGAAAGAAATGGGTGTGCCTCAGTATTAAGATTGTCCTGATGTGTATAACCTGTATATTGAACAGGAAGCCACTGTCATGACAGAATATGGAGACAGAATGATTTCCTACAGGCAAATATGTCAGACAAGGGAGCATTTTACCTCCCTATCTGCTTAGTCTGTACAGAGACATACATATGAAAACCTGGGTTAGACACAGAGGAAGGAGTGAAAACTGGTAAAATATCAATAAATAGCACTAAAAGATATGCAAATAACACCATCTTATTGGAAGAAAGTAGCAATGATTCGAAAGGATTGTTTTTTTCTTTTTAAGTGAGAGGAGGGGAGAGACAGACCCTCATGCTCCTCAACAGGGATCCACCCACAACTCTTTCTGAGGCAGATGCTCGAATCAACCAGAGCTATCCTCTGCACCTAAGGTCAACATTGCTCAAACCAACCAAGCTATCCTCAGCGCCTGGGGCCAATGCTCGAACCAATAGTCACTGGCTGCCAGAGGGAAAGAGAGAGACAGAAGGGGGAAAGAGAGAAGAGAAGCAGAGGTCGCTTCTCATGTGTGCCCTGACCAGTGATAGAATCCAGGATGTCCAAACACTGGGCCAATGATCTATCCACTGAATGCCAACCGGCGAGGGTCTGAAACAACTTCCGATAAATGTAAAAGTGCCAAAGCAGGACTGGATTTGAACATTCAAGACAAAAATCATGACTACACTTTAACACAGAAATGAAGACACAGAAATGTAAAAGATTTTGCTTACCTTGGTTCACTTATCAATTCAAATGGAGACTGAAGCCAAGAAATCAAGAGAAGGCTAAGACTTAGAAGGTCAGCGATGAAACAATTAAGAAATATCCCAAAGAGCAAAGATGTGTCATTAGAACCAAGACTAAGCTTAGGTCATCCACACCCTGTCTTCCCAATTACTATGGACAGATGAGAAAGCTGGACAGTGAAGAAGGCTGATAGGAAAAAAAAAATTCATTTGAAATACAGTGTTGAAGGAGAGCTCTACCAATATCCTGGATTGCTAGAAAGATGAACAAGTGGTTCCTAGAGAAAATTAAGCTGGAAACATTACTGGAAGCAAAAATGATGAAACTGAAGCTGTCCTACTTTGGGCACATCATGAGAAGGCAGGGTTCTTTGGAAAAGATAAGTGTGCTGGGAAAAAACAGAAGGCAGCGAAGAAAGAGGAAGGCCAAATATGAGAGGGACTGACTTCATAAAAGCAGCTGTAGGTGTGAGTCTACAGGAGATGAACAGGGCGGCTGAGAACAGGACTCTGCATATCACTCCTTCAGAGTCTCCAGGGGCTGGAGCTAGCTCAACAGCATAACATACATACTAAAAATGTTTCACTGTTAAGATTTTTAAGTAAACAGAATTACCAGATACTTTTAAAATTAATAATTTATTTCAAAAATAAAGATAAAAAAGATTAATTTATTAACACTTATCTACCTAATATAATTATTTTATCAAGTAGTTTGTGTGATAGGTTGAACAGTGGTCGGCAAACTCATTAGTCAACAGAGCCAAACATCAACAGTACAACGATTGAAATTTCTTTTGAGAGCCAAATTTTTTAAACTTAAACTATATAGGTAGGTACATTCCTTATCGAGGTAGCGCCCGCATGTGCTATTTTGTGGTAGAGCCACACTCAAGGGGCCAAAGAGCAGCATGTGGCTCGTGAGCCACAGTTTGCCGACCAGGGGGTTAGAGTAACATATTAGGAGCCCTAGGACAATCAAAAAGGAAGTTTAAAATTCCTTTGAAATAATATGAGAAACAACTCAGCTCACAAAATATTAAATTTATATTACAAACTGCAAGGTAAGTATTACTTCTAAATAACAATTTAAATATTATTTCATCATTCAAAAGAAACATTTAAAATAAAGGGGGTACTCAAATTACGACACAGTTCTGTTCCTACAACAGTGACGTAACCCAAATTCTGGTATAAGTCAAAACACACCCTAGCCTAAGTCACTTACCTATCCTAACACAGTTGTAAAATCATAATCTAGAACATAAAAACACAAGTAAGGCACAGAAAAAGGAAAAGGAGATAAATATACAGTACTGTACACTGTACTGTAGTAACAGGAAAAAAAAATGACAAAAAACGAGTGTAAAAAAAAGTACAATGCTAACTGCGTAAGCCAAAACACTCACGTCTCAATTTTTAAAAATTTTTATGGGAGTGAGGGTCGTAAACTCAAAATGTCTTATGCTGAGACTGTTGTAATCTAAGTACCCCCTGTAAGCACAAATACAGCCTGACCAGTGGGGGGCGCAGTGGAGAGTGCCTTGACCTGGGATGCTAAGGACCCAGATTTGAAACCCTGAGGTCATTAGCTTTAGTGCAGAGTTGCCCATTGGGGCATGGGATCTTTTAACACAGCGGTTCTCAACCTGTGGGTCGCGACCCCGGCGGGGGTCAAACGACCAAAACACAGGGGTCACCTAAAGCCATTGGAAAATACATAATGCATATATTAGTTATGAAGTAGCCACCAAAATTATTTTTTGGTTTGGGGTCACCGCAACATGAGGAACTGTATTGAGGGGTCACGGCATTAGAAAGGTTGAGAATCACTGTTTTAACATAATCCCATGCTCTCTGGCTTGAGCAACGGGGTCATTGGCTCAATTTGAGCCCTGGGTCAGAGAACATATGAAAAAGTAATCAAGGCCCTGGCCGGTTGGCTCAGTGGTAGAGCACTGGCCTGGCTTGTGGAAGTCCTAGGTTCGATTCTTGGCCAGGGCACATAGGAAAGGCACCCATCTGTTTCTCCACCCTTTCCTTTCTCCTTTCTCTCCATCTCTCTCTTCCCTTCCCACAGCCAAGGCTCCACTGGAGCAAAGTTGGCCCAGGCACTGATGATGGCCCCATTGTCTCTGCCTCAGGCTCTGGAATAGCTCCAGTTGCAATGGAGCAATGCCCTAGATTGGCAGAGCATTGCCCCCTACTGGGCTTGCCAGGTGGATCCCAGTCGGGTGCATGCTGAAATCTGTCTTGTCTGCCTCCCCACTTCTCACTTCAGAAAAACAAAAAGAAAAAGGCAATCTATAAACAACTAAAGTGAATTGATGCTTTCATCTCTCTCCCTTCCTTCCTCTCTAGAAAAAAAAAAGGACAAATACAGAGATACTAAAATCCCACAGGTCCAATCCACTTTATCACCTATTTAGCAAAGTAAATCTCTCTACAACTCCACATATGTAGACAGGCCCCTGTTGGATATAACAGAATGATATCTGCTACAAAAGAACCCAAAGGAATATATCTTAATATCATAATTATTATTCTTTAAGTTTAAAGCCTTTTCCATTCAGAGTAGCATTTCAAGTAGTTTTTCAAGGTTCTTATTAGGTCTTACTGCTAGTTCATTTAAAAAATTTTAAAGGTATCCTGACCAGCTGTTTCAGTGGATAGTGTCGGCCCGGCGTGCAGACGTCCTGGGTTCAATTCCTCGTCAGGGAACATGTGAAAAGCAACCATCTGCTTCTCTTCCCCTCCCTCTCCACCTTCTCTCTCTCTTCCCCTTTTGCAGTTAGTGGCTCAACTGGTTCAAGCGTCACCCTCAAGTGCTCAGTTGGTCTGAGCGTTGGCCTCAGGCACTGAGGCTAGCTCAGTTGCTTCGAGCATCAGTCCCAGATGAAGGTTGCTGGATGGATCCCGGTCAGGGTGTATGTGTCTGTCTCACTATCTCCCCTCCTCTCACTCACAAATAAAAAATTTAAAGGCATTTAAAAAAGCCTTACATGTTCAATAATACACACCTAACAATAATACACTTTAGTAAATGATAGTACTTACTAAAAAAAAATTACAGCCTGATCTGTGATGGTGCTGTGGTTAAAACGTCGACCTGGAACACTGAGGTTGCTGGTTCAAAATCCCGGGCCTGCCCAGTCAAGGCACATATGAGAAGCATCTATGAGTTGATGCATCCTGCTCCTCCAACACCCCTGCCTTTCTTTATCTCTCTGCCCTCTCTCTAAAATCAATGAATAAAATATTTTTTAAAAATCACAGTTATTTGTTTTTGATGATATCTTACCTTCTGGTGTTGGTTTGTCTTGAGGAAGGTCTGGCATATTTTCATCCAGAAGGTCTGCTAAGGATTGAGAATTTGCCAGCAGCTTCTGATAAGACATAGCAAATTCCTCATACTGTTTATGTCTATCTTCACTTAGCTCCCCTTTAGAATGTAGAATA
The DNA here is from genome assembly GCF_036850995.1 of Saccopteryx leptura. Lineage (NCBI taxonomy): Eukaryota > Metazoa > Chordata > Mammalia > Chiroptera > Emballonuridae > Saccopteryx > Saccopteryx leptura. The sequence continues at coordinate 109,872,881 of NC_089507.1, read as the reverse complement.
CGCCTATAAACAAATGAAATAAACTGAAAATCTTATCAAAATAGATGTGATCATGCATTACCACACTGGTAATATTCCATATGTCACACAAACTTCTTACCACAATATTCTTTGACAACTTATTTTTATTAATCTTTCCAAAACATATCTAAAACCTAAAATTTGTCTAATCAAATTCAACCAAGCAATTACATTTTAACATTGGTTCTTCAAAGAATGAGTCTGATTAATAATTATTCCTGCAAACATAATATTTAACGATGTTCCACTAAATAAAAATTTAGTCTTTTTACGGCCATACAGGCATACAGTTAACCAAAAATACTTGACCTAAACCAATTAGTTTTCAAAAACAGATTAAGGAAAGAACCAATATCTTTAAGCTTTCAATGATTTGAATCATGATTATCTTTTAAAAAAGCTCTTACCTTCCACCTAGCCAGTTCTCAATTTACTGTCAACTATTGGTTATTTATCCATGTAACAAATATTAACTGAACAACCCACTTAACCAAAGCCAGGCCACCTCTAGGACAGACAACACAACTTCTCTTCCACTCTGCAAATAGTTTACCAACAAACCACTGGTAATTAGAAATGTAAAACTACTGAAAATTTTCAAAGTGTATAAAGTGAAGAAAAATCTTACTATATTAATATAGTTAAGATGTCTATTGCTGAATCCAATTTTTATATAATATTTATATAGTTTAACATTTGAAATTTATAAATTTAATGTAAATACAATATAGGTTTCAAAAGTCAATTATAAATCGTAAAAGTAACTTTCAAAAGTAATTTTAATTGTCTTTTTAAATTTCTTGTCATTTGAGTTTTCTTATGAACAGGGAAGACAATTACTTAAAAGATTTTTTGTGATGTGATCTTCTTAAAAGTTACAGAAAATAAGTAGAAAAACCATGCCTACACTTATTTGTTCCTGCTTATTTCAAACAATTGGCAGACTTTCCCATCTTACTCCATTCCTACACACATTAACTTTTGTTTAAATGTTTTAACATTCCAAATAACATTTTCTATTTTAGGAATATTGATTCCCATTACAAGCACAAGACAGATCAATGTATAGTTTGGTTACTTTTCATTAACTCCAATCTTTTTTTTTTCAAATCTGGCCTATTAGAATCTAAAATGAAAAACTGTCACTCATTTTCTTATGATTTAAATATATGTTAGGCCAGGGGCCCCCAAACATTTTACACAGGGGGCCAGTTCACTGTCCCTCAAACCATTGGAAAGCTGGACTATAAAAAAAAAACTATGAACAAATCCCTATGCACACTGCACATATCTTATTTTAAAGTAAAAAAAACAAAACGGGAACAAATACAGTATTTAAAATAAAGAACAAGTAAATTTAAATCAACAAACTGACCAGTATTTCAATGGGAACTATGCTCCTCTCACTGACCACCAATGAAAGAGGTGCCCCTTCTGGAAGTGCGGCGGGGCCCGGATAAATGGCCTCAGGGGGCCGCAGTTTGGGGACCCCTGTGTTAGGCCATATACAGTGGTCCCTCGCCTATCATGGGGGTCAGGTTCCAGAACCCCACATGATAGGTGAAAATTTACAAAGTAGTAACCTTATATTTATTTTATTATTTATATATATCTAAGGTTTTATAAACCCTCCACACACTCTTATAAACCTTTCCTACACTGTTATTAACCTTTCCCACACTCTCATAAACACTTCCTATGCTTATTTTACCACAAAAATTAAAATATATAAAATTACATACATACCACAAAATCCAACGATACAGCAAAAAATCCGCGATACAAAATTAGATATATACAATTTAAAAATCTGCAATACAGTGTGACCGTGAAAAGTGAACCACGATATGGCGAGGAACAACTGTAATTCTATTAATTTATCCAAGTAATAATCAGGGCTAAAAATCATTTCTCTAAAAATTGAAAACACTGTCATAAAGAAGTTTCTCCAAACATTTATTTCAGACTAATTTTATAGGCAAAAAAAGGTTCTTTTGGTTTTATGAATTTAAAACAAAATCCCAAAGCATTTAAAAATATTCAACCCACAAAAGAAATGACTAACATTACTTTGAATGAACATATTAGAAGTTTCTATTAAAATATCATTTTGGAAGTTTAAAATTATTTGAGCCCAACCTGTGGTGGCACAGTGGATAAGGGATCCAGGCGCTGGTTCATGACCCCAAGCTTGCCTGCTCAAGGCACATGAGAAGCAACTGCAAGTTGAAGCTTCCCCATTCCTCCTGCTCCTCCCTCCCCCTTTCCTTTCTCTCTCCTCTCTCTAAAAATCAATAAATGATTTGAATATACTACTCAAAAGCAGGCTACTATAAATGTTCTGCAATGTATTATTAGAAAAAATGTTAATAAAAACCTAAGCATTTATTCTGAAGCAAATTATGTTAAAAGGATAATAATTCTAAATTTTAAAACTTCTGACAATTAAGATGCAAAATTTTCAGTACTTGAAAAGAAACTGGAAAATCTCTCAAAATAATGTAACCTACAATTTTACTCCTCTAACAAATTCTGACATCCTGGTGACCTGAAGAATATACACCAGTTGTTGGTTATACAATCATTAAGGATTTATAGTAGTTAAGCAGTAGCAAGGTGATGACTATTTTATTAGAAAAGAAAATGAACACTTCTCTTCCAGTATCAACCTCACTTTCAAACATTTGCCTAAGACTTTGCACTGGGTCAATTAAGTGATTTAATTTCATGAGTTTCCTTTATATGCATTACAGTTCCTTTCCAGACCTCCCGGAACAAATTTAAAACTTTGAAGCTTCAGAGATACTCATTGCCCAAGCCCAATTCTCAATTCCTTGATCAAAATTTTTTTAGCCCAACCATGTGGTGGCGCAGTGGATAGAGAGCATCCACGTGGGACTCTGAGCAAGCGTGTCTGAAACTCTGAGGATGACGGCTTGAGCACGAGTTCATCCAGCTTGAACTCAGGCTCATCTGCTTGAGCATGGGATCATAAACATGACCCGATGGTTGCTGGCTTGAGTCCAAAGGTCACTGGCTTGAAGCCTAAGGTCGCTGGCTCAACTGGAGCCCCCCGTCAAGGCATAGATGAGAAGCAATCAATTAACAACTAAGAGTGCTGCAACTATGACTTGATGCTTTTCTTCTCTCCCTCCTGTCTATCTAATAAGCATAGTTCCCAGGGAAAAAAACTTAGATTTTGGTCGGTTTGTTTACTAATTATATCATATTGTAAGCATTTGGTAAGCGGTATAGGATACCATGTAATGGCATTAGAAGAGTTCTGTTATACACAAAACATACATAGTCATATCTATTTCCTTAACCATTTATTTAATATACATTTACTAACCATTTGACTAAACCAACAGCGTGTAGTAAGACTTTAAACTTCAAGCAGAGAAATAAACCCCATCACAAGTGTGTGAACATTCAAAAATCCCTAAAATCATTTTGAGGTTCTAATGAAAATAAAACATTTTTTAATGAATGTGCTGTATATGTCAGTTTTTAAAATAAGTTTATAAAGTTCATAGGAAAAGATTTTCAGCTTGATTAAATTTTTTAGAACATCTGCATGAAAGAAGTAAACATCTGCATGAAAGAAGCACAGTTGAAAGAGTACCTCTTCTGTACATCAATATAAGTCTTACCAAAATTTCTTTATGTGAACTCCATGGGAATGTATCACTAAGCAAAATGAAATTGAAGATATGAGTCACCACATATTTTAATTACAATCTCTTCAGACGCACATTACAAAAAGTTGAATCAAAGTCATACTTTGATACTGACATAAATTAGAGGTCAGCAAACTTTCTACAAAGGGCCAAATAAATATTTTAGGCTTTGCAGATCATAGTCTATTGCAACTACTCAGCTCTGCTGATATAACACAAAAGCACAGACAATTCAGAAACAAATTAGTGTGACTATACTCCAATAAAGCTTTATTTATGGGCACTAACATTTGAACATATAATTTTAATATTTAACAAAATATTCTTTTGACTTTTTTCAACCATTGTTTTTAAATGGTAAAGTTCTTTCTTAGGTCACTGGCTGTACGAAAACTAGTGGTTGGCTTTATTTGCCTATAGACCACAGTTTGCCAATTCCCGTTGTAACTGGAGTTAACTGAGTTAGTATCATTATTAAATGTATTATAAATGGGTTACTTCCCTCTTATGGTATCCTACACAATAGAAAGGTACTAGCACCATTTTAAAGATATGAAAAGTAAGCAGTGAAACAATATTAATGCCAAGTCATATTTATTGTAATAAAAATACAAGAAAGTAGACCTCCTTCACCCAATATATGTGAGACATCATTGTCTGGAAGCAGCCTTAGGATACATCAATCCTTGAATACTGGGAGTGTTTTTATATTACTAATTTAGTATTGTAAATCTGACAGAAAATATCAAGTAATCCATTCCTGAAGTAATCATTATGATTTTAAAAGAAAAGTCAGGCCCTGGCCGGTTGGCTCAGTGGTAGAGCGTCGGCCAGGCGTGCGGAAGTCCCGGGTTCGATTCCTGGCCAGGGCACACAGGAGAGGCGCCCATCTGCTTCTCCACCCCTCCCTCTCTCCTTCTTCTCTGTCTCTCTCTTCCCCTCCCGCAGCTGAGGCTCCATTGGAGCAAAGTTGGCCCGGGCGCTGGGGATGGCTCTATGGCCTCTGCCTCAGGCGCTAGAGTGGCTCTGGTCGCCACAAAGCAACGCCCCCTGGTGGGCGTGCTGGGTGGATCCCGGTGGGGTGCTTGCGGGAGTCTGACTGCCTCCGCCTTTCCAGCTTCAGAAAAGTACAAAAAATAAAAAATAAAAATAAATAAAAGTCAAAAAAATTCTAGTATTAACATATTTTGGGACCATTTTCTCAATCCACTGAGACTTTGCTTCCTGGAAATTGTTGACACCTGGCTCAAATAAACTTAAAAAAATATAAGAAAACATATATTTTTGGGTTTTTTCATTTTTATGACTGCTTGATTTTCTTGATATTTTTTATTTTGTATATTGCTTACTTGTTTTGCATAGATTTTAACATTTACTGATTTGATTTTATTTTTAAAATATTTTTTAAGATTTTATTTATTTTACAGAGAGAGAGAGAGAAGAGGGGAGGAGGAACAGGAAGCATCAACTCCCATATGTGCCTTGACCAGGCAAACCCAGGGTTTCAAACTGGCAACCTCAGCATTGTAGGTCGACACTTTATTCACTGGACCAACGCACGTTAGGCACATTTTATTTATTGATTTTAGAGAGAGGAGCGAGAGAAAGAGAAAGGCAGGGGGGTTGAGGCACAGGAAGCATCAATTCATAGTGGCTTCTCATATGTGCCTTACCAGGCAAGCCCACAGTTTCAAACCAGCAACCTCAGTGTTCCAGGTTGACACTTTACCCACTGCCAACACAGGTCAGGTTTGTTTGGTATAGTTTTAAAAAATGAATTTTTAAAATAAGCTATGAAAGTTTAGAAAGGCTAACATAAATTTTCTAACTCATAAAAAGGCATTGAGAAAAATCCTCATTTGAAAGTTTCTTAGGCAGGCAATATATTAAGAGCAAACTAACATTTCTTGTATACTTACAATGAGCTAGATACTATACTGCTCATAAAAATTAGGGGATATTTCAAAATAAATATGAAGCGATAAAAAAAGAAGCATTTGATATGTCACTTACTACTCAATCACAATACTGAGTTTGCATCTCATTTGCATAACTGAACTTTCTTTGACTTGTCGTTTGCTTTTCTGACGTTCGTTTAATAAAAAAAAGCCAAGTGCTTCTTTTTTTAATCACTTCATATTCATTTTGAAATATCCCCTAATTTTTGTGAGCAGTATATTATTAAGTGCTCACATAAATAAATTCATTACATTGTCCACATTTACTTCAAAGTGCTACTGTTACTCTATTTTACAGAAAAGAAAAATAAAGGAGAGATGTAAAGTAACTTGTCCTCAGTTACAGAATGAGTAAATGACAGATCTAAGAGGAGCCCAAGCAACTCTGGCTTCAAAGCCCATGCTCATAACCACTGGACATACTGCCTTTTAAATTAGAGTAAAATTATCCACTTGGTACTTAATACTATTAAAATTAGAATGTCCCTCATAATATATAAGTCAAAGATGTGGGGATTCAGCGGATTAGGTGACAACCTGGAATGCTGAGGTCACAGGTTCGAAGCCCAGGGCTTGCCAGGTCAAAGCACATACTCAAGAGGCAAATGATGCAAGTTGATGCTTCCTGCCCCCACCCACTCTTCCTCTCTCTCTCACTCTCAAATCAATAAATAAAAATGTTAAAAAAAAAAAAAGGTCCAAAACTATTAAATTAAAAAAATAAAAAACAAGTACAAGTATTAAATACAGATAAAGATGAGCGCTGTGGAAGATGTGAAAAATATAGTACAAAGAGGTAGGAAAGGGCCTGATTCTGTCACTTGCTATCAAAGTCATATTGGGCAAGCCTGATCTATGGTATATAGCACAGTGAATAAAGCGTTGACCTAGAACACTGAGGTCACCAGTTGGAAACCCTGGGCTTGCCTGGTCAAGGCACATACAGGAAGCAACTACTATGAGTTTATGCATCCTGTTTCTCCCCACTCTTTCTCTCTCCCCCTCTTTCATTCTCTCTCTCCTCTCTCTAAAATTCAATAAATAAAATCTAAGTTACATTGGGCAAACTCTTTAATCCCTAAATCTATCATATTCAAAATCGAGGTATTTCTTTCAAGGGTATTGTTATCAATTAAGATCATACATATAATGTACTCTCTAGTATTATTAATGTAAAACAGTATTTTCACAAGGAAAAAACCAGCCTTCCTCTGAAAAGGCAAGAACTTCAATGCCAAGTATTTTTTGATCTTCTATTAGTCAAATTATAAAAGAAAAACATCTGAACAAGAAAACAGAAAATCCATTTTAACTTTTACCCTGTGGAGTCATGCAAAATAACACGGAACACATGGCTAAAATCTTGAAAAAGTAATCATGAAGCAGACCCATGAAAAACTACTAGGTTTTACTTTACATCTCATTTAGTACATTATCAAATTTTCATGACAATTAACTTACATTTTCCTTTGGGTTCATTTTAGAATTTGGTTCTGAATGTCTTATAATCTTGTATGTAAAAATACTAGAGCAGAGTTAAGCATATACTCAATCAAAATATTTATCAAACAATTATGTCAAAGTCACTGAGTCAGAACCAGACAATACCTGCAAGGAGGTAACAATTTTAGAGCAGTTATAAAATTGTTAAAGCCTCTAAGTCTAAAGTACAATGACATAACATCTTAACAGTGCTTAAAATACTACAGAAGTCATCAAACAATCTACCTGTAAAAGCAAGGTACAACTTACCTGGAAGTAATGTGAAAGGTAAGAGCAACACTATTTAATTTGAGGTCAATATGTTTTTAAGTTTCAACATTGGTAATGTCTCATGAATTTGCATTAATAAAAAATATCTCCCTGATTTTAATAACAATGGGGGTGGGGAAAGCCTGCATTCTACCTACATTTATTTTTTTAATAAACTTTAAAGCAAATCACTTACTGCTGCTGAACTCAATATTCAATTATGAAGGTTGTAATTCACCAGTATTAAATAGAAAAACTTGCCACCATTCCCATCAATTAGGAAAAAGGAATTCAGATACTTCAGAATTATTCAAGCAAAAATTCTAACTAAATATCTGAATTCATGATTTTCACTATACTGCAAGGAACAATTCTGTTACACAATTAAGTTATATCTAATAAAAATTAAGTCATTTCTTCAACCAATTGTTATTACATTCCACCAAAAATAGGTCATATCACCTCTATATGAATAGTACCTCAAAGTATAAAGCATTTCAAATATAAAGAGAACTGCATGTAATACAAAGCAAAATCTACCAAGAAGTAAAGCTATTAACTCTAAATTGGCAAATATTACCTGATGTTTTGAAATGTATAAATATTAATTATAATTCCCCTGATCAATCACTTAACCAGAATGTATTTTTAAAACTAATATTCTCTTAAGTACAAAAAAGCTTATAAACTCAAATTTATTAGAATCCACCCAATCCTAGGGTCAGCTGAATTATAATACTGTATCTAAATCCCTCAGTGGCTTAGAGACAGAATCAGCCTAGGTAACACGAGAACAGAACAGTTGAGACTGTAAGTCTCATTCATTCAGTCACTGTACTGCCTGCCTTTCCTTTACTTATTACAGTGGATTTAAGAAAACACCAGAGATGTTATTACTCTACTTTTTTTAATTAGCTGAATGAATTTTTAGGTATAGACTTTACTAAGTACAGACTAAGACTTTAAGAATGGTGCCATATGCCAAACTAATTAAAATGACCAGAGCATTTGGGATTTATAGACTGAAAACAGTGTATTTGACTTTTTTTAAATGATCATCATCAAGATATTGAATAAAGGCTTAAAGTACTATAATTTAACTACATATGAGTCTTAAATATCCATTAGATTTCTAGCATTATCATGCCTAAGAGAAACTGTACTGGCAAAAACTACTGTTTGTAATTTATTCCCATAATGTAGAGAAACCTCAAAACACCTACTAGATAATGACTGAGAGGGAGAAAATGTTAAAAACTATAGTAGTCTTTTTTGGTTTTTTTGTATTTTTCCAAAGTTAGAAGTAGTGAGGCAGTCAGTCAGACTCCCGCATGCACCCAACCAGGATCCACCTGGCATGCCCACTAGGGAGTGATGCTCGGCCCCTCTGGGGCATCACTCCGTTGTGGCCAGAGCCATTCTGGCGCCTGAGGAGGAGGCCATGGAGCCATCCTCAGCACCCGGGCCAACTTTGCTCCAATGGAGCCTTGGCTGCAGGAGGGGAGGAGAGAGATAAAGAGAAAGGAGAGGGGGAAGGGTAGAGAAGCAGATGGGTGCTTCTCCTGTGTACCCTGGCCGGAAATCAAACCGGGGACCTCCACACGCCAGGCCGAGGCTCTATACCTGAACCAACTGGCTAGGGCACTATAGTAGTCATTTTAACAATACACTGTAATGTGCCCTCTCACAAAGAGACTAACATTAGGCCAAGTAAGGAACTGCACTAATCCATTCCTCATATCTTCTTTGCTGTCAGGTATTTAAATCACTTTACTAGAGGCTACTCAAACTGAAGCTATCCTAAGGCTCAGAAGTTATTAAGCCAAATGTCAGTTATTTTCTATATTGTGATTAAGATTCTCATATCCCCCAAATTATTATATCTAATTTATCTGCTAAGATCAATTTATACTAAGTAAATAACCTCCTCTCATTATCACAGGTTAATGGCTCTATATTTACATTAGTCAAAGTTTCTAGAGAAAGATCACAAAGCTGTACTTTTAACATCCTCCTCTTCAAAATTTTCGTGATATGACCTGTGGTGGCGCAGTGGACAGTGTTGACCTGGAATGCTGAGGTCTTAGATTTAAAACCCTGGGCTTGCCTAGTCAAGGCACATACCTGCTCCTCCCCACTGCCTTTCTCTCTCTTTCTCTCTTTCCTTTCTCTAAAATCAAAAAATAAAACCCTTAATAAATAAATAAAATCATTCTTAAAAAAAATAAAATTTTCATGATGACTTGAATAATGACAAAATAGATGTTATCAAGCTGAAAGGACCAGTGTGGAGAAGTACAATTAATAATATAAACTGTGTTCAAAATTATCCTTAGGTTAAAATGATTATGCCAAAAGCATCCAAATAAAGTTTACAAAGAGATAAGTCTGTAATTAGGTTAAAAAACTTCTTTACCGGCCCTGGCCGGTTGGCTCAGCGGTAGAGCATCGGCATGGCGTGCGGGGGACACGGGTTTGATTCCCGGCCAGGGCACATAGGAGAAGTGCCCATTTGCTTCTCCACCCCCATCCCCTCCTTCCTCTCTGTCTCTCTCTTCCCCTCCCGCAGCCAAGGCTCCATTGGAGCAAGGATGGCCTGGGCACTGGGGATGGCTCCTTGGCCTCTGCCCCAGGCGCTAGAGTGGCTCTGGTCGCGGCAGAGCAACGCCCCGGAAGGGCATCGCCCCCTGATGGGCAGAGCATCGCCCCCTGATGGGCAGAGCATCGCCCCTGGTGGGCGTGCCGGGTGGGTCCCGGTTGGGCGCATGCGAGAGTCTGTCTGACTGTCTCTCCCGGTTTCCAGCTTCAGAAAAAAAAAAAAAAAAACTTCTTTACCTAGTTCAAGGTGAAGAACTGGCTTGGCAAGAGTTCATTTGAACCTGACAGTGGTGGTGCAGGGACTAAGTGTAGGCCCAGGATGCTGAGGGCTCCAGTTCAAAACCCTGAGAGTGGTTTCACCAGCTAGAGTGCAGGCTCATCAGCTTGAGCCCAAGCTTGCTGGCTTGAATGCAGGCATGCCAGATAGAGCACGGGTTACCAGCTTGAGCCCGAGATCATCTACATCAGTGCTCTCCAACCCCCGGGCCGCGGACCGGTACCGGTCCGTGAGCCATTTGGTACCGGTCTGCAGAGAAAGAATAAATAACTTACATTATTTCTGTTTTATTTCTATTTAAGTCTGAACGATGTTTTATTTTTTAAAAATGACCAGATTCCCTCTGTTACATCTGTCTAAGACTCACTCTTGACGCTTGTCTCGATCACGTGATACATTTATCCATCCCACTCGAAAGGCCGATCCGTGAAAATATTTTCTGCCATTAAACCGGTCCCTAGCCCAAAAAAGATTGGGAACCACTGATCTATATGACCCCAAGGTCTCTGGATAGAGCCCAAAGGCTGCTGGCTTGAGACCCCTAACATGTATGAGAAGCAATCAATAAACAACTAAAGTGAAGCAATTACGAGATGATGCTTCCCATCTCTCCTTCCCCTCTCTCTCCCCATCTCTCTCTCAAAAAACAACAAAAATAAAAACACAAAATCTAGTTCATTTGACAAATTAAGCCTTAGGTGTGTATATAAGCCTAACAAAAACTCAAAAGAATGGAATTTTAGGTCCTGGACAGAAAAGAACACATCTAAACACAGGTCCCTAAGAACAGTGAAGTGTCTGGATATCAAGGAGCAAACTGAAAGAACCAGAGATATTAAGCCTGAAGAAGATTTAAAGGGAAACATCTGAGCCATCTACAAATACAGAGAGGGGAAAAGTAGGTTTATAGTTGTTCATATGGAAAATAGTATAATTGGCCCTGGCAGGTTGGCTCAGCGGTAGAGCGTCGGCCTGGCGTGCGGGTGACCCGGGTTCCATTCCCGGCCAGGGCACATAGGAGAAGCGCCCATTTGCTTCTCCACCCCCACCCCCTCCTTCCTCTCTGTCTCTCTCTTCCCCTCCCGCAGCCAAGGCTCCTTTGGAGCAAAGATGGCCCAGGCGCTGGGGATGGCTCCTTGGCCTCTGCCCCAGGCACTAGAGTGGCTCTGGTCGCTGCAGAGCAGCAGAGCGACGCCCCGGAGGGGCAGGGCATCGCCCCCTGGTGGGCAGAGCATCGCCCCTGGTGGGCGTGCCAGGTGGATCCCGGTCGGGCGCATGCGGGAGTCTGTCTGACTGTCTCTCCCCGTTTCCAGCTTTGGAAAAATACAAAAAAAAAAAAAAAAATAGTATAATTAATAATATAATAATAAACTGTTTTGGCCATGGCTGGTTGACTCAGTGGATTGCCTGATGTGTGGATGTCCCAGGTTCGATTCCCAGTCAGGGCACACAGAAGCGCCCATCTGCTTCTCCACCCCTCCCCTCTTGCTTCACTCTCTCTCTCTCTACCCCTCCTGCAGCCATGGCTCTATTGGAGTGAGTTGGCCCTGGGCACTGAGGATAGCTACACCTCAGGGGTTAAGAAGAGCTCAGCTGCTGAGCACCTGAGCAAGGGTCTCAGATAGGCACAGCATCACCCCTTAATGGACTTTCTGGGTGGATCCTGGTTGGGGTGCATGCAGGAGTCTGTCTCTGCCTCCTTTCTTCTCACTAAATTTGAAAAAAAAAATAAATAAATAAACTGCTCCATGTACTCACAACTATAAACCTACTTTTGCCCCACCCTGTATTTGAGATAGGAGTAGTATCTGAATGAGAAGCCAGTGCTTCTCAAACTATCTGTGGTAAGAGAATGATTTTTCCCAGTCAGTACAGACACTTTTACAAAATACAGTTAATAATATCGTGACAAAGAAAAATTGCTATAAAAACACCTAAATCCTTAGTCTCAGGTTCTATACTTCACTGTGAACAGGCAAACAGACAGATCATGGCCCCTCACTTTGAGAAGCTTTGTTCCATCTATAGTAGAAAAAAGAAATCAAAGGGAACTATTTTATGAGCAGTTCAATTTCAGTTTGAATTTCTAGCAAATACATGTGTCCAACATTGGAATGGCTCAGAGCACTAATCACTTTTGAGAGGTTTAGAAAAAATTTATCTGTCAGATAACCTGTAAAATGGATTCCTGCACTGGAAAGGTGATTAAATTATCATAGCCCTCTGGCTTCTATGCTTCTGTGAGGTCAATGAAAAGCAAACACATACCAAAAATCCTTAAAGTAGCCAATAAAAAGAGTCAAAGTATACTTATAAATCAGTTGTTATTAGGTAGAATATATGCAAAAAAGAAAAAGACAGGAAAAGTGACAAAACACTGTAAATCATAATTAAGAAACCTTAAATATGTGAGATTTTATTAACAAAGGACCACTGTTTTCCTTATAACTTGTTACTAACTATATAAATACATTCTAGTTGCCTCAACATTTAAAATAGCCCTCACTACTTAAAGCACAAAACAAGGGTTATTTTTTTTTAAGAAACCCTGAGGAACACCATTGCCATCTTAAATTCTCACCTCTGAGTGACCATCAGCCACCAAGGTTTAGCCATTAAGCCTCTGCATCTATTTTGACCCTGTCCTAATTGTACTACTACTGGCATAAACTATTACAGTCTGCTCTTCTGGTTAAATCAATAACCTTCTAGTGGTAACTACTTAAATCAGTCAGTCCTTCCCAACTAAAGTCTTATGGAAATAGAAAAGTATACGCCCCCATATTTATCCCTGATCAATAGCAATTTCAGACTTTCAACCATAAACTTTAAAAAACTGCAAATTACTCAGCCAAAGGCTATTGCTATTGCCTTGTTTCTGTACCCCCTCAGCCCTCCTCCAAATACACCCTCCATAAAAGTTTACCAATTACTATCAACTTCTACTTTATTGAGGACTCTTAGGTAGGATGCTACACAGTAGTCTACAGTATCCTGTAATAACAAAAGTGGCATCTTTAAATCAGGTATCCACTAATTACCATGTGCAAAGACATCACTTCTCTAAAATTTTAAATGGATATCCCTAGGAGAAATACTCTGTATATGCACTTTACATAGCAGTATTAAATACTTTTCTCACAGCTAATTGGATACACTATTTTCCAAATTTCTGACCTAAAATACCACTAATAATGAATAACCCATTTTTTAAAAACAGCATGTATCAATAGTGCTATCAATAAAATACAAAACAATGAAAGCAAACCTGTTATAGAGAAGGAACAGTGAAACACACAGAAAAAGAATAGCAGATAAGTTAAAGTGACAGGAAAAGAAAATTTATCCCTCGACATTGAGTTTTAAATCACAGGAATAAAACAAATTCAAAGTAAAAATCATCATATACTGGCCAGATTTCTTTTAAAATCAGACTCAAAATCTATGATATACTCATATTTAAACATGAGTACTGACTGTTACACTTTGAAATTTTCCTGGATTGTTAAACCTGCAATGAGCCCTTTTCCCCAAGTTCAGTGGCATGAAGATTTTAAACATTTTTACATATGAGCTCCAAAATAAATTCTCAATTCTGAGAAACATTTGAAAATCACCTGTTTTGTCTCTCAGTATTCTGTAGCTCCCTGTGGTCCCTTTTCAGGTGTTTGGTCAAAGACGTAAAGTATTCTTTTAAAAGATTCTGGAAAGGCTGTTGTTTCTCTGGACTAATTATCTCACTAGGAGGAAAAGTCAAATGAAACTTCTCTGCAGCACTCTTTACCTTCCTTGGTATAAGTCCAGCAATGTCATCTCCACAATGTCGACAAAAACTAATCACCACAGAAACATGAGTATGTGATTCCCGATCAGCATTAATAATATTTTTTAGCTGTTCATAGATCAAAGAAAGACCTTCCTTGTCAGTGAAAATCCCAACTATTGTCAGTTCTGCAATGAAACGCAAATCAGTTCTCAATTTGGTAATGTTAGGTGTTTTCTCTTCTTTCCTTGCTTCAAAATGTTTTTTCCAAACCTGCAGAAGTGATGGAGCAAAGTCGATATAGCGCTGATGAAACAGAGAACATAAGTGCACAGCACAATTCACATCAGATATTTTTAGTTTTGCTTCCACAATAGAAGCTACAGCTTCTGCAATGTATTTGCTTAAATTTAGGCCATTAAAATCATGGGACAAGGAGTCTCTCTGTTGTTCCGTAATAGTTTTTAGTTTCTTGACAAAAGCAGTATTTTTCTTCAAACTTGAGTCTAGTCGGCTAAAGAAATTTTCCTCTGGTCGGTTGTCTGGAGCATTTTGGTTTTTGCTACGAAGTTCCTTCCTTAACTGATGTCGTTCCCAAGCTTCCTGATGAAGCTGAAGAGATTCCTCCTTCTCTCTATATATAAAAAAAGCAAAGAACTAAATAAAATACCATTTACTTTGAATTATCATTGCCAAATCCCCTAAGAGTGATAGCCAATGAAAAAGTAATCACATAAGCATTAGAACTCAAAAACAAAAGATGCAAAAGGTCTTTTCACTACTCTTTAAGACATCTTATTGACTTAAGATAATAAGAACCCAGCATACTGATAACACTGGTAAAGCAAAGGTTTTTATATAACTAGATTAAATATCAATCTGCCAACTGGTAAGTTAAATGGATAAAGCACTTTTGTCATTTATACCTCAATAAAGCTGAAAAGACAGACAAAACATATAATGCTTAACATAAAAAATATAAAATGTTTCAGAAGGATATAAAACCTAAAACAGATTTTAAAAATTAGAATAAAAGAAGAAAAATTTGTCTACAAAGGATACTATTGCCAAATAATAAACATTATACCTATAAAAGAACACTCAGCCCAGCATATGGATGTCTTGGGTTTGATTCCTGGTCAGGGCACACAAAGAGAAACAACCATCTGCTTCTCTCCCGTCCCTTTCCCCTTCTCTCCCTCTTCTCCCATAGCCAAGCTCCACTGGTTTGAATATCGGCCCCAGACACTGAGGATAGCCCAGCTGGTCTGAAAGCATCAGCCTCAGGCACTAAAAATTGGTTGATTCGAGAATCGGCCCCAGACAGGGGTTGTCAGGTGGATCCTGGTCAGTGCACATGCAGGAGTCTGTCTCATTATCTCCCCTCCTGCCACTTTAAAAACAACAACAAAAAAAACAACACACCTTATTTCTTAAAAAGTAGAATTTCATCTGAGATAACCATCCTTGAGCTACCCTATAATTCTGATTTTTTTTTCCCCACTTCAAACTACAATATGTTAACAGGGAACTGTATTCATCACTGGGAACAGGGATATGTATCTAGTCTCCCAGAAACACACACACACGGGATTAATAATGAGTACACTTCAAGAAACTATAACCTGCCCAACTGGTGGTAGCACAGTGGATACAGTGTTGACCTAGGACGCTGAGGTCCCAGGTTCGAAACCCCGAAGTCGCCAGCTTGAGATCATTGAAATGATCCCATGGTCGCTGGCTTGAGCAAGGGGTCAGTGGCTCAACTGGAGAACCCAGGTCAAGGCACATATGAGAAGCAATCAATGAACAACTAAAATTATGCAACTAGGCCCTGGCCGGTTGGCTCAGTGGTAGAGCGTCGGCCTGGCGTGCAGGAGTCCCAGGTTCAATTCCCGGCCAGGGCACACAGGAGAAGCACCCATCTGCTTATCCACCCCTCCCCCTCTCCTTCCTCTCGGTCTCCCTCTTCCCTTCCTGCAGCCAGGGCTCCACTGGAGCAAAGGTGGCCCGGGCACTGGGAGTGGCTCTATGGCCTCTGCCTCAGGTGCTAGAATGGCTCTGGTTGCAACAGAGCAACGCCCCAGATGGGCAGAGCATCGCCCCCTGGTGGGCATGCCGGGTGGATCCTGGTCGGGCACATGCGGGAGTCTGTCTGACTGCCTCCCCGTTTCCAACTTCAGAAAAATACAAAAAAATAAATAAATAAAATAAAATTATAGTGCTTCTCATCTCTCTCCCTTCCCGCCTCTTTCCCTCAAAAAAACAAATAAACAAAAAAAAACCACTGACTTGTGCAGTACATTATATATATACATTAAGTAACTCAATTTCTATCTATTTTAAAAATATTTTAAAATATATAATGAAATTATATACAGGCGAGAGAATGTGATGTTTTAAAATACTCCAGGTGGGCCCTGGCCCATGACTCAGAGGACAAAGCGTCCACCTGGCATATGGACTTCCTGGGTTCAACTCCCAGTCAGGGCACACAGGACAAGCAACCACCTGCTTCTCCACCCCTTCCTCCCCTTTCTCTCCTTCTTCCCCTCCCACAACCAGTGGCTCATTTGGTTCAAGCATCAGGTGCTAAGGATAACTCTGTCAGAGCAGGACAGCCTCAGGTGCTAAAAATAGCTCAGATTCAAGCATCAGGATCCCAGTCAGGGAGCATGTGGGAGTCTGTCTCATTATCTCCCCCCCTTACTTAAAAAAAAAAAAAAAAACTCCAGGGAGGGGAAGTACATAATTATTGATGCTGCATAGATGGGAGGGTGGGGTTTGGGTCATTATTCCATTCTATTTTTGCATATGTTTTAATTCCCACCCCCCCAAATTGGGTTTTTGGCTGTTGTTGTTTTAAGTAAGCTCTTTGTAAAGGAGGGAAGAAGGAGCAAAAGATACAATAAAACTGAAAATAGCCCTGTGAATGTAAAAAAAAAAAGTAAAATATAAAATAAGCAAGAAACTCTCAAGAATCACGGTTCCAAATATTCCAAAACTAGAATATAGACTTAAGGCTCCAGTTCCTTATTAAAAATAGAAATACTGGCCCTGGCCGGTTGGCTCAGTGGTAGAGCATCAGCGTGGCGTGCAGAAGTCCCGGGTTCGATTCCTGGCCAGGGCACACAGGAGAGGCACCCATCTGCTTCTCCACCCCTCCCCCTCTCCTTCCTCTCTGTCTCTCTCTTCCCCTCCCGCAGCCGAGGTTCCATTGGAGCAAAGATGGCCCGGGAGCTGGGGATGGCTCCTTGGCCTCTGCCCCAGGCGCTGGAGTGGCTCTGGTCACAGCAGAGCAACGCCCCGGAGGGGCAGAGCATCGCCCCCTGTTGGGCAGAGCGTCGCCCCCTGGTGGGCGTGCCGGGTAGATCCCAGTCAGGCGCATGCAGGAGTCTGTCTGACTGTCTCTCCCTGTTTCCAGCTTCAGAAAAATACAAAAAAAAAAAAAAATAGAAATACTGTACTAAACAACTTTTGGAAGAAAGTATATGGCTGAACTATTCTACAGATCCATACAACTCATGTTTGCAAACAGATTTTTAAATTGTATATAGAAAGAGAAAAGCTCCCGTTATTCAACAACTGTCATTTGCACTATACCCTAGCAGCCTTCCGATGAGGACTACCACGGTTTTCACCATTTACTATAGTACTCGCATAGACTTACAAGGTTAATAAATTCAGATCCCCCTCTGGCAGGATAGCCTACTTGGTTAGAGTGTCGTCCTGATGTACCAAGGTTGCAGGTTCAATCCCCAATCAGAGCACATATGAGAGTTAACCAACGAATACATAATGAGTGGAACTGTAGGTAGAGCGCAGAGCGCATTCCTAGCAGCTGTGGCTGATGCAATGCTGTGAGAATACTCCAGCACCTGAAACCCTCCTAGGCACACCCAGGAGGGAGCTCACCCGCTGTAAGGAAGTGACTCAGCGCTAACCAGACAGCTCCCTGACCTTTTCAGCCATTGGCTATAAAGGACATGCTGTAACATTCTATTGGCTGAGCCCATGTATATAAGCTAGCTTACTTCCTTAATAAAGTGGATCTGCGTCACTGAACCTGGTCTCCAGAGTCAGGTCTCTGCATCTTCATCGTCCTCACCCCCGGTGGGCCTTGTCCACAAACAACAAATTGATGTCTTTCTCTCTAACCCCTTCATCTCTCTTTAAAACCAATAAATAAAATAAAACTTGGAAAAATAAGTTTAGATAAAGATAATAATGGAAGGCATTATAGAACTGTACCTAAGGACAAAGGGGTTTTTTTCATTGATTTTAGATAGAAGGGGGGAGAGGGGGAGAGAGGGAGAGAGATATCCATTTGTTGGTTCACTTATTTATGCATTCATTGGATGATTTTTGTGTGTCTCCTGACCGGGGACCAAACCTGCAACCTTGATGTATAGGAACAATGCTCTACCCAGCTGAGCTACCCAGCCAAAGCAGGGCAAAGGTTTTTAAAATCAGCCAACCTAGGCTAAAATCCCAGCACCCACTGTTTACTGGGACCTCAGGCAAGTTACTTAACCTCTTAAATTTTATTAATCTGTAAAATGAGGATCATAAAACTTCATTAGGACTGCCTTAAGGGTATGTACTGATACACTTCCTTGTACTTGGCTCCCAGTAAATACAAAGAGCAGCCATTAAAAACTCTCAACCTAAAAAAGATAATTATATCATTTAAAAAAAACAAAGCTTTTTTAAAATCCAAAATAATTCCAATTACCCTATACTTCAAAAAATATTGTTTCAGATTACTATTATTTAATTCAAAGTATTAAAGCACCACAAGCATGCCTCCTCAAGTCAGTGAAACTAACAGAACATATAAGATATTCCCAATTCTCAAAGAACTGCACCCAAAAAGTTTTATTTCACATAATCTGTTTTTCCAAAACAGCTCTACCTCTCCATTTCCCACATCAATCACTAACGTTCTTACTTCAGCTGGGCAGCTTCCTCCTCTTGCTGTCGTTTTGCCTCCTCTTCTTGTTTCTTTCTCTCTTCCTCTTCATGTTTCTTTTTTTCTTCTTCTTCTTTTTTCTTTAATTCCTCTTCTGCCTTCACCTTTTCTTCTTCTTTTTTCTTGCGTTCTTTGTCTTCTTTTTTTCGCTTATCTTCTTCCAGTTTCTTCTTTTTATCCTCAGGGACCTTAATAACCTCCTTCTTGGCAGGGAGCTTGATCTCCTCTTTAGGTTTCTCCCTGCTGCTCACTGGCCGCCTTTCACCACAGTCTTTTTCCTTGTTGTTTAGCAAGGATTCTTTTTCTTCCATACTTGCTGGCTTTTTACGCTCAGCTGGCATTATGTTACCCAGGACAATCTGTAATAGTAAAAGAATGTCAGTATTGTAGACACAGTGACTTTTTGATACGATGACATATTTTTAAACAAAATACATTAATGCAACTTCGCAATTGTGAGATATTAAATAAATGCCTGCAAAATAAATAATACTTCTGTGATAAAATAATCTAATGGTCAATTTCCACATTCTTCCACATTACTTTTATTTTATTTTATTTTGTATTTTTCTGAAGTGAGAAGCCAGGAGGCAGAGAGACAGACTCTCGCATGCACCCAGCCGGGATCCACCCAGCATGCCCACTAGGGGGCGATGTTCTGCCCATCTGGGTTGCTACCGGAGCCATTCTAGCGCCTGAGGCAGAGGCCATGGAGCCATCCTCAGTGCCCAGGCCAACTTTGCTCCAATGGAGCCTTAGCTGTGGGAAGGAAAGAGAGAAAGAGAGGAAGGAGTGGGGGAAGAGTGGAAAAGCAGATGGGTGCTTCTCCTGTGTGCCCTCGTCAGGAATTGAACCTGGGACTTCCACATGCTAGGCCAACACTCTACCACTGAGCCAACCAGCCAGGGCTCAGGGCCTATATTTTTATTAACAAAAAACTCAAACACAAACAAAACTAAAGAGCACAATATAAGGAACCTCCATCTATTCATCACCCAAATTCAACTATCAATTACAAAATACATATATCACTTAATCATTAACACTTCAGTATGTATCAAACATTTTGAACAGTATTAACTCGAAAATTTTTAAAACCTTTGAGACGCTAGTTACAGTATTTCATACAATATTCAACAGAAGTATTTAAGAAACATAAATGAGTTCTTGCCACCTATAAATCAAATGACAAAATAGACAATAGAAGATTCACAAACGTTACCTCATTCTTCTAATCTTATCAAACTCAAATACAAAAACTGTCAACTATTCTCAAATTAGACTAGCTTCTTAATCTCTTTAGTTTTAGTCAAAATTAATGTATAAATAAGATTATAAAAATCTTTGTATTCTGGGTTTTTTTTAACTTTTCATTTATTGATTTTAGAGGAGAGAGAAGAGGAACAGAGGGAAAGAGGGGGGAGAAGGGGGGAGAGAGAGAGGGAGAGAGAGAGGGAGAAAGGGAGAGAAGGAAGGAAAGGAAAGAGGAAGGATAAAGGCAAGAGGGGGGAGAGGGGAGGGGGTAGGGGAGGGGGGAGAAGGGGGAGAGGGAAAAAAGGGGGAAGGGGGAGAAGAAGAAAGAAGAAGGGAGGGAGAGGATGGGAAAAGGAGGTAGACAGGGATAGGGAGGTTGGGAGAGGGTAGGAGAAGGTGACAAGGGAGGGAGAGGGGAGGAGGAGGAGGAGGGGGAGGGGGAGGGGGAGGGGGAGGGGGAGGGGGAGGGGGACGGGAACATCAATCTCTTACTCTATGTGCCCTGACTGTAGATTGAACCTAGAACCTCTGTGCTCTGAGGGAAGCACTATAATCAACAGAGTTATCTGGCCAGGGCTGTACATTGTTCTTTATTCGCCAATACAGTAGCTACCAGCCAAGTCTCTCAGCCTCAGCAACGCTGACATTTTGGGCACGATAAGTCTTTGTTTGGGGGCAGGAGGTTGGCTGGGGGCAGGGTAGGTAACACTATCCTGTGCACTTTACCAACTTTAGCAGCATCCCTGCATTTTACGCAGTAGACGCCAGTAATATCTCCCTCATTTTAACCAAAAATTACTCCAAATATTTCCAAATGATCCCTGGGGACAAAATTGCCACCAGTCAAAAACACTGCACACTAAAAGAACAAAACAAAACAAAAAAAGAAAATAAAAAAGACACTACACTAGCCATATGTGGTACTTGCATGTAAATTAATTAAAGTTAAATAGAATTTGTGCCTGACTGGTGGTGGTGCAGTAGATAGAGTGTCAACCTGGGACCCTGAGGTCCCAGGTTTGAAACCCCAAGGTTGCCAGCTTGAGCATGGGATCACTGGCTTGAAGCCCAAGATCACTGGCTTGAGTAAGGGGTCACTGGCTCAGCTTGAGCACCCACTCCCCTAACGCCTGTCAAGGCACATACAAGAAGCAATCAATGAACAACTAAAGTGATGCAATGAGTTGATGCTTCTCCTCTCTCCCTTCCTGTCTGCCCCTCCCCTCTGTCTCTCACTAAGTTAATTAATACATTTTGAAATTAAGTTCTTTATAATCATAATCCAGATGGCAAGTCTTCAATTCCACATGTGGCTAGTGGGTACCAAATCAGGCATTTGCAGATATGGAGCATTTTCATCACCACAGAAAGTTCTAATGGATAGCACTGGTTTATAGTACAGGCGCTATACAGTTAGCTGGAAATAAACTCTGGAACAAAAAAATTTATTTCCCTGCAAAATTCAGGCTTTTTTGTTTCTCAAAATTAGTATCTCTACTTAGTACTAGTCTTAATATAATTTTTAATGGACAATGCTTCATGTTTTTTAACTCCTAAATCATGTGAAAGTTGTATGAAAAAAAAGCCAAAATATTTTCTATTTAACTCCCCAGTTTTTTTTTAATTATTTTTTTTTATTTATTCATTTTAGAGAAGACAGAGAGAGAGAGTTAGAGAGAAAGAAAGGGAGAGACAGAGAAGGGGGGGAGGAGCAGGAAGCATCAGCTCCCATATGTGCCTCGACCAGACAAGCCCAGGGTTTTGAACCGGCGACCTCAGAGTTCCAGGTCGACGCTTGATCCACTGCGCCACCACAGGTCAGGCCTCCCCAGTTTTTAATACAACATCCAAAGGCTTTAGTTAACCTCAGTGGTGGAATCAGAAAAAGAAAAAAAAAGTTTGTTAATCCTATTTAAGTATTAACTACTTACTTATGCGGCAAAACAGTGTTAACATCTATATTGAAGTATAGTTATCAATCTTATACCGCTTCAATTAAATACCTATCCTAAAGCAAACAAATTTTCAAAAGAGAGGGTAATACCATTCATTGGTCCACAGTAAATATATACTTTATCTCATTTAAATATAAAATCTTTATGAGGTGGGTATTATTTTCCCTATTTTATAAATGTGTAAACTGAAACTTGATCAAGTAACCTGACCAAGGCCTCCACAGATAATGGAATCTGATGAGCCCATGTTCTTAACCAAAGTTATTAAGTACCTTCAGAGTACCGAACGATGAGTTGGAAGATTTCATCACTGATACCAAGAAAAATCAAAGAATTATGTATCGCAGTAGAGTCTCCCTTATAATGGCTAAGCAGTTTTGTATTACATCTTTAAATTTTGGCAGAGTCTAGATAAAGTGTTCAGGGGCAAGATAATTCTTAAAATACCAAGACAGTCTTATTTAGGGACATTTGTTATTGCGTGCAAAAAAAAAAAAATGTTTACATAGAATTTGAATTTTGATAGTAAGCATCAACAAGTGTATCAGCAATACAAGGGATAGAGTTTCCCGACAATTAAATGGTATCTAAATTTACAATTAACGTCATTTTTTTAAAATAAAATTAGATATCATTCAGTTAAAACATTAAGAAACTCATCTGAACTCTGAAAAATTCATAAAAGATTACTGTTGATTAGCTTAAAGAGTCTCCCAAACATTTGTGACTCTCAATAGTTCACTTAATAAATTTTTTTGTGTGTGTGTATTTTTCTGAAGCTAGGAACGGGGAGAGACAGTCAGACAGACTCCTGCATGCGCCCGACCGGGATCCACCCGGCACGCCCACCAGGGGGCGATGCTCTGCCCCTCCGGGGCCTCGCTCTGTCACGACCAGAGCCACTCTAGCGCCTGAGGCAGAGGCCAAGGAGCCATCCCCAGCGCCCGGGCCATCTTTGCTCCAATGGAGCCTCGGCTGCGGGAGGGGAAGAGAGAGACAGAGAGGAAGGAGAGGGGGAGGGGTGGAGAAGCAGATGGGCACTTCTCCTATGTGCCCTGGCCGGGAATCAAACCCGGGACCTCTGCACGCCAGGCTGACGCTCTACCACTGAGCCAACCGGCCAGGGCCACTTAATAAATTTTTAAGTGCCTACTATATCAAACTGTAGTAGGCACTCATGAATTAGATCCACTCTAGAGCATAATAAAACAGATTTTAGCCTGACCAGGCGGTGGCGCAGTGGATAGAGCGTTGGACTGGGATGCGGAAGACCCAGGTTCGAGACTTAAAGGTCGCCAGCTTGAGCTCGCCAGCTTGAGCACGGGCTCATCTGGTTTGAGCAAAAGCTCACCAGCTTGAGCCCAAGGTCGCTGGCTCAAGCAAGGGGTTACTTGGTCTGCTGAAGGCCCACGGTCAAGGCACAAGGCACATATGAGAAAGCAATCAATGAACAAGTTGTTGCAACGCACAATGAAAAACTAATGATTGATGCTTCTCATCTCTCTCCGTTCCTGTCTGTCTGTCCCTGTCTATCCTTCTCTCTGACTCTGTCTCTGTAAAAAAAAAAACACACACAAAAAAAAACATTTTAAAGAAGATCCTTAAGACTTGGTTCTGGTATCTTCTTCGAATCATTTCATCCTTATATTTCAAACATATACCCCAAGTATACATGCAACTAAATCTCAGTGAAAAAAAAATGACAAAAATCTAAATGTTCGTGTAAAAGTAGCAATGCAACATGTAAAAAAATTATATGGAGCCTTGGCCGAGTAGCTCGGTTGGTTAGCAGTGGTTTTTCAGCCTTTTTACACTTGGGAGGACCAGTGAAAATATAATTATTTCAGGGAATAATAGCGCAAAAATTACCCTGAGCATAAGTTAATTCGACCTCACTAGGTCTATAATATTCATACAACATCAGGGTGGTTAACTCTTTCACAGACCAGCATGAAATTTCTGGCAGACTGGTACACGGGCTGGGGGTTGAAAAACAATGGGTTAGAGCACTGTCTATATATGCCAAGATTGCGGGTTTGATTCCTGGTCAGGGAATAAACAAGAATCAACCAATGAATGCGTAAGTAGAAAAAGAATGGATGTTTCTCTTTCCTTCTCTCTCTCTCCCCCTTCCTCTCTCTCAAATCAATAAATAAAAATTAAAAAGAATGATGATGATGATAATAACAATAATATAGACTTTCAAGTCAGAAAAACTTTAAGTTTGCATCCGAACTCTGCAACCTGGAAACTGGGCAACAACTTCTCTGAATCTATTCATTGATAAAACGGAGATATGGCTACCTTTCTTAGACAGTTCTTAAACTTCTAACATGGCACCAAGCATAAGGGAGGGTTACCAAAAAAGTTTCTTTCACACAGAACACTAAAAAGTTGATTGTAAAATGAGAGATTCTGAATTAGGACTACTAGATTTACATCTACTCCAATTCTCAATTTCTACATCGAGGTGGCAACAGAAGAGTGCCATGCCCAAGATTACACAAGTTTAGTGGCTGGGACAAGACCCTCTGCCCAGTGCTCTTTTCCACTCTATACTCTGACTCTCTAAGATTAAAAAAAATAAAATAAAATAAACAAACAAGATAATTCAGATCAGTATACATTTGTGATATATTGAGTTAAAAAACTAAACTGAGCATTAAATTACATTTAATAAAGTGCTAAATTTTAAATTATTTTAATAAATCCATGCTTCAATAGAGACAAATATTTTACCTAACATGTTTCAAAAAGTTTTTCAAATAAAAACTAAAACTTTAAAGAGTCTATTTCAAAGTAATACAGATAAAAATTAGTGATCTTTTGACTGAAACTAGCTCTTACAAATTATTTTGCTGAGTACAGTAACATTCGGATGGTCCTTAAAATGAAGCCATGCTTTAAAACCACCAAATAGTCTCCTAGCCCTTGGACTTCATGTTTTATTTGGTTTTCTAAATATACTCTGAACTTTCAAAAGAAAGCAAAACTACTTTACTAGTAAAACAGGTACCAACGAAGCGTACTGGGGGACAGAGTGCAAAGAAAGAGTTTCCTTTTTAAAGCTAATCCTTTGCAAAGCACCATATGGAGTCTGTATGAAATCACGATCAGACTGCTCTGAAAGGGCTCTGTTTACCTTTTAATTCTGTTATTCAAATGTTCTAAGGGCAGAACCGCACATTAAGGGGCATTAGTTACCAGTCTTTGAATGTAAAAAACGTCCTTAATATTAAAGACTCATTCAAAGTTTTTAGAAATTTCACCACAGTTCAAAAATTGTCTTGATGAGCTGTACGATTTTTATAAACACCTAAAACTATAATAAATGAGAAGGCTGAATAATAGTTTCACTTTGGTCTGATGCATCACTACGTACAAATCCTAAAACAAAAAGAGAACTGAAGGTCCGGTGCAGTGTGTACCCCCGAGCCTGTGAGCTGGCTCCGCTTGGCCAACCTGGAGACCAGGTATCCTGTGATCATCTCCTTAGTTCAACAGCACTAACAAGAGTACCAGAAGATTTGGGATGAAGGCAAAGTGGAGAATCACCAGCCTATGAGACTAAAAAGAAGTTAACCAAATAATCTACGCCCACCATTCCCAAATACTCCCAAACCCCTTCCCCTAAACACGCATCTCCCACAAACCCCTGCTCTCGCTCCACATTTCTACACCTAACACGCTTCCCCGCCACAACTCCCCTTCCTGCGGCTACATCTACGGTGACCATCCTTGCCCCAACCCTAACTTCGCACCCCATGTAACTTAGCACCCCACACTTCCTCACCACCGAAGAACGAGAATCTCCGGCTGGTCTCCCTACTCCACATCCTCCAACACGAGCACCCTCCACACTTCCTCGCCCTCGCTTCCCTCACGACTCCCAAAGAGCTTCCCCAGCCTCGCCTCGCTCTGCTCCACACCCCCAACACCTTCACCCCGACACAGCAGGCTCGCCGCCGCCAGCCGCGAGGCCCAGCCTCGGCGTGTGGGGCAGGCGCCCCTCACGCCTGCCCCGGGCCAGGGGCTCCCACGTTGGTGGAAGCTTCAGAGAACAGGAGCTGAGGAGGACGACGCTGGACCCGCGGTCCGTCTCCTGCTTGCCGCCCCCGGAGCGCTGGGGTGAGGAGTCGCCTCTTGGGTCCCCCAGGGAGTAGGAGTCCAGGCCGGTGCCTCCCAGCCCCGCTTCTTCCCAGTCGTTGGAGCGGAGGGCAAGGAGGTTCTCCGGGACTCACCTCGAGCCTGTTGTCAACATTAGCCCCGGGTTTCCCAGCACCAACTCCAGCGCTCAGACTCTCCCCTCCCCTCCCCCCACCTATCTCGGAGCCGAGGGCCCGCCTTCCCTCAGCTCCCCCTCTTCCCTCCTCCCGCCGGCCCTCCGCCCGCCACTCACCAGCGCGGACAGGCAGCGAGTGGGGGCAGGGCAGAGGAAGGCGAGGAGGAAGAAGCTATCCACTAAGTTGCCAGATCGATAACAGTTCCGTCGCCTATCCTCCGGCATACTGCTGCCCTTAGCAGGGTGTTCTATTGCGAGAAAAGGCTCAGCTAGATGCCACACACTTAGCGGCTCGTTCTAATTGCCAACTTCATGAAAGGAAAGAATTGTTTAGACTGGCAATCAATAAGACAGCCACAACCAGCACCTCGAGCACGGGCCCTAGCTAAGGAGGGGAGTGTTCTGCGAACCGGAGGCAGGAAGTGGATTGGTTGCCAGGAAAAGGAAAGCGCCTGAATTAGAGGTGCGCAAGCGCAGGCCTGTTTGGGGGGGGGGGGGGAGAAAAGGAGAAGGGGCGGGGCGGAGCTAAGAGGAGGTAAGGTAAGGCGGTGGAACAGTCGGGAGAATTACGGAGCACCGTGAAGGACAAATTTGGCTACGTGATCTTCGTGGGCGTTTCCTGAAGCAAATATAAGGAAGAGATCTAAGAAGGGAAAGTTTGATTGGACTAATTCGAGGGGTGAGGTTGAAGGGTTAGGAAATTGGAAACCACAAGCTAAAGAACATGGCAGGTGAGAAAGGTAGGAGTTTAAGAATGGGTCTAGATCTAAGTGCCCTAGAGACTACGGAAGTCCCGTGGGGGAATTTCCAGCAGCGGTTTTAGGTGTTCCGCATTATAGCTCAGCGTCAGGAAGAATCGAGACTTTTTCTGTACAGCTCTTAGAAAGTACCTGTACCCGGTTCTAGCATGCAAAATTTTAAAATGATTTCCCTTTGTTAATTGAATGAAATCACTCGTTTGTTTTAAATATCTAGTCATTACTTCCGAATGCGAACCCTAGTCTTCTTTTTAAAATAGGTCATCGGCTTATCCACACAACTCATTCTGTCTTAAATTACTAAATTTGCGTGTCTGGCTTACGATTTTTATCGAAACAGTGCTAGGAGTCTGCCAACATCTCTGAGTAGGTGTTCGTACAGTCGGCTTTGGCTGGTCAGGAGCCACAGGTACAAAGCAGCAAAACCGGTCTTGATTCTTGCTTGGTATGTGGTGCCCCACCCGATTTCCAAGCCCACAAAATGTGCTGCTAACAGTCTCAAATGCTTGAGGCAGGTGTAGTTTCAGCTTTTGCCCATTTGCCTGTATTAAGTGTTCTACTTCCCATTTATTATTAGCACACAAATTACCCTCCCAGAGTGTTGATTCTTCCTGTATTTGTTTATTTTCCAAAACAGTACTAGTATGTCAATCATTTAAAGGGTAGTAAAAGAGAAAGACAAAGATGTCTATCTGTACCATTAGTAACTATGAGGGATAGCCACCCACACTTCAAAGTTTTCTTTTTCTCATTTTGTCTGGGTACCTTAAGAAGATTTACCATGCTGTTGATAAATTCTTCCTATCCTAAAGTAAGACAATCTTTGCCTTGAATCAGTGTTGAAAGGGCATTTTTATTGAGCATTTTCTATTTTACATTTGTTATTTTAATTAATAATCACAACAAAGCTGGAGGAACTGAGTCACAGAAAGACTTAACTAATTTACTTAAGACCACAAAACTAGTGAGTATATAATCTAGCATTATACCCAAGTCTTACTCCAAAAACCTAAGCTATTTCTGCTATATTCCACTGCCTTTTTATACGCTTTTACATTGACTGAGTAGGCTGTCAGTCTTATTTTTTCCAAAGATGTCAAGCTAGCATCGGACAACCTTATGATGTGGCAGTATTATTCCAATCTGTAACTGGAAGAAACACTACTCTGAAGAAACCATCATTTTTGTATTTTGATATTAATTCAAACTTCACCATTTTCTGAAACTACATTATATTAATCATTTAAGTCTTTAAATATATCATTAATTTGAGAATATTCCCAAAATATCCATTCTTTTTGCCTACTTCAATTGACAGAACTATATACCATGTGAAAAAAATAACTGCTAAAAATATATTTATTTAATACTATTTTCTACTTAAAACCTGGCTATGGTGCTACTTCACAGAAGAAAGCAAAATGTAAGGAGAGACTATAATTACAGGGGAGGACAAACCTTGAGTTAAAAAAAATAAAACAGGTCTGTGTGCTCTGCTGGGTGTGTATTGTACCATAAACAATTCCAGCTTTTAGAAGCCAGTGTCCAGTTTAACTAATTTAAGCTGGGTTAAGCTACCTGTTTTTTGTGTGTGTAAGGTCGGTGGATAATGGGGAAAGGTCAGACCTGGGAACTTTGGCTAGGACCGCCCACAACCAAGCGTGCCAAAAGAAACTTCCCAGGAGCTCTTTGGAAAAAAGCGGCCATCTGCCAGCCAGTGAGATTTCACCATGTCATATTAGCTCAACCACCCTAGGGACCCTTTAAATATCTCCCTCACGGGTCACCACTTGCGACTTCCTTGGCCTCCATCTTTCCTTGGGTCCAGGGAACCATCGGGCGGGATGCGCACTCTGTACTCAATAAAGCTTTTTATTATCCCACACTTTGTGGCTCTGGCCCCTTCCTTCCTTATTGGCGGGGAAAAATATGAAACCTTACATTGTGTGTGGTTTTTTTTCCAAGCAACTGCTTTGTGATATATCGCTGGTGGAAGTTTTCAAAATTTTACCTCTATCAGCAGTTTCTAGTATGTGCTGAGATATATCTATTCACTAAGAAATCTAAGTGTTGAGGGTACATTTAAACAAATATAAATATTAAATATATGAAATATAGTAGTACTAGCTACCAAACCATATTGAAATTTCTCATGGAGACCTGTGGTGGCGCAGTGGATAAAGCGTCGACCTGGAATGCTAAGATCGCCGGTTCAAAACCCTGGGCTTGCCTGGTCAAGGCACATATGGGAGTTGATGCTTCCTGCTCCTCCCCCTGTTCTCTCTCTATCTCTCCCTCTCTCTCTCTCTCTCCCCTCTCTCTCTCTAATAAAAATGAATAAATAAAATCTAAAAAAGTAAATAAAAAATTTAAAAATTTTTTCTCATGGAATTGTAAGATTGAAAATTTACTAACATTGGCTTATATTAATTTCACCAAAATAGCCTGACCTGTGGTGGCGCAGTGGATAAAGCATCGACCTGGAATGCTGAGGTTGCTGGTTCAAAACCCTGGGCTTGCCTGGTCAAGGCACATATGGGAGTTGAAGCTTCCTGCTCCTCCACCCCTTCTCTCTCTCTCTCTTTCACCTCTAAAAAAAAAAAAAAAATTTCACCAAAATAAAAATGAAGCAATGTGAAGTTACTTTTTTGGTTTGTTTTGTTTTGTTTAGCTATTAATAAATATGGTTAGTCAATAAAAAAAGGCAATTTAGATCATAAAATTTATGAGCTGCTTAGAATACGTAAAGTCCAGACCCTGGGCCCTGGCCGGTTGGCTCAGCGGTAGAGCGTCGGCCTGGCGTGCGAGGAACCCGGGTTCGATTCCCAGCCAGGGCACATAGGAGAAGCGCCCATTTGCTTCTCCACCCACACCCCCTCCTTCCTCTCTGTCTCTCTCTTCCCCTCCCGCAGCCAAGGCTCCATTGGAGCAAAGATGGCCCGGGCGCTGGGGATGGCTTCTTGGCCTCTGCCCCAGGCGCTAGAGTGGCTCTGGTTGTGGCAGAGCGACGCCCCGGAGGGGCAGAGCATCGCCCCCTGGTGGGCAGAGTGGCGCCCCTGGTGGGCGTGCCGGGTGGATCCCGGTCGGGCACATGCGGGAGTCTGTCTGACTGTCTCTCCCTGTTTCCAGCTTCAGAAAAAAAAAAAAAGTCCAGACCCTGGCTGGTGGGTAAGAGTATCGGCCCAGCATATGGACATCCTGGGTTCAATTCCTGGTCAAGACACACAGGAGAAGGAACCATTTGCTTCTCTCCCACTTCTCTCCCTCTTCTCCCACAGCGAGTGACTCAGTTGGTTCCATCATGACCCGTGGTACTGATGATAGTTAGGTTGGTTTAAGCATATCAGCCTCAGGCACTAAAAATAGCTCGGTATTGGAGCATTGGTACCAGAGAAGTTGCCGGGTGGATCCCAGTAACGGTATATGTAGGGTCTGCCTCACTATCACCCCTCCTCTCACCTAAAAATAAATAAATAAATAAATAAATAAATACTCCAATAAATGAGATTATGCTATAATGCAGCAGATAGATAGTAAATAAGCAAATTAAATGATTCGAACAAATGCTACAAAGGAAATTAAACAGGGAGATATGTAAAGGAAACAGTAGAGGGTGGCTACTGCAGAGTGATCAGGAAAGCCTTATTTGTTCGAATCTTTTAATTTGCTTATTTACTATCTATCTGCTGCCTTATTTAATAATGCAAAATTTGAGCTAAAATCTGAAGAATTAGGCCCCGGCCAGTTTGCTCAGTGGATAGTGTATCAGCCGGTGTACAGACGTCCTGGGTTCTATTCCCAGTCAGGGCACACAGAAGAAGCAACCATTTGCTTCTCTCCCCCTCCCTTTTCTCCCCCCCTCTCCCTTTTCTCCTCCTGCAACCATTGGCTCCATTGTACTAAGCCATGAGAAACTTAAAATTCACAGGTTAGGTCTCCAAAAAGGATAGTGCATGAGGAAAGGGAAAACCTGGAGAATGTAGTGTTATAAAAGCCAAGAAAAGAGATGCTTCAGGAAAGAAAAAGTGCTTAACTCTCAAAGGTTACTAAGAGAAGTGCTAATTGGATTGACACTAAGGATCAATATTGACTCTGCAGGAGGCAGTTAGTGAAGTAGTCAGGAACAGATTGGTATCAGAAACTTTATGGCCAAGAGCAGCAGAAAAATATAACTCTTAAGAGAATGTGAAGTCAGGGAGGATTTTGTATCTTCTATATATTTTTAGCATTTTTTAAACGAGAGATACAGAGAATGTATACTAATGGAAATGACCCGATGGGGAGGGAAATATTAATGATGCAGGAGAGGAAGAACGATAACGTAGAAGCAAAATCCTTGTGGCAGTGAGAAGGAATGGAAGCCAACGTACAAGTGGAAAGAGTGCCTGTGAGAGAATCGGGAGCCCTGGCTGGGTAGAGCATGGTCTGGAAGTGCAGAGGATGCCAGTTAGATCCCTGGTCAGGGCACATACAGGAACAGATCAATGCTCCTCTCTCTCTCTCTTTCTCTTCCTTCCTCTCTCACTAAAAACAACCAATAAAATTTTTAAAAAGAGAGAGAAGCAGGAGGATTTCTACATGATATCGACAGATGACAAAGAGGATGGAAGCACGCACAGACTGGCTTGTAGATTGGTCCTATTTTCTCAATGAAATTGGAAGCAAGGTCAGTAGCTAAGACCTCAGGGAGAACTTGTGCAAGGCTTGAAGAAATAGGATAAAGTATGAAAGAAACACCTTGAAAGGTGTGAAAGCAATGGAGAGAGGCACAGTAACGGTTGCCAGGTCATTCTGGAAGCTACTTGAGGTTTGTGATCATGAATTTAAAGTAAAACCATCCAGCCAATATATGCTGATTTCTCCAGAAGAGAAAGACACTTAGGTTTAATCAAGAGTGTAGCTTTTTTTTTTTCCATGAAAATATTGACAGAAAGAGTAAGGAAATCGAAGGTGTTAGCAAGAGAATGATTATTATGAAGGATCGTGGAATCAAAGCTAGGTTTCCGAGGAAGTTAAAGGGCAGGAGGTATGTGTGTGTCCGTGGATGGGGTTCATGTATTGACGGTAGAAGGTACAAAGAAAACAGTAACAAAGGAGCCAAAAATTTCTGTGAATTAAAGGAGACGCACATCAAAAAGTAGTTCTGAAGAGCTGCAGTAGCTGAAAGTATGGACAGAAAGAACGAATCCAAAGGAGCCAAGGCTTTTGAAAGAGAGTGGAAGAGAACTGGTTTGGAAGCCACAGTGCAAAGTGAGGAACATGCATCTCTGAAGTCAGACTACATGAGTTCAAATTCTAGTTCCAGTGTTTATCAGCTATTTGAACTTGGGCTAATTCTTTAACCAGTTTAGATCACAGCCTTTTATTCTTAAAAAATGTTGTTAATAATATTGTAGTAGTGAATAGTAAATGAGATAATTCGGTAAAAGCAGAGTTCATTGTATATGCTGTGTTAGCTTTTATTAAATCATTTTGGAAACAATAAACACGATCTAAATGCATTTGCAAATTGAATAAATGGTACTTCAAAACAGCCCTTTCTTTGCCCTAACACTGGCATAAAACCAGTGCATCTGAAACCTTTTAGTCCAGTATTATAAATTTTGCTAAGACAATGAACTTTAAAGTGAATATTAAAAAGGAAGGGGGCCTGACCTGTGGTGGCGCAGTGGATAAAGCATCGACCTCGAACGCTGAGGTCCCCGATGCAAAACCCTGGGCTTGCCTGCTCAAGGCACATGCAGGAATTGATGCTCCTCCCTCCCTTCTTTCTCTCCTCTAAAATGAATAAATAAAAGAATGAATGTTATTTATGGAAGGGAGGGAGTGAGGGAGGGAGGGAGGGAGGCAGGAAGGGAGGGAGGGAGGGGAGGGAGGGAAGGGAGGAAGGGAGGAAGGGAGGAAGAAAGGAAGGAAGGAAGGAAGGAAGGAAGGAAGGGAAGGAGAGCCCTGGCTGTATAGCTCGGTTGGTTGGAGCATTGTCCCAAAGCACAGAGGTTGCCAGTTCAATCCCCAGTCAGGACACATATAGGAACATATCTATGTTTCTGTTTCCTCTCTCTCTAAAATTAACATTTTTAAAAAGGGGGTATTCAACTCTGCTTATAATTTTATTTATTGATTAAATATCTTACTATATTATTTGTCAATTATATTTCAATAATGCCCCCCCCAACAAAAGAAAGGAGGAAAAAGGACATGTTCTCAGCTGTTGTAATCAATAATAACAGAGGTTTATAAATGTCATCTCTAATTTTGGTATTGCTTCAATTTGTCTAGCAGAATAACCATTTTCAATATTCTTTGGGAAAACTAATGGGTAAGTGTTGAGAAAGCTAACCTTATGTCTTCTCAGTGGTTCAACCTTTTTATACTTGGGAACTAGTGAAAATCAGAAAATTATTTCAGGGACCACTAAGGGAGAAATCAACTAAATTGGTTTGCATAAGCAGATTCAACTAAGATCATTGGTTCTATAATCTTCATACAACATCAGGGTGGTTAACTCTTTCATGGACCAGCACAAACCATTGGTTGAAAAACACTAATCTAATTGGTCTTAATTCTTTAATTCCTGACCTATATTGCTAAGTCTTTGCTGTAGGATGTCTGTGATAAAACATTCCACATACTTCAAACCTAAAGAGTCCAAAACTGAACTTAATGTTGGTTTTTAATCCCATCTACTTCTTTTTCCATTTTTATTCTTTTAGTTAATGGTGCTCACGGAGATCCAGATATGCCAACCCAAAATGTTCTGCTTCATGATGAGGATTATTTTGAGGTGAAGGCAATTAAGAACACATGCAGGACGTGTTTTCTGGAACTCCCTCTTATCTGTCTAAAATCAGGGTATGAATTTCTAGGTGTCCATTCCCAACCCCCTGTCAGGCAGAGGAAAGTAACTTTTTTTTTATTATAATTTTATTTTTTTAATGGGGCAACATCAATAAATCAAGTTACATATATTCAAAGATCAACAAGTCCAGGTTATCTTGTCTTTCAATTATGTTGCATACCCATCACCCAAAGTCAGATTGTCCTCTGTCACCTTCTATCTAGTTTTCTTTGTGCCCCTCCCCCTCCCCCTTTCCCTCTCCCTTTCCCCCCTCCCCCTGTAACCACCACACTCTTATCAATGTCTCTTAGTTTCACTTTTATGTTCCACCTATGTATGGAATAATGCAGTGAGGAAAGTAACTTTTATCAGGTAGATGGGAGTGCCATCAACCAGATGGGTTTGCATAAACATTAGATAACTATCTTCTATTAGTTTCCCCGTATATTTTCTAGTCACTTCCCTGTGGTTTATCATCCCTTGAAACCCAGGCCCCCTGTCCTTTGATTTTTTTGTTTTTGTTTGATTGATTTTAGAAAGAGGAAGAGTCATCAATTTGTTCCACTTATTTATATATTCATTAGTTGATTTTTCTATGTGCCCTGAATGGGGTTCAAACCCACAACCTTGGTGTATTGGGATGATGCTCTAATCAACTGAGCTACCCAATCAGTGACTTGTCCTTTGTTAAAATGGTATGTAACTGGATTGACTGGTGGTGCAGTGGATAGAGCATTGGCCCGGGATGATGAGGTTCCAAGTTCACAACCCCAAGATCGCCAGCTTAAATGCAGGGTTGCTCACCTGAGCACTGGATCATCAATATGATCCCAAGGTTGCTGGCTTAAGCCCAAAGGTCACTGGCTTGAGCCCCAGGTTGCTGGCTTGAGCAAAGAGCACTGGCTCAACCTGTGCTTCCCCCCCCCACACACACACACATCAAGGCACGTATGAGAAGCAATCATTGAACAACTAAAGTGAAGCAACTAAGTTGATGCTTCTCTCTCTCTCTCTCTCTCTCTCTCTCTCTCTCTCTCTTTCTCTCTTTCTCAAAAAAAAATGGCCTGACCTGTGGTGGCACAATGGATAAAGCATCCACCTAAAATGCTGAGATCACCAGTTTGAAACCCTGGATTTTCCCAGTCAAGACACATATGAGAAGCAATTACTACAAGTTGATGCTTCCTGCTCCTTCCCCTCCCTTTCTCTATCTCTTTCTCTCCCCTCTCTCTAAAATCAATAAATTTAAAAAAGGTATATAAGCCCCAAGTCTAACCACCTCTTTATGTTTTACTTCTTTTTTCTGAACTCCTATGTACATAAATATTAATTAAAATTGTATGCATTTTCTTCTATTAATTTATCTTGTTAGTTTCATTTACACCCTCCCACTGAAAGAACCTAAGAGGGTAGATTAAAATTTTTTTCTCCCCTACAAATGCTTTCTTGGGAGACGGAGAAAACCTTGTGTATGTGTTGGATTAAACCAGAGTGAAAAGAACTGTATTTTAGAGGAAACCATCATAGACTAGAGTTTCATTTTTGTTTACCAAGCAATATACCAACTCTTTTTTTTTAAATTTTTTTTAATTTTTAAAAAATTTTTTTATTTTTATTTATTCATTTTAGAAAGGAGAGGGGGGAGAGAGAGAGAAGGGGGGAGGAGCAGGAAGCATCAACTCCCATATGTGCCTCGACCAGGCAAGCCAGGGTTTTGAACCGGCAACCTCAGTGTTTCTAGGTTGACACTTTATCTACTGCGCCACCACAGGTCAGGCCCAACTCTTAACAATCCAAATCCAGGATCCCATACCCCTTTTTTGTGATTTCCATTAAAGGTAATTCAAGTATTTTTCCACCATTGATTTTTTTTTATTATTATTTACTTATTTTTTACAGAGACAGAGAGTGAGTCAGAGAGAGGGATAGACAGGGACAGACAGACAGGAACGGAGAGAGATGAGAAGCATCAATCATTAGTTCTTCATTGCACATTGCAACACCTTAGTTGTTCATTGATTGCTTTCTCATATGTGCCTCGACTGTGGGCCTTCAGCAGACCGAGTGACCCCTTGCTGGAACCAGCGACCTTGGGTTCAAGCTGGTGGGCTTTTTGCTCAAAGCAGATGAGCCCGCACTCAAGCTGGTGAGCTAGGGTCTCGAACCTGGGTCTTCCGCATCCCAGTCTGACGCTCTATCCACTGCGCCACCACCTGGTCAGGCTCCACCATTGATTTGAGAGAGAGAGGAGAGGAGAAAGAGAAGCATCAACTAGTTCCACTTAGTTGTTCCATTTAGTTGTGCATTCATTAGCTATTTCTCGTATGTGCTCTGACTGGGGATCCAACCCACGACCTTAGCGCACCAGGACAACACTCTATCCGTTTAGCCACTCAGCCAGGGTAGTAATTCAAGTTTTTAACACTGAGTGGTTTAATGGATGAATGGAGAGAAGTAAGCAGACACCTCTTTCTTAGTGTGTGTCAGGCATTAATCCACCCAATGAGTCTTTTTAGTAGATACTGTTTTCCTTGTTTTTATAGCTGAGGGAACTAGGGCTTAGCATGGTTATGTGCCCAGAATGACACAGCTACTAAATAGAATCTCTGAATAGGACTTTCTGATTCCAAAGTTCATGCTATATGTGATATTTCCTCCCATTCTAAATGTTTTCCTTACATTATATAACCAAATGCCACAAAGATGATAACATAGATGTCCCCTTTTACACAAGCAGAATGTAGAATAAGAAAAGACATGATTTTATAATCCAGTCCTAGCAAGATGGACCAATAAATATAAGCAAAAACATCTGCCTAAGTCAGATCAATGTGTTGCTAAATCTGTGCCCATGAGAGCATAAAGGAAAGAAGACTGGCTGGAAATTAAAGACCTGGGGTCCCATCTTCGAGTCCATCTACTGCACATGTGAAAGTAGGGTAAATCATTTGTAACCTGTCTGTTACTTGGATGCACTGTGTAAAAATGAGTTGGTGGCCCTGGTCAGGTTACTTAGTGGATAGAGCATCCTCCTGGTGTGCTGAGGTCAAAGGTTGTATCCCTGATCAGGGCACAAATGAGAAGCAACAATGAGTGCACAACTAAGTAAAGTAAGAGCAATGAGTTGATACTTCGCTCTCTCCCTATCCCTCTCTTCCTGTCTCAAATCAATGAGAAAATTTAAAAAAATAAATAATAAATGAGGAGGTTGCACTTTCTGATCACCAACTTCATAATTTTAATCTAATTTTGGCAGTACACCGTATTACTTCTGAGTGTTTAAGAATCCAATTGATGCCTGACCAAACAGTGGTGCAATGGATAGAGCGTTGGACTGGGATGCAGTGCATCCAAATTCAAAACCCCAAGGTCACTGGCTTGAGCTCAGGCTCATCTGGCTAGAGCACAGGCTCACCAGTTTGAGCATGGAATTTCTGGCTTGAGTGTGGGACCATAGATATGACCCCCAGGGTCACTGCTTGAGCCTAAAGGTCACTGGCTTAAAGCCCAAGGTTGCCAGCTTGAGCAAGGGATCACTCACTCTGCAGTAGCCCCCTGGTCAATGTACATATGAGAAAACAATCAATAAACAACAGGTGCCACAATGAAGACTGGATGCTTCTCATCTCTCTCCCTTTCCGTCTGTCTGTCCCTATCTGTCCTCTCTGTCTCTGTCACACACAAAAAGAATTTAACTGAAAATGGTTGCCTTCAGAGCTGAAGATAGCAATGGAATAGGCAGACACACAGACTGCCACCTTTCATGACCAAACTGGGGAGAACAGAAGAAAACACACAAGCCTGGTAGGGAGTGTGGGGACATGGTGGGTACTCCCCCACTCCCAGAGTGAGGGGAGGCTGAGGCTGAGGGTCCAGAGAGTTTCATATTGCGAGGACAGAGACCCTGAGAGGCAGGAGTCCTCAGTCCCAGAACCGGAGCCCTAGCCTAGAAACCGAGGGACTGGAGGAGACAGCCTGGCAGAATTGAGTACGAAGAAGAGCAGGAGTTTTGTTTGTGGGAAGCAGATGGCGAAAGAAGTTGCAGCCTTAAAGGACCAGCACAGAAAATATCATTCACAGCCACTTACCTGGGGCTCCGGCAGTGTGAAGGGCTGACAGCACTGGTCTTGCATGGGGAGAGAGGGGCGATTGAGGCACAGGGACACAAACGGTGACAGGGAGAATACCTGAGATGAGTTATTCTCCAGTGCTGAGGCAACCATAGCTGGGGGAGGGGTCACTCCCTCTGTCCAGCACAAGCCTAGCGTGGAACCAGATGACCCACCTCCAAAAAGCTCTCCAGCTCCAATCAGCGCAAAAGATTGTTTGGAAAGGAGCAAGTAAAGGGGAGGGTTTCCGGGTAGACCTGAGCTACACCGCTCCCTTTTAATACAGAGAATGCATCCCACCCCCAAAGAATCACTAGGCAGAACACACCTTTTGGTTTTCAGAGATCACACACTACATTCCTGGACAGTTTCAACTGGGGCCAAAGAACAAGAAACACCACTTCTCCTCTCCTAAACACAGAAGCTCCCTGCTGGGCTCAGCAAACACAAAAGCCCCTGTTTGGTTCAGCAAACAGCAAGGAAATTAAGCCTTTTAAGTGTCTCTACTAGTTAAGGAGAATTAAAATCTAAGCCACCAGCAGAAGCTGAAGGATAAAGTCCAGGAGGAGAAGCTGCATTCCATAAACCAACCTCAGACCCATAACTATAACAAGCTTGTAAACTGCACATAGAAAAAATGGGAAGACAGAGGAACATAAACCATATGAATCAACAAGAGAAATCCCCAGAAAAAGAACTGAATGAGATGGAAGTAACCAAATAATCAGATGCAGAGTTTAAAATAATGATTGTTAGGATATTTAAGGATGTCAGAGCTACAATGGATGGACTAAATGAGCACCTAAATAAAGAAATTGCAAGCATAGCCCTGGCCGATTGGCTCAGTGGTAGAGCGTCGGCCTGGCGTGCAGGAGTCCTGGGTTCGATTCCCGGCCAGGGCACACAGGAGAAGCGCCCATCTGCTTCTCCACCACCCCCTCCTTCCTCTCTGTCTCTCTCTTCCCCTCCCGCAGCCAAGGCTCCATTGGAGCAAAAAGATGGCCCGGGCGCTGGGGATGGCTCCTTGGCCTCTGCCCCGGGCGCTAGAGTGGCTCTGATCGCGACAGAGTGACGCCCCGGATGGGCAGAGCATCGTCCCCTGGTGGGCGTGCCGGGTGGATCTCAGTTGGGCGCATGTGGGAGTCTGTCTGACTGCCTCCCGGTTTCCAGCTTCGGAAAAGTAAAAAAAAAAAAAAAAAAAAAGAACTTGCAAGCATAAAAAAAAAAAGAACTTGCAAGCATAAAAATGGACACAAATCACCTGAACAGGCGGTGGCGCAGTGGATAAAGCCTCAGACTGGGACGTGGAGGACCCAGGTTCAAGACCCTGAGGTCACCGGCTTGAGCACAGGCTCATCTGGTTTGAGCAAAACTCACCAGCTCAGACCCAAGGTTGCTGGCTTGAGCAAGGAGTTACTCAGTCTACTGTAGCCCCCTGGTCAAGACACATATGAGAGAGCAATCAATGAACAACTAAGGTGTCACAACGAAAAACTGATGATTGATGCTTCTCATCTCTCTCCGTTCCTGTCTATCTGTCCTTATCTGTCTGACTCTGTCTCTGTAAAAAATAAATAAATAAAAGGGACACAAATCATAAAAAGGAATCAATCAGAACTGGAAATTACAATATCAGAAATGAAGACTACACTAGAAGGAATTAACAGCAGGCTGAATTAAAGCAGAGCATCAAATCAGTGAATTAGAGGACAAGATAAATAAAAACACAGAAACAGAGCAGCATAAAGAAAAGAGACTCAAAAAGTCTGAGGAAACTATAAGAGAACTCTGTAAAAATATGAACAGAAATAACATCCACATCATAGGGGTTCCTGAAGGAGAAGAGAAAGAACAAGGGATAGAGAACCTGTTTGAAGAAATCATAATGATAACTTTCCTAAATTGATGAAGGAAAAAGTCACACAAGTTCAAGAAGCACAGTGGGTCACACCGAGTCACACTAAAGAAAACCCAATGAGGCCTACATCAAGACCTATCATAATTAAAATACCAAAGTTAAGAAATAAAGAAAAAATGCTAAAATCAGCAAGAGAAAAGAAGTCAATTACCTACAGAGGCGCCCCCATAAGGATGACATCCAACTATTCAACAGAAATACTTGAGGTCAGAAGGGAATGGCAAGAAATATTCAAAGTAATATAAAAGAAGAGCCTACACCCAAGACTTCTTTATCCAGCAAGATTATTGTTTAAAATTGAAGGAGAAATAAAAAGCTTCCCAGACCAAAAACAAAAAGCAAAAAAACTCAAGTAATTTATTACAACCAAACCAGTACTGCAGAAGATGTTAAGGGGCTTGCTGTAAAAAGTGCAAAAAAAAAAGAAATCAAGAAAAGGAGGATTATAGATTTAAAAAATAAAATGGCAGTAAACAACTACATATCAATAATAACCTTAAATGTAAATGGATTAAATGCTCCAATCAAAAGACATAGAGTAGCTACATGGATAAGAAAACAGGAACTGTACATATGCTGTCTATAAGAGACCCACGTCAAAACAAAAGATACACATAGACTGAGAGTAAAGAGATGGAAAAAAATTTTCATGCAAACAGAAAGGGAAAAAAACCTGAGGTAGCAGTACTAATATCTGACAAAATAAACTTTAAAACAAAAGCTATAGTAAGAGATAAAGAAGGTCACTACATAATGATAAAAGGAGCATTACAACAGGAAGATATAATTATTATAAATATATATGCACCTAATATAGGAGCACCTACATATATAAAACAGATTTTGATGGACAAAAAGGGCAAGATCAACAGCAATACTATAATAGTAGGGGATTTTTTAAAAATATTTTATTTATTGATTTTTAGAGAGGAGTGTGTGTGTGAGAGAGAGAGAGAGAGAAGGGGGAGGAGCAGGAAGCATCAACTCCCATATGTGCCTTGACCAGGCAAGCCCAGGGTTTCGAACTGGCAACCTCAGTGTTCCAGGTCGATGCCTTATCCCACTGCGCCACCACAGGTCAGGCAATATAGTAGAGGATTTTAATACCTCACTAACATGAATGGATAGAACCTCCAGACAGAAAATTAACAAAGAAACAGCGGCCTTAAATGACACACTAGATCAACTGAATTTAATACATATTTTCAGAACTTTCACCCCAAAGCAGCAGAATATACATTCCTTTCAAGTGCTCATGGTACATTCTCAAGGATAGACCACATGTTAGGACACAAAACAAGTCTTAATAAATTTAAGAAGATTGAAATTATATCAAGAACCTTCTCTGATTACAACAGCATGAAACTAGAAATCAACTACTATAGAAAAACTAAAAAACATTCGAACACTTGGAGACTAAAGAGCATGCTATTAAATAATGAATGAGTTAACAATGAGCTCAAGGGAGAAATCAAAAACTTCCTTGAAACAAATGAAAATGAACATACAACAATTCAATATTTATGGTACACAGCAAAAGCAGTCCTGAGAGGGAAGTTCATAGCATTACAGGTATACCTTAAAAACCAAGAAAAAGCTCAAATTTACAACTTAACCCAGCACCTAAAAGAACTAGAAAAAGAACAGCAAGTAAAGCCCACAGGTAGTAGAAGGAAGGAAATAATAAAGATCAGAGCAGAAATAAATGACATAGAGGCAAAAAAACAAAACAAAACCCCAATACAGAAGATCAATGAAACCAAGAGCTGGTTCTTTGAAAAGGTAAACAAAATAGATGAACCTTTAACTAGACTCACCAAGAAAATCAGAGAGACGACTCAAATAAATAAAATTAGAAGTGAGAGTGGAGAAGTAACAACTGACACTATAGAAATACAAAGGATTGTAAGAAAATACTATGAAGAATAGTATGCCAAAAAATTAGACAACTTAGGTGAAATGGCCAAATTCCTTGAAACATAATCTTTCAAAAACATTGGGCAACAATTTTTTTTTCATTTTCTGTTGCATGACATTTTAGAACTGTTTCTATATATTTCTGCATCGCTGATTTCAAATCTGAAATGCATTTTTTGATGCATGCTCTAGTTTTTATTCAATTTTAATTTCTTTTTGTTAAACTTAATGGCGTGCATTGGTTTTTAAATTGAAGTTAAAGGGCAACGACTCTTGGATTGAACATAACCAAAAGGCAATTAATGTTTTGCAAATATCACTTTTACATATTTGTAGTTTTTAAATGTAAAAAATTATCTGATAAAAATATATATATGAAAAAATGGCATATGATCACATATCCTAATATTCCTTCAGCAGTATGACCTATCCCACACTCTAAGACACTCTCGGTTCCAGTTTTCAATGGTTTTATTTCTTATAAGGATGAAGAAAGTGAACATGGTAATCAAGTGTATTTTGGGAAAAAAATGTATTTTGGTAAGATGCATGAGGAAAGGGTTGTAGAATCTGAAGGGTCTTCTGATGCCAAGCAGTCATTAACCCCTCATCAGTTTAGCCAACCAGAATTGAATGACTTAGTAACAGATTTGGCCTATCAAAGAAAGCAGCTTAGTTAGTAGCCTCCAGGCTTCAAGAAAAGAATGTACTTCACCAGTCAGCTAAAGTAGCCCATTTCAGGAAGCGTGAACAAATTTTTGTGGACTTTCTTCCCAAAGACAAACACTTTGTTTACTGTCATGATATCAGTAGTGTTTTCAGCCAGCTAGGTGTTACCACTTACAGTACAACAGAATGGCGGCTATTTCTTGACAGCTCTAAATGGAGTCTGAAATGTGTTCTCCTACACAATGCTAATGTTTTATACAGTGGTTCCAATTGGTTATTCAACTCATCTGCGAGAAGATTATAATGACAATAAAATTGTCTTCGACATTCTGAAGTATGAGGAGCATAACTGGATCTTTTGTGTGGATCTTAAAATGTTAGATTTCCTGGCCCTGGCCGGTTGGCTCAGCGGTAGAGCGTCGGCCTGGTGTGCGGGGGACCCGGGTTCGATTCCCGGCCAGGGTACATAGAAGAGGCACCCATTTGCTTCTCCACCCCACCCCCTCCTTCCTCTCTGTCTCTCTCTTCCCCTCCCGCAGCCAAGGCTCCATTGGAGCAAAGATGGCCCGGGCGCTGGGGATGGCTCCTTGGCCTCTGCCCCAGGCGCTAGAGTGGCTCTGGTCGTGGCAGAGCGATGCCCCAGAGGGGCAGAGCATCGCCCCCTGGTGGGCAGAGCAACGCCCCTGGTGGGCGTGCCAGGTGGATCCCAGTCGGGCGCATGCAGGAGTCTGTCTGACTGTCTCTCCCCGTTTCCAGCTTCAGAAAAATACAAAAAAAAAAAGAAAAAAAATGTTAGATTTCCTGCTAGGACAACAGAGAGGTTTCACGAAGTATCCTTCCTTTCTG
Organism: Saccopteryx leptura; assembly: GCF_036850995.1. Lineage (NCBI taxonomy): Eukaryota > Metazoa > Chordata > Mammalia > Chiroptera > Emballonuridae > Saccopteryx > Saccopteryx leptura. The sequence goes on along the minus strand of NC_089507.1, from coordinate 109,829,314 downwards.
TGTTTGTGGGACAGCTGAGCTCAGGAGAAACACTGAACACAGAAGGATTGGCCGGCCCTGGCCGGATGTCTCAGTGGTAGAGCGTCGGCCTGGCGTGCAGAAGTCCTGGGTTCGATTCCCGGCCAGGGCACACAGGAGAAGCACCCATTTGGTTCTCCACCCTTCCCCCTCTCCTTCCTCTCTGTCTCTCTCTTCCCCTCCCACAGCCGAGGCTCCATTGGAGTGGCCCGGGCACTGGGGCCTCTGCCTCAGGTGCTAGAGTGGCTCTGGTTGCAACAGAGCGATGCCCCGGGTGGGCAGAACATCACCCCCTGGTGGGCGTGCTGGGTGTTATTCATCACATAAACAAAAGAAAGGATAAAAACCACATGATAATTTCAATAGATGCAGAAAAAGTATTTGATAAAATACAGCGCCCATTTATGATCAAAACTCAGCTAAGTGGGAATACAGGGAACATACCTCAACATTATAAAGGCCATCTATGACAAATGCACAGCCAACATCATATTCAATGGGCAAAAATTAAAAACAATCCCCTTAAGGACAGGAACAAGGCAGGGGTGCCCCTTTTTACCCTTCTTATTCAACATAGTTCTGAAAGTCCTAGCTATAGCAATCAGATAAGAAGAAGTAATAAAAGGCATCCAAATTGGAGAAGAAGAAGTAAAACTATCATTATTTGTTGATGACTTGATATTGTACATAGAAAACCCTAAAGTCTCAGTTAAAAAACTACTGGACCTGATAAATGAATTCAGCAAGGTGGCAGGATATAAAATCAATATTCAGGAATCAGTGGCATTTATATACACCAGCAATGAACTATCTGAAAGAGAAATTAAGGAAACAATCTGTAAAGCCAGTAGGCAGGGCTACTACTATCAAAGCAGCCCAGCCCATGCAGGTTCGCATTGGATTTGGACAGTCGGTAAAGAAACAACGGAGCCAAGAACTGGTGGGCCATTATTTTTTTTATTTATTTATTCATTTTAGAGAGGAGAGGGAGAGACAGAGAGAGAGAGAAAGGAGAGACAGAGAGAGAAAAGTGGGGGAGGAGCTGGAAGCATCAACTCCCATATGTGCCTTGACCAGGCAAGCCCAGGGTTTCGAACCGGTGACCTCAGCATTATCAGATTGACGCTTTATCCACTGCACCACCACAGGTCAGGCAAAAAATTATTTATTTATTTATTTATTTTAGAGAGGAGGGAGGAGATAGAGAGAGAGAGAGAAGGGGGAGGAGCAGGAAGTATCAACTCCCATATGGGCCTTGACCAGGCAAGCCAGGGTTTTGAACTGGCAACCTCAGTATTTCCAGGTTGACGCTTTATCCACTGCACCACCACAGGTCAGGCTGGGCCATTATTTTTAATTCTAGCTTGCACCTGGCGGGCAAGTAAAAACACACACTGGGCACCAAAACCCACTCACATTCAGTGCTCACAAAGCTACTGACTTATCTGAGTTTCCTAGAATCAAAGGTTTCTAGCTCACCAGACTTATTTACCTCTGTTCCCCATCTCCTTCCTTCTTCCTACACAAACTCTGTACTAACTGGCCTCTCACTCAACACTCTGCCATCTTGGCTGCTTCTCCTGGCCTACTCCATGTGGCCTCCTTCTGCTCTCTGCTCTGCTCTCTCCTCTAATGATAAGCTCAGGAATCAAGAGCAAGCTCCCGTTCTGCCCCTATTTTATAGTGTAGAAATCCAAACCTTTAATCCAATATACAAAATAGGGAAGTCTCTAATACAAAGTGACTTATCAGAGATATGATGGGATTGCACCACCCCACATCAAAAAGGGTGGGAAAAACTTAATCCCAAAACCAAGCCCCAGGCTACAAAGATTCTGCCTGCCCACAGAGACACACATTAATATCACCTGGGCAATGGCCTCCACGTGGGCAGTGCCATCTTTAACAAAGTGAGCATAATATATTTTATCTACCCAACACAATCCCCTTCACTATTACAACCAAAAAAATAAAGTACCTAGAAGTAAATTTAACCAAGGAGTTTAAAGACTTGTACTCGGAAAAGTATAAAACATTGATAAAAGAAATCAAAGAAGATACGAACAAGTGGAAGCACAGACCGTGTTCATGTTTATGAAGAATACTACTCAAAGCAATATATAAATTCAATGCAAATCCAATTAAACTACCTATGTCATACTTCAAAGATATAGAACAAATATTCCAAAAATTTATATGGAACAAATAAAAGAACATGAATAGCCTCGGCAATCTTGAAAAAGAAAAATAAAGCAGAGGGTATCACACTTCCTGATACCAAGTTATACTACAAGGCCATTGTACTCAAAACAGCTTGGTACTGGCATAAGAACAGGCATACAGATCAACGGGACAGAACAGAGAACCCAGAAATAAACCCACAACTTTATGGTCAATTGATATTTAACAAAAAAGGTAAGAGAATACAATGGTGTAATGACAGTCTCTTTAACAAATGGTGCTGGGAAAATTGGACAAATACATGTAAAAAAATGAAACTAGACCACCAACTTACACCATTCAAAATAATAAACTCAAAATGGATAAAAGACTTGAATGTAAGTCATGAAACCATGATCATCTTGGAAGAAAACATAGACAATAATTGTTGGAATCTATGGGAGTCCGAAAGACCAGAGTAACAGGCTTTATTGAGAGAAAGAAAGGTACTCTGCCAGGCACTTCTCAGGGGAGAAGAGCACCAAAAACAGACTGAGGTAAAACTTTATAGGGTTGGGGATAGCCTTGAGCAAGGGTGTGCTGGTATGTTCCGCTTTCTGGAATACTCTTCATTGGGGTGATTGACCAGCTTATGGGAATTCCTTTGTCCTATGGGCGATTGTCCAGTAATTAAGGGTGGGGTCAGGCAGCCAAGTGGAACAGCAAAAGGGCAGTTTGGAATTCACATATCTATCAATAAGCTGTCTTGATGTCTCACGGCAATATATTTGCTGATTTAACTCTACGGGCAAGTGAAATAAAGGACAGGATGAACAAATGGGACTATATCAAACTAAGAAGCTTTTGCACAGCAAAGGACAGCATGAACAAAAGAAAAAGACAATCCATACAATGGGAGAACACATTCGCCAACACATCTGATAAGGGGTTAATAACCAAATTCTACAAAGAACTTGTAAAACTGTACACCAGGAAAGTAAACAATCCAATCAAAAAATGGGCAAAAGAATTGAATAGACACTCCTCCATAGAGGACACACAGATGGCCAATGGACATATGAAGAAATCTTCAACATCACTAATTATTAGAGAAATGCAAATTAAAACCACAATGAGATACCACCTCACACCTGTCAGAATGGCCCTCATTAACAAAAGAACACATAACAAGTGCTGGCGAGGGTGTGGAGAAAAGGGAACCCTCCTGCACTGCTGGTAGGAAGCAGACTGGTGCAGCCGCTGTGGAAAACAGTATGGAGATTCCTCCAAAAATTAAAATTAGAACTACCTTTTACTCAGCTATTCCACTTCTAGGAATATATTTTAAGAATAACAAAAATCACTGATTCAAAAGAAAAAATGTTGCCCTGGCTGGTTGGCTCAGTGGTAGAGTGTCGGCCTGGTGTGCAGGAGTCCCGGGTTCGATTCCCGGCCAGGGCACACAGGAGAAGTTCACATCTGCTTCTCCACCCCTCCCCCCTCTCATTGGTATTTTAATCGGTATTGCATTGAATTTACAAATTGCTTTGGGTAATATAGACATTTTTAATTTTTTTTTACAGGGACAGAGAGTGAGTCAGAGAGAGGGATAGATAGGGACAGACAGACAGGAACGGAGAGAGATGAGAAGCATCAATCATCAGTTTTTCGTTGCGACACCTTAGTTGTTCATTGATTGCTTTCTCATATGTGCCATGACCGACGGCCTTCAGCAGACTGAGTAACCCCTCGCTCGAGCCAGTGACCTTGGGTCCATGCTAGTGAGCTTTTTTGCTCAAACCAGATGAGCCCACGCTCAAGCTGGCTATCCTGGGGTCTCGAACCTGGATCCTTCCACATCCCAGTCTGATGCTCTATCCACTGCGCCACCACCTGGTCAGGCAATATAGACATTTTAATGAGGTTAATACTTCCTAACCATGAGCATGGTATATGCTTCCACTTGTTTGTATCTTCCCTGATTTTTTTAATAAATGTTTTATAATTTTTCAAGTACAAGTCTTTTATCTACCTGGTTAAATATATTCCTAGGTACTTTATTTTTTTGGTTGCAATGGTAAAGGGGATTGCTTCCTTAATTTCTCTTTCTGACTGTTCATTGTTCGTGTATAAAACTGCCTCTGATTTCTGAGTATTAATTTTATATCCTGCCACCTTGCTGAATTCATTTATCAGGTCTAGTAGTTTTTTGACTGAGACTTTAGGGTTTTCTATATACAATATCATATCATCTGCAAATAATGATAGTTTTACTTCTTTTCCAATTTGGATGCCTTTTATTTCTTTTTCTTGTCTGATTGCTGTTGCCAAGACTTCCAGAAATATGTTGAATAAGAGTGGTGAAAGGGGGCACCCCTGCCTTTTCCTGATCTTAAGGGGATTGCTTTTAATTTTTGCCCATTGAGTATGATGTTGGCTATGGGTTTGTCATAGATGGCCTTTATCATGTTGAGGTATATTCCCTGTATTCCCACTTTGCTGAGAGTTTTGATCATGAATGGGTGCTGGATTTTATCAAATGCTTTTTCTGCATCTATTGAAATTATCATGTGGTTTTTCTCCTTCCTTTTGTTTATGTGATGAATCACATTGATTGATTTGCAAATATTGTACCAGCCTTGCCTACCAAGAATAAATCCCACTTGATCATGGTGTATGATTTTTTTTCATCTATTGCTGGATCCGGTTTGCTAATATTTTGTTGAGAATTTTTAGCATCTAAATTCATCAGGAATATTGGCCATTAATTTTTTTTCTTTGTGTTGTCTTTGCCTGGTTTTGGAATCAGAATTAAGCTCGCCTCATAAAAAGAGCTTGGAAGTCTTCCTTCCTCCTGAATTTTTTGAAATAGCTTGAGAAGGATAGAAGTTAGTTCTTCTTTGAATATTTGGTAGAATTCACTTGAAGCCATCAGGCCCAAGACTTTTGTTTTGGGGGAATTTTTTGATAACTGTTTCAATCTCATTTGTTGTAATCGGTCTGTTTAGGTTTTCTGATTCTTCTAGATTAATTTTTGGAAGATTATATGTTTCAAGGAATTTGTCCATTTCATCTAGGTTGTCTAGTTTTTTGGTGTACAGTTCTTCATGATATTTTCTTACAATAGTTTGTATTTCTGTTGTGTCAGTTTTTATTTCTCCATTCTCATTTCTAATTTTATTTATTTGAATCCTCTCTCTTTTTTTCTTGGTAAATCTCATTAAAGGTTCATTGATCTTGTTTATCTTTTCAAAGAACCAGCTCCTGGTTTCATTGATCTTCTGTGTTGTTTCTTTAGCCTCTATGTCATTTATTTCTGCTCTGATCTTTATTATTTCCTTCCTTCTACTAATTTTGGGCTTTACTTGCTGTTCTTTTTCTAATTCTTTTAGATGCAGGGTCAGGTTGTTTATTTGAGATTGTTCTAGCTTCTTGAGGTATGCCTGTAATGCTATGAACTTCCCTCTCAGGACTGCTTTTGCTGTGTCCTATAAATTTTGAGTTGATGTATACTCGTTATCTTTCGTTTTAGGAATTTTTAAATTTCTTTTTGATCTCATTGCTAACCCATCCGTTATTTAATAACATGCTATGTAGTTTCCAAGTGTTTGAGTATTTTTCAGTTTTTCTGTTGTGGTTGACTTCTAGTTTCATGCCATTGTGATCAGAGAAAGTGTTTGATATGATTTCAATCTTCTTAAATTTGTTGAGACCACTTTTGTGCCCTAATATGTGGTCTATCCTAGAGAATGTACCATGGGCACTTGAAAAGAATGTATATTCCCCTGCTTTATGGTGAAAGGTTCTGAAGATATCTATTAAATCGAGATGATCTAGTATGTCCTTTAAGTCTGCTGTTTTTCTGTTAATTTTCTTTCTTGAGGATCTATCTAGTGATGTTAGTGGGGTACTGAAATCCTCTACTATTATAGTATTGCTGTTGATCTCGCCCTTTATATCCATCAATGTCTGCTTTATATATTTAAGTACTCCTATATTAGGTGCATAGGTATTTTTAACGGTTATATCTTCCTGCTGGATTGCTCCCTTTATCATTATGTAATGACCTTCTTTCTCTCTTACTATAATCTTTGTTTTAAAGTCCATTTTGTCTGATATAAGTATTGCTACCCCAGATTTTTTTTTCATTTTCATTTGTGTGAAATATTTTTTTCATCCTTTTATCTCCAGTCTATATGCATATTTTGATTTAAGGTGTGTCTCTTGTAGACAGCATATATATGGGTCCTGTTTTCTTATCCATGCAGCTACCCTATGTCTTTTGATTGCATCATTTAATCCATTTATATTTAAGGTTATTATTAATATGTAATTGTTTATTGCCATTTAATTCTTTAAAACTCTATTTCTCTTTTGCTATATTCTTTTTCTCCTTTGATCTGTTTACAACAGGTCCCTTAGCATTTCTTGCAGCCTTGGTTTGGTTGTAGTGAATTCCTTGAGGTTTTTTTGTCTGGAAAGCTTTTTATTTCTCCTTCAATTTTAAACGATAGCCTTGCTGGATAAAATAGTCTTGGTTGTAGGCTCTTGTTCTACATTACTTTGAATATTTCTTGCCATTCCCTTCTGGCCTCAAGTGTTTCTGTTGAGAAGTCGTAAGTCATCCTTTTGGGGATTCCCTTGTAGGTTATAGTCTTTTTTTCTCTAGCAGCTTTTAATATGTTCTCTTTATCACTTAGCTTTGGTATTTTAATTTTGATGTGTCTTGGTGTAGACTTCTTTGGGTTTCTCTTTAATGGAGTTCTCTGTGCTTCTTGAATTTGTGAGATGTTTTCCTGCCTTAATTGAGGGAAGTTTTTAGTATGATATGATTGAACAAAGTCTCTATCCCTTGTTCTTTCTCTTCTTTTTCAGGAATCCCTATAATGCAGATGTTATTTCTCTTCATGTTGTCACAGAGCTCTCTTCGAGTTTCCTCAGACTTTTTGAGTCTTTTTTCTTTTTTCTGCTCTGCTCTTGTGGCTTTATTTATCTTGTCCTCTAACTCATTGATTCGATTCTCAGCATCATCCATTTTGCTTTTAATTCCTTCCATTGTGTTCTTCATTTATGATATTGTATTTGTCTTTTCTGACTGATTCTTTTTTAATATTTCAATGTCCTTTTTATATTTGCTATCTCTTTATTTAGTTGTTCGTAATGACCATCTATTGTTGTTCTAATATCTTTGAGCATCCTAACAATCGTTGTTTTAAACTCTGCATCTGGTAATTTGGTAATTTGGTTATATCTGACTCATTTAGGTCCTTTTCTGGGAATTTCTCTTGATTCGTTTCTGTTGCATTTCCCTGCCTTCTCATTTTGTCTGTGTAAAAGAAGGTTTTGGCCACTGGAGTCCACTGGGTGTGGCCTCTGTGTTCCCTGGGCATGGTCTGTCTGCAGGTCGACCACCCCCTCTGCTGTTGCTGCTTAGGGCATTTGGGTATGGGCATTGCCGGTGCCTGCCCACTGGGGCTGTTGCTGTGGTTTTCGCCTCTCCTTCACGGGAGTGGCTGTGATTATGCGCTCAGGTGTACAAGCCTCCGGTGCCTTGGCCTTCGCCCCGCCCCTGTGGTTGGCATTATGCTAGGCCCTGAGGGCAGGGGTGAGCACCTTTGCTCAGCTGTGGGTCTCCACCTGATTCTAGGCATTTGCCCTGCCCTTGCAGGAGGAGGATGCTCGTGGGACGGCTGCAAGCCTTGGTCCCACAGGCAGGAAAGGACTGCGTGTCCATGCTCAGTAGCGGGACTCCTCCTGCTCTGGGCTTTTGGCTCCACCCTTGTAGGAGGAGCCAACTCTCAAGTCAGGCCACCAGACTCGGTTCAGCAGGCATGGCAAGGCAGTGCTCCTGCGCCTTTGCTCACGGGTGGGTCTCCACCCCTCCCAGGGCACCTGCCCTTCCCCCACTGGCTGGTTTGCAGGCAGCCTGCAGCTGGGCTTGACCACTTTTGCACATCCCCTCCTCCCCAGCCAGGTACTACTGAGCTCACACCCGGGCCTCAGTGGTAGCCAGTGGGCTTCTGCCCTTGCTGACAGAACCGGGCTTCCATGTCCCGCCACTGCCCACCATCGGGCGAGCCCTCAATCGTGTGGGTGGGGGCATTGCAGCTCAGACCCTAACACTCACTACTGTAGTCCCGAAAGCTCTCTCCTTCTAAGCGACTCTGCTCTGAGTGCCACAGGAGAGCTTGTTTGGCTGGTGTCCTGCTTCCCTTTGCTGGTGTTTCTGTTTCCAAGGGAAATATTCACTTCAGATTTGGGGAGTGACTAGTTTCAGAGGTTAGAGTGGCTGTCTCTCAAAATGTTTCTCCCTGTGCATCCTAGATTACACTGTCTTTCTGCTACTCTGGTCCTCTCCTCTCTCTCTGTCCCCCAGAGCACCAGGTGAGTGGTTGTGAGAGAGGTTTTCTTCGTGGTCCCTTTAAGAAGAATCCTGGTCTGAGAAATCAGTTTCTTTCTCACAAACAGTATCCTGACTTGTTTCCAGCTAAATACTGCCCATACACCTCTTCTATGCTCTGGGTCTGCAGGCTGGGGCTTTGTTCCTGGGACTCAGGGACCCTCCCCTCTCTGCTAAACTCACTTTCCGCCACGCGAGTCTCTCCTGGCTGCCGTTTGCTCCGGGGAGCTGGGCAGCCCTCTCTGTGTTTCCACTTTTCCTACCAGTCTCATTATGCCTTCTTCAGTGTTCCTTGGTTGAAGAGTCCTCTTAGATTAGTACAAAGTTGGTTTTTCCAGATGATGGTTCTTAAAATTAGTTTGTAATCCACTTTGCTTCTAGGACGTGGAAGTTGGTACGTCTGCCTACTTCATCGCCATCTTGTCTTCCCTAGACAATAGTCTTTTATAAGTTATGTCTTTTTTACAGACTTTATATTTTTAGAGAAGTTTTAGATTCACAGAAAAATTAAGGAGAAGGTACAGAGGTTTTCCACATACCCTGCCCAGATACATCCATAGCTTTCCCCATTATCAGCATCCCCTACCAGAATGGTACATTTTTCACAATTGATAAGCCTACACTGACACATTGTAATCACTGAAAGTTCATGGTTTACATTAGGGTTCACTCTTGTGTTGTACATTGTGCATTTGGACAAATGCATAGGGACATGGATCCATCATTATGATCAGACATGTCTTTGGCAAATATTTTTGCCCAGTCTGTGGCTCCTTTTCTCATTCTTATAGCTAACACACCATACATGGTCATTTATCTAATTTTTTAATGTGTTACTATATATCCAACACTATTTTGGAAAAAAAAATACAAAAATGCATAAGCACTGTTCCTGGCCTCAAGGAGCTCAAAATCTATTAAAAAATGCAAGCAGGAAATGATGACATAATTGTTTGAAAGGACCACCATTATCCTAGGCCATTTTATTGCCCATGAAGAAAACCCTGTCCCTCACCCTAACCTCATTGGACCTTAACTTTAGCTCTGACAAATTTAATCTCTACTTCTCTTCAGCAACCCCTCCAATGACCGTGCCCTGAAACAGAACTGACAGGCAAATATTTCATTTCTAAAATCTCACATGCCAACATACTATTCACTGACAACTTTTTATCCTTTACTGCTCTCTCTCCCTGTAGTGTTATTTGTGCTCCCTTCTACCTAGGCCAGATATCAAGCGTCTTTGTCTTCATTTTCTTTCACTTTATCTCCCTGCTTTGGGTATATAACTCCAACGGCTCAATCACTCTCTTGCCCTTTTAATAATAATGATAGTGATGGTAGCTATCATTTATTGACCATGTAAAATTTTTCAGTCACTACAAATTATGTGTTTTACATAAATACTAAAATATTTCATAGAGGAGTGTATGGACTAAGAGTTTAAGGCTTATGTAGTGAAGGAACTCAAGGTATGTCAAGCCACAATATGTCACTGTGATGTATTAATTATTTTGAGCATATGACAACTGAAAAACAGCAGACACAGGAAGAGCTATTTGCTCTTCCCCTTCCTGCCTAAAAGAAGGGCATAAATTTCCCTTTGTAAAGATGACATAAGTTCCATTTGTAAAGGCTCCTCATTCTTATACCAGTAAGAGAAGAATGATTCTTACCATGGGAGATGACACAATGCCACAGAACAAACATTACTAAGCAACTCTTATCTACTATAGAGTTCCTAGTCACTTTTCACAATTTAACACCCCTAAGAGCCAAAACCCCCTTTTTTTGTCTAATCAGTTCTTCATAATTTATTTCCCTTTGTTAAAATGATATATAAGCCCCCAACTTTAATCGCCTCTTTGGGTTTTTGCTTCTTTTCTGTGAAGCTCCCATGAATGTGAAAATATTAACATCAATAAAAACACATGCCCATTCTCCCATTGTTCTGTCTTTTCTCGGTTTAATTCATATGCCAACAGAAGTAGAACCTGAAAGGATAGAGGGAAAATTTTCTTCTCTCCTGTGGCTATAAGGGGCAAAGCTTGAATTCAAATCCAGATCTTTCTGATCCAAAGCTCATATTTTTTTCCCATCAGGCCATACTGTTCTTTATCCTTTGAAGACATGTTATTTTCTGGGCAGTGTGAGTTATTTTTCTCAAATTAAGAACTGGAGAGTAGACAGCAGAAATATGACTCAGATACAGAACAGTTGGAACCAGGGACTCTAAGATTTTCTCACTGACTTTCATATTGTGCCTAACCATTTTGAGGTAATAAGTACTTGGTAACTTATTACAAAAATAAATGGTAAGGAGATTATTATTTAAAATTTATTATTTTTATTTTAGGCTTTATTATGAATGAATATTTTAGAAGGACAGAGATATAAAATGAATAATGTTTTTTATAATGTAATAAGCATCATAGCAATGAAGAAGAGAATGGAAACAATTAGACCTCAGGCCTGCAAACTAGATTTAGGTCCTACCTCTGCTGCTTATTAATTATACATGCCTCAGATCTGTAGGATATAAATCTTCAAAATAAAGGTGGTACTCCCCATCTTAAAGAGTTTTCTGAGCTCTCTATCTCCAACTATGTACCAGATATCAGCACTCAGAAGTCTCACAAACACTTCAACTTTAAGTCCAAAATGGAACTAATCCTGCTTCACAGCCTTTTATTCCTCCAGTGTACCTTATCTCAGTTTATAACACCACCAATCATACAGTGCTCAAGTCAGAAGCCAGTAATTTTTGTCCCCACATCTCCAGTTACTTTTTATGTCCAAGCATTGCATCTTATGTTCTACTTTCACTAATTCATGTATTCAAAAATAAAATTTGTGTGTGTGTGACAGACAGAGACAGAGAGATGAACAGATAGGGACAGACAGGCTGGAAGGGAGAGAGATGAGAAGCATCAGTTCTTTATTGCAGTACCTTAGTTGTTCATTGATTGCTTTCTTACATGTGCCTTGACGGGGGTGGGGAAGGCTACAGCGAGCAAGTCACCCCTTGCTCAAGTCAGCAACTTTGGGCTCAAGCCAGTGACTTCGGGCTTCAAGCCAGTGACTTTTGGGCTCAAGGCAGAGACCATGAGGTCATGTCTATGATCCTATGCTCAAATCAGCAATCTTACGTTCAAGCTGGTGAGCCCACGCTCAAGCCGGATGAACCCACGCTCAAGCCAGAAGAGCCCATGCTCAAGCCAGCAACCTTGAGGTTTTGAACCTGGGTTCTCTGCATCCCAGTCTGATGTTCTATCCACTGTGCTACCACCCAGTCAGGCAGGAACACTTTTTTTTTTAGAAAGTAACTCTAGGCCCTGGCCGGTTGGCTCAGCGGTAGAGCGTCGGCCTAGCGTGCGGAGGACCCGGGTTCGATTCCCGGCCAGGGCACATAGGAGAAGCGCCCATTTGCTTCTCCACCCCTCCGCCGCGCTTTCCTCTCTGTCTCTCTCTTCCCCTCCCGCAGCCAAGGCTCCATTGGAGCAAAGATGGCCCGGGCGCTGGGCATGGCTCTGTGGCCTCTGCCTCGGGCGCTAGAGTGGCTCTGGTCGCAATATGGCGATGCCCAGGATGGGCAGAGCATCGCCCCCTGGGGGGCAGAGCACCGCCCCTGGTGGGCGTGCCGGGTGGATCCCGGTCGGGCGCATGCGGGAGTCTGTCTGACTGTCTCTCCCTGTTTCCAGCTTCAGAAAAATGAAAAAAAAAAAAAGAAAAAAAAAAAAAAAGAAAGTAACTCTAAACCCAGTGGAGGATGAGGTTAGGAATTATCCAGGTGTCTGTGTTGTTGAGGCAGGGGTGAGGAGGAGAAAGAGCTTTCCTGGCAGAGGGAATGACATGTGTAAAGATCCTTCAATAGGAAAACAGTGGTCAAGGGAATGAAAATGTCACTGGAGGCTAGTGAGATCTCAGTAAGTGTGATTCCATACAGGTGAAAGAGGAGGCAGGCAAATCACAGAAGACTAGGGGTGCAAACACAAGTAGCTGAAGGACTCAGGAAGGCAGACCACATAAAGGTAAAAGCAGTGAAAACAAAACTGGTACACATGTATCATCTAGAGGGAACAGCCACAACTCAACTCTAGCTGATTACTGAAATAAAGCAAAGTTGGCTCAGTGTGGCCAGATCTTCTAGCTGTTTAAGAAAAACTGGAAATCTGGACTTTAATATTTAATATTCTATGTTTTTAATATTAGCATCAACTTTTTAAAAATTAAGCCATTGTGATATCAAACAAAATATATATCAGCAGTTTAGTTGGGACCTGTGGGCCATCAAGTTCCAAAATGATGATGTGTTAACATATCATGGATTTTGGTATATCATGAGTTCATAGTGGTACACAAAAAAGTGAAGATGTCAGTAGACCATATTCCACAAATGTGGATCCTGAGTTCAGAAGAGAGACCCATAGTGGTGATTTGTATTTGGTGTCATTCTTTTTTAGGTCATTCTTACATTATAGTTCATTAAAACCATGAGTATGGCCTGACCTGTGGTGGCGCAGTGGATAAAGCATTGACCTGGAATGCTGAGGTCCCCGGTTCAAAGCCTTGCACTTGCCCTGTCAAGGCACGTATGGGAGTTGATGCTTCCTGCTCCTCCCCCTTCTCTCTCTCTCTCTCTCTCTCTCCCTCCCCCTGCCCTTCTCTAAAATGAATAAATAATATCTTTAAAAAAAAAATTAAAAAAAAAAATGAGTATGAATAAAATTGCAAAGGAAGCCTGACCTGTGGTGGCGCAGTGGATAAAGTGTCGACCTGGAAATGCTGAGGTCACCGGTTCGAAACCCTGGGCTTGCCTGGTCAAGGCACATATGGGAGTTGATGCTTCCAGCTCCTCCCCCCTGTCTCTCTCTCCTCTCTCTCTGTCTCTCTCTCTCTCCTCTCTAAAATGAATAAATTAAAAAAATTTAAAAAAAATTGCAAAGGAAAAGGGTTTGGAAGTATGGAAAAGCATGGCACTTGACATTTCTGGCTGGAAAATGGGGAGATGGGAATTTTAAGAAATGAGTCAATGTGACGTCAGAGAAATGGCACCATGAGGAGTGGTCCCAATATCTCTCCCTGAAACTTCAACAAATTCAACAACTAGATACAGAAAAACAATCTCAGGAGCATCTGAAATACACATACATCAAACAAAGGTACAATTGGGCGAAAAGGTGGCTGAATATATAATCTACTCTGAAGGAAATAAGATGGAGAAAGGAGTATTCCACTTTCCTCACTGACCTGAGCAAGGGCTGCTTTCACTTGGAACTGAGTGAGAGAAAGCAAGGGCTGGGGGCATGGAAAAAGCTGGGCTAGGGCAGAGATGTTCAAGCCGAGGAGAGAGTGTACCCACAGCTCAGCCCACACAGAGCTAATGCTAGCGGCAGACCCCAGCAGAGGTGGGCGAACAGTTGCCTTGTTTACTCCCGTATCCCAGTCGGTAAGCGCGGGCAGTGTGCGAGTGGATCCACCTGGCACGTCCACCGTATTCCCAGACAGAGAGGCTGGGTCAGAGACTGTCAGGAGTGACCCTCTGTGTGGGCTGTGACCACTTTCTGAATAATCCCAGCTTCCCAAACAACAGCGTGCAGGAAGTGCATGAAAGCCGGCTTCCCTACACCCGGACCTGTCTTGGCGTGGCGCCTCCTACAGCCATACAGGCTAACAAAGCACACTCCTGGGGAAGAGAACTGTGGAAGTGGTGGAGGAAAGGGCGCACAGGCAGCTTGCAGACAGCTTGCAGACAGCTTGCAGACAGCCCCTGGAGAGCAGACCTGCGGAGTGCTAATGCATACTAGACATATCCAGAGGCTCATAGAAAGACACCTGAAAGGCAATCGGCTCCCAGCCCTGCCTGATTATGCTGGCGGCTCCAGCTGGCAAAGCCTTACTTGGAACCCGGTGTTGAGTGGGAATAGAGAGGGAATTTGGCAGCTCTTAGAGCCTCTTGCTCTCCAGGCGGTGGCTGGGGCAACTTCACAGCTGGGTTCCAAGTTTCTGGCTCAGGAGGGAGAGATTTGGGGAGAGGCTCCAGGAAAATGGACTCTCCCATTGTCAGAGACTGCAAACGCTAACAAGCCCCACCTACCAACAGGACTGAGGCCTACTTTATGTCATCACCATAGCAACACAACAGCAAGTCTCTGCCTAAGAGTGCCACAGGGTCAGAACCTAGAGTACAGCACCACAGGCCAAAAAGAGAGAGAAGAAAGAAAAAGGAACAAGATAACTTCTAAAAACCAGGAAAAATCCAGTCTTTATAAATTTTTCCATTTTATTTCTTGTATTTTTTATCCTTTTTTTTCCTTCCACCTTGGTCATTTTATTCTCTTTCCATTTTATTCTTTTCTTTTCATTTTGAACATTATTACCCATAGGTGCTACATTTTCTATTCTTTTTTTTTTCTATGAGTGTTACATTCCAAAAAACAACTCAATTTTTTTCTCTCACTCTTTTTAAGGTTTCTTCTTTTCTCTTTCACTTTTTCTCTCAGTCGAGTCTCACCCACAAACAAATTATTTTATTCTTGATCCAAATATTTTCCTTGTGGCATTTTGTGGGTTCTTGCCTCGTTTTTTGCCTCTTTGTCACTCCCCACCAACCCAGGCCCTCCATTCTATGTATTAGAAAATTCTATGTACTAAGCACAATAGAATTTTCAGTTTTTCACTGCATTTTCTTAAAAGAATTTTTTTAGCAACTCTTATTAGTGTTATTAAAAATACCACTCTCAAATGCCATTAAAGAAAAAGAAATCGAATATCAAGGAAACAAAAGACAGTGATGTAGCTCAGATAGGTGAGGAAAAATCTATAGAAAATAATTTCAATAGCTTAGAAACCTTGGAGTTAAATGACAGAGAATTTAAAATTGAAGTCCTAAAAATACTCAGAGATATACAAGAAAGCACAGAAAGGCAATTTAGGGAGCTCAAAAAACAATTCAAAGAACAGACAGAATACTTCACCAAGGAAATTGAAACTATGAAAACGAATCAAACACAGATGAAAAACTCAATTCACAAACTGAAAAATGGGGTAACAAACTTAGCCAATAGAACAGGCCAGAGAGAGGAGAGAATTAGTGACATAGAAGACAGGCAACTAGAGGTACTACAGAGAGAAGAGGAGAGAGACTCAAAAATTTTAAAAAATGAGGTAGCCCTATAGGAATTGTCTGATTCCATCAGAAAGAGCAACATAAGAATAATGGGTATATCAGAAGGAGAAGAAAGAGAAAATGGAATGGAGAATATATTCAAACAAATAATAGATGAGAACTTCCCAAGCCTGTGGAAAGAACTAAAGCCTCAAATTAAAGAAGCAAACAGAATACCAAGTTATCTTAATCCTAACAAACCTACTCCAAGGCACATCATAATGAAATTGGCACAAACCAACGACAAAGAAAAAATTCTCAAGGCAGCCAGGGAAAAGAAGAATACAACATATAAAGGAAGGCCTATTAGATTCTCAACAGATTTCTCAGCAGAAACTGTACAAGGTAGAAGAGAGTGGACCCCAATATTTAAAGTTCTGAAAGAGAGGAACTTCCAGCCATCAAAGTTAAACTTCAAATACGAAAGAGAAATAAAAACATTAACAGATACAGAAAAGAAGAGAATTTATCACCAGATAACCCCCACTTCAAGAAATACTAAAGAGGGTTTTCCGACCAAACACAAAGAACAAAACAAAACAAAACTACAAGTAAATGTTCCATCAAGATCGCAATAAAAACAAGATTAATCTGTGACAAAGAAACAAAAAAGGGGAGAGGACAGAGATTAATAGTAGCAAAGGAGGTGGAGTGCAAAAGCACACATGAGATAATGTACTACAATGAACATGATATGTATGCTTTCCATTACTTAATGGTAACCACCCCTGAAAAAAAACAACACAGAAGTACATGGCTTGAAAAAAGAAGTAACAGAGAAAAGAAGTATGGGTTACCACCAAACAAAAAGAAATGATAGAAAAATAAAAAAGAAGAACCAAACAAGATACAAAACTATCAGAAAGCAATATATAAAATGGCAATAGGAAACTCTCAAATGTCAATAATTACATTAAACGTAAATGGATTGAACTCACCAATAAAAAGACACAGAGTAGCAGAATGGATTAAAAAAGAAAATCCAACTGTATGCTGCTACAAGAAACACATCTAAGCTACAAGGATAAAAACAAATTCAAAGTGAAAGGTTGGAAAACAATACTTCAAACAAATAACATCCAAAAAAAGAAGGTGTAGCAATACTGATATCTAACAATGCTGACTACAAGACAGCATAGGTAATCAGAGACAAAAACAGTCATTTCATAATGATAAAGGGGACATTGAATAAAGAAAACATAACACTTCTTGATATATATGCACCAAACCAAGGAGCACCAAAATATATAAGACAGCTATTGACTGACCTAAAAACAAAAACCGAAAAAACACAATCATACTTGGAGACCTCAATACACCACTGATGGTCTAGATTGTTCATCCAAACAGAAAATCAATAAAGAAATATTGGCCTTAAATGAAACACTAGAACACTTGGATATGATAGACATCTACAGGACATTTCATCCCAAAGTGCCAGAGTATACATTTTTCTCTAGTGTACACAGAACATTCTCAAGAATTGACCATATGTTAGACCACAAAAATAACATCAACAAATTCAGAAAGACTGAAATTATACCAAGCATATTTTCTGATCATAAAGCCTTGAAACTAGAATTCAGTTGCAAAAGAGAGGTAAACAAACCCACAAAAATGTGAAACTAAACAACATACTTTTAAAAAATGAGTGGGTCAAAGAAGAAATAAAAACAGAGATCAAAAGATACATACAGGCAAACGAAAATAACAATACAACATATCAGAATCTCTGGGATGCAGAAAAAGCATTAATAAGAGGGAAGTTCATGTCACTACAGGTTTGTATGAACAAACAAGAGAGAGCCCAAGTAAACCCAGTTAACTTTACATCTGAAGGAACTAGGAAAAGAAAAACAAAGACAACCCAAAACCATCAGAAGAAAGGAAATAATAGAAATCAGAGCAGAAATAAATGAAATAGAGGACAGAAAAACTATAGAAAAAAATTAATAAGAAAAGGAGCTGGTTCGTTAAAAAGATCAACAAAATTGACAAACCCTTGGCAAGACTCACCAAGGAAAAAGAGAAGGGACTCATATGAACAAAATCCAAAATGAAAGAGGAGAAATCACCACAGATATCATAGATATATGAAGAATTATCATAGAATACTATGAAAAACTATATGCCACCAAATTTAACAATATAGAAGAAATGAATAAATTCCTAGAACAATACAATCTTCCTAGGCTGAGTCATGAAGAAGCAGAAAGCCTAAACAGACCCATAAGCAGGGAGGAAATAGAAACAACTATCAAAAACCTCCTGAAAAATAAAAGTCCAGGGCCAGACAGCTATACTAATGAATTCTATCAAACATTCAAGAAGACTTGGTTCCTATTCTACTCAGTCTTCCAAAAAATTGAAGAAGAAGCAATACTGCCAAACACATTTTATGAGGCCAACATAACCCTCACACCAAAACCTGTCAAGGACAACACAAAAAAAGAAAACTACAGACCATTATCTCTAATGAATACAGATGCTAAAATGCTAAGCAAAATACTAGCAAATCGAATACAACAGCATATTAAGAAAATAATTCATCATGATCAAGTGCGATTCATCCCAGAATCACAAGAATGGTTCAACATACGTAAAACAGATAATGTAATACACCATATCAACAAAACAAAGAACAAAAACCACATGATCTTATCAATAGGTGCAGAAAAGGCATTCGATTAAATACAACACCATTTTATGTTTAAAACACTCAACAAAATGAGTATAGAAGAAAAATATCTCAACATAATAAAGGTCATCTATGATAAACCATCAGTTAACATCATATTAAATGGCATAAAACTGAGGACTTTTCCCCTAAAATCAGGAACAAGACAAGGTTGTCCACTCTCTCCACTCTTTTTCAATGTAGTGCTGGAAGTTCTATCCAGAGCAATCAGACAAGAGAAAGAAATAAAAGGCATTCATATTGGGAAAGAAGAAGTAAAGGTTTCACTTTTTGCAGATGATATGATCCTGTATATCGAAAACCCCAGAGACTCCACAAAAAGACTACCAGAAACAATAAACCAATAAAGTAAGATCGCAGGAGACAAAATTAATATACAAAAGCCTATTGCCTTCCTATAGCCTAACAATGAAACATCAGAAAACGAGCTCAAAAAAACAATCCCCTTCATGGTTGCCACAAAAAGAATAAAATACCTAGGAATAAGCATAACAAAGAATGTAAAGGACCTATATAATGAAAACTACAAAGCATTGTTACGGAAAATAGAAAAAGATATAATGAAATGGAAAAATATTTCTTGTTCTTGGATAGGAAGTATAAATATAGTCAAAATGACTATATTACCCAAAGTGCTATACAAATTTAATGCAATTCCCATCCAAATTCCAATGTCATTTTTTAAAGAAATGGAACAAAAAATCATTAGCTTTATATGGAACTATAAAAAAACTCAAATAGCCAGAGCAATTCTAAGGAAAAAGAACGAAGCTGGGGGCATTACAATACCTGACTTCAAATTATATTATAGAGCTATGATAATCAAAACAGGTGGTATTGCCTGACTAGGTGGTGGCGCAGTGGGTAGAGCATTGGACTGGGATGTGGAGGACTCAGATTTGAGACCCTGAGGTTGGCAGCTTGAGCGTGGGCTCATCTGTCTAGAGCAAAAAAAAAAGCTCACTGGCTTGGACCCAAGGTCGCTGGCTCAAGCAAGGGTTTACTCGGTCTGCTGAAGGCCCACGGTCAAGGCACATATGAGAAAGCAACCAATGAACAACTAAGGTGTCACAACGAAAAACTGATGATTGATGCTTCTCATCTATCTCCGTTCCTGCCTGTTTGTCCCTATCTATTCCTCTCTCTGACTCTTTCTGTCCCTGTGTAAAAACAAAACAAAACAAAACAAACAAACAAAAACCCAGCATGGTATTGGCAGAAAAATAGACTCTCAGACCAATGGAACAGAATAGAAAGCCCAGAAATAAAACCACATATATATGCTCAAATAATTTTTGATAAAGGGTCCAACAACACAAAATGGAGAAAAGAAAGCCTCTTCAACAAATGGTGCTGGGAAAACTGGAAAGCCACATGCAAAAGAATGAAACTCGACTACAGTTTGTCCCCTTGTATTAAAATTAATTCAAAATGGATCAAAGACCTAAATATAAGACCTGAAACAGTACATTGTATAGTAGAAAATGTAGGTACTAAACTCATGAAGTTTAGTTACAAAGAGCACTTTATTAATTTGACTCCAAATGCAGGGGAAGTGAAGGCAAAGATAAATGAATGGGACCACATCAGACTAAGAAGCTTTTGCACAGCAAAAGAAACTGACAACAAAACAAACAGCCAACTAAATGGGAGATGAATTTTCCAACAACAGCACAGATAAGGGCCTAATATCCAAAATATACAAAGAACTCATAAAACTCAACAACAAACAAACAACCCAATAAAAAAATGGGAAGAGGACATGAACAGACACTTTTTCCAGGAAGAAATACAAATGGCCAACAAATATATGAAAAGATGTTCATCTTTACTAGCTATTAGAGAAAGGCAAATCAAAACTACAATGAGATCCCACCTCACATTTGTTAGATTAGCTATTATCAACAAGACAGGTAATAACAAGTGTTGGAGAGGCTGTGGAGAAAAAGGAACCCTCATCCACTGTTAGTGGGAATGTAAAGTAGTACAACCATTATAGAAGAAAGTATTGTGGTTCCTCAAAAAATTAAAAATAGAACTACCATATGACCCAGCAATCCCTCTACTGGGAATATACCCCCATATATCAAAAACACTGGTACATAAAAACACATGCAGCCCCATGTTCATTGCAGCATTGTTCACAGTGGCAAAGACATGGAAACAACCAAAAAGCCCTTTAATAGATGATTGGATAAAGAAGATGTGGTACATATTATACATTATGGAATACTACTCAGCCATAAGAAATGATGACATCGGATCATTTACAACAGTGTTTCCCAACCTTTTTTTTTTTTTTTTTTTTTTTTTGTTTTGTTTTTTTTTTTTTTTTTTTTTTTTTTTTTTTTTCCTGAAGCTGGAAACGGGGAGAGACAGTCAGACAGACTCCCGCATGCGCCCGACCGGGATCCACCCGGCACGCCCACCAAGGGCTACGCTCTGCCCACCAGGGGGCGATAATCTGCCCATCCTGGGGGTCGCCATGTTGCGACCAGAGCCACTCTAGCGCCTGAGGCAGAGGCCACAGAGCCATCCCCAGCGCCCGGGCCATCTCTGCTCCAATGGAGCCTTGGCTGCGGGAGGGGAAGAGAGAGACAGAGAGGAAAGCGCGGCGGAGGGGTGGAGAAGCAAATGGGCGCTTCTCCCGTGTGCCCTGGCCGGGAATCGAACCCGGGTCCTCCGCACGCTAGGCCGACGCTCTACCGCTGAGCCAACCGGCCAGGGCTCCCAACCTTTTTTGTGCCATGCCCCACCCTAACCTTTCTAAAATTTTTATGTCCCCCCCTATGTAACATACATAATTTTTTTTTTTGCATTTTTCTGAAGCTGGAAACGGGGAGAGACAGTCAGACAGACTCCCGCATGCGCCCGACCGGGATCCACCTGGCACGCCCACCAGGGGCGAAGCTCTGCCCACCAGGGGGCGATGCTCTGCCCCTCCGGGACGTCGCTCTGCCGAGACCAGAGCCACTCTAGCACCTGGGGCAGAGGCCAAGAAGCCATCCCCAGTGCCCGGGCCATCTTTTGCTCCAATGGAGCCTTGGCTGCGGGAGGGGAAGAGAGAGACAGAGAGGAAGGAGGGGGGTGTGGAGAAGCAAATGGGTGCTTCACCTGTGTGCCCTGGCCGGGAATCGAACCCGGGTCCCCCGCACGCCAGGCCGACGCTCTACCGCTGAGCCAACTGGCCAGGGCCTGTAACATACATAATTTTTAACATTAAAAAATTGATTTGTTCACTTAATAAACATAAATGATAGGTTCTAGGAAGAAATCACTATGAAATTGTTAACAAAACACAGTAAGTAAAATTTCAAAACATATAATGAAAAACAGAAGTTTAAATTCCAAATAATTTTAATACAGATTTTTCTATATTAATTTATTATTTTAATTTAGTGTGATCTTTGCGCTTGATGCTTGCTGCACAGAGATTTTATATTAGGTTCCAATTTGGTTAGCTTTAGTCTCAAGTCTCCACGTTGTGTTATATCCAGCCGATTTCTTTTTTTTACCAGTAAATCATTTACAGCACTAAATCCACATACAGCTAAAAATGAAGATGGAAACGGTAGCAATAGTTTTTTTGCACATTTGGTTGAATTTGGGTATTTGATTTCTTTTTCCTCACAAAACCATGCCATCGCTCCTTTGATATTAAATAAAGCTTTAACTGACTCATCATTTTGCAATTCTGCGAGTTCTTCTTGATACTGCATATTTGATATATCAGACAAATCCACTAACATTGGCTGCATCATCCATGTTGGGAAATCAATTTGTTTTAAATCAGAAAATCTTTCTTTTAAATCAGCCGATAGAATATTCAAATGATTGACAATAACAAGTAAAGCGGTATCAGTTACTTCACATTTTTGGAGCCAATGAAACTGTTTAAAGTTTTTGTTGTTAATATGTTTCTGACATAACTCAATATTGGTAATGAAACCAAATATCTTTGCTTTTCATTGACAAGAGTTTTATTTGTTCCTTGAAGTTGCTTATTTAATATATTTAGTTTTAAAAAAATATTGGCTAAATAACTCACAAATGCTTTACCATCTATTGTTAACAGATACTTCATTTCAGGTTTGTCGCTTAAAAAATCACTAAGAGTATCAAACAGTTCCATAAATCTTTTCAGTTTCCTTTAGATAGCCATCTTACTTCAGTATGAAGTAAAAGTCTCACGTGGTCTTCATTTTGTTCTTCACAAAATAGCTTGAAAAGACGCTCACATTTGGTACTAGCTTTAATAGCATTAACACACTTTATTACTGTATGTAATACTTCATTCAGAACAGGCGAGATGTTTTTAGCTACCAAGTTTCCCCTATGAATAACACAATGCACAAGAATCATTTCTGGATTCACATCTTTCATCAATTTTAAGCAGCCACCATTTTTCTTGCCCATCATATTGGGAGCACCATCTGCAGCACAAGATGTTATATTTTTCATTGGTATATCATTGACATCTAAGTAGTTTTTTAGCTTATTATATATATCTTTGGAGGTAGTGGTGCTTTTTAATCTTTTACAGAACATTTCTTCAGCAAAATGTCCTTTATCAATATCTTATGTAAGTTATCAATACTGCCTCACTGTCTCTCAAAGTTGATTCATCCATTTGCAAGGAGAATTTTCTTGTTTTCAGCTTTTCAATAAGTTGTTTTTCGATATCCTCACTCATTTTGTCTATTCTTCTGCTAACAGAATTGTCACTGAGTGGCATAGCTTTTACATCTTTGTCATCTTTTTCAAGAACCGTTTTAAGAAATGCTGATATTGACGGTTTTATTAAATTCTCTCCTATAGTGTGATTTTCTCCAGTTTTAGCGATGAATGAAGAAATTTGATAACTAGCCTCAAGAACACGATTATTAGTTGAAGTATGAGCAGTAAATAGAGACTTTAATGTTGTTCTTTTTTCAAAAATTTTCTTTAAAGTTTTAAAGTAACTCAAATCTGAATTAATATGAGCACTATGTTTTGCCTTCAAATGCGCCTCAAGACGACCTCGTTTCATTGATTCGTTTGTCAAGCATTGCTGGCATAAAAGACAAAAAGGAATCCGCTCATCGTGAACAGCGGGTATGAACCCAAATTTCAAATATTCCTCCGAATATTGACGAGTTTTTTTCTTGCTTGCACCACTCATTTTACTATGGGCTATAATAAAAATAAGATCAATTAAAAACTAATATTAAAATATGTGTTAGAATATATTCAATGTGACATAGAGTAAACGTATACTAAAAATTCATATTTACTTAAATGTATATAACACATTTACTACACTACCACCGCAAATCAAAAGGTATCTATATTTTTTCCACTTGACAAAATTTTCTGGAAAGTTATGCTTCTAAAATTAAAATTGGCGTGCATGCACTATTATAGCCCCAATAATATTTATAAAATATTATTGCTTTCTAGCTCCGATGCAAGAAGTACTTAATAAAGAGTTTAATATTGATAAAAATAAAATCAAATACTTACCAATTATATCTATACAATATATATATGTATATTTATTAAAACAACGAGCTTTTACAACAGTTTTGACTGACACTTATTTCAAATTAACACCAACTGAATGATGTGAAACACTACAGAAGTTGCGATGGGCCAATTAGGTGAGAATAGCTGCGTTGTTTAGCGAGTTTTTAATACGTCTGTGGTTCCCCGCAGCAGACGGCACGCTCGCGGTGAACCCAGGACGAAGTTTACTTGACGACGCCAATCACCCAGTTGATATTTTGGTCTCGTCAAACGAAATTATACTTAGTAATTATTTACCGCAATTATTTAAGAATTGCGTTTTTTGTTAAGTTTGGCACCGATATCTAGCATTGCATTTAAATGGCCCGGGGCGAAAGAGTTAAAGTCGTGTCGAGTCCATTTTCAAATTGCCCCCCTTAACTATCGAATTGCCCCCCTGTGGGGCGTGGGCCCCACGTTGGGAAACATCGATTTACAACAATATGGATGGACCTTGATAACATTATACTGAGTAAAATAAGTAAATCAGAAAAAACTAAGAACTATATGATTCCATACATAGGTGGGACATAAAAATGAGACTTAGGGACATGGACAAGAGTGTGGTTGTTACTGGGGATTGGGAGAAAAAAGAAGGGGTGGGGGAAGAGTAGAGGTACAAAGAAAACCAAATAGAAGGTGACGGAAGACTATATTAATTTGGGTGATGGGTATGCAACATAATCAAATGTCAAAATAACCTGGAGATGTTTTCTGTGAACCTATGTACCCTGATTGATTAATGTCACCCCATTAAAAAAAAAAAGAATTAGAGAAGTAGTTAAAAAAAAAAAGCAATGAATCACCATTAGTGTTCTTTAAAGACCTTTCAAACTATTTCAAAATATTTAGACTTTATTCCTGGTCTGTGGCACAGTGGATAAAGCCTCACCCAGGAGCAATAGAATCCAGAATCCATTCCAAAGGCTCAGTTCGACAACCAGGCCACCAGTTTGAGCTCTGGTTATGGCACATATGGAGAAGCAATAAATGGCACATCTAAGTGAAACAAGGAGTTGATGCTTCTCTCTCCCTCAAAAAAAGAAAAAAAAGACTTTATCCAAAGTCAAACAGGGAACCTTGAAAAGATTTCAGGAAATGGCAATATTCATATTAATTAAAAATTTTTTTATTGATTTTGGAGATTTTGTATATGCTTTGACCAGGGATCAAACCTCACCCTTTGCTCATTGGGAGGATGCTCCAACCACCTGAGCTAACAGGCCAGGGCTGAGATATTAACTTTAAGAAATAACTCTGACTTCAATATGAAAGAAGTATGGCTAAACAAGGAAAAACCCAAAGCAAAAGGACCATTTAGGAAGCTTCTGTGGTACTACTCCTGGAGAGGTGTTAGTGGTCCTAAGGGGAGTGGATGGATTGGAGAGCTATTATGGATAGAGTAAATTGGTAGAGTAAATTGACTCTACCCATTCTTATATTTGCTAGCTTTTTAAAAAATTTATTTTAGAGAGAGAGAGAAAGAGAGAAGAGGGGGAGGAACAGGAAGCATCAACTCCCACATGTGCCCTGACCAGGCAAGCCCAGGGTTTTGAATTTGCAACCTCAGCATTCCAGGTCGACACTTTATCCACTGCACCAGCACAAATCAGGCTTGCTAGCTTTTTTTCCCCCCTCCAGCATAGAGTCCGTGTTTTACCTTTTCAATCATTCTCTAATATCCTAAATGTCTTTCCTCTTGGCGTTTCTATCACATCTGTCTGGAAAAACTGTAGCCCCAAACAAATCCAAATCAAATCATCATTCTTCTGACATTTTCAGTACCAAGGTAACTGAGCACTAATGGAGAAAATCACAAAAGAACAGAAATTAGTATCTCTCTCTATTCATGATCACTAACCTCAATTGGATGACCCTCCCCCAAAGTTTAAGACAATCTTCTACATTTTACTACTCTCCTTGATAACAGTTTTAGATTATCCCCACCTCTTGCAACTCTGACTCATCTCCCCACTCCCCAGCACCTTCTTAGGTATTATTGGGGGAGAAATGATCTGGCTTCATGTTCAGATAGAAGAAACTCTTTCAGAATCTTATCACTGAATCTGTAACTGTCTCCTTTTGTATCTATTTTCTCTTCTTTTAATGTGAATCAATGGAAAATGTGCCTCTTCTTTCTAGTGTCGTCTGTGCTTGGATCCCATCTTTTCCTACCTCTGCAGGGACTTCAGTCCATTGAATTTTTTACTTAATATTTAGCAACATCTTTCAAACATGTCCTGAACTGTCTTGTATTAAAATTGTAAAGAAAAAAATCATTTACTATTATTGATTGATTGAATTTAGAGAAACAGATAGGAAGGGAGAGAGAAGCATTCATTTGTTATTCATCTTAGTTGTGCATTCATTAGTTGCTTCTTGTATGTGCCCTGTGGGGGATCAAACCCACAACCTGAGTGTTTGGAGGACATTCTAATCAACTGAGCTAACTGACCAGCACAAGAAAAAAATTCTTAATCACCATAACAAACTTCATCCCTCAAAGATTTGTTCTAGTGTTGCTTCCACTCGAAGGTCCTCCCAACACACTTGTTTGTATGGATGCCATTTTTCTGTGCTTGTAGGGCACCTGTGCATGCCTGTCTCATAGCATCTCTCATACTTGTGTTGAGTTCAGTCTGTTACTGGACTGGAAATCGATTAAGGTAAGATCTTATTAATCTTTGTAACCTAGGAGAGTATTCTGTGGGCATAGTGGTTGAATGAATGAGGTAGAAAGGTATGTTGGGCTCATAGGAATAATGTTCTTAGAAGTATGGGGTAAGCAGTACAGGAATGATGGACGACTAACTAGGGAAAGATTCAGATTCATTTCATCCTCCATCATAATGGCAAAGTTAAAGGTGAGTCAGAATAAAATAGTTTGGAAAACACTGTCAGAGATAGAACATAAAGAATCTCAACTATTTCTACACTGCTGAAATCTTTCATGCCCAATCTCTTTTCACTCATTCTTTTTAACACAGCCTCCTCCTCACCTGTTTTGTACTTTCTCTCTCAATGTTTCTTTTTTTCTCTTTATTTTCCTTCTTTTTTTTCTTTGAGAGACAGACAGGAAAGGAGAGAGATGAGAGGTGTTAACGCATAGTTGTGTCACTTTTACTTGTTCATTTATTGCTTCTCATTTGTGCCTTGAGGTGGAAGTTTTGATGGTTCCAGCAGAGCCAGCGACATTTGAGCTTAAGCTAGTGACCATGGAGTCATGTCTATGATTCCACGCTCAAGCCTGAGACCCTCACAATCACGCTGTTAAGTCTGTGTTGGAGCCAGAGGAGCGCACGCTTAAGCCAGCGACCTCAGAGTTTGGGTCCTCAGTGTCCCAAGTCGACGCTTTTGCCACGGCGCCACCACCTGGTCAGGTTCTCCTTTAATGTTTCTTAAGAAAAACGAGTGAGAGATTGATTTCCTGGCTCCTTGCGTCCTTTGGTATGAGTCCCAGTCACTTATGAACCTAGCCGCTAATTTTCCTTTCCATTTGACAACCTATATTGTGTCTATGTGGTTGAACTCTGCGGCTTCCAGCAGATGGATGGTGGGTAAATAATCCTGGCAGGAAACTGTAGGATACAGTATATAGAAACACCAAGTTTTGTATCAGAAAGCCGGTTACGCTCTGTTCAGCACTCCACACTTATCCCAAATCCAGGGTTATATTCAGCTTCTAGGACCGCGCGAGTCCCGCAGGGTCCGGGGTGTGGCTTCGTCTGGTTTTCCGAAAGCCCTGGATTGGCTCCAAGGGGGGGGGGGGGTCCGGCCCCGACCAATCAGGCGCGGGGGCGTTGTCAAGGGCGGGGCTACTACTTCCCACCTTCCGCGAGGCGCGTTCCCGGGTTCCAGGCGTACCTAGGGCCACACTTTGTGCTCTGTTGTCCGCGTCCTGCGGGCCAGGAGGCAGGTGGAACATGGCCTCGGTCACTGTGGCAGCAGCAAGACGAAGCCTCGGTCGGGCCCCTATGTTCCTACCCTGGCGCAGCTACCAGACGGAGAGGGGTGTCTACGGCTACCGGCCGAGGAAGCCCGACAGCCGGGAACCCCGGGGCGGGGTGGCGCGCCCGCCAGGTCTGGGATGGGACGGGGCCGTGGGCGTGGGGGCTGTGGAGGCAGGGGACCTTCCTGCCGGGCCTGCGGTGGGTGCTGTTGAGGGCGAGGTCAGGAAGGGGGACGCAGACTGGTGAGAAGGAAGGTGGTAAGGGGAAGAGAGACAGGTGTGGGGGTCGTCAGTGTCGGGGTCACTCTCTGTCCAGCCTCGATAGCTGAGGAACTTTGAGGTCAGGGCCTCAACATCGGTTTCACGCTTGGGTGATCTTCCCACCTTCCGAGTTCAAAGTGATTTTGTGAGCTCTTGTCTTTTCTATTACTTGGTTGTAAACTTGGAATTTAGCTCTTTGCGGAGGCGGGACTGCGGGAAAAGAAAAGTTCTAAGATCTTCCAGTTCCTGCAGTTTACTCAAGGATACATTTCAGGGCTGTATTCAAAGCTCCTGTGAGTGGGAATGTGGGGATCACGACTATATTGTTAGGATGAGGAGGGCAGTTAGTTGTTGGTCTTGGACCATAGCATGGTACTTATTATTTGTTTATGTACTCTAGCTAGCCTCTAACTTTAATTTCAGAGTTTAAAACTCTTTGCTGAAATTAGAACCATTTTACTGGAATTTTATTGGATTAGAAGACATGAGTATGAGGGATTTTTTTGGAATCTCTCTTTTCTGTTATATACTCATGTGCAAGAGATTAATTTTGATTTTTTGATTTATGTTCCAAAGTTATTATTGTATCTTTATTCATCCTCACAGAGTAGAAAACAATGCAGATCAGATCAATTATCAGAATAAAATCATTTGGTATCTTTGATCCGGTTATTTGATTAACAATGAAGTTTCCCTCCATCAACTAAGCACCTGACCTTTGAATCTTACATCACACACTGGAACCTCAGATTTTGCTCTTGACCTCAGGGGACATTTTAAATAAAACTGACTTCTCTCCTTTCGATGCAGTGGGGGTTCTTTAGAGAAGGCATATGGCATACTACATTGTTAATCCCTTGAGGGTAAGACTATAGATATCTTGTTTCACTTTGCAAAGTGAGTGTCAAAAGTTTTATATATTATCAAATGTAAGTGTGTGTTCAAATCACTCTGAATGATATGTAAAGTGCCAGTTTTCAGGCCTCCGTCTCTCTCTTCCCCGGGTTCTAATTTAATAGTCTGAGATGAGGTTCAGGAATATGTATTTTTATCAGGCACCCCAAATAATGCTCTAATAGGGAGTCCATGCCCGAACATGGCCAAATACTGTTATAGTTAATAAGAGATGTGTGTATAAAATGTGTTTGACAATCTCTTCTTCATTTAAGATCATATTGGCATGTGCTCAGTGCCCAATTATTGTGGTCTCATATGAGGTTTTCCCTCACAATTGGTCTCTGATTCCTCAAACAGCCTGGCAGCTAAGAATTAGCCTTGCCTTGAAAAAACCGGGGCTGATTATTCTTAACTGGAAGATTATATGCAAATAACCTGGGAAGATTTGGGCTGGTGTGTTTTGAAAAAGGTCACCGGAGCTAATTTTATATATAACCACCCCTCTTCTCTCATCATCAAATTGTCCTCCCCTTCCCACTAGTAATGAACTTGCTTGGTGAAATTTGAAAGTCCAGTATTGAGTCAGAACTACAGGCCAAGGGTATGAGCTTGTGTATACTGGGCAGGAAGAATCAAAGAAATCCTGGGAAACAATTGTTTGTTGCATAGTTACGGGATCTAGCTTAGGGAACTTCATTGCTAAGGGTAATAATTTTATTTTCATTGTCCTTATTTTTTTTACTACTTTGAATAAAACTTAAAGGCAAATAGGCCATTCTGTAACTTTTATCAAAATTACCACTGCATGTAGGATTTATGACAACTTTTCCTTCTTTCTGTTTTAGGACTTGTCACATTATTTTATAATAACTCTTTTTGTAGATCATTATCTCCCACTAGATTGCATAGAAGAAGGTAGAAGGAGAGTTGCTTATATCACATCCAATAGTATCTCACTTGGTCATCTGTTTCTATATACCTGCAAGGGAAACTGGAAAGCCCAGTCTTTATTCAGGGTAGTCTTTATTCAGCTAAAAATTATTTTGAGAAAGAAGAGAAAAATAGATATCAGAAAATAACTAATAATCACCACACTTGATGTCTTTGGCCACTCAAATAGCCTAAGCTTTCTTCCAATACATAGAACATGTTCATCTCTTTCCATTCAATTCCTGAATCCAGCTAATAGTCCATTATTTCTGGAGAATGTGTGGTCCTCTCCATTAGGTCTGGCTGTGACTCCTCATGGTATGGAATTTTATGAACTGGCATCTACTCCATATGTACACAAAGAATATATAAAGAGAACTTCCTTCTGTAGAAGGAAAGAAGGAGGAATCTGTAGCAGTCACTGATTTGGTTCAAATTAGTTACCAAATCCTATTGGGGAGGAATGACAAAAGTTCCTTGATATGGCTATGTAAAAAGATTACAAGTTTACTTGGCCCTTCAACTCAGCTCTCTGCCCATTCCCACCCCCTACCCTGTACCCCCACCCCCACCCCGCTCCATTCCCCTGGCTTTGCCTGATGGGTTCTTTACCCATTATCTTCTGTAGCATCTCTGATATGGACATGCTTTCCTTTCACAGTCTATTTTGATAAGATTAGGAGATAGGGTTTTGTTTGTTTGTTTGTTATTTGTTTGTTTTTCTGGTCAGAGTTGGGATTTCTTTGGCAATACAATTTTCTTACAAAATTCATAGATCTGCAGTCTTTTTACTTATGGTCATTTCACGAACAAATTGCTCAAAGATCTTATCTAGACCTAACATTTGAGCCAGAAAACTCCAGTCTTATGTATAGTGTTTCCTACCCATTCAGCTTAATTTAATGGTGCTTACCTTGAGATCAACCAAAATAATAGGCTTGCATGGGAAGACCACACCCTTTATCTGATCTTGAAGTCTATGCTGGCTCTTCACCTTGTCTAACTGGGAATGCTTACTAGAAGGTACTTAAAGAGGGTTGTTGCCTTGGCTGGTTGGCTCAGCGGTAGAGCGTTGGCCTAGCGTGCGGAGGACCCGGGTTCGATTCCCGGCCAGGGCACACAGGAGAAGCACCCATTTGCTTCTCCACCCCTCCCCCTCGCTTTCCTCTCTGTCTCTCTCTTCCCCTCCCGCAGCCAAGGCTCCATTGGAGCAAAATGGCCCGGGCGCTGGGGATGGCTCTGTGGCCTCTGCCTCAGGCGCTAGAGTGGCTCTGGTCGCAACATGGCGACGCCCAGGATGGGCAGAGCATCGCCCCCTGGTGGGCAGAGCATCGCCCATGGTGGGCGTGCCGGGTGGATCCCGGTCAGGCGCATGCGGGAGTCTGTCTGTCTCTCCCTGTTTCTAGCTTCAGAAAAATGAAAAAAAAAAAAAAAAAGAGAGGGTTGTTTTCTTATCTCCTGTTAGACAGCCTCTTCAAAAACCACCTTTTCTAATTAGTTCTATTTTCCAAACTTGCCAGGGTCTGCCTTCTAGGTACTGAGACCACAGAGAGTACCTCCATGCAGTGTGAATTTCTTACCATTTCTTTTTATGGATTAGCTAGCTCCAACTTGATCTCATCTTTCTCCCAGGGCTTTCCTGAAAGTGACAAGAAACAGTGAACACACACTATTGAGCAACAGGTTCCATGGGCATTTGGCCTACTTTCACGGTATTTCAGGTTGCAGGTGACAGTTTTCCAAATGTTTTTTCAGATAGAGTAACACTGCTATCAGCTTCCTGAATTATATGGGTCCTTGACACCCAGTGCATGGTTGCTAAGCCAGTCATGCCATTTCAGGTTCTATGATTACAGCAAACCACCTTGGGTACCAAATTCTGTATTAGATAGGATGAGTTCAGGGCCTGTGCCAGAAACCTGAAATAATAATTGCAAATAAGATTTTATTTAATCTAATACGGCATAACAACTTTTCTCTGCAATGTCATAGGGGGTCAAGCTCCTTCTATGTTGTTTCTTCACCATCCTGTGGGTGTTGCTTTCAATTCTGGTCTGAGATGGCTCACCACTACATCCACATATTGGCCAGTAGGACCGAGGAAAGGGGGAAGAGAAGAGAACAGACAAGAGCCAAAAGTTATATACATCACTTCTATTACCTTCTTATTGGTCTGAAGTTACCATATTTTTTGCTCCATAAGACACTTTTTTCCCCAAAAAAGTGGAATGAAAAATGCCCGTGCGTCTTATGGAGCGAAAAATACAGTACTTTATTAAATATTGTAACACACCATTTGGTTCAGAATATTTTTTTTCTTATTTTTCTCCTTAAAACCCTAGGTGTGTCTTATGGTCAGGTGCATCTTATGGAGTGAAAAATATGGTAGTCATCTGGCCACACTGGCTGCAAGGAAGGCTGGTATGTGTATCTCTATTGTGGGTGGTCAAATACTCAACTATTACCCTGAAAGAAAAGGGAAAATGTATACTGGGAGTTATAGCAGTTTCTGCTACAGATGTATGGTAAAATTCTTGGGCTAGCATTCCACTATCAACCTTTTCACCTCATATTTCATAAAAAATTTTGAGCACTTTATTTCTCAAAGATTTGCTTTCTTTATATTTTCACTAACCAGGATCCTAGTCTAGTCCTTTAATTCTGGTGTGTTACAAAGAAAAGCTTAATTCAAAGGTTCTTAACCTAAGTCCATAAACCCCTACGAAAAGATTTCAGAGGGTCTGTGAACTTTGCACAACTCTGTGTGTGTCTCTGTTTCTAGGCAAGGGCTTGTAGCTTTTATTAAATTCTCAAAAAGGCCTGACCTGTGGTGGCGCAGTGGGATAAAGTGTCGACCTGGAACTCTGAGGTTGCCGGTTCGAAACCTTGGGCTTGCCTGGTCAAGGCACATATGGGAGTTGATGCTACCTGCTCCTCCCCCTTCTCTCTCTCTCTCTCTCTCTCTCTCTCTCTCTCTCTCTCACTCCTCTCTCTCTAAAAATAAATAAATAAAAAATTCTCAAAAAGATTATGACTTCAAAGAGGTAATATTACTAGCCTCTCTGGTATTAAAATATGTAGCCTACTTCTCTTGTAACTTAGTCTACTCTTTCTATAACACTGGTTTCATTGAGTCATTTTCTTTTTTTTATTTATTTTTATTTTTTATTTATTCATTTTAGAGAGGAGAGGGAGAGACAGAGAGAGAGAGGAGAGACAGAGAGAGAGAAGGGGGAGAGGAGCTGGAAGCATCAACTCCCATATGTGCTTTGACCAAGCAAGCCCAGGGTTTCGAACAGCCGCCTCAGCATTTCCAGGTCGACGTACCACCACAGGTCAGGCCTAAGTCATTTTCTTACTCAGGTTTTCAAAGGCTCTATCTTGCCTCTTAAAATTAAATCTAAGTCTTTAGCTTGGTATTCAATGCCCTTCATATGTCCTGACCCATTCTGCCTTCTTTTTACCTCCCTCCAACATGAATGCCCCCACATTCCAGTCTTTACCCAAAGTTGTTCTTTATTCTGTGCTTTCTTTTTTTTTTTTAAGTGAGAGAGAGACAGACAGGGACAGACAAAAAAGAAGAGAAATGAGAAGTATCAACTTGTAGTTGCAGCACTTTAGTTGTTCATTGATTGCTTTCTCATATGTGCCTTGACCAGGGAGCTCCAGCTGAGCAGTGACCCCTTGCTCAAGCCAGCGACATTGGGCTTTAAGCCAGTGACTTTTGGGCTGAAGCCAGCGATCATGGGGTTATGTCTCTCATCCCATGCTCAAGTTGGCAACCCTGTGCTCAAGCTGGTGAGGCTGCACTCAAGCTGGATGAGCCCACACTCAAGTTGGCGACCTTGGGGTTTTGAACCGGGTCCTCAGCATCCCAGCTGGATGCTTTATATTCCTTTTTCCTTTTTTTTTTTATTTTTATTTTTATTTTTTTTTGTATTTTTCTGAAGCTGGAAACGGGGAGACAGACAGACTCCCGCATGCGCCCGACCGGGAACCACCCGGCACGCCCACCAGGGGGCGACGCTCTGCCCCTCCGGGGCGTCACTCTGTTGCGACCAGAGCCACTCTAGCGCCTGGGGCAGAGGCCAAGGAGCCATCCCCAGCGCCCGGGCCATCCTTGCTCCAATGGAGCCTCGGCTGCAGGAGGGGAAGAGAGAGACAGAGAAGAAGGAGAAGGGGAGGGGTGGAGAAGCAGATGGGCGCTTCTCCTGTGTGCCCTGGCCGGGAATCGAACCCGGGACTTCTGCACGCCAGGCCGACGCTCTACCACCGAGCCAACCGGCCAGGGCCGCCTTTTTACTTTTTATCCATTCTCCATGGCCCACCTCATTTCCATCTCCTCCAGAATATCTTTCCAGACAGCACCAGGCCATCCTAATCTGAACTCCCTCAACACTCATTATGGAGCCTTTGGACTGTATTGAACTTTTTCTGATTTATTGTGGTTTTGTATAGGGACCATCTTCTCACTTTCATTTTAGGATTCTCCTGGTGAAGACCTAGTATTATATTCTTTTTAGTTCTACTCTTAACTGAATACTTATTAACTGATTCATTCCTGTTAAGACATGGAAATAAGATTTTGTATATGCAGTTTATTTTACATTTAGTGTATTAGAATTGTACACATATAACCATAAGCCCAAGTACCAAGAAAAGAAGCACTTTATATATTGGGCAATCCACCATATTACTATTACTATATTAGTAACAGTGTGTCCTATGTTTCAGAAAAAAGTAATAACTTCTTTTTTGCTGAAAACGACAATAAGATTTGTTGTTTTTTTCTTAAATTCTGTGTGTGTGCTCATGGTCAGTTCCATTAATTAGGACGGGAGGCTGATGAAGCCAAGGACATGGTTTGATGGACTCGAGCCTTTTTCATGTCACCTGCCAGTAGTCCTGAAAGGTAGCTCGTTGCTTGAGAGGAATGACTTTGTTAGTGTCGTGGATTATGTACTTAACTTTTCAGTACTGGCAAAGTAAATCAAAGGACAAACTCTATTGAAACTGACTCATGGTATCCTCCAACATCAAAGGTGACATACGAAGAGGGAGGAGGTATAATCAGAGTTATGGTGTCTCCCTTCTCCCCTTTGTCCTTCATCAACTGTCTCTCTTCATATGTTTGTCATGGCTGAAAATCATTGCTTTCATAGGATTACTACATCATTCACTAAAACTTCCATTCTATTAGGCTTTAAAAAGATATTGAATTTGCTTCTGGTAAACTTTTGGATGGCTGTGGTTTTACTAGTTAAAATTTGACCTGTACTTAGAATCCTTTTGGCTGGCTATTAGTAACAACATGTACTTTAACCTCTGTAAACCTCAATTTTCAAGTAAACTTGAATTTTTTTATTGACAATCCCAATTAAAATGGAGATGGGTTTAGGAGTGGTGATTAATAAATATAAATTTCACTGTGGAGGATTTGGGTTATAAAAAATGGCAGAATTTAGTCATCATCAGGAAATGGAAGCCACAGGATTCCAAACAGTGTTTAGTGGTTACTGACCTTTACTGAGCTTTAGTAGTTGATATGAGAGGTTATAGGTATGTTGCACATTAGAAATAACAGGAGCCTTTACTGGAGTCATGGGGGAAATGGTTGAAGAAAATCTTACTGCATTAGAGATTTTTAAAAAGTCTAAGTAATTCTGGAGTACAAATGCAGACCAAAAGTACTAATGACATTATGATATGATCTAGATATTTTGGGGGGAGGCTGTTTATGACCAGAGGATGAAAGCAAATTGTATTGACTTTTATTTTAAGCAGTAAGTATAGTTGAGTTTATCAATGTGCTTCATACTGATTAATATGAACAATTTTCTTCCTGATAATAAAACATTATTCAGTGCCCCTAACGTGTTTGCTTGAAGCGGAGAATAAAGTAATTGATGTAGCTATCCCTATCATATCATACTTTCTTTGTTCACTTCCTGTATTAAATAAGATTCTTTTGGTCATGGGCTACAGAAACTAACTCTATTTTAAGAAAAGAGTGACCTTTGTTGGAAAGTACAAGGGTATCTCCTAGAACTGAAGGATAAATGTAGTGAATCAGAGCTAGCTCTGGGAATATTGGCAGAAGCTGTTTGGGGGTTCATAGGGCGCAGCTGTTAGTGTACCCAGCTCCACTGTCACCCAAAATATGTTTTGGGTGTACTTCAGACCACACCACATTTGGACTCAGCATATAGTTGCTAAGCTTTATTACAGTGATATATAGGGATACACAGCTGGGTCAGAATGGAAAAAAGGTACAGGAATTGTCTGGAGAAACCATTATGCAGTCTGTCTTATGCTCTCTTTCCCATGGTGGGTAGTAGTAGAATGCACACCTCTTCAAGTGACAAAAACACTACAACATATGTGCAATGTTTCTGTCCAGGGAAGCCCATTAGAGGCTCAGAACCCAAGGTTTTTATTGGGAGATGTTTTTGTAAGTACCATCTGCACATGCCAAAATTCCAGACTCCCACTAGAAAAGCAGTTATTCAGCATAAACCATGTTGTTTGCACAATCTAGGCATAGTGGGTCACCCTTATCAATTAGAGAGACAGGTGAGTAAGATACATATTTCTAAAATCCAAGTTCCCAGGCACCAGCCAAAGGCCAATGTTGCAAGCAGACTTTTCTAAGGATAGCTATCTCAGGCTAATTCTTTTCTTATAACTTATCTCTCAGTTCTAAATTTCAAAATCTGGAAAGATTTGAATCTGACCCACTTCACTTTGGGTATCTTCAGAATCCATGAACTTGTGGAGAGGCCGAATGGAGTGATATAGACAGAACTGCTGGAACCCACCCCCTGTGATGGGAAGGGCAAGTCAGAAAAAGAGGCTCTACATGAGCAAGAAGATTTTACTGCAGCTCTCAAGTGCTCTGGAAAACTTTCATTGTGAGGCTTCTGTGACTCTGTTACAGTATGTGGAATCTCAGGGCTTCCTTCATTCAAGTAATAACATATATTTCTTAAGCATCTACTATGTGCCGATCTGAGCCAGAAGCATGCCTCCAATATTTTCCATTTTGTTTTGAAGAAGAATGTGTATGTGTTCTGTTGTTTTCCCTATTTTCTCTGTTTTTTTACGGATTTAACTTAAATTCCTCTGGACTTTTAGAGATATCATGAGTTCTAAGTTGTTTTGACAGTATTGTGCCTAAGATAAAGTTATTCTTTTTTTTTTTGGTAAACCTTTGATTTATACAGCAATAGGAGGTTATTTTAATGAAGAATATATGCATTCTATTGCTGTGCTCTCATATTATTATTATTTTTATTTTTTATTTTATATTCTTTAAATAGCCTAATTTAATTATTTTCATTACATATTTCATTCTATTAAATAGATAAATATTTTGTAACAAATACTTTTATAATAATTTGCTACAGAAGAAAAACAGCACAAGCACATATATCCAATGCATTTGAAACTAGAAGTTGGTCAGTTACATTTTGAGAAAGTCATTGAAGCAAAGCTTATCATAAAGACCTAAGAGATGCTTTAGTTATTTTAACCTATGCATTATATCTTTGCTTGTACCTATGCAGTATTTAAAGAGAGCTTGTGAAAGCAATCTGAGTGCAGCATTTTTCTAGATGTCTATAATTTCTCTCCTGATATTTTACTTTTCCTCACAGCTTAGGAACAAATATAAAATTATTTTTACCAACATTTAGTCAACTGGTAAGGACAGATATGCAGGTACACTGGGAGAGAACCCACTAATCAAAAACTTTCAGCCTGACCTGTGGTGGCGCAGTGGATAAAGCATCGACCTGGAAATGCTGAGGTTGCCGGTTCGAAACCCTGGGCTTGCCTGGTCAAGGCACATATGGGAGTTGATGCTTCCAGCTCCTCCCCCATTCTCTCTCTCTGTCTCTCCTCTCTCTCTCTTCCTCTGTCTCTCCCTCTCTTCTCTAAAATGAATAAATAAAAATAAAAGAAAAAGAAAAAAAAACTTTCAGAATGCAGTGGGCAGCTAGCTTGTTCAACGAATACAATTTAAAGAGCTCTAGTGTACATTTCTACTGCAGAAAACTTAGAAAATGTGATAAACAACAAAAACCCCAGAAATTTTGACATAGGATAAATGATAAAGTTTTGGTTTGTTTCTTTATATATATATAAAATATAGATACATACATACATACATATACATATATATGAAGTATATATACTAATGTGCCATATGTACTATATAATGAAATATATACTATTTACTCATAAACACATTTTAACAAAAAATAGGCTCATGCTATATATATTATAGTCCTTTTTAATCTAAATAAACAGACACTTTCCCATTAAGCATGCTCCTACAGCATGATTTTGTAATGACTTCTGGCCAATGGGGATTAGTTAACAACACTACAGCATGTCTCTCTGAGGACGGGGGGTTTAGAAAGAAAGAGAGGAAGCATTGACTCCACTTTCAATGTTTGAGAGGTATGCGTGATCACCTTTTATCGGTGTCCTGACAGTATAACAGGTTCCAGTTAGGACAGAAGGGTAAGGAATGGTCAGAGAAGAGGTTAAGAATGTCAGAAGGTTTGTTAATCTTGAGATAGAATTCCAGAGATCTACAGGCCAGAGAGGGAAGGATATCGGATTGTGTCTGGTAGAAGAAACCAGATATGAGGGTCTGAGAGAAAACTAGACTGTCTCAGGAAGGTTGTAGGATGTGCCCAGAGGTGGGAGGAGAACAAGCCTCTCTTTGGCTCTGCCCCGATAGTGGATGCCACATGCTCTTTGTGACCCCAACTGGCCACTTCATTAAATACACACACATACACACACATGCACACACACACACACACACACACACACACAGGGTGGGGCAAAAGTAGGCTTACAGGTATGAGTATACAAAGCACAGAGTTTATTCTTGTATTATTATTTATTAATTATTGTATTATTTTCCATATGAACAACTGAAATCTACTTTTGCCCCACCCAGTGTGTGTGTGTATATTTAAAAAACTTTTAATAATGGTTGTCTCATAGAGGGCACCCCTTAAAAATACACTCTTGTCTCTCTGGCATTGCAAGACCCTGGTTTTCCTCCTAATAACCTCAAACACTTCTGGTAAGGCTCTTCCTCTTTACTCATTTCTAAACTATTTGTACTCTGTGGATCTGCCCAGGGTCACTTTCTCAATCTGCTTTCTTTCTGGGTGATCTTCTCTACTTTCCACAGCTTCTGGTATCATCTACAAAACTCCATCTTTAGTGGGATAAGTCTAATAGTAAATATACAGGCTCACCATCACTAAACCTTCTCTCAGTAAACATTAACTTACAGAAATCACTGCTCCAATTTCTAAAGGCTTACCAACCAGGCTTTTAATGATACTCTAGAAGCTTTGGCTGGTTGGCTTGGTTCATAGAGTGTCGGTTTGGTGTGCTGTTGCTTCTTTTATTCTAGGCCATTCCTTGTTTCACTGTCCCCAGCTTTAATAAAAGTACTCTTAAAATCACCTGGACTCATGTTGTTACACACTACCAGCTGGCCTTAGGCAGACCCCAAGGGCCAGGTTCCCTTTCTGGTAATACTACCTATCTCTATTTTTTATGTAAGGTATTGAAAAACATCTTAAATAATAATTAAGAGGACTAATTATTCATAATCTCAACATTATTGACATGACTTTTTTAATTTGGAGTATTCTCTTTTAATATTTATTCATGTATATAATTGTTTTTTATCTGAATACATTCATTTACATTTTGTTTTAGTAATTTTAGTTATCATGAGATAATTTTAAAGAAATAAGTGTGTTTTTCTGGATTCTGATAGTCTTTAATCCTGAAAACCACCGGAAGGATGTGATGGGTGGGAGCAACACATTAAAATGTCTAAGCCACAAAGGCTTATTTGAAAAACTGATTTTTGTGTTTTGTAGGCATTTCCTACACTGTATTGCTTTCTTTTTCTCCTAAATTAGTTGATCATGGACTTGCCAGGTTGGTGACAGCATATTGTGAGCATGGTCATAAAGCTGCCAAAATCAATCCCCTCTTCACTGGACAAGCTCTACAGGAGAATGTGCCTGAAATCCAAGCTCTTGTGCAGACCCTGCAGGGACCCTTTAATACCACAGGTAAAGCCCATTGACAACAGACCTACCATGTGACAGCTGCCAACCAAGGTGGGGCTTTCTCTGTTTTTGAAGATCCCATATGCCCACTGGAGCTGAGACTTTTATGAGGTGTGAGGAGACAGTGAGGGGCACATTCAAGCACTATCAGGGAGGAGCAATCTTAAAATTCTAGAATGTCTTTTGATAGGGCCCATTTTTTCTGCATTCAAAAACCTATAGACAGCCTGGCCGGTGGTGGCACAGTGGATAGAACCTTGACCTGGGACACTGAGGTCGCTGTTTGAAATCCTGCCAGCTTGAGCGTGGGCTTGACAGCTTGAGCGTGGGGTTGCTGGCTTGAGCACGAATCATTGACATGATCCCAAGGTCACTGGCTTGAGCAAGTGGTCACTGGCTTGGCTTGAGCCCTCCCCGGTCAAGGCACATATGAGAACCAATGAACAACTAAGTGTAATGAACAACTACAAGTTGATGCTTCTCATCTCTCTCTCTCTCTCTCTCTCTCTCTCTCTCTCTCAAGTAAAATAAAAGATTCTGTGGAAAGCTAAGTTATTAATTGATGTATCTACTGAGAATTTAAGCAAATACTTTTCAGGCAATGTAAAATTAAAAAAAAATCTATAAAGACAGCCAACAGGTGCAT
Organism: Saccopteryx leptura; assembly: GCF_036850995.1. Classification (NCBI taxonomy): domain Eukaryota; kingdom Metazoa; phylum Chordata; class Mammalia; order Chiroptera; family Emballonuridae; genus Saccopteryx; species Saccopteryx leptura. Next base: position 109,788,528 of record NC_089507.1, on the reverse strand, counting down.
GAAAAGGTACTGGGAAAGTGCAAATCAAAACTATGGTGAGATATCACCTCACATCTGTTAGAATTGGCTATTGTAAAAAACAGAAATTGGCAAGGATGTGGAGAAAAGAGAATCCTTGTGCACTGTTTGGTGAGAATGTAAGTTGGTATAGCCACTATGGAAAACAGCATGGAGGTTCCTCAGAAAATAAAAAATAAAACCATCTTATGATCCAGCAATTTCACTTCTAGGTATTTATCCAAAGGAGTTGACATCAGGATCTATTTTTTTTAAATATTGCTCAATTCTTTATTTTTATTCATTCATTTTAGAGAGGAGAGAGAGTGAGAGAGAGAGAGAAAGGGGGGAGGAGCAGGAAGCATCAACTCCCATATGTGCCTTGACCAGACAAGTGCAGGGTTTCGAACCGGTGACCTCAGCATTCCAGGTCGATGCTTTATCCACTGCGCCACCACAGGTCAGGTGACATCAGGATCTTGAAGAGATATCTGCACGCCCATATTCATTGCAACATGGTCAATCAATATCAAAGATCTAAAGTTTATTTTAAGAAACCATAAGCAATACAAATTAAATGTTGGTTTGTTAATTCATGTTGTAGATTTAGGCAAATAACTGATAACTTATTTGATGCTGAGCTAATGAATATTACAAACTTTCCTTTTCTTTGACTCTGAATATCAGGGAGATTTCCTCTTACCTTAAAATGTTACTTTGCTATCAATATTAATTTACATTAGATAACCATAGACATTGCTTTATTGATATTATTAAGCCTGGAACATTTTGGGAGATAGATATTTGGGATAAAGGTAGGACATCAGATTTGAAGCTATAAAGCAGATTAAAAGTAGCTTTGCAATTTTAGTTTAAAGGATTATAACATCAAAATTTGTCATAAAATGGTATGACTCTGACTTTGTGAAGAAAGATTTTTTCTTCTAGTTTTACTACCTTATAGTTTTTTACTATATTTTTAGTTTTGCTTCTAGAAAAATATAGATAAGCATTGATAATGACACAACTTATTCGGAACAAAATGCTCTGAATTGAAATAATTATTTTAGTATGTTCTATAAGTAGTTACATTGTTGATTCGTCTTTAAGAGGATCCCTTTGATTCCATTTCTTAGGATTATTGAACATGGGGAAGGACGAGGCCTCTCTTGAGGAAGTATTAGCGCATCTCAACCAGATTTACTGTGGGCAGATTTCCATTGAAACCTCCCAACTTCAGAGCCAAGAAGAGAAAGATTGGTTTGCCAGGCGGTTTGAGGAACTTGAAAAGGAGACGTTTACCACAGAAGAACGAAAAAATCTGTCAAAACTAATGCTAGAATCTCAGGTATAAAAGTAGCAGCTAATATCAGTACAATAGTTCAACTCATTTCCTACAAAGATATATAAATACTGAAGAGAGGGAATTAGGCATGAAATCACTGACGGTACCTCCACTTACCCTCCGTTGCCTCAACACAACAGACAACATAATGTACACTACTTTATTTTAAGTAGTTACCAAACAATGGAGCTGTTGGTTCTTCCAGAACCAGAATACTTTTTATATACATATTTGTCTATTCACTCTATAAAAGATAACAAAACCCTTAAGATCTTCTCATTTGTGTTCTCTGAAGTGATAAAAAACAAAACAAAACCAAAAAACTATGCATGAAGTAAATTAGTACAAATTGATGGAGCTGAATTTTTGTCAGGGGCTATTATCAGGACTCAGGCATATCAAGATAACAAGAAATTTATTCCCAGACCCTAGCTGGTTGGCTCAGCAGTAAAGCATCAATCCAGCATGTGGAAGTCCTGGGTTCAATTCCTGGTCAGGGCACATAGGAGAAGCAACCATCTGCTTCTCTACCCTTCCCTCTTCCTTTTCTCTCTTTCTCTCTCCCTTTCCCTCTCCCGCAGACATGGCTTGAATGGTTTGAGCAAGTTGGTCCCAAGTGCTGAGGATGGCTCCATAGCCTTGCCTCAGGTGCTAAAATAGCTCAATTGCTGAGCAACAGAGCAGTGGTTCCAGATAGGCAGAGCATTGTCCGGTAGGGGGCTTACCAGGTGGATCTCATTCAGGATGCATTCAGGAGTCTGTCTCTCTGCTCCCTGCCTCTCACTTAATTTAAAAAAAAAAAGAAAGAAATTTATTCCCAATAATTTAGACCATTGGTTGGCTAGTTCACAGTCTTGATGAAATAGTATTGTAGAGCCTGATACTAAAACTCAGGTACTGGTTTGAGGCAGCAGAAATCTGAGTCCTAGTGCCTGCTCCGGAAGAGCACACATCTGAGGGGATCCCTCTTGGGGTAAGTTATTCTACGTCTCAGATTATTTTCTCTACATACCTTACTGCTGTCCGGTGTCCTTGGCAAGGCTTTCCTACTGGACTCTGGGTGACTTCCTTCTTTCTCTGGGGTAGGTAGTGAAAGGGCACAGCTGCAGCCACTTGGAGTAGTGCAGGGTCTTCTTAACAACACACCCAAACATGTCTGACTTTGACCTAAGTGGTTGGCTATCTTCCTATAACAAATGTGTCTGATGTGATGTGCCATAGGAATTTGACCACTTTTTGGCCACCAAGTTTGCCACAGTGAAGAGATATGGAGGTGAAGGAGCTGAAAGCATGATGGGCTTTTTCCATGAGTTGCTAAAAATGTCAGCCTACTGTGGGATCACTGATGTCATCATTGGGATGCCCCACAGGGGTAGACTTAATTTATTGACAGGCCTTCTGCAGTTCCCTCCAGAGGTAAGATATTGTCTGTGACATAAAATTGTAACAGAGTAACACCAATGTTAATATTTCCTTTTAGATAAATTGACTAAGCGTATGAATCATTGGTCCAGGACATAACTTAGTTAATTGATGGAATCCAGTGCTGCTGGATAGACAGGGTATCTGGGTTGATTTTCTGCATAGCCTTATATGGATTCTCTCTTTATTTAGGGAAGTTAAAGATTAGTTTATTTCCTCAAGGATGATATGAATAGATAAATTCTGCTGTTTGAAGCACACCTTTTTCACTTCATAAGAATTATTCAAATAAACATAAAGATCTGTGCAATTTTATACAATTTTACCTTCCAAGAAATCAATTTTACCTGCCACTTACCTGCAGAGTTTATAATTTCATAGGGTAGCTGCATCTTGGTATTTCTATTCAGTCTAACTCAACTGCTGTGCTCTGTAGGTCTCTCGAAAGGCTTGAGAGTCAGGACTGAACATCTGATATCAGGGACCATCAGAGAGGTTTGATATTTAATTAGGTTGTGGCTATGATGCATGGATAAGCTTCATCATTGTCCTTGGCCAGAGGATTAAAAATAATTACAAATGTTAAAGGGACTGTCAAAATTAGATGGAGTGAACAGAGCCATGGAAGTGTGTGTTGTTCTTAAGAATATGAGAAAATTCTATGTGGTATTATGTCTGGGGCCAAGCTTACCACTGTTACTCATACTTCGATGTTTCTGATGCTAGAGATTGATAATCAGCTTTTAAAAGACATATACCTTAGAAAATGTAGAGTATGGCAGGACAAAGTGATTGTCAGATGGAGGCATGTGCTCAGATACATGCAAAAATTTTTAAACTACAAATTGCATTCCTAAAATATCTCAGGCAAAGAAATTGCTCAAAGATGCAAAAATGATTATAAATGATCATATTTGTGACAAACACATCTGTACCCACACTGTGGATGTTCCTCTGTGTAGACAGGTACATAAGAAGCTTTTGCAAACGAGAGAAGTTTTTGGGTATTCAAATAAATTGGCTAATTGAAGATAACATGCTGTTTTTGGTAAATACTTTAGTTTGACACGCAACATTGTTACTTATTATTCAAGGAACTTTAATAATTTAGTTCATTTCTCTTGCTTGTTTACTTTTAAAATGGGTAATAACATCTGTCTCATAGAAGATAAAAATGAAGTGAGAGAATATCCTGTAAATATTGGACTTATATATAGTTTTTTTATTTTAGAGAGAGAGAAAGAAAAACATCTACTTGTTCCAGTTATTGATGCATTCATTGGTTGACTTTTGAATGTGCTCTGACCAGGTGTGGAACCTGCAACCTTGGCATTTTGGGGCGAAGCTCTAACCAATTGATCTACCCAGCCAGGGCTAGGACTTGTATAGTTTTTTATTTATTTTTAATTTAAAAAAATTTTTATAAAAAAAATTTTATAGTGTTTTTTTTGTTTTTTGTTTTTACAGGGACAGAGAGAGAGTCAGAGAAAGGGATAGATAGGGACAGACAGGAACGGAAAGAGATGAGAAGCATCAATCATCAGTTTTTCGTTGCAACACCTTAGTTGTTCATTGATTGCTTTCTCATATATGCCTTGACCGCGGGCCTTCAGCAGACCGAGTAACCCCTTGCTCGAGCCAGCGACCTTGGGTCCAAGCTGGTGAGCTTTTGCTCAAAGCAGATGAGCCTGCGCTCAAGCTGGCGACCTTGGGGTCTTGAACCTGGGTCCTCTGACATCCCAGTCTGACGCTCTATCCATTGTGCCACCGCCTGGTCAGGCAATTTTTTTATAGTTTTTAGATGTAACTTGAACTAAGAGTATATGTCGTTCCCTTCTAAATGGGGTTAAGTTCTATTATTTTTCTCTCGACCTTTAATAAAATTAACTCAAAAATTTATTTGAAAATGTATTCTAAGAGATCTATTTAAGAAAAATTATTTTTGCTTATTCCAGGTAGAGGTCACCTACTATCTATGTCATGTTAGATTCTTTATAAAGTATTGGTACTTCATTTGATTGTGAAGATCTCCAAATGCTTCTGTGTATTCAAGCAGTTAGAAGTTTATGCCTATTTTTAAATAATTTATGGTAATAATAATTATAAAAGCATGTACATAAAGTTTTTTGTATTGTATTATTTAAACTAGCCACTTCTTCCCTAGTCTCCATTATGATAAAAAGAAAACAAACACAAAAACATTTTTTCTTGCATGTATATCCACAATAGCTGATGTTTCGCAAAATGCGAGGCTTAAGTGAATTTCCAGAAAACGTCTCAGCCACTGGAGATGTCCTGTCTCACCTGACCTCCTCGGTTGACCTGGACTTCGGTGCACACCATCCCCTGCATGTGACAATGCTGCCTAACCCCTCGCACCTGGAAGCTGTAAACCCCGTGGCTGTCGGGAAAACTCGGGGAAGGCAGCAATCTAGACAGGATGGGGACTACTCTACAGATACTTCAGCTCAGCCTGGGGACAAAGTAATTTGCTTGCAGGTACTTGTAGCTTTAGAAAGTGAGACCAGAGGCTGGGAAGACCAGAGAGAGAAAGAATGTCCAAGTTGGTTGATCTGAAAGGAGATGGCAGACATTCCAGATGAAACAGATAAACTTGGGAAAAAATATTCTGGGGTTGCTTTAAAAGTCAGTAACAGCTATGAGGTCTGGTATCAAGGCAACTGACTGCAGACTGTGGTTTTCACTCTGCTTTTTCTTTCTTAAGTTATGAATTAACTAAGGGGCTATTGACCGACTGGCATACCTGCTACTGCGAGGGGATGCATGTCATTACGTCTCTTAAAGTGTGGGCTTCCAGGAAACCACATGGGACCCATATAGCTAACAAGGCTGCAAGAGTCTGGATTTCTTTCTTTCTGTCCTTTTGCTTGCTTGTTTTTAAACGAAGGTCTTTGGTATTAGGGTGAAGAATGCAAATTAGTGTGACTCCTGCTTCCCCTGCCTCCCCCCAGTTTTTCATAACCCAAAAGGTATCTTTTAGAGGTTTGGATTCTGAGTCACAATTTTTTCCTACAAGTGTTTCTTTAGTACAAACCTTTAACTACCGAGGGATAATTAATCCTGGGTGTTAGTAATTGAGTCTTCAAATCCATCACAAATGTATAAATTTATAAGGCAATAAGAATATTTGGCTCTGTGTACAAATAACCATATTATGTTATTCATGTTAATTTTTCATGGGCCAGAAAATTATATAAAATACTTGGAGAAAGGCAGGCTAGATTTGATTATGATATGGTATTTCTAAATAGAAGTCTTCAAATCATTAGCCAGATAATCTCTTTGTCTTTCTCGTGACTTAACTCATGATATTTGAAAATATTTTAGTCATTTCCATTTACTCACTACATTAGCAGATCGTATGATTGATTTCTGAAGAGGTGAAAATGACCTTTTCTTTAGCGTGATGAGAAACTTCATCTGCCATGTTCCCAAAATATTTTGCCCTGCTCTGTGTGTGTATGTCTTGCCTTGCTCAAATACATAATTTTAATTTCTTGTGGAAACTCTAAATTTGTAACCTATAAAATGGTGGTGAGTGAGATTCCCAGTGCTACTTTTTCTGCCTGTCTTCTGTTTATCTTAGTTCTGGACCTGGTGAGAGTGGATTTTCACTTGTGATATGTGTGTGTCCACCCCCACACTCACCCCACCCCAGTCATGTTTGGCTGAGCAGCTTCCACTTTATTCAGCGTTTGTTTGTGCTTTATGGAGCACAGGGGATTGGTTCCTTTATTTAAGAGGCAAAATAGGCCCTGGCCGGTTGGCTCAGTGGTAGAGCATCGGCCTGGCGTGCAGAAGTCCCGGGTTTGATTCCCGGCCGGGGCACACAGAAGAAGCGCCCATCTGCTTCTCCACCCCTCCCCTTCTCCTTCCTTTCTGTCTCTCTCTTCCCCTCCTGCAGCCGAGGCTCCATTGGAGCAAAGATGGCCCGGGCGCTGGGGATGGCTCCTTGCGCTGGAGTGGCTCTGGTTGCGACGGAGCAACGCCCCCTGGTGGGCAGAGCGTCGCCCCTGGTGGGCGTGCCGGGTGGATCCTGGTCGGGCACATGTGGGAGTCTGTCTGACTGTCTCTCCCCGTTTCCAGCTTCAGAGAAATACAAAGAAAAAAATAAATAAATAAATAAATAAATAAATAAATAAATAAATAAAGAGGCAAAATAAAATTAGCAAATGCCACAGGTGTACTTGAGTGCTAAGAATCCTAAGACCAGATAACATGATGCAGGTTATAATCCTATATTACAATATGTTCTTATCAATGCCTGTACTGTAACATTTTTGTAAAGGAGAAAAAAAAGGCACACATCTTTCTTTCTTTACTGACCTCCTTTTACATCTTTACCCCATAAAAAATGCCATCATTAAGGGGGCCTGAGGGTAAGGAGTCCCTTGACTTCATGTGGGCCACCATGTGGCTGCTGGTTGGACTTTACAATGTAAAAAGACAAGGACTCTGCAAATGAGAAGAACTGAGTTCAAATCCCGGCTTTGCTGCCTTGTAGTTTGGAGCTCTTGGTTCTGCTACTTGAGTTCTCTGAATCTTGTAGACAAAATAAGAGTACATGATGTTTCTCATGGTACTCTGAATATTCAATGAGAGCATGTCCATGTTAAGTTCCTTAATTCAGGAGAAAGGCTTGGAGGTGTGGGTAAATAAGTAGAAAAAAATGGAGGTATCACAATTACAGAAGGTCTAGCATCTAATGCAAGCCATATGAAATATATACTCTTTTTGAACCTTGGTTTTCTCATCTGTTTAAGGGACAATAATGACTTTCTTACCTGTCCCACCACCCTCAAATCTGGTTGTTAAGTGGACTAAGAGAGATAATGTATAGTGCTGTGTGAATATGATAAAAGGGTATGTTATTACTAGGTATAAATATTCCAAAATATCAGTTATCCCTGTAGACCCTAGCAGTGGGAAGGTGTAGACTGGAAATTTCACTTAGACAAAAGAATGCTTCCTTTCTTGCCCCAAATAGTTTACTTATATAAAAAATAACTATAGGATATTAACAATATCATTAAAAATGAATTTCTAAGTAGTTTTCTTAATTCATATTTAGGTATTTTAATTGTTATTATTAGAGCCACAAAGATTGCCTTAAGTTAGGGCATATCAGATCATTTTATTTTTTAGTTCGGCATCTTGGCTGTTTATGATAATTTTCTTTTTAGCACAAAGTCTGTGGAGCTTATATTTTCTTCTAAGATCTACAATTTCCTCATTATTAGTTTTCAGCTTTTCTAAAAACAAAAATTTCCCCTCTTTGCCAACTTTCATCTACCAGGTTTTGTGATATTATGGTCTAGAACACTTCAAATGTTCTGGGAAAGTGGCACATTTTAAACATTTTCTCATAATAACATTTTGTTTTTCTCATCAATTTATCTTGCTTCTAATGTATGATATATCCCCCCACCCCACATACACACACTTCCTGTTTTGACTGTGACATCACTCTCCTTTATGTTCACAATGGTCTCCAACACAACCATCTGGAATTAGCTGATGTGAGCTACACAAAGTTTTTTTGGGGGGTAAGGGGTGATTGAAAAGGCAAGAGGGAGAGTTCAAAGCTGTGCACTATTCCTTGTTTCTCACAGGCTGTTTTTACCACAGCTGATATTTCCTTTGTACCTCCAATAGTCCTTTCTTCTATGGTGCTGCTGTATTTACTAGGCTATTGATGAGTATATAGGAAGTGAGGCATGTAGCTGATGATATGGAGTAGAAGGAGTAGGTCAACTGGTAATGGTTGCAAGAAGAAAAGAACTGATTTAGCATCTTTCAAAGCTTCTTTAGATCAGCATAACCATTCTAGAAAATCCTACAACAGCCAATTTTTAGTAGAGCAGCAGAACAGTGAGAGGGTGGTGGTTTTTATTTCTGTTATTATTTGAAAACAATTTATTCCAGTCTGAAAACCTAAATTTCTCCATTGCTTATGTTCCTTTTTCTTTCTCCCCCATAATTTAGGTTCACGGTGATGCCTCTTTCTGTGGTCAAGGGATTGTTCCTGAAACATTTACGCTCTCTAATCTCCCACATTTCAGAATTGGTGGAAGTGTCCATCTGATTGTCAATAACCAGTTGGGTTACACCACTCCAGCAGAGAGAGGAAGGTCTTCCTTATATTGTAGTGATATTGGTATGTAACACCACATTGTTGATGCTGCTGGGTCAGACAAGGAATTTCTAGAAAAACTTCAGTTTCGCTTGGAACACTGAGCCTCACTGGTTATTCCATTTTAAATTTGGGGTCAGATACAGTCAGTAGTCACCCTCATTGTTGTTAATATTCCTTTTAAACTTCAAGTGTAATCTTTATATCCAAAGAAGTAGGACTAGAGTGGAACTTAGGGGGTGCATTATCAAATTGCTTTCATATCCAGTTGAATGATCTGGTGGAAACAAGAGATCAGCACAATGAGTCAACACTAAAGTGACAGTTTTTAGGATGTTGAAACTTGGTGTATTCAAATCTTAGTCAAAAAAGATATGTTCAATTTGATAAGGAGTTAATGTCCAAAATATATCAAGAACTAACACAACTTAATAACATACAATCTAATTTAAAAATGGACAGACATGGAGAAGATGGCAGCGGAGTAGGCAGATGCACAGACTCCCAGCTCATACCACCAAATGGGACAACAAATTAATTTAGGAACAATCAGCATGAAAAACCAACTCTGGAATAAAAGAACAGGTCTCAGAAAACAAAGAGCAAAGAAGAATTCACAAAAATCCTGGTAGGGAGTGCAGGGTTGTGGTGGGGGCTCCCCTTCTTCTAGGAGCAAGGGGTGGCTAAGGCTGAGAGCCCAGAAGGGCTCTCATTACAAGGAGAGAGATCCTGAGAGGCGGGGCCCCTCAGTCTCAGAACTGGAGACCCAGTCTAGAAATCCAGGGACTGGAGGAGACACACAGAAAGCATTGAGAGGGGAGAAGAGCAAAGTTCTGTGTGTGGGAAGTGGTGGGGGTGCCTTAAAGGGACAGAGCAGAAGGAGACCTGCAGATGGCAGTGGAGTAGGCAGACGCACAGACTCCTAGATCACACCACCAAACTGGATTACAAATTAATTTAGGAACAATCAGCATGAAAAACCAACTCTGGACTACCAGAACAGCTCTTAAAAACCATGGAGCAAAAAATAAGCCACACCGAGACTGATAGGGAGTGCCAAGGAGTGGTGGGTCTCCCCTGCTTATAGGAATGAAGGGGAGGGGGTGAGGCTGAGAGCCCAGAAGGGCTCTCATTCCAAGGAAAAGAGCAGAAAATATCACTCACAGCCACTTGCCTGGGGACCTGGCAATAAGGTGTGTTGAAAGAGCTGGCTTGTCTTCCAAAAGGAAAGTGGGGAGAGAGAGACAGACGGTGACAGGCAGAGGAATGCATGGGATGACCTCAGAAGCTGACTCATTCAGTGCTGAAGGTGGACACAGCTGGGGGAGGGGTTGATCCTTACACACAAAACAAGACTAAAGTGGTTCTGGGTGACTCATCTCAAGATATCTCTCCAGCTCCAATCATCGCAACAAAACACAGCTGAAAACAAGAAGTGGGGAGGAGGGGCAGTAACTCAAGTCTCGATGGAGATCTGAGATACACCTTCCCCTACTGAAGTGGAGAAAGCACCCTGCCTCCAGAGAGAGTAACTGGCAGATCAGGCCTTCAGAGTCTCAGGTTACACCCTCCACATTCCTGGATACAGTTTCAAATAAGCCCCCTGCTGAGATCAGTAAACAACACTACCACCCAGTTAAGAAAACTGAGAAGAAAACAAACAAATCAAGACTTCAAAGAGGCTACTAGAAAAGGCGAATCTTACAGTGGATTACAAAAAACAGCTGATTCCAACACAAGAAGACCTAGAAATAACACAACTGAAAATTGGAGGCAGACAACACCAAACCTGGACTCAACCAGCTCTACAAACAACACACCCAAACACACAGACATAATGAGAAGACAGAGAAGTGCAATCCAGATGAAACCACAAGAGAAACCTTCAGAAAATGAACTGAGTGATATGGAAATAACCAGACTACTGGATGCAGAGTTTAAAATAATGATTATTAAGACGCTTAAGGATCTTAGAATAACAATGCATAGTCATTATGAACACCTAGATAAAGAGATAGCAAGTATAAAAAAGGATATTGAAAGAGTAAAAAAGAATCAGTCTGAGATGACAAATAAAATATCAGAAATGAAGACCACAATGGAAGGAATTAAAAGCAGGATGAAGGAAGCTGAGGATCGAATCAGCAAATTGGAGGACAAGATGAACGAAGGCATGGAAGCAGAGCAGAAAGAAGAAAAGAGACTCAAAAACTTTGAGAAAACTCTAAGAGAGCTCTGTGACAAAATGAAGAGAAATAACATTTGCATCATAGGGATTCCTGAAGAAGAGAAAGAACAAGGAATAAAAACTTTATTCAATCAAATCATAGCTGAAAGCTTCCCTAAATTGATTCAGCGAAGGGTCTCACAAGTTAAAGAAGCACAGAGAACTCCATTAAAGAGAAACCCGAAGTAACCTACACCAAGACACATCATAATTAAAATACCAAAGCTAAGTTATAAAGAGAAAATATTAAAAGCTGTTAGAGAAAAAAAGACTATCACCTACAAAGGAACCCCCAAAAGGATGACTTCTGACTTCTCAACAGAAACACTTGAGGCCAGAAGGTAATGGCAAAAAATATTCAAAGTAATGCAGAAAAAGCACCTACAACCAAGAATACTTTATCCAGCAAGGCTATCATTTAAAATTGAAGGAGAAATAAAAAGCTTCCCAGGCAAAAATAACCCAAAAACTCAAGGAATACATTACAACCAAACCAATGCTACAGGAAATGTTAAGGGGCCTGTTGTAAACAGATCAAAGTGGGGAAAGAATAAAGCAAAAGAGGAATACAGCTTTAAAGAATATAATGGCAATAAACAACTACATATCAATAATAAACTTCAATGTAAATGGATTAAATGATCCGATCAAAAGACATAGGATAGCTACATGGATAAGAAAACAGGACCCATACATATGCTGTCTACAAGAGACATACCTTAAAATAAAAGATGAATATAGAATGAAGTTAAAAAGATGGAAAAAATATTTCATGCAAATGGAAATGAAAGAAAAGCTAGTGTAGCAATACTTATATCAGACAAAATGGACTTCAAAACAAAGTAAGACATAAAGAAGGTCACTACATAATAATAAAGGGAGCAATCCAACAGGAAGATATAACCATTATAAATATCTACGCACCTAATATAGTGGCACCTAAATATATAAAGCAGACTTTGATGGACATAAAGGGCAAGATCAACAGCAATACTATAATAGTAGGGGATTTCAATACCCCACTATCAGCACTAGATAGATCCTCGAGAAAGAAAATTAACAAAGAAACAGCAGACTTAAAGGACACACTAGATCAACTCAATGTAATAGATATCTTCGGAACCTTTCACTCTAAGCAGCAGAATATACATTCTTTTCAAGTGCTTATGGTACATTCTTTAGGATAGACCACATGTTAGGGTACAAAAGTGGTCTCAACAAATTTAAGAAGATTGAAATTATATCAAGCACTTTCTCTGATCACAATAGCATGAAACTACAAATGAACCACAACAGAAAACCTCAAAAATTCTCAAACACATGGAAACTAAATAGCAGGTTGTTAAATAACAAATGGATTAACAATGATATCAAAGAAGAAATAAAAAAATTCCTAGAAACGAATGATAATGAGCATACAACAACTGAAAATTTATGGGACACAGCAAAAGCAGTCCTGAGAGGAAAGTTCATAGCACTACAGGCATATTTTAAGAAGCTAGAAACATCTCAAATAAAGAACTTAACCCTGCATCCAAAAGAACTAGAAAATGAACAGCAAGTAAAGCCCAGAGGTAGTAGAAGGAAGGAAATAATAAAGATCAGAGCAGAAATAAATGACATAGAGGCTAAAGAAACAATACAGAGGATCAATGAAACCAAGAGCTGGTTCTTTGAAAGGGTAAACAAGACCAATAAACCCTTATCTAGACCAAGAAAAAAGAGAGAGAACTCAAATAAATATAAATAAAATTCAAAATGAGAGTGGAGAAATAACAACCGACACAACAAAAATACAAAATATTGTAAGAAAATACTATGAAGAACTGTATGCCAAAAAATTAGACAATCTAGGTGAAATGGACAAATTCTTTAAACATATAATCTTTCAAAAATCAATCTGGAAGAATCAGAAAACCTAAACTGACTCATTACAACAATGAGATCAAAACAGTTATCAAAAAACTCCCAGAAAACAAAAGTCCTGTGCTGGATGGCTTCACAGGGGAATTCTACCAAATATTCAAAGAAGAACTAACTCCTATCCTTCTCAAGGTATTTCAAAAAATTCAAGAGGAAGGAAGACTTCCAGGCTCCTTTTATGAGGTGAGCATAATTCTGATTCCAAAACCAGGCAAAGCCAACACAAAGAAAGAAAATTATAGGCCAATATCCCTGATGAACTTAGATGCTAAAATCCTTAACAAAATATTAGCAAACTGGATCCAGCAATATATGAAAAAAATCATACATCATGATCAAGTGGGGTTCATTCTGGGGAAGTAAGGATGGTACAATATTTGTAAATCAATCAATGTGATTCATCACATAAACAAAAGGAATAAGAAAAACCGCATGATAATTTCAATAGATGCAGAAAAAGCATTTGATAAAATCCAGTACCCATTCATGATCAAAACTCTCAGCAAAGTGGGAACACAGGGAACATACCTCAACATGATAAAGGCCATCTATGATAAACCCACTGCCAACATCTTAATCAATGGGCAAAAATTAAAAGCAATCCCCTTAAGATCAGGAACAAGTCAGGGTTGCCCCCTTTCACCACTCCTATTCAACATAATACTGGAAGTCCTAGCTATAGCAATCAGACAAGAGGAAGAAATAAAACCATCCAAACTGGAAAAGAAGAAGTAAAACTATCATTATTTGCAGATGATATGATACTGTATATAGAAAACCCTAAAGTCTCAGTCAAAAAACTACTTGACCTGATAAATGAATTCTGTGAAGTGGCAGGGTTTAAAATTAATACACAGAAATCAGAGGCATTTTTATACACCAACACTGAACTGTCAGAAAAAGAAATTAAGGAAACAACCCCCTTCACTATTACAACCAAAAAAATAAAGTACCTAGGAATAAATTTAACCACGGAGATTAAAGACTTGTACTCAGAATATTATAAAACATTAATAAAAGAAATCAAGGAAGATACGAACAAGTGGAAGCATATACCGTGTTCGTGGTTAGGAAGAATAAACATCATTAAAATGTCTATATTACCCAAAGCAATTTATAAATTCAATGCAATACCAATTAAAATACCAATGACATACGATATAAAACATATTCCAAAAATTTGTATGGAACCAAAAAATAACATGAGTAGTATCAGCAATCTTGAAAAAGAATAAAGTGGGAGGTATCACACTTTCTGATATCAAGTTATACAATGTGTCCGTAAAGTCATGGTGCACTTTTGACCAGTCACAGGAAAGCAGCAAAAGATGACAGAAATGTGAAATCTGCACCAAATAAAAGGAAAACCCTCCCAGTTTCTGTAGGATGATGTGGCCTGTTTGCATGCGCAGATGATGATGTAACACTGTGTATACAGCGGAGCAGCTCATAGCCATGCCAGTTGACATATGGACAGTACAGAGAAAAGTTCAGTGTGTTCTGTGGCTCGCTAAATTCGAATCCGTGACCAAAGTGCAACATGAATATCAGCACGTTTATAACGAAACGCCACCACATAGGAATAACATTACTCAGTGGGATAAGCAGTTGAAGGAAATTGGCAGTTTGGTGGAGAAACCCTGTTCTGGTAGGCCATCAGTCAGTGATGAGTCTGTAGAGGCTATACGGGATATCTACCTAAGGAGCCCTAAAAAAATCTGTGCATGAGCCCACATCAAACTGCACTGAATAGGTATGAAACTGGGAGTGTTTTCCTTTTATTTTGTGCAGATTTCACATTTCTGCCGTCTTTTGTTGCTTTCCTGTGACCTGTCAAAAGTGCACCATGACTTTATGGACACACTGTACTACAGGGCCATTGTACTCAAAACAGCTTGGTACTGGCATAAGAACAGGCATATAGATCAATGGAATAGAACAGAGAATCCAGAAATAAATCCATAGCTTTATGGACAATTGATATTTGACAAAGGAGGTAAGAGCATATAATGGAGTAATGACAGTCTCTTTAACAAATGGTGTTGGGAAAATTGGACAGCTACCTGCAAAAAAATGAAACTAGACCACCATCTTACACCATTCACAAAAATAAACTCAAAATGGATAAAAGTCTTAAATGTAAGCCATGAAACCATAAGCATCTTAGAAGAAAACATAGGCAGTAAGCTCACAGACATCTATCGCAGCAATATATTTACTGATTTATCTCCACGGGCAAGTGAAATAAAAGACAGCATAAACAAATGGGACTATATCAAACTAAAAAGCTTTTGTATACCTAAAGACAATTTGAACGGAATAAAAAGACAAACCACACAATGGGAGAACATAGTTGACAATATGTCTGATAAGGGGTTAATAACCAAAATTTATAAAGAACTTTTAAAACTCAATACCAGGAAGACAAACAATCCAATAAAAAATGGGCAAAAGAAATGAATAGACACTTCTCCAAAAAGGACATACAGATGGCCAATAGACAGATGAAAAAATGTTCAACATCACTAATCATTAGATAAATGCAAATGAAAACCACAATGAGATACCACCTCACACCAGTCAGAATGGCACTCATTAACAAAACAACACACGATAGGTGCTGGCGAGGATGTGCGGTAAGGGGAATCCTCCTGCTCTGCTGGTGGGAATACAGACTTGTGCAGCCACTGTGGAAAACAGTATGGAGATTCCTCAAAAAATTAAAAATGGATCTGCCTTTTCACCCAGCCATCCCACTTATAGGAATATA
Organism: Saccopteryx leptura; assembly: GCF_036850995.1. Classification (NCBI taxonomy): domain Eukaryota; kingdom Metazoa; phylum Chordata; class Mammalia; order Chiroptera; family Emballonuridae; genus Saccopteryx; species Saccopteryx leptura. Next base: position 109,772,690 of record NC_089507.1, on the reverse strand, counting down.
TCTCAAGAACACCATATCACTGACTGAAAAAAAGAAATGCAGCCTCATGTTTGTGGCAGCATTGTTTACAATAGCAAAGATCTGGAGACAACCCTAGTTTCCGTCAGTGGATGAGTGGATTAAAAAGCAGTGGTACATATATACAGTGGAATACTATGGGGCCATGAAAAAGAAGGAAATATTACCTTTTGCAACAACATGGATGGGCCTGGAAACTATTATATTAAGTGAAATCAGCTAGGCAGAGAAAGAAAAATATCATATGACCTCACTCATTTCAGGAATCCAAGGAACAATGAGAACTGTGGAACGGAATTGAGACAGAGGAGGGATCAAAGGGATCAGAGGAAAAGAGGACAGAGGGATGGGGAATGATAGGTTGGAATAAACCTGAAGGGAAGGGTTGAGGGTTCTGTAGGGAGGGAGGCAAGGGAGATGTTGAAGGGAATATGGGGGGGGGTGGATGCATTCTGGTTGACTTTAGAATCTATGTAAACACAAATAATTAAAAGAAAAGGGGCAGAGCAGAAAATATCACTCACGGCCACTTTCCAGGAGCCCTAGGGGCACGGATGACTGGCTTGTCTTCCACAAGGAAAGTGGGGAGAGTGAGACAGAGAGTGATGGGCAGAGCAATTCCTGGGATGACCTGAGGAGCTGGCTCATTCAGTGCTGAGGGGGCTATAGCTGGGAGAGGGGTTGATTCCTCAACACAACACAAGCCTAAAGTAGTTTCAGGTGACCCACCTCCAGAAAACTCTCCAGCTCCAATCTGCAGAAAAGACACAGCTGAAAGCATGAAGCAGAGTGGAGGGGCAGTAACTTAAGTCTCCAGGGAGATCTGAGATACACCTACCCCTACTGAAGCTTAGAAAGCGCCCCACACCCGGAGAACAGATGGCAGAAATGTCTTCAGATTCTCAGAGGTTACTCCCACTGCATTCCTGGATACAGTTTCAAATAAGCCCCCTGCTGACATCAGTAAAGAATCATACCATTGAGATAAGTAAACTGAAAAGAAAACAAATCAATACTTCAAAGCAGTTCTACTAGGTAAGGAGACCACAACTGGAACAAGCCTGCAAGCCACACACAGAACAATGGGAAGACAGAGAAACATAAGTCATATGCTTCAACAAGACAAATCCTCAGAAAAAGTCCCAGATGAAATGAAAAGAATCAAATTACTGAATGCAGAGTATAAAATAATGATTGTTAGGATGCTTATGGATCTCAAGGCCACAATGGATAGACTTAATGAACACCTCGGTAAAGAAATTGTAAGCATCAAAAGGAACATGGAAATCATAGAAGAACCAGACAGAAATGACAAACACAATATCAGAAATGAAGACTACACTAGAAGGAATTAAAAGCAAGCTGAATGAAGCAGGGGATCGAATCAGCGACTTAGAGGACAAGATAAGCAAAAGCATTGAAGCAGAACAGCAAAAAGAAAAAGAGGATCAAAAAGTCTGAGGAAACTCTAAGAGAGCTCTGACAACGTGAAAAGAAACAATATCCGCATAATAGGGTTTTCTGAAGGAGAAAAGAAAGAATAAGAAGTAGTGAACCTGTTTGAAGAAATATAGCCGAAAATTTCCCTAAATTGATGCAGGAAAGTCACACAGGTTCAAGAAGCAGAGAGAACCCCATTAAAAAAGAACCCATAGAGACCCACATTAAGACATATCATAATCAAAATACCAAAGCTAAGAGATAAAGAAAGAATACTAAAAGCTGTAAGAGAAAAACAGCCAATCACCTACAAAGGAACCCCCATAAGGATGATATCTGACTTCAACAGAAACACAGAAGGGAAAGGCAAGAAATATTCAAAGTAATGCAGAACAAGAACCTACAACCAAGACTTCTGTATCCAGCAAGACTATTGTTTAAAATTGAAGGAGAAATAAAACGCTCCCCGGACAAAGAAAACAAAACAAAAAAAACCCTCAAGGAATTCATCACAACCAAACCAAAGCTGCAAGAAATGTTAAGGGGCCTGCTGTAGACAGAACAAAGTGGGGGGGAAAAATCTAGTAAAAGAAGAATGTAGATTTAAAGAAAAAAATGGCAATAAACAACTACATATCAATAATATCCTTAAATGTAAATGGAGTAAATGATCCAATCACAAGACATAGGGTAGCTGAATGGATAAGAAAACAGGACCCGTACATATGCTGTCTACAAGAAACCCATCTCAAAACAAAAGATACACATAGACTGAATGTAAAAGGATGGAAAAAAAATATTTCATGAAAATGAAAAAATTGCTGGGGTAGCAATACTTATATCTGACAAAATAGACTTTAAAACAAAGGGATAAAGAAGATCACTACATAATGATAAAGGGAGCAACCCAACAGGAAGATATAACCATTATAAATATATATGCACATAATATAGGAGCATCTAAATATATAAAGCAGACTTTGATGGACATAAAGGGCGAGATCAACAGCAATACTATAATAGTGGGGGATTTCAATACCCCACTAAGATAACTGGATAGATCCACAAGAAAGAAAATTAACAAAGAAACAGCAGAATTAAGGGACACACTAGATCAACTGGATTTAATAGATACCTTCAGAACTTTTGTTTCAAGAAAATCCTTTTTTTTTCTAGAATGCATCTTCTCATGATCCTTTTAGGAGGAAAGATAATAGTAATAAAGACTATAACAAAATAAATATTAGTTATTATGTACCAGGCACTGTGAATCACTTTATATACATGAACTCATTTAGTCTTTACGACACTAACAACACTAAGAGGTAGGAGCTATTATCCCAGTGTTGTAGAGAGGGAGACTGAGATTCATAACTTTACCAAGGTTGTACAGTAGGTCACAGAGCTCTTACTTGAACTCATTCTTGTCAACCAGACTCCAAAATTTGGGTTCTTAACAACCAACTCAAACTATCTTTGAGGATGTGGGCTGCTTCTCCCTCCATGCAGGAAATAGGACTTGGTGCTGGGTAATGTCGTCTGGGTGAACTAGCCCACTTCATCTCGGTCTTCTCTGCCTCAGGGAAGCTTGTAGGTTGTGCCGTCATCCACGTCAATGGAGACAGCCCAGAGGAAGTGGTTCGTGCCACACGACTGGCTTTTGAATACCAGCGCCAATTCCGGAAGGATGTGATTGTTGATTTGTTATGCTACAGGCAGTGGGGCCACAATGAGCTGGATGAGCCCTTCTTCACCAACCCAGTCATGTATAAAATCATCAGGTACAATTATGTATCTTCATGTAATATGCCCTCTTCCCCATAGTGCTCACATTATGATTTTTATTAGACACTCAGTTAGAATGACCAACTTTCCTGATTTATCTGGGACATGAAACTTTCAGTGCTAAAACCGGGACGGTCCTGGGCAGACTGGGATGGTCACCCTATGGATGTCAGGAAGTCTCCACATATTCTTCAAACTCTAAATATTTCCTCAATGAGTAGGCAAAGGAAGCAATTTAACAACCTCACTTAGCAGGTGAGAAGACAGATTAGGTAGGAGGACTTAGGCATAGCCTTGCCTGAAGTTACTTAGTATGGCATTGATGGGCTCAGAAACAGAACCTCCATGATCCACTTTGGCAAACCGTAAATGGGAACCTACTCTTGCCTTGGCAAGAGGTTATATGATGGATTTTAATGTCCAAAACTGCACTGTCCAATACAGAAGCCACTTACGTGGCTACTGAACGCTTGAAATGTGGTGAGTCCTGATGGAGATGTGCTGTGAGTGTAATCTCCACACCAGACTTCTAAGACTTAATATGAAAAAAGATGTTAACTCTCTCAATAATTTTATATTGATTAGATATTAAGTGACAATATTTTGGATATATTGATTTAAATAAATGTGATTACAATTAATTTCACCTGTTTCTTTTCACCTTTTCTAATGTGACCACTAGGAAATTTTAAATTCCACATTGGCTTGCATTATATTTCTGTTGGATAGTGCTGAGTTGGAGGGTTAATGTGACAGAGAGAAATGTCACTTCAAAATTTCCTTTTTTAGGTACTAGAACGTAAAAGATCCCTCTTCTCTACTTTATTTCCTCATAGACATAAATTCAAGCAGAGGAATATATTTAGTGACATTTTATGAGCTTTTCTGGTCATAGGTAGCAATCGCTCTTGGAAGAACAATTCTGCGTTCTCTATTTAGCTCTGAGCTTAGCTCCTGAATTACTTGATGTGCCCCAGAGCCCTTTTTAAAATAATCTATTCTACCTACCTCACTTTGGCCCCAAATAAATATGATAATATATCTGAACAGACCTTATAGTTTAAAGTGTTGTGCAAATATAGAGTGGCATTGTTATTAGTGTTGTTATAAAAACCAGGCGCTGAATAGGTACAGAATTCTTAAAGACACTTGAAATAGATGTTGGCAATTTTGGGTTTAATACTTTTTAAAACAAAGGGTAGCTAATGGGTTGATTATATAGGTCAGTCCTATAAATAACTGAGTTTACTGACTCATAGAAAAACTACTAATTATTTCTTCCTGAATGTAGACAAAAGTTCATAAAGATAAGTTTGCTTTCTCTTGCTTGCCTAGATGAAGTTGTTGCCACTGCCTCTTTGAGAAAAATAATTTATTGGAGTGAAAGCAAATGACATAAAGTGGACCATTTAAAATTCAGTAGCATTTAATATATTCACAATGTCATACAATCACCCACTCTTTCTAGTTTCAAAGCATATCCTATATGCCTGTTTACAGTGATGACACTCCATAATACCTTTGACAATGACTATATCTGTCTCTCTTTGATTTTTACAAATCAGATTGATTTCCCCCCTTTTTCTTGGACAGAGCCAGAAAGAGCATTCCAGACACATATGCAGAACACCTGATTGCCAATGGACTCATGACCCAGGAGGAAGTGTCAGAAATCAAAGCCTCCTATTATGCAAAATTAAATGAGCATTTAACTAAAGTGGCCGACTATAGCCCCCCTGCCACTCACTTGCAGGCCCACTGGCAGGGTCTGGCTCAGCCAGAAGCTCGCATTACCACTTGGGACACAGGTGTGCCCCTAGACCTCCTGAGGTTTATTGGTGGCAAGTCTGTGCAGGTGCCTGAGGAACTCCAGATGCACAGTCACCTTCTGAAGATGCATGTTCAGGTGGGGAGCCCTGAAATCTCTGGTTATAGTTTGTTTTTTGAGACAGCAAAGGAGTTGATGTTGGTCTGGTCATTTGGTTGGCTAATTCATTTTAAAATTATTTATTGTTCTATATTGTTTTATTCTATTCTAAGAACCAATCTTACTGGTGTTTTGGTGCTGAGAGTCAATTAACTCAGATTTTGTCAGCTTCTGTTCTTCCCATCATACATTCATCCATGTTTAATACATTAAATGTACATGTACAACTTGCACATTATTAAAAATACAGCAATACTGGAATGCTTGTATGGATTTTTCTGACCAGAAAAGTTTTATTCTTTTGGATAGCTTAAATAAAATAAATAAAAATCAACACATCCCTTGAGACAACTATTCAGACCCTTAATCATGTTGAAGTTTTACATATTGTCTCATGTTAAATATAAATGTAACACACTGTCCTGTTTTGCATGCAACTCAGGAATTTTCTGGAAAGCAGGACTTCCAGTGCTGAAAACAGGAGAAAAAGGAGTTAAAGGCTTCCATCTTTCTTAAGCTTGGATAAAGAAACTGCCCTTTGCATTATTTTTGAAAAACTAACTTTATTTTGGGGCTTTAATTATAGGTATAGAGACTATTAAAACAAACTATGTACTCATCATCCAGGTGAATAATATTATAAATACAGTTCCCATGAACCCCAATCTCTTATTCATCCACATGGTTAACAACTAATCTCAGCACCTATTTCACCTGTTTTAAAATGTCATATGACTGCTATCAGACTTTCATGTATTCTTCAGCACTTTGTTTTAACATTATGTTTTTGATACTTCCCATTATTGCATTACATCTTTTGAGCTCTTGTGATAAAGGATATGGATTCTTAAGATTCTTTTTTCCTCCCCTTCAATTTTACAGTCTAGACTGGAGAAGGTGTTGGATGGAACCAAGTTAGACTGGGCTACAGCAGAAGCTCTTGCCCTGGGCTCATTACTTGCTCAAGGTAAGAAGTTTCTGTTTAGCTGAACAACTGGTAAGGGATGCTTTAATATGATGTTTGTTACACGTGATCTCTGCAGATTTTTAAGGGACAACTATTCCCTATTGTTTTCATTCACTAGAGAGATTCTAAAATATGTTAGCTTTTCTTACTTGGCAATATTATTTAATCTTAGTATGTATCATGTTGACAACCTTCATCAGGGAATAAAGTAATTATACCTGAAAAAAAGGAGGGCCTGACCTCTGGTGGCACAGTGGATAAAGCATCGACCTGGAACACTGAGGTCGCTGGTTTGAAACCCTGAACTTGCCTGATCAAAGGACATGTAGGAGTTGATGCTCCTCTCCTCTTCTCCTTCTCTCTCTCATCTCTAAAATGAATAAATAAAATCATTTTTAAAATCCCAAAACAGCAATAGCAAAAGAAAAAATGCCTTTATCATATATACTAAAAAATGGGGGGGGGGGGGAAGGGGCTCAGGGTTGGGTATATTAGAAAGATATTTTCCTTTAAAAATTGTAGGGCAAATTATGACTCTTCATTCTTATACAATCTCACCTTGACTATATACTTTCGAATATAAGACTGGGATATTTTAATAAGAATAACCTATTATGCTAAGGAAAACTCTGAGGATGAGCTGTTGTATAAGAATTTAGGGTCACCATGTCTTATTATTACTAAGTTATTTATAGGAATCTGGATTTTTTTCCCCTCTTGCTTGCTTAAGGTTTTAATGTCCGTCTGAGTGGCCAAGATGTTGGCCGTGGAACGTTTAGTCAAAGGCATGCAATGGTTGTTTGTCAGAAGACTGATGACACCTACATCCCTCTGAACCATATGGACCCTAATCAAAAGGGGTTTCTAGAGGTAGGATGTTTCTTTATTCATTGTGTAATCCAGATGCTGATGATTATAGTTACAGGATTCTTAAAGCAGCTTGAGCTTTAATGCTTTTTGAAGTAAAGGGATGTTAAGTAAATAGATGAGATAGGTCTATAAATTTGGAATGGAAGTAGTATACTAGCAACTTTACTTGGGCTACTTATCTATTAATCATATCAATGTCAAATGGATGTTCATTTTGTCAATCAAAATTGACATTGTAGAATATATATTGCTGGATTTGTTAAAGTAAAACAAAGATGTGAATAATTAGCCAACATTTCTTTCCTATTTGAAAAATAAAAAGAGCCATTTCATCAAGTTACCTTATTCCCTAAGGCTTAATGGATAAATCTTTTACCATATATTTCCATGTGTCAGTCACTGTACTCATTAAGAGTCAAGGGTAGGCCTGACCTGTGGTGGCGCAGTGGATAAAGCATTGACCAGGAACACTGAGGTTGACGGTTCAAAACCCTGGGCTTGCCTGGTCAAGGCACATATGGGGGTTGATGCTTCCTGCTCCTCCCTCCTTCTCTCTCTCTCTTTCTCTCTCTCTTCTCTAAAATGAATAAAGTCTTTAAAAAAAAATTTTAAAAAAAGAGTCAAGGGTAGGCAGGCGCTGGGTTTTCTCATTGTTATCTCTCTAACAACTAGCATATGCCTGGCATGTGATGTTTACTAAAATAAATTATCATTGCCTGACCAGGAGGTGGTGCAGTGGATAGAGCATCAGACTGGGACACAAAGGACCCAAGTTCAAAACCCTGAGGCCGCTGGCTTGATTGTGGTTCATCTGGCTTTAGCACAGGCTCACTGGCTTGAGTGCGGGGTCACTGGCTTGAGCGTGGGATCATAGACATGACCCCATGGTCGCTGGTTTGAGCCCAAAAGTCACTGACTTGAAGCCCAAGGTCACTAGCTTGGGCACAAGTCACTGGCTTGAGCAAGGGGTCACTCTGCTCTGTTGTAGTCCCTGGTTAAGGCACATATGAGAAAGTAAACAATAAACGAAGGAGCTCCAACGAAGAATTGATGCTTCTCATCTCCCTTCCTGTCTGTCTGTCCCTATCTGTCCCTGTTTCTCTCTCTGTCTCTGTCAGAAAATAAAAATAAAAATAAATAAATAAATAAATTATCCTTTAGGGCGCCATTAGTGGCCTGTTCTCTTTCTTTCTACTCCAGCCATTTGTTTGAGAGTATATCTTGAGTTCACTGATAAAAATATTTATAAAAATGTTTACTTGTCAAAAGGAAAATTCCAGGAAGATTGCGTAAAGGCCATACTTCTCAGCCTTTCTTTAAGTTAGTCTAAAGTCCACCCCTGTGTCAAATAAGATTGGTGATCTAGATAGACAGAGAAATATTTAACCCCCTCACCCACCCACCAATGTGATTTGATATATAGTTTTGATTAGCTTTATTTTAAAATATTTTTATTAAATTTACTGAGGTGACATTGGTTAATAAAATTACACAAGACTCAGGTACACAGTTCTGTAGTACATCTTCCTTATATTACATTGTGTGTTCACCACCCCAAGTCAAGTCTCCCTCCATCACCATCTATCTCCGCTCTCCCTTCCACTACTTCTTCCCTTGCTTAGCATTAAATACTGGTATTTGAAAAGCCCTAATTTAAAGCCTTGCCTCTTTTATGAGGAAGATGTCAAAGATTTCATTTATTATCTAATAGCATGTACTTTGTATGAAGACCCTGGGAGAAACACCTGCTTGATCTTGATTTGTCTTTATTGTATACACCATGAATTCTGTATACCACGAATTCTGAAACTAACGTATTCTCTTACCAATAATGGTTCCTATAAAATCAAGAAACAAAAAAATGAATACATGCACTTTTCAAAAAAATATATATAATGGCTTCTCTGAAGAGGTAGAGGCCACAATGACTTTGGTAAAATGAGTAGGTTACCAGGTTATATCTTTTCCTCAATTCTATTCTGTTTCTCAATCTTAATTTCTCTTCTTTCCCTGTACTTACTTTGCACTGTCGTGTTATCTACTATGTATACTTAAAAGCCATCTTAAATACTTTTAGGAATAAATAAAAGCATTAATAGATTCAAGAGAATAAGGTATGCCAGTGTTCAAAGAACAGTGGATGCATAAGAAAAGGAGCAGTTTATTTTACTTGGGTAAATCAAGGAAAGTTTGGTGGGGTAGCCAGATTTCAGCTGGAACTTTAAGGACATTAAGAGTTGACTGTTCAACATGTGTAGGGAAAACATTCAAAGTGGATACAGTAGCACATCAAAAATCTGAGAAGTAAGAGGACCTAGCATACCCAGAAACTACAAGTAGCTTCATATGACTGAAGGTTAAACTGCAAAGTAGATACAGGAGTAAAAAAAAGGAGACAAGCCAGATAGGACTACCCACATGTGGAAGACTTTGAGTATTATGCAAAAGAGAAACAATGGCAGAATTCTAAACATGTTACATGATTTTTATATTAGAAACATCACTCCTGATAACACTTTGGAAGCCTAGGTTGAAAAAGATTGAGAACTTACAATGATTTCTAAGAAGGCTTCTCAGTCAACCAGGCAGGAAATCATGGGGTCCTGAATTAGGGTAGTAACAATGCAGATGGAAGATGGAACCAGATTTGAGAACTATATCACTAACAGACTTAGTGGTAGGTATGAGGAATGAAGAAGAAAGCATCAGTTATCGTCTAGCTCTGTGACTTGAACAACTGGTATCTGATGATGGCATTCACCCAAACAGAGTAAAGAAGAGGGAACAGGTTTGGTAAGGAAAGATAATGGGCCCGACCAAGTGGTGGCGCAGTGGATAGAGTATTGGACTAGGACGCAGAGGACTCAGGTTTGAAACCCCAATGATGAGTGCAGGCTCATCCGGCTTGAGTAGGGGCTCACCAGCTTGCGTGCAGGTCGCTGGCTTGAACGTGGGACCATAGACATGACCCCATGGTCGCTGGCTTGAGCCCAAGGTTACTGGCTTAAGCAAGGGGTCACTTGCTCTGCTGTAGCCCCCCGGTCAAGGCACATATGAAAAAGCAATCAATGAACAACTAAGGAGACAAAGGAGCTGCAAGAAAGAATTGATGCTTCTCATCTCTCTTCCTTTCTGCCTATCTGTCACCATCTGTCTCTCTCTCTCTCTCTGTATCTGTCACAAAAAAGAAAGAAAGAAAGAAAGAAAAAGAATGGATTCAGTTTTTGACATTTGACTTAGAGGGAGCTGAATTACATAGAGGTTTCTATCAGGCAATTAGATAATTATTTCTGAGGCTGAGGAAGGAATCTGGTTTTGAGATCTGGATGGAGGAATCCGATGAGAAGAATAACATGGACACTGGATTTGGCAACTAGAGCTCAGGGTTGACCTCATGTGGAGGGGTGTGTGTGTGTGTGTGTGTGTGTGTGTGTGTGTGTGTGTGAATTTTCATGTAGAGCTATTTTAGTGGAATGGTGGAAACAGAAGCTAGAGTACACTAGTTGAAGGGTAAACAGTTAAGGAGGTGGAGACAAGTGGGTTAGATAATTTTTTCTAGCAGCTTGACTGTGAAAGGAAACAATAGCTGGAGAGCACTGATCAAGAATATTTCTTTTGGTTTTAAGCTTTTGACTGTCTATCTGCTGAGAGGAGAAAGCCAGTGAGGAGAGGTTCAGAAAAGAGGAGTTAGGTGATGAAGCTGGGAGAAGCCAAAGACTGATGGATTTGTAATATGAGTGGACATTTCAGCCTTGGGGAAGAAAAGAATGAGGAAGGATATGAGGACAGGCAAAGGTACAAGGAAAGTCACCACTCCAAAGCCCATTTACAACATACTCATGAATCTGAGAAATACAACAGTCTTTTAAAAAAATTAATGTAGTGTATAGGTTATAGCTGAAATCAAAATGGAAATGAGAAAAGATAAATTACACACAATCCCACCATGCTAACAAATCATCTATTTACATTTTTCTGTTATTGAGTGCTTATACATATAAATCCAAATTTTTACAGTCGAAATCATTGTAGAGGTGCAATTTATTTTAAATAAAATCTTTTTGATATATAATTACAGAATTCAGCCTTTCAATGCGTACAATTTGGCTTTTAGTATATTCACAAAATTGTGTAATCATCACTACTTTTTAATTTCAGAACATTTTATTACCGCCAATAGAAACCCCATACCCATTAGCAGCCAGTCCCCATTCCTTCCTTTCTCCCCAGCCCTACAACCACTAATCTATCTTCTGTTTCTATTGATTTGCCTATCCTGGAAGTTTTATAGGAGTATGCTCATACAGCATGTGGCCTTTCATGACTGGCTTCTTACACTTAGCATTATGTCTTCAAGGTCCATCCATGCTGTAGCATTTGTCAGCATTTCCTTTCTTTTTATTATCAAATAATATTTTACCCACATGTAGCTTATTAAAAATGCTTCTTAGAAAAATTTGAAAGCAACACAAAACTATTTTTAAAAGTTGGATGTATAGGCCTGACCTGTGGTGGCGCAGTGGATAAAGCGTCGACCTGGAACGCTGAGGTCGCCAGCTCAAAACCCTGGGCTTGCCTGGTCAAGGCACATATGGGAGTTGATGCTCCCTGCACCTCCCCCTTCTCTCTCTCTCTCTCTCTCTCTCTCTCTCTCTCTCTCTCTCTCTCCTCTCTAAAATGAATAAATAAATAATACAAAAAAAAGTAGAAAGCAGCAGGCCCAATTAATTTGAACTATCTTAGTCAACTCAATATATCCAAATATAGTGCTCAAAAAAAAAAGTTGGATGTATAATAATACCAAAGGAACTTTTTTTCCCTTTGAAACGTTTGAGATGTCCAGTTGGGACCTCAGCAGGCCAACTTGAGGCAGTAGATGTGTATTTCCTGCAAACAAGGTCGTTCTACATTGCCACTATTATCACCATCCCAGTCAGGAAATTAATATTGCAACACTACTGCCAGCTGGTCCCCATTTAGAATCATGTTGCATTTAATTGTCACGTCCCCTTAGTCTCCTCAGAGATGTAATTTTATACACTGCTTTTTTATTTTATCTTGACATATGATGGTTCTATCCATCTATTGTACAGATAGGATATTACAGATTCTAATAAAAGGCAAGCCTTTTCTTGGAAACCTTCCCCCTTTGTTTTATGACATTTTTTTAAAAGCTGATATTACATAGTTTTACTCTCAGCTCCAAGAGGTGGATCATCTGAAAAGTTAATTTTGCTTATCCTTGAAGAAAATCTTCAGTGCTCGTTGTATTCCAGCCTCTGTCATCTCTTCCTCTTTTGTCCCAACTTTCCCGTACGCATCACTCACAGAGGGCTTTTCCCCAAAGGTACGTGGAAACAACCGAAAACAAAGCTGCTGTCTCTGCTCCTCCTCCCTCTTGAGAGGTTTGTATAAGTGTGAAGCTTTTGCTTTTACTTACTCACATCGCCATTTCCCTGGCATGACTGTCTCTGTTCTATTCTTTTGCATCAGATCAGCAACAGCCCACTGTCAGAAGAGGCTGTGTTGGGATTTGAGTATGGGATGAGCATTGAGAGCCCTAAGTTACTACCCCTCTGGGAGGCCCAGTTTGGCGATTTCTTCAATGGCGCCCAGATTATCTTTGACACGTTCATCTCTGGAGGTTGGTTTTGGCATATGGCTGTGTAGTGGACACATGGCACCAGTCTTAGGGAAACAAATGAATAAAAGGGGGCCGTAGCTTCTTATGAGAATACTTGTATCACAGACTCTGGGGAGAGTTGGGCTTGCCCTGTTATCTACTGGGGTATGGCAGCCGTCAGAGTTCAATAAGCTGCTGGAGGGCTGGGTACCACTCAGTGGCTGTGCAGGGAGAACCTTCCCATCTACGGAGGAATGTGTTTAGCTGTAGGAAGCAGGATATGTACCTACTGGGTTCTAAGTAGTTTGACTTTTGGCTACACTCTTGGGGTTTATGGAGGAGCTATGACATGAATCACAGCAGGCAGTGGTGACATAGTGAGGATTTGTGATCACAGTGAATGACAGCCTTCACAATCCGCCTTCCTCAATCTGGGGACACTCAAGTATCTGAACATTAGGAGTTATGCATCTTTATTATTTTTAATAATTATTTATAAAAGCAATAGGTGCTTACTGTAAAAATTCAAAGTATAGGAAGTACCAGTGTGAGTCTCCCCCCAGACTCTCACCCCAGTTTAGGGGGAGCCTCTTGGATTTTGACTGTGCACTGCAGATCCTTCCCTTGATTGTTTTTCTTTGTAACTGTGTAGTTGTAAGAAACATGTCAACCAGTATCACCTCAGTAAATGTAATTTAAAGTAAAAAACAGTTAAGAAAAACAAACATGCCTTGAGGAGACTGGACTTTGACATGTCCGGAGACTGTTTCAAAGTGCCATGTCCTTACCTTGAGGACAGTCACCTGTGTTGTCGGTGTGCTACAAGGAAAGTAGGAACTGTCCAGTCTTGATAAGAGTTGTGCCTGAAGTGGAGTCAGCATGGCCCTGCTGTCCAGGGAGCCGGACGCTCACCATTGAGTTTGTCTTCCACTTGCTAAAGCCCAGGACATGTATCAGTCTAGGGTTTCAGCTGGTGAAATGGATACTTTTCCTCCCAAGTATGGTGTAACAATGCTGGACAGTACATGTAATGAAAATAGTTTTGGGGAGTCAAGCAGCGAACTAACACTTGTTCTGCTCTCCAAATCAGATCAGACCTCTCATTTCTGCTTCCTCTCCCACTGCTTTTCCAGGGGAGGCCAAGTGGCTCCTCCAGAGTGGCATTGTGATTCTCCTGCCCCACGGGTATGACGGGGCTGGACCTGACCACTCCTCTTGTCGCATAGAGCGTTTCTTGCAGGTATGTCCAGTGCCTTTTGGAGTTGTAGGAATGTTTCTTCTGCTTTTAAGGTGCTTTGAACTAGAGCTACCTCCTCCAGATCCCTAATGTGCACCATAAACTGTCAGACATTGTAGTATTTGAATGAAACATATTTAAGGTCCTGGAAGTGGCAAGCCTGGCAGCCCCATTGCCGCCACTGAGCTCTGTTGGGGCTTCTGTTCTAGATTTTGCCTTTATTCCCCCCCCCCCCGGGGCTGCCCTGGCACACACTCTCCAAATTGGAGGGGACTAGTCAGAGTTGTCAGTGTTTTGTCAGCTCGCTTCCTCTCCTCTCCTTGGCTTCTGGGGTGGGTTAGGAGCCATGTCTTAGCTTTCTGTCCCACCAGGGTCGCCTGAGATGTAATTCCTTGCCCCGACTTTTCAACCTTGTTAGCTGCTTTCAATTTTGTTTTGTCTTTAAAACAAACAGACAAACCAAGCTATTACTGTGTTTATTTCATTAGGAGAGTGAGATTCTAACAGTGCTTCCTTCTACTATCTTAATCCTACAGTAGTCAGAATCTGTATTTTTTTAAAGGTCCCTTCCAGATACTTCTTGCAATCAGCTGTGTTTGGGAACAGCCATGTAAAAATACACAGACTCAGGCAGATGGGAGCCATCAGGTCTTTCCTCTGGTTAATTCTTCATAGGCTGTGAATTCACCTTCTGGTATTTTCTATAATGGAGGGAAATACCTTTTCTCTTCATCAAGAGCCCTATGCTTCCTTTGGATAGAAGATGTCATTATGATTAAATGAGATGATCTGACTGTTACCCTTTCGTTTCTCTCCCAGATGTGTGACAGCACAGAGGAGGGAGTGGATGGGGACACTGTGAATATGTTTGTGGCACATCCCACGACGCCTGCTCAGTATTTCCACTTGCTTAGGAGACAGATGGTCCGGAACTTCAGGAAACCTCTCATTGTTGCTTCTCCAAAGATGTTACTCAGGTTCCCTGTGAGTAGAAAAAGCTGGTTGGGAGCCTTTCTCCTCTTGTTGTTATTATTATTATTATTTAACTGCATTTTTAAATTTTTCTGTATCTAATTATAGTTCTAAATTGCAGAAACACCTTTTTAGTTTTAATTGGCATTGCTGCTTGCTCTCTCTCACACACACACACACTCTCTCTCTCTCACCTTTCAAGAATAACTGGAAATATAGGTAGCTCTCTGTTTCACTTTAATGAAGGAAAGGATAGCAGATACTATCACACTCCCATTCTGGTCCCAGAGGAAACAGTTTCATAGAAAAAGTTTAAAAGTCCAAATGTACTACTGTGTTGATAATTACAAGTTGGGAATTTAGAGCATTTTGATCAAAACGAGTGGTGTTATTGCTTAACCTTTGTTTAGATTTTTTTCTGTTAAATGATTTATCATAGTTTCCTGTTTCAGGAAGCACAACATCATAACAATATAGCTTACTGTACACTGCTTTAAACATTTACATTTTTTGAAAGTGTACGTTTTCCCTGAACGAAGTGTTCAGTACACAATATATTTTTAATCACAAATATGCTAGTTTTCAAATGGCAGAGTTCAGGGAATAAATACTAGTAAGCATATATTTATCCCATCTGCTATGCTTTTTTTCAGTTTTATATGAGAATCTTAATTAGGATGTATATTCAAGAAAGTTACATTTATTTGTGTGCTACTGCTGAGATGAAATGTCAGTTACATTTTGGTTGTTTAGGACTAGCTTGTGCTTTATAGAAAGGTTTGAGAGTATAGATTTGGAATTAACTGAAGGGTGTTGAGGAAAATTGCAAGTGATGTGCTTTTCACTTAAGCAGTGCCTAGCATTTGAAGGGCAGTAAGGAAATACTCTTATGATCGGCACATGTGTGATCCTAGAGTGAATGCCTCCTTAAATTTTGTACTCCAGGCACCTCAACAGTCTTACCCTCGTTCTTACTCTGGGAGTCAATATCAAATGTAATGATATTAAATGTAATGCATGTATATTACCAAATGTTAAGTGAACTATTAGAAATTTTATTGAGACTCTCCTTTGTTGTTTGAAACTGAGACTAAAAGTTCATATTCTGCGGAGAGTGATTTGACTTTGGTGACAGGTACACAACACAATCAACAGTGTAAATGTTATGAAGATGTTTACCTGAAACCTATGTACTCTTATTTATTTATTTTTGTATTTTTCTGAAGTGAGAAGCAGGGAGGCAGAGAGACAGACTCCCACAAGCACCTGACCAGGATCCACCTGGCATGCCCACTAGGGGGCGATGCGCTGCCCATCTGGGATGTTGCTCCGTTTCAACCGGAGCCATTCTAGGACCTTAGGCAGAGGCCATGGAGCCATCCTCAGAGTCCAGGCCACCTTTGCTCCAGTGGAGCCTTGGCTGCGGGAGGGGAAGAGAGAGATAGAAAGAAAGGAGAGAGGGGAGGTGGAGAAGCATATGGGTGCTTCTCCTGTGTGCTCTGGCCTGGAATTGAACTCGGGATTTCCACATGCTGAGCTGATGCTCTACCACTGAGCCAACCAGCCAGGGCCCTATGTACTCTTATTTATTTATTTTTTAAATTTAGTGGGAGGAAGGAAGGCAGAAACTTCCTTGTGACTGGAGCCACTTTTTTTAGTACCTGAGTCAGAGGCCATGGAGCCATCCTCAGCAGCCAGGGCCAACTTGCTTTAATCAAGCTATGGCTGCAGGAGGGGAGAAGAAAAGAGAGAGAGAGAGAGAGAGAGAAGCAAGAGGGATAGGAGTGGAAAAGTAGATAGGCACTTCTCTTTTGTGCCCTGACTAGGAATTGAACCCAGGACATCCACATGCCAGGCAGACGTTCTACCACTGAGCCAACTGGCCGGGGCCTATGTACTCTTACTGATCAATGTCACGCTGTTAAATTTAATTTTCTAAACTAATTAATTAATTTTTTTTTTTAAGTATTCAGCCTGACCTGTGGTGGCACAGTGAATAAAGCATCCACCTGAAATGCTGAGGTTGCTGGTTTGAAACCCTGGCTTGCCTGGTCAAGGCACATATGGGAGTTGATGGTTTCTGCTTCTCCCCTCCTCTCTCTCTCTCTCTTTTCTCTCTGAAATGAATAAATAAAATCTTAAAAAAAATTTTTTTTTAAAGGGTTCCTATTCTGGCCCTAATATTTCATCCCTAGCCCAAGTCTAATATATAACTTATCAAATAAAAGAAGCCTTACTTGGGAGCCTTAAAAAATATCAACAGCTATCCCACAGATTTTCAAATGAAAAACTACTCTTATTAAGTAGTCAGTTATCTTCATTAAACATATAAATTCTTTTATTAATTAAAAATTAGTATGGCCATTATTAAATTCTGATTTCCTCCTGAAAGTTTGATTATTGGTGCAAATGACTTATCAGAATGTAGGTCAACCTTTTCTTTTGATGGCCAGATTGGATATGACTTGCCACATGACAAACATGACTCAGGGATACAGGAAGTTTGTGTGTCACATTGTACTTAAATCCCACTCTAATTTCCCACCTGGCTCGAACTGCAGCTCCTTTTATTTCCTGCCCTAGGAAGTGAGGATGGAAAGATCACATGATTAGTAATAAGAGTAGCTGAATAGTTAATATGAATTTTTTTAGTTATATCACAGTGTCCCAGCATCATTGTGGCTGCCCAAAATGGCCTAGCCAAAATGCCATATACCCATTTGGGACTAGATTGTAGAGAAACTCACCAAATAATAGCAAAAGGGATCAAATTCCTAACCTCAACTTCATCCATTTTGTACTCTTTAAGTTTTTTGCAACAAGCATTTACTTAAACTGAGCTCATTAATAACTTTTTTTTTCATCACTGAAATATTTACTTAATTGTTTCTACTTGTTGGGACTAATATGTTTCACTTATTAATCAAAAACTTAAAGAGCCTGACCAGGCGGTGGCACAGTGAATAGAGTGTCGGACTGGGATGCAGAAGGACCCAGGTTCAAGACCCCGAGGTCACCAGCTTGAGCGCAGGCTCATCTGGTTTGAGCAAGGCTCACCAGCTTTGACCCAAGGTTCTGGCTTGAGCAAGGGGTTACTCCGTCTGCTGAAGGCCCGCGGTCAAGGCACATATGAGAAAGCAATCAATGAACAACTAAGGTGTTGCAATGAAAAACTGATGATTGATGCTTCTCATCGCTCTTTGTTCCTGTCTGTCTGTCTCTATCTATCCCTCTCTCTGACTCTCTTTCTCTGTCTCTGTTAAAAAAAATACACTTAAAGAGATCCCTAGCCAATAAGCTCAGTTGGTTAAAGCATCATCCAGATACACAAAGGTTGCCAGTTCAATCCCTGGTCAGGGCACATGCAGGAGCAGTTCAATGTTTCTGTCTCTCTCTCCCTAGCTCTTTCTCTCTAAAATCAATAAATAAACAATTTTAAAAACTGAAAAAGAGAAATAGTTGCCCTAGCTTAGCTGTTTTGGTTCACAATATAAATTCTATAAAATGTTTCTAATTCCAGAAAATAAGCATACTTTTTATTAATGATAAAGTTTGTATAGCCTGACCTGTGGCGGCGCAGTGGGTAAAGCATCGACCTGGAACGCTGAGGTTGCCAGTTCAAAACCCTGGGCTTGCCCTGTCAAGGCACACATGAGAGCAGATGCTTCCTGCTCCTTCCCCGTCTTCTCTCTCTCTCTCACTCTCACTCTCTGTCCTCTCTAAAATGAATAAATAAAAAAATATATTTTAAAAAAAGTTTGTATGACCAAACTGAAATTTTGATTCTTAAAATTATATTGTGGCACCAGACAAAAGACAATCTTATCTCACCTCAGGAAAATAATTTATTCTGTAGTACTTATAACTGAAATTTTATTTTGGAAAGCTATTGTATTTATTAGTATATATGTTTATTTATATTCCTAGATGAGAATTTAGATCCTGTTTCTTGGTAAATATATCTTATGTAAGTAAAGGCATCGTCAACTCCTGCCCACTGTTTGATAGATTTATGGCTTTTTCCTTCCTTCTTAGGCAGCTGTGTCAACTCTTCAAGAAATGGCACCAGGAACAACATTCAAACCGGTCATTGGTGATTCTTCTGTGGATCCAAAAAAGTAAGTTGATGTGTATTTCTGTGTTCACACCTGGCAGTAGGATTTTAATTAGTGGGTAAAGAAGCTCATGTTAAGGAACCCAAGATAACCCAAATCTCCTCCCTCCGTTAAGTGTGGAGGGAGGAGTTAGAATATACATGGAAGAGTGAACTTTGGGGGCATATGTTGCTAAAGAAGGCTTGCCGGGGCATTGCATATGACTGAAGCCAGCTACAGAGCCCACTGCTTCGTTACTGAAACGCCTAAACCTATGTGGTCTCCCTTTCCTCCTGATACAGTTCTTATTTAAGGTGTTTCTCCCACACCCTACTGTCCCTTTTCTACCCAACAGTGTTAAGAGTCTAGTGTTCTGCAGTGGCAAACACTTCTATGCCCTGCTGAAGCAAAGAGAACTTTTGGAGGCCAAGAAGCACGAGTTTGCCATTATCCGAATAGAGGAACTCTGCCCTTTCCCACTGGACTCATTACAACAGGAGATGAGCAAATACAAACATGTTAAAGGTAATGGGTTCTTGGATTTTCAGATATCTAAAACCCATTGGAATACTCTCAAATGAAAAGAGGTTATGGGGGCAGTGAAAGTTATTAGGAAATTGGATCTTGTGGGATCTGAAGATACAAAAATAATGAGCCAATGTCTTCATGTCTTTTTTGGTGTTTCTTTCGATCTCCTCTTCTCTCATCTAAGACATCTAATTTCTTGATATTTTGGAGGGAATCACTATCATTTATAATAAAACAACTATAATTGTAAAAGATGAGCCTTTCAACATATGGAGCTGGAATAATTAGATGTCTTTATATACCTTATATAGAAATTAAATAAAAATTGATCATAGACCTAAATGTAAAATGTAAAGCTACAGAACTTCTATAAGGAAATCTTTGTGACCTTGGGTTATAGAAAAAGTTCTTGGATATAACACTAAAAGCATGTTCCATAAAAGAAAGATTGGACTTTATCAAAATGAAAAACTTTTGCACTGTGAAGGGCACTGCAAAGAAAATAAAAAGACAAGTCACAAACTGGAAGAAAAATATTTTAAGATAGATATCTACAGGCACTTTACTGTAGAACCAGATGGTAAATAACTATATGAAAAGATGCTCAATATAGTGATAATAAAATGCAAATTAAGCCAAAATGAGATATGGCTACATACCTATTTGAATGGCTAAAATGAAAATGAGTCCTGGCTGGTTAGCTCAGTTGGTTGGAGCAGCATTTCTATTTGGCAGGGTTGCAGGTTTGATTCCTGGTCAGAGCGCATATCAACCAGTAGATACAGGGATATGTGGAGCAATGAATCAATGTATTTATTCTCCTCCCCTCCTCTCCTTCTTCTTCTCTCTCTAAAATCAACAGTAAATAAAAATTTTAAAATAAATAAAATAGCCCCTGGTGGGCGTGCCGGGTGGATCCCGGTCGGGCGCATGCGGGAGTCTGTCTGACTGTCTCTCCGTTTCCAGCTTCAGAAAAATACAAATAAATAAATAAAATAGAAACAGGACAACAAATAGACAATATCAAGTGGTGATGAGGATGCAGAACAGCTGGAACCCTCATTCACTGCTGCTGGGAATGCAAACTGGTACTGCTACTCTGCAACATAGTTTGTCAGTTTCTTTCTTTCTATCTTTCTATCTTTCTTTCTTTCTTTCTTTCATTTTTCTTTGTTTTTTTTATCTCTTTCTTTGTTTCTTTTTTAAGTGAGAGGAGGGGAGACAGACAGACTCCCCCATGCACCCCAACCTGGATCCACCCAGCAACCTGTCTGGGGATGATGCTTAAATCAGCTGAGTTATCCTCAGTGCCTGAGACCAACGCTCTGACCAATCAAGTGCCGGGGCTGAGTTTGTCAGTTTCTTTTACAGCTATACATAGAGGTATCATACCATGAATGGTCCCACTCCTAGGTGTTTACCAAAAAGAATGGAAAGCATGTCCCCAGAAAGATCTGCATGTGAATGTTTATAAAATCTTTATTCATAATTGCTTCAAACTGGAAACAATCAAAATGTTCTTCCACCTGTGAGTGAATAAACAAATCTATGGTATATCGATACTCAAGGTCATACTACTTACTCATCAGTAAAAGAGAGTCAGCTATTGCTATCGGCCAAATCACAAATAGATTTTTCTAATTCAAGGAAGCCAAACCCCAAAAGGCTACATACTGTATGATTCTATTTATCTGACGTTCTGGAAAACACAAAATGTTTTAGCTAGAGAAAAGATCAGTGATTACCAGAGGTCAGGAGGAAGAGGAAGTGTTGAATACAAATGGACAGAATGAGGACATTTTTTGAGTTGATAGAATTGTTCTGTATCATTATTGTGCTGGTGGATATATATATTATTATGCATTTGTCAAAAAAAAGAAAAGAAAAAGAAAGAAGATAAGCAATACTATGTCATATTAGAAAAATTTGTGTGTGTGGATAGATAGATAGATAGATAGATAGATAGATAGATAGATAGATAGATACAGTGTGTATATATTTATGTTATATATGTTTATTTGAGGTACTGAGATGAATTTTCTTTTTATAGATTTTATTTGGAGTCAGGAGGAACCTCAGAACATGGGTCCATGGCGTTTTGTTTCTCCAAGGTTTGAAAAGCAACTGGCCATAAAGGTACTATGTCTGCCTCTCTTGTAGTGTTTTTATATCTTGTTTTTACTTGAGTGCCAACAAATGGTTTTATCCCTTATCAATGCAGTTCATTTAAAGATAAACTAAAATATTAAGTCTAGTTTTATATTTTATGTTTATAGCTATTCATTTTTTAAAAAATTAAATTGAATGGGAAGACATTGATCAATAAAAGTACATATGTTTCAGATAGACATCATGACTGTAGTATAATTTGAAGTCAGGTTATGTGATACCTCTGGCTTCATTTTTTTTTCTCAGGATTGCTTTGGCCATTTGGGGTCTTTTATTATTATAAACAAATAAAGTGATTTTTTATTTTATTTTTTTAAAACATGACATTGGAATTTTAATGAGGATTGCATTAAATTTGCATATTGCTCTGGATAATATAGCTGTTTTAACTATGTTGATTCTTTGGATCTATGAACATGAAGTATTTTTCCATTTGATTGTGTCTTTTTCAATTTCTTTCAATAATGCTTTCTAGTTTTCAATATATAGGTACTTCACATCCTTTGTTAAGTTTATTCCTAAGTATTTTATTTTTTTTGTTGCAATTGTAAAAGAAATTGTTGTTGGTTTTTTTCGTTCATTTTCCGAAGTTTTATCCTTGGCATATAGGAAAGCAATAGACTTTTGTATATTGATTTTGTATTGTGAGACTTTACTGTATTGGTTTGTTTTTTCTAATACACCTCACAAAAATTAGGGATCAGGGAACGTGCAGATACTCTAGTACTTTCAGCCTTCTGTATAGTGCATTTTAACCAATGAAAGAAAAGTTGGTTTTGCATCATCTCATTTGCATAATCAAACAACTTTCTTTGACTTGTCATTTGCTTTTCTGATGTTCTTGTTTAATAAAAAAAATCAAGTGCTTCTTTTTTTTAATTGCTTCATGTTCATTTTGAAATCCCCTAATTTTTGTGAGCAATATAGTTTTTTGGTAGAGTCTTTGGGGTTTTCTGTATACAGGATCATGTCATCTGCATAAAGTGATGCCTTTACTTCTTCTTTCCCAGTATGATGCCTTTTATTTCTTTCCTTTGTTTGATTGCTCTGGCTAATACTTCCAGCACTATGTTGAATGAGAGTGGAGAGAGTGGGACATCCTTGTCTTTTTCCTGATTTTAGAGGAAAAGCTTTCAGTTTTTTACCATTTAGTATGATTTTGGCTGATGGTTTGTCATATATGGCCTTTATTATATTCAGGTACTTTCTCTTTCTATACCCATTTTATTGACTGTTTTAAACATAAATGGTTGTATCTTATCAATAGGATCATATAATTTTTGTCCTTTGTTGTGTTGATGTGGTGTATTAGGTTGATCAATTTGCATATTTTGGCCCTGGCCGGTTGGCTCAGTGGTAGAGCGTCAGCCTGGCCTGCAGAAGTCCCGGGTTCGATTTCCGGCCAGGACACACAGGAGAGGCGCCCATCTGCTTCTCCACCCCTCCCCCTCTCCTTCCTCTCTGTCTCTCTCTTCCCCTCCCGCAGCCGAGGCTCCATTGGAGCAAAGATGGCCTGTGCGCTGGGGATGGCTCCTTGGCCTCTGCCCCAGGCGCTAGAGTGGCTCTGGTCGCGACAGAGCGACGCCCCGGAGGGGCAGAGCATCACCCCCGGTGGGCAGAGCGTCACCCCTGGTGGGCGTGCCAGGTGGATCCTGGTCGGGATCTATCTGACTGTCTCTCCCCATTTCCAGCTTCAGAAAAATACAAAAAAAAAAAAAAAAATTGGCATATTTTGAACCATTCTTGTGCTCCTGGAATGAATTCTAGTTGATTATGATGTATTATTTTTTTAATGTACTGTTGTATTTGATTTGCTAATATTTTGTTTAGGATTTTTGCATCTGTATTCATTAGATATATCGGTCTGTAGTTTTCTTTTTTTATATTGTTTTTGCCAAGTTGTGGTATCAGGGTTATATTGACCTCATAAAATGAGTTAGGAGGTATTGTTTCTTCTACTTTTTGGTATCCAATCTTTGAATGTTTGGTAGAATTCACTAGTGTAGCTGTCTAGTCCTGGACTTTTTATTTTTGAGAAGGTTTGTGATAATTGTTTCTATTTCCTTCCTGCTTATGGGTTTATTTAGGTTTTCCACTTCCTCATGACTCAGTCTAGGAAGATTGTGTAGTTCTAGGAACTTACCATTTGTTCTAGAGTGTTGAATTTGGTGGCATATGATCTTTCATAGTATTCTACTATGATATTTTGTATGTCTGTGATGTCTGTGGTAATTTCTCCTCTTTCATTTTGGATTTTATTTATATGAGTCATTTCTCTTCTTTCTATAGTGAGTCTAGTTAGGGTAGTTAGGGGGTTGTTAATTTTATTGATAGTTTCAAAGAACCAGCTTTTTATGGTATTAATTTTTTCTATAGTTTAGTTTTTTTGTTTTGTTTTCTATTTCATTTAGTTCTGCTCTAAGTTTTATTATTTCCTTTTTTCTGCTGACTTTGGGTTTTCTTTGTTCTTATTTTCCTAGTTCTTTCAGATGTAATATTAGGTTATTTACTTGGGATCTATCTTGTTTCTTGATATAAGTCTGTAATGATATAATCTTTCTTCTTATTACTGCTTTCACTGCTTCCCAGAAGTTTTGATATGTCATTTTGTCATTCTCATTTGTCTGTATATATCTTTTGATCTCTGCTTTTATTTCTTCTTTGACCCAATCATTTTTTAGAAGTATGTTTGTTGTTTAATTTCCACATTTTTGTGGGTTTCTTTGCTTCCTTTTTTTTCAGTTGATTTCTAATTTGAAAGCCTTATGCTTTGGTATAATTTCAATCTTCTTGAATTTGTTGAAGTTAGTTTTGTGAACCAACATATGGTCTATCCTTGAGAATATTCCATACACACTGGAAAAGAATGTATAATCTGATGTTCTGGGATAAAATGTTCTGTAAATGTCTCATGTCCATTTGGTCTAGTGCAATGGTCAGCAAACTCATTAGTCAACAGAGCCAAATATCAACAGTACAACGATTGAAATTTCTTTTGAGAGCCAAATATTTTAAACTTAAACTATATAGGTAGGTACATTCCTTATCAAGGTAGTGCCTGCACATGGTATTTTGTGGAAGAGCCACACTCAAGGGGCCAAAGAGCTGCATGTGGCTCATGAGCCACAGTTTGCCGACCAGGGGTCTAGTGTGTTGTTTAAGGCCAATATTTCTGTATTGATTTTCTATTTGGATTATTTATCTAAAGTTGTCAATGGTATGTTGAGAAATCCAGCTATGATTGGGTTTTTGTCTGTTTCTAGTTTTAGATCTGTTAATAGCTGTCTTATATATTTTGGTGCTCCCTGGTTTGGTGCATATATATTAAGAAGTGTTATGTCTTCTTGATATAATGTCCCCTTTATCATTATGAAATGTCCATCTTTGTTTTATGACCTTTGTTGTCTTGAACTCAGACAGATACCTGCTTTCCTTTGGGTATTATTTGCTTGAAGAATTGTTTCCCAAACTTTTTCTTTGAGTCTGCTTTTGTCCTTGCAGCTTAGATGTGTCTCCTGAAGGCAGCATATAGTTGAGTTTTGCTTTTTTTTTTAGGTGAGAGGAGGGGAAATAGTGAGGCAGACTTCCTCATGTGCCCTGACCAGGATCCACCTGGAAATCCCATCAGTGGCCAGTGCTCTAGTATGAACTATGTTTAGTGCCTGAGACTGATGCACTCCAATGGAGCTATACTCAGTACCTGGGGCCATACTTGAACCAATTGAGTCACTGGCTGTTGGAGGGGGAAAGGAAGAGAAGGGGGAGAAGTAAGGAGAAGAAGCAGATGGTCCCTTCTTCTGTGAGCCCTCACTGGGAATTGAACCTGAGATATCCATACACTGGGCTGACATTCTATCCACTGTTCTACTGGCAGGGCCTGAGTTTTGCTTTTTGATCCAGTCTGTTACTCTGTGCCTTTTTATTGATGAGTTCAGTCCATTTACATTTAAGGTAATTAATGATGCATAAGGATTTCCTCTAGCCATTTTATGATTTGTTTTTGGTAGCTCTGTGTCTCCTTTGTTTCTTTTCCTTTGTGTTTCTGTCAGTTGTTTTTGTTCGGTGGTATTCCATAGTTCTTTTCTCTTGTCTCCTCTTTTTTAAGCTATGTGAATTGGGTTTTTATGGGTGGTTACTGTTAGATTATTAAGAAAAAAATTTTCGGGAGAGACAAGATGGCACTGGAGTAGGCGGACATACCAACATCTACCTCTCAGAACCAAAGTGGATTACAAACTAATTTTAAGAACTATCATCTGGAAAAACCAACTTTGGACTAAACTAAGAGGACTCTTCAACCAAGGAACACTGAAGAAGCCACACCGAGACTGGTAGGAAAAGCAAAAACGTGGAGAGGGCTTCCCAGCTCCCCGGAGCAAACGACAGCTGGGAGAGACTCGCCTGGCAGGAAGTGAGTTTAGCAGAGAGGGGAGGGTCCTGAGCCCCAGGAACAAAGCCCCAGCCTGCAGCCCCAGAGCCCAGAAGAGGCGGAAGGACAGTATTTAGCTGGAAACAAGTCAGGATACTGTTTGTGAGAAAGAGTCTGATTTCTCAGACCCAGGATCCTTCTTAAAGGGGCAGTGCAGAACATCTCTCTCACAACCACTCACCCAAGGCTCCTGGGGACGGGGGGAGAGAGGAAAGGACCAGAGTAACAAGAAGAGAGTGTAATCTAGGAGGCACAGGGAGAAACATTTTGGGAGATAGCCACCCTAACCCCTGGGACGCGTCACTCCCCAAAGCTGAAGTGAATATTTCCTCCGGAAACAGCAATACCAGCAAAGGGAAGCAGGAGAGCGGCCAAACAAGCTCCCCTGTGGCACTCAGAGCAGAGTCGCATAGAAGGAGGGAGCTTTTGGGTCTACAATAGTGAGTCTTAGGGTCCGAGCTGCAACGCCCCCACCCACGCGGCTGAGGGTGCGCTGGAGTGCGGGCGGCAGCAGGAGACAAAAGCACGGTTCTGCTGGCAGGGGCAGAAGCCAGCTGGCTACCACTGGGCTCAGGTGTGAGCTCAATCTTGCCCGGCTGGGGAGAAGGGGGCGTGCAAAAGCGGTCAAGCTCAGCTGCCGGCAGCCTGTAATCCAGCCTGTGGGAGAAGGGCGGGAACCCCGGAAAGGGTGGAGACCAGTCCCTGAGCAAGGGCAGAGGAGCACAGCCTTGCCCCGCCCGTGCAACCCAGGCGTGCGGTCTGACTTGGTAGCCAGCTCCTCCCGCGGGGGTGGAGCCAAAAGCTCAGAAGAGGCGGAGTTCCGCTAATGATCTGAGCTTGGGCACTCAGTCCTGCCCGGCGGTAGAGCCAAGGCTAGCAGCTGTTCCTTGAGTGGGCTCCTCCTGCAAGGGCAGGGCGAAAGCCCGGAAACAGGTGGAGACCCGCAGCTGAGCAAAGGTGCTCGCCAGTGCCCTCAGGACCGAGCATAATGTCACACCCAGGGGTGGGGCAAAGGCCAAGGCCACCAACGCTTCTGCAACCAAGCACATGATCACAGCCACTCCCGAGAAGAGAAAATGCGGAGGCAGAGAAATACAACACAAATAAACCAAGAGAAATTCCTAGAAAAGGACTTAAGTGAACTAGAAGATATAACCAAATTACCAGATGCAGAGTTTAAAATAACGATTGTTAGGATGCTCAAAGATATTAGAACAACCATAGATGGCCATTACGAAAACCTAAATAAAGAGATAACAAATATAAAAAAGGACATTGAAATAATAAAAAAGAATCAGTCAGAAATGACAAATACAATATCTGAAATAAAGAATACAATGGAAGGAATTAAAAGCAGGATGGATGAAGCAGAGAATCGAATCAGCGAGTTAAAGGACACGATAAATAAAGGCACGGAGCAGAGCAGAAAAAAGGAAAGAGACTCAAAAAGTCTGAGAAAACTCTTAAGAGAGCTCTGTGACAACATGAAGAGAAATAACATCCACATCATAGGGGTTCCTGAAGAAGAAGAGAAAGAACAAGGGATAGAGACTTTGTTCAAACATATCATAGCGGAAAACTTCCCCCAATTAAGGCAGGAAAACATTTCACATGTTCAAAAAGCACAGAGAACTCCATTAAGGAGAAACCCAAAGAAACCAACACCAAGACACATCATAATTAAAATACCAAAGCTAAATGATAAAGAGAAAATATTAAAAGCTGCTAGAGAAAAAAAGACTATCACCTACAAAGGAGCCCCCATAAGGATGACTTCTGACTTCTCAACAGAAACACTTGAGGCCAGAAGGGAATGGCAAGAAATATCAAAGTAATGCAGAACAAGAACCTACAACCAAGACTATTTTATCCAGCAAGGCTATCATTTAAAAACAAAGGACAAATAAAAAGCTTTACAGACAAAAAAAAAAAACAAAACTCAAGGAATTTACTGCAACCAAACCAAGGCTGTAAGAAATGCTAAGGGACCTGTTGTAAACAGATCAAAGGAAAAAAAGAATATAGCAAAAGAGGAATACAGTTTTAAAGAAAAAAAATGGCAATAAACAATTACATATCAGTAATAACCTTAAATGTTAATGGATTAAATGATCCGATCAAGAGACATAGGGTAGTTGCGTGGATAAGAAAACAGGACCCATACATATGCTGTCTACAAGAGACACACCTTAAATCAAAAGATGCACACAGACTGAAGATAAAAGGATGGAAAAAAATATTTCACGCAAATGGAAATGAAAAAAAAGCTGGGGTAGCAATACTTCTATCAGACAAAATGGACTTTAAAACAAAGACCATAGTTAGAGATAAAGAAGGTCACTACATAATGATAAAGGGAGTAATCCAAAAGGAAGATATAACCATTATAAATGTCTATGCACCTAATATAGGAGCACCTAAATATGTAAAGCAGACTTTGATGGACTTAAAGGGCGAGATCAACAGCAATACTATAAGAGTAGGGGATTTCAATACCCCATTAACATCATTAGATAGATCCTCAAGAAAGAAAATTAACAAAGAAACAGCAGACTTAAAGGACATATTAGATCAACTCGATTTAATAGATATCTTCAGAATCTTCACCCTAAAACAGCAGAATATACATTCTTTTCAAGTGCTCATGGTACATTCTCTAGAATAGACCACATGTTAGGGCACAAAAGTGCTCTCAACAAATTTAAGAAGATTGAAATCATATCGAGCACTTCCTCTGATCACAATGGCATTAAACTAGAAATCAACCACAATAGAAAAATTGAAAAACATTCAAACACTTGGAAACTGAATAGCATGTTATTAAATAATGAATGGGTTAACATTGAGATCAAAGAAGAAATTTAAAAATTCCTAGAAACAAACGATAATGAGCATACATCAACTCAAAATTTATGGGACACAGCAAAAGCAGTCCTGAGAGGGAAGTTCATAGCACTACAGGCACACTTTAGGAAACTAGAAGAAGCTCAAATAAACAACTTGACCCTGCATCTAAAAGAACTAGAAAAAGAACAGCAAGTAAAGCCCAGAGCTAGAAGAAGGAAGGAAATAATAAAGATCAGGGCAGAAATAAATGACATAGAGGCTAAAGAAACAATACAAAGGATCAATGAAACCAGGAGCTGGTTCTTTGAAAAGGTAAACAAGATCGATGAACCTTTAACAAAACTCACCAAGAAAAAAAGAGAGAGGACTCAAATAAATAAAATTAGAAACGAGAGTGGAGAAATAACAACTGACGCAACAGAAATACAAAATACTGTAAGAAAATACTATGAAGAATTGTACGCCAAAAAACTAGACAACCTAGATGAAATGGACAAATTCCTTGAATCATATAATCTTCCAAAAATCAATCTGGAAGAATCAGAAAACCTAAAGAGACCAATTACAACAAATGAGATTGAAACAGCTATCAAAAAACTCCCAAAAAAGAAAAGTCCTGGGCCTGATGGCTTCACAAGTGAATTCTACCAAATATTCAAAGAAGAATAAACTCCTATCCTTCCCAAGCTATTTCAAAAAATTCAAGGGGAAGGAAGACTTCCAAACTCCTTTTATGAGGCGAGCATAATTCTGATTCCAAAACCAGGCAAAGACAACACAAAAAAAGAAAAATATAGGCCAATATCCTTGATGAACTTAGATGCAAAAATCCTCAACAAAATATTAGCAAACCAAATCCAGCAATAGATGAAAAAAAATCATACACCATGATCAAGTGGGATTTATTCTTGGTAGGCAAGGCTGGTACAATATTCACAAATCAATCAATGTGATTCATCACATAAACAAAAGGAAGGAGAAAAACAACATGATAATTTCAATAGATGCAGAAAAAGCATTTGATAAAATCCAGCACCCATTCATGATCAAAACTCTCAGCAAAGTGGGAATACAGGGAACATACCTCAACATGAAAAAGGCCATCTATGACAAACCCACAGCCAACATCATACTCAATGGGCAAAAATTAAAAGCAATCCCCTTAAGATCAAGAACAAGGCAGGGGTGCCCCCTTTCACCACTCTTATTCAACACAGTTCTGGAAGTCTTGGCAACAGCAATCAGACAAGAAAAAGAAATAAAAGGCATCCAAATTGGAAAAGAAGTAAAACTATCATTATTTGCAGATGATATGATATTGTATATAGAAAACCCTAAAGTCTCAGTCAAAAAACTACTAGACCTGATAAATGAATTCAGCAAGGTGGCAGGATATAAAATCAATACTCAGAAATCAGAGGCATTTTTATACACTAATAATGAACTGTCAGAAAGAGAAATCAAGGAATCAATCCCCTTTACCATTGCAACCAAAAAAATAAAGTACCTAGGAATAAATCTAACCAAGGAGATTAAAGATTTGTACTCGTAAAATTATAAAACATTGATAAAAGAAATCAGGGAAGATACGAATAAGTGGAGGCATATACCGTACTCATGATTAGGAAGAATAAACATCATTAAAATGTGTATATTACCCAAAGCAGTTTATAAATTCAATACAATACCAATTAAAATACCAATGACTTACTTCAAAGATAT